>NW_023502974.1:0-2472504 GCF_014066315.1 Letharia lupina
CTAACCCTAAATATTAAAATCTCTTTAACTTTAAATTATTAATTATTTTATAATTATTAATTATTTATAATAATTCTAATCTTTTTTATTAATATTTATTAATAATAATATAAATTTTTTATAAATTTTAAATATATAGAAGATAAATATATTAATTAAAAATTTATAAGTATTATTAAATTAATTCTCGAGAAATATAAGATTAAAATTTATATATTAAAATTTATAATTAATAATAATAATAATAATAATATACTCTTTAGCAATTTAATTATTTATTTTTTAATTTTTATAATAAATAACTCGCTTAATATTAAAGAATTTAAATTAAATTATTTATAATATATTTTCTATATAGTATATATTATTTAATTAATCTTAAAAATATTTCTAAATAATATTAAAATTATTTTAATAAATAAGAAGTTTTAGAGAAGCTAGAATAATAAAGAAAATAAGAATTAAATTTAAATAAATATAGTTAATCTATTATTAATCTTAATAAAAATATAATATTTTTTATTATTATTCTAATTATTATATTTTTAATTATATTAAAATTTAAAAAATTATTATATATATTAATATTAGTAATTAATATAAAGAGATTTTTTTTATATTATAAATTAAATAACTTTAAAATAAAAATATTTTAATATTAAATAAATATTAATCTTTTAAAAAGAAGTAATATTATTAAAAACGTCTTTTTAAACTCTTTTAATATATTAAGACTCGCTAAAATTTAATTTATTAGATATTAATTTATATTCTATTTCTTTATATCGATATTATTTATTTTTTAAAAAATATATTAATTATTTATTTAAGATTAAGTAATAAAGAATAATTATAAATAGAAATTATAATTTAAGTATTTAAATAATTTTCGATTAATTTCTAATAGATTTAATATTTAATTTAATTTATTAATTTTTTTTATAAATTTATAAAGTTAATAAATAGAGAAAAAAAGATTATAATTTATTACGTCTTTAATCTTTATAATTTTCTTTTTTATTTTATAAAAAAAAAGGTTAAAAAAATAAAAAAAAAAAAAATTTTTTAAAAAAAAAAAATTTTAAAAAATTTAAAAAAAAAAAAAAAAAAATATTTTTTTATATTAAAAAAAAAAATAAAAAAAAATAAAATATAAAAAAAAAAAAAATTTTTTTTTAAATTAAAAAAAAAAAAAAAAAAAAAAAAAAAAAAAAAAAAAAAAAAAATAAAAAAAAAAAAAAAAAAAAAAAAAAAAAAAAAAAAAAAAAAAATAAAAAAAAATTTAAAAAATTAAAAAAAAAAAAAAAAAAAAAAAAAAAAAAAAAAAAAAAAAAAAAAAAAAAAAAAAAAAAAAAAAAAAAATAAAAAAAAAAAAAAAAAAATAAAAAAAAAAAAAAAAAAAAAAAAAAAAAAAAAAAAATTTATTTTTGTAATATAAGAGAAATAATAAGTTTTCTAATTATTATTCTAATTATAATCTTACTTTTAATCTTTATAAAGCTTTTTTTAATAATTTAGTAAATCTTTTAATTCTAGAATAATAAAAGAAATTAAAATTTAAATATATTATAATTACTCGAATAGCTTATAATATTTTTTATTTTTTTACGAAAATTATTATATATAAGCGATATTTCTTAATAATTAAAAGATATTATAATATTTAAAAGTATTATTTATTAATAATATTTTATACTCTAATAATAATTCTTTATATAAAATATTAAAAAAATAAGTTTAAATAAATTAGACTTAATTTTAAAGAAGATCTTAATATATTAAATTAGATTAAAAAAGTTAATAATACTTTATATAAAAATTTAATTAATAATTATAATAATTATATTAGTAAAGATAATAAACTTATAAAAAGTACTTTAATAAGTTTAATATTTATAAATTTATTAAGATATATCGCTAATACTTTATAATATATAAAGAAATAATTAATAAATTTATAATTAAAGAGAGTAAATAATAATAGATTTAATCTCGATAAAGAGATTTAAAATAATTTAAAAAGCGAATTTATTTATAAATAGTTAATAAGTTTAATTAGATAAAGATAGATTTAAAATATTTAAAAGAATTATAATAAAGTAGAATAAAAGAGTAATAAAGAATTCGAGAGAAGAATAAATATAAAGTTTATTAAGTTTATTTAACGTAATAAGATAAATATATAAATAAAAATAATTATAGAATTTTATTTTTATAATATTTAATTTAAAATTTAGAATATTCTTTTATATTATAATTTTAAAAAGAAGAATAAAGACGCTTATAATTCTAATTATTATTTTAATTATTATTATTAATAAGAAGATAAATAGCTATATTAAATTACTCTTTATATTTTCTCTCTCTTAATAAAGAAGAATAAATATATTCTATATATCTTAATCGAATTATTCTATAAATATAGAAATTTTAATCGAGATATTTTATATATATATTATAATATAATATAATATTATAGATATATTATATTATAAAATATTTTATTAAAATCTCGAGTTTATATTAGAAAAATAATATAATATTTAATTCTATTTATATTATATTCGAATACGATATAATATTACTTAATATAAAATATTTTATAAAATATATTATATCTTTTTAACTAGTAACGAAATCTAGACTTTTAAATAAAATAAGAATTTTTAAATTTAATCTTATAATTATTAATATATAAGAAATTTAAATATTACTTATTAAAGTTCGCTTAATAATCGAATAGCTTTAATTAAAAAATAGAGATATATTATTTAATTTTAAAATAATATTTTTATTTTCTATTAGAATTTTTATTATTCTTTATTTAGATTATAGAAGATAATATAGAATTTTAAATAAAAAATTAATTATTAAATTTAATCTTATAAATATTTAAAGATAAAGAATTTAAATATCGCTTATTAAAGTTTACTTAATAGCTTTAATTAGATTTAATTTATAAATCTTTACTTATATATATTAATATTTTAAATTTTTAAATTTTTAATATATTAAATTTAATTAAATATATATAATATTTTAAAATTATAATTATATTATTAATAAACTTTAAGTTATTAATTTTATTAATATAATTTAAATTATTAATATATATAATAGATTAAAATAGAGTTAAGCTTAAAAATCTTAAGTTTATATATATAATTAATTATAAATTTAAAGTTACTACGCTCTTTAATTAGATTAATTAAATTATCGCGAATTAATAAATTAGCGTTTATAACTATTAAAATCTTACTCTTTTATATCTCTCTTATTAATAATAGATATATATTATTTATAAATAAAATAAGTTTTTTATTTTCTATTAAAATTTTAAGAATTTTCTATTAAAAAAATTTAATTTTTTTTTTAAATTATAAAGCGTAATTTAGATATTCTAATTATTTAAGAATTTGAAAATAGTCTTATAATTATTTAAAGATAAAGAATTTAAAGATTTCTTATTAAATTTTATTTATTAAATTTACTCGATAGCTCTAATTTAAAAAATAGATTATAAATTTAATTTATAAATCTATACTCGTATAAGAGTAAAAGTACTCGAAGCGAATTAATAGACTCGCTTATATTACTTACTAGACTATAAGCTACGTAGCTAGAGCGAGTATTTAATATACTTAATAAAGTCTTAAATACTTATAAATCTTCTTTTCTCTTCTTCTTTTTTTAATTATTAATTTATCTAATAATTAATCTATTTATTCTATTAACTATATATCTAGATCTTATAATTATATAGCTACTATATAGTTTTATTAAAAGAAATCTTATTATCTTATAATTCTAATAACTTTATTTATATAAAGCTATCTAATTTAGCTATAATAAGTAACTCGTAAATTAATTCTATTAATTTATAAAGTAGAAATATTCTATTACGATTAACTAGCGATATTTCTAATCTAGTAAATAACTCTTATTAGAATATATTTATTATATAATTAAGCGACTATAATATTAATTCTAATATCGATAGAAATTCTAATAATACTATTAATGAAAATAATAATCGCTAAAGCGTTATATCTAATAACTCTTTATCTATAAATAAAAACTCTTATTTTATAAACTTAACTTAAATCTAACGCTATTAACTTCTAAAGCTTAATATTAAAAAATAGCTAATTATTAAAAAACTTAAGCTAATCGAAATATAAAATATATAAGAATATCGCTATAAGTATAGCGATAATTACTATTATAATTTAAGTTATAAGAAAATAAGTATTATTAAAATATCTAATATATAATATCTTAATAATTATAACTTAATAATTATATTTCTTTAAAACTATAACGATTTTATTATCTTAATATCTTATATTAATTTTTATATAGATAAAAAAAAGACTTATTAATCTTTTATTCTATTAGTAAATATTAAGAAATAGATTTAGAGAAATATTAGAAATACGATATTACGTAATATCGAAAAATCTATTTAAGAGAAATATAAAGAGTAATACTTAAATTAAATTTATAATCTAGCTATTAAGTCTTATAATATAGAATATTAGTTAGCTAAAATAGTTATAAGAGATATATAATCGATAATTAGCTTTAATAATTATCTTATTATACTCTAGTTATAACGAGATTACTATATAAATAATCTAGAATATATAAAAGCTCTATAAGATAGAGTAATAGAGAAAATTTCTTTAAAAGCTATAAAGAAGATTATCTAATCTATTATCTATATTATATTATTATAATAATATTAAAATATAAAGTAAAGATTATAAAAAATAAAAGAGCTTTCTACTCTAAATAAGACTCGCTTTAATAATAAGATAAGTAATTAAGAAAGTAGTAATTAATAATATACGAAATCTAAGAAATAATATACTAAGAATTAATAAGATTAAAAAAAAAGTTTATTCTCTTTAATATTATAAGATTAAAAATCTACGCGAATTAAATTTAAAGATAGCGACTCTTATACTAAGCTTAAGACGCTCTTTATTAAAATATAATATTATAATTATAAGTAGCTAGAATATTATAAGAATTCTTTTAAATATTTAAATTATATTATAAGTAATAAAATATATAATTATAGATTAAATAAGAGAAAAGATAAAGTTTAATATTTATTATTATAATATTAAATATATTATTAATTAAACGATAATCTTACTCTCTATTATTAAAAGACGAAATTATTATATTAAATAGAAAGTATAAAATAACTATTCTAATAGATATTAATAGCGAGAAAATCTTTATATCGTAATCTTTTATTAAAGAGATATAAATTTCTAAATTTAAATACGCGCTAATAATAATATATACTATTAATAATTATTAAATATTCTTATATAAGAAGTATAATCTAGTCTTTAATCTTATAAATAGTTAAGAAAAAAAGTAAGAGTAAATTTTAAAGGCGTATATTATAGATATATAAGAATATAATCTTATTTTTAATTTCTTTTAAATCTATAATATTAATTTAAATATTTATTAACGCGAGTAATTCTAGATTTATCGCTATTTTTCTATAAGTAATAAAAAGTAAATAGATATTATAATAATAAATATAAAGTAGTTTACGTTATTAGCTAATATAGTAATTACGTATAATCTAGAATAAGCGTTTATTATACTCTTATATTAGATTCTATTTAAAAATAATAAAAATAATTATAATAAAGTAATATAATATAATATTATATAGCTAGATAACTTTAATATATCTAAATAACTTAAGAATCTATTAAAAATCTTTTTAGAAGAGTTATCTAATAATCTTAATACGTATAATTAAATTAAATACTCTATTAATCTATTATTTAATAAGCTATCTAAAAGCGATTTAATTTATAATATATTATATAATAAGCTTATAGCGATTAAGAATTATCTAGATACTATATTTAAAAGAAAATAAATTTAATTCTTAATTAGTTAGATTAGCTCGCTAGTACTATTTATTAAAAAATTAAATAATTCGCTATAACTTTATATTAACTATCGAGAGCTTAACGAGATAACTATTAAGAATAATTACTTATTACTACTACTCTTAGAGATATTAAAAAGATTTATATATATAAAGTATTTTACTAAAATAGATATTCGTAATATATATTATAAAATATAAGTATAAAAAGAAGATAAGTGAAAAATTATCTTTCGAACTCGTTACGATTAATTCGAATATTAAGTAATATCTTTTAGCCTTATAAATACTCTTATAATCTTTTAAGTTTATATAAATAAAGTATTTAAGCTATATATCGATATCTTCTACGTAATATACTTAGACGATATATTAATCTATTCGAAAATAAAAGAGTTATATTAAAAGTATATATATAAAATACTACGCGTACTATTAGAATATCGCCTCTATATAAAATTATCGAAATATACTTTTAATCGTAATAAGGTTATTTTTCTAAGATTCTTAATAAATTAGTATAGTATCTAAATAAAGCTATCGCGTATTAAGATTATTATTAAGTAGTTAGAATCGAAGTCTACTAAGAATATTTTAATCTTTCTAAGATTTATAAACTTCTATTAATAGTTTATATAAGACTTTTCGTAGATAATTACGTTTTTAATAAATTTAATCTAAAAAGTAAAGAAAGATAAGATTAGATTACTCTTCGTATTTAATAAAAAAGTATATAAGACTTTTAAGATACTTAAATAAGTATTTATTATTATATTTATACTAGAATACTATAATTAGAAAGTATCGCTTATTATAGAGATTAATACTTTTAATATAGATATAGATAATATATTTAGCTAACTAAGCGAGAATAAATAATAATATCTTATTACTTTTTCTAGCTATAAATTTAAAAATATTAAGTCTTACTAGAATATATATAATAAAAAGCTCTATATAATTATATTAAACTTTAAGAATTAAAGATATTATTTATAAGATAGTAAATATCTTATTTATATAATCTTAGATTATAATAACTTATATTATTTTATAATAATAAAAGAGCTTAATATAAAGTAGATTCGCTAGACTAAAAAATTAGCTACGTTTAACTTTACTATTAAATATTATAAGAGAAAACTTAATTCTATAAATATATCGTTAAAAAGATTTAATATTATTAAATGGAATAGTAGCGAGAATAATAATAATAATTTTCTTTTTATTTTACGAAATAAGCTTCGTAATTAAGAATATTAATTTAATCTATAAGAATATAATAGCGTATTTACTATAATTAAACTTATAGCGTTAATAAAGTAATTAGATAATATTATTATCGTAGATATCTAAGTTATTAACTTAAATAAGAGAATACTTAATAGATAAATACGTATTCTAGATATTACGATATCGTTTTAATTTCTAATTTATTAAATTTTAAAGTTAAAAAGACTTTATTTAGAGTTACGAGAATTAATAATAATATAGCTATTTAAATTATAATATAAAAACGCTTTCGTTATAAATAAGAAGTAATATTAGAGATACGCTATTAAATAGAATAAGCTTTCGAAATAGAAAGTTAATAAAGATAAACTACTACGTCGTAGTCTTATAGTCTATATTTCTAACGATTCTACTATAAAGAAAAAGATCTTTTATATAAATTATAATAATCTTAATATTAGATACTTTATTTATAAGCGTATTAAAAAGAATATTAGATTTAAATATTATTAAATAAATATAATAAGCGATATAGTAAAGTATATTTATATTTATCTCGATTATTAAAGAGTATAAGTTTATTATTATAAGTCGTATAGTAAGCTAGCGTTAATTTCTCTAGATAGCGTAAATTTATTTTATACTATAATATTAGATTTTATTACGAATTTATTATCTATAAGAAATTTATATATTAATAAGATTTATAATATTATCTTAATCTTAATAGATAAGCTAATTAAGTATATAAAATATATTATTATTATAAAAGATCTAAAGACTAATAGTCTTATTAGTATCTTATAATAGAAGTTTATATTATTACGCGATATAATACGTAATTTAATCTTAGATCGAGATTTTCTATTTATAAGTAAGTTCTAGATAACGCTATATTAATATCTAGATATAAAGCGTAAACTAAGTATTATATTCTATTCTTAAATTAATAATTAGATTAAAAGATAAAATTAGATATTAGAATATTATCTATAAGTATACTATAATTATAAGTAGAATAACTAGTCTAAAATCTTATTAATAACTATATTCGTATATAATAATAGCGTATACGTAAGTGTTAATTAGACTCTATAAGATCTATTAATAAGATATATAGTAAACTTAGAAAATACTTCTAAAAGTAGAATCTTAAGAGGAAAAGTATTGCTTATTATAAAGCGAATAGAATAATTATAAGAAATAAGATCGTATTTAAAAGGATTATAAGAGCGAGCGTTAAAGTAGTAAATAAAGTATTATAATAGTAATTATAAGACTATAATCTTTAAAAAAGAGAATAAAATATTATTACGAAGCTTAAATATATATATCTTATAAGTAAAAAAAAAACTTAATTATAAGTAGCTTAGGTCTTTTAAAGTACTAGAGAAAATAGATATATAAGATTTATAAGCTAGACCTTTCTATTAGATATAAAAGAATTTATTTTATATTTTATATATCGCTATTAGAATTATAATATTCGCGTAATAATAATCTAGAGTTATAAGTAGTCTTAATTAATAAAGAAAAAGAATAAAAGATTAATAAAATACTAGATAAAAGAGTTCGTAAAAGCGAAACTAAGTATTTTATTAATTAAAAAGACTTCTTATCTTACGAAGCTTCGTGAGAATTAATAAAGTATCTCGAAAATATTAAAAATATAATTAAGAACTTTAAGTAAGTAAAGAAGTTATATAAATTAATATTTAAGATAAAGTTAAAGATATAATTATTAAGAGAGATTAAAAAGCGAGATAGATTAAGAAAGTAATAATAATAAAGAAATCTCGTAGAGTAAATAAGTTATAACTAAAAGGCCTAGCGAAAATAGCTAAAATATTTATAAATCGATTTTAAAGCGCCGAGATATTATATATAGTAAGAAAAATAACTATTAAAGTTATATATAAGACTATTATTACTTAATATTAATCTATTTATTATCTTATATTAGAAAGTAATTATTTATTTAGAAGATTTATTAGATAGTAAGAAGATCTAGTATAAAGAATAATAAGAGAAGTAGTCGAAGAAGAAGCGAAGATAATAACGTTATATCGAAGTTTCTTAACGCGATAAGTCGCTATATATATTAGCTATATATCTTAATATATATTAATAGAATTTATATCGATTTAGCGATAAAGAATAATATAAATATCTTCGCTAATATAAGTCGTAGCGAGAATATTTACTTAATAGATGAGAATTAAGTCTACGATATATATATAATTCTTATAAAAGTATTATTTATATTTACGCTAGCGCGAGCTAGTAGAAGACGCGATATAAATTATATAAGAGTTATATATAAGAGTATATATATAACGATAATAAAAAGAAACTAGTATATATTAGCGTAACCTCTTAATTATTTAATATCTTTTCTACTTATAAATAACGTTTAGAGTAGCGATAGAAGTAGCGATAAAAGTAGTAATAAGAGTAGCGAGAAGAGTAATAATAAGAGTAGCGATAGAAAGAGCTAATAGCCTTTTTAGCTAAGTACGTCTTTAAAATAAATATAAATATTTACTAGTAATAGCGCGAGGCGTAGAAATAATAATAACTATAAGTATTTAATAACCTATAGAACTATAAGAGCGAAGATTTAATATTATTATTAATATATTAATATACTTCTTATACTATCTAATAAGTATTATAAAATATTCTTTAAAATACTTATTATATATAAAGTTAATCTAAGTAACTTTAATCTTACTTAATTATTATCTTAATCGATATATATATTATACTATTATAATAATATATAGCTCGCTATCGCGATATTATAATAAGAATAAATAAAGATAAGATAGTAGATATAAAGAAGAATTAGATACTTACTTATAATAATATTAATATTAATATTATTATTAAGAAGAATAAAAGTTAGATTAGAAGTAAGACTTTTATACTTACTAGCGCGATTTTTATAATTATAATAATAGAATTATTATAATTATTAAAGTAATAATAATAATAATAGTATATAATAATAGCGATAATAGTATATTATAATAAGATAGTAATACGTCTATATTTTATTAATTAAGATAATAATATATATAGCGATACTATCGCGTATTAATATATAAATATAATAATATATTTAAGAAGATTTTAGAGTAAGAAGTCTAAATATACTATTATAGTATACGTTAGTTTAGACTATATTTAAGCTAGTAATAAATAATATATAAGAGACTAATAAGTTTATAAGTATTTAATTATAAGATATAATAATAATAAGACTTAGAAGTTAAATCTCTTAAGAGAGAATATAATTATAAGAGTAAAAGTACTCGAAGCGAATTAATAGACTCGCTTATATTACTTATTAAACTATAAGCTATATAGTTAAAACGAGTATCTAATATATTTAATAAAGTCTTAAATATTTATAAGTTCTCTTTTTTCTTCTTTTTTCTTTAATTATTAGTTTATCTAGTAATTAATCTATTTATTCTATTAACTATATATCTAGACCTCGTAATTATATAGCTACTACGTAGTTTTATTAAAAGAGATCTTACTATCTTATAACTCGTTTATAATAAATAATTAATTATTTAATTAATTTTAAATTATTATTATAAATATATTTTTAAATTACTAAAAAGATTAATATCGAATAATTTTAAACTTATAATTTATTCTTATAATCTATTTAATTTTAATTATTAAAAATATCTATATACTTTATCTTTTTTTATTTATTATAAATACTTTTTTAAATTTATAATAAAAATTATTACTTTAAATTTATATAAAATTATCTCTTAATAATTATATTAATATAAATAGAGAATTAATAAATAGAGTTAACGTAATCTCTTATCTAGCTTAAGAGTTAAAATCTTAATATATAAATCGTATATAAGAGATTATATTCGTACGCGAGTTATAGCTTAATAGAGATAAAAAAGTTTAATAGAGATAAAGCTTTAATATATACTCGCTTTATCTCGAATAAACTTATAATATATATTAAATATCTTTATTTTACTCTAAATAAACTTAAATCGAGTTTAAAATAATATTAATACTTTAAAGAGAGATAAAGATATATATTAAATATATACTATCGATTTTTAAATTTCTAATTACTATAAAAATAATTCTCTATTATTAATTTTCTATTATTTATAATTATATATTATAATAAATAAAGTATTAAATAAATCTATATATATTAAGTATTAGCTTTATATATTCTATATATAAGAACTATCTAATATCTTATATATATAAAAATTCTTAAATTAAATTCTTTTTTAACTCTCGATAAGATTATTAATCGAAAAGATATAATATAATATAAGATATTAATCTACTATACTATACTCTAATATAATATAAATTATTAAAATTTATATAATCTTATATCTAATATAATATAAGATCTTAATAATATATTCTATAATATAATATATCTATAATATTATATTATAATATAATATATATATAAGATATTTTAATTAAGATTTTTATATTTAAAAGTATAAGTAAGTATTTTAATTATTATTTTAATTAATTATAGCTATTACTATTATAGCTATTATTACTATAACTATTTCTATTATAACTATTTCTATTATAGCTATTATTATTATAGCTATCTACTATAACTATCTCTATTATAACTATCTTTATTATAATTATCTCTATTATAATTATTTCTATTATAGCTATCTCTATTATAACTATTATTATTATAGCTATTATATAATAATAAACTATTTTAATAATAAATAATAATAGCTATAATAGTAATAGTTATAATAATAATAGCTATTAAAATATTAGATATATAATATATAGAATAAATAAATTAATTCTTTAAAATCTCTTCGAAGTTAGATTTTAAATATAGTATAAAATTAAATAGCTAAAAAATATAATAATTAAAATACGCGAAGATTATATTTCGATAATAGATATAGTAATAATAGTTATAATAGAGATAGTTATAATAGAGATAGTTATAATAGAGATAATTATAATAGATAATTATAATAGAGATAATTATAATAGAAATAGCTATAATAGAGATAATTATAATAATAGTAATTATAATAGAGATAGTTATAATAGATAGTTATAATAGAGATAATTATAATAGAAGTAATTATAATAATAATAGTTATAATAGTAATAGTTATAGTTAATTAAAATAATAACTAGAATAGCTACTTATACTTCTAAATATAGAAATTCTAATCGAAATATCTTATATATATTATAAGATAGTAAGATCTCTTTTAATAAAACTACGTAATAGCTATATAATTACGAGATTTAGATATATAGTTAATAGAATAAATAAATTAATTATTAAATAAACTAATAATTAAAAAAAGAAGAAGAAAAAAGAAAACTTATAAATATTTAAGACTTTATTAAGTATATTAGATACTCGCTCTAGCTATATAACTTATAGTCTAGTAAGTAATATAAGCGAGTTTATTAATTCGCTTTAAGTACTTTTACTCTTATATATATATTATATTATAATATAATATTATAGATATATTATATCGTAAAATATTTTATTAAGATCTCGAACTTATATTAAAAAAATAAAAAAATATTTAATTCTATTTATATTATATTCGAATACGTTATAATATTACTTAATATAAAATATTCTATAAAATATATTATATCTTTTCGACTAGTAGATAAGATATTAATATATATTAAGTATATTTCTTTTATCTCGAATAAAATATATATTCGATAAACGTCGACGTCGAGATAATAAATTTAATCGAGATTCTTCTATTATATTTAATAGCTTTCTTATTTTAATAATTAAATAAATCTATTATTTATAATCTAATATATTTTAAATTATTACTATATCTACTTTTAATAAGAATAAATTAAATTAAATCTTAAAGTAGTAAAAAGAAGCTATAAAAATTAGAAAGAGATAAATATTTCTAAAAAAATATAATAATCTTCTTTAATATATTTTATTACTTTTAAAGTATAAATTAATAATAATTAAGTATTAAATAACTAGTAATTATCTTTTAAATAACTTATTTCTTACTTTATATATTAAATTTAATCTTATATAGATTATTACTATTTAAAAAATACTTCGAAATAATATTAATTTATATATCTCTATTTAAAGTTCTCGTAATCTTTATTAATACTCTATAATAATATCTAGAGTTTAAAATCTTCGTCGCTATTATAATCTATATAACGAGTAAAGATTTATAAATTAAATTTATAATTTTTTTTTAATTAAAGCTATCGAGAATAAGCGATCTTTAATAAGCGAACTTTAATAAGCGATATTTAAATTTCTTACGCTTTAATAATTATAGAATTAAATTTAAAAATTCTTTTTTTATCTAAAAGCTTATATTTTATTCTATAATTTTAAAAAAAATTATAAAAATTTAATAGAAAATAAAAAAGTTATTTTAAAATTAAATAATATATATCTAATTAGAGTTATTCGACTATCGAGCGAACTTTAATAAGCGATATTTAGATTTCTTACGCTTTAATAATTATAAGATTAAATTTAAAAACTATTTTTTTATTTAAAAGCTTATATTTTATTCTATAATTTAAAAAATAAATCTTAATAATTTAATAGAAAATAAAAAAGTTATTTTATATATTAATAATATATATTTATTTTTTTAATAAGAGAGCTTAAAAGAGCTAGCGAGCTAACTTAAATAGTCTAGTTAAAAGATATAATAATCTCGAATTTATAATTAATTATATATATAAATTTAAATTCTTTAAACTTAACTCTATTTTATTAATATATAAAAATAAATAAGATAAAACTAAGCTTAAAAATCTTAAATTATATATATAATTAATTATAAATTTAAGATTATTACGCTTTTTAGCTAGATGAACTAAGTTATTATAAATAAATAAATTAATATTCGTAACTATTAAAATCTCTTATTCTATTTTTAACTCTTTAATAACTTTATTATTTTCTATTAAAATTTTAAGATTATTTTTTTAAATTATAGAGTAAAGATTACGCTTTTTAATAATATAAGACTTTTAAAATTTAGTCTTATAATTAATAAAGAATAAGAATAAGAATATCGCTTATTAAAGTTCGCTTATTAAAGTTCGCTCGATAGCTCTAATTAAAAAATAGATATATATTACTTAATTTTAAAATAAATTATTTATTTTTTTTTAAATTATAGAACGTAATATAGACTTTTAGAGAAAATAAGAATTATTAAATTTAGTCTTATAAATATTTTAAGATAAAGAATTCAAATATCGCTTATTAAAGTTCGCTTATTAAA
Organism: Letharia lupina; assembly: GCF_014066315.1. Lineage (NCBI taxonomy): Eukaryota > Fungi > Ascomycota > Lecanoromycetes > Lecanorales > Parmeliaceae > Letharia > Letharia lupina. Next base: position 14,488 of record NW_023502974.1, read on the forward strand.
TTTACTCGATAGTCTTAATTTAAAAATTAGATTATGAATTTAATTTATAGGCCTAAACTCGTTCTATTATATATACTAATAATAGAGTAGTAATCGAAATATGGTGCGGAGAAAATAATTTGTTGCCTCTCGGCGTTTATCGGATACTTAGCATCTACTCACCCCTGCCGAACTTTTTTTCACCCCTGCCGAGCTGTGAGCCCATTAGTACGGACGGGGGACTGTCGGAGGGGGACTGTCCGGAGTCAAGTTGAGCTGTAACAGTCCCACTGTGGCGAGTTTTCCGCACAAGCTGCGCTGACCCTGATTATTTTCCAGTCCTATCTTGCCTGCGCATTTCTAGAGCCGGGAGTCCTAGAGACAATCAATAGTACGTGACGTGGACTTGTCCTATTGGCTGTCAGCCCTCTTCGCAATAAAGGCCGATACTAAACATAGAAGTGCACGCGCGACTCTCCCAGCTCTCCCAGCATTCCCCTGTCCTTGTTCCCGCCACTCAGAATGACGCATCTTTTCGCACCCATGTTGCCGCATCTCTATTGACCCTCTTACGTTCTCCTTTTTCCAGCTGTCTTGCCCTGCTGTCTAGATGATCTTAAGTTGACGAGAGGAAAGGGGATATGTCTATCGCTGCCATGGAGATATCTGTCATCTACCAGGGAAATTGCTATTAGAAGACGTACATGGCTTGGGTTACCACATCAATTGCCAAATCAACTGCTATAGGTGGTGCAGCCACGGGAATTCGTGTATGAACCCTTCAAGATAGAACTTGGACTGTTGGGCCACCGGTCATTTTGTGGCGAGGACTTCAGTCGAGAGCCTGGAACTTCCTCTAAAGTAAAGGCGGGAGAAGTCGAGGGCAAGTATGTAAGGACTATTTAGGAGATTGGAAAAAGGGCTATGGTACATTCGCGTCGAGAAACTTTTTATGCGCAACCATTAAGATTTTGTTTGCCGAGGAGAAATCGGTATCACGAAACTTGGTAGAGTCAAAAAACCAAAGGGCCTAGCCTGCTTCTCCGCGGCACCCTTCATTACCGCATTCGAATGTGGTCAGCATGCTGAGCTCGATGTTTCGTCCATCATCTTCAGCGTAGGTCAAGGTAGTGCTAACCATTTTACGTGAGGAAAGGGCATGACTGGCGTCCTATCCAGCACCAATTGCAGTCCTCCATCGCCATACCCTCTCCTACAATGAAGTGAATTCGTTGTCAGACTGAATCAATACTTGATATGACAACGGTCCAGGCATTCCATGGCACCATTACTAAAAGACTTGGGAATGCTCTTCGCAAACTGCATGATGTTCGTGTGATCAAGAAAATCCGGGAACCCCAAATCGGCATCGACAATATCCGGGTCCAGCGAAAAAAAGTTCTTCCCAACAGTGCTCAGGCCAGGATCCTCATTACTGAAGGCGGCGATAAATACTGCTGGCTCGCAGTTGTCATTGAACTCATAATGGATGCTTCCCTGAGGCAGAATAGCACCCTGGTATTGCGATAACGTTGTGCTCATCTGAGTCTGCAAGCCATTCTCAAGTAGAAATCCGGTCTTCACATTAGCGCCGGTGGCAAGGATTAAGAATTCAGTTGCGCGCGGGTGGATATGAGGTTTATTCATGCCGCAAGGGTTCATGAATCCAGCTGAGGCTGCGACACCGAGATTTATGAGGGCGGGGAATGTTTTCCGGTTTGCGAGATCTCCTTGGCCACCGGCTCCTTTGCCTCCTCCGGGATTTGGGTTGGCACTCGGATTGAAATCATACTTGAGCCAGGTGTCGGCTGGGCCTTGCGCTTGGAGGATGGTGAAACGATCCACACTGTCGGCGGCGAGTTCAAGTTGGTTGATGAGGTCCTGGGAAATTTCTGGGTTGGAAGGCGGTACAGCGGAAGAGAGCATCGATGAGGAGCTGTTTTGTCGTGGTGCAATGGGACTAGCTCTCGAGATGGCGGCGAAAGCAAGCGCGGCATTGAGGAGTTGCTTGTACATCATGGCGCTTCTTTTGAAATGGAAGTGAATTCCAAACCCGGTCGATCTAAGAATCGTTGAGGTCTTTGAAGGTGATTTTGACAGATCACTAATGGCAGAGTGTTCGCTCTTCGGGATCGATTTCTCTATAACGAAAGGCGGATCAAGAATTCGGAACGGAAATCGTGTGTTTTAAGTTCAATCCGAACGCAGGTCACTTATCCCGCCTTTCAGCTCTCACTCGATGCAAGAGTACGAGCGAGTTCGTATTTCGGGATGGATTCCCGGCTAAGGAGCCTTAGGGCTTACACGGATCCCGAGTTGTGGTGAGACATCGAATGTGAGGTTACACCAACCTTTGAGGGATTATGTTGACAGCGAACATCAAAAATTGTGAGGCTGGGCTGACATGATGGTTGTGTGCTGATTCTGCTGAAGCGGTGAGTCACTGATCTGGCCATCTTTTGTCCAATAATCTAGGGAAGGAGCCTGTGCTACCCATCATGGTCTGGATTTTTAGGGGCCCATATAAAACGATGCAACCAGCTAAAAGCTAAAAATGTTATCTCCGCTAGCGATCTGGGAGTGGCCACAAGTTAATGGCAATGGATTGGTTATTCACTACGCTTACCAGCCAGCATTCCTCAAAACAGTAGAAGATAGTTCCCCGTAGCGTTTTCGTCTCTGCCTTGCGCAATATTTGAGGCTTTTCGTAACTTGATACTGCGAGAGTTGGGGTTAGGGTTAGGGTTAAGACGTCTCGTCTCACGTTTTGTTGCGGAAGCAAACTGGTTTCTCGATAGCTTTGAACTCTTCCTCAGCGACGACAGTCTAAATAGACTTGGTCCCAAGAGCTGCAGGACACTGTGCAGACGAGGTACCATCTTTACCCAAACGAGGCTAGGAGGGTTTTGCGCTGCTAACTGACAAAATCATCCCACCGCGAAGTAGAACGTCAATGCCAAATTTGCTCGCCACCTTTTCAGAATGCAGGTGCGGGAGGCTACCAAGATGAAACGCATACAGCGGTATTCTACAAAGTTTAGTCTCCTTGGCTAGCAAAACTGGTGGGGGAAACAGGAGATCCTGCTGCCTCACGTTTTGAATACCGAATTGTGTGTTGTACCCAGCAGGGTTGACGGCTTAGATATGCTAATATTCCGGCTGTAATTCGTCAGTCGTTTGACCACAAGCTTGAATACTGAGGGGAAAAGGAAATACGGGGTGTTGTGAAAGCAAAATTTGGGCAATCTTTTTATCGTCTGTCTTTCTGCTTGGCTTTATCATTCTTGCGTGTTTAGTCCAAGATTTCCAGTATGCTGCATAGGCAAGGCGAAGAGCGTGACTGGGCTCCGCTTAGAGTGCAACAGTGTAAACAACGATGACATTCCTGACAGTTTACCACCAACCTGAGCCTACCGAGCGTGACCATTCAAGCACCAACTCCTACATCGTGAAAGTAGATCAGCTCGGTATGCTGATTATGGGCCAAGTGGATGAGTTCCTGCACCTTCCAGTGGAGATTGTTGCTTCTCTGCAATGTCTCAATCGCTCATCCTGCTCGCAGTCTCGTATGATTCGTTACCAACCGCAGCCAGAAGAGATAGACTGAACGGTATCCCTTGACCATACTGGGTTTTGAACTTGAGTATCATCTTCCTTGAACTTTGGTCCAAATCTCGTCACCACGACTGCTCGCTACGCGCGCTGAGTTGTCCTGATCAGTGTGCTTGAGATGCGACTTTTCTCGTATCACTTTGAACGGACGTTCTAGACTTCTAACCACCTAGCGAAGCCTTTGCCAAGCGAAGGGATGGTTCGAGGTACAGAATGTCAAAGAAACTTGTTGTTACTTCTTCTTGTAGAGAAGGTAGAGGAGCAGAAAGCGGGCGCGATCAAGCCATTGGCACCTGAGGAGATACTGAAGAGGATCCATCGGGTAAATCCGCGGAAGGCATTGCTTCTATTTCATAGATTAGCTGGCTTAGGGTTGCTTTTATAGTCAGGCTTGGAACTTCCTGTCTCTGTGCACGAATTTCTCGACCCGAGGTTAGCTCTTCCAGAGTAGTTCGGCAGACTTAAGCCCGATGTGTAGGCGTTCAAGCAGTGTCATGGCACGGTGTGGCATTCTTCCATGCTCTGCTCGACCTTTTATACGCAGTGCTACTGCTCGTGGCAGATTCTCTTCTACGATGACCCTGAGGCCTTCAATGGTTTGGTACCCATGCTAGGCGACTCAATCAAAGATTTCCCAGAATGGGGCGAGAACTCCAACGGCATTGCTCAACATATGAGTACGAGAGCCCACCGGCCCCGTCCATTTTTCTCTATGATTACCAACTCACCCCGTCGCAGCCTGAACTAAGTTCTGGCTTAGGCGGCAAGCTGCAACAGCACCAAAAGGGTCTCACGGAGCGCAACAACTCTAATTGGAATCTGCCATCCCACTGACTTTAAAGCGCTCAACTCCTCTTCGGTACTCTGAATGGCCCGCCCCGTGGAGGATTGATGAAACAGTTCGCCGACGTCGAGCCAGGGTGAGGGTGCTCGAGAAAGCCAGTAACACTGACTAGGTAATGCTAGTAACACTAACTAGGTTGTGCAAGCAACACTAAACAAGTCGAGCTAATGAGTATGATTTAAACGTGGGGAGCCAAGTCATTCGTTTACTTGAACCTAGAGTAGACCAAATGGTGTAGACTCAGTGCTCTTGCTCTTGCTCTTACATCGTATGTTACATCCAAGCTTCTGCTAGATCTAAGAGTAAAACCATATAATCGGCAACATATATGTCCACATATCTGGATAGATTTGTATCACAAATTAATCACAGGGGTTTCTTACGATACAATGCATCGGCGTTGAGGCAAAATAGGAAATAATCCACAGAGGTTACACTTCGCGCGATGTGCTTGTGGTAGGCGCCTTCGGATGAACATACGATCTTGTTTTGAAGTATGGAGACAGGATATGGAGAGTGAGTGCCTGATATCGTCAAACACTGGAAGCTTCAATGTTGTGGAGGGATCATAACGGATAAATTGCCCGGAGATATCCTTCTCGAAAAGACTCGAATGGTCAGACTGACGAGAAGATACTGACTTCTAAACACTCTAAATGATCGAGAAAGATGGGTAACAGTCGCAATGGCGAGTGAATGAAGGGCCACACTACCCGAAAAATCTTGCAATGAAAAAAGTCAAGAACAAACCTTTTGGTATCTGTAGGGGGCGAGGGAGACATTTGAGATAAGTGATCTCCTAGTGCTCCTATGTATACACAGCCGATGGGCGTTCTCTCTGACCGAGGACAACCGTACCAGTCAAGTCAGGTTGGGTTGTCGTCCCTTTTTCAGAGGAAGAACATACTTTTTTGTTTTAGGTACTCCTTGCCCAGCAAGCGTTGACACTTATGACTACTGCTCGCCTCGATGGCGTCAGACCGCATCAAAAACAAGTATCAAGTCAATCGCTGGATAAAGTAGGTAGTATTTGTTGGCAATATGGTAGGCTATGCCCAATACAATTAGGGCTAGGGCTATATATGAATGCTATGTAAATAGATCGCATACATAGATAGGTAGAACATAAGGAAAGAACTTCATGCAAGTGGGCATGGGCCTGATATAAATGCAAAAAGTCGCTTGCCAAATCACTGGAGATTCGTCCCTTCGAGTCATCCGATTTCGGCTTGTGGCCCATAGTAAATCAGATTGCTTCCGGGGTCACATCTCAGCCTTCCAGGCGAGTTAGTTCCACATATGCGCTATATGGCTGTTGCCCATGGCTATATGGCTGTAGCCCCCAGCCACATTGTGGCTAATGGCCATAAGCCGTCATTATCAGATTAACTCTTTTAGGCCTAGCGCAGCAACTCCAGAACAAAGATTATTCAGGCGATATCACAAAAAATCAATCTAGGGCAGTGGATATTGATAACGTAGGTTGGCATTAGTTGAGACGCCATTCGTTCCACCCATCTTGCTCGATGTTCAGAATCTTCACTTGGCTGGTCATGGCGAAGTGGCTTTTGCGACGAGAACGCCACGAATGGCGGGAGGCGTTAGTCTCAGAAAGGCCCCACGCAGTGGGTCTGAGTAGGAAACCCTGCCAAGCCTCATTTTTTTGGTGGTTTGGCTGATATGAGATATTCACCCCTGTGTATATATGGGCACTAAGTATCAGCCGCAGGGCTGAGTGCCAAGCATGGCCTTTTTTTTATATGTAAGGTACTATTGGAGTTATGGCAACTACTCTGCTCCTCCGCGCTTTCGCGACACCTAGAATCTTACCCTGATAAGAGCGAGGAAGAGTTCGACTCGCTATAGGTACTCGTTTTTTGGGATTCTATAAAATCGCTAAAGTGATATCCGCCTTACTTCCGTATACGGGGAACCAAATATATAAATTTTTGAATTTCTTTCGATTCGAATTATTAAAAGTTTTTAAACTTCGTTATTATATAGAGAAAGAATATTATTATAAGATATAAAGAGATTAATATTTAAAGTTTAAAGATATCTCGCTATCGCCGCTATAAAGAAAGCTAGATATTTAAATATTTTTAATATATTCTATATTTATATAAACTCGTTTTAAGCGTATTAATCGCGTTAATATTATTTAAAATATATATATTATAATCTCTTTAACTTCTAAATAAAGCGTATTTAAATTAATATATATTTCTATAAAAGATATATTTTAAATATTCGACTTTTTAATTAAAAGTAATATAATAAATTTATTTAAATAATTTCTTAATTTAATTTATTATATAATCTTTTAATAATATTAAATATAATATATTATTATTTAAGATTTTTCTAATAAAAATTAATTAATTAAAAATAGATATTATAAGTATTAGCGAAGATTATAATTTTAGATTAACTTATATAATAATAATAAATTATTTAATTTTAATAAAATATTTAAATATTTAATTAATAATCTTAATAAATTTATTCGCTTTATAATTAACTTTAAAGAATTATATAATAATTATAAAAAAATCGTTAAAAGTCGCGAATTTCGTATTTTAATTAATTATTATAAGTGTTTTATATAAAATAATAATTAATATAGCGATTCTATAGTTTTCTATTTAGACTTTAAAAGAGGGGTATATCATAATAAGCTTGCGATATAATTAACCCCCGAAGCGAGGAACGAGTGTAGGGCTAGTTATAAGGTACCCCGCTAAGCGAGTCTAAATACTGAGACTAGGAGGCGTACCCTGGTGGGAGGCTGTCGTAATCACAGTTGGGCAATCGTTGAGAGTCCCTTTGGTCTTGTCCGCCATGGGCGCTTAAGCAAACGGCAACGAAAGGTTCCATTCTCTTTGCAAATGGCGTTTCTGTATGCCAACAGCTACTTGTACCCATCTCCGCTTGACTAGTTATGGCTATCACAAGGTAGAATTCACGCGCCTGGATGATGTCCTGGGAGTTCAGCATGCCTATCTACTCTACTTGTTCGCAATAGCTGTTACTGACAACAGCATGGAAGGTTTGTCACTCCTTCTTTTAAACTGTCCAAATCTTGGATCTTCTGGGCTCAGACCTTTATCAGTGCAACATGCCACTTTGAGGACCTCCAGAGACTCACGTCCTCCACCTGTGCTCTCCGCCTAGCAACTAGTGTCCGCCATCTTAGTTGTTCAAGAGAAAGCCTACAGCATAAAAACTCGCCATGGCTACATTTGTGACACATCAAATGTTTAATTGAGAACGCCCTGTCAAAGCAACGGCTTCGATCGCAGATGACAAAATTATATAGAGTACGTCTTATCCTACAGATTATCCTACATTTCAGAACGCCCGCAACCCTAAGGCGTCACTTACATTTGCCTTCGCAGTCATGAGTATCTTTGCCATCATTGTTTTCTTTGCTGCTATAGCTAGCCCCGCTCTGGCACAGTCGAGTTCTAGCTTTACTTCCAGTGTTTTTTCTTCCAGCACTGCGTCAAGCACTTCCGGAGCTTCTTCGATTGGATTTTCCAGCCCATCTGGAAGCAGCCTTTCCTCTTCTACAGCATCGTCCTTCTTTGCATCAATAACAGCATCAAACAGCAGTTACGGTAAGTCTCTAGGTCTTTGAGGTACAAGATCGTTCTTGCTTACTCTGCACCCCTTATTAGTAGCGAAATCCTCCCCAACCAGCACTAGCGCGGCCGTAGCATTCGCCTCATCTCTCACCGTTTCTTCTTTGGCTCCCGCTATCTCCACCTCGGCTTCCATGACCTTGGTCTCATCCAGTGCGAATACCGTCACCACAGTCTCGAGTTCCCTGGTACCTACTAGCTCGAGTCCCAGCGCTGCAAAAAGCACCACCCAGGCAACAACAGCTAAAACGCAAGTATTGGTTGCCGCGTCGTCCGCCTCATCTTTCTCCAAGTTCACTCCATCCAGCTCGACTAAGTCTACCACTACCAGCACCTCGAAATCTAGCGCGGTCGAGCACACGTCTAATCCAACAACAACTAACATGAAGAAAACCACTACTCCAACATCCAGCAAGAAAAACACGTTACAGACCACCAAAACGAAAAAAACCTCTACCAAGCCTACCACCACACCCCATAAGACTACGCTTTTCAAGACTACAGCAAAAGAAAAGCAGACCACGGCTCCTTCCCTACAACATACTTCTTCTACCGCGAAAGCTTCCGCCAAGACCTGCGCCAACCTAAAAGCAAAGTATAAAAGTATCGAGGAAGAGATCGCATCTCTCAAAAAACAGAAAATTTCGATTCCCGCGTTTTTGGCCGGATATGAAACTGCTGCTGAAGCGGCGTTGACGGCGGCGGGATGTTCCACGTAAATCGGGTCTTTAATCTGTTAGTCTAGGTTATATAAGATAATGTTCAATGTCAAATGTGCGCCAGGAAAGCATGTGCTCTATCCATGGACTTTTTATTACCCCTGCGGCAGAAGAGCCCAAGCTGAGAACTTCATGGCACGACCTGACTGAACGGTACAGGCAAGGTCAACCCTAACTCATGTATTTTTCAACTTACGTCTCGGAGCCTACTAGAGATTATGAGCACGCATACGAAGAAGCATGTTGGAATTTCTCTGCCATACTAGCCGATGCAATGTACTGAAGCAGACTCGTGCTCACTGAGTCTCTGTAGGGTGCAACTCAGTTCCCTGTGGCAGTAGGGGCCAAGCGAGGTGTTTTCGGGGCGCAAGGGCTCAACGCAACGCAATCACCATCTTCAGAATAATAGTGGTAGATCATCCATTAACCTAATCCTAATCCTACATGGTGCTCTGTTAATTCTGAATGCCCCTTACCAGTACATGAATATGAGATCTCCCAATTATCCTACGTCCTCAGAAACTTTCATTGAGAGGTTAGACGCCTGAGTCGAATTGAATTCTATCCAAAGCTGCTTTGCGAGTACTCTTGTTTCGATTTAAGGGTCCCGACTACAAGAGACACCACCTTCGAGGTGACAGGCCGTCTTTATATTGCGCTTTATATTTGCGCCTAGAAGACGTTCCAGGATGTATCCCCTTCACTATCTGTCTCTTAATGTACCGGCATACCCTCGTAGACTTCTCTCTCGTCCTCTCAGGTGTCATAAACAAAAATTCCTGCTTAATAGGGGTCGTGAAAAGATATCGATGTTCTCCCACCTCAACAATACGCAACGCTACGGAGCCAGACATCACGCCCTAAGCATTGACGCTAGTGTCACCGTTGGGCCTTGGCGGGTAGGTTTCCGTGGCCAGTCCCAATGGCATAGTTCAAAAGGCCGAATACAAGCTCTATAGAGCTTGCGCCTATTCCGCTATGTATTTCTGAACCTTGACAGCCGGACTTAATGCAGCTGCCTAGGTGACTGGTTCCGATCTGGCTTGCTTGCTATGTATCAGGCTACTGCTGTAATCACTTATCGGAAGAGATCTCGCATGGTGTATCAAGCTTACGAACGTTTGTTTGCTAAACAACCGTCTAGTTTCCGTCGATAAACCAGTCAAAGAACATCGTAACTCTCCACTTTTGTAATATCTTCAGCATTGCGAAGTCTATCTCCTTCTACAGCGGCTGTCATTATTTGAAGAAGAGTACCACAGGTCCTCAGACTTTGGGACCTCTGTTCTCTCGAACATCAAAGTTCTCCTGATAGACAATGGCTTCTGATCGATTTCATGGCATAGACGGTAAAACCCAGACTGAATTACTTACAATTGAGAGCTGCATTTCCCATACATTCAAGAACCCTGTGCTTCTATTGGAGGCGCTCCAATTCCCCAGATCGATTGTGGGATGGCATGGCTATGATGACAACACGGGTTTACAAGTGGTCGGTAGCAACGCTATCAGCCTTGCACGTGCCGTTGTCGAGTACAACTACACCGGTCTAGCTAATTCTCGTGGTATATACTACTCAAGCTATATGACATCACGAAATCACTGACGTCATACAAGTATTGAACGAAACCCATAACACCATGTGGCTGGAAGACAGCGTGTCTGTGTGTGGGAGGAAAATAGGATTGTTGGACCTGATCGAAAGAAGCGGTTACGGAGGTGACCAAAATGAAGCTACCGCCATTCTTCGGCTCACTATCAAAGCGCTTATGGGAGCTGTGTACATAGATGGTGGCATGGAAGCTGTTGTTGTAGTTCTGGATGAGTATGATGACCATCTGATCAGGGCTAGCTTGGGCCGTGAAGGTGGAGGATGAAAATGCTCAGGTGCAGAGGGATCCGAGGCCTTGATGGCTACTCCTCAATCATTGCCCGAAGCACGATGATAGGACTTCATAGTAATAACCACTTATCGCGAGCTTTCATTACCAAACAAAGGTCGGGACAAGAGACAGACGTCCCAGCTTGGACAACAGGACAGCCAGAGTTACCGAGTATCGTCGCAGAGTGGCTTTGGTTGTAACCGTGTCGCCTTTCTTTGTGCTTCTGATCCCGATCGCGCTCGCGAAGCCAAAGTGCCCGATCCGAGCTCTTTCAAATTAACAACAATACTAAGCAACAATATCAGGCAACAACAAAGGCGTAGCCTTTTATGGTTAGACCAACGTGCAATGGGAAAGGCACAGGCATGTGGCTCCAGACTGAATCACTGCCTTCTTCTTTGCTGCTGAAGAAAGAAAACATGAGCCTGACCAAGGCTCAAAGAACTGGTTAGGATACGTCGTTCAGTCCATAAATTGATGCATTCTCTCTCCTACTGATCTGCCAGAAACTCACATTCGATTCCATACCACTCATTTATTTAAGCTGGCCTTCCTTGTGCAATTATTTCTACTTCTCGCCTCTACTTCTCACTAACCTTACGGGAACCACCGACATCATGCGTAGCTCATCAGGAATGAGTACCATTATTCAAACATACATATTCTTCGCCCTTTCAATCACATCCGAGGTTCAAGGGTTTAGGAACGACCAGGCCGGAATCACCCCGCCTCCAGCCGTAGCTACCCTAGTGGCTAGAGATCAGGTTGTCCTTGGAGCATGTGGACCATTTGACCATTGGATTACAGTGGCCGCCGGTGCTAGCTGCGAGAGCGTAGCATCAGACAACGAAATTACCATGGACGAATTCCTATTAATGAACCCGAATATCTCTCCAAGCTGTGACAACCTTATCGCAGGTAATCAGTACTGCATTGGTACGGGTCCTGCCTCGCCACCTTCCTCAACGATACCTTCATCCACGTCTGTAAGTCTTCGTTTTCAATGATCACGATAAGTGCCTTCGGTATCTGTGTCTCCAAACCAAGCAATAGGCTAACAACATATTTCTTATGCGCAGACACCTCCTCCTCCGCCAAGCACTAGCGCTGGCCCTACTCCTACTCCCACTACCACTCCACCTTCTTCACCAATTGTAAGTGCTCTCTCTCTCTATTGCAAGTCCAGAACAACTTTCAGATGCAGTGATATGCGGTTTTTGTTCCATGCGAACAACATGCTGACAGAGAATTTTTCACCCCAGGTCTGGAACCATGTCTGCACCACCACCCCATCAACCTGCTTCAGTGGAGCTACCGGTACCGACAAAGTTGCTTATGCAACGGGTTGTTGTAATGGCTGTGGCCCGGGGGGTACTTGCATACTTGATGGCCCTGCTAATGGCCCAATGGCGTGGGAGTGCGAATGTGGAGGGTCCATGCGCAATCGGCGAGATTTCAACGGCTTGGTTGCGAATAACACCTGGGTAGGGTAGAAGTTTCAGCGTTGGTGAGATGGAAGCAGGGTATCTTTGCGTAGATGAAATTTGTCCTGAGTGCGAGTCTTATACTTCTTGTGACTGTTGGTAGTCTTTCGTCATGGTCAAATTGTAGACCATCACGCCTCTTTCCCGCACAGAACACATTCCATTGTCTGCGTGCTAAGTTGTAAAGTCTGTCCCATCTAGCATCTGGGATTTCACCGTCTCAATGCATTTTAGATCTTCGTATAAAATATTCTACATCTACCCTTTTCGTACAAGAGATCAGGAACCGTTGCAGTAGCCGTGATTTCATCAGCTCGTATGAGATATCTATCACGCGGACTCAACGCCTCCGTCAACCAGTCCCCCACTGGTGACCACCGTCTGATTCGACACCTTGAATTCCAGTGCAGACTGAGGCCTTCCAACAGCCACATAGAACGTCTCCTCCTCCGCAATTCCATGGACGCCACCCCATTTCAGTAGCGGGTATCTCCCAGAAGGATCTGGTTTACCGACACAGTTATCCATAATCAATTTCGCAATTCGTGCAACATCAGCAAATCTAAACACAGCCGTGTCGCGATCGTTTTCGCAGTTGACCACAATTCTGCATTCCGACTCATGGCTCAGCTGCCAGCCCACCGGGACCTCTTTGGCCATTGCTCTGGGATTCTTGCTGAAGCGAAAGCGCGTTGTGAAGTCTGGTGTGCGGACAAGGACTGCGAGGGCATCTTGGCACCCTTTCAGATTGGTCGGACGAATTCCGGGGGTGTCTTGGCCATCTGGAATGTAGCAGTGGGGTACGATAACATTCGTAGTCGAGTTGAAAATCACTGGCACATTTTGATCATTCGGAGCCGTGGGAGATGCATTGAAAGGGGGCGGGAGTAGGAGCAAGAGAGACATGATGACGGGGCGAAGTGGAAAGCACATTGGAGTCACACTTTTCAGAGCTCCTGTCGTTATTGTAAGTCAGAGTTCTGACTGCAGATGCCAGTCTTCAGGTAAGGTGCTTTGAGTTGAGATTTAATGCGAAATAGTTGAACTCATTCAGCATACCCGTGCTAGTCGCGTACTCGGACCGCGCATAAGGCGCGTTTTCTCTGCGACTTGCGTTCACCACTAGTAGATAGCAAATGAGGATTCGTCGCTTCTCGCATCAAGAAGTGGAGTCATCTTGCTAGCTGCTGTCACGGATGACCGGACCCTTTCCCGTTCAGAGTCCCCAACCTCAGAAGGTGCAAAGTACCAAGATCGCCGACCCGATACCCCAAAATTCGCGCCTATATAACCCAGCCTAAGCTACCCAGGTGAGTCGCGATTTTGATCAGCTTTGCAGCTCTAAAGCTAATAGGGAATAAACTCGCAACCTCCAAGCAGTCCTCCAAGAAAAGTGGCTTGATGGTTCAATGGTGAGACCCTGCGCCGTAGGTCGTTGCTCATACTATGGCGGTCCGACTTCTAGTCCCAAGTAAAGCACGTAATTGGGTTGTTGCAGCGCGTTAAGAAAGCTATCAATCAGGCGTGAAGTACCGACGGGCAGGCCGGAGAATTAGGGCGCCCTGTCACGTACGGCGAGTGCTGAGCAACCTGGAGTTGAGCTGTTGTGGGATACAAAAGAGCCCTTTTTTAGACAACAGGGCTTCATTTGCGCTGAGCATTATCAGTAACAGGTTCTTGCATCGAACTGCTGGAACAGACGGCAAAATTCTCTGACTCTACGGCGGCAGACGTACGGCCATTAAATCCGCTCTTGACGGAGCTTCCAGCACTCACACAGTGTTTCGCGGAGTTCGAGATGACCAGTGAATGTTGCCTATGAGGACTGCGATTCCTGACACCATTGCGTTCGTTCTTTGGACTGAATAAGGCAGCGACGCTAGGAAGACAGGACACAATAACCGCAACGGCTGACTCGAGGTTCGTCCAAAGCGCGGTAGAGCCTTCAATTCGGCCCTTCGTGTCCGTCTCGACGGCGCGTAGAATGTCAAACGCAATTGTGACGAAGGCGCAGCAGAAGACACCAGCCAGGCCGAGTTTTACCGACGTGCGCATCTGGAGACTTTTGAGCATTGCTAGTGGTAATGCCATGACTATAACACACTTAGCATTGAAACGCTAACAATTTATTCTAGGGCCAGAGCACTTACTAGCCAGGTCTGAGAAGACGTTCACTGCGCAGCCATAGATGACGAAGACCTGCTGTCGATGTATCATTGAGGGGGTATCGCAACTCTCTTACTATTGTCAGTAACGCTGTTGGTATTGTGAGTGACGTAATAATAGGTAGCACGTACCAATATGTCCTAGGGCTGATGGACTACCGCATTCAGTGAGGGAGCCGGCAACCAAAATCCAAAAGGTAAGGAAGACTATTCCAAGAACAATCCACCATGCTTGAACAAACCTCTCAGAAATCTGGAAGATACGGTGGTAGAGCAGTAAGAAGGACATCTTGACGGCATAGAGGCAACACCACGAGACTAGAATACCAGCAACGTCAAGACGGACGAAAAGCAAGTGTTCTGCTTCGTAGCGGCCATCGTCTCCTGCTTCAAAACTCGCGACCTGATATATAACTGAGGCCCCCCCAGAAACAATCGAGATTTGCGCGACCAGGAGCAAAAGTCCTAGCAGATGCGCTGCATCATCCCAGGAGAGGCTTCTGATAATCTTGCACCGGATCCAAAACCGGCCTGCCGTAAGCACAATAGCAAGACCGGTAAAAACCCACGAGACTGCCGTTAGAACACTGAAGGAGATTGCTGACATTCTGATAGAGTAATCACAAGTCCTTGGAAGCCGTGAGCTGGATCGAGACACAACAATTCCAAAGCTGCAAGACGAACTCAGAAGAAACACAGATACTCCCGCGCTTGGGGTATTTCAGCAAGGAAGTGAAGCGGAAACCAGGGTCTTGGACTCTAAGATAAAGCTTGACTCCATTTAAGAGGCTCGCTGCCATAGTAGATTGCAGGGTCACAGCCAAAATAGTGGGAGAGGCTCAGCCGCGGCTCAGAGCACGTTGTGTCAGCGCTGGGACTGAAGTCTATTGAGACATGCTTCAGTAAGATAGCGATCTGACAAGGGCATGTTGGACGTGGTCGCCTAGTCTCAGCAAATAGCATTTGAGCATGAGCTCAGCCGCAGACTGTGGAGTTAAGACTTCTGCAAGATGAATAAGCGGTGTACACAAGGCCGGGAATTCTCCGAGAGTTAACATACTGACTATATCGTGAACGGCGTCTCTGGAAGTACACCTAAGAGATAGTGTACTCAGGGGACCTCACAATATGAGACGACGCGAAGTGTGATATTCTTCTTTCCTTCGACGGCGCGATGGCTGAGTGGAAGAAGTTCTGAGGTGAAATCCTTGTCGGCAGAAGCTAGGTAGTAGGCTAAGCCTAGCTCTGTTAGAGTGATGATGTTAGGGCTGAGGCTCGTAAGCGCTAGTAGTCTCAGTGGCCCCACGCAGTGGGTCTGAGCAGGAAACCCTGCCAAGACTTATTTTTTTAGTGTATTGCCCGATATATAATATTTATACTCTGCGTATATATGATCCTTAACTAAAATGCGTAACTACGTGATATAGTCTTTTTTGGAATTCTTGAAAAAAGTCGAATAAATAATCAAATAGGCCCTCGTTAAATTAGGAGCTATGATATAGTAATTAAGAAGTAGACTTTTAATTTCATTCTATTAAAAAACTTAGCTAACTCAGTTATAGTAGTGGTATTAATATTTAAGAACGTTATACGTCTTAATAGACGCGTAGATATCATATAGGAATTCCCTTAAAGTACATAATCCTCGGGGTAATCGCCGTGGTACTCGCCGGACCGACGGCACGACGTATTGGGGAAAATGTCGTGGCCTCGCTAGTCAGTTTATTACTTCGGTTAGACGCCGCAGTCTCCCCCCTTTTTTAGACGGCTAGGCTTACGAGAGTCGCCGCAGCGATAGATGCAAACAAACAAACAAGCAAGTAAGTAAGCAAGCAAGCAAGTAGAGTATCGCCGCGATGACTTATCGCCGCGGCGACTCTCGTAAGCAAATAAGTAAGCAAGCAAGTAAGCAAGTAAGCAAGTAAGTAAGTAAGCAAGTAAGCAAGTAAGTAAGTAAGTAAGTAAGCAAGTAAGTAAGTAAGCAAGTAAGCAAGTAAGCAAGTAAGCAAGTAAGCAAGTAAGCAAGTAAGCAAGTAAGCAAGTAAGCAAGCAAGTAGAGTATCGCCGCGGCGACTCTCGTAAGCAAATAAGTAAGCAAGCAAGTAAGCAAGTAAGCAAGTAAGTAAGTAAGCAAGTAAGCAAGTAAGCAAGTAAGTAAGTAAGTAAGTAAGCAAGTAAGCAAGCAAGTAGAGTATCGCCGCGGCGATGCATACAAACAAACAAACAAGCAAGCAAGCATACATGGCGGAGAGTAGAGCGGAGAGCGAAGCGGAGATAATTCATCCTTTTGATATAAAGTTAGATATTAGTGGTGGCGACATCGATAAATAAGAATATCTCACACGACGTCGGAGTCTCTTATCATCTGCAAATCTGAAAAGTTCCTGCTAAATTTTAAATTGCTGATCTTGCGAATAGGGCTAAAATTAAGAATTCCGCCGATTCAGCAACTATCTCAAAAATCAGCCAAAATTCCGCCGGTTTAGTAACTATCTTAAAAATCAGCTAAAATTCCGCCGGTTTAGTAACTATTCTAATCTTTTTCGCTAGTTCTATTAGTTTAATAGCAATACGTATAAAAAAAGAAAAGTTCTAATAATCGACGTTATAACGGTAAGATTCTACGATAACGAGTATTAACGTTAACTTAAATTTAACTATAGAATTAAACGATTTAATAAAATTAGTCGCGTAAGTAATACTCTAATATAGCGTATATTAATAATAATATATATTAATATTATTATAATATATATATAGAATAGTACTTAGAGTATATTAGAGTGCATTACGTAAAAATTTTTAAGTTATTAAAATTTTTTAAAATTGCTAAACTAATAGAATTAACGAAAAAGATTAAGATAATTATTAAATCGGCGAAAAGAGTTAGATATAAATAAAGTCTGCTAAATAAACTAAATTATACTTATAATATAAACCCGGCGAAAATTATACGAAAAGAAACTTTTCAGATTTGTAGATAATAAGTATATGGAATATAGAAAAAGACGTCTTTAAATATAGAAAGGTCTACGTTATCGTTATAAACGACCTAATCAAATATCGCTTAGTTATCTTCTCTCTACTTTTATACTCGAGAATTAAATATATAAATTTTTAAATTTCTTTTAATTCGAATTATTAAAAGTTTTTAAATTTCGCTATTATATAGAGAAAGAATATTATTATAAGATATAGAGAGATTAATATCTAAAGTTTAAAGATATTTTATTATTATTATTATAGAGAAAGTTAAATATCTAAATATTCTTAATATATTTTATATCTATATAAGTTTATTTTAAATATATTAATTATATTAATATTATTTAAAATATATATATTATAATCTCTTTAATTTCTAAATAAAGTATATTTAAATTAATATATATTTTTATAGAGAATATATTTTAAATATTCAATTTTCTAATTAAAAGTAATATAATAAATTTACTTAAATAATTTCTTAATTTAATTTATTATATAATCTTTTAATAATATTAAATATAATATACTATTATTTAAGATTTTTCTAATAAAAGTTAATTAATTAAAAATAGATATTATAAATATTAACGAAGATTATAATTTTAAATTAGCTTATATAATAATAATAAGCTATTTAATTTTAATAAAAATTTTAAATATTTAATTAGCGATCTCGATAGATTTATTTATCTCGCGATTAACTTTAAAGAATTATATAATAATTATAAAAAAATTATTAAAAATCGCGAATTTCGTATTTTAATTAATTATTATAAGTATTTTATATAAAATAATAATTAATATAGCGATTTTATAGTTTTTTACTTAGACTCTAGAGGGGGGGTATATCGTAATAAGCTTGCGATATAATTAGTTCCCGAAGCGAGGAACGAGTGTAGGGCTGGCTATAGGGTACCCCGCTAAGCGAGTCTGAATACTGAGACTAAGCGCTAGGACGAGAGGAATCAGCAGGAGCAACCTAAGGTATTAATTATTGAGCGCCACAAAAGATACGTCTCGGTGTGCAGCTGATGAAAAGACCCTCCTATAACTATAATCTGATAGTGACCACACCTTTCCAGGATCTGCGTAAGACCTTGATTCTGAGAGACTGTTCGAAGCTTCCATTTCCTTCAGGATATCTTCGGGACGCAAGACCCCAGCATAACGCAGACCTCTTCAAGGTAAGATATTCTAGTGCCAGGGCCAAATGGTTGTCCACAAAGGTCTCAACCTATTATCGCGTGGCGTTCCTCTGCTTTTCTATGTAATTTTGCTCTAAATTCTGGGCTTGAGGTCCATATAGATCCTCGAATTGGAGAAAAAGTAACATCATCGACTTGCACTTGTGGACTCTTTAGAGTAAATTGGCACATTTCCTATTCTCCCCATCTCAAGTATCGTGCCCCGAGGAGTCTATCCCGTGGTGAGACCTGACAAGATGGTCTTAAGCATCATTCTCATGCCTTTCGGAGTTTGCTGGTTTGAAAAGTGCCTCAGCAGTGACCGACTTGGACATATACTCGAAGGCGGAGAGGACGGTTGCTGCCGGGTTTGAAGCCACCTGCAGTATCCGATAAACGCCGAGAGGCAACAAATTGTTTTCTCCGCACCATTATTTCGATTACTACCCCACTACATCAATATAATCTAATAAATATAGTCTAGATCTATTACATAGAGTTTAATATATTATTTCTTTCATGAAATCGTCTTACGTAATCTCTCTTATAATATAAAAAGATCTAATATACTTTATATTCCTCGCGTATCTTAAGAGTATTATCTCTATTTCTACTAATCTCTCGCTCGAAATCTCGATTTTAAATATTCTTAAGATATATAAAGTATGTCTAAATAGTCTTTAAGTCTTATTAATTATAATTATCTCGTAATATCTTTAATAGTATAGAGATAGAGAGAGAACTTATTAAAGTTATAGATATAACTCTATTAATTTCTTAATAATTATAAATAGTAAAAAAGTAAAGAATTCTTATATAGATTAAAGATTTTAAGCTCTAATATAGTTATAGAATATTAATAAAAATCGCGAGAACTTTAAATAGAGGTATATAAATTAATATTATCTTAAAGTATTTTCTAGATAATAGTAATTTATATAAGATTAAATATAATACGTAAAGTAAGAAATAGATTACTTAAAAGATAACTAATAACTACTTAATACTTAATTATTATTAATTAATACTCTAAAAGTAATAGAATACGCTAAAGAAGATTATTATATTTTTTAAGAAATATCTATCTCTTACTAGTTTTTATAGCTTTTTTTTACTATTTTTAAGCTTAATCTAATTTATTTTTATTAGAAGTAGATAGAATAGTAATTTAAGATATATTAAATTATTAATAGTAAAGTTATTTAATAATTAAAATAAGGAAGCAATTGAATGTAGGGGAAGAATCTCGGTTAAATTTGTTGCCTCGGCGTCGGCGTTTATCGGATACCGAGGTTCTACCGACCAGTCTTCGGAATCGATATGCAGCAAGGCGCGAACGTCCAACGCGATTCTTGGGAGCTACGAATTATACTTGTCAAAAGCTCGGACCTGTTCTTCTCCCATTTTGCAACCAGCTGCAAGGTCTCTGTTTCTGCTATAGTCGTAAGCAAAGTTTGAAAACGTAACCTATCAGCCTTAGAAATGAGTGTGAAACCCTATGTACTCTGCCAGCGACCAAAACTCCGCCGTGTACCCCAATATCATAGAACGCCGACACTGCGTCCATTGAATTCGAAGGGTTTTCAAATCAGTATGAGAAGATTTCCAGGGATATCCGGACGCTCGTAAGAAAGATCACCAGTATGAAGATCTACTGTTGTGACAAGTATGAAATATGCTGCTACTCTAACACAAATTGGCTGAACGATTTGGAGTGGGATAAGCTTTCACTGGAAGACGTGAGGATGGACGTTCTCCAGTGAGTCCTTCTCCAATTTATGCGGCACATATCGTAATCCTTTGTATCCCGCTCATCAAATCTTTTCATCAGGCTCAGATGGCTAGCAATATTGAGCGTCGGACATCTCCCAGCGGAAATCGTGCGCGTCATCTACGACATGGTTTTCAAGTCGAAGTATCAGGGCCACGAAGATCCCTGGGACAAGGTCCTCGAGCAGAGTCGTTTCTCGATCATGATCTCCGCCAGCGGGTTTCAATACAGTCCGAGCGATGAAATAGTGAGCCGGTGGGCAAATTACAAATTCATACCCCAAACTATGGGATTCCTACAAATTCATACCCCATCTTACATTTTCATACCCCTCACCAAAAAAATGGGGTATGAATTTGTAAGTTGCCAGTCTTTGGGGTATGAATTTGTAAGTTACCATTTCTTGGGGTATGAAAATGTAAGATACCACCAACATGTTAGCAGCAGCCCTCACGGGGGCCCTACGACGTCCCTACGGGGCCCTATTTAGGTCCAAATAGGAGTGTCTGGCTATCAAGCGCAGACACCCCCGGGACCAAGCTTTTTTAGCTGAGTTGCTAATACAACATCCCTATACCTGTAAATCATTAGAAGGATATTTTAGAGTGTTTCAGGCTATCTAGGTACCCCAATTGTTAGTAACCCGAGTTACCGCTAAAGGGTTAAATAGGGGTGTTTACACTTCACGCTGCAGACACCCCTAAGGAGCCCCGCAGGGCCCCCGAAGGAATAATTCCTAATACCACCCCGCCCTATAGATGGCAACTTACAAAATCATACCCCTATAAATGGTATCTTACAAAATCATACCCCTGTCAATGGTATCTTACAAATTCATACCCCATTGGGGTATGAAAATGTAAGATGGGGTATGAATTTGTAAGAATCCCATAGTTTGGGGTATGAAAATGTAATTCGCCCGTGAGCCGGTAGACAAGTCATGCTTGTCTCATCGACCTGCCACGAAGATCTGAGAGAGTGGATGCATAGACTGTTCACAAGCGATGAGATTCCACCTAGCTCTAGATGACGAGGATGAGCGCTACCTTGAAAGCACGACAAATCATTTGCTTAACGAGGACATCACGTCAGATTTGAGTCCAAACCATTTCCCGGAAGCCGGCATAGAAAGCTTGCACAGCGAAACTGAGGTCGTTTCGCAAGGACTGAGACGAGAACACTTAAGCAGCGCGAGCGACGATAGTTTCCCAGCAAGGAAGAGAAGTTTTGAGCAAATTGAGGAGGCTTCGCCGGAGAGAAGTTCATAAATACCATGAAGTTGATCAGCTAGTGTTGTCTCGCTAAATGTCCCACGAAAACTACACGTATAAATAAGTTCTAAATGATAATTAACTAGATTTTAAGGCCTAGTAGCATATAGATAACGATTTACTATATAGCTTAGCTCTAAGAAAACTTTCTTTATATAAAATAGAAGATCTAAAATCTAAATATAAGGAAATGCTAAAAAAATAAAGCGTAAATAAATAGAAAAAGTGTAAAAACCTCTTCTTATAATAAGAGAAATAAGAATAGAAAATAAAAAATAAATAAGAATATCGTCTATTTAAGGCTCTTTTAATATAATAATCTTAGTTATTTTATTATAAGTATATACTATATTTTTACTAGCTTCTAATTAAATTATAATAATTAATATTATCTCGCTAAATATTTTATAAAAATTATATATATAAATAAGTTCTAAATAATAATTAGCTAGGTTTTAAGATTTAATAATATATAAATAATAATTTACTATATAGTTTAACTCTAGAAAAACTTCTAAAATAGATAATTTATATCTAATAAGAATTTATTAACTCTAAGCTATATAAAAACGCTAGAGATAATATAATATAATAAGAATATAAATCGAGTATATCTCGATATATAAGCGATATAAGTTAAACTTTTACGATTAAGTAGTTAAATCTTATTATTAATTAAATCGATATTTCTCGCGAAGATAGCGATTTTTCTATAAAAAGAGTATTCTAAATAGTAATTTAAATAATTAAGTATATATAGAGTATTACGTAGCGTAGCGATAATATATTATTTTATAAAGATCTTACTCGAATTAAATAGTAATAATAACTTATTAATAGAAAAGCGAGTAAATAAGTTTTATAGTAAATAAATAGAGTAGATATTATTATTTATAGCGATAATAAATAGCGTAATCTCTCTTCTAAATAAGTTTATCTTCGAGAATAATAGTAATAGCTTTATATAATAGCTATATAGCGTAATTAAATATCTTATAATATACTATTATTCGAAGTTACTATTCTTAAATTTAGCTTAAAATTTTATAAATTTATTTATATAAAGAAATATAGTAAATATAAGATAGCTTTCTTAAGAAAAGTTTTATCGAATTAAGTAAGAATATAAAATAGTATATCTCGTATAATTAAACGATATTCTTTAATATTAACCTCGTTATATAATTTATAAATATTAATAATTACTCGCTATAATAGTAGATAATAAAAGATCTCGAGATTCTTAAATCTTATATTTATATAAATTAAACGAATATCTATAAGATAGATCTTAATAGATTTAATTTAAATATAATAATTAATTAGATATATTATTTAATTAATAAGTAATTAAATAATAGCGAGAAATGTAATAGTTCTCGATAGGGTATAAAACTCGATATAAAAGATTTTCGCTATTTAATAACTACTTCTTATCTTATTAGCTAGATCTTATTAAAGATATCTTATAATATTATAATCTAGAGAAGTCTTTTTATATTATAATTTAGATAAATTACGATTTAATAATTTTTATATAAATTAAAAGCGCTTAGCTATAGATATAAATTAGTAATTTTATTAAATTTAAAACGAGAAAGTAAGTCGACTAAAGTATTTTATTTAATAGAGATTTAAATTATATTATAAATGATATCGTATTAAGTAAATAGTATAATTATTTATTTAAGTAATATTATAACTAGCTTATATATAGAATTACTATTAATACTCTTAATAACGATATCGTTATTATAGTAAAGTATAAGATATAATTAATATAAGCGAGATAGCTATCTACGAATAATTATAAAAATAATAAGTATTTCTTTAAATTAATATTCTTCTTATAATAGCGAGTAGTAAAGTATATATTAAATATATTATTTAATTTAGAATAAATAGCGATATTTCTAAGAATATATTCTTCTATTCTATATTTATTAGAAGTATCTATTTATATAAAATAATAATAGCGTATAATTATATAATAAAGTAGTTATATCTTATTTTATTTAGATAGAAAAATATTTTACTAGCGTAGATTCGCTGCGATTATAATAATAATATAATAATATTCTCGTTTTTTAGATAGTACGAAGTAGAGCTTTCTTAAAAAAGTTTTATTAGAAATTATTACTTTAATAAAGAAGAATAGTAGATTTATTATTAACTTAAGCTCGTTATAAAGAATATTTTATCTATTTAAAAGGGCTTTTATCGACTTTCTCGCTCTTTCTAACTGATTAAAAGAAAGTTTAATCTTTATCTTCTCGCTATCGAATTAAATTCTTAAAAATTCGATTAAAAGTATCTTTCTTATTCTTAATATAATTTATTTTTAAATTATAATTATTATAGATAGTATTAAAATTATTATTAAATTAAGTTATATCGCTATTAGATAAAAGAATAGCAAAGAAGTTATTTAGATAGTAAAAAATAATACTTTAAAATAGAATAATAATAAGTATTTAATAAAGAGTCTTAGCGAATAAATCGAAAATAAAGAGTATAATATATAAGTTAAATAATAAGAATCTATTAATATAATAGAAGCTATTTTAAAAGAAATCTAATAGCTAAAAATTCGATTTAACTATAGAGATATATCTAAATATATTAATAAGATCTCGTTTAATTATAATTATACTCTCGCTCTAAATAAGTAAAGTATTAATAGTATTATTTAATATAGTATACTTAAGTACTTTATAGACCTCGTAAATATAATAATTAATAAATTATAATTATAAGAAGAAAAGATCGTAAATTCTTCTCTAATTGTTATTATACTTTAGAATAAGATTTAATAAGAATAAAATAAAGTATTTCGAGAGTTTTATATCTAATCGTATTAGATAATTATTATTCTTCTACTTTTAAAGATCTTTAAATAGTATTTCGAGTATTATAGCGATATTAGAATAAAGTTTATTTAATAGTAATTAATTAAAGTCTTAATAGTTTACTTTAATATCGCGGGCGATAATTATAAATAAGATATTAGTGAATATCTAGTTAGAGTAATTCTTAAGCTATTTCTTTTAGTTATCTTTCTTTAATAAGTTATATCTTTTTAATAAAAGCTTACTTAGCGAGATAAGTATATATAAAAATAACTTAACTATCGATTTAAGACTTCTCGATATTAATTATAATTAAAAGATAAAAGAGAGTCTTATATTTAGCGAGATAATATTAATAAAGATTCTATTAATATAGCTAGTAAAAGAATATAATTAGTTATATATATTATATATATATAGATAGCGATAATCTTAAGAATTATATAATTTATTATAATTAAATTAATTATAATAGAATAATTAAGAATTTTAAGTATTTTAATAAAAAGATATAAGAGTAATATTATAATATATCTAGAGTAAAGCTTAACTCGAACGTGAATTATATAGTAGATAGACTTTCGATTAAGTTAATAAGAATCGCTATCTTAGAATTCGATTTTTTAAATAATTATTAAATATTCGCTATATATAAATATTATTTTAATAAAGCTAAATTCTACTATAAATAAAGATCTTATAGAAATAATATATCGATTAGAAGATATAGATAGTTAATAGATTAGAAATATAGTAATAATAATTCGATAGAGCTTTTTAAAGAGATAGAGTAATTATTTTATAGATAAAGAAATATATAATTTAACTATAGACCTCGAAGTATCGAAGTAATTTCTTAAGTCTCTTAATTTTCTTATTATCGCTAATAAGATAATTAATAAAGCTATTAAATAGTTTATTAAGATATTTAATATTAAATATTTTATAATATATTTATTTAATATATTTTAAATTTATCGCTTTAAAATAAAGAAGAAGAAGAGCTATTATAGAATTATTTTCTTAATATAAAAAAAAGCGACGCGATATTACTTTCGTTTTAGATAATATTAATATTTTTTATTATAATAAGATTAAAGTTAGTTATAAGACTTAAAGAGATATAGATAATAGTTAAAGAGATAGAGTGAATAGAAATAATTAATAAGCTAGTAATATAGAAGTTTAGAGTATAGATTAATATATAATAGAGATAGTTAACTAATAACGAGTATAGATCTTATTAATCTTATTCTATATATAAGCGAGTTTATTATAATTCTAAAGTATATTATTTTTATCGATCTATATTTATTTAAGTTTCTAATAAACTAATTATAATTAAATAATATAAAGATTATAAATTAAATCTAATGAGATAAATAATTTTATTAAAAAATCTAGCTAATAAATAAAAGATATAGCGAGAGTAGATAAAAGAAGAGGTTTATTAGAGAATTCTTTTATAGATAATTCTTATAAAGATAATAGTTTATTAGTAATAGCTTAACGTATAGCTATAGTCTTTACGATAGACTTATAAAAATATTTAGAGACTATTAATAGTAGTTAAATAGTAACGAATAAGAATAATATATTTTTTAAATAAAAATTACTTTCATCTAATGTTAGGAAAGAAAAAGTGTAAAAACCTCTTCTTATAATAAGAGGAATAAGAATGAGGAGTAAAAAACAGGTGGGAACACCGTCTATTCAAGGCTCTTTCAACATGGCAATCTCGGCTATCTTGCCATAAGTGTGTGCTGTGCCCTCACTAGCCCCTAGTTAAGCTGTGGCGAATTTTGTAGACCACCTAAACCTTCTGTTAACGCTTTTAATAACTCTCGCATAATAGCATTACAGACCATTATGCCGTTCGATTTCATTCAGCTTTAGCCCGATAAGGATGTTACAAATGCTCTCGGCCTAGTGTCACTGCTGCCCATTGTTTCACCAAAGCCACGGATTCTCTTTTCTCCTAGCGAGGCCCATTCTGACGTGCATTATGCAGCCCTACAGATCAGTGCAGAGTTGAAACACCTTCCGGCGACCTATTTGACGCATTATGGCTGAGATGGCTTAGCCTTATGTCAAGAGATGAAAATTAGTGGTTCTGAAAGTGCCAATCGTAGAATTATTCCACATCGTCTTGTCTCACTTTTTTCATAATTACTTCTGCTGCCGTCTGGGCGCCCAATAGTCTGGTAAGCCGGGCATAGCCGGATTAACATTATTCTGTACTTCTGGGCAATCCCTCCTTCCACGATTCAAGAGTGCCGAAGCTTCAATGGACTTTGAGGCCCGGTGATGCCTTTCCGGTGACAAAGATCTCCAAAGTTTCATGCGGAATTTGTCTATCGAAAAGGAGAAAAGGTTTGATTGTCTTCTCTGTTTCATTATTCTCGGCGTCCCCAGGTAATCCTCCCTGGCGATGGTCTGGTCTCTGACAGCTGGGACCCATCAGGTAAGTTCATATCCTTGCAGCTTGCAGTCAATCGATCTTCAACTCCAGTGTCTACCGATAATAATTGTTCTACTCGCAACCCTTCTCTCTGCGCCGCTTATACTACGCCTTTCGGTCGCCCAAATAGTCCTTGCTCCTCTCGAAGAAGCAGTGGTATTGTTGTCTATTAAGCTTGTATAAGTGTGATTGAAGGAGAGTCTTGAATTGAGAGCAGATCAAGGTCGTAATGGATCAAGTTGATATGACGCAGAAACAATGTCGTCAGACGGGTGCTATACACTAGGCTATTAAACATCCCAAACGATATTTGATTAGACAAGGTTGTTTAATATTTAAAATAAATATATTTTATTATAAAATTATATTTATAATTACGCTACGTAACGAGACGAGATAGAGCGAGATTTTAGATATTTAATATTAGTTCGCTTCGAGACGAGATTTTAACGAAGTAGAGTTAGATCGAAGTAAGATTTTTCTATTAAGATAATAAAGATATCTTATTACTCTCGTTAAGTATATTAATTAGATTAGCTTAAGATTATTATTTTTATAATATTCTTATAACGCTCTTATAATATCTTATAAATATAATTTTATATATCTTCTAATTATCTTTCTAAGTATATATATCTTATACTTTAATTTAAACTACGATATTATATTCTATACTCTATTTTATTCTATTTTTAATATATTATATTAAAATTTAAAGAAGTCGCTTAGAAGTATTTAGAGTCTATTAAAATAACGAAGTAGAGATCGAAAAGATATAATATTTAATATGAGATTTAAGTAATTTTCGAGATATTATTTTAAAAGATATAGAATATTTTTAATCTTACTTAATAGTTTTATATATAAATTATCGTATTTTAAAATCGTTTCGTTTAAAATAGACTAGTCTCGTTATAGAGCTTTAAGAATTATAAGATTCTATAAATAAACTATAAAGATATAAATTTTTAAAGAAAAGAAGTAGAAGTTAAAAAATTCTAATTTTAAAAAATCTTATATCTTTTCGACTAGTATAACGAAGTATACTTTAAAACTTCGCTCTTAAGTCGAGACGAGATCGAGATTTCGAGGAAACTTAAAATCTCGATTCGAAATTCTATCTCGACTTTAACCTCTCTTAAAATCTTATCGAGATTTTCTATCTCGTTATATAGCGTATTTATAGTAATTATATTAAGCGATAATTTATATATATAATTAAAGTCTTATATTATCTATTTAAATAAGAAGAATTATTTAATATATCGCTATTCTAATTAAGAAGCTCTTTTTTTATTTAAAATTTATCTTTAATAATCTTTACGAGATATTAATACTATCTAATATTAAGAGTTATTATTTAAATTACTACTTTTATAAAGAGATTATAATATTAATATATAATTTTAATTTTAATAATAATAAGATTTAATTATTAAATTATTAAAAGTTAGATTTTTATTATCTTTATATTATTATTTATATAATTTATATATTTAAAATTTTAATATAATTTTAATACTTTTTAATTTATTTACGCTAATATTACTAGTATTTATTATTTACTATAATAAATATTTTAAATTATTTTAAAAGTTTTTTTAACGTTAAAGAATCTTTTTAAATTATTTAAATATTTAGAAAAATCTTAACTATCTTAATATTAAATATATTTAATTAATTAATTATATATCTTTTTATATTTATATTATTTATATATTATAAAAGTAAAAGTACTCGAAGTAAATTAATAGACTTACTTACGTCGCTTATTAGATTATAAGTTACGCAGCTAAAGCGAGTATTTAATATACTTAATAAAGTCTTAAATACTTATAAATTCTCTTTTTCTTTCTTCTTTTTTTAATTATTAATTTATCTAATAATTAATCTATTTATTCTATTAATTATATATCTAAATCTTATAATTATATAGCTACTATATAATTTTATTAAAAGAGATTTTACTATCTTATAATTCTAATAACTTTATTTATATAAAGTTATTTAATTTAATTATAATAAATAACTCGCGAGCTAATTCTATTAACTTATAAAATAAAAATATTTTATTATAATTAATTAACGATATTTTTAACTTAATAAGCGATTTTTATTAAAATACGTCTATTATATAATTAAGCGATTATAATACTAATTTTAATATTAATAAGAATTTTAATAATATTATCGATGAAAATAATAATTATTAAAGTATTATATCTAATAATCTTTTATTTATAAGTTAAGATTCTCGTCTTATAGACTTAATTTAAGTTTAATACTATTAACTTCTAAAGCTTAATATTAAGAAATAATTAGTTATCGAAAAATTTAAGTTAATTAAGATATAGAATATATAAAAATATCGCTATAAGTATAGTAATAACTATTATTATAATTTAAATTATAAGAAGATAAGTATTATTAAGATATTTAATATATAATATCTTAATAACTATAGCTCGATAGTTATATTTCTTTAAGATTATAATAATTTTATCGCTTTAATACTTTATATCGATTTTCGTATAAATAAAGAAAAGATTTATTAATCTTCTACTCTATTAGTAGATATTAAGAAATAGATTTAAAGAAATATTAAAGATATAATATTACGCGATATCGAGGAATCTATTTAAGAGAAATATAAAGAATAATATTTAAATTAAATTTATAATCTAGTCGTTAAGTTTTATAATATAAAATATTAATTAATTAAAATAATTATAAAAAACGCGTAATTAATAACTAGCTTTAATAATTATCTTATTATATTTTAATTATAGCGAGATCGCTATATAATTAATCTAGAATATATAAAAGTTTTATAAAATAAAGTAATAGAGAAAATTTCTTTAAAAGCTATAAAGAAGATTATCTAATTTATTATCTATATTATATTATTATAATAATATTAGAATATAAAATAAAAATTATAAAAAATAAAAGAGCTTTTTACTCTAGATAAGACTTACTTTAATAATAAAATAAATAATTAAAGAAGTAATAATTAATAATATATAAAGTTTAAGAATTAATATATAAAGAATTAATAAAATTAAAAGAAGAGTTTATTCTTTTTAACGTTATAAGATTAAAAGTCTACGCGAATTAAATCTAAAGATAACGACTCTTATATTAAACTTAAGACGTCTCTTATTAAAATATAATACTATAATTATAAATAATTAGAATATTATAAGATTTTTTTTAAATATCTAAATTATATTATAAATAATAAAGTATATAATTATAAATTAAGTAAGAGAAAAGATAAAGTCTAATATTTATTATTATATTATTAAATATATTATTAATTAAGCGATAATCTTACTCTCTATTATTAAAAAATAAAATTATTATATTAAATAGAAAGTATAAGATAATTATCTTAATAGATATTAATAATAAGAAAATCTTTATATTATAATCTTTTATTAAAAAGATATAGATTTCTAAATCTAAATACGCGCTAATAATAATATATATTATTAATAATTATTAAATATTCTTATATAAGAAGTATAATTTAATCTTTAATTTTGCGAATAGTTAAAAAAGAAAGTAAGAGTAAACTTTAAAGATATATATTATAAATATATAAGAATATAATCTTATTCTTAATTTCTCTTAAATTTATAATATTAATTTGAATATTTATTAACGCGAGTAATTCTAGATCTATTACGATTTTTCTATAAGTAATAAAAAGTAAATAGATATTATAATAATAAATATAAAGTAATTTACGTTATTAGTTAATATAGTAATTATATATAATTTAAGATAAGTATTTATTATACTTTTATATTAGATTTTATTAAAAAATAATAAAAATAATTATAATAAAATTATATAATATAATATTATATAGCTAGATAACTTTAATATATTTAAATTATTTAAAAATTTATTAGAAATCTTTTTAGAAGAGTTATTTAATAGTTTTAATACGTATAATTAAATTAAATATTCTATCGATTTATTATCTAATAAGCTATTTAGAAATTATTTAATTTATAATATATTATATAATAAGTTTATAGTAATTAGAGATTATTTAAATACTACGCTTAAAAGAAAGTAAATTTAATTTTTAATTAATTAGATTAACTCGCTAATATTATTTATTAAGAAATTAAATAACTCGCTATAATTTTATATTAACTATCGAAAACTTAATAAGATAATTATTAAGAATAATTATTTATTATTACTACTCTTAGAGATATTAAAAAGATTTATATATATAAAATATTTTATTAAGATTAATATATATAATATATATTATAAAATATAAGTATAAAAGAAAGATAAGTAAAAAATTATCTTTTAAACTTTCTATAATTAATTCGAATATTAAATAATATCTTTTAATTTTATAAATATCTTTATAATCTTTTAAACTTATATAAATAAAGTATTTAAGTTATATATCGATATCTTCTATATAATATATTTAAATAATATACTAATCTATTTTAAAATAAAAGAGTTATATTAAGAGTATATATATAAAGTATTATATATATTATTAGAGTATTAACTCTATATAAAGTTATTAAAATATACTTTTAATTATAATAAGATTATTTTTCTAAAGTTTTTAATAAATTAGCGCGATATTTAAATAAAGTTATTATATATTAAGATTATTACTAAATAGTTAGAATTAGAGTCTATTAAAGATATCTTAATCTTTTTAAAATTTATAAACTTCTATTAATAATTTATATAAGACTTTTTATAAATAGCTATATTTTTAATAAATTTAATTTAAAAAGTAAAGAAAGATAAGCTTAAATTATTCTTCGTATTTAATAAAAAAGTATATAAGACTTTTAAGATATTTAAGCGAGTATTTATTATTATATCTATACTAAAATATTATAATTAAAAAGTATTATTTATTATAAAGATTAATACTTTTAATATAAATATAGATAGTATATTTAATTAATTAAGTAAAAATAAATAATAATATTTTATTACTTTTTCTAATTATAAATTTAAAAATATTAAGTTCTATTAAGATATATATAATAAGAAGCTCTATATAATTATATTAAACTTTAAAAATTAAAGATTTTATTTATATAATCTTAGATTATAATAATTTATATTATTTTATAATAATAAAAAAGTTTAATATAAAGTAGATTCGCTAGATTAAGAAACTAATTATATTTAATTTTATAATTAAATATTATAAAAGAAAACTTAATTCTATAAATATATTATTAAAAAGATTTAATATTATTAAATCGAATAATAGCGAGAATAATAATAAAAAATTTCTCTTTATCTTAAAAAATAAGCTTTATAATTAGAAATATTAATTTAATTTATAAGAATATAATAATATATCTACTATAGTTAAATTTATAGCATTAATAAAATAACTAAATAATATTATTATTATAGATATTTAAGTTATTAATTTAGATAAGAGAGTATTTAATAGATAAATACGTATTTTAGATATTATAATATTATCTTAACTTCTAATTTATTAAATCTTAAAATTAAAGAGATTTTATTTAAAATTATAAGAATTAATAATAATATAACTACTTAAATTATAATATAAGAATATTTTTATTATAAATAAGAAGTAATATTAAAAATACGCTATTAAATAGAATAAGCTTTCGAAATAAAAAGTTAATAAGAATAAATTATTACGTCGTAGTCTTATAATCTATATATTTAATAACTTTACTATAAAGAAAGAGATTTTTTATATAAATTATAATAATTCTAATATTAAGTACTTTACTTATAAATATATTAAAAAAAATATTAAATCTAAATATTATTAGATAAGAATAATAAGCGATATAATAGAGTATATTTATACTTATCTCGATTATTAAAAAATATAAATTTATTATTATAAGTCGTATAGCGAGCTAGCGTCGATCTCGTTAAATAATATAAATTTATTTTATATTATAATAATAAATTTTATTATAGATTTATTATTTATAAGAAATTTATATATTAATAAGATTTATAATATTATTTTAGTCTTAATAGATAAGTTAATTAAGTATATAATATACGTTATAATTATAAAGAGTTTAAAGATTAATAATCTTATTAATATCTTATAATAAAAATTTATATTATTATATAATATAATATATAACTTAATTTCGAATTAAGACTCTTTATTTATAAGTAAGTTTTAAATAATATTATATTAATATCTAGATATAAAGCGTAAGCTTAATATTATATTTTATTTTTAAATTAATAATTAGATTAAGAGATAAAATTAAATTTTTAAATATTATTTATAATTATATTATAATTATAAATAAAATAATTAATTTAAAATCTTATTAATAACTACGTTTATATATAATAATAATATATATATAAATACTAGTAAGACTTTATAAGAGTTATTAATAAAATATATAATAGATTTAGAAAATATTTTTAAAAATAGAATCTTAAAAGAAGAAGTATCGCTTACTATAAAGCGAGTAGAATAATTATAAAAAATAAGATTATATCTAAAAGAATTATAAGAGTAATTATTAAAATAATAAATAAAGTATTATAATAGTAATTATAAAGCTATAATCTTAAAAAAAAAGAATAAAGTATTATTATAAAGCTTAAATATATATATCTTATAATTAAAGAAGAAACTTAATTATAAGTAATTTAGATCTTTTAAAGTATTAAAGAAAATAGATATATAGATTTATAAATTAGATCTCTCTATTAAATATAAAAAAAATTATTTTATATTTTATATATTATTATTAAAATCGTAATACTTATATAATAATAATTTAAAATTATAAGTAGTTTTAATTAATAAAGAAGAAGAGTAAGAGATTAATAAGATATTAGATAAAAGAGTTTATAAAAGCGAGATTAAGTATCTTATTAATTAAAAAAAAAATCTTATAAAGCTTTATAAAAATTAATAAAATATCTTAAAAATATTAAAGATATAATTAAGAACTTTAAATAAGTAAAAAAATTATATAAATTAATATCTAAAATAAAATTAAAGATATAATTATTAAAAGAAATTAAAAAGTAAAATAAATTAAAAAAGTAATAATAATAGAGAAATCTTATAGAATAAATAAGTTATAATTAAAAGGCTAATGAAAATAATTAAAATATTTATAAATATATTCTAAAGCGTTAAAGCGTCGTATATTATAAGAAAAATAGTTATTAAAATTATATATATAATTATTACTATTTAATATTAGCTTATTTATTCTCTTATATTAAAAAATAACTTCTTATTTAGAAAATTTATTAAATAATAAAAAGATTTAATATAAAGAATAGCGAAAGAAGTAGCTAAAGAAGAAGCGAAGATAATAATATTATATCGAAATTTCTCGATATAATAAGTTATTATATATATTAACTATATACTCTAATATATATTAATTAAAATTTATATTATTTTATATTTAAAGAGTAATATAAATATTCTCGCTAATATAAATTTTATAAAAGTTATATATAAGAGTATATATATAATAATAATAAAAGAGAATTAATATATATTAATATAATCTCTTAATATTTAATATCTCTTTTATTTATAAATAAGAATAGAGATAATAATAAAGAAAGCTATTAAGTTTTTTTAATTAAGTATATTTTTAAAATAGATATAAATATTTATTAATTATAGCGAAGAGCGTAGAAATAATAATAATTACGAGTACTTAATAATTTATAAAATTATAAAAGCGAAGATTTAATATTATTTATTAATATATTAATATACTTTTTATACTATTTAAAAAATATTATAAAGTATTCTTTAAGATATTTATTATATATAAAGTTAATTTAAATAACTTTAATCTTACTTAATTATTATTTTAATTAATATATATATTATACTATAGCGATAATACGTAACTCGCTATTATAATATTACGATAGAAATAAATAAAGATAAAATAATAGATATAAAAAAGAATTAGATATTTATTTATAATAATATTAATATTAATATTATTACTAAGAAGAATAAAAGTTAAATTAAAAATAAGACTTTTATACTTATTAATATAACTTTTATAATTATAATAATAGAATTATTATAATTATTAAAGTAATAATAATAATAATAGTATATAATAATAGTAATAATAATATATCGTAATAAGATAATAATATATCTATATTCTATTAATTAAGATAATAATATATATAGCGATACTATCGCGATTTAGTATATAAATATATTAATATATTTAAAGAGACTTTAGAGTAAGAAGTTTAAATATACTATTATAGTATATATTAATTTAGATTATATTTAAATTAATAATAAATAACGTATAAGAAATTAATAAGTTTATAAGTATTTAATTATAAGACGTAATAATAATAAGATTTTAAGATTAAATCTTCTAAGAAAGAATATAATTATAAGAATAAAAGTACTTAAAGTGAGTTAATAAACTCGCTTATATTACTTATTAGACTATAAGTTATATAGCTAAAGCGAGTATTTAATATACTTAATAAAGTCTTAAATACTTACGAGTCTTTTTTTCTCTTCTTTTTCTTTAGTTATTAGTTTATTTAATAACTAATCTATTTATTCTATTAATTATATATCTAGATCTTATAATTATATAGCTACTACGTAGTTTTATTAAAAGAGATCTTACTATCTTATATATATAATCTTATTATTTATAAATATTATTTAAAATAATAGATTTATAAACTAGTAAATCTATTATAAGTATTAGTCGAAAAGATATAATATAATATAAAATATTAATCTATTATATTATACTCTAATATAATATAAGTTATTAAGATTTATATAATCTCATATCTAGTATAATATGAAATCTTAGCGATATATTCTATAATATAATATATCTATAATATCATATTATGAAATAATATATATATGAGATATCCCGACTGGAATTTCTATATTTAGATACATTTATTCGATAAATCCGACATAATAGCTACTACTACCATGGCTGCCACTACCATGGCTACCTACCATGGCTGCCCCTACCATGGCTACCACTACCAATGCCTGCCACTACCATGCCTGCCACTACCATGCCTGCCACTACCATGCCTACCATCGAAATGTGGCCCCCGCGCATCCCAGCCACCATGTTTTCGAGCTACCTAATTTTGTACTATATTTAGAACCTGGCCCCGGAGAGGTTCTGGAGAATTGATCCGTCCGTTCTACACATCACATACCTGACATTCTAACAGCTACCACTACCATGGCTACCACTATCATGGCTACCACTATTTATTATTGAAATAGCCTACTATCATATGGTAGCCATGGTAGTGGTAGTTATGGTAGTGGCAGCTATGGTAGTGGCAGCTATGGTAGTGGCAGCCATAATAGAGGCAGTCATGGTAGGGGTGGCCATGGTAGGGGCAGTCATGGTAGTGGCAGCCATGGTAGTGGCAGTCATGGTAGTGGCAGCCATGATAGTAGCAGTCATGGTAGATGATAGTGGTAGCCATGGTTAGCCAGAATGATGATCAGAATAGCTACTTATACTTCTAAATATAGAAATCTCAGTGGGGATATCCCATACATATACCATTCCATGGTATGATACTACAGATATACCATACCGTGGGATATACCGCCAAGATCCCGAACCCATACCAGAAAAATGGTATGGTATCCGACCCTACTCATATCATACCCGGGTACGGTATAATATCACTTGATATGAAATATCCCATGGAATATACTATATCTTTTCGGCTAGTAATTATAAGATTATAATATTAATAATAATTTAATAATTTATTTTATTAATATATTAATATATATAAAAGAATAAAATAGAATTAAGCTTAAAAATCTTAAATTTATATATATAGCTAATTATAAATTTAGAATTATTACGCTTTTTAATTAGATAAACTAAGTTATCGCGAATAAATAAATTAATATTCGCAATTATTAAAAAAATAGAAATACGTTATTAATATATAGAATAACTTTTTTTATTTTCTATTAGAATTTTAAGATTTTTTTTTTAAATTATAGAATTAATTAATTAAATATAAGCTTTTAGATAAAAAAAAAGAATTCTTAAATTTAATCTTATAATTATTAAAGCTTAGAAATTCAAATATCGCTTATTAAAGTTCGCTCGATAGTCGAATAGCCTTAATTAAAAAATAGATATATATTATTTAATTTTAGAATAACTTTTTTTTATTTTCTATTAAAATTTTAAGATTTTTTTTTTAATTATAAAACGAAATATAGGCTTTTAGAGAGAGAAAGAATTCTTAAATTTAGTCTTATAATTATTAAAGCGTAAGAAATTTAAATATCGCTTATTAAAGTTCGCTTATTAAAGATTACTTATCTATTTACTCGATAGTCTTAATTTAAAAAAAAAATTATAAATTTAATTTATAGACCTTTACTCGTAATATATAATAAAAGAAAGATAAATAATTTTAGCGAGTATTATTTATATAATTACTATAATAATAATTAATTAATTCTTTATTTAAATTACTCTCTTTTAAAATTATATTATTATTATAATTATTATTTATATCTATATATAACTTTATTTTTTTATTATAAAATATATTATTTAGATATAAGAGTTTATCTAATACTAAGAATTCTTTTTAAATTATTTATATATTTAAAAATATTTTAATTATTCTAATATTAAATATATTTAATAATATATCTATATATCTATTTATATATATATTATTTATATATAATCTTATTATTTACGAGTATTAATTTTAATATTACTTATATTTACTAGAATTTATAATCTCTAAAATTTAATTTTTATAATCTATTTTAAAAAACTTAAAAAGAAATCTAAGAGAACGTAATTAAATAAGATTTTTATAGTTTTAATCGAAATTTTCAACTCGTTAAATTTGAATTACTTAATATTCACGTAAAATTCAAATCGAAATTCTCGCTTAGCGATCAATAGTAGGGATGCTCCAACCCGACCTTGTTTGGTCTGCCGGTAAGACTTACAATTCGGAGGGGTACTAACCTAATGGCCTTCAGTAACCACATTATCGCGCAGCAAGGGGTCGTTATCTGCAAGATAATTGCCACTTTCGAAATCAGTGGTTGATTGGCCGAGCGAATAGATGTTAGTGCCCACCGGACATTAACACGGGCCGTCTCTCAGCCTGTCAAATGCTAGACTACAACAGTACCTTCCTAATCTTCCCGCACCCGCCTTCACAACACAACAACATGACGTGATGGCTTTTGCGAGATTCCACTCTCGGGACAGACGTCGGCGAGGCCGGATTGGCCTTGGCCTCAACCTGAGTTATTGTCGCGAGACCTCACGCACAAGCCAACAGAATCTTCGCAATGCCTATGCAAGGCTTGGAACAAAACTTGATCAACCACCTTGATGGTTATGGATAAGTCATAATAAGCCCGCTAGCCACTGCCTTCTCTCAAGGGAAGCACATTATCTCCTCCTCTCGGATTTCTTCACCTCATGAATATCCAACTTTGAACACAGCTACGACCAACTGCGATCAACTACGAACCATGTCTCGTGAAAATGAAAAAGACATTGCCGTCATTGGCATGTCATGTCGTGTAGCTGGTGCCAATTCTCCATCTGACTTGTGGGATCTTCTGGCCTCCTCAAGAGATGTCCAAAGCAAGATCACTCGCTTCAACAGTGAAGGCTTCTATCATCCGGACGGCGGTCCACGCAAAGGCCTCACCAACGTCAACAAAGCCTACATGCTTGACGATAACATCATCGACAAATTTGACAACGCTTTCTTCTACATTACCCCATTGGAAGCCGTCGCGATGGACCCTCAACAACGCATGCTTCTGGAAATTGCCTACGAAGCTATCGAGAATGCTGGAATACCTCTGGATGATTTTGCTGGAACGGACACAGCAGTCTTCGCAGGTGTGCATACGAGCCACGGACAACACAAGAAGACGCTAACAGCCTGCATCAGGAATGGAAGGCTGCGAATACCATACGATCGCCGCCCGCGATCTCGATGCCACTCCTCGATACCTTGCTACTGGCACCCCAATCTGCATGGCAGCCAATCGAATCAGCTACTTCTTCGATCTATCTGGTCCTAGTATGTCCGTTGACACGGCATGTTCATCTGCTATGGCAGCATTACACCAAGCCGTGCGTACCTTGCAGCATGGCGATTCGAAAATGGCCGTCGTTTGCGGCGCCAAGCTCATCCTCAGCCCAGATATGTTCATGCCTTCCTCAGAGCTAGGCTTTCTTAGCCCAACTGGCAGATGTCATACTTTTGACGCTGCAGCCGATGGCTATGGTCGAGGAGAGGGAGTCATAGCGCTTCTCTTGAAACCCTTGAAAAAGGCGCTGGCAGACCGAGACCCCATCCGCGCTGTCATCAAGGGGACACGATTGAATCAAGATGGCAAGACACAAGGAATTACATTGCCATCAGCTGACGCTCAGAAATGTAACATGCAAGCCCTCTATAAGGAATTAAGCATCTCTCCAGCCGATATTCAATATTTAGAGGCTCATGTAAGTCAATCTCGATCTATGGCCTACTGTTACATCTGACGTGTTGTAGGGCACTGGAACAGTAGCGGGCGACCCCCTGGAATTCTCGGCCATCAACTCAGTATTTGGACAATCTCGCGGAGCCGTTGATCCTCTGGTGGTGGGCTCGGTCAAGAGCAATATAGGGCACCTCGAAGCATGCTCGGCGCTTGGATCCGTTATGAAAGTCGCTCAGTGTCTTGAAAGAGCCCAAATACCGCCTCAGATGAACTTCAGAGTCCCCAATCCGAATATCGATTTTCAGAACGTCACAATACCAAACCAAATGACCTCTTGGCCAACATCGAACGATGGCAGTCGGAGAGCAGCTGTCAACACATTCGGAGCAGGGGGCACAAATGGCCATGCTGTTCTAGAGGCATACACAGGATGGCTATCTCAGTCACCCACCTCCGAGAAGAAACCATACTTGTTCAAAGTCTCCGCCGCGGATGATATGTCTCTCAAGCAGATTTCATTGAGATTTGCAGAGTACGTGAAGGTTTCTAAGCCAGTACTTCGTGACCTTGCACACACCATGCTTGATCGCAGGTCGACGCTTAGGAAATCGGTTTTCTTCACAGCAAGCAGTCATAAAGAAGTGGTTGCGGCTTTGTGTGCAGATGGCCACAGTGTTCATGCGAAGCCGAAAGAAGCTAACAAAGGGCTCGTTTTCCTGTTTACGGGTCAAGGTGCTCAATGGGCACAGATGGGGATGTCCTTAATGGACGATTGCCCCCTCTTCGGATCCATGCTACGTGAATGTGACCGCTTACTATCAGAGCTACCTGATCCTCCGGCTTGGACAATCATAGAAGAACTCTCCAAGGCCAAGGAAACCTCGAATGTCGACAAGGCGGAATTTTCTCAGCCGCTCTGCACCGCGCTCCAGCTGGGCCTGGTGGCAGTGCTAGAATCTTGGGGTGTGGCTCCAGATGCGGTGGTGGGGCATTCTTCTGGGGAGATCTGTGCAGCGTATGCTGCCGGTATACTTTCGTTGCGAGATGCGATGGCAATCTCCTACTATCGCGGTCTCGTACTGGGCTGCCACCCAGCCCAGAAGCCTGAAGGCTCCATGTGCGCTGTTGGGCTGAACGAAGACAGCGCAAAGGCTCTGATCGAAGATTTGGGCGGCAATGTTCAGATTGCAGCAATAAACTCGCCAAATAGTTGTACGCTTTCAGGTGACGCTGCTGCCATCAAGGGAATAGTGAAGCAGCTTATCGAGGAAAAGCGATTTTGTCGGGAGCTGAAGGTTGATCAAGGTATGAGCTGGTTTCTCTGCACTTCTGTCTATGCTGACGTTTTCACTAGCCTACCACTCGCATCATATGTTCCCATTGGCCCCGAAATATGAAAATAAGCTCGTGCGGGCTAAGATAACACCTCTACGTGACAACGCAAAATGTGCCATGTACTCCTCTGTCTATGGTCGCAGAATGGATGCCTCAGAATACACACCATCATACTGGAAGCAGAACATGATATCAACAGTCACATTCCAGGCAGCATTGGAAGAGTGCATGAACGGTCACCCAGACGCAGCTGCGATTATTGAGATTGGGCCTCACTCGGCATTGAAGGGACCAGCGCAAGAGATCCTCCATGCCTTGGGCAAACCCCATGTAGGCTATTTGCCCACTTGCTTACGCGCACAGAATGCTCTTGAATCTCTCCTTTCTAGCGCTGGAGTAATGATTGGAATTGGTCTTTCCCTCCAGACCTCCAACATCAATGCTCGAGCAACAGTCGATGGTCTCCGATGTTGCCATGAGCCAGGCAACGTCCTGACTGATCTTCCAAGCTACCAGTGGAACCATTCACAAAGTTTCTGGGCAGAATCGAGGGTCAGTCGCAATGTACGGTTTCGAACGTTCCCACGACATCAATTGCTCGGTTCTCGATACGTAGATGACATTCCGAACCGACCAAGTTGGCGGAATCGGCTTATGCTGAAGGAGATTATATGGCTTCAAGAGCTCATGGTGTGTACGTTGGTCCCGATTTGATGCTTGTTTGCTCATTGCTCTTATAGGCTGAAGGACTTACCGAGATACCCGCCGCCGCGTACCTTCTTATGGCTTTGGAGGCTGCTCGTCAGCTCTCCGGCAATAAAAGCTCTGATGCTTACTCACTTTGCGTGTCCAACGTCCATTTCGAGCAACCTTTACTACTCTCTACCTTTTCTGATGCTCATTCTGGTCTGGAAATCCAACTGATTGCTAGGAAAACGGACGGCACCGACAAAATTGCATTTGAGATCTTCTCTCAGCCTTCAGCAGACGAAGGCTCATGGACCAGGCATTGTTATGGCAATTTCGAGACGCAAGCGATTGCAGAGTCGCCTGTCCTCAATCTCCCAAAGCTCCTTCATGACCAATCATTGTTAGACAAGGCGCGAACACTGAAGCTTAGTGTGGGAGTGGGTGTAAGCAGCCTCAAGCTGAGCCTGGAAGGCTCATCTGGAGAGTTCGAACGCGATACAGACGATATGGACACCTACGCTGTCCATCCCTCAATTTTGAATTCTATCCTGGAATTACCTCCAGTGTCGTTGATGGGCCAGAATCTTCCAGCTGAGCACCGCCTATCTTCGGTCGCTTCAATCACGGTGTCGATCCTTCGGCTTGGGTCGGACTACGGGCGCTTTACTACTCGTATCAAGCCCTCAGAGTTCTACAACGTAGAAAGCGATATTCAGATCAGCCAATGCGACAGAATAATCTCGTTAAAAGGCCTAAATCACCAAGCTACGAAGTTGATTCACCAGAAGCCAGCGCTGAACTCGTTATTCTTCAAGCCAGTCCTGCTTCCCGATGTTACAAGGCTATCGGTAGCGGCGCCCATGAGTATCTCACGATGTGCCGAACTTTTGACCTACAAGTGGCCCATGTGCGACATCAAGATTAATGGCGTCCCTGAGCGCTGTACCTTATCTATCCTGAAAGCCTTTGGTGCGGCTGGTGGCCAAGCAAGATCTTACTTTCGATCCATAGAATGCTCCTCAATTCCACCAGGTGTTGTCTCAGATCGCATACAGCTGGTCGATGGCTCTGACATGACCAGCAAATATCACATGGTCATCACACATAACAACCCTCCAGCAGGGCTGCTGAGTGAACATTTGCTTTCTGGAGGCTTTTTGTGCATTCCAAAAGCCCATCTCGAGGTTTTAGAATGCAAAACCAATACATCATTTGAGTTTGTCTGCGATATTAGTGGCTTGGGCTCAGACTCATGGGCGCTTCTCCGTAAAATCACTGATCCGAATGCGGTGTCCGCCGGTCGAAGAGCCGTGTTGTTCACCAATCAGGGTGGACTGCCCTTTCGCAATGCTCTCGGGAAATTGGAGTCTATTCCGCTCGAACCTGCGCCAGTGAGGCATTTTTGCAAGCGAAACAGCTTTGCGAGATTCGATGCCATAGTTATTGACTTTCTGGGAAAGTCAGCCATTACCACATGGACCGGGAGCGTACTCATGCCGTGGGTGCAAACTCTACTGAAGTCCGCTGATAGCATCCTTTGGGTCACACGAAACAGCCATGAAAGCCCGTATGCCAAGGTTGCGGGCAGTCTACTACGCACGCTGCAATCAGAGCAGCCTTCTCTCAGGATCTCATGGCTCCTAACAGATGAGACGGTAAACAAGAATCTAGACACTTTTGCATCGCAGGTCGAACAAGCGTTTGTGCGTATGATCGAAGGTGAAAATGAGCTTGTGACGAAGACTGGAGGATTGGGACTAAAGATCTTGCGGTACTTACCTGATGATGATCTCTCAGTCGATACTGGTCTGAGCCTCCCTCGACAAGTGCGAAGCCCATTAGGCGAGGCAGATTACTCGCTTGGTTTTGCAGTACCCGGGGAGCCCGTCATCCTGTCTTATAAAGATAGCGCTATGCAGTCATTGAGCGGCGATACCACCGAGGTGCTTGTTGAAGCATCGGCAGTAGGCATTGATGATCTACACATGTTCAGCGGTAGAACTAACATTCAAGTCCCTCGGTCTCGGCCTGGATTGTTCTTCGCTGGAAGGGTACTCAACAGCCAAGATTCAGAGTTTCCACCTGGATCTCGCGTAGTTGGCTGGCACCACGATCATACCCATCGTAAGAAATTAAGCGTTCAATCTTACGATGTCTGCCGGTATCCAAGCTCAACGCAGCCATCACATGCTGCCTCAAGGTATTCAGCCATAGCAGTTGCGTGCTGTATTGTCGATGGGGCTGCAAGAGCTCGTCAAGGCGAGACCTTCCAAATCAACGTCCAAGGGTCGCTCCTGAACGCCGTCGAGCAAATTTGCAGGCGTTTGGGAGCACTTGTGCCAAGTTCATGCACCCGGTCGAAAGCCGATTTTGTTGTCACTTTCAAATGCCCCGAAGGTATCCGCGTCAACGACAGGCCAATCGAGGTCGCCAGCTACCTGCAGTCAGATCATGGCAGAGCAATGGTACAGCGAAGTTGGCAAGAGTTGGCCAACCTACCGTTGCAAATTGATGAGTACGAAGTTGCAGACTACAAAGAGGCATTTAACAACGCAAAGCACCCGTATTCCACCGTCCTCCTCCATCGCAACACAGCAAAAATCGTAAAGCATGTACCTATGTACAGGGAGGCGGCGCACATGTTCATGGATCATGCTAACTATATAGTGATTGGCGGACTAGGGGGCCTTGGCCGCTTTATCTGCTCATGGATGATCGAAAACGGAGCCAAGCACATAACAACCATATCGAGGAGCGGGGCAGACACTCTGGAA
Source organism: Letharia lupina (assembly GCF_014066315.1). NCBI lineage: Eukaryota > Fungi > Ascomycota > Lecanoromycetes > Lecanorales > Parmeliaceae > Letharia > Letharia lupina. The sequence continues at coordinate 58,685 of NW_023502974.1, forward strand.
GCAAGAAATGCCGTATCTGCTATGAATGCCTCTGGTGCATTCATTCAATGCGTCAAAGCAGATGCCTGTGATCGCAAAGCGATCTCCAAGATTTTCTCCAAATTGCGTAGCAAATGCCCCATCAAAGGCGTCATTAACCTGGCCATGGTTCTTGGAGACGCACCAATGGCTTCCATGACTGCCGAGGAGTGGGATCGCGGCCTGCGTGTTAAGATTGACTCTAGCTGGATTTTGCATGAAGAGACATTGCAGGATCCGTTGGAATTCTTCATCTTGTTCTCATCCATCGCGAGTGTGCTCGGTAATAGGAGTCAGGGCAACTACAACGTAGCTAATACATTCTTGAATGCATTGGCGGAATACCGGCAATCGTTGGATCTTCCTGGGATCTCTGTGGCTTTGGGGGCTGTGAGTAAGTCCCCCAACGTATTTTGTTCTGCAACTCATCGCGACCGGAGTTTCTGACAGTTACGCTGATACAACTGACCTTTTCGTTCTAGCCGACATGGGCGTCCTCTACACCCTTTCCAAACCAGACATGCTGCAGATCCTGAGCCGCAGTGGGCTAACTTACCTTACAAAGTATCATCTCGCTAAGATCATGGAGGCCGCAATACTCGAATCCCCACGCAGGGATCGCTCTCTGGTACTCACTGGGTTGAATATGTTTGAACGTGAAGCAGATGGAAGCCTTGCCGGTCGCACCGACCCTCTATTTTGGACCGATTGGCCTGAATTTGGGCACTTGCAGCAGTACAAGCTCTCAACAGTTGTAGACGGGACTAAAATTAGTCAAGCCCCGCTCAAGGACCAAGTCGCCGACATGCGCCACAAAGGGGATACGGAACAAATAAGGGGTGCCGTACGAAACGCCTTCTTGACCTTCTTATCGCAATTACTAGGCTTCGGTGTAGACGCCTTTGATCCTTCACAGGCTTTGATGATGTATGGGATTGATAGTCTGAGTGGGGTGTCGTGCCAGTACTGGTTCCACAAAGGTACGCAGGCATCATGAAACGGGTCGAAGCTCTATGGCTGACAGCAAGGTACAGAGCTTGGAGTCGATGTGTCCGCTGGCAAGGTCCTGGGAGGAGACTCAATTGAGAATATCGTCGGTGGTGTATTCCAGAAACTGACCTCAGATCTGTGAGGTGTCATCTCCTAGGGACTGTCCCAGAGCCACACCAGACGCGGCTTCTCTGGCTTTGAACAGCACTGGTGGCACGAGCGACTGGCGAAACCAATACCCTTCTCCGAGCCTTCCGCCTGATATCGGAGCCGTACCTAGGTATCATAGGTCCTCTAACGTAACTGCGCATCTTCATACGTGATCTGCCTTTCCCAGCGAAAGGGGTGTCAGTTTGGCACCAACGCTCGCCATGTTCTAGTCTCAATGATTGGTCGCCAGCCGAAGAAAGGTCAGCAAACAGGATTTAGCGTCCCCCAATATGATTTAACCCAAGATACGAGTAGGTGATCTTCATGAAACGAGTGACGCTGAACAGAAGAGCGATGCTCCGTCCTATATATCTAATCATCAAAGGAGCATCTACCACGTGTTTTTGGTCTGTGAGGAACTAATCAACACTGAAACAGCGGAGGATTCTATGCTCTAATTAACCCCGAGGATCTGGTTGGCACGGGCGAGGACCTGCCTCACACGCCCCCCGGAACAGGCCAGAATTGGGGGCACAGACATGGATGTGCCTTGCGTTTAGCCGGGCGGGCCGCTTAGCGCTTGTTTGTTCTCGAGTCTCCAACACGATCACCTCGTGAAGTCTAAATCTATTTTTCCCTCATCCCTTTGCCTGATCGACTTTTCATCGACTGCTTTTCCTCAACAGGCTCAAATTTACCATGAAACAGACTTTTCTTGCGTCAGCCATGACCGAAACCTTCCACTAACTACTAAATCACACGTCGGCGACTCGAGCTTAAACATATTTAAATCTATGAACAAATAGTAGGGGGTTTCAGACTAGGGAATCTACATCCTACATACACTGAATTAGCTATCTTAAGGCTCTAATTTAGCGATAAACTCTATACATTTTAAAGCCGTTAGATAGCCAATTCACTATCTACACTAAATTACTAATATAAGCCCTCAAGAGTATCTAGATATACTAAGAGACGTATATACACTAAATTACGCTAATAAATCCTACGATTTAGAAGGTCTTTTAAAGGTATTCAGATATCCTATCTATCTCATACGCTATCGTTACTACCCTATCTATCAGCTATAGACCAGACCACTCAGAATCTTTAGACTATCGCCTTTCAGGCCACCTAGACCACCTAGGTCACCCAGGCCACCGATCGCGTTAAATAATATTCGAGTAAGATAGATATACTCATCAATTAGCTGTCGATTCGCGATATTAATAAATTACTTTCTAATGCCGAATACTATAAAAAATACCACACTAAGACTACTCGTACTCTCCTTCGCGAGACTACTATATTAGCTATAAAGTCTAGAGTAACTACGACTACGATATTTAATAAGCTATATATTATATATATTATCTATATAAGATAAAGAGATAAAGCGGAATTAATAGGCTAGAAAGTAAATTTAAATAAATATAACGATCTAGTAAACGGCTCTAAGACTAAGACTATTAAGTTAATTCTTCTTAAGCACTATATATAGTACTATTACTTCGAAGCTCTCTTTAATATTAATCCTAACGTTATAATACCTTTTTTAAGCGAATCTAGATAATTTAATTATATGAATTCGAAGTCTATTAGTAAAGAGAAGAATATTATAATAGATAATAATAAAGATAATACGTTAATTAAGTAAGATAAGTTATCGACTAGAGATATTTAGAAGATTTCTCTAAATAATAATCTTTTAAATTTAGACTTTAAGAAAGCGTTAAAAGAATTTAATTAATTAGAGAATATATAGCAATTAGAGGATATTTAATTAACTTAGCTAAAGGTTATTTCTAATATATTTATAGCGAATAATCTTATTACGCGTATATTAGTAATCTCTCGCTTTAAAACCCTCGCTGCGAAGATAAAGGGAAAGCGGAAAAAGCCTATAAAAGCAATCGTGGAGATGCTTTTATTAAGCGATAAAGAACGATTAATAAAGAAGACTAAAACTCGATAGCGTAATATTATTAATACGATAATTAAGATAGAATAGATAAGAGATATAATAAGACGTTAGAATATAAAGATATAGGCGGAGGTTTAGAAGATACGATTTAAGACGAATTAGAAGTAGAGAGATTAATAATATATAATTCTTCTATAGTAAGATTAAGAGAGATTAAATCTATAGTAAGAAACTCTTTTACGTCTATAATTAAAGGTTTAGAAGAATTAAAAGTAAGGCGATTAGATACGTGGATATTACATTTTTTTCTTTAATTTAAGAGTTCTCCACTATCTTCACCCTCTCTATTCAGAGATTAAAATTTATATGAGAAGTTAGAATTTAAGGTGGGCTATATAAGATCGAGGATACTATTTCTTCTTATCGATAAGTCTCTTTAATATGGGGATCGACTATTTAAAGTTCATTTATACTTATTTTAAATGGGTCGTTATCGCTAGTTATCGATTTTTTATATATATAAATTATTTAGAAATACTTAGTTTAAGTATTAAGCAACTAATAAATTTCTTTTATCTTCTTCACTCTCTTTATCTTCTTTATTCGAAAAAGAAAATTTTTATAAGAAGTTAGAATTTAAAGCGGGTTATATAATATTAGAGATATTAATTCTTCTTATCGAAGAGTCTCTTTAATATAGAAATTAACTATTTAAAGTTTATTTTAAGCTATTATAAGTAAGTCGTTATCGTCGTCTATCGAAATTTATATATAAGATAAGTTTAGAGAAAATTGCGATAAATATAACTAATTAAAGCTTTCTTTCTAGAATAACATTCTTTATATAATCTCTTTTCTAGATATCTTTATACTTCTACTAACTCGTAAACTCCGCTAACTTATTATTATACTTCTTCTTTTACTTCGAAGTTTACTAGTCTTTATCTTTCTCTTACTAATTATTATATTATAATAGAAGATTATAAAATATATAGTAGCAGTTGATCCAATATACCGCGTATTTATATTACGTATTATTATTAAGAATAAATCTTAATTCGATAAGACTAAGTTAGCGTCTCTTAAGTATACTAAAGATATACTTAATATTAATTCGAATACTTAATAACTTCTTATTAAATCGACGATTATTTCTATTCTTCGTTTCTAGCGTCTTATATAATATAATAAGATAGCTAATATTTATATAGGCCATATTACTAAGAAGATACTAGCTCTAAGTAAAATACTTCTATAATCTTCTACTAAGACTTATGAAAATAAAGATATACATATTATATAGAGTATTTAACTAGTCGACTAGAAGGTATATAATCTCTTTACTATTATTATAAATAGTATATAGATCTAGTATATATCTCTTCTTTCTATTCTAAAAGACTTCGTTATTATATTTCTCTCTAGACTTATATTTTAGAATAATATTAATCTTATTTACCTTTTCTACGACTCTAATAAAGCTCTCTTATTTATCATTATATATACTTTTTAAGCGTCTCTTTCTAATATCTAGCCACTAAATAACTATATCTAAATATCTATAGAGGGCGATAATTACGCGTTTAATATAGTTATATATATATTCTTTCGAGATTCTCTATTAACTAGCGACCTTTAAGTAACTATTATTATTTCTCTTATAATTAAGTCTAAATAAAGTTATAAGTAGCTAGTTTTAGATAGGTATCTACAAAGATATATGAGATCTATTTAAGAAGATAATATCTTCCTTAATTAGGCGAAGGATCCTTCGAAAGCTAGATCTATTCATTTAAGTAAAGCTTTAAAACCTCTTATTAGATAAAAAAGGAAGAATAACCAAGCTCCAATCAGACTTTGAGATACTTATTCGTAGTACGCAATATCGTTATTCCTTCATAACCTCCCGAAGAATAAGAAGATCCTCCGTCTCTTAGTTATTCTTAGAAATATAGGCGCTAAGATATACATAAAAGAGGTCTTTTAGCAGCATCTACTTATGGCTAGTTCGAGGTATAGTGGACTGCGAAACAATTGCATGGCTGCGTAGCTAGCAAATGAAGGTATTCATTAAGGCCACTATTCTACGGAGAAGGCTATGCTTACTAAGGCCTCATAGCTACATGAATCTATTGAAAATCAGGTGGGGTCCTCACGCGAATATACAGGGAAAACAGCTAATGCAGTATATACACGGTAGAGTCAAATTGTGGTTGACTCCCTAGTCTGAAACCCCCTAGTATTGGTTCCTTCTGCCCACGTGTGTATCCCCATGTGTAATGAAACACTGTTCTTCTTTCTCTCAGTCTCCGTTCCTCAGTTCCACGCGTTCCATAGGGCAAGAGATCGTTGGTGGAGTAGACCACTCCCAAGCGTAAGTTGAGTACGTAACATGTCGACATGTGTTCAAATCTCTCGGTGGCATCGTCGAAGGATCTTCTTTCTTTCTTGTTGGCGATGATTCTGTCTTGAGCCCTTAACAGCAAGGTCTGCCTCGCCGTTTAATATATTCTTGGACGTCGATCTCCACTTCCAAAGACATGCCTTGACCTTTCAAACGCTTAGTGTTCACCGAGAACATGCCCACACTCTTTTACATCCTCATACTTCTCTCATACTCTCATTCAATTACCACATCTCAATCCCTTTGTTTAGAAGCTCTCACTCCTTGCGTCCTAACCGCATCAGACGGGGGCATCGTGCAAGCATACTGCGAAGAAACCATCACTCCTTGCGTCTTGACAGCCTCGAACGGCGCCATCGTTCAAGCTTACTGCGAGCCGAGTTGGATTAGCCAGCCATTCGCCAGCATCACTGGCATTCCAGCCCTACAGAATACAACCGAGACGACTGCACTTTTCCAAATTCTTGGGACTAATTCACATACAGTGAGTAAAGCGTTATTCGCGTTGAGGTTACAGTATTTTGAGCATTTACAGACATCCTATAATGGAAGGACAAAAACCGCGACATCTCTCTCGGCCGCGAGTACGGAATCTCCCCCTTTACCGAGTCCAAATCCTTCTACTAGTTCTAGTACATCTTTCTCATCTACGAACATTACCATCTCGCCTCTGGCGAGCCCACCACCGACTGCTGCAAGAACTGTAAGTTGTAATTGTTTCTTTCTATCTGTTTTGATTAGAGTCATTTGCTCATTGAATGACAGTCATCGCAGCCCGGTGCACAGGCATCCCCTACCGCCGCCTTCCTCGCAAGTACTGCACTTGCCGCAGGTCCTTACTGCCTAGCCAAGTAAGTTCTCCCCAAGAGTTTTTATCACGAGCAGCATACAAATAACAGTTCTCATTCGTAGCGCGGATCCCGATTACAGCGAAGGAGCCTTCTGCACCTGTTCGGACGGAAACACATACACAGTTCAAACGCAAGGGTCAACGCCCGCTTCGCTATTCAACCCCTGCCCGTACACGTCTGGATCTACACCGCAAACAACGATAGCTCCCAAACTCTCAGACTGTGAATTCGACAGTCCGGTGAATTGCAGCACGACGACCGATCTCAACATCCAATCAATCATCAACCAGGCGAACTCGACCTACGTCCAGGAAGAAATCTCCAACTGCAGTACCTTTACCGCCCGGGCCGGCTACCCGGGAGTCAACGGTGCCGCCAACGGCGACAGCTGCATCGAATACTTCAATATCACCTCGCACATGCTGTGGTGGTGGGGCGAGAACAGCGATCATTGCACCAACGACCTGAACGTCGGCTTCGCCAACTGTTTCTACGACCTGACCTGGGACGGCAACTCGAACTGCTCCGACCTATCCTCGAACTGGTACTGCGCGGAGCCGAACATCACCTACTTCTCCGGGGCGAACCAGACCCTCGACTTCTACGTCGCCTGGAACATTTACAACTACGCCACCTGGTCCTTCGCCTACTACACCGCCATGCAGTACGCGTACAGCTACACGACGGCCATGATCTGGAACGACACACTCGCCTTCGAGCAAATCAAAGGCTCCTTCCCACTCGCAGAGGAGATCCTACTCGGCGTCTTGACGTTCGCCCTCGGCGTCATCAGCCCCAGCGGCTGGGGCAAGACCTTACCCGGAGAAGGAGGGGCCGTCGCCGTGAATAACGCGGTTGAAGAGGGAGCGAACGCAGCTGCAGAATCCGCGCGAATGAGCGCCTGGATTCTGTCCAAGATCTTTACCCCCGAGGTACCTGGCGAGTACCTCCTGCGCGCGGGCCAGCAAACGCCAGGTATTATTCACACGATCCTGGTGCCGGCGGAGTCCGGAACCATCAACGCCGCCATCATGACCTCGGCCGGACTGACGGCGCAGCTGGCGAATTTCGCCCAAGCGCTGTCGCAGATAATTGAAGACGTGGCGGTCGATGTACCGGACAACGTCACCGCCTTCGCCGAGTGGACAGCCGGAGGCTACTATTTCGTCGAGCCGCTCATGACGGAGCAAGACATGGTCAGCTACATCAAATGGGGTCTCAACACGTACGTCCTGTCGCAAATCCTGCAAAACGACAACGTCTTCATCACGCGGCAAGTCGACACGAACCCGTACGACCTCCAACACAACGCGAGCGCCAACACTTTGTCGAAGCCGAGCATCATAGGCTGCGAGTACGGGTACAACGACTGGAACCAATGCGGCGCCTTCTGGTGGGACTCGACGAACAACGTCGCCTACGCGCTCTCCTCCGCGAACGACATCTGGAACAACTACTCCTCCGACCTGACCACCGTTTTCAACAACAACCTCACGACGCCTGAGCTCCTGTTCCTCGGCTCGCAAGCATGCCAGGACGGCTACAACGCCACGGCCGACGCCTCGCCCTTTCAGAATGCCGCCAGCGGGCTCGTGGGCCAGGACACGGCCTGTTTGAGCAACCTGGCCGTTTGCACGTGGAACCTGGCGAATGATACTTGGGAATTTGTGGAGCCATGGTGCAACACAGGTGGCTACTTTCAACCCGACTACGATTTTAATGACTGTGCGGGCGACGGGGTGGATGTGGCGATAGGGTATCTTGGGTGGTATTTGTGGAATGCCGCGACTTGTGAAAGTGAGGAGTAGTAGGAGTTTTTTTGAACAGGATGACACCGTTATATTTTGTGAAAAGGAGGGCGTGAGGATCTCATATGGCTGTCAATGTGCCGCATTGACTGCTTCGGCTTTCGGCTGAAGAGAGGCGATGCTCAGCAGAGATCTTTGTTCAGGTGAATATCTGAAGATCGACAAGAGAGATCTAGGAGCTTGTCTGGCATCGATCTTCAACAGCAATGTACGAGCCATAGTATGAGCGCTGGCACGGCAAGCTGGGCTCAGATTCAGAGGACGTTTCTAAGCCACTGTCGTCTTTAGAAGCAACTTCTATCTAATCAACGAGAAAAGCGTTCCCGCACTTGTTTGTCTGTATCGTGTGCGGTGAGAAGTATATCGATAGTATTGAGCGATGCAGGCAGTGCTCAGTAAACAAATAAATGCCAGCTGCGTTATTGATCTTTTAAGACTCATGGAATTCTTCATTTATTTGTCAACATTTTCCTTCATTCACCTTTATTTCGTAGAAGTATTGAAATCCAGATTTGTGTCAGACTTGGTATCAGGAAGGGCAGATTTTGCATTTGAATCGGAGGCAACTGACAAAGACGTGAGATAGAAGTTTTCATTCTCGGTCAATTGAAGTGATGGGTCCAGCGCATTTCCCTTGTTCGATTCCTGCCGAATGTCGAGGACTTGCGTAAAAGCGAAATGACTTGCCAACTCCCGTGCAGGCTCACGAACACATGTGCAGTGCTGTTATGACATTGAAGGCACCCTGATAACATGATCTCGCCTATTTACTCCGTATTGCATTACCGGCCTGCCAACTCCGAGAGTACGCAGCAGGACCAAAAGGGCACACCGCCAAACCCTTACCGCCGCCAGCGCGGATTTTGTCCTAGACTTACTTTGCCTTTCTTGCAGCTTCACAGTCCTGATGCTGCAGTGTACGAGTACCCGCTGCAGCATTGACAATGTCGGAATCTCCTCTCGAACCTCCAGCCAAGCACACATTACCTTGGAATTGATGACATTGCCCATCGACACCGCTCGCGTGGCTTTGGTGTGAGTCTTAGCGAGACTCGTCTCGAATTCTCCATGTGTGATTGTGGAAAGTCTCGGTCGAGGGGTGGTTGGTGGCCGGAGGACCTTCTCATTCTGTTCTTGCCTCGTACTTTAATAGCGGAAGCCATCCGGGCATGATGCAAAATGAGTTTGGATACAAGGCTCATGGCCAACGTAGCCATGCAATAAGGTATGGTATGGTATGGTATGGTATGGTATGGTAGGGTACTTGGTGACATTGGAGGCGTTGAGATGAGAGCATACCTTAGGGCTGCACGTGATCAAAGATTGATGGTTTAGTTTTGTCGTAGTGTCAGCCTTCGTCCGCCGTACCTATAGCTTATCCCTTAGGCTCTAGCTGTATATAGCCCTAGCGGTAACCTTAATCCCCTCTCATTTAGCGTATTCAAAAACATCTGGAATGCTTGGCGCCGGCGTATATTTTAGGCGAGGGTATAAGAAAAGTATACTTTATAAAGAACACGGAGTTTTCTTTTTAGGTAGAGTTCCCCTAGAGTTGGCATCGAATATCTGAAGAAGGTGCACTCGGAACCAATGCTGCTTTCGATTATCTGAGCTGAAACAAGTCAGTCACACACTAAACACTCGCTCGTTCAGAAATTACTCAGCACTAACTTGTTTGGGCTTTTGCGCCGGCAAGGAGCCAATAATAATGATAAAAATGGAACAGGAACAAGAATTTACTGGGCTTCATGCTCTGCGGATATATTGATGAGTGATTTATCATAGTAACAACCACGCCGTACGTATAAAACAATATAATATAACATGGCTTCGACTCCTCCGCCTCTTCTTCCCTCTCAGCCATCAGGAACCATGTCATCTCTCCTAGGCAGCGGACGTACAACCCGCTGGTTTCTGCTCAGCCTCGCTCTTCTCCTCTCCCTCTGGTTCTGGCGACAATCATTTCAATCCCTCCCGCAAGCGCCACTGCCCTTCATCCCGGCAAAGCTTTACGAACCTGGTGCGGTAGCATGCACCGACAGTGTCGCCGACAAACCTAGGCCTGTCTCATTGTGAGCGAGCTGACCCTCCATTCTTAATCCTCACTGACCTGTATTGTCAGAAACCCAAAGGCGCCACTCTTCCCCGCCTTCGAAGACGCTGTCAAAGGCCTACCGTCCAATATCTATGATCCCTACCCTGAATACAATAGCCGTGCTTGGAGGGAAAATTGGCGGGGGGAGCATGAACCTTGTCTGGGGCCAAGAGGGGTCGATGTGAATGGCAATGCGGATGATACGCTGGTGGTACATCGATTGCAGAGACAAGGTGGGCACTAAATGTGAAGTTGGGTGGATGGATGGCTGACAATGGACACAGCGCCTGCCTCAATGTTTGGCTCCTACAACGCTACTGGACTGGCATCAGATTTCTGCCTGGACCGTCATGCTCGCTACGACCCATATGGATATGATGACACAGATCTCGAAGGCAATGGAGGGAGGCGCAAATCTAATCGCGCCTCCAAGGTGAAATGGGACAACGTGGACTGGGATTACCTACAAGGAGACTGCCTCATGAGGAATCAACATCGCTACGAACCTCTGCCATGGGCAAATCGAACGACCACGTTGTGGATGCCTCGCCAGGAAGACATTGACGACGTCGACAATGTTGTTGTGTTGCCGAATGATGAATCGCAAAAGAGCATGTCATATCGACTGTGGAAGTCGCGTCAGAACTACAAGCAGAGGACTGCCGTAGTCCTTCGCACCTGGGAGAGCAATGAGTGGACGGTTGATACCATGCAATATATACGATCGATGATCATGGAGCTGTCACTACACTCTGGCGCGGAGTACGAGGTGATTATCATGGTCGAGATCAAGGATGGCAGTAAACGGATATTCGACGATCATGCTTCCTATCAGCAAACGTTGAAGAAGGCTGTCCCTGATGAATTCAAGAACATTACCATCCTTTTCAACAGACAATTACTGGAGAAGTGGTATCCGAAAGCTGGACAGCATGAGTCAGTCCCAGTCTCTTTGCCATTGGTTTTGACACTGACCTTACCCTAGGGCCAAAACCTCGCCATCGGGGCATATGGCCCAGCCACTGCAACTTCTCTCCCTCCTGCGACCTGAGATCGAACACTTTTGGCAAATCGACACGGATGTTCGGTATACCGGCCACCACTATCATCACCTGGAGACGATATCCACCTGGGCAAAACAGCAGCCAAGAAAATACCTCTGGGAACGCGCCTCGCGATACTACATCCCCCACGTTCATGGCAATTGGACGAACTTCATGGCGATCGTTGCAAACCAAACTTCTCTAGCGATCAAGCCGCTGGACGAAGGGGAAATTGCAAGGAACGGAGGGGTATGGGGTCCAGAGGAAACCGAAGGGATTGAGCCGGTGGGCCCAATACCACCCACGGAGTCGTCAGACAATGACAACTACGCATGGGGCGTTGGCGAAGACGCTGATCTGATCAATCTCGCACCCGTCTTCGATCCCGAGGGCACTTCTTTCGTGTTAAAAGATAGAGTCGAACACTACCCCGAAGGCAACCACACCCCCAGACGTGCGACAGGCACCACATCGATGATCCGCCTCTCAAAGCGCTTGCTACGAGTCATGCATCACGGCCAGGTGATCTCAGGCTTCTACATGCCCCCGGAGATGTACCCAGAATCCACAGCGTTACACCATGGCTTGAAGCTAGTCGTCTTCCCACTGCCAGTGTACCTCGATTTTGCCAAATCGCCGGCGAACATGAACGCTGCGTTCAATGGTGATGAGGGTAAGACTGTGTTGAACAATCCCCCCATGCACGATGGGACGTGGCACCGGATGACGTATTGGGCGTCTATTGATGAGAAGACGACGTATCCGGACGAATTATATAAGCGATGGTTAGGATATGTGAGTCCTTCCTTGGAACCATCGTTCTTCCAGGCGTCGTGTTGACATCTCACAGGGCAATGATCCGAGCGAGAGATTGTGCCTTCCTGGCATGCTGCTGCATCCAGTGAAGGGAGTCTGAAAAACTACAAGGTCCCTGGAGCCCTGGTATCCATCCATTGAGGTCGTCAGCGCCATGTTGACAAATCGAGCGCGGATATACTGAAATGGGCAAATCTACATGAAACGACAGGACGTAAGTGCACGAAGCCTTGCGGGAAGAGATGGAATGGCACGAGATGCCGCGCCAAGAGATAGCCCGAACGAGAAAGAAGAGGAAGCTTGAATGAGATTCCGTATCACACCCAAGGGGGAGTCGTTGTTCAGGGAGTCGGTGTCCACTCCGGCCCATGTTCTTGGATGAGGCGATGATTCATATCATGGCATAGGTGCCACCAATGAAGTTTGCTCAATACTCGCCGCTGCCTCGCATAGCATAAGCAGAGGAAATTCCGCAAAAGCTACAGAGATTTACATTTTGGAGCGCCGTCGGCTCGAATCACTTTTCTCCAAGGCCAAGACGCGTAATTTGCGACATTGCGCCGTGAACTACCTTATGGCGCATGCTCAATGCAATTAAAATAGTGGAGAAATTTTAATGAGCCACGCCGGACGTTCTGTTTCGTGGCGGATCGAGGCTAGCCATGCAAACATGGTAAACTCAGTGATCAGTGATCGCTATTCATTGATCACATAAAGCGGCGCTAGCGGCCTCGGAATGGATACGAGCTGTGTTGGAATTTTGGACAATCCGAGAATCTCGTGAAGTCTTCCTGAAACGGCAAAGCGTCTCTTCAGCCTCAGATCTGTTACACCGCCCAGCGGCAACACCCACCAATGATACTGCTCTTTTAAGCAGCCTATCTTCTCGTCCACTTTTTGTTCATCCATCTCATTGCTCAACCAAAACCAAAAAAATGACTGGCTGCGGTGCGAAACGTCGCATCAATTTCCGAGATGAGCACCATTGTAAACACAAATTGGGGCTGTGCCCAAAGATGATTTGGGTATATAGCGAGCTCGTGCTGCACATGATGAATGGGCATTCCATTGCATATAGATGATTCCATTGACCTTCACCATCTTCCCGGGGAATTGACGAGTGCAAACCGTCTCATCTACCTCTCGATCACCTCAACCGTCCAGTCACAGGCATCTCTCAAAACCTCCTTTCGCGATGGGACTATTCAGCTCTAGCAGCAGCTCAGACAGCACATGTCCCTCGATACCGACAGGTCCCCAATACGGTACGAGATGCACAACATCAGCAACATTGCATTAATATAGTGCCAATACTGACAGCAACCATTTCAGGCGCCGACGCTGTCGTGGGGTCTCTCACCTTCCACACACTAACCATCATCCTTTGTGGCGCCTTTACCGCGGCAACTTTCCTCTTCTCCGGCGTCCAGCTTTTTCTACACGCAACGCATTTTAGCAATCCCGGCCAACAGACCCAGTACGGCCTCCCCCCCCCCCACCGCCAAAAGATGGCCTAATCTCATGCTGACCCTGGTCCATCAGGATTCTCCGCATCGTCGCCTTAGTTCCTACCTTCGCCCTCGTCTTCTTTCTCGCTGGCTTTATACCTTCTGCAGCAATCTATCTCCAGCCATGGGCCGACGCGTACGAAGCCGTTGCTCTTACGAGCTACTTCCTTTTGCTAGTTGTATATACGGTACCGGATCCGCGACTGCGGGAAGGGTTCTTCGATCGATTGCAGCAACCGAAGGGCGGTGAGGGTAGCCTGAAGTGGTATCGTGTACGTTCGGCACAGTTGTGAAGTCCAGTGGGTATTGGCTAACATTTTGTGATCAGCGGACCTGGTGCTTCGTGTTCCAATACCTTCCCATCTCGTTCATCGTCGCCGTCGCAACAGACATTACACAAGCAACAGGGACATACTGTGTGAACGCAAATAGTGTGCATTTTGCTCATATTTGGGTGCGCATTCCTTTCTCCATCAATCCAAGTCCAGCCGTCTGACTTACATGTGCAAAGTTAACAATCATCCACACCATCTCCGTCCTTATCGCTCTCCCCCGGCTATTACTATTCTACAAACGCCTTCGCACCGAGCTCAAAGAACACAACGTCGTGCCCAAGCTCCTCGCGATCAAAGGCATCGTCGCTCTAAGCACGCTGCAAAGTGTCATCTTCACCATCCTCTCCTCCACCAGCGCCGTGGAACCCAGCTCCAAACTCTCCTACGACGACATCTACTTCGGCATCCCTTCGATCCTCATCTGCGGCGAAATGGTCTTCTTCTCTCTCTTCAACTTTTACGCCTACAGCTTCCGACCTTACACTCTCGCGTCGTCCGGCTCGGGTATGGAATCACAACCTCTCAAAAGCCGGGCTCACTACCATGGCGGATTCCTGGGCATCAAAGCTCTACTGGCGGCTATGAACCCGACGGAGATTGCAAGCGGACTGGTGCTCGCGGTACGATATCTGGTTTCGAGCCCGCAACCACAGAGCCATGACAACGTACCTCTTCGCCAAGGCGTGAATGCGAGTGCACCACCGCCATACATGCCCCAAGGGCGATACCAAGGGCTTACCAACGCGGACCGCGCGCACAGTCCGAATGGTGTCGAGTATGGGCGTGTGGATCGTTATTCGCCGCTTCCACTGTGACGACGCTGAAGGCAGAGGGGGGGTGCATTTGGATTGTTGGAGCAAGCGAGCGATTTCTCTTGCATCTGTATAGAGTCAGCGTTGGGATTTAGAGACAAGTGCATAACACCTCTGTTTGTGTATACTGTGCATGGATGCGGCTGCTTAGAACGATTAGCTAGAAAAGGACGTGGGTATGGCAGAAACTTCAGCGGCGCTACCAATGGAATACTCTTCAGACCAGAACACCCGGAAAATCATGCCTTGCTTCTACAACCGAGGGGCGCTAATTTAGGGCATGCAAAATTCTCCAGATCTCTTGGCACTTGTCCTATACTAATTAATTGTTATTAACTTTTTGAAGTGCGTAGGCTCGGTCAACTCTTCATATCCATCCTACTGCTAATACTTCTCCCCTCCAAGAAAGCTCGTAAGCGCCAATGCTGCGCCGTTACGCATTCGGACTCTCTCGACTCATGTCAACCATGTCCACCACCCCAGTCGAAGATGCCATGCGACTCAAGGTACGCCTACACCCTCTTCCCATTTCACATCAGCGCTGACCAATCTACAGATCACAGCAGCCCTGCAACCCACCACACTCGAAATCCACAACGACTCCAGCATGCATGCACACCACCAAGCCATGCAAGGCAGCGTATCCAAAGAGACGCATTTCCGCGTGCTCATCACCGCGGAAGCGTTCAAGTCGAAGATGCAACCCGCAAGACACCGGATCGTGTACGCTCTGCTGAAGGAGGAGCTGGAGAGGGCGGGAGGGATACACGCGCTTCAGTTGCGGACGAGGACGCCGGAAGAGGAGGAAAGGCAGGTTGCTAGGGAGAAGGCGGAGGAGTGAGAGAGGGTTTCGGAGGTTCAAAAGAGATGAAGTGATGGCCACTGGGAAAAAGATAATCGGGGTTGCCTTCTACACCGAATAGCTTGTCAAGAGGCAAGCAGGAAGGAGAACTCCGTGCTCTGGAGATCTCACGACACGCTGACTTCTGGTCATTACCCGCTTCTGGCATGGCCATTGCGGGTCCGTGTCTCGTACTACCTCGACTCCAGCCATGCGAACACTAGGAGACCGGGATTCGTTGACCAGGAGCAGCATTTTGAGCCATTGCATCAGGACTATCAAGGCTTGCACAAAGGGAAAGCATTCATAATTGGCTACAGTGGTGAATGGGATCATGATATCAAGGGGTAGATGATCTATGCTCGAGGACTGCGGACATTTGGCTACGAAGGGCCAGAGACGAGAACAGAAAACCATGATAGTGCAGATGACCCAGCAGACTCTTCCCTGTCTTCCCCATGCGCGCTGTCTCCTGAGAAGCTGAAAGGGGCGCTGGAGTCTAGTACATCTTAATAGCTTCACATTCGCTTGATTTACAAGAACGAGTTCTAGTCACAAATTGTAGCCCTTTCCAACATCCACGTCTGATGCCGCCATACTTCCACTGGAGTACTTGAACCTGGGGTGGTATGAGCCCAATTAACTGGCAGGCGAAGGCAGGCTTTTAAGGGGGCCAAGAGCGCCAAGAGCGCCAAGACTTCAGCTCGCTTAGACAATCTTAGTGCAGGTCATCTCCCACCAAGCTCAAGCAATCGCGAACTTCTGCACGCAGCACACAACTCATTCCGCAACCACTCTCAACCTCCACGTTACTATCTTACACACGCGCCACAATCATGGCCGACGCACCTCGCGGAGGAGCAGCAGCAGGCGGAGCCCGTGGAGGCTTCGGCTCTCGAGGCGACCGAGGCGGAGACCGTGGACGAGGGCGCGGAGGACGTCGTGGGCCTCGCCGAGGTGGGAACAAGAGCGAAGAGAAGGAATGGCAGCCGGTGACGAAGCTGGGACGTTTGGTCAAGGCTGGGAAGATCAAGAGCATGGAGGAGATTTATCTACATTCGTTGCCGATCAAGGAGTACCAGATTGTGGACTTCTTTCTGCCCAAGTTGAAGGACGAGGTGATGAAGGTGAGGCCACCTTCCACTTTAGCAGTGCAAGGGAGTAGTAAGGAGGAGACTGCAGATTGCTGATGCCGTTTGGTGGGCGTACAGATCAAGCCCGTCCAGAAGCAAACTCGCGCCGGTCAACGTACCCGATTCAAGGCCATTGTTGTCATTGGCGACTCGGAAGGCCACGTCGGTCTCGGCATCAAGACCTCCAAAGAAGTAGCCACCGCTATCCGCGCCGCCATCATCATCGCGAAGCTGAGTGTCCTGCCGATTCGAAGAGGGTACTGGGGTACATCTCTTGGTGACCCTCATTCCCTACCTACGAAGGAGAGCGGCAAGTGTGGCTCCGTTACCGTTCGAGTAGGTTCCATGATCTTCTCCATAATTGGGCGATGGACTGATCGGTAACCAGCTCATCCCTGCTCCCCGCGGTACCGGCCTCGTCGCTTCTCCAGCTGTCAAGCGTCTGCTCCAACTCGCAGGTGTCCAAGATGTCTACACTTCCTCCGCCGGCTCTACGAAAACCCTTGAAAACACCCTCAAGGCTACCTTCGTGGCTGTAGGCAACACATATGGGTTCCTGACGCCGAACCTGTGGAAGGAAACCAAGCTCAACCGGAGCCCATTGGAGGAATTCGGTGATGTGCTCAGGGAAGGGAAGAGATACTAGAAGGTGAGATGGTTATGGTATCGGTCATTGGCTCAGGCGCTATGTTGCTGTAGCATGCATGTAGCGAGACTAAATGCAAAGCTTTGAAAGTCAATGGAATGGTTCAAGTCTCATGTGATATCTCGCGCGACTGGCTGAGCTACTGATAAGACTTAGGTTGCAAATCTCAGCGGCAAACGAACGTCTTGCGTTGTATGTGGTCCATTCCTACAAGTGCACGAATACCACAGCCCCCATCGACCCCAAGGCCTAATTGGCCCTTTGCCCTCCACGCAACGTGCAAATGCGAAGCAGCTTCCAATTCCCACCAACACATGCCACCAACAGCACGGACCGAACCGCCAGAGTGCTGCCCCAACCTTCCTCCGCACCATCGTCCTCAGTCACCAGAACACAGATGCGACTCATCATCCCCCTTCAAATCCTGCAGCGCCCCAGACATCTCCGGATAACCACCAACCGGCCTGTCACACAAGGGATCCCGAAGACGAAACAGTCTCGTCCACCCACACGCGCTCACCTTGTACATCGTCACCTCCGCCGACCGGGGGCTCCGGTCGCCTCTCCTCTCCCTCGTCTCCATCGGACTCGGAATCCGAACACTGCTCGAATTTGCGTTTGAGAAAGAGTGCCGTCCGTGGCGAAGGGGTGGGCGGGTCGGGGTGGATGTTCAGGGACTTTGCTATCTCTGCCGCAGGCTTTGTTAGGAAACACGCCGACGCTTCGTGCACGCACCGGGGCCAGACTGACCTGCCGCCTCATCGATCCTGAACTGGGCTGGCCTCGGCAGAGCGAACTTCTGCGTCATCAGCACGGCAGGCTTCCTCGCCACCGGCTCTATCCCTTCGCCTTTCTTCGACCCTGCGACCCATTCTATCAGCACAGCGATTCTTGCCCTAACGTCTGTACTAGTACATGAGCATCACGTACTTGGCGCAAGGTCTCTCTCAATCTGATCACTCATGAGCGCCTGCAAAAGCGGCGTTTCCGCAAGCAGCAGCTGCGCTTCGCCTCTATCGACATCGTCATAGCCGACCAAGCTTTCTTCCAGCTTAGCGCGATCCCTGTCCCAATCGATATCCATCATCTCCTGCGGCATGAGATTGCCCTCTCCGAGCTTAAGCGTAGCAGCTCTCGAGCGACCTGGCGGGTGGCCGGACCAGCGGTCCAGGGAGAACTTCTTCTCCTTCGACGCGGGCGGTAGGTACTTTTCGAACCCCCAAAGCCGGTCGTCATCGGTCTGGTTCGAAGACCTATTCTCGTGGTTCTCCCTTACCATTTGCTCGTTGATGAGGCGCTGCGCTTTGCCTAGGGATGGTAAACGGCCGCCGTTCAGAGGCCGCGCCAGCTCTCGCAGTTCAGAGAATGCAAAGGCCTCTTTTCCGCCGCTTGGGCGCCTTGTCACCCTGTCCGTGAGGTCGTCGAGTTTGTTGTTCCATTCGAATGAATCTGCTTGCTCCTCTGGATCTTGGTCGTCCTCTGCTGGAAGAGACATGACAGGCGTAGAAGCTTCACTTCTTGTCATAGATGGCCAATGTTGCGGCGGCTGTTTCGATGATCCTGCCGCATGGAAGTTATGGTGTTTAAGCAACTGCGCCACCTCCTTGCGCAGCTGGATCTCGTATTTGTCTTTCCCATGTTTATGGCTATACAGAAACTCCGCAATCTGCAATCCCCGGCTTTCAAATTTAGGGTCGTAAATGATGCCCTCGGTCATCAGGTAGTTTCTCGCTTGAGTCAGTCGTGTGTTTGTCGTCGGCGGTGGAGGCGAGTGTTCATGTTCGGATGCAATCTCCACAGCAGATGTCATCTCCTCCTGGTATTTGGCCAGATTTCTCTTCGTCAGTGGAGCTGCTGGGACAGTGATTGTCGGCCTGTGCCTGTTCTTCGTAGGGGACACTGAATCTATAGTCTCTTCGGGATCGGATATACTCATGATGGACGACGAAAGCTCAGACAGACGTTTCTTTCCTGCAACGGTACTTCCGGCGTTGCTCACCTCGCTGATTGGAGGGGTCTGCAGTCGCAGTATGTTTGAAGGTAGGACTGGAACAGTGGCGGTCATGGTATTGCTGTTATCGGTGGGCACTTTGACTCTGGGTCGTAGCTTCATGTTTCCGACAGCAGAAGAAATGCTCAAGTTTGCAGTCTTGGGCTCTGGGCTCTCTTAGGTTGCGTGGTCGAGCCGAGAAATTGGCTGTTGCCAGAAGGGAGGCAGTGCAGATAGAGCAAGTATTGTGGGAGCAATGAGTTCCAGTAGTAAGGCTGTCATGCGCCAGGTGTTACTCCTTTGGCGGGGCACCTGCAAAAAGTCTTGATTACTGCATGCGACAAATTCTGGTAGATTTTAAACAAAGGCAAAGTTGCCCACATTCCTTGGCGTAGGAGCGCAGAGTGAGACACGTAGGCAACAGCCGCTGCTTTCAGCGAAACACACACTTTCCCCGTCGTGAAAGGTAACCAGAGTCAAACATCAATCAGCCGGCTTATTTGAATTCGAGTCCAAGATATGGACAGAGACCGCACGCGCGTGACCGCATGGAGCTTGCAAGGTATGAGACAGCTTGAATTGAGACAAAAGGTGTTAACATATCCGAACAAAGACCACTTCGGGCAGCAAAACGTAATAAAAGGCATTCAGACGGCCCAAAAGACATGGCTAGCCTTATGACCTTAGAGGCTTCTGAGCATATGGGAGAGAGGCGAACGAGGGCTCGTTTGTCCAGAGTGAGGTAGCTTTACTTCCTTCGCTTCCTGTAGAGAGTCAAAGAAACAGGGCGCATCTTAGGGATCATTGCCACAAGAACCCTACAAGATGTATTCTTTGTGAAGCGCTGCATCAAGGGTGAGAGAGGTTTCTATATGTGAAGAAGCATGCATTGTGGGAAGTGTCCCAAACCTTCAATGTATTCGTAGGCAGCCCTACGGCACGGACGGGGTGAGGAGGGTGACAGGTGGCTCTTTAACCAGGTGACACTGTAGATCAGATCGGGACACACGACTCACGTATGCACTCATCCGCAGAACACTTGCTTGTCACAGCAAACATCTTCACAATTATTCCGGCCATCCTTCACGATCAAACGAACATCGAACACAATGTGGAGACGTCGCGACAAGACCAAGTCAGAGCTTGAAAAGGGTGAGGGAGCCCTCGGCTCACATGAACTTTTCGTGAAGCGCCCCGAGAAGGCTGTAGTGACCCAGCCAGCTAGCGACGCCGCAAGATCTAAACCCCAGGGCCCGTCTGTTACGTTCACACCAGCCACGCCTCAGCCTGGAGAATTCAGTCAAAAATCACGGTTAAACAGTGGTTCCGAGTGCACCCTCACGGCCGACTCCCCAGTCGTCATGGTCTCACCTTATCGCAATGTCAAAGAGCACTGCTCATCTCTCGTGACCTTCTCCAAGGACCAATTGATACGGATGGACCACAACAAGCATTACCTCGAGATCGACCTCCTTCGACCCGAAAGTGGGGTCGACATATTCCCGCCTCAAGACCTTTCACCGCTGTGCCTCTACCGAGAACTGCGGTCCCTGAAGATCACCGGCATGATGCAGTCGTATCAGTCGTACATTTGGCTCGTGGTGTGGCTGAACCCTCAATTAATAGATCTGGCGTTAGAAATGGCAGGAGAAGCAGGACCCTTGGACAAGAAGGCCATTGCCGAAGCTCAGGAGTATGCGCAATGCAAGCCGACAATGCGAGAAGTCGCGCAGGGCAAGACTAAGACGGAGGTCCTCAAGGAATTTCACATAGTTAATCTGAGCCTGACGAACTTTGTGGTGCACGGAGAATCCTTCGAGTGGTTCAGTGACCAATATTTGCAAAACGTGCAACTCCATCGATGCAAGGATACAGATTTTGAGCTGCCGAGCTTGATGCAGCGTAGCTTTAACCTTACCGTTACTGCCTGACTGTGTCGAATCTGGGCTGCAACATGGAAAATGGTAGATGGATTGGATAGGAGGAGGTCTGAGGAATGGGAAAGGGTGTCTAGGCTGGGACACCAGAAGAATAGGCTGATAGCCCAGTAGAATAGAAGAGCACCCTCAGCCCATCATGCCTTTCATACATGCCCTCGGTGTACCTACCTCTGCTTCCACTGACTGAATGACTGACATGCCAGCGCCGTTCCTTGAAGCCCCGGCGTACATGATATTGCCACTCATCTGATCGATAGCATCGCTTCTTGCTTCAATGGTGAGTCAAGACGACCACCGAAGGAGGCCAAGAAGCTAGGATGACAGTGCTCGGAGGAACGTTTTTCCAGCTTGGCGCGGCTTATCTAACCCACCAGTCAGCGCCTTCCTTCACTCATACTTTGTTTATGCCCCATTCCCAGTCACTTAAGTAGGCTATCATGATGTCCCACATATATAACTTTCATTCCCATCAATTGTTCGCTATACTGTCGTACCCAGTACGAAGTGATTCCAGCAGATGATCATTGTCACTGGAGCCAATAAACGCTTCGCCAAAACAGTAAAGGCGGAGGGTTGTGCAATGACAGAGCAGATGAAGAGGTCTAGGCTCTGAAGCAGCCAGCCTTTTCGCGCGGCTCGACGCAAATAAGGTCATACTAGCAGTGAAAGATTTGGTAAGGGCGAAGCTGCCATGGAGTCCATCAAAGACACGAAGGATCGAAAACGCGTGGCGGGGACGTGGCAGCTTGACCTTGCTAGTCACGAATTCATCAGGACTTTGGTGAAATTGAAACCAGGCCTGAAGCGACTCGACGCTGTGTTGAGGGATGCTAGCCTGTTGACCATGGACTATGCCGAAATGGAGGGCAACGAAATCACTATAGCGGTCAACGTTGTGCCGTTAGCACTGATTACGAACTCAATGAAACTACATGATGTCGCCAAGTAATCTAACGGTGCGCCTTGGCCATTGTGAGCTCGGAAGAATTTGCCTGGACAAATTTCCCGGGAAGAAACAGCCCCAGTACCTTCAAGGCGTTGAACGACAAGCGCACTGCAAGGATGCCAGACAGGTAGGCAGATCAAGTCCGCGGAAAAGGTTCGTGGTGTCCACGCTTCTCGACATATACTACGTTCGCGAACTCGCGAAGCTTACCAAAAAAAGCTGTCACTCAGCTGTCACATTATCAAAATCCTGAGCTCTGATTTCTGTCACTCCACGTTGACACGCGAGGTAAAGACTGTGGCAGCGGTGATGGGACTTGTTTTCCCCAGAAAAATAGAGCACGGTAGCCGGGCTCTGGTTCATGCATCACAAGCTGGAGTGGAACAGCACGGGCAGTGTCTCAGCAATTGTCAGGTCGTAGAATTCGTGTCGCCATGCCCCAACATTACCGAATAAATCAATACGAGGTTTACGGACCTGCTCAATTAGTCACGGGAGTAAAACGTGAAAAAACCCAAACAAGAGTGTGGAACGAGCTTTCACATAAACTGGAGACTATTCAGCCCAACATCATGTCAAATGTGTCGCTGATGAAAGCCAGTTCACTTTCTACTCCGGTCTCCCAGAGAATCTGGGTCGGTAAAGACCAGCACAAATCTGTAGTGCAATAAGGCTAAGATTGTACACGATTCTCATGCCTAGAACCAAGTCAACGTGAAATGGAAACCGGTTCTGCTGCACAAGAACCAGGGAGTCCAAACTCAGCACACGAGGAAGTTCAAACCCAAGCCTCAAGAGACGAACTTCCTGGACGACAACTAGCTTTGGGAGTGCTATTCTTGAAGTTGTTTGATTTTCAGAACCACCATCAATGCGGGTGCATTCCCCCGGATTGTACAGCAATGGAGGATGGGAGCTGGCCCCCAGATAGCGCCTCGCTCATCATTCGTCGTAGCTCCAGCAAAACTCGAGGATCGCAACTCTCAAAGCCAAGCGATATAACAAGCATACTAACCCACCAGTAAGCCTGTGGGATCGGACATGGGTCTGGAGGTTCGGACCGGCCAGGATCACCAATTACCAAAGCGGCTCAAGAAGCCGTCTGTGCCAGAACACCCCAATCTGCGCTTGGATCGCCGGACTGGAGCCTTCTGACAGGCTTGCTCACGGATCTAACGCCGAGGTCATGGTACAGAGAGGTTCTTCGATTGCCAAGACAGCTCTGGCAGGGGCGATTACCCCAGAGTTCTCGATTCTTGCGCACCAAATACAGTTGGCTAGTGTCCGTCTGTCATTCGTTCAAGCAACTTACAGGACCACGGCAACACGGTAACACTTTCGTCAACTACGTATTCCGTCCTTTCGCACTTTTTCCGGAAGGACGAGTAATTGAGTACCTCATCCATCGGCGCGCTTTTTCGCGGGTTCTGAACCCAGGATACCCAATCCACATTCACTGGCAGTGGACGCAACGCTTGGCCGGAATGGACCACAGAAGCCAATCATGGCCGGCACCTGATGTGGGGATGACTCCAGATCTGACCACACTCACGTGGACGCTGACATGTGCGCATACTGCTCCTTGCTCACTCGGTTGAACATGATTTACGATGGTCAGGCCTGACAATCTCCGAGGTGATCGCGTTGATTGCGGTTTTATCAATGAGATTACTTAAACTTTTGATACCAGAATAGCCTCCATTATGTGCCTTTCCACTAAATGCAGATCTCTAGTGTCGTTACCCAAATTTGTCTCTCTTGGAACACATACACCGATACGCCAGCCTTTGAAACCAAGCGTTCTATCGGGTATCTCCAAATTCACAAATGGCGTATGTACATCGTTGACGGCCTCGTCCTGTTCTTCGCAAAGAAATGTACTCTGCAGCAATGCTAGTCCCCCGTGTTCCAAACTCTTCTGTCCTCCACTATCTGCTCTGCCATGACGAGAGTTTTGTGCGTGCAAGATCCTTCGGGTTTGGGAACCGGTACTTCAACATTGCAACCCATTGTGACGAGATGTATCAGCCTCCAAGGATATTGTCGTACTGATCAATGCTCGTCCCAATCGTTTCACTAGAAGCGATACCGATCGTCTGTGAACCCACAATCTCGGTTGCTGCTGGTTGTTGAGGGATCGCCGCTGTCGTAGCAGTCAGAGTCGCGCCACTCCCAGGTACCGCGGTGACGTTGAGATGCAGTATATTCGAGGCGATGTACAAGTCTACGAGTCGACTCGCACCCGGGGTGAGGAATTCCGTGGCCAAATTTTCTCCTGATGGCATGCCAGTTGTGTCGATGGCCCAAAAGCCGTCGGGGAATGTCACGTAATAACATGATGCGGTAGGCTTGGTAATGGTCATGTCCGTAGGCATGTACGCCGTGATGTTGAGCTCTCGTTGCCATATTGCTCCGGCTGGCAATTGGACGAAGGATGCATCGGTCAATAGCCCGTACGGATACTCGGCACCGACGAGCTGGACTTGTGTACCTGCAAGACTCGACACGTTCATCGGCTCATAAGGAGAATTCGTGTCGAAAAGGTTGTTCCTTGCCTCGACTGAGTAATTGCTCGTGCCGTTGTTCTCCACGGTCACCAAAACCATCCCATCACCCTCAACTCCAGAGTGCAAGATGCTGCCGATAAGCTGTTGTCCATTGACAAAGCATTGGAAGAGGGTAGCAGTAAAGACTGTTCTGAGGATGGAAGCGGTTGAGCGATGCATATTCGAGACAGAAATTTTAGGTATGTATAAATGGTTTGACTTTTCAAAAATGCATTGCACAGCATATATACTGATCGTAGAAGGCTGAGGTCAGTCGTGTCAATCGCCAAGCAGGCAAAGAGATCGCGAGTACGGCCTTCGCGATGACTTTTTGCGCTCCAGTCCCATTTTGCAGAGACATGTTTCAAAGTATCTAGTACCCGAACGAACTCGAATTTTGGTTCAACGGCAAGACACCGACGCGCGCTTTTCACCGTTCGATTGAAGCGCCGTGCGCGTATAGCCTTACCCCAACGCTCAAGCACTTGGCACGCAAGCGCTCAAATCTGACCCCGGAGATTTGTCCGATGAGGCTTACGCCACCGCCTAAGCTTTTCCCCCTCAGAAGGGTTTCTTTGTCGACTAGGCGTTCTTACTCTGAACAGAGAAGCATAACCTATGGAATTTTGAAACACTAAAGCTGAATTCCTACGCGAGAGTGGATTTTCGGGCATCAGAGCCGTAATTGACAGGCTCAGCTTGTCATCGTAGCAAGCAAAGGCGTTCTCTCTCCATACCTGGGTCCACCAAGACAACCAACCAGCCATGGGCAAATGGGAACGTGCATGCGTCGACCGTCTGACATGTGGCGAATGAATATTTCCGGTAATTGCCAATATTGCAATATCTGGGGTTGCATCTATGCGAGCTTTGGAAATGTTTCACAAATTCCCAGACAGACTCTCACATGCGAGAAATACTGAAAGTCATCTTGGGAATGTACGCAGTACCTTAACGACCAATCTGAAGCCTCTCTTCGGACTTTTTTCCGACGAAGCCTTAGCGCATCGCAGCAGGAACAAGCGAGCCCACAGGAGCAATAAACAAAAGCTCGACCCCCAGATCTGTCAAGATCCGTTCACCAAGAGCGCTAGCTGTGGACATCGAGAATCAGAAGCACAAAGATGCGAAAAGTAACCAGCATGGCTTGACCTGTCATTTGAGCACGGGATCTGAGCGTTATCTGCACGCACAATTTCCTCAAATCGAACCCCATCCGCAGTGCGAAAGTTCAAGACATCTCAGGACCAGGTCCTTGTGCCGGCACCGGCCGCTAGTTGGAGGCTCTTCCACAGCGACGCCATCGGATGTCAGCAGCTAATATTGGCTACCCATGGTACTCATAATGGCAAACGTGCATTTGGAAGGATTCCGAAGGATTCTGCCCTCTGACTTGGGCCGCACAAGCCGAGTCGCACCCGTTATCTGAGCTATGGTGTTATGTTGGTCCAGTTGCTCATAATCTTAGAAGATCATCGGCGATCAGAAGGCTTTCACGCTTCTTCGAAGATACTGACCTGTAGCTCTTGATCCGCTGGCTAACCTAGCTGCCAGGATATCCTTGCATTCATGACATTACGTTTAATGACGGATGAACCTAGATGGCTCCTCCCGGCAGGATTTCTAGCAATCTTTTTAGGACGTGTTACGATAAATTGAATATATGTCACGCCATTGTCAAACCGTCCAAGCCGTACCTACGATGTCGGACATCATACTAAGTCTGTAGAAATTTCTAGGATGAGGAGCAACAGAACAAAAAAGACTCCGAGACTGCCGGGTCGGTCCGACTCCAGAAAAATGCGCAGATATCCGATTTCTAATATCAATACCCGAAGTGCGCTGAAACAAATGCATTCTGGTGCTCGCTTTCCCATGTGCCCAGGTTGCCATATCATCGAATTATTCTCTTGCGATAGTCTAGTCTCCTACTAGCCTCTTCCGCTGTTTTCCTCGCGAATCAGAACGAGGCTGCGAGTCCTCCACGAGCTGTTTATGGCCCATCATTTCGATCCCAGGACGTTGCTTCAAGGGAACGAGATATCTTGTGATCTCGATTTTCAGACTACTGTGTCAACTTGGGACAGTGCTTGATTACCGTGATGCGTGGAACCATGGGCTAGCATCTGTTGAATTCATTCATTCAGGGACGCTGATGGCCATTATTCGTCGAGAAACATGGCATAACAGGGAATGATACAGCGAGGAGAGGCGGAGAGACCGGCAGTGTAGGGATTTGTGTCGCGCTAAGGACCGGCTGTAGATCCCTCCATTGGCCAGTAGGCAGTAAACGAAGTTGCAAACAATATTAGCGAATTTGCCCAAAAAATAGTAAACCCCTCCCCCTTCCCCCAAAACAAGTCCGCTGCTTGGTGCCGTTGAATTACAGTGAGACATTACGAGGCCGGGGCGACCTATCCCCACACAATCCAAGCTCAGAGAAGAGTTGTAGATTGGCAAGCAACAAGTCTCTTGCGTTCAGAGGAATTGCATTGAGGACCGATACTACCTTCAGTATGGGTAGTCAATTCGCCTCATGCAAACGTACACTCCTACCCGTGAGTCTCGACTACACGAAATCTAATATCGCCAAAGACCGGAACCGCCATAACATAACAATATATGCACTTTAGCTGTTACAACTCCATCAAGCTCGCACATAAAAGGAAAGCGAGGTCGCAAGCGGTTGCTTCACATCTCCGACGCCCTCCGCCAATCAGCCAGAATGAGGATACCGAAGAGCAACACAGCACAACACAGCGCTGACAGCGGCACCTCGAGAGATGTTGCAATTTTGACACCAACCAACCCTCGTTTTTATCGAAGCATTCCCCGAGGTAGAGCTCGATTCGCAAATTCGAGCGGTGGCAACGAAATGAAGTGATGGAAGTAAGCCAGCCGGCGCTGCACTTGCTAAGGTCGGAGCCAGCTGGCAAGACGATTTCCGTGATAGGTCTATATTTGAGATATGGCTTTCCATGACGTTGAAGCATGGTGCCTTCTCGGCCAGAATGTTTTGGAGAGAAAGGCCAGTGCTATCTTTCATCCACGATCGAAAAGCTGTACGAGCTGGTTGGTGAAGTCTTCGGTCCAAAACGGTTGCCGCGTGCAGCGATGAGTGGACGATCAACCAAGATTTGACTTTCAACTCCTGGTGGCATCGAATTCTCCGCTATGCCGATCAAAGATGGAAGTCTGTTGCCCGTCTCTCGGTCTCAGTCTGTTCTAGATACTTCCCACCGATGTCGTCTTATACATCAACTCAGCAACTGGATCCGTGGCGCCCGCATCTGGCGTCGCCTCGACAAATGCAGAATCCATGGAGATCACTTCGGTATAGTCTATAGCGAACCCACAGGCAGCACCAGTCTTAGCATCGTGCGGAGCGAACCGCCTGATGTGTTTGCCGACAACTATAACCATCAATCAGGTCAGCAACTCTCTTAAAGTCGCGAGACGACGCACAGAGCCAGTACGTAAACGAGGGGACAAGGAGAACGATGCAAACCCCGACGTGAGAGACGCGTGAACGCCGCCCACGGAGCCAGGAGCCAAATCCAGCCCTCTCTAACCCCCAACCAAAATCCTCGCCGTTGCGCAACGCAAGCAAACTCCATGATCACTCATACCTCCACCAAAATACTCTCCGCCAGCAGTCCTCCCCCCCTTCCCATCAAGCCGGGCTCCAAAGCGTCTAAGCGCCACAGCAGCAGCAACATCCGCGCACTTCGTACTTGGGTTTAGCAGTCACTCAGTCAGTCACCTTGCGCTGGGTTTGCCATCGTACTCGCACGCTCGGTCTCCGCGCTACACGTTGCAGAACAGGTCTGCGTGGAAGCGTGGACGAACGAGTGACGACTGGTGGCAACATTGCAGCATCGGGAGAGAGGCGGAAGTGACGGCTTGGAGGGAGAGGGGTTGTTATGCTCGAGTGATGCGAGAGTTCGATGCTGGGGAACCATTGCGGTTTGGGTCGTAAAGTGCGTGGGTCTACTTAAAGCGAGCAACGATTTCTATGTACTATATCGATCGAAACAAGATGATAGACCGGTTACTGTCACAAAAGGATATGAGACGGGAGTTGATGATTCATACATCTCAGCGGCGAGTAAAGATTAATCACATTGCCTGAACTAAGCTCTATGTATAACAGAACACTTCAAGAACGCCACCAGAAGATGCTTTTGTGGGGGCTAGAGCTCCAAAGATCCTGCCCGTGTCTGTCCACAAACACTGCGCTTTTACTGGCAAGCACAGAAAGCTGCATAATTGAGCAAAATTCGTCTATAGAGTAATGGTGATTGGGATGCACTCGATATTAACGAGTCCCGTCTGGGAGAACAAGGTCAGCCACAATACTACATGCTCAACAACGACAAAAACACATGACCAACCTGAGGAGCATTACAGCACGCCAACGTCTGACCAGAGGTGCACGTTGGGTCGAGGGGGTTCAAAGCTGCTCAGATCAATCCAGTCAGCTGGGACCATTTCTCATGTGGCGGGGAATTCATGAACCGTACTTGAAAAGATGCAGCCGAAGCCGGTGCCGTTGGCGGCGATGCTGGAGCAGCATCCTTCCTGCTGGTTCGCAGTGCAGGACGAGGTCGAGGTTTGGGGACTGGGACGGGCGGACGCGGCGATGGCGATGGAGAGGACGCTGAGCATGGTTTTGGGCTGCATTTTGGTGGTGGTCGGAAGGCTTGAAGATTTTGAGGGTTATGGACGTTTGGTGAATGAGTCTCTTGTTGATGTTAATGCTTTGTTGATCGATGTAGAGAATGATTGGGGGAATAGAGTGTGGAGGGAAATGGCCTTATTATAGATATCCGGCAAGCTCGGGACCAGCCAGATGTAGGAAGAAGAGAGGAGCAAGCCGACGAGGAGAAAATCTCATGTGCGATGACGCAGATCAGCACATCGGAGACCCTTCCTATGCGATGTTGCAGCAAGCCACAACCTCAGGCGCTCGATCTTGTGAGCGTCCGTTCCAGGTCCATGGTCAAGGGTGCCCATGTTCGCCGGTCCGTTTGCGCTCGAAGAGGAGAAGAGGATTCCACCTGAGACACAGAGCTGAGCTTATGCATGCAAGACTGTTCGGCACTGGTGCCGTAATTTGATTGTTAAAGCAGATGGGGCGGTGCTCCTCTTGTCGACAGGAATCGATCGAGAGACTCCAAGGATGCATTCAATCAACGGAAGCCGCTGTTATGGTAGTAGATTGTTCTAAGGGCGCCGAGAGCCTCGAAGTGAACTGCTGTGGGGGAACTCATGCCAAGTGAGGAGGCCTGCATCATATCGTCATACGCCGCTGTTGGGAGAACCTCTCCGCCAATAACGATGAGGGCAACCCTTCACAAATCGTGTCCCAGAAGCTTGTCAGAAGCTTAACGTCGCAAGAGGTCAAGGAGAGATTGAAACCCTTTCTACCTATCCTGTGAAAGCGTGGCGTCTCCACAATCCAGGAACGTGCATGCATGGGGTACACCGGACGCTATGAATAGAAACTATCCGTATGCATCTTGGCGCTCCGCGAAGAATGATGCAGCGGCCAGCGAACAGGACTGCTTTACTCTGCGCTGCGTGGTTCGTCGTGTGAAAGGACTCGTTGACTGAAACTGAGAATGGTCTTAACGCATATCAGTCTTTTTCATGCATCTGGCATGAGTCGAGTCCTTCGTGGAGTCGTAAACCATCGATGAGTTGAACGGGATAGGTTCTGACCCCTGCAGCAACATGATCTAAAAGGATCTACGATATGTAAATGGTAATAACAGGCGGACAACGGTGGAGAGAAGAATAGAGTTAGGGAGAGAAGATCTTGATTGGTCTTGACTGCTTCGATCTGAAGAATGATTGGGTATTATCAGAGGGAGTTTACTCAGTCAGTCAAGGGTCCATCCATCCGCTTGACATATCCCAGCTAGTGAAGGTCACAGCGGGATGCGCCACGTACCGAAGAGCCGATTGGGAGAAGTTGATGGTGATATGCATGGGAAAATTCCATTTTCAATAAGAACGGGTTCGCAAAAAGAAGCCACCGGCGGGGGAGGCGCATGCATGACAAAGCTTGGATACTGATGCGAGCCAACCACAACGGTCTCTTTCCGGTGACCATCGATCGCACGCACTGACATCCCACCTGCGCTACTGTATTGTCTCGAAGTCCGGGAAGTACTGACGACAAGGTGCCTTAAGACTGGGTTCGCTAGGCAGCTTAGGAAGACGGCTGGCAAATGCATACGGTATGAAGTCGAAAAAGGGCCAAACCTCGCTATGCCTTGTTGAGTGATGCTTTGATGACCCCCGCATGCGGCGGCCGGAGACTTAAAACTCCTGCAATAGCTAGTGGCGGAGAGAAGAAGCTGCTACTCAGGTAGCTGGACCACTCAGGGACGCAATGCCTTGATTGCGAAGTATCGATAAAGTAAATTCAGAATTAGGATTAGGAGTCAACTGATGGAGATGGTTGATCCTGACTCTCCACGACGAGGCACCGAGTAGGTAGTTCCGTCTAATCCTGTGCATCAGATGATCGAATTGGCTGAGATCTCACTGTCACCGGAGTCGTAGGTGCAGGATCCACGCAAGAATGGAAACCGAAAACGAGCTTCTGCAATGTTCGAAAACAATTCGGGTTTGGCTTAGATATAAGACGCATGATGGGCCACTCGGCATGTGATTAACTAGGCAAATTAACCATTTGTGGGGTTGCTGAGGCTGTCCGTGATGGGAAAAGGGACTAGCCGTGGCGCGGCATCGCAGAGGCTCACACTTCAGTCTGCAGAATCCATCAGCGCAATGGCCTCCCAGTGCTACGGTAGTATGGACGGTAGTATGGACGGTAGTATGGACGGTACTCCATCGATTCTTGTGAATTGTTAGTGAGACGACATTTTACAACAATGCCACACGAACACCATGCACGATACTGAGGGTAGTGTGCTTGATTTTGGGTTCTAAACACGAGAAACACTGCAAGTAGATTCCCTTAATGGAAAGTTAGTCCAATTTGTCCTGGGCCACTAGAGAGAATCCTTCATCATCTGCGTAATTGTATCTCTGCATTGCTGAAGGGGAGAATCATATCGCGCATCCGATTCGGTTCGAGTGGCTCGTGCTTCTTCCTCATAAGAACATAAATTTCAAGCATGGGCCACCATCGCTCGCAGGTTGTATTGTAACGAGACTCACAGATGTCATTGAGGGTGCACGACGCCCACTCAAATGGCCGAGGTGGTAGGCAAGCTGCCGACGTCGTGGCTATGGAGAGGGAATGGATGCCTGCCGGGGCGAAAAGTCATGGGAGGTGATTACCGTGGTTTCCAAATCGAGTTGGCCGACACGGAAGCGCATTCAGAACCTTGGTTATGATGGCCATGATGGCCCGCTGCCTTCATTCACGGTTCCAATGAGCGCCAAGCTATTCATAAAAGGGCCTGCTGGCGTGGAGAGCACTGGGTAGTGATGTGCTATGGGTTGGAATAGGACCAATGGAGGGCTTTCACTCTTCAACACTGAGTGAAAATGTTGGTATAGAATCACAGGTAACGTCCATCCATCCTCGACTTTCTAGGACAGAACCTTTAACAACAATGAAGAAAGCAGGGAGCAAAAATGACATGCTCTTTCCCAATATCGAGATGCTAATGCCTAGTAAAAAATGTGCTGTCACCACGGTATCTTCACGGATCGAATCCTTGGTGCTTTGCTCCCCCTCCTCTCCAAGCTGATTTTCCTTCGTGCCACGGAGACTCATGAGCTTTGTGGAATCAATTCAATCGGCCAATGACTCCTTGTTTTTGAAATTGATACTATAAAAAATAATATATATGATTTCTAAAATGATCATGGAAAAAAGATAGGCCGCTAGAGGGGCGCTAAGATTAGCGGAAACTTCTCCGCGAACCAATTGATTTGCCGACGTCGCCCCACTCCAATTCCCAGATGTCGGCCTCGTGCAAATAAATCCTCCCGATAATGCACGCTCAATATAGCATGATCACTCATCTGCCAGCTCGGGAATCATGCTCATCCGTCTTCTCCAACGCCTCCACTCTCAAAACTCATCAACATCAATCTTCCCATCTATTCGAAGAAGCCTCCCGAGGACTCAGCATCTCCGAATGGCGTCAACTTTCCCAGACCTACCCATCTTCCGAGCAATCGCAAGCCATGATCCCAAAAGTACTGCTATAATACATTCAAGATCAGAAAGAAGATTCACATATGGCGAGCTACTCAAAGATGTTGAAGGCGCCAAGGTCACCCTGTACAACCAATTGAAGTCCGCGTCGGCCGAGGGCGAATCAAGAGGAGGTCAAAGGGTCGCTTTCCTAGTGGAAAATGGCTACGATTATGTAGGTGCGAGCAAAAGCTGCATCTATGCTCAGCTCAGTAGCTAAACCGAGACAGTGACCCTCCTTTCCATACTGGCATGCGACAGCATCGCCGTTCCACTTTCCTCAGGCTTCCCAGCGAGCGAGCTCAGGTACATACTGGAGAACAGCGAGGCGGTGACACTACTTTCATCCGGGAAGTTTCAAGAGAAGGCGGAAGAAGTCCTCAAGGAGGGCCTAGAGCACCTACCAAGAAAACCAGTCCTCAATGTCGTCGAGAAGAGGCTTACTGGCAATGGGGAAGATGAGGTCCAGCTGGTGCCCTTACCCCTGACCAAAGGCGGCATGATGCTGTACACTTCAGGAACGACCAGTCGTCCGGTATATACGTTCATCATACACCCAAAGATTGCCGCTGACACATCCACAGAAAGGCGTCCTTCTTCCGGAAAAGGTCCTCACAGCCCAAGCCGAATCACTCCACAAAGCCTGGCAATACACCTCACGCGATCACCTTCTCCACGTCCTCCCCCTTCATCATATCCATGGCACCGTCAACGCCCTCCTCACACCCCTCTTTGCCGGCTCAACTATCGAATTCATGTTCCCTTTCAACGTCGATGCGGTCTGGGAGCGCCTAGCCGCGCCGTTCATGCCAGACAAGAACAAGAAACCCATCACGTTCCTGACAGTTGTCCCTACAATATACAATCGCTTCCTCTCCTCATTCGACAAGCTCGCCGTACCTTTGCAGGAAGCTGTTAAGAAGGCTTTATTGCCGGAGAATCTACGCCTCAACATCTCTGGATCCGCGGCACTACCAACGCCTACGAAGAAGTCGTGGACAGAGTTAAGCGGCGGCAACGTCTTGCTTGAGCGCTATGGCATGACTGAAGTTGGTATGGCTTTGAGCTGCGGTTTGGACTTCCGGGACCGAGTGGACGGCAGCGTTGGATGGCCGTTACCCTCCGTCCAAGTCCGACTAGTGGACAGCGAAACCAATGAGGTCGTCCCCCTCGGACATGAAGTTGACGAGAACGGAAAAGAAACAGAAGGAGAGATACAACTCCGAGGTCCTACCGTCTTCGAAGAATACTGGCGCAACGAGAAGGCGACTTCCGAAGAGTTTGTGGCATCAGATGATGGCGGCGGCAAATGGTTCAAGACTGGCGATATTGCGACGAGAAAAATCGTGGATGGTGCGGGGCAAAGTGGACAGGGCTGGGCGAAGGGCCCGATGTATTTCATACGAGGGAGGAAGAGCACGGATATCATTAAGAGTGGTGGAGAAAAGGTCAGCGCTTTGGAGATTGAGAGGGAGCTTTTGTCATTGTGAGTCGCAATCGAACTTACCATGCCTCACTTCATCTTAGGCTGATGATCCTCCAGACCTCAGATCTCCGAGGCTGCCGTTGTTGGCGTCGCCTCCGAGCAATGGGGCCAGAAAGTAGCAGCAGTTGTCGTCCTCGATCCAGCACACGCCCAGACTGGGAAAGGAGGCAAGACTTGGGGTGTCATGGACATGAGAAGAGCGCTGAAGGACAAGCTGGCCAATTACAAGATACCACAGGAGTTAAAGGCGGTAGAAGAGTTGCCTAAAAATGCCATGGGCAAGAGTATGTACTCTCATCCGCTTTGCTCGTTCACGCTAACAATTCTCAAGTCAATAAGAAAAGCCTGGTCAAGGAGATATTTGGAGATCAAGCTTAACGCAGCAGCTTTTCGGATTAGTAGATGGTTCGCTTCTTGTACAATTCGGATCTTTACGCTATCCTTTCATCGCCAATCTGCCAAGACATATTGAGTCGCGCTTGCTACGGATTAGTGACAGTCTTTGCTTCAAGGAGTAGCATGTCGCCCCATATCTTTTCGCATATCTTCCATCCATTCGCATGACAGCTACCCTTATCAGCTACCCTCCTCAAATCTCAACCTTCGACCCCACAAGCTCCTTACTCAGCTCCCATAGCTTTCCCGCCATCACCGGATCACGCGCATACTCATTGACGGGCTCCTCCGGAATCTGACAATCCCTAAGAAATACGCCCGAATCACCTTTGCGATCCACACATCAGCCCATGCACCCTTTCAAACCATTGAAGACAAGACAGCGGGTAGGTAGGTGATACCTTTAATATAAGTATTCAACGCCGCCATCACCGCCACCGAGCACCCCAGCTCCAACGACTCCTCCGTCTCCATCTCCATGGATTTGCCGGAGGTTGCGTCATCGTGCATCGTGACGCCGATGTCGAAGGGCTCTTGCGAGATGCCTGCTATGAGGTGTTGGGGGAGAGAATCACTAGATTACATTCGCAATGAAAAAGGCGGCTTCGGAGTGGCTGGCTCCTCCGCATCATATCTGCTTACCACCATGGTGGACAAGTGTAAGCCTGCGCGTCCCCAGCTTTTTCTCCTGAGATTTCGCGAAGAGAAGGAGGTTGGGCCAGTCTTTGACTACCCGTAGTCGTAGTATGGGTGGTATGTTTTAGCATTCCATGTCGCTGATGTCAAGACCTACAATCTTCGTTCCCCCGGACCCCACGAAAGTGCTGCTGACTATACCTGAAAGTCTCCAACAAAAACGACCCAACACGACCAGCACCAAACAGCCTCTCATCCCACCCGCCATCTCGCCATACACCCCCGTCGCCAAGATACCCGTCCGCATCATACATCAAGACGACGCCAATCCTATCGACCACGCCATCCCATCCGCCGTCTCGCCAGCTCATCGAGATTGAATTCCACGATTCGCGCACCGGTGCCGAAATGAAAATTTTCTGATCGACTCGACCACGAGCGCGATCTCGGATTCCGTGCGGGCGGTGAGTCAACATATTCGAGGCTAGTGAATCATGAAGGATTCGAAGGACCATGCAAGGTCGAGCAGGCAGCGTCCGACAAGCTCGCATTTGAGAGGACGGGTTCCAAATTCAACAAAGCTTCTGCACTGCGGGTTTGATTTGTCGTGCATGGTCGTGCAGGCTCATGGACGATTGCATGGGGTTGCTCTGATGTAGAGTACGGAGCAACTACTCTAGCATAGCAGACGCAAAACACTGGTGGGATAGATCATGCTATTGATCCTGGCATAGAATAATACCTGCACATCCATAACAGGGGCAACCTGCCGCCTAGGAACTAGACTTGAGCCAGTCCTCCCCACCCATCGCATGCAACTGCTCATGACAAAACCGCAGCGGCCTCACCACATTCGCGAACAGCTCCTCTCGCCACCCGTCGTCCTTGGCGCCCGCAAACCGTCCTCTCAAGCACCAATTCACGGCGTCGGCGTACGTCTCGCCCGCCTCCCCGCACACAGACTGCGACCACTCCAGCGCGACGGCCAGATCCAGCGCGGCCGCCAGATCCGGATTCGCGGTCTGCTGCCCACCCGAAGTGTGGAACTCTTGCCTCATTGCGTGGTCTTCGAGCGCGGTGCCGAAACAGAGTTCGATGAGCAAGATTCCCAGGGTAGGTAAGGAGCGGTCGCTCGAAGCGTACGATGAGGAGGGCGATGGGGCGGCTTGAGTGGAGACAGCGTGCAGCATGTACGGTTGGTCGAGTTGGACGGAATGGGCGTCTTGAGGATCGATGTTGAAGACGATGTCTTTTTTGCTCCAGTGCGAGTGTAGCCATGGCGAGGGATATAGCTGCAGGTGAGATGATGCGAGGGTGTAGGCAATTCGATATCGTTGCCGACGGTCCAAAAGGAAACCAGAGCTTCTGTTCGACAGGCTCTCGAGAGACACTGGTGACACCGTTTGATATGCTTGTCCGGGCGGTTTCGTCTTTGCTCCTCGCTGAAGGATATACGAGCTCTCGTCGCCCTCCAGGAGTCCGAAGATATTGCTAGCGGGGTCACAGGTAGCTACAGTGGAGCAAAGGTCTGTAATCACTGTGGGCCCGGTGGTTTGTTGTGTCGAGTCTGCTGCGGGAGGCGTTGGGTTGGTCCAGCTGACTTTCGGACGAGAGGGTAGTGGTGAGAGACTAGGAATTCGCATTGAAGATTTAAATGACGTTCTTATTACCGGTGGTTGTGGGATAGAGTTCCGAGGTACCACTAAGGACATGTTTGGTTCTGACATGTCGTGGTTGATATGCTGAACATTCACCTCTTTCCAGCTCCATGGGCAACGATCAGCGACCGGGTTCGGAGCGTATAGGAAGCAAATACTAAACTCGATACGCTCAACATTTATCTCATGGTGTAAGAATAGACAAGCGCGATGCAAATGCTTGCATTGACAGCACCAAGCCTGACCCAAGAGGTCGTGAAGACTTGCAGCATGCCGCCAGATTTTCCACAGTATTTTCTTGACAACTGAGTTCTTAATATGTTGGCGAGACTGCTTGAGTGCTGCTGACTGGTCATTCGTATCGAGCAGTTCTCTCAACCGTGCATTGTATCGGGCGAATTCTTCGAAGAGCTTCGCGCGGTTTGTCCTACCAAATTCAAACTTCACTCGATGGATCTGATATTCTAAGTTAGGACGACTCAGCCATTTCTTCCAATGTCTGTCTGAACTCCCTGTTGATGCTTCTTGCTTTGGCCTGTTAAGCAGCTTCCTCAATGGGTTCGAACCCACGTTCCAGCATCAGCCCGAGTGTCCCACCCAGTCGCATCATGATGCATGACCAACTCTCCGTGACACAAGCCTTTGACCGTGCGCAATATATTTAATGATCCTGTGCCAAAAGCCTGGCTGCGTATTTCCAGGGGCTCATCTCTCTTCAGTTCGTATAGGCTGGTTGACATTCCCATGCCATGTAAGAGTTCGGAGCACTCGATGATTTCTTGCCACGGGATCTTGGCTGGTCCACACTTGACACATATTGATTCTCTCGGCTCGGACACAAGGACATGCCCACTTCTCTATTGTATCCAAGATACTGGATCCGATACCAATGACATGGGCCCCGGTCCTAATGGTTCCATCACGTGATTGGGCATCGCAACCTCCTGGACCACCAAAAGCCTTTCAAACCATCTTCTCTCGTACAATCCCATAGTATTCTCCACTTTTTTTTTTCAAAACGGCAAACCGATATCCTCCATTCGATCTTTCTCCTGGTAGCCAAAGTAACCAATACCTTTTTTATGAGCAAGATCTCCTTCGTCATCTCAGACCCTGGCGGCTTGTGAGATGCTCATCACTACGCGATCCCAAATGTCTCTCCCAAGCTCCAAGCTATCCGCCACTATTCTTTCAAAGGCACTTTCCGAAGAGCAGCGCCGCAAAAGCAACTCCTAGCCGAGCTATACCAAGAGCTATGGGACAAGCCAAAAGCAGGGTCGGCATACGAAGCAGCGGCGCAATGGTGCAAAGACGACAACGCTTCCGCGCTCGACAACAAGCTCAATCTAAAGGCGGGCGACCTCGCTGCGTTGGACAATGGCTACCTGGGCGCTTTCAGGCAGGCAGTAACGAACAACCTCATGCAGTCCTCTATCAATGACTAGCTCCTGCGCGCTGGATTCTGCCACCTTGCGCTCGACATCATTGGTGCTAAGCGGGCCTCGGAGAGCAATCGAGAACTAGATCCTCAGTTCGCTTTCGACCAGGGAGTCTCAGCTCTTTTCCGATCTCTCAGAGCCAGTGGAACAAGGGGACAGCGAGGGATCAGCTGAGAAGCCATTCCGATGTAATCAGCTGAACCCGCTGGACTCGTTTTGCACCACCATTTTGCTTAGGTAGGGTTTCTCACCTCATGCTCTAGGTTATCGCTAATTGTGGGCTCTACAGAAAAAAAGAACCAGCTGACAGAGAAAGAGGATGACTCCTCATAGCTTATCCTCCTCACCCACATTGTCACCAGCCCTCCTCTCCTCTCTCGCTCTCGACCATGATTTTCCGCCGCTACTCTCTTTGGCGGCCTCCTGCCCCTGCGACTGGTTTGTCATAGACAGGCACATGGACGCAATGAAAGAAAGCCCCGACGCGCTAGGAATACTTGCATGGAAATTCGACATGGGGCAACGCCCGCTGGCGTCCTACAACAGCCGCATGAACCCTGAGTATGAATGTCGAGCACAAGATGTATATTGCTCATGTACAATTCCATGCGTTTGGTAGAACGGCATAACCTCCACGCGCTGGCCTCTGCCTCCAAACCATGCCCGCAAGCCGCTCGGTTCAACAGACTATCGAACGCCGACGGATTTCGGAGTCGGACGTGCACCGTATGCCTCGAATGTGAATGAGATCCACAAAAAGGATTGAGACACTGTCAACATTGCGTGGCCTTCCATCCATCCGCAGGAGCTTCCGGGCTCTTCAAAGCGTACACAGATAGTTCCTCAATAGCAGCAGGCCCTTTGAAACGGCTAGGTGCCGGCCTTGTAATCGTGAGAAGGTGAAATACTGCGGGTTATAAGGGGAAGAGCACCCTGGTGGATGTCCCAAATGGAGGAATGAAGCATTTGATGTCCATATTTCCCATAGAGTGCATCTCTATAATACGCTCAAAGGAGACCTCTAGATCCAGTTTCACAGTCTATTGGCTAAGTCGATTCCCCATCATCGACGTTGTGTGCGGCGTCGAAAAAACCCTCGTCGACGACCTTCCCGCTCTTCTGAGACGGAAGCAGGCGAATGTTGATGCCTCAGGCCACTCTCATTTGATTGGCAGATGCTTCAGAAGGGTATTGGTTTTGCAAAGTATTTAGTCTAGGCTAGGAGCACAGTACATGCTCAAATCGCTATCATGATCCTCAATGAGCTGCTTTTCGTCTTCATGGCCGCCTAGCATATGCTCGAAGCCGCTCGCCAGAAGCCGTAATATCATGCTATTTTTTTTCTCGAATTCCGACACCACCACATCCATCAGACCGTGTGCTTCGCCTTCGCCCTCGTGCTACCGCTATGCGCACTCTCCGTGTGCCCCGAAAACTCCACGACCTCCGCATCCTTCAACTTCAAGACCTCTTTGAACTTCTTCCCCAGACCAAGCAGGACATCCTTGCTCTTCTCCGGGCTCCGACCTTTACCCCCGGCAACGTCTCCCTCTCCACCTCCTGGCACGCTCTTTCCGACCGTCTTGGTCCATAGCCCAACACGGTAGAAGCCCTTGCGTACGTTGACCACCACACCCATGACCTCGCCGTCATCGTCGCTGTTCTCGAGGGTTTCGCCGATGGCTGCGAGCATCACATGGAGCCAGAGTTCGTCGATGGGGGCGCTACGTTTGTCTGGGGGAGGCTTGGTCAGCACATCTGTCGGGAAGGGGGGGTCTGGTATCTGTATACCCACCCTTGAATTGGTAGCTCCATTTCCCTGTAACAGCAAGCATCAGCCTAGGATGTACAATAGGTTGAGCGAAAACCTGCCTCCGTGCTTATTTTGAGGGTCCTCCCACTCTGGGCGGATGCCTTTTTTGAAAAGATGGTAGTCTGACTTCAGCGCGAGCTCGGAAGTAGGAGTGATGTTATTCTGCGTAGAGGAGGATTGAGGTCAGCGAGTGCTGTATCGGAAGGTGGTAGCGGGAGCCGAGCTGTAGACTCACGTAGACGCCCCAGAACTCTTCCACAGAATCAAAGGTGACAACTTCCTTAAGTAGATCGTTCCAGTTGTCGCCCTTTGCATCGTCAGCACTGGATACACAGTCAAGCTCTCACAGGTGGCCGGTATTACCTTCCCACTCGGTGGCTTAGTGAACCAAAGAGTCCACTCATGCATCAGGGGATGTTTGACGTTGAAGTTCTCTGGATCATGAAAGACGGTGACTTGCTCGTCTCCCGACTTCGCAGCGCCATTGCTTGTGGTGGCTCCGTCTTCCGAAGTCATGTTCGGGTCGGCGTTCTCGTTTGCAGGTGAGATTGGGATGGTGTCGAGGGGGACGGGCGAGCTAGACTTGAGTGTGGCAGACGCAGTGACGGGTTTGGACATGGCAGGGGGTAGAATGCGGGAGGCGGAAGAAGTGAGTAGAAGTCAGTGTTGAGAGACGTGAGGTCTAGACGGCGCTGAGGCCTCGGTGAATCTAGCCTTTGGACTGAATACGCCAACGGTGTCAAGGTAGTTCAAGATGGTGAAGAGAGTATGGGTGTGACCAGGAATAGAAGAGAACAAGAGACTGCACCGGGCAGTGAGGCCAAACGAAATATCTAAGGTACAGAGGTTTCGTCTGAGGCTGAGGCTCAGTATCCGAAGGGCCATTAAAACGGCCCGCAATTAGCGCTGCATCTCGTGTTTAGTGTTTTTAAAGTATTCCACTGCCGGAAATAAGACCAGGTGAACTTGAAGTCCCTGCTGTCCCTATCAAATTATTCTGAGCGATTTCAAGGTAATGTCCTGCGGCGAAAAGATAGAACCCAAGCTCTGCTTCTATGTCATTAGTTACTATACCTATCCTGAACATCACCAAAACTACTTTCTTTGCAACGCAGTGATTTTTGACTAACAAAGTTTACGATCAATTTTGGTGCTACAAAATGTCAGGTCTGCTCAAGAAAAGAAATTGTGACATGGAAAGTTTTGCTGTTGAAAGACAAGCTTTGGTGCTCGATGAGACTGCCAATCCCTCAGTAGCAAGGCCAGAGCGGACAGGTTATTTTTTATTCCAGCTCCTGTGGACCTCAATCGGCTGGAAATTGCGGATTTTTAGCCAATGATTGGTGGTCTTTTACATAAGATCGGTCGCGCTGCCGGGATCTCTCAGCTATTTGATGCACTATATAAGCCTGTTCCTGGTCGTTTATTGCTCTGTGTTCTGCCGAGAGACCTTATCTCGCCGTTTCATGTCGTCCAACGCTCCTCTGCTTGCGGCGCCGTTGTCTGATTTAGCGGCGACTAGCACAGCTACTACTGCTCATCTCAAAGAGTCGAGACGGCCCTGCCTCTGGCGTATTCTAGCCGTTCAAGCCTGGGCGCAAACAAGCAACGTAATGCCGCGATGACACAAGAAGAAGACAAAAATCGGCCGAAGAAGTTGGAGCGTGTTCAAGGCCTTTTACCAAGACCTAATAGTTCTTTGTGCATGAAAGCCGAACACAATACCAAGCTGAGAGGTCCAGCCGAAGCGTTCAGAGATTCCAAGCCAGATTTTCCCGATCTGCAAGAGTGTCATAGGCCCAAACCCTTTGATCTTTACGTGACGTTGAGCTTCCCGAGTCTCAAGGCTCAAAGCAAAAGGAATTGCAATCTAAACGGATCTGCCCAATTGCCTCTTTCTCCACCCATGACGACGAGGCGACGATAGATCAGTGGTTCAGATACCCATGTCGCAAGCTCTTCAAGTGCAGAAAAGCAGCAAGCAACTTCTCAGAAGCCGTATCTCAATCTTGTGGTTGTCCTCATGCTGTGAGATTTCTGCCTTCTTTCATGTGTAAGAACGGTCCCTCGACGCTGACAATATCTGGTTTGTTTACAGATCTCAAGGCCGTAAGCCGATTCTTTGGCTTTACGAGCCAGCTTTAGACTAGATCACGTATAGCTCCGGGAGAAGGCGACTTTGCATAACAATGACAGTATCCCATCATGGCGACGGATGTATAGCTCGCTGGCAACAAACAGGCGCTAGGCGCAAACTCTCACAGAGGCGATGCGACCAAAGGGGAAGGAAGGTATGCCAAAATCTTGCAACAGCCGGTTTCATTTCCTAAATCCTTTGATTGTGCACACCGTCTCGATGCAGGTGGCAAAATGTGTTTACTTCACTGCGCATCTTCAGCTGTGTGCTCCCGTCCTCACAACATCACTTCGTCTTCCGACATCCTCCCCAGCGCTGTTCAGCAGCGAGACTTTCAATGTGACGCATGAATTTCTCCTGAACTCCTCAAAGGAGCTGGAAAGGTGCAACTGATGCTCGATCGTATATGGAATAAGAGAAAACTTACGTGCCGCAGTATAAAACCACCGAACCCTTGCTACTGCAGACCAGCCAGCTCCTCCCAAATCCTCAAGTTTAACGACTACGGCGCCCAGATCATCGCCGATTACGATGTTTACAGTTCACTGCAGAGCGCCGCGAGGGACGTAACGACACATGCTTCGGAGGAGGTCGTGGGGTGGCGGGAACGGCAGTATGGTTCTGTTGATGTGAGACTGCTACCGCATCCGGGTCCTAGCATGACTTGGGGAATGTGGAAGGAGGCAATCAGGGCCATTGCGCAGTTTGTGACGCATTATCAGTCCTTGGATATGGATTTTGATG
This sequence comes from Letharia lupina, assembly GCF_014066315.1. Classification (NCBI taxonomy): domain Eukaryota; kingdom Fungi; phylum Ascomycota; class Lecanoromycetes; order Lecanorales; family Parmeliaceae; genus Letharia; species Letharia lupina. The sequence goes on from NW_023502974.1 coordinate 101,975, forward strand.
TTGTGCAGGCTAGGTTGGTGGTGGGGACGGGAGTTTTGACGGTTGTTTGAGTAGCAGAAGAGGATCAAACACTGCATATTGGAAAAGGGTTCGGATAGCCATGAATACACACAGACCGCTGCTGGATCATTGGAGTGCAGGTGAGGACCCAAGGGGAGTGGCGTTGGAAAAGGTACAGATCCTAAACAATGCGGCGGCATGAGCATTAACGATGAATTATGTCGCTGTTCTAGATTCAAAGTTGCGCAACTCTGGATAAAAATCGCAATCGCGGCGCAAAGAGAAATGGAATCGACGTCCCAGACTGCGGACTTTTTTGACAGCTTGCCCGAAAAGGCTGCAATTCAAGGCAGCACTCATTGTCAATTCAGGGCCAATGTTTGCACAAGGAAGCCTGAATCCCTATTCCTCTCACTTTTCGCAGTCTTGTGATATTCCATGTTGTAGGAATTGAGAGATGCTGGATCTGCTAAGAATAGTAGACAAAGGCGCAGCAGGTAGACGTGGAGCGAGCAAGTCCTCTGCTAGGCACCCAAGGAGGGCTTGAACCGAGCATATCGTAGTTTCAAAGAAGCAATACATGCCGAACAGCCTCAACACAGGCTGGCCTTTGTGCGCAGTCGTAAATCGTTGGTATAAATGTAAGGTATAGCAGAAATGAGGACGACCTCTGGTAAATTGAGCGAAATCGCATCCTGAAAAAGCTAATCCATTTTAGGTAAGGACAAGTTGGATCCAAAACTGGGTCTCTCTCACGCATATTCTGCCATCTCAGTCAGCAACTTCTACATTTTTCAACGAACAACATCAGGCATCAATTCAGAACACAATTTACAACCGTCTTCTGCTCTTCTCCAAACCTCGATCGAATATTCATCGGACCCCCAGGCCACACTCTCGATACGTGGTCCGAAGCTCGCGAATTAGGGGCTTCTGTTCTCAACACTCCGAGCGAGCTGTGCAATGGCTGTAAGCATCTTCTACTCCTCCATCAATTACGCAACGGTCAATCCTGCTCCGAACATACACTGTCGCTGAGGGAGTAGATTCGCTGCAATGACTTTCAACCTGCAGGTGCTGACCGGTGATCCTCAACAGCAATACGGTGGTTACAGCAATGGAGGCGGAGGCGGCTACGGCCAAGCCAATCCCTACGAGCAGACAGGAAACCGATACGAGCAGCAAGAAGGTCGCTACGACCAAGAGTCCAGTAACCCATACGCCCAACAAGCAAGCAACCCCTACGCTTCACAACCCGCTGCGCCACAACAAGCCTATGGAGGGCGACAGCAACAGGGAGGCTACGATACTCGATACGGTCAAGCTCAGACAACGAATGGCGGCAGCTCTACCTACCCAGCCGGTGCGGGTGCGACCGGCGGCGGCTACGGTAAGGTCAATGCTGAGGACAGTGTTGGGACGAGAATTAATGGTCACTAGTTGGAGGAAATGATGTCGAGATGACACCCATGAATGGGCAAGCCGGTGCATACGGAGCGCAACCCAGCCGAGATCCCAATGCGATCTTGAACGAATGCCGAGACATCGACCGGGGCATTGACTCCATCCAACGGAATCTCGAACGCCTTCGCTTCCTCCAGCAGCGAGCCATCGATGACCCAGACGCGAGTCAAGGTACTCAGACCAATCGCGAGCTCGACTCGCTAAGCTCCGACACGATGACACTGTACCGCAGCTTCGCAGCTCGTATCAAGACGATCAAGTCACAAAAGGAGTCTGGAGACCCAAGGAACAAGCCGCAAGTTGGGTTGGTGGACCGCAAGTTGAAGAGTGCCATCAATGAGTATCAAATGGTGGAAAAAGACTTCCGGCACAAATTATCCGCCCAAATGGAACGGCAGTACCGTATCGTCAGACCAGATGCCAGCGATCAGGAGGTTCAAGAGGCTATCCAGGATACCTCGAATAACCAGGTGTTCAGCCAAGCTGTATGCTATTCTATTCTATTGTATCAACTCCAACACTCCGCTAATCCCCTTCTCAGCTACTGTCTCAAAACCGACGCGGTCAATCACAATCAGCACTGCGCGCCGTTCAAGGCAGACACGAGGCCATTCAAAAGATTGAGCGGCAGATGATGGAGCTCGCCCAGCTCTTCCAGGACATGGAAGCCGCAGTCATTACGCAAGAGCCCGCTATACAGAACACAGAAGAGAAGACGGAGAATACGGTGGTCAATCTGGACCAAGGAAATAAACACCTCGATGGAGCTGTCGTCAAGGCAAGATCTGCGAGGAGAAAGAAGTGGATCTGCTTCTGGATTGTTGGTGAGTCTATCTTCGCTGTACCTCCAATTGCTCTCAGGGTTAATTCTAACGCTTCCCAGTGCTCATCGTCATTATCATTGGGGTCGCTGTTGGTGTTGGGGTTGGAGTGACGGTTGGCGGAACCAAAAAGAACACTTGATTGCCATGTCTTTCGGTTGCACGCATTTTCCCAAAAAAATCACATGGCACACCCAACTTCTCCTTTTCATCAGCTGTCATTGGCCTGCGAGCCTCATCGGATTCTTGCGCTGGACCATTGCAGCACCATAAAGGCGTTTCAGACTGCCGGAAGGACGTCTTGGATGGCTGCTTCGTTACTCTTTGATCTTGCGCCTTCACTTCTAGAAAGCCGCGGGCGCTGCTATTATTAATAGCCTACTTTAGATATGTAGGATAGGCGAATGTGGTAATAGAACGTATCAACACATTATACCATGCCTTTGCGATTGGACGGCTGGTTTTGTATCTCTCGATAAACAATGATAATGCATCGAATCTCAGGGTCTTCAACGATTGGACCCTGAATCTTGTTTCTGAGAAGCGGCCCACGCCGATTGGCGCGCTGTCAGATCGCTTAGCGTCCTACCATCCGTGTCTATTCGGTCGAATCCTGAGTTCCATCCTGACCCTGTTTCCGACTCTCAACCTCAGCATATCTTCCTGTACATACATATCCCCCCCCATTAACAGCTTCGCCCACACTGTACGAGTAACCCGTACACAACCAGCCTTCAACAATGTTACGATGGTACCACTCCCCTTTCCCTTCGTCCCCCCAACCTTACGACAAAGACACAATCACTAAATGTCTCGGAATCGCAGGTACCAAACCAAGCTCGCCCGCCGGCCCCTACTCACACAGAGCATCACCACAGCCGTCAGTTGCCCCGATCCTGTCCAATCATATCATGTATCGCCACAGCTTCTGCATTTACTAACCGGAAGACGTACGGCGAGCAGGTACTCTTCGCAACGGGCGATGTGATGGCGCAGCAAGCGGTTGAGCGCGTCGGGCCCTCCAAGCACAACCTCGCCCGCACAGGACGAATGGCCCTATACGGCGGCGGTACATCCCCCCCCCTTCCCCCTTTTTCCCCCCATCCACCCCCCAGCAAACTGACAACCGGCCCGAAACCAAACAGCCGTCTTCGGCCCCGCCGCCACGACCTGGTTCTCCTTCCTCGCGCGCCGGATCAATTTCCCCACGGCGCCGAACCTGACCATCGGCGCGCGCGTGCTGACGGACCAGACGGTGTTCGCGTCGACGAACCTGTTCTGCTTCCTGTCGTCGATGGCCGTGATGGAGGGGACGGACCCGGGCGAGAAGCTGCGGGGGACGTACTGGGAGGCGTTGAAGAAGAACTGGATGGTGTGGCCGGCGGTGCAGGCGGTGAACTTCCGGTTCGTGCCGCTGGAGCACCGCGTCTTGGTGGTGAATGTGGTTAGTTTGGGTGAGTGGGGGCGTTCAATCTGTCAATCAATCGGTCAATCGATCGTTCATCCCCTCGGTGGAATGAAAGGGAATAGGGAAGGGAAGACAAGTGCTAACGCGTGCGTGTCTCTACAGGCTGGAACTGCTACCTCAGCTACGTGAACAGCCAGGGCGGGAAGGAGAAGATAGGAGACGTGCTCGACAAGGAGGAATGAACGAATGAATGAATGAATAAATGACTGCGGCGGTGGTGTAAGCTAGATACCCCTTTTTTGTAATTCTGATCCCTAGAAGCTCGTGTGCTGTATCTTCCTTCTTGCTCACGATGGCGTCGAAACCGTCGCATAGATGCCAGAATTTCCAGCCCCAGTTTTCTTACATATGATCATTCAGGCTCAAACAGAAAAGAAAAGAAAAGGAGAAATCTAAGAGCAGTCCTTGCAGACACGTTCATTTTGGGCAAAGAGCGTGGATGTCTATGTGAACTTGAAACGTCGAGAGGCACGAGAGGGATGAGCATGCCGGTTGTCATGTTCCCGAGTTTAAGATCCGTCAGGTTTGGCACGAACTTCCAAGATGGAGCCAATGGCTACCTGTGGTGGTTTAGGGCTACGAAGCTGGTGATTTGAGCAGCAGGGCATGGTAGAACCGGGGGTTGCCATTGCTTCAAGAACCCCCTAGGAAAGAGTAGCTCAGACCCAGGGGTGAGGAGCTACTGTCATGCATGATGTTATTGAAGCCAGCTTCTGAAGCTATTTATCCACCATCTATTCTATCGCATTATCATCAGTCATATCGGTCCCTGACTCTCACATCGTCATCCCTCATTCCTGCACGTTAGCCGTTGTTGCTTCCTGACCCTCGACTCCCCACCGTGTCTTCTCGTCACCAGCAGCCCATTTTCTCTCCACATAGCCTAGAGTCTCCTTGACCTTGTTTACGGTATCTGAATCACCGGTGTTCTTTCCAACATTGTCGCTGATTTTGATCGCAGGACGGCCGGATGCAGAGGAGATCTTGATGACGATATTGAGAGGTGCGGACTTTGTGCCGGTGGAAAGGTGATTAAAGTCATCTGCGACGGGTCAGCTGGGTCAATGTTTATCCGGACTCTAGATACTCACTTGTCAAGAAAGTCCCAATGCCAAAAGTAGGAATAAAGCCAGCCTCTTCTGCGGCCTGCATGTACTCAAGACACAGCTCGATGTTCAAGGAATCCGAGAACACTATGGTCTTCTTGTCCGTGATACCTTCACTATCATAGAAATCCCGCATCATCTTGACGAACTCCAGAGGATTCCCAGAGTCTTGGCGGACACCTGTGAAAGTCTGAGCGTACGAGCGTGGTGGGTCCACGTTCGTCACATGAAGATGTGGAGGCTGGTCCCCAGAAGGCTTGGTGTCGACCACGGTGTGAGTAGCAGAAATTGCCGGAAGCGGCGCTGACGGCAATTGAGTGTCAACAGTATCGACTTCCGCTTCGGCTACTGTTGGTAAAGACTTTTTGAAAGCTTTGAGAAAGGTAGGCGTGCCGAAGGTGTCCGTCAGTGCTATGCCCAAAACACCTTCGCCGAAGCAGCCGACCCAGTATCTCAAGGCAGTCTCATTGGCGTGTTCGTAATCATCGGTTATGGATGCTATGCCCATGAACCACTCGTGGGCGACAGTGCCAACTGGAGGGACACCGTATCTCATAGCGAAATGAACATTGCTCGTCCCACTCAACTTGCCCTTCCATCCTCGCTCTGAGGCAGTATTGGCCGCCCTCGTCAATCCTTGCATTACCAGGTCGTGAGTGTGGTAATCTCTTCTTCGTCGTGTGCCAAATTCGGAAAACATGCAGCCATTTTCCATCAGCTTGATGCCCTTGGTGTACGCTCTGTGTTCTTGCCCCGTATGACTCCAGTCTCTGTCGCAGAAGCGGAAGTATGCCTCGCTTGTGAGAGCAAGCAGCGGAATCTCATAGAGTATTGTGTGCAACCATAAGCCCCCAATGTCAAAATGTATGTCTCCCAGGTCATGTGCGCTGCCAGTATCTTTGAGAGGTTTGAACAAGACTTTGACTTGTTCAGAAGGCTGTAAGCGGAAGGTAGTGAGGAAGCGTAGGTAGGAGTCGTTGAAGTAGGTGCAAGTACCCTTCAGGTACTGAAGCTCCTCTGGAGAGAGTGCGATGTTTCCTAGTTCTATCATCCAACATCAGCATAGAACATGCAGCCGATTGACCGTATTGACGTACTCTTGACCTGTTCCTCGATCCAATGATAGGCTTCCCTGTTCAGTCGCATGTCCGAAGTCCTATTCGTGAAGGCGTATGTGACCCCTGCTCCATATCAGCGGAAGCTTCGACTACCAAAATGCTAGGCACTCACGAACGTCAGGAAGGTACTTGAGAATGGCGCATTGCATTGTCAGCTTGTAGAGATCGGTATCTAGTAGAGAGAAGATCCCCTCCGGGAGCTCAGTGAGCCCCGCATGGTTGGAGCCCATAGTCTCTGCTCTTGAGCTCAAGTAGCAATAGAAGCTCCAAGCAAAGGACTGTAGGGTATTTGCAGCGAAGTAACATTCAAAGAGGAGGATGACGATTTTTGGTATGGAGTATGAAGGGCAATTGAAGAAAGCACCAAAATAAGAAACGAGAGAGAAAGTCTTGAATGACGACGCCAGGCCAAGCGCCAGCGGAACCCAAGGGAGTGTTATGCGCTAAGATAAGATAGTAGTACTGAACTAGTCCGTTCTTGAACATTTATCACCACCTCTCCACCTTCTCTCGATCTTGCTCTTGCGGTCTATTTGCGTGGATGCGGTTTTTTTGGCAAGAACTTATATCCCTACTTCTACACCCATCCGACGGTACTGCATATGCGATATATTGAACAAGTATTATATGCAATGAGTGACGTCTCTTTCGAGCTGACCTTTGATTCAAGAGCATTAGGCCGTAGTGAAAAGGAAAATCTCTCGTTTTTGGTAGACCTCGACTCGTGGTAGGCTGGCTGTCAAATCAGAATTCTGTTAAACTCAATTGCAAGCGTTTTTGGGATTGGGTGACCATGGGTTTTACCGTTCCAAGAGCATGTTATCCAGGGATACTTCACCAGACGCTCGGCCTTGACCATGGACCAACCTTTTTCAAGCTTTCCAAAACCATGCTTCAATTCCATATCCATCTCATTTTTGCGCTTGAAATGTCTGCACTGCAAATTCTGCATTGCCCTCAAATCAACTCTCTCGTAAGACGTGGCAATTGCCTACTCCGGTTACGAAGGCCGTTGATTGCAAGAAAATTTCGACTGCGCTGCTTGCCTCAACTATATATATTGTCCGTCCATTCCTCTCTCTCTGTCTCTCGTGTCTTTCTCTCATCACAATCTTCCCACATCTAGTCTCCAGCCTCAGACCTCTCGATCCTACACGAGATCATTATGAAGCTTTCAATCTTCCCTCCAGTTGTGGCCGTTCTCATTACAGGATGCTTCGCCCTTCCTGCTCTTCTACCAACTTCAACCCATGTCTCAGCCTCACAGGATCCCTCGCCTCCAAGGCCTTTTCCAGCTGGCCGCATCGTGGAAGTAAATGATCCTTCACCACCGCGACCCTTTCCCAAGTACGCTTTGGAAGGGGGAAGCCCACTCGAGGAGAGGGACCCATCAGCTCTGTCACGCTTCCCAACGGACGGAGAGAATGAGGCTCACGACCCCTCTCCTCCCCGACCCTTCCCAGCTGGTCGCATCGTCGAAGTGAAGTACCCCTCACCACCACTGGAGGAAAGGGACCCTTCAGCACCACACAAGCTGGTGGAAATATACACGGCAGCCAGTGATCCATCACCTCCAAGACCCTTTCCCAAATACCCACTGGACGGAGGAAACCCACTGGAGGAGAGGGATCCACTCTCGCGCTTCCCAACTGGTGAAGAAAAGGAAGCCGCCGACCCCTCACCACCCAGACCATTCCCCGCTGGTCGTGTCATAGAAGTGAAGGAACCTTCACCAAGCGACACAATCGGACCCCGCTCCCCATCACCTCTCCTCCGCACCGCTGAAGGCTCGGCAGCCGAAGCCAACGACCCCTCCCCACCCCGACCCTTCCCAGCCGGTCGCGTCGTAGAGGTGAAAGACCCTTCACCAAGCGACGCAGTCGAACCTCGCTCCCCATCACCTCTCCTCCGCAAAACCTCAGGCTCCGGAGCCGAAGCCGAAGCCAACGACCCCTCCCCACCACGACCCTTCCCCGCCGGCCACCCCGTGGACATCGACCCACGAGGCGAAGACCCCCAGCTCCCTCCCCACCGTGGCCACGGCGGTTACTTCCCACCGTCGAACCCACCCGTCTCCGACCCCACCGCCCCAGCCATGGAAGCCGACCGTGCCAACGCCGATCTCGACCCGGACTGCGCACGCGGCAAATGCCCCCTCAACAGGCCCGACTGCTGTCGCCCTCACGCCCAGCACGGACCCCCAAACATCCTCTCGCGCATCCCCCGTCCCGCCTCACCCACACCCACACCCCGCGACCAAGGCCACCCGATCCCCCCACACCACCTCCCCTGCACGGCGACCATCACCTCGTTCCGCCACTTCCGCCCCCTGAACGGACCCGGCGCCGCATCGACCGCCTACGGCGCCACCGTCACGCTGCCCCACGAGCTGGACTGCGGGGCGTGCCGCGCGCTGACGGTGACGACGGTGCACATCGGCAACGGGCCGGCCGTCCGGACGTCCGGGCCCGCGCCCACGGTGACGGTGTCGGCGACGACGACGGAGTACGTGCCGGTGTGCAGCCCGTTTGTTCTTTTGTGAGGGGTGTTGGTTTCGTTCCTTCGTTCGTCGGGTCAGGGTTTGAGATTTGGGATTGGGGTGCGCTGTTTCATTGGGAGAGTTTTCTGGGTGGGCATGTGCCTAGGCGGAGGCTTTGGTGGTCAAGTGTCACGGTGCGTGGCTCATGGGCCGGGTAGGCTCTAGGGCTTCTGGGCGCGTGGATTCATTCAGAGAGGGGCTCGATAGACCGATACTTGCATTCTTTTGAATGTTGTGGTCATGTCGAGTGCGACTTTTATTTACATTCTTTCTTTTGTTTCTTTCTTTTCGTATTCGAATGGACAGACAGACTTGTATAGTAGTAGGTACGAACATTAATATGTCTGTCCCACCGAAGAGAAACGGACAATGGATGCCAACGAGACATTCCCCTTTTCTTTCTTCCAACGTTTCCAAACCTTCATCACTGTTCCTTCATCAATATCCATAATCTCGCGGTAGTAATGTTCGTCATACGCATCCTCTCCGAGTCCATCACAGTATCTGTCATATTTTCTGACAGCCATCCAACCCTTGCCTCATCAAACTAATTATAGCCCATCTGCCATCCGCAACGCTCTCACCACCTGCTCAAAGAACACCTTCGCGACAATCGGAGGCACGGCGTTCCCAATCTGTCTTCTCTCCCCTCGAAGGAACCGGTGTTCGAGTGGGAAACCCTGCAGGCACGCCAACTCTCGTACCGTGAAACACCGCGTCCCCGATGGATGATAGTTAACGCTGCCGCTGCATGTAATCGTATTCCTAAGCGGCAGGTTACCAGAGTAGCGAGGTTTCTTCAACTTGGTCATTAGATGAGGGCTATGGTTTGCGAAGTCGTGTGGGATACGACCGATCGCGTCGTACACCGTTGTGAACTTGGAGCGATGGGGGAAGCGATCGCAGTCTTCTGCTCTGCAGTGTGTAGGCTCAGGGAAGGCTGGGAGCGTTTCGCCGGGGCTAAGAAATCACGCAGTCAGTAATTGGATTCTGGAATTGTGTGAATGCTGGAAATTACCAGGATGCGAAGAGGATTAGCCTCCTCCTAGGCTGTGGTAAGCCAAAGTCCAGAAGATTGAAGACTTTCCACCGGACGCTGAAGCCAAGCTTGCTGAACATTTGAATCATGGTGTTGAACCATTCAACGTTGACCAGAGTGCGAGTTAGGCCAAAGGTCTCTTCTAATGTCACGATTCGTGGCCGTGTCTTCTTGAGCAACTCCTCGGTGGCCAGGAACGTTGCCTCATTCCCTTCATCATTCGGTCCCGGCCGAGTGTGTGCAGGTGAGAACGTCTGGCATGGGGGGGATAGATGGAGGATATCGACCTTGTACTCTTCGTTGATGGCGGTGGCAAAGTCGCTTGCTGCGATGCCGTCACAGCGAGCATGAGGAAAGTTTGCATGGTAGGCAGCGATGGCATGAGGGTCGTGATCGAAGCCCCATTCAACGCGGAGCCCTGCACCATAGGCTCCTCGTGAAGCTCCGCCACCACCACAGAATCCATCTCCGAAAGTGTATCGTCGTCGTCGTTCTCGATTCTCGGGTATGTCAGTCGAACGGTTTGGAGTGTGAAATCCCAAGGGATCGATGAAGAAACATCTCATCCGCTCCGTACCATCAAAAGCTTCTTCTGTGTCAAGCCATCTTGCGCAATCTCCTCCCTTGGTTGTAAGCCCTCGATAATCGTCTCTCAACTGACACTGCGAAATAGCGCATCCTTCATCTGACTCAACGTCGGTCATCCTTCTCAAGAATCCCTCATTCTTGTTGATCTTCACATAGTTCCACCGACAGACTAGTCGACAGTGGTCATTCATGTACTCTTTGCTCAAGCTGAGGCTCTCCGGATCAGTTTCGCGAAAGCTTAGAGCGGGGAACTGCTGATTGGTTTTGATGAGTTCGCGAATTTTGACCACGGCAGCAAGGTTGATGGTTTCGATACTCTGTTCAGCAATGTCTCGGGAATCGTTTGGATCATAATTTGCCATCATGGTGACTTCGTTCTTCCTAAACTCAAGGACCCCCTCCAAGGACTTATTCCTTTGGAACCGAAAGCCTTTTAAGAGGACCTCACCTGTTCTGCAATCTTCTAACAGGGCTCTGATCCTAAGAAAAGCTCCATCCGCCATCTCAACGGTCTTGCCGGGCTTCAAGGTCTGTCCGTTGTAGCTAAGTGTCTGTAGTACTCTATGATTGTCCAGGAAGCTCTCGATCGTAATCGCACCGGACCTGCGATTTTGTTTGATCGAAGTAATGCGGCGGAAGTTGCCGTCTTGTCTCTGAATCGTTCTGCCGACCTCGAAAGTACGGCCGTTCTGCGTATACGTCTGTAACTCCCGGAATCTCGCAGCCTGAATTCTGGCTTGACGTCGATTTCGACGAGCCTCGGATACTGGCGGTACGACTCGTTCAACAATCTCGTCACCAAGGAGTGTGTCATCGCTGTCGTTGCCGCTGTCGTCCTCTAAGTTGATAGGGTTGGGGTTTCGGCGGACAAAGCCTGCAGGCAAAGGGTCTACTTCGTCCATGTCCACATCCATATCTGAAGCGAAATTTTCCGGCGGTGAGTTGGTGTCCTCTGTGTCCACCCACGTCTAAGTCAACAGATAGTTTGATGATAAATTAAGGTACGTCGATATAAAGTAGTAATGGTGGTGAGGATAGATGTGTGTGAAGACAATTTGACAGAAAGATGCCGAAGGATGTCGAATAGTAGATGCTTCGATCAAGAAGTGAGGTTTGGAACGATGAGGGCGGAAGTCAGATCTGGGCGATTGTATGAGCATTCCTCACTTCACTTCATGTTACTTTAGATTCAACTAGTAGATCCAGATGGAGTCTGATCCATCCGGAAATCCACCTTCCATCGTTCCACTCTATCATTTGGATTGACGCGATGGTTGCCTCTGCTTTGACTGCTTGTCGTTATTGTAAATCCAAGATTTTTTCCCTTCAATCGGCTGGAGAAAGCCATCGACATGGACTCCCCCTACCATTACACCCTCAAACCTGTTGCTGGAGCCTTCTCCTGCTCGGCAAGTGTTACTCTGCCTACTCTCACCAGAGACAATGGGAGAAGCATCTGGTAGATACAAGTGCTCTTCGTGAACCTCCTTACCCTCCTGAAGAGTTCTGAACTTGATACCTTCCCCAAAAAGCGTGGCACATCGGGCAGTAGCACTGCCCACCAGGTTCTGGTGCCAACCAGTCATAGAAGCAACGCCCAGCACATCGCTCCAATCTCGAAGACCTAGACGCCCCTTACGGTCACGAAAATTCTGACTCCGCGATCTGCGCGAAGAAGACCTGGTGGGTAGAACTTTGCCTTTCGAGCCAGATTTCTTTCTGCTAGGACGGTAATGGTCGGAGTCGGAGTCGGAGCCAGGATGGTTTGGCGTGTCATGACTTGCTCCTGCGTCTTCATCAGGTTTTGATGCTTCCCGCTTCCTTTTCGGAGGCCTGCCTCTCGATGTTGACCGCTCGCTTGTTTGGCTCTGAGACTCAATGTCAGAGTCCTCAACAAGTAGATAGGTACTCCTAGCATGATGCAGTCCCATGAGTAGATCATCCAGCTTGGTCATCATGTGCTGTACTGTCGCCTGTAGTATCTCGCTTGCTTGTTGGTCATCAGCCATGACGACGGGCTTCTGGTCGGGGATCTCATGGTCTTCTTTGGCACTGAATTTCCCGTTGGAATCCCTTCCCCGGCCTTGATACTGAAGTCCTTGAGATGTAGTAATCGTCGCCGATTGTGGCTCACCCTCCCACAGCCGATCATGAAACCGTCCTTTAGCTTTCCTTAAGACTTGAGCAACGAGCATTTCCTGTAGATGCTGACCTGGTCTCTTTGGTTTAATGTGGTGCAGCTCGGAAGGAACAGCGTCTTCTTCCCAGCGCCTTTCGTCATGCTCTCTCGGAACAATACCAGGCGGTAAAGGCCAAGCAGTCCAAACGTTGGGTGGGATCCATTTTGACCCTTCACTGGCTTCCCTCAAATCTTCTGAGGTTCGAACTCGCCGGCCTAGATCCCGAGTGCGACTCCTCTGTCGAAGCTTGAAAGAGTTGTACAGATGGATGCTAAGATCCTTTGCTTGCAGTTGATCAAGACTGGCTGCTAGGTCCCTCTCCGGAGCAGTCCCATTCCGCCAAGTCGAGGACGGTCCACGGAATTTGTTTGCGCGGGACGGCAGAGATGTGGAGTCCTGAGAACCCTCGTCCAAGAAGTCCTGACGCTCGTCTTCTGCAACAGGTTGGTAGGCTCCAGAACCGTCCCCAACGCTAAAACCTCTTTGGGACGATTGCTGTATGTCAGGCTTGTGATCGGATGGCGCATCAGACAGGTAGTCGCTTGCCAAGTCAATTTCTTCATTCTCCGCGGAGAGTTGGTCAGCCGCTTGCTGAGCTGATTGGAGTGGCGGAGAGGAAGGAAGTTGCGCATCGTCCTCTTCAGTAGACGACATTGTGTATCTGAGAGAAGCTTCGGGGGCTCTAATACGAGAACATAGCTCGCATCGCGTAGCCTGTCTGCGCAGTGATCACATTGATGCTGCGGGGAAGACTTGTCACTTTAGCGGACGCGTGCAACTAACTGGATCGTTGACGACTATTGTAACGACATCTAGGACCTGATTTCTCCAGGGAATTACTACGTTTCAACAGGTGTTGTTCGTCTGCAATTATTATTGGAAACCGTGTCTGGTCCTTGGCGTACAGGAACTACTCGTTCAAAAGTCTACGAAATGAATGAATCTGCTGTCCCAGGAAAGTGCAATACCATGGGCCTCCACCCCCAAACTGTGTATGAGTATGTGTGCAGGAGGCTCCCTCTACACACCAAACCCTCCAAGCAACCTGGCAACCATACCGGTCCTATGGCTTTGCTGGCTGATATCACAAAATTGAAGCAAAGACTGCCCAGTCGGGGAGCTTAACCTCTTTTCGACGGAGCGCACATTGAGATCAATGTAAAGCGCAGTCAGAAAAGGTGGTAGCTTAGAGGGAATTAATTAGGTACAACACACTATGAGAATTTTCAGACGCTGCATTATTGTATCCTCTTCTTGCCCTCTTCGAGATGACCCAATCGGACGTTACTTGCACCACGCTCACGAGGCACAAAGCTCCCTATCACTTTGTCTTTCATAACGCTACCCATAGTCTCTTGATAGCCTTCTTGAGCCCAACGAGGGGTGTTGAGCTTTGGCCAATTGACCTGAAAAGATACGGGGTCAGTAGGCTCCGGCTTGGGGGCTTCGGCTACTTACGTATAGCATGCCATGGGACCAAATGAAATGCCCACACCAGCCACCAATGACCATCCACAACAAAGCGAACACACGCAAAGGCCAAACAGTCGTTTCTGGTTGGGTTCTTGTCAGGGAAGTAACCATGACCAGGAAGAAGCTAGCAGCGAACAGATATGGTATGGCTTGAATCAAGATTGGTCTTCGATCCCTGAAGACAAGGTTGGTATCAGTGATGGACGTCGAAGGCAGATATGCGCCTAGAAACAGATCAAATGCATCCTGACGTGGCCCGTCTCCGAAGTTGTTTTTGACATAGCGAGTGATGGAGTTGTTCATATCTTGAGCCATCCCAGCCCTTGTCCTCTCGCCAGTGCGCGTGAAGTCTGTCTTAAGAGCTCCAGTCCCGGAGTATGATTTTGACACGACATCAGCATTGTCTGCCCAAATGTTTCGGAATAAGTCCTGGAACGACTTGTCGTCATCAGCAGACTCCCCTGGCTTCAGAGCACCAACGTCAGTCAGTTGCCGCGTCAAAGTCCAGCGACCGAGCATTGTTTGAACGACGTTCGTCCGGTCTAAGCAATCCATGCAGTTCGTTCGAACCACCGCTGTTTGCCGATTTCGTACCTCCAGACGGCCCTGTGCATCCGCCGGCATGTCCACACCGCGAAAATACTGGCCCTCACTGAGACCCTGCTTTAACTGATCAAGCAGTAACTGGGCGCGATGCCACTTCAGTCCCTTGGTCTCGTTGTGAAAATCGAAGTAAACATAATGAAGTCGGTCGTACTTCTGATTCTTCTGGCTAGCCTCCACGACATGTATCTTCTCCTCCGTAACGTAGTCTGCCTGCGTTGCTTCATCTGGCGAGGAGACCAGAATTCGTACCATCTGCTCGTAGGCTTTCTTGACTCGATCTTCACGACCTTTTTGGTTGACGAGGTTGACAAGGTAGTTGTCACCATACAAGCTTATTTGCTCGTTAAAGTGGTGCCGTGCAGCCTCCACAGCTGTCTCTACCCCGCGTATTTGAAGATTCGGGACGTATTTCAACGAATTCACCTCTGCCCAGTAGACCGGTACGCTTCCCCTTGTTTGGACATAAGACATGACTTGTGTGTCATAACCTCCACTTCCTCCCACTTTGCCGTTCTGCATACCTTCACCACCAGCGAAGCCTCCTAGATCTCCTGTCTCGTCGTTCAGGATCACAATCTGCTCCGTCTCATTGAAGTTCGCAACATGCCCTTGATCATCAATGCCACGAGTAAGATAGCGAGTCCCGGCTCTGTACCTGGATCTTCTTGTGATTAGTGTAAACGTCAACGGAGTTGCCTTGACGCGGGTTTGTGTGATTCTCAGCATTCCGAACATGACAGGAAGGATGAAGGGGTCGGCTCCAGCCTGCTGGCCTCCACGGAGTCCAGAACCACTTCCTGCACCATTCGAGAAGTCTATGAGGTCTGACTGAATAAACTTGTTCCAGAAGAAGCGGTCGTC
Organism: Letharia lupina; assembly: GCF_014066315.1. Classification (NCBI taxonomy): domain Eukaryota; kingdom Fungi; phylum Ascomycota; class Lecanoromycetes; order Lecanorales; family Parmeliaceae; genus Letharia; species Letharia lupina. The sequence goes on from NW_023502974.1 coordinate 117,238, forward strand.
TGCTCTCTTCCATATTGGCTGTGAGGGATTTGATTGGGCTTGACGTTGAAAGCTGTTGGTGATGTCGAAGGAGTATGAGAAATACATGGGTCCTGTCTTCAGCAGAGTTTTAAGTAGGCTGAGGTAGGTGTCTTCATCTGGATCATGGAGTGCGCGCTCGCGCAGTGGAAGGAATTCCGTGGAGATGACTTTGTAGACCATGTGCCCTTTCAGGCGACCCATTGGCTGTGCTTTTGTGATTACTATTATGTACTTGTCTGCGGTTCTATCAGCACCGTCTTTTGCCTTAGAAGCAAGACCGATTCACCTAATCTCAGCTTGATCATGCCGAGTATGCCCGCAATACTCGACACCCTTTTGGCGCCCAACAGCGCACCATCATTGAGTCGTAAATCTCCAGAGGGGCGTTCGACTACCAGCGTCTGGGCCGAAGGAGAGGAAGGAGACGTGAAGGCGTAATGTGAGGAAGAGGCATGGACGTTAATGTCTCTGAAAGGAATTAGGCTACGCATTGTGGAAGTCGGTCGTCCGTGAAGCGGAAGTGTTTCGGAGTAAAGAGAAGAAGCTACTTCTCAAAAAGCTGAGAAGGAGGCTTGATCGCTATTGTGTATCATCGTGGACGTATTCGGTGCGGTGGTTGCGAGGGTGAAGCTGCCGCGCAGAGTCGCAGAGTTGCAGGTCTTGGCAGAATCAGCCCTACAGACCTCGTCATTTGATGGTCACGCTAAGGCACCACCCGTTCTTGCCTTTCGAAGGCCTCCATTGTCTCCATTTTCGAGCTTCCTAAGACTTTAAGACGTCCCTTCAGCCGCATTTAGAACTGTAATATTTGATACTATCTAAGACCTACCACAAAGTCCCGGCAACATGTCATCCCGGGTCTCCACTGGCGCCCGGCCAGGAGCTCGGTTTGCCCAATTCAAGCTTGTTTTGCTTGGTCCGTACATCCAGCCACTTGCTGCTCCATTCAAAGACTGACCATGATGTAGGAGAGTCTGCAGTAGGAAAGGTTGCTACTTCATTTTGAGCCACATCTAGCACACAGAAAGCTGACGCTTGTCCATTAGAGTTCTCTTGTCCTGAGATTTGTCAAGGTCAGTTAACCAACAGCTGGTTCTTCTGCCGCCACAACGAAATCGAGGTGCGGAATGATTGCTGATTCGTCTCAAGGATCAATTCGATGACTACAGAGAATCTACTATCGGAGCTGCCTTCCTCACACAGACCATCTCCCTCGACGACGCCACGACTGTCAAGTTCGAAATATGGGATACGGCAGGCCAAGAGAGATACAAGTCGCTTGCACCGATGTACTATAGGAACGCAAACTGTGCAGTCGTGGTTTACGATATCACACAAGCTGTATATGCCCTGCGCGAAGTCCGCCCAAGCCCTGCTAATAGGAAGGTAGTCGTCCCTGGATAAGGCAAAGTCATGGGTAAAAGAGCTCCAAAGGCAGGCAAATGAGAACATCATTATCGCTCTAGCAGGGAACAAATCAGACCTTGTTGCTGAACACCCAGACAAGCGTGCTATCACAACAGCAGACGCCGAAGCATACGCACGGGAGGCTGGGCTGCTGTTTTTTGAGACATCAGCAAAGACGGCGGAGAATGTGCGAGAGCTGTTCACGGCCATTGCACGAAAGTTGCCTCTTGAACAAGCTGGAAATCGCGGTATGAGGGCGAATCCACGACAAGGGGTTGATCTGAGACCCGAGGCGCCTGGGACACAAGGTGGTGGAGCTTGCAATTGTTAGACGACTGTTGTGACGCTGCAATACGATCGATAAGTCACAGTAGAATGATGCGGAGGTTCAGTGGACTCGTCTTCAGGCGAGACGGTCTCGGATCGAGTGGAGGAGAAGTGCGAGCTTCGTTGAGATGATTGCTGAATCTTGAGCGAGTCCTTGGAGTCGGCGTTTCTGGCATGCTCTGCTCTCATGGCGTCTGTCGTAGGCGCATATTGATGTCGTCGGTGCCGCATGGACCCTCTGTACCAACTAGAATCTTGACAGAACTTGTGCATCAAGGACAAGCACAGTATGCAAATTTCACCGACACAGTTACTGCCTCTCCGCATTGTCTCTTATCTATTCAGCGAATGTTGTTTTCTGAAATATGATAGGGTTTTGTTTCAAGTGTGGCCACATTCTGAATCATTTGTATCTGGCTCGTGGATCTGTATTTGCGAATATGGAGCTATGGAGCGCCGTAGATTAGCTCACCCGAAGCCCAAAGGTTTGCCTCCGAAAGCTGCAACGCCAACGACAACTTTTGCGTTCGGAAATCACACGACACAAACATTACCATCCATACTCAGCTCTGCCACTTGTGAATTCTGGCGCCCATACCGTCCTGCATTCTTTGTATATGCCTGAGCTTCTCTCATGATCTTTCAGCATGTTCATCGTTAACTGGTGTAAGCTGCCACCTAGCTTTTTTTTACTGCAACTGGATGGCCTGCTCCCCCTCTCTCTTCTGCCTACCTGCGATACAAGAGCTGACTCTTTGTTTGCTGCGGTAGTCTGGGACGTTCTCGCCTCTCTGGGACTCCTCAATAAGCATGCCAAACTCCTCTTTCTCGGCCTAGATAACGCGGGTAAGACCACGTTGCTACATATGTTAAAGGTACGTCCTTCCGTATGGCTCTCATTCGCTGTCGGGCCGATCAGCACGAGCTCGACAGGAGTGGACAAGCTTGAATTCTCTCGCTGACAGTAAACGTAGAATGACCGAGTCGCCATCCTACAACCTACTCTACATCCCAGTATGCTCCATTACGCCTACTATTGGCTCCCTACCGCATACTGACCCCTTCAGCCTCCGAAGAGCTCGCAATAGGCAATTGCCGATTCACAACCTTCGATCTCGGTGGCCATCAACAAGGTGCGTTTTGCGTCGCTGATGCCACTTTGACTGATGGCACTGGGGTCACGAACTGAACACTTCTCTTTTTCTAGCCCGTCGTTTGTGGAAAGATTACTTCCCCGAAGTCTCCGGGATCGTGTTCCTCGTCGACGCAAAAGATCACGAACGCTTCGCGGAGTCGAAAGCCGAGCTCGATGCCCTCCTTGCAATGGAAGAGCTGAGCAAGGTCCCATTCTGTATCCTTGGGAATAAAATTGATCACCCAGATGCTATCAGCGAGGAGGACCTTAGGCATCAGCTGGGCATGTGGCAGACGACAGGAAAGGGTAAGGTGCCGTTGGAGGGTGTGAGGCCGATTGAGGTCTTCATGTGCAGTGTTGTTATGCGGCAAGGTGAGTGTACAAGACAAAGGACGAGCGGAGATAAAGCTGACTCTTTATCAGGGTATTACGAAGCTTTCCGTTGGCTGTCCAACTACGTCTAAGCTAAATGTCCTCTGCAACAACAGTCAAAGATAGACGAGGGGTGTTAAAGCCAAGCGATACCCAAAGACTGCAAGATAAATGGATCCATTTTTGATTCGTTGAAGTATTCATGCAAGAATCCTCCAGCGAAAACCCGTAGCGAATGTACAATTCAATTTCACCACTGTCTAATCACCACAGTATAGAACTTTAAGACACTTTTTTCCCAGCTTCAAGAGCGTCGGCCCTCTTTAGCCCCCTCCAAAGGCATCAAGATCAACAACGTATGCCACCTATGGTACTGAGGTGCCGCAATAAAGACCCGAGATCTTGAAATATTGGCGCTAGTACTCGTAGGATTGACCGACTTTCCGGTATCCGATGTAAAGCCGGAGCTGGGGCAACTTTTCGCGCGCACGGAATTTCTCGACATCAGCTTTCAACTTTCTACTCTCGGAATTTGACATAGTTTGTCATATCAGTGCTTACACCATGGGAAGAATAAAGAAGAAAGGTAAGATTGCTCACATTGGCTGAGTGACTTGACTTTCGTTGACAAGGCTCGCAGGAACGGCTGGTCAAGCCAAGAATTTCATTACCAGGTGTGTGCATGTTTGATAGCTTCTCTCCGAGATGTAGTAGCTGACTTTCGCCAGGACTCAGGCAGTGCGTAAGCTTCAAGTATCGCTACCAGACTTCCGACGCCTATGCATCTACAAGGGTGTGCAATCGTCAAATATCTGTATCAAAGGCATACCTGACAAATGTGCAGGCATATATCCTCGAGAACCTAGAAGCAAGAAGAAGGCTTCCAAATCTTCCACTCCCTCTACCACCTTCTACTATACGCGAGACATTCAGTACCTCCTACATGAGCCTCTCCTCGCCAAGTTCAGAGACCATAAAGCGCTGGCAAAGAAGATCTCACGGCATCTAGGTCGAGGCGAGGTTGGAGATGCTGCACGTTTGGAAAAGAAAGGAGCGACGAAGCTCTCGCTTGATCATATCATCAAGGACAGATACCCGACGGTAAGCTTTCCAAATGGAGCACGGAATCTTAGACTCCGGCTGGTGGAATGTCGCTAATCGTACCTGGTATTTCAGTTTGTCGACGCTCTCCGCGACCTCGACGATGCATTGTCCCTGCTGTTCCTCTTCGCCAACTTGCCATCCACGTCCACTGTCCCACCTAAAACCATAGCTCTTTGTCAAAGATTATGCCTCGAGTTCGAACACTACTTGATCACAACAAACTCGCTGCGGAAATCATTCCTTTCTATCAAAGGCATTTACTACCAAGCCACGATACAGGGCCAAGATATACTATGGCTGGTGCCATATAAATTCGTACAGCGAGTGACCGGGGATGTGGATTTCAGAATAATGGGTACGTTTGTGGAATTCTACACGACTCTGCTCGGCTTTGTCAACTTCCGATTGTACACGACTATTGGTCTTATCTATCCTCCAAGGTTCAATGCGAAGAGTTATGAGCAAGGAGGCGAGTTGGATGCAATTGTTCTAGAGGGAAGGGGCATTGAAGAGCCCAAACAGATCGAGTCGTTTAAGGGACATGTCAATGGTGAAGTGGACGGAGGGACGGTGCCAACAAAAACGAATGAAGAAATCCAAAAGCAGATTGCTACCATCAAGGAGGGTCCAAACGCAGAGCTGGACGTTTTAGAAGGCCAAGACCAATACCAGGCTTTAGACCAGGAAATGAACGACGCTATTGATACCTTCGAGACCACTGGAGACGACGCAGATGTGCTCCCACAGCCCCAAGCCGGCGGCAATGAAGCTGGCTCACTCTTCGCACCATTCACATTCTTCCTGTCTCGAGAGACACCTCGGCAGCCACTCGAATTCATTCTTCGTGCTTTTGGTTGTAAGCGAATAGGTTGGGATGCCATTCTGGGCGATGGCGCCTTCACGACCAACGAAGCCGATCCAACCATCACGCATCAAATAGTCGACCGTCCGCCCATGGCAAGCCTTCCCGAAGAGCTGCAAGTCTCCGAGAGTCCTTCAGATCCACCGCCCACAACCGTCGTGAGGCCTGGGTACCGAGTACCCGGCCGAACATTAGTTCAGCCTCAGTGGGTATGGGACTGCATCAACCAACTCAAGCTTCTGCGACCTGATCTGTACGCACCGGGAGCGACCCTACCTCCACACCTTAGTCCATGGGTCAAGCCGACAAAGGGCGCCTACGACCCGAGCGCGCCTTTAGCGGAGCAGGAACGCGAAGGCGAAGCAGAGGAAGCTGAAGGCTTCTCCGACGACGAAGACGAAGAAGCGCAGGAGGAGGAGGTGGAGAAATCCGACGACGCTGCCGCAGACGGCGTAGCACTCGCCCCCTCGGCATCGACACCAGCAACAGCCGATCTCCAAGACGACCACGGCATGACCATCGCCGGCAGCGAGTCCGAATCCGAGCCCGCCTCCGAAGCCGACTCCTTCGCAGGTTTCGACTCCGCCCCAGAATCCGACACCGACCCGACCCTCACGCAGCACCAACGCGAACTCGAAGCCGAAGCCGCTGGCCTCAACTTCTCCGAAACGCTGACCAAAGCCAACGGGCAGCCCGTAAAGGGGATCTTGAAAGGCAGTGGTAAAGGAGACGAGGCGCGGAAGAAGGCGGCGAAGAGACGGAGGGAGGAGGAAGAGGAGTTGGAGAGGAGGAAGATGATGATGGGGCGGAAGAAGCGGAAGGTGTTGGACAAGATGTTGTATTCGAACCGGCAGAAGGAGGGGGAGGCGGAGGCGTTGAGGGCGAAGAGGAGGAAAATTGAGGCTAGGAGGGGTTAGGGCAGGGGAGAGATTGGCTCCACTGAGTGCTGTGAACAATGCATTTGACAGCGTGAGCTAAGCCGGATATCTTTGTTGCGAAAAAAGTAGAATTCTTTTGCATGTTGAGTGCAAAATTGCCTGATGATACATGACTCTATCTAAGCCTTGCCCGTCTCCAAAACCTCTAGGAATCCCCCAACCAGATGCACGCTTCCCGTCACCAGCACCATCACCTCTCCCTCCGCATCCCCCTTTTCCACCCCTGCAACATCCTTACACCACCCCACCGCCTCTTCAATACTCAGCTTCACCTCGACTATGGTCTGAGGATCAACCCCCCTCCACGTCTCCGCTAAGCCTCTTTGCACATCCAGCTTTTCAGCGGCTGCAGCGCTAGTATTCATACTCATAAGATCAGGCCTGTACCCCTCCTCCCTGAAGGTCATGTTGGTGCAGAAAACCGCATGTGTAAAAGGTTGCTCGTCTTGTAGAGCGGAGGCGAGGGTGCGGTGGAGAGCTTTGGCGAGCGCGTTGGCGTCGCGGGTTTGTTGGTTGAAGAGGAGGATGCGCGTCCGTTTCCGCGATCGGGCGGGAGGGATTTGAGAAGCGAACCAGGAGCCTGCGACTTCGATGCTCTCGAGCGTGTGGCCGCCGTCTATGTGCCACGCGATGTTCTTCTCGCGGCGGGTTTCGCAGCGGCCGGGCCAGCGCACCTCTTCGAGGCCGCGGATGAATTCTGGAGGAAGCATGTCGTCTTGGCGCTTGCGATTTTCTTGGCCGAGAGCCACGAGGTGGGCATCCGCGATGGCCACAGCGAGGCTGGCGTTGATCTTTTGGAAGTCGGCGGCCAGCCCAAGCTTGACATCCTCAAGTAAAGGGTTTCTGCCGACCACATGGAGCTTTGTAGGGACCTCATCCGCACGCTTTTGGAGAACCTCGATGGCAGCTGGAGGCTGAGGAGCTGTAAAACAAGGAGCGCTGGCCTTCATTATGCCCCCCTTATGCCACGCAATTTCTTCAACTGTGTTCCCCAGCATAGCCGTGTGATCGATTCCCAAACTCGTGATGCCAGTGACGGTAGGCTTGACGAGGACGTTTGTGCTATCGTATTCCCCGCCAATGCCGCATTCAGTGATTGCGGTATCGACGCCCTCGCTCATGTACGTATGATATGCCATGAGCGTCAAGAACCTAAAGTAGCCCGGCTTCGCGGTTGTATCTGGCGGCTCGCCTTTGGCCCTTGCTGCCTCCTCTAATCGGTCCCATGTCTCGAAGAAATATCTAGCAAAGGCTTCTTCCGACAGAGGCTGGTTGTTGATCTGGATGCGCTCACGAACATATCGGAGGTGTGGTGAGGTGTAGAGACCGATTTTACGGAGCAGTGGTCTTTCGGGCTTCCGGGTAGAGGGGAAGCGATATTGACCCAGCATAGAAGAGATGAACGCACTGGTCGAACCCTTGCCTTTGGTCCCGGCAATGTGTATAGCATTCAGCCGGTTGAAATCCGAAGGCTGTCTTCCGTCTCAGTTTGGCTGCGTCTGCGGGCGATCCTATTTGTTGTAGCAGTGGAGGCTCGCACCTCATATCCGATCCTGCGGCACCACTCTACCATCTCAGGTATAGAGTTCTTGTTCATGCCCTTGCCAGAATTCCTGATGGCGTCGACAATAGCGAAATTAGTCTGCAACGTATTCAAGGCAGCGACGGCGTCCTGTGGTATTGGTAAGTCGTAGTATGGAAGGGAGGAGCGGTTGCTGGCATACTGCGTAAGTGCGGCTTGCCATGGTTGCGGATGCCGCAAAGAGGCGCCTTGTTTGGGGAAGAATTTTGTAGAGGATGAGCGACAAAGTTGGCGGCAAGAGGCATGATACCGTATGGGCTGTCAAGTAATATACTGGGTATTGTATTATTGTATACCAGAGAGGGAAGGGGTCATTGGGCAAGCTAACCCGGTCTTGGACTTAGTTTCTACAGCACTCCAGGTAAGATACATGTACATTTCCGTCATTCTTTTACAGTACTTTACTTGATCACCATCTTTGCCATTCGTATTTACTAGTCAGCCACATGGCTTTGATATCTCATCGATTCTGACCCTGAGGAATCCCATCGGCGTACCATACTCGGCGGCTTCCTTAGATGTGATCCGCAACTAACAATTCGAGAATTCCGCTTCCATGATGATGATCGGCGGCTGCATTATTATTGTTAAATGTAATTGGTCTGCAGGTCTAATCATTTATGCACTTTATTGGGCTGCACATTTCGCACGCCTTTGCGTGCCGTTGTCGTGTGTGCATCAGCGAAAGAGATCATCAAATCGGTAGGCCTTGGAATGTCAAAAGAGAAGTGTATGAGTTGTCGTCGAATTACGTATCGTGGTCTGGTTCGGTCAAGTACCTACCTTCTGTGATTGGCAGCCGGAGTAGCATTCTAAAAGCATAGCCGTTCAAGCGTTCAAAGTAACAGACATAGTAAACGACGGCAGCAAGCTAATGGAGAAGTTGAAGCGCAAAGTAAGAGAAGCACTGTTTGTTCTTATGCTAATCTAACTCAGTGCTGTTGAAGTTGGATTCAGAGTTGACAGACCATCCGTAGAAAAGACAAGAGACGGCTGGGATTTCGGGCAGCCAAATGTCGTGGCTATACCTGTACTAGTACGGCAGCGCAGCAATTCCTGCTTTGTAAGGAATATTGGTGAGGGAACCTATGGCACGCCTGCGCAGAACCCTAACGTGACCTGCACTCCAGCCAACCCGATCTGTATCATCTCTGATGGTGTTTCCTGAGCAAATATGCTAAGTATTCAAGCCACTGTCTAATGGTTCATGCCTTGATCGACGCTTCGGTTATGTGATCACGCCGGGATTGCTGATAGCCTCAAGAAAGGTTTCGACATTGCATAAGACTTGTCCGCCCTGCTCATACAAGCCTTGTCTTATGGAGCTCTCCGCCGATCTGAGTTGCGATGGACGACCGCTACTGGTGTCCTGAGAGCCTTCGTAAACTGTTTTCACTATCTCCGGTGTCAAGAGGTTTTGAGCCTCTAGAGATTACCCAGGCTCGCAATATAGATCGCCGATGATTGAGAGGAGCACGCGTCGCCAATCATTGCCCTCGACATCATCGGAATCACTGTCATGGAGTGTAGCTCGGGGGAGATCCAACGCTTCGTAGAATTAGCCTTGAAACTTGAGTATCCTAGCCAGCGAGATATCCTTGCTCCGCACAAATATTTGTCCGGTGGAAGACGGTGAGACTACATTGATCGGCCACCACTGAAGGAGCTCGTGCCTGGCGGACTGCAGTCTTCCGCTTCATGTGAGGTTTTCTGCAGAAGAGCGAGTCCGTTCTCGTCTTCGAACGTTCCACCGTGCGTCACCCTTCAACAGCTCATCAATGATCATAGTGAATATTTGCGTAAATAAACTTCTGAAGATCTCTGGTGGGACTTTGTTTTCTCGTCCACTATCCGTAAGAGGGACCTCTCATGTTGCGCAACACAGATGTGAAGGTAGGCATTATTTGCACCTTGCGAAAGCCTTCTGGCCTAATCGACAGCCTTCCCCCTCCACAACGTATTGGAGAATTCGTGAAGCGACTAGCGGCAGTCTCCACTTACCTTTGCGAGGCTTTAACAGCAGATACTGCAGAAGTGAATGAGGATTGAAATGCTCGCAACCGGACGCACATTCTATGCGCGCTATCACTTCTATCCACGAGCTCACCTACAACAGGTAGTGAGCCACGCAGACGAACGTACTCAGCTTAAAGTCTATTATATAGGATATCTCTCAAGCATTTGTTTCCAGGAGGCGGAGAGCACCACCGACTAGGTACAGACTTCCTGTCACCAAAGTCTGCATTCCGTTGTCACGATCTCCTATGTCCTTTGCAAGGTTCAAAGCACCCTCAATGGTTGGCTCAATTGCTATGTCGACATTGGGATTAATACTCTTGTAAGCGTCAACATAATCCTTCTGAACATCTAGTGAGAAAGGCTTTTTGGGAGGGTTTGAACATTGATCTGCATGGACAATCAGCTAGGGTTAGGTACCATCGACAATTATCCATGGCCATACTTATGCCGACAGTACCGTCTTGTCTTTCTTCATAGGTGCTCAAGATGACGTGTTGTATCTGCATTCCACTTTCCTGTAAACCTCTAGCAACACCTTTTAGGATGGCCGCTCCATCGCGTTCAGATACGTGGCTGAAAATGAGAATGCGCGTGACTGGCAGGATTTTGCTGGAATTTTCAGCTTTCGATTCCGTGTTTCTCAAATTGGACATTTCCAGGTACCGTTGGCTCTCCGAGACGGTCTCAGCAAACCACTGCGCAGCCTTCTGAATACTCAGCTCATTGTGGGCTCCATCAAGAAACCACTGGTAGTCCCCATCGATGATCCGTTGATATCTTCCGGGCCAGAAAAAACGATCTACACCTCGAATAACGTCTTGCGACATCAGGCTACAATACTCTTTAGGTGCCTTTGCCTTCAGGAAAGTGTCGGCAAGAGCGATAGCAAGCGAAGAATTTTTTTGCTGGACCTCTGGCTTCAACGCATCCGCTTTGCAGGGCAGTGTAGGATCGACATCGACAAACCCCAATGCCACATTTTTCTCACTTGCTCGCGCCTGTAATACTGTAGCAACTGCGGGCTCCTGGAGAGTTGAAAAAGCAGGGCTTCCATACTTGAAAATTCCCGCCTTATGCCAGGCGATGTTTTCGATCGATGGGCCGAGCTGCTCAATATGATCCATCCCGATTGTTGTAATTCCGGTGACGATAGGCTTTTGGATAACATTTGTAGCGTCATATTCTCCACCATTATGAGTCTCGTAGATCGCAACGTCAATCCCCTCTCTAATGAATGCGTGGACCGACGCAAGCATTAGAAGCTGGAGGTAACGGGGTTTTGGGGTGTTGTGAGACAAACCGTCCCAGACTTCAAAAACGTATTTCGCAAAAAGGTCTTCCGATATGGTTTTTGAGTCGATCTGGATCCTCTCTTGTACATGCTTCAAATGGGGGGAAGTGTAGAGTCCGATTCTTCGTGGAAACCCGGTCCTTTCGCCATGCGCTTTCAGGAACGAGTTGACGAAAGCACATGTGCTACCCTTCCCTTTCGTCCCTGCGACATGTACAACATTGAGACTGTTGACGTCATTTTCCTAATCCTCTGGTCAACAAGCTGTCGATATCGCCTCCGAATAGATACTGATACTGAATGCCCAAGTTCTTGTAGCCAACCTTTCATTCCTACCAAGCTGGGTGTCCCTTTCATGCTAGGCGCTCCGTTCAAGCTGGGCATTGAATCTAGGGCGGGTATGTTGCTCGTACCGAGTGTAACCCCCAAGCTGGGTCTAGCTGTCCGGCGTCTGCTATTGAGAAGGGCAATGGCGCTCTGCGTCACATGAGAGAGTGGCATAATATATAACGGCGTTCCTCTTACCCCATAATTCTTTTCCATTCCGACTCTTACGGAGTTATAAAGCCTCCAGCTCCTTCTCATGTCAGTTGGAACATATATTACTGCATCATTCTACGTTGCGGAGGTTAAGTCAGAGTCTGGGCGGAACAGATTCTTGGCAGCTGACTACTCTACTCTACATTGAGCTAGGCTTATCTAGGCTAGGGCTATGAGAGTCTTCTACAAGAGAACAGCTTATGGGCCAAGCATCATCTCATCTGAGGTGGCCATTGATGCAGAAACGATTTATTGATTGCTCACTTGGTAGAGAGGCTAATGCTGTATCTGCTAATGATGTTTGAGTGAGGCAATCGAAGAACATGTGCCCACAGGCGTGGTGTATGGGCCGCAAGAGGATAGGGAACCTGGCGGGACTCCTTCGTATCTTGGGGAAGAGGTGATGCCTAGACGGAGATTGAGTACTCGGCCTCATCCGGATGGGAGATATCTGTAGATTGGATATAGACTATGTATGGAACATGGGCGATGAGGGCAGTCCGCAGAGTGTGCAGTCAGCATATATTACGGCTCAGTGCTACATCAGCGCAAACCCTTCGCAACATCTGCTCCTGCAGATCAGAGGATTGCTGTGATGGTATCCTTTGTCAAGCAATCCAGCTGTGCTCTTCAAAGCTGGTCTGGACACCGACTTATCCCAAAACGCAAAATTTGCACATCCACTCCGCCATTGGCAAAGGAAAACCTCAACCCTCCCCACTCCACCACCAATGCGTCCTCACCCTCCCCCACCACCACTTCCACATCACCTCCCTTCATCGCAAAGGTGACGGACGGGATCAAGTCATGGAGGAAGCAGCGGAAGTCGATTGGCGAAATACGTAAGGAGAATATTCGGTCTGGAAGTAACTGGGCTTCTTGACAGATAGAAGTTCAACTCGGTGGCATCCGTTCATGTTCAACGCGCTGTCGCAACAGTGGCCCTACTTCAAAAGCTAGGTCTCCGCTACGACTACATTTACCATGAGATATTCAGATCCCCTCCGAACCTCGGGTTGCCGTACTGTTTTACATTTCACGGTCCGCCAATATGAAACGTCGCGGAGCAAACACGAGTTCCAACTTCCCCGGGTGCGAGTTGAATTGATCTTTGAGATCTCGCCACACGTTCACGCCGTCCTCACCGGGCGTAAATGCGAAATCGAAGTCGTTTACGAGCCTCGCCACGACACTGCGAATCTGCATCATCGCAAGGTTCTTCCCGATGCAATTGTAGCGCCCTGGTGTACGATAAACGTGATGAGTATCGGGAATTGCGTGCGGAAAGGGTAAGACGCACCCATGGAGAAGGGAGAGAAGCCTGAGTCATCCTTGATCATTTCTGGCCTTGCATACCATCTTTCCGGGACAAACTCGTTGGATCGATCGTAACACGATTCGACTGGAGAAGATCAACACCACAACTCCCAGTCACAGGGATAGTTCCACTTACGCCGGCCTAAGGAGTATCTCGGCGCTGATACCACTACATTTCCTGGTATGAAGTGACCCGCAATCGTCAAGCCTTCGGGGGGTGTCTCCCGAAACCCACCCGAAGGTAAGGCAGGGTGCAACCGCAAAGCTTCATTGATCATGCCGTTGAGATGTGCCATTGATTTCAGGGCGTCCAAGCCTGGAACACTGTTGACGTTCTCCAGCTCTGCTCGTAATTTGACCATCTGGCTGGGGTCATCAGCGAGGTGGTAAAAGATGGATATCAGAGTCGACGCGACAGTATCACTTCATCGACATGTAAACATCAGCGGGGATTCCTTTGAGGGATCTTCCTCTGCAACAAATACCTTCCAGCGACAATGAGAGCAAAGCAGTCCCCCCGGAGCCAGTGCTGATCTTTTTCCAAGCGACCCGCATCTTGGCTAGCTTTTAGAAGCCATGACATGACCTATTACTGTGATCAGTTATAGAGTAAGTGAGTCACCCACTACTCAACTTACGTCCCGTTTCGCAGGCTCGTTCTGCTCATGATGTCAGACTCTATCGTACCGTATAATACAGCCGAACGAGACTATACCTTCATTCGATCTCGAAGCTTCTGCGCTGACCAGCCAAGCAGATTCTTGAAATTCTGTGCTACCCCTGGAATACTATAACCGATTCTGACCAGCCAAGGAACAGGCGATAGTGGTCCAAGAAGGTTCATACCATCCTGCAGGAGCCCAACTGTAAAGTGATACTCGTCACTATCGAGCATGTTCAATGGTTCTCCGAAAGCTAGATCACTCATAACATCGAATGAGTAGAGGTAGAAGAGTTTGGAGACGTCGACGGCTTTCCCATCCAGTTTCGAGATGCGTAGGTACAATTGTGCTGCAAATCTCAATAATCGAGGCTCATACTCTTGCAAAGCTAGACAGATGCCTTCAGTTATAAAATCATAATGAGTGATGTTGAGATTTCTCACCTTGAGGACGGAAAGCTCGTTCCGATATCTTACGCCTTTGGCTATGGGACTCCTTGTCCCTCGTGGTGGCAACGGAGACTCGAGGTTGCATGATATCATACCACGGCGCCTTTGTGCATTTCGTACTGAGCCCATCGAGAGCCCGTACGGCCTCAGGCTTGAAGATTGATATCTCATTCGGACCTGCGTTGTACTAGTTTGGGTATGTACACAACGAGATAAGGCACTGGCAACAAGACTCGGTTCTTCGTACCTGTGCGGATGAAATCACCGTAGCGGTCGTGTAGATCTTCCATGAGTCTGAAATTGGTCGACTTCGAAGCCTTGACAACGTTCCACAGCTTCGATACCTTGGCCAAGCGAGGGCCGGGGAAATCGTGTAGACGATGGAAGAACACGCGATAGATGAACATGCTACCAAAAAGAGCGATGGCGTAGCAGAACAAAACTGAAGTGGCCATCAAGATTGCGGTTTGTACCCTCTTTCTCTCACAGTATGCCTCGATGCAGAAGACCAAGCACGTCAGGAGTAGATAGAATCTGAATATCTTCGGCGCTTGGATGTGATGTTCGCCTTGTATGAAGTATACCAGATGAGAGGATATGCCAGCGAGTCCTGATAGGCACAGCTGCAGTGTCCAGAGCATGATCAAGGTCAGGGTGGAAAGTCACCGAGAGCGGAAAGAGAAGAACAACAGGCTTCATGAAAAAGTGGGCATCGGTCTGTTACACGTCAGGTACGACTTCTCCGCCTCACACGCAGGCACCGACAAGGCACAGTGAATTGAAATTCATCCGACCACGAATGAGATTTCCGAGGTTCGCGATAGCGGTATCCACACCAGTATTACAACCTTGCAGAAGACCAATGGGGCGGAATCCGGATTACTGACTGGCAAGAACTCGGTGGGCACCACAGCAACTGGTCAGAGGAAGCTTGTCATGCAGCGACGGGTCTAGATGACTGAACCCAGAGCCAATGATCTGGTCATGGATTCTCGGCTCCGTGATCATGCGTCGTTTAATAGAAGCTGACGGGGATGTGTCAGTCTTTCATGTGCCGATATCGTCATAACGGCTTTTCTCATACCCTTTTCCATGCATGATGTACGCCCGATTGTACTGGGAAAGAAGCCAAAATAGGCAACAGGAACAATACCCATAAGGCACAGTCCCATGTCGGCTCCATGCATCGACATATCTACGTTGCGGTACAAAAGTCATGGTGCGTCAGCCCGGGGATGCCGATCAGAGCAATGCCGCTCGATTGCAACCTCGGCGGCAGAAAAGCCCATGGAGTCATTGTCAGTGAAGACTTGGGTGCCCAAGCTGTTGAGTCGAGTCTTGGAGCCGGATTCTAGGACGTTCAAGGCAACAGCTGATAAGAATTTGCTAGGATCATGATGCTCTTACGGGTGAATGTTGCTGATAAAGATTGTAGGGAGACTTATACCCAGGCTCATCACTAGGCCGTCACGGATCAGGTCCAAGACAATTTCTGAACCAAGTTCAAATTCGACTCGTCCCGGAACCTTCACATCCCGTTACTACATATTCTCCACGTCTACATCCTCCTTCTCACATTCAGGCACGTAGTTGTCTCATAACCTCGCCGTGCTCGCAATATCGACACTACTCGGACTTGTGGGATCTGCCCAAGCGTATATACCCAAATCCTGGACTTCCAAAACAAATTTTTCAGTCTCCAAAAGAAATTGAGAAAGATTTCCTCGAACCTCCAAGACACAAAGGATTCATATCTCACCAGACATCTACTGGAAATGTTCTCAACCGAAGCCAAGAAGCGAAATATCAATCATGGCCACAACTCAGCAAGTCATGATCGGAAGAAAACTACTGCTTGGAATACCATAGAGTACGATCTGTATTCGATATGGCTTTTCACCTACAGCGACCTCAAGACCATCGTTGGACCCAAGACAGTATTCGGAATATTCAACAGCCTCCACGCTTCAGCTTTTGACCTACCTTGCCTTCAATACTCGACAGCGTTGAAACGATTACCATTGGTCGTCTTCTGGACATGGATCAACCTCTTACCGTTCTCAATCGATAACCAACGACAACCAGAAGCGATCAGGGAAGATGGCGTCAACAAGCCTTGGCGTCCTATGCCTTCGCAGAGGTTGACTCCACGTCAGGCGAAAATCTGGATGCTGGGACTCTACCCTGTTGCTGTTATGTCGAGTGCCTATCTCGGTGGTCTAAGGCAGTGTCTCTGCTTGATATGCCTAGGATTCTGGTATAATGATCTTGGAGGAGCCGATCAAAACCCCTTGATTCGAAATCTCATCAACAGCTGTGGATTCCTCTGCTATACATCAGGGGCAATGGAGGTGGCGTACGGAAGTTGGATATCCCTATCTCCAGGCTCACTCCTATTTCGATGGTTCAGCGTCATTGCCGCAGTGGTACTCACAACTGTGCACACGCAGGACATGTACGACCAGGCCGGAGATAGCTTACGTGGCCGCTGGACGGTTCCTCTAGCGATGGGCGATGGGCCCAGCAAAATCACTATTGCGATACCAATGGCGTTCTGGTCTTGGTTCGGGCCTCAGTTCTGGGCTCTGCACATTGCAGCTTACATCTTACCCGTGGGTCTAGGCTTGACGATAATACTGAGAACGCTGATCTTAAGGAGTGTTGTGGATGACAAGCGTACATTCCAACTCTGGAATCTTTGGGTCGTTGTCCTCTATCTCCTACCACTTCTGAGTGAGCAGAAGTAGCTTTCCGCCACAAAGGATGGAGTAGAATAGCAAAAGCGAGATACTCGAATGCAGTCAATGATTGAATACAACAAACACCTCATGCTGAGATCGTATCAGTGCTTCCGAATCCCTGTGTTGCTTCCAAAGACTCAATGAAATGGTCCCAGCTGATCTTTTCCTTTCCGCTTGTTCTTAGATGTGGGATTCCGATATCTCGCACACCAATTTGGACACCATGATCGTTTTTTCATACTCTGCGGTTGTGTGCCTCGATTGCACGAGGCTCAGAGCTGAGCAAAAGATAAGAGAGTGCAAGAGCCAATAATGATCCACCCTCGATGCACGCTTTCAGATGGTCACGTAGCGTGAACAAGAGAACGGAAGTGCTTGCATGTTCCTTTGCATGTAGTCTTTGATGTCGGAAAAGGAAGCTAGTTATTGACTCGCATCATAGGATCATGTTCTCAGTCATTAAGGTGGTTGAATGACATGTAGGCAATCAGGCATCAAGTCTGAGGATTTAAACTAGGAACAGATCAGCGCAGATGGACTCGTTCGTGTATGCTTGGACCAAAGAATGAAATCAATAAGTTCTATGACTGTGCTTTAGACAAGTAAAAATAGGTTGGGTGGTTGATCATGGACTGCAGTTGATGCCGGCTCTGCTCTCGGTTAATACGTTGTGATTACCTTAGCGTTTAATCTCGTATCCGGCCCGGAGGTATCTACAAGTATGTAGATTAAGTAGGGCACGTATGCCTTGACCTTGTCATCTATCGAGTACATTCCAGCCTGTTATGATCGCGCGTAGCTGTCGGACGTACTCGTGCTAATAGAGAGGCTTTTTTCAAAGTAGGTCTATCGGTAAGTGCTTGAACAAGGGCTATGGCTTTGGAGTTTTAGATCCTTTTGGAACTATCGTAGGCTTAGGATCCTTCCTCACGTGATCAAGATCATATTTGACATCTTCTTATGAGGCATTGTGTGATTGTTTAGGCTAGTCTTTCATCTGAGACGGCGCGTTGTTTTGATTGGCTGAACCCCTGAATACCTACCTGTACCTTACTTTATTTACTTTACTTTACCTTACTTATTGAACCCTGCCAGACGATAGGATACGCGCGAGTGCCAAGGCGCGCTCATCCTGTTCTGATCCGTCGTAGCCCGGAATTGTCCTTGGCACAGATGATGTAATTTCTGTCACAAAAAAAAAATTGTTTCTTGTAAAAAAATTTAGATGCGGTCCTTGGCTGCTGCATCATCCTCATTTCTCAGATCTTCTTGCACATGTCTTCTTGCATATACGAAAGCGTGAAAGAAACTCTTGAGCCGTCGAGTGGGTCAAACATCCCAAAGTCGCGTATAATATAATATTCCGATATGCGCAAGGAGTCGGACCTTAATTTCCCAGTATCAATTTTTCATTATTTTTGAAGTCGCATATCTCTCTCTTCTCCATAGCCACTTCACCGACTCTCTCTTACATCCATCCATCAGCAATGGACTTCTTCAAGCGCACTCTAACTTCTTCCTTGCACCCGTCTGCTACAGATGAGGACTTGGAAACTCTACTCAAGGCCGAGGATGGGGGAACCTCTTTCTCCACCAAATATGGTCTCCCAACCACAGCAAGCAGATTCATTAAGAAAATCGTTCTGGCAATCCTTCCAAACCCAATACAACGTCGCCTCGCACCCCATTTCTATAAACCCTCACGAATTCATTCGACCTCATATCTCGATGGGCTCCGCGGTACGTGCATGTCGCATTTCATTTTTCTAACCTGTGCTACAATCCAAGATGTGAGACACGTGTCTATCGTCAAATGCCGGAGTTACCTCTTTTCAAAACTCAGATCCTTGCGCCGCAAGAAAAAGACTGACTCGGACATCTTCACAGGTATCGCGTCTTTCATCGTCTTTGTCCACCACTTTACAAATTGGGTGAATCCCTATCTGGCCTACTATGGCGTGGATAATGAGAAACGGCCTTCCTCTCTCGTGCAATTACCCTTTGTCCGAGTTATTTACTCCGGCAGGCCCATGGTCCATGTCTTCTTCGTTATATCCGGCTTTGTTTTATCTAGAAAGCCCCTTCGACTGGCCCGCGCTCACAAATTCGATGAGCTCCACAAGACTCTCTCATCCTCGGTCTTCCGACGCAGTATACGTCTCTACTTACCGGCAGCTTTCTCGACGTTCTTCGTCCTTTTGCTCATCCGCGCCGGCTGGGCTCGGCAACCGGTCGACGGCGGGTTTCTAGCTCAAGTGGGAGACTGGACCAGTGCAATGTTTGACATGACAAAGCCGTGGCAGTGGGATGTGATCCAAAATCTTCGATACGACATGCATACGTGGACGCTTCCAGTCGAGATGTCTATGTCGATGCTACTATTCGTTACAATAACCGGTCTTTCAAGATGCAAAGTGCCGATCAGACTTGGTATGATGATAATGATCATGCTGTACTGCTTCCAAAGCGGACGCTGGGCGGCCGTCGAGTTTCTAGGTGGTGCCTGGATTGCTGAAGTCGACTTGATACAGGAGGAACGTGCTACTAATGCGGGAAATCTTCAATCGACTGCCCCTGTAGAGCATCTCGACGGCGACCAGCTTAACCCAACCGAACTTCCCAAAGCCGCTACGTGGAGCGGCCTATGTTGGACCCTTCTCTGGTGGCTCCAACTCGCAATCGCACTCTGGATATGCGGCTGGCCGAACCACGACGTAGAGAAAGCCCCGGGACTAGCCTGGCTAGTCAAGCACGCACCGGAACCCTATTTCTCCCTCGGCGAAGAACACTACACTGACTGGAGAGCTACACCGTGGTACATATTAGCGTCGCTCCAAATCGTCTTCGCATGCCAGCAACTGCCTCCATTACAAAGATTCCTGACGACCGGTCCCATTCAATATCTGGCATCCATATCGTTCGCGCTCTATCTTATGCACGGTCCGCTGTTCGATAGTATCGGCGGGAAGATCATGACTCCGATATTGCATTCCGTGACCAGCATGGACGAGGCCGGAGTGTGGGAGTTGTTCTTCGTGTGGATCGCAGGGCTTTTCGCGTTGGGCATTCCTTGTTTGTGGGCTGCCGATTTGTTCTGGAGATTCATAGACCGGCCCTGTGTTGATTTTGCCAGGTGGGTGGAGAGCAAATGTACTGATTAAGGTGCCTTGAGAAGAGGCATGGAGTGTACATACATACGTATCGGCACGGCTCAAAGCGGGCGGTCTCCGGGGTTTGCTGGGAGCTGCTGGTCGGCTGCTAATAATTAGGCAATTACTAGCCTTAATAAGTTGGCACGGGCAAGGACGACAAGATGATAAGATTTCGCCCCTGAAGCTGTGAGACAAGATCCTAGTTTCCCCCAGGGCCTCCTCTTCGAGCCTTCCAACCTCTACATTCACACACTATGGGGAGTAGAGACCCATGTCCCACCATTTCTCTTCCCAGGCCCGCTCCATTCAGCAACCACCCTTCCGAACAACGAGATCCAATCCGGGAATTCTTATGCCGGTCAGCAAATCTTCCCAATGTCAATCGGTTCAAACCATTTACCCACACGACCTCCCCCCAGCCAACCCCTTCCTCTGAACATCCATCCGTGTAGCCCTCGCCATCTCTACCCTAAAAAAAGATAACCACCGAACCGTTTAAGCACAGCCTCCTTCTCCTCCTCCTCCTCCTCGTCATCTCCACCCTTCCCCACCTTCCATCCATCAATCAGGTTGCATAGCAAGCCCGACTTATCCATCCTCAAACTCCCCACCTCTTCAATGTCATTCACTCTCAGCAACCGATGCCCCAACCCTCTACTCTGGCTCTTGGCGCGTCCTGAGATCTCATCTCATCTTGCCGACGCCCGGCCTCCTTTCTTTCTTTCTTCCTTTCTTTCTTTCTTTCCTTCCAGACAGGACCATCCCACAGCGACAGGCGAAGCTTTCCCCGAGTCCAGTCCCGCTCCGCGTACAAAGCTGGCCGGACCTGATAAAAAGGCAGCCAATACCGCGATCCGTGGAGCGAGATGGCCGTGCGGAGTGCGGGATGGGATAAGCCAGCAGGGCAGGCGATATGCAGTGAGCATAAAGGAAGAACAGGACGCCAAGGTGGAAAGAGAGCTGGCCGGATGGACGTAGCCGTGCGGAGAAGACGCCAGACCCGCACGCTGACCGAGTGCCGCCGTAAGAGAGAGAGAGAGAGTTGTGGAGCAAAGGCCACGCGTAGAGGGCGAAGAGCGTGGACTCTCCGATCAAGGTTGTAGGGGTCGCTGCCATTCAGGCAGGCGCGGTGTCCGGAAAAAAGCTGACGGGTTTGACGAAACTTCTCCGAAACAGCGTCATTCGTCGACGGCCAAAAAAGCCCCCGAATGAGATTGCAGAAGTCCTGCGGTTGAGGCGCGGTGTCCGGAAAAAAGCTGACGGGTTTGACGACGTCTTCCTCAATGATCTGCCTTTGACCTGCAAGGATGGTCAGATATCCTTTGACAGGAAGAGCGCATCTACTCTGATCTCTAACCCCCAACGATACACCAAGACGAAGAAAAGGCGAGCCTTCTCCGGTGACCAATCGACATCCTCCAAAGGGCGCTGTACGAGTACGACGTCAAGACACGAGACTTCAACGAGCCGCGTCCGAGACTTCGACGAGCGATGCGATCGATCAACGAAAATGGATACTTCCAGCTCTTGACGCCGAGCGGCCATGCTCCAAACGCGAACGCAGTTATAAAATTCTGAAAGAGCCGACTCTACCGTACCGAAGCTGTACAGGACGCGGGAGCGAAAAGAGGGCCGGAAAAAGTAGGAGGATCGATGGAGCGGAAAAGCCGCACGTGCGTAAAGGACAAGGGAGGATGAGCAGGCGAGAATGTGATGACAAAGTCGACTCGCGCTGCGATTGCGGAGTCTTGCGATCACGGGAGTTGTCCGACAAGAGGAAAAGGGGGAGGGGGAAGTGATGATGCTAAGAGCTGAGGTCTTATCATTGGTTGTACACTTCGGTGGGTATCAGTTAAAATGGATTAACTAGTCGTTTCAAATATCCCTGAACTCAGAGTTGTTCGATGCAGGAAACACCGCTTTCCTTTCCTTCACTTGAATGGAAAATGGTTTAGGTCAACTTGTTCACAGGGTCGCACCATTCCGACAGCGCACCTCTCTCTCGAGGCTCAAAAACTTTCGCATCACCTCTCTGCATATGCGCCTTCCACTATCTTGCATTCCCTTTCTCCCTTAGCAGTTGATCGAAGCGGGTACAAAACTTACAATCGCCGTTGACGGGACGCACCATCTATCAGCGAAGAGATCTTTCTTTCTTTCAACCATTCCACGCTCTTCGCGAAGCTGTTCTCTAGTCGAGATTTCCAGACTTTTCCACTCTGCTACTTGATACCCGAATGCGAATCGTGTTGCGGAGTATGTATGACCGCTCGTCACTTTTCCCGACCGGCACTCTGTCTATTACTTACCTTACTCAGGTGCATTTCCCCAAGTCTTCCTAGCCTTTACGGGCCAGGGCGCTGTCCAAATACGTCTCGGCGTGAAAGTTCGATTCGAGGAATTCATTTAAGGATTTGCTCCGCATTGGGCAGTGTGCAAAGATCGATCACTCAGTCTTTCACCTGCGCCTTCTTCATCTGACCACATCTGAAAGTGCTGGCGTTCGCTGTACCGAGGTACGAGTCCAATTTTTGAATCGAAATTGTAGATCAGCAGTCCAGGCTATGCACAAGAAGAGATAGAGATAGAGACAAATTCCGGGCTATGGTAATCGCATTAGCATGTACACAGCATACACAGTACACAGAAGCCTGTGAACAAGATGTCAAATGTGAAAGCTTCACGACTCTTTTGTGGACAACACATGTATACATGCCGCTCGATTGTGTGAGACATCCTCAAAACTTCAGTCCCACACATCCTGTCCCCTGGGTCCAAATGAATCGATGCCTCTCACATCCGAGAACAGCCCTAAAATCAGTCCTAGCTCGGTGAGAGACTCACAACTCTCGGTAAAGACCTTTCCGAGCTTGGGGACCTTATTCGCCTTTTGCTTTGCTAAACACTCCACCCGTTGAGTCACTGTTTTTCTTACTTAACACGATCCCAGTCAATGTCACTGATTCTACGGAGACCGGCAGCACATTTATCATTCGATGTGCCTCTGAATTTCTTGGACCATATCCGAACATCCTACAATCGAGGCGAATCTTCTTCAGAACCTGGAACCATTGAAGCAAACCCATGAAGTCGCCCTTTTCGATTCTCTCGCCACGTGTGTCTGTTGAATCGGTCAGTTCCAAGTTGACGAGCCTGTGACTCGCAGACTGCAATAGGCTCTGTACGATCTTACTTGGCTCCACTTCGTCCCTTGGAGCAAAGTCATACAGGAATTTCTGCAAGGCTGCGAGCTTTTTCTGTGGCTGTCAAGTACGGAAAGGAATGCACAGTGGCTTGCAGCTCCTCCTGAAGGTCATTGGCGATTTCCTTCGCCATTTTAACATACCCAGCGATGTCAAGTTCCTCAAAAAGAGCTCGAAGAAGGTATACTGGAGGGGGAAAACAAAGGCCACAGGACGTGTACCCGCTATAGGAGATACAAGAGTACAGCTGTTTCATCTCCTTGTGCTTCGGAAAAGTCGTAGCGGATACGGCATAGAAGCATTTGCAGCGGATAAAAAAGTTGTCGACGTCATCACGTAGGAGAGACTTCGTGGCCTGCTCCAGCGTCTCGTTTGGGCGCTGTACGAGCTGAGGCATGGTCGCTGGTATGGCGGTGTCCGAAAACGGGTAAAGCAAGAGTTCGTGTCTTGCTACACGATCGCTTGGGGAGACAGATTGAGCTTGAGGTGGAGGCTTTATGTGATTCGCTGCCCGCAAATATCACATATCACACAGACGTTGCATCAGTGTCTAATCGCACGTATGATGATGTTAATGTTGGATTAGATGAGTAACAGGCGAGAGGACATGTCAACGCAGTGCCGCAGCAGTTGTATTCATTATGGGGATGGCCATAAAGAGTTTGCCACCGTGTTGGTCAAATCCTAATTCCGTTTTGGCCCTCTCTGGCAACGCATATGGCAATCCATACGAGTAAGAGGATCGGGTCCAGGACCTTATAGCGAACGAGTCAGAAAACAAACACCCTTGGCTGCTGCTTGAGAGACTCCAGTCAGCGCAATTAGCGTTTTGCGTTGGCCGTGTCCGCAACACATTGTGGTCCAACGCCAAGTTTGATTTTGAGTCAAGAACACAGGTGCGGGTTTTGAGGCTGCAAGGAGCTTTCAATTGTTCACGGCTCGGGCGGGGCTAGAGAAAGTCTTGGCGTCTGTGGGGAACGGTAGTCGCGTCCTGAATTCCTACATTACGCGCTTGCTCAAGAAATCGTATCAAAACAGGATGATAGTACCAACGCTGGAAAATGTACCTGCCGCCACATGAACCAGACTCGCCAACGACACCTCACACCGCAAACGCACCCATCATCCTCCCCTCCACCCTCCCCCCCCCTCCGGCGCCCGCCATGCCCCCCACCTCCCGCCTCGCCACCCTCAACGAGCTCCCCCTCCCCACCTTCCTTGCCCAACTCTGGCCCCGCGACGACCCCCGCGTCGAGACCCCCGGCCCCGCCGACGGAGGACCGTGGCGCGTCCGACTGCGCGCGTCCGACGGGCTCTCGGAAGCGGAACTGACGGCGTGTTTCCGGCTGGTGCGGGATTCCAGCGCCGCGGACTACGGGGCCTCGGCCTCCGGGTGGCGGCCGGGGAGGAAGCGCGAGGAGATGCGGTTGCGGGACCTGCGGTACATGTTGCTGGGCCGGTCGGCGGCGGGGGGGGAGCCGGAGGGGGAGGAGTGTTTGCCGGTGGGTGGGTTCTTGTCGTTTATGCTGACGTGGGAGGATGGGATTGAGGTCATCTATTGCTATGAGATCCATCTGGACGAGAGTGTGAGGGGGAGGGGTGTGGGAAAGCGGTTGATGGGACATTTGGAGGAAGTGGGCAGGAAGGCTGGGGTGGAGAAGGCGATGTTGACGGTGTTTAAGAGGAATAAGGCGGCGATGCAGTTCTATGAGCGGTTGGGCTACGAGGAGGATGAGTATTCGCCCAGGCCGAAGAAGTTGAGGAATGGCGTTGTCAAAGAGTTGGATTATTTGATCATGTCGAAGTCACTGATCGGTGGGGTCAAGAATCACCAGGAGGAGGGACAGAGGAAACGAAAAGCTGGATGAAAACGCATTGGGATGCGGCTCAATTGATCATTGGATGTCTATATCTGTCTGACATCTTTGCCTTTCATCTCCGGCCTCTCGACTTCCCATTCGTCTCGAAGGACCGCGAACAGGGAATCCGCAACAATCTCCGACAGGCCGAGACTCCAGACGAGAGTAATGGCATAGAAAAAGTTTGCGTTGCCGGAACCCGCATAGATCCAGAGGTAGTAGAAGGCAGGGCCCAGCAAGCTCGCGTACAGGATCGTGGCCATGGCGAAAAAGGTATACCGCATCACTGCCGAGCTGTCAATACCCGAAGATGAGATGGCCATTTGGGCAGGGCTTACAGGGGAAAATGTGTCTATACAATGGCAGCATAGCAAAATACAAAGACGTATCCGAAATGCTCGGGTACGGCTTGAATATTGCAAAGATGCCCAGCAATGTAGTGATGACGAACAGCGGCTGCGTGCGAAGACGAATGCATAAAGCCCCAACGTAGCCCCCCAAATGCAGCCAGAATACACCCAGGAAGAATTCCCTGAACGAATCGAACATCTCAATGAAAAAATACCACCAGAGCCCCACATTTGGTGTCAAGTCCGGCAGAAGCAGGTGGACGCCATATGTAGATGCCAGATACTCGGATGAACCTCCAGTCAGAACTTTTGAGAGATGCAAGAACCACGCTATGCTTGCGGAAAAGACGGAGAGGTATGTGGCAGTCGAAAAAGTTGCATTTGGAGGCGCCTTTGTCTCTCTTGCTTTCCGATCATAGCAGAGTAGGATCAGAGGAGGAAGTAAAAGGGCTGGATAAAGCGACAGGTATGAGGCGAGACCCAGAGCAAGCATGGAGGTGATGGGTTTGCTGGAGACGGCCTGGGCAATGGCGTAAAGGATGGCGCAATTCGTGAAGACGCTTGTTGGTCTGCCTATACATGTAGCGATGGTGAAGGGATTGAATAAGTATCTATAGCCCCGTTAGTCTAGAGACAGCCTCCTATGGATCATACACCCTTACGCGGCGGCTACCGCTATGCTATCCCATTTCATATCCTTCCTCGGCGATGTGAACAGACGTGAAGAGCGTGACTCGCCAGACTCTGTGATACGTATGAGGGCATTGGCGCAGAGAAGGTCGAGGAGGATGTAGAGGAGGGCGGTCAAGGGCAAAAAGAGGGAGGAAGGGATGAGGGCGAAGAGTGGTAGCAGCAATGGGGCCTTGAGAGGAATGGTTAGCGGAAGAAAGTGACTCGTGCGCGGCCAGTGGAACATGCCTGGTGAAAGACGCCGCCGTCGTAAGGGGAGACATTGTGAGTATAGAGGAAGAGACCTTCTCGCACTGGCAAACCGTCAGTTATGAGTTGTATGCAGGTGAATTGGCACGAGGTCTTACATCGCTTGAAGCTGGTGACCGGAGTGGATATCTCTACACGTCCGGTAAGAAGGTCAGGTAAGGAAGGGAAGGCGAAGAAAAGTACGAGTCTAAGAGCTGCTGCGGAAGTGAAAAGGGTGGCTTTCCGCCGGTCTATAACCATGTTTAAAAGTTGGAAATGCACACCCCCATTTATCGATCGACTCGAGGTCCGCAACTGCAACTCCGCGCTGGTACTCTCGCGCGCGCCAATCTCGCGCGCCAAGTCCCACTTACTCTACCCCTGAAACTACCTACTTTATAGACTGCCGATTTCAGCCCTACCTTACCACTTACTAGCAACAATACCAAAATTAACCATTCAGTATGATTAATCATGATAGCTACATCACCGTCTAACATCTTTGAGGCTCCTAGAGTACCCCTGTCAGGCTTTTCATTGGTGCGTGCTTGTGTTGCGGCTGCTCAACAGAGTATCCATAGGATGTTAAACAAATATTCGGCGGGGTAGGTCGGTACAAGTAGGGCTGAAATCGGCAATCAATTCTTCCAGCACCACAGGGGCGAGTGTTCGCCAGGAGTCCTGCGCTCAACGGATCTAGTACCTACCCTTGGAAGCCAAACGGGCACTTTCCACCGACTTGCACCGCGCCGGCAGGACAAGAGGAGCCCTTCGACAGGTAGATCGGTAACGATGACAGGCAAGCGACATCCAACGAGCCGTCCGCATCGATATTGACCGCCGAACCTCCAGCCTTGCCCTCCAAAGTGCAGTCATAAGCGCCGTCAAACAGCACTGACATGTCCACATTCGACGTTTCAATGTATTCCAACAGACCATATGCAGTTGCCTCGTACCCGACTTCCTCTATTACAGGTAGCCTCCCCGAAAACAGCACCCAGTGGTCGGGCTCGTTGATTTCATACTGCATCTGGGTGACTTGACTCCAGTAGAAAGCTTTGTCGTTGTGGTCTTTGCAGACATCGCCGAGAGATGTGCATGTGCGGCTGTGCTGGAAGACCTCTTTGAAGAAAGTCTTCGTCGTGGGTGTTGCAGAGAAGTGGGACTGCGACAGGGTTTCGCCGACCAAGTAGGTTGTGAAAGCGGATGTTATGCCGGCAGCTGGCTGCGGGAGATTAAAGGAGGTAGGACCAGAGTAAAGCCCATGGGCAGCCCAGGAAGTGAATGTTGGCACATCGCTCATGATAAGGCTGAGAGCTGACTGTAGCATATATCCAGTACAAGCAGTCATGTTGGCCAAATCAGTCTCTGTGGTCATGTAATCGCTGATGTTATATGGTGAACCCAACAAGATGGAGCTGACTGCTTCTGTGTTCTGAAGGCTCTGTGTGAAAGCCTGTACCGCAGCGACATTGACATCCGGATTGATCCGTTGTGGTCCGCTTGCTAAGACTGACGGTATCTGCCGAACGGGTCAGTGAGCTACTTATTGAGGGCGAAGTGGGCAGCCAATTCACCCCCCAGAATGGTAATCCAGCCAACAATGCCTTCAGTACGTTGCCATTGTTGAGTACCGCCCCAAACTCATATCCGGCAAGGATCTGATGAAGTTTTGCGTATTCTGAGTCGCTTCCATCAATGTCACCGCTTTGTAAGGCTGAAAAGAGTGATCAGCGCTGGCCGCGATTTCGGACGCAAGGAATCGCTGATCACGACTCACCAGCATAGTACGAGCTGAAAAGATTGTTGATAGCTACAATGTTACGCACAACATATCCGGCCTTTAATGCAATGCTCGGGCCGAGGTCGGAACTTATCTGGTTCAAAATACATTGCTGAAAGTTGAGCGTAGTACAATCTGAACCTGGTTTGGCATACGCAAAGCGTAGGAAGCATGTTGTCCACGGCTCTTGGGGATGGCAGCAATTCATGCCGTCACTACCAGGCACCTGACAACTGGGCACGGTCCGATTCCATTCCGCAAGATAGCCGGAAATGTTCAGCTCATCCCAGCATGTGGTACTTGCAACGCTGCTGAAACTGGTACAATTGACCGCTTGTCTGGTCTCAAGGTAGGCGAGGTGAGAGTCAATATATTCTGATGAAGCTGCTGCGGAAAGGAGACATGCCGAAGCTGCAAAGACTAAGGAAGAAGAAAACAACATTTTGAAGGAAAGGGTATATCACTTCGTAAAAATTGGTTGTGCAGTCCGAGACCGTTCGCTCCTAGTCTTGTTGAAGTAGACTGCTTGTAGATTTTCCTCCGTCGTAATCTCATCAGAAGAATCGCCCACAACAGATTCGGGAATTTGCATTTCGCATATGCAGAAAGAAAACCTCGTCGTCCCTCGGCGCCTTCTGCGGTCTTTACTGCATGTCGCTAAATCCTGTAGGAAGTGGATGAAGATAAGTTTATGCGGTAGGAAGTGTACAGTGCGCTTATATTTCTTGAGGCTCAGATGTCGCAGACTTCCCACACATGCGCTACCGTCAGATCACACTGGAGCTTAGATCCTGTCCATACAGCTTTAGCAAAAGCTCCAGGACATTTCTCAAGAGCAGAACCAAAAGTGCCTCTCTCTCCGTGAGTAAGATGGAGTCCTTTTCACTTATGAGACTGACCGCTAACTCACCTTCGGAAGACCCAGATTCCTCTCCAGCACTGAAGTCCACAGCGAGCTCGCGATGATGAACGTGCAGTTCCACCTGACGTAAGAAACAAATCCACCCATGCTGAGAACCATTTTCCGCCACCTTCATTCTCCGCGCTTCCATGACGAGTCAGACGAGTCTTGCATTGTCTTATCAGTTGAAGCATCGCCGACGATAGCTCTTCACAAGCTGCTTTGTCACCAGTCGAGAGACAGTGCTATTGTGAGTTACTCCCAGTCATACAGTTACGACCGAAAAGGGTTTTCAAGCATGTGAGTAGTTTATACCTTGGTGAGAGTATGTGGTCCGAGCGGTAAGCCTGGAAGTAGCTACATACGGTATTATAATTTGTCTTCCTCTCAAGCTATCAGTCGTTCAGTTGCCACACATAATCGTTCACAGTGCATTCATAGTCTCTCATTGGTCGTGTTGATTTTCGATGTGAAGTGTCCTATACTACTCTCTCTACGGGACGTGATCCCCGAGACGGAATGAAAAGGCGCATGGATTGATTAGTACTACCGTTGTATTTAGGTATAGTGTAACGCAATACATATTTAGCACAGCCGATACTGAATCGTGAGTTGAATGAAACGACTTCGGCCCCTAGGGTCCCTGTATAAGAAATAGAGATTGGCTGATAGGGAGCGAAGCACCCCAACTAGGTGGTCTTGTGGTGGAAAGGGTTTTAGGGACATGAGACTCTAGGCTTATGCGGTGATATTGGTGGAAGCATCTCAGCAGCATCCAGCATGACGTAGTAAAACATTCAACGAAGCAGCAGATAAGAAGCATATTTGGTTGTGCTCGGCGTCAAGCTCACGTTTGAAAGATGTCGAGCATCAATTTATGGTGCCTAGCTGAGAGCCAGGAACGTGACGCTTGCACTTACGGAATCATCATTATCAACTTCCGAATGCACTGCGTAGGACAAAAGTCCTATGCTGATTGAAAGACCTGCTTCATATACCTCAATACGAAGTTGAAGGAAGGAGGAAGAGTAAGGAAATTTACTTGTAGCTCTCGAGCCCTCTTTTCTTCGCTTGCGGAACCGTTCCGCCACAAGGCATCGTCGTCATTTCCAAATCTCGCTTTTATGATATTCCATGTCACCAACATCCGCCTTGAATTCTGCCAGCCTCGCTAACATCTTCTACAAGCTCTGGCGATCTCTGATACCTACATGCACCGCCTGGTCGCCCTCGCCCGCAGCTACGCCACAGCCAGCACGCGCTCCTCAAGACTTCCTCCATCCAAGCCGCCCCTATCCCTCGATCACTTCCTCCTACGCCAGCGTGTCATATCCCTCTACCGTACGATTGTCCGTGCATGCCATAAGATTCCGCCTCCAACGAAGGAAGAGATGAAAAAATACGCGAGAGAAGAATTTGAGCAGCATAGAGCCGTGGAGGATTTGAGGAAGATACGGTATTTGCTCAGTACTGGGAAGACGGAGTTTGAGCGATTGGGAAAGCAGGTCAGCAATATGGGCTGATGATAGTATGACACCTTGCCCAATGGGGATTGCTGCGATCAAGACCAAAGGGGCGCCCAGGTGTGGTTCAATCAGAAGGAATCCCATCTCAAGCAAGCCGCCGGAGGGCTGAGCAGCTGGATCAGACCATCCCGCAGCAGTGTTCAGGCCACAAAAAGACTATGGAGGACTACACTTACCAGCCCCTCTTCTGAATGCGGGAAAAATCGTAAGCTTGATTGGTATGCATCCGGCAAGCGCCTTTTCTGACTCTGTAGTCTGTGGACTGCTTCCAGTGTCCCTTGACGAATACCCTGATCATGCAGCAGTATCATATATTTTGGGCGATCCAACCTTGGATTACAGCATAACTCTTGCCCGTCGCCGGCCAATGACTACGGCTCATCTCCACTCGGGGCAGCAAAATCACCAAATCATACAGCCCGATGCCATCTTTATCGACTGGTCTAGCATTCTTGAAAGGCAACTAGTAGGTCTCTGTTCATGGGCACGATCTACAAACAAGCCCGACACGTTCTTGTCTACCTCGGTGAGGCTGGAGGACACGACGCCCAGGCAGTCGAGTTGATGAAGTTGCAGCAAATGGGTGCATTCATAGCCGAGAGCCCCAAGCAAGTATGACGCTTTACTGAACGGCGATGACCTAGTTCATTAGCTTGATCAATATCCCATCGATCTGACCCTGCAAGCTCTCGAACTATATATACTTTGAATCGTCAAGGCTACCCTGATGGCCGGTCTCATGACTCGAGCATTGCCGGCTTATCTTCCCCTGCAGACGCTGCTTGCGATGTTATATAGTCCATGATACTGCGTCCGTGGTTCACACGCACGTAGCTTTTCCAGGAAGCAGTCCTTTGCCGTCCATTACTGTCGTACTTGGCGCTCTGTCTTTCAATTGGGGAGGGATACCTCAATCATTGAGATGTACACATCGTTTCGACCCCGACCTCCTCACAGCCATACTTACCACAAGGTCTGGCGATTCAACGTTCAGATCCTAGGGTCGTGAGGACGGCAACCTACAGGATTGGACTTGAAGCCTTAAAGCCCGTAGGGTTCTACGATCAGGTTCCAGCAAACGCAGAGAATTCCTCGCTCTACGGCTTCAATCCCACCATTCCCGACCAAGCTTTGGACGATGGACTTGTTCAGATAGTCATGTGTTCGGACTTTGAGCCTTGCTACGTCCTTGTGTTTGATGGAACCTGAAGAAGTCGTCCACAAAAATTGGGTTTGCAATCAGACATGTTTCTCAATATGGCATGTGATGTGCCACTGAATGTGAAAGATGCTTTTCGAAGACGGATGCACTGATCAAGAGGGCTTTTTGAGAAGTCTAACCTGGTAGGAAGTTTTCGGATCATAGCCAAAATACGAATTTCGGATAGCATTTGACAATTGGTTTGAACCAAGAGTATTCTTATTCATGTAGCTCCGATCTACAAGGGGAACTTGCCCAAATCTCGTACAACATGATGTCCAGAAACCCCCAGCTCGCGCTGTCCGTGTCTATTATCCAGAGCTCCATGTTGTGATATGACGCCATCAGAAGGAATGGGGAAGATGAGCGCATCTAGTCGAGAAAGGTGAACAGATCCGTATGCACCACGTTCAGAGCACGGAGAGCTTCTCGTTCCGCGATCACGCACGAGATGCTGATCTCACTTGCGCCTAGATCTGTATAAGCACGAATTCCACACCACGGGTCACAAGGGAGGAGAGCCCACCTTGAGAGATCATCTCAATGTTGATATTGTTATCTCCCAGCGCCGTAAATAGCCTTCCCGCAATCCCAATACTCCTCTTCAACTGTAGTCCTACCAAGCTGATGATAGCCATATTCTTCACCACGTCCACACTCCCGTACTCACTCAACTCTTCAATCGCATGTTGCAAGTCCTTGTGCTGATTCAACAGGTCTTCTGCATCCTGTTCTCCGCCTCGGTCCTCGGGACCTTTGATAATTGGCATCTTAGAGTGCACCGCGAGACTGATATGGAACTGGTTCTTTTCGAAAAGATCGATGTTCAGTGACCAAGAAGCAAGGATCTTGCAGATCTGCGCGAGGAAATCTGCGTCTTCGACTTTGCGGTGGGAGTGGACGTTGACGACGGTGATTTGGTGCTTCACTGTTACGGCCGTTGGGCGCTTGGGATGGGATTGTAGGTTGGCTTGGGAGGATGGAGTGATAAGGGTGCCGGGGCTTTGAGGCGCGAGGACGTTCTTGATGCGGATTGGGATTGAAGGGAGACATTGCTCTACTGTGAAATGATGGATTACTTCAGAACCGTAGAAGCTGTGGAAAGGTTAGCATAGGTCGTTACGAAGATGGTATAGACGTGCGTTAGCTCATTGGCCTCTCTCGGGTCAATGGATGATAATAATTTGGCTGTTGGAACCTTGCTTGGATCGCTGTCCGTTGTCAGCTTAAGCACGACGGAAGACTGGATGAGTATGGGCATGTTTACGCAGTGTAGACGCCTGAAACTTCTTTCCAGACCTATCCACCAATTAGCGGATTTGTATCTGGCACTTCGTTGCGTGTATTAGGAGTGTGAGGGAAAACCAACCTGTAGCTCCTTCGCTTTCGTTCCGACAGCAGCGAGCGCAGCGCACAGATCGGAGTACCCACGTCCTAATTGCTTGAGCAAACCTCCTGGTAAAGGACCGAAGTACCCGGTTAAAACCTACCAAACTATCAGTCTCTGTGCATAAGGCGTGGCGGCGGAGTAGGCTGGGTCCATGTCATACCGGTACCTTGTCACCACAGAGCTCAATCCTCCGACTTATCGCATGAGCGACCTCTCGGTAGAATTCTTGATTAAACGACGGCGCTAGATTTGGTTCAATTACATCAGACAAATCAAGATATTGAGCCCGTATCCCATGATCTTCCAGAAGCGCCGTTAGATATTGAGCACTGAGCTTCTCCCCTACACTTAGGATCTTGTCCTCGGCCTCGGGAGGCACATCTTCTCTCTTCGGCAGCGAGTCGAGCAGCTTTTCAAGTGCATTACATTCGGCAGATATGTCCCGCTTTAATCTTTCTTCGATCTCGGGGTTTTTGAATTTCGCTGTGTTGAGGTGCTCATGCAGAATACCTGAGACAATGGCGCGATGGCCAGTTGAATTTGGTTTGACTGCCTCTCGGGCAGCTTTCAAAAGGCTTTAAATAGTCCCATGTTAGCATTTCGCACGGACAAAAGAGCCATCGGTCAGATCCAAATTGCTTTCTTGGCAATGATTCGAGGTACGACCGACCTGGTAGGACCAGATAGCTAGGAAAAGGCTTCATACCGATTAGTAGTACCCTCGGCTTTGGACTTACCACTCCTAGCGGAGCAGACGATGGCGATATTGTGGTTTTGAGAGAGGCTTGATCTGACAAAGAAACGAGTTCAGCGAAGCTAGTTGACGAAGGAGGAAGGGCTGACAATGTACAAGGCGATCCTGGCAATTTCTTGCGAAAACTTCCCAACCGAAGTACCTCCAAACTTCAAAAGTACACGCTGAGATGCCCTTCTGTGTTGCTCTTGGTGCTCAACCTGGGCTGCCATTTCAGAAATACTTGTCTATGTTATGAAAAATTCAAAAGTCACTCAATCGTATGAAAGGAATTTGCCAAGCCGTTTAGAACTGCCCTGATTCGCCAGCTGCTGCCGAGCCAAACGCGCTGACTGTGCCACCATCATTCGGACGCGTCCTACGATGTAAAGAGCAGAGTCTACATCAACTATCAGATTACAGGTTATGCAATCAAAACGGGAACTATTCAGATGGTGACAATCCGATGCTGTATATTCTTTGGCCTTGTGAGTATCGAGCTTGAGCAATATGACCAATCGTTCGAGCCAGATTGATTCCGTCTCCTATCTTGCATAGATACCGAGATCATTCAAAACCAATTTGGACTGAGGGGGAAGAGAGGGGAACCCGAGGACGACACTAACGCTTTTGTTTTGGCTGGCGTGAGATTGGGCCGGGACTTTCTACACGAAGTGAAATTTCATTTCCTTGATTGCTATCTCATGTACCATGTTCTTGCATTATCCGTGCAACTCTAGTCGGTAACGCGGCTAGCAACATGAAAAGATGTAATGTTATATAATTCGCTAATTCAGTTCATGACGGGCCGTAATTCTCGCTGATGCGAGAGCATATATAAAACCTCCTTGCTGACGCTCTGCTGAACCCGGAGATCCGAAGCCTTGAACGACGCACGCCTCGAGTGTAAGTACTCCACTACATCTTCTTACTCGACGTCCCCCTCTTAAGCGCATTATACGATCTCACCTTCTCCCCGGCCGCGATCCTCCGCTGCTTGCGCCGCCAATAGCTCTCCTTGGACTGCTGTCTCGCCTTCTCCAAGTTACCCTGGTCGTACTTACGCCTATAGTAGCCCTCCATGCGTCTCTCATTGATGCGCATTCTCTCCGTGGTCTGAGGCTTGGCGCAGGGTCTGCCCTTTTTCACTTCCCCGTTCGGCAAGATCGCCTTATTTTGAGATGGTCGGCTGCGACGGGATCTCTTTGCAATTGCGAATGAAGACGGTTTGTATTCTTCGTCAGAGTCAGGCGCATCGGAGATGTCGGAGTCGTTGTCATTGCCGGTGTTGGGGACAAACAGGTCGTCATGAGGAGCGCTTTGTTGTGTGATGTATCCAGGGAGAGCCCAGCCTTCGCGGATTGCAGTGGCAACCAAGTCTTCAGGGACAGCAGAGAGGGACAAGTCCTCGGGGTTGAAAGCTCCATCGTCTTGGTAGTTTGAAATTGGCTCATACTGAAACATCCCTGCTGTAGCCGGTAGAGGACCCATATTGCCATGCAGGAACAATGGGTGATCAATCGACGAGAATTGTTGCCCTGGCGGAGTGATTACTCCGAAGTTGTGTTGCGTCATCGTGTTGTCTGAGGGAAGTGGCTGCAGAGGGTAGTAAGGTGTGGGGTCAATTGGAGATTGAGAGAAGATCTCGGGGTCGGGGTAGTTGAATGGCTGTACTGGCTGCTCTAGAGGGCGCCATACCGAGCTGGGAAGAGTCTGTGACTGAGGAAGAAAGGAAACGTACCTCTGATCTGCAAGTGATGACTGTGGGGTAGTAGGTATGTCGAAGCCACCGTCAACGCTCTGAAGTGCCTGCTGGTTGAAGTCGAAATCATCGAAATCTAATGTTGCATCAGGCCGAGGTGCGTCAGCGAAGTCGCCTTCTGAAATGCCAAAAGGATACATGTCATTGAAGAATGGACCCTGTCCTGCTGAGTCATCTGGGTTTGTGAGGAGGCTGGGGTTCACGATGCTCTGATATTGAAAGTCGCCCATGTCGGAGACACCCATCTTGATGCCCTTCCTTAAGGGTAGTCTGTGTCCTGGTTGTTTGATAGTGATCTCTGTGAAGCGAAGGTCGTCGACCGACGTGTCTTGTTTTGTGACGGTATATATAGCGAAATTTCCTGTAGATGAGAAAGTGTATGTGGTTGAAATGCAGGAGAATATTGATCCTTTAAGAGACTCGAGAAAACAGTGTTAAAGGTCGAGTCCCTTGGTAATGGGATAACGAGATCTCTTTGTTGTGATCTCTTTGTGCGAGTGCAAAGACAAAGGATAGAAAATCGAAGCAAGGCAAACTTGATCATGATTCTTTGTTGCTTGAGGCCGATAACAATGCTCTCATTGTAATCGAGGACAAAGGGCGCGGAGGCATCGAAGAAAGCAGAACGAGCGTACACGAGACTCAAAGGAAATGATGATTGGATGGTCTCTTGCACGAAGAAAGCTTCTTGCCTTGAACAACCGGTTATTGCCAAAAAAGGTTGAATTCGTCCTGTAATTGCCGCTCAGTAGCTATGAGGACGCGGTCAAGCTGCCAGTCAAAGTACTTCAGTGGTGATGACAGATATGACCAGGAGCATAGCGTCATGAACTCAGAAGCTATACCAGACCGTACGGATGTGCTGCTACCACATCAGTTTAATCCTCCTACAAAGGGTCAAGCATTTCTCAAGATCATCGAGATTGATTACCAAACTGGCAGGTCTCCCGACACCAAAATGATCATAATACAGATTCCCTCTTCGCAGTGGAGGAGTGATACTTGTACGCTCGTGAAGCAATAATTACTCGTGAGAAGCCGATAGGGCATGGCGATTCTGACGCGCTAGCGGCGCGTATAATTTTAAGCATAGCCCTACCCTAAGCGCCAGCCGCAGTGGATGTAAGTATCATCGCTTGGCAATGCCAAGACTCTTGAGGATGGTGTGAATACGTAGGCCTAGTCAGACTTCCACACTGAACGATTACTCCGAGATTCCAAGTCGACGGTGACAGTACTACCACCATCACTCCTTACACTGTCACCCTTCCAACCACAGTTACGACCACAATTATCCAGCGACTCCCGTCGCGCCAACACACTAGGTCACTTCAGTCCTTGAATCTCTATTACATGGTCCCTTGCATAATCCTACGGATTCAAAGACATTCCAATCTAGGGTGGAGTGTCTGATGTCCCCGCAAAGCCATTGCAGCAAGATTGGAAGGTTGATTAAAGATATGCTGATTCCGTATATGACCGTGCCGGCGTGAATGTACTGCAAGGGTTTCAGCTACGAAGAGGAAAGCGCTCTGACACTGGGCCACATACATATAGGAATGAGCCGAGGTTTTCGAGTTGAACGTCCCATTGCTTAGCTCCAGGAGCAATATCAGATACAAGCCAGCCAATGATGAAATAGCCAACAAGGAATCCATGCGAAGTGTTAAAACAGACTTCGCAAAGCACAGAAGACACACGCATCCCAAGAGGATTACGTCTAATAATTATCAGCGTGAACAACCGGCTAAGAACAGAAGGGTCGTACAAGCTGCAGCCGCCATCTGATGCATAAAACGAGCTTTCGTGTAGATATGCATAGCCACAGCGAACGCGGACAGAAGCAGAGAGACTATTTCAACAGCTACGCCCCTGCGATGCGAAGTCGACGGGTCAGTGAAGTCAGGGATGACTCCCGGTGGAGGCTTCAAAGCAGGACCGTTGAGCAACGCTTGCAGTTGCTCTGGTGTAGCATTCGAGATTGCAGACATGGTGATTGCACGGCCTGATGATTTGATCAGGAGGAATATCAAAACGCTGTTATCGCAGGTAGGTAATTGAAAGCACGAAGGAAGAGTGAGTGTGTATAGTCCTCGAAAGTCCGGATACTAGTATTGAGGACAGTTCAAGGTTCCACCCAGAGAGCCTGAAGACAAGGTGCCCAATAGTCCGGACTATCAATCTGGAGGCCTGGACGGGTTCGAACTGAGGCTATTTTGACAATCCGTGCTCCATCGAGGTGCCGGACTCTAGTCCAGAGCAAGGATTGCGTAATTTTTTGCGGTGAGACCTTAGTATCAGTGGCTCGTATCTAGTGATCTAATACATGAGACCGTGGCGGACTGCAATATATCGCTTAAGTCCTGAACTAGGTGGAAAGGATCAGACTGAGATTATCAGACTCAGACGAGAACTTCGATTGGGATCCAAGTTTGAATGATGCTGAAGAAATCGGGCGCAGGATTATGTAGCTGACTATCTGTATTCGTAAGTAATAAGACGGAGAAGAAGGTATTTAAGAGACTTTTTATCAATCAAAGGCGTGCTCAAAAAAAGCCCACAACACATAGATATTGACCAACTACATACTTCTTACATCATGTCAATTACATGCCCTATAACAAAGAGTGGCAAGCATATTACTTCGCATACTGAAGAAGATTGAGCCATAGAGATCTGTTGAAGATATGACGGGTGGATGAATATCTTCCTCCTGAGAGGTGTTTCAATGGCGAGGAGCCGAAATTTTGGCAGACTTATGCATACATAAGAGGGAGGATGAGGAAATCGCAGGTACTGCCGCCATGCTAGCTGCTACTGGGTTTGTCACATTCGTAGTCCGTATTCACCGATTCAGCAATCTGAGATAGCGGAATAATTGTTCGAGGTACCTTAATCTTGTACGGATTAAAGTTCTTCCGACTAAGCCAAGCTCTTTACGATTTGAGGCAATATAGGACCTCAGTAGT
This sequence comes from Letharia lupina, assembly GCF_014066315.1. Taxonomy (NCBI): domain Eukaryota; kingdom Fungi; phylum Ascomycota; class Lecanoromycetes; order Lecanorales; family Parmeliaceae; genus Letharia; species Letharia lupina. The sequence goes on from NW_023502974.1 coordinate 155,752, forward strand.
ATCAGTCTTAAAGCTCAGTCTCTGATCACTAATTATGACCTTTAACTTCTCACGTCACGCGTGTGAGGGAAAACTCATCACGTCAGACTTAAATCTCAAAGCGACTATCGAGCAAGATAACACTGGCTGCTCAACTCCATGAAGCATTGAACCCTACTAACGCGTTCTCCTAATGTCCAATGTCGAATAGCAAAGTTGTCCAACCCTGTCGAGCGAGATGACCACTAATGGCCAAGATCTATCATCAAAAGTTCATGAGGCCGTCGTGGAGGTTGCGTCCGTGCGCATCATCAGTGATCATGACACTCTCAAGTATCATCTCCTCGGACCATCCCTCACGAAGGCGGGACAGGACACAGTCGATCAGCAAAAGGTAATTGCGGATTAGGCTTGGGCTTAAATATGGGACTTATGTGCTGACAGCCATGCAGGTTTCGGAGGTAATATACAATGCCTCCAAAGGCTCTAAGTACTTCAACAACGAGGAACACAAAGACAAGAACCTCACACAGAAGATCGAAAAGATCCTAGCCCGCAAACGGCAGCTCGAGCGTGTCGACCTTGCTTCAGACCTCCGGCGCGCCGATGAATACATTGCGGAGCTTGAGTTGTCTCGAGATCTAAGTCAGACTGTCGTTCATATCGACTGTGATGCCTTCTATGCAGCGGTTGAAGAGCTGGACAGGCCGGAATTTAAGCATGTACCTATGGCTGTTGGAAAAGGTGTCCTTACAACATGCAATTATCACGCGAGAAAATTCGGCTGCCGGAGCGGTATGGCAGGCTTCGTGGCCATGAAGCTCTGTCCAGACCTCATCTGCCTACCCTTGAACTTTGCGAAGTACACGGCGAAGGCGCAGGAAGTAAGGGAGATTTTGGTAGAATACGACCCGCGATTTGAGAGCGCCAGTATCGACGAGGCGTACCTCAACATCACGCAGTACTGCGAGGAAAAGCACATGGATCCTGAAGATGCTGTCTCACAGCTGCGGAATGAGGTCGCCGAGAAAACGAAAATCACCATATCCGCTGGCATCGCCGCAAATGCCAAAATCGCCAAGATTGCTTCCAATCGGAACAAGCCAAATGGGCAATTTACAGTCGCCAACGACAGAGCCACCATCGTCGCCTTCATGCGTGATCTGCCCACCCGCAAAGTCAATGGTGTTGGTCGAGTCTTTGAGCGCGAGCTCGACGCTATTGGCGTAAAGACTTGTGGAGACCTCTACTCTCAGCGTGCCTACCTCTCCAAGCTCTTCGGAGAGAAAGCGTTCCAGTTCCTCATGCAATGCTACCTCGGTCTCGGACGTACAAAGGTTCAACCTGCAGAGGATTACGAAAGAAAAAGCGTAGGGACAGAAAGCACGTTCCATGATATGAGCGATAAAACTGAACTTCGAGAAAAGCTTCGATGGATTGCTGAGGAGCTGGAAAAAGATCTCACTCGCACACAATTCAAAGGCAGGACGCTGGTCCTCAAGGTGAAGCTCCACACGTATGAGGTCCTCACAAGGCAGGTCATTCCTCCAAAGGCCGTCAGAACTGCGGACGATCTTTACACATACTCTCTGCCGATGTTAACGAAGCACGAGAAAGAGATACCCGGCATGAAGCTCCGGCTCATGGGCCTCAGATGCACGCACCTGGTCAGCACTAAAAGGAGTGGCACAGACTTCTTCGGCATGCGGCGCCCATCGGCCGCAGATGGCGAACCAGGCCCCGTAAACACAACAGTGGACGATAACGGCGAATGGGAGGTCTGGCCCGAAGAAGAGTTTGAAGAGGCCGCTAGACAGGAACGCCAGGACGAGATGAACGAGCTGGAGCAACTCAGCCAAGAACAAGATACGAACGGATCAGACCCTCTCACAGCAGAAGAGCAGCTCGAAGAAGCGAACAGACGGCATAAGCACGGCAGAGAGATTCTACCCAACCCCGATCCCACATACAGGGGTCCAAATAGCTCCGTCGGCTTTCAAAAGCCAGCTACAAATCATGTCCCGCCAGCTAAAGAAGAAGAACCGTTCTGGCCCTGCCCGATCTGCGCTCGGCCACAGTCAACCAACGACAAAGACTTCAATGACCACATCGATTTCTGTCTTTCGAAACAGACGATCAAGGAGGCTGCGACGGAGACCTCGTCTTCGCCTCCAGCCTTGGAGAAGCCGCTGTTAGACGGGCGGGGGAAGGAGAATAGCAATAGCAATAGCAACAGCAGTGGCAGTGGCAGTGGCAGGGGTAGGCCCAAGGGGAAGCGGAAAAGCGAGGCGGTGGGTGACAGGGGGAATAAGAGGCTTTTCTTCGGATTGCAGAGGACTTGACGGCTGTATATAGTTGAACGTCATGGCATAGCGATGGAAGTGTATGGTCAATATGGGAGTCCGTCCAGGGCAGTGGAGCTAGGCCAGGGGAAGGTACCCAGGATATCCGATATACCCCTACAGCAAAGCGATAGAAACAGCATGCATTAATGGCAGGAATCATGCCACAGTAACAATACAGAAAGCTGCGCCTTCGAGAGCGCAACTCCATTCCACCAAATGGCAGAGACATCACGCTGTCAAGGCCAAACAAGCATTCCTCCCCACAACCCAGTCAACCATCAGATCTCTCAACCAGTGGGACTATTCCTCAACCTCCTTCCCGCGCCCACATTCTCTCTCCCCTCCAACTTGACCATGCCGGCCCTCCCACCTCCAAACTTCTGCGGCAGCTTACTTTCCGTCGCCTGCCTCTTCAGAGGTGGCGGACCCATTCCCACTACTTCCGGATCTGACTTGATAGCTGTCGCTGCAGTGTGGGCCTGAGAGTCGCTGTTGTTGCGTTTGAGGGAGGCGTTGACGTTCAAGTCGATCTCGCGTAAGCTTGCTGGGTTGAGGTCTTTGGAAGGAGATGTCGGCGGAATGCCGTTGATGGCTGGTGCGTCGGTGTAGACAATTGATTTGCTTGGAGATTTGTTAAGGGAATGGGTGCTAATGGCCTGACGAGGTGATGAAGGAGCTTGCTTGCCAAGGATTTTGTCGTGAGGCTCGGTACGTGAAAGAGTGGTTGGGTACTGATATTGCGTCTTTCGGGGCGTTTCGCCAGTGGGGACGTATTCCTTTAGAGGTGCAGCTGTAATGTCGGCACGAAGCTCTGCAAGAGGCTGCTGAATTGTTGAATCAAGAGGAGGTAGAGAAGCCGATAGGGCCGTGCTCTGGGTAGACACATCGGCTCCAATTTCACGGACTCGGTCATACGTCGAGACAAAATGATCGCCAATGCTTGAGTAGGATTGGTGAACGGTAGATGCTAAGCCTTGCAACGAGGTAACATGTCTGCTGTGATGACGTTCGTTCTGAGATCGTGCTCGTGTCACAAAGTCGTCGAGTGCTTGCATCTGGGTAGCCATGTCCTTCATCTGAGCGTCGACTATGCGGATTGTCTCTTCATGGACCGACTTGGTCGTGGCCTGGATCGAGACGTTATGCTCATTGATGGCCTTCCAATCGTCCTTCATCTTGCTCTTTAGGGTGTCCTTAGATTTCAAGACCTCGCCGACAAGCAAGTTCTCCTTCTCTGACCAGACGTCCATATTGTTGTTGTAGTTCTCATTTGCTGTGTCAAGCGTCGATCTCGCAGACGTGATATCCTTTCGCACGGCATTGATCTTCGACTCCCATCGTGAACCTTGCTCCTCGGCAGATCGATTGATAAGAGTTGTTATTTGCGCGAGCAGGTTTTGACGATCCTTAGAGGCTTGAGCGCGCTCTTCGTTGAGGCATGTCTCCAATCGAGCGGACACATCTCCATCTGCTTGGATCGCACCCTTTGCAGCAGCCGAAGCTTTCTGTCTGAGACTATCGGCTTCATCCTTCTGTGAATTGACATGCTTGACAAGCTCTTCGAAGAGGGTTTTAAAATCCTTTCCAAGCGAGCTGTAGGAAGTGTGGAGCTAGCAATCGCATCAGCGCACGACGCGAGCAAGCCAGGTCTTTCTATTGCTTACCTGAGTATGGAAAGACCCCAGCTCGTTGATGACTTCAGCTGATATACGTCCAGCAGCTGCGGATAGTCCATTCAGTCCTTCGCCAATTTTGCGCTTGACGTCTTCCCGAAGAACTTTGATCTCCTCAAGAACAACGTTCATGTCTTCTTTCGCCCCCGAGGTCTGTTGGTTTACTTCCTTTTCCGAGGCTTCGAAAGATGCAACCTTCCCCCGGAGTAGGTCTTGCGTAGCTCCTAGCTTCTGCAGTTCTTCCTGCACAAACCCCTGCATCCGGCCTGACAGGGTCGCTATGAGTTGTTCTTGCTGCGTCTTGAAATCTCCAAGTTTGGAATCTACGAGCTGAGTAACGTCAACAACTTTGCTTTGTGATGCCTGCCATCCTTGGCGATTAAGGGTTTGCAGGTCAGACTTTCTCTTGACCTTAGAGTGCAAGCCGCCAACATCAGAGACAGTCTTTGCAAGCGTCGAAATGAGTTCTCCCCCAACGTTGTTCAGCTGCTCCTCTGTGACTTGATGAGCTTTCCTGAGCGTTGTTTCTTCAGCAAGAGTTTGCCGCGTATCTGCCAGCACAATCTCTGTCTTCTCCAGGACGTCCTTGGTCTCATCGAGGATTTGCTTCGTGCAATCGTTATCCCTTTTCAGGAAGTTGAAACTACTCGTCAGAGAAAACAACTCCTGGACTTTGTTTCTCAAGTTGGTTTCCATCGTCTCGATCCTGGCCTGCTGCTCTTCGCTGAGGATCCTTCGAGACTCGCTCTCTCCTACCATCGCTTCGTAGCCTTCTGTCGTCAAGTAGACACCGTTGCGCTGTCTAGTGGCTATGAGCTCTCCCTTTAGCTTCTCAATCTCCGCAGTGAACTCGCGAAGAAGGGTCTTCTTTGAGACCATTTGATTGACCTGGGGCTTGTTTTTTATGTTTTTGGCGCGGAAGGCATAGTCCAACGTCGAAATTGTTTCTTCCAAGTTACTTTTCGCCGGCGAGACTGTTGCGATGATGCATGTCTTCGTTCGACCGCCTAAAGAATCTTGCAAGAGTCGGGTGAGTTTGGACTCACGGTATGGAATATGTGAGCCTCTTTCGACGAGCGCGTTGATGACTCTGCCGAGAGTCAGTAGACTTTTGTTGATTAATCCCGCTTCAGCAGCACGCTTGTTCTCGGCTCCACTCCGTTGTATATTCTCGCTGCCAGCAAGGTCCACCAGATTGAGCTTCCCAGCACTGACAAAGTCTTCACCAGTTTCGGTGGTTCTCTTGATATAGGCAGTCATAGTGAAGACCGTATGGCTTCGAGAACTCAGATCGTTGCACTTTGTGGCTGCCACTTGCCGCTTGTGGCTTCCGTCCTGTAGCAGCTTGATACCATCTCTTGCGGTCTTGATGTGGGCCTCCTCCATTCCTTGGACAATCGTAGCGCTATGGCCTTTCTTTTGTGCATCGTCGTAGATTTTTAACTTTGTCGTGTCGTCTAAAGAGAGCAAGTCGCGTAACTCTTCATTATACAATTCAATGAACGAACATTTCACAGAACTCTCCGCCTCATCCTCTTCAAGCTTGCCGAAAAGGGAATGTAGAACTCTTGGTATGATACCAGCCGAGTCTGAGAGAAGTCCCAGAGTGTCTGACATGTCTCCGGACATTGTGTAGGTCTTGCCAGTGCCTGTCTGGCCGTAGGCGAATATAGTACAGTTGTAGCCTTGGAGCATCTGCATCAACTTGTTAGACTGAGGGATTGGAAGGTCTGCTGCAGTCCTTACCTCCTCCAGAATTGGCGTCACAACATCATCGTAGATCATGGATTGATCCGCAGCCGGCGAGAAGACTTTGTCGAAGTGATAGGTCTTGTTGCTCAGCGCACTGGCACCCATCGACAATTCCACATTCTTCCCCTTAACACCGTCTGTAGAGACAACCACTCCGCTATTCTCTCGCACTTCTCGATCATTGCGCCCACGACAGCGAACCACCACATGAATGTTTGTCTCTTCTCCATCGGCGTCGAAATCTCGCTCCTTTCGCTTTTTTGGAGACCTTGAATGTGATGTGTTCGTTGACAGTGACATGATGCTGTCAGCTGGTGAGACGGTACCTGATTGAGTTCTCGCATTGAGCGAAGGTGCGCTTGATTGTGCCCTGGCAGGCGCAGTGGGTCTAGACATTGGCGGTCGCATTGAGTGTTTCTTGTTCGCTAGGCCAGAGGCAGGGCGCGGTATGCCAGCCATTGATTCTGGTACTACAGCTCCTTTCTCAAGTAGAGTTCGCGATATCTGCGTAAGTATATCTAGTCAGAGAGATGTAACAAGTCGCCCGTAAACATGGCGACAAATGCCAAGCAATAAACAAAAGATCTGCGCTAATGCAAGGGACCAGTCAGGGCCGACTTTATGCCGATGGGGCAGATGCCCCTCGGCCCCTCCACCCCTCCAAATGTCAGCTGCCCGTCTTCAGGTAGCAATCATGTTCTCCGACATGACTATTGCTTCCCAGATCTTCCATCCCATTCATGTCTAATCAGATACCGATTTGATACGATGGCAATGTCTTCAAACCCAGCGATGCAGGTGCACCCAGGCCGTGGGCTTGGTTTCCTCGGTAGGTAGACCTCCGTACAAGCTTCGTTCTTGCTAACGGACTATAGTCTTAGGAGCTTCGTTGCACGATGTCTTGACGCGACTGAAAGCCCAAGTACAGGTTTACCCTAGCATAGACGTCTCCTATTCGCCGTCCAAGCCTCTTGCTGCCCCTGTCATACTGAATCTACCTCCGAATGGCATTCGTCTACGATTCGATGGACCTGACCAGAGACTTAGGCTGATCGAGGTCCTGGATTTCACCAAGACGCAGTTGATCTACAAGAATACTGATCTGGTCAAACTACCTGAGACAACAGGGCCAGATTCTTCAACATCAAGTTTAAGCGGCCCAGCCTTTCGACACGTCTACAATAGACTAATGGGCCCCGCGTTTCCTGGAGAATACATTCCACCAGCTTCCAACTCGGGCTTGACACAAGGATTGTACATACTATCATACCCGGGTATCGCATTCACGTTTCCATTCCAGGATTCCAAATGGGATCCTGCCAAGGACTTTGTTTCTTTACTTTCTTCCAACGCTGCTGCACCCGGGAAATCGATGGCGATTTTTGGTGGTGAATCATGGCAAGATGCGTGTCACGAGTTGATGATTACTCCATGCTCGAACCCAAGGTTACTTGCGCTTTCGAGCCGTGGTAAAGAGTTCCGCCCGCGTGAAGTTGATCTTGTTAGAATTCGTGGCAATGGTTGGGTAGACGTTGAAAGAGGGGCCAATACCCCCAACTTTCGGATCAGTCTGGGCAAGACCACTCCACAAGATCTTGTGGCAGAATTGGGCTCACCAGACGCGATATACCACAAATCTGACCGGAAGATGGCTGTCTACAAAATTCAGCATAGGGATCGAAAAACCGCAAGGACCTCATCCGGCACCTTCTACACTAATCATGAAGACATGACCGATACTGATCAGTCTTCTCTGCAATCAGCCACCGACGACTCAGACGCTGAAGAACGGTCGAACGCTACGGGTAACACAAAGGCAGACTCGTCTGCCGAATGCTTCTACAACTACTTCAACCATGGGTTTGATATCTTCATCTCACGGCCCACCCTTCCGGCCCCTAGTTTCTCTTCTGCTGAGAATGACGGCAGAGAGATGGTCGAAGTAGGGGAGTCAAACCAGCTTGTGGCAACAAAGGTTCTCTTGCACGCCAACGTGCCAGGATCTTATCCATTTAATCGCTATCGCCGTAGTCGTTGGGTCATTGATGTCCAAACCTCTGAACTCGACGGTGCCTTGAATTCGGAGACTCCCTTTACCACACTGTCTGGATCCCTCCGGCAGATCTCGCGAAACCATTCTGCGGGTGAGAACGGCGAGGACTCACTCCAAAGGCACATAGTGCTCAACAGAGAATTGGCAGAAAGTCCAGGGAGCAGCTGCGAACTGCTCGGCGGATGGGAGGAAAGCACAGACACCCAGCGAGAAGGCTCAATGGACAGTACGGCCAGAGATGGTCCAGGGTACGGTAACACTAAGCTGTTTGGGTTTCCTGGGTTATTGTTCGAGGTACTCAGGAATGATGCTGTAAGCTGCTTGACGGTGTATTGACGGGTAGGTATTGAGAAATTCTGGGAAGAACACGATAAATATTGCGAAGATACCCCTTCTAGCGTAGTGATATTGGAACTAATGACAACGTATCATTCTTCACAACTAGAATACAGACGAACAGCCATAATATTCCCATGTTACACATGCAACAATCCGTAGTTACTTTCAACGCTATGGGAAACATAACCCAGTCTTGGTTTGAACTCGAGAAATTTCAAGCAATTCGACTTTTGGTGATGACTAAGCTCGACTTTGACAGAATTAGCTGGTTGTATGTCACGATATTGATGAGGCATGCTTGGGCCCAAGCCTTCTTGGAAGAGGACCTTACACCTTCCCAAAAGTACTTTCCCACCCAGACCGAAGGTATCAGACCGCCCAACATACATCAAGCGATGTACAGATGACCTATACAAGTGGCAGAAAGACCGACATCCAACCCCTACATTTACACTACATGACGGGCCTCCATACGCGAATGGTGACCTACACATTGGCCATGCGCTTAACAAGATACTGAAAGACATCACATGTCGCGTTCACTTACGGGAGGGTAGAGTGGACTGGGTCCCGGGTTGGGATTGCCATGGACTACCAATCGAGCTTAAAGCTCTTCAAGAGCAGGGGAAGAAGCCTGGCATTCTGACTGAGAAGGCGGACCCGGTGAATATAAGAAATGCGGCGAGAAAGCTGGCAGTAAAGACGGTGGAGAAACAGAAGAAGTCCTTTCGAGAATGGGCGATTATGGCAGATTGGGACAGTGCTTGGACTACAATGGACAAGGGTTTTGAGATCGAACAGCTACATGTCTTCAAAGAGATGGTGAAAAAGGGCCTTATCTATCGGAGATTCAAACCAGTGTACTGGTCTCCATCATCGCGGACTGCGTTAGCGGAGGCGGAGCTTGAGTATCGGGAGGATCATATGTCTACGGCTGCATTCATCAAATATCCACTTCACGACTGTTCAGAGGCTCTCAAAGAGAAGCTCAACATCAATATAAAATGTCTCAGCGCTGCCATATGGACGACTACACCTTGGACTCTTCCAGCGAACAGAGCAATCGCATTTCACAAGGACATAGATTATGAAATCGTCCATTCTGCGGCCCACGGCTATATCTTGCTTGCTGCTTCTAGAGTCGACGAGTTGCGGAGGCACTGCCAAGAAGGTTTAAAGACCCTTCTTTCCATTCAAGGAAGAGAGATCAATGGAATGACATATCGCAGCCCAGTGTTCGACAGCCAGGCATCGCCCAGGCCACTGCTACATGGGGATTTTGTCACGGAAGGATCGGGATCAGGGCTGGTTCATGTGGCTCCAGGCCATGGCATGGAGGATTATGAGTTGTGCCTGAATCATGGAATTCCGGCTTTTGCTCCCGTCGATGATGAAGGTTGCTTCGTTGACGGCATAGAATGGCTGTCAGGTCAGGATGTGTTGACCACAGGAAACGAGTCAGTACTAAAGCGTCTGTCGGATCTTGATTGTCTCATAGCACGACATGATTACAAGCACAAGTACCCATATGACTGGCGCTCGAAGCAACCCGTCATCGTGAGGGCTACAGCGCAGTGGTTCGCAAACGTTGGCGACATTCAAGAGTCTGCTTTGGAAGCATTAGACTCCGTGAAGTTCATCCCTACAAGCAGCAAGACTCGACTCCAGACCTTTGTCAAGAACCGGAATGAATGGTGTATATCAAGACAGAGGGCGTGGGGCGTGCCTATTCCAGCGCTATACAACATCGAGACTGATGAGGCACTTTTGACTGAGACCAGTGTGTCTCATATCACCTCAGTCATCAAAGAACGTGGCATAGATGCATGGTGGACTGATAATGAAATGGACCCTGCATGGACACCGCCACCGTTAAGGAGTCACCAAGGCGAGACAAAGTATAGGAGAGGCAAGGACACCATGGACGTGTGGTTTGACAGCGGGACAAGCTGGACTCAGATGCAGAGGGTATCAGAAAATCATACTCATATCGCTGACTGCTACATTGAAGGGACTGACCAGCACAGAGGATGGTTTCAATCCAGCCTGCTGACTCATGTGGCGTACCAAAGAGAGACTGCTCAGATCGAACCGGAAGGCGGTCCAGGCTCCGTACAAATTTTACCATCAGCACCCTACAAGAATTTGATAACCCATGGTTTCGCTTTGGACCAGGATGGGCGCAAGATGAGCAAGTCTGTCGGCAACGTCGTGTCCCCGAGTGAAATCATGGAAGGAACACTTTTGCCTCCAACGAAGAAGAAGATCAATGGGGCAATGACCGAAATTCGTGATGGTATGGGCCCAGATGCTCTTCGCCTGTGGGTTGCGAGTTGCGATTACACTACCGATGTACGAGTCAGCCGAACTATGCTACAGGCAGTCAATGGCAGTCTGTCGAAGTATCGCGTCACTTTCAAACTTCTTCTGGGTATCCTTAACGACTTTGATCCCTCAAAGTGCTCTAGCTTTAGAGAACAGGCCAGCAGTATCCACCAAATTGCCCTCCTGCAGTTGCTAGAGGTGAAGTCTAGCGTGGAGAAGCACTACCGCTCAATGGAATTCAACCGAGCTATGGCCAATATTAATGCTTATGTCAACACCAATCTCTCATCTTTCTACTTTGAAAGCATCAAGGACGTGGCTTATTGCGGCACTATACAGGAACGAGCCCAAGTCCAAGCTACACTGTACTGGATACTTACCGAGCTGCAACAGATGCTTCTTCCTGTGACCCCTTTGCTTATTGAAGAAGTTTGGGACTACACCCCGAAGCTCATTAAAGACTACAACCCTACACCACCTGCAATGCGACTACGCAAAAACTCGAGCCTTCCAGTTCAGCAAGACATGGGGAAGCTTTTATCGAAGTCTGATATTCCTCTTTTAATGCGAGCCTTAGCTGCAGTCAGGAATGGGCAGGAAGCTGCTCGAAATGACAAGAAGATGGGAGATTCCCTGCAATCGTACGTTTTGTTGGAGATCAATCCGATGCTGGAAGCAAAAACCCCGGCTCTTGACCTCTTGAGGCGCTATCAGGATGACCTGGAAACTCTCTTCGTGGTGTCTCACGTCAGCATTGTCGAAGGGGGAAATCTATCAAAATTAGACAAAGCCAGGTGGTCCTACAACACGGATTGTGATATTCAGGGGCAGATGATCAGAATACATGTACACGAGCCGGAGCAGGCGAAATGCAATCGATGTTGGAGGTATAAAGCCCCTTTGGATATACCAAAAGAGGACGCTCTATGCCGAAGGTGTGCGCTGGTGGTCGACGACTTGAAGGATCGAACGCCCGGGCTTTTCGAGTACGGTCTCCGTACTTAAATTGCTACTAGGGCTTGAAGCCATTGTAAGGGGAAATTTCTTCCACAACAGCTAGAGTTTGCATACTTGATGAAGAGTCTAAAAGAAACACCTGCAATGACCTCGCTACTTGCAAAACCCCCGTCATGGTGTTCTGAAACCGAATGCATGCTATGATATGTCAACCTTTGTGACGCGCTGTCTTTGCATGTGACTTCTAGAGGGTACTGTAGTCATCAAAGAGACCCACATGTGCCCAAATTCTAAAAAATTTGATGTAAACAGAGGCACCTGAAGCGGCTAGCGCGCCGTCAATTCTACGATCAACTTTGTCTAAAGTTTGAGCACTCAGCACCCGACCACCAACCACCTCCTCGGCGCTTAGTCGTCCACTACCTCAAAATCTTGCACAACTTTCAAAATTGCTTAGTCGTCGACGACACCGTTGCCGAGCCAAAAGGCTTACTATTACCACCAATATGCGGATGTCAGACGAGATCCAAGCTCGTCTGAACCATAGTGTTCATGAGCTTTGTGAAGTCCAACAGCTTTTGGCTACTGCATCAGACCGCGTTCAGACTGCATTCGACGCGATCCAAGTATGCAACGCTCGTGCTGAGGAAATTGACCCTACCATCAATGGATTGAACCGTCAGATCCACGCATTAAACGAAGACATGGATAGAGTCTTCGCTTTACGCAACGATGAGAGTGGCTCATATCTTATACAGGAGAATGCTCAGCTGAAGAGAGATGTCACAGCTCTGCAGACAGCTCTTCGCAGTGAGATAGGGCAGCACCAAGCTCAACTTACCGACTCGGTCAAGCCTGATCAGGAGTTGGTCCAACGCGTTCAGAGCCTTGAGCAATTCATTACTCAACTCAAAACAAGGATCAATGAGATGAGGGAACAGTACGAGAGTGCGATCATTGACAACGTCGACCAGAGACACACCATCGCTGCTCAGGCGGACACTATCAAGGCCTTGCAGGGCACCCCAGGTAAGTATTACAGAGGTTACAGCCCCTTTTTACACGAGGCTGATGACCTACAGCTTTCAATGTTATTGCCAACACTATGGATACCAATGGCGCCACTTCAAATGGATCTATTCCCTTTGGCAAGACAGTGGTTGAGACAAAATGCGGCCTTACTGTGACAATTGAGAGCAGTCCTGACAGCAGCCCCAAGAAAGCCAGCCTGCACCATGGTTGGATCAACGAAATCCCCAGCGACGCTGCAGTTCCATTCCCAGACATCGCCCCTCAATCTCAATTCACAAGTCTTGCCCCAGCCAATGGAGGATCTACACAGGTAGCCATCCGTACACCGGGTAGACCAAAGGGATGTGCTATTGTGAAGGGGACTCAGGAAGCCAATGAGTCATTCGAGCGTATGCAGCGCACCCTGAATTTTTCACCTTGTAGGTGGAAGCAACTTAGACTTTGAAACTCTTGCTAACCCCATCTTACAGTGGCCAATCTTAAGAATGTTATTGACACTGACAACAATGGTACAGCGGATTCATCTTCATCTGCCTCAGGCTCCGCTGTTCCCATCATCAGACCCTTTGGCGGGCATCCTGTGACGCCGAGCAAAGTGAAATCCAAGCTCAACCCCGTGGTCGAAGCTTTCACTCCGTCCAACAGCAGTGGCAAAGATTCAGCAAAATCAGGCAGCATGCAGGCTTCCTCTCCGAGCAAGAACCAATTCAAACCCTCGGTCACCGCTACTACCACCAAGGAGAAAAAATTCGTCCCACCTCACCTTCGTCTTTTTTCTGAGGTCTCCAACAAGAAGCAACCGGTCACCATCACAGAAGAGCTGTCTGTCAAAGACAAGATCAAAGACCAGAGCACGATCGTCACGAGCAGCCTGAATGAATACACAAAGGAAGCGGAGCCACTCCAAGCTACCCCTTTGACCCCTCGTGTTCTACCTCATCTACGAAGTCTGACCAACGTGATCAAGAATGAAGATGCACCTCCGTCTCAAGAGCAGCGCTCTGGCGAAGGCAAACACAAAGAGGATACTATCGAAGGAATTGAGCTCTTGTCACACGAGTCGGCGCTCAGCGGCATGAATGAGAACATGGAAGTCGCAACCACCTCAAGTGCCTTCGTGAGGCCTGATCCAGGACTTCAAGCCTGGCTCGATTCTCAAGAAAAAGCTCAACCCAACAATGCGTCCGCCAACGATCCAGCATCCATGACCAATGACACGCTCATCGAGATCGAGCCCGATATTTCACCCAAAGCTGGCGAAGATAGGACAGTACCTCTGCCACCGGGCTTCATCCCAATCTCTGCCAAAGACGCTCCCGTTGAGACCGAAACAGCTGCTCCCATTAATCCCGACCAAGTTGCTTCTCCTATCGCCACCCACAGCCGCGTCATTCACCGCAACCCAACCGTCGAGGACGAAGGTGCTGCATCAGGGCAGGAAGTCTCAGTCAAGCCCAGCTCTGAGGAAGAGAAGAATGCTGCTTTTTTGGCCGAGTACAATAGGAAGCTCAGCTCAGTCAGTGAGAAGTACGGGAGGGATTCACGCAAAGGCTCGGATGCTAAGGAGGATGGTGTTGACCCTATTAAATACGAGGGTCCTGACTCCGTAAGTCTTGCCATGTTACCAGTCAGTCTTTGGGTGCATGTATTAACGCACGTACAGAGCTACATTTCTTCCAAGCCCACTGGTACGCACGAACCAGGGGCCCTCCTCGACAAGGAGTGCTACAACTTGGTCTTCAAGCCGCGCCAGGCGGTCAAGGTGGATGACGTTGGGCAGGAGTGGAAGGCGGTCCGCAAGAATGGAAAGGTGGTTTACGTGTTGTGATGAAAGACGTTGTTCCCATATTTGTGGCTACTCATACGGCAGGCAATCACTCCCTGGATCCTATCGATCAGTGCCGAAGCCTTTAGATAGCCACAACTTCGACAGACGGTGAGTCACGCTTCGGTGTGCATCAGGATATGTTATCGGAAATGAAAATTTGCTTGTCAAAGACGTGAAGCCCGGGTAGTGTCTTCATATACCTGGGGTTTCTTCCTTGCCACGTAGGAAGATAGTTAGATGCTGTTGATCTGCCTGGTAAAGCTTGTCCCTCCACTGTACTTGTGTCATTCTGAGGATTATACGAGGGTACTGGTGATCGACCGCATACCAAAAGTAAGACGCTACCAAGACAAAAATCGAATAGGCCAAGATACCAGTACCTCGGCCTGTCTCGAAAGCTTACTCCTCATCCATTGGTCTTCTTTATCTATTGGTGGAATTCTCCGATTTTTACAATGGCAAAGGTTAAGATACCGCTTATTGACCTCCTCCGAGAAAGTCTGCTTTTCACACTCAAGAACGACTCGTACAGACTTGATCCTCCCAAGTATGCAAATACAGAAATAGTATACCGGCAATGCTGCTCTCCAAAAGGTTGCTTCCCGTAGAAATGCTTCATAGTCCGAGGCTTATCTCACTCGATCCCATTCTCTCACGCTATCGGTGAACCATACTTTCTACCACGGCTTTTTCCCTTTTCTTGTCCCTTCTCAACTCTAGACAACTCGCCTCTCAACCAACGATTCTCCTCAGCTAAGGTCATTCTGCCTTCCTCTTCAGCCTTCACAAGCTCTTCGAACCAGGTCTTCTGTGCTCCGAAATGCTGCGTGATCTCTGCCCGAAGTGTGGTGAAGGAGGCCTCGAGGACCGACTTGACGGCCAGGCTGCAGGTGCAAGGACAGGGCTGGGGTTCACGCTCTAGATCGAGGGTAGAAATGAGCAGAGGTTTTGGTGCTGCTTTTGGTGGGGATGGAGATGGAGCTTTACCATCTGGATAGGTGGTGGAAATCCGCCAAGAGGTGTTTGCTGCTTTGGGGGGAGACGAAGATGGAGAGACTGTGTACCCTTGGAGAATAGTGTCGGTAGCAGAGTCACTTGACGATCCCTTCAAAGATGAGGCAGGAGGCGGTGCATACTTCTTCGGATCTGGAAGCCCTTTATTAAGCTCTGGGATACGGGGCGATTTCTTGAGGGATGGCCATTGAATGATTGGACCATCAGATTCTGAAGATTTCGGCGTGATCGTATGACTATCGGAGGCAGAAGAGACTGACAGGCTGACATGACCTTTTTGCTTTGGCTCCGAGTTTTGCTTGACCCCGGGTTCGGTAGACCGCGTGGACGGCAACGAAGGCAGCAACTTGGGTGGAGAGCTCGCTGGAGATCGGCTGATAGGATTGGCCGGAGCATCAGAGATAGAAGGGGTTGGCATGGATGTACCAGCGGACTCGGAGGAGATAGACAAGCTAACATGGCCTTTTCTCTTAGACTTCGCCTTGGAGGGTCTTTCGCCGGACGGGTGGGTGATTTGCAAAGTAGGAACGGGCTGGCGTGGCAAGCCCGCAGTCCAGTCGACTACAGTATCATCAGAACGTTCCGTTGAATCCGACGTGTGAAGATGCGACACCGCTGTTTTGTAGGATTTGTTACTGGTTGCGGAAGACACTGGCGAAACTTGGGTAGCACGTTGAGGCGTCTTGGGGGGAACATCCAGCCATACGTCTTCGGGCTGCTCGGACATGAATTGGACTTCCGAAGCCTCGGCATTGTCTTGAGAGTCGTTCGTTCCAGGGCTAGGCGGTTTGCGAGGGCCAAAAAGGACCTTCGTCTTTGTCGGAGGGTTGGTAACAGAGAGTCCTTTAGACAATCTAGGATTGCTAGCGCTCACTTTTCTTGCCTTGGCCATCATACTCAGGTAAGATGTACTCTGGACGTCAGACTGGCGAGATGTTTGAGCGCGACGCATCGATAGCCGACCTCCTGGCTTGGGGCTAGGCCTTGGTGGTATGGGTGGAGTCGAGCCGTCCTCGATCGATGCTTGAAATGACGATGATTCTTCTGTCTCGGTCTGCGAAGAACTCTCTATAGCTTTTCTCTGTACAGTCGCACTGGAGCTTCTCGTAGTGAAATGAGTAGGCCTTTCTTGACTGTCGTTGTTGGATTTATCTGGCCCCACAATTGCATTGCCCTCTCGGACACCGTCTCGAGGATTCATTGCTG
This sequence comes from Letharia lupina, assembly GCF_014066315.1. Taxonomy (NCBI): domain Eukaryota; kingdom Fungi; phylum Ascomycota; class Lecanoromycetes; order Lecanorales; family Parmeliaceae; genus Letharia; species Letharia lupina. The sequence goes on from NW_023502974.1 coordinate 172,255, forward strand.
CCATTGTGGACTCTTTGGAGGGCGGCTCCCAGTGGAAAGCTCCTAGCGTCTTACGTGGAGTAGTGAAGTCGAATAGAGGATCCTCGGAGTGCTCAGCGATATTGGACGACATAGCTAGAATTCCCTTTTGTAATGGGCGGGGTTCAGCAAACACCGAGCTTCCCAGGCTCTTTCGCTTCCTCTTAACAACAGGCGATCGACGAATACCAGAGCCGATGTTCTGGTGTGGGAGCATGGCGCCACTTCCAATCTGTGTCCATTCCACATCGATAACTCGAGCACCTCTGTCATCCAAAGCTTGTTCTCCCAGTGCCTTGCCATCGAGATCGAAAAGCAGCACCCTCCCATCTGAACGGCCCACAGCGATATAGTATAACTCGTTCGGTAAGTCATGTCTCTGTTCAGGCTCAGCATCATCTGCTCCGTCGAATTGACCGATGATGACTTTCTTTGTCGAACAGACGATTGATAGACTTGTTGCTGGTCGTCTGATATGCCACGACTTAAGCAAGACTGCCTTGTGCTTGGTAGGCTGCGTAAAATCGACAACGCAGCATTTGCCGTCAGCACCTACGGTGACGACTGTCGCTTTGCGTCCCGGTACAAACGCCACTGCCGATATGCCGGATTCCTTCGGTCCAATACCGCCTAGATCTATACTAGGATCATAACCCTCATAAGTTACACGACCTCCTGTCGCCGCGTTCTTGGTCATATTCCCTAGGTGAAGCCCTCTCATGAACGCCTTTTCGCCACCAGAGCCCCACACCCCAGGATTTTCGCGACGTTCGCCATTGCCATGGCTGTCGTAGAAGTAGTGGGCGTCATAAACTGCAGCTGTACCGTCTGCAAACGCGAGACAGAAGTAGTTCTCTCGCTCTGGGTGAAATTCGGCAGCGACTACCGCAGATGAGGAGGACTGAGGACGCAGTAGTACCGGTGGCGTTCTGAATGCTAAGCTCGTAAGGTGGATCGTTGGTGGAGCGGGTGATGTAGAAAGTAAGAATTGCGAAGTACAGGAGAGAGCGAAGACAGACGGAGGTGAAGGGTGGGTATGGGCGGGGTCAAGAAGCTTAGAGTGCTTCAAGGAGTACGATTGGACGGAGTTCTGAAGTGTAGTTGTGAAGAAGAGGTTCCTCGACTCTTTGGCATACTTCAATAGCCTGACTTGGCCCTGGGCAGAGTCAGCTGGATTGAGAGGGACTTTTGGAAAGCAGGACACCGACGTCTGATCCTTTCAATCGATAGCTTCTCTGCATCCCTCCACTGATATCGTGCAGCACCACCACTTGACTGTCGGCGATAGCGAGCATTTCTCTACTGCTGGCAATCTTCTTGGCTGCAACAATGCCTTCAGAGCCTGAACGAAAGATCTCAGAGATACCGTAAACATCCCAGATGTACACTCCCTTCCCCGTGGTTATGATCAATCGGTTGGACGGTGGAAAAGAGAAAACACCCCAGCCACGAAAGCCAGGCTCTTCTGTAGCACCTGAGGATCCTTGGCGTGAAGGAACGATTGGAGGTGGGTTTGGTGCTCTGGCTGACTTCGTCATTGCTGCGTTCTCCGGGCTGTCATTTGCAAAGTGTGAAGTGTTTTAACATCGTCTGAGGTCAGCAGAGGATGCTCTTACGGTAACAGTCCAGCCAGGGAAGGCGCTATAGAGGGATTCCATGAAAACGTTACTGCTGCCAACATAATCAATCCTGGAAGGCGCCCTCGTTGTAACAGAGTCTAATTTCCCGTTCCGATAGTCCCTTATCAGCGCTTCGACGAAGAAGCGGTAGGTATTGGCGGAGGCTCGCTGATCGCATGATTCTTGGTCTCGAGGTAAGGCCTTGGCTTCTGGGCCAATGATAGCATTGTCAATCTAGAACGGCTAAGCAGCTGTAGGGAATGGCCACTGATTCGGAAAAAAATGCCAGTCAATAATGACACCTAGCCCATGCTCCCTCCACTAGCATTGTGATTGCCGATCAAACCTGCCATCTCCAGTAAAGCTCTGTCTGATTCAACATCTTTGCCCATCCTCAAGGTCTTCCTCGCTGCCGCCTCTCGATCTTCGAAAGCCCATGCGGCTCTTTGCTTTTCGGCCTCTTCATCTCCGCCGCATCCCCAGATCTCAAGACTCTCAATCTCGAATCGATCTTGCCAGTCGTTCTTTCGGGTTTGACTCGGATGAAAAGAGCCACCTCCATTACTATCGTGGTTTAAAACGCCGAATTCTAGAGAAGCATCAAGCAACAATGAGACAGCGCCCAGCGTGGCATGTTGAGAGAGGCTAGACACTGGTCTAGCCCGAGGTGGAGGGTTTCCAAAGCTGACGCCGTGCTTAGTGAATGTAGCATACTCTGTATTTATAGTGCTCGCTCGGAAGACCTCGTGTATCGGTTCAAGCTGAAAGAGTAGAGCATCAGATCCACCTATAGCTTCTTTGTATGTATGCTTCCAAGGCACATCAAGGTACGCGCCGAAGACCACCCTTCCAGATGTACTGTTGCCTGAGGCCCCGTTGGGGAATCGCTTGGGGGGTAAAGTATCGGCAAAAGCACGTTCCCGTGCACCATCCGGTTCTGATGGCAAACGAGTGCCAGACACGAGCAAGAGGCTGGGTGCGCGCCAGTTGAAGACCTTTTGCTCAATCGACCCCATACTGAAACCAGCTTCGCCTCCCATGTACAGCGGTCTCAAGCGTCGGAATAAATTGCTTCCTTTGAGGAAGAAGGCCAATTGGCAAAGGACGTTGAGATCAAGAATCTCTCCTTCTCGAGGGAGAAGTGGCTCGAGCGGAGTATCTGGTACCTGCGGTACAATCGAAGGTGGTTTGATAGGCGAGGATAAAGGCGTAGAGAATGACGATTGTCTTCGACGTTTCGAGAGGTCTATGTTCTTGCTGAAAAGGAAGTGTTCAAACAAGGGGTTGAGGCCATCGAACATGTAAGGAAGAGACTAAATCATTCCTGATTCAGCATTTCTCTTCTGAGGTCAAACTTAAAACAGGCCTCCAAAGGCTTCAAGTTCTGCAACAAGTCTCGCAACTCGAAATGCAGTACGAATGAGGAAGACATGGCTCGGACAAGACAACTCACTGCGGGTATGATAATGTTGAATGAATGATAGAAAATGCCTGGATTCTGCTCCGGTGTGAAAGACCACAAAATACTGTCCGCCACTCGGCGAAGGCCTTCAACTCTCGCTGCTGTCAAACGCTGCGCGTGCCCGGAAAGGCTCTCCTGCGCATCCAATGGCGCAATGATAAGAAGTAGCATAAGTAAGCGTCTGAAATTATCGACTGGTATTTGGGCGTGATGGATCTTTGTATCGGCTCTTTGGTCGAGCTTGAATACCTCTATAGCGTCCAACGAGTCCAATGCCGCCAGAGCCAGTTCGTCGTCGTCCTCTTCTTCCTCGTCATCATTCGCGGGCTGATCGATAGAGAACCGCGGCGCATGACTTTGGATAGGAGATGTAATCGCCGTTTCTCCCGACCCTGGTTGCTCTTCTCGCAAGGCGTCCAGCGCTTCTTGTGACGGTTTTTCATGGACGGAACTCATCCTCCGATCGAACACTGCCAGACTTCTGAAAAGCAATTTGTTGCGATCTGCTTTCCCATTCTTTAATACTCTCCCATATCTCTCCGTCATGATGACAACGACCTTAAGCATGGCCTCGATCGTCAGAATACTTGGGGCCAGGCTAGGGAATGGGAACGCCCCAAGATAAGTAGCCTACAGACCGCATATTAGCTAATTATAGATTGTACGTAGCCCAAGAGGCATACCATCTGATAAACGAGAGGTCCTGGGCCAAGGGCATCAGGTATGACCAGAAAGCGACATAACGTCTCTTCCTTCCAATAGTGTATGCCGTCTTGCTCATCGGCCAGCGATCGAAAGACATCCTTGAAGTGGGTGATCTCCAAAGGCGTGAAGCACTGGATGGCCGTTAGACTGGGGAGGTTGGACCGCTCGAAACAGGCATCTTCTCACCTTTCTAGCGAAGCGTAACGCGAGCTCATGGCTGAGTTGCTCTGCAGGACTGTTAGCTTCAACCTCGTTTCTTGTTCCCAGGATACGGACCAGTGGACACGTTACGAGCACCTTGCTCCTCGGAATGCTGTTGACCCATTGCCGGTTTGTGCCAGTGCTAAAAACGCTGGGGAACGGGCGTGACCGTCGACCAGCATAGATAAATTCCTCGAGCATCCAAATTCCTAAATCCGATTTATCGCCGTCTTGGCGTGAACTGTTAATCAGGCCGCTGTGGAGACAACTCCTCCTGCTTCAATTGTCCTCCACGGTGACCTTCTCTCATTGCAGGGAGCAGGAGTGCAAGTGGCATTCACGGCCCACGGCCACAGTTATGTCTTCCATGACAGCTTCAGCATTGCTAAAGAGCCGAGTTCGCCGGCCCTCGATGCTTAACAAATTATCAAAAACCTCTGATCTAATTGACCTTTTCCCCAATGGTGCCAGCGTTGGCTGGTCCGGCTTTACAGGTGTTGGCTATCCGAAGTAGGTGCCTCGAAGCTCAAGCCATATCAATCGGTCTCACAACGCCTCTAGAAAGGTTCCCACCGCCCTTGCCGATCATGTGGAGAAGAACAAATTACAAGGGAAGCTCAAGTACTCCTTGTTTGTAGGAGCGTCCAGCGGAGCAGAGACGGAAAATAGATGGGCAAGGTTGGACATGATTGAGCGTCGGAGTCCTCATCAAGTTGGGAAAGAGATTGCAAAAGGCATCAATGAGGGCAGGATACATTTTTTCGACAAGCATCTAAGCATGTTCCCCGTGGACTTGATGTACGTGAGTACGCACTGATGCAGCTGGGTCAATACCTTCGCTGAAATAGATAGGGTTACTACACGAAAGACAAGCCAAACAAAAAAATAGATGTGGTCATTGTGGAGGCTTCAGCTATCACGGAAGACGGAGGCATCGTACGCCTACAGCCGTGATCTTGCACCGCATCTTGGCTAATAGTCTTCATAGATTCCTGGTGCAAGTGTGGGAGCGTCCCCAGAGCTCATACAAATGGCAGACAAGATTATCATAGAAGTGAATACAGCCATGCCAAGTTTTGAAGGACTACACGACATTACGATGACTGATCTGCCGCCGCGAAGGAAGCCTTATCTCATTATGTCTCCTGAAGATCGGATTGGGACCGCTCATATTCCAGTCGATCCGGAGAAAGTTGTGGCCATTGTCGAGAGCGACTACCCTGATCAGACGCAAGGAAATGCTCCTGAGGACGATACATCCAGGGCTATCGCTGCACATCTGATCGAATTCCTGAAGCATGAAGTTGCACAAGATAGGCTTCCCAAGAGCCTATTGCCCATACAGTCTGGCATTGGAAACATTGCGAATGCTGTAGTAGGGGGTCTAGCCCACGGGAATAATTTCGATAAGCTCAAGGTTTGGACGGAGGTGCTTCAAGACTCCTTCCTAGACCTCTTCGACAGCGGTCATCTCGACTTCGCAACTGCAACATCGATCAGGTTCTCTCCTGATGGGTTTAAGAGATTCTATGATGGCTGGGAGAATTATGCTGGGAAGCTGCTCTTGCGGTCCCAACAAGTCTCCAACTCACCTGAGATCATTCGACGATTGGGAGTCATTGTAAGTATTTCAGAGCCCATCATTTTCTCTTTTGGACAATTTCTTGAGCCTTGAGACATTCTTGGGAAGTGTTTACCTCCGAAACACGTTCCAACGCTCGAATTTCCCCCTCAAACAGGCAATACTGACTGCGAATTTTTTTTTCAGGGCATGAACACCCCTGTCGAAGTGTAAGTCTTTGCCAGAAATCCGGCAATCCTTCTGAATTAATACAGTGACAGTGATATTTATGCCCATGCTAACTCGACTTGTGTCATGGGCTCGAGAATGTTGAATGGCTTGGGAGGTTCTGCAGACTTCTTGCGAAGTGCGAAGATTAGTGTTATGCACACACCATCGACTCGCCCATCCAAGACAGACCCCACAGTACGTATTTTCGGAGCCCATATTTCCCCTTTTGGATCGTTGAGTCTTGAGACATGTCTTGGGAGCCTTTACTCTCGATACAAATGTCGAGGCCCAATGTACCTCCTCGAATAGGCAATACTGACTGCGAAACGCTGATAGGGCGTCTCATGCATTGTTCCAATGTGCACGCACGTGGATCAGACTGAGCACGATCTCGACGTTGTTGTAACAGAACAAGGCCTTGCTGATGTTCGTGGTCTTTCTCCTCGCGAGCGAGCCCGCGTCATTATCAATAAAACAGCACATCCAGACTACAAGCCCATTCTGCTGGACTACTTTGAGCGAGCAGAATATGAGTGTCTAAAGAAGGGCTGGGGTCACGAGCCTCATATGCTCTGGCAGACTTTCAAAATGCATAAGGAGCTCAACGACCATGGGACTATGAAGATAAAGAACTGGGATCCTTGAAAAGAAGGGTGAGAAGGTGACGCTTTCAATGTTTTCCTAGTGTATGTACTGTATACTGCTGCACTTCGTCGCTTGAGCTTGTAGCTTATGAGGAGGTAGGGACATAGAGACCGAGTTGGATTGATTGACCTTGATTTTGTAAAAGAGATTATGATCATGTCCCGCATAACATTCGCAGAAGAAAGGCGAATGTCTTCCTTTCCGATTCAATGTTCATCTCGAGCATCTATGCCACTGGGAAGAAAATAGGTATGAACGGATTGTTTTCTCTTTTCATGTGCATTCGATCTACATGGCGGAGTAAGAGGCACCAACGCCGTCCCAGATTGCTCACATGATGGTGTATAACCGCAGCAAAGCGCAGACATTCCGACTGGCGCCCGCACTGGGATGCGGGGAATTGTACGAGTACAGATGAGATGGGACTTGCTACGGTACAACGGCCAGATCTGAAGATCATACCGGTGTTCTTGGGACACCGGACCAGTTGGGCGCAAAAGAACCTTATCACGCCCGTGACACTTTCGATGAAGCGGCGAGGCCCACTTTCTCATAAGTGGTTAAGCCTCGGAAAGCTCAAAAGATAATTGATGATAAGGTACTTGATCAGATTTCCTAGAATCTTGTTAATGACGGATACTTCTCCGCTACCCCGGTCAGTGTCACACATGGCATTCTTCCCATGGAAAAGCTGTTATAAGCTGTTATGCGCAAAAAGCAAAGAGGTAACTATCATTAATTATGAAATGCAATGAATTGGCAGCATTCAAGTACCCCCGTACAGTAATCTCTCCGTGACGCAAGAATTGGCGTAGTCTAGCCAGATATAGCCATGGCTTTCTTACCGTCTTTTCCAATGACGGAGAGGAGGTCCTTTAGTCGTGCCTCAGAAATCCTTGATTCACCAGCCGAAGCCAAGAACCCCGCTCTGTCCCGCCAACCAATCAGCAAGCGAGGCTTCGCTTGCAACAAGTACCCAAGCTCTCTCCTTCCTTCCTTCTTTCTTCTCCCACCTTCCTCTTCTTTTACTCCATAACAACAACTCCCTGATCCAATACTTTCCATCATAATCATCATATCATTTCCTTATCAAGTTCTCACTGCACAATACAACTAGAGCAGTAAAAGACTGCAACAATGACAGGCGTCATGGAAGCTCTCAAGCATCAGCCGAGTGTGGCTCCTATTCCGAGCGTACGTCCACTCTTTTCTAATGTTGCCCCGACACGGGCTTTTTGCTGCTCTTGTTTATTGGGACTTCGACTGACCTCATAGCAGGTGGTACCAGGTAATACACCTATCTACCAGGAAGCTGGTGATGTTGGCAACCGCACTCTCTGGTAAGCCTTCCCCTCATCCATCCCTAGGCAACCATATTCATACTTGTGCACATCAGGGTCGTCTTCGTCATTATGCTCATCTCCTCCATTGCATTCTACGCCATGGCCTTCCGTGTCCCAGTCGTAAGTAATCCACCCACCCTACGGAATACCAACCGCAAGATGCGTCGACGCTGACTTTCGTAGCAAAAACGCCTGTTCCACATCTTGACTGCCTTCATCACTACCTTCGCTACCATCTCCTACTTCGCCATGGCCGTTCACGATGGTGTTGGCAAGAATGAGATTACTATCAAGCACACCCAGAAGCACTTCCCCGACACCTTCCAGACCGTCTACCGCGAGGTCTACTGGGCCCGCTACATCGATTGGAGCGTCACCACCCCACTTCTGCTCTTGGATCTTTGCTTGCTCGCTGGACTGGGCGGTGCCAACATCTTAGTTGCCATCGTCGCTGATGTGATCATGATCTTGACCGGTCTCTTCGCTGCCTTCACTGTCGAGGAGGGCCCCAAATGGGGATGGTACGCCATGGCTTGCATTGCCTACTTGGTCGTTGTCTACCAGCTCGCCTTCAATGGTCGTGGTGTGGTTCAGAACAAGGACAAGAAGACCGCTACTTTCTTCAGCGCCATTGCCGGATTCACCCTGGTCCTCTGGACCATCTACCCAATGTATGTTTGCACGCCAATTCTAGGCATGCAAAACACTAACGCGTCATAGCATCTGGGGTGTTGCTGATGGATCTCGCAACGTCAGCGTTGACTCCGAGATCGTTGCTTACGCTGTCCTCGACATTCTTGCCAAGCCCGTTTTCGGATTCTGGCTCCTCTTCACCCACGACTCCATGTCCGGGTAAGCAATCATAATACTCCTTACCGACCTTATGCAAGGCTGATTTCTACTAGTACCGCTACCTTAGAAGGTTTCTGGTCCAAGGGCATGTCCACGGATGGCGCCATCCGCGTCGGTGACGATGATGAGGGTGCGTAAACGCAACATCGTACACGATCTGCCAGGTCATGATCCGCTGCCATATGACCACAAATGCAGAGTCTACAAAAATCGGATCAGAGTGCCCAAAAAAGAACATGTGGAGAAGCTAGTCGTGGAAGGTGGAACCTAAGTATTGAATTGTGCATAATGAGCTTGAGAGGTGGTCAAAATCTTGTGCTGCAAATCTCCCTTTCCTGTCTCTCCTTCTTCCAGTTCTCATTTGCTCGGCAGCATTGTCCGAAGCATGTAACATAAATGACAAGCCTGAGAAAGTTTTGTGTTCCAGCCTCGCATGCTCGTGCTACATGAAAGTGCGAGAGTGCAATGTACCTGGCCACCAATTTCGGCGTATGTACATGATGCGTAAGTATCTTCTTGTCATCGACTCACATGATAAGCAAGGCCGCGTGTATGCCGCCGGACACCCACAAGAGGTACTGTTGTAGTGACCTACTGATATCGTCTTAACTGACTAGCCCCAGCCTCAACCACTGCCTTTTGAAGACTCATTTCCAACAATCCAACAGTTGATGGCAAGCTGACAGTGATGACATACTTGTGAGATCTGCATCTTAAAATCATACAATGAGTAGCATACCTTGACTTCGCTGGAAAATACTCGTATGGCCGAACAAGATATCTTCTTGATAAGCACGAAAGTACGCACCAATCACTATGAGTTGTTGAACCCTCAGTAATAACATTTTTGGTTGGTATATCCGCGTCGAACGGCTATGCTATAAGAAGGTAGGCTTCTCGGCCGTACGCTGAACTTCCTGGGGAGCCAGTTAAAGAGGTTTTTATTCGGCGTCACATGCAGTTCCTCATTCTGTAGGGTCCAACTCCATTGCGATCTCTTGACTAAGCAGCAGACTAAAGATGGGTGCGTTGGGCGCCACATAGTCCCGGTTCGGATTATATATGATTCGACAGCGACGATGCCGTTATTACGTTGTAACTGGTAGCCCAGCTGCTAGAACCCTTGAAGACCAAGACTTATCTCAAAGGAGACAGGATAATGCATGACCCGGTCTTTACCGAGAGAGTTCGATAAACACCGAGCCTAACCGAGTATCTCAGCGTTCCCAAGACGAGCGTCGTGCGGATTGTTGAGGATTGAGCTTGGAACTTCGAAGTTTCATTCGACTGGATTGCTACCCTGGGGTAGAGCTTAATGGATCTTGTGATCAAAGGGTTCGGACAATGCCGTCCTACCTTATCTTACTCCTCTTTGATGTACTCCAGTATACTTTATGGAGCTGGCCCCTCTTCCCTCGATGCTGGGGATATCCCTGCCCTCCTTCCATCTCTCAAGTCGTATTGCACACCTCTCTTTACTCTTCAGCTTTTGACCATCGTAGCAATATTCAGAAATATTTAGAAGTGTTCAGAAGTGCTAGGAAGTGTCCAGATATACATCGAACAGGCTCTTAGAAACACAAGCATACATCAAACATTGTCACGATGGCACCAGCTATTCTTGGTGCAGATGTGAATGGTCTAAATGGCTTTCATCCTCCAACATCCAAGGTCAATCTTGACTCGACCGAAAGAATCCCAAAGGGCCACCATCCCTCAATTTCCACGACAATCCCGTTCAGAGATATCACTACCAATGATCACCCAGCGGCCTTTGAACCCGACACATGTAATGGGAACCGTCATCATCTCTCGGCACCCGCAAACGGTCTTTCAAAAGAACCCACACGCGATCATGAACAAGCAGACTCTGGTATCTCAGACTGTTACCGCCCTGCGGCATCTGCTACAAGCACTTCTATTAATCCCACAGACGACGCCCATCAAACGGATTCTGACATCGCAAACGGTAACATCTTTGAGAAGACGCAGAACAGAAAAGTGGATATCGGCCCTCATGCCAGCATCGTTGTGCGAGAGTGGAAGCTCTTGCGGAACTCAGTCACTAATGTGACGCCCACGTATGTTGATACCGACTATCTTGGGGTTGCCAAAATCACTGCAGTCTCAAAGTGAGTGCACCCTTTTACAGTGAGGGCCTTGTCAGAACTCATCACGTTGAATGGGATTGTCCCTCCCACATACTGCGTCTGATCGATCAGCGGATATCAGAATCTTCAGGCAGCATTCTTGAGCCTCATATGTTTGCCTAGTGCTTGTCAGAGAATCTATAAAAGAGAACTCGCTGACATATGGACCAATGAAGGCATGGCATGAATGTAAAGATTAAAGACAAGGCTGCCGCTACAAAGCGTGTCAACGAGAGCGTAGAATTCCTGGCTCAACGCCTTGCGGATGGTCGTTCTCTCTATGGTAAGATTGATCACAAGGGGAGATCTCCCGATATCTAGAGCATGCGTTCAGTACATAAACGCTAACTTGTCCGGTCTCTTAGGCATCACAACCGGCTTTGGCGGCAGTGCTGACCTTCGAACACTCAAGGTCATGGACTTACAGCGGGCATTAATCCAACATCAACACAGCGGTATTCTCCCAATCGATAAAAAGGCCGGATCGATCCACCTCTCGTTGGGCAAAGCGCCGGGCGTCAATTTCATGCCCGAAGAATGGGTTCGAGGTACCATGCTCGTTCGCTGCAAGTCACTCCTCGCTGCCCATTCAGCAGTGCGCTTCGAGATCATTGAACTGATTATATCATTGCTCAATAACGACATGATACCTTTGGTTCCTTTGCGTGGCTCTATTTCTGCATCCGGGGATCTTCAGCCGCTGTCTTATATCGCCGGAGTACTGGAAGGTAATCCAGATTGCTATGTCTGGACAAATGACGGTAATTTAGGCCGGATTATTATCCCAGCAGACGTGGCACTCGAACATCTAGTGCAGAAATCCATCACTTTTGGACCGAAGGAAGCTCTTGCAGTCTTGAACGGAACCGCTGTATCCACCGCAGTGGCAGCACTGGCGATGCAGGAGTCACATACTCTAGCCATCTTCTCTCAAGTGCTGACAGCCATGGGAGTCGAAGCCCTGCATGGGTCAACTGGCAGCTTCAACGCTTTCTTCGACAGAGTCCGCCCTCACCGCGGTCAACGAGAAGCCGCTGCGAATATCCGCCTGTTCCTCACCGGTTCTCAGCTTGCTCACCCTGAGCAGGAAGATGAAGAAAACCGCATAGGTCTTAAGCAAGATCGCTACGCTCTTCGCACATCACCTCAATGGATCGGCCCTCAGCTCGAAGACCTCGCTTTAGCGCACGAGCAAATCACGGTCGAATGCAATTCGACAACCGACAATCCTCTCATCGACATCGAGGGTGGCGCCATTCATCACGGAGGAAACTTCCAGGCAGCCTCTATCACTTCGGCTATGGAGAAAACCCGCTCTTGCCTGCAAATGTTCGGCCGGATGCTTTTTTCTCAGTGCACTGAGCTCATCAATCCGGCTATGAACAACGGACTGCCACCCAACCTTGCGGCTGATGACCCGAGCACGAGTTACACAATGAAAGGTGCAGATATCAACGTTGCAGCCTATATGTCTGAACTAGCATACCTGGCAAACCCCGTAAGCAACCACGTGCAGACTGCAGAAAATGGCAACCAGGCGATCAACTCGCTGGCACTGGTCTCGGCGCGATACACCCACATGGCCATCGATTGCTTGTCGATGATATGTGCAACGTATTTGTACATCTTGTGTCAAGCCTTGGACATTAGGGCTATGGATCGTGGCTACCTCAGTGCCATCGGTCCTGCTGTCAACGAAATCACTGCGCACATCTTCGAAACTGCGCTTAGCGATGCCACCAATGCGACTGCTTTGAATCAGCTGCAATCGAAATTGCTGGAGCAAGTTGTGAGGCAGTATAGTCTCACGACCTCTCTAGACACTAGTGACCGCTTCAGCGCAATCGCCGAGGCCGTGCAGTCCACTCTGACAACAGCCCTTTACACCGACGGCAGCCTGCCAAAGCAATTCGATGCTCTATCAGCCATCAAGCGGTGGACGGATCAGACGTCGACGACTCTCCACAATCTCTTCCTCCAGCATCGACAAGCCTACTTTACCGCTCCGGACGCCACCCCGTACCTCGGAGCCGCATCATCACGCATGTACAGTTACGTCCGCAAAGATTTGCAAGTGCCCTTCCACAAAGGCTTGGCGGATCACCCAACCAAGGATAACAAGCTGAAGACGCTTGGCTCGAACATCAGCATCATCCATGAGGCTATGAGGAGTGGACGACTGTACGATCCTGTTCTATTGTGTCTGGGAGCGCATCCGTGATCGAACCTGAGGCCGTCTCAGAGGCAAGAGGCCCATAGGAAGCCCATCTTCAAGGACATCAGCCCGTGGGGCGACGAAAAACGACATTTCACGAGCCAGAGAATTGCGGCCGAGATGAATGGGATCGAGCATAGAACAGAGGCGCCATAATGAATGACATATACCGCTCAAACAGCGTGCAATTTGAAACGTAGACCATGTAGTGAGATACGTAATAAATAATTGACAGCCCTTGCCCAGCACGAGAACAGAGGTGGAAGTGACTTAGATGCATGCTGCCACCGACGAAGCTGCAGGCAGGGTGATAAAGTGCATCACTGGAACAACGATGAGACTCCCAGTCAGGCCATCTCACCATCCAGCATCCAGCATCCCTAATCCGCCATCCCGACTCCACACAGAGGCAAAGTAGTGCTTGAATCGCGACAACGAAGTAAACCCCCTCCTCTTTCTCTGGCGCAAAATAAATACCTTGCGAGTCAAACCACGCAACTACTCCCATCGTACCCACCTTACCTACCCTATTAGACATCCAGCATCACTCAGCCTTAAAATTACAGCCCCGTCCCTACCTCCCGAGCCTCCCTACCTAACCTACTCGTGCTGTCCAGAAGTGAGTTCTTTGATAGAGCGAGGACACCAATAGATTAACCGATATTCGGCTAAGTGGAAGGATTTATTGGTGTCCTCGCTCTATCAAAGAACTCACTTCTGGACAGCACGAGTACCTTATACACCACCAACACCCACACAGATCCCCCCCAAAACCCCAAGCACCAAGCACCAAAAACCAAGCACCAAACCCCAAACCCCAAACCCCAAAAACCAAGCACCAAAAAACCAAACCCCCAACCCAGTCCTCTAATAAAACCGTCCTATTTCACGACCCCAACCCCAACCTGCCGTCATTGGTTGGACTCCGGGTCCCACTTGGGGGGAGATTGGGGCTGCGCGTCGTTTACGTTTAGGGCTGTAATTAGATCGACGCGCCGCGCAACGTGGGAGACAGGCATCGGAAAGCCTTCCGTTGCAGGATTAGGCAGACGGGAACTTCTGGCGGGAAGAAGAGAGGGGGGGGGGGGGTTGGAAAGGGCTGTGGAAGATCAGATCGTGGTGGTTACTCGTGAGAGGTTATTGGTTTGGTGGCATGTTCTTTTTTTGTGGTGGGGCCCCGGGGGGGGGAGGGTCATCGGGGACGATTACCAGCAATGAGTCGGGCAGTTTGCGGTCACGCGAGGCGCAAGCAGGATTGCGGGCAGGAGAGTGTTTTGGTGGTGTTAGGGATACAAATGTTTAGCGAGAGATTTCTAGGTATTCAGATTGCTCGGGGTCTTGGTCGCTTCCAGAGAAACCATGACCCTTTTGTCCGTCCAATGCACTCTCCGAACACCAGTATTGTATATGTACAGGGGTATATCTCTCAAACAAGTCAAACGCTAGCAAAGCAAGGTCCCGATGATGTGTTGCGTAATGGTGGTGGTGATCGTTTGATGATTTTGGTAAAGTGTTTGTGGTGCAAGAAAGTGGTGGTGGTGGTTCACGGCGTTAAAATTTTCCTCGCTGACCGAATCGGCGGCGCACGTGCTTGAGGCTGATAGCTTGGCGATTGGTGGTGTGGTGCTCTTAAAGTGTATTGGTGGCATGATGCAAGTCATATTTTGCCGTGCATAACCGGTTTGAGATCTGACATGGAATGGTAGTGTGCGACCAAAACCGGGTAGAGAAATCAAAGAGGGATTGGTTCCTGAGAGGCTGAGAATCGAGTCCCGGTGAATCCAGAGAAATGTGCCGCCGGGGAGAGGGGGGGAGGAGGGGGTGCCAGTGTCCAGCAGCAGGCAAATGAACGAGTCCAATGAGTTGGCTTCCCACAACGTGTCCAATGGGAGAATGTAGTCCGGGGGTTTGTTGAGTCATGCTGAGATCAGAAAGCACAACTGCAGGGCCAGAGCCCTACACGGTAGACCGAGAGAGATTGTGTAGTTTGTGGAGCCAGAAGTGTAAAGTGTGGTAGAGAGAGAAGGGATGACCCTATTTTGGGATTTTGGGAAGAGGGCGGTTGGGTGGTGGACCTGGGCAAGGAGGGTATTGGGGCTGTTGTGGACCATTGTAGTGATATGAGGGAGGCATTCTGTTCAATTGGAAGAGGCGAAGAGGTCGGATTGAGAAGGGTCTGATTGATGGAAGATTGAATATTTGACTTGGTGTGAAGCGGCTGGTGTACTTCCTGGCTGTTGATGTGGTTACTTGAATGTGTGGAATGTAATGCTGTGTGGTTTTAAGAGAGAGTCAAGGGGGGGGAAGTGCTGGATATTTATGATTTTTGGCGAGGCCGTCATCATCAGCAACGGCCGCCAAGTCATACTGCCGTGCAGAGCCGTGGTACCTTAGTGGTAATTTGATTTTCGGAGCTAAGTTTGATGATGAAGATATTCAGGGCCCAAGCAGTGGGATGAGAGGCTGGTGGGCATGAAAAAAAGGCATGAGACAGGGGCATCGGAAGAAAGGTCCAAGGGAATGGGAATGGGAAAGTAAAACGGGAAAGGTCAATCGCTGAGTGGTCAATCCTTTCCCTGAAAAGTGACGACTTCGAAGAAATTAGCGCAATTCTTCCCGGGGCTGAAATTTCGGTGTGGGTTGGAAATTTAGAAAAAAAAGTGGCCACCTGATGACAAGACCCCCCAACTCCCAATAATTTGGCCAGGATCTTCCGCCCCCTTGCTACCTCCGCCAATCTCGGAGAAGAGACGTTGCAGAGAGACATTGAACGGTTTGCTGATTGCTTTGCAAATTGCAACACAATCAAAACCTAAGAAAATGATCGGGAAACGCGGCTGCAACAGATTGTTATGCAAATCAATCCGTCGACGTGACATCCTACCCTAGGTCCTCTCGGCTTCAATGGACCAATGGTCAAGGGTGTAACACACCAAAACCATCCATTGACTCGTGGACCTTGACATCACCAACGCAACAGTAGCGGCTCCCAAAACAGCGGAACCTTTGCACACTTCCTCTTTGACATCTTCTAGCTTGCTTGGTAGTTACGGGCTGCTTACGGCCCCCCCGGATTGCCTGTTGCCAAAATTGGAACCGTGTCAAATCGATAGTACGATTGAAGTTTCATGGGGGGCCAGGACGAAAGCGAAGATCATGGATACGAAGAGTTGCTATCAGCAGCATGCGTGCAATGCAAGTCATCTGACTCCGTTTCAAAAGCACCGGAAATTATTCAACCGAATGGTGAAACCTTGCCCCCTTTTCTGGCTACGTGACGACAGACGACAGACAGGATAGCCATGATGTGCTTTGATTGGCAAATTGCGTTGCCTGGAGAAGTACATACAATCGAGAATCAGCTGGTTACGGTACAGAAAATCAAGGCGGGTGTCGCCGCCATCTCTATCACAAGCGGGACGTTGAAGGCCTCGTGATGCGTTGTGGCGCAGCGACTGGGCGTCTCGGCTTCTTCCTTGATTGGAGGCAAGCTCATGAACGACAAGAACACCATCAAATTATCACGCCACCACTGCGGGATACTATTACCGAAAAGCCATAGCACAGACGGAAGTATGTAAGGGGGTGGTGTCGTTGACAAGCTTGCATCGACAGATTGGATGATCTGCAGGGATAAAGCACAAGCACGTTTCCAACCGAGCGCACGTGGCAATATGCAGCTAGGAAATTAGCGCTTCCTTCTCTGCAGGTAGCCAAGGATGGTAAGGTAGTTAAGGTACTTTAGGATCAATGGGTCCTCCGTTACAAACAATCGTCCTAAGGTACTTTTGCATTATGCATGGCCCCTCGTATCAGATACTCGTGGTCTCCACTCGACTGCCAGAAGACTTCGCCCGCTCCGATCTCAGTCTCACATGCTTATGGAGAGGTCGTTTCGACGACATGTGCAATACACCCAAAGAAAATCCGATAACCCGAGCTTGCTGTCCCTGCACTTCGGCTTATCTCACGACTTTCCAACATGATCAACCTTGCAAAGGAATGCACACTTCAACAGACAATCGGACCGCCCGATTCTACAGAACAAAGGGGAGCATTCGTGGATGCATTTTAGCCTCACAAGCTGCATGTCATATGTAATGCTCAGTACAGCTCCGGAGCGCTGGGTTTGCGGATACACTTTGCTAGGCATTCCTAGATCGCCCCTAGAACCATTGTGGAAGGTTTTGGCCTGTGGCTTGCATGCGGGAAATTAGATTTAAGAATGCAAAGTGGCTTCAAGCACATCAAGCTGATCTTGAAACAAAAATAGTATCAGAGCAATCAGTATCGGCAAGATCAAACGAGCTGTGGGCAAAGGGCGCTCAAGGTGTGTGTGCGTTATGTTGATTGTGAGCTCCAACCCCTGCGAGTCTTGCGTGGCTCGGAGATGTCCGTCAACGGTTCAAGGGATTCAGACTTCAGTTCTATGCAGTCCTGCACTATCATACCGTAAACTTGTTATGAGAAGATAGAGCACCTTGAGGAAACGCGACGGCTTGAGTGCTGACGCGAGCATAGCATTGGAAATGCTGATCGCCGCCAAATAACAAGCCCCGAGGGCGTCTGAGGGCATCAATATTTGTCATGCTCACTGAGTTGGCCCAATTCAATCTTCCATTCCGTCTTTCCTCCTCCCACAACCATCTCGGTGACCACATACAGCTTGCCCAAACAGGTAATTCCCATCGAAGCCTGTGAATCCTTCACATCTTTGTTGGCTCCGATTCCATCATCTTTGGGGTCCACCAACACCGCATCAACCGGAGCAGCTTCCCAAAATGTGAATACAACTGGGGCCATTCCGTGGAACGAGAGCTTGATTCCTAATCCCCTCGGGATTGGCACCGATGCAGCCCAACCCAAAGTTGCGGAGATTCGCCATTCCGAGTCCAGCGGCCTCGGACTACAGCACCGACGTTGAGGCAAATTTTCCAGAAGTTGAGGATGGTTCGAACGACGAGCATGATGCATGACGCAGCCTGACTGCAGCGTAACGAAAAACCCCTCACCAAGATGATGTACTTTGTCCTCACAGTCTTGACGCACATCAGAAACAGACGTGAAACAAATGCAATGCTACCTAAAATCTGCATTGCAACGGTAAGCTCATGCAACCTGGAAAGCTATCAACGATCAGAAACGAAGGTCAAACAATGGCCGAAACATCGTACTATCGTCATTGTCAACTTAAACTTAGGCTTTGGGATACCGGAAAAGCCAAGATAACAACACGCAGACTAACTCGACGGGGCCTTCATCATCGCAAAGAAGAACCATCATCCTTCTCAAAAACTACGTAGCTGCACGGAAGCGTTTTTATTCGTCCATCATCTGGCCCTCTCCCATCTGCGTCGACGTGATCCATTCTTCCATCATAGCCTGTCCGGCACCACCAGCCATTTCTTTGCCCTTAGCGATGCCTCTTCTCTTCACCACAAGGCAAAGGATTCTACCATATATGCTGAAGCCATCATAAGTGGTATCCATACCCAACTTCTTCTTGTCATCTTCCCCACCATCCTCTTCCTCTCCCACAGATCCTTTGCTCTTGTTCTTCGCGGAAGGCGTCTCCTGTGCACCAACATTCCCTTCATCCGAACCGTCGGAGACGAACAACCCTTCCTGACTCTCCTCCTTTGCCAATGTTACCCTCTCATCTGCCTCACCTCCCGCAGCAGAGGGTAGGTCTGCCATACGAACACCCTCGCTCTCTTCGCTCTCCTCGGTGATCAAGCCCGGAGGACCTTCGCCCACCTCAACCGGCGCATCTCTCGTGCCCGTCAACCTCCCATCTGTAGTCCCCAGCCTGCCCTTTTCTGTTTTCGCTGTCTTCATCTTCCTGAGAATAGAATGACGGGAGCTTGTTTCAGTCAGGAAGACCGCGACTTCAAAGTCATCTGTGCACACACGCGTCCGTAATCAGCCGTTAGAACCTGCACCTCTGACCTCACTTTCAGAATAGCTGGTGCGGGCATACCCTCGACAACAACATCCTTCCACCCCTTTCTCTTCCCAGCCTTCCCCGACTTTGCCTTAGCATTTTCCTCCCTAAGCTTCGGCAACACGAGCGGGCGGACAGCCTCAATTACACGCGGTAAAACAGGATTGCGTGAATTGAGGAGCCAGCGGTACGTGTCTGCGGGATTGTCAAGGTAGATGCGGCATTCGAGGACGGAGTATTGGGTTATGCGGAGGTAGCGGCGGATGGGTGGCATTCTGTCAGATGTAATAAGCAGCACCCATATTTAAGAAATGGGCACGCCGAACTGTTTTGCAAATCGCGAAGTAGCCTTTACTGTCATCATTATGGCAGTAGGACAGTGAAGGTCAAGGGCAATGTTGAGAATTCATCGTCGACCGCGCCAAGGCCGATATCTTGGCGATATTTTTGGCTTGCATTGAACGCAAGCATCATCACGCATCCAACTCCATCTGCTTTCACCTATTGCATCGCGAGTCCTTCTTGAGCATATATTCCTCAAGCCTGCCCCTGCTCCAGCACGTCACACTACACTATGCTCCAGCTACGAGCAAACGCAGCAATGACCGCTCTCCGCAATTTCTCCGCCCTCCCATACCTCCAGCACACCTCAAGAACCACATCATCACGAACGTCTCTACTGATATGTGCGTCATGTACCGCTCGTGCATTCAGCGCTGGTTCTGGAGGGTCGTTAGGACGGAGTACACACACAGGGTTATTGCAGGGAAAATGGAGATCGTTGGCAGGACTACTGGGAAAGCTTGAGAAGAGGCCAGGGCTCGAGCTGGTCATGCATGAGAAGCCGGAGGTTTCGAGAGGAATGAAGGTTAGGAGCAGTGTGAAGAAGCTGTGTGATGGGTGCAAAGTAGGTCACTTGCTTGATCTGGCAGGACGGGAGCATTCCCAGCTGATGGTACGTCTTTGTCTACAGAGTGTCAGACGGAAAGGATATGTCTATATCATATGCTCAAAGAATCCGAAGCATAAGCAACGGCAGGGATAGAAAGGGGTGCGAGGGATTGAGATCTCGGAAGTGACAAAAGAGGGATGGCAGAAGGATTACGCCAGCGTGGGTTCTTCTTGAGGCGCCAGCACCAATTGCTCGAGGGGATGAGCAGCGCGGCGTCTCAAGGGATTTCACACCAAGACAGGATCCACTGTTCTATGCAAACACAGTGCCAGTGAAGCATATGGCACGGGTGTGGTACACGAAGAAGGCTTCAGCACCGAGGTTCCACGATGCCGGATGACATCGCATTTGATACTGCCGGCTGTTCCAAACCATATACATGTCAAACTCGACTTTCCACCCATTGACATTCCGGCTTCTAGTTTTCCCCTTCACCATCCCGGGGTCCATTGAACCAATTTCTAATATGCTTCCATCCAAACAAGCCTCCTCCCGCTTCACCCCACACTCTTGTATCAGGGCCCATACCAGCCTCCTGCTTGGCCACTGCTTGCTTCATTCTCTCCACCTCTTGCTTCTTCTCCATTTCTCGCCTCTTCTCCTTGATCTGCTGCTTCCTCTGCTCTAGCTCTGCAGCCTCTTTGTTCGCCTCCGTATTCTTTACATCCTTCATCTTTCCCTTCAACGCATCAATTACCCCCCTCCCATCATCACTCCGCCCCTCTCTCATCTTCATCTCCTCAATCGCCTCCCTCTCCACCTCCTCCCTCTGAAAATCCCTTACCCTACCCAACTTCTCCCTCCACTCCCTATCTTCCTGGTCTCGCGCCTCCAACTCTCGAATCCAGGCGTCTCTCTTCACCTGCGCTTTTCTTTTCTTCGCCAGATCCGTATACTCTTTCCGTTTCAGACGGTCCGCGTTGTAGTAGTACGAGCCGCCGAGCATGGCGACGAGGGTGAATGATTGCGCATAGAGTCGGTAGCGGAAGAATTGGTTTGTGCGGGCGCCATTACCTTGGCGGATGGAGCGGCTGGCGTTGTAAAGGGCCCAGCAGGTTACGGCGACGCCGAAGGGGATGAGGGGTTCTTCTTTGAGGCGACGGGTGAATTTCTGCCAGCGGTTTTCTTCAAAGAAATCGCTGGAGAATGGTCAGTTGAGGTACCTTGCGCACGGGAAATCGATGGAGAAACTCACGCATCGAAAGAGGAGGGGAGAGGTGCGTCGGACATCTTGGATTAGGAATGTCGAAAATGGGAAGAGGGAGATATCAAGAGCTCTGGGTCATGAGATCATGCAAGCACGAGGTCCAGAAGTAAAAAGCTGCTGTCTTTCCAGTGCATTGGTAGCAGCCGTAGATCGAGAGTGATGTAGGAAACGAGCAGTGACTGCCATTGATTCGAGATCTTTGCCTTCTCGGGGTGGTCCATCAGATCGATCGACAGCGGAAAGATTCCGCCTACTCGTACAGCAGTGAGGTTAGAGGAACATTTTGACCGACTTTTCTAAAATTCACTGGAATTCGCTCTCCACATCCTCATTTGAGCTCTCCAATCTCTCAAGTTCTGAGGGTCCAAATCATCATGGCTCCCATATCAATGCTAAATGGCGTCCACAATAGTATGCCACTGACCGAGTACTCTGCCAATCCAACCTCAGAAAAGACCGCAGCTTCCTCTTTAGTACCAGAAGCATTTCTGCTCTCTGACGGCCACCCAGATGTATGCAACGCGCCTCACCTCACCTTAGCCTAAACTAATTGGACACGAATAGTATCTCCGCCTGATCCTCACTTCTCGAGTATACGAAGTCGTCAAAGAAACTCCCCTCACTCCAGCTATCAACATTAGCAATCGACTAGAATGCAAAGTTCTCCTCAAAAGGGAAGACCTCCAACCTGTCTTCAGCTTCAAACTGCGAGGGGCATACAACAAAATGGCACATCTCAATTCAGAAGAGAGGTGGAAGGGGGTGGTCGCTTGCTCGGCTGGTGAATGAAGCAGCACAACCATCTCCAGCTCTGAGCTGAGAGAGTATAGGGAATCATGCTCAGGGAGTCGCATATTCTGCACGCCACCTGAAAATACCTGCCACCATCGTCATGCCCTTAGGAACCCCACCAATCAAACATCTGAATGTCTCCCGACTTGGTGGCTCTGTTGTACTACATGGCGATGATTTCGACTCAGCCAAAAGTGAGGCACACCGCCTGGAGAAGCTGCACGGCCTCACCAACATTGCACCCTTCGATGATCCGTATGTCATTGCTGGGCAAGGCACAATAGGCATGGAGCTGCTGCGGCAAACGAATCTGCAAGACTTGGAGGCAGTCTTCTGTTGCGTTGGTGGGGGTGGACTGATAGCCGGCCTGGGAGTTTACATCAAACGCATCGCTCCGCATGTCAAGATCATCGGTGTGGAAACTCACGATGCCAATGCCATGATGCAGTCGCTAAAGAAAAAGAAGAGAGTGGTCTTAAGAGAAGTCGGCTTGTTCGCAGATGGTGCTGCAGTCAAAACCGTTGGCGAAGAGACATTTCGGCTCTGTCTGGAAGTCGTGGACGATATCATCGAAGTATCAACAGATGAGACATGTGCAGCCATCAAAGACGTATTCGAGGATACAAGATCTATCGTCGAGCCCGCTGGCGCTCTAGCTTTGGCGGGCTTGAAGAAGTATGTGGCATGGAATCCATCTACTAATCCTAAACGACAGTTAATTGCACTGGCTTCAGGCGCAAATATGAACTTCGACAGATTACGGTTTGTTGCCGAGCGTGCCGCTTTGGGTGAACAGAAAGAAGCATTGCTTGCTGTCAAAATACCCGAGAGACCAGGGGCTTTCGCTGAGCTTGTCAAAGCTGTACTTTCCCATTCCGTGACAGAGTTTAGCTACCGGTATGCCAAAGAAGGCTCTGCCAATATCCTCATGGGCATATCCATCAATGCATCCACAAGGTCCACGGAGCTTCCAGACTTAATCCAACGTCTAGGTCGGGACGGCATGGATGCGGTGGACCTCAGTGGCGACGAACTTGCCAAGTCACACTTGCGGTACCTCGTTGGTGGTCGCAGTGATGTCCGAGACGAGCTCCTGTACATGTTCGATTTTCCGGAACGACCAGGAGCATTGTTCAAGTTTTTGACTACCTTGCGATTAGATCAGAATATCTCACTCTTCCATTATCGAAACCATGGAGGTGATATCGCCCAGGTGTTGGCTGGCATCCAATGCTCCAAAGCCGAGAAGCAAGAGTTGGAGGGGTTCCTCACGAAGCTGGGCTACCCTTTCTCTGAGTGGACAGACTCGCCTACGTATCGGATGTTCCTCCGCGAATGAGGTGGCTGTGATGATATGGAGCCGCTTAGGTTCCAAGGAAACAAATGCCGTGATATGTAATCAGCTCAGAAGATGCAAGTGACATGTGCCCGCCAATCACTGGAGAATGATAGTCGACAGTAGCTTCAGACTTCGTGCTTCTGACAGTTGGATATCTCGGAGATTTTCCTACCGCGTTCCAGATACCCAGGCCGGCTGTTGCGTCTGGGCAGCAATCAATATCAGTTGAGGTTCTAGAAGACTTTGGAATGCACAAACGTAGAGCAACATACCCTGTGATCAAGAAAAGAGCTAGAATGTCTAGTCGAATGGATCTCGTGAGTTGCAAGCTGCTTCTCTTATCCCTGCTGTGACGGAATAACTGCCAGGACCGGCCACTCCAACTGACAGTCGAGGCCCCGAGGCGTGATTGCTTTCATCGGTCCCTGTTCATGATAAAATCAAGCAAAGAACCTCTCAATGTTCTCGTGTCCAGATCTTGCTATTGCGTTTCAAGCGCGGCCAGCTCGGTTCAGATTCGCTGCATTACCTATGGTGATGCCTTGACACCGGCAGCGGTCATTAATCAAATCTATCCATCGCTTTTGGATGGCACGTCTAGGCAGGAGGCCCCAGGGGATGAATAGAAGACGTCAAAGGTAAGGTGTTCAGTAGAAATACAAAGGATGAAGCATATGCAGAGGCCCAGAAGCAACCACTGCCGCGTGCTCATTGTGTTGAGCTCGCTTTGCTCAACGCGTCGTCGTGACGAGGTGAAAATTTTCACAATGGCAGACGCACACCCTTGCTGTCGCTTGCAATACGCACAATACGCCTATCATCGGATTTCAAGATGCTCCTCCAGGATACCGGCAGTCCAGCTTACCCTGACTGGCTTGCACTGGCGATTGTCTTCACCTTACTCCTTCCGCTGCTATCATCGAGGACTGTGCGTTACCAGCCCATCTGGTACATCTCCTTAATTGCTGCAATCGATGCCCTTTTCTCCTTACCTAACACGAAGTTGAAAATCTTCGTGATACTGTTCTTGTTCCGTTACGTACGACTCATCGTCAACTTAACAGCCTTCTGCTTATACAAACCCGTTGCTATTCCCACCCATCCAAGTCTAACGGCAAAAGATGTCACGGTCATCGTACCAACAGTGGCACCGTACGGAAAGGACTTCGAGGAATGCATCCAATCAATTCAAGCCAACGGACCTGCCAAGATTGTCATCGTTACTGCTGGACCGGGTAACTATGAGAGGGCGATTCAAAGCGTTGACATGTCCTCAAACATTCTGATCAAACATTGCCACGTTCAGAACAAGCGGGCACAGGTCTGTGAAGCTCTAGAAGACGAGGTACGAGAAGAGAGAGAGAACAATGGAGTCTACTACACAGGAATTGTCTACCACACAAAAATTGTCTACCACACAGGAGTTGTCTACTGCACTGGAGTTGTCTACCACACAAAAATTGTCTACCACACAGGAGTTGTATTCTGCACTGGAGTTGTCTACCACAGGAGGTGTCTACTACACTGGGGTTGTCTACCACAGGAGGTGTCTACCACACTGAAGCTGTCTACCATAGGAGTTGTCTACTGCACTGGAGTTGTCTACCACAGGAGGTTTCTACTTCACTGGAGTTGTCTACTGCACTGGAGTTGTCTACTGCACTGGAGTTGTCTACCACAGGAGGTGTCTACTTCACTGGAGTTGTCTACTTCACTGGAGTTGTCTACCACAGGGGATGTCTACTACACTGAAGCTGTCTACCACATGAGTTGTCTACTACACTGGAATTTTCTACTACATAGAAGTTCAAGTTCCGAAGTCGATCAAACCCCTTCTCATCTTTTACCCAAGAGAGAGAATGTTGGAGTACCCCTTTTCATCTCCCTCGTCTCACCCCCACAGCTATGACTAGATGTGGACTTTTCGCTAACCATCAGCGGCCTTCCAGGTACATACTACCATCACAGTGCTCTGCGATGACCATGTCTTCTGGCCTCGGAACTTCCTCCCCAGCATCCTCGCCCCTTTCGAAGACCCAAACGTTGGCTGCGTCGGTACAAGCAAGCGAGTGCGCCGCACCGTCTCAAACTTCTCCTTGGCCGGCTTCTGGAACTTCCTCGGCTGTTTATACCTCGAGCGACACAACTTCGAGATCGCTGCCACCAATGCCATCGATGGAGGCGTCTTCGTCATCTCCGGCCGCACGTCGGCTCACCGCACGGAGATTCTACAGCCGCAATTATTCCGCAACGGCTTTCTAAACGACTACATCCTCTTCGGTCTCATCGGCCCTCTAAATGCCGACGATGACAACTTTATCACGCGCTGGATGGTCGAGCACGGCTGGAAACTCAAGATCCAGTACTCCGAGGACGCGTGTATCGAAACCACGCTGGGAGAATATCCCAAATTCCTCTCCCAATGCATGAGGTGGGCGCGTACGACCTGGCGTAGCAACCCCCTCAGCCTTCTATCACGCCGAACCTGGACCACCCAGCCATGGTCCATCTACGCCGTCTATCTCACCTCCTTCATCAACTTCGCCCTCTTTTACGACGTCGCTCTCCTCACCACGCTCCGGATCTACCTCACCGACCCGGCAAGCAGCCATCCCGTCACGCCCTCCACCGGACTCCTGACCCTCTGCCTCTGGATCCTGTGCTCCAAGCTCGTCAAACCCTGGCCGCATTTCCGACGGCACCCCCGCGATCTGGCCTACCTGCCCGGCTACATCCTCTTCGGATACTTCCATTCACTCCTCAAGCTGTGGGCGCTGCTGACGTTTTGGAATGTCGCGTGGGGATCTCGACCGCTGGGTGAGGGGGAAGGAGGGGTGTCGGGGGGTGTGAACGGTGGGATGGGTGGGGATGTGATCTCGGGGGATGACGGAGAGGAAGGGGTGTCGGAGGGCGTGAATGGTGGGACGGGTGGGGATGCAGCTCGGATGATAGGGCAGGTGGAGGGGGGTGCGGGGGTGGGAAGGGAGGAGTTGGAGGGTAAGTGATCCGTGCGATATGGCATTCACAGCTGCTGACAATGTGCTAGAATGATTGTTTATGGGGGGATGAGATGGATAGATGACGGGAGGTGTGGGTATGATACCCCTATAATGACTGTTAATACGAAGTAATGAGATAAATAAATGCCGCGAGGCATGGGTATAATACCCTTAGAATAATCGTTAATAGAGGAAATGAGATAGATGAATGCCGTGAGGCACGGGTATGATACTCCTAGAAAATCGTTAATAGGGGGAATGAGATAGATAAACGCCGCGAGGTGTGGGTATAATACCTCTAGAATAGTCGTTAGTAGAGGTAATAAGATAAATAGATGGCGTAAGATATAGATATAATACCCTTAGAATAACTGTTAATAGAGGTAATAAGATAGATGAATGCCGCGAGGTATAGATATGATACCCTTAGAAAATCGTTAATAGAGGGAATAAGATAGATAAATATCGCGAGATATAGATATGATACTTCTAGAAAATCGTTAATAGAGGAAATGAGATAGATGAATGCCGCGAGGCACGGGTATGATACTCCTAGAAAATCGTTAATACGAGGTGATGGGATAAATAAATAGCGTGAGGTATAGGTATGATACCCTTAGAATAACTGTTAATAGAGGTAATAAGATAGATAAATACCGCGAGGTATAGGTATGATACCTCTAGAATAATCGTTAATACGGGGTAATAAGATGGATAAATGCCGCGAGGCATAGGCATGATACCTCTATAATGACTGTTAATATGAAGTAATGAGATGGATAGATAGCGTGAGGCACGGGTATGATACCCTTTGAAGAACTGTTAATAAGGGGAATGAGATGAATAGATGGCACGAGGCATAGGCATGATACCCTTAGAATAACTGTTAATAGGGGGAATAAGATAGATGAATACCGTAAGGTACGGGCATGATACCTCTAGAAAATCGTTAATGGGGGGAATTAAGATGGATAGATGGCACGAGGCATAGGCATGATACCCCTAGAATAACTGTTAATATGGGGTAATGAGATAGATAAATGCCGCGAGGCATGGGTATAATACCCTTAGAATAACCGTTGATACGGGGTGATGAGATAGATAAACGCCGTGAGGCACGGACATGATGCCCTAATAGACATGTATTAATCCATCAAAGTTCCCTCGTCTATGTACTTTACAGCCCGCCGAAACCCCGCGGACGGTTCCCAAACGCCGGTATATTACCCCTGTACACAGTCATACACGGCTTCCAAAACCCGTGTCGGAGCCGTCAAGTCGGGGTCTTTGGCCATGTTTCTGTCATTCGTTGCGGGTAAGGGATCGAACGAGCCCGGGATTTTGATACCGAGGAGCCAGGTATCCACGGGAGCCAGCATGCGGGTTCTGGGGCCGAAGTCTTTGGGGTTGAGAACAATCCCATCACTTTGAGCGTGGGACTTGCTGCTGCAGTCCATCTCGCCTTCGACGTCGCTGTATACGGAGCTTGCCGTGGTGGGCGATGCAAGGTTGCTGGAGCCGGTCTCGTTGTTGCCGGAATCCGTTGTCGTCGCGGGGCTAGGGATGGACATGGACATGGCCCGCCAGTGTTCGTAAAGGAGTTCGGTGGCTTTGATGAATAGCTTCCAGCTTTGAGCCAGCTTTGATGTTGATCGGGCTGATTGCAGCTCTGACCTTGCGCGCTCTTTGAGTACTTTTCTCAAGATTTTGCCGGCAGGGTTTTTGGGGATCGAGTCGACGAATACAACGCCTCCGTCTAGGCTCTTGTATCTTGCCAGGTAGTTGGACATGTGGTTTTTGATGTCGGCCAGGTCAACGTCGCTACCGGGTACTTTGACGACGTAGGCTCGAGGGGTCTCGGTGGTCTCGTCTTTGGGGTGGAGAATTCCGATGACCGCAGCGTCCAAGATGTCGGGGTGCAGCATAAGGACTGCTTGTAGTTCGGCCGGTGAAACCTGCCAGCCACGGACCTTGATCATCTCCTGTTGCAGCACAGTCAGCGGCGATCAGACATGGCACGCATTGATGGGATCGAGACCAAATCTGAGGGATTGCCCAACCTTTAACCGGTCAACGATGTAGTATTTGCCTCCGTCCTTGTATCCAATGTCGCCCGTTTTTAACCAACATTCAGCGTCTATCATGCCTCTACTGGCTTCAGGGTTGCCGAGATAACCTTGCATGACGAGTGGTCCTCTGACGTAGATCTCAGCTTGTTCTTCGTCTCGATCAACGATACTACCATTTTGGGCGACGAGTCTGGGGACTAGATTAGCCGTCTGTAGGCAGCAAGTTCGCATGTACCTCACTTGGCTTCCATTCCTGGCAGCAATTTGCCCACACTGCCGGTATGGTCTGTATCAGGCCAGAGAAAAGTTGTGATCCATCCAGATTCCGTCATTCCCCAAACCTGCACCACCCTCGCAGCGGGTGCTAAGATGCGAAAGAACGCATCTTGAGCCCTCTCATCCAACGGTGAGCCGGCACACCAGACCAGGCGGAGTGAGGCTAGCAGTTCCCTTGTCGTTGCTTCTCCTTTCATGAGTGCGTTCAGTATCACTGGTACCAAAGGCGTCTCGGTAATCTCATACTGGTGAATGATCGACAAGTACCTCTGCTGCTCGAAGCGGCGCATTATGTAGGTCGGTACACCTTCTCGAAGCGGCGCGATGTGTGCAAGTGGAAAGGCGAAGGCGTGGAACTCCGGCAGACTAATTAAACGAGATACCTGTTGAATCAGTGTTAGTGTTGAGAAAGGGTGCTCGAGGGCTGAAAAGGTAATCCCACCTTGTACGGTTTTTCCTTGCCATCTTCCAGCATAATACTCTGCATTACGAAGCTGTGGTGTGAGATCATGGCCGCTTTCGGTAGTCCAGTGGTCCCACTGGTAGAAAGCAAAGCAGCTGTCGTATTCTTTGCTTCTTCCTCGCTCGAAAACCGCACCCAATCGCGCTCGCCATGGTTCAAGAGCTCTTGGACGGAGTTGCAATATGATTTGGTGACATAATGAGACTTTGTCTCCAGTGCGAACACATTGCAAGCTGGCACGCCATATTCTCCCACTTGGGCGACTACGGGGAGAAGTTCGTATTCTGTAATCAGAAACCGAGCTCTGGTGCTCTGAATATGGTGCCTAAGCTCTAAATGTGTGTATCCCGGGTTCGAGCCTGTGAACCGCCCACCGGCGCCGATGATGCCAAGGAAAAGCATGGTATACATTATCTAAGACTGTCAGCTCTGCTTGGGCGCTTCTCGGGACCTAGCAGATGTGTCCAGGGCGGCGGAATGATGAAAGCAGAACTCTCGCCCTTACATCATTGAACGCATGCACGCACACGCAGTCTCCTGGCTTCAAGCCTACGGCCTTCCAGCCTGCTACGAACTGCCTGACAGTGGCCCGCGCTTGTTTGGCTGATATGGACCTCTCGCGATTTTCCGGGTCGATGTAGATCTTCGTGTCTTGATCGTAGTCACAGTTCCCCAAAATCCATGAGACCAAGTCCATCTTGGAGCCTTTTTCGACAGGGTCCTCGAGAATCCAGGTATTCGAGTTTTCGCGGCGTTTGACAGTGTTGCGTATCTTGGCGATTGGGAACAGGTTGGACAAGAAGGCATATTTGTGGTTGCCGAACATTGGGGTGGTCAGTCTAAATATAAAGTCACGAGCGACCCAAGCCGACGCGGGAGAGCCAATGATGTGGATGGCAATTCTTGGGTTGCCATGTAGATGTCGGTTCGGCGTGTTTCGGTTGTGGTTTCCATGATAAGTCCGAGGGAGGGCGTGACCAATGATATGTCGTAGGGCGTCTATGTCCGAGCAGGTACGAACAAGCCCGTACTGCAGCCCAGTATCGAGCTGCTCGCAGGAATACGGCACGGGATGTTAGGAAGGATGTATTTGGAATTGGGAATGCTGGTGATAGAGAAGCTTTTGAATGAGGGTGTGGGAATGAGGATGGAATGAAAATGGTGGGGGGGGGGGTGTCAGCCGGAGGGGGCGGTCAGTGTGGTCTACGGTAAAGCATCTGTCGCGTGGCCTCCATGTAGCAGTCTCTCTGTTCATATGCATCTTGACGCCATCTTGCAGGGCCCGCTGCATGAGGGGGAGGGTTCGGGTTTACGCCAGGGCTGAGGGTGCCGTGAATGAGGCTTCAATTGGGGTGTGCGCCTTGAGAGGAGGGTAAGGTCAGGGCACATTCAAGTGGTCATGTGCACGTTTACGCAACCTGAAAGTTACCGGCGATTAAATAAGGACGATCTATTATTGTGTGGCCGCATACTATCGTAGACCGAAGAAGTGAAGAGGATAAGCTGCATAACGGGGGTGTGGATTCAAAGTACTGGGATTGTGGATTGGGATGAATGGAGGATAGCTGGGGATAGCTGGGGATCTTAAGACCCGAGTGTGCTGGGTGCATGATAAAATAATGATTCAAATGATGCAAGTGAAGAGACGGGAACGGCTGTGGCTTGGCGATGAGATTGGAGATTGGAGATTGCATACATCACGCATTTAAAATGCCCCGGAGGTGTCGCGGTCTGGCATTTGATTGGTCAAGTGTCTGCATAAAACCAGTCCGATCCTATAGATCCTGGATTTGATCATCTGTGGAAAAAATTCCAAATCCATGGGATTCAATCCCCATCGAGATGATATAACAGAGAGAGTACACAGGGCGCCAAAAGCAAAGGAGACCGGAGGAGGTCCAAGTTACATGTAAGCATGCAAACTCCCGCCCCGGGCCCGCGCCATCTTCCCTTGCAATTATATTAAATATTGTACCCTTCCTACTTGAATCGCTAGTTCAAAATGACGAACCGTACAACTGACTCATTCAAACCCTTCCCGTGACTAATACGTCACCATCGGTCACTCTACCAACCCCGGACCTCAACATTCTTATTACCCTCTTCGCTGTCATCAGGACCTCCATCATTCTCACCCTCATTATTACCCTTTTCACTCTCATCAGCACCTCCATCATCCTCACCCTCACCCTCATCCTCATCGCTATCGGCGTCGTCGTCCATAGGAATCATCTCTCTCCTGGCCAGCTGTACCTCGCCGTTTCCTCGTCCGACCAACAGCGCCACCTGATCCTCCTCCCAACCCCTGCTCCTCACTTTCTCCACTACTGCGTCTTTGATTCGGTCGCTCCATGGTCGATACTCCAAAGGATTTCATCTTCCATTTCGAACCATTCTACCCCCACCCCACCAAGCAGCTCACTCATCGGATAACTACCCGCAAATTCCATGTCTATGACGGCGCTGATGTGACCATCGTGCACTACTATATTCCGGGCCACAGAAATCGCCGTGCGCGAGAGCGAAAGGCTCTTGGGGAAGGAACGAGGATACATTGGAAGACAATATGTCCCGGGCTGTTCGCAAGGACCCGATGAACTTCTCTTTCGAAATGTTTTCAAAGAGGTCCTCATCTAGGTCTTCCGCAGACGCGTTGCTGTAATAATATATCTCTTGATCGTAGCAAGCAATCACATAGGCATGTGTAGAAGGATATGGTCCGATATTGTAGAAGGCTGGGGAGTGAGCTTGTCCAGAATGAATTGTCAGTGTATAGCATACGTTTACGCCGTATCAGGTAATACCCTCAACAGCAATCGTGACTTAATTTTCCTTTAAACAATTTGAAGCCTTCAACGGTGGGTCCGAGTCTATGCTCCAAAGTGAAACCGCCAATACCGCCGAGATTGATCTCACTCAGTGTGCCAATGATTCGCGCAACTTCCTCAGCAACACTTGCTTTCTCGGTTTCTGTCAAGCTAGACCATAGGCAATCTAGAGGCCGGCTATCGATGAACTCCGTAGCAATATACGGACTGTCCGATCCTGATTGCTTGATGTTATAAGTGTACACCTTAGGGACTGGTATCGACGGGTGGTTTTTGGCAAGGTACGTAAGGAAGGCTATTTCGTTTTCGATTTGACATGACCAAGCTTCCTCTTTGGGCTCGCGGATGATCATCTTCCGAGATGATAGAGTCTCGATGATGTCCGATACCTGGTAGATAATTAGTCAAAATTAGGGTGGAAAACGTAGGACCTTCACGTGATGCTCGGTCGTATAGGACACAAGCCATACGTAGTTGTAGCCCCCTTGCCTTGATCTGGAAGTCATCTTTTCCTGTTGGTTTGAGTGTGTATGGTGGTTCTCCATTAAAGCATTCTCCACAGCGTTTAACCTTTCCTGTAGTGCCACACTTTGGGGCGATAGTCGCAGTACTCCATGTGTTTTTTGCAGTATCCGACATGCTTGCCGACCTGGCAATGGTGAGTAGTCGGCATTTGGAAGATATGTTTGACGGATGAAGAAACCATTAAAGAGAATCTGTGACTCTGGCTGCACACAGTCGAAAAAAGGACCAACGATCGTTGAATATCCTGCAAAAGACCAGAAAAGAACATGCTTGGGTGAGAGCACGAAAGACTGGTAACGGTCACTACCAGGAGGGTAGCTTTAGGACAGTCTCCTGCATTCGAATGAACAGAGACACCACCCGGTAAACAAAGAGCGACAAGCCAACGCCTGTCGAACAACTGAAAGAATTCGTGCGAGAACATTTTAAGTAGCCCAGGGTCGACAAGCTGGATTCTAGGCGTTCGAAAAGACGGGTTTGAAATGACCGATGGTGGTTAACTAGATCAACAACAAAGGTTCAAAAGATGCCCGCCTGACTTCGTACCTGATTAAAATTAAGATGACACGGGCTTTAGAGGACCAAGAGGAGCAGGTCTATCAATGCCGAAGGCCCACACCTCCAAAAATCGAGCCTTGTGTACCCCTGTCGTTTCTTACAGCGCAATCTAAACCCGAGGTGTTGTTGCGATTTCTTTTAGGGGATGATCAAGCGTGTTCCTGGATCGGTGACCCGTTCCCAATGCAGGGTTTGATAAGCTGACGCCGGGTACTCCACCAGCAGTCAGAAAACTGCGAATCTGCTAGACTCATTTTCGATTTCGAAGCCATCGCAAACAAGGATGAAAGAAGCTTTCGGTCAGTGTCTGGTGGCGCTTGCAGGTGCACCCGGACGCCAAGCAAGTGGCGTCACATGCGTCAGGGTTTTGATGATTACTTTACAGACTCGCATTAGCGGGGTATCCTATGGCCAGCCCTACACTCGTTCCTCGCTTCGGGGGCCAATCATATCGCAAGCTCATTACGGTATACCCCCCTGTAGATTACTCGAAAATACCAGACATAGCGATTATAGAAATATCTGGGACCACGCATCTTGGTTGAACCCGTGCAGCATCAAAAGAATGAGAATTCTGCAACGCGAAGACAAGAAACATTTTAGGAACTGGAAAGGGTTCCGCACCCTTTTTGAGCTTGACGCCAATGTTGTGGAGTGAAAGTGCTCCCGATGCCCTCAGTAAGATTATGACAAGGTTCTCGTGGGTAGGAAGACTTGATTGTTCTATGGAAGCCTGCGGCAGGATCTTATCCCACCAAGCTAAGTACGCAATACTACACATGTGGCTAGCCATTGTAAGAAGTACCTTCCAACTCGCTCCCGGAGTCATCGTCGTCTTGGTTTGGACTTACCCTCCCTAGTGCCACCATCCGTTCCATGCAGTGTTCAGCTGCCTCGCCAACGTCGTTGTCACCGAACATTGGCGGCTTCAATTACTTTCTTCAAGAGTCAGTCAGAAGACTGGCCCACGAAAAGGCAAAATCGCCCGGAACTAGTGTTGGTGACTGCAATGAATGCCCTGGGTTCTGCCACCTGTTTCTCTGGGCGCATGCTGCCAGTGACTAACAGAATGATGAAGTTCAAATCCGAATTATGTCTTTCGTGGCCCTTCGCTAGGGGATTTGACCTGAAAGCGCTTCTCAACTCATCTCTTTAAGGCATACAAAAGATCGACGGAGTTCTGAAACCATACGTACTAGTTGTTTGCGGTCATTTGATTTTCATTTCTTTGTTCACGTGTAATTAGATTTTTGTCTGTTTCGTTTACTCGCAGCTCAACCCTTACAAAGTCTCATCATATAGAAATTGTTCTCAGCCAGGTGTATTGACTTGTCTTTGGCACTCTTTGTCGCGAATGGCGATGGGGCTTCAGTCATGAGAGAGCAGGCATGTATAGATGAAGTTTTGGTCGATTTTGAGCTTCATGATGTATTTATGCCTTGCTTCCAAAGTCTCATTAGTCGGTCTATATAAATAAAGGCACGATATAATTCTCACTTGGAGTCTCCCTCCCCAATCGGCACTGAAACCACAGTCGCATAAAAACTGTTGCGGGAGGAAACGTTATCTGTCCTCTACCTCTTTCCATATTTCAGCATGCCTATATCCTGGACAGTGGCTTGGAATAGATGCTGACTTTGCGAACATTCAATGGTCTGTAAACATATCGGACTCTGCGACAGACACCAAGAGCGATGTCCCAACCACAAGAAAGTGTCTATCTACAAGAAAGGCACTACAGGGCGTCCTCAAAAATGTGTTGCCTGCGATAGAGGGAAACCACAACATAAGTAGCGAGGATGCTGCTATCGAAGATGTGAAGGTAGACTTTCTCGCAGAGGGCGGCTACAACTACGTGTGGCTTGTTTCGTTTTCTTCAAAACCCTCTGAACAAGACGGTACAACTTCCTTGCATACAGCCATACTCCGCGAGCCAAACGACGATGCATTCTTGCCGTGGCAGATCGAAAATGAAGTTGCCCACCTCACTTTCATTGCCAAAGACCATCCCTCGATCCCAGTGCCCAAAGTCTACGCGTATGACGATGGAAAAACCGGGAACGAGCCTTACATCACGATGGAGTACATTGATGGGCAGCCTCTGGATTCAGTATGGACTGCATACTCTGAGGACGAGAAATTGGCAGCTGCCCGACAAGTTGCCCAAACAATAATCGAAATGGGCACAATCACATTCGATCGGATCGGCGGTCTGACCTTGGAACACGAGATTGGGCCAACGGTGGAGGGTGTGTGTGTGTGTGTGTAATTCCTACATCGGAGGGCCGTGCCCCTGTTCGTACCCCTTCCCATTGAAAGGCGTAGCCCAGAGTGCAACCGTTTTTACCCACTCGGCCTTACGGCCATGTCCGGCATCCGTACCCCATTTAAGGTACGGCAGATAATCGTGGTAGAACCACGGCTATGTACATTATGTTGAGGAATTCCAAAGCCTTCATTGCAACCAGACACCATTACACTCTGCAATGTACCCTAAAGCTTTTTCCTCGTTTCTCAGAGCCGAGCTCTAGCCTCTCCGTTTCATGTACACTCAGATATTCAGTATTTCATTATATATCGTCACGTAAGAGAGAGAATAGTGATATTTGTCAAACCGAAGTCGAGAGCTCGCTTCGATTCCCGTAGGGATACAAGACCTAATCGAGGCCTATTCGCATGTCGATAGCTGGCTAAAAGGTATACGACTATCACTTGTTACTCGCTGACTCCGCTGTTAAGGGGGTATTTTCCAAGTATATTAGATTTAGCTCTCTTATCTAGTCTCTTTCCTATAGAAAACCTCCATATAATTCTCGTAAACGAGTTGACTCGTCTGTGGCCGGAGTCGGGTACTTGTAGTATTTAGGGAAGAGTTACCGATCAGCGAGGGAGGGAGGTATTATCCGATCGAGAGGGGTGAGGCTCGCCGTCATGTCGATAATATCGAATTCTTCGAGGGGGACGCGTTAACCCTCGATCTGACGCGTCTCGTTATCCGATTTTCGCTCGTACGTAGTTGACCGTTGTCGTAATCGAAGAATCCGATTGTACACCCATGTGTAAATGTACGCTCCCTTGAGATCTCTTGGCTCCTCTGACGTGCCGGACCGTAAGTTTACGCCTATTGCAGCTAACGAGTTGGGAACCAATCAACGCGTAGTAGCTGCTAAACAGGTATAGAGCAGACTCCCGAAGGCATAGGAATCTTTGTCAGAGGGTTCGTAGCCGGCACCACGTATAGGTGGATCTCGTTGCCAGCCCAACGGTGGAGGGTATGAAGTTGTTCAAGGGTCGAGTATGCCGCCTTAAAGTCGCAATAATGAACGTATACGTGGACTAACTCCACGCTCGCAGGACAAATTCTATTCGCCAGACTGTTACGACATAGGACCTTACCACTCAACGCACGCTTACGTCCTCGGCTGCTACGATAAAGAAATCTACTACTACACTCATGCTCCTGATAGCGATATTGATGAAGGCTGATTTGACGTCGTGACAAGAGACACATTCATCAAATCTTTACGAGAGACTCGGGACAGACTAGCCTCATCCCCATCAACGTTTCTCCCAGAGCAACCATTCACCCTCGTTCACAACGACCTCAACGGCCGCAACATCATGATGCGGGATAAGAAGATTGCGGCGATCTTAGACTGGGAATTTGCAGGTAGCTACCCGCTGAGTGAGATGCTGGAAGGCAGAGGTGTTGATCTGCTGGAAACAGTGGATGATGAGACGGAGGAAGAGAACAGCGCTTGGAGTCTCCGCATGGGGGAACTAGTGGCCGAGGCGGCGAGAGCAAGAGGATGGGATGAGGGGAGGGTAGAATTGTTAGTTGGGAGGGGAAACGAGGAGCTTGGTCTGGCGAGGATAGAGATGGTTCCCGACTTTTTGGCTGAAGATGCATCTGATATTGGTGCCGGCAACGATGCTGACAATGATGTTGGAGGATCCCGAGGCTGGACGGCATTGGTAGTCTGGATTGCTTCCTTTCTTGGTGATGTATGGCGCCTAAGCAATTCTGAAAGCCTGAAATTTTGGCCTCATCAGTGGCGACTGCGTTGGTCATAGTGAGACAATGTTTCAATAAGCCTAGTTGCTCCATGAGTACTGGGGTTCACCATGAATGCTAGCGATGTGTTTCCCATACAAATTATCACAAGGAATGGCAATTGAAGCGGCATACGACCCTTAGATATTGACAAAAATCATCGACAGTGTCTTTTCCATCATCAATCGTCAAAACCTTTCGCGACCGCACTAGGTCATCAAGGAAACGGTCTTCGAGAAAATCGGCAGCCACCGGTAACGTAACCAGTTCTTGCGGGCACCTTTCCCGAGCATAAAGTACGGATAGGGGTCCTGAAACAATGAGAACCGTAGAGTGGTCTGCATCCAGATTTTCCCATCTCATACAATACCGATATGCAATGAACCACGAGCTGATTACCAAGCTGAAGTATGCATTGACTCCCTGGGCACGCAATGTACTCCACAACCCTGCGAGGCCAACTGGGCTACAAGTAATATATATAACTCTATACGCAGGAACAAAAAAGGTGCACAGCCTCAGTGGGTTACTGATCGTATGCAAGTCGCCGCTCCGAGATGAATGGTGAATCCGAACCCTTGTCCGTACTACACGGCTGCACCCACTCACAATCATCTCAATTTGGCAAGAGTAACCCCTTGCGCCATTCCCGACTTTCTCTGTCGTCGCAACCAGTCGACCATAGCGTGTCTTGACAGCTAGATCTGTTCGCTGTCTTGATCGTCAGGTGTATATACCACCACGGATCTCTCGAGTAATCACCTGGAAAATGCCACCAGCGTGGCAAGGGCGATGAACACGCTCGTTGACCCTGTCCATCAAAACCAGCCAGGGGCCCGAGAAGGCTTGTTGGCGCTATCTCATCGATTGACAGCGATGGTGGAGACGCCCAGCGAAACCGTCCAGAGAATCGGCTGGGCAGAGGTATAGCACAGCGCCTTGTCTGAAGACATTATGGAATCCTATCCTACGAAAAAGCATGAAATGATTCCATCCAGCCGGCCCGGTTTGCAGCGATCAAAATCGCAGTCGACTTGAAGATCTTCGATGCCCTCAACGAAGCTGGCGGCGATTCGTAAAACATCTCGAAGCTTGCAAGCCAGACGGGCGCCGAGGACTCATTGGTCGGTATGGTTTTTGAGTCCAACCGGATGCCCTGTCCATGACTGCAACGAGACTTGACCGCTTACTCTCCCATCATAGGTAGCTCGGACGATGAAGCATCTTTCCGCCATGAACATCGTTGGCGAAACGGGTGCCGATGAATTCTCCCCAACCCATTTTTCTAACGCCCTGACTATTCCAACATACCGTGATGGGGATCAGCTACTGGTTTGCAAGCGACATCCCGCTTTTGCCGCGTGTCATGCTGACCCACTGCAGCTTTGACGTTGCAGGCCCGTCCTTTCACGGGACGCCTGGTTATCTCAAAAACACAAAACCCGAGGAACATCGCCGATGGACCGTTCCAACACGCCCACCACACCAAAGAACCCTTCTTTGTATGGCTAGGGGAGAGACCTGAGCATTCCGAACATTTCAACAACTACATGAGCGGATATCGTCAAGGGAAGCGCCGCTGGATGGACGAAGGCTTTTACCCACTGAAAGAAAGACTCGGAGCCGACACGCCAAATGACGACAAAAATCCAGTCCTCCTTGTGGACGTAGGAGGCGGTCTGGGTCACGATCTAGAGGAGCTGAAAGTCAAGCATCCAGGCATTCGGGGTCGCTTAGTGCTACAGGACCAGCCGGAAGTCATCGCCCAAATCGGCAAGGCTTCGGATGGCACTGAGTTGACTACCCATGACTTCTTCACTCCACAATCTGTCAAAGGTTCGCATCAAAATTGGTTTGAGTTGCGCGAGAAGCTGACTGGGCGTGACCTAGGTGCTAGAGCATATTATCTGCACTCCGTCCTCCACGACTGGGATGATGCTTCGTGTCTCAAGATTCTTCGAAACGTTGTGCCTGCTATGCGACCCGGATACTCAAAGCTGCTTATCAACGAGAACGTCGTTCCCGACGTCGGAGCGGCGTGGTCGATCACATCGATGGACTGGTTGATGATGGCTTTGGGCGCCGTCAGGGAGCGGACGGAAAAGCAGTGGAGGGGTTTGCTTGGGCAGGCAGGACTGAAAGTTACAGGGGTCTGGACTTATGAACAGGGAACTGAGAGCTTGATCGAAGCGGAGACTGAGACTTGATGGGCGTTTCTAATGAAATTCGGAATCTTGTCGCTAGCTTCGTTCTATTATCGACCATTGTGCACATGATGGGTAAGATGTCAGATTCACTGAGACGATCCTCTTGTCAAGGATAGCTGAAGAGTGACGTCTGAGCTTGAAGCAGGATCACAAGTGGCTCTAGTGATGGCCGTTGCTTTCTATTTAATCATTAACACTTGCTGGGAGGCTGGCTTTAGCCAAAGCACTACTCATAGCCTTGGCCATGGCCTCCTCTGCATCATATCCGTAGCACCAATCTTGGGTGACAGGATCACTCCATTGATTCGGACTCTCGTCGAAGTGAAGGCCCTCGACCTCAGGGCGCATAGCAATATCACGAGCCTCCTGTTCGGGACCGTCTGCAAAGTGCCACAGCTTACCGTTTATGAGGCTGGCTTCTTGCATCTGGTTTGCGCGCTTGACTCGGATGGTCTCGAAAACGTTCAACGCTATCTGTAGCTGACTCTTCGATCCGATCATACTTATGGCTTCAGCCAAGCCAGCGGCGTCTTCAACGGCCATGGCGGCGCCTGTTCAATACAGTCAGTGGACATTTGATCCTGTTTCACATACATTCTCGTCACTTGGATCGAGGCTTACCTTGTGACATGTATGGCAGCATAGCATGAGCAGCGTCCCCCAGCATTAGCAATTTGCCAGTGGGTGCGACCCACTTCTCGATCGGGGCTCCGGTCATCAACGGCCACTTCATCGTCTTCTCGATCATGGCGATGAGTTTCAGTAGACTATAGTGCGTCTGTCAGTTACGCTATGAAAGTCATAGTGACCAACCTACGCCGGATCCCATCCTTTGAAATGGTCCTTCATGCTTTCTAAGGCCTTGCCCTGATCCCATGTCTCTGGATCTTCTTCTTCCGGATGGGAGAGAACCATATTGAAGGAATTTCCCCCAGCTATTGTGTAGGTCATTACGTGACGCATCTCGCCAATCCTAATGAAACTGGATGTTGGCTTCAATTCTGGAAATGAGATTGCTTGGTCAGAGTGAATTACCAGACATTCATGCCTGGCTTCTCCAGTATCCAAGAGACAGCAGGGTCCTCTCTGATTTTCTCGACACCTACGGTTGCCCGATAAGCCGCGAATCCTGTTCTAAGTGGAACTCTATCGACGCCATCTAGAATCGTTTTACGGGAAACAGAGTTAATTCCTTCGAGGTTCCTTGATCAGAACGCGGCAGCTTTTGCTTCTCCAGAATTGGTTCACATACCGTCAGCCGCTACTATCAAGTCTCCCCCGAAAGTGGATCCGTCCTGGAGGGTCAGAGACGGGCCGTCCATGTCATAATTCATCACTTTGCTCGCAGTAAGGATTCTAACACCAAGCTCCCTGGCCAATCTTTGCATTGATTCGTGGAGATGAGCCCGGTGAACGACGTAGTACGGAGCCCCGAATGTGTCGTGAAAGTGAGGAACCAAGTTCGTATAGCCAATGACGTTGCCATTCTTCCAACGCCGAAAAGATATATCCTTCGGCTCGACAACTTTGCCGTCGAGTAAAGGCCCCAGGCCCCATCGTAAGAGCAGCCTGCTGACATTGGACGGTACTTGTATGCCGGCACCAACCTACCATGCTGTCAGCTTCTAGCTTTGCTATTCAGATCTCAGAGGTTCTTACCTCACCCATCTGAGGCGCTTGCTCGAATATCGTGACCGCATGACCTTTTCGTGCCAGCGCAATCCCGACGGCTAGGCCGCCGAGACCAGCACCCACGACTAAGACATTCAGAGCGAGTGAAGAAGGACTTAGGTTGTTGATTTCGCAAGATGCCTTGGCGCTCCCTCCTGTTCTGGGCAACGCCTTCAGAAAGTTGAGACTTCGGGTTGGATAGGATGGGATCTGAGACTCTCAGCAGGTCCCGTGAACAGAGGCCCGTTGCTCTTTACCGGCAGTTCACTGGAAGTCACTGCACTTTCACTATCACCCTGACTCGTGTAAAGCATCTTTGGCGTGATCACTTCTTCAGCAAAGCGACTCTATGAGCTAGTGTTGGTTCAATATGGGAGCTCGGGAAATCCGTCTGGGAGCGAGCGAGGGGAGGGGCTCCGAGAGAAACTCTATTCATACTCTAGGATAAACCTTTCTCCGAATTGCTTGGCAAACGGTCAAAACAATATTGGCCCACATCTCAGGCTGAGCAGACAGCAATGGTTCTCGAGCTCCATATCTGGGGCCCAGCCTTCTCTCTACCCTCAATCGATCCGCAATGTCTTACCGCCATTGCATACTTAGCCCAGGCGTTACCTCGAGATCAATGGGTCCTCGTTGCGAGTTCTGATGCCACATTGAGTCCTACCAGTCCGTGAGCCACCACACGCTGCGACCTGTGTATCGCTTTGGGTGGAAATATGTACTGATACAGGTGACAGAGGAGCTACCGGTGCTTCACGATGGCTCGGCGACCATTGGCGGCTTCGAGAACATCGTGGACTATCTACGCAAAAGGTCTGATGGAGATTGGGATATAGACCGGCAATTTTCCAAACCAAAAGACAGGGCAGACGTCACCGCGTAATTGATCTAGTTCCTTAACATTCAAGGATCCACGGCTAATCGTCTCGCGTTCTAGCTTCTCCTCCTTCCTTACCTTCCAAGCCCACCCCCTCCTCGATCTCTCCCTCTATGTCGCTAGCGAAAATTACTCCAAAACCCGAACCGCCTACTCCTCAATCCTCCAATGGCCAACCCAATACTTTGTTCCACCTCAGCGACGGACAATCGCCAAAGCGCGAACCGAGCATATGGGCCTTTCGTCTCTAGACCTCGACACTCTAGATGAGGAACGAAGAAGCAGCAGGAAAGCTGCGGATCTCATACCGCAATCATTACGGACGTCTCGGCCCACAGTGACGGGGCTGATGAAGGAAAAGCAATCGAGTGCCAGGTTCAAGTTGGATGCGCTGGTGGATGCGGCGTTCAAACCATTGGAGCAACTTTTGGGAAAGAAGAAATGGATGTTGAGCGATGAGAGAGCGTCGAGTCTGGATTGTGTGGCGCTGGGATATCTTTCGTTGGCCTTTATACCGGAAATGCCGTTATCGTGGCTTGCGGAAGGATTGCGGGGGAGGTATCCTGACTTGTGCAAATACGTGGAAGACGGAGTCAAGGAGGTCTTTGGCGGGAAAGTAACGGTGGAGGATGCGTTACTGAGCTCGACAGGAGAGCAGTCCGCCATGATTCAAGGAGAAAATGAGAGTGGACTGCCTTGGAGAGCCCCCGAACAAAATCTTAGCTCAGCAGGCGCAAGCATCCTCAACAGCACGTTCGACTCAGTGCCCTTCTACAAACGCACCATCGTCACCACCTCATCTACCCAGCCACAACATTCAACAGACGCACCACCACACTCGCTCACATCTACACTTCTACCACCCTTGCTAGCAAGCGCCGGGGCGGTCGCAGCTATAGCCAGCTACCTCCTCTACTCCAGCCTTAGCACGCAAGAGCCAGAGAAGCGGAACTTATCAGATATGGGCGAAGCGGGTGCGATGTTTGCGGGATTGGATTTTGGGGAGCCGAATAAAGAAGTCAGGGTTCCGCCAGCGGAGGGGAGGGTGCCGGTCGGGGTGGAGGTTGACATTGAGGGTGTTGGGGAGAGAAGGGGTTTATGAGAGTGGAGCCACTGTTATTGAACCTCTTCTTTGACGCTGAACTCAACTCTGGGGATGATGCACTCGTCATACAGGACAGACAGATTCCTAGCCCTAATTACTGAATTGACTTCGGAGGTGACAGGCAGTGGAAGCAGCATCTTTGCCTCGAAGTCAGCTCGGGTCTTCGCTTGCTACCGCTCTTCAAAGACGTTGATATAGGTGGCGTACGAAGCCGCCAAGATATCTATGGGCAGCTGTCCATTCTCCGCCGGATAACCTTAATCAAAGCAGTCAAGCAAATGTCCGTTCCATGCGGGATCAAAGTGATCTGCGACTGCCGCCCGCTCTATTCTGGCTGAATGCCGAAAAATGCCTCTACCTTCCACGTTCCAAAAAAGCTGCCTCCTTTCCACCGATTCTTCTCCAATATTTGGAGCGTGGAAGCCGCATGGCGGTGTGATGCGGATGGACAAGAAACATAGTTGGTAATAGTGCAGTGATTATTCTTTTCGAATATATTTCAAGCCCATTTGCCCAAAAGAGCCATCAGACCTACTCAAACGTCAGTATCTTTGCCAATTGCCGAGTGCCCTTTGGGGGAGGTGGCCGAGGACTCACCAGCACCCAAACACATCATCCCAAACGCAGCCATCACGACCCTCAGCTTCGCCCTCCTCATCACACTACTGAACATAAACTCATGCGCCATCAGCTCCACCAGCCCCGTATATATCAATATCCCCGCACTAATACTATCAAACACGCCCTCCACAATAAGTCCCGTCTGCGATCCCGGCGAATACGTCTCCCTGACTCCCAGGCCCACTGCCATGGAGACCGGCGTTGATATACCGTACCCCAGTGCGAATAGGTATGGGGTCCACCGTGACGATTTCGGCCAGGGCGTGGCCGCTAATCGAGACCCGAGACCCAGGCCTTCGAACGTTTGGTGAAATACCAGGACTATGTAGAGGGTGTCGAATTCCTGTCCTGCGACTGCGAGGGTAAGGCCAACGAATATGGAGTGGAATATCACGCCGAACTCGAGGATGAATATTGCGGTCATTTGCGCCGCGTAGTCTTCTACTTCGTGCGGAGGTTTGTCGGGTTTGGTGTGGATGGCTGGTTCCTGGGAGGTAGGGTTGTCTTGATCATCGTGATCGATGTGTTCGCGGGTGTGGGAGAGGTGGTCTTCGCCTGGTGTATGTTTTTGGCCGTTTGAAGGGGAGCGGGTGGTGCGGATTTGGAGGCCGTGGTCGTCTTGCTCGTCGTCGTCATGGGTATGTCCGAACGAGGAGAATGTAGCGAAGCGCATGGCCATCAATTCGATGAAGAAGAGCACAAAGATCGTCATGAGTGCTATACCTTCGGCCCAGTCGTAGTCCGTTATCGGGCCCTTGAGGCAAGGGTCTGTAAGGGCATCGCAGGCGGGAGCGAGGAGGTGGATGAATGCAGTGGCTATTATGACGCCGGAGCCAAAGTATTTCGCAATGAAAAATGCCCATTCCGGAACGCCTACGCCTCGATGGCGACCCGCGTAGACTGGGAAGGCGGCCCCTATTGTCGTTAGTGATTAATTGGTAGATGCGCTGGATGATGATTGCTGAGAGTACCAAACATTGAGCCAACCAGTATCACGAAGATGGCTGAGACACGCAGACCTATGCGCCCATCATAGTCGTTGTCCGAGTTGCAAGCAGGCTTCGCAGTAAATGTTGCTGCT
Organism: Letharia lupina; assembly: GCF_014066315.1. Classification (NCBI taxonomy): domain Eukaryota; kingdom Fungi; phylum Ascomycota; class Lecanoromycetes; order Lecanorales; family Parmeliaceae; genus Letharia; species Letharia lupina. The sequence goes on from NW_023502974.1 coordinate 216,828, forward strand.
GCTGATGAGGACGCCGCCGCCGCCAATTGAAGTGCTCCTCGAGCGACAACACTGGCTACGGCCTGCACGTCCTCCATCCTGCCGGCTCACAGGCTAGTGCTGAATCTTCAAATCAAGATGGATGCAAGACTTTATGGCTCAGCTTGATGTAATAATTTCTTTTTTCTTGAAGTTGACTTCGGATTTCTTCGGGGCGCAAAACAAATAGAGTAGTTCTTCGGGCTTCTTTGCTTGGCCTGTGGCCCTTTTGGAACGCTAAATGGGATTAAGTACAATTGGAAGCGACAGTGATGATGCTATGTACAGAAGGTAGAATCGAGAAAACAAAAGCCGCACGCAATAATCATCAATGCCCACTGGTAACCTACACAGATGACATGTAGAAATGACGAACAATGGGAAAGTAAAGTAAGTAAACTGAGGCTAAAAGGCGGGACATAGGAAAATTGACTTTTCGATTAAGCTTCGCGCCTCAGGGGTACACATTTCAGCTTCCGATCTTCGAGAGGCGCACTTTTCTAAGGTATCCCCACTCTGAAGACAACGACAGCTTGTGCACTCATCTTCACCATATGTCAGTATCTGCCATAATGTTGGGCGATATAGGTTATACAGTAGAGAGGGTTGGCCCCGCAGATGGTGAAGTCACCCTCAGAACCTTCCTGATCAATCCTAGTCCGGTTGACAGAGACCCGTCGAGGAGACTCGAGGACAGAGAGCATCACCAATGCGTCGAAATACTAGGACCAGTCGCCGTCAACTTCTACGTCCTTTGGCTCTCCTTCAATCGACAAGAGCTCCTGGATGCTCCAGGGTTTGTAGATATATCTTGGAGGGATGTCCGTGTTTTGAAAAGGTTCGTCTGTAAGAAGATGGCGAAGTGCTTTCCCATAATTCTCATATGCATAGTCCTCTGCATCGTGCTGCCAAGCCATTTGCCTTAGCTAGCTTGAACGGTGCTTCGCTTTATTGCAGCCGCTTTCCAGTCAGGTCTGTGACGAATGTTTTGATTCACAAAGCCCAACAGTTGACAGCAACAAACGCGTTCAGATCTACGGCCTAATGTCAGCCTACCCGGAATGGTGCTATTGCCTGGCCGCAGACGCACGTACCTGAGCTTGTGATGGACTTCTACAGCCCCTGGAATGTTGCTCTTTCCTGCGATCTGCAGGCAGGTAGTCAAAGAAATCGCGTCTTCAACTGCCTGGGTGCCTCCATTCCCTGAACTAGGCAGAAATGTATGTGCACTATCTCCAAGCTGGATGACTCGGCCTTCGGGAGAGGACCATGTCATTTGAGGATCTCTCCACACCATTTTCCAATCGATGATGCCATCATTTGGCGTTGTTTTGATCACTCTGTTCATCATCTCGGGGAAATCTGGGATTCGCGCTGTGAAACTGAGTGCGTCTTCAATTTCAGCTGTTTGGCCCCAGGACTCTGCAACACTGCCAATGTCCTGCAAGGATGAAAAGCCAATCTTCAGCAAGCTATAGAAGTAGATCTGGTAAAGTAAGAGATCTACCTTGTGTGTTAGATTCCATGTCATTATGTCTTTCGATCTGCACACTCCCAGGTGCACATCGAGACTATGAGTGCACCTCTCGATTAGTGAATTCCTGGGATACCATCGAGCCGAATCTCTTATCCCATCCACAGCTCGAAAACAGAGCGGCCATTTTCGAGCAACTTAAAGTGTTCGGCAACTTGAGGGTCCGCAAGAGCCAACTCAATAGGATATGCGGTGCGGTAAATGGCGTATCCGCTGCCCTTCGCATCAACCTGCTCCCCCATCGTCAAAATGTATGACTTCGTGCCCGCGCCGTCAGCAGCAACCACAAGGTCGGCTTCAAGCTTGCCCCCGCCCTGAACGACGACACCGCTTTTCTGGCTGCCGCATCCTCGAGATACTCGATCACACGCTGGCCATACTCGACCTCAATGCCAACTTTGCGTGCTTGGGCCAACAACAACTGGTGGAATTCGGGCCGGTGATGTCTATATATCCTTTGCGGGATGTTCGCTCTCTCGTCAAGTTCTAAGTCATCTGTGAAGATTGGTTTCGGCCCAAGGATGCGCTCTCTAGTGTGTTTGTGATACGAGACCCAAGGATCGTAGCTGATCTCTTCATTCTCTTTGGCGGCCCGGGGCCAATTGCGAAAGACCTTAATGGCGCTGGGTCCAATGGTCAAGAAATCGCCTAGGAGTCTCTGATCAGTCGCGCAAAATGTCGACGCTCGATCACTGAATTATGAGCCAAGTACACGAACACGCCATGCTAGCTTCAGATGCTCTTTCCGCGATGCAAATTTCATGGCCTTTACGCCAACATTCGAGCTATAATGATATTCGTGTCAGCATTACTTAAAGGGGCGATCTAGACCAATCTCAAAAGTAGAGAAAAGGATTGATGATGTCTATTCTCTGCTTCAGACGGGTCTGATGCCGCAGAACAACCCGGCACCACAAGTCCTCGAGCAAGTAGGCGTCCTCGTCCAACCGGTCGAGCCCTCGCCTGTAGACTCAGGTTTAGGATACCCAATCAATTTTAGTTCAACACCTCAAGGCAAAAAACCCTCCAGTACGTACACCGAAGCGATTATTTTCTATTTGGTACTGCAGGATGTGTCGTATGATGCTCTTGTTGTTCCCAAGATCTGTCTCATCACTAGGATTCTTGACCCGAAGCGGTGCTAATTGCGAAATCTCCACAGGTCGAGCAGATGTCATTCCAGGATGCCGAAGAGCTCATAAAAACGTTCAAAACGGACTATGCAAGTTTTCCTTTCGTGTTACTACCAAAATTTACTATGGATTCATTTCGACGTGAAAGGCCTTTTCTGCTACTGTCCGTCCTCACAATTGCTTCGAGGAAGCAATGCGATTTGCAAGAATCGCTTGAACGGGAGTTTCGAGAAGTCCTCAGGTATGAACATTGCCGAGTAGTCCTTTCCAATTCATGAGTTGGATATGAATAGTGAGCCGTTTTGGGGGGGCGCCAAGGGGTTTCCCATCGCCGTGCTCCCCAGACTTGTTTCATTACTCGAATTTGTGTGATGAGAAAGGAGAGCTGACCCCAAGATATTCATTAGCACCAAGGTGATAGTCAAAGGAGCAAAAGGTCTAGACTGCTTCAGGGATTGTTGATCTACCTGGCTTGGTACCATTTTCACTTCAAGCTACAGGGCGGACACAAAATGCTTGTCCAGATAGCTGTAGCTGTGACCATTGAGTTGGATCTCCGAAGACCTGGACAGTCTGCCCCCGAAGTGAAAAGAGCGTTTGTAGGAATGTCTTGTCTGTCATCTTGCCTCTCCATGGTAAACAGAAAGCCTGTCATTATGAGGTACAACGATCAGGTTGGGGAGTGTTGCCGGTCACTAGCCACTGGGAGTGGAACGCCATCAGATACTCAACTCATCCATTTCGTCGAATTGCAGAGACTCGCCGAGGAAACGGCACTTGTCTTTGGGGATGACCCAATGAACGATGAAAGGCCATGGATTGGATCGGAATGGGCGGACCTGTTAGTCAAGGCTTTCAAGTCTCGATTGCAATACTTGCGGGGTTTATTCCCACGAGACGGGGTCTGTTTACCGTCAATTCCTGTTAGCGTACGACAGTACTTGTATTCATCTGCACCAAGTCTCCCTGCATGTCTCCCCAGACAAGAGCCCATCAACAAGTTCAGACATCAACCTACACAAACATTCTGGCGCCCGAATGAGTTTACTAACAGACTGCCTCGATGCCACAAAATCCTTCCGAGACAGATATCTCCAGCAATCTCCAGACATAATCGAGCAAGACTCAATGTTGGAGAAAATTTCAGTCGCACACGCCAGTTATCGTCCTAATTAAGCTCGCGTTCTGCACAAATCCAGGTCCTGATCCGTTTCCCTTACGGCAAGCTTGTAAGGTGCCCTATTACTTGGATGCTTCGGGTGCACACGTTGGCAGCATCAGCGTCACGTCGGCGCATGCAGAACATCACGACTCTTTTCACAAGTTCAAAGTGATTACCGAACGAGTAAAGGCTTGGTACGAGCGTGCGAAATTGTTAGAATCGACTACCTTCTCCAAAATGAAGCCATCCGAATTGAAAGAATCTTTACAGCTGGCGGAGATTACGAAGGATGAGGAGCGACTAATAAATTTTGACATTAGAAGTATAGATTTCTTGTTCGTGGAAGGGAACGAGTTCTGGAAGTGCGCGTGATTTCCTGGACCTCAACGAGCGAACCGAAGGCTCTGAATCCCATGGAGAGCAAACATTGTGGCCGTCAGCAGACACGGCTGTTTGCGAGTTTGAATCCGGGTTGTGGTTGGGCTGAATGAGCGAAATGTGGTATAATCAAATCGAAGAATGGAATATATTGATGGTTCAGGGTAGCCCTTTTTGCTAAGAGTATTGACAGTCTTTTCAGGTTGAAGCAACGAAACCTGATACAGGAGTCAAGATATGGAAAAAGAAGAGTCTGATTTGTAAAATTCCACTACCTGTATGTATGTTAGACGATGCCGTCACGAACCGAGAAAGCCTACCGTACCTTATTTTGTAGCGCGCTAGTCTTTAGTCTGTTGCTAGGGTTGGTTCCCGCAGCTCTGCGCGCCGTCGATACCACTGGTGACACCACCATAAGGCAAATGCATCGTTAATAGCTGCTTCATGATCTCATCGAATATCTTGGTCTAAGGCGATTTTGTGCAGAACCGCCACCAAAGATGAGATGGTCTGCTCCCCACAAAGCTACTCCACGACCCCTACACGACATGGCGCAGCAGCGATGAGCTCCGAGAAGCAGAATGGCATCGTCAACCGCGGGCCCATAGCGAACACCACCACACAATCACCCAGGTGGGCGGGAATTGACAATGGTACAACAAGGATCGCAGCATCTTTGGCCTCCAATGGATCCTCTACCCGTCGAAGAGAGGCTCGAATGGATGAACTAGGCGTCGAGAACGGACACTCGCCCGAAGATGTCGCAACACCAGTCAAGGCTTTCTTGAGCTCCAACATAACACCTCGGTCAGGTTCCAGAAAGGCAAGAGTTGAAAGCGCGTCGTCAACGCCGAATAGAACTTCAAGTGGGACCCCCAGCACTACAAGACCGGTCTCTTCCATCGAGAGGCGTGATAAAACCCCAGAGGGTTCGCGGGCTACAAGTGGGCTGGGGCTAAGGATTTCAACTTCTGGGCGGAGGTCAAGAGCATCAAGTGTGATCAGCGATGGATTGGGGTCCTCGATCTCGCCCCGGCCACCTCTGTTGGAGCGAAAAGGTTCAGCAACGAGGACGACTAGCCCAGAGAGCTCGCCAATGTTTGTGTATGCGAACGACGTCAAAGCGAGTATGCCATCAAAGCCTACAGCGGGTAGATCATTGTCAAAAGGGCCATTGCCAGGATACGGGCAGTCCAAGGACGGGAACATCTCAAATGGAAGGGATTCATCTATGAGCAACAGCCCTACCCTCGACGAGCAAAAGCCTAAGTTTTTCTACGCCAATGATCCCTCCAATGATTCAAAACCGCCTCCTCGGCTTTCCAACGGTGTCTCCTCTCACAGGCCACCACTTCAGACCATCTACAGCGCGCACACGGCCTCAAGCCCTCCAAGGGCGGCTTCGCCACTCAAAGAGGAATTTCTGCCTCGCAAGTCTTCTGTCAACAAGCCTTCGCCTCGACGCCATACTCGGTTGGTCTCAAACGGTGGCACTGAGATCAAGCCATCAGAGACAACTTCTGGCATTACGAACATTGCGCGGAGAGCTAGCACCAATTCACCCAGACAATCACCCAGAGAAGCTCGTGTCAGTTCACATTCGAGGTCCTCCAGCGCACAGTCAGCTGGGCCAAGCCCGCGTCGAAGATCAAGCGTAGTCCTTTCGAACATGAGTCCAGTAGCAGCTGAACGGACTAGAACTACTTCTATCGTCGGGTCGAATGGCGCACTACCACACAGTGTGAATCCTCCAGCTGCCGTCCAAGAACTCCCTTCGACTCAGCTCCCAGCGCACCCACAGAGCCCAACAAGACCCTCAGCTGTTGGCCAGAGCAAGATTGACCAGATGAACGAGCTAGCTGCCAAGGCTCGCCGTGAACGAAAGGTCCTCGATCTCGAAATCAGCAACTCATCTCTCTTGGCTATCAACCGCGCCCTTGAGCGCGAGATGCGCAAGCAGAACGCCGAGCTGCGTCGTTACCGCCGGCTCAGCCGTTCTGGACGCCTGTCGGTGGCGCCTGCGTCAAAGTCTGCCTCTAGGAAGATGTCTTTCTTGTCCGAAAGCGCTGATGATTCAGCCGGTGAGACGTCGCCACTAGACTCTGACAACGGAGAAAACGACCATGAAGACACCTTATCCGACATCTCTCCCCCCTCCGGCGCCAGCTCGCGCCCTTCTTCCCCCACATCCCGAGCAGGCCGCACTCGCTTTCAAGACCCCAAGCGGCCCGAACTTGACCTCGCCACCCAACGCGCCCTCCTCCTCGACGGCCAAATACTCAACCAATCAATAAAACGCTGTCTCGCGCAAACCGAATCCCTCATAGCCTCCGGCAAAACAGCGCTCGAATACCAAGCCCGAGCCCCAACACCTGAAAATCTTGGCGCTCGAGTTTTAACGCCCGACGACACTGAAGAGGCAATGTTCGGACAAGGTCAGGGATTATTAAGCCCGAGTTCATGGACCGGCGGCAATCCATTCGAGCGAAGTCTAGGAACACTAGGTGGTGGATTAGAGACGCCTGATTATTCGAAATGGGGGCCTTCCACGGAGGTGCAAACGCCCTTTGCAGAGATTGGCGACCTCATGGCGTCAGATGAGCTTGACGGGGCTACAGCAATGGACATCTTGGACGTCTCCGAGAAGAACGAGGATTATGGCATTGATGCAGCAGCAACGGACCTTCTTGACGGAGAAGGAAACCTCGACGGCAAGCCCAACCTCAATGAACGCCGTAGCGATGGCGAAATCTCTCTCGATGGCATAGACGACAGCCTTGATAGCTCATCCCCTGACGACGAACCTTACCAGCACGACTCGCCATCACGAGAAGGTCCACCTCTGCAACCGCCCTCTGAAGAAGAAGACTTTTCTCGTCCATCGAGCCCATCTAGAATACTGAACGCCATGAGACCTCCTGATACCAAGTCCGACATACCTGGAAATGTCCCTGGAAATAGGGGTAGCATGCAAAATCTCGGGCATTATCTGCAGGCGTTTTCGATCTTTGGGGCAGGGCAATCGCAGGCTTGAGGGAAGGAAGTGTGTGGGTGGATTGGTGGATATAAGGCAGGGGAGGAATTCGCATAGTGATGGTGTTCCAGAGGATTAACGGTGCTACCTTTGCTTTGGAGATACCCTTTTGATGTCATGTTTTGTACTTAGGTGTTCGGCTCCTGCTACTCTTCACTCTCCGAGATGAGATACCCAATGTACTCTACCCTTCACCGTTGACATGCCACTAGCGGCTTCATTTCTATTCCTCAAAATCGTGCAAAGGCATCAATTCAATATGCCAGAATCTTGAGGACGCTATACCGCTCTCCCTTCGAACTGTCACTTTCTGCCACCATGCCCTGCGGGCACGATGCTGAAAAGTACTTTAAACACGAAGCCGATAGTATGTCATAGGCTAGCGTTCAACTGACAGGTCGCAAGGTCTCTCATGTTCAACAACAAGAATGGATAAGGGTTTATGGAGCACGAAATTGGCCAGGTACGATTCAAAGCAAGACTTTTGATTCTGGACCTAATCTGCATACCGACGTGAGCACCTAAAGACAACATACCGCAGGAAACACCGCATAAAAGCATTGATTGACAATCTAACGTCCCCGGATACTACCACTTCCACCTTCTCAATATTTTCCTCGTATTGCATATTCATTCTGGGGAAACTGTGTTGCATGTATTCAATTTTTTTTACTGGTCTCCGCCTTACTGCCTCTTCACCTGCTCCATCGTATGGGCTGTCGTTTTGGTGCATTTCCCGCTTGCTGGTCGTAATATTCGCGGCATAGCTTCACCTAATGCGTTCATCGGTGTTTGTTCAATACCATCGATGACGTGATGTTGTTTCCAAGGATCATCACCCTTTACGAAGGTGTCCACAGTCGTCCTCTGCCACGTGCCGATGCTCTGGTTGATCCCGACTTCAACACGTAGTCCACATCGTTGATCGACGGTCTTGGCTCGATAGATTCAGGCTCTGGCGAAGACTGTTTGGGTTGAGTTCGAGGCATGGTCGTCCTAGGCACGAAGTCCCTTGGCACAAATTCCGCGGCCTCGAAGACTTTGGGCCTTGGTGCTCGGGGCTTGGACTCTCGCACTGGCCTTGGCGGTCTGGACACGAACTCACTCGCCTCATAGACTCTGGGTTGGGGGCCATTGGGCTTCAATTGGGCGTTTGGCAAGGCAGAGCTGGTCACACAGTCTGTGGGTTCATAGACACCAGGCTGAAATTCGTTGGTTTCGAACTGTGCTGTTGAAAAGATGGTCTGAGGAACAAGGTCCGTAGGCTCTGTTATTCGAGACTCAGGAAACTGTGACTTCGAGAGTTTTGCTGCCGTGGGAGTTCCAGACTCAACAACTGTAAGCATCACTTCTTCAGCCTTGGGAGCTGGGGCTCTTCGAGGACTTGTACGTGATGCTTGACGTCGATGATTTGGAGCATCTTTCAGTGCCGGCCCATGAATAGGAGTTAGACGTCGTGAACTCTCTTGGGGAGCATTATGCGGTGGGCTCGTACGGGCAGGCTGCCGAGGTAAATTGCGAGGTACCTGGCCTGTTTGAGTATTTTGGATATGGGCTCGGATTCGATGATTAGAATGGCCATTGGGATTGTGTGGAGGTCGAGGGCTTGGATTGAGACTGACGCGAAAGTCTCGCCCAAAAGCATCCGGGTCAATGACTGTAGGAGAATTGACAGGTTGCTGATGAGCCTGGCCAACAGTTGATGGATTTGGACTGTGTCTCGCTGCTTTCCCTTTCGTTTGAGGTTTGACCAACGATTTCTGTGGACTCTGCCCGGCAGGCTTCTGCTGAGATTGTTCCTTTGGTGTTGAAGGTCGTGAACTTTGCTGGGGAGGTTTCTGTTGGGCAGAGAGGCGCTTCGGCTGGGGTATGAAGACAACTACCTCTTCATCGCTATCTTCCGGCTCTTGTGCGGCTTCCAATACTGACGTCGAGTGGGTAGAAGTGAGCTTTAACGGAGAAGTGTCACTAATGGTCTGGACTTCCTGGACGCGCTGAACAGGTCCCACACTCTGAGGCTGAGGCAAGGGACTCTCTGGCGGCGAGCGCATTACAGAGGGTTCCGGGGCCGGCTGGTTGGCTAGGTTGGTTTGGCTTTCGACACCGTCGAGGTTGATGCCAGTGCCTGATTCGCCTAGGTGCTTCTCGAGATCCTGCTGGATGATGCTGTCTACGAGGCTCTTGATAGATTCGACGCTCTTGGCAGGCTTATTTGAGAGATGTTCTGCTGTCAACGTGGGGGCTGTCTCCACCAATAGGTCCTGCTCTCTGACCTTGTCCTCACGACGATCGCCATCTACCAAGGACTTCTTCTCACCCCGCTCGAGACTCTGCTTCTCAAGGTCCTGCTCATGCACGATGCTGCTGGCATCAGTGTTTGCGGTCCCTTCGCTGGAGACCGAGTTGTCCATGGCATCCTCATCTTTAGACAGATCTTCATTTGCATTCTCTGAAACGCCATTCTCTCCACTAGTCTCTTCGGCATCTTTGGTGGCAAGGGTAGCACTCTTCTGCTGTACGCCAAATTCTTGCTCAAGGTCCCCAAAGGTGTCGAGATCAGTCCTGCTCGTCTTGCATGCGATTGTAGCGGCAACTTCTTTGGGCGAACGAGCAATGATGTTGAGCTTCTGAGCAACAGAACATGTCTCAGACTGGTCGCTCAGGAGGAACAGCTGATTGGCATCATTGCGTTCGATGCTCTCGTGCAGGCGCCAAAGGGCACAGCTCATCAATGGGCGCAACCCTCCTGGAACATCCTTTGCCGATATCTTTGGAGCGTCCTTCTTGACCTTCCATGGGGATGTCTCGCTCCCAGCGGTTCTAGCTACCAGCTTTGGTTTCGTAGGCGCTGGGAAAGGACAATTAGCAATGTATCAATTCTGGATCTAGACTCTATTCACCTTTTGACATCGACTTCTCCGATACTCCATTGGCTAAGTTTTGCTTCCTTCGTAGCGCTTCTGCCCATGATGTAGGAGGGCCCTCAATAGCCTCCGGTTTGTCTTCTTCTACATCGAGATCTTTCCATGGCGTGTAATGTTCGTTTGGCTGTTGGAAACAAACAGCTTCATGGTTCTCGGTTTCCTGAAAGAACAGTCGCTGTTCTGAACCAGCGTCTTGGTCTTTCCTATGTTTCAGCCTTCCAAGATATTCCCGCGCCACAAGAGGATTGATGTCGAAGGCGGGGTGTTCCTTCTTGGGTGGCTTGCCCGAGGTCCGAGGTCGAGGGGCTTCTTGTGTTGTCGGCTTTGGCTCTACGGACTTTTGGTAGAGCTGCTCGACTTGTTCGATTGCTAGAGTGACTTAGTAAGGTTGAAGATTGTTGCGCTGGATGTTGACCCACTGCATGATGGCACGACGAGGCGTAGTCGACCGTCGTAGATCCACTTTTTGAGGTCTTGAATGTGGTCGACGAGTGTCTTGGCGTCTAGGACGCAGATTGGGGTCTCCATTTTTGGTAAAAGTGCAAAATGTAAGATGTGCTGTTTGGTCTCATCGAGACGGTATCATTGTTGATGTAGGCCCAGCCGAAGGACCTTTGTCAGTAATCAGTAAGAATGTCCTGCGGTGGTGTTCCTGACAGTGTTGTGCGAGCTAACGTTGCCCAGTACGTACCTAGGACAAGTGTTCCTTGCAAGTGAGCGCAGTTATACATGTTGAGTATACGATCCGGCCTCTCGATTTCTCAAGAGGCTCATGTGAGATACTTTCTCAAACATGAGGATTTGAAGAAAGTATGAACCGGGAAGAAGTTATGGGGTTGTTGAGGTGGTGGCATGTGAAGAGAAAGAGTCAGTGAAGTGCGAGGTTCTTCACAATGGAAAAATGTCCGGAGGCGGGAGCTAAGCCACTTCATCTCTTGGCATTTTGGCATTTTGCGCTAGTAATAAGCCAATTGAAAATCTGAGATCTCGCCCGACTGCCTTTTACACCTACCCATTTTTCGCCTGTCGCAGCTGAACCTGTCCATCGCCATGAAGCCGACCAACAGCTTCTGCTTGCCATCTTAGCTGCTCACTAAGATAAGATCAATTTTGAATCTGTTACTTCTAGATTGGGAGAGCATTGAAAAACGCCATAGCTCAAAAGGATATCGCTCCATCTGCCGCAATGGCCAAAGCTCCACCAGTCAAGAAGAGGAAGAGGGCTGAGCACGATGAAAACAATGTTACGGATGAGTTATCGGCTACGAATGCTGTCGAGAACTCTACGCAAGCGCAGGTTTCCGCTACCAGTACTGTAAGTGCTGGCAATGGCTTCGGAGAGGTTCATTTGACAGAAGAACCCTCAACGAGGAGTATATACGCTGGCGATTGTGTCGAAAGAAACGACGAGTTCTCTGGTAGAGGCCTACTGCCAATTAAGCACAAAAATGCTGTTGGGACTTCGTATGCTCAACCGGCTATATTTCCTGGACAGGTAATGCTTGACGAGCAAAGTCAAGACAAATTCCGAAAAGTACAGATTTTCTCATCGCAGAAGCTGCCCCAGCCATTCCTCGACAGATGACACAGCATCAGGTGCATAATGGCGCCCAAACACAGACTCGCAACAACCTCAGAATCGCAACAACCGATAGGGGGCCAACTATGGAAAGAAAAACTATTCCGAGTGTCCAGCCATTGTATACCAGCAATGTGTATGTAGCCATAGAAGATGTGAGAAGATGGACCTAATAGTTGAATTGGCCAAGCTGCCTGAAAAGACATGGGAGTACGCGCAAGCGACGGAAACCAGAGTTTCACTTGGTCAGAACGAATCGTTGAAGGTCATAAATGCTCTGCGTTCTTTTGGGCACTGCCCTAGCTATCAAGGGTATCGGACTCCAAGTTTGTATCCTGAAGGCCACCACTTCGCTTCAATCTATCGCACTGCCTCCGGCACGAATTTGATCTAAACCTCCTTGCTGATCAAACGGTCTCTCTCTGCGACACGCTGCGCCCATTCCCTGCTCATTGTCAGTGCTGAATTGGCGATGTGGGAACAATGATCTTCTTACGTCCAGCTGCCATCATATAATCTTCGGTCATTTGCATGGCCAAAGTCGGCCTCTCCGAGCGCAGCATCAATAACCGCTGCTGTTACACCTGTACCACAGCTACTAATGATCGGCCTTTCCGGATCGACTCCTTTCGACTCAAAGATTCGTCTCAGCTCGTCGCTCGGAAGGAGGGCGCCAGTCTTAGGATCGAGCAGCTCCGAGTGGGGGACACTCATGCTGCCTGGTATATGGCCGCTCGACAGTCCGGGCCTTGGTTCAGGTGCGGTACCCGCCCATCTCCCCTTGGGCCTCGCATCCAGTATCTGAATTCCTTCTGCTCCCTCCTTGCCATAATCCTTCGCGATATCTTTGACCTCGGCAAACTTCACTACTTTTTCTGGATCGACCTGGGGCGTCGGGTAGTGGCTCGGCTCCTCAACTACTGCCACCACCTCTCCGCTTTCTATGGGATAACCTTGCTCGACCCACAATCTGAAGTTGTTGAGAAGGTGGACGCTTGAATGACCGAAGACCTTGAACGTCCAACCCACACGAGGCGCACTGAATATTCCGAGCTCTTTTGAGTCGTAGATCACAACCTCATCATCCTTTCTAATTCCAATATCTTGCATGGCCTTAGCAAACCCTTCGGCTGTGGGCAGCATGTGTGGGTACTTTGAGTCATGATCTTTGACGGCGTCAAGGTCGAAGAAACGGGCAGAAGGGATTCGTTGCTGTTTGAATACGCTGTGGCCTGTACGACCTTTGGGATCATTGGGTAGAAACCAGGAAGCACACACTGGAACCACTCGTGGTGCTGTGGAGATCTTGGTAGGGACGTTCTTCGTCAAAGCATCGGCAAGCTCTTTCGGTGTGACGATATAAGATTCTAGAGACACATGACGACGTTGAGCCATCGAAGCTCGGCGGCGAGGGGCAGGAGAACAGAAGTTGAGGAGACCGTTGGAGAGCTTGATTGAAGGAAGTCGTGTGCGTGCTTGGAATGCCATGGTCAATGACACTCAATCGTTTCTCTCATACCCGAAATCAGTGCTGATTGTGCTGAATGAAAGGACAATAAAGAAAGAAAAGAAGTTCAGCTTCGCTGCGGCGTAGGTTGAAGAGCAGAAGAAAAGAGATTCGCATCAGCTTCCCCTCGGAGATAGCGCGCTAGCAAGGGTAGCTTCCTATCGCGATAACGCCCCCGTGCGACGATCTCGAAACACCAAAGCGTGATATACTGCAAATCATCATACGACACCACCCTGGCTCGCAAGCGTCAGCAGGTGTCCCTTTCTAGACTGTAACGCAGAGAGCTGTAGTGTGATCTTGGTCCACGCACCCTAGAGTCCGCATCCGCGAGAACAGCACGCCATGAAAGTCACTATCAAAGAATGGAACGCGGTGGCCTCTTGGCGATGGGATATGCCAGAGGATGATGTCTGTGGTATATGTCGAGTCCAGTTCGACGGCACATGTCCTACCTGCAAATACCCTGGCGACGATTGCACTCTGTGTAAGTTGTACTTCGAAATTCAGTCGAGTCCACTCAGGGCTAACGATGAATATAGTAATTGGCAAATGCGGACACTCGTTTCACATGGTATGAAGCTACTCGCATACACATGCTCTGACCCATGATTCTGAGCATTGGCAGCATTGCCTCCTCACCTGGATTCAGCAAGATTCATCCAAAGGACTTTGTCCGATGTGCAGACAAAGTATGGCTTGCTCTCCGCAAACACCAATAGAAGCTGACCACGATGCAGAGTTCGAGTGGAAGCAAAGTGGAGAATAGTCTTGAGATGCAGATATCTTCGCTGCGCCGAAGGACCTGCTTTTGGTTGATGGCATAGCGTTAGGCGTTGTTCAGTTTCGATACCCAAAATGGCATGGACGAGTAGAAAAGGAATCCAAAGCATGACTCAAAAGTCACATGTAGTTTTTTGTATCTATCAACAACGACACACCTAAAACATTTATATATAGCGTACGCGCAGCCTGCCTCTTCTGTTCTACTACTCTGCTCAATCATGTAGCGAGTAATCACCGAAGTCTCTACGCCCGCGTCATGTCATTCCTCCCCCTCTCCGCTCCACCAACCCGCCAAACCGTCACCCCACCCACCCTCCTGCCATCCCCCCTCCCCAACCCTTCAACCGAAGACCCAATAAACCACGACCACGACCACGATCATGACCGTGACCGGCAAACAGAATCCCCCGCCGTACTCCCGCCACCGAACTTCCAGCCCGTCTTCACGCTCCTCTCCAACACCGGCACCTCAACGACCCACCACCCAAACGTCTACTACGTATTCTCCGATGATGCGCCCGATGCGGATCCCATCACAGCGGCGGCTCTGCAAGTGCTCCATCCCGCCTCGGCGACCTCTTCGCCCACTGTGGACCTCCAAGGTGGGAATGCACAAGGCAGAAAGGAGCGGTATGTGCTGCTAGATATGGATGCCACAGGCACAAAAATTGAGTCGGCGCAAAGTATGTCTCCGGATTGGGCTGTCACGTCTACAGAGCTTGGACCAGCGCCTACATGGGACAGGGATGGGGAGGGAAAGCAGGAGGGGAAGGAGGCGAGAGGCTTGATGTTGAGGATTGAGGGAATGGAGCTTAGGAGGGAGGAGGAGGGAGTGGTGACAAAGCAAGGCGAGGAAACGAGGTTGGAAGAGTTGGTAGAGATCTATGAGAGGCAGATGGCGGAGCTGAGGAGAGTTGTTGATTCTGGACAAGGGATCAGAACGGGCGGAGAAAGTGGGAGATGAGCGCTTATATGTCTAATTCTGGGAAAAGATGTTGGATCTGGATGAGTAGATAGATGATCGTGGCGCCCTAGATCATTTGTGGGAGGATGTCGTCCCTGGCCCCAGGCCGCTGGGCGTCTAACGAGTTCGCTATTGAGAGGGTATACCCTAGGTAACACTCTAGCGAATATTCTGGTCGTGAATTTGTGCCGAAATCATGCTCTGGATATCTTCGTGCATTATGTATTTGGTGCAGCGGTTGGTTTGTCGTGTGAATGGTGATGTGAGGATGTAGCAGCGTCGGCTTTCTTCGCTTCTTTCTTATCCTTCTTCTCGCCCTTCTACGTAGATTTTGGAGTCAGCAAAGGCCATTCGAGGCAGAGACTGGAGTTGCAAAACAGGTCTCGGGAGTAGAAGGGTCCTTTTGCTCCCGAGACATGTCATGTAACTCGATTCTACTACCGATTAGGAAGAACTAGCTCCGAAATGTACGAACCTTGTCTTTCTTGATTGCCGCATCGGCCATGAGTTGCTCGAAGGCCATGTAATCACCTTCTTCGTCTGGATCTCGTTGGGCCTGGAGACCGTTAGCTGGGTGCGGCACGTTTAGGATAATATTAGAAAAAAGAGCTTACGTTCTGGTATACTGTGCCAGAGATGACCAGTGCCTGTGCTCGTTCGAGTCTCTTCTCCATCTTGACACTCTTGTCGTTGAGCACCTTGTCGCAGACATCTCTTAGCACGCTCTGGATCTCGAATCTTGACCCTTTCCACGCCGCTGCCAAAATCTTCCCAGTGACCCTCCTCTCGTATTCCGCTTTCTTCTCGTCTGTCCAGTCCTCTCCGCCCTTTTCCTCCATCTTTGCCATCTCCTCCATTGTTAATTGTGCATCGATGGCTGTACTTATTGTACTCCAAGTATCTTTTGCAAGGGTACCTTTATCCTTTAATCTGGAGAAGAAGCCTGATATGCCCAGGAACTTCTGCGACTTGAGGAATGATGTTGCTTTTTGCAAGTAGGTCAGTCCTACAGCGTGTAGTATTTCGAGACCGAATGATTCCATCTTCAGGTTCTCCACCTCCAATCTTGTCTTCTCTGTGAAAGCTTTGGTCACATCGTTACCCTTGTCAGTCTCCGTCCATATACTAATACGGTCGAGCAGCTTTTTGGCAAGTGTGTCGACACGTTCATCTCGTATACGTTTTCGCTCAGCCTCGTAAGCAGCCAGCTCTTCCCTCTGTTCCTTTGACAAGCCCCTCTTTTTCTCTTTACGCCGTAGCTCCTTTTCCTCTGAAGTAAGGCCAGCAGCATCCATGCGGGCATCTTCCTCTGATTTGTCCATTATAGCCTGCTGGCCGATGCGAGGGCGAGGAGTAGGTGTAGAAGTACCAGAAGCTGAAGGAGAAGCGTCGCTGGTGGGAGGATTGAGGTCAGATGTTGGCCTCGGCGGTGACGCTGCTGCTCCTGCAACCCCTATATTTGCAGCTCCTTCCTTTCCCTCTTTTGCTTGCAGCTTGGCATCAGCAGACTCGGCGGCCTCCGCCTCCTCCATCTGCTTTGCCGTGATATCCATTGTCTTCGTGAGATCTTTCATGAGCGAGAGCTCTCCTATTAGATCTACAAAAGCTTCTCCTCCAAAGATCATACCAAAGAACTCCGCAGGGTCTTCGAAGCCACCCCCGGGTACGGCCTCTTCCTTGCCAAACTTGTCATATCGCTGCCGTAAGTCTTGATTGCTGAGAACTTGGTAAGCCTCACCAATAGCTTGAAAGCGGGCATGTGCAGTCTCGTCGCCAGGATTCTTATCGGGATGTGTAGTTATGGCAAGCTTTCGGTAGGCCTTCTTGATTTCTAGTTCTGATGCTTTTGGAGGAACCCCAAGCGCATCGTAGTATGTCGTGTCTACCACCATAACGCCGGTGGACTTTTGAGATACTGTAGGGCCAAGGCTATGGCCACCGCTCGAAGGCAGATACCGGGTGTGTGTAGGTCACAGACGCTTTATTCTTCAGCCAGAATATTGGGAAAGCTGGTGATCAGTTTTCAATTAAATGGCTCGTCATATCGCTGCCTCAAAACGAAAAGATGTCGGCACTACCCGCTGCTTAGCGCGTCAACACCAAATACGTAGTGCAAATCTTATTATAAAGGACCTTCGATTTCGACTTTTTGCGGAGAAGGCATTGGTCCATTGGCGCGCTTCCTTATGTTCAGTCTTCCACTCTTTCTTCAACACACATATACCATGCACCAGGAAGGTTAATAAACCCTCCAAGTCCCTTCTTCTTAATAACCCATCATTGGCCTGCGCCACTTCCAAACGCTCTCTATCCCTACCACTGCTCTGGAGTCAACATGGTAAAATCAACCGACGTTCTCTACTATGCTGTACATGTCGGAGAGCTAAGAAACATCATTCAATGGTAAGTCAGTAATTGAGTATCCAAGGCGTTAAATCTTATGAATTGATAGGCAAACATGGCATCAACCGGTTCACGAGCGAAAGCCGGAACAGGAGGCGCCATCATTGGCAATCTGCTTCGAATTCCTCGACCAGACTAGCCGCAGCTTCAGTGCTGTCATCCAAGAGCTACACCCCGAACTCCTCGTGCCTATCGCTCTCTTCTATCTCATTCTCCGAGGACTCGATACCATTGAGGATGATATGACCATTTCTCCTGACGAAAAGACCCCATTGCTGAGGGAATTCCACAACTACACGGAAAAGGAAGGTTGGAACTACCATGGTTGCGATCGAAAGGAGAAGGATAGGGAGCTGCTTGTGCAATTTCAAAACGTGACCGAGGAGTTCAGAAAAGTGAAGCCAGCGTACCGCGAGATCATCAAGGATATCACGCTCAAGATGGGAAATGGTATGGCCGACTTCTGTCACAATGCGGAGCATGATGTCAACTGTGTGAACACAATCAAGGACTATGACCTCTACTGCTACTACGTCGCGGGTCTTGTGGGCAATGGTCTCACTCGTCTGTTCGTCGAGAGTGGTTTGGCCAATCCGGTATTGCTAGAACGCCCCCAACTCCAGGAGTCAATGGGTCTCTTTTTGCAAAAGACAAACATCATTCGTGATATCAAAGAGGATTCGGACGAGAAGAGACGGTTCTGGCCTAAGGAAATCTGGTCAAAATACGTGGACAAGTTCGAGGATCTTTGCAAGCCAGAGAACAGGGAAGCAGCTCTCAACTGTAGCTCAGAGATGGTCCTCGACTCCCTCAGCCATGCCGACCAATCCCTTTTCTACCTCGCCGGTCTCAAGGAACAGTCCGTCTTCAACTTCGCAGCCATACCACAATCAATGGCAATCGCGACACTGGAACTCGTATTCCGAAATCCAAAGATGTTCGAGAAGAATATCAAAATCACAAAAGGTGAGGCTTGTCGCATCATGATGCAATCGACGCAGAATTTGAAATTGGTCTGCGAGGTCTTCCGGGAATTCACGAGGAAGATCCACAAGAAGAATACACCAAGAGATCCCAACTTCCTCAAGATTAGTATCGCGTGTGGCAAGGCAAGTGTCCTTTCATGATCTCTGAAGCGACAGTTATGTTAATCGCGCGAACAGATTGAGCAATTCATCGAAACGATCTACCCTTCGCAAGACCCCAAGTCGATCATGCAAGAGCCAGCGGCCCCAATAGACCCAACATCAAAGGAAGGCAAGGACAAGGCGGCGGCAGCTGAGGCCAAATCGGATCTTGGTAAATACCACAACTGAATGTCTTTTGGTAAAGGAATCGCTAATTCCTTGCAGTCTTCATGCTCATAGCCATTTTCGGCACGCTCTTCTCCATATCATGCCTCATGGTATGTTCTGCTTCTTCCCATGTCTCTTCCTCAAATTGACAAGAGAGCCAGCTTGGGATTGCGTACGCCTTTGGCGCCCGCTTCGACGTGGCCTTCTCTGAACTCACACAAGGCAAGCTCAGCAAGCCAACAGATGCCGGCGCCGCACAATCGATCATACACAAGTACGACCATGGAGAACTCTAGCATCTTTACACCTCGTCCAGCATCTTCTTCTATTATGTCCTCCTTCATTATAAGTCTAATATGCAGCATTGCCACCTCAGCATCCGCAGGCCCGTGAAATCTTGCGTCAAACATGGTTCTTGTATAAAGGAGCGAGCGGGGATGAACCCCATGTACAGTACATAAAATATACGAAGCTTTCAACGCAAAATCTGGGTAGCATTCTATAGCACGGATGTCAAATTGCAACTCAGTCCACCATCTATGGCTGCTGTTGTGCCGAAGATGTGCTTACAGCAATCCGATGCCCAAGTCAGTGATGACACCGCGAGATACTATCTTCATTGGCCAGCAAAGCTGGCATGGCTTGCTGTCAGCATCACATCCACTTACACACTCGATCCGTCTCTTGATTCTGTATTCAGGCCGTCGGGAAAATGCCTCAGGCCGTCTGTACCACTGCGAGGTATTTCGCATCGCCAAGGTTACTCAACGTTAGAGAAAAATGTCGTTGTCATAATATCCATCTGACCCGCATGTCGTTGCTGATTCGACCAGTCGCTGATAAATGCAAACCAGCAATCATTCTGTCCCAGAGGATCTTTTTACTTGAACGAGCGCCGGTGGTCCTAGCATTCAGTCCCAATCTTCTATTCATCGGTTATCATCTAGCAAAGATCCAATCATCATGTACTCCCTCCACCTCTTCACACTCTCCGCCTTCCTCTTCGCCCTGGCCGCTCAACCAGCTCCACACCCAGCCCCAGCTCCGAACCCCTCCTCCCCCAACTTCCTCCCCAGGCTACGGAACCCTGACCACCAAAGCCCTGATATCACCCGCGCCACAATCAAAACCCCACCCATCAAGCTCTCCTCCCCCTCACTCCTCCTCCTCCAACACCCCCCCCCCCGGCACCCACGCCGCCAACACCACTCCCAACCCCATCAACCACTCCTCCCCACTCCCAACACCACTCCCAACCCCAACCTCTCCATCCCCCACTCCGCCCCCGAAACCCCATACCCCAGCTGCTCAAACCCCTATCCCCACCCCCCCCACCCCTCCCTCCCTCCCTCCCCACAACCTCTCACCTCACCACCAGAAACCCAACCAACAGCCGCGCCAGCCAGCCATCCAACACGGGCCCCCGTAGCGAAATCCGTGTCGCCGATCCCTCGTCCGAAACTCAAACGGGGGCCCGGCGCGCTCGAGCACATACGTAGGTGCCGTTTTTCCGGCCGGGGGGGCGGTGTCGAGGGAGGAGCGTTTTGGATACGGAGCGGCGGGGGAGGAGGAGGAGGAGGAGGAGGAGGAGGAGGAGGAGGAGGAGGAGGAGGGAGGGAGGGAGGAGGAGGAGGAGGAGGAGGAGGAGGAGGAGGAGGAGGAGGAAACGGGGTGGATGTGCGGGAAGGAGGCTGGGGAGGGGGGAGGGGGGAGGGGGGGGCGGTGGGTTGGTGATGAGGGTGGATTTTGGGAGGGGGGGGGGGTTTGCGGCTGGCTGGCTGGGGCGGGGGCAGGGGGTGGAGGGTGCGGATCTGTCCTTTTTGGGGGGGGGGAGATCGGAGCGCTGAGGCGGTTTGAGTTGGGGGGGGGGCTGAGGTGTCGGAGCTTCGTGTCGTGACTGGGGGGTTGGGTAGTGTGGATGGAAGAAAGACTAGCTAGATGGAGGGTTGATGGATCGGAGTGAGTTTTTCGCGAATGGATGCTTTGAACGTGGTGCCGATTGAGTCATTCATAGCTACCAACCCAGGTCCTCAGGCAACTTCGAGGCCCACTCCCGCCGAGCCCGCTGGAAAACGACGCAGAGCACCCGATGTATTTGTCGAAGTAGTTAGTTGGTTGGTTGGTTGGGTGAGGGTGTTTTGAGGGTGAAAAGGGGTTGTGTCGCACTCGTCACTCTTTGCGTGGCGATTGTCGCTGCGTGGGATGGGTGCGTGGGGATGGTCTGGATCTGTAAGCATTGCTTTCCTCGTATGGAGGGAGGACTTCGTGAGACAGGCGTCGAAGTGCCGGGGGTAGCGGACTGCTGATGGTGTACTCGAATGCCACACGATGGATAATTGGACCTGGGGTTCGTTCATCGAGACTTGTTACACCTTGATTCCGGAACGACACCTCTGGGGTAGATGTCTGTTCGGACCTTGGGGGAAAACAAATGAGATCAGGTCCACGGGTGTCATTACCGATGAACAGTTTGGTCCTTCTTCTGGCGGTCTGTGAGCTAACGATGAATCTCCATCGTAGTAGATACAGGTAGGTGTAGAAGGCGTCGGAGACCAGGGATGTATGCTCAAAAAGGCTTACGAAGGAGAGCAGCGTTGGAGATTAGGAATCCATCGAGAATCGATAACTCAGAGCTTCATAGGCACTGGATATTGTGCGCACATGGAGACGCGCTTCGTTGTGACTGCAATCGTCCTGTGGCCTAAATGCGTAATGTGAAGACCCAGCCAGCTTCAATCACTCTTCGCAGTCAGATGGACTTCTCCGGTAGAAGGATAGACTGGTCGAAACAAGATAATCAGATCGACGTGAAGGCCAATGGCGTTGTCGAATCCCCCACCATCGGGACTAATTATGATTATCTTGCAGGATAGGAAGAACATAGTTGCAGCCTGTCATCTGTCAAACAGGCTTCCCGTGGGAACGCTATGAGAAGATTGACACTAGTAGCGGCTATGTGTTCCAATAATTGACAGCAGCAGAGCACTTGCAGCTGATTGCAGCATAACTGCACGAATGCCTTTTGACATGAGTACCAGGCCACGCCCACATCAATCTAAGGCAATAAGAAAGTCAGATGAGGCGATGAGAGGCACAAAGCCACGATGATCCGAGCAGATTGAGGATCCTTGAGATAGCCGTTGGAATGCTGAGGCTCCCAACGGATACCAGACTGCTGGGTCATGCACCTAAAGAGTCGTGCATAACGTAGCTCCTGCATCATTGTGATGTTGTGCGCCTTGCCTTCAGTATAGCTTACCATCAAGGGCCAGCGAATCATGTATAGCTCTATGGAAAATAGCCTCCATTCACCATGCGTCTCCTCTGCGTTCACGGTTTTCTGCAAGCGAGTGGAGAAAAGAAGTGAGGGTGAGTGGGATATCACATGTTTCGTATGGTTGCAACGCTGACAGATGTGATTGTTGAGACGAGACCGTCACCATCTGGATTCTTTCTTCTTGGTGCGGCACCACACCCGTCAGGTAGATGGAGATACAGAACGACTTTGGGTGTATTCCTCTATGGCAGTGTTCAATTCATGACTCACCTGCAAGATGAACGTATGCTTCATAGAACAACAGAGCTAGACAAGCACCGCCTGTACAAGTAGCCGACTGGGTGAAGAGTCGCTTCTTCACTTGTACCTATAGGCTATTTGGACCGTTTCTGAGGAGCGCGCTAAGATGGAACGCAGCACAAGATCGCCATGGCTTGATAGCCAAACAGCGGGCTCTGCTATGGGTCTCAAAACCCAAGAAATTGGACGAAAGCACAGTGAAGAGCCTTGCTCCTGTCGACCCATTGTGTCTTTAGAAAGATGGGTTTGCCCAAGAACTGAGTCGTAATTCCCGAGTTGGTGCTCCTGGGACCCAGATTTCAGCACATCGGGACATGCATACCACTAAGTTCTTGGGCCAGAAAACATCCCGCAATTCCCTCACATATGACGGTGCTGCTTTGTTCCTCACCCCTCTCCTCGTCATTTAGTCATTTCATCAATCTCGCTGTTTTGGTTGCAATGAAGGATGTCCGCCAAGCAGTGGAAGATTCTACCTTGGCGTCAAGGCTGATGATCGGTATGCTCGGCACAGCTTTGGCATGGATAATGGATGCATGCTCAAGTGAAAGTTCAGCCCGCGATTGTAACCTCGTCTTCCGCGAGCTTCGAAAGCGTCCGATTGGGGACAATAGGCGCGGGCACGTGCATGATAAAGGGAAATTGTGGAAAGTGATGAGGGTTTAAAAGCTCTTTCTTTATGCATTTACAGCATGAGAGTCCGGAGTGACTGCAGCAACTTGCAAGGCTTGAAAATGAATTTCTTGCGCCAAGCCGGAGAAAGGATAGACCAGTCTTTTCGGCAGTGGAGAAGTGGGGAAGGGTTAGAGATTAAACAGAATACGGGATGACGCCAACTAAGTCCATCCTTGGCGTCACCTAATTTCCGGGTATCTTTCCAGGGGCCCCAGATTTCACTCCACATCATTCATGGCAAAGGACAAATGTCGAGCATGACGACGGCGTGAATCTCCTTTTGAAAGAAAATGCATCTACCTACTCGTATACTACCTATGCACTGATGGATAGCTCGATGCAGCTTCTCTGAGCTAGGTAGTCTCAGGTCTTATCGGAACGGAGTAATGGATGGGTGACCGCATGACGTTGACCAACAAGGTTATTGGACGTGGATTCAAAGCATGTTCATTGGAGGAAGTTATTTGATACTGCACTTGGCTAACGTTAAGTTGATTGATGGTTCGTCGGGTTCGCGGCTGGCAGTTCGAATGGAGTCTAGACCCCACCCGTTCCCCCCATGCTTCCTCGTACTTCAAAGTACTTTATGCTGTAAGCCCGTAAGCTTGCAAGCTTGCAAGATGCTGCGCACCATCAGCCAAAGTGATTGAGGACTAAGCTAATTAATGAATGCATCTATTGAATCTAATGAATCTAATGAAATAATCAATGAGATAAAGCCAAGCAAACCTCCGTTGCTCCGCAGTCTCCCTCATCTCTCTCCACATAATCGCCTCCTGCACCTACCCGTCTCACCGTTTCAACACTGTCCTCCTTGCAACTTGGCACACAGTACACCATATCCTGCGTCAACATTGCCCCTTCCACTCGGAGGAAATATACTCGCGATTCGGGGGTCTCGGAGATTGAGAATACTATATAATTCTCCTCCCCGTTATATAAGTAACACTGTTGAAGCCAAGCTATTGATTCCTCCAACCGACCCTACCTGCATTTTCATAGCCCGTGGTCTCTTGAAGATCTTCTTTCCATCACAATGGCCGCCCACCCCAACACCGACTTCACCGGAAACGCCCCCGACAGCTACAACAAGGAAACCAACGGCAGCGGCGCTATCAATCGCGAGATGACCCACGAGGAACATCAAACCGCCAAAGCTGCCGCTCGCTTCGGCTACGGTCCTCTCGCTCATGTCAACACTGCCAGTGGCGAACAGCGCCTGCCCGCCTTCGGAGGAGAGTTCCAACCGGGTCTCTACAGGCAGGTCAAGGACCGTGGTATCGCCAATCCCGCGCCCCTGGGCCTGTGCGCCTTCGCCTTGACCACCTTCGTCTTGGGCTTGATCAACATGGGGACCAGGGGCTTGAGTGCTCCCAATCTGGTCGTCGGTCTTGCCTTTGGATACGGAGGCTTGGTGCAATTGCTGGCCGGCATGTGGTATGTCCTTCATCCTTCACTCCCAAGCCCAAACGTCCAACGACGACGCTGACCGTCGTCGCGCAGGGAAATGGCCGTTGGAAACACCTTTGGTGCCACTGCGCTCTCGTCGTACGGCGGTTTCTGGCTCTCATTCGCCGTCATCCTCACCCCCGGCGGCTTCGACATCCAGGCTCAACTCATGGCTGCCAGTCCCAACGCTTTCGCCGACGAATTCGGTCTTTACCTGATGGTCCGTCATCTTTGTCCCCGGTCCGTCTTTCCGGTATCTGCTTACCATATCTCCAGGGCTGGTTCATCTTCACGACCCTGCTACTGTTCTGCACCTTGCGCTCGACAGTCGCCTTCTTCTCGCTCTTCTTCTCTCTGGACATGGCATTCATGCTCCTCGGTATCGGCTACCTCCATCGTGACGCCACGGGTGCGCCAAACCCACCTATCCTCAAGGCCGGCGGCTTTTTCGCGCTGCTCGCGGCATTCTTGGCTTGGTATAACGCTCTGGCTGGTATTGCAGACGACTCGAACAGGTAAGCCTGCTCCGCTATCTACTTCACAGCGGAACACAAGCTGACATTGCTCCAGCTTCTTCATCGTCCCCGTAGCACATTTCCCCTGGTCCGTCAAGGCGATGCAAGAGAAGGGCAAATTAGACGCAGAAGGCAACAAGATGGCCTAGAATACTTTTGGGGACTATGCGTGGTGCTCTGCGGGCGGAATCGATATACCACTTTAATGATGCTTGTTGCTGGATCGAGATTGAAGGCAACATACCGGGAGTTGGTTGCGCTGCCCGGTTGTATCTATCCATTTTGCCAGGGCATTTATAGGAAAGCAGCATTTTCGGAAAACCCTCGGGATGAGGTTCCAACTTGGACTCCAAGCGCAGCGGTGGTAGATGTTCTCGCTGAAGTGCAACAGTCAGCCTCCTCGGAAACATCCCCCCCCCCCTCCCGGGTCTCCCAACAGCCATAGACACCCGCCTTCTTCACGCGTCTCATTCATCTTCCAGCTGTTGCAGACACCTAACCTTTTCGCCACGGCTTCCTCGTCCCCTTGTTCTAGCCATCCGTCCCTCTCTCTTTCTCTCCTTCTCCTTCTCTCCTCTCCATCTCTCCTCTCCTTCTCTCCTTCTCTCCTTCTCTCCTTCTCTCCTTCTCTCCTTCTCCCCCTCTCTCCTTCTCTCCTTCTCTCCTTCTCTCCGCTTCCCCCCTCCTCCCCCTCCTATCTCCCCATCTCCCCTTCTCTCCTCCTCTTCTCTCCTCCTCCCCTCCTCCCCCTCCCATCTCCTCATCTCCCCTTCTCTCCTCTCCCTCCCACCAACCCATCTCTCCCCTCCTCCCCTCCTCTCCCCCCTCCTCCCCCCTCCCCCCCTCCCTCCCCACACCCCCCACATCCCAAAACGCCACAACCCCGCCACCCCCCCCCCAAACCCCCTCATTCGTCCCATCAAGCACCCACCCACCCACTCACATCCGCATCATCATCAGCATCAGCAACACCACCCACCACCCACTCACTCACCCACTCACCCACCCACCCACCCACCCACAAAAAACCAAACAAACGCCGCACTCCCAGACCCCACCCAACATCCAACAGCCAACAGCCAGCCAACAGCCAGCCACGGACACCAGCCCAACGCGCCACACACCCCGTGACGTTTCCGACTACCGTGTCCTCCGACCACGAGCCGCGGAATCCTGCCGCCGTCGACGGGAGAGCGGGGAGTGTGGATGGTTGGGTTTGGGTTTGGGTTTGAGGGGTCTATCGTATCTGTGTGTGGGAATGGCAGGGGATGGCAGGGAATGGCAAGGCAGGGCAGGGAAGGGCAGGGAATGGCAGGGAATGGCAGGGAATGGCGACGAATTATGTATTCGCTGAGGTCGTGCTCGATGTTGAGGGATTGGAGGGAGGGAGGGAGGGAGGGAGGGAAGGGGGGATGTTCTTGTTTGTTTAGGAGGGATGCAAGTTCATGGGGCGATGGCATCTTGGGTTCAAAGAGGAGGAGGAGGAGGAGGAGGAGGCGATGTCTCTTACAGAAGCAATGGGAGGAGACGACAGGGGTTTGATTCATTTCGTTTCCATTATTAGAGAGAGTGTGTGTGTGTAGCTGAGGCACCACGGGAGCCATTCCTAATATACAAGCGATTGGAATCGACGTGGGCGCGAGCTCTATCGGGTATCTCCTCCTCCCTCTCTCCTCCCCACGAGCTAAAGCGAAAAGGCCAAAGACAGCGTAAGACAGACCCTCGCGGGTACTGGTGCTGTTGGGCGGTAAAGAAGGTTTGCATGCTGTTGCTGCTGGATGTACGTCCCTTCCCTCATATCCTGACGGCCTTGGATCAAATTATCCAAGCCTGCTGAACAATTTCCCGGGACCCCTAGGCTCTTCCCTCGATGAGCATGAGCTGGTGCTGCAATGTATGATCGCTTTTGATATGATCCGCCAGTGATGGCCTTCCGTTTCATGTACCGCGAACAAGACGATGAGCTAAGGCCGATGGAGAAAACTATAACGTGACATAACCGATGCTGGACTGGACGCTATCAATGCTAAACTGACAATGTGGCTAATGCGAAAATGATGGTGGGTATGGTACAAAGTAGATGCTGTGAGATGCGATGACCTAGCATTCACAAGCCGCAGAGTCTGGCCGAGGAGATCCACGGTGGATGCAATGGTCGGTCAGCTATGGTTAATAAAAAGGCCAGAACATCTGCGAAGATGATTCGATTGAAGGGGAGGTCGGCTTGTAGAACATATAAGCCTAATACATCGGAGCCATCTGACTGATTGGTGGCAGCGAGAATGGCACTGCTTGTTGCTGGAATCGCGGCAGGCTTCCAGGGGTTGGCGGACGACGTATGCCTCCCAGACCGGGATTTTGATTGGTCTTAAATGGATTTTGATTGACGTTGAAGTACTCCTCGTGTGTTGGGGTAATTGGAGGCGTGGGGCATCCATTGTTGATGCCGGGAACAAGTTGTGATGGCTTCGTCGGCGTGACGGGCATTACGTTGTGTGGGAAATTTCCAAAATTCTCAGAGCACTTCTCCGATGGCGGGGTAGGTGGAGCATTAGCAGAGCATCTGCCGATCGAGACTTGCCTAGCTAGGACGTCCTCTAGAATGATGGATACTCGCGAAAGATGAGCCGCCTGATACTTAGTACGCAAGACCTTGGAGGGTCGAAGTAGTTGCTTGGACAGAGTGAACAAGGTATCAGAGTCATATTTCGCGACCCATTCAGTACTTAAAGCTTGGGGGCGGCTGAGGATGCACCGTGCCAAAGCCAATGAAGAACGAGCCATGTCGGATGGGCGCTTGGAGACGAACTCCTTCTGAAACATGGCGATTTCTGAGATATAGCATGCCATGTGCTCCACTTCTGGATCGTAAGCCACGTTCTCAAGCGCCAATTGGAGGAAGCTGTCAATCGTAGGATGGCCAATGATCCAGTCAAGAGTCTGCAGCACATGCCATTCCATCTGAGTGAACATGTCGTCTTCGTAGAGTCCACAACACATTTGCTTGAGCTCTTTGATGGTGGGCACGCGGTCTTTTCGGTCACCGTACTTCGCAGCTATGAGCAATGCCGAACATCCCACCAGCTGGTAATGCTTCTTGTATACAACTCGGCGAGAACAATATCGGTCAAGTAGGTTGATGGTCAAGAAGAGAGTCTCTGATAGCAGGCCGAACGATGTGTGAGCTTCAATCAAGAAGTCAACGAGGTATGGACGCATGAACCATTTGATCTCTGTCTGGATGTCGATTGAGGCAACATCTGGCAACGTCTTGCCCTGAACATGAGTGTCAGCATGAATGTAACCAATTATCGAGCTTCGAGGCGCTTGACCTCCATCGTTTCCATGTGCTGCAGAACATCGTCTCGATATTCACAGCTTATCAGTTGAGATAGATCCTCGGCAATGGCAAGCTGTGTTTGCCATTTCTGGCGCCTATCGCGTTCCCTCAGCTCTTCTCGGAACCTCTTTTCCTGGTCTTCATGAGACTCCACAAAGTAGCTGTCACATTGATTGCGGTAGTAGGCCATGATGGACGGTTGATGATTGCTTCCTGCAATAGTTCAAAACAATGATATCTTTTCTGGTTCAGACGCTTTAAACACTAACAATAAAAAGGGAGTGACTTGGGTGAGATTATTGATCAAGGATCGTAATTAGTTGGAACGAAGATAAGGAGTGACTTGAGGTTGCCCTGTTTGTCAAGTGGCCAGCAATAGTAGATATAACGGAGTCCTGGGCTCTAGGCTCAAAATGTTAGCCCTTGGAACAGAGCACGAGGGACAGGTTTTACAGGGACAGGGAGCGTCGTCAAATCAAAAGCGAGTACGATGACCAGCCATCGAATCAGAGGGATTGCCTTGTTGCTTACCTAGACGGATTGGGATTAAACCAGGGCTCAAATCCCTTGCAATCTTGTCAAGTATTTCCGCGATTTTCTGGAATGACTTGGGCGGATTGCCTCTACAGAGTCGGTAGAGGACGAGCTAACGTCTCCACTAACGGATTGGGTATGAGGTCGTAATGCCGAGAATGTGGACTTGGGACCCTGGAATTAGTAGTGTCAGCACAAGCTTCTGAGGAACAATTGTAGCTGACATGCCTCGAGTGCGGGGTTAACTCGGAGCCTCTAGAGTAGGCGACGGCAGGGTAAGGAAGAGGGACCCCGTTTCAACGAAAGTTTCAATGCAGTGTCTCTATGATAAAGAGAAAATAGTCAGCAATTTAGTATCATGTGTTGTGATCGCAGGCAAAAATGCAAGAAATCTAACATAATCACGACGCGAGCAAAGGTACGCGTAATGGTCGCGTATTTTGTAAGATTGACTTCATGATGGGAAACAAGCTCTCTATATCTTTTTCGAAGAGTTGTAAAACGATGCTGAGCGATTGGAGAAAATTGGCTGGATTCCAAACGGGGAAATCCGCTAGGACTGAGGGCGAGTATTGACTTGCACCCATGACCACGCGAGGACAGAGAGCTGTGGGAGGGACATCCAGGATGGGATGAAGTGTAGGAGGGATGGGTCTTGAAGACTGGTTGAAGCCTGTAGTAAAGTCGCCGCAGGCTGCATCCAATGATGTCCGGCTTGCGTTCTGACGGTAGCCAATTGTCCGGTTGGAACCAGACCAACACATTCCGCATAAAGTGACCTTGTAGAAGAGGAATGGCGTTTACTGTGACGTCCCCTGACCTCCTTGTACTGGGCCAACGAGGAATGCACGAGGGAAAAAACCATGTACCTTACCATTCACTTCCAACTGACCATATGTACTACTCCGAAGTATTGTGTGACAATCAATTCGTCTGCGGCTGAGTTCCGTAGTGAATTGCGGTACAAGGACGACGGTTGGCGAGCTCGGCAGACGATGCTGGTCTTTGGAGGGAGTGGAGGATAGATGAAGTCGTGACAACCGTGGCCAGGTGACGATGATGAGGACGGATGACAAGAGGAAACGAGGGAAACGAGGAATTGATGACTTGCTGCCGTGGGTGAAAGAGGGTGTCGAGGTTGAAGACGTGAGGACTCTACACCCGCACGGCAGTAGGGAATTGGAGTCGAAAGCCGCCCAGAATTATTTCTGATGCATCTGACGAACTCCACGCCCACTCTGAGCCTCTGTATGACTGGCAGAGGAGAGTCCGAGGGCAATGAGGGGGAGAAGGGGAGGTAGAGGGTGTGGTGAGGTAGAGAAGAAGCACTGCTCTCCACAGGATGAGGAGAGAAGTTTGAAGGCTGGCACAAGTTAAGATTCAAGATTTCGTTGCTTCGGGCTTGAGCTGCAGGGGTACTGCATGGGGCTTAGTGCCCTAGAGCGGCCTGAACGTTTGAGCCTATGAGTGCTTCAGAGTGCCTGGTTACTGATACTGGTTAAGTGGTTATCAACCCTTACAGGTTGGCCTGGCGTCGAATCCCTGAGTCGCGCGTGTCTAGCTAGGTACTTGGTTTAACTCCGTTCCTGTTCCATACGCTCTTTTTCATCTCTGTTATTTCAAGAAGCAGGAGTACCGTGGCTCTGTGGTTTCATCACCAGTCCGCAATCTCGAACACTTTTTCTTCCTGAGTTCTTGTCTCGTAGGGTCTATGGAACCTGTCGATACGCTGAGCTTACGGCTTGTGAAAGGACGCTGCTGATCCAACAGACTACACAGGCGGCGTAATATGCGCGACCTATTGCTACGCTTCCCAGCTCCGATTTCCTACCGATTGATCGTCATTCGCGTTCTCATGGTCAAACGAAAAGCGCCTCTCGATCCATACAAGTCGAGTCCCCCTTCGCTACCAATGGATCTGATGGTACTAGCATCATGCAGCCAACACGCAGCCCTAAAAGATCGAGTCCCTTCCCTGTTTGCATACCTTGCCAGCGCGACATGCACTACCCCTTTTGGTAAGACTGATGATTCTTCATCTCCGCCTTGACGGCATCATGCTTTTGGCGGTGGCCTGAGGTGTCACATTTATTATCTGGAATTCGCCATCCCATGTGGCCTTTGGTTGGAGAGCCGCATGACACTTCAGCCCTTGCTCTACTCCGTATGCAAGGCTATTCTCGCTACTTGAGTACCCTCGGAATCTCTGCTGCTGCAAAGAAAGCTCTTGAGACAAACGTCCCACAAGTCAAATCAGGAATTGAAAGCTGTTCAGACCCTCAGACTATGGTTAATGCCAACGATGAGCTGATTCTCTGCCGTTGATAAGCCACCAACTTCAGATGCGAGAAGCACAAGCCCCATAACGCATCGAGCAATCTGAGACAGCACGTCTGACCAACTCAAATTGCGGGGATCCTATTATTCTCCTGAGCTCCGCAGCTGCATGAAAGGTTCGACTCTTGGAAGGTAACAGGATCCATTACCACTTGTCATTCTGTTGGACTCGTCTGGATCAGAGCTGGGCCAATAATGTACTGGCACCCGAGCTTCTCTGCTCTTAGAGTCCTCGGACTCTGACTATGATGGCGAGCGAGATTTCCAATTTACGCGTGTGGAAATTTCTCTCATTAGACGCGTGCAAAGACGCGCATCTGCGGGGACGAGAACCGAGCACTAAAGCAAGCCCCCAAATCCTTTTTTACAAATAGCAGGGCACATCCCAGCCATGACCATCCCTTCGGATCCATCAGGATGTCTCTAAAAGGTGTGAGTGGGAGGCCTGAATAAGGAACTCGTATCACTTCATCCGACATGCGTGCTAACCTGGCCCCCGTAGGTATGTTTTTCGCTTCAATTGAACCATTCTGGGATATATAAGTACGTCAGTTATAACATGCTTGGCAGCAGTCACAAGCATTGTCTGAGTCAAGACCTGTAGGATGCAGCACAGAAAGGGGACCCCATGAGCATGAAAAGCAACGGTCTCGGAGTCCAACTCTCTGAAACTTTCTGAGCCCCGCCTTCTTGCCTCAGTCTTGGCATCTCACGCGCGAATCGGGTGCTGCATACTCTAGTGCGCATGCAATTGATCGAGATGGCATGCGCTGCACTACTGCGCAACATGCATCCAGGAGTGCAAAACACCCTTGCATCAAAGCTCATACTTTGAATTCATTCGTAGCCTCTACCAGATCTCAAGGCTCTCAACCTTTGCACGCCTGATGTCAATACGCTTCCTGTCAAGGAAGGAGCTTGTCGTGGACACCCCTGATGGACTCTCACAATTAAAAAGGCTTCTCCATGAGGAGGAAGGTAGGTAAATTCTGTTCAGTCCTTACGGATACAATTCTCAAGAAAGCATGACCACCTTGAAAAATATAACGAGAAGAAGCAAGTCCCAAATTGGCTTGTGTTGATGACTCGACCGGAAAGCAGCTGTTGGAACCTTGATAAGGGCTATTCTCGTCGCCCTTACAAAAAGGCTTGATACTCATTGATGTGTCTTGGTGTACATACTTAGCATGAAAGATCGAGAATGTTAGAGTTTCACCCTGCTTTTCTACCACCATAACATTTTCCCGACGAATGCTGTGTCTCCGTCCGTCACCGTCTATTACCGTGACATGCGTTTGCTACTGCACAAGACTTCCAAAAGGATATGCTCTATGGCTACGACGTAGTATGGCTGTTTCAGAGCCTATGCTACTCATTAGTCACTTGATATTCGTTTATTACTACGGATTGCCAATGTGCCCCTTATTCTGTGCATGATGTTATGCCTTGAAAGGATGAACTCGGCAAACACAATTTTCGACTCCAAGGGCATAGGACTGATCCTCCTGTAAAGATATCCGTAAAACAGTGCCTCTTATATATGTATACATTGCCGTAGGGATTTGGGAACGTTATTCCCACGGAACAACCTTTTAGCGAGAAGTCTCCGGGACAATTTTCCCTCCGATTAAAGTTGCCTGGCGATCTGGAAGTTTTCTGCTCCACATCACGACTATTTAGAACCAAACTCTCTAATGTAGACATTTGACTGCTTGCTAGACTTTATGAAAACCATCCCCCCCACTTTGAGGTGGCAGAGTTGATGTTTAACAGTTATCAATTATGGATATTCATCGCTGCCGCTTTGTGCCCTACCCTCCTTCTGCCATAAACGCCCTTGCATTCTCTCATCCTTCCTCCCCAACACATCCAGGCAAAGGACCCCAAAGCCTACGAGTTGCGATTGGCCGAGCCAACGGCGATATCGAGATCTGGAATCCACTTAGAGGCTCGTGGTATCAGGAAAGCATATTTCGAGGGGCAAAAGATCGAAGCATCGAAGGGCTAGTGTGGACGCAAGACCCAGAAGATGTGGACAAGAGCGGCAAGATTATTGCCGGAAAGCTGAGACTTTTCAGCATTGGATATTCGACAGCAGTGACTGAGTGGGAGCTTGGGACAGGGAGACCCGCACGACACTCGGCAGGCAATTATGGGGAGATCTGGTGTATGGCAGCGCAGCCCAAAGGCCACCTGCTCAAAACCCCTGGAAAAGCGGTGGAAGACCAGACAAAAGAGGAGGAATCACAGATACAAGACCTAGCTGTTGGGTGTGCGGACGGTGCTATTGTTTTGCTCGATACAGCGGACGGTGATCTACGATTTAAAAGAATTCTCGCAAGACCACCAAAGAAGAGATCTCGAGTCTTGAGCCTGACTTTTCAAACCCGCCATACCATTATTGCAGGTCACGCAGATAGTACCATACGAATATACAATATGCGCAATGGTCAGCAGGTGAGAAACATGACGCTAGGGCCTGGACCGAAGGGTGGCCCCAAAGAGACTTTGGTCTGGTCCGTGAAATGTCTACTTGATGGCACGATCGTCTCTGGTGACTCCACAGGAACGCTATGCTTCTGGGATGGCAAAAATTATGCATTACTGCAGCGCATCAAAAGCCACGACGCAGACATCTTGGATGTTGCGGTGAGCGCAGACGGTCAATCGGTCTTCAGTGGTGGTATGGACCGAAGGACCACACTGTATAGAAGGACGAGCAGTGGACGCCCAGGAGAAGGTCATCGATGGGCTAAGATTGCACATCAACGGATGCATCAGAATGATGTCAAAGCCATGGCTACGTTCGAAACCAAGGGTCTGAGCATCCTAGTGTCAGGAGGTACGCTATACTTCTCCATTCGCATGCAGTACCAATTCTGACTAAGTCACAGGGCTCGACACAATGCCTATCATCGTACCAATCCAAGAATTCGGGCGAGAACACCATCGCACTCTTGCCAGTCTCCCACAAGAACCCAACGTCCGAAGTGCATCTAAGAAGCGTTTGGTGGTAAATTGGTGGGATCGAGAGGTTAGAATCTGGACAATTTCGAAACGTTCGAAGAAGCAGACGGACGAAGGATCATCTCCAGACGTTAGTGGGCCGCAAGGAAGAAGACTCATTGCCAAAATCGCTCTTCAGGTCAGATTTCCAACCTAACCCTCCTCAGGTGTGAATATTAATATCCAGCGCAGGGCGATGAGTCGATTACATCAGCAGATATATCATCAGATGGGAAGCATCTTGCAGTCGCGACCATGGCAGAACTTAGAGTCTTCCATTTGCGTCTCAGATCTGGTATGCTCAAAGTCCAGAAGCTTGAGCAAACTCAGACCTTCGCGGACTTGAGTAAGCGACAAGCCAAGATGATACAATTTTCGCCGGACACAAGATGGCTAGCAACGATCGGAGCCGACAACAGTATTCAGCTTTACAGGAGATCGGAAATCAATGATGACAAAGTGTCCCCGATTTTCTTGCAAACATCAGTTGAGCTGAAGCGGCTACGTCGCGATACATCGACCACCAAGGCCAATGACGCAAGTCTAGGCAGCTATAACAGATCGATAAACCGCCTTACCTTTTCTGCTGACAGTCGAATCCTGGCAGTCTCAGACATCTCAGGATTCCTCGATACCTGGGTTATCGAAGGCCACGAGGATCTTACACAAGGAAATGACGAGGAACCGAATCCCGCAGATGCCGCAGACAAGTTTGACTCATCCGATGAGGAAGACAGCGGAGAAGAAGACAGTCGTATCATTATTTTCGGTGAACATTGGATTCGAAATCCAGCCGCCTCACTGCTAGCAAAGCTGCCCGCCGCTCCTCTCGTCCTTTCCTTTCGACCGTCGACCACGCAAGCCACTAGGACTTTAACGAACGGCAATATAGGCGTACACCCAACCCGCCATAATCCACACCCACACTCTCACGATATACCGAATGGCGAGGACAGACTATTCATACTTACGGCAGAAAACCAAATCTACGAATTCAACGTCCTATCGGGCAGGATATCAGACTGGTCCCGAAGGAATCCGACATCACGCCTACCCCAAGAATTTCAAGACCTCAGAGACAGAGCAAAGAGCGCTGTGTGGGATGTGAGAGGTCACAATGAGAGGATATGGGTCTATGGTGTTTCGTGGCTGTGGATGTTTGACCTATCAAGAGACTTGCCCCCTGTGGACTCCGAGCAAAAAGACGTAAATGTCACAAATGGAATCAGCAAGGAGATTAGCCTCAAGAGAAAGCGCGGGGACAACGATGAGGATAGAAGAGCAAGTCGTCCCCGGATCGACACTGGCGCAGGCAGCAAGATCCCCAACGCCAAGCTTGGAATAAGCATTGGCCGTAAGATGCGCAAAATCAACGGAACAGATGCGGCGGCAGGTCAATGGATAAGTCTAGAGGCAGAGCAAGATCTCCCTTCTGATGAGGAGGGCGACTACGTTTTAGCCAACGAATCTGACCAGGCCCTAGTCAAGCTTCGAAGAGGCAGTATTAACACAGACAGGTACATGCTCAATGGCCATGTCGACGACTCCACGGATGCAGATACCTCGGAGAACGATGACACCCGCATTGCGAAGATGAGGGATGGCAAACGCCTTGCTTACTGGCACACGTATAAATACCGACCCATTCTCGGCATAGTGCCATTAGGGAGCGAGACAGGTGACGAAGCAGCGGTGGGCGAAGAGGATGACGACTCACCGTCAGGCCTAGAAGTTGCATTAGTAGAGAGGCCATTGTTCGACTGGGACGTACCACCGCCGTACTTGGGGAATCGGGAGTGGGATCCATAGCGACGAATTCCTGCAAAAAGCTATTTACTGATGCTCGAGTACGAATGATGTGCTTGCCATCGGCTCATGTCTCGGTGGCTACTGACATCGGAGTGACCCACTTTACGATCGATCCTGCATTGTGTTGTTCTTGTCGTCTAACGCTTTAATCCGTTGGTCATCATCAACTTTTATTTCCACCTTCGACCTGCCGCAATGCAAGCCTCTTCCCACTCCTTTCCCTCCTTCCCCGCCCTATTGACCTCATTCACCCTTACTTCATCTGTCGAGCCTATTCTCACCTGGAAACATCTTGGTACAGCCACGAGGCATTTCTAGGACCATCTTCTCTGATCTTGATTTCCAGACAGCTCTCATTGTGGGTATATGCCTCGGGATCCCCTATATTGAGCTGGAACACATGGGGATCACAGTCCGCGGTGATGAAACATCAAGGACACTCAATGAGCTAGTTGCCATCCAACATGATCATACAATGCGTGGTCGAACCTCGACAGATCTCTAGGCGGCGGCGGTGGCGAGCTTCCCTGGAGCGAGGACTAAGAGATACTGGGTAACAACTACTGGACCAGGTCATCAGAGGTACAGGACTTTGAGTGGACACGCGTACGGACTTGGTAGGTGTTGGAGGGTGGTCTGGGTTAGGATGATTTAAGATGCAGGGTAGTAGGCGGGATGTTGGTGGATTCATGGTGCGGAAGTGCAATTCTGTGCCTTAGCTCATGACAACAATGACGGTGACTCTACCCTCGGCTCAATAAGCAACGACGCAGCCATAGCCAATCACAGCCTTCTTGAGCCGCACCTTCTCAAACTCGTTGTCATCTTTTCTCTGACTTGTTCCCATCAAGAACAGATTGGGCTCGTTGTTTGATGTCAAGATCACGACAATGTATGCAAGCAAGTCGGAGGTCACGCTGTCTCATGTTACGAGTACCTAATCATCTAGCGTCGACAAATATCACGCAACTTTCTGCTATCATTCGTAATCAAAAGATTCACGAGCAGGTAACACAGGCGATGCATTTGATCGAATGCCTTATGTCCTGCTTCTGCGACCTTCAATGTCCCAAGAACTCATATGCGATAGAGACTTTCTTGCTGAGCAGATCAAAAACAAAGTCAAACCCTACTTGTCTTGTAAAGGTAAAGGTAGCTGGGCATCCTCGGTGCCATAGTGCTTCAACTCGATTGGTACGAGGGTACTAAAATTGATAAAGCCCAGCGTCAACTAGTCACTTGGTACTGTCCTTGGATGCGATGGAGATGACAAGAAGCGTCCAATGTTGAGAACGCGTATGCTTGTCTTCTACGCTAGACCGATATAAGCCCGTACATGCGGGTTCCTCAATTGCGTACTCTAGTTGTCGCCTCTCCGACTTGCGCAGACCCTCTGATTCAGACGAGAGTCGCGACGCCGAGGAACAAGGAAAAAGAAGATATCATGCCATCTGGACCGTTGGCCTTTTCCTACTCTGTGCCGGATCCAGACTCTGGGCGACGGATTGGAATCCAGATTCCAGGACAACAACAAGGCAGCGAGAAAGTTGGAATTGTGACTTTGTTTGAAGAAGGGCCATTGACATTTATTGGCTAAAAAGCTGCCGGACAGCAAAGCCACCCCGACGAGCATGCAGATTCCACAATAAGACCTGTAGGTACTACTGTGAATTCAAGCTCAGAGATAGAGTAGTTGGAAACTTACAAGGTACTTTAGAGTAAAAGCAATAAAGCGCCTTGGCGCCTAATGCCAAGAGCCTCAGCTTACTCATCGTCATAATCGAAGATTTGATTGGGTAGATAGAAGCTTACGCAAGTCAGGATCCACGCGTCCTCTCTTCCCCGTGACGGCAAGGGTCAAATTTCAAAGCGTCAAAGGACTTACCTTACTCACTCTGTCAAGAGTCGTCGTCCTCCTCTCAGAGGCGACCTTCTCCTCTCGTCCATACATCTTACTGAACACCTTTTCACTTCGTCCATCAACTTGTCTACCCAGCGACCTCGTGCTTAATTGAAGGAAAGAGAGAGAGAGAGGGAGAGAAGCGTCGCAAATTTTGTGGCGAGATCGGCCGGCAGTGCAGCTCGACTGCGGCAGGCAGGCAAGGCTCTCAAACAAGCCCTCATTACACATCCAATTCTTCTCCAAAACAACCTCAACTTTCTTCCCCCATACGCATACTTGAGGAAGGGGAACAATATCACCGAGTCACCGAGCTTGAAGCATCATGGGTGACTCGAATGGCCCTCCACGCAGGCTTCCACCACCCCCACCTCCTCCACGAAGATCGCAAAGATCCCAACCACAATCGCAACCGCAACCTCAACCTCAACCACAAAGAGCCTTCAATGCGAAAGATCTAACCCACCAATTCGAACAACTTCTGAGGACACAGCGGTTGAATACTCTCACTGCACAATCGCGATCACGGGCTGGCTCACCAGGACCTGGAAGACAAGCCTCTACATCATCACGACCGCCCTCACAGCATGCGCCCCGACGTCCCTCAGATAGCCCGCATATTCCACCATCGTATCCATCATTACGAAATCTCCCCAAGATGGCCTCGCCACCCCAGGACCCAGCTTCACTGAAGTTCCGCAACCTACTCATCACACTCTCAGTCAACCCTACTAAGTACGAAAACCCAGGCCTGCTGGACGAGGCATTGGCGGTCATACCCTTAGATCGAATCTATAGCGAAGCAGAAGACGAGAGTCAATTGCTGCAAGCTGAAGCAGCCAGCACTGGTCCTAACGCAAAGCCGCAATGGGGGTACCAAGACTGCGTTATCCGAGCTCTTTTAAAGTAAGGTCACTCCATTCCCTCTACCAGTGCACGATCTGACCTGTTCATTTCAGGTGGTTCAAGCGCAGCTTCTTCCAATTCGTCAACAACCCTCCATGTACCGTCTGCGGATCACCTACACTTGCGAATGGGTTCGCCCCTCCCACGCCTGACGAAGCTGCCCGGGGCGCCGCCAAGGTGGAGTCATATCGCTGTTCGAGTACCGACTGCAATGCGCTGGAAAGGTTTCCTCGATATGGTGATGTGTGGGCGCTGCTGCAATCAAGAAGAGGGCGGTGCGGGGAATGGGCCAACTGCTTCAGCATGCTCTGCCGTGCTGTCGGAGGTCGAGTGAGGTGGGTGTGGAATGCTGAAGACCATGTATGGACAGAGGTGTACTCGGAGCAGCAGAGGCGATGGATCCATGTCGATGCTTGCGAGGAAGCTTGGGATAACCCTCGGCTGTACTCAGAAGGTGAGTCGTCTTCCGTTGTGCAATTGGTCGAGCCAAGGCTGATTGCGGTCATCAGGCTGGGGCAAGAAGATGTCTTACTGCATTGCCTTCTCCATCGACGGGGCTACAGACGTGACTCGTCGCTACGTGCGCAACGCCGCAAGTCACGGAGTAGAGCGCAATAGATGTCCCGAGGAAGTCCTCATGTTCATCACCAACGAAATCAAACGGATGCGACGGGAGACCATGCTTAAAGACGAGCGGAAGCGACTCCTCATTGAAGACGAAAGAGAAGAGAGGGAGCTGCGGGGATTTGTCGTACAAGCACTTGCCGCGGAAATCGGCAAGATGTTACCAACGGGTCGAAATGGAGGCGGCGAAGAGATCAAGGTTCCCGAGCAGGCAGCAAGGAGGAGTGGAGCTCAGGCCTGGAGAGAGGCGAGAGGAGAGAATGGTGGGGACGATACTGGACGAGATCGACCACCAAGAGAAGATCACTGAATCTACGGCAACCTCTCCAGCTTTCAGCTCGATATTGAACATGGAGATTACGCCAGTCCATGGATCTGACCGCGCAGGACGTTCCTGTGGGATTCCGTTCCTGCATATGCAACACGAAGCGCACTAGCCACGTGAAATACTCGCTTGGGATTGAAGTACTTCGAGCATGGAGTCGGCGTTACTTGCTGCACAGCGACGGCGTTCTGGATACTTACCATCTGCCACTGCCATTCGGTTTGACTTGCTTTGTATACATGATATCCGTCGGCCCACCGTTCTGCTGCAAGGGGTTTCGGATGTCCGGCATCGACCGGTCCGGCGTTCTTTACGATATCGGGCATGGTAATATGAGGCGTATAATTGCACCAGATTGTTGGGATATTCACAGTGGCTTGATGCCATGAGCACGGATGAGATGTGTATATGGTATTTATTAATGAAACTTCATATTATATTTCCAGACGCTCTTTTCTTTGTCTCAACATGCACCTTGTCCCGTGTACGAGTATCAACCCCATTCAAAGATCAACCCTTCTACAATCTCGTCAGGACCCCTTCCTTCTTTCAGGGACCCAGCGCAAAGACAGCATTTCGCTTAGCCCACCTTACCTGCCGCAAAGCCTCAGCCAGGGCCCCTCCGTCGACAACGCGTAAGCCTCTCTCTCCCCCTAGTCCAAGCCCGAAAACCACAAATCCGGTACCGAGCCTTGCCGAACCCAACCATCTCCTCCGCATCGCGTCCATCACCACGGATCAACAAGTCCCACATTTACGATCCTCGCCTCGCCCCGTCAGCGTTCCCCTCACTCGCCTTACTCAATCGTCGCAGTTGCCTACCGTATCCACTTTCAGCCCAAACCAAAACCACCGACCGACCGACCGAGTGAGTCCTTCCGAATGTCGGAAATGGTTTAATCTTACGGAGACCGGCAAGGACCAGACATAGTCCTCGGTCCCGACACCCCTCCTCACCACCGTCGCTTTCGTCGAACCGTCGCGTGCGTCCGTGTGCCTACGAACGCTGCGCGCCTACGCCTCTGCTAGGGTCGTCTACTGTACCCGGCGTTGGGCTGGATGTGGCGCCTTCCTACTGCTGCTAAAGGGGGAGTTCGAGTGGATTTTAAGATTGGTAGGAGGGTCGGGGTTAGGGGGGTCTTTGTACTGCGATGGGGAGTTGGGAAGTGATGGTTGGGAAGGCTTTTCGTGCAATCTAGTCTCAAGCGTAAGAGATTTGAGGTTGGTGAGGAGCAGGAGTAGGCTTGATGATTTCGGAGTCAGCATTACCCCTTCGGGAGGGATTGACTGAGTCGTGAGACATGTCTCAGGAGCGGAGAACTCTTTAGACAGGTCTGGCGACTCGTACGACAGCATGAACGGGAATCAGAATTCATCACGGACAGCGCAATGATAGGATCTTCACTTCCACCTTTTGATTCCCTCGACAAGAGACTCGACGTCGCCGACAACGGGTTCAACCCTCTTCGCCGCTCGTTCCAAAAGTTTCAAGTCTTCTTCCGCGTAAGGTGTGTGGCGGTAGCGACGCCCCTCCTCCTCAGCTTGTGGATCGAATGCCATGGGTGTGTTGACTGCCTTTTCTTCATTCTCCCAACGGTCACGCCAGCTAGTGATGGCAAACTCCTCCACGTAGAGCGCAACCCGAGGACTTGTCGTGATACCTTTGAGCAAGCCTGCTGCGGATATGTTCGACACTCGGACCCCGTTATCAAAAGTTGAGAACTTGGGCTTCAGCGCGCGACGCTCCGGTAGGAATGGGCTGGACGGAACATGGATTTGCTTTCACGTCAGAGTCAAAGCTCTTGATGTCTTTTGGCTGCAGTACATGGCGCCATATCTCAACAAGAAGCTCGTGTGGAAGACTGGAAAATGTTGCCATCATGATACTAACCGCTCGGCTACTGATAGATAAAGATCGGCTCTGAGGATGTTCGTTGGCATTGACTCGGGCTCATTCATCTATGTTCAAGGAGGGGTATGTGTATTTAGAGAATATGAAAGGAAGTGACAAGTGACAAGGCCTTCAGACTTTGATCACCTCAATTAGCGCGTGTAGCGTCTAATCATAGCCGCCACATCTAAACATCACCGAGAAATTGGGGGAGCGGATGTTGAAAGGAAAGCAAATTACTCTACCTGTTGGTTCTTCTCAAGGATCTTCGTTGTCTGCTCGTGAAGTCTATTGGTATGTCATGTGGTCAACGGTCAACTCTCGCATGAAAGCCTTGCTCCGAGCTAGCCGATTTCCAGGCGATGTTT
The DNA here is from genome assembly GCF_014066315.1 of Letharia lupina. NCBI lineage: Eukaryota > Fungi > Ascomycota > Lecanoromycetes > Lecanorales > Parmeliaceae > Letharia > Letharia lupina. Next base: position 258,801 of record NW_023502974.1, read on the forward strand.
CTCCTGAGCCTTTCTCGTCAACCGCAACATTCTCACCATCTGTCTCGAGGAGCTTTCAAACCCTCCTCGGTCTCCACAACTCCAAAAAAACACTATCGCACCACCCAATATCAGTCTCGAAAGTATTCTTCTCCCTACGCGTTTCCACGAAGCCAAACCTATTCAGCAATTTAATACTACCCTTGTTCCTCGGATCCACATCCGCAATGACTTTTTGCAACCCCTTTTGCCAGAATATAGGTATGAGCGTCGTCAATACTTCGCTCATGTAACCCTGGCCCCAAGAATCGCGGTGGAGCATGAGTTCAATTTCACCTGTTGCTTCGTCCCAGATTCCTGCTGTGCCTATGACTTTGTCTTTACTGACAGCGGTGGAAAAACGGTCGACAGGCATAGGAGCAGGGAGCACGATGGCGAATTCCATATCTCCGTTTGTAGCCGATGCGATCATGTCGTTGAGGTACGATTTTGTCTGGTCGATGGAGGTATGGGTGGGCCAAGCCCAGTATCGCATTACGTCGCCGCTGCTGAGCATTTCGTGGAAGTCGGCGAGATCACTCTCGCGGGCTTCGCGTAGCTGGAGCCGTAGGGTTTTGATTGTTTCGCTTTCCGTGCTATGGCCCTTGGTGCTTTGGTGCTCGATGCTGTGGTTCGAACGGCGTATTCTAGCCATTGTAGACGCTGACGTTGGTGATATGACGGATGTGGTGATCTACTAGAGTATCAAGGACTCTACGCACCGTGGCGGTCCTTGGAAAAAGTCATGATAGCTCTTTATGATAAGAGCATTTTGAGCACAAATCAAACGTTGACCAACAAAGAGCCCAAGCAGCCAGACAAACAAGAAGCATGGGGACCAGTGAATGCGGCGCAACGGATCGCTATCATGACGACAGCGAACTTTCTGTCAACACAGCCGTAGACTCAACACCACAAATGCGGGCGCTAAGGGAATTTCCAACCTCCTCAATTTCGTAGACACAGCCGTGCCCTCTTCTCCTTTTTCCCCCCCCCCCCCCCTTCCCCAAAAAACCCCCCCCCCCTCACTGCAAAGTATTGTCAGCATTCTTTCACACACTGGAAGATCACTGCACCTACCTGCCTTTGCACAACACACCGAACGTGTACTGCTCCTAGCTCTCGATACTTCCGTCAACTCCTACTCCACTCGATACTTCCTCACCAAGTCTTCCTCTTCCTCACGACATCTACACAACATCGACAGACTTTACATTAAGTCATCGTCGACAACAACCCACAACCGTCTTCCTTTTCCCCATCCTGTCACAAGTTCGTCACAAGACTTACTCTGTCTACCGCCATCCAGCCTTGCCAGACTAACTTCGCAGACTCTCTCATTACACATATCTTCTTTCAACACCTGAACGTGTCTTGCTTGATCCAGCACCGCTCAACATGTATAGCCGAAGCGAGTACCGAAGAATGGCGGAAACGAAAGCCAGGGTTGCAGAACAACTTGCATTAGCCCACGCATCCGCGGAGGCGAGGCGGATCCGAGCGGAGAATCCTGGAAGTGTTAGTCTTGAAGTATGTAGTTGAACCAAATAACCATTACCTGAAATATGCTAACGGTCACAAGATCAACACCACCTCGCCGGCTCTGGACGTCCCTAACACTCCGGCTGTCCCACCCTCCGTCAAATTCGCGAAGGGCCACACGACGGAGAGTATAAATAAAAAAACCAATCAGAGCAAGGTAATCATTTCTTTCACCGATTAAGTCTAACTGTCTCGTCGAATAACATCTGGTAGATGGCTGTCTACAATGACCCTATAGACGGTTCTTCATCGAAGCGTAAAGCCAATGGCCACGACGACGCTCCGGCGCCTAAGAAGGCCAACACTAGTACTTGGGTACCTCGGGCTCCTGGGCAACGTTACCAGGGTACCGCCAGACAGGCACCAGAATCACGCCCAAGCACGATCCTAAAGACCAAGTCGGTGACGCAGCAGAAAGCTCGGAGAAATGACGCAATGGAGCTAGATGTCCATTCAACTTTGGGAAGAAAGAGAGGTGCTGAGAATAACTTGAACGAGAGCGCTACTAAGAAGCAGAAACTGAATGCCCATCCGTCATCGAATGCCCCCCTGTCATCGAATCCCGTGCTTGCACAAAGTTCAAAGGCTGGACAGGCAATGCCAGAAGCACCGTCATCAGCCGAAGCAGCCTCAACTGCGAACTTCTTCGACTCTCTTTACCCCAAGGACTCAAAAGTCAAAGCAAGTGCTGGTGTAAGTACTGTCTGCACCGTGGGTTATCTATGGCTAACTTTTATAAAGCGTGCTGTTCATACGACAGAGATTGTAAGAACCGTAGTCCCACCGACTGCCGTCCAGACGCGACGTGTTGTGCAAACTGCCCCCACTAAGGCAACACCGGCGGTGAAGAAACCAAAATCACCAACACCGCCAAAGTCGCACAAGAAGGATGGGAAAGGTCCCGTTGCGAAGAACACCGCTGTCATCAAGACGTCCCGGAACGAAGAACTAGGGAAGTTGCCCACATCGGGAGCCACACCGCAAAGGGGCATTGGTCCCAAAGAGACAACCGCAAGTCGCAAGGGGATCTCTAGGACGAGAATACAGACGGGGTTCGATTATGAGTCTCCCTCGGCAGAGCAGGTCGCTAAAGCAGCTCCATTGCCCAAGTCTGATGGGGAGCTTATAGAAAACGGGTTGGAGAAGCAGTCCGTCAAGGTCTCCCGTCAGATCCCACCAGTGAGCCACAAGGGCCATAATGCTTCCACAGAGGGGACTGAGAAGTCATTGAAGAGGAAGAAGGACACAACATTCGAGGAGGGCAACACGCACAAGAAGCTTAGGGAAGGTGACGGAAGCGCAACGCATGGCAAAGAACATGCCCGGGGGAAGGCAGAGCCATCCGTCAAGGAGATCGCCGAGCCAGAGTCAACTCCAGTGGCCAAGGTACGAAGAAACCAGACTCAGAAGCTTCAGAGCCATGCACGCAAGGCGGGGAACTCGGTCGATAACTCAAAGACCGAAACAACACATCAAAACTCGGGGAAGAAGTCACCTTCCGCTGGTATTTCCGATCACACATCGTCAGCGAACCGGACACTTGCCAAGGAGGGCAAGAAAACCTCATCGAACAAGGACAAGAACACTGAGTCTCGTAAGGATGCCAAACCCTCTGTTGTTGGGTATGCTAACCCAAATGCCAAGAAAGAAGATTCAGAAGCTAGAGGAGCGGAACCTCGGGGCATATATAACGGAGCAATGGCCTGCTACATCAACTCCGTGTTGCAGGCAATCGCCAACATTCCTAGGATGGCCGACCACTATCGGGGTTTGGCCAACCAAGTAATACCGGAAATAGCGGAGTATGTTGCTCTCAATGCAGCGAACTGGCAGGGCGGTGACAATAAAAATAAATATAAATCAAAGGCGAAGGGGAAACTGAGGGTACTCCTCGAGAGGAACAAGTCGAAGATGTGAGTACAATGTTCCATTGCCACTCTGCCCCTCTAACAGTGTGATTAGTTGCTTGGGCGCTTACCTCGGAGTCCTGCTCAACGAGATGCTGGACCCGGACCCATTGGCAGAGGCACCGTCTTCATACGTGTTTAGGCAGGCATGTGGAGTCCTTTTGGCGAACGACAAAGGCGAGCGATACGATGGAGAAGATCAACAAGAATGTATGGAGTACTTCGAGAAGCTCCTTGATCATCTCGACATCGAAGAAGTGGACGGGCGAACCGAAAACTTCGAGGCCCCCTCTCTGGTACAAGAGCTCTTCGGCCTCGAGGCCATCACAAAGGTAAGTAAATATTCTCGCTTTGTTCAACGGCTGCGCTAACTTTGAGCAAGATCCAGTGCCGGTCCTGTGGCCATGCTTGGGACTCCTGTGTTGAGAAGAAGTTTGCCTTCACCACAAGTATGCCTAGCACCAAAAACTTGCCTGATCGCGAAAGCAGGGTATGCATCACAGAATGCCTGGATGCGTACTCTATTCCAGACAGTGTCGACGTTCACTGCAATGGCTGTGGTGAAACAAGCAGAGCCTCGAAGTGGATGCAGCTCAAAGATTTGAGCCCTTACGTCTTGGTCAACCTCAATCGTGTAGTGGTCCATGGAAGTGAGAACCAGATGGAGGCCACCTTCACGCGGAATCCGGACACCGTCAGTCTACCACTTTCGGAGGGTGTGACGATGAAGGATGGGGTAGAAGACGTTCAGTACGAGGCCATCGGTACCATCAAACACAGGGGCATAGAGTGAGCCCAGCCTACCCTTGTTTCCTGAAGTAGGCTGACGAATATCTAGCTTCTCCGGTGGCCATTGGACATCTTGGATGAAGATTGATGGTCAATGGTGGTGTTTTGACGATGACCACGTCGCCAAAAAGGAATCCAAACGTGGACATCCGGTCACCTGCATGGTCGTCCTGAAGAGGTCTGCATGATCTTTGAGCTGTCTGCTGGATAACCAAGCAACCTTTCGATGTGTCATGATTGCGCCTCCATTCTTCTATCTCGTCTTCACTTCATTGTCATGGCTTTTTCCCAATTCCAAGATCTCTTCTCTTGACCTCAGCTCGATTTTAGGCTCCTCGGTGAGCTTGTACGGCGGACGACGGCTGACACTACGACAATTATGAATTGCAAATTAAATAAGAATGCTTGGCAAAGCTGATTCAGCTCCGCCTCCGACTTTTTGTTAGCGCCATTCATAGAAAATTGTAGAGAACGTACTTGCCACTCTTGTACCAGCTCACTCCATATTTTTGGAGAGCGTTATAGAGAAGATGGAGGATTTTGATTGATATTACGTAGTATTTCATTATAACTACTCTGTTATCTCCATAATCAAATACTTCAAATCTCGTTTAAATGTTTTAATTTCGCCGTCAAATATGTAGCCTACAGTGCTCTGCTTAAAATACTCTATCGCAAATCTATCACAGCCACTAACATCGATTGCATGCTTCAGAAATCCTTCAAAATCGTTCTGAAAGACGTGTCGAAAGGTCTCAAAATGACGCCGTATCCACGTCTTAAGGCAGGTGAGAGGCTGCGGCATCGCCCTTATGTATAAATATACCTATTACGAGAGATTACGGTGTCACCATAGATAGCAAGGTTCCGCTCCCATCGATACGCCGTCGATACACTAAAATAGATATCCGCAACTACGACTTCAGGTCGCTAATAGAATTCGAGCAAGAGTTGGGCACGCTGGCGTACAGAGGGATCCTTTCTAAATGATAACATCGCGTCCGGAGTAAGGGCTGGCGATATGGCTATTACACGCCTAAGTCAGAGGCAAAATATAAGGAAAAGCGTATATACCCACTAGCTTCGATATCACGAATATCCAACTAAAATAGCAGACGACAGTGGCTATTGCAAGAGTGACAAGTACGTTCTCTACAATTTTCTATGAATGACGCTAACAAAAAGTCGGAGGCGGAGCTGAATCAGCTTTGCCAAGCATTCTTATTTAATTTGCAATTCATAAAAAACCAAAAAAGAATTCTCTTTTCGTTTTTTTCTTCGCGATTTCTAGTAACTCTCTTCAAAATATTCTTTTTAGAATATTCTCAACTCTTCGAGAGGTACTTTTTGAGGCATTCTTTAGGGGCTACTCTCCGGGTTACTCTCCGGGGTACTCTCCGGGGTATTCTTCCGGGTATTCTTCGAGGTACTCTCCGGGGTACTCTCCGGGGTACTCTCCCGGGTACTCTTCCGGGTACTTACGACGGATATTTTATGAAGTTCTTCGCAAAAAAAAAAAAAAAAAAAAAAATTTAAATTTACGGGACTTTCCGCGGAACTTCCCGCGAATTCTTTTTTCGCACTTCGAATATTTTCTCGAGTGATTTCTCGAGTAAATCTTTAAGAAACCCCTCGAGTAACCCTCTAAGTGCTCTCTAAAATACTCTTCTCGAGTATCTCCGAAAGTATACCCTCGAATAATCTCTTTAATCCCCCTTATATACTCTATAAAAAATCCTCTAAAATATTTCTTTAAAATAATTCTTTAATAGGGAGTTTCAGGCCACTTTTTTTCCGCGTGGTACTTTCAGGTTTTCAGACTTTCAGTGATTTGCATAATGGCTAATAGTGGTGTTAAGTAGAATACTCTATGACTATATGCGGAGAAAACTACGGAGCATTCTCGGAAGCTAGGGCTAGGGCTATATGTGGCAAATCTATCATAAAACCACAGAAATGGCCTTATTTTTTATATGTGGGGTCTTCAGGTGTTCAGGCCTCCTGAAAAAACCACTGCTGAAAGTCTGAAAACCTGAAAAAACCACAGCAAAAAAAAAGTGGCCTGAAACTCCCTAATAAATCTCTTCAAATATTTTCTCAAAGTCGCGGGAAGAAAAAAAAAATTAAAGAAAAAAATTGGTTTTGGTTTTGTCGTAGTGTCAGCCCTCGTCCGCCGTAGCTTGGCTCTTGGCTAGAGGCACGTGCCCAGGTGCGCTTTCCGCGCTAAATTCGACCCCCACCTTCGTTCGCGTCAATCAACAATTAACACCACTTCGTCTTTCACATCGACCATGACCCATTAGCCATGGATCCTATTCTCCAAGGACTCAATGAACCACAACAAGATGCAGTTACCTCGCCATCTAATGTCTTACAAATCCTGGCTCCGCCGGGAAGCGGCAAAACAAAGACACTCACATCACGGGTGGCTTACCTCCTTCAACACCACCGATACAAACCATGGGACATCATTTGTCTCACATTCACTGTGAAGAGTTCGCGAGAAATGAAGGAGAGAATCGCCAAACTTCTTGGTAGTGACACCGCGAAGCGATTAGTCCTGGGTACATTCCACTCGGTATGCCGCCGATATCTTGTCACCTACGGCCATCTCATTGGCCTTCACAAGGGATTCGGCATTGCCGATAGCTCGGACAGCACAGCCATCATCAAGAGGATCATCAAACGCTTAGGGCTCAAGATTGATGCTAAGAAGGCCCAGTCACGAATCTCGAGCTGCAAATCCAAGGGTCTACATGGACCAGACCAGCAAGTTGGAAAGCAGAAAGGGGAACTGGCCCAACAGCTGCCACAGAAGAAGAATGTGGAACAGCAGGAGTTTTCAATTGTATTCGAGGAATATCAGAGTCAACTGGCCAAATCCAATCTACTTGATTACGATGATCTCTTGTTGAGCTGCGTTGACCTCCTCCGCCAAAATCCTACATGCGTTTCGAATGTAGAGGTGGTGTTGATCGACGAATTTCAAGATACAAATGTGGTTCAATTCGACTTGATGAGGCTGTTTGCTGCAAAGAACAAGAGGGTCACTACAGTCGGTGATCCAGATCAGAGCATATATGGATGGAGGTCTGCAGAGATCAAGAACCTGGAAAGAATGCAACAGCAATACCCTGGTATGATTACCATCCACCTCAAAGACAACTATAGATCTTCAGGCGCGGTACTTTTGGCAGCGGACGAAGTAATACAGCAAGACACGTCGCGACCTGCCAAATCTCTACTGCCCACGCACTGCCCCGGCACTATGCCCGTGCTGCGAAGACTACCAACCGCTGAGATTGAGGCTTTGTGGATCGTCTTCGAATTACAAAGGATGGCTGGACTGACTGGTCGTCTTCTCGCATACTCGGACTTCGCTGTACTTCTTCGCACTGCTTCATTATCACGCCAGGTCGAATCAGCCATGGGCAGAGCTGGAATACCCTATCGTATGGTAGGAGGCAAGAAGTTCTTCGATCGTCTAGAAGTCAAGATTCTCCTCGACTACTTAAGGGTGGTCAGTCAGCCGAACAACAACGATGCCATTTCTCGCATCATCAACACACCTGCACGTGGCTTAGGTGCAACGACCGTGAAAGCGCTGCTAGAAGAGGCGGAGACCCGAAAATTGGCCCTTTGGACACTGCTTCGAAATTCTACACAAAACACTACCAGGACAAACTTGTCTAAAGCAGCGAAGCAAGGACTGGGCTCCTTTGTCAACCTCATCCTGACCTCCAGAAACAAGATCTTGGATACGAGTAATCCTGACTCGCCTAAGACCATTTTGGGGTACATAATCGAGAAGCTCGACTTCCAAAATTACCTGCAAAAGAGCCATCCGGATGATTCTGAAGCTCGTTGGGCGAATGTCGAAGAGCTTACTGCGCAAGCATCCGAATTTACGGTCTGCGATGCAAACGAGTGGAAAGAAGACGATGACCTCCCCAACATTGAAGGCTTGGAACAACAGCGAGGTAATGCAGCAGAAGAAGCATTGGCCAAGTTTCTAGCCAACGTTGCGCTCGCATCGGAGCTTCAGAAAGAGGAGGAAGACACGGAAGGGAAAGGAGCACTGCAGTCACAGGTCACCATCTCCACTATACACGCTGCGAAAGGCCTAGAGTGGCCCGTGGTCTTCGTGCCATCCGCGTACGAGGGTTGCATACCGCATTCAAGAGCAGAAGATACGGACGAGGAACGGAGGCTATTGTACGTTGCAATGACCCGAGCCCAAGCTTTGCTCTACATCAGCTGTCCAATGAAGAACTCTCAAAGGGAAGAAACGGCCATGTCACCGTTCCTTTCAACCAAGCCGGTGACCAATCTCCTGGTTAGCCAGGGCCCAACAATAAACAGCAGCACTGTCAATGACATTGCGCGAATACTAAGAAGGGACAGTCCAACTCAAGCCCAAATCTCTGAGGCTTGTGAGACACTAAAAAGCGTGCACGATAATCTATGGCCTCTCACTGGGGAAGAAGAGGTCAAGGCGACCGGCGCTAGACGGAGCAAATGGGACTCCAACGAATCCTCCGAGCATCCATACAAGCGAAGGAGGATGCAGGACAGCGAACGCAGTGTTGTTGAAGGGATGACAGCCTGCGCGAACCCACCTGTGGCGGGACATATTGGCAGTACAACCACAATGCAGAGTAGCTCAACCTTTTCTTATAACACGGGCTTCATCTCAGCAGCGACGCAATTACAACATGTCGACGAACATAAGAAGATGGACACTATGCCAAATCGAGGTGCAAAGCCATCGAAAGTACGCAAGGAAGAAGCGAAATTGAACAGCAAATCTAGCTTCGCACAAGGGGGAGGTCAAGGCAATCTGATGAGCTTCTTTGGAATGAAGGCGGGAAAGCACGGGAGAAGCACACCATCCGATCAACTCGCGGAAGGAACACTGGGAAACTTAGTTGCAGGCCGCAATCATACTTCTGGTAACGTGACAGTCACAGGTCCCACAGCCACTACGAATCAGGTCTTGGTCGGCCGTTTGGGCCCAACGTCAAGGACACCCAACTTACCGTTACCTGAAGCATTAGCAACTCACCGACTGCAACCCCTCTCGAATACAAATCGACCGCGCCCTCTCATCCACGAAGAAGAGCCTCTAAGGAAGAAACCCTATGTCTTCCTGTCTAGCTCACCACCGCACATTGAAGAGCTCGTGGAAGCAGCAGAAAATCAATGTGAACACCAATCGCCCCCCAAAATGATAAGCAGGGTGGAAGACAGCGAGGTAGCACCCCGGCACACCGATATTGTGCCCTCCAGGACGTTTCACACCACGAGCATTGCGCGACTACAGACAGAGGTGGCGCCAAGAAAGACTCTAGGAGTACGCAGAAGCATGAATGGATGGTCGGCAGGCGGGAGTCATGGCTTCTCAGTACCAAAGATGAATGGATCGAAGCGCTAGGGTGATTGCTGTCATGGATCGAGAGTTTACATGACGAGGAGCAAGAGGAGGAACAACAGGATGTCAGGAGCGGAGAAGTACGCGACTGATCTTGCAGCCGAGGAGGATTGCTGCACCTTCAAAACAGCAAGATGTCAAGACTGGAGGAGAACGCCCCTGGTTTTGGAAACAAAAAGCATTGTTGTACCATCAAAGCCGCATGCAGGAGGTTTTGCACTGCAAAAGGCTTCTCGAAGTATCGGTTCCTGGCGTAATGGAAAGAGGTCAATTGAGGTTGGGCTGTGCAAAAAGATCTAGGATTGGGGGAAGATATCTTAGGTTTTGAAATAAGGAGAATCTTGTACTAGTACGTCAGAAGCCGAACGCAGACACTCCACTATTCGATTTCAGTCCCTGATGAAAGAAGTCTCGGGGAGAAAAGAGGGTAAATGGAACAAGGAGTAAATGGGTACAGAGAAGGGAAAGGAAAAAGGGAGAAAAGAGAAAGGGGACGAGCAAGGGGAAGGGGAAAGGAAAGAAAAAGGAAAAGGAAAAGGGAAAGGAAAAGGGAACAGTGGCTGGTGGAAATTGGGACAGGCCAGCAAAGATGCATTCAGTGTACGCAGACGGCGGCTTGGATAGGCATTGTAAAGCGAGAAGCATTCAGCGCGTTCGGTTGGATCGCAGGGTTTCCCGGTTGAAGCATTGCATTCGAAGGAGTTTACGATACCCATTGCTGCGAGATTCACGGGCTTCAGCACGCGCGCAGATGAGGCGGCGACCTCCGGTATTATTTCGAAATTAGTCTTTACAGTTTTGTTGCTGGAGATTCGGGCTTTGGCTCGGAGTCGTTGGATTGCTTGAAGTGCTTGTGTCATACATAGAACAACGAGAGCATTTGAATCTCCCTTATTCCATCATCTCCTCCCAGTCCTACCCGTCCTTCTCGTCTCATTGGTTCTCTTCCTCTTGCTCTTCATCATCATCGCCGTTCTCATTCCCCGTATCAGAATCATCTTCCTTCTCATCCTCACCATCCGCGCCAGACGAAGCCGACAGTGTCTGGTGGTGTCATTTGCAGGTTGACCGGCGACGAAAAGCGCAGTTTCCTTTCAAAGGCGCCCCAGACGTGCTTTGATGTCGAAAAGAAGGCGAATTTGGGCGTTAAGCAATCCCAGTCTGTCGTTCGAGACGTCCGTCGCGGCGATGTGGAAGGCCCCTGATAGATCGCTGATGTCTAGGCGCTTTGAAACCTGTGGCGGGGACGTTATGAGCATGGAGATTTCTCTAGGTACGAGTACTCTACCGAGCAACGATACCCCGGGAGTCGTACCTTGATCGACTTGGATTCCTCTTTGGTAATGAGCTTGGACGTCGGCTAGCAAGTCGTCCTCATCCGTCCCTCTGGCGCTTCGTTCTTTCTTACGCTTTTGTCCCCTCTCGAAGCGGTTCCTGCTTCTGATGCTTCTTCTCTGCAGCCGTTCAGCTGCTAGATCTCTTTCGAACTTTAGGATGGTCTCTGGCACCGTCAAGCCTGCCACCCATTGCAGAGCTGCCAATAACGCTTTCTTCGTGGCTGCTTGTTTGGACTTCAGGGGTTGCAAGCCATGGAGGAGTAACTGCGCTATGTATAATATAAAAGTGGCCGGTCTCGTCCTTGTGGAGCGATTGTTGATGGGCTTTTGGCTTCCCTGCTTTCGTGAGTGCGGGCCTAGGGTCTTTGAGGTTCAAGAGGTTGTGAATCCTGTTGCTGTTGCTGCGTGAGTGTCTGTTGCGGTCGGTTACGACGTCAAGGCCACTTGTTGGGGAGTAGAAGGATGGAGGCGAAGAGACTGGAGGGGCGAATGCTAGGGACAGGATTGGATGTTTGGGCATGAAATGGCTTGGGACAAACAGGTATTCTAGTCAACGGATAAAGTGAATCGACGCGAGTATTTTGTGTAGTAACGTAAGGTCTTGCAACACTTGGATGGAGCTTTAGCAGTGGTGGACAATGAAGAGATTTTTGGAGTGAGGACTTGTAATTTCTGACTCGATGGGCCTTGCTGACTTTAGATAGCCCTCCGTGCAACATAAACTGGAGAAAGCCGCCAGATTGATTCCACCCTTCCTGCTTGTTGTCGTTGTAAGATCTTACAAGATCCTTTGAAATGGCCTGATCGAGTTGACTTTAACGGAGAACCATACATGAAAGCGTTGTTGTTACTGCGTTGAGCACTCATTCAAGAACAAGACTTCGAATGAGGAAGCAAGATTACAATTCTATGCATCCCCTAGTTTTGATGCATGCATGCTGGTTGGAATACATGTCAATCAACCGACCTCGTAGCACACGGAGAAGGTCAAGCATGATGATTGGCCATTGATGCAGCAATTGGCCTTCTCGCGTAGTACCACCCTCCTTTACCGGCACGAGAAGTCAGTGCCGATCTATGTAGCCTCTTCCACACGAAGTATCATCTCGATCTCGCACCCATTCGCCAGGAACTAACTCCTTTTTTGTTACCAAGCTCTTCGTAAAGCCTCCCAGAAGATAACCATATCCTCTGGTTTGTCTTCCTCAAGAGCTGCGCTTCATTGTTCCAAAGAAGCCTAGCTTCTATTGTAGGCGCATTTTCGGCTGGCTGACCTCGACTTTTGCAATAGTCGAGCAGTGACTCGAAGAGGTCTGAGATAGTCCAACCCGCCTTAAGACAGACGTAAATTGAGACATAATCTGATCGGTTGTTTGCAGAAACAACCAATAAAGTCTGAATAGGAACTTGCGAGCTCGTTGGCGCTCTATCCATCGACCCGTGCCCATCATACGAAGACTTCGCGCTTTCCCTCAGCGGATTTGGATCTGCCGATGCACGTGATTGATTTGGTGTAGTCTTGACGCGATTGGCACATGGGATATCATTCAGGTGTAGACGCCGTGCCTCTTTTTGCTCAGCGGTAGTGGTTCCTGGATAATTGTTGGCATTGAATCCATCGAGCCAGTCAATTTCCAGTCCCTCTTCCGAGACATGCGCGAGTTTATGGTCGCGAAATACTTGCTGGAACGAAGGGCCCCTAGGCGGCGTTGACAGCCAGACGTCTGTCCAGTCAGAACGACGCTGGCCTACATGTAGAAAGCCAGGGTGATCCGGATGGAATCTTCTGGCTGGAGTATGACCACTCGGCGGCACCACAGAACCTGAGGCTTGTGGTGTTTGGTTGCTGGGAAGGTGAGATGAGGAGTCTAAGTCCTCATGAGATTCGCTCGAGGTAGCCTCGGTCTGGTGCCTCGCAGTGTTCATAGCATCTGTCGCGGATGTTAGATTCCGGCAAGAACAAACACCTCCCTTCGCAGACTTACGTCCTGCAGGGAGTGTATGCCTCTTGGCGGTAACACTCGGAGATGGAGTCATGATCCTGCGTCTTGTGTTATTACCTGCTGAAAATGAGATCAAGGAAGCGTGGATGTGATTTATGAAGATTGGTGCAATGATATTCCTGCTAGGTGCGGCACGCTTGCTTGATTTGTCGCACCTCTCCCTTCCTCTCATGAATACTCGTTCCCAAATATAGGGAAAAATGCCCTTCTAGATAGGTTGGATAGAGACTCAGTCCAATGTGTAAGTGCTGTAGAGTATCAAGGAGAATGTCGGAACTTGCTGGAATGTCTTGCTTGGTTGTGACTCCGAGCATCTTGTGGCCATTTTCGCCGCGTGATTCGGCCCTAACACGGTTCTTGCTCCTACCACCTCTTTCACGCAAATATCTATACCTTTTGCACATTCACCTACCCAACGTCCCTAAAATCTTACCCCAGTCGTTTTCCTCCATCCAACCAATGATGGTATCTTCTAGCACAGCATTCAGCTCCGGACAGCATGCACTTCCAGATCTTGGCGATCTCCACCACTTTGTCATGGGTGTGGCCGCCAACCACGTCGACATACCAAAGATTCCTTCCGCGTTCATCGGCCCTGCTCGTCCTACCTCTACATATCTTGGCGAGGAGACCGTCCTAGCTGGTCCATCGAGCGAGACCGCCGTTCCGATTATGTTCCGCTGTGTATGGGGGCCCGGCAACCACTCTCGCCACGTGCTCGTCAGAATGAAGCCTTCCGTATCAGAACAGGCTCTCGGACTCCGCTTGTGCCAACGTTTAAACATCCCGACTACAGGAGCCGTGACTATAGAGCCGGTGATCAAGTGGATACCGGGATTGATGCCTTATACAAGTGGTATAGACAAAGGCAAGCCTCTCTCGAACAATCCGCTCGTGACCGTACCTCGCGCTAACTGGCTTTTAGTCTTACTTTTTGCAGAGGTGGTACAGGCGCTCGGCTCCAGTCTGAGCGGCATTGTTGACCTCGACCTCCTCATCTGCGACAGGTAATTCGACCATTGCACCTTGTGCGATAACAGAGCCGTCCTTGACTCGGCGGTTATGAGGAATGCTCGGACGTGGGGCATTGGTGAGGGCAGGTTGTGTGAGAGATGCGCTGTGCGCGCAGATATTCCAGGAAGCTTTTCCTAGACGGATTTAGGGAACGGATACATACGTGTCACGCCACCAGGATACTAGCATTGGTCCCCTCGCTGATAGGTAAGCTGATGGTACTGGGATAAGTGACATTCCGTTAACAGGATTTCGGCCAGAGATCTCTCCTTTCGACCCTCGCCGGCAGGACTAGCTGTCTAGATAGACCGCTAGGAAGGACATCAAGCGGGGTTCCGATGCCAATGCATGGGTTCCGCAGCAACAGAAGCATCAAGGCTAAGTAAAGGAACAGGAAGAGATAAGGCATGATAGAAACCAGCATACATTGAAGCATGACCACAAGATCACTGTATTTGAGACACAACTTTCAGACTAAGCGTTAAAGCAACGTGTACCACTCTTACCCCTCGGCAGGGCCAGAGTACAGGGCTCCCATAGCTTATATAGCCCATATCCCTCAGGGCCGCTTTTCAAGACTTGAAATGCACATCAGTAAATTTCTTCTCGCAGTCGTAAGTGCTGAAGTATTCTTTGTCAATCAGTGTACAGTCTGTTAATAATATTGGGCCCGGAGGTAGTTCTTGCCTCAGTCCCTCAGACGTGCCAAGATCGCTAAGCCCCTTTGGATTACTAGTATATACCCGGTAATGCCCGCTACTTGATAATGCACGGTCTTAAATCCGATAAATCTGGGGGTGAGGGGATATTCTCCCGGAAACTCACCCAATTATCAATATAACTCCAACTTAAAAGATTCTTGAAACCCTAGAGATCTTATTCTACATTCTATAGTTTGGATTCTCAATATTTTTATTTTACTGTTGTGAAAGAACGAATTACTGAAGTCTCGGATTTTAGGTGTCACCCGAAGGCTGCGAAGTCAGCGGACTAACCTAAAGGGGCTTAGCGATCTTGGCACGTCTGACAATATCACATTTCTACACCTCTAAATCGAAGGAACAACAATTGGTCTCTATGATCAGGTGTGGAGAAAGAAAGTCCCTCATTCCAATGACGAGAGCACTATCTGAAGCTCTTGAGACTAGCATTCTGCTACTTGCTGACCATATTGAAGTCCAATTGAGAGTGCAGCCCCAACTTATCTTCGGACAGTCCCCCTCCGACAGTCCCCCGTCAAACTAAAAAAGCCTCCCGCGCACGATCTACACGTTAAGCTTTCGGCCCCATCTAATTTTGGTGAGGGGTTACGCCAGCCCTGTGCATCCGATTATAAGAGACTTCAAGTTCAGATGAATTCCTCCCACTTTATTAATTTTGAAGTGATTCTTTAGAGCGATGATGTGATGCTTAGAGTACGTTATAAATAGGTCGGAGGCAGTGCAATAGTAGTAGAATAAGGGCCTATATTGTATGTGACCATTGCTAAGCCGTAATATTAGCCGTATATATCAAAATTCGCTAATACATGTAAGAGTGTTGGTGTACTATTTATTATTATCTTTCTAAAAAATCACTATAATTAGACCGCTAGCATCGGTAAGAAGATCGGTGTCGACAGGCCTTATAAGTAGGTGAATGCCCACCTTTCTCCCATACCCCCGTATCCTATTCAAACCCAACTTCTATTTCGCCTATCCGCATATTATAAATATTATCGAGTATACTACGACGGTTGCAGACAAGAAGAGGCGTGTTTTCGCTACCTTCCCAGCTATCTACAAGCGTGCCTCTATCAGTGGCGAGGTCTTTTCTAGTAAGGATGCTGTAATCCTACGTCTTAAGGACTGGTCTTGTATGTAAGGATTTGCTGCAGTGACTAGTTATAGCGTTAGAACTTATAGCCTTTCTAAAATTATAATAAAAGTCATCGCTAAAAATCTACACTATAAGATATCCCTCACTCGTTAAGATATAACGTTCTATTTAAATATTTATACCGTGGAATGAAAGAAATATCGACAATGCACCCACCAGTCAGATATCCACTATGCCAAGGCCTATGCCAAGCCGGGTGGCTGCGGGTATAGCCGATAGCCACATTAGTGTGGACGGGGGACTGTCGGAGGGGGACTGTCCGAAGATAAGTTGGTGCAGCCCCTCCCGCTGTTTCTGTCTATGTACATGATCAAGCATCAAGTACATCCAGAAACACCATTGAACTTCAAAGTACCCTAATTCGTCGTAACAATGGCGAAAGTGGCATCATGGTGCCAGTCGGGAGTTGCTATACTGTGATGCCCCATGTCATGAGATTAGTCCTGAAAGTCATCATCCGTCGACTTCATTTCTAGTCCTTGGTAGCACAGATCAAATGACCATGCGGGAATCCTAACTCCAAGTTACATTATGAGAAAATTCTACCCGTGGGAAGTGGACGCCGATGAAAACTTGAATGAATTAGGTACAAATGAGCCCTGCACAAAAACCGGCCTGATCAGGCCAACGGCAAATGTAGAGGAGAATGCTCGACTCGAGATGAGAAGGAATGAGTACGACGTCGTCACAGACCCGCAAGATGCCCGCTAAACCTACGAAAGAAAACCTTCAAACAGCAACATGAGCGCCTCTCCACAAGCATTCCATCAATATTACGAAAATGTGTCCTTTCGTCTCTTGCAGCGCGTATCGGAACTGTGGAACCCTAAAACAGCTTGCGTTGATTGTCTTCTACACAAACATCCAGGCGCCAATCCTATTTTGTCAACACTAGAAGGCGCTGAAAGCTTGACGAGTGTCTCTGCTGGGCTGCCAACGGTAAAGCAATGACTTCCGACGGAAAGTCTATGTGTCGTTCGGGAAGCCTCTTCTCCATCCGTATCGGACTTCTGCTTCTTGTTTCGGACTCTGCGGACTAAGATGTGGCCGTCGTCGCTCTCCTCATTTGAGCTCGATGAATTTGGGAATGATATGGCGCTGACAACCGGAGGGTTGACGCCCACGCTCCCTGTTGCTGCAAGCTCCAGCGCCTGCGGTGAGTCCCGACCTGACGAAGATGGCGTCAGCAGCTCGGAACTCTTCCCAGCTAACCACGATTCAGCAGTGGCCAGATCCAACGCAGCTTGGTGCCGTTTCATATGCGTGTCCACCATAGTATACTATTGCAAGGTCTTCAGGACTATCGTACTCGTAGCAAAAATCGGCCACTGTTTCATGCTCGCGCGACGAGATCGTTGCAAACCAGCCTGAAAGCTTCCAACAGCACGGGCAGCCGCTGATCGTTTCATACCCCCCCACCGCACTCGATTTACACCAAGGGTGGACCTCTCAAAAATTTGATTCAAATGGCGGCCGAGAATCTCAATGTCTGTAGATGGAGGTTTTTTGGCGAAATCAGAATGCAAAGTCACGGTGTGGCGTTTGAGAGCATCTAGATTGGAAGTTTCTTCCGATGATATAGCGGTTCGTGAGCCATCTTCTTGATTTCTGTGGAGTGGATGAAGCATGATGCGACCAGCTTGGGCATCGTCTCTTCGATCGGAGAGCACGGGAATCTGATCACTAGGGAAGTTGGGCGCATGGGACTTAATCTTTCTGAGGAGTTCCACCGTTGTGGACATGCCTTTCTCCTCGACCAAAGCTTCTAGTGCGTATATAAGGGCTGACGTAAATGAGTCTTCACCAGGAACTTGTGTCGTGGCCATCTCTTTGGTCGCTGCCAGGTATTCGAACAATCTAGATCTTATCAGCCGGAAGTTATACTCGTGAAAGCTTGGCTAATCCGACTGACCTGGGTTGCCCTCTGGTGAGACCCAAGTTCCCTGCGTAGCAGCTTCGATGAAATGTCAGCAGCGTCCCCTCCACGAGCAAGAGGAGATTACCAGTCAAAGATCTCTAAGACGTCTGCGTCAGCATCGTCCAAAAGCTGCTCGGTCTTATTCCACACGAGCAAGTCTAAGCGCTGCCGTTGATCATTCTCCGAAGTTTGCCTGGGGCTATTAGCAACCAAGCAGTAGGATAGCTAGGTTGAACTTACCCGTGTAATACCAGACTGCCATAGTAGCTGCCAGGTTTACCATGACCGGCATAGTATACTATGAGCAAGGTGGTTGGTCCATCGTGAGCGCCGATGAAAGCAGCTACTATGGTGTTGACCTGCACCTGCGGTTTCCGCTCGATATATGTCTATAGTATAGAGCTAGAGTGAAATAATAGCTAGCTATATATAGGTATGGGTGGGTAGAATAAAAAATATATAATAGTTCTGAAAGAGACAAAATCGAATGAAGAGCTATTGACAGGTGCGAAACAGGTGGCTATATAGCTCGTACTGGACACCTGTCTTCTACGCCTTGCAGGGGTACCGACCTGGCCCTGAAACAGGGGCATATCATGCGACCCAATAACCCCCAGTCTTACTGTGGCGAATAATTGAAGCGGGTTTCAAAAGTGCCCTTGAGTCTAGATACTTCCTCTTTCACCGCCAAATCGTCACTACTCTCCGCCCAACACAAGAGTAAAACTTCAATATCGTATAAGTGGAAGAATTCCTATGTTTCCCTTTGTCCATCGTTTGACTCTAGAGAACTTGGTATTCAGAGTCATCCTTCTTATCCTGGGCTTCGTAATTGACAGTGGAAGGTTCTGGTGGTATGTTGATCGTAGGGCTCTTCGTCAGCGGAGATCTGGTGTTGTCGTCCATGTTCGGATAACCAGTGTGAGTAGAGATACTAGCCAAGCTAATGGGGGTACTATGTAAGACAGAGCTGCTGTTGGCTCATTTATCATCTAGATTTTCTGCACCGTGCGCCTTCCTTTCAAAAAGATGCCTTGCACGGGACAAGGCTGTGCCATTGCCATATGGACGTATAGTGTGTGCCATACCAGCCGACATCAGCATCAGCCTCGTGCTATGGATGCTTTCCGAGAGGTGAAGGGCGGCCGCGTTACACGTTTAAACCCTGTCTTCGTGAAG
The DNA here is from genome assembly GCF_014066315.1 of Letharia lupina. NCBI lineage: Eukaryota > Fungi > Ascomycota > Lecanoromycetes > Lecanorales > Parmeliaceae > Letharia > Letharia lupina. Next base: position 277,817 of record NW_023502974.1, read on the forward strand.
GTTCGACGATGTTTTATGGCGGCTAGTGCTGTCTCGCTAAATGTCCTACGAAAACTACACGCATAAATAAGTTCTAAATAATAATTAGCTGGGTTCTAAGGCCTAGTAATATATAGATAGTAATTCACTATATAGCTTAGCCTTAGGAAAACTCCCTTTATATAAAATAGAAGATTTAGAGTTTAAGTATAAAAAAATATTAAAAAAATAAGACGTAGATAAGTAGAAAAAGTCTAAAAAACCTCTTTTTATAACGAGAGAAATAAGAATAAGAAGTAAAAAATAGATGGAAATATCGTTTATTTAAGACTCTTCTAATATAATAATCTCGATTATTCTATTATAAGTATATATTATACTCTTATTAATTCTTAGTTAAACTATAATAACTAATATTATCTTATTAAATATCTTATAAAAATTATATATATAAATAAGTTTTAAATAATAATTAGTTAAATTTTAAGATTTAGTAATAGATAGATAGTAATTTACTATATAGTTTAATTCTAGAAAAACTCTTAAAATAAATAATTTATATCTAATAGAAATTTATTAGCTTTAAGCTATATAAGAATATTAAAGATAATATAATATAATAAGAATATAGATTAAATATATTTTAATATATAAGCGATATAAATTAGACTTTTAATAATTAAGTAGTTAAATCTTATTATTAATTAGATTAATATCTCTCGCGAAGATAGTAACTTCTTTATAAAAAGAGTATTTTAAATAGTAATTTAAGTAATTAAGTATATATAAAGTGCTATATAGTATAGCGATAATATATTATCTTATAAAGGCCTTATTTAAATTAAATAGTAATAATAACTTATTAATAGAGAAGCGAGTAAATAAATTTTATAGCGAATAAATAAAGTAGATATTATTATTTATAGCGGTAATAAATAGCGTAATCTTTTTTTTAAATAGATTCGTCTTTAAGAATAATAGTAATAGTTTTATATAATAGCTATATAGCGTAATTAAACGTTATATAATATATTATTATTCGAAATCGCTATTTTTAAATTTAATTTAAGACTATATAAATTCGCTTATATAAAGAAATATAGTAAATATAAGATAAAAGAAAGTATATAAGATAGCTCTTTTAAGGAAAGTTTTATCGAATTAGATAAGAATATAGAGTAATAAGTCTCGCGTAATTAAATGATATTCTTTAATATCAATCTCACTATATAATTTATAAATATTAATAATTACTTATTATAATAGTAGATAATAAAAGATCTTAAGATTCTTAAATTTTATATTTATATAGACTAATTAAATATCTATAAGATAAGTCTTAATAAATTTAATCTAAATATAATAATTAATTAGATATACTATCTAGTTAATAAATAACTAAATAATAATAAGAAATATAATAATTTTTAATAGAATATAAAACTCGATATAAAAGGCCTTCGCCGTTTAATAGCTACTTCTTATCTTATTAATTAAATTCTATTAGAGATATCTCGTAATATTATAGTTTAGAGAAGTCTTCTTATATTATAATTTAGATAGATCGCGATTTAATAATTTTTATATAGATTAAGAGCGCTTAGCTATAGATATAAATTAGTAATTTTATTAAATTTAAAGTAAGAAAGTAAATCGATTAAAGTATTTTATTTAATAGAGATTTAAATTATATTATAAATGATATTATATTAAGCGAATAATATAATTATTTATCTAAATAATACTATAATTAATTTATATATAGAATTATTATAAATATTCTTAATAATAGCGTTATTATTATAGTAAAATATAAAATATAATTAATATAAGCGAGATAGTTATCTATAGATAATTATAAGAATAATAAGTATTTCTTTAAATTAAATATTTTTCTTATAATAGTAAATAGCGAAGTATATACTAAATGTATCGTTTAATTTAGAATAAGTAGCGATATTCTCGAGAATATACTCTTTTATTTTATACTTATTAGAAGTATTTATTTATATAAAATAGTAATAATATATAGTTATACGACGAAGTAATTATATCTTATTCTATTTAAATAGAAAAATATTCTATTAGCGTAAATTCGCTGCGATTATAATAATAATATAATAATATTCTTATTTTTTAAATAATATAAAGTAGAGTCTTTTTAGAAAGACTTTATTAGAGATTATTATTTTAACGAAGAAGAATAGTAGATCTATTGTTAACTTAAGCTTATTATAAAAGATATTTTATTTATTTAGAAGGACTTTTATTAACTTTCTTACTCTTTTTAACTTATTAAAAGAAAGTCTAATCTTTATCTTCTCGCTATCGAATTAAATTTCTAAAAATTTAATAAAAATATCTTTCTCGTTCTTAATATAATTTATTTTTAAATTATAATTATTATAGATAATATTAAAGTCCTCGCTAAATTAAGCTATATTATTATTAGATAAAAAAATAGCGAAGAAGTTATTTAGATAATAAAATACGATACTCTAAAAGAGAATAATAATAAGTATTTAATAAAGGGTCTTAGCGAATAGATTGAAAATAAAGAATATAATATATAAGTCGAATAATAAGAATCTATTAATATAATAGAAGCTATCTTAAAAGAAACTTAGTAGCTAAAAGTTCGATTCGGCTATAGAGATATATCTAAATACGTTAATAAAATCTCGCTTAATTATAATTATACTCTCGCTCTAAATAAATAAAATATCGATAATATTATTTAATATAATATACTCGAGTATTTTATAAATTTTATAAATATAATAATTAACGAATTATAAACGTAGAAAGAAAAGATTATAAATTCTTCTTTAGTTATTATTATACTTTAAAATAAAGCTTAATAAAGACGAAATAAAGTATTTTGAGAATTTTATATCTAATTATATTAGATAATTATTATTCTTCTACTTTTAAAGATTTTTAAATAGTATTTTAAGTATTATAGTAGTATTAAGATAAAATTTATTTAATAATAACTAATTAAGATCTTAATAGTTTATTTTAATATCGCGGGCAATAATTATAAGTAAGATATTAATAAATATCTAGTCGAGATAATTTTTAAGTTATTTCTTTTAGTTATCTTTTTTTAATAAGCTATATCTTTTTAATAGAGGCTTATTTAGCGAGATAAATATATATAGAAATAACTCGATTATCGATTTAAGGTTTCTTAATATTAATTATAATTAAGAGATAAGAGAGAGCCTTATATTTAGCGAGATAATATTAGCGAAGATTTCGTTAATATAATTAATAAAAGAATATAATTAGTTATATATATTATATATATATAGATAATAAGAACTCTAAGAATTATATAGTTTATTATAATTAAATTAATTATAATAGAATAATTAAGAGTTTTAAGTATTTTAATAAAAAGATATAAAAGTAGTATTATAATATATCTAGAGTAAAGTCTAATTTAGATATAAATTATATAATAGATAAACTTTTAATTAAATCGATAGAGATTGCTATCTTAGAATTCGATTTTCTAAGTAATTATTAAATATTCGTTATATATAAATATTATCTTAATAAAAATAAATTCTATTATAAATAAAGATTTTATAAAAATAATATATTAATTAAAAGATATAGATAATTAATAGATTAGAAATATAGTAGTAATAATTTAATAGAGCTTTTTAAAGAAATAAAATAATTATTTTATAAATAAAGAAATATATAATTTAATTATAAATCTCGAAATATCGAAGTAATTTCTTAAGTTTCTTAATCTCTTTATTATCGCTAGCGAGACGATTAATAAAGCTATTAAATAGTTTATTAAAATATTTAATATTAAATATTTTATAATAGATTTATTTAATATATTTTAAATTTATCGTTTTAAAATAAAGAAGAAGAGAAGCTATTATAAGATTATTATCTTAATATAAAAAGAAGTAATATAGTATTACTTTCGTCTTAGATAATATTAATATTCTCTACTATAATAAAACTAAAGTTAATTATAAGATTTAAAGAGATATAGATAATAACTAAGAAGATAAAGTAAATAGAAATAATTAATAAATTAATAATATAGAGATTTAGAGTATAAATTAATATATAATAAAGGTAATTAATTAATAATAGATATAAATCTTATTAATCTTATTCTATATATAAGCGAGTTCGTTATAATTTTAAAATATATTATTTTTATCGATTTATACCCGTTTAAGTTTTTAATAGATTAATTACAATTAAATAGTATAGAGATTATAAATTAAATCTAATAAGGTGGGTGGTTTTATTAAAGAATCTAGCTAGTAAATAGAAGATATAGCGAGAGTAAATAAGAGAAGAAGCTTATTAGAGGATTCTTTTATAAATAATTCTTATAAAGGTGGTGGTCTAGTAACGATAGTCTAATATATAGCTATAACCTTTGCGGTAGACTTATGAGGATATTTAGGGGCCATTGGTAATAGCTGAATAACAACGGGTAAGAATAATATATTTTCCAAATGAAAATTGCTTTCGTCTAATATTAGGAAAGAAAAAGTGTAAAAACCTCTTCTTGCGACGAGAGGAACAAGAATGAGGAGCAAAAAATAGGTGGGAACACCGCCTATTCAAGGCTCTTCCAACATGGCAATCTCGGCTATCCTGCCATAAGTGTATGCTGTGCCCTCACTAGCCCCCAGTTAAGCTGTGGCGAAAAGTGTTTCATGGCGGAAAGGCACTCAGCCTCCACCTTCTGATAGTAAAAATCGTGCAACGAGCGGAATGGTATGCCTACAAAGGCGTCTTTGGAGTTCTGCCGTAACTGAGCACATAATCTGTGTCTTCGGATTTGGGGAATGTGCTGACAATACATATCTAGTGGATCTACAATTGCCAATCACACGATCACGCGGGGCACCGTTAAGAGCTTCCCTGCATCTCAATCTGCACGATTCATTGGACCGAATCGTACGAAAACGCCTAATTTTATTGGTTCTGATAAGAAAGATCACTAGTAAAGCAGACCCTCAAGACACAGCAGACATGAGAGGCTGCGAGGTATTCTTGGCGGTACTCTATAATAAGGCTACGTCTACGGTCCTATAGCCTTGCGGGCCGTTACTATTAATCGCTGTCGCTGGCGAGACTGAGGAAACGAAGCTAAGCTGAATGGAGATGGCGGGCTGCATGACGTCTGACCGGTGCTTGATTCCAAGGAGCACAGATTATGTCGTTCATGTTCGGCCGGGCGTTACAGGGCTTGGAACAATCGACGATGTTATGGCCGTGTCATCTTTCGATTAGTTAGCTCACGAAATCGATGAATATATATAACGTTGAAGAACCCAGGAGAGAATTATTGAACTACCCTTCAGTCATCTTATATATAAAAAATGACATCTGATGCTGAGGCAAGCCAATTGGAGAAAGGCTTACCAGTCTCTTCATCTTTCTCAGATTCCACTTTCAAGGAAAGCCCCAACGAGAACACAGAAACAAATACTACGCTTGCGGAAAGAACTGGTTCTGATACTCGCTGTAGATATTAGCAGCCAAACTTTTGGGGAGAGATACTAAATCGCACTAGTCAAGTCTAAGATCTTGACCGCGATTCAGCTCGTCGCATCAGGCCAACTGCCATGGAAAGACCCCGCTTGCCAAAGCATGTCGAAGCCCAAAGTCCGAAAACGTGAGTCGCCAGAAATACCCAAATTCGCCTCAATTGACCATTCCTAGTGCAAGATTACCCAAGGGGTTTCCCGAAAATCTCCTGCTTCCTCGACAGCGACGATGCCTTCATGGTATACCGGCGCTTCGGCTCGGTATATTCCCGCCTCTTGCTGTCTAAACAGGACGAGATGAGCAGGATGGAAGCTACACTTCTCGCCATGGACCAAACAGATCACGCTGATGGCAATGAAAGCTATCTTATGTCGAGACCTTTCGATGTTGAGAGAGAAGAGATTCCTGAGGTGTGGAAGGGGCAATCGAGGGTAAAGCTGTTGGAGAGGATGGAGAAGGTCGCGCTTGAGTATGGTCAGTACCTGCGTCGTCGGGACTATGAAGGGGCTTCTGGGTGACTGTGACGTAGCGGAATTACTGCTCAAAGCTCAAAAGCTCAAGGCAATGGATAGGCCGTCGAATCGAGACTATCGGAGCGTCTTACACTTCATGGAGAATGATGGAGGTCAGCTTTTTGAAGAGGATATGGGATTTATATATGAGAAAGAAGATCTAATTACTTTGAGACCGGGCAGGGAGTATGCTTGGCTCGATGGACTGCTTGAGCGGACGTTGAAGGTGCTGCGGTGTAGGCTTATCAAGGTAAGTCTAAGTCTCAGAGATCTTATGTCGATGAAGTGTTGACAATCCTTGACAGTTTTTCTTCTGCCCTAAAGTCAGTACTATTTCCAAATCTACTCTCCTATGCCCGCATTTCGCTGTCTAACAGTCCCTCGAAAGGAGACAAGAGACAAGACCGACGACAAAGATATCCACTACTACGACCGCGATAGAATCTCGACTTGCGTGACGATGATGATCACCACCATAGTCTTGGCTCTCCTCGTGGTGCCGATTTGGCTCCTCTACAGATTCTCCATTCAGGGAACAATTGCCACAAGTCCGGATACTATCGGCGTAGTCCTTGTCTTTACCCTTGTGTTCTCTGCTGCCCTCACGGGCTTCACGAAGGCGAGACGGCATGAGATCGTGGCCGCATCCGCAGGGTGAGTACCCCCGCCCCGATCGCTGCCAGGGCATAATTGTAGCTGCGAGGCATGCGTGTTTTTCTGTCCCGCAATCGACTAAACTGTGGTGCGGCAGTTATTGCGCCGTGTTGGTCGTATTCTTGGGCAACGTGAACAACGTGGGTAGTGTGCCTCGCTAGGGCGACGTCTGCGTTACAACCTTTACGATTATTTCGAAAAGGGGCAACCCTTGGAAATTGATAGCACCTATCTTGGGAAAAGTTTTGGGCATACATGCCAAGAAAAATGGACACGAAAAGATCATGAAACAACGCACAGGAAGCAGATGCATGGAACGTCAGGACTGACCGAATCATATCAGAAAGATACTAGTGATGAAACCGATTGCGCACAGGAAACTTGGAAATTATACATTGGACTGAGAATACTCGAAGTGAGCGAGTGATGATGTGGAATGGTATCTTGATACAGCTAGAAAATAAACGATCTATTCTTGCACATGGTCTGACTATGGTCGCGCGGCACAGTGTTTGTGCAACCCTGTCGTGCTACTGCTACACCATTTACGCAACGATGGAACATTGATGAGGCATGAATGCTGAAACGAAGATTTTGGTTGCACCTATGCCTACTTAGTTGCATAAGGAGGCTCCGACGAAAATAGCATACTCTGTAAAGTATACTACTGTGGGGTATTCGTATCCGTAATCTTGGGGGGGTGTCATTCTCAGCATGTAAAATTTTTCAAGATGGGATAAAGAAGCTCAAACTTTGGGGTTGCTGCTTTCCTTTGTGGAATTACACCATCAGCGGAGTCTATGCCCGGAAAAGCTTGTGTTTTTATTACATGATTGGGCTCTTCTGATTGGAGTCCTACGCGAACTACGCTACTCGAGCCAGGACACCATCAGCTGACTGTCGCATCGTGAGATGTAGTAATGATTGTAAGACGCAAGATCGTATGCATGAAAAGCCTCCGAATGCGAAACATGCATTCGTTTCAACCGCGCATAAAGAGTCATCATCAAGACTCGAGAATGAGGAGTCAACGATCCGCCTCGGGACAAGTCTTGGCGTAGCGCACAACTCCGCCTCTTCAGCTTTCACTCTTCATTCTCTAGTTCACCATCGCCTACTTGCCTTCTTATCCTGCTGAACCATGGGCTGAATGAGCGCACAGCAAACACGTTTCCCCGTATAGCCCCTTTTCCATCCTTCGTTTCATCGACTGCGGCGCGTGGCTGGGCATCTGAATGGTCAACAGCCGCTCAGTTCTCGACTAGAAAATCTGCCTACACCAAGACGCTTCTTCCTTCCCTGACTAGGCTGCAGGAAGACCCTGATTGAGTCAATGGGTCAAATCAGAAGCCTCAATGAATTCCTGCGAACACTGTGCCTTGCAGGGGCGGAGGCGCCGATAAGCGTTCAACGAACCCCTTCTGCAAGTACCCAACCACATCCAATACTCGAATTATATCGGACACAGCCGACCGTCGAAATGACTCTTAAGCCCCTGTTTCTCGATCATTTTCCAAGTGACTCTTGTCCTTTATTTTCGCCGGTCAGTCTTAGTAGATTGCTGCCTCGCGCTTAACCGCTTTGGGACGGGTGCCTTGCTCTGATGTTACAAGGGCCGTAGTGGTGCTTTCACCATGCCAATTAGGCAGCATGTGATCCGATGCGGCTCCGCTGACGACTCCTGAAGATTGCTCATACTGCCCCGGCTATGAGGCGTGCTGGTATAAGAAACCAATTTTCTTCAGTAGAATTTCTCTTCTCAATTTGTACCTGCATCAGTCGATTGAGTGTGCAACTTCTCCATACGACTCAAAATATAAACCAATTGCATTTAATCCTTTTACGAAGCCATCCTCTTGGGCCTTCTCACGTGCTGTTTCCTCTCTACGCTCGTCTTAATAACCCCAGAGACCAAATACTGCCACTACTCTTCAAATCTAGCACTTCACATCCATTGCGTATCTTCAGACACTTCAATTGGACCCAATCGCAGCGACACCTCCTTGTCTGTCCGTCACCGCCGAAGTATCCTAGCCAAACGACCCAACAACGATCCACTCTGCTCAGCATCATACCCAAGACATACAAGACCTAGCTTTTATCAGCGACATCGACGATGTCTCGCTCAAACCAATCAAGCCGCTCGACCTCATCTTACTCTTCAGGCAAAATTCCTCTGTCATGCCAGTCTGGTGTGTATCTCCTACTCGATGTCGCAGCACTGTCCCTAATCAGTTTCCACAGATTCTAAACAACGCGCCCCCTATGACTCCGTAAGATACGACGACAGGTACCTCGAGCCAAGGTACGCCACAACCTTGAGTGAACCGCGCTCCGCATCCTCGGGCAAGTCGTCAAGCAGTCAATCTGGCCGGTCTTCGAATTCGGACAAGGTACCTCTTTCGATCAGCCATGGCTCCTCTTCGCGAGATGATGGGAGGTCTAAGACAACAGACGAGCGTTACTATCCTCAGAGCTTCCTCGACCACGGTCAGCCCCAGAAGAAGTCTCTGTCATGCCAGACAAAGGATAAGGATCAGAGGTATTACACGAATTCATCTTATTACCGATAGCACGGGTAAGAATATGGTGTCTGAGTCTGGCTGTTGGCATTTTATCCTTTCATGATCGTGGCTCGCGCTTGAAGCTCTAGCCCGTGACAGCAGGCGTTGGTGGATCATTACATTACACTTCTCCGGCTCACGCCCATCATTGTTTTCTTTACGATACAAGTACAGCGAGCGATTTGCGTCATGGCTTCCTGGCATAGATTAAGGACATCAGTAGCAAGCCTCTTTCTGCGAGTTGACGGACGGCATAGCGGTGGTAGCGCAGCATATTTTCCATTAGAATCCATCAAACTACACCATTTTCCAGGAACGAAGCGATTGTAGCTTAGGGTTAGGGTTCACTCCGACTAAGAAACCGATCTTCTGTGTACGAGTATTCGGAGGCAACTCGCACCGAGTTGCCGGTTCTGCGAGCTCGCTACGAACCTTATCGAGCGCGTCACGTGGAGATAGTACACGTAGTTAATCGTAGTCCGACTATTCGCTCCGCTCATAGTAATCCTCAACTCAAAGACGCACTAGTCTTAAAGACGCGTTTTTTCGCGATTTAATACCTTATATTATAATCTATTATTATATTATTATACTATATCTATATCTTATTCTAAATAAAAAAAACTTATTTAAAAGACTATTAATAAGTATAAGAATAATTATTTTTATAGCGCTATAGTAATTATAGAGTATTATAATCTTAAATCGCGATAGATATAAAGATAACTTCGAGAATAAGCTTCTAGAAGTATTTAAATATTTACTTATATATATCTTATTATAATTTAAAAATAGTCGCTATATAACTATATTAATCGTCTAAATAATATTAAATATTTATTTTAATTAAATTATATTTAGAGTATTACTAAGTATATTCTAAAAATTATTTTAAATTTATATTATTTTTCTAACTTACTTAATAAAGATTAGATTATATAATTTATAAAATAATATTTTAAATACTATAAACGAAAGCAAAAACCTCTTAATGTCGAGTGTAAGAATACGTACGATATTAAGAGTATACGCGTAACGTATAAGAAATTTCGACGGGGCTATAAAGAGAAGAATATATAATATTAAGATATTTAAAATATAAATAAAACTAGCTTTCGAATTAGTTATAGAATTATTTATTATATTATTATTTTAAATAAAAGTAAGCCTCTATAATTCGTAGATTTAGATAATTATAATTATATTATATTCGTAAAATATATTAACGTTAAAGATTAAAGTATACCTTTATTCGTAATTCTAAAAGATACTTATATTCTATATAAATAGGATAAAAACGACTTATCTCCAGATACTATATTAGTTATTTTATCTATTAAATATTTAAATAATCAACTAATATACGACTAGCTACTATATTTTAATATATTTTCTTATTATTATTAAATAAAAGAATAAAAAATCTTAATTCTAAACGACTTCGAATTTTACTATATCTATAAATTTTATATATTTACTTAATAATTAAAGATCGACTTATTTATATTTTTTTTATATTCTATATATATTATATAGCTATTAGATATAGAATACTTTTAACTATTTAAATATTATTATATAAAGACTATAGATTTAACTATATATCTTAGAAGTAGCGACTTTAATAAACTCGACTTTCTCGTAGTATTTAATTAAATAAGAACTTAAATCTTTACGTCTAATATTATATATTCGATCTTTCGAAAGACTAGTTTTATACTCTATAATTCTAAAATAATACTCGAAAAAATTAGAAATCTAGCACTCCGCGCTATAACTCTAGATAAATCTATATCTCTTATACTTATTAGAACTCTCTATAAAGTCGAAGATGTTATTAAATATAATTAATAGTTTAAAGTATTACTTACTACTTAGACTTTTATTATTCTAAAAAATATATAATAATTATTAGCTTAATTTATAAAAGAATCTATTACTAATAACTACTTAAGATAAATTATTAAGTAAGATATTAAGGTTATTTATAAAGAGGTTATAGTTAAATAAGTATATAAGATACTTTCTAAGACGATTATTTAGAAGAGAGAATAGATATCAATAGATTAAATACGTAAATCTCTAATTATAATAGAAGAAACAGCTATAGAAAAGACGGAGAAGGCTTTAAAATAAATTATTCGAGCTAAGAAAATTTAATAAGAAAAGGTCAATAAAGCTATTAAGGCTTATATTCGAAAGCTAAATTATAATCTATAAAAGCTAGTGTATATATATTAGAATGTGTTTATTAGAATTTGAGTTATAGAACGAGATCTATATAGAATTAGAAAGGAATAATAGATTTTCGCGTCTTTGAGACTAGTGCGTCTTTGAGTTGAGGACTACTATGAGCGGAGCGAATAGTCGGACTACGATTATAGAGTAGCTGCTGCCCATCAATGAAAAGACAGTCAATCCTGCTGGATTCACTATTCATCTTCCGAATGTCTGCTCACCCTATCTAATCTCCGCGTTCATGGGCGATCGTCGTTTCTGCTTCCTTATGAACTATATATTACGAGTATAGGTCTAACTAATCTTCCATGTTGTAACCGTGTTTGAAGTACAATGATCTTTTCGAGTTGAACTCCTTTCAAGCTTGCACCACATTGGCGCGGTCGTCTCAAGGTCTCGATGGACTCCCCAGTAACCTTGTTCTTGTCTACGGTTGGCCGAGAAATCCCTGCCACGACCGATGCAATTTCCAACGACGCGGTCAGATTGTTACTGATTGATGTCGACGCTGATCGGGTTACAGCTCGGCAGGGGTGAAAAAAAGTTCGGTAGGAGTAAAGCTTTAGTATATACTTACTTCACCTCGAATAAACTCTTCGTATATATTAAACGTATTTATTTTATCTCGAATGAATTTAAGTTGAATTTAAAATAATATCGATACTTTAAAAAGAGATATAGATATATATTATATATATATTTTAGTCTTTATAATCTACTTTCTACTATAAACTTTATTATTAAATAATATTTAAAATAATATATATATTAATTATATAATAAAATTATATTAAAAATAAGTATATAATAAATTTTAAAATTATTAAAATTAAGAGATTATAAATTTAAGAAATTAGTATTATATAATAAAAGTAAAATATATATTAAGTATATATATTAATCGAAAAGATATAATATATTTTATGAAATATTTCATATTAAGTAATACTATATTATATTCGAGTATAATATAAATAAAGTCGAATACTATTTTATTTTTCTAATATGATATGAAATCTTAACGAAATATTTCACGATATAATATATTTATAATATTATATTATAAAATAATATATATATAAGATATCTCGATTGAGATTTCTATATTTATAGAATAATTCGATTAAGATATATAGAATATATTTATTCTTCTTTATTAAGAGAGAGGGAATATAAAGAGTAATTTAATATAGCTATTTATCTTCTTATTAATAATAATAATTAGAATAATAATTAAAACTATAAGCGTCTCTATTCTTCTTTTTAAAATTATAATATAAAGAAATATTCTAAATTTTAAATCTTTAAATATTATAAAAATAATATTCTATAATTATCTTTATTTATATATTTATCTTAACGCGTTAGATAAGCTTAATAAATTTTATATTTATTCTTCTCTTAAACTCTTCGCTACTCTTCTATTCTACTCTATTATAATTTTTCTAAATATTTTAAATCTATCTTTATTTAATTAAACTTATTAACTATTTATAAATAAATTCGCTTCTTAAATTATCTTAAATCTCTTCTTTAAAATTAAATCTATTATTATTAATTTTCTTTAACTATAAGTCTATTAATTACTTCTCTATATATTATAAAGTATTAATAATATATCTTAATAAATTTATAAATATTAAACTTATCGAAGTACTTTTTATAAGCTTATTATCTTTATTAATATAATTATTATAATTATTAATTAAGTTTTTACATAAAGTACTATTAGCTCTTTTAATCTAATTTAATATATTAAAATCTTCTTTAAAATTAAATCTAATCTATTTAAACTCGTTTTCTTAATATTTTATATAAAAAATTATTATTAAAATATAAAATATCGCTAATAAATAATACTTTTAAGTATTATAATATCTTTTAATTATTAAAAAATATTATTTATATATAATAGCTCTCGCGAGAGAATAAAGAATATTATAAGCTATTCGAGTAATTATAGCGTATTTAAATTTTAATTTCTTTTATTACTTTAGAATTAAAAGATTCGCTAGATTATTAAAAGAAGTTTTATAAAGATTAGAAGTAAGATTATAATTAGAATAATAATTAGAAGACTTATTATTTCTTCTATATTACTAAAACTAATTATATCTATCCTCATTATCTAAATTCTTAATCTCGAATTTTATTACTTAATTAAGCGTATTTTTATTTAATTAACTTATTCGCTTAGCTCTTTATAATTAACTATTTATATTAATATTTTAATAATTTTAAAATATTCTTTTAAGCGCTTTTTAATAGATCTTTATCTATAATTACTTCTTAATATTAATCTTTTAATTTAATCTCTTTAACTTTATATTATTATAATTTAAATATAAAAGCGTAATTTATTTATATAAATAATCTAAATCTAATTAAGTTTAATTATAATAAGTAATTAATTTCTCGCGAACTATCTTAAGAGTTTTAAGAAGTTCTTTTTTTAAAAAAACTCTCTTTCTTCTTAATTTTTCGAGCTCTTTATCTATATAATTAAATAAATAATTATAAATATTAAAGACGTAATAAATTATAATCTCCTTTTCTCTACTTATTAACTTTATAAATTTATAAAAAAATCTAATAAGCTAAATTAAATATTAAATTTATTAGAAATTAATCGAAAATTATTTAGACGTCTAAATTATAATTTCTATTTATAATTATTTTTTATTATTTAATCTTATATAAATAAATAATTTATTTTTTAAGAAGTATATAATATTAATATAAAGAAGTAGAGCGCGGATTAATATCTAATAAATTAAATTTTAACGAGTTTTAATATTCTAAAAGAGTTTAAAAGAGCGTTTCTAATAATATTACTTCTTTTTAAAAAATTAACGTTTATCTAATATTAAAATATTTTTATTTTAAAGTTATTTAATTTATAATATAAAAAAGATCTTTTTATACTAGCCGCTAGTATTAATATATATAGCGATTTTTTAAATTTTAATATAATTAATAATATAATAATTAGAATAATAATAAGAAATATTATATTTTTATTAGAGTTATTAATAAGCTAATTATATTTATTTAAACTTAATTCTTATTTTCTTTATTATCTTCATTTTTTTAAAAAATTTTATTTATTAAAATAATTTTAATATTATCTAGAAGTTCTTTTAAGATTAATTAAATAATATACGTTATATAGAGAATATATTATAAATAATTTAAGAATTTAAATTCTTTAATATTAAGCGAGTTATTTATTATAAAAATAGAAAGATAAATAATTAAATCGTTAAAGAGTATACTATTATTATTAACGTTATTAATTATAAATTTAAATATATAAGATTAAATCTTATATTTTATAAGAATTAAATTAATAATACTTATAAGTTTCTAATTAATATATTTATCTTCGATATATTTAAAATCTATAAAAATCTTATATTATTACTAATTAATATTAATAAAAAAGATTAGAATTATTATAAATAATTAGCGATTATAAAATAATTAATAATTTAAAGTTAGAGAGACTTTAGTATTATTAATTAATAAATTTTTTAATAATCTTATCTCTAGCTCTATAGCTTTCTTTATTAATTAATTCTTTATAATAAATATTAATTTTAATTATATATTAGAGTCGAGATAGTATAAGAGTTATAATATTTTAAAATTATTAATAATTATAAATAAAATATCGATATTTATAATTTAGTAATAAAATTATTTCGAAAAGTCTTCGCGTATAAGCTTTTAATCTTCTAATATTATAAGAAAATCTTAATATTATTTTTTCTAAAGTAAATAGTAAACTAGATATTCTATTTATCGTTTTATTTATTAATAATTTATATTATCTAATTTAGAAATATATTTAATTTTTATAATTATCGACTAGATTCGTTTATTATAAACTACTTAAATTAGATTTCTTAATATATCTCTTAAATTTAATATATACTTTTATATCGCTTATTTCGTAATCTATAAATAAGTAAATTAGAATTTTATTATAGTAATAATAAATAATATATAGCTCCTCGAAATTAATAAGCGTATATTCGTTAAATTATATTTACTTCTAGAATTTTTTAATTTCTAAGTCTTAATAA
The DNA here is from genome assembly GCF_014066315.1 of Letharia lupina. NCBI lineage: Eukaryota > Fungi > Ascomycota > Lecanoromycetes > Lecanorales > Parmeliaceae > Letharia > Letharia lupina. The sequence continues at coordinate 293,396 of NW_023502974.1, forward strand.
ATAGGCTAATAATTGTTATTAGATTTAAATTAATTTTATATAGCTTATATTATCTTTATTTACTATTATATCTATTATTTCTTATTATTAATATTAAAAAGAAAGTAAGATTTATTACTATCTTTATATTGAAATATACTTATTAATATCTTACACTAAGTATCGTCGATTAAGAAACTCGAGTTTACGTTAAATAAAGGTTTAGTTAATATTTTAAGATTAAGATATTTAAAGAGAAATTAAAAGAGATATATAAATGAATAAAATATTAGAAATAAAATAGAATTAATATTTAATATATAAATTCTATTTTCTCGCTATAATAAAAACTTATATCGCTTTAATAATATATCGCTATATTATTTTCGATATTTTAAATTAGAGATTAACTCTTTCTAATTAATATTATAATTAGTAATTATATATTTAAGAGTATATAATAACGTTAATATAGAACGAGTATTTAATTTTATTAATTTAAAACTCTAATTAGTTTAGCTATTAACGCTTTTCTACTTAATATAATATATACTTTATTTACTTTAATACTAGTACTTATTTATTATTATATTATTTTAATTATTAAGATTAGAAATTATATTTATTTAATTAATATTCTAATTGCTAGCTATATTAATAAAGATATATATTAATATTTTAAAACTATTAAATTAATTTTATTAAGCGTTAATATAGAATTAGAATTTAATTTAAGCGCTTTAATAATTTAATTAGCTAAACTAATTATTATTTAAATCTTTTATATATAAAGATTAAATCTTTCGCCGCGCTAAAATTATTCTTAAATCTCGAAATCTTTTTTATTAATATAACTCTCCATCTGCAAATCTGAAAAGTTTCTATAAAATTTGAAATTGCTAATCGCGCGTTGGTCGCGGAAATTATAAAATCTATCGGATTAGTAAATCTGATTTAAATTCGTCTAAATTCCGCTTAATTAGCAACTATGATCTGCTTTTCATACGCTGTTCGCCGATTTAGTAATTACTATTTATTATTAAAATGCTATTTATCGATTTAGTAATTACTATTTACTATTAAAATACTATTCGCCGATTTAGTAATTACTATATACTATTTAAATAATATTCGCTAATTTAGTAATTACTATATACTATTTAAATAATATCCGCTAATTTAATAATTACTATATATTATTCAAATAATATTTATTAATTTAGTAATTACTATATACTATTTAAATAATTTTTTTAGAAATAGTAATTATCTTATACTAATATTTTATTATTTCTATAATTCGCGATATTAACTCGACTTTATAAGCTAGATTTAACTCGACTTAGTTATACTATAAGCTTAATTTAACTCGACTTAATAATACTATCGCTAGATATTAAATTTATATATATAAATTTATATTACTATATCGAGTAATCTATCTTTTCTATTAAAGATAAGGATATTATTATTTATAATATATCTCATAAGCGCTAATTATCTAAAAAGGAAAATTATCGCTAGTATATTCTCTTATCGCTATAATTGCGTTAAAGTTAATATAATATATATAAAGATTAATAATATATATTTATATTCTTATTACTTAATTTTAACTCTATTAATCTCTTCTCTTAATATCTAAATTTCTTCGAAATTTATATATATTAATACTCGTTAAAGTATTAAGTATCTTTCTTATAAAATCGAAATCGACTTTTTTAAGTTAGAAGTTTCGGCTTTTAGATAATTATATATATAAAAATATAGCGAGTAATAATATATATAAATCTCTTCTTATAATATCTTACGTTAAGACTTTCTTCTAATTTATTATATTTTTAAGATAATATATCTCGATTCTAATATTATCGTATAGATTATTAATTTATATAAATAATAAAAGTCTTAATAATATCTTCGTTATAAATATTAATAGTTTTTAGATATAGGCTTAATATTACTATTTTAGATATATTATAAAAAGCTCTTAAATTGCTAATATACGAGTTTTACTTAAGATAAATCTCTAATAATATTAAGAAAGAGAAGTAATTCTCGCTAGTGTCGGTAATATTAGAAGAAATCTTTATATTTTTAAACTTTTTATATTTATCGATACTCTTACTATTATTAATTAGTAAGATAAAATAACTAATAAACTTAAAATTATCTAAAGATATTTTAAAATAAATAATTAGAAGTTTAAAAGATATAATATATAGATAGAAATTGGCTAATATAAATAGTTATAGATAAATTAATATTTATCTACTCCCTCTAAATCTTAAGCTAAGTCTTCTTTATAATAAACTTTTAATTAAAAACTCTTATAAGTATTAATTAGAAGTTATATACTTCGAGATAGCTTCTCTTAAAGAGAAGTTTCGCCTTTTTAAAGATAATTTGAAAGTTATTTAAGTCGAGAAGGGTATTTAGATCGAGAAGGGTATTCGAATTAAGAAGGGTATTTAGATTAAGAAAGATATTTAGATTAAGAAAGATATTCGAGTCGAGAAGAGTAACTGGAATCGATTTTACCCGTTATATATTTAGTTTTATTTCTAATATTCTAAAATTTAGATTCTTAATATCTTTATTATCTTATAATATAATATATATTAATCTCCTTTACTACTCTATAGCTCTTATTTAAAAAATTCGAATTATAGATATTATTATATTAATTAAAGTCGATAAAGCTATTAATATAATAAAATTTCTTATCTTTTATCGACGCGGGTATAATATATATATTTCTCTTAATGCTTACGAGGCTATAGAATTATCGTTTTTTAAAGATTCTTAAATTCCGCGCTATTGATGGCTACGCTCTTTCTACTTTTATTATATTATAATATTTCTAAACTTATTTATTATATTAATACTTAAATATCTCTATAAAAATACTCTGTAAATAAGTTAATCTTTATCTAAAATCTCTACGGGCTAGATTTATTACTTCTATTACGATTAGTACTTTCTTTATTAATTTTCCTAAAAAAATCTTATTAGTATCGAAGGTCTATTAATTATATTCGTGAATTTAAGCGTAATCTCTATGCTATCTTTTTTAAAAGAGTTAATTAATAAGTTTATAGATAATGACGTCTTTAAATAAACGAGCTATATCTAGAGAATTCTCTTCGAAAGTCTTTTAATATCGAATATTAGAATAGATGCGGATTGAATATCGACATACCTATTCATAATCCGCCTTACGTATATTAATATTATTATCTCTCTTAAATAGATAATATTCCCTCGATTTTATTTAATTTATTTAAATAAAGGCGATTAGAGCTTCGAGAAAAGTATTTAACTTTAATTATTTAGTAATAATCTCTATTAATTACTAATAACGATTATTATAATAATAGATCTATCTTATAATATTACGCTTCTCATTATTCGTCTATTAATCTTAGATATAAAGATCTAAAAAAGTTTCTATCTCGATCTTCTTCTCTTTCTTCTATAATCTCTTAATTATAAATAATAATACTTCTATATCTTAGTGCTTAACGAGATTATATATTATAATTATCTTCTAATATATAATATTATAATATATAATCTATTTAATATAGTTATTATATTTATTTATTAGTTTATAATACTTTTTAAAGAATTTAATATACGTCTTTTCTCTTATTTAAGTAGTTAATTTATCGAGTAAGTTAAATAATTATATTATTTCGAGTAAGTAATTAATATTATAAAACTTTAGAAAGTTAAAGTAATCTTTATTTATCGTTTTATTTAGAGGTTTATATACTCGAAAAATCTCTTTTAATAAATTAATTCGAGTTAGGGCCGCGAGTAGATATCGAATAATATTATTATTATAAAAACGATATTTTATTAATATAATAAGATTAAGAATAGCGCGATTTATATATAATATATTTAGATTTAACTTAATTAAGATCGATATAAAGGTAATTATTATTATTCTCTATAGAGTCTAACTATTCTCTTTTATCTACTATATCTTCTTATTTAGAAACTCGATATATCTTAGATTAATATAATTAAGAATTACTTAAAAGCGAGTATTAAGAAGCTTATTTATCTCGTTCTCTATCTTTATAGTCTTAATATATTTAATTTACTATTTAAGTAGATAGTTTATAAGTCTCTTAATTATTAAGAAGTATAGAATATTAAAATATTATAATTAATATATATTAATAGTAAAGTAATTATTAATAAAAGAATAGCGATTATAAAGTATTATATCCTATAAGTATTTTAGCGTCTTTTTAATATATCTCTTTTATAATCTCAGCTACTTAATTATACGCTTAAGTATTTATTTAGAATATAGAATTAGAGAGTATAATCGCTCTCTCTTTATAAGTGAGATCGTATATATAAAATAGTATTTACCGCTTAAGATTAAAGTAATTATTATTTATTTTTTATAGTCTAGTATTATAGTAGCTAGTATTAAATAATATCTTTAAATTAAATTATTCGCGTATTATATATTAATATTATATTTAAAGTATTCTTTAATTATTAAATATACTTTATTAATAAATAGTATATCGCGAGAGTATAAGAAGTTATTTTTAATTATTAAACTTAAGACGTAGTGATAGATCTAGATCTTAACTTCTTTTTTCGTAATAATCGATATTATTTTCAAAATCGCTATACTCGATCTATTATATACGCGTTATACGTCTTATTAAAGATTCTTAATCGTAATATAAATTAACTAAGTATATTAATTCTCGTATATTCGAAAGAGATAAGTTTTATTTAATATTAAAATAATGAAAATAATAATAGAGTTATTAGATAGCTTATTCTATATTTTCTACTACTAATTCGCGATATATATCTCGCTATAGACTCTCGCTTTATTAGCGTTTCTTTAGCGTATAGATTAATAATATAAACTTATATTAAAAGATTTATATATTAGAAATACTTTAATAATACTTATAATATCGAAGTAAATAACGTAATATATCTTTAATCTTAATTTAAATTCGAAGTTATAAATTTTAAAAGACTAGCTAATTTAGTCGCTATCGATATTATCGCTATATATATTCTATATCTTATATCTTAATAATTTCGCGCTATTAAAGCTATAGCTATCTTAGAATCGCTATAAATAAATATCGCGAAAGAACTTATTAATATTATTGTTAAAGAGTTTTAACTTAAAAAACTATAGCGTTAGCGTATAATCTTCTCGAAATTTAAATAAATTTCAAAAATTATTCGTATTAAATATTAATCTAATATTTAATCTAGTTTAATAATTAAATATCAATTTTATTTAACTAAGAGACTTCGATTCAAATTATAATTCTATTAATCTCTTAGCGCCTCGCTCTCTTAAATATAATTCTATAGAGTTAACTATTAAAGACGAAATTATAATATTATAACTTAAGCTTATTATAGAGATAAAGGGTGTTATTATCTTATTATTTAGATTTATTATTTATATCGCGTTTATTCTCTCTTTCTCTATCTTCTACTCATTTAATTACTATTATAATATCGAATTTATAATTATATTATCTTTAAGTAAATATATATCTTCTTCTCTTACGATAATTAGAGCTATTAAATTATTAATATTATTAATTATATCGCGATTTATAATATCGAAAGACGCGTATAAAAGAATCGATTTTCGCTTTTTATAATCTCGTAGATATCTAATAAGTCTATTATTATTTTTATATTATTTTTTATAGAAGCGATATACTCGATATATATTCTCTTATCTATTATTAATTAATTATAAGATATATATTCTTTAGTAATTAATAATATATTAACGTCTTAACGAATATATATTACTACTTTAGTCTTATTTATTATAAAGTCTAATTTTAACTTTATATTCTTTATAATTATATAAAAGATATTTATAAATTTATATATAAAAAATATCTTATATTAATAGATATTTATAAAAAGAAAGAGTCTATAATAAGTTATTTAGAGAAGAAATACTTTTATTACTTTTAAACGTTTCTTTATATTTAATACGTATATAATTAAAGCGCTTTTATATATATAAAACTACGTTTATATATTTATTTTAAAATAATAAAGTTATCTATAGAGTATATAATTTAAAGATATATATTTTATATAAAAGAAATTAATTTTACTTTAATTTAAATTATTTAATTTAGATAGTAATATTTTTAAAAATAATTTTAAGTATTATAAAAGAAATATATTAGGTCTATTTATCGTTATTTATAATATATAGCTATTTTATTATATTTAACTAGTTAATATATTTTTATATTAAGATAAAAGCCTTTTAGATATAAATAATCGAAGTTAAATAAATTATTAAGAGTCGTATATATTCGAAGAGAAGACGATTTAATTAATTAATTTTTATAAATATAAAGAAGAAAGAAGATTAATATATCTATTAAAAAAGGAACTCGACTATCTATTAATTAATTAAAGAGTAAATAAAAATTATATAGATATAGTATTTATTAGTCGCTATATCTTATTATTATCTCTTATATTAAAGAGTTAAAATAAGTATTAATTTTCGAAATACTAATTATCGAAGTAATTATTACTATTTAAATCTTATTAAAGATTATTAATCTTAAAATTATTAGTAAAGAATAAATCTTAGAAAATTTATATTATTATTAAATAAATTTATATTCTTAGTAGATATAGTAGCGAAATTTATACTTCTATTATCGATATACGCGTTATTGATTTTAACGCTAATTAAAGCTTTTATTAAAGTTTTTATTAGTAATTAATTAAAGTTAGTTAAAGATATAATATATATTTTAAAAAAGTTATTTAAAGTTAATAGAGAATTAATAAATGAATTTATTTAAGCGACGAAGAGTAAATTATTAATATCGAATATTTAACTCAAATCTTATAGTTTTATTTAAATTTCTTTTATTTTATATCTTACTTAATCTAACGCGCGTTTTTTTATTATTATATTATATATATTATTATATTAATATTTATACTTTTTTTAAATAATATATTTATAATAATAATATTTATTAAAATTAATTTCTATCTTAAAATCGACGTCGCTAAATTAGATATTCTCGCGAATTAAAATAATATTTATAAAGAACTTCGATTTTTAGAGTTTATATTTAAAGCGATAGAAGAGGAATTCTCGCGTCGACTAAGATATAAAGATCTTTAGAAAAAGTTTATAAAATTATATAAGAGAAAGGTTAATATTATTATAAGCGAGATTATTTAATTATTATTTATTTCTAATTATATAGCCGCGTAAGATCTTAACTTTCTTTTTAAATTCTTATATAGATTAATTTTATTAATTAATAAGATATTTACGAAGTAAGAGAAGTAATTATTTAAGAGGAAATTAATAGAAATATAGAAAGATAGATATGCGAAGATCTAGAAGTTTTTAACGATTAAGAGATTAATAAATCTCTATTAATTTAGTAGATTATCGATCGAAAACCCCTCTAGTATTAACTTTCTTTAACTTATTATTATCAATAATTTAAACGAGTATAAGCTCGTCTTTATTTAGAAGTTAATAAATAATTTAATAATAATCTCTCGATTTTAAAAGTAATTTAGTTTTAAAGCTCTTATTATCTATTTTTAATTAAAATAGTTTTAAAGCAATATCGATAAAAATTCTATAATACTATTTTATCTAATCTATAAAGTAAATAATATAAGCTTAATTATAAATAATAATAATAATTTATAAAAGGCGTATAAGTATTAGAAGCGAGTATATATATTCGAGTAGCGAATATTTTTATAGCGCGTAATTAAAGATTTATTAATCTCGCTTTTTTATATTAATAATAAATATTAATATTAATTTTAGCTTTAATTAAGATATTAGATATTAAAACTAGTATCTTTAAAACTTCGCGAGACTTATTAATATACTTATATTTTTAATCTTAATAACTCTTTAAGATACTTAAGTGTTTAATCTTTTCTTCTATTAAGCGAAAGTAAGTCTCGAAGTTTCTAATCTCTCTTAGATTTACTAATATTCTATTTTAACCTAAATCTATTAAAACTTCGCTTTCTTCTTATTCTATTATCGCTTTATCTTTAATTTTATTACTTAATTTATTTAATACTTATAAAAAAAATAAAAAAAAATTCTAATTTATTAATATTAACTTAAATAAGAATAACTCTTAATTATAAATTCGTTATTATTCTTTATAAAAGAAGTTTATTAATAATTTAATAGATAATATCGTTATACTTAAAACTTATAAGAGTAATAATACGCTTTTATTATAAGAGAGAAGGCGTTTAATAATAGAAGATACTATATTAATAAAGCTCTTAATTAAATAAGATTATACTCTTTAATTAATTAACTTTTATAATATTAAGATTAATAAGATTATAAATTAAAAAAAGATATAGAATAATATAAAGACCGATAATAAAGATCTAGTATTAGAGTATATATTCGAGTATTATTAATTATTTATTCTTTATATTAATTAATATAATAGAAAGATAAAGCTTAATAAAAAAGAAAGTATTTAGTAATTTAATATAACTTAATAAATTATAAAGTAAGTTTTATAGCTTAATTATAATAATATAAGTATTAATAATATTCGAATATTTAGAGACTTAGATTACGTCTTAAATTTATAGAAAAATCTCGATTTCTATTATTTCAAAGGCTTATTAACTCTACGATTTAATATAATAATATTTTTAAGTAAATATCTATAGAGAAGCTATTAATATAAATAAGCTCGACTTTAATAAGATAAATATACTTAATCCTTTTATCTAACTCGCTAATATAAATATTTCTTTAGACTTTAATATTATTATTAAGTTAAATATTTAAATAATAACTTACTCTACGATTTAATATTCTTAAAGAGTATTAAAATATTATTACCGTCGAAGCCTTTAAAAAATCTCTCTTCGCGAGTAAATATCTTATATTATAATTTATTCGAAAGAATTAATAATTTTAATACTCTTCGATTAAGATACTTAATATTACTTATCTATATAAAAATAAAGCGAACTACGTAACTTAAATAATATTTAAAATAAAATTCTTTTTTATTATTATTCTAGTAAAGACTTTAGCGAATTAGCTTATAAAAATTATTAAGTTTATAAATCTCGATGACCGCGATATTATATAACTCCGCGTATTTTATATATATAAATTAGCTCGATATAGTAGAATTAGCGCTAAGTTCTTAATTTCTATAAATATTAAGTTATTTAAATATATAGTCGATAATTAAGCTTAATCTAGATAAGAGAGGTTCTTAATTCTAATAACTCTCGAGTTATATAAGAATTATATAAAAGCTATAATTAAAGATAAAGAGAAATTCGATTATAACTTCGCTATTGACTAGATTTATATTAATAAGTTCTATAATACAAAGTTAGATATTATCTTAATCTTTATATTAATTAATATCTATAAGATAGAGTAATTTAGAATTATAATTAACGATCTTATAAGTATATAAAAACTATATAAGAAGGGGTGAGTATATCGTAATAGACTAGCGAAGAAGTATAAGTATTATCTACTATTCATATATAAATACTTAATTATACTATAAATTAAATTCTTTATAAATATAGTAGCGATGATTCTCTTAATAAAGTAATTATAATAAGAGATAGATCTTATTATATTAATAATAATAGAGAAAGTATATTATAAGATTAGAAAGCGAATAGAGAATATAAAAGTTTACTTACGTAGTCTATCGAATAAGGAGTTAAAGAGAAATATTAATAAAATATAGATGATTTTAGATAAGCTAATAATTAAATAAATAGCGAAGATAAGAATTATTAATAGCGATACTTTATTTATTAAATTTTTATTATATAAAATAAAAAAGATTATCTATATATTAAGTAAGGATTAGAGAAAGATATTATAGAATATTAATTAAACTATCTAGAATTAGATTAAAGTAAAGTATTTTATATAATATAAGAAGATTATAATCTAAAGTTATAATATCTCTAATCTCACCTACGGCTTATACTTTAATAGAGTTTATAAGCTTTAAATAGTAATAGTAATTTTAAATATCCTCGACTTCTTTAAATAATATTAATTGAAACTAATTGATTTTAAGTATCGAAATAATAAGAATTATTATAGAATAAGATAATAATAATCAAACTTTACGAAGTTAGATAATAAGAAAGATAATTAGCTTTAGTATCTAGAATATAATATCTATAATTACTATTTAGATAAGCTAATATAAGATATTTCTAAGCTTATCGCCTTAAAGTAGTTAATTAATACTCTTAAGAAGGATATATATAAATATACTAAAAAATTGATTGTTTTTATATGTTTTCTTATCGTTAATCTTATTATTAATTTAATATATTTTTCTTTTTTATCTAATTAATCTCGAGTAATACTAATAAACTCGTAGTAACTTAAATAAGAGTATTCGAATTACGAAATTCTCTAATACTTCTCAATAATTTTTCTTAAGAATTATAATAATATAATAGTACGGCCTTTCGAGAATAATAATGAATCTCGCTTTTTAGTCTCTATTAAATGTCTTATAAATATAGATATAATTTTAATAAGATTCTTTCGCTCTGTAAATCTAGATATTAATTAAGAGAAATAATAAAATATTTAAGTAGATAATAGAGTAGTATAACTATTATAGAAAAATAAAAAGATTTATAATTACTACTTAATATTAAATAATCTAAAGAGTCTTAATAATAAGATTTTAAATAGAAATATGCGAAGAGAGATAATTCGATCTTAAATATATAATGATATTAAGAATAAGAATAATAGTACTAAGAATATAGATAACGCGAATATATAGATAGCTTAGATATCGCTTATTCGATTTTAATATTATTATTATATTTAGTATTCGAGTTAAATAAGCGATATATTTAAGTTAATTAATAGTAATAATAGATTTAATATTTAACTTCTACTAAATATCTATAATTCTTTTAATTATAATCTCTAATTATTAATATAACCTCTAATTTAACTTTTAGATAATATAAATTATAATATTAGATTAATATTATACTTAAAGATAATTAAAGTAATTAAGAATATCTATAATTAGACTATAAGAATAAGATTTACTTTTAAATTATTTAAGCTAGATAAGTGTCGACTAAGATAAACTCGCAGTTTAAGTCTTATATCGTTTTAATAATTCTAAAGTATATACTATTAAAGTAGCTCTATTTTTCTTATTAAGAAGCGAGGGATTTATTATTATTAATATTAATATTATTATTATTTTATCGAGTTCTATAATATTCGTCTAAAGAGTTTCTAAATTAATATTACTTTCTTCGATATAGTTAGAGAAAAGATAACTTATTAATATATCGTCTAATAACTCTTTACCCCTAGTTTCGCGTTTAATATAAAAGATAGTATTAAATACTTAATATTAACGAAGCGATAATTTTAAGCTAGAAAGTTTTTAAGCGTTTTAATCGTTAGTAATATCTACTTCGCAGTACTCTTTAATATATCTATTAAGAATCTAAATCGCTTTTAAGATTTATTTCTTCTTAAAGATAATATTCTTTTATATTATTTTAAGAGGAATATATATAATAGAAGTAGCGAGTGCTTTATTCTTATTAAAGTAATTAGAGACTAGTAATACTTCTCGATTAAGAATTTTATCTATATTATTATAGATATTATTAATAGAAAGACTACTAATATCGATAAAAAATTTAATCTTATTACATTAATATTTTATTTTCTTCTATTTATCTTATTGTATTAAATTAAATAAAAGATTAATATAGATAATTAAATATTTAGATTAAATAGACGATTCGAATAGTTAATAAATTATCGAATCGAAGTTAAATAGTTAATTATCGCATTAGTTATTAGCGTCTATAATATTATATTCTACTATTTTCTCTTTATAATTTATTATTTAATATTTATTTACTTATATTATTATTTATATTACGCTCTAATATCGATTACTATTAGCGAGTATATAATAATTAATTAATATCATCTAAAAAGTAGTTACTTATTTACTTATAAGTGCTATTAAAGATTTAAGTTAAATATCGCGCCTTTCTTCTATTTTTCTATTTATTTATATCTTATTATAGATCTTAATTATACTCTTATATACTACTTACTCTACTATATATTTTTCTATAATTATTTACTTATTTATTATTATATTACACTCTTTATAATTATTTTATCGATTACGTCTAGAGTAGATAAGAGCTATATCTATCGAATTTAATTTTTATATTAAATTTAATATCGCGAAGTTAGGCGTTCTAGCGAACCGTGAGAATATTTATAAAGAACTTCGCTTTTTATTATCTATATTTAAAGCTATAAAAGAGAAGTTCTCGCGTTAATTATAATAGAATAATTTTTAGAGAAAGTCTATAAGATAGTAGAAGAGAAAGATTAATATTATTATTAGCGAGATTATTTAATTACTATTTATTTCTAATTACGTAATTATCTAAAACTTAAATTTCTTTCTTAAAGATTTAAATAAATTACTCTTATTAATTAATAAGATATTTATTAAGTAAGAGAAGTAAGCGCTTAAAAGAGAATCTATAGAAACGCTAAACGTAAAATATACGAAGATCTAGAAGTTCTTAATAATCGAGAAAGTAGTAAACTCTTATTAACTTAATAGATTATTTATCGAAGAGCCCTCTAATATTTAATCTTTACGATTTATTATTACTAATAATCTAAGCGAGTATAAGCTTATCTTTATTTAAAAGTTAATAGAAGATTTAGTAATAATCTCTTAATTATAAAAGTAAATTAATTATAAAGCTTTTTTTACTTATTTTCGCTTAAAACGTTTTTAGAATAATATTAACGAAATTTCTAAAATATTATTTCGCTTAATTTATAAAGTCGATAATACGAGCTTAATTATTAATAATAATAATAATTTTTAAGAGATATATAAGTATTAGAAATAATTACGAGTATTTAAATAGCGAATATTCTTATAGCGCGTAATTAAAGATTTATTTATCTCGCTTTTTTATATTAATAATAAGTATTAATATTAATTCTAGCTTTAATTAAGATATTAAATATCGAAGTTAATATCTTTAAAATTACGCGAGACTTATTAATATATCTATATTCTTAATTTTAATAATCTCTTATAATATTTAAGTATTTAGTCTTTTCTTCTATTAAGTTAAAGTAAATCTTAAAATTTCTAATCTCTTCTAGTCTTTATAATACTCTATCTTAATCTAATTCTATCGAAATTTCACTTTCTCTTTATTCTATTATTACTCGGCCTTCGATCTTACTATTTAATTTACTTAATATCTATAAAGAAAATAAGATAGATTTTCGACTTATTAATATTAGCTTAAATAAGAATAATTCTTAATTATAAGTTCGTTATTATTTTCTATAAAAGAAGTTCGTTAATAATTTAATAGATAACGCTATTATACTTAAAATTTATAAGAATAATAATACGCTTTTATTATAGAAGAAGAGATATTTAATAATAGAAGATACTATATTAATAAAGCTCTTAATTAAATAAAATTACATCTTTTAATTAGCTAATTCTTATAATATTAAGATTAATAAGATTATAAGTTAAAGAAAGATATAGAATAATATAAAAGCCGACGATAAAGACTTAATATTAGAGTATATATTTGAGTATTATTAGTTATCTATTCTTTATACTAATTAATATAATAGAAAAATAAAGCTCGATAAGAAAGAGAGGTCTTAGTAATTCGAGATAACTTAATAAATTATAAAGTAAGTTTTATAGCTTAATCGTAATAATATAAATATCAAAAATACTTATACTTTTAGAGGCTTAGAGTATATCTTAAGTTTATAAAAAATCTCGATATCTATTATCTTAAAAACTTATTAGCTATATAATTTAATATAAAGATATCTTTAGATAAATCTTTATAGTGAAGTAATTAATATAGATAAGCCCGGCTTTAATAAGATCTTAATACTTCTAATAAGTTAAATATTCGAGAGATAACTTATACTACGATGGGATATTATATATACTTTTATTTATAATATTATTAATTATTAATAATATAGTATATATTATATATCTAGTACTATTCTATAAATATTATATCTTTATTATTAAAACTAGATAAATCTTCTAATATATCTTTAGAGATACTAAAATATCGCTATTATTAAAGATTTTAAAATCTCTCTCTTCTTCGATAAATAGCTTCTATTATAAAAGCTTCGTAAGAACTAGCAGTCGAAATACTCTTTTATAAATATATTTAATATTATATACTTATACGAAGATAAAGCTAATTACGTAACTCGAATAATATCTAAATTAAGATTCTTCTTAGTAATTATTCTAATTAAAATTTTCGCGAATTAATTTATTAAAATTACTAAGTTAATAGATCTCGAAGATCGTAACGTAATATAACTTCGCGTTTTTTATATATATAAATTAGTTCGATATTGTAATATTAGTCTAAAGTCTTTAATCTCTATAAATATTAAATTATTTAAATATATAATTAACGATAAAGCTTAATTTAAGTAAGAGAGGTTCTTAATCTTAATAACGTTTGAGTTTTATAAGAATTATATTTAAGCTAAAATAAAGGGCTTATTTATATATAACTTCGCTATCGAGTAAATTTATATTAACGAGTATTATAATATAAAGTTAGATATCTTCTCAATATCTATACTAATTATCGCCTATAAAATAAAGTAATCTAAAATTATTATCGAAGATCTCGCTTATATATAAAACTCGAATAAGAAGAAATAAGTATATTGTGATAGAATAGCGAAGGAGTTTAAGTATTATCTACTATTCATCTATAAATATTTAGCTATATTATAGATTATATTCTTTACTAATATAATAGCGATAATTCTATTAATTAAATAATCGTAATAAAAGATAAATATTATTTTATCTAAGATAATAGAAAAGAAATATTATAATATTAAAAAGCGTATAGAGAATATAAAGTCTCGCTTATACGCTTTATCGAATAAGAAATTAAAGAGAAATATTAATAAAATATAGATGATTCTAAATAAGCTAATAATTAAATAAATAATAAAATTAAGAATTATCGATAGCGACGCTTTACTTATAAAGCTTTTATTTTATAAGATAAGAAAGATTATCTATCTATTAAGTAATAATTAAAAAAAAATTCTTTAAGATATTAATTAGATTATTTAAGATTAAACTAAAGTCGAGTATCTTATATAATATAATAAGATTTAGAGCTAAAGATATAACTTATTTAAATCTATATATAAGTTATACTTTAATAAGACCTATAAACTACGCGTTATAATTGTTATTTCTTAATATTCTCGAATTTTTTAAGGTATATTAATTAAAGCTAATCGATATTAAATATCGTAATAATAAGAATTATTATAGATCTAAATAATAGCGATTAGTCTTTTAAATTAGATAATATAAAGAAGAATTAACTATAGTATTTATAAGATAGTATATATAATTACTATCTATACGACTTAATAAAAGATACTTTTAAGCTTATCGTATTAAAATAGCTAATTAATACTCTCGATAAAGATATCTATAGATATTTTAAAAAGTTAATAATATTTATAAGTTCTTTTATAATTAATCTAATTATCGCTTTAGTATAGTCTTTTTCTCTATCTTATTAATCTCAAATAATATTAATAAACTTATAGTAATTTAAGTAAGAGTATTTAGATAATAAAACTCTCTAATACTCTTTAATTATTTAATTTAAGAATTATAATAGTCTAATAATATAGTCTTTTAAGAATAATAATAAATTTCGCTTTCTTATCTTAATTAAGCGTTTTATAAATATAGATATAACGTTAATAAGAGTCTTTCGCTTTATTAATCTAGATGCTAATTAAGAGAAATAATAGAATATTTAAATAGATAAGAGAGTAGTATAGTTATTATAGGAAAATAAAAAGATATATAATTATTACTTAATATTAAATAATCTAAAGAGTCTTAATAATAAGATTTTAAATAGAAATATATGAAGAGAAATGATTCGTTCTTAAATGTATAATGATACTATATCGTCTTTTTAGATACGCTATTTATAAGTATACTCGATTATTCTAAAACTTCTATACTATTTTAATATATAATTATAGTTTAATATTAGATAACTTATAAGGCTTAAATAAGAAGATTCTAAATAAGAAGGTTAAATAAAAGATACTTAACTCGAGAATTAATATCTATAATAGATATAAGGATAACGATATAAGTGAAGAAGTAAAAGATAAGATAATTTAGATATACGATAGATAGAGAAGTTAAGAAAGATATATATTATTCTTAAATAGATATTTTAAATATCTAAATAATATATAATATAATTTAACTTCGTATTATATTATTTAACTTCGACTATTTAATTTAATTATTAATTAATCTCTTAAATAGATAGAATAAATAATATAATAGAGTTTATTAGATGAAGATCGACTTATAAGGCCTATTTCTAAATTAGAATCTCTATTAATTCTATAATATTCTTTCTAATATATCCTTCTCTAGAATTATTTTACTTCTTTTAAAATTCTATAATTTAATTAATCTTAGATATAAAATATAAGTCTTTATAAGTTAGCGTCGCGTTATCTTTATCTACTTTATCTAAATTATTTTATATTAATATTAATTTAAGAATTTAAATAATATTAATTATCTCGCGTAGCTTAATAATAGAAGAGTCTAATTATAAAAAGATTCGCTTCTTTTTAAAGTAAGAGATAAAAAAGAGATATCTAATTAGAAGCGCGCTTAATATTCTCTATAACTAAATAAAGCTTAATGAGATCTTTAAGTAATTAAAGAATATCTTCTCGAGAGTCTTTATATCTAATATTTTAAGAAAATAATTAAGTAATTGCGAATTAGATATAGCTATAAAAATTAATTATATATATATATAGATTTATAAATATAGATAGCTAAATAGACAATTTATCTCTATTAATAATATTAATCTTATATTATAATTATAATTATATACCTTTAATCGAGCTAGTTTTTATATATATTTAAGAAGAACTATAATTAATACGCTAATATTATTCTTTAATATTATTAAAATCTAAATATTAATTCGCATTATAATAAATAATATTAATTTCGATATATTTATAAATATATTAAAAGAAGATAAAGTATATAACGCTATAATAGATTGAATTATATATTATATCGATAATAAAGATATTAAGATTAATTATTCTCGAAAGTTTAAAATAATTATATTATTAATATATAAGCGAGATTAGAATTTTATATTTTTTATAATTAAAGAATATTAGACGAGTAAGTATTTATTTTCTATATATATCTACTATTACTAATACGCGAAGAGATTATTTATCTAAAAAAAAAAAAAAGGTAGTAAAGGTATTAAGAGAAATATATAAAGCGATATAATAGTTTAAGTTAATCGTTCTCGCTGTTAGCGAAAGAATTCGAAGTTGTAATATATATATATATAAGAAATAGTTAGATATTTATATTATAATTATTATATTTTCTAAAGCTTAATTAGTTTTAAGAAATTCTATAATATAAAGAATCTATCTTATTAAAATAATTTATAATCTTTACTTTCTCTAAATATTTCTTTACGCTTTATATAATATAAGATCTTTATCTCTAATATAATTAGCGTCTCGCGTTATTTAATAATATTAAACTTAAATAACTTTTAGAAAATTTATTAATATAAGTTTTCTTTATAGGCTATATCTTAGTAAGCTTCGATTAAAAAAAATACGCGATCTTTATTAAATAGAGAGAGGTGATATAAAAGGCGCTAAAGCTGATATTTGATTTTTGTATTTTATTAATAGAGATTATAAAAAGACGATATTAATTATAGTAGGAATATATTATTATATATAAAATGGCTTCGAGTTGCTAAAAAGAACTATACGTTATCTTTAACAGTTATAAAGTCTATAATAGTATCGTTATTAATAATTATATAAATTATAACTTTATATACAACGTTATCTAGAAAATAAAATATATTATTAATATATCGAAGTAATCGTTATTAATAAATATTTATACTAGAAGATTTATAATTATATATATTAAAATAGATATTATTTATAGAAAAATACTCGAGAATAAAGAAGTAAATAAAGAAGTGTAATTAGAGTAATAATATTTAATAATAGATAATAATTAATTTAGCATTAATTATTAATAGAAAATTTATTTAATTTAAATAAAGATTATTAATAAAAATGTTATCTAATTTAAATAAATAGTCGAATTTAAATAGAAATTTAACGCGCTTTAATTTAAATAAATTAAAAACGCGTTAATTAATAACCCCCCTTTTCAAGTTAATAACTTCTCTTTATTCTTTTATTTTTCTATCTATTTAAACGTATTTACTTTCATATTTTACCTATTATTATCTTTAGCATTTAATATTAATTTTATTCTAACTTCTAATAATAATAGAAGATTTATAATATTTTATATTTTATTAAATAAATCTATTATATCTAAATTATAGAGATTATAAAGACTTTAAAATAGAATACGAAAAAGAGAATAACGATAAAGAGGGCTAAAGACGCTAGAAGAAAGAAGAAAATTAAGAAGATAGAAAATATAAATCGCAGTCTACTTATTCGCGAAGATGTTATTAACTATATATTAATAGAAAGCGAGTGAAATAAAAAAGACTAATAAGAGGAAAAGACGCGTCGAAGAATATAGATAGATAAATTCTAGATCGTCTAAACACTATAGAATATATAAGTCTAAGAAGGGTATATATATAGTATCTAACTACGATGGTGATAAATTCTTAAATAACTCTATTAGTTTATAGAAGACGAAAAAATCGTTAATAATTATAACTACTATATATAATAAAACTTTCTCTAATATTAATAATACTCTTTTAATTTTATATACTATTATAAATATTAAAAAAAATCTTTCTTTTAAAGTTAAAGATAAAAGCGAAGATCGTAAACTCGATATATTTTTATTTAATTTATATCTTCTATTAAATTAATATCTTAATAAAAAGCGATAGAAAAACTCTTATTTAAATCTTAATTAAGTATTAAAATTATTAAATTTAGAATAAAAAATAGTAATATTAATTATTAATTAATTAGTTTTAGAATTAAATAATATCGATATAAACTAATTAATATAAATTATAGAATTTAAAGTAATTCTTATTAATAATAAAGAATTAGAATTAATAGAGCGAAGTAAGAATATACTATATAATTAAATATCTAGATTAATAAATATATATTAAATTAAAATAGAAAATAACTTATTAAGAGAAGCTATCTTTATAATAATAAAGCTAAAATATTTTATATAAAGCTTTAATATAAGAATAAGTATATATTTTAAATATAGTAGAATAATAATTAAATCGCTATAAATAATTTAATATTAAAAAATATTACGCTAAATAGAGTTATTAGACGCTATTATATTAAAATCGCATTATTAATATATAGCTTATTTAAGCTTTTTATTAATATATCTATTAAATAAAATAAAGAAATTTAGAGCTTCGTTAGCGTTTTTAATAATATTAAATTATATATTATTAATAAATTAGAATAAAGAAAGATATATAGATTATACTTTATAAGATAACTTAAATAAAGATAATTATTAAATCGCGCTTTAAAATAATTTAATATAGTTAAAAAAGCGCGATTATAATATTAAGAAAGAGTATCTTAATATATTCGAGATAATAAGAATTATCTTATTTATAATAATTATAATTAATAAAGATCTTAAATATCTAAATCTTTAAGAGTTAAGTCTTTAATTAAAGTATTATATTAATATACTTAATTAAATAATAATTAGAATATAAAGAGATTAGAGATAGTAACTCTATAAGAATACTCGATTTATATAAAATATTAATAATTAATTTATAAATTTCGAGGCGAGAAAGATATTAATATCTCTAACTAATTATTATTATTAATACTTTAAACTCTTTCTAATAAGAATATAGCTTTTTAACTATATAAATAATTTTTATTTAATCTTAATAAAGAAAATTCGAAATATTATTTAATCTTATCTTAAGATTTATATAACGTCGTTATCTGAAGATCTAAAGGCGATAATTAGCGACTTATTAGTCGACCTTTAATTTATATATCGAGATTTATAAAATAGATAGAATATAATATATTTTATAAAATTTAAATTAATTAGCTTCTTTAGCTAATAGTCTCTAAAATAAGAAATACTTCTTATCTTAATTAATAGTTATATCATTATATAAAATTTTCTTCTATAATAAGAGAGTATTTCTCGAATTTAAGTAAAGAAGTAAATATCTTTAATTATTCTTATTCGATAATATTATAATTCTTATAATAACCGCCCTTTATTATAGTCTGAAGAATTATAATTCTAAATATTTTTATATTAAAAGATAAGATAATAAGAAAGTCGAAGATAAGCTCTTTACTATTATTCCACTACTTGTATAATTATAATACTTCTTAGAAATATATAAGTATATTAAGAAGTTCTAAAGAGATATAAGATAATAGAAAAGGCTTATTATATATTATATATTATAATAATATATTTTAAAAATATATCTTAGATTGATAAGAAAGATATAGAGATCTTCTAAATTAAATAACTTATATAAGAATTCGCTAAATAATATTATCGAGAAATTAAACTTTATAAATATCTTAAGAAAAGTTATATTAAGATTCGCTAATACTAAATTACTCGAGAGATTATATTTAAGCCTATTTAAAGATAACGAGAGAATCTTATGAATTATTAAGAAATAATTAGTACGTAAAATAATTAAATAAAAAGAAATCGGTTTAATAAATAATAATTAGAACTTAAATCTCTCTAAATTTGAAATATAAATACTTTATATCTTAATAAGTAGAGAGAATAAGTAAAAAAGGTTAAACTTTAATATATTATTTATAGCTTTATTATAGCGAATAAGAGAAGAGATAGTCTATAAAGAGAATAAGTATTTATAAATTAATAAAGTTATATTAAATAAGAAGAAAAAATATGAAGAATATATAGCGTAGTAAATAGAATAGAGAGGGTTAGTCTCTTTATCTACTAAGCGAATTAAATAAGAATTAATAGAGGATTAAGCACCGCTATAGCGCTTGAAATTTTAATTATTTAAAAATCTATATTTTAGAGATTATAAATATTATTAATATTATAATAAGATACCGCGGTAAATCTTAAATTAATAACTTTTACTAGATATCTAGAGATATCGAGTTTAATTTAAATTGAATACTCTAGAGATCTAATTATAATTAATAATATTATTTAATTTAAATACGCTATAAATACTAATATTATTAGCGAGACTAGTTAATCTAGAATTTTTATAAATATTATTATAATTAATAATATTATTTAACTCGAATAGTCTTAAAAATCTTCTTAATATATATTTAATTAATCGAATTAAATTTTTAATAGATATTATTATTACTAATAATATTATTTAACTCGAATAATCTAAAAAATCTATCTTACGTATAGTTTCTCGAATTTTTAGATATATACTATTAAATTAATAGCTTATAATCGCTTTAAAATCTAGTTAATTTAAATAAATATTATCTTAACTTACTAAACGCGAAGTTTATTATATTTAATTATTAAACTAATAAAAAGAGTTAGATATAGATAAAGTCTACTTAATAAACTAAATCGTACTTATAATACGAACCCGGCGGAAATCGTATAGAAATTCACTTTTCAGATTTATAGATGTCTTTTATTTAAGTAATATTATAATATCTTTTACTCGAATATTAAAATATTAAAGTATTATATTCTCCGCTTTTAATTAGATAATATCGTCTTTAAGTTAATATCTTTAATCTTATAAAAATAATAATTAATTCGTTATAGACGAAAGCGAAAAAGAAATAATATCTTCTTCTTTTTTTATAGTAGAAAAAAAGAAAAAAGTAAATTAATTAATTATAAACTATAAACGGCTCGATATTTAAGAATAACGAATTAGTAAAGTTATAATATTAAAATAAAGAGCTTTTCTTATAACTAATAAATATAAGATTAAATAAAAATTAATTAAATTAATAAGATTATCTTTAGTAGATATATCGCGTATATAAAGAATATCGAAATATATGAAATATGAAAGAGGGTATATATATATAGTTGTAAATATTTAAAGTATATTTAAAATATAGAAAAAAGCGCTTATATATAGCTTTACGATATATATTAATAAAAAAGAAGTTAATTTCTTTTTCTAATTAGCTTTCTAATTAACATTTAAACTTAATCTATCTTTAAATAATATTTTATTTTAATAATATTTTAATTATATAATATTAATTAGCTCGATAATAAATATTTAATATTATTCTTTTCTAATTCACTCTCTTCTTTCTTAAAAATTCTTTTTATTATTATAATATTTATATTATAATATACTCGTTTATTATAATATTATTTATATTTAAAGAAAATAAAATTATTTTCTCTATATTCTATAGTTAAATTAAATTAATAATATTATTTTTATAAAGTAAGTATACGCTTAATAGCGCTATATCTTTTACTATAATAACTAATTATAATATTAATTATAATTTATTAATATATAATATTATTATTTATTAAAATTATTAACTCGATAATTATAAAAGCTTAAAAAATTCTTAATAATTTATTAACTATTAATTTAGGCTTATTTAAATTATCAAAGCGAAGTAAAGATAAGACTTCGCGAAGATAAAAATTAGAAGATTATACGCGAAGTTTAAGAAGTATAGCTATAAATAAGAAAAGTATATAATTATATTAATTATATATATCTAAATCGAGTAGTAAATTAATTATACGCGCTAATTATATTATTACTAATTAGACTTTAAAGCTTATATATTAAAGAAAATCCGCGAATTATAAAAATTAACGAATTTAATTATTTCTTAAATCGTATTTATTTAAATAATAAAGAAGATCTTAATTTATATAGCTTTAAATTTAATTAATTCGCTTCGAATTTAAATCTTTATATTAAACGCACTTTAAGAAGTTATAAAGATAAAATTAATAAGCGATTTTAATAATATAACTTACTCTTTAATAATTATAAATAAAGAAAATTACTAATTAATATCTAGCGGCTTAATTATATATATTTTATATAAAAAGAATTACTTTATAATCGAAAGATATATAGCTTTTTAGATAATTATAATAAGATATAAACTTATAAGTAATAATATAATATTATTAAAGTCTAGACGTAATTTTTATAAAAAAGAAATATATAATAAATAAAAGAAAAATTATTCTAAGTTAAGAATAAGATATTCTAATTATTATTCTATTTATTACGCTTAATTAATAATATTTAGCTATTATACTTAATTTAATAACTTTATATATTTTATATTTATAAAATAAAACTTCTTAAATTAATTTAAATATAGATATATATTTATAAAAATATTACTACTCTAATAAAAGAGACTTTTTATTCTAGAATCTATATTAAATTAAAGATTATATCTCTATATTCGATAGCTTTAATTTCTATAGTTATTACTAGTATCGCGATTAAATTCATATAATAATAATATATCTTTCTTATTAGCGAGTATCTCTATATTCGATAGCTTTAATTTTTATAATTATTATTAATATCGCGATTAAATTTTTATATAGTAATAGTACGCTTTTCTTATTAGCAGATATTTCTATATTTAATAGCTTTAGTTTTAATAATTATTATTAATATCGCGATTGAATTCGTATAGTAATAGTACGCCTTTCTTATTAGCGAGTATATTAATAATTATAAATAGCTAAAATACGATAGAAAATAGTAGACGACTCTTAATAATATTCGATCTTAAATCTATAGCTTCTTTATCTTATTTAGAAGTAAAGATATTTATATCTAAAATTTAAAATAAGCAAATTCTAATATATAGTTAATAAATATCTAGATATAAATCTTCTAGTACTTCTCGCTAAGCGTTTAACGTTTAAAAGAAAAATATTAATCTTTAATTACGCTTATATAAATCTTTTAAAAAAATTATATATTAATAGAAAGTCTTAACTTATATTAATTATAATTATAAAGATAATTATAATTATAATCTTAAATATAATTAGATATTTAAATTATAAGATTTATTATTAGCTAATAAATAAAAGATTAAATTCTATTAATTATTCTATTTAATATATTATTTATTATAAAAATATAGAGTTATCTTTTAAAAGCGAATCTTTAAAGATAATAGTTAAATAATATAATATATATATAATATAAAATCTTACGAACTACGCGCTAAAAGGGAAGCTTTAAAATTATAAGATTAATTAAAATTTAATAGTAATAAATCTCGCGTAAAGCTTAAGCTATAGCTCGCGTTAATTATATATAATAAAAATAATAATAATTAGAAGAATATATTATCTAATTTTTATTAATACTTTAATATTATTAAAATAAAGACGATATCTATTAAAGTAACGACGATATCTATTAAAGCGGCGGCGATATCTATTAAAGTAGCGGCGATATTTAATAAACGCTTTAATAATTATAACGCTTTTAAATAAATTATTATCTTATATAATCTAAAATAATATTAGCTTTTTCGAAGAGCTATTAATAATAAATTAAATATATATAAATTAAGCTCTTTACGCGGTCTATCTACGTATTAATTTAAAGTTATTAATAGATAAAAAATAAATATATAGCTTAACGTCTACGTTATACTTTAAATATTATTATAATAATATTAGATTATTTAAATAGAAGTTTAAGATATAAAGAAGATAATCTTATAATAAGAAGAATTAATATAAAAAAGAAAATCTTAGAAAAGAGGAAAAGCTTAGATATCTATCGCGTATATTAAATATTTAGATTATTTTATATTATCTAGCTTAATTTAAATATTAATAAATAATACGCTTTCTCTTTAATTTTAAAGATTTAAATTTAAATAAATTATATTTATTAAATATTATTATCTAATATAATCTTATCTACTTCTATAATATTTATAATTATTATTATAATTTATATAGATTAAAAGATAAGATATTTAAAAGAGCGAGTTAATAAATAATTATCTTTATCTAACTTAATTAAAATAAAATAATTATAACTTATTAAAATTTTCGCATATTTCGTTTTTATTTTCTTTTCTTTATATAAATAATTATTCTTTTAATTTAAACTCTATAATTAAAATAATATATAATATATATTCTCTTTATTTCTAACTTTAATACTTATTAGAATTAATATACTTTTTAATAAAATAAGTATTAATTAAAATTAAGTATAGTTTAATATTTATAAATATTTATATAAACTCTTTAATTTCTTTATATATATTTATTAATTTATCTTTTTATAGCGATTAAAATAGAAGATATTAAATCTAATAATTTATTATAATAAGTATTAAATATTAATAATAATAATAATATTAAAGAGTCTTAATATAGATTAATTAGATAACGATTAAACTTTTAATTAAAATAAAAAGCGAAGAATAAGCTTAATAAAAATAAAAATATTAAAAAATCGCAGTAGTAAATAAATACGTTTATATTTAAAAAGAAACTAATTAAGAAAATAAAGAAAGTTAATATCTTAATTATTAATTACGCTATAGTTTATAATAAGTGTAAAGCTAGATATATTAATATATCGTAATAAAAATAGAAGTAAGCTCTTAAGGAAATTAGATAAAATATAATAGATAAGTAATAAGTAATTTTTAATTCTAGTTATTATTCTAGTAGACTTATATTTTAATAATATTATATAAAAAAAAATATAAGCGTAATTTAGAGAAAGTCTAGAGTTTCGCTCTTCGCGTAAATTATTATATATATAAATAAAGATAAAAGTTTAGATTATAAGAATATAAATAATATCGAAATTAAATAAGATATAAGTATTAAAAATAATTTTATTATACGCGTTAATAATTAAATAAACTTTATCTTTTAAGCTATTTAAAAGCGCGATATAGAATTTAATAATAAGCTTTATCGTAGTTTAAATATAATAATATTAACGCGTTAATTAATAAGTATTAAGCTATTATAAAAATCTTAAAATATTAAATATAATTATATCTAAAAGATAAAATTATAAATCTTTATTAGTATATAATTAATTTAATATATAATAATAAAAAGTTTACTATAAAAGCTACGCTATTTAAATTAATACTTTAATTTTAATTATTACTCTTACTATTATATAAGTAACGCGAAGCTATCTTTTATTTAAATATATTTAATTTTTAATTCTAATTATTATTATAGATATTATTAATTTATTCAAGAATTATTAAATATACTTTTATATACTTTTTATATTTTATCTTTTTTTTAATTAAATAGTAATTAAACTCTAAATTAAAATAAATACTTAGAAGAGAAAAGTTTATAAGTACTTAATTATATAATTTTATTTCTCTTACGCTTTTTATAATTACTCGAATAATTAATAATATATAATTATATTTTATAGTTATATATATAATAATTAACTAATTTAATAGCTAAATTATATAAAGATAAATATATTTTTCTTTTTAATTTAAATAACTTAGCTAAGATAATCGCGAGATTTAAATTCTTTTTTTATAATATAACTCGCTTTTTATATATTATATAAAGATAAATATTTATTTAAATAAAGATTATTAGAGCTAATTATAAAGTATAATAATAAGAGACTTATTTTTAAATTAACGAATTAGAAAGACTTCTATTATCTTATATAATATTTTAAAAGCGAATTTTTAAATACGATAGCGCTTTAATAGATTTTAATTAAGTATAATCTAACGAACTAAGTATTAGAAGAAAAGCTTCGAGATTATAAGATTAATTAACTTTTAATAATAATAAATCTCGCGTAAAGCTTAAGCTATAGCTCGCGTTAGTTATATATAATAAATATAATAATAATTAAAAGAATATACTATCTAATTTTTATTGACGTTTTAATACTATTAAAATAAAGACGATATCTATTAAAGTAAAAGCGATATCTATTAAAGCGGCGGCGATAGCGATTAAAGTAATAATAATATTTAATAAAGACTTTATTTTAATACTATATTTAATACTCTAGAATAGTATTAGCTTTTTCGAAGAGCTATTAATAATAGATTAAGCGTATATAAATTAAGCTCTTTACGCGATCTATCTACGTATTAGCTTAAAGTTATTAAAAAATAAAGAATAAATATATAACTTAACGATTACGTTATACTTTTAATATTATTATAATAATATTAAATTATTTAAATAGAAGTCTAATATATAAAGAAGATAATTTAATAATAAGAAGAATTAATATAAAAAAAAAAGTTTTAGAAGAGAAGAAGAAGAAAAGGAAAATTTAGATATCTATCGCGCGTATTAAATTTTTAGATTATTTTATATTATCTAGCTTAAATTAAATATTAATAAAATATTTTCTTTTTAATTTTAAAGATTTAAGCTTAAGCGAATTATATTTATTAAGTATTATTATTTAATATAATCTTAACTACTTCTATAATAATTATAATTATTATTATAATCTATATAGATTAAAAGATAAAAGATTTAAAAGAGTAAGTTAGTAAGTAATTATCTTTATCTAATTTAACTAATATTAAACTATTATAACTTATTAAAATTTTCGTATATTTTATTCTTACTTTCTTATCTTTAAGTCTTACTATTTTTATAAAAATAATTATTCTTTAAATTAAACTCTATAATAATACACTTATAATAGCGCGCGATATGTATTCTCTTTATTTCTAATATCGATATTTACTAGAATTAACGCACTTTTTAATAAAATAAGCTTTAATTAAAATTAAGAATAGCTTAATATTCGTAAATATTCGTATAAGCCCTTTAATTCTTTTATATATATTTATTAATTTATCTTTTTATAGTAATTAAAGTAGAAGAGACTAAGTCTAATAATTTATTATAATGAGTATTAAATATTAATAACGATAGCGATATTAAAGAATCTCGATATAGATTAATTAGATAGCGATTAAGTCTTTAATTAAAACGAAAAATAGAGAATAAATTTAATTAAAATAAAAATATTAAGAGATCGCGATAGCGAATAAATATATTTATATTTAAGAAGAAATTAATTAAGAAAGTAAAGAAAGTCGATATCTTAATTATTAATTATATTATAATTATTAAAAAGTGTAAAGTTAAATATATTAATATATTATCGTTATAATAGAAGTAAACTTTTAAATAAATTAGATAAGATATAATAGATAAATAATAAATAACTTCTAATTCTAATTATTATTCTAATAAATTTATATTTTAATAATATTATATAAAGAAAGTATATAAGCGTAATTATAAAGAAGTCTGAAGTTTTACTTATCGCGCGAATTATCATATATATAGATAAAGATAAAAGCTCGAATTAGAAGAAAATAAATAATATCGAAATTAAATAAGATATAAGTATTAAGAATAATTTTACTATACGCGCTAATAATTAAATAAATCTTATTTTTTAAGCTATTTAAGAGCGTAATATAGAATTTAATAATAAGCGCTATTATAGTTTAAATATAATAATATTAACGCGCTAGCTAATAAATATCGAGCTATTATAAAAATCTTAAAATATTAAACGCGATTACACTTAAAAGATAAAATTATAAATCTTTATTTATATATAGTTAATCTAACGTATAGTAATAAAAAGCTTACTACGAAAGCTGCGTTATCTAAGTCAATATTCTAACCTTAACTACTACTATCGCTATTATACGAGTAATATAAAGTTATCTTTTATTTAAATATATCTAATTCTTAATTCTAATTATTATTATAAGTATCGTTAATTTATTCTAGAATTATTAAATATACTTTTATATACTTTTTATATTTAATCTTTTTTTTATATATCGCGAGAAGATAGCTTAAAGAAATATAGCTTATTATATTAAGCTACGATACTTTTGAGAGAATATTAAGAAATATATTAACTTTTCTAGATCGGCGATTTAATAAAAAAGCTATAATTATAATATATATAATTTTATATTAAATAGCGATATCGAAAATACGTAATAGATATATAAAATTATTATTAACGACTTTAATTATAAAGTATCGACGGATTTTATATAATTAATATTAGAGAAAGATAAGCTTTTCTTATTACTAGTAGATATAGCTCGCTTTCTTTTATATATATAAAGTAATAAAATATAATTATATTTAATTCTATATTTTATTAATTTAGCGTAATTATTAATTAGAATAATAATTAGAATAGCTACTTCTAAATATAGAAATCTTAATCGAGATATTCTATACATATATTATTTCATAATATAATATTATAAATATATTATATCGTAGAATATTTCGTTAAGATCTTATATTATATTAGATATAAGATTATATAAATCTTAATAATCTATACTATATTAGAGTATAATATGATAGATTAATATTCTATATTATTTTATACCTTTTCGATTAGTAAGTATATATTAATAAGCTTTAATCTTTAAATAGATCTTTACTTAATAGAGAATTAATAGAATATATATTTAATAAATAAATATTTATAATAGATAGAAAACTTCGTTTTTAATTATATCTAATTATTATTATTAATATAGATAAATAATATTTAATATTATAATAGTAAAAAAAAGAAGATTTATAGATATTTAAGTTTATATTATAATTATTAAAACGCTATATATATTTAATATTAGTAATATATATTTTTAACTTTATATATATATTAAATTTTATTAAATTATTAATTAAATACTTAATTTATTTACTCTAAGTTATATATATATATATATTATATTTATTTAATATTAATATATTTTTTATATTTACTTTTTAGATTTCTAATATTTTAATATACTCTTTTTAATATATACTTTTAATATATTCTTTTTAATATATACTTTATATATATTTAATATATATATTATAAATTACGCTATCTTATCTTTTTATTATTAAATATTATATATATATTAAATATATTATTTATCATCTATAAATCTGAAAAGTTTCTACTAAATTTCAAATTGCTAATCTTACGAATAAGGTTGAAATTAAGAATTCCGCTAATTTAGTAACTATCTTAAAAATCAGCTAAAATTCCGTTAGTTTAATAACTATTCTAATCTTTTTCGCTAGTTCTACTAGTTTAATAGTAATATATATGAAAAAAGAAAAGTTCTAATAATCGATATTGCGATAGCAAGGTTTTATAATAACGAGTATTAATGCTAACTTAAATTTAACTATGAAATTAGATAATTTAATAAAATTAATTACGTAGATAATACTCTAATATAGCGTATAATAATACGTATATTAATAATAATATATATTAATATCATATATATATAGAATAGTACTTAAAGTATATTAGAGTATATTATGTAAAAATTTTAAAGTTGCTAAAAAATTTTAAAGTTACTAAACTAGTAGAACTGGCGAAAAGAGTTTAAATATAGATAAAGTCTATTAAATAGACTAAATCGTGCTTATAGTACGAACCCGGCGAAAATCGTGCGGAAATTTACTTTTTAGATTTATAGATAATATAAATCGCGATTTATAATAATCTCTAGATTATTAATATAATTAATCTCTTTATATTCGAATATTATTATAATAAGTATATACTCGATATTAATAAATATTATATTAAATATATATAGTAAAACTAATAATTAATATAAATGCTACTTAGATTTCACTTTATAAGTTATATATATATTAAAAAAATAGAAAATATATACTAAGTTAATAATTAGCTCGTGTTATTAATATTACTATAAGCGATTATAATAATAAATTTAAAATATCTTTATAATATATTTATATTAAATATATATAAATAATTAGATAATTATAGCTAAAAATATATATTTATATATCTTAATCTTTTATTAAATATAAGTAAAGACTTATAAATTAAATTCATAAAGTTGGATTTTTCATTTTTCTAAGTTAAATAAAGTTGAATTTTTCTAAGTTAAATGAAATTTTAGCCCTAGCCCTAAGTCAAATCAAACTCTAATCGCTTACTATACGTTTTTAATCTATTTTCACTACTACGAAATTAAGAAAGAAGATAAAAGCTCTAATTTTAAATTAAATTAAACTCTACTTACTTTCTATATAATAAATAGCTTACTTCTATTATTATAGATCGCTGATTAATTACGTCTTTATCTAAGAAAGAAGTACTTACTTAATAATCTTATTCTTAATATATCTCGTTAATTAAGTAAGTTATCTTTTTAATAAATCGCCTAAGATTATAATTAATAGATCGACCTTACTAATAACTCGGCTTAAGGCCATATATAATTAATTATAGATAAAGATCTCGAAGTATAGATATAGGTCGATCTACTATAATAATTAATTTTAAGACTTATTAATTATTATACTGAAGACTAATTAAATTAAAAATTAGATACGTCGAAAGAGAGTATATAGATCGTTTGAATTAGATAGAGTTAGAGGAATACGTAGTATATAATATTATTTATCGTTATATTCGCTCTTAAGAATATAGTAATCGAGTATTTTAGATCTAATATACTTGATTTATAGATATATCTTATTATATAGATTTATACGCTACTCTAAATTCCTTAATAACATTATTATATAATTCTATTTTAACTTTAAATAATAAAGTGAAAGCGAGGTTGATTTAAAGGTATTTATTATTTCAGTAAATAGAAGAAAGCTATCTTTCTTATTAACGACTTAATCTCTACTATTATAAACGATCTTAGCTTTAGAGAACTTATTAAGAACTTAACTATTAAATTAGATAATATTCTTATTAAGAGTATAAAGAATTATTTTAAATATATAGAAATTAGTTATACGATATAGATTAAGATTATTATAAATAGTATTAATTAGCTAAGTAATAGAGTCGTCTAATAGCTACTTAATAGGTTAATTAATAACTTCTTATTCTTTAAAGCTTATTAAGATATTATTACTTATATCTAATAGTCTTTAAACGAATTTCTTTATATTAGTTCGATCTTAATTAGTTAGATTAAGATTTCGAAGTCTTATATTTTTTATTAGCTTAAGAATTTAAATATAATTTTAAAAATAAGATATCTTTAATATAGCTCGAGCGATACGATCTAATTTAGTACTCTTAATAATTAAAAGAATTTAATAAAAGTTATTATAGAAGTATATAATTATACTATTAAAAGAAGTAAGATTCTTTTAAATATTTTAGAGTATATAATTAACGGTCTCGATATTATAGCAATTTTATATAGAGATCTTATTTTAGAAAATAAGCTCGATTACCTTTAATAATTAAGCTAAATTAAACTTTATTAATATATTATAATTAAATTAAATAATAGTATTAAGAGAGATTTTAAAGTAAGAATAAGCGATAGTATTATCTTAAAGAAGAATAAAGGTAATATTAGATAAAGTCACAGTAATAGCTATTTTAGAGTTATTTTATACTCTTTATAATATAATATTCTAAAGTATAGTCTTATTAATACCTCTATAGTCATTAAAAAAGAAGAGTTAGCTATTAAAATAAGAGACCGCGTTTTAAATAGCGTTAACTACAATAATTTAATTATTATTAAAACTTATCTATATTTAATCTTAGATATTAATTTAATAGCTATATACTTCGCGTAAAAGTTAATTTTAATTATTAATATAATATTGTTCATAATCTCGCTAAATCGCGAATAAATTAAAGTTAATAATAAAACTAATATTCTTTATAGAGCTAATATTATTTTTCTTTAAGCGAATTTAAATTAAATAAAGATAGAAGTCTTCGGCGATAGCTTACTTATATTACGTATTATTCGATAGAGAAAGAATATAATATTAAGTTTAAAGAATATAAATAAAATTATTAGATAATCTAAATAAAGAATAATAAGTATTAGTTAAGAAATATACGCAAAGTATAAGTAAAGAATTAAATTATTTATAAGTAAAAAAAGGAAAAATATATCTAGCGCGAAAAGTTTTAGTAATTAAAAAAAGAATATTATATTAAAAAAAGTCGCGATATTTCAAAATCACCGTTAGCGTAATAATCTTCTTATTCTATAGCTTAAAGTACTTTAACTTATTAAAGAAATTATTAAGAAAAAATATATCTAATACGAAAAGTTTTAATATATAAAAAAAGAAATATTATATTAAAAAAAGTTATAATGTTTTAATATTATTATTAGCGCGATAAGCTATTTATATTACGCTTAAAGTATTTCTACTCGATAAAAAAGAAATTATCTATATATCTTAATTTATAATTATTTTATAGATTTAGAGGGTTATCGAGCTTATATTATAGTAGAATTATTATAAAGAAACCTCGTAAATAGTATTCTCTCTTTTAGGCCGCTATTTTATTTAATACTTAATTCTATTCGACGTTATCGTAAAGTAAATCTCTTATTATATAGATACTATAGTAGAAAAAAAGAATATTATCATCTACTATATATAAGTCTTCGAAGAATATAGAGTTCGATATATTTAAGAGAAGATATTATAGATAGAAAAGCTCTCTAGCGTTTAAATTAATATAGTATATTCTTATAATAATATCTCTACGCCTCTAATATAAACTTTATTTAAATATATCTCGCTTATTCTTTTTTTAGATATATTACTTCGATAGATCGATATAGAAGAAATCTTCTACTTATCTTCGCTATTAATATCGTTAATTTAGCTAAAAAAAAACTATTAGCTTAATCTAGCGTTTACCTACTATATCGACTATCTAATTTAAATTATTATCGTTATCAAATATTACGTTATATTAATTCGAGAGATAAATAGATAATCGTTTAATAGAAGAATTATAATTATATAATTTAAAGCTAAAAATTCTTTAATAGACTTTCGTAGAGCTTACTTATTGTATATCTTAATACTCTTAAATCTCATTTATCTAATTTAAACTTATATCGTTCTAATTTATATCGCCTTTATACTCTATTCGAAAACTAACTTAATCGCTATTCTTATAAATATATTTAAAAATATATTTATAGACTTTAACGTTGGCGTAAATCTCTATATTAATATAAGCGTTATATTTAACTAATAAATAGAGACTATAAAATATTATCTAATAATTCTACTTAAATTTATTATCTAATATCTTAATAGGTCTATATTAATAATATATAAAATATTTAAAGTCTAATTTAAAGACGATATAGTCGCTAAAGTTCTTCGAAAATCGCTTATTATATATATTCTTATCTAAGTCTTAATAAGATAAAATAGTATCTATTCTATTAATAATATATTAACTATAATTCTTATAAAGTATATATCTAATAACGATTATATAGAGATTAAGAAATAGACTTTAATTAGAAATCTTAATATTAATAGCGATATTTATCTTAGCGATATTAAAGAATTAATCTTTAGAGTATAATATAATAAGAATATAAGTATATAATAGGCTTTATTTTTAAAATTCTATAATATAGATATAGGCGGGAACTCGATCTATTATCTATAAAGTTAGTTAGAATTAAAATTAATCGATATTTTAATCGATTATACTTTACTCTTATAGAGGAAAAAAAAAAAAAAAGAGTATTATAAAGCTAATTAATAGAAATTACGATATATAGAGAATTAAATTATATTAAAAGTATCTTTAAAGACTATTATCTACACTAATCGTCTAACTAATATATCGTCTAAGGGGTTATTCTATTAAATAAGAAGAAAGAAAGCTACTATATTATAATAAGAGATAAAAAAAATAAGAGTATATCTAGTACTTTCCCCTTTAGAATATCATTTATAAAGACTTTTAGCTTTAATCTAAATACTTTAATAATTAGATTAAATCGATTAGTAACTTATTTATTAAGTAGAAAATTTTTAATAATCTCGATTTATTTTAAATTATAGATGAAAGTTATAAAGAGATTCGACTAGCTAAACTTAATAAATAGGATAATAATATTCTAATAGAGTTATTTTATAAATTATAAGTCTTCTTAATAGAAGAAAGAGAGAACGATACGTTATTTATTAATCTAATTATCTATAGTAGCTCTATCGATATAAGTATTAATAATTACTTAGTAGATATTAGTCTAAATAGTCTTCTAATTTATCTTTAATTAATAAAGTTTATTACTTTTAATAGTTATATAGATATTATAGATAAAATATTATAATAGTCTATCGTAGTAAAAAAGATAATTAAATTTACTAGAATAACTTTATATTATATATTTATAAGAAATTAGTAATAAGTAAAATAGAAGAAATAAATAATATAGATTTATAATATAAGATAAATATTATTTATATAGAGTTACCTTAATTAATGGTTTCTCTAATTTATAAAATAACTTTATTATTTCTACTTTACTAGATAAAAAGACTTTTATCTAATATATTATCTATATAAAATATATTATTATATTATAACTATTCGCTAAATAAGAAGATAAGAGAATAGCGTAGAAGTATATAGGCTGGATGTTAATATGAAATACTAAATCTCTTATCACTTTAAGCCTTTATTAATATATTTCTAGTCTTAGATATATTTAATAGATTATCGATATTATTCTTCTAGACGATAGCGACTTTATTTAAAGTAGAATAATTATAGATATGTAGATTATAGTATTATAAGTTCTTATAAAGTAGCTTATAGCCTCTTATATTTAAATTAATCTTTAGTCTTTTAGATATTAATTTGAGAGTATTAATATAGAGATTAATATTTTTAAGAATTATAACTATTTTATAATAGAGCGTTTAATTAATATAATTATAGTAGCTATATCTAATAAAGTTAATATAAAAAACGCGATTAAAAGAAAGTTATATCGTATTATAAATTAATTTTAAATATTATTTATAATATAGATTTAGCTAAAGATTAATTTTTTATTCTTTAAAGATATTAGAATAGATATATAAATAATAATTACTTTCTGAATTTTATATATATAGAGAGCGATTAAATAATTAATAGTAATCTACTATAAGGCTATAGAGATTATATTATTATATTAAATACTATAGCGATGAAATTCTTTATAATTATTAATAAAATTTAAGGTCTCTAGTATTAAAGAATAGAGGATTTAATTAATAATATACTCGCTAGAGTTAATTGAATTATTTATACTCGTTTTAACGCTCTTATAACTCTATTCTATATTATTTACTTCTTAATCGATGTCTATTTTAGATATATCGACTTTAATCTTTTCGCTATCGTAGTATTATTCGATTATCTTATCTTTTTATAATATTATATTATAGCTATCGTAAATCTAGTCTATAGAATCTAAATTATATTATATAGGCTCTATAATATATAAGTAATATGCGATATAGCTAATAAGTCTTATTAAAGGCTAAATAAAATTTAAATAAGAGTTAAAAGATGGGCTAAAAGGATATAAACTATTAAAATTATTATTAAAGAAGTCTATTAATAGGTCTTATAATAGAGGATCTTTAATAGCGTCTTTCTCTTATTTAGAAGCTTCTTCTTAATAATATTTAGAATCTAATACGCGTTAAGAGATTTTAAAATAGAATAATAAAGAATAAATAGAAGAGAAAGACGCGTTTTAGAAGATAGTATCGCTAAGTTAAAAGATACTATTACTAGCTTAAGAGAAGTATATAGAAGAAAATATATTCGTTCGAGCTCTTTTTAAGAGCCTTTTAACGCGTTTATAAGTAGTAATAAATAGTCGAACTCGCTTATAACCTTAATTGCTAATAATAACGAATTTATTAAGAGATAATCTAGAAATATTAATAGAGGATTTAAAAGATAAGCGAAAGAAATTTATATCTTAGATACTTAGCAATATTTAGATAAGAGATATCGAAGGCGAATTTATTTATAATTAGTGGACTAGTAGAATTATAAAAGAAATATAATTATATAAATAGATAAAAGAATTATTATTCGATTTCGAACGCGTTTAATATAATTATAATATTTAAATATTAATTTAACTTATTAATAGTAGATTAAATTTCATTATTTTTATAGCGTTAGAAAGCGTATATTAAACTCTATAATTTACGAAATTATAAAGAAATAGTATTCGTAGAAAGCTGATTATTTCAGAGTGTAAAATTTCTATATATAAATTTTTAATAAGAGAGCTTAAAAGGGCTAGCGGGCTAACTTAGTTAGTCTAGCCAAAAGGCGTAATAACCTCGAATTTATAATTGACTATATATATAAATTCAAGATTTTCAAGCTTAACTCTATCTTATTCTTTTATATATACTAATATACTAAATATATATAATAATATTTAATCTCGAAGAGACTCTCTTAATTATTAACGATAGGATATTAGTCGTTATTACGCTTTATATATTCTAAGTATATATTAAAATTAATAGAATATAATTATATAAAGTTATATTTAATATTTATAAATAATAGCTTTTAATAAGTAAGAAATATATTAAGTATATATATAGTTTAAGCTTATTTATTAATAGCTTTATTAATATATTTATAATAAGTATTATAAAGTTAATAGATATTAAGATTTAATTTAAATTAAATATATATTAATAATATTTAATTATTAATTTAACTTAATATAATATTATTTTAATAAAAATTATTATTAGAGAGAAGTAAGTTATATAGATACGAAGTATATATTAAGCTTATATTTAATAGCGATTTTAAATTTTATATTCTTTTTAATAATTAGCGCGATTAAATCTATCTAATTAAATCTAAATATATTAAATATATATTAAATATATATAAAGCTAATATCTCGTAGAGTTAAATCTATAAATAATTTTTTAAATAAATATATAATTAATATAGAGACTATCGTATAAATTAGAGTATATATATTAATATATATAATAGAATAAGATAGAGCTAAGCTTAAAAATCTTAAATTTATATATATAGCTAATTATAAATTTAGAATTACTACGCTCTTTAATTAGATCGGCTAAGTTATCGCGGGTAAATAAATTAGCGTCCGCAATTATTAAAAAAATGTAGCCGGACAGCCCTGATCAAAAAACAGATATACATTATTTGATTTTAGAATAACTTTTTTGTTTTCTATTAAAATTTTGAGATTTTTTTTTTAAATTATGAAACGAAATGTGGGCTTTTAGATAAGAGAAGAATTCTTAAATTTAGTCTTATAATTATTAAAGCGCAAGGAATTCAAATATCGCTCACCAAAGTTCGCTTATCAAAGATCGCTCACCTATTTACTCGATAGCCCTAATTAAAAAAATGATTATGAATTTAATTCATAGGCCTTTACTCGTTATATATATTAAGCTAACGCTAAGTAGATATATTAATTTTAACTTCGCTATAATTTATAAAACTCGATTTTATTATTATATAAATAGAGTATATATTAAATATAAGCTTATTATATATTATTATCTATCTATAAATACTTATATTTAATTTAAAAATTTATTTAATTTATTAAATTTTAAATATAGTATAAATTTAGTATTTATTAAATCTACTCTTATTTTCTTAAATAATTTTATAATTAATATTTAATCGTATTTAGTTTATATCGAGTATATACTAATAAAAGATTCTTAATTAATTTTTTATAGAATTCTTAAATTTACGCGTAAGTATAAGATAAGTATATATAATCTTTATACTTCGTATATACTAATTATATATTTAGCGTAATAGCTTTTCTTCTTATCGCTATTATTCGAAGTTACTTATCTCGAGCTTTTATAAAGATATTCGTTATTATAAGTATATTTATTTTATATTTAATATATATCTAATATATATTAATAGCTAAAAAATTTAAAGAGCTATCTAATAAGTAAAATTAGATATATACTTAGTATATATATCGCTAACGCTAAAATTAAAATTTCGTTACTTCTCTTATCTTATCTCTATTATTTAAATAAAATATATACTATTAATAATACTAAGATATTATATATTTATTTTATATATATATAAAGCTTTTATCTAATATATATTATTTAATATAAATTTAACTTTTATTAGATAACGTCTTTATATATAATTATTTATCTTTTTTATTTATTTTAATATATATATAGCTTATTCTCTATCTTCGTATTAAAATATTATATTAATATTACGATACGTTAAGGCTATCTAATAAGATAATACTAGCGTAACTTAATATCGCACATATCTACTCTATAGGCACATAGAATAATCTATATCTTTTATACTACACATGAATTTATAACTTAATTATTTATTTTCTTAATAATTAATATTAATATCTAACTTAGATTCTCTTTTAAGTCGTCTATATCGTTACTCGACTAGTAGTTATAATATATCGATAATTAGCTCTTCCGCGCTTTCGCTATATAGCTAGATTTAGTTTACGTAAAAACTAGCTAATTAAGTTAATTCTTTTACTAGACTAATTAATATTATATTATATCTTCTAATAGCTAAATAGTCCTCGGCCTCTTATAAGCTACGATTAATGATTTAATGACTGCATTTGATAATATGATATGTTAAGAAATACAGAGATTTAAGTAGAGATTTGAGCAGAGATTAGAGAGAATCGAACAGTTTTTGGGCCCCGCACTATACCAAAATCCTACTTCATCTCCCAATCCTACTCCGCCTCTCAATTCGACTCTACTCTCCACGATTTCACATCAATCCACTCAGCCAGTGCAAGAGAAGTCACTACAGCAGGCAAAAGCGGAGAACACTACGGAGAAATCAAGCGACAACAAGGCCACCATCATTAAGAGCACGGGCATCAGCAGTCCTATTCAAGTCGGCACACTCTCCACAATTCCACACCAGGCCACTATGCAGATTTGCGGAGAACCTTCCCCTCGCCTCAGCGATACACCAGTTTTCGCCACCCTTCTCACCTCTCTTCTCGCTTTCACCTCTCCGCTCGATTACACTCGATTCGCGAAGGATATAGAGGCTATAGGCCAAGGATAGGTGCATGGATATATGGACGGCGCATGCTTAATGTAGCTATCCAGGGATGCAGCCACGAGGACGTGTCTTTTTTTCTTTCTTTGCGGGCATGTTGTCACGGTACGCCAAGGCCATCTGATAAAATAACACTAGCGTGGCTTGGCACCGCACATATCTGCCCTGCAGGCACATAGAATAATTAACATCTTTACACCACATCATAAATTCATAACTCAGTCATCCATTTCCTTAACAATTAAAATATTTAATATTTACTATTTTTTTACGCTAGACTTTAATTTAGTATATATTAAATAATATTACTACTAAAAAAAATCGATTAATATATATTAAATAAAATTTATTACTTATTTATATCTAATATATATCTCTATTATAAATAATTAATTTTTATATTTAACTAATTTTTAATATTAAGATATAAAATAGCTATTATTTTTAGCTAAGCTCGACTTATATCTTATATATATTAATTTTATACTTTATATCTATATTTATCTAATTTTTCTAATATATAAATAATTATTATTTCTCTAGATTTTTAAGCTTAAATAAAAGCTTAATAATCTTCTTTATTATAAAATATAATATATATTTTATTCTCTTTTCACGTTATTAGAAAATTATTAGAAATTTTAAGAATATTAATAAATATTTAAAAATTAATAATTAATAATATCTAAATAGATTTCTAATAAGAATACTTACTCTCTATAATTATTTAAATTTAATAAATAAAAAATTCGATAGAAGATTTCTAAATAAGTCTATTAGAGTTATATTAAATATATTTTAAAGTAATACTTTCTTAATTTTACGCGATAAAGATAAATTAAGCTATAATCTTAAATAAAGTAATTAATTAATATTAAGCGTACGCTAATTTTATATTAATTATATAAATTATATTTTAAATCTCTAGATTCTATAGCTTCTAATCTAGCTTATATTCTTCTCTTTATCGCTTAAGTTTAATAATTCTTTAACGCTTAATCTATATACGCTATATATACGCCTTATCATTAATTATCTAAATCGAAGACGTATATATATATCTTCGATTTTTATTATTAGATATATTTTTTTATAATAAAAATAGCGATAATAATATACGCCCGATAGAAGTTAAGATTATATATTTTTTTATTAAGATTAATTAAAAAGATAAAGTAATTTTTATAGATTAAGTATTAGTTAAATTTACGCTAGATTTATATTAATTATAATTAATATTAATAATTAAGTCTAAATTATTATAAAGGTTTCTAGAATTTTATAAAAGATTTAAATTTTAAATTCGTTAAGCGATTTATTACTAATTTCTACGATTTAAGATAAAAAGATTATTATTAGATAATTATATATAAAGTATATACTAAGTTAAAAAAATTGATTAATCTTATCTTTCTTTATTATAGATATGATTATTTATATAATTTCGCTATTATTTCTTTAGATTTAATTAATTTCTTATTATTTTATTATATTCTTTTTAATAAATATCTCTTATATATAACTTTTTAATCTATAATTATTAATATATATTTAGTATATATTTAATATATAATTTATTAAAGATAGATAGTAAATTTAGATAGCTAATAATTAATAAAATTATTATTATTAAAATAATTACTTTTTTTAATTTCTATATTTTTTTCGAGTATAATATTGTTATTAAGTTTTTACTTTAGAATTTTCTAAAGTAAATTCTATAAGAATCTATAATACTCTCTTATTATTAATTTATAATTTAAGCTTAAAATAAATTATATATATACTATTTATCTTCTTCTTTAAATCTTCTATATTTATTATATTTTAAATTTTATTAATTATAAAGCGAGTTAAGTATTTAGAAAATTTCTTAATAAAATTATATTTAATATATATTTAATAGAAGATTAATATATATTAAAGATACTTATTTTATTATAATTTTAAATCTAAATTA
This sequence comes from Letharia lupina, assembly GCF_014066315.1. Lineage (NCBI taxonomy): Eukaryota > Fungi > Ascomycota > Lecanoromycetes > Lecanorales > Parmeliaceae > Letharia > Letharia lupina. The sequence continues at coordinate 335,553 of NW_023502974.1, forward strand.
TAAAAAAAGTTTTTAAATTTTAAATTATATAAGTTAGTATATATTAAGTTTAAATAAAAAATATATTATATTTAATTCTTAGCTTATTTTCTATTTATATTCACTATTATAATATAAAGATCTTAATTTATAATAATATAAGTAAAATTAATAAATCTTCGAGATACTTTTTTAAGTACTCTAAATATCTTTATAAATAATATATAATAAATAATATATATTTTAAAATTTATAAAAATATAGTAATAGATATTAATTTTTATTTATAATTAGTATATATTAATTATAAGTAGAGTATAAGCTATATCTACGATTAATATTTATATTTTACTTAATAAGCGAGAAAATCTATATCTTTTCTTATATTATTTTAAAAATTAAATTTATTTTTATATATTAAATATATTAAAAGACTTTAGTTTATATATATATATATAGTATATAATTATATAATACTCTCTATTAAAGTAGATAATTAATTGAATTTATTAATTTTTACTATCTTTTAACTAATTAAAAATATATTTATATTAAATTTTTATTAAAGTATTTATAAAATTAAAATAAAGTTTAAAAAAGTAGTTATATATTTATTATAAGCTATATATTTACTAAAGCTATATTAGATTTATATTTTAATAATCTCTACTTTTAAATTAAAATAGAAACTCGATCTTCGATATTTAGACTTTAATAAATTATTTATAATAAATCTTTATTATATTTCTCTTTAAGACTCGCGAGAAATAGAGAAATAATAAAGCGCTTTAAGAATAATTAGTATATATATAGCGTTTACTTAATATATATTTAGTTTACGCGTAATTAGATTTAATAAATTATATTTCTTAATAATCTCGATAATATTATTTATAATAATATTAGAAATTTAATTAAATATAGCGAATAGTAAGAATATACTTCGCGTAAGATTAATATAAAAAATAAAAAGCGATTTTAATTATTTAAAATATAGAGATTAAATTATATATTATAGCTAAGTAACTCTATCTTATCTTATTTTTAGAAATAATTAAATATTATATAAACTTAATATATATTAAATAGAGAATTAGAATAATAAGATATTTACTTATTATACTATTTATATTATTATATTAAATAATCTATATAAATATAATTCTTTTATAAGAATTATAATTTAAATTAAATAAATTTTTATAGATAATTAAGATTTATATATATAATTATAGATAATAGATATCTTACTCGATATTATAACTTTAAGTTATTATTTTATAAATAACTAATAAAAATAATTTATAAATTATAAGTATATACTTAGCATCTATTCTATATATACTTATCTTATTTCGCTTAAATACTATAAATAATTAATTCTAATATATTATAGTATTCGATTATAGACTTTTATAATATACGTCTTATATTTACTAATCTATAAAAAACGTATTATATTAATACTTAATTTTTATTTTAAGATATTTCTTAATTAAATAAGAGTAAAGTAAAGAATTAGATCTTTATTAAAGATTATTAATATCTATAATATTAACTCGATTATACACTTAATATAGAGTAATTATATCTTAATAAATATATTAATAATATTTAATTCTACTATATTTAAACGCTTACTTTTATACTATTTTCTTCTTATTCTTTTTATTCTTTTTAGCTAAAAATTATATTTTAATAGACTTTATTTAAGAATAAATTATATTAATCTCTAAATAATTAAATTATATTTAGTTTTAATTAAATATATATAGAGCTTATCGTAAATATATATTAATAAATTATCTTTTAAATACTCTTATAATTTTCTCTATCGAACTTCGATCTAGTATATATAAAATAAAGAATTTTATTTATATTTATTTTAAGATATTTAAATAAAATAATATAATTTTAAATTTTATTAGCTATTATTTTACGCTAGCTATTTTAATTAATAATAATATTTATCTTCTTAATTATATTCTATATATAATTAATATATATAAATATTAATACGATATAGATTTTTTTATAGAAGTTAAGTCTATAAAGAGAGAAATAATAAGCTCTAAATTCTTTACTTTTAAGTTATTTTATTTATTATTACTTCTATTAGAAGAATCTAATAAATTAAACTAAGATATTTATTAATATATATATTATATATATAATATAGATATAGTATATTACGAGCGTACCCTTAATACACTACTCAGCCCTCAGCTCTATGGCTAGCGGGCCTTAACGGAGGTATCCTCTATTATATCATACCTCCTTTCCACATATATAGTTCAATAGCCTTATTATCCTTATTCTACCTTACTTATACTAGTATCGCACCTATACTAGTCCTAATATTATCATAAGGCTCCTTCATACACCCCCCGGCGAAAAGAATTAATAGGTTTTTCACTTTCTACTTAGAGTAAGCGATCGAGCCTAATAAAGAAAACGCTAGGTATTTCTACTATATAGAAGCCCTACTATATATATAAATCACAAATCACCTATATCATTCGAAAGAACCTATATTAGATAACCTATATTATTAACGATAGCCCAATCTATCAAAAAATAAGTTCCCTACATCGAATACAAGAAATCCTTCTCCGCTCTATTCCCCGCAAAAAATCTATTACCGGCCAATAGACCCCCAACGGACTTTCTACCATTCGAAAGAATACTATTCAAAGTACTTATAGTCTTTACAGCGACTTAATCAATCAAAAAACGAGTATTTCGGGCGTCACAGCCAAATATCAATACTTAACACAGAGATCTACCACCTTTCTCGACTCGCATACACCTTCACAATACCGAAGTTCCAGAGATCTCTTTATTCTATCGATATTTATAATAACTCTCGATAGGGAAGCCTAGCTAAAATCGCCATTTTTACGCCTATCTTCTCCGCTCCGTTCTTATCTATATTCAACATATTATAAATTCCTCAAATTCTCACTCAATTCCACCTACATCAACACCAAAATATCGCTTACCACATCATCGTTATAAAAACGCTTCCTCTTCCTCTAAGCCACAATCTCCTATATACCGCAGCCAGCCTTACCTTACATACGACAACCTACATAGAAGATATTCACTTTCCAACTCACCGTCACTCCGCATACTACGAGTGCAGCGTTCTCTATCTACTAAGAACCTCTACCAGCGATATCATAAAACATCAAGTCAGCTAGGAAAGACGCCATCGTCCCCATCCCATATCAATCAAGAGAAGATACCAGGATAGCAAGAGGAGATATAGGGCCAAAGCTCGACTAGCATCTCTACCCTTCCACCCCCATCCCCACCACCACCCATACCACGGGATTTCGAGATACTTAGAGCCAACCGACATCGACTAATATCGCTACAATCAGTTCGACAATAAATTAGATAGCCACTTAGCTTAAGGCTACTAGATTCATCTATCTTTACAAGCACTAATTTAATATTATTTAATAACTGAAAAATAAGAATCCGAGATAAGCTTACCCACAATAGTAATTATTTCTTCATCGATACTTTCAAAATTGCCTACGTTATAGCGAGACTTAGAGGAAAAGTTAATTAACATATATCTACTAGACGACGATATCGCTTATACTCTATAGTCGATAATCTTCTAGATTATTTAAGCAACGTATATAAGATATTCTTATTCGTTCTTAAGATAACCTATTAATATACTTACGATAAAATAAATTAAAAAAGTCAATCATTTCTTAAATTCTACGATAATCTCATTAAATATACCAAATATAATTTCAGAAATAACAGTCTAATAAACGATATATAAAAGAAATCGAAACTTCGTTTATATAACTCAATTAATCTATTAATAAGAGATTAAACTATATCTAAATTAAAGAAACGTATTATAAGAATATAGCTTTAATATTAATAATCTGCTAAGGAATTCGCCGAAAAGAAGGCTTAAAGATTCGCGGAGTAATATATAAAAGTAAAGGCCGAGGCTAACGTAAAGAAGAGTAAATACTCGATTATAACTCGCCTTACTTTTAATATAGAGGGTTTAAGTCTTACTAAGATAGAGGACCTTATAGATAAGAACTAGGCTTATATATAAAAGTATAATAAATACTTCGAACCCGATATGAATATCGACGAAGTATACGAGCTTAGTTGCTAGGGCTTTCTATGAGCGACCCGGCAATACTTCAAATATCGTATTTTTAGACGAATTAAAATCATTCGATGTTAGAATAGCCTCCTTTTTTTACATTAAGAAATCGATTCCCTAGGCCCATGTTGCTCATCAATAGCCTCATATCAGGCCTATCAAGCAGGCTTCCCTTATTATTATATGTCTAAAAAGCTTTCGAAGCCATAGTGCGTTATCTATAGACCTCACTATCGCCGTCGATAGCCTTTATCGGTATCGATTATACGACATTCTATGGAGAAACTTACTTAATATTAGATTAGAGTTTTAGCGCCTATGGTTCGGTTCGGTTTGAGAGGCATCGACCAATCAGATTGCATCATTTCATCGATTTCTTCTCCATCATAAATATGGAATCAGGTGGCCATCGTATAGCAAATTATTTTTCGGTTATTATCCATTTAATTCTTCATGGATCCTCGTTAAACTGAAAGCCCCTTAACGCTATAATAAAATTGCAAAACGACGCGCTAGCAGGGAATCTCCGGAACGCGATATTACTGTTATCGCCGCCGTCGAAGAAAGATACTAATTTAGCCTAGCATACTAATATCAAAAGTTCTTTATTTTTATAGATTTTCAGCGAGCACAAAACATATACATACGATAAAATTATTTACTTCTTTCGAAGGCCTACAACAGGTAAACTAGACGGGAGAAGAACTTAAAGAATCTTGCCGATATAAGATATGGCTATATCTCCGAGATCTCAATTATCTCCAATTAAGACCTATATCGACTATGGATATTTGGAGATATAAGGCAAGTAATAAGCCTATATCTTCGATCTATCAACTATAGAGATTATAGCTATTTGAGAGAGAAGAGTAATATTACGAGCGTACCCTTAATATACCACTTAGCTCTATAGCTAGCGGGCCTTAGCGGAGACATTCTCTATTATATTATGCCTCCTTCCCACATATATAGTTCGATAGCCTTATTATTCTTAATCTATCTTACTTATACTAGTATCGCATCTATATTAATCCTAATATTATAATAAAGCTTCTTTATATACTCGGCGAAGAGAAACATATATGAGCCAATTAATATATACTTACACCTATTCGAATTAGCGAATAAATAATTAATAAATAAACGCGCTAGCAAGGGCTTTATTAAGATACTAACTTAAGATTAAGATATTATAATCAATTAAGATTAAGATAAGAACTTGAGATATCGTATCCTTAAATTAGTCTATTAAACGAGTAATTCGTTTCAATATAATAGAACGGTCTTTAAATAGTAGAAGGAATAAAGTATTGCTGAACTATTCATAGGATTAGCGAATCGAAAAGAAATCGTTATAAACCCCATATACAGTAAGCCTACTATAAGAGTAATAAATATACGATCTCTTTACTAAGTATATCGATAATATAGTAAGCCTACTACAATAGCGACGAGAACAGCCCCGAAACGACTCGATTTAACCTCTTTACTAAGTATATCGACAATATATATAGTAAGCCTGCTATCAAATGGCATTTAATATTAACACATTTGATTCTTATTACCTATCTATCTATTAAACCTACAAATTAATAAAAACAAAGAATAAAATAGAGAATAGACTTGATAACAAGAGCATAGAAGATATAGAATAAATCTACAATGAAGGTCCTAGGCTAGGCTGCTAATAGGTGTTGGAGGATATTATATATATATTGGATTTTCTTCAATTCTACGGAAGAACTATAGTAAGAAAACTAAGCAAGAAGAAGAATTTAGAGAATCTTACTAATACGCAGGCAAGATATAATTATATCTCCAGGATCTCTAGAGAACAATACAGGCATAGCACAGTCAAGACCAGCATACGACTCGACAATACCACTACACCTCGGCAAATCTTCTCCGGTCGAGGCCTACACGAACTATAGATATTTAAAGATATAAGGCAAGCAATAGGCCTGCATCTCCGGTCTACCAGCCATGGGGGCCATAGCTATTGAGAGGGGGGGGGTAGTGTTATGAGCGTACCCTTAACACACCACTTAGCCCTCAGCCCTATGGCTAGCGGGCCTTGGCGGAGGCATCTCCTACTATATCATGCCTCCTTCCCACCTACATAGTTCGGTAGCCTTATTATCCTCGTTCTACCTCACTCATATTAATATCGCATCTATACTAATTCTAATATAGAATATATATAAAATATAAATACTTTAATATTATTTAATTATTAAATAATTTTTACTATAATAATATTATAAATTTATTAAATAAATATATTAGATATTATAATATATATTAGATATAAATAAGAGTAAAATTATATTATAGAGATAAAAGAGAAAATTTTAAATTTATAAATAAGTTATCTCGCGTAAGTTAACGTCGCTAGATTAAATTAAATTTTCTTTATCTTTAATAAGATGCTAGTATATACTAAGTATATCTATTTTACTTTAAATAAGATATATATACTTAGCATCTACTTACCTCTATCGAACTTTTTTTTACCTCTATCGAGCTGTAAGCCCGACGCTGATACCCGGAAGACAAGGGTCCCCAGGTGAGTATGTACAATAATGTGCGGAAGGTCTGCTCTTGGTTATTTGGTCAACCTTCTACTCCTCCCTTTACATCTTCTTTATTGGAGTCTTCCACCGTACAACATGCATTGCGTTTAAAGTGCATTCCTAGTCACGGCATACCTTGTCTTTGAATGCCTTGCCCGACCTCAGGTTAGCGAGATAGTACAAGGAATCGAAGCTGCTGTTGCCGAGACTAGGGAGGTTTAGCAACTGATTTAAAAGACTGATTTAAAATTAAAAAGGGTAATAACGCCACTAACTAATCATATAAGATAGTGCTTAGTCTGAAACTTAACCGAGCTTTTAAATTAGTGATTTATAATAGAAAGTAATACACGTACACCCCCTTTTGATACATGTACACCCCCTCAAATCCGATTAGCTTCCGCGCGGCCGCTAGCCGCATAAGGTATAAACCCCGCACATAGCCGGAGTAGGGCCGAAAGAGGTAAGATTACACGAGGCGGATAGCGAGGTAGTCGACAGCGAGGTGGACGTGGTATACCAGCCTACATGCAGGGTAACGAGACCATATTTGGTACTTTTTCAGCTGTAGGAAGGCCAGGTGGTTAATAGGTAGTGGATATTCGAGTACGATAGGCGTATTTCTAGTAGCAACGAGAGAGGGTAGCCAGCCAATCAGCTATCGCCATAGAAGGACAATCCAAAGACCTCACCATTCGACGATTTGAAGAGGTCTGGGAAGGCTTGCCTTGCTACCACCAAGAGTCTCGGCAATATTCCCCAGGAAGCTATGTGCAAGGTTTATACCTTATGCGGCTAGCGGCCGCGCGGAAGCTAATCGGATTTGGGAGGGGTGTACATGTATCAAAAGGGGGTGTACATGTATAAAAAGGGGGTGTACGTGTATCACATCCCTTTATAATTTAAATCACTGATTTAAAAGCTCGATTACCTGATTAGGTCTTAGTGTAACTGCTTATTTAGACATAGCAAAAAATTATCTTACCTCAAGGGAACAGCCAGCCAGCCAATCAGACGAACAAGAGGAGGAGTCACTACAACAGGCGGATGCGGAGAACACTGCGGAGAAACCAAGCGACAACAAGGCTATCATCATCAAGAACACGGCTCAGCTCTCCAAGATCCCACGTCACATACTCTCCACGATCCCACGTCAAATCACCACTCAGCAGGCGGAGAACGACACTACAATTTGGCCTGCTATCTCCGCGTGCCTAGGCAATATCACATTGTGGTACATCACTGCAATGAGCACATAAGAGAAGGATCTACTGCGTCGATCACAGCCAATTGGACCTCTGCAGGCAAGGGTCACCTATCGAACGATGCATATTTGTTTGGACGAATTGAAACCGTCCGATGTCTTGTTTCGACAGTCATTTTATTATTCGAAAGCTTTCACTGCGGTAGGAGAACTCGTGAGATACCCACCACTAATTAGCCTGGTGTCTCCAATCCTTTCCGATATTTCGATACTTCTTGCCATGAGGACATGGCATTTCTCTATTTTTTGTGGGCAATTGTCATGTACTTCACTGGGGGGACGTATCTATAACGTGGTGTAGTGGCGATCACAGCCCAATAGCCTAGCAATATGACTATAAAGATCGTTACAACGAGGGCCCCATCATTGAAAAAGTTCATAATGTATATATATGGTGAAAGAAGAAGAATAAGTGAAATTCAAAGAGATTTGTGACTCTTCGGCAAAGGTTTCGCCGAAGTCCGTGATATTGCCCAATCGGGTTAGCGGTAGAAGGGTAGGGCTGTTCCCGTTTTAAATCATTTCTTTTAAAAAAACTGCTAAACCTCCCTACTATCGTCAACTGTTCCCCAGCGTGCGACACTCTCTACTATCGCAGCCCCAGTTTCGTCTTCGATTTTACAGTACGTCAACGCCGCCAACGGCAATAACCCAGTCAACGAATAATTCGAGACATGCCAATGTACCGTGAATAACGGCAAATTGACACCGAACGCGCATATCATGCAAGCCAACGATGGCGTCTGCGCGCCTGTCTTAGCCGTCTCAGGTCCTTGTTGTCAACTTGATGGCAGCAAGAGCCCATACACCTGCGACTGTTCGACCTGGAATCCTGGTCCTGATGCAGGTCCCAATATATACAACCCGTGTTGGGAGCCCAGTTGAGGATGGCCAAGGGGCAGTGTCAGTGTGACGAATCGGGCTGCAAGCACTAGCGCTGTGTACAAGATCCAGTGATGTCTTCTGCAGGGGCTGTGAAATTCAATGCAAAGATTGAGCTTTTGCTTTGTAGATAGTACGCGGGTTTGAATGCTCGTATAGAGCCGAAGAATGTCGCATTTCTGTAGCTTCTTATCATGAGATTTTCATTGTGTGGATCAGGAGTACCAAGCATCGTTGTTTTCGCAGCTTTAAATCGGGTACTTCTTGGAGTAGTTGAGGCACTTTTCTATACTACTGACTCGCTTTCCTTGTCAAGTCCAGGGCGAAGACGATAGTGGCAATTGAGAACTTAAGTATTAAACCACCTGATACGAGTCAAGTAATCGTGTAAGCTAAACCTCTGACTCTCCTCATGTCGCTCACTGTCTGCCTTGGCGCAATGCACGACTACCAGCCTCGGCGCAATACAAGCCAGGATCTGTCAAGGGAAAGGAAGACATGTCCAACAGACTTTGAGAGAGACCAAATCTTGGCTCATTTATCTCACAATAACATCAACGCACACAAATTCGAGAAGCCGAACCGGGCTCATACCTCTGTCTCTGCAGACTCAGTCTACACTGTCCCAGAGCACACTAGAAAAATCCCACCAGGCACGCTGTTGAAGCTTGAGAAGCAGACAGATACGTCCCTTTACACACTGCCTCCAAAGGTGTTTCCGTATCACGACTAACGTACCAATCTTAGACCTCAAGCGGCTCTCTGGTGCCCGTCTCCGTATGTATGCTTCGGCCTGATATAGCTCGGTCATACCAATCACTTTGCTTTGGAACCGGGTTATAAAGCGATACAAGTAATTGTGGCTTTTTATGAAACAATATAACTGCGCTCAAGAGCGACTGTGCCGACCCAACTAAAAAAAGACCTGCAGCAGGATTCGAGCCATGCCTAAGTCTATCAAGAGGGCAGTCATACATTGCGCCTCTCAAATAACCATCAGCCCTCCAGCCCATCCTCTCACATATCCCATACCCAATCGTCCGTCATTCGGGCACAGGCCCAGTCGTCGGCGGCGCTGGTACCCAAAGGCTAGTAGAGAAAGTCCCGGCCTCGCAGACCTTCTTTTGAACGCCGCACGTGACCTAGAAAGGATACTCTCAGTCTGCGTTCTCGAGACCAGCACGGCTGAACTTACCGGCTTGTCACAACAATAGTAGTAGTTGCATGGTGTACGGGGAGCCGGTGTACCGCGAGCCGGTTCGTCGAAGCACACTGGCACTGGCTCTTGGCCATTGGACAGGCTTTTGTCTGGAACGGCGAGGAAGCAATGGTCGGGGCAGGTGGGCCAGCCCGGGAGGAAGATTTCGATGCGTTGATGGATGGGATCAATAGGTTCAATAGGTTCAATAGGTCCAATAGGTCCAATGATGGGTGTCGAAGCGCTGACGGCTACGAGGCAGAGAAGTGCTAGATATTGCATATTTGGGTCGGTCTGGGGAGGATCTCATAAACGATTGAAGTGCGAAATCGGTGTTCCTTACTCACACGAAGAGATTGAAGGTTCGTAGGTGCGTACCGACGAGTTAGACGCAGAAGGTGAATGGCGAGCGATTGATGTTATATGGAACCGCGCATACTGATTCCGAGAACAAGTGTCGAAACTAACACGACGCTGCTAAGAGACCACGGCTATGATTGGTTGATTTCGATCGACACGAGGCCTCATTCCAGAATACGAGTCTGAGCCCCCCAGGGACTCCAACGCGCAGCACATACGAGCGAGATGTTTCAAGTCTTCACTGTCCAATAAGATGAACAGAGAGGACTCGTGATCAAATGAGACTGTTGTAATTGGAACAAAATTGATGGTTTCGCAGAAATTTGGAGATGGTGGCCGGGAACAACAACGATGAAAGCGAACACGGAGCGCTCTAAACAGGCGGTACCATCACCTTGATGGGATTTGGCACCACTGATGAGAATTTGATGAAATTGTTCACTTCCGACCACGTGCGACAACCCTGAAGGAAATCGTACCATGGCATCATTCAACTCATCTCCTGGAGTTCCCACATGCATCTCGATATCTCACCTCCCAAGATGCTAGGTATCTTGTATCTTATCACAACAAACCCATAGGGATCTTTGCGCACCCTCAATGACTCTTGTGCTTACATACTGCTGTCAAGGCCCTTTCAATGGTGTCGTTCCCTGCTGCAAGCGAAAAGTCTACATGATATTTCCTCCAAGGGTTTCCCCGCTGCGCCGCCAGACAGGGACCAAACCATATCGAGATCTATCCAGACCACAAAATCCAAGATACGAGAGTGTTCACTCTATAAATCCTTGCATCATCATCATCGATACACGGCAATTCGCCGACGGCAGCAGTCCTGGACATCACCGTCGGTGTTTACTCGATGATCAATACTTGGCAGTCTACCTACATCAAGATCTCCGTCAACGGTGTTCTCCCTCTCAAAATGCACCTGCAGGACGAGCATCCCGTGAAGCACCGACAGCCATGCCGTGTACATATACATCCTTCTCCCAAGCAAAAATCATGATTCTCGACGCGCCTCTCCGGCCCCCGAACTCGCCACAACATCCTACGCCATCTTCCACCTCCCCCCTGAGCCCTCATAACCGGCGCCCGCGACGGCCTTTCCACCTGAGCCCTCTCACCACCGCCCGCGACGGAGCCACGCCACCACGACCCCTCCACCATCCCGCACGGCCGCAACGCTCCGAAACCCCATCATCCGTCCATTCCAACCCCCCCCCTCGAGCAAATTCCCCAACCCGCGGCTTCCGACCCCCGGATCGCAGACGCGCCGCAAACCCCATCGGCGACCCGCTCTCCGAACGTCGAACCCGTGCGTCTGAACGACCCGCGTCGACGACGTAGGCGGCAGGACGAGGCTTCCGTCTCGCGCGCCTTGCAAGACCTTCGCCGCGCACACCCCGGCGCGAGGATCGAAAAGACCGCTGCGATGCGAACGGGTGTTTGCCGACCTGGCCTCTCCGAGCGTGTGTTGTTGTTCGGATCTTTTGTTTATGAACGAGAGGAGTGAGTCGGAGACGTGCTAGTGGGCTGCGGAAAGCGACGGGGGAGATGCTGCCGGAGGGGGTTGTGGGAGCGAGGCTGGCGGCTGTGTCGAGGCTGGGGAGGGGGAAGATTGTCGTCGGGTGGGAGTGGAGAAAGGAAAGAGGGAAGAGACCAGCTAGGTGAGAAACATATTGACGCACACGAGACTCGGACGACGATGTCTGTACCGGAGGTTAATAGTATCACTTGCAAATGGACCTACTCCGTTTACAAACAGGATAGCCCTAGGCATGGATCTTTTATTAGAATTTGACGATGTAAATCACAAACGATATGTTCAAACGAGCCCTATCCCATCCAATCGGAGTCGACGACATTATACTCCGTTCCAATCATTACCCTTCCAAGCCTGACCTCAAACCATGATGCCTCCGGCGACCCCTCCTTTTACCACATAGTATATTTTCAGATATGATACGGATCATTCATTTTTGGCGGTTCCGTAGGCGAGTGCATCTCCGAGACGCCATCTCGGGGCTCAGGATAGCTCGCTTGCTGTGGAGCCGAGCCTCCGTATTGCGGTGGGTACTCTCCTTGTGGCGAAGGATACGTCTGCAATGGGACCTGCTGGCCCTGAGGATATGAGGTTTGGCTTGAATATTGAGGTTGACCTTGAGGATAGTGGCCTCCAGAGTATGCTCCCTGGGGCATTGACTGCTGGGGTGACCCGGCCTGGTTCTGCATTGGCTGGCCCGTGTAGCCGCCCTGGGGGGCCATTGGATAGTTGTACTGGGAGCCGGGCTCCTGGGTATATGTTGGCGCTCCGCCTCCTCCTGCGGACATGCCAGCCTCCTCATTTTTCATTGGTGCGCCGATTGTGGGAGCGGGTGCTGTAGCGGTGCCAGATCTGCGCGATTTGAGGACCCAGAAAATATCAGCAGCTATGAACAGGGCGAAGAGAACCCTGTCTAATGGTCAGATGTCTGGTTGAAATCAAGTCTGGGGAGTGTTTTACGTACGTCATGATGGCATCAAAAGCCTGCTTCGCGGCTATCGTTCCACCCACAGTTGAGCCTGAGCTGGGACTGCTTGAATGACTCCTCCTCGGCTGCAGCACGTTCCCTCGCCTCGGAGAATAGTCTCGTTTGTAGAAAAAGTCGGAGCACTCGCAGGACTCGGAGTCGAAGAAGACAAATCCATCGAGAATGCCGCAAGCGTTGCATAAGTCGGTGCAGCTATAGCTCGAGGTCGCGGCAGCGGAGAGCCAGAAGATGAACATGAGGGCATCGAGGGCTAGCTGACCCCATATGAACCATGGAAGAAGCCTGGTGGTGCGGGATGGGCCCGAAGCGAGGATGAAGTAGACGAGAGCGATGAGGGAGAGGATCGACTTGGAATCAAAGTCAGCGGACGTTCTGCCGATGGATGTGGACATGGACATACGACGGCGAGATTGTAGCTGACTCTACCCGGTGCATCGCATCCTATGTCGTGAAAGGTTGCAGTATTTGACGCTGTGATGCCGAGCACGATCAATGTGACGACGAGGGCAACCAGACGCAGGTACCAGAGCCACGGGAATGACCTGGGAGAGGTCTTGTCGCTGGTGTAGATTTGCATATTGAACAACTTCGGACCTGACAGCGCGCAAATGAGCGACGATGGGACAATCTCAATCGGCAACGACAGCAATGATACAGGAATGTCATTGTGGGCACGGGCTTTTACATATAGCTTCACATGGTGCACAAGGCTATATGTCGCCAAGAGAGAGGAAATGGAGTCAGAGACCCAAAGGAGAAAAGGTCATGGCCCCCATATCGAGAGGAAGGGTGTTGCTGGCTGAATTGGCTTGCTTGAACAAATCACAAAGGTCCGATGAGAGCGGCTGAGAATCAGCCTTGCGCATGTAGTTCCCTTTCTATTGCTTTCCATGCTTGACTGCAAGCCAGCGGTGTAGGTGTACACATGTCACATCGGTCGAGGGGCCATCCTTGGATCAACTCTCGTCAAACTTCCTCGTTCCCAAAGGCCATGGATGACATAAAGGGTGGGAACATAGCAACTCATTGCTCTGGTAGAGATGACTTTTTGTGTAGAGACAAGGATGGATAATGAGTCAATGACAAGGCTGAGGGGAGTGAAATCAACATCCAGCAATTGGAGAGGGCCTACAACCTTTAGAGGGGCACAGGGCTGAAATTGAGGTCTCGGCTATGCGCGTCTCTGATTGGTGCGGTATATTAAATCCTTGGCATTGACGCCACGCCGGTGAGGGGTCAAAATGGACCGTCGTCTGCAAATTACCTAGGTAGATGATATTGAACTTCTGCTGCTGCTTTATTTACTACTGACTTATTATTACTTGATAATGCCATTATTGTCCTGAAGCATGTAGATACCTTCAGTCTTCTGTCTTTGTCCGTCTCTACCTCGCGGTGGGTGGAGGGTTTGGAAAGGACGGTAGGTACTGGTAACGAAGATGCGGACTGATCATGTTCGCTTTACTTTTCCGTTTTGAGAAAAGGTGCCTTTTTTAGTACAGCACACCACTCGGGTAGCAAAGAAGCCCGCACACCCTAAGCAAATGAAGACTACCTACTGCCTTCCCCCCAGCAGAATTACCTAGGTACATTATTGAATGATTCTCTATATAATAGCCAGTCATTTGACCCTTACCGTCTATTACAGCCTGAAGCCTTTCGGGCGATGACATTATTGTGCTTGATAATGAGAGAAGACTACTAAATTTGTGTGTGAAATGTATGCGGGATGGCCTCGCTTCTCCTAGCCACTTGCGGGTTAGGGTGTGCGGGCTTTTTGGCTACCCGGGCACTCCGGCGTGCACACCAATGCAACTTCCCCGTCTTAAGGTTACAGTCAATCTGCAGAGTGCATGAAAGTACTGCTTGACTCGCGAGTGCGGTCCAGGGTTCTAGATCTGGCATTGGATATGTAATTGTACGGAGCTGAAAGAGATGGGTGGTCTGCAGAGCGCTCAGGTAGGCAAGTCTTCAGTCAGGCTAGATTCTCTTTTCCTCCATCATTCTGCCTCAATATTTATATTTCTGGTATTCCCACCTGCATATGCTACTCCAAGTCAGCGATTCCTCTGATCTCTGCTACGAGCTCGTCGTAGTTCCATCATGTCACAAACAGCTGCACCTTTTGTGCATACAGGTCCATGGATCAATTGGTCTCATGGACTCGTCCTTGGCTCAACCATAACCCTCAGTGAGCGCGATGGCGAACTACTGACCGCATTCCTCGGCATATTTGTCACAGGTGCCGGTGCTGCTTGCTGGAAAATCATGAGTTTTGCGTTGCACCAGCACCGCAGCCCGCGCGACCCTCAAGACGGCATTCATCATCAACAGCAAGCCATACTCCAGAATACAGGAAGTCCGTTTGGGGCGTCTGCTGAGCTTGTTTCATTGGTCTGGTACTGGAGAAAGCATGCACTCAGACCTTTAGTACGAACTTTACCGCTAGTAGCTCTTGCTCTCCTCAATTTTGTGCTGTTTGGTACGTACATTGCTGAGAGAATCGTTCCCATCTGATACTCAGCCTGCGGTGCAAGACATATCGGGGCAGCAAGAGGCCGATCTTACTCTCTAGGCGTGTCTCTTCACTGTGGTCGTCGCCTTAATAAAGCAAAGCTAACTTCCAAATTTATGCAGGCGTTGCTGGCGTGTTCTCCTCGGAAGTCACCAAAGCAGCCGGAAATGAGACGTTGATTAGATCTTCGGATTGCGGATTTCTCAACTTCTCTGGAAACGCCGTTAGCCAGCATTCAGCTGCCTTTAATGATGTAGACGTTAATGACACCTTTGCGGCCACCACCTACTCACGGGCCTGCTATGGAAGTTCGCAGAGTCTTTTGCAATGCGCGCAATATCCTCAACAGCAGCTGCCTTGGAAAGTCACCCAAAATGCCACATGTCCCTTTGCACCTGACCTATGCTTTTACGGCGCATCGTCTGCTTATGAGATGGACACGGGCCACATTGATTCACATCAAGCACTCGGAATAAACGCACCAAAATTTGAGCGGATCCAATATCGCAAAGTCACAACGTGTAAGCTACCCCTTGATCCTTTCATGCCGAACTCCTACCCTGTGTTGTGTCGACAGCTACGTTCTGGGAGCAGATTGAGTCGTGCAGGTTGTCTCACGACTTGTGCTTCTATCCCGAACAAGAAGTACTGATACGGAGAGCTACTAGGCTCCCCTATCCACACCAGGGGCTATCTAACAGAAGTCAATGACACCAATCCAAGTGATCTCGCATACGGTGATACACTCCAGCAGTTTGACTACGGTTCTGTTCTTTCAATCTCCAATTATACATACCAATACGACACCCATAATATAGTGGGAAGTAACAGCTACCAGCTCACGTGAGCTCTCCCACTGGGAACGATCTAGAATCCTAACTGACAGTCTAAACCTAGATCTCTCGCCTACCTTGCAGGGGCGGCTTCTAATGCATGGTATCCTGTCGATGCCCTCAATCGCACCGACGCTGACGTATCCCTCTTTCTACTCGCCCCAAATTCTGTCCGCTACGAGGCGCCCGTCACAGATCCATTCTACGCTGCCACTACTCCATTTAACCTATCTATCGATGGCGGTACTACAAATTACACGTATTACACATCAGATCAGTGGGTCAACGCTCTCGCTTGCACTGACCAACACCAATACTGTAACCCAACGAACAAGCAATGCACACCCTTGACCTCGTTGGTCCTGGCGCACAAGTCCTTATTCGAAAACAAGATCAGCCTCAACCAGGCTCAAATGGTGACTGCATTACGACTTGACTTCATCACTCAATTTCTTACAACCTACTTCAGCGTTAATTCACGTGGAGCCAGCGCCTTGCGGGCTTCCGAAACTGTGAATAATCTCGATCAAATTCCCCTCCCAAACAATCAATGGATGACAGAAGTCAGCACCTGGTTTTCCGTCTCCATGGCCAAGCTACAGCAACGAGTTATTGAATACGCTACAGGGCCCGGTTACATACCTGACGGAATGACCCTGAGTAGGCCCGTGGAACAACAGGAGAAGATGTGCAAGAATCAGATCGTCAGGAGCTCCGGCGGAACGATCTCATTCTCCGTACTGGGTGTTGCGATTATCTTGATTCTCGGTGCGGCGCTCATTTTCACCAGCCTAGTATTGCCGACTGCTATAGGACTTCTCCGCAAATGGTTGAAATGGAAGGAATACAAGGGTTTGCAATGGACGCTCGATGGGAAATTACAGCTTCAGAGACTGGCGTATGAGGAGGCAGGGCAGGGCCACTGGAGTGGAGGAGCCAGTTCTGTGCCGTTGATGAGGAAAGGTGATTTGATAGGGGTGCCGGAAGGAGTTGACACCAAGCATCCCCGGTTGGGGCGCGCGCGGAGGCATTCTGAGGGTGGGAATTTGGCCACCGGGACACCGGAAATTGAGAGTCTGATGGGTGACAAGGGAATGAGGTACAAGGTTGAGCCTGAGGCAATGCATCATGGATACTGATGAATCACAAGATCGCGAATAGAGGCGACGTAAGATGATCGGATTAATCTAGTGGACAGATATGGCACTTTATGCTATTTATGCGCCTCGATACATGTGTGACTGTCTGAAGATTCAACAAGATCCCAAGTACCTCGGTAGGGTAAGCTGCATATGCTGATACCCTAGGAGCTACGCGCACCTTTTGTACCAAGGCCTTGCGACCAGATCAACGGAGTGGTAAGATACTGAGCCAAGAGCTTCAATCGCTCTATGGTAGAAGATGTTTTCTTTGACTAAATGCCTCTGGCTGGACGGAGGAAGTGAGCACGTCGCAGCCGAGGCAGCCAGGCAGCGACGCCAGCGATTGGGCGCGGGAAAGGGTCGCATTCGCGCTCAAAGGAAATTCGTTATCTGATCTGCAGTGACTACCACGTGTGTCTCGATCCTTAGTCCTTCATGCTGTTGCTATGCACGAAAGTCACATGTGAAAAGGTAATCTACCGGAGCGGCTGCTCTGATGCGGCCAAAACGCCGGATGGGGTTGCTTGGTTGGCCTTTGGCCATGCTTGAAGATACTGGCGTTCCATCTTCTCAAATATCAGGCTCTGCTGAGTCTAGTGTGGTCCGACTTAGCTCTGTCTCAAAGTGATTCAGTCTTTAATGTGACCAGCGGAGTAGAGCAATACTCCGAATTTCGAGATGCTTGAAGGAATATGAATCAGCGATCCGCTTCGGCGAGCTCAGCCCTCAAGAGTGTGAAAAAGGGCCGGATGAGGGCGGCTTACGCTATTTATGGCTCTTCGTGCATCAGTAAGATAACAATACTCCGTAAGTCTGCCTTGCTCAACAAAGTCCAGGCGGCTGAAGATAATCAGCGCGAGTCTTATAGTATCTGTGACAGGAATGCCGTTTGCCATTATTGCTTTCAAATTTACTGTTTAGAACCCTGCAAAGATACACATTCATATGGCATTGACGAATCTCGGATACGGAAGGACTGTCACTTCATGTGAGGGGATGGAAGTTGATCTGAGCGCAGCTAGACCTCATGAGCTACCGGATTCGCTAGGGATCGAAGCTACACCAGGAGAGTTTTATCCAACTTGTACACCTCAACCGGTGAAAGCTCCAGAGAAAGAGCTTGCGCATGATAGAGTAACGACAGCTCAGCTGCGGCCAGCTGCGGCCAGCTGGCTCTTCTGACCTCGAGATCCCACCCGGGAGCCCTTCATCCCTGAAACCAAAACGCTTTCTACCTTTACTCGTGGCTGCGATCATAGTAGCTGTCATAGTATTGGCACTTGCTATACCTTTGGCACTACGGCTGAAAAAGCCTTTCAACCCGTATGTCGGAGACCTTTATTCTTGCGGACACAGCTAATTATCTCAACCTTTCCTTAGGAGCTCACCGGTCAACTCAAAATCTACCGCTCGGGTCCAGGACGAATTGCCTACCTCCGGAGCTTTTAATGGAACTGGCCTAGCATTTATAGCTTTGGATCTCACTGACGTACCTGATGTCAGTCTTTTCTATCAAGACTACGATGCCCGGATTCGCCGGCTACACAGCATCGAGCTTTCACCATGTGTCGGTGGCTTCCCCATTGTTGCCTCAAACGCAAGAAATACCACACCGCTGACGACTCTCACGTACCCGGCTAGTAATGGGGAGTTGAATGTAAGATTGACCTCACACTAAGTGTATACGATTCATAGTTGACGACCCATTAGTCTCACCTGTACTATATCGATGTCAATAACACGTTGCAAGAGTTATTCAGTACTGACGACCTCGCAACTTGGCAGCTCGGTTCTTTTGGCGGTTACAACTTCACGGCATCAGTTTCATCCACAGCCCTGACAGCCTTCTACAGTGACCACTAGCTCGGCCAAGACGGAAACAGCCCAGGGATTCGTTTATACTATGGGGCGCCCGACAACAAGGTCCATGAGCTTGCTTTGTTCCCGAATATCAGCTCACAATACTTCTCACACTCCGTCATACCCGGCACCAATGGCAACGCTGGGATTGCGTCTGGTTGGTCGGACGACTCAGGATTGGGCAATCTTTATGTATTCGACAAGAACAATGAGTTTCAAATCTGGTCCAATAATTTCAATACCACCCATGACGCCACTCAGAATGCATCGTACGATAATTGGATAGAAGGTGGGTTATAGCTATCTCCGATTAGGATCCGTGCTCACTGTGTTGACAGATCCCAGCGAGACCTATTATGATGTACCGGCGAGTACAGCTTTGAGCTTCTGCGGACCCCCGGCCACCGGAGGCATTTTGTGCTTTCAACAGACCTCGAACGAAATGATGTGCTCGTCCGTCTCGTCCTCAGATGGTAGTCTCTTGCCTCCATCGGAAGCCCACGCTGCACCAGCTGTGACCGGCTTACATATGCCACAGGCGGGAAGCGCGCTCGTAGCAATGTGGCAAGCAACACCAGGCACTTTTCCTTGGGAGTTGAATATTTTCTACCAAACAGTAAGCGGCGACATCGTTCAGAACGCTGATGCCGCTGGGACTTGGGTCAACAGTACCTTACCAGTGAGATGAATGAGTGCGACTTCAATCTTCCTGGTCCATATCCAAAACCCCACAAACAAACGCAGACACGAACGTTGAAAATTTAGAAATCCATGAATGGCATCTGTCGTACTCGTAAGTGAGTGATGCCCATCATCGCTGAGAAAATGTTCTCGTGAAAATTGGGACACGGCGCGTCGTGCCTGATTTGAACGAAGATTGCCAGGCTATTCAATAGAATAGACGGTAAAAGTATCTTATATCAACGGTAGCTGTCTGCGACAATGTCCGTATCCAGTCGAATGTAGCCATAGGGGCGGTTCCGACTCTGAGATTGACGCTTTCGATGGTCCTCGATTGGTTCAAAACAGCGAGCGACGTTGGCTTCTACTGTTCGCCAGCCCTATTTTAGCCTACGGATGCCAATCCCAGCACGAAAAAGGAGCGGAGCTCCCATTCCAAGTCATGCAAAGCCTAGCACAGATCTCTCATAGGACCACATACGAGACCCCCTAGAGTACTGGTGTTGCCCTACATGGCTTCTCGACTATGCTTTGCTCAATTGCTCGCTCGGCCTCCCATTCCGTATAGTGGTTTTTGTCAAGGGCGCAAATGATACAACATGTTGTTCCGCTGCAGCGAACCCAGCTAGGTATCGGTGTTTGAAGATTGGTAACTTCGACCCTTTGAGAAAAGCTCGGACGTTCCTTGGCCACTGAAGAGACCCGCCAACAGGGAAACGGTTGTGGTCCCGAGAAAGGGGCTGTGATATTTGGTCCTGACCGCCTGCTGAGGCAAAAGTATTCACGCCCAAAACATGAGGTCTCCACAATCTAAATCATAACTGGCTGTCATCAACTGGCCAATTATATTGTATGCAAGAATATCCGCGGCTCAGCACATCTCTGTCCTCGAAGGTGGGTCATTAGTTTTGCATGGAGTAGTATTTTCCGGATAGATAACCAGTGCCACATTCAATAGAGAAGTCTGTAGGCGGCCCAATCTACGATGATGACAACTACGACTCGGCGTTTGCCTTCACAAACCTATGACATGAAAAGGTTGCCCCGTACTCTCCGAAAGCCTGAAATTCCCGCTTGGAGATCCCAAACAGATAGCGGTAGAGGGAGGCTCAACAGTGAAATCTTCAGAGAGGCTCTCCTCGCTCTTAGCCAGTACAAAGCCCATTCCCGTGTATCGATGACGTTTTGTCTCCCAATTGAACGACATGTACTTCCCCGTCCTTAGCATAACATGATATCCCCTTGGTCTCTTCGTCCCATTGCCAGCCCATGATTTGAACCAAGCCAGGTCCATAGTCGGAAATCCGTAACTTTTCACTGTCTTCGTTTGAAGCAGTGTTAAAGTCAAGGTCTGGACGGAGTTGGTTTCTCAAACGGCCGCGTGCTAGACCTGATTGTTTTGTTCCCGCCTTGATGGATATTACTGTTGAATGCACACATCCCACATAGGCTGTTTCTCACGTGCACAATCTCAAAACACTGGGCAGGTCCTGGGCGTCCATCGATGGTGCTCGTCGACCGTTAGACATGGACAGTGACACGTTTCGTTCATTTCCCCAGTTTCAAATTCATGTGGCTCTGATACGGATCATATGGTTGGATCCAGTCCAGAACCTTTCGACGTTTTTTGCAATCCGCGTTCCGGTGCGAAAGTGTCAAGCTGCCACACGCCGCTATAGTCTCCAGCCTCGCGGATCGTCAGCTATCTGTCCTATAAACATAAAAACGTGGGAACGTTGATCGTATCGGGTTAAGGGCAGGACTAACCAGATCGAGACGAACCCTAAGTTTATGCGAACCCCTAGGAACCCAAATCTGTCCTCGTCCCTTGAATCCTCAAAGACGTCGAACGGATCATCGACTTATTGAACTCCATCTGTCGCTTACAACCCCCATTGACCAATCTACCATCGCTAACACAGCACCGCCATCTCACACACCCCCGCCCACCTCAACCGCAACAATGCGCCTCACAGTCCTCCCCCTCCTATCCCTCCTCCTCCCCCTCGCCCTCGGCGCCGAAGTCACAACCGACTACACCGTCACCCACGAATGCACGCGCAAGACCCAGCGCGGGGACAGCATCGCCGTCCACTACCGCGGCACCCTCGCCGCCGACGGCACCGAGTTCGACGCCAGCTACAACCGGGGCAAGCCGTTGGACTTTACCGTCGGCAAGGGGCAGGTCATCAAGGGGTGGGACGAGGGACTGTTGGACATGTGCATCGGCGACAAGAGGACGTTGACGATCCCGCCGGAGTTTGGGTACGGGGAGAGGGCCATGGGGCCCATTCCTGCGGGGAGCACGCTTGGTGAGTTCGTTCGGATCCGGTTGCGTTGGTGGGGGGTGTGGGTGCTGATGCGGTCGGGTAGTTTTTGAGACGGAATTGGTGGGTATTGAGGGGGTGACGAAGGACGAACTGTGAGTATTTAAGTGGAAGCAGGATACACGGGATATGGCATTGGAGACCGGTTTGTTTCGATCCACCGTCAATGTCATCCACGGGTATGTGGAGGAATACATAGACTATTTGTCTGCTGCTGGATTATTGATCTGGTACACTCCGAAAAATAGAATCTGTCTTTTGAGAATTCGGCAGCGGGAGCTGTGAAAGCAATCACTAATGTGAAATTATTTAACTTCCGCGAGGAGGCCGTTCGTCACTAGGCAGAAAATGCCCGCAAAAATCTGACCAACCCCGAGATCACGTCTCTAACGTAGCAGCTCCTGCTCCCATCGAAGCCGCTCAAGTTTGTTTCTCTGACTCAAGACTTGCTTTAGATCTCTTGTGACTACGAGCATGTAGTTTTTGATCCTGGCCACAAGATTCGGAATTGGCCTAGCGAAGGCAAGTCCGCTACATTTTGCTGCTGATGCTAGCTCTCCCGCAGTCTTGTGAAAGGCTGCTACAGAGGTGGTGTTACATTGATAGATCAATCACATGCGGTGCTTTCGAATGTGTTCTGAGAGGGGACATTGCATCAGAAGGGGGCTTGATACCCATGACTTCTTGGAGAATACTACTAGGTCAGCGTTCACGGCTTCTTGCTCGATAGATACTCAGACTGCGCAGTTTTCTAGGACCGCAGATCGCTTGGGGCGTATTTCTCACATGGAAAACACTCGTTAGACAGCACGATTTGCAGGAATGACTTCGAGATAAGACTTGGTCTTTTTGAGCTCACCTGACAACCAAAAGACCAGCGCTAATATCAAAACGACATCAAACGGAAACAGAAGTGTGGAGATTATCTCGTGCTGTCAATTTTGTTTCAAGAACACCTATGACCCATCAATACTTTCCGATCCACCAACACACCAGGAGACTTTGATTCGTCAAGCAAAATCTTCTAATCCAGTTATTTGTCCATAAGAAAATATTCCGATTCCATCTTCTGCCAACTCCCACAGACATGAAACCAGCCAAGCCCTCTGGGGACTTGTCCCTCATCCCTCGTGAAGTTCGAGATGAGATATACGCATTACCTCCTCCCTCCCAAGGGATATAGCACCACTTACTCACCCGACCTATACCCGCGCCCTGATTTCACAAGCCACGTAAGTCCCCTTGGGAAATGGTACGATCGGGCAGGACCGACTGGGTCCAATCTAGCCATTCTTCGATCATCAAGATCCGTTTACGAAGAAGTTATGGCAGTCTTGTACTCCGCGGTGACATTTGGCTTTTACCTCTATGTAGAGCCTGATGCTCCAACGCTCATCAAAACGGACATCATCAATTGCATAATGACTGTTGAACTCCATTGCCCCATGCTCCCATACGGAGGTCTTTGCATGGAACACCGACAAGCAGCAGAGGCCAGACTCTCCCTCCTTCGCTACTCGGCACCAGCCGGCGCACTTTCGCTCTTCAAGGGGCCCAACGTGCATCGGAATCTCGCCCCGATTGAGTTCACATTCGCCGAATCTGCCGAGCAGCTGCAGCAAAATCATAGCATCACCTCCCCTCGAGGCAATCAAGGCACTGACCGGGTTCCAGACTGTGAGACTCAGACTTTCGGCGACGCGATACTCTTACTGCCCGCCTGCAGGGCCAACCGAAGGATTGGTCCGCATGTGGACTGCTTCGAAACAATGGTAGAAGCTGTACGCTGGGATTGGACCACTGCGACTAGAAATGAGCGGATCTGTCGACCCTACTCTTGGCATCGGCACTATGAGCGAACTCAAAGTTGAAGACTTGGGCTTCCTCAAGCTGTCGGGATACCGTCTCGTGGGGTTCCAATCAAGGGATCATAAGCACGCTTTTCTAGGCCGAAGAAGCACACCGTGGACCCCGGAGGCCCGTCTTTGAGCGCGGAAAAGAGACCGGTCGGCGGTTTCTTTGTGAGTCAGTGTGAGCGCGGCTGTACTATTATATTTCATCATCGAGAGGGTAACAAAGCCCTACGAACAACCCTGCATCTAGTACTATAGATGAGGGTGTAGAAGACGTAGTTGAACAGGCTTACAATATATGTCTCAACTTTAATGAACCGTTATTGTACTGAAACTTATTTCCAAGGTCGCGCTAGTCTTTACGTGAAAAGAGATTTTCGAGTGGAAGGCTGTGATACTTCCTTTCTTTCTGCTGTAAGGCACGTTAAATATGACAGAATTCTCGTCACGCTTCCTTCCTCTTCCGGCAGCTGGAGAGGCATGGGTTCATGGGGATGGAAGAACACAGCAGTCATTTAGGAACAAATGCTTTCAACCTTCATACTGAACTCGGCTCTTGTGCGAGAACGGGAGCAGGAATTGTTATCCCGAGTTCAAGGTCTGTGAGGTAACAATGGTCCACGTGCACTACTGTCTCTTTCGAGATGTCCACAGTGGATTATTTAGCCTTGTCATGAAACTTCTGCCATGCCCACGATCAATGGTGACACATTGTGGACGTGTGACCGTGTTCATAATGAAAGAATTGGGTATCTCAGCAGAGCAGACCATCTATGCGGCCAACCAAACGCTCAGAAATGCATCAATAATAGTCCAGTCCCCTCATCTAATCCATCTCCTCCAACTCATTCCCCTCCCCCTTTCCCACCTCATTCTCAGACACCAATATCCCCACCAAACACTCCCCCAACATATTCTCCCAACTCACCCACGGATGCTTCTCATTAAACAGCTTCTCCCCCTCCACCACCTTCCCCGCCCCCCTCATCAACTCCCCCACCCCTCCCGGATGAAATTTCATATACGGCGTCAGATTATATACCTTACCCTGCCACACCCCCCACGCATCCCTCCCTTTACGCCCATTATGCCATTTCAGCGCCGAAGGCGGTACCCGTATGAGCTGCGGCGGTACCTCGGCGCCGCGGAGGAACGTAGGGGTGGGAGGATTGGCGGTCAGGTGCGCCCAGTCGAGGGGGGAGTGGCCGGGGTCGAGGAGGACTTTCTTGGAGGGGCGCGCGGAGGGGGAGAGGGTGGAGGTCGACAGGGAAGAGGTTGGTGGTGCAAGAGAACGGGAGGGTGGAGCGCGGAGGGTAGAAGCTGTCGAAGGGGGTGGTCGGAGGGTTGTTGAGAGCGTAGGGGGAGCTCGGGGGGTGGGTGCGGGGATTGGCGGAGGTGGCATGAGGGAAGGTTCCGGTTTTCGCTTGGCGTTTGGGCTCGGTCGAGGGGGCGGTGGCATTATGGAGGATGGTGGTGGTGGAGGAGACGTGCCCAGACGAGATGATGGCTTCGACTTCGTGGCTTGTATGTCCTTCTGAGTGTCGCCAGGCGCAGCATCTTTATTACTTCCTTCCTCATCGAGCGTAAATGTAGGGATTTCGGGTCTCGTTTTGGCTCCATCGTCGTCGTCTTCTAGTTCTGCGATTGGCGATCCTGCGCCGCTCTTCCCTGGGTCTTGTATTCCAGTCCATGCCGAGTGCCGGGTTGACTGATACCTGTATATGATCACCGAAACAGAGACAAGCAGTATCCCGAGTCCAAATAGCACCATATCAAAACTATCTCGTCTCAATGTCTATAAGATTTAATGAATTCATATTGAAAAGATATTCGAATCACAGCACGCGAGCCGCCACCGAAGTCTGGATCTCCGGGTAGCTGGTGTGAATTATTTCGCGACTCCAATTCATGGGTGCAATGAGCTTCATCTCTATCTATATTTCCACTATTATGATCACCCGGATCCTGGCTCGCTGTCCGCGGACACTCATCTCTGCACCTACACGTTCCAACGCCACTCCCATCCACCTCTGTCGCCAACCTCGAGTGCTCCCCTCCATCACCCAACCACATCTTCGCCGCACTTTCGCTGCCAAAACCTCCGCAGACGAGCAAGTGGAAGAATTACAAGAACTGTCGGTCTCTGTCCTAGCCATTTGTCCTGTTTGACTACTGACAACAGCCACAGCTATGCAACAGCAAAAGACGAATTCGAGATAGCCTCCGAAGAAACCGAAAAGAAGACCGTTTACGCAGCCGACGACAGGGCAGCCGCCCAAGAAGAATTGGCAAAATTCAAAGAGGCTTACGAGAAGGCCATCAACTCGGCTGATGGAGAACAGATAAAGAATAGAATTGGGTCAAGAGTAAGAGAATTGGAGAGAGCGGTAGAAGCAATGGAAGAGATGGCGATGGAAGACTAAAAGGGCGAAGATGGCAAGGAAAGAGCTCGGAGTTGAGGAATCTTGTATATTGCTTTGCTTGTATATGCACGTGATATAGTACAGCAACTTGGTTGGACGAGAGCGATACCTTGAGAATGTACAAGCCATGTGAACAGCGCAAGCTGACGCAAATATGTGCCAAAATTAGCTCAACGGCCTGCCATCTATCTCCCCTTCTTCTTGAACCTGA
The DNA here is from genome assembly GCF_014066315.1 of Letharia lupina. NCBI lineage: Eukaryota > Fungi > Ascomycota > Lecanoromycetes > Lecanorales > Parmeliaceae > Letharia > Letharia lupina. Next base: position 362,338 of record NW_023502974.1, read on the forward strand.
ACTTCAGCTCGTCTTCGCTGTCACTGTCCGAGTCCTGCACGGCAAACGTCTTCTGCTTCTTGGCTGGACCGCCGTTGGCCTGGCTAGCAGCCGGTCGCTTCCCATTCACAACTTGAGATCTGTTGCTGCTTTCATCCGTTTGTTGAGTTCTTTCCTGGCGCAATGTGATCCTCGGAGCATCCTCGTCACTGGACACAGGTATATCTCCATCAACAACAAGCTCGGAGGGTCCTTCGACGGCCTCGCTCTTCGCTGTAGCAAATGGTTGGCTCTGTGACTGCGATTGCGTCGTGCGCTCATTCTCCTTGCGCCTCTTCTTTGTCTTCTCGCTCTCCACCCAGTACCCTTGTCCAATCCCAAAGTCCTTCCTCTTGACTTCTTCCAAGGGCACAATGACACTCTGGCCACGCCTCGCTTGAGTACCTTCCCCTCGCCGCCGGAATTTCTTGAAGTTCTTTCTGCCATTCCAACGCTCATCCCATCGGCTGTCTGCGGGATTATCATGTTCTCTTCGCTGTGTTCGTTTTGAGCGATCAAGGACGTCCATAGGCTCGACAATTGCAAGTTTCTTCATCTCGTCAATGCTCATACCATCTATGGTTTCTCGAGGGTTCTCTTCATCTCGTCTGGCTGCCTCTTCTTTTTCTTCTCTTTCTCGTCGCTCACGCAGTGCCTCTTTGATGTTGACCTCTTTAGGCGGTTGCCGCGTGTTCTCCTTTTTAGCCTTCTTCTGGGATGTCTCGAACGATTGCTCTCTTGGAACTCCGTCGCGCTGAAAAGATTCAGCCTCTTCAATCCTTCGTTTTTTCATGGCCGTAGCAGCTGGCAAAAGACTGTCCATCATCTCATCTTCGTCAACTTCTTCTAGAGTTGACGCTGGTCGTTTTCGGGATTTTGTGGCCTCATCCTCGCCATTCTCTTGGTTTTGAGAGTCAATCTCCATGGGAGAATCCGCCAAAGACGCACCATTGGAATAACGTTGTGACCTTCCACTCAGCGGTGCATACTCCATCTGTGAGTCAACAGGAGCAGGTCGAGAAGATGTTGGCATTGAAGACTCGTCGTCATCGTCAGCGCCAAATCCTTTGAAGCGGCTCACAACATTTCCTCGAACACGAGCTCGCCTTGGTGCGGGCTTGGAGACCTCTGGCTGAGCAAGTGTTTCCACTTGCATGACATCTTCTGCTAATGCTGCTGGTGCAATCATTCCGTTGGTCCTCGGCGCCGACTCCTCATAGTCCACCTCCAATGGCCTTCTCAGGATGCTGGCATCATTCAGCAATATGGCCTCGATGAACTCGCTTTGTTCGATCAGCCGTTGGCCGAGAGCTAGAGATATTGTAGTATCCATCTGGGCTGCCCAATCTGCGAACTTCTCCTTCAACCTGAACCTGATGACCACTACACCCTTACCCTCGCTTCCATCTTCGAATTCTCCCAGACCCTTTTCTCCAGCCACACCCTTTACATAGCGCACAATTTCCTCAGCCGTAGTCTTTCCGGGATTGGGAATGAACGACAGAGCTTTCCCGCCACCGTTCGTAATCGGGGCTTGTAGTGTCTCGAACTGAGTTGCGTCCAAGAACACAAAGGTATAGCCTTCGAAAACATTGTCACGATGCGAATTTGGTACAAAGTCTTCGGATGGTCTTTCGCTGGGTTCCTTGCTTTTCGCCGGCAGATGCTCTGAAGCATTTGGCCAATGGGCGTCGAAGTCCTCCTCGAGCGGGGAAAGACTCTCCAGCTCATCGAGGTTCTCTGGGGTTGTTGCGTAGACCAGAGCATCAATGTAGGTTTCCGTCACAATGTATTTGCCATTGATGAGAGCCTGGAGGCCTTTGGCAGTATTTCGTTTGGTACTGACAACATGTGTGGTCACGCCGACGATGTAGGGTATGACGACTTTAATATCGAGGTCCTCAAGTCTGTTTCGGTAATTAACTAATGGATCCTTGCCGGTCTTCATCTCTTTTGAGCTCAGTGAGAAAGTGAAAACAACTGGTTGCCATTTGATACTACTCGCTTGTCAGTCTCCCCATCGTTGGCAGGACCGCTAAGCTTACCGAAAAATATGGTTAGACTTCCCCAATCGAAACGTGTGTTCACTGTCCTTTAACACTCGCTCGTTTTCCTTGATGCGGACGCCGTCAACCTCTGTACCAAACTTCGTGGCCTCATCTTTAAGTGCGATCTCTGATCGAGTATGTACAAGTGACTACGGCAGTCAGAGAGAAAGCCTAGTAGTCTGATGAGTGGGACTCACTCCATCGCCTGGCTTGACGGCGGATACAGTCAAGGTAAGGTGCTGCCGAGAGACGGACTTTTCATCCTTAAGCTGGAAGCTTTCTATGAGATGTGAGCGCTGGTCGATGACAGGCCCAACCGAATTGCATATGGGCCTGCATACTGTTCCTTCCCCTAGACAGGTCCAGCGTTCTCCCGAACAAATATTTCTTCCCCGGGCGTAGCCATATCCTTTTGTCTTGCGGAGGCTTGTTAGCTTGGGCTCTCACAGCAGTACTGTTGCTCAGACTCACTGTCTAGAATGTTGCTATCACATTCCAAGGTCCACATTGCGCCAAGGAAGCTTTGGAGAAAGCACTTTACGCGGGATGAATCCTGACGCGTCTCGTCACCTGGATGGCGGCAGTGAGTATTGTTGTTTCCCTGACATCTCCATGAGCCTCATTCAAAGCTAAGCCTCGTCTCTCTCTACAAGCGCCTGTATGTAAAACGAGGCGGTAGGAAACAACCGAGGATGGGAGTAGTACAAATGTTTACGGAGAAGACTCACTGGGTTTTAAATCCGACGCTAATCTAAAGCCCGAGATATCGCGCTAAACGTGAGAGTGAATCACAATTTCCATGCTTAGGTACGTCAGTTCTCTGGAAACCGTTGATCCGCGTTTCTTGCAGCTTATGCCTCAGTCCTGTCTTCTGTGACTTACAGATAGTACGTACCTCTGTTTGCGAGCTCAAAAGGGGTCCATATGCATGGGAAGAGATGGAAACCTCTGGGAACACTCCAGCGGATTGGGACTGTGAGCAAGCATTGCTTAAGGCCAAGGCTGCCACCTCGACTTCTGACTCATCAAAACGCATACTAACAAATGACCCACATGATCCTCTTTCACATTAAATTGTTTAATGATGGAGAAGGATCTCTCAGACTCGGATCGCTTCAAGCGTGTCCCGCAGTGTTTTGGGCCAGATCTGGAAGGGGTTTTGCGGGTCGACGCGGTTACGATGTCGGTCATTGTACAAGCTGATCTGCTCCTCGAAGAGCTCCGTTTTTATAAAGGAAAGTTGGGCGCTAACGTCCCTTCTGGTCCTACCCACGGTTGCTTTCACTGTTTTTACGGCAAAAGATCGGAGAAAGAGTTTATTCATTACGGGTTCTCTTTTTGACTTACGCAACTCACTTCACCAAGTTCGATCAGCCCTACATTGGTTAGGGCTGTTTAAGCTCCCCCCATCACTCAAGGTCTGATGAGCGATTCATTTGCGTATACAGTGACAACAAGAATTATCAAGGCCGAACTCCAGTGTCTGCTCTAGGTCCGGTAACAAATCAAGTCGATGTCAAACGCTATGGTTTCATGGCTCCGGGCTTGACGGATTTTTGGGGAGACTATGACAGGGTTTTCGAGAAGATTGCACAAGCTAGAGGGCTCCCTTACCTTGTCAAAAGCGGGATCAACGGTCAGGAGTCGCGCCAGCACGCCCTGTTGCAATGTTTGAAAGACAGACTCAACCCCAGGATGCTCGAGCTAGGTCACCTTTGCAGATGGAGGGTTTTGGGGCACAATCTCGCTCATGGCAGATTCCTAAACCAGCTGGACTCGCGATTCGGTTTTCAAAGCATATGTATACGCAATTTGTCAGATCAAACCTGGGGGAACAGGGAAGAAAGTGGGAAGACGAACATTTGAGAAGGAAACATTTGATTCTTGGGTACAGCATTCGCAAGGTTTATATGATCGATAACGAATCTAAGAGTGACGTTCTGTCTGGCAATGCGTCGGCCGTGCGGATTGGATCTCCAAAGCGCAAATGCACAAGTAAAGCGCTACACTCGGCAAGCTTCGGTACCTCGTTCCTCCTCTGCAAACGGAGCTCTATGGAGCTGTAACTTCAACCGCTGTTATTTTACGCGGGTGGGGTGTCGCGCCATGGCCGCCTTGCAGGATATTCACCGATTGTCGTCCCAAGCCCAAGGTCTTCATGCGCGCAAACATGGGTAGATCGAAACTTCTGGATCTGTATATTTCTTCTTCTCGTTCAGACACAAGTACATTCATGTTCGACGAGAAGTGCCTTGAATCGTCTAAACCCTGTGATAGCTTGAAGTCCGTCCTACCTCTGTAACTTGGACGAGCAATTTCATCGCTACTATCACTCTCACATACCATGCGAGACCGCATTCACGAGATGTCCATCCTCCTACTCTGCCATTTCTGCGTCTTTGTCAAATTCCTCCCTTTCAGCGTCGCAACAACACCTTCTCTGAACATCGGCTCCCTGCCCCAACCCCCCGTAGCAGCAATACCACCCTCGGACCTCAGCCGTAACCTCACACTGCCGCCGTCCCCAGCGGCCACAACGTGAGTCGATCCGAATCAGAAAGAATCCGAGCGGTCGCGAACTAACACGACATCCCACACGACCCAGACACCGCAACGCCTCCAACGACCCCTTACCCCCCAACTACCTCATCCCCGACACCGACCCGCTCATCATCCTCCAAATCAACCCCGGCCGCCACCACCCCATCGACCACCTAACCCTCACCTACATAATCGTGCACGGCCTCGACTCCCTCGTCCAAGACACGATCCAGTCCCGCGGCGACGGCCCCATACCCGACGAGGGCATGGTGTTCAGCTCCAACGGCGCGACCGTCGCGGTCAGGAGCCACCGGCCCGGCGCGCGGGGTCTGACCCACGGAACGATGGCGGCGCTGCTGCGGGGGGTGTGGGAGATGGCGGCGCTCTTCGGTGCGTGTGAGCTGGATGTGGCGGTGTACGTTGGCAGACAGGACGGGGCGCATTATCAGGGACATCTGGCGGTGTATTTGACGGTGGGGTCGGGAGAGACGGGGTGAGGAGAGGGGGGGGGTTTTTTTTTGGTGCCTCGGGCTAGAGTACTACTGCGGCGTAGGGAATGCGTGATTGCAGTAGTAGTAGTGGTGATAGTGATGGTGATGGTAGGAGCGGAATGGAAACGGGGCAGGACCTAGCGAAAAGGGTTTCCTTCTTTGCTAGCATTGAGAGAAAAAGCTCGAAGCTGTAAGTGCTGGATCAAAGACTGGATGCTGGAGACGCAGCATCGAGGGGGGTACATTAATGGGATGTATGGCTTGCTGGATGGGCTTCAATGGGATACTTACGTGTATACACAGTTTGGTCATATAGATAGAAGCACCACTCCGAAAATGGGACTTCATGAACGCACGGTCCACATTCGTCATCTTAACATGGTTGAGCAAGATAAGCATTGCGAACCACTGATCGAACGGATGTTGAGATGGAGCCTTTTGCTACTCGGACAGCAAATAGATCAACCAGCTGAGCTTGTGCTTGACAGCGCTAATAGTTCATAGTCAGTCGCTGGGGGAAATCACTCGGTGCCCATCCGTCGCAAGGGATCCCCGAAGTCGTGTTCTCGTTCACAATGTTGGCGCAGAGATATCGTTCCCCAAGGGTACCAACGTTGGAATTCCGCAGTCCCCTGGTAGCGTTGACGGAAGTAATGTTCACATCTACGAACTCGAGGCCAGGGCAAGGGACGGAGGATGAGCAGTGGATCGAGGCGGCGACGTCGTAGCTGGAGGTCCCGCTGATGTTCTGCCACGTGATATCGGATATCTGGACCTGCGAGCATGTCAAAAGGGATGCCGAGATGAGGAAACGCTTGGGGATAGCATCAAAGCCTTACCAGGGAAGTGTCGCAGATTGACGGATCGGACGCATATATGCATTGCGTTACATAGATGGGCTGACTGACGTTGATGCAGTCAAAATTTCGGAAAGTCACGTTCTTAACATATCCGCTGCCTCCACCACCACTGTCGCCGTTGCTCGTCGTAGGTGCATTCCTTCCTGGCCATGTCTTAATCCAGGCGGCACTAGACGAGTCGTGAAGGACGATATTCTCGAAGAGGATGTTTTCGACATAATCCGGCTTTTGTGGGTATTGCCCGACAGACCCAATTGGCATGCCTCCTGAGCCATAGCAAGTCACATTATTTACGTAAAGATTTGTAGTGTTGCCCTTTACTGCAATACAGTCGTCGCCTATGGAAGGAACCAAATCAGAGAGTGACGTTAACAGTGCTTGGGTACGAACCATTCTGCACAGTCCAGTTCTGTAATTTGATGTCCCGGGAGTTCCATGTGTCGGTTCCATCTGTGTTGACTGTGATGTTGCCATCATCGCTGGTTGCATTCATGTGGACATTGGTGACGGTGACGTTGTTAGAATGAGAGATAAAGGAGTGCCAAAACTGGGGTTGTGACCACGTCAAACCATCGACGAAAAGGTTTGTCGAGTTGTAAAACGTAATTGCAATGGGTCGACCTGGCTGATTGCTGTTGTTTCTGTTCTCATCATACCACACCTGTCCTGTCTTCTAATTCAGAAGTTGCTGTATGTTAGGGTGATGGTGATGCAGGCGTACCCTGGCCATTAAAGCGTCCTTGCCCATAGCCTTTAAAGGTCACGTTGGTCCCACCGAACAGCCACGCCGTGGAGAGATTCTGGAAGACTACGTCATAGCTATGCGAGAGCCAATAAGGCACATTGGTACTCCAAATCATTTCCCCCAACAGAGAGACGTCACAATTTAGCAGGTTAGTTGTATTCATAACTTGGTCAACGTAGAAGGTACTATTGGTCAAGATAACGCTGCCGTTGATGCCACAAAGGTCGAAAGCCTGGAGAATGGAGGGAGTGTCGTCGACTGGCTGGCCGGAGTGGGAGATGGACTCTGGAAATACATAGCATGATGTTCCATTATTGACAACAAATCCCAAGGCTACGCGTACAGCCACGCTGAGGAGAAACAAAGGTCTGAACATTGTTGTAGATCCGTCTCCGTGTCACATAGAAGAGAGTGGGAGACGCTGACACTTATACTCGACATCAACGAAACAATACGGTACTTTACCTTACTAAATTTACTCCGCTTTGGCCAGCACGTTATTGGGAATTCTCCTCATCACATGCCAGGTCCCATAATGTTCCCCTCTTTATCGACTTTGATGCCAGAAGTCTTCATGGTACCCGGACGCAGGGAACATCCTGCGTCGGGCATCACCTGGGCTACTCTGGACAGGACCTCTCATTGGTATCTCGTACTAAACGTTGAGGATTGATTGGAAGTGGTCGGGTTTCCCTAGGTCTTAGCCTCAAAAGCTAATCATGTACCCCGCCTCCCCACCCCGAGCCGCCGGAAGGCCAGCCGAAAGGCGGCTCCCTTCTATGCAAGGAATAAAGTACTTTACTCTCCTAGCTACTTTATATCTTACGGCAGGCGAGCTCCCTAGCCGCTAATCTAGATCAAGTGTTCGTGTGCCCCCAGAACTCTACATGCATGGGCTTGTCAGCCAGATCATGTGGCTCCAGAGATTGTGTTCCGCCAGCCAGTATCGTGGCAGCACGTTACGACGAAAGAAATTCGGAAGGAGTGAAGTCTCCGAGTAAAGGCGTCCGATCAGGAAATGATGAGCTGTGCTTAGCAAGGAAAGAAATACGTGGCACATGGGAATAGACATCGTGCGCAGGGGTAAGACTGCAATATCACGACAAAGCACATGCGCTGAGCGAGACGACTCGAAAATTCGCCCCTCCTCTGCGTAAGAGAAGCTGGAGAGTCGGCAGTGCCGTGGTCCTACTACTGCTCGCTGCGCACGGCCGTCATGGAAGTATACGCACTCACCTAGTTTGCTTATATATGTAGAAGAACAACTCGGTTAACGGAACATCATGAAGACACTGTCTACATACATTATCCGAGCATAGGTAGGAAGATATTGCAAATGAAGTGCAAGGGTGAAATCCGCCGCTAGTTCCCCGCAAACGCCAAGACAAATCCCAGGGACCGCGGCGTATGTTGCCCCACCGACTCGAATCATCCAACAGCATCCTCTCGCTATACAAACGTCCCCTCCCGATACAAAGCGCAGCTCTCCACCGTACCAATCGTCAACATGGCAGACGAAAACACCGCCCCCTCCGTGGACGAGACGCCCCTCTCCCCCATCGAGCGTCAAGAATCTCTCGAAAAACACCTGCAGATGCGTCCAGACGCCCAAGATCTCAAGAACAGGAACATTCTGCGTGACACACACGCCGCACCGTAGACACTCGATTATCAACCTGACTCCCAGATCCAAGGAGCTGACGGGGAAGCAGTGCGATACAATCCGCCCAATTAGAACTTGAGCGCCAACAAGCCACCGACAGCTTGCGGAAGGGATTGGAGAAGCGTCCGGAGAAGGAGGAGCTGATTGGACGTATGATCCCACGACTTTCTCAATCCCGGCCGGCCCGTCCAATGCGAACATCCCAGTGACTGACGTCTCGGCTTCTTTTTCAGGAAACATCCTCCCCGACTCCACGGCCGCGCCGGCCATACAGGGCCAGCAGAAAGAATTGCAGAAACACATGCGAGCGGACAGTTTGGAGCAGAAGCTACAGCAACGACCTAAGCCGGAGGAGCTGATGAAGGAGGGGATATTGGATGAAGATCCCACCTCCCCCACGAAGGAGTGAAGGGGCTGTCGAAAAGCGGGATGGAGCGAGAATGGCATGACATTAGCAGGGGGAAGGGGAAACAGACCGGAGGCAATCTGAAATGGCAACTCAGGGTCTATCGTACTAGCATAGCACATGCCATAGACACCGCTTCACATGACCGATTGCCAAATCCAGCCGATATCTCATCATTCAATAGCGAGGATTGCCCGCCTCTTCCGGACCATTCTGTCATGGGTCAACAACTCTCCACCCCCCCCCTCTCCTCCCCCACATCCACAACCCACCCCTTCGGCCTTTCCCTCCCCCTCACAATCATCCCATACACCGCACCCTCCACCTTCTCCACACAAGTCCTCATAACATCCATCTTCCTACCCGCCCGCCCGCCCGCCCCATCCAAGCCTTCAAACGCCGCCCTCATCTGCCTCAGATCCGTCAAGATATCCCTCCCCTCCCCACCTCTCGGCAACGCCCCACCCGTAGCCATACCCGTAATCGCAAACCGCATCAACTCCCCCACCAAATCAAACAGCCCGAGCACGTAATCCTCCTCCGTCAACACGACGCCCCCCGCTATCTGCGCCCGTGCGTCATCGAACGGTATCAGCCGCTGGGTCTCCAAGTAGTGCCGGAAGGAGACAGCCTCCACGTGTTCCTGGACGCCCGACGAGATCTGGGCCCGGTAGCGCCAGGCGTTCAGATCCCGCAGGTCCGGCGCCAGCGAGGAGAACAGATCCGAGATCTTGGCCCCGTAGGCGGAGACTTCCTTGGCGACGGCGGGCGGGGCGGGGGCCTGGAGCTGGCGGACGCTGGAGGGGAGGGACTCAGTGGGTTGCGGACGGGGTGAGGGGAAAGGGGAGGGGAGGGGAGGGGATGGGGGATACCGTTGGAGGGAGAAGATCCTAGAGAGGCGGTGAGCGGTGATTCTCGCTCGTCGGGGCGTCGCTCACATCTTCTTGCTCAGGGCCGTGATGTCTCTGGATGCTTTGATGATTCTCTCACGGCGGTCGTGATGTTCGTCCAGCTCGGTGCGGAAGGTCTCGAACATGGCTATGAAGGGTGAGATGGGGCGTGGAGGGTCAATCATCTCGTCGTCGCTGCGCGGGCGCTTGATGCCTGCCATTGCTGGCTCGAACAAGGGCGACGAGAGGGCGTACTTTATTTTAGAGCTGCGGAGTTCAAGGCGGGAGTTTTTTACCGGGGTATTTTCGGGCAGGAAACTCTACAGCTACTCCGTGCACGAGATTGTAGAACAAGGCACCTTTCAAGTTGTGAAGCGCAAAATAACGTTTGCGTTTTCTAGTCTGTGTCTGCGTAGTTCAGTTTCACAACCTTGAATCTATCCAGAGAGGCAGGCTGTTTGGATGGCATTGCAAGCTATGATGATTCTGCTGGTATCTAAAAGTACACGGAAGGCGGATCATAGTCCTCCTGTAGCTCAAAGGGTCGAGAAGAGCTTTGGCCCAAGTCCAAATAAGGCCGCACAGTCAAAGATGCTTCATGCTGTATCACCCTAAAAATGCCGATCAATCTCCAACGCCAACATTGTCTTCTTAAAGCTATTGCCATAATTAGGTTAACATACATTCAATCATCCGGATGAGTGATTCGGGACTTACCATCACCACACCAATTCCACCTCTCCTGGAAGCATCGACGTTGTTCTTGGTGTCAACACCACCCGATATAGGTGCAGTCCGGTAGTTGTACAGATAGTAGTGCAGTTGGCCATCTCCTGCTCCAAACTTGAGCGATTCTAGGAACAGTGGGTTGTCCAGAAGGGTAAGGGCGTTGAAGACATCAAAATTGAACTGCGGAACCTGTTAGCTTGGCCGGGTGCCAAAGTGGCAAATACAGCGTACCTTCTTTGCAAGTATCAGGGCGTCAGTCATCAACATTGTCATCCTCTCCTTCAAACCCTTTTCTTCCTTTGCAAACGCCGTCTCCGTAGCATAGTAGAATAAATATGCTGCCCTGACATTATCATGCTTTTGATTACCGATGACGGAAGACTCAAGGCAGTAAAAGGAGAAGAAATCAGTGATCTTGTGTGTGCTGGGTTCTTCGACGACGTAGCTCCATATGACTTGCTCAGCAGCGCTGTCATCGTGAAGCAGCCAATGCTCGACTTCTTCGCGGTCGAAGATAGGTGCCATAGCGAAGCGTTTCAAGTATCTCTCAAGGAGATCTAGTACGGCACCAACGTCTTTCTTTTCCATTGGCCGCAATCCTGGTGTAGATGTTGAGCTGGGTAGATGATATCGCGTGATCTGTCGAGCTTTTGTTGAGTTTGAGGGTAGGGGAGAGAAGCCGACTTCATAAAGTTTCAGCCAATCGAGGCTTCGATGAAAGTAACGACATGAGCTGACAGGCTTGGGAAGAACAATTCCACCAGTGTAGAGACCTTGGAAGATGCCTAGGACGTAGCTTCTTCTGGTGATCTCTTGAATGAGGACAGGGGCGAGGCGTTTCGAGCGCAGCTTTTTGTGTATACACAAAAAGTTGACTTCAGTGCTTTTGAAGACGTTCGATCGAACACGAAGAGATACTGGCACCCCAGATATGAAAGCGACGAGTCTTCGTGACTTGGTTGCGCGGACACCGACGTGCCATTCTTTCCGCCAGCCGGGGGACTTGAGGGCCCAATTGAGAAAGGAGGAAGAGTAGTTGAACCGAAACATGGCCTCATCATCCTCCACGTAGTGCCCAGTCAGAAGGTCGTAGACCTCTTCCAGCTCTTTCTCATCCAGGAGATTCATAGTAACCCACTCGAACCCCTCCAACATCGGCGGTGGTTCTTTGGGAACCTTTTCTGGATCAATGTCCTTGATCTGACCCTCTTCCACTTTTTGTGCCTCGTCGAAGCGAGGGACGGGCTGTGTTTGCCAGAACTTGTAGGAGGCCATATCCTTCTGATTCTTCCCACTCACAGACATTCCAGTAAGTAGATCCGCCACATCTAGCTTCTTCAAAGTCTCAGCAGCCTTTTCCTTGTCCATGCCAGCCACCTCCCCCTTCAACGACGGGTTCATCTCCAGCAGCTGTTCCACCATTCCGCTCGTAAGCTTACTCGCAGGATTCGAAGAGCTCCCCGATGCCTCTTCATCTTCATCATTTTTCTTGCCTACGCCTAACGCCTGTTTCAATTTGATTTTCTTTGACTTCTTTTTCTTGGCTGCGGAGCCTGCAGCTACCACGTCCGTGTCTTTGTTGTCTGTGGACTCGACGTCTTCAGCGCTGTCTTGGTCGGCGGTGACGTTGGTAGATTGGTCGATAACATCCTTCGCAGCTTCTTCGTCGGCTTTGGAGTCGACAATCTTTGACTCCTCCATCTTTGATGGGTGTTGAGTGTGTGGTCTGCGAGGGAGCTTGGTGAGACGTGGGGAAACCCTAATCTAGCCGAATGCGGAACCTACAGAGGAAGGCAGCACTATTTTGGCACCTTTCAATGGCTACTAGCTCTTCGACTGACCGTTTACAAGGCAGATTCACAATACTTGGTATGTCTATTGGCTTTCTGATTGGCCTTTCACAATACTTGGGATGTCTATTGGCTTTTTGATTGGCCTTTGGCCCGTTGCATTGCTATTCTGCGGTATCTAACAAACCACGCAGCACCTCAAAACACCGGCAGCAGCCTACTACAGCTCAAGGTCCATCTGGGCCCACCCTGTCCGTCTTCTCAAATGGTTCAACTGCCGGCCCAAAGATGGCGCGCTGGTCAGGAGTAATGAAGTCCGCACGTGTAGTGCGAGGGGGGAGAGCCCCCACCCTGTCTGTCCTCTCAAATGGTTCAACTGCCGGCCCAAAGATGGCGCGCTGGTCAGGAGTAATGAAGTCTGCACGTGTAGTGCGAGGAGGTAGAGCCCTAGGATTTGGCGGAGGCAGAGATGGTGGTGGCGGAGGAGAAGGGAAGCGAGGCGCATTCTTGATTGTTTTCATGGGCGGGGATTGGCTTTTGGGTTCGTCTTTGATGGTTGGTTGCTTATTGACAGGCTCAGACTTGATGTTTGACTAGCACGTGATCTTAGCAATTGCAGGGCTTTCAGACGGGAAGTAGCCCTCACGTTGTCCATTTTTGTGATATTGCATGCTAAAGCAGCGGTATTGCAATGGTGTGTTCTCGATATTTGTGCACAGTTATGGATGTTGTGAGGGAAAAATTTGGTGCTCAAACTGGGATTTTGTGTCCAAATGCTCGGCATCGCCGTGGGCAACAGCCATACGATTCTACGGATTCTAACTCTCCATATAGAACGCATTGAACACTGCTTTAGCCACCACAGGATAAGTAACCACACGGTTGTGACCTTCAATTATGGTAAGCTATCATTGATCAGCTTTTGTGGACTGAGACTCACCTCCGTGCTTGACAACATCCTGCCTAATAATCTTCCTTCCACCGTCTTCTTGCACTGTTCTCCAGAAGTTAGTCCATCCCGACTCGCCGAAGTCGACTTTTGTTTTGACAGCATCTATCTGCTTGAACGTAAGGCCTTCCGCACTAGTGGCATTTGCAGCTGCATGGAATAATGTATTCGAGTGAGACCATGGTATATCATAGTCATTTGTGGCGTGGATCAAATGTACGTTGACGTTTTTACTTCTGCGGACCAGATTGGCCAGCCTCGCGAATGTGAACCATGTCTCTTGGATACGGTTGGCAAAGAATTGGCTGAGGAAAGGATATGGTCTTAAAGGCGAGAGAATCGGGACTAGGCCACCAATAGTGTACGTCGACATAAGCGTCGGGACGTCAGAGAAAGCTGCACAAAGTATTAAACATCTGAATTCCACGGCATCTTCAAGAACAAAATGCTCTGCTGCAGCCGTTGCGACGGCAGAACCGAGGCTTTGACCGACGATGACAATCCTCTCCGGAGGAATACGGGCCACTTCCATCGCATATTTTATCAAAGTGATACCGTCTGTAATGAGACCGGCCTCGGTCGGACTACCTGTAGATTTTCCGTACCCGCGATAATCTACAGTCAGTATATGAATCTTGTTAGAGGCGCCGGCAGTGATTGCACGGTACGTATCGGTACGCCATCCTTGAGCTACAGTGCCTGCATTGCCATGGACTGTGTCTCGTAAGAAGGACAACCCTATACCATTCCAAGGCCCAATATTACTTACAGTATATGATTAGGCGGCTCTCAGGATCCTCAGCCAGAAGCTTGAAAGCCCATGATTTCTCATAGTCCTCAGCTCCATTAGTCTGCCCAGTCACAGCTCTCTCGTTTTCGGCGTATAACGTAAGAGGGAGGACATGCCATCCCCAAAGTACCTCTCCATCTGGAGTGCTGATATCGAATTGTTGCACCTGATTTTCTATGCCTGATTAGCTTAGGTTTCCAAAAGCCAAGATAGAAGCAGTACTAAGGAATCCAAACTGTTCAGGCCTGTTTGGGTCATGCAACCATGTTGTATGTATTTTATGTGCATAGAAAGCCCTGCTAATACATCAATCCTGACTTCTGAAAGGTTTGAGAGGGTATAGGGCGAGCTCACTGTCTTTGGATCCACCCGTTGAGTAGGAGAGAGATAAATGCAAAGTACAGACCACCCGCAATGGCAAGTGACCAGTATGCCTTCTTGAAGATAGGCGCAATAGCCATTATACAGTATGTAGGAGACAATAAGCACTGACAGATCTGGATTTTCAATGAAAGAGCTCAAAGCTTGACAGCCACATCTACTGTGATTACGTCCTCCAAAAAGAAGAGACGGCACACAATTCGGAAAGCAGTAACAGTGAGTTCGATTTGGTTGACTTATTGTTGTCAAATCATATTTATTTGTACGCCAAGACGACAGAAATGTACCCCGTAATTACCCCCTATTAAGTCTAGGGTAACCGCTGCCCTACTGTCGCGCAATAAGGGTGATCATCGCCTGGTGATTGTTACTCTACAGGGGGTGTATGACGGAATCGGCTCGGCAATATAATGTTCCGGCAACCCCCCCCCTAGAATGTAGAGTCTGAATTCTGAGACTAGATTATCACTCCGAGTAAGTAAGTAAGGGTTATATTTCTTGATATGGTATTGCGGAAGCCTTTTACAAAAGCCTCTAACAGAGCCGTTCCTGCTAGGTCTAAGAGGCTTAAAGAGCCTAGGCCAAATATGTATTAGCGTCTCCGAGCATTCTCTACTAAAGCAGATTTCTAGGTAGTAAGAATGCATCTTCTTTCCACATCATGACTTGGTCCTTAACAATTTCTCGCGATTTAACCGTTAGATTTTAAATATCTCTATTAAGTGATACTCGTTTAAGATTATAGTATAATTATTACTATAGCTAGCGATTAATATATTAACTTTTTAAATAATTTTTTTTTCTCTACTTTATTTTATATTATCTCTTATTATACTTCTTCTTTTAATAATAAAATTAGTTAAATTTAATATTTAGAAAAGTATAATCTCTTTATATATATTTTATTTTATTTTATTTTATTCTATTTAGCGTTTTTCTATCAAAATAAATAAGAAATTAATATAAAAATAAAATATTAATCTACGCGTTGTTAATTTTTAGAATATCAATTATTGAAATATATTGTTAATATTAGAATCGATATATAGTGTTTCACGTCTTTAATCTAGGATCGATTAAGATCAAGCACGACTGCGTGGAGGCGAACGAATAAGTCTCAGTGAACTTTATCGTGAGCGATGGAACGCACCCTCTGCACTTTGCTAGTGACGCTTTGCAAGAGGATCCGGAAGAAGACTCTCTATACTAGTATTTGGTCGAGACTCTGACGGGAAAGAGTGGAATCATTGGTGCAGAGTGAAAGGAGATAAAGCAGCCATGAGAGCAAATACAAATTTTGACCTCGTGACTGGACTGGCGTGGCCTAGGCGAAGGACAAAATTCCTAGAAGATGCTACAGATCCTCCAGTACAAACGCTGCCAAAAAGAATCCATACCAAAAGGACTTTGACTACACTGATGAACGTCAAATATCAGGCTTCGATCCGGTGAAAGCAGTTAAGGAAATGGATGAGCCGAAAATCTGGCCCTTCAACAAGAACACGATATTGGAAAAGGTCGTTCAAGTGCAAGCCTCAAAAGAAAAGTTATATCCTGTTCGAGAGATAAAGGAGGTGCAGGGTGACGAGATGAAAAGTGAGTTGATGCAGCATTCGGAACCCAAGCCTGAGGCTCTGAATCTAAAACGCCAGTACCAATGCGAGACGCCTCTCAACGAGATAGTCTCCGTCCCATCGCCAAATGCTACGAAGGTCAAGGCAATCGACACTAGACCCTCAATGCTGACCGAATCCTCAGAACAGGCTTTCACGGAAGCCCAGTTCCAGCACACTTTGAGCAACACCGATCTGCTTTGAAAGCTGGATTGTGAAACAAGTCTCTTCATCGGTGATATTGAGGGCTGGAACCAAGAAGACAAGGAATGCTGCGGCTGGCTTCCGAGCTAGTTTGATAGGCCATGAGAGCTGCTACTTGCCACTCATAAAGCTCAATAAGGAGAAATTGGACGTGGCTTGTAAGGTTGTGCAGATAAGGGAGCGAGATGAGAGAGACAATGTATTAATATAAAGAATTCTTTCCAAGGATAGACGCATCTTTACAACGACGCTTGTTGGTGTTTGTGAGGATCAGTCTTGTTATAACAATGTGTAAAGTTACTTGACGGTCTACAATCCTTGTTTTGTATCATACCACTTAAACCTAGGCTGTAAGTAGAACCGCGTAAATCAAGACTTCACTCGATTTAAAAAGATAAAAGGAAAAAGAATGGAGGAGAAAGGGAAAGAAAATCAAAAAAAAGTTGCGTCTTGCCCGGATCGAACGGGCTACCTCCAGATTCCACGAATGAAGTTTGCTTCAGTCTGGCGCTGGTTCAATGTTAGAACAAATAGGTAAATTGTTAACTTGATGCGAACTTACCTCTCCCAAGTGAGCTAAAGACGCTGCTAAAATTAATTCTCCTAATTTGAGTAAATATTCTTCAATCCGTTTGTACTCTCCAAAGAGCCAGTCGCGGACGTGGGAGCGAGGAGATGAGTACTCCAGTGCCAAGCTATCAGAACGTGCCCCGGCCTCAACCTATATCTGGCCTAGAGTGAATGCCGCTTTACGTTCGCGCACCCCGTGTCTGACTTACATTAAGGTCGGCAGGGGGTTTTTCGTAATGGTCTATGTAGGCTAGTTAGGTAACAAGAATACCATAAGTATCATTTACAAATAAAGATTTATTATAAGATTTAACGTATCTACTCTGGAATCCTCTTGAAGAATCTTTTTATATCAATTATTTTTCAATCTCATGATATCGTGGTTTAAGATTCCTCCCGGGAGTCTCCTGAGAAAGCGAGTCTTCTATAATTATTTCCGTAAATACGAATGCCAAGCCTCGTTTTCGGGATCTGGCTACTGTAAATTACATCCACGCTATTTAATTTCTGACTTCAGATTCAAGCGATTTAGCCAAAGTTCTCGCAGGGGTATTATTCTCGAGGTCTTACGGGGGGTGGTGGGGGGTGATGGGACGGGGTGTGATGGAATGGGGTGTGATGGGATGGGGTGTAGGCTGTAAAGCAGTAGGTATTACGTCAAAGTGTAAAATACGGCTTAGTCATTAGTGGTAGGACTGAGAAGATCTCCTGATTTAGGGATATCCTGAGCGAAAATTCTTCTAATTTTTAAAAATACTCCTAGGATCTCTGTAAAATACGATATTATTTTACACTATAGCTACTTATACCCTAAGCCTTGTCAATGCGGGTCGAAATATTCCCCGCCTACAATTTTGCTAAGACTCTCCAGGTATGATTAGTAAAACCCCCCTGCCGACCTTAAAGTATATGAGCGCTGAAGGATTAGGCCTCACGACAGGTATGAGCTACTACTTAGTTTCATGAGGAAACGCACAATACTAGGAAATGCGGAATCTTAAATCCGATAAGTCCGATCCAACACTCAAATGCCTACTTCTCACCAAAATTCTATGGCAACTCCGCATAATAAGGATCAATAACTCTGGTTCTTTCTTGCTATCAAGGCTTCTACATCGAGGAACCCAAATTATTATTTTTTAGGCCTTATCGGTCTACCAACGCGTAAAAATCGTACCTCTTCCACCTTACTAGGTATATTACTGCGAAGATACTACAGTAAAGACTACGACGAAGCCTCCGGTGGAGCGAACGATAATAATCTTAGTGGGCCTAACGTAGAAGGTGCAGTAGCCATTTGAATAAGTGATAGTGGTAGCTATGATAGTGGTAGCTATGATAGTGGTAGCCAGCTATATCGGATTTATCGGATTTAAAAATTCCGCATTTCCTAGTATTGTGCGTTTCCTCATGAAACTAAGTATCTGAGGCTGTCAGCTACGTGATTGTCTTAATTGACCCTATTGTTTGCTCCTATTAGCTAGAGTACTTGTACAATCTTGTCAGGCTGCAACGTTGCCTCTTTGATGATAGAGTATCAAGAATGGCAAATGTCCTGCTGGCGTCAGACGTTCTCTGCCACAATGTCACTGTTGAAGCATCAGACTCTGATGGACCGGGCTCGTAATTTGCGTATTGCATATAAGGTGGCGGTCACTTACTCTGCTGATGCTGATTGTTGGATTTAAGAGGTGTTTATTAATGAACTTACTGCTACTTCTTGTCTCTCTATTACGAGCTAAATGGAGTGAGACTAAGAGATCTCTATCTGAGATTGATGAATGGATTACGCGGTTTAATATTAAATAGTAGAACAAAGTATCGGCGGGAGTTCTGCTGTATACTCTGGTCATGGATTTCGCTTCTTTCCTAACGGTCAACAGTGCGAGTTGGGAGCGATGGGCAATCCTGGCAAGACTCGGTACTGAAGCTTGAGGCTTAATAAAAGAAGATTCACAACAACACGCCCCCAGCCACAACCACACCAATAGCCCCAAAAGCAGCCACAGGCACGCCTCCTCTACCACCAACACCCCCAGTAAACGCAGCGATAGCCGCTGTCCCAGTCCTAGCCGACGACGGACCCCCAAAGTTCCCAGTCCCTGCCATACTCGTACCTGTTGGCGTAACAGTCGCACTCACCGTATTTCCCGTCGTCGTAGCCGGGGCGGCACCTCCATCTTCTATCTGCAAACTATTGGCTATATCCTGACTCGAAGCGATAGCAAGGCGCGAAGAAGCCAAACCATCCGCTTCAAATGAAGTGTAGAGCGCAGCCGCGCCAGCTTCGTTGGAGAAGGAGCTGATGGCTGCGGCGTTGTCGACTGGGGTGCCGCCGACGGCAGCGCAGAGCTGGGTTGCGTCTTGGAGAAGTACTGTATGGGTTGATTAGCCACAGTGGCTGTAGCTGTTGTTTGATGTAGGTAGAGGAAGGGAAGGGATGATTGGGAGAACATCGGTCAGGATTTGGCGCGAGGATGGAGACATACGTTCGAAGTCCGCTTCATTGCAATTATGCATGATGCAGGGGCCGATGACCTGCTGGAATTTGGGACTGAAACATGTGCATGCGATGGCTGAGTCTGTATCGGCTTCTGAACAGCCGGAATATGCGGTTGCGTTGTTCAAACATGATATCTGTGATGTATTTGTCATCGGGCCGAGTTTTCCTTGGGTGGGTAGGCACTGGGCGGAGACTCACTGCACACGGTGCTAGACCACTTAACAAGATTTCGGGTCAGCAATTCTCATAGTTGAAAATGGAATCGGAGTTGTAAAAGAGACGAGGAGTAGAGAGATTCGTCTCGAGTCATATGTCTCGCAGCTTATCTTGTGTATGCACAAACTGGCACAGGCAAACCGAAAACAGCTTACGCGGTAATGTTACCCTGAGCTGCGGCGAGAGATAGTAAATCAATAAATGCGAGGACAAGCATTACGAGCTTTTGAGATTGGGACATCGCTGATAACCGAGCGCTTAAAATTCTGACTGAGCTCAAGATAGATATCAAAGAAGGGGAGAAATGAGGTCTTAAAGAACGAGAAGCCCAAGGAGTGCAGAGAGCAACATATACTGCTCGGTAGGACCGAACATCCACGTCTGTGTTGGATCCTCACTACTCCCTCGCACATACCCCAGCCTATGGTCTTAGAAGATCTAGACCATCTTTCCCATCACTAGACATGTCAGATTGGAGATCCATACCACCAAGATTGCCCGAAAACACCGATTGACATCCACCGTACTAACCAATACTACTCTGCCGATTTCTAGTCAAAATGGATGAGCTCGAACAGACCATCTTGCCTCCTGAGACCGCACAACCGGAAGACCAGGAAGAAGCGGATGGGCGCGAGAATGATTTCCATCTATACAAATCCAAAAGCAGACATTGTATGGCGAATTGTATCTGGCGCATAAACGGTGCGTTACTAAGATCGTCCTAGATTGTGTCCACGCAGTAATGGCTTGTGCTAAGGGGAGGTCCGAAGACTGACGCTCCAGGAAGATTGAGAAACTGCGGCCATACAATTAGCTGGAATAGTGTGACAGCAGACTGAGAGACTAAGGCTTTTCATGCTCGCATATGATGTCATCATCATGACAGTGGAACAAACGACTCATGAAATTCAAAGGGAGACCGGCGGCTTTCCCCACCTTTTTCCATTTTCAATTACTCTAGGCCTCATTTTCGTCAATTCCGTCAAATCCATCATGCCAATTTCCAACCTTTGCACAAAACTTAAGATGATCAGTGAGCTACGAGGCTTCCAGATTGGGCAGAATCATGAACTCGTCCTAGTAGAAAGACAGCTTCTCAATCTTGACGCCAAATTTGATGTCGGGAAGGGCCCAGCATCCATGGCATTGCCGATTGAGCAAGTCTGATTTCTGGAGCTGCTCGGGCAATGAGGGTAAAAAATGGACCATGGATTGGCATCGATAGCGTACAAATCGAACAAACACAAAGCGAGGTCAGGGCTTTCGTATGCATAGACTGTGCATTGTTGTGTCTCTTCTGGTCGTTTCAAGGTGAATGAAAGCACGAAGGAGAGAGGAGGAAAGGCAGACTGGAGTACTTGCTTCTCAAACCCCGACTCACATCCTACTATCGTCTAGGTACAATTTAATGTGCTTCCCCACAGATCTCCCATGCAACCCATCAGCCGTGGTCGCATTCGCTGTCTCGACAGTATGTAGTGTTAAAGTGTCACTAAACTACCTTTACGAGTAGAGTAGAAAATGTAGAACTTTCTCTGTTTGTTTCGAATTAAGCCCCTCTGATTAGCCGAGAACCCTGCTAGGCTAGCTCCCACGCTAGAGTAAAGCGGCCACGCGAGCTCGGCGAGTTACAAGTGAGTGGGGGTCTTGCCAAGCCGCCAAGGAACGCCGTCCCTCGTGCTCACGATTTCAATATCCTCGAATTCGTAGGTCTGTCCAGACCATTCTTCCCCGGGACCTTCGATACCATGGACAAAAGAAGGCTGTCTACGAGAAATCGTGGTGAGCCTCCAATGAAGAAACGGGCCTTGACCCCCCCAGCACCACCCCGAGCACCTCCTGCACCCTCCGCTCCACCGCAACCAACCGATCCTAAGGAAGAGGGACTGCCCTTTAGACTGAAAGATTCACACCTGCTGCCAACTCTTCCTGAGCCACAAGATGCGAATCTGTCAATCCAAGAATACCAGACCATCTCCGAGAGGTCAGCACTTCCTGTGCTCCTTGGTCTTTGACGCTGACCAATATCAGCGGTGTGTTGGCAGCCTCTATAGAACTATCACGGCAGAAATGGTTTAAGGAAGGAGTCTTCGACCGCTACTGGGAGAAGCCTACTAAGAAAAAACCCATGTTCGAGGCTCCCAACCCGCCAAAAGAGACAATGTCAAAGCTCGGCGTCTGCTCACTGATCGTCGAGCCCCACGTTTTCGAGATTACACTCTACACTGTGAAGGACAATCCCATGGCCTATACGCCTATACAACCTCCTCCACTATCGAGCCCACAATACAATCCGTTCGCGACTGCTGCGACATATCCTCCGTACAACTACAACACAGCCCCTGCACCTCCGAAATACCATGGTCAACAACAAGGTCTTTCCTCACAAACTACCCTTCCTCCATTCCATGAAGGCTTTGCTCAATTCGGCCCTCAAGGACCTCCCCCAATAAACCATGCACCATTACCAGCTCCAGCGCCCGTTAGTGCTCCCGAACCACCAAACCTATCGAAGGCAAGGAGTACTAGTCAGCAGGGCGGGTCTCAGGATCAGAATGGTGAGCCCAAACAAGATCCAGTCATTCAGATGTTAGCGACTCGGGCGGCCTCTGATCACGGTCTCAAAACTCTCATGAAAGTGGTAGCCTCCGGTCAAGCGTCTCCGACTCAGCTTAAAGATTTTCAAGATCATATCGACGAGCTCAACACTATCTTGAAAACCCAGCCAAATCCGAGTGAGCCTTTGCAGGACGACAACCGACCTCAGCCACCTCCACGTGGCGTGCAGGAATACGTATCTCGGGTCAGTGTTCCTACTTCAACGCCAGATAGTTCTTGGTCACAGGTCCCCTCGGTAGCGCCCTACTCAAATCCTTATGCCCAAGTCCCATCCATCAAGACTGAACCCTCTTCTAAAACCCAACCATTTACTGCTCCGTCAGCAAGCTCAAAGTCAGCGTACACTGTGCACAAGCCTGAGATCAACTCTATCGTCTTCGACTTTGGAGGCACGGGTGACCGTTTCTCGTTCCCAAGATTCAGCATCCTCGAATATCTCTACGGAGGAACCCAGGTTATTGTGTCATTCTTGGTAATCAAGCGAGGTAGTACAGCGAAGTCAGGGAAGTACAAGGACACCAAAAATTACTACCAACCGGTCACCATGCGCTTGTCAACGTCTCACCCACGAATCTTGGAACCGCTGGCTAAAATTGTTGCCCCTCCAGACGAAGTGAGAAGGTACATGGACAGTGTCTTCGACAAAATGACTCCAGCAGACACAATTTTTCTCGCAACTAGGCTACCACGCGCCCAAGATGCCGATGGACCCCAAAAGCCAGAAATAGCTCCACAGTTAGATCCACAGGTAATCCGACCAGTATATTCACCACCAAACTCCATCATGCCGCTAGCAGCTTAGGCTTGCCTACCTCAGAAATTGGTAAAAACAATTGTTAACGATCAGCTCGCATAAGTGGCAGGTGTTCACGTATGTTTAAGATCTTCAAGGCATACCCAAAACATGGATTCAGTACTACGATGAGCAGCAAGGCTTCAAGAGCCTTTGGCTCTCAATAGCGGTATCCGTGGTTTTGCTTAGCCGACAAATGTGTGGCTCAAGGAAATAGTGATGGACACGACAGCAGGAATGCCAATTTCATGCGACCCACAAGGCTTACCTTTCAGGCTCCATCCTGCAAACTGTGAAAGGGAGAGCTGCAAAAATGATGCTTTGTGACCTCATTGCGTGTCCAAACAGGACGAAACCGAACCCAGAGCGCTCAGTTTGCTCTTTCAAATTCCATCAAGTGCTGCTACTCCCGATAGCCAAGTTCTGAAATATATCAACTCGCCGCAAGATTTTTGCATGCAAAGTTGCTACAGATACCGCTCTCAAATTCTCGCTCATTTCTCACGCTCAACTCTCCACATAGATGTACCATTCCGAGACTTTTTTTTCTCGCGAGTCAGCTCAACCATAGGTGAGTATCCACTTTTGGCTTTTGTGGAGTTGTCCTACCTCAGACTTGCTCTTTTTGTGAGCTAATTTCGCCATCATTCTCTTCCCTGCAAAACTTGCTCACTCCTCTTCAGTGCGATAACCTGGTAATCATGACCAGTCTGCCTCTGTCTTTGCTTGGAGTTTGTCGAAGTATCTGGGGGCATCTCAAAAGACATTCTTTCGTAAAAGTTTACTCTCTTTCGAAATTAATCGCCGCATGGGAGGTTTTATCACCGTTTAAGCAAAACTTTAACACGTCACTTGCGCACCTCCTACCCAAATTGTCTTCTCGTTGACAGTTATCACACAAGCGATATCCCATACTCTTTGCGCTCATCATGGTTCTATATAGTCTTCTCGATGCTGTGCGGGATTTCATCGGCTTAGCCAGTACAGTCACCGTCGTGGTCTGGCTCGTCTGCGGCTTCCAGCCTCTGTTCGAAAAGGTAAAGGACTCGTGCCGAGCCTGTCAACCACCAGAAGGGCGTGCGCTGCTGCTATGGTCCGCCTTTCTGATCCCTATAGCGTGGGTGGCTGCCGCTGCTCTCTACTTCCACCACTTGTTTTCGCTCTGGGACTTGATGGGGACCTTCCTCGACAAACAACCGGTCAACAGACCAGTGTATGCGTTACTGCACCTTTACCTCTTCTTCCTGCTCCTCTGTGGATTCTACGTATGGGTGATTACAGATTTCGAAATCTTCCGGAATCGTCAAGTGTTCAATGATCTTTTCATGATTGCGAGATCCAACCCAAGGAGACATCAAGCAGTTGAAGATCTGGAGGCCCAGCACAATTCTTCCTCCACAGATCCGATTGATGCCGAGGCGGAAACCCATTCCGCCGTCGGCAACGTGTGCACCACAAGTTTGCTTCCACAGAATGAAGGTTCGCACAGGAGCGGTCAAGATTCGAACGAGGACGTTGCTCCCACAGAGGCCCGTATCAACGAACCAGAACACCTAATTGAGGAGACTGCCTGGCTCGCGATTGACAGTCCTGTGGGTGAAATCATCAATCGGACTGTCATTTCTCCCATCCAGTAGGTTGAGGCCAAGATCCTTACTTTGCATTGCTGAAAGCTAGCAGAAAAAGGAGCGTCAAATGCTCATCCTGGCCCATAGGTTGCGGCTGGAACAATAGCGAGGCCGCCGGACCCTCAAATCAGCACAACCCCACCCTCGATAGCGATGGCGACGCAATCACCATGACTCCCTCCTCCTCTTCCTCTTCGAATGCTTCATCTGGAATTGACGAGCTCGAATACGTCGACGATGACGATGGTCGATATGGTCTCCAAGGCGTCCGGCTTCGTGAGCCTGTTGGGGACCGAAAGCAGAAGGATACTAACGCGAAGGATACCAGCGCGTCATATACCATGGACCGGCGTAGATACGTGGAAGACAACAACGACGACGATCCATTTGGTCTCTACTACGCAACACCTCGTTTGAGTCCTCAAGACCAGAATGGCAGAACCGATATCGAACCCCTCGATATCGGTGCCCCGCCCTCGCCATGCGATTCCTGCTCCTCTGCCCGCGCCGAGTCGATTCCAACCGCCAAACGGTCTCCAGTCCGGGTGCCCATAACGCCTACCAGCCCCACTGCGGATGCCGACGATGCCGATACCGAAAAGACTGATGTTGAACGGAAACAGCGCGAACGCAAAACCCGCAACCCAGCAATGTCCGCCCCACAAAGCCCTCATGCACACATATCGAGGACGTCACCACCATACGGCACCAACATCATCTCGCTCCGCATAGACCCCTACCTCGGCGACGACGAAAAGAACACCAGCGCCCTAGAATCACACCACACAGCTCATGATCCAGAACACCGAGACCGCCCCGCGGCCAGCGCACGCGCGTCTTCCAAATCGAAACCCAACCCTTCTCCCATGTCCGCTCCAGCCGTGCACACTCGCCCCGCCACCCCGCCTCTGGACTGGGGGAAACAGGAAACCGGACTAATCTGGAGGTCTCGCGAAGCGGAAAACAGTGCGAGTGCCGCTTCACGGGACGAAAACGCCGACGTGGTATCTTTCGACGGCCGGGTCGTGGCCGAGACGCGGGCCGGGGTGCGGAGAAGGGTTCAACGTCCTGTGAGGTCGCCGCAGCGAAAACGTGCCAGGTCGCCGTATCCGATGGCGGAGGGACGGCAAGGTCCGCGGGATTTGTCGCTTGAGATTCCTGATGCGGGGAATGATTCTCATGGTAGAGAGGAGGGGCGGTGATTGGGAAGGTAGTTCATTGAGGTTGGAAGGAAGGAAGACGTCGTGGATGGGTGGATGTGATCGCAGGGTCAGATAGGGTTTGTATGTTTATGCCAGGAGTATTTTGATTCATCATTCAGATTTTTTTTTATATAAATCTTCCGTAATTCTTGACGAAACGATCTCAGTGGCGCGTATCCAAGTCAATTGAGGTGTACCTAAGACATATATATTCGCATCTAGCTACCCACATTGCTTAACCCTCTACCCACCATCTATGAAACCAAACAAATCCACCCTTCCCATCCACCCGCTCAACGACCATCCAGCTCCTTAACCCCCACAATACTCACACTCTGCGTCGCCGTCGCCGTCGCCATCGCGGCCCCACTCGCCACGGTGCCCCCACCCATCGCGCCCCCCGCCGTCGGACCCGCCGGCGCCGCCCCAACAATCGTAATCGTCCGCGGCGCCATCGACCCTCTCATCACGATGCCGAGCCCCTGCGCGCCGTCGCTCAGGACCCAACCGAGCTGCCTCGCGCCCGGGCCCCCGGCCCGCGTGATCAGGTAGAGCAGGCCCCGCAGGGCGGACGAGAGTTGGCCGTAGGTGCCGAGGGTGGGGAAGGGGGCGGAGGCGATGAGCTGGACGTTGTGGCTCGAGAAGTGCCAGTCGGGGTGGGGGATGGGGAGGTCGCCGACGGCGGCGATGGTGGCGGCGATGGCGGTTTGGGCGGCGGCGAGGCAGTCGAGGGCGTCGGCGGGGGAGCGGATGAAGGTGCCGAAGGGGCCGGTGAGAATGATGGCTGGGGGGAGGGGGGTTGGGGTCAGCGGTGCGGATTGCAGGAAGAGATCTGGACGGTGTGGGTCACGGTTGAGGGGTCGCGGGGAGTGAGGGAAGCAGCGCGCAAGGGATACGTACAGAGGGATGTTCCGGGGATGTTGTACCAGCCTGGTGGTGAGGGTGGCAGAGGGTTGTCACCAGGGGTGTCGACGCTGATGATGTTTGTCAAGCCCACCGCAGGATTTGCGGGTATGCTGATAGCGAGGGCCTGCGGGATGAGAGCGGTGAGGCCGAGGAGGAAAAAGAGCGTTGAAGACATCACTGTGGATGGTAAGTAAGAGAGAGTTTTGCAGGGTAATGCAAGTACGAAAAGCTAGGAGAGAAGCAAACTCGAAAAAATGCACGCACAAAGAGCTGGTAGAGAAAGTGGGCGTGGATAAGAAGTAAGTGGAAGGGCTAGGGAATTTATAGCTATAGCGAGCCAATGTATTGGGGCTTGAAAATTCAGAAGATGCTTGCATGTAGCGTGTGCGCGAGCGCCTTTAAGGCTGTCACGCACGAGACCGCGGGAAGTACCCTCTGATTCTCAACATGAAAGCTGCGCCTCAGCGTGTTTGTTGTCATGTACTCCACGGGCTCAATGGGAAACAGGTCCGCTTGTCCACTAGAGCGAAGTCTGAATGAAACCAAATATCACTTTCTACCCGAGTCTCCGCTAAGATAACAACGAGTAAAGTAAATGGTTTCTGCATTGACTGCGCAGGAAGACATCCAAAATGTGTGAGATTCGTGACTGAAGTGGGATGAGACACTTCTCGAAGGTAAGATTATGTGAGTAGGACGCGAACCTGCATGTGTGGCTCGAATATCGCAATTCAAACCACAAAGGCTAACAGAGCTGGCTACATAGTTTCGGCTGGGGTTCTTGTAAGCGCGGGAGAAAGAACATAGCCAATCGTGAGTGGAAGCTGTGTGTAGGTGGCTTTCGGATGCTTGACGCGACACCCGCAAAGCAAACTCCTGCGACTTCCGACATAGCTTGCGCACAAACAGAGAACGTCTTACAGCAGTGAACTTTGAATTCAGGGGAAATGCAGTGCCGAGCTTATCGAGTTCTCATCTCATAGCACTGCGAAAGCGCTGGCGTAGCTGACGCTGCTGTCTTTTCCCTCGACAACATCACCACTCCGCTCATATCTGATGAAATGAAATTTGCCTTGATCTGAACTATCATCCGATGTTCTTTGACTTTTCAGAGTCTCGATCGCGGCCATGATCACTCCAATTGGATGCCTCCCGCAGACTGTATTTCCCGTATCCCGCAAAGTGGCAAGAAAATCGGCATGCTGACCATGCTCGATCGCTGTCATAGCCAGTTTGTCGAGTCTGGCAATACTCTCATGGATAGGTGGATCTCTTGGCTGGTCTTTTGATCTCAGAGACACCCCTTCCGATGGGTCCGTGGTGCTGGCAGGTAAGTAATATGTGTAGCTAAAGCGGGAGCCCCAGTGACAAAAGTCACTACTAATTATGAAAACATTGGCTGGATCTGCCACGAAAGGTGCTAGTAATGCACCAAATTCTTTTTCTATTGTGGGGTTCGTACTGCCAACCAGGATAGGAACCAGAGGCGGGAGTTCTTGTCCCTTGAAGGACATACTCAAGAGGTGATGAATATAAGGTAAGTGCATTTCAAGACTATGCTCCGAAGAATCAGATGAGGCGGACAGGTTCTTGAATTGTTCCGTACGGCGCAACGTCTCAACAGTGTTCTGGTCCAATGGAAGATTACCATTGGGGGTGGCATAGTGGGTGTGTTTCGATAGAGCACAACCGGGGAGATAGAGATGATGAGAGGGTCCCAGAAGGAATATACGCTTACTGCAGTACATTAGTACACGGACATGCATCGCGGAGAGCCTGGCATGCTGTACGCTTTTGACACATCAAGCATCCTATAAGCCCACGCTGCTGCAGGGCCCGAGTATGCATATCCAGCATGCCTGGAGACAGTCAGAAACTTTCAGACCCAACAGTATGACCGTCCCCGACTTACGGAGCAATGATCATTCTCGCACCTGGTCTCGGGACTTCTCCCAGGTGAGCCATGTCCCGTTCAGCATCTTCTAGCCAGCCTTGGAGTTGGCTCGTTAGTGTTGGGCCGTGGTCAGTATACCATGATCCAGCATGACTGGCTTCCCGTATGGATAGTGACTGCATTCTCGACTTCAAAATAGCTGATCATACGTGATGAGTGAGATGATTGAGTAGCCGAGTGAGCGCAAAGGCAGTTGTTAGGAGCGCCTATGCCTACGCACGATACCTGCCTTTTCTTCCAACATTCGTGTGTAGGTGTAGGTTATTGTGTCTTGTAGCAGACGCTCGGGGCTGGATAACCGTTGGTCTTCGTATCTATTTCCTCGGGGATTGAAGCTCGCCAGCGATTACCCTTTCAAGCAAAGCGCCAACCATTTGTTGGTCATACCTTATTTTAGGCGCGTGGGCTGGCTTGGCGTGCTTTCGCGTTCTCCGAAAGTGAAAATGTGCCCGTCATCAATTTTCTGTCCTTCGAATATACAAGAGTTCTCTATATCAGTAAAGAAGTTTCCCGTATCGACGTTTGTCTTTATATACAGTATGGCTTTCAAGCGCAAGCGCTCCGACTCTGAGACACCTCCATCCTCGTCAAGCACCGCCACTTTTTCCTCACGCGACCCTTCTTCGAGCCCATGTCCCGACATCTCTATGCTGAATAACGCCGCTTTCACGGAGAAACCTATTCACCGTCCTGATA
Organism: Letharia lupina; assembly: GCF_014066315.1. NCBI lineage: Eukaryota > Fungi > Ascomycota > Lecanoromycetes > Lecanorales > Parmeliaceae > Letharia > Letharia lupina. The sequence goes on from NW_023502974.1 coordinate 391,546, forward strand.
TCGCTCCTTCTCACCTCAATTCGCGCACAAGGAAAAGGTTCCGCGACAACAGACCCGATGAGTCTAGAATCCATGGTACTTATCTCTTGCATTGGATTTGAGACCCTTCTGCTTCCGTTCCATCCTCTTGCCCTGACACGGCTTTCTGTTAGCAACAACATATCAAAGGCTTTTCTCAGCAGCGCGATCCCCTCCCCGCACTGAACATCCTGCGCCATCTCAAACTGTCCATACTCGCCCATCGCCACCACAACGACAATCGTCTCTTCACAGCTTTTGGCCCATACCTTTTTCAACCCCTACCGTCTCTGAGCCGATGATGACCGAACCCACTCCCTTAATTCTATGCGAAGATTGCGAAGCTCCGCTACCGATTCAGGACTCGGACACTTGCATGGGTGGAATGGATGCTGGGGAGATGGACGGAGCAGACTATGCGTGTCGCTCTTGCAGCAGAAGAGTGTGTGGGACTTGCGCCGTTGTGGATGTTGGCGAGGGCAGAGAATGTCTGCAATGTAGAACATCGACGCGGAAGAAATGGGTCGGCGGAATCGGATGGATGCTATAGAGAGGAAAGATAGACTTCAAGTCCAACGAATGCAGGAGATGACGGTTCATTGTGTGGTATGGGGGAAGCTGGCGTGAAGGAAAGCCTTGCGTGTCAGGCCCAGTAACTGCTCGTGGGGGATGGTGCCTTGAGGTTTTGGAAAGTGCAAATGAGATTACCTGCTGGCTAGCTCGCAGATACTGTCGACGTCACATCTCTCGCACAAGGCAAGATATTTGAAAGCAAGGATCCAGCCACATATAGCCAATCAATTTTATGCGAATGAGACGCTATTATGCACGTGTGCATAATCCGCAGGGGTTCATTTATCGCCATCGGTGTCGTACCCTTGGAAGAGGGCAGGTCGTATCGTTGAAAGAGGCCCAGCAGCCATATCATGTCAACAGCCATTGCGTAGGAAGGTAGTGCTTACTCTCTGTAGTCTGTACAATATGAATAAAGTAAGAAAAGGAGCCCCTCGGATGTGGCCGCTCCCTCGGTACGTACACCCGCGGCGGCTAGCACACTACCCGGAGCTAATGCAAGGCTACAAGGCTCCCCCCCAAAATTTAAGTAACGACAGATTGACCTTTAGGGAAATGTTACACACGGCTTCATGCACTTCATGAGACTTTCCTTCAACGGCTTCTTAGAAAATTCGACTCAGTGCTCTGAACTGACCCAGCCGTTGACAGAGTCTATGAGCATTATCTTTCCATATAATTCTGCCAGACATCCATCCTCATTCTCATCCTCATCCCATTGCTAGCCGCCAACACGTCATGTCTATTACGGATTTACGTAAGATGTGCCTTCAATAGCCCGGCACTCATTTTCTACCATCTCAGGCCATCACAAAAACATTCTGCTTCCTCTCATGCTCTCTATTCGCAATCATGCTCAACGAACGCCCACTCAACATACCCACCACACCCCTCATTGATAGGTCTCAGTGCAGATCTACCCCGCGCGCTCTGACGGTCAAGCCTCCTCCACCTTCAAAACCCAGGTTCAAGAACCAAACGGAAGACGACATATCAGTTCAGAGCCTTTCGCAAGCTGGGGATCAAAGCATCGATACTGCGGATGACCCTTTCCTGATACCAGCGTTGAAGCCGCGCAAAGCCTCAGAATCCCCGAAGTCGCATGTACAAGACTTACCGCCGGAGATATTGGAAGGAATATTTGGACACGTGGTCGGTCATCTTGGTTCTACATCATCAGATCCGTCCGGTTCTCAAAACAACGTGCGAAATTGGAACGCAATAATGCGGCATCCCCGGAGGAAGAACGTGGCAGATTTGGCTCTGGTATCAGATACATGGAGGAGACTCATTCAAGAGAGAGTCTACCGACACAGTGAGACAGTTTCATCCTCCCCGTCCAAGTGGGAAATCACTAACGCCAGCATAGTCAAAATACAGGGCACAAGGGCAGCTCTTGAAGAGTGTGGAGACTGGTTCCTGCAAAATACTCACCTCCAAGCCTACGTGCGCCACTTCGAAATCCTAGTTCCAATATGGGAGATGAGAACTGGACAGCCTCAACAACGCCTCATGGTGGATCCACAACCGGCCGGGCAATTCAGTCTGTTCCACGCCTTTCAAGGGCTCGCAATCAACGCAAATCGGACGGAAGATGGCCAACCGGCTCCAACCGCATTTCAATTGGCATCAAAGAACGCTACAATGGATGAAGTCTTTGGATATGCACAAGTTCTCTTCCCCTACCTCTGCGCTCTCACAATCGAAGGAGGACACTGCAAGCGGCCTCCAAAGGTGCGCTATTTCCGCGAAGCAAACGTTATCAGCGCGCTTCAAAACCTGAAATCGGGAGTTGCCATGCCTTCGGGCGTTGGTACGATTGACTCAAGAATTGTCACACCATCAACGCCAACATTCGTGCAAGAAAATCTTCAGTTCAAATTGCCCATACTTCATCAACCCCAACCGTTCGCTCCACCGTTTTTGCAAGAAATCAATGAACCTCAGCTGCCGCAGCTCTCAAGCACTAAGACTCTCATCCTCAAGGGTGCTTGGAACATGGTCCGCTCTTCCGCCGACTTTTCCACCTTTGCAACTGCTCTGCCTTCGCTCCGCGAGTTCCACTGCACTTACCACAAACCCAAAACAGGCGCCTACAGAGCCATCTGTGACTCTCTCGCCTACGACTTCCCGCCCACCGTCACTAGTCTCAATCTCTGCCTGGAAGGCCTTTACACCAAGAACGCGTCGTCCCTTAAGAAATGGCGAAAGCTCTACCCTACTCATCACATCTGCCGCAACCTTGGTGCGGTCGCACCCCAGCTCGAGAGCCTCACCTATACAGGGAGGGTATGCGGTGCCATCTTTTCTTCTGCAATCAAAGCGGCAGAGCAGATACGCGGCAGCTGCACACGTCTCAAATCTATCGATATAGTTGTCAACAATGTGTGTCGTGACCCAACGACTAACACTGACGGGACTGGGATGTACAACTTTGCATTCATACAAGGTTTCGAGGCACTCGTCGTGCAAGGTGTCCGCGCGCTGCAAACGTACACATCCGTCAAAAGCATGCGTATACGCTTCATCGATCTGGATAGTCCAGCACCTCAACTGAATCCCACATTTCATCTCGAGGGCAATCGAGCGTGGGGTCTATGGAGCGAGGAGATCCTCTCGCTGTTAAGAGAAGCGCGGCCAGAGGTGAGGTTTCTGGGATGGCCGGGAAGATTGATAGATGGAGGGGAAGAGGTACTGGAGAGGGATGCCACAGGGTTGAGGAGAAGTATTGGGGTCCAATATTACAAGGCTATGGCGCAGGCGGGGAGTTTCTAATAACGTTACATGAACTAAAAGGGGAGTGGGAGATACCCAGGTGTTTTGGGGATAATGCTATGACGCGCTACATTGCTGGTCACCTTTCGGCATCTAATGGAGGTAATGAGGGTATGCTGCACGCATGTGGCATGAATATCAGTGTTAGGTGATTAGTGCTAAACGTTCGACAATACGAGACGAACGTTGATAATCTATTCTACCCTTTTCACTCTGCGCTTTCCCCGATCCTCTTCTACCATCTTTCCTTCAGCCTTCTGTTTTGAAAAAGGTTTATTTCCTATATCGGTAACCATGATACCCAAAATCCAACAATTGACGACAAAGAACGATAATCCCTCCACGAAGAGGCCAGGGAAGAATGTGCTCTTGCCGAGGAACTCGAGCTGATAGGCTTGTTGGAGCCACAGACCCTAATTTTGAGAATCAGCTGCAAAGCAAACCCCTCCCTCCCTACTTTGACGGGTCGAGGACAGGAGAGTGGGACAGGGGTTGGGAATGCGGAAAGACGACATACCTGTGCGGTGACCCAGAGAGCTGCGGCGGTGAGACCGAGGCGGGGCGAGGACAGAAGGCTGGAATGGGGGAGGTAGAAGGGCAGAAGGATCATGTACCAGAGGAAATACTGCAGGGGAAGAGGGGGGTGTTAGCGAGGTGCGGACAATGGATCGAAGCAGAAATTCAACGTGAATGTAGCGAGCTTGCAAGTTCTGGCTGCAGACTGTGTAGAAAATCTCTTCTCGTCACCAACCACGCAAAAGCTGAGAGGGGCAAAAGCGCCAAAAAAAATGCAAAAACATACAGCAGCTAGTATTCGCTGGTCGTCACCGACCCAACTACTAATTAGCCGATCTGAGGCTTATCTTTGGCTGAGCGGACGGGAAGCCGAGTTCTCAACAGTCTGTGGCCGTATGTGAAAGAAATCTTCTTAATGTGAAATATATTGGCGAAAAAGCCTGCATCTGCATTTTTAAAAAAACAAGCAAAGGACAAGGCATGAGCGCGCAAATCAAGACAAGGCAGTGCCGTATCCCATCGACTGACAGAACGTAAAGTTCAGAGCTTCAGCCCTGCGTGCCAAGACATTTCACGCCCCAGGCGCCAGTCGATGGGATAGTTAAAGGAATCCTTCTGTTGACGTACCTGGCTCGTGCACACCTTGTTGAATGCTACAAAGGCAAATGTCTGCGCCAGCATCGTACCCGCAAGGTCCTTCTTTGCCAGTGCGAGAGGGATGAAAACTGCACTCAAAGCCAGTTGTGGAATAAAGGCGAGAGACTCGAATTTGACAGCGCCAGTCGCAGATGGGACGGCTGAAGAAAGATGCAAGAGCGTGTTGTACGGTGAGAAGTTGTGGCGATGGTCGATGCGGGTAAGATGGTGCAGGTAGGTGTGGGTCAGGAAGGGCGTCGAATAGATGGCGTACATGAAGATGTTGAGCGCCATGAAGGTGGCAAGCGAAGATGCTAGGAGCATTATGCGAGATGGCGTGAGGAATGCCAGCAGGGATTGCAAGACTGAGGCGGCTGAGGGATTCTTCTCAGAGGGACCGGAGCTTTTCTCAGATATCGATATTACCTCAGGCTCCAGATACCAAAGGATGGAAACTCCGTAGATGAAAGGATAGATCTTAAAGTGGACTGCCAGCCCAAGCAAGACACCAGCCAGCATGATTCGTCTACTTAGCACAGCCCACAGCAATGCAACCACCATAACCCCCAACAACCCCTCCGAACTTCCCCTGGTGCTAATCGTCGCAACCATGGGATTCAGCAGCCAGATACTCGCAAACTTTAGCGCCCGATCGGTCCTCATGCCGCCCCCTGCAGGCGAGCGGAGCACGAGCAAGATGAGCCATCCTGCGATAACGTCTGCAAGGGCGAAGAGAAACTTGCCAAAGGAGAACCATGCTGCACCAGGCCGTGCGGTGGGTAGGAGGATCCAGGCTAGCAATGGCGTATAGCGATATGTTTCTCGCTCGTATGGAGAGAGACCGCGGGAGACGTAGCGAGCGGCGTCTGTGAATACGAAGTAGTCGATGTCGGTGTATGGGAGTGGAGAGTATTTATCTTGTATCAGGCCATAGAAGAAGAGAATGGCTCGCAGAAGAATTGCACACGAGAAGATAATCGAGGATGTAAAGAACGAAGTAGACATTTTTGACTTTTCAAGAACACGACGCGTGATTGGGGACTTCGATGCACATGAAAGTATTTGATATGCACCCCATGCCGATATCTTACTCCGACAAAATGATATACAGTTGAGAGAGAACCCTCGAGACTGAACGGTCTAGGTAATGTCGAACGCCACTTGATAAGTAAGGTACCTTAGGGCTGGTATAGAAATCTGATAGGGCTGAAAAAAAGGCTTGGCAAGACAAGGTATGAGAAATGTAGCCCCCATTCACTCGGAATTCCCGTGGTCGTGGCCGTTTTAATGAGTAATCTAGCTGAGCTTCACCCTGAGGCCTGCAGCTCGACCTCATCAATCTCCCAGGGGATCCTCAGCATTTGCAGGAGCGAATTGACGCTGCTACTAAGCGATCTGTCGACCTTGTCCTCACGTATGTTCGACAAATGCCCATTCAAGAAGATTGTACTTCTGAGACCACGCCACAAACCCAAATTCGAGCTCAAATCGCTCTCGAGGAAGCAGGGGGCGCTCATACAGAGCCGTGGCGATGTCGCAGAAAACGCGTATGTTAAATGCGAAGCCAGCGAAGGGCCATTCACACAGTGCGTTCTCCTTGACACCTATATCGGCAGCTGATGCGCAAACTGGCTTGTTTACACGACGTAAGAACGGCCAGGCCACCTGCTGTAAATATTGCCACCAAAAAAATCCTTCCTGCCGCGGTTGAGTCTACAAATCTTGCGATCGAGTCAGATTGCAAAGATTAACATGATCCCTCCCAGTGTCCTCCTGCCGTCTTTAAAATGGTTCAAGGGGCAAAAAGATGTGCTTTTTTGTGACGGCCGGTTTCAAGTACGAAGGATGTCGAATTTGCGTTCAAGAGGTGCGTTGATGTAGAGGGGGTCAAAAAGCAGAACGTCCACGGAGAAAATGGCCGTCAACTACGAGATATGTTGCATCATTTAATGTTGAAGCAACAGCATCATCTGGTTTCGCAGACTAGTGCCAATAACGATCTACTTTTTAATTGTAGACCGTCTGTCCTTGTGGCGCTTTCAAGACAACTGACGACAACCCGCGATTTACCTGCGCTCAAGCTGAGGTTTATGTGATGAGAACAACACGACGTTGCAAATCGCAGCAGTGCAGTAAATAGAAGCCAGATCAAAAATACCCGCCACATGTACAGCTGAAACCAGTTTCATCTGATTTGGAGGTAGTGCTAGGTTTCAAAGCGTGCCTACGGGCTGAAAAGCGACAAAACTGCATTTCTCCGCATCGTGCTCTTACGCAAAAAAGGGTGAGGGTCCTCCGCGCCCAACAGTGGTCAACTTGTGGTGTTGTCGATGCAAAGGAAAAAACCAAAGTAGAGGGAACCCATGCTAGCGAGGAGGGGAACATGTATATCGATGACGATGCCGAATGGACCTATGGTAATGTTCGGCCGCTCTATCATGTGAGGAGAACCCGTTGCCATAGCTGTCCTAGCGGGGGAAGATTTGTCCCATTCTATCCAGACATTGCTTTCATCTGCTATCGCCGATTCACAGCATTTCAAGTTGATCATGGCAAGTACGATATGGCTGTCAAAGAAGCTATGCTGGATGACTGGCCATCATCATCAGCCGAGCCGCGATGGTACAGGAAATAAGGAAAGATGGTTCAAGATAGTCTCCACATAAAGACAAAGCAGAATATGGATCAACTGCGTTATTGACTATCCCGCACTTAGCTTCAAGATAACAAAGATTAGAATCGGAGAAGTATGATACAAAGATTACAAGAGGTGCGCTATTTCCAGCATGCGCGACCATGGTAGCTGCTCAGCGAGTCTAGATTGTTCTGCTTTGTTCATTGTTCTTTGAGCTAGCTTGGAGGCTAGCTATGGGCTGTGAGAATAGGTGTGCTCCAGTAATCCCCCTTGACACAGAGTAGCTGCTTTCCAACTTCCCAGATTGATACAACGCTTCAGCCTTCATAAGCTTGTGAGGCTGGTTGAGGATTTGTCTAGTAGCTACCCAGTCGAGAGGTCTGGGTCGTTGACCGTATGGTATTTCGCTGTTGCATCTTCAACATTGTGCTTGTAATTTTTGGTATTCGAGTCCTGGTTCTGGTCGAAGCTCGAGGGGCCGCGGTAACGTATACTCTCTGGGACGCCAATGTCTGACATAGGCAATGCTGGGCAACCAAGAATCAAAAGTCGTCAATCGAGATCCTGCGGCCCAGTTGCTGCTATCCTTTCCCTACCAGAAGCGGCATCTATTGATGGATGTTTAGTTGCTGTTGCTAGGCTGTGCGATTCGTGTAGCCTCGCAGCAAGCCGCTACCCTCGCTCGTGATCCTGCTGCATGACGTAGACCGCCGGCGGTTGAAAGAGCCATTGACGGGCGAAGGTGCCATAAAGGAGGATAGGGTCATCCGACTTTCGCTATATGCATAAGTCATAGAGATGACGATAACGAAGAATGATATACATAAAGGTCGCGCCGATTGAAAGCGCAAGTCAAAGGCTTGAAAGAAACAAGCAGTTCTACACGAACGCTCGGTGGTACTCGTCCAGCGTAATTGTATGGGCTCGGGTCACCGAGGTCGTGCGAGAGTAAAGCGGCGGTAGTTCTAGACCTAATGAGGGGTGAGATCAAGGTACATTTTCTATGTCTTGGCGGCTCTGCGATCTTGGCCTCCGTGCAGTCTCTCCAAACGCAACCCTCACATAGAAATGAGGCCGCATGGTGCATTGAGAGTGCCTAGGCATCTTTCGAGTCATCCACGAGTTAATGTTTATTATCCATGGTCAGGATGCTTCAATGCGATCAGATGCGCCTCTACATCCCTCCGCCCCCTACAGACACTGCATTTACCTCTAGATCGACGATGGCAGCAGCGGCGCCAGGCAAGTGTAGCAGCAGCTGTGTATGTATCGGTGACTGGTTGAGGACTCAAAGCTGATTGAACCAGGTTGGAGCAAGCAGTGGAGCCAGAAAATCTTGCCCAAGAAACCATCATCGATAACCTCGCCCCCCAAGAGGCCCAACGACTATCTCGTGTCCGCAACATTGGAATAGCTGTGAGTAAGCTTTACTTGGAGGGAAGAATAGCGGGGTTGACGGATACACTCAGGCCCACATCGACAGCGGAAAGACCACGGTCACAGAGCGCGTTCTATACTACACTGGCCGGATCAAGTCCATACACGAGGTCCGAGGCAAAGATGCGGTGGGGGCGAAGATGGACTCAATGGACCTGGAACGAGAAAAAGGCATTACCATTCAGTCCGCCGCTACCTATTGCGATTGGATCAAGCGCGAGAGTGGCAAGGAGGAGAAATACCACGTTAATTTGATTGACACACCCGGCCACATCGATTTTACGATAGAAGTGGAGCGGGCTTTAAGAGTCCTGGATGGAGCATGCATGATACTTTGTGCGGTCTCTGGCGTCCAGTCACAAACGATCACAGTGGACAGGCAGATGAAGAGGTACAATGTGCCTAGGATATCATTCGTTAACAAGATGGACCGAGCGGGCGCCAATCCATTCAAAGCAGTCGATCAGATAACTCATAAGCTCAGGTTGCTCGCAGCAGCTGTGCAGGTGCCCATTGGAGTCGAAGACGGATTCAAGGGTGTAGTCGACCTGATCAGGATGAAGGCTATCTACAGCGAAGGACTCAAAGGGGAGACTGTACGAGAGTCGGATGAGATTCCTTCGGAGGTGCGGCCGCTTGCGGATGAGAAAAGGGCAAAGCTCATAGAGACTCTGGCCGACGTTGACGATGAGATCGCAGAGATCTTCCTGGATGAGCGGACACCGTCAGCTGAGCAGATCAAAGCTGCCATCAGACGTGCGACCATATCTTTGAAGTTCACGCCGGTCTTCATGGGCTCAGCGCTGGCTGATAAGTCTGTGCAGCCAATGCTTGATGGTGTCTGCGACTACCTACCCAATCCCTCCGAAGTTGAGAATCTAGCCTTGGACCAACGGCGACAGGAGGCACCGGTCAAGCTCATCTCCTACAATTCTCTACCTTTTGTCGGCCTGGCCTTCAAGCTCGAAGAGAGCAACTTCGGCCAGCTAACTTACATTCGCGTTTACCAAGGCTCACTCCGCAAGGGTCTCAATGTATTCAACGCTCGTACCAATAAGAAGGTCAAAGTGCCGAGGATAGTACGCATGCACTCCAACGAGATGGAAGATGTACAAGAGATTGGCGCCGGAGAGATCTGCGCCGTCTTTGGCATCGATTGCGCGTCTGGCGACACTTTCACCGACGGTCAGCTTGGGTACTCCATGACATCCATGTTCGTCCCCGAGCCTGTTATTTCCCTCTCAATCAAGCCAAAAGACAACAAAGACCTTCCGAACTTCTCGAAAGCAATGGCCCGTTTCCAGCGTGAAGACCCTACCTTCCGCGTCCACGTCGACATTGAAAGCCAAGAAACCATCATCTCCGGCATGGGTGAATTACATCTAGACATCTACGTGGAGCGGATGCGCCGCGAATACAGAGTCGCCTGTGAAACCGGGCAACCTCAAGTAGCATGGCGTGAGACCTTAACACAGAGAGTAGACTTCGACCACACGCTCAAGAAACAGACCGGCGGTGCTGGGGATTTTGCCAGAGTAGTCGGTTACTTGGAACCCAGCGGCGCTCTAGAAGAGAACAAATTCGAAGACCAAGTCAGTGGCGGCAGTATATCCGAAAAGTTCCTCTTTGCATGCGACAAAGGCTTCCAGCTCTCCTGCCAAAAAGGCCCGCTAGTCGGGCACAAAGTGCTAGGAACCCGTATGATCGTCAACGACGGCGCAACACATATGACCGATTCCAGCGAAATGGCCTTCAAAAACGCGACACAGCAAGCTTTCCGCAAAGCGTTCAACCAAGGCCGTCCGCAAGTGCTCGAACCGCTAATGAAGACAACCATCACAGCACCAAATGAGTTCCAAGGAAACATCGTGGGCTTGTTGAACAAACGAAATGCGTTGATCAGCGACACGGAAATCGGACCTGAAGATTTCACGCTGTATGCTGATTGCAGTTTGAACGGAATGTTCGGGTTTAGCACGCAGTTGAGGGCGGCGACGCAGGGAAAGGGAGAGTTTGGGATGGAATTTAGTCACTACAGTCCTGCGCCTATGCAGTTACAGTAAGTTCAGCTCCTCTTTGCATTTTTTGTCCGAGGGGCTTGCTGACTGGGTTTGCAGGAAAGAGCTAGTGGCGAAGCACGAAAAGTCTTTGGCTGAGAAGCATAAGAAGTAACCAAAGCGCAGAAATAGGCGCTTAGCGTGGAACTCAGACCTCGTATGTACACTAATATCACTAACGCTGGATGTGAGTATCTCTCACTCTAGTGTAATGGGACGAGAGCATCTAGATGGCGTTTGTTGCATCTCGTGAGCGTGCCATACTATTTGTTCTAGACTTCATCTGATATATTTACCTTGTGTGACTTATCATGTCATCCTCGGTGCTCTGCCACATCATGTGTCTCTATAATATCACAGCAAGAATTGTATGTCAACGTTGTGACGGCCTAGGGCCCGATTCTCATCCCTGTATCCAAGTAACAAGTCCCTGCACAAACGACGCAAGGGCAACGATACCCGCGCTAACAGCAATACCGACGTCGGCATTATGAGAGCAGATGCCGACCCCGATCCCCAAGGCAGGCGAGAAGAAGAGGAGCAGAATAAGCAGCCAGGCGACCTTGGCTCTGTCGATGACCCGTCTGACGACGATGACCTCCTGGCCCTCATGCTCAATACAGGTGCTAGTGGATTTGTCGTCGACATCGTTGCTGAACTGTGCCGGTTGGTGACCGAGAGCCTTGTCGTTGTCAGCTGTTGCAGAGCCGAAATAGTCGGCGTTCAGGGGGTAAGATGCCGAGCGTAAGAGCAAGTGAGGGTTGTGGAGTGATTCCGTGAGTAGGAGGTCGAGGGTGAAGTCTTCGAGATAGACTCGAGATGGCGAGATTGGTGGTCCTTGCTTCCCGCGGGAACGCGGTCGCGGTCCGCAATGTATGACCTTTGAGAAGAAGTGTGAGCGGAAGGAAAGAACTCAAATTATCTACCGGAAATTCGGTGTACCTGTTTGACTCTGGCAGTGCCGACGACGAGACCCATTAGAAGCCTTCCGACTAGTCTTTGGTGCCAGCGTTTGCTGACAGCCCGACAGATTTGCCTCTTTGCTGAGCTGAGGGCGAGATCTCCATCTTCTTCTTTGATGGTGGCGTTGATCAGGACTGCCCGTCCGTCAACATGCTGGACGGCAATAGGACAAAATCTGCCATCCTCGGAGCCTAAAGATGGTTGGTAGCCATTGCCCTGCTTGATGGAAGCGGTCACCCCTGTTTCAAGTTCAATATCAATATCTTTAAGCATTGTTTTATAGAGCTCTTTGAGCAAGAACCGGAGGAATTTGAAGGGATGAAGAGGAGCGGAAGGATGGCAGAGTCTGTATATATTACTGCCATGCATGGTCATGCCTTTCACTCAATGTGGACACCGCGCGGGAATAAATCGCAGTGAAATGGCAGACGGCGCTGAGAGACCCAGAAATCGCCAAAAACTGAGCGAAGGAGAGAAAAGGTATACGCACCACAGGGCTGAATTTCCAGGTATGGAACCATTTTGATGGGCGAAGGTACTGAGCGAAGCTCAGCGAATATAATACTGCCATGCATGGTCATGCCTTTTACTCAATGTGGACACCGCGCGACATCCAACCCATCGTATGCCAGTAAAACGAGGGAATAAATCGCAGTGGAATGGCAGACGGCGCTGAGAGACCCAGAAATCGCCAAAGAATTGAGCGAAGGTGAGGAAAGGTACACGCACCACAGGGCTGAAATTCCAGGTATGGAACCATTTTGATGGGCGAAGGTACTGAGCGAAGCTCAGCGAATATAATAATACCATGCATGGTCATGCCTTTTACTCAATGTGGACACCGCGCGACAGCCAACCCATCGTATGCCAGTAAAACGAGGGAATAAATCGCAGTGGAATAATAGACGGCGCTAAGAGACCTAGAAATCGCCACGAACTGAGCGAAGGTGAGGAAAGATACACGCACCACAGGGCTGAAATTCCAGGCATGGGAACCATTTTGATGGGCGAAGGTACTGAGCGAAGCTCAGCGACCGTGAATCATGCGCAAGGTGGGCGTGGAAAGGCAGGGATTGGCTCGAGGCGCGCCATCAGTCGGGATACCAGCGACAAGGCTGCATGGAGAGCAGCGGGTGTTTAAACGTAGCGTACTCGTACTCCTTCCTGCTAACGCCACCATGCACGTTGAGCGAAGATGGAGAGCGAAAGTGGGGTTGCAGCCCGCAGAATTCCACTTTCATTATGACCAATCATCTTCACCCTTGGTCTTTCTTCTTTCTTCCTGCCTCTCTTTCGTCCATCTATTTGCTTTCTCCTCATGTCTTCTGATGCATTATATCCGAGTCCTCCGGGCTTACGCATCTGCTGTAATTCCTTCACGACATCTCAATCCCACTTGAGCAGGAAATCTCCTTTTTTAACATGAAGACGCCGAGTCAGCGGATATGCCAAAGGAGAAAAAGATCGCATACCGAAAATGCCACCAGTGCCGAAAGGATAGACAGAAAGTCAGATGTCCCCTCATTTCATGACAGTTGGCCCACTGACTGAGATATAGTGTCTGCCAGAAGACAGGACTTGGCCAGGAACGAAGTGTGAAAGATGCCAACATTATGGTTACGTGTGTTCGGCCATGAGAACGAAGCATGAAGAGTCTTCGGCCATCCCCGATGTTAGCCCGAGAATTTCACCAAGCCTACCAACTACGACACCATCAACTTCGCCTCAAGCTCGACCTCGGAGAAGCGAGATCCGCTGGTAAGTGAACACCATATGGCTGACTTCCCTTCCAACCCCGCTGACAAGCGATCTTAGCTTGCAGGACCTCGGAGACCTGCGGCAGCTGTCCACATCACACTCATGCCCTCTGCTGCGGGATAGTGATCGCGGTGGTGCAATTGCCGGATTTTTGGACGTAACTCTTAGCGTTGTGGTGCAAGAAACCATGGCTTGGGCACGGCAGTACGAAGCCGATGGGCGATACAGAGACGCGGAATACCTGTTTCGTCGAGTATCTTCTGATAGGAACATCTCAATGGAGAGTGTGGACCTGTATCAAAGTGAAGATGTCCTGCCTACCCTAGTCTCAGTCTACGAGAGAATGGGCGATTATCCAGCAGCAGAGATGGCCCAAGAAACGCTACTCAGACGCCTCTTTGCAGAAAATCCGAAACAATTCAGTGGTGAGCAGATTCGAGAGGTCAATGCCTACTCGAGACTGCTCTCCTATTTCCGAAAACGAATTCTTGATTTCCCAGCCGGTGGCCGAATGCCTTTTCCAGCATACATAGACTTGTCCATTACCCATCGAGCCGCGGTGTTGGACATTGTCCCCCTCAACGAGGCCTTGCTTGAGCAGGGGCTGATCCCACTCGACCATGTTGCACCTTTCTATACTTCTTTGCATATTGCTGTGAAAGAAAATGCCCTCAATTTAGTCCGTTTACTCATCAGCAAGGGTGTTGTTTTAGAGAGTATAGGTATCATGTCCGACAGGCCTCTGCACATAGCGTCAAAATTTGGCACAATTCCGATGATCGAGCTGCTTCTGCACCACGGTGCTGATACTGCGGCTAGAGACAATTACGGTAGTACGCCATTACATCGAGCTCTGACTAGGAGGCCAACGGAACAACAAGAATTGATCCTCTCGATTGTAACTATATTGATCGATGCCAAAGCGAATACGGAGGCTGGAGACCGGTTGGGAGCGACAGCCCTACACGCTGCCATTTATCAAGATTTACAGACAGTGGCACGCTATCTACTTGAGCGAGGGGCCAATGTTGAAGCATCTGATTACCGGGGGGATACCTTGCTTCTCGCAGCCGTAAAAAACAAAAGAGAATGGGCAATAAAACTATTGTTGGAAAAGAAGGCGCAGGGAGCTACGGCTCTATACGTCGCCGTCAACCAGGGCCAGGAGTCGATAATCCAGACTCTGCTCGACCATGGCGCGATGACCAGGACCACAGTGGACGAGCAAAACTCACACGAGGATACAGTGTTACATTGTGCTGTCGGCGCAGCCAACGTAGCCGTCATCGAAATGCTGTTGAAGGCCGGCGCAGACATCTACGGACGAGATTACTTTGGTAACACAGCGCTACATGCCGCTATCCTAGAGGGTCGAGAATCCATAGTGCAGCTGCTTCTGGACTTCGACGCTACCCAGATGAACTCTGTAAACTTTTCAGGAAATACAGTGTTGCATCTCGCTGTCGTTTTGCCACGTCGAAGTATGATTCCAATCCTCCTCCGACATATCAAACCCGACAAGCTACCTATCATATGCCAAATGAGAAACAATCTGGGCTGGACGCCACTTGATCTAGCTCGTAATCTAGCGGACCGCGGAAAGGAGTATAGCGACGAAAGATCCATACTGTACCTGCTGGAGAACGCTTTGAAACTGAGCCATTCCTTTATTGAAAACAAAAATTGAGATGGCAAGAAGCGATTGTGGGCTGGGGTCCACTTCCTTTGCGTGGCATCGGGTAGAGAGACGTAGACAGAGGCCATTGTATGGGGAATGAGATTGTGTCTCACGACACTGCTTGGAAATGATGGAAGGCTCCATGATTGGGTATGTGGCTCGATACCCCATCAAGCGCTGGCATGAGTTGGTTTGTCCTCAGTGCTCAGTGTGCCCAAGGATAGATCCGGAGAATGTAGATACGCTTGAGGATGGACATCAGATTGAGAATGAACATGGATGGGACTAGGAGAGAACTGGGTAGATCCTCGGGGGTTGAGAGGCGGTGCACCCGTATATCGTCAGATGCGGACAAGCAAGCAGCAAGGGAACCAACAGGAAGTCTGAGGGATATTCCAGCAGAAGGAATGATTCTACGGAGAACGATGACTCCTTTGTCAAGTCCGTTCGTGATACTACCGTCCTACACGCACCTCCTCTGACATATGGACCAATTCTCACACGATTTTTCGATGACAAAAACACACTCTTTGACAAATTCGCGGGAAGTCCATCAACAACCATGCATCATTCCTCCCTGCAGATGTATCCATCCCCGTATTACTCTCCACCTAGACCGATTTTGGAGTCCTTAGGCCATACTCCGTCCTCGGTCATCATTGCAATAATACCAAGCGTGTAAGGGCCGACATCTGGAAGGTGACGAAGAGCACGGATCTCCTTGCGCTGAGCACGGTCAGCTTTGTGACAATCTCCGTTGTTTGCTGTGTGCACTTACTAGATCAGTAGCCCATTGAGCCCACGCGGGGGGATCCTCGGTCCTAATCGCTAGGTCACTGTAGATCGTAAGCGTGGAAATAGCGGCGTAGTTGAAAGGGTGCCTCACTAATCGGTACTTCCAGTGGGAATGTATCGGATGTTTGGAATGTCTTGCTTAATGACGGCTTTACTGGTAGGTTTAGACGAACGGCTAGTTGCCTTAGGAGCAGTGGGAGCTGCCTTAGGAGTAGTGGGAGCACCGTGATGCTCAGTCACCCTTGGAGCAGTGGGAGCGTAAGGATGTTCAGTCACTGTAGTAGCACATGTAACCCCGCGACGACGCTTTGCTGCAATCTTCATAGCATCGGCGGGATCAGAAACACGACGCTTGCGCTTTCGCTTGGTAGGAGCACCGTGGTCGGTATTGCTTTGGGGGTGGACAGCCTCGTGGGTGGTCGAGTTGGCTTTGACTGGAAAGACGGACTGGCGAGCGACCTGGGCATCAGGCCGTGCCATGGTTGCCTTGGATTCTAGTGTCGCGGCTGATCCTTGAATAGGTAGAGAGGATGTTGACGTATCGACTTCTGTGGATTGGTGCGTTGCACTAACTGTTTGAAGCGGGATCGTGGTTTGTGAAAAGTCCCTGGTCCCATAAAATCCGCTGCTATCCACCGAATTAGCAAATTAAGAGGACTATAGCTGATGGAATCGACTTACTTCACTCCCTCAGCTTGGCATTCCAAGATTCTCGTATCAATGTATGCACATCGCATGCATCTGCTTGCTCGTCTTTTCGCAACGATGCAGTCTACATTATTCTCAACACACTATAGGAAATGAGAGACTTAGTATATTTGGTGGCCTGGAAGTACCCTGATCGCGACACTGAATAGAAACTTTAGGTTCAAGATATACCTACCAAGTTACAAGGTGCAGCTGAGAGCCTCCCATGCTCAAAGATGTGGAAGGCACATTTAGTTTTGTAATCGACCAAGTTCGCCAGAGTTACGCCTTGAAGGTATGCCGGTCGCTGTAGAGGCGGTGTGTTTAGGGCCATTGACGTAGAGATAGTGTCAGATTGGACAACTTGTGATAATGCGAAGAGAAAATGAGGAAGTGGAGGATGTCTATGAAAATGAGGCGACTGGCAATGTTGAGAAGACACACCGCAAAAGGACGCTAACGGCATCGAGGATAGTTCGAAAACAAGAACAACACTCAGACTGAGGACTCATTTCGAACACATTGTCTTCCATGGAACATCCAAGAAGCGCAGACTCAATCCCCCGTCCGAAGTCATCCTCACATAGAAGAGTCAGTCTCTAGCTTTGAGCATGAAACTGTGTATGCTAACCAAAGATTAGGAGTTATGGACTGGGGATCCTTGCCTCTGGCAGCTCACGATGTTTCCCCCAACTTCTGTGACTTCAGCATACAAGAAGATCTGGACTATGACATCACTCAGCAAGCTGAATACCAAACGCTCGGTCAAGCGTTCGAAGATGTTATGAATGAAATCGAGATGGATGCTCATTTGCCCTACACAGAGTCAAATTACACGGAACTTCAACATGAGCAACAGCAATATTCCGGTGAGATGCAACCTGGAGCAGAACCTGTCTCCATGCAAAATAACCCAAATCTGGTCGACAACGATACTTATACCACGTTTTGTGGTGTTTACTCACCTGAAAAGCTGTCTCCCGTGAGGAACAGTCGAAACACAGACTCACCGTATCACTGCCCACGGTATGACAACAAACTAGCTGCACGCAACAATGTAAAAGAACGTTTCCCACACTGCATAACCAAGGATGGTAATCCAGACGCACTGAGGTGGAATGGTCATACCAGCCTTAAACCACTTTGCAAAGGGGAAATGAGAGACAAAGCGCGCTGTGACAGGTTTCGTGACAGCCTTGAAGCATGGAGTGGTGTTGCAATCCCCTCAAAGCTCTCGTGGGGTCAAGTAATTGTCAAGTTCGTGTCCTCGGTGAGAGTCTCCTCAGCGAGACGAGGAAACCATCTCTGTGCTGTCTGTGGCGGCGGAACCTTTTCAAAAATCGATCACGTCAAGAGTCACTTCATTGGATGTGTGAAAAGATATGGGAACCCTAAGGGAGCGAATTGGTATGATCGCTTGGACCCCAAGCACATTAAGAAACATTTACCAGGAAGGCCTGATGCCACTGTATATGCTCCACCAACCATGTAAGTATTTGGTGGAGAAAATCCACGACCATGGCTGACATGTGGTTCCTGAATTGAAGCGCGTCCAGTTACGCTCCTGTCATGCCTTTGGGGGATCAGGGGTCCCATCCAGCAGCAGCCTACACGTCCACGTGAGTCCTCCTTGGACATTCTTCCAAGGCTAGCACTGACGACTCATACAATTCAGCCCAGTCAACTATGTTCCAGCTATGTCGCAAGAGTACCAGTCGTCCCTTTCGGAGTACCCACCCATGTGAGTAACTCGTTAGGCGACTTCCCAGGTTGGCACTGACATTTCTTGCGAAACAGCCCGCTTGACTACACTCCAATCATGAATCACGGAGATCAGCCGCCATTTCCAGGAGAGTATCCGCCGATGTGAGTATCCTATTAAGCAATCTCCGGCGTTCGTTCTAACCACTCTTCTATTGCAGCCCCTTCGGATACACTCCAGCCTATCCACAAGAAAGCCGGTCATATCCACCAACAGAGCATCAATAAGAATACGCCTAGTTCCTTTCATAGCAAGGAACCGATAGCATAGAATGGCGTACGGAGAAGAAAGATGTGCAGGGTCGGAGAATGAGGTTGATTCTACATTTTCGCGCGATACCAAAGTGGGCCAAGTGCCTTGGCATCTTGATCTTCTACTCGAACTCTCCCCTCGATCATTGAGACATTCTCTATTCAGCAGCTTAGCATGATATCTTCTGTCAACAATAGGCTCGCAATGTCGTCAGTCGCTACCATTGAATCTTTCGCTCTGTTACGGTCCTGAAATGCCATATTCTATCAGGCTCGCTAAAAAGTCGTGAAATCATGACAAAGTGCTCCAATTCTCTTGCAGCACAGTATGTCTACAATGAAAAGGACAGCTACGATTGGGCTTATCTGTTTATCAAGATGCAAATGCTTTTTCGACCTTTTCGGTAGGGTTGAATCTCCCGAAAAATGCTGACCAATTCTTATTGGCCTACGCTTGATTGCATGCCTCGTGATTCTTCTTTGTTTGCTGTTGATTTTGCAAACTTGCCCAAGAACGTTCCTTCATAAGACACTTTGTACGACCGAATACGACATAGCACTTTTGAGAGCTATTTGTGGCACGCTACTATTGAAGATACCAGTACCAATTGAGACTCGCTTTCGCAACCCTTTGCGTCCAGCTCACTATGCAGAGAACCCAATCTTACAGAAATCCCCGTATCGCTACCTCTCAGTCCCACTCACTGAGATTCCGTCGAGCAGTTACGCGAAATCCCCTCGATTTCACCATGGAGCAACACATAGTAGAGCAATACTTGGCGAGGATAGGATACGCTTCAGGCCCAGAGCAACAATTACCAGAGCCAGAGCCAAACCCAAACCCAAGACGGAATTTTAGACTAGCGGCGATTGAGGAAGTCCAGGCACAGATTCTAGACCAGCTCCAAGAGCAATATGCAGCTCAACAACAAGCTGCCTCTACCATCTCATCAAGACCAGCGATCCAAAATTGCAGTCCGGACCTACGCGAGGAAGCATCATCGCCATCTATTTTCCCTGACATGTCTTCCACAGCTTCCACGCCTGGTACAGAAGCTGACTACCAGCATTGGGAGCCTAACCTCGAGCGCGAGTCTCTATTACCCACCCCGCCTTCGGCACCCCCAACAAAGGCCGAAATACTTGTAGGACTACATTCTGAGCTCGAGCGCCGTCAGAAGACATGCCTGGGGATCGAGCGTCAGATCAAGGCTTGCCAGAAAGCTATCCGGACTCATCCGTCTAGGCAGAAGAAGATCGAGAAGGAGTATGACAAACGGATCGCGAAATTTGGGAAGCCAGTGCCTGGTGAAAAACAAGAAACGGTCGATGCCGAGAAGCAGAAAGATGCCAAAACAGCAGAAGAAGCCGAAATCGAGGAAATGAGGGATATCTACAAACAATACGATCGCGATTTATCTGGAATCCCGACCGCGGAGTCGGTGGATGCTTTCTTCGCCGTCATCGCTAACACTGAAAACCACCTCAAGAAGGCTGAAGAAGCGAACAAGGTTGCAAAGAAGCGAGAAGCAAGATTGGAGGAAAAGCTTTACGAGGCAAGGTGCGCAGTGTTTGAAATGGAGGATGAGATTGAGGAGGTGGAGAATGGAGCGACGGAAAAAGAGGTCAGGGAGCCGGAAGTGGAGAAAAGCAGGATTGAGGGTCACAAGAAGGGTGAGAGGAAGCCAAAGCGTGGGAAAGGGGTCAAAGATAGACAAAAAGGGGAAGGAGAAGGCGGCGATAAAAGAGTACGGATAAGACGTAAGAGGCGGTGGAAGATATCTAGCAAAGCTGGGAAGACGAGTTCAGATATTGCTTTGGATAGCTAGGATACCACTCCACACGAAGAAGCCCTGTACGCCGGCGCTATGCATCGTCCAACCCTCTTCCTGCACATGCTTCCACAACGCCATTGCATGTGCCTTTACCGAAATTACGGCTGAGCTTTCCCCTTCGTACGCCCTTTGGCATTGCCCTTAGCACTGCCATGACCGCGTTTCCGTGATTTTGTAGGAGCCTCGTATTCATCATGTTTGTCCTCGCTATCGCAATTAGAATCTGGTGCAGAGACTGGAGCAGCTCGCTTCTTCGAATTGCGCTGCGGTTTCTTCCTTGGCTCAGTAGCTCCGTCCGTTGTTCCAGTGACGTCCCCATTGCCAACCGCTGCGGGCTCCGCATCGACTTCGGCATTCGTCTCGCCTTCTCCGATGGTCCTGTTTCTGGCTTGCTCGTGTAATCTTCCCAATGCCGTCTCCATTCTCTTACTCTTGCCATCCAACCTCCGTCTCGGTGCAAAAGCAGACCCACTTCCACCATTCGACTTTCCACCAACCCCAACGCTGCCACCAAAAAATTGCGTAATGTTCGCTTGTGTCCCCTCGTTCTCCCGACGGTTCATGTCCTTAATAACGGGTACTAGGACCTCATCCGTTCTCTCTTGACTCCATCCAATCGTAGCCATGAGGAATGACCTTAGAGCGTCCAAGTCAGGTACGCCCCATTGGAATGGCGAAGGATCCTTATCGACTTCAGGGTGCAGATAAGCTTGGTCGACACGCAGGTCTGGAAAAATGGCGGGTAGAAAAAGCTTGGAAGCATTCTTTCTGAACTTGCGGCGAAATGGATTTGCAGCGTCTTCTGCGGACAGCTTTTGGCCCATTTGTACTGTGCCCCACCATTCTGAGAATTGCTCCAACGTCTCGAACTCAGACAGAATCTCCAGGGCTGTTACTGGACCAACGTTTGGCAGACCCTCAGTGTAATCACTGCCAAGTAAATGTGCTATGCGGATGAGCTTTTCGCGGTCAAGAGAGTACTCTTTCTCGAGGTCTGAAGAGAGGTAGCATTCGACGAACTTGGCTTGATTAAACATATTCTTATAGACGCGTGTGCCACCGAAGAGGAAGACATCGGAATCGTCTGTTACAATACCGTCAACAATGCCAAGGTTGACGAGCTCAGCGCACTGAGCTTCGGCTTCCATAGGCGCGGTGACATAAGGTAGACCAAAGAGCTTGAGAAGTTGTTGGCACTCGGTGACCATAATATGCGTAACCTCGTCGGCGTCACGGCGGTCCTTCTTTTGCTGGTTGCGGAGCTGACGTAGTTCTTTCTCGTAATCCTCAGCGTTTTGCAATTGAGTTTTGGAGTTCAGTGTGGACGCAAATCGCGCATGCTCTTCTGCCTCGATGGCTAGTTGCCTCATCAGATCCTCCTCTTCGGGGTCGGAGTAAATATCTTCATCCTCGGCTGGTAAATCCTCGAGTCGTGGGCCAATAGAGGACTGGCCTCTCTTTAGAGAGGGTGGTGGTTGCACTTCGCTGTTTGGAACGGCAGCAGAGTCCTGTGGCGAATTCCGCGAGCCCGTGACATCGATATTCTCAAACTCAGACAAAGGTGACCCTGGCTGTTCCTGTAATTTGCCCCCAGCTGGTTCTCGATCATCAGTTCCAATTCGTGGCACTCTCGTATCTGCCTCGGGCTCGCTCTCAGGCCAATCTATGGGCTCCTCGCTATCTGAACCGTGTTCCGTTGCTTTCCCATTCCCCGCGCTAATACCTTGCATCTGGTTATTCACGGCATTGAGGTTATTAGGAGGCAAATCTGATGATGCAGGCTCGGCTCTGGAAAGGTCTGCTACATCTCCCATCCTGACTTCAGGATCAACAGGCCGGGTGTCTCCCACAATGACATCGTCTTCGTCCCCTTCGTCGGATGACTCAACATCAATGATCTCGTCAACTTTTTCTCTTGGCGCCTCTAGATCGATGACTTCCCCAGTCTCCTGCCGCTTCAAGACTGCCGCACGAGGAGAAAGTAGGGACAACCTGTCGGAATCGCCACCTTCGTATTGCTTCTCCTCTATAGCTTTTTGTGCAGCAGTAGCTTCACGGATGTCACCAGAGAACCAGGGCGGAAGTGGCTGGGCGGGTTTTTCATTGTCAGGGTCCTTCTCAAAGCCTCCTGATGACTCTGCTGGGGCTTGTTTCTTCTTTCTTCCCAATATCGATGTGCCTAGACTTAGCGACTCGAATGGTAGGGGACCATTAAAACCAGATGGTAGCGAAGATGCCACTGACGTTGCAGAGGGCGCGGCAATAGCTGTTGAGGCTGCTTGTGAAGAAGTCAGCTCTCGAGGGTCTCTTGACGTCTTGTCCATTACCTTTAAGGCAAATGGCCGCGGACCATCCTGGGTTTCATGCTTGGTGCGTCTCGAGTCCGCCAATGTAGCTTGCGGATCGATATCGTTTTCATCATCACTATCGTCCCCGAAAGGCTTAGGAGCTGATCCGTGAGCTCTTGCGTTTGCTAGATGAGCAAAGTCACGACCGGCTTTGGCATTTTTTTGATTGAACTCCAGAGGTTGGTCGATTCTAGGGCCTGCCAAAGCCGAATTCGAGAAAGATGGCATGTCTAAATCACTAGCTGAATCATTGTCTGGATCCTCGAGGGACATTGCAATCGCTCGGTTTAGGTCGTCGTCTTCATCTTCAGCCGGAGGCAGCACATCCTCGAAAAGATCGTCCATATTCTCATCATCATCCTTACCATATTCGTTGTTTTGCTGAGGGACAAAGAGCGAGTCGAGCCCCTCTTCAGCCAGATCTGGATCCGCTGCTGCTCTCTTCACACGCGCCGCCTCCATTCTCGTCTCGTACAGAGCTCGTCTGCGTTTCTTGATCTCCTCGGACTCGAACGGAACGTTGTCTTTGCTTGCATCTAGTGGCCGATCTGGACGTTTAGGCAACCGATTTAGACCTTCAATTGGAACATCCTCGAACCCGTCATCCTCCCAGGCTTCGTCTTCTTCCATAGGCTCATCTTCCTTTCCGAAACCTTCCACGTCTATGGGTTTGCTCCGCTCTCCTTCACCCTTGTTGCTCACCACTCCCAATGCCCATCCACCCTCGACACCATCATTCTTTACAAGCACATACTCCTTCCCTTTTTCTCCCGCCACCCGTCCTCCATCGTTCATACCGAACATTGCATCTTCTCCATTCATTCCGTTGAGGTTCATTAAACGTTGGGTGAGCTCGTTCCTCTCCTTGACTCGGTCAATCTGGAACCTGGAAAACGCCATCCTGTCTGGAAACATGGTGTCCAATTGCTCTTTGCTATACCCCATCCTTAATCTTGATCGTAATCTGGCTGCGTTCAGGATATTGTATCGATCACTAGCTGGCAGACTCAAGAAGAACGGACTATTAAAGTCGATTTTGCTAAAGTCATAGATATTCACATCTTCGCCTGTATGGAACTGTCTGGCATACTCCTCCAGCTCTTCATGGCTCATGATCCTTGGGTCATTCGGAGCACCCATGTCTGCCAGATCTATATCGAGATTCGGCAGGTGGTAGGCGTCTTTCTTCTTGAAAGTGCGATTCTGCTGTCGCTCTTTCTCAGTCATCTGAAGTTCGTCGACGTAGACCAAATTTTCAGGGACTTCCTCCTCTTGATCTACCGGCGGCCGATCTCTTTCCTCCCTCCGCTTTTGGTCATCCTCCTCGGCCCTCCTCTGCATCTGCACTGCCAACAGCTTCCCTGCCGTCCGTACCGCATCCTCTCTTCTCCCCTCTCTTCTTGCCTTGCGTCCACTAACAGTCTGCCTCTTGAGTAATGGTGCGCCTCCATCGAAGACGAACACGGGCTTGATCCCGAAGAACAAGAGCTTGCAGATGCGGCGAAAGAAGCCTACAACATGAGAGTTACGCAGGGCATTCCCTTCCTTATCACGGACTGCTTTGAGGAACTGGTAGATCCAGATGGAGGCATCGACCGCGAGGCGTTTCTTATTGAGCGTTTCGATTTTTATAGGGCGAGCGCAGGGCTGAACGACAGTCCAGAGCCCGGTGACACCCATGGCGAATCACTTTCGTAGGCGTTCAAATAGGGTGAAGAATATTATATTTCCAAAGTTTCATAGTACATTTTCAACTTTGGCATTCGAGCAATACATGTGCTCGAGCACAAGAGCCTTCAGAAGAACCCATGTTTTATCATAACGCGAAATCGAAAGACCGAGACTGAGGGACTGTCTCAATCAAGATAGAGATAATACTGGTGCCTAGAAGATTGGCTGGCAATCATAGACCATTGGTATATCTGCAGGTGATGGTATAATTGATAGAACGCTAGCCACCGTAAATTACTTTAAAGTGGTATTTTAGTCGCGCATCACGGCACGCGAACATAACTGCGGAGTAGGTAAAAGTGCAACGGCAACCGGTCTCCTAATACGACTTTGGATTGACACTGTCAGCTCCGTGATCTTCTGTGCTCCTGATCCATAATCATTCCGTTCCTCTAATTTCCTGCATTGTCTATCTATCGAACAACAGTTGATTCAAATGGTGGCTTACCCCCTCATAAAAGCGGAACCCTCGTCAAGCTGAATCTACTGGGAGCTAAACCTCGCTGCATCCATTTCCCCCCCCCCAAGCATCGAAGCGGCAATACAGCCTATTACGCAG
Organism: Letharia lupina; assembly: GCF_014066315.1. NCBI lineage: Eukaryota > Fungi > Ascomycota > Lecanoromycetes > Lecanorales > Parmeliaceae > Letharia > Letharia lupina. The sequence goes on from NW_023502974.1 coordinate 416,560, forward strand.
CAATGAAGGCCTCACCCTTACTCATATCTTGGCACAATGACAATTTGCCAATATACTCGGTACACTTTGAGCCCCATGGAAAAGGTCGACTTGCAACGGCTGGCGGAGACAACAATGTCAGGCTGTGGAAAGTGGAAAAGGATGGAGAGGAGAGGAATGTCACATATCTTACTACACTCATAAAAGTGAGTATCTGTGAAGCTCTCAATGCCATTGCTAAATGTATTGCAGCACACCCAAGCGGTCAATGTCGTCCGCTTTGCTCCACGTGGTAGGATGCACCCATAGATAGCGATAGGCAACGGCTGAACATGAATAGGAGAAATGCTTGCAAGTGCTGGGGATGATGGAAACACTCTACTCTGGGTACCATCAGAGACCCACTCTCACACCCCTGCTTTTGGCGAAGACGCACTCGAAGACAAGGAGACTTGGCGGATCAAACACATGTGTCGTTCTTCTGGCTCGGAGATATACGACTTGGCTTGGTCACCTGATGGAATTTTCTTCATCACTGGTAGCATGGACAATATTGCACGCATATACAATGCTCAGTCTGGTTAGTACAAATTTCCTTTACCCGAATGTCAGGCAAAGAACAGACTTGTCCCTTTTCCGTTATGTTCATGAATGGCCTACTTGATTGTTGTCTTTCCTAAGGCTAAGGCAAACGAAAGGCTTACACCCCCGCAGGACAAATGGTACGGCAGATTGCAGAGCATAATCATTACGTGCAAGGAGTGGCTTGGGATCCACTTAATGAATATGTCGCGACGCAGTCTTCCGATAGATCGTGTCATATCTACAAGCTAAAGACAAAGGACGGCCAATTCACACTCAACCAGTACAACAGAGTCACGAAAATGGATCTGCCTGGCAGGAGAATATCCTCAAGCAGCCCAGCGCCGCCAGAATCAGCCATGCGTGGCCACTTAGTGGGTGACGCTTCCTCGTTGGCCCCAGGATCACCTCAACCATCAATGCCGGGGACTCCAACATCCCTTGCATTGCCGATGAACCCACCGGTATTATCCCACAGTCGTCGCTCCTCTTTTGGATCGTCGCCCTCCATACGGCGATCAGCCTCTCCAGCGCCATCCATGCCTCTGCCTGCCGTACTGCCAATGGAGAAGTCCCCGAATCCCTACTTAATGGGCAGTATGGGAGTCAAGAACGCAGCCATATACGGGAACGAGACTTGCACCTCCTTCTTCCGAAGATTGACATTCGCCCCAGATGGAAGCTTGCTTTTCACACCAGCTGGCCAGTATAAGACCCCTCACCCAGCGGATGGAGCCAAGAATGCCGATGATGTGATCAATACAGTCTACATCTACACTCGAGCAGGTCTCAATAGGCCACCCATAGCGCATCTCCCGGGGCACAAGAAGGCATCCATAGCAGTCCAATGTTCTCCTGTCTTCTATACCCTTCGCTCCTCAACAAGGACTACTGCCAATATAACTATCGATACCTCATCTGCAGAAGAAGCTATAGCACCTTTGCCTGACTCTGTGCTCTCGTCGAAGCCTTCAACGCATTCAGCAATGGATCCACCGCCATCTACCGCGCCCTCTCCTATGGAATCCTCGCGGCCTACATCCTCACCAAGGCCGACAGAAACCGACCCTGCTTCGATGCAAGGGCCCACCGCAGCGTTTGCTATGCCGTACCGCGTCGTGTACGCTGTCGCTACACAAGATGCCGTGCTTGTGTATGACACTCAACAGATGACACCACTGATAATGATCAGTAATTTACATTTTGCCACTTTTACAGACCTGACTTGGTATGTTCCAATTTCGATGTCATCTTCTGCTCGGCAGCTGTTGGGAACGTTATCCCTATTTTCAGCAATCGCCTAAATTCATTCCATTTCAAAGAGAAATTAGTTCCGGCTGTTGCCTTCTTCTAAACCTGCAACAGCTCATGCTCTTGTTTCAATCTGGTTCTTCGGGCCTAGTCCTTTTCGAACTAGTATTACTGCGGAGTCATACCTTGCGCAAGCTGACTTTATCACAGGTCTAATGACGGGCTGACGCTGCTTATGAGCTCATCAGACGGCTTCTGCTCCAACCTGACATTCAATCCTGGCGAGCTGGGACAGATCTATAGCGGGCACGTGCCCACTGCTCACCACCCTTCTCCGGCTATCTCGACCATGTCTACAGCACAGCCAAGTCCCACCACTGCGTCTGCTCCTCCTTTTGATAAACAAAGCACACCTGTGTTAGCACCTGCGGCCTCGCCCGCTCCTCTTCCACCGCCAAGTCCGACACGGTCTAATTCAACGTCTTCAATCGCTACGCAGTCTTCCCAAATGGTGAACAATCCTACTCCAACCCTAGGCAGTGTTCCGAGTGTCGCGGCTACGAATCCGTCATTCAATGGCCTTCCATGGACGACTCCGCCGCAGACGCCAATGTCAGGGGTAACAAGCCGTCCAAGTTCAGTGAGTGGCAGTGTACTTGGGAAAAGAGACACGAGTGAGTCGGAAAAGGAGGAGGCGGCAATTCCGAAGAAGAGGAGGATCGCTCCTACTTTGGTCCGAGATGAGGATCCTTCCATAGGATCTTGACCTAAGCGAAGTCGTTCCCTGTCTGTTTGAAACCTTTTCCTACCGCAGATAATGCATCGGACTTAGCATGGCGCTCGGAGGGACTGTTGGCTATTGACCAGTGACGGGCAATTCGCGTTGGACTGGGGCAAGGTATCTTACTGTCGTAAGCTTGGGTAATACGTGGCACCATACGTATCTAGCAAATGGGCTCCGGGTGTACCTGACTAGAAATTTATTGGCCTTAGCCTCTACGGCTGAAATACATGCAGATACTGTAGATACTCCTTGTCACATGATCATCTTCTGTGCGTAGTTGGGGGAGGTCGGGGGGGTTCAAGATCAACCGATATGACGCGCTTTTGCTGATCGTCAGGCCAACGTGAGGCGGCCCTAAAGCCACAAACCATCTCGCCGCTGGGGGCTCGTAACCCTGTTACCCTGGAGCCCTGTTACCCTGCACACCAACCCTCTCCCCCTTCCCTCCCCCCCCTCCCAAATCTTTTTTGTCCGAAATTAATACTTTACACTCAATAATACCGGAATCAATAAGTGGACCTTTGAAGAAAGTAAGTATACCTGCATTCATTATCATGTTATAGAGGATCGTGAAACACCAGTTCCGAATCCCAGACGCTAATCAGGGTCCACTAACGTCACCCGCTGAGCCTTGCAACTTGTGAACACGAACACACAAACACTCCATCTCACACTTTTCACCTTTGCTTACCTCTTCACTTGCGACAGAACAATTCGCCTTCACACAAACACTGATCCTTAAATCACACAACCATCCATCATGCATCGCACATACTCCATGCGACAGAGTCGCGCACCGACTGCCTCGCAAATCCAGAACCCACCCCCACCATCTTCCTCCACAAAGTCCGGTCGGTTCTTTGGAAAGGGCGGCGTTGGTGAGTCTTTCCCTCTGTGCTCTTCATGCCATAAGAACATTTGGCTTTCATTTCCTCGTTGATGGGCGCTTTGTGGAACTGGGCTCGTTGCTGCTGCGGCTGGATCTAAATGAGGGTCTACACCCGCTCGAGATGAGCCTCTAAAGGCCTGCACCATTACGCTCCTACCTCTAGAAATAACCTTCGGCTGAGTGCAGCTACGAACACTCCTACGAAATTGCACAAGTCATAATGTCCGCCAGAGCTACTGTGGGTTGGCTTTGGGCGAGAGCAAATTAAAATCTTCGTATTACAGTGCCGCTCAAGTTTGATGTCACAGACTAACGGCTCTCTTTCGTGGTGGTGTAGGTCATGCCTTTCGTAAATCCACCGCTGGCGCCTTCGGCCCAGACCTCGCAAAGAAGCTTGCGATCCTGGTGAAGATGGAGAAGAATGTCATGCGTAGCATGGAGCTTGTCGGACGTGAGAGAATGGAAGTGGCTGTAAGCTTTTCACGGCAAACCGCAGTTCGTGCAGTAACACTGATCGATAAACACAGCAACAACTCTCAATCTGGGGTGAAGCTTGTGATGACGATGTTTCGGATGTTACGGACAAGCTCGGTGTCTTGATCTACGAAGTTGGCGAGCTTGAGGACCAACTTGTCGACCGCTACGACCAATACCGTGTGACCATTAAGAGCATTCGCAACATTGAGGCTTCGGTTCAGCCCAGCAGAGACCGTAAGAACCGTCTTGACTCCAATCTCAAGCTTTGAGCTAATGAATCTATTCTCTAGGTAAGCAGAAGATCACCGATCAAATCGCCCAGCTTAAGTACAAGGAGCCCAACAGCCCCCGCATCGTTGTTCTCGAACAGGAGCTTGTCCGTGCTGAGGCAGAGTCTCTCGTTGCAGAGGCCCAGCTTTCCAACATTACCCGTGAGAAGCTAAAGGCAGCTTTCACTTACCAATTCGATGCTCTCAAGGAGCATAGCGAGAAGCTCGCCATCATTGCTGGATTCGGAAAGCATCTTTTGGAGCTTGTCGACGATACCCCAGTGACTCCAGGAGAGACTCGCGAAGCTTATGATGGCTACGAGGCTAGCAAGGCGTAAGTCTGACATTCATTTCCGAGCCATTGCTCCGTTTATTCGGCCCTTGCTGATCCTCGTGCAAACATAGTATTATCCAAGACTGCGAAGACGCCCTTACCAACTGGGTTACTGCGAACGCTGCCATCAAGCCATCCCTCAGCACTCGCGCTCGCAACCTCTCCCAGCGTCGTAAGAGCAACATGGGTGAAGGCGTCGGCCACGACCTCTCTGGCCAGGACAGCAGCATGAAGGACCGTGAGAGCGGACTATGGGTCCCAGCCGGCGCGCACCGCGAATATTCAAATGAAGAGGAGGAAGAAGAGGAGGAGGAAGAGGAGCCTTCAGCTGAGACAAGAGGACGCGAGGAGGAGAGACCAGCTGAGGCATAATTGCAAACATGAACGGCGAACGGGCGACGGGGGAGGTTCGAAATACCCAGCTCTGATGTTGAGAAGAGCAACGCGGTTTCCTTACACTACTTGCATTTCCTATTGGTTACGTCCTGCACGAGGAGGTAATGGATGAGAAGCAGGGAGATGCGCTGTAATAATACTCTATCTTGTCTGCTTGTCGCCACCCTTCTAGATAGCAAACAATCCGATGATTTAGCTTGCAAACATTGTGCTCATGATTGCATTCTATATGACTCGACATGCTTCAAATGACCCTGTGAAAATCCTCGATCAAGAAGTCATTACTCCGTACCTGCTCATGGGCTTGGTAGGAGCAGCAGCAATTGTGATCCTCGTATTCGAGCAACGGCCTCAGCATTACAACGAGCGCGCTCTACATCTCCGCGCCAACCGTATGATATCTAGCTAGCCACCGCTCTCACCTCATATAGCCATGCTGAACTCCTCCTCTCCAGAGCCCGAGGACTCCGATCACCAATCCACTCCGCATGAGTTCTTTACTAGACATACGACGCCTCCACAGTCCTTACGAGCCTCCATATCCCCACCGCCCTCTCGGGCCAGAAAAACCACGCTTCATCCTATAAGCTACTCTTCTGGGCAAGACCCACGTTCAGCCCATCAATCAGAAGACACCGCGGCCTCCCTCGCAGCAGTCGAAGCAGGGGAAGCTCAGATCCGCAATCACCTCGAACATTTCTCCTCCCACCTCTCTGCTTCCGCCAAACCGTCTGCACCTCTCTCAATTCATGCTTTCGAGGATCTCTACAAGCGAAACCAGCACGAGCATGGGCGCCATTGGGTTATACATCAGCATGATCACCCTGTTGCAGGCGTCCACTACGATCTAAGGCTGCAGATCAATGAGACGAGCTCGATCAGTTGGGCGATTATGTATGGGCTGCCGGGAAACGCTAATAGCAGGAGGTTGAGCAGGAATGCGACAGAGACGAGGGTGCATAACGTCTGGGTATGTGGATAAAGGGGAGCTCATTTCTACGGACTGGATGCTGAGCTTGTCGAAGAACCACCTCATTGAGACTGCTTCCGCGTCTACGGGGAGCCTACTCGTTTGGGATACTGGAGAATACGAGATGCTGCCATATCATGAGAACATCGAGCGGGTGACCGATGACGAGCTGTCAGGCGACTCTGATGGGGATTGCAAACCTTCCTCGAACCTTTCGGACAGTGAAAAGCTTCACGCAGCTTTTCAAAACGTGAGTGCCTCCTTTGTACATCTACAGCTCCAACGGTGCTAAAGCCAGCTCAGCGCAAGATTCGGGTTCGCCTCCATGGGACCCGTCTACCACCAAGCTACACCTTGTCCATCCGTCTCCTGAGTTCGGAAAATCGCCATGAACAGCCTGCCAAACCATCCAGGAAACGCCGTAGGAAAGTCTCCACGGATAGGCCTTTAGCACAAGCAACTCCGCCTACCTCTGATCTCGATGACGATGAGGTAGTGCCTGACGCTCACCCTAAATCAATGGACGTATCTTTGTTAGCTTCTGAGCGCGAGATTGCGGAGCAGGAAGATGAGGAAGTCCGCCTCACCAACACATATCCTGGCGCTACCAACAGCATCGGCTCAATTCATCAACGAAGATGGTACCTTTCAATGGACCGGTACGCTTCTGGCTTTTGTCCGGTGCGGATAGGAAATCGTAGTGAAGGCGGCAGGAGAATGTGGATGAGGAGAAGGGAGGGTGAGAGGCTGCTGGGCTTCGAGCCGTTCTATGTCATGGGCAGAGAACTGGAGAGAAGTGTGGTGACTGGCAGGACTGCCGATGAGGTAATGGCTGATGAGGGAGTGCAGGGGTTTGTGGGGAGGAAAGGTTGGAGGCCCGTGACTGAGTGAAGCCACCTCGAACCAAGGTGGTCACGAACAACTTCGTAATATAAGCAGCAGTATTGGAACTTTCAATGCGTAAGTCAAAGCCGGCTTTTGCACCAAGGACCTCAGAAAATTGATCTTGGCCAGGGTGCTTCCCATCTCCTTCAAAATCTGCGGTTTCTGGAGCCATAGACTCTTACCATTGGCACTGGTTGTCGGCCAGAACCGCCCAACATGATCAAGTTTACCGCCGGTGTCAGGGAATATTTAATGCCGTGGCTTCACTCCTCTGCGAACCATCACCGGACTCTTCGCGGTCCATTACTTTACTCAGGGGCGCTAATGTCAGCTTCATCCGTTGCAGATTACCTCAAGAGTTATACGTTTCACCTTCTTTCATTTACGCTAACGCTCTTATATACTAACTTTAGTTAGACTATCTTCATGATGCATCAGATCCTTATTCCATATGCAACCCATCGAAGGACTATCCCGTTTGTGCCGACTAGTAATATTCTTCAAAATCGGGGAAGGTGCCTTGCGAATCGGAACCGCTCTTGGTCACTAGGTCCTCAGCCGCCCGAGCATGACCCCACGGTGGTGGTACGACGGTGCCCCCCTCTATTGATAGCTTGATGCATCCACATTTACTTCGATTGTTGAACATTGTTCCGCACGAGACGCAATGGCCAACGTAAGTGAGAGAGACTCATTGGCAGAACGCTTGGAGGGCCTTGCGCCTGCGATAGAAGAGATTCGCAACATCTCGGGTACTGCTGGAGTCTCCATTGGGGTCTTGCATCAGCAAGAAGTCGTTACCACTGCGGGCTTTGGATACAGAGACATACAAGCCAGGGAAGAGCCAAATGAAGATACTCTTTATTACATCGCAGCTCTCACCCAGTCGATAACCGCCTCTGGAATCGCTCTCTTGGTCGAGGATGGGAAGTTACATTGGGACAGCGCGATTTCCAATCTCGTTCCTAATTTTCAGCATCAGTCCCCGTTGATACACCATAACACTACCATTGGGGACATCCTAAGTCACCGCACAGGTCTCGAGCGGAAGGTCAGCCTCTGGATGGGCGAGCACAGTTTGCCGCAGGTTACACGTAACAAGTTCACGAAGACGGCTGCGTATCTTGAGCCCGTCCACCAACTTGGGTCCGAGTTCCTCGAGAATAATTGGACCTACGGGCTGACGGCCCAGATCATCAAGCAGCAAAGCGGACAAGACTTCAGCGAGTTCGTTGAGCAGAATATCTTCAAGCCGTTGAATATGGAGCGAACTGGGCTCGCTGGGAGTCGCCCCTTCCCCCTTGATGTTGACAATTTTGCAGAAGCATATATGTGCAATGGGGACACACCATACCGCTTACACAAGCCGCCTGTTGAGACCAGTCCAGAGCACGAAGCCACTGTTGGAATCAAAAGTTCGGTCAATGATCTGATCAAGTACTACATAGCGCTCCTCAATGCCGCAAAAGAAGAAGTTAGCTCAAGCGGGAGACATGAGCAGAGTTCGCCACTCAAGCAGGCACGAGAGCTATTCAGACCTCACACACCAATGGAAAGGCTACTCCCTAGCTTTGGCAAGACAGAGTACACCCTGGGCTGGGCGCAGGTAATACTTCCCAGCGCCCTCGGTGCCTTAAGTGGCAACGCCGAGCTTGTGGCGAAAATGCCTCGTATAGGCGAAGGGCTAACAAATGCTCCGCTCGTCCTCTATCAGTCTGGCAGCTTGGGCGGCTATCAGTCGTCCGCCATCTTGATCCCCGACACGAATTCGGCCATTGTCGTCCTCTCCAATACCCTTGCGAACCAGCATGCCGCAGATTGGATAGCACAAGCCGTACTTGAAGCGCTTCTCGACGTCCCACACCCCACTAACTTCGTGGCTCTAGCACGAGAGGCAGCAGCAGAGAACGCCATGCTCTTCTCTTACATGCGTCAAGTCATGGTTGCTGAGCGCGTTTTCGGGACCACATGTCGAAGCCTCGATACTTACGTTGGCATCTACGACAACGCAGTCAAGACATTCAGACTCGAAGTATCCTCTGGCGAAGCAGGACTGAGGATCTCCTTCAACAGCAGTCGTGATTGGTATAAGCTGAAGCACTACCATTACGACACTTTCTCTTTCGAGATGAACTACCTGGACTTCTTGAAGAAAGAGATGCGGCCCGTGACGTATTGGAGATATTTCCTGCTGGAGTTTCGTGAGGGTATAGAAGGGGCAGATGGGACCATTGGGATCATTGTATGGAGGCCTGATCGCATGGTGGAGAAAGGCGAGGCATTTGTGAAGCGGACGGCTGCTGAAGGAGTGGCGGAGGCCTCGCGAGCGGTGAGCTGAGCGAGAGAATAGGTTCAGGGACTGGGAAGATATAATTCTAGTGACGCTAAATGTTGGGTGGGTAACTCTTTAGGATATAGCGGATGGGTCATTGGGAGGGGTATCTTTGATCGAGGTGGTGTTGCAAGTTTTGGGCATTCAAAGGGGATCTACTTCGGTTTCTCAGGTCCACTGTTTTTCAAAGTTCCCAAGGCATCGGACTGGACGCTGCGATAGATCACCACTTACAAAGCTACAAAGCTTAGCAATCAGCAAAGTATAGTATTGGGCGACGAGACATCTGCTTGATTGCATGTCCAAGCCCCTGAGGAGTTGGAAATCGAGAGGCGAGGGCTCGAAACTCCGTGCCCATCTCCGTGCTCCTGGGGTTGAACATTTGACAACACAATCAATAGCTCAAATCTCAGTTCTGCAGGCGGTAGTAGCTTCTCATTATGGGGCGTAGTACAGCGACTCCTTAAGGTCTTCTATCTCCTCAGTATCTTACTGACCCATTCCCCTTCATGCTCTGTCAATCTGTACAAGTTCCGATGGTAGTAGAGTCATTGCTATCTACAATCTGCAGGCATTACAGCAGCGCGGTGGTAGTTCGAAATGTCAAAACGGATGCGGCTTCCTCTTTGGGAAGTGATCTGCATCGAAGAAATACGCGCGATGACCGGAGGCCCACTTTCGTCAACACACCGACAGACTCGACTAAGTAGTGACTCAGTCGCACTGCATATAAGCACGTTTGCCGTGAATCACTTCCCATCTCTCTTTCCTATCACTTCATATAAGTAACACCTCGTTCAATTCAAGATATGCGGGTGACTCTTCAAAAACATGGCCATCTAAGCCCGTTCAACCTGACTCACACAAATACGACGATCTTACAATGACAGGAGCATGAGATCGAGTCTTTGCGTAGATGAATAAAGTATATTGAGACCTTGAGGCAGAAATTTTTGCTCCCCACTTCCACGCTTTCTCGTCATTGGCTTGTCCCTCATGGAGCGCTCCCCAAGCCCCTCCTCCATTGCTGGCTTGACTGCCTTGGTACTGGTATTCTTCACGTCTGTTCCGGCCTTTTCGAAACTCTTCAAGAGCGCGACATCAGAAGCGAGGGATAATGCACCTAATGAGACCTCCAACTTATACGAAGACGAAGATGGCATTGCCACCGAGGAGACACAGAAAGGATATACTGCAGTCTTGCCTAAGTACTTCGCTTTGTTGTGCTCGGTAATGGGATTTTCAGTCTCCATGGGCATAGCAGTATATACAACAGTCCATCCGAGGTTAACACTATGCTTCGAGAATTGGCTGAGTGTCGGAACTTGGGTACGAATGCCGTCAAAACCCGTTGTTTATACTAATGAATGCTTCAACAGTCATGTCTCATCATTCAGACCGCATATATTGCCTTCGAGCGTGACCCAATAAAGAGGTACAACTATGGTTGCCTGAATGCATTGGCCTATGCTTTACTGACTGCTGCTACCTGCATCCGCCTGGTGATGCTCCTCTCGTATCTGTCTTCGCCCTGGTTCAACGACGCCTTAATTTGGTCAGACGTGCTCCAAATATGTGCTGCGGTATCATGCTGTCTGTCATGTCTGAGCTTGCCTAGACGTCCTATTGTCGAGGAAGGGGGCATGTTCGTCGACGGCCAGTACACCGTGTCGGCGCTCGGTCGGTATACATTCACCTGGGCAGGGCTTACGCTCATTTTAGCAAGGAAGAAGAAAACTCTTGGCTTAGATGACTTACCGAATTTGCACGTGGAAGGGCGCTCCGCCTACCGTCAAGAATACTTCAGTACATTGAAACCAAAGGATCAGCTGTGGAAGACTTTGGTCTTCGCTCATCTTCCAGAACTTCTCTTCCAGGCTCTCTTTACAACATTGCAGTCCGTTGCACAGTTCGTACCTCAGCTCGTTCTGTATCAATTGTTAAAGCGCCTCGAATCGCGTACTAAAGGCGCCTCAGCAGGCGGGTCGACTTGGGGATTGGTGATTGCCCTTGGACTGGCCATTATACTCTCAGCCTGGACTCAGGCTTGGCTACATTGGATAGTTTTGGCTAGACTAGGACAGCCACTCCGGACGGAATTATCGGCTATGATCTTTAGCAAAGCCACCCGTCGTAAGGATGTGAAAGGCGTGCTGCAACCCAAGCAGGCTACCGATGTTGATGCCGTGAATGGAACCAGTATTCCCACTGCTTTTTCAGGAATCAACGACCAAAAGACCGCGGAAACACATCCGATGTCGGGTTCGACCCCGGGTCAAGCCGAAACTGCGACGGCGGAAGACGCATCAGAGGAAGATACCCAGAAGAGCCGTCAGAGCACCATCAACCTATTGGTAAGGCTTGCTCCCGTTATCATACGCATACAAAATGGCTGAATACTCGTGGTGGCAGGGAGTGGACGCAAAGCGTGTCTCGGACTTTGCCATTTACTATTATCTGATTCTCCAAACAGTCGTCATGTTGACAGTCAGTATAGCGTTCTTGATCAAGCTGATCGGCTGGAAAAGCTTGCTCGCTGGACTATCTGTATTTGCGATCGCATTACCACTCAACATCTACACTTCGAAAAGCTACAGCGATGCCCAGGGGGACATCATGAAGGTCCGAGATCAGAAGATGATCGTCATTACCGAAGCACTCCAAGGCATTCGGCAAATCAAATTTTCTGCCCAGGAACAGCAGTGGCAAGAGAAGATCGGCAAGAAGCGTGACGAAGAGCTCGCAACACAGTGGAGGGTGTTTCGCTTGGATACGGGTCTACTTGCTATCTGGATTCTTGGACCGGTAATGTTAAGTGCTGTCTCTCTCTCCGTATATTCAGTACTCAACAGTGGTCTCTCGGCATCGGTGGCATTCACCTCTATCACGGTAATGGGATCGATGGAAGTTTCATTAGCTGTCTTGCCGGAGGTTATCGCGGATTGTCTGGAAGCCTGGGTGTCAGTCAAAAGGATCAATGAATACCTCAAAGCTCCAGAAAGGGACCCCTATATTATTTCAGGCGACGCCATTGATTTCAAGGATGCATCAGTTGCTTGGCCATCGGACTCACAGGAAGAGGATCCTGACCGTTTCATCCTGAAGAACATCAGTGTCCGGTTCCCAAACAAGGAGTTGAGCGTCATCTCTGGCAAGACAGGGTCGGGCAAGAGCCTCTTTCTGGCGTCGATCCTTGGGGAAGCAGACTTATTGGCTGGACAAGTCAGAGTTCCTCAAGCACCTTCTTTCGAAGAGCGCTTCGACAACAAGGCTAACAGAAGCGACTGGATTATTGACCCAGCCATCGCATTTGTAGCTCAGATTCCTTGGATTGAAAATGCCACCATCAAGGATAATATACTCTTTGGTCTACCTTTTGACTCTGGCCGCTACAAGAAAGTGCTCAATTGCTGTGCTCTGGAGAGGGACCTGGACCTGCTCCCCGATGGCGAGCTTACTGACATTGGCGCCAATGGCATAAATCTCTCAGGAGGGCAGCGTTGGCGCATTTCGTTTTCGAGAGCTTTGTACTCACGGGCAGGCATCCTTGTCCTCGATGACATTTTCAGGTAAGGTTTCTGGAACCTTGCTATAACATGATCAACATCCGCTAATGTTATAGCGCTGTGGATGCTCATGTCGGGCGGCAGCTCTTTGAGGACGCCCTGACGGGAGAGCTCGGCACTGGAAGGACACGCATCTTGGTGACCCATCATGTGGGCCTTGTCCTGCCCAAGACGGCGTACACGGTGGTTCTTGGTGAAGGTACAGTACAACATGCCGGCCTTGTAGAAGACCTGAAAGCCACCGGTGTGCTCGAAGAAATTATGAAGCAGCAACAAGAGGGTCATGCAAAAGATCTCAAGAAGAACGTAGAGGCGCTACAGCAAGCAGAACATGCAGCCAACGGTAGCCTCAGTAAAGTGTTATCACACGCCTCAGCCACGACGAACAAGATTGACGATGGTGAGCTGGACATCCAAGGAAAGGCACAGCCGAAGAAGTTCACCGAAGATGAAAAGCGAGAGACTGGGCGAATGAGTCTCAATATCTACAAGCAGTATCTCGTATCCAGTGGCGGTTTCTGGTTTTGGGGTCCCATCATGATCCTTTACGCTGTCTACCAAGGGCTGATCTTAGGAAGGTCCTGGTTCATCGGTATCTGGACAAGATCGTACAAGACCGAATCTCATTCGTTCTTCGTCCAAATGCTCCCATATAACTACTCTCCTGTGAGGGGTAGTGGTTACAATACCCAGACCTCGAATGACAATTTGTCTTTCTACTTGGGTATCTACATCGGACTTAGCATTGTCATATGCATCTTCGGAACCTTGAGGTACTTCTTCGTTTACATGGGATCATTGAGAGCATCTAAGAAGCTCTTCGAGGACTTGACATACGCGGTCCTCAGGGCGCCGTTGAGATGGCTGGATACCACACCTGTCGGCAGAACACTAAACAGGTTTACCGCCGACTTTGCTGCAATCGACTCAAGATTGGGTAACGATATAGGTTTCCTTCTCTATCACATTCTCGAGTTGGTAGGTATCATCATCGCGGGCTTGTTCGTGTCACCTATCATGCTTTTGTTCTCACTCATACTACTACTCCTGTGTGGATGGGTCACTGGATGGTATCTTTCCGGTGCTCGTGAAGTCAAGCGGCTCGAAAGCAATGCGAAAAGCCCCATTTTCGAACAGTTCGGTTCAGCTCTCGCAGGGATTGGCACCATTCGGGCCTTCGACAAGACCGATGTATACATTGAGAGAATGTTTGCTAAAATCGATACACATGCAAGGGCATATTGGTTCCTCTGGCTATGCCAAAGATGGCTGGCGCTCCGGTCAAATGCCATTGGTGCTGCGTTTTCCATCCTGGTTGCTGCTGTCATAGCTTTCTACGGCATCGAAGCTTCGCTCGCTGGCTTTGCTTTGAGTTTTGCACTCCAATACAGCAGCGCAATCTTGTGGACAACCCGATGCTACGCAAATTGCGAACTCAACTTCAACGCGGTGGAAAGAGTTGCAGAATATGCAAATCTGCCCATTGAGAACCAAAGTGCGAGCGTCAAAGTCCCGGCTGCTTGGCCTACCGAGGGTCGGCTACAGGTCTCAAACCTCGTTGCAGGCTATGCGGCAGATCTGCCACCAGTCTTGAAAGGTCTCTCGTTTTCTGTGGAGAAAAATCAGGTACGTTATCCCGGAGTGGTTTCTTGCTATTTGATACTTCAGTCTGGGAGAGGGAAGGAAGTACTTCCCAAAGTATGCTCCAGAGACTGACCTTATGACTCAACTGCCTGTCACGAGATGAGCTTGTTTTGCCCTTGCCCTGATCTTGTACCTGTCAGACGATTCGACTTCGTGTCGTGCTATGGGACTCGTTCCCTCATTGTGCTCCCTAGGCTTGTCTTATGAATTGTATCTGTGTCTCGGAATGGGTATGCTGACTCTGAAATCGTTATCAGCGTGTTGGCGTAGTAGGCCGCACTGGTGCTGGCAAATCTTCACTCACATTAGCTCTTTTCCGCTTCTTGGAGGCACGCGAGGGCTCCGTACACATCGACAGCATCGATGTTTCGAAGATCAGTCTCCACGACCTAAGGAGCCGCATTGCGATCATACCACAAGACCCAGTCCTTTTCTCCGGCACAGTCCGCTCGAATTTAGACGCGTTTGACCAGCACACAGACTCCGAACTCTACGACGCGCTTCAGCGTGTGCATCTCATCCGCACAACAGGCACCACTTCTCAAGGTGAACTCGCCGAATCAGGCTCGGGCTCAGATACACCCATCCCAGCAATTGCACCAGACACCAACACCAACACCAACACCTTCAGATCCCTCTCCTCTCGCATCTCTGAAGGCGGTCTCAACCTCTCCCAAGGCCAGCGTCAACTCCTCTGCCTTGCCCGTGCCATCGTCTCCCGCCCCAAAATCATGGTGCTCGATGAAGCGACGTCAGCCGTTGACATGGCAACCGATGTTCTCATCCAACGCAGTATCAGAGAAGAGTTTCAGGATTCGACGTTGATCGTAATTGCGCATCGATTGAGCACGATTGCTGATTTCGACAAGATACTGGTGATGGACGATGGGGTGGGGGTGGAATTCGATGGGCCGGAGGAGCTGTTGGGGAAGGATGGGGGTGTATTTAAGGGGATGGTGGAGCAGAGTGGGGAGAGGCAGCGGTTATGGGATATTATTGGGGGCTTTGCAGAAGGAGAAGGAAGGGAAGGGGAATGATTGATAAAATTTTGTTTCTTACTTCTCTTCTGGGCATGGCGCGATGTACTGCTTGCGATGAAATTCTGGCTTCTAAAAGCGTCATGGAAAATAGAATAACGACTTTGGAACTCTACCTTTGCACTTCATGGCCATCTTACAGTCTGGGGGCATGCTCGAGAAACATGGAATCGCCCTAACTACAGCGGTATGATCTGACCATTCTCGAACACGATGACGCTCAAAAGCAGACTTCGCCGTTGGTTCCGTGAGAGACAGAGACTCCTTCACATGCCACTCAGCAGTTTTACACTCTATAACCGTCTCTTTACCGCCCAAATCGTAGCTCATCATTGACACTCACTCTGCAGCAAGGAGGAATGAGATTTCTCAGATCGCTTTTCTCGCTCATCATATTGGCGGTGTATGTTTTAGTACCCCGTTACTCTATGTCGTGAAGAGTAAGCACCATCCCCCCCCGGCCCAATTCTTTCCTTCCCTTTTCACATCTCATACATTCTTACATCTTTCCCGCTACGAGAAATAGGCAATTACTTTATATACCAACAGATACCACATTCCGTCCTGAGTAGCCGGTGTTGAAGTTCGGCCCCGTTCCAAGCCCGCCAGCCGCCTGAATTTGTATACCTCACTGTATGTTGTAGGTCTGGTCCAGGGGAGTCTTTGGAGAACTGAGTAATCCTTCCGGAATGTCTGAATCGATTTCTTTTGTTGTAATAGGTAGACGGGTCTGCTACGCTGGAGTCGTAGCTGGGGGGTCCGACGCCTGATCTCGGGCGAATTACATTTTCATACCCCAAACTATGGGATTCTTACAAATTCATACCCCCCCATCTTACACTTTCATACCCCTCACCAAAAAAAATGGGGTATGAATTTGTAAGATACCATTAATAGGGGTATGATTTTGTAAGTTGCCATCTATAGGGCGGCTTGGTGTTAGGAATTATTCCTTCGGGCTGGGGCCCTTAGGGCTTGGGTGTCTGCAGCGTGAAGTGCAAATACCCCTATTTAACCCTTTAGCGGTAACTCGGGTTACTAACAATTGGGGTAGGTAGCCTAGAACACCCTAAATATCCTTTTAATGAGATATAGGTATAGGGATAACTACATCTACAAGTTGATAATATTCTACATTTTTATACCCTAAGGAATGGTAACTTACAAATTCATATCCCTTTTTTTTTGGTGAGGGGTATGAAGATGTAAGATGGGGTATGAATTTGTAAGAATCCCATACACAGTCAAGCCAGTCAGTGTTGGTGGTGCTCCTTTTCAGCTGCCTTCATATTGGGCAATGAGCAATGAGCCTGCTCGTTCGCCCACAATCATCTCATTTTGAAAAAGCACCTCTTTGTCCAAAACTGGCACGAAGGGTATTCTTTCTCTTTTCCTCTACAGAAGCAAGAAGTCTCTTACTCGAATTATAAGAATCATCATATCCCCATTGAGAGTTTTTGAACTTTGCCTTCGACATATACAAGTTATTTGTCATGTTGCTGCTCACTTTTGCGCTATATAGCCTTATTGGCATTGCAATAGCCTTGTCTTCGCATATCATATCATCTGCGACGCTGTCTGGCAGCTCTTACAATTTCCCGTCTAATTCCTCAATTTTCAACGCCAGTTCCTCTGCTCTCTTAACTACTACGACTTCTACTTTTGCAAAGTCTACGAGGATCAGCAACAGTACAGGTTTTATTAAATTCCGTGGGCACCTTTTCCAGTGCTACGACTTCCAGCACGTTCTTTAATACCACGACTTCAAGCACACAATCGAATGTCGCGGCCTCGAGCACGTCCTCAAGCTCTATTAGTACAAATCCTAGTACAACCTCGAGCGTCTCAAATCCCAGTACGACGAGCAACTACAATGCCACCACCCCGGATGTGGCTTTGGCAAACTTGACGCTACGGATTGGCAGCAGGATGACATTGACACCTGGCTACAAAGCTGGTCGAGCAGTGTCCAACTTACTCCAAACACACAGAACTTAACCACACAGTTACTTAATAGCTTCGCGCCAGACGTTTCGAACAGTGCGTTTACTTGTAATGTCTTTCAGCAATGCTTGGTAAGATTTGGCCTTGCCCGTCCTGAGTATGATCTGCTAACAGCATCACACTAGTTACCAAGTTGCCAGAGTATGGATTTCCAGCAGGCACCCTCCCGCGAGGCGTATCTTGTATTAGACGCTATCGCCAATTTCAACAATTATCTCGAAGCATTGGTTACGGGCATCGACAATGCTCAAACAGACAGTAATTCCTTCACCGACAAATAGGTCACCCAGTTCTCCTACACTACCGTTCAGCCGGCGTCCACATCCCGCATCTTGGAGATCTTGAATGACAGAGCAGCTGGTCTGCTCATCCTGCTGACCATTGCCTCTGTGGCTGTGCCGCTACTTGGCGAATTGACCATCGCTGGTGCCAGTGTTGCTGCCACTACTCAGGCCGTAGGTGCCGGCGCAGGTGCTGCAGCTGGTGTACAGAGTGGAATATTACCCGCCGTTGCGAATGCCTTACCATCAGCACAGTGAGTGCAAGATTTTCTCACCTGACCATGGTGCAGTGAGGCTGAATTATTTGGTAGAGACGTGAGCTTCACCACCGCGGCAGATCTAGGTGCATACATTGGCAATGTATCAGAAACAACGAGAAGTACGGTGTATTCTCAAGCAATGCAGCTGTTCCCTGGAGCTGCCGATGCGGGTGGTAGTCACATTTGGGATTACCTCAAAGACGGGCAAGTGATGTTCTGGAACGCTTGTGTACAACACTGACTGTCAAGACAGCGCCCTCGTCAATCCGAATGCATACAATGTGGAGGACGTGAGCAGCTTCATGCTACAGCAATACGTTTTCAACGCTATCAACTTTCTGTGGAAGCAAGAGAAAACTTATATCCTAGCTGCAGATTCATCCGATTGCGGTAATGACCAGCGAGGACCTCAAGAGTCGTATATCGTACTTCCGAGAGACCAGTAGTTCAACTAACTTGAATGCAAGGAAATCATGTATCGACGGCGATAATGCAGTGTATTACGCATATATATAATCTATCTACCAAATATCAGCTCGAAAACTAACAAAACTAACACACTTCAGAATACCCAACATAGGAACCGAGTATAAAGGTGTCATAAAGGAAGGGGACTTATTTGATAAAGGTGACGAGCCAGCGCGTGAAGTAAGCTTAAAGCTGTAGTTGTCCGTATCGCAGGTGTTGACGGGTTCGCAGGCGAATTCGTACATGACGTTTACAGGATTGGGGCGAAGATGGGCGAGGCGTTGAAGATGCCGTTGATACGATCCTGCCAGAAGGTGGAGCCGTAGGTCTATATAAGTTAGAGATTCGGGTTTTGTGTAGAGTCAACGGCTTGAGAGAGGATGCACGTAACTGAACATCACGGATGCAATTCAGCGTGGTGTGAGTGCCTTCTCAGATGTGCTAGCTAAGCCTTCTGGACAGATCAATCCGACGTTCCGCAACTTCGCAAGCAAGTTGCATCCGCAACGTCGAAAGCCACTGCCAGCGCGTGCACACCTCCGTATCAATCTTTACTCAATGACGACATCACCCAGTCTCTGATCCTGTGCTATTGAGCGAGTCTAGCATATACCACTTTCTCACAGCTCCATATCCCAACTTGCCTCTAACGCTATGAAGCACATCAAAGTACGCGCTATGCCATTCTTGCTCCTCCCGAAAGAATTTTGGCAACCCGTTCTCTCCGAGTACCTCTCCCACATCTGCCCACGTGAGCCTTCTGTAATCCCACCCAGGACTGATTTCGAAGATCATGGTGTTGATGCGACTGCCTGTCTTCTGAGTGAACTTTCCGTCTAGCAAAGCCGCCGCTTCCTTTTTCCCTGCAGCGATCTGGGCTGCTTCGAGAGTCTGCAGAATCATCTCTGGCGAGAGTACCCAGGCGCCAACGTTGATTTTTAGGGATAAGGCGTCACTGATGCTCCACGTCACTGTCCAGTAGCCGACTTCGGTTGAAAGGTTCGTGGATGACGAACCAGATGCTATGTTGGAGTCGCTGGTATTCACTCTCTGAGCCACTTCTGGTCCGATCGAGCTGTTGAATGTCTGTGGAAGAGTAATGGAAAGGTCATTACCAGCATCGGGTAGATAGGAGAAGGCAGACTGTGTGGGGGCCGATGATGTCAAACAAGAGAGAACGATGAAGAAGCTCAGAGATGCAGCAACACGCCGATGGAGATGCATGTTTGTGAGACAGTTCAAATCACGAAGACTGTTTCTGTCCGTCTTGAAATTCTGGGCATCGTGATGAGAATAAGAAGTGTGTCGAAATTATTAATCGTATCGCGCGTGAGCGCATTTGACCACAGATCCCTGCTGGCGATACCAGAAACATTTTGAAAGCAACACAACGGCAACTACTCACTTTCAGCACGCGAGCTTACTCAGTTTGTAGACTCACCGCTGCAGTCGTGCCGTCCCAGACTTTGGAGGAGCTGGAAGCTATGGCATCTGGCTTGCTTGGTTGAATGTGGACGGCGAGACAGGGCGAATTTATCCAAATAATTTTGAAGTATCTGCATGATTGAAGCGTTCTCTCGTCTGTGTACCTTTCGTATATGTCGCCTCGTATCTCACGATTTCGTCCGCCATTTGGAAGCCAAAGGTGCGCACCGAAAGCGTGTCCTCTCCAAAGGCTCACCAAAAGCGCTTCCACCGTTTTAGTGGGCGCTTTGTAGAGTATGGATTAGAAAGCGTTTGAATTGGGAGACGTTTGACTCTTATGAAGGCATATACGAGTAGTGAGAGGTGGAACGAGAGGCTTCCCAGCGGTGAGCTACTTCATCGCTATCAATTCGCAGACTGCGTATGCGATCTCATCGCATCAGACGTAGCGCCAGGTCTGAAGATGAAGCAAACTTCTTCATAAATTACCAACTCCCCCTCCCTCCCTGCCAGCACCATCGAGATGTTCTCTGCAGACGCGAACCCGTGTCTTTCGTACAGCGAACCAGCATCAACAGTACTCTCTAGGTACGCGGGAACGTTATCTTGCTTGGACTGCCGGAGGCCCCAATGTAACAAGAGGGAAGCTGCACCACGACGCTCGTGTAGAGGGTCTGTCCCTATGAAGGTGAGGCCTAGAGTCGGGTGAGCAACCGATGATTGCGGTTACAAACAATTTGCGAGGAATGGCATTGGAGCAGATGGCCTCATCAAGAGAGAAATCTTCTGCCTTCCGATACTTCCTCCATACACAGGGAACTGCGAACCCAGCATCACGTAGATCGCATGAATATTGTAAACAAACTTACGGTAACAAGCCCCCTCCCCCACCACCCTTTCCTTCGCACCCTCCACCACCCTAGTCCACCGATCCAACACCTCCAAATTCGTCCCCTCCGGCCACACCCACGGCGCCTCCACATACGTCTCCCCTTCCCGAACCGGCAGGCTCCATTTGGCGAAACTGACAACCTCACCGTTCCCACTCTCATCGTCTCTCACGACGAGCACGGCCGTCTTCGGATCTCTGATGTCGGCTAAGGCTTTTGCCGCGATGCAGAGTTGAAGCCTTTCGCGGACGGTTGGGGTGGGGAATTGAGCGAGCAGCATGGCGTTGGTGCCGAAGGCGGCCATGTGGATGGCGGCGATGCGGGAGGCGTCGGATTGGGAAGCCGGGGACATGCGGAGAGGCATGGCGAGTGTGGTTGGTTTATGTCCGGTACTGTTTGGGTGTGAGGTCTATTCAATGAGGGTGGATAGCTAGGGAATCTATTGGAGGAAAGGGCAGTCTGGGTCGTTGACATGTTTTATCTTTGACCCAATGGAGAGTATTATTCAATCGAATGGGTGGATTTTCCATAGGGAGGGAGGATGACTCATGCAGAGCAGCAGAACGATGAACTTTCGCTTGTATCTTGATGATATAAGATTGATCGCTACATCAGTCGGATGTTCTGGCAGTGCGACTACAGTCCACCACTTTGCTTACAACAGCACGAGTACAGCCCTACTCAAGACATACATCACGCTCTTAAGACGTGACCCCGAAGCGACTCTGCCCACTTCGTATATATATCTCTACAAGTACGAGGGCGTTCATTCTTTATCAAACGCGGTCTTAGCACCACCCATACTTCTCGTTCCCAAGCCATTCCAGTGTGTCCTCCTTACCGCTACCTTCTCCGTACCAGAGAAGGCTAGCAATACCCTCATGCTCCCGCTCTATCCTGCGATGCTGGATTCTTGTTCGTCCTACCAATTCCAGGACCAGGGGCGTAGGGTCCCACATCAACACACGATGTAACTTCCACTCGGCGGCCTCGTCCTGGGCGGCCTGAAGAATAGCTTTCATCTGCTCAACTTGCCTTTCAGATTGCTCTGCGTCACGTATGCCTGTAGTAGCTTGATTTTCGATCACTAGCCGTAATATATAAAGAGTATTCTCAGAAGAAGCAGACTCCGGGTCTCCATAAAAGCGGTGGGTCCAAATAGCCCATACTCGATTACCAGCCTGCCCCACGATCGCTCCCTTGATCTGAGGCTTCTTTCCAAAGAGCTTTTCACACACGAATCCTTCTTTCTTGTGATGCCAAAGCATATGGTCAAGATCCGGCACGAGCACCATGCGTGTCTTTCCAGTGGTTGATGTACTGGTCAACTCTTTACGAATCATAGCTTCGTCTTCTTCACAAAGTCGTTCAAGGTTTCCAGGCAGAAGCTGTGTAGCTCTTGGTGCGTCCGGGGCCGCAGATGGGTCGAGCTCGATATGCGTATTGATAGGAAAAGGGTGCCACCCAAGGTCTGCGTAGAACTTCTTCCCAATATCAGAGTACAGCACACTCCCAATGGATTTCGTCGTTTCGGCCTGAAAGGTGCGCAAGATTTCTGCCAACTCCCTCATCAAGCGTGAGCCATAGCCACGACGTCTCAGTACTGGGTCGCAGAAGACACTGGCAACACCATGGATAATGTTCTCGCTGAGATTGCCACCTGTATCACTGAGGAATGTACGCTTGCGAAATGTTTCACAGGAGCATAGGATTGGCCGCTGGTCCGGAGGCAGGGTCTTATCAGTCAATATCCAATTGGTCATTACTCCATCTTTTGCCAAATCGAGGTATTGCGGTAAGGATAGGGCGTCTGTCCAGGCAAGGGAGCTGAGCTTCCAGACAGTCTGACACTCTCCGGGTGTAGGATGACTGAGATGAAGAACAGGGGATCGTGCTTCTGGTAACGTCGCCCAAGATGTTTCCAAAGAGCCCATATTTATATAATATACATCAATAAGCGATCAGTGCTCTAACCATAAGCAAAAATTTCAAGAAAGAGCGGGTAGTAGACGGCTATACTCGTACAATATAGAGCGGTGAAATATGCAGCAGAATTATACGCAACAGGAATATATGGTACACAGCTGCAAAAAACTAGAATTAGTTGAGGCTCAGCCATGAGCACTGAGCATACTTATAGTGCACCCTTGTACGGGTGATAAGTGACTGCGCATGTTAGCTGCATATGCAGTAGGGTTGCAGATTCACACCCCCACCCGAGGAGTTGATCCCGCGGTGATGGGTTCGCAGTAGTCAAAGCGGCAAGATGAAACGGGCTGGTGCGGGTACAATACAGCAGGAGGGTGGTATCCCGAAGATCGACGGCGCTGAATATGCAGGAGCATTTGAGAAATGCGCAGTGATTTGTGATAACCATATTTATTTAATATTGTCGTTGCTGTAGAGAGCGCTGGGTAGTTGTTGACTTTGGATGACAGCGGGACCGAGCTTCGCTCGCATAGCTCCCTTCACCCTTGTTGTATAGACTAGCGCTAGCTCTGTCACTAGACGTTAGGTAAACATGTCTCGGCCATCTCACCCTCATGCAACTGATAGCAATCATTCTACCTACTGCCAAACCCACATCTGCATTGCCCCTGCATGAATGGAGTTGTGTGAGCAGGGTTGTACAGTATTCGGCACAGAGTACCGATCCGCCAATGATCTACTCCGTAGCGTATCATGGTCCCGAAGTGATGGTCAAAAGGGGTTGCACTCGCCCTTCCTCCTCGTCACAAAGTCCGAAAAGGATGGTGTGCGGAGATATGTGATTGGAGTGATGATACTAGGGTCTTACCCTTGTCACGGTGGTAGCCAGTGATTTCGCCCTGCAGCGAAGCGCCACGAGCGGGGCAGTGCTACCTCTTTTAGACACCATACATTGACGACTTGCTTCTAAGGTGCAGTACACTGCTTTCCATGTGTTCTAGATCTGCATTGTTCTCGTGGTCAATCGACTCAATGTACAGCTGCCCTGGACGGTCTCTTTTCCTCCATGTTCTATAACAAATTTTGAACTTTTGTCGCTGGTGAAATTGCGGCGGAAAGCCTATGGGGCCCAAAAATAAAACGATATGCAGAGCTGGCCTATCACCTTTGCACTGTGCTCTATGATCAGCCTCCACCTCTGAGACTGAGACGAAAACACTCCCTAATTTAAGGATCTAACCTTTCATGGAGAGCTCCTAGAGTGCTCTTTTGGGGCCTCCCAACATCTACGAGCGTATCGTAAAGGTGGCCTACGGTTAGATTACTTTGCGCTGACCCACCGAAGAGATCCCCGCAACTGTAATGCAGAGCAAGCATGGATCCCATAACAGCCCTCGGCTTACTATCCTCAGTGTCACAGCTCATCCAGACCAGTAATTCTCTCTTGGAGTTAATGAAGAGTTTCAAAGATGCCGAGAAAGAAATCCTTGAACTTTTCAATGATGTCTCGATTTTCGACGAAGCTCTCAAGGGCTTCGATCGCGTGTTGCGAAGCCGCCAAACGAGACACAACATATCTGCAAAAGTCATACATAGCGCGCTTCAAGACGCTCTCGCAACAATCCAAGATCTGAAGACGAGATTGGTACAAATGTCGAAGTCCGAAGTCTCACCTATGCGTCGAATGAAATGGGTGCAACACAAATCGGGCCTCAAAAAGCTTCACGACCGCATCAAAGAGCAGAGTGCAATGCTGCAAAGTTTTTTGGCATTAGCGCATGCGTTCGTAGCCCCATCTTCCAAAGTGACTGCGGATTGACTCATACAAGTCTTTAGAGAAACATTCCTTGCGGTCTGCAGCCAACATCCAGAGTTCCTCCAGATCGGCTCAACAGACGATGGAGAAAGCGACTCCGCATCTCTCCAGGATTCCATAATATCTGAACCTTCAACGCTTGCATCTGGCAGCTCGACATCCTCGCTTCGGAGAATATCTATCGATACTACTGCGTCATCTGTTGGAAGTTCGACCTCGTCACTACAGAGGCTTTCAATTGATACCTCACCGACATCTCCATTGGTCCAGAGTTTTGTGGACAGCGTCCACGTCCACCACGAGGCGAACCAGACGACAAATGTCGACGGTCATTCAACAGACGCATTGGCAATTCGTCGAGCGTGCCGATATGACTGTTTTTGCAAATGCCACGCACGGAGTACGCCTATTCCAATTAGAGGTTTGTCGAAGGTCAAACCGCCGCAGTATCAGTGCAGCGAGCCCAGCTGTCAAGGTGCAAAGTCATTTGGGGAAAAGGTTGTGGTCCCTTCTACATTCTTCCGCAAAGCCATTTCACAGGTGATGTCATCCAAAAGTATCAAGGTTCGCTATGACCTGAACACTTATCGAATGGTATCAGAGGGGTCGGACGCAATGCGATATGTAAAGCATGGCAATCTGGAGAAGCTGAAAGCCTGCATCAAATCTGGAGAGGCTACTCTATGGGACACGGCGCCAGATGGATGGTCTCTTCTCCACGTGAGTTCAATCAATGGAAAATATGAGACAAGCTTATCGTATTTAGACCGCTGCCTACAATCGACAACTACCCATTGTGAAATACCTTGTAGGACTTGGTGCTGATACTGAAGCTGCTGACATTGGGACACGGTTCGTTGCAGTCGATGAAAGTTTCCAAGCTCACGAAGCTAATACTTGCGAATAGCAAACCTGCTGACCTAGCTATCTTGAAATCGCTGGGCGCGGACTCGACACGTGTTGAACAAGACATTGTGGAAGTTTTTTCTCAAAAAGATGACTATATCAGTGATTTTGAATTCACGCCAATTCACATTGCTGTTCTCGACATTTATAAGCCTACAGACGTGGAGCGCCCAACGCTTGAACAGTAAGGAATTTCTTGGACTGCGATATTTTTCCTATGAGCAGCACCCTTCCTGAGCTGTGAGAGCTTTTCTCCTTCCCAATCGTGTTTTACAGCTCATAGATTGTGTCTCGCAACTCCTGGTCTTCGCTAAGTCAAGCAATACTGACTTAGAAATCAGGCTCATAGAACTCGTCGACGATGCTAACAACGCTCCTGCAGGAACGGACTGGGCTAAGTGGAAAATAAGATACCGAAAGAGGTCCCCACTGTTCGGTGAAATCATTGAGCTCTTTCGAGCTTTGGCATCCGAGAAACCAAAGACTCCCAAAATCATTCACAACCTCCTCGATCAGAAAGACAGAAAGTACTGCTGGACGCCCTTACACTGGGCCAGTTCGGCTGGACGAACAGACAAAATGAAGATCCTCATGGACCACGGCGCAGACCCTTTTATATTATCAAATTTGGATGCCAACATCATACACGCTGCAGCAGAGTCTAAGGCACTGAGTGGCTTGGTTAGCGCTCTTGAAATCTGGAAACAATATCCGCAGCGGCTCAATATCAATCAGGCCAACCGCTGGGCAGAAACACCGTTGCATGTGGCTGCCTGGGGGTCTGTGGAATGTGTTCGGCTTCTTTTGGAAGCAGGAGCGGACCGTAATGTTCGACAAGAGGACCAGCAGGTTCCGCTTCATTGTGCGGGTTTATCGACGCGAGGTGATATCAGACGAGATATTGTTGCTCTACTTTGTGGCGGAGAGAGTGGACCGCATATCAATGCGCAAGACGTGGACGGCCGGCCACCAATGTTCGATTTCTTAGATGATCCCAAGTGCATGGAAATGTTGATCAATGCCGGTGCGAGACTCGATGTGTTAGATACCTCCGGAAAGAGCACATTCCATCACGCGTGCATACAGGACGAAACCGAATCACTGAAATTGCTTCTCAGTCTATCTCCTCCTGACTCCGTAATGGTCACAGTGAA
Source organism: Letharia lupina (assembly GCF_014066315.1). NCBI lineage: Eukaryota > Fungi > Ascomycota > Lecanoromycetes > Lecanorales > Parmeliaceae > Letharia > Letharia lupina. The sequence continues at coordinate 443,088 of NW_023502974.1, forward strand.
AGACCACGACGGCAACAGTGCGCTCATCCACGCTCTTCGCCACGGCAGCGCAGAGAGTGCGATGATTCTGCTAAAACTCGATAACGTGGGAGACATCGTCGGTCAAGACGGATGGGCGGCAGTCCACCACGCTGCGAAATTGGGCAATCCCGACGTGTTGGAGGCGGTTTTGAAGCATTCGAGTTTCGTGAAAGGCATGAAGACTATTGACGGGAAGACTGTCGAGGTTGTCGCTATGGAGTCGGGGAATTGGTGTGGGAGAGTGAAAGAACTGCTGAGGAAGTACAACTCGGTGACATGATACGTCCGGAGACTCGACTCGATGTCTCGACGGCAGGCAAGCGGTCAGGAAAAGTGGCAGCCCGAGGCGCTGGAGGTTCCATGTTCTACGTCGATTGGGGCATCGACCTGGAAATATTTGTCATTCACGTCTAGACTTGTACCAAGAAGAGCATTGGACGGCGGGAAACCTCATGGTTGGTCTGCTTTCAACGATCATTTGGGGATTTGCGAAATCGATCAAGCTCCAACAGCTCCACAACGCGACGTACGGCGAGTTCCCTGAACCGCAAACTTCGACGAACCGACACCCTTTTCAATCTTCGTACCCAAAGCCCTCGCGAAGAGATCTCTCGATCAACATGTTCGGGTGCACAACAAAGAGCATAACTCAAATTCTTCAGCCCATCTACCAAAGGAAGCCGAACCTCAAAGCCAACACCTCCAAATACAACCACCATGATCCATCCACCTGCCCCGCCACCCCTCTCCGCACCTCCACGACACTCACCCACTTCCTCCGAGACCTTGCGGACGAGTCCCATGACACTCGGCAACTCTGTACGTCCCTCCATCCAGCCCACCAACGACCACACCGTGCTCAAACCCGCCACTCAGAGCCGAAACCCTCATCGGTCGGATCCAGCCTCCGCGTTGCAAAGACGGGTCATACGACCCACGGCGAGGCAGATGTCCGGTCCGGTACGGTTAGGGAAAGAAACCCCACGCACGTTTCCATTCCGTTGTGCAGAGGAGGCAGGGCAGAAGGTCGAAACACATGGACGGAGCGCATTTGAAAACCGACAGGTCGTACGCCCTTCGCGATGGTGACGGTTAAGCACAGTAGTTCGGAGTATGTGAATGGAAATTGCGCGGTTCGGAAGGAGGGCTGGTAGAGGAGAGCGAAATGAGAGCTCGTGTATATAGTTAACGATGGGAGTTGTCTTACCCGGACACATATCTGCAGCACTTTGAGCGATCTTCTTGGAGAACATAGGTAGGGGAGGGGAGCTTCACGGCGCAGCTAGGCGAACACCAGCGCTGGCGGTCAGAGGGAAGCAAAGCCATGATGGGCTCGTGGTCAGGGACGAGAGGACATTTGCGTTGGCAAGTCTTGCCCGAGCTTCAGGGAGTCCTGGTTCCTATGCATCGCGACCCATGGCGAACAAGAAGGGATAGCGAGTAAACACTATCGATACACATACGACGTGTATGATAGGCGTGCATATAATACAATTGCTCATCTAATCAACCTTCAACCCCTCTAACCTTGCCTCGGTAGAAATCACATCCATCGCCTGCCTCACCTCCAGCACCCTCCTACACTCACTCAACCAGTCCCAGCTCAGCGTCTTCGCCCATCCATCCAGCGTATTCATCTCTCTAGCCGCCTCATCTAGATTTCCCTCTTCCAGCAGCGTTTCCGTTCTCGTAAGGATACTTTCTACGTCATCGCCGACCGTCATACCCGTCTTTTTGAACATGAATTTACTCAGCACGAAACTAGCTGCATGGCTAGCCACGCCGGCATCCTCAGGTAGGAGAGATGCTTTCCGGACTTCGGCGGCGACGCGGCGGAAACGGTCGATGAGTTGGGCGGTGGTTGGAACCCCGCGTTGGTAGGCTGTTGGGTTTATGGAAGCGATGGCTGCGTTAACGACGGCGTCATCGGAGGCGATTTCTTTAAGGGCGGCAAGCTCACGAACGAACGGGCGAGGACGATCAGCGGTCTCAAGACTAGAGCGCACGGCTTCGACGGCGACTTGCAAGTGTTGGGTCTTGAGGTTCGCATCAATGACCGAATTCCAGTCCGCGGTCAGCTTTTCGAGCTCGGTTACGCTAGATGAGAGGTCAGATAGTTTGGAGAGGCGACCGTTCCGTTCGGTTTCAACGCGATCGGTGACTTCGTTGATAAATTGCTTTTTCATGGCAACAGCTTGCTGGAGGAGTTCATTGCGGAGGCGCTGCTCGGAAAGTTGTTGAGCTCGTTGGCTTTCATTATGCAGACGCTCTTGGTAGGATTGGACTATTTTTTCCCGCTCCGATTCGAATTCGTCTTTCCATTTGCCGTCTTGATCCCTCATTTCCTCTTCGAGGCGGCGTACGAGCTCTTTGGCTGCAGTGTCAAACTCCGTTTGGGTGGATCTGATTTTCTCTTCTGCAGACTTCCTGACGGCTTCCTTTAGAGACATTATACGACCACCAACACTTGCAAGAGCCGTTTTTGCTTTGCCAATCGTGGAATTGTATTTGTGTGAGGCACCGTCGGCATTTACTACGGTGATGATATCGTTGATGATCTTCACTAGATCCTGCACTATGGGCTCATCGGCGTTTTTGATCTTAAGTGGATCGATACTCTCCATCGGCATGAACCTGCTAGGCTCATTTACCTCTGGTGGTCTTTTGGATGCATCTTTAGAGCTTTCTGAAGGTTTTGGAGGAGGCGGAACAGGCGCGGGCGGCTTTGGTTCTGTGGTTGGCGGTGGCGCTTTGGGAGGAGCTTTTTCGGCTTTCGGCTTTTCACTTGGAGGAGGAGTCTTCGGAGCCGGTCCGGCATCATTCTTCGCCTTTTCAACTGCCTTGTTCTTCTCAGGTCCTGTAGCAGTAGAGGGTGTCTGTCCGGCAACCCCTATCTTGACCTCACCTTGATTCGCATCCAAAGCGCTCATATGGCGGCCTTTCGTCTGCAAATCGGCTCCCTGATGTTCCTCACCAGCAACTTTCCAGGATACCCCACTTTTGCTCGGTATCGTGATCTTATTGCCAGAGTCGGGGAATGGACGATTGGTAGGATTCGTGAGTTTTGGGAACCGTCTGCGGAATTCTCTTTCTTCAAAATAGAGCACCGCGTCTTCTCCGAATGGGATGTACTCGGTGAAGAAGTCATGAAAGTTGTCTGAGCGTAAAGAATAGAAGGTCCCGCCTGCGAAACCCAGAGCACTTGCCAGGATCAGGAACGAAACGGTATTTCGAATCCATCGAGACCTTCGCCTGGGTGGAGGTGGAGGTGGAGGTGGAGGAGGTGGAATTGCCGCAGCAGGCTTGTCCGATGGTGGAGTAGTTGGAGGGATGGGAGCTGCACCGGTCCCCGGAGGCACTGAGGTAGGTGGTGCTGTCTGAGTCTTGCCTCCAGGCGGGGTTGGAGGCATAAGAGGGACATTTTGAGGTGGTACCGAAGCGTCAGAGGTAGGTGTAGGCGGTGAAGGTTGCGCAGGTGAGGCGGATAGTACAGGCCCAGGTGGAGGAGGTTGAGGTTTGGTCGCAGTGGTGCTCTGTGTTCCAGGAAGAACGATAGCGTCGGAATCGTGTATGCTAGGCTTTGTGTTTGTGTCTATCTTTCCTCTATTCGCAAAGGACCTCTGCAGAGCCAACTGTCAGTGCCAGTTCAAGCTCGTGTGATTGCAGGAGGTGTACCTGGAGAATGATCTGGTTCAGACGCGTTCCGGGCCATTGAGTCCTAGATCTTGGGCCAATCGGCCTTCGGACCACTTGCCTGGTAAGAGGCAGAGCTTGGTGAAGCATTGCGAGCTCTGCGCACCTTTGCGGAGAAGGATGACTTAGCAGGGAAGCTGTCAGAAAACTTCCCATAAGTCGCGGAATGTTTCTGGAGACGGATACGCTAGAGCCAACGAGGTTAAAGTGTGTGCCAAGACTGGGAGTGAGAGATGACTCTCAGCTTTGAATCTTGCACACTTTTGCGCGTACTGACCAGAACGAATTGGTCAATACATTCATGTCGAGCAATGCTACATGAAGGATATTCGACGCAGGAAAATGATTTCTCCTTCATTGAGATTCATGCCGCTACACCCCTTACTTTTGCTAGCAGCATGCCTGCTAAGTTCTCGAAATCCCTCCACAGTCCTGGGGAATGGAATTATTGATAGTCAAGTAGATGTGATAAATATACACTATGATGGTATCGTAACGCCTACAGCAGTAGGATGCTCGCTGAATCGCATGACCGATGAACATGGTATCCAGGGTAAATCTACAACCAAAACAGCCACCTCAACCCCTCTACCAAACCGGCGAGGGTGCCACGGACAAGCCGAACAATTACCACCACTAGCCAGACCATCCACATGATGCCTAGTAGAGTCCATTCGACCGTCGCCCATCCTATCCTTCTCAGGTATCTCAACCTCCGGCGGCGTCGCCTTAGGACAGTGTTTATGCTATCGTTCAGCTGCTTGATGGCCAAGGTATGTGTAGTTGTAAGCTCTGTGCTGAAGGCGTCTGCATCATCCGCGGAATTTCTCACGAGGGGTGTGAGCTTATGGGTTACATGCTCGTCGATAGCATTGATCTGGTCATGCAATTTCTCAATCGTGGTGTGAGAAAATTGCTCAGCATCATCCCTCAATCTCTGGGTATTTACCTCAATATTGCTGATCACTATCCTTGCAGCGAGTAAAGGCTCCTGTGACCGAGAGACGTGTGGTATGGGACCCTTGAACATGCCCTCAAGCCTTTGAAGGAAGGGTGCGGGTTTTTCGGGGGCCTCCTCCGCTCGGCGGGATATTTCGTTGGCTTTCACTCCTGACGAGAGCAGCAAAGCTCTGACTCGAGCAATATCGCGCTTATTGACAGTCCCGCGTACGGTAGAGACGCCTCGATCGGAAATGCTCCATTGTCGTTTGCCTTCCAAGTCCGGGCGTCCTCTCAATTCTCGTGGCCTACTCTCTAAACTTGCGAGACCAGTGGGCGGAGCTCGTCCAGTCCCTGCTTTGCCAGGAATACTTAGCATTGCGTTGAGCCTTCTGTCTGCACTGCGTACTCCACGTTCTGAGCGGCTACTACTGCTTTGGCGAGAGTCTTCATCATATGTTCGTCGTGTCCGCGACCCGACTGGAGAGGGTTCTCGAGAAGAAGGGGGCGATATCCCCCTCAGATCAATTTTCGGCGGCGCAAGACGATCAAATCTGCTTGACCTTCCTCTTTCACGTTGTGCTAACTGCTGACGGGTGATGTGATCGTGATCCGGAGAAGCCTTGGTCGATTTAGCGGACTGCTCATCTCTGTTGAATGACGATCGAAAGCTTGGAAGATTGCTCATGTAGTATCTAGGTTTGTCGCTGTTTGTAGACACTTTTGACAGGCTTCCTCCATCTTTTGTTGTGGTCCGAGATAGGTCATTCTTTGGACTACTGTCTAATCCACTCGTGTCACCATCGTCCATGTCCGATTCCTCCGATGCTGCGTAGCTTGATGCTGGAGAAGCGACCCGAGAAGCATGATTGTTGTCTTTTCTCCATAACATATCGCCAACTTTAGAGACCTCGCTGCCTACCAGCTCTGCAATCCTGCCGCCTTTGAAAAGTCCTCGGAGCCTAGAGTCGGATCCATTGATGTTCTTGATGCTTCTAATGGAATTGCCATCTAGAGGCCTGTATTTAATGCCTGCAGCTTCAGTCTTGATTGGGGTGAGTAATCCATTGCTTGATCCCGTTGGTTGCTCCTTGCGTAACATGTTCGCCAGTTGAGTTTCGTTAGTAGTCTGCCGCGACACATCGGTCGTCCCACTTGAGTCTGGATCGTTCTCTCCAATAGTTCGCCTATTGACGCTTCGAGAGCGATCGCGCCGGGAAGATCCCATTCGAGATGTCAACGTTTTCTTAGGCGAGGCTACCGCCGATGGTGGGCTTGCCGGCGGAGATAGGTTGATTGAGATGCTAGGAACGAATCCAGGTGCCGTAGGAGAGTTAGGCGCTGTCGGATCGAGGTCATCTGAGGGCATGCGATGATAATGAAATCGGTCTTCGTCGAGACTTGCCCTGGCTGCAAATCGACGCTTTTCTATAACGGGCACATCGGTTGTCATTCGTTGGGGAGCACTTGGACGACGTTTGGCGTCTCGATGCCTATATCTGTCCCTCATCCCGCCATCATGAGGCTTCAGATCAGGCTCCCCCGTCGCATCTGTGTCTTCTTCCGGGCTCTGGTCAACTTGACGGCTAGCTTCCACCTCCTTAGCAAGCATTTCCATCATCTGCTTCTCCAACGCGGCACTCTCAAGATTATCACGGCTACCAGCATAATCACGGCCACGATTTTGTTTGCGGCGGCTCTCCCGGTGAGAATCGTCCGAGTCTGAGGAGCTTCGAGATCGAACGAGCTTCTTTGGCCATCTGGACTTACGATCCCGAGAACCATTGTCTTCCGACACCGGTGATCTTTGCTCGTGCACGTCTAAGCTTCGACGTCCTCGGTCCTTGGAATCCTTACGGGAGTGACCGGCCAATGCTCGAACCCTATCGGGAGATGCATGTTCTCTGACAATACTCTCGGAGCGTCGCAATGAGCTTCTGTTCGACTCGACACTTGCTCTCGGCGTATTGTCTTTACGATTTGGGTGACCTGTCGTAATCTTCTTGCCCGAACGATCTTCTATGTGATCGAGATTGTCATCCTGGGTGAGCCATTGCGCGTCCGCAAGCAAGTCCCATGAAGTAAATTCCCAATCCATACGCGGTCTTTCGACTTTTCTGATTTGAGAGCCTGCCGGAAGTGGAACGCGCGAAATCTGTAAGCCATCGGCCACAGGATACTCGCCACTAATTGTGTCCAGGGATGGCAAGGGGAAGCGTTGGTCGATACGAGAGACGCCGTCTTCTCGCTCACTTGCAACTGTATCTACCCAGATCCTTACTCGGTCGAGGTCTTTCCACCCAGCTGCTTCAGCATCCAGAGGTCGTCTTTCACGAAATCGAACTTTTCTGTTGCGGATATACTGCAATGGATTGTAGAGTCTTCCAAGGCCAGTCGACGGCTCACCTTCGTGCTTTGCAGCACCTTTGCTCGTTGCTGGTTTGCTCTTAGAGTTTGTCGGTATTGGAGGAAGATACTGCAGTAGCCTTCTGTACTCATACATCAATTCTATCGCGACTCTTGCCTTGTTCGCGCGTGAGAGTGTAGCATCGGACGCATCGAAGACGACATCATCGGCCACCCCAGCGTCATAATCTGGCAATAGTGTAGAGTGCCTGTTCCCAACCTGTTCTTTCTGGGAGTGTGGTGAACCGGATCCAGACCCTTTGTTGCTGGAAGATCTGCCTGATTTTGGCGATATATTCCTTGACACCTGTCTCTGCTGTTGCAAATGTTGGCGTAGACTTCCTCCGCTTGCGCTGTTAGGTAGCCCGAGCGTTTGCTGTCCCGAAGATATGATACGCCGGGCTCCAATTGCATCTCGAGGTATGAGTAGGCCACCACTGCTGAAGTTCCTGCGACGACTTTCGCTGAGGTTCAACGCCAGGGTGACGATCTGGGCAGGGTCTGTATCATGGCCAATGGCGCTTCTCCCATTTGATAGCAATACTGGATCCGTGCTAGTGGCAGACCCGGCAGATGTACCATTGCTATTGAGACTTGAGCGCATGCTTTGCCTAGCAGCCGATTGTACTGAAAACCGCTTGTCTCTCTGGAAAGCTCCATTTTTATCTGTATGATCCGATGAATGGACGTTGATGACCTCCGTAGCTAGCGGTGAGCTTCCCAAAGAAGGTTTCTGGCGGTGTCTCTGATGAGCGCTTGCACGCTTAGGCACGACTAAGTCCCCTTCCTCAGCCTTCCGCTTCCCTTTCACATCTCTAGTAGTATCTGGTTCCGTATACGAGGAGCGTCTTGTTTCCGAAGCAGGAGCAGGGGTTGTCTGTAGCAGGAACCCTCCCGAGCTCCTCGGTCTATGCCTCCGTTGTAGGGGCTCATTTTGGGCCAGATTCGCGGTTAGAGTAGCCTTGCTTTCGGATTCTGTTGTTGCTTGATCATGTCTCAAGCTATTGGTGCTATGGATGCCACTCGCATTTGTTGGTACCCCTAAGGCGGAGGGAGCGGACGAGCCGCTAGATTCGCCGGACATGGCATCTTAGAAGCGTCGCAGAGAGAACTATTGAAGAACTCATAGCTTTCGGTGCGTCCTGATCAAAGCCGATAGAGAGAGTGAAAGGAGCACGGGTCAATGAAGGGGATGAGATAGTGCATTCTCGCTGGGCCTCGGCTTTAATCCATTTCGCCCGAGTGAAGCGCTTGGCGCGCTCAGCCCTATCGAACGTATCGAAAGCGGCAGTCATGAGTGAATGCATTATTTAAGGGCTTGTGATACACGTACACCCCCTTTTGATACATGTACACCCCTTTTTGATACATATACACCCCCCCAGATCCGAATAGCTTCCGCGCGGCCGCTAGCCGTATAAGATATAAATCTCATATATAGCTTTCTAAGAAATATTATCGAGACTCTTAATAATAGTAAAGTAAGTCTTTTTAAATCTCTTCTAATAAAATCTAAAAGATTAGATAATTTTAAATCGTTAAATAATAAGATCTTTAGATTATTTTTCTATAGCGATAGCTAATTAGCTAATTACTCTCTCTCGTTATTATTAGAAATATATTTATTATACTCGAATATTTACTATCTATTAATTATCTAGCTTTTCTATAGCTAAAAGATATTAAATATAATCTTATTATTCTATATATAGACTAACGTATTACGTTTATCTCGCTATTAACTACCTCGCTATTAACTATCTCGCTATCCGCTTTATATAATTTCATCTCTTATAGTCTTATCTTACTATTCGTCTTATATAGTCTTATCTCATATAGTCTTATCTCTTATAATTTTATCTTACTATTCGCCTTATATAGCCTTATCTTTTATAGTCTTATCTCGCTATTTATCTTATATAACTCTATCTCTTATAGCTATAATTTTAAAATATATATTAATAATAGTAATTTTCTTTTTCTAAGTTATCTAACTAGCAATAATCGATATATTACTATATTCACATTTACGTTTACATTCGTATCCGCGTTTATAATTATCTTATACGCCTCGATCTAATATAATATTATTACTTCGCTAAAATAGATATTTCTTTACTTACTCGAATTCTAATAGCTTATAATATATAGAGTTTTAAAAGGCGAGTTCTACACGTATAGATAGTTTTATAAAATCGAAAGATTTATTCTTAAGACGCGTAATAGTAAGTTTATAAACGATAATTAGAGAGTTTATAAACTAATTTAGATTTTCTAATATTTTAAATATATTACGTATAAAGAAAGCGACGGGTTTTTTAAAGCGCTAATAAGAGTAAATATCTTTAATCTTAATAATTCTAAAGTCTACTTTTATTCTCGCCTTAACTTTATAAGTATATAATAAATTAAAAATTATAGTAAAGACGTCGATATAAGAGTCTAAATCGTTGTTAATCTTTTTATACTATTTATAAATTCTTATAAGAGCTTATAATATTATAGAGGTAATAATATTACGAAATAGTAGTTTTCGTAACTTAATCGATATAATAATCTTTATACTCTCGAAGTTAGATATATACTTAGATCGCTAATACGTTAGAAGATTATTAATTCTATAAATTATCGTTTATAAGTCGCTAGTTAAGAACTTTAGCTCTCGCTTTAAGATAATATAGTTATCTTCGCTTCTAGAGCTAGCCGTATTAAAGAAATAAAATTTCTTATTAATATAGTACTAAATAAACTTTCTCTTAAATAATTAAATTTATATATTAGATAGATAGCTATAGAATAGAGAATTATATATATTATAGATCTCTTATAAAGACTCTTATTCCTTCTTAAAATCCACCTACATATATACGTATACTATTTATTTCTAATAAATTCGAAACTCCTTTTAAGTCTTCTTTATTTTAAGATATTACTTATAATTAGTAGTAATATTTTTATTAATATATTAGATATATAGTATATATTCGAAGTTTAAAAGAACGACGTAGTAAGTATTAATTAAGATTATTTTACGATCGATAATATTAATAATAGAGTCTAAAATATCGAGCTTAAAATATATATTTCGATATTGCTAAAGCATTTATATATAGTTCTTCTTTTCTTCTTTAATTAGAAAGTAGAAGATTATATAAAATAATAAATTAAATATAATTAAGTCGATAATAATAAGTAAAGAAAGCTTATATTTATTTATCTTATAGATATAATTTATAATAGATATCTATTAATTAACTCTTAATATTTTCTACTATAATTTCTTAAAGAAAAAAAGATATATATATTAGAATCGATATAGATGTAATATTAATATAGGTATTTTAAATAAGATAACTAAGGTATCGAACTATATAGGTGAAAAGAAGGTATAATATAATAGAGGATATCTCCGCCAAGGCTCGCTAGCTATAGGGCTGAGGGGTATATTAAGAGTACGCTTATAATACTACCTTTCTTCTTCGTTAAATTATATTCTATAATTAATAAGTGGAAAGATAGAAAAATGAGTATATATATATGCTTAACATCTGAAAAATGATAAAAGTAGTAAAGAAATAACTGTATCCGGGAACCTTAGTATCGTATCTTTCTTCGTAAGAGATATTAGAGATAATAGTAGCTCTTTATATTTACGCTATAGCGATATTATTAACTAGAGTATAAGCGTATATAGAGAGTTTAGCCGGGAGGAAATCGGTATAATATAGCGAAAATCATATTTATAGGCGTAGAGGTAAATAATAGTAATTTCCGAATTCGTATTTAAGCGGATAAGATATTAATAGAATAATACGACGTAATTAATTAAGAGCTCTCGAATCGAATTAAGTCGTAGACGCTAAAAACTCTAATTTAATATTAAATAACTTTAATATAATCTTCTCTATAATATATTATTTAGCTAATATTAATTATATTTTATAACGACGATAGTATAGTTTATATATATACTAATATAGCTCTAAAAGATCTTTAGAATTATATTAATAAAAGGGGCTTACGCGAAAGAATATATATAAGATAATTCCCGATTAATATAGATCTAAGGAATTAATTCTCGGGTTTAGAAAAAATGAGACTATCGTAAAGATATCGAATAATTTCAATTCAACTAAAAATGAAGTATTCTCTATTATTCTATAAGTTAACTCTTTATAAATAAGACTCTTCGAAATATTATTTATAAAAGTCGTTTATTAGATCTTAATAATTTTCGAATTTATCGTCATTCGCATTATATTAGATAGAATTATCGTCGAGATTTTCTTACTTAACTTTATACTTAAGACGACTATAAATCAATTTGAAGTTAAATATTTTCTTAATAACTCATTCGATCTAATCATTAATAGTAATATATTTTGGCGAAGGGTTTATCTATCTCGATAATAGATTATTTATTATAAGACTTAAGAGATTAGGGTGAAAGACGTTGTAGATTCTTATACTTAGCGAAAGTTTTAGACAATAAGAGGTTTTAATAAGACCTATAATCTTGAATAAACCGAGTCTCTTATAGTTTAATTTGCGAAAAAGGCGATCGAAGATAATATTCTTATTATTTAGGAAGACCATATCGCCTATTTGAAAAGTAACCTTTTATTAATACTTATTAACTTACGTAATTATAGCCTTCTAAGCGCGATCTATATTACTTCGAATATACTTGAGAACTTATTTTATATAATTCGTGATATTCTTCGCCTAAGCAGTATTGAGACGCTTATATATAGTCTTATAGTCGATAGTATTTAGGCTAAAAGTTATTTAAGAATAGAACCTCTTATTTATAAGAAAAGATAGAATATCGATAGTCGATAAGATAGTATTATTATTGGCGAATTTGATAATAAATAATTATCTTGCTTAGTCGTTCTATATATAGTTATAATATATTCGAAGATAACGCTTTATATTCTAATTCGCTTATTCGATTTATTCGTTAATCTTAGAGTAAAAGGCTATTAATAGCTTAACTATAATACTTAGTCTCTCGTAAAAAGACTTTTATATAATAGCTATAAATTAAAAGCCTTAATTCGATATTATTAAGATCGATAAGCTATATAAATAAAATACTTTCTTAAGTAATAAATTAACTATCTTCTTAGCGATAGTACTTTTATTAATATCGAAATAGACTACGTAGTAATATTTCTTAGTAAGTTTATTAATTACTATTTAAATAGCGTTATAGCTATCGAATATAAGTAAGCCTATAACGAAGTTAACTAATATATCTTATTATCGTTTTTATAGAATTTATAGAGACTATAGTAAATTATACTTTCAATCGCAAGGCGTTTTAGCCCTCTAATAGGTGTAGTAATTTTAAACATAGATAGTTACGATAATTCTTATATCTCATTAATAATATTCTCTTTTAAGTAGCTTATAAGTATATACTATCTCGAAATAATCGTAGAACGATTAATCGTATATCTCTCGAATAATATTAGTATATATATTATTAAATACTTATAGATAATCTTTATAATAAAGTATCTCGTTTTATATAGAATATTTACTAAGAGTAATCTCTTAAAACTTATTCTTATTTTTAATAATAGTCTTATAGATTTCTATATAATACTCGTCTTTCTTATTAGCCCTTACTATCTTATAATAAATAAAGTCATCAATTATATATATATCGATATATTCGCTATTTAATTTCAATCAATTAGAGATAAAAATTATCTAATACTATTAGTGTAATTATTTATTCTCGAGATTAATTAATTTATATCTAGCTATTCGTATAAATATATTCGCCTTAATATTCTAAGGTTCTAATCGATAGATAATCTTTATATTAAATTTAAATAGTATATTTAAATAGCGGGCCTAGCGATAACTAAGGTCTCTTTCTTCGACAAAATATATTAAATTCTTATAATTTATAAAGATCTTAATAGAAATATCGATATATTTTAATTTAGAACGCTAATATTTAAAATAGCGAATAATAGCTAGCAACTTTTTATCGTAGATCTAATAGTTATATTTAACTGAAGTAAGGTTCTTACTATAGAAGGCTATCGGGTAAAATACTCTCTTATTATTATATTAGAAAAGAATATCTTTATTAACGTAGTCGAAAGAGTTAATCTTTAAAACGATATTCTTTATTCTATCGAAATAACGTAGAATTAAGACTTTTATAACGACGACTTTTAGAAAATAGAAGGCCTCTTAATATACTAGAGATTAATTAAATATAGTCTTTTTTGCCGTAAATTTTATTATAAGTTTAACTATTTTAGAGAAGTCTCTAATAAATCATTAATAAAAATTATAAAATCCGATAAAGGCCTATATCTCTTTAAGGTTGATAGGTGTAGTCTACTCGATAATAGCCTGAATTTTAATAAGGTCTATTTATAACCCGTCTATAGATATTAGTAGACCTAAAAATTTAATTTTCTAAATGTGAAATTTACACTTAAGAATATTTATCTAAAAACTAGCGTCCCTTAATTTCTAAAGGATTTATCTAATATATTAGACGTATTTCTTTTTTATCTTATTATAGATAAGTATATTATTAAGATAAATCTAATAGAAATCGTTTAAATACTTAAATAGAATATTATTTATATATTATTAATATATAACTAAGTTATTAATTAGATCGAAGAAGAGGATTCGATACTTATATACTCTAAGGGAGGTAATAAAAATAATAAAATTCTTATTATCGGGGTGTATACGTAGTTTATTAAACGCGGCTATAATATTTAATCGAGTAAGATATTTATATCTCTAGATTCTTACTAAAACCTTATCTATTAATAAAATTAAGTATTAATTTCTTTTAGTAATAGCGTTTAGCTTTCGATAGTCTATATAAAAATATAATTCTCTATTTAACTTTTCCGCGAATAGAATAAGTAAAGCGAATAATATATAGCTTAATATTATAAATTCCTTCTTTAAATATTCATCTAGATACTTCTTTATCTATTTTAATTTATATCTTAATATTAGATAGATTCTACTTTTCGAAAATTTCATTTTATTAAAGCTATTATTAAATTTCAGCTTATGATTATAAGAACGATATAAGGAAAGTATATTCGCTTTAGTTCTATCGAAAATATCGAGATAGTCGTAATACTCCGTAGATAGCTTATATTTTACCTTTTTAGAACTAATCTCGTTAATACTATTAATCTAAATAGGGTAATTAGAATTATAACACCTTTTATATTTCTTTTCTAAGTTATAGAGATAGGATTTATTAATCGATATATAGGAACCGCGAGATATTCGAGTAATAAAAGATATATATAGTATTGGCGAGTTATTATAAATCTTATTCACTATTAATATAAATAATTTATTATCTTTTTTACGAGTTAGCTAGTAGTAAACCGCTATATTAATCTCAGCAATATTAATAAACTTAGACTTCTTACTATTCTTATTCTTATTTAATAAAAAGATATTTAAGTTAATCTCGCTATTATAAGTGAGTAGAGAAAGGCTTTATTATTTTAATATAATAGATAAGGAAGTAGGTAATATAGATGGCCGAAGCTCCGGAGTTAATAGAAAGGGGAGTTCGTCTATTATTAATATCTAATTATTATTATAATTATATCGATTAAATAGAAAGAGTATCTTATCTCATAATATATCAAGAATTACCCCGTATTTATTTATTTAAGATTTCTCGACTATTATATTATATTTTAATAATATAATTAGCATTAAGTATATTTCTTCTCGATGATTTTCTACTATTATTATTAAAAGTAAGTAATATATAATTAATTATTTTACGATCTAGTTATTATAATCTCTTAGTGATTTAAATTATAATAGTAGAAGTAATTTCAGATATAAGACTTTATATATCGCTGAAATTAAGGACTTATTTATAACTATATAAGTATCGATATATTTACTATCTATAAGAGAGTTCTTAAGTAGATAAATTCTTTCTTATAAGAAAAGCGTAATTTATATACGGAAAGAACGACGTACTAAGACGTTATTAAGAGTATCTACTAGATATACTTTATAAGTACCTCTTATCGTAACTTTAAAAGAGATTATTCGTTTTCTAAATTCGAAGAAGAATCGTCATTACCCGTGATATCGACGTTATTAATTTCAAATTCTTTATTTATTTCTATCGCGTAGAGTCATACTTTCTCGAAGGTCTTTTTATTAATCTCGATTTAGATAGTTATTATATAATTCTTTTAATAGTAATCTTTCTTACCGCAGTTATAGTATATTAATTCTCTTAATTTTAAATTAATTATAATATTTAGAGGCGTAATAATTATACTTAAATTAAACTCGGTAATAAGTATAAGACGTATATTAGCCGCGGGTATTATTATCGATATTCGTATTGTAATTAACTTGATAGTAATCTTTATAAACTTAAAATTCTTATAATTAGCACGTTATAAGTTATCTAGCTTTCGAAGATATTCTTTTACAGCCTTTAAGATAGTAAAACCTTTTATAATCTACTATACCTTCTTTAGTTTCTTTTTTAGTTTCTTAAAAAGATAGTTCTTTAGTATAAGAATTTTATTATAGCTAAGAATAATATCTAGTTGAATAAAGTCTAAATAGAAGTCGATAAAGAGTTAAATTTCTTATTATAGAGTATATATATTACGTAATACATTACTACGTCGATTTAAATTCTTATAGATATTGACTAACTTATCTATAATCTTAGTAAAAAACTAATATGAGTTAATAGAGTTTCGAAGTCTTCTATATATCGTATATTATATAGTTTTATCGCCGAGTCGTAAAATTACATAAGCTATCTTAAAGTTCTTAATAAGATAATAATCGCTATTAACCTTAAATTTCTATTCTATTTTAGAGAATTAATCGTTTTAGATAAAGTCGTTACCGTCGATAAATAGAGGTAAATCTAAGATCTTAACTAATTTCTCTTTTAAATATCTAAATATACGTTTCTCCTCGATTAATAATAGCTATAAGTCTTTTATTAACTATATTTCAAGACCATTAACTTTTCGCTATAAAAAAGTTATATTCTTCTAAAAGTCTTAAACTAGTTAATTTATTTTTTTAATTATTTTATAAACCTAATATAAATCGTTTATAATTAGATTCTTTTCTATTACGACGATGTAATATCGAATAATAATCTCTCGAAAATCGTCTCGCTTCTAATAAATTTCATTTAATATAATTATAAATTCGTCGGATTAATATTTAGTTTAATATTATAGTTATATACTATTAGCGATATCTTAAGATATATCTATTAAGTTTATCTCATTAGAGATATTATCTAATAAAATTAATACTTATCAAAATTTAATTTACTCTAGTAGAGTCTTAATTTAATTTATTCTTTCGATATTAAACTTCGCTATAAGAAAGAAGAAAGAAAGATTTAAAATAAAGTAGAGAGAAGTTAAATACTTCGAAAGAATAGGTATTAGAGATATTAGATATATTAGAGAATAATAAAGCCTCTTTAAGGCGTGTTAAAATTATTTGATATTAAGAATAAAAAATTTTACTATAAAGTCTAAGATAAGGTTATTTCTTTGCGAGGGTTTAATATACTTATTTCTTAACTATTTAAGGCGTTAAGAAGACTATAAATACTTTAAATAGTACTTTTTCGAGTGCACTTACTTCGCTTAGAGAGTCCTTTATCTTATAGAGAAGTTATATACGAGAAAGTTTTAGAGAATAGTATCTTCAATTAACTATAACTCGACTATTTCTTATTTAATTGAGGCCTCGTTAAAACCTTAGACGTTATAATATATAAAGTTATAAGTGATACTATTAATATATATTTTAAATATAGAAATATAAGATAATATTAGCTATTTCTTTCGATTCGCTAGCCATATGAATAATCTAATATCTTCTTTATCCCTCGACTACTATTTATCGAGACCGTTTCGCTATCTTATTTAGGCTCTTTAAAATCGATTTATCTATCTAATAGGCTTATCTAGAAATACGATAATTTAACTTAATTTCTTATTAAAGCCTCTATTAGCGCGTTTCTTTAAATTCATTTACTAATATAAATAAAATAAGTAAGTTAATCTTAGTTATAGTATTAGAATTAGTATAGATATAATATTAATATAGATATATTTAATAAGATAACTAAGATATCGAACTATATAGATAGAAAGAAGGTATAATATAATAGAGGATACCTCCGCCAAGGCCCGCTAGCTATAGAACTAAGAGGTGTATTAAGAATACGCTCGTAACTATATAATCTAATTCTTAAAATTCTTTAGAAATTTAATATAGTAATTATCGAAATATAGTTATTTTATTAATACTTATATCGATATAAGTAGTTCTAGTTCTCGTTAACGAATTATAGTCTTTATATTATAGATATCTCGTATTTTAAAAATAGAATTCTCTTCGTTATCTCTATAATATAGATTTAAAATAATCTCGCCTAGAGTTATATAACTCTTCGTACGCTTAATAATAGCTTTCTCTATCTTCTTAATAAGAGTAATTTAGCGAAGAGCGATATACGCTATTTATAAAGTAGCTAAATAATTATATAACGCGTTATATATCTTAAGATATTAATCGCTATTAGAATAACGCTTAATTATAGTCTTAAACGAATATTTATTTAAATAAGAGAATTCGTGAATTCTCTTCTAATTAGTAGTCGTTTTTATCTTATCTTCTCGAGTATAGCGTAATTACACCTTACTTATAATACTCTTCTTATTTTCTTTAAAACGATATATAATAACGACGTAATCTTCTAAATAGGTAAACTTCTAAATCTTACGTATAAGGCTTTCGCGGGTAATATTTGATAGGTCTTTCGACGGTGATAGTAGAGTTATAGCTATTTAATTAATAATAATAAGTATAGAAGGTAAAAACATATCAAATTATAAAGAAGGCTTTCGGCCCTATATCGGCTATATGTGGGGTTTATATCTTATACGGCTAGCGGCCGCGCGGAAGCTATCCGGATCTGGGGGGGGTGTACATGTATCAAAAGGGGGTGTACTAGTACGTGTATCACATCCTTATTTAAGATCCAAGTGACGAATCCCTCTTGTAGCACGCCTGAACATCAAGGCAAAGTCGTCTCTCGTTATTTTGAAGAGGTGCGAGAAGCTCATGGTCGTGATATCCTGACTAGGAATATGTCTGGTTAGGCTCATGAGTTGCTTGACCAATATGTACATTTTGCTTTTACTACCCTCTAAATATGTACAAAGTATTTTCCTCTTATCGTAGGACCGGGACGACGTCCTCAAGATCCTTGCAGTGGCTGTCCCATACCACCCAGCGTCACCATCTTGGTGATCTGGTACTCGGAGATACCGTACTTGCTGCCTTCCCGTCCGAACCCGCTCAGCTTCACACCACCAAATCTGCGCACTATTAGCTGACATTCTCTCTCTCAAAGGAAGTGAGAGACTTACGGAGCAGCGGGATCGCTGATCAACCCCGTATTGACACCCACCATCCCCACCTCCAGAGCCTCAGCAACCCGATAAACTCTACGCAAATCGTTGCTGAAAAAGTATCCTGCCAAGCCAACTTCGGCCATGTTCGCCATATCCACGACTTCTTTTTCCGTCTCAAACGGAAATAGACCAGCCACAGGCCCAAAAGTTTCTTCAGAAGCCAGCTGCATATCCATGTTCATACCCGTAATGACCGTCGGCTCGAAAAAGTTTGACCCGAGCTTGGGCATCTTCTGGCCACCAACAGTAACCTTACCGCCCTTCTTCTCAGCGTCTCTCACATGAGCCTCAACTTTGCTAACAGCGCGGTCGTGGATCAAGGGGCCATGGGTGACGCCCTCGTCGTAACCACCGCCAACCTTGAAGCCTTTGACCTTCTCAGTAAAAGCAGAGGCAAATTTGTCGTAGATGCCTTTCTGTATGTAGATCCTGTTCGCGCAGACGCAAGTCTGCCCCGAGCTGCGAAACTTGGAAGCAATAGCGCCATTGACAGCGATTTCGAGGTCTGCGTCATCGAAGACAATAAAGGGAGCATTACCGCCGAGCTCGAAAGACAGCTTCTTGAGAGTATCGGCGGACTGCTTCATGAGTAGCTTGCCGACATTAGTAGAGCCGGTAAAGGAAACTTTGCGAACGGTGGGGCTCGAGGTCAAGGCGTTCCCAATATCGACTGTATTTTCCATGGCGCTGATGACATTGATGACACCTTTGGGGATGCCGGCGCGCTCTGCCAGTTCAGCGAGAGCAAGAGATGTGAAGGGTGTTTCACCCGGTGATTTCGCAACGACAGTGCAGCCCGCTGCCAGAGCAGGACCAATCTTTCGGGTTATCATAGCTGCTGGAAAGTTCCATGGCGTTATGAGACCGCACACGCCGACCGGCTCTTTCATCGTGAAGACCCTGTTGCCGGGTATACTGGCTGGTATTGTGTCGCCGTCTGCCCTCGGGGCTTCTTCGCTGAACCACTCAAAAAAGCTCGCTGCGTATGCCACCTCGCCCTTAGCATCGGTCATTGGCTTGCCATTCTCCCACGTTATGAGTTTTGCCAAGTCTTCCTGGTTGTCCATCACCAATTGGTACCATTTGTGTAGCATGCGTGCCCGTTGGCGGGCTGTTGTCTGGCGAAAGGAAGGGAAAGCGGCAGCGGCGTGCGCGATGGCACTATCGGCATCGGACTTCTCGAATTCAGGGCATGTTCCTATCAGTTTGCCAGTCGATGGGTCTGGTTGGCCAGATCAGTGATTGATCCGAGCACCGGTGAAGAAGCCTCACCATGGACCTCGAAGGTCTTCCCAGACTTGGCTTTGATCCATTCTCCATTGACGTAGGCTAC
This sequence comes from Letharia lupina, assembly GCF_014066315.1. NCBI lineage: Eukaryota > Fungi > Ascomycota > Lecanoromycetes > Lecanorales > Parmeliaceae > Letharia > Letharia lupina. The sequence continues at coordinate 462,996 of NW_023502974.1, forward strand.
ATTTTGCTTGAAGAGAGATGGGTCGTTCAGCTGGCAGGGCACATCAGCAAATACAAAAAGGCTTTCGGGATAGCGTCAAGGCAGGACGAACGGGTGGTATGCTCTGGTTTGGGGCCATGGCGTATGTTCTGGCGAGTATTCTTGGTAGGGAAGAGGCTTGATAATTGGATTTGAATGTGGTTCCGGTTGCCAATCGGAATGCCTTCATGATGAAGGAGGGGAAGAGCAGGCGATGGGATTATATGAATCTTGACCAAGCCGAATAATTGAGGTCAACAATGCGTCATGGCTCTCCGGATAAAGACATCTCGACCGCGCGGAGTTGGGTGCGGGGAAATTCGGCAGATCATCTCCGTCACCCTTTTTTCTCAAGCATGCAAACTCAAGTACCTATTAACAATTCCATCTCAACCGCGCGCAGCTAAGTCTAAGTGTGCTATCCAACAGATTCTCTCCATGATTTGTGGAAGGCGTTGCAAATGCAATTTTCATGGCGTGTATGTCGCCTGTTTTCTTCAACATGTAAATAGTGGTTTTGATGAATGAGCCGGCTTTGGTCACGCAACGTATTGATCAGATATTTCTAACTAAAATACATTGGTCTTCATTGAACACAATTCGCAAGACCAACTGAGAGACTTTGTTCCAAAAGAAGTAAGCTCTAATCCCACGTCCACCCCATTGGATATCACACAAGTGACAAAGTTGTGGTCTTTGACCGGGTCATTTGCAAAGAAAGATGTTGGGGAAGAATGTAGGCATAGCGAGGGATCTGACAGCGCTGTCAGCAGCACATTTTCCGTCAACATTTCAACTCACCCGTTATCACTCAGTAAGTATCTGAGAAAACGTGTCAAAGGCGAAGAATGGCTTGAGAGAAGAGAGAAACCGAGTAGAAGAGATATTGATAGCGCAGGGCGAGTTTGTAAGACATGAAGATAGGGTCCAATCAGCAATTTTCTGAGAGGATAACCATGTAGGAGAAGGAGGATGCCGGCTGTCCACATTGCCCTGCCACCTGCATGCCATAAAGGCGCAATCGTGTAAAGTTGAAGCAGCATGGTCAACCCTGTGATTATTGGTCCCGATGTTTGATAGTATTCCTCTATCAAGGGGTCATGGCAAAAAAAAGGCGCGTCTTGGTGGCCTTCTCAAGTCGGAAACATCACATTTTTTTGGACCAAAAACAAATAAAGCGTTGGGCGAGCAGTTAGTTAGATCGGCTGCGGACACTCAGTATACAAGGCGGAGGAGGGTGCGAGACCTGAACGGGGCCCATAGGGTATTTCAATGTAGTCAATGTAGTTGTGTAGAATGAGGTAGAGGCGGCCTCGTAGAATCTTTACGCAAGTATGGAATACAGATAGAGCTCCGGACGCTGAATCAGCTCCTGGTATATTAGACAGTGAGATAACCCTATGTCAACGCTCTTCCCGCGATGATGATTGGCTCGAGTAGAATACTCGCTCAATTCATATTATATTCATATTGCGTTGCACTGTACTTGCCAGGCCAGCTCTAGATCGGTCATCCTGTGTCCGTCTTCTCAAGTGCCACAGCGCTGATCGCAGGCTCACTGAGACATAGTCTAAAGCCGATCTCAAGGCAATGTGCTTGCGTTCGATTTCTGCTTCGACTGGAATATCTCGTTCCGTGGATACTCCGCTTCTGCCCGCGTATGAGCAGCTACCAGCTATGATTCCCAAACTCGAGGGATGAGATGCAGGTCCGTATGGGTCAAGTCGTTCTCCATGCGCCCCATCGAACCAGAGAGTCGAATGGTCTTTATTTTCGATTCAGCTTTGGTACCGACCAATCCCGCGGCCAATTGTATGTACTCTACCCCAATGGAGATGCTTCCTACGCCACAGCAATAGCATCTTCCCTTCGTCGACTCCGGCGTATTGGACTCTACGACAGCCTCGGCCATGTGTGATTGTAGCCGGTTTGGCAAGATTGCTGGTGGACAACCCGGCTACTTGCTGCGCAGATAGTAGGACCGCATAATGCTTCGTATGGGCTTCAGGTTCTTCGTAACAGAATGAGCTTGACGATACGATATGAGAGGCGGTTGTAACGCACTCACAATTCTGTTTTGCTGATGATTCTTTCCACCTGATCATCGCGCGACGCTCTCTTATGGTCCGACTTTACGCCCATGTAATTCCCTAAATCCATCCATTCCGCAGCGAAGGCTGTCACCAGCACAGCCCAATCCTCCGTGGTATCCATATCCAGATGCTCGCCATCGTCGCTCATTTTGTGCCATACTGGAGGGAACGGTGATGGTATCAGATGCAATACGTCCACCCCTCTGGCCATGAAGGGTACATGGTCATCTCCAATCATTCCACCCATCCATCGATCATTGCTTTTATCTACATCGTAGAACCATGAGGACCCGGATGACTCGAAGAGGGAGTGGTTGCGAAGGCGCTTTTCCAGATCCGCCATCTTCTTATATGCCCAGTGCGTGACCTTGAAGTAACTTGGGACTTTGGGATTCCTCGAACCCAGCAGATCGAGTAACACAAACAGGTGGATGGTCGATAGTGCGTTGTGGTAGGTCGAAAGTGCCGGATGATAAGTTGATTCCATTTCCGCAGCCAGTGATTTTGCTCCATAGATCGAGTCGGTGTCAGACCAGGTATCGAAAGCCTCCTCGCCATCCAGCAGTATTATTTGCAGGCCTTTGTGGTCCTCGAAATCATGGTCTCCAGCTTCTACCATCCCAGCCCATTTCTTCGTGAGGGCATCCTCCAGACTCTTAGCTGTGTGCATGAGCATGGCACAGGGAGCAGCGCTATCAATGGCGCCAATGAAGCCTTCAGGTTTCATTAAGCTGTCGTAGTGAGCGACCAGTGTCAGATAGCCAACTTCTCCGGGGTTCGACCAGGGAGGATCTCTGGTCGCAATCATGTTGACAAATGGCATCTCTTTGTTTCCCAGCACAGCGATCGTGGAGGAGGAGTTCTGGTATGTGATAGTCCATTCTGGAAGTTCGCTTCCAAAAAATTCTGCAAAATGGTTGAGCACGGCGGCAGAGCCTGGGCCGCCAGGTACTCTAGGTTGGAGGATTTGGGAAAGCAGCTTGCCATTTCTGATGTTGAAATCGTCGCCAGGGCGAGGGATTCCCTTCAGAGCTTCATCAGGCAGTGGAGTGTATGCTGCCGAAAGGCTGACGAGTATGAGAGTCCTTAGTGCGTAGAGAAGGAACGACAGTCTAGCCTTCATCGTGTTGTATGAGATTTAAAGGGTGGCCTCATTTCACCAACCCGAGAACACTTCCATCCGGCAAACCATGGTATTAGGAACGAGTGGATATGGAAAGAGATCAGATGACTCTCTTCACGCCTTGCTATGCACTAAAGTAAGCCAGACAGTGTTTCGTATCAAGGCTCCTCGAGGTGCTAATGCTGCAATGCATTGTCTCCCGAGGACCCTTCCTGTCGATCCCTGGCTCGCCTAAAGAGCCGCTGTTAGCGCTCTAACGCGCTCGAAATGGTCTTCAGATTGCAGTGCATCTCCGCAAACATACTTTTGAAGTACGCACATGCAGCGATGGCTCCATTTCTCAGGGCCTTGTTGCGCTCTTCGCGGTGCCATCTCCGCGGAAAGCAAGATATTTGGTACCGTCCTTTGCCGCGTTCTCTATCAAGACTCTGTAGATCGTTCGCATCCACGTATCAAACTCCCTCGAAAGCAGGTAAGATACGGAGTAATTCTATCCAGATGAAGATGATTGACTGGGTTCTATAGATATTCCAGAGCGGCTCTTGATCTATCATGCTGGGACTCCTCGCATTGTATTCGTGGGGTTTCTCAAAGTTACCACAATTTTCCTCTTCACTGCAAGTGTTCTGCTTGTTGCACCTACATTCTATCACGACCCGAAACAGCCCGCTTGGGTTGCACCTGCAGGTCAGTACAATCCTTTCAGGGCCTGATGGAAGCCTAATGCGGGCTCTCAGTTGCTGCTGCTGGAGCCGTGCCTTTGCTCTATGTGACATATTATGCTGCTCCATTTGTGGCTTTTGTCCACATCAAGCTACCAATATTCGCTCGGCGGTCAACAGAGCAGCTCTTGAAGTGGGCACGGAATATACCGTCAAAAACGGAAGTTGACTTGACCACCATCAAGTCGTATGGAAGTCTCCGCATTTCCAGGATGCAAATTTCAGAGTTGCGTCCTACCAAAGCTCGTTTTGGCATTGAGAATTTGATTCGAGTACCACATTTCTCTTCAATCAAGAAGAGGCCATGGTGGGCGCCCAAGGAGCGGAACCTGTTCTTTGTTGGCAGTGAACGAAGGAAGACGGTTGAGACTGCGGTGTGGCAAAAAGCTCTAGGACAGATACGGGATACTCGAGAAAAGTCCATTGAAGAAGCGCATATCCGAAAATAGTCAGCACATCCGGTGTATGCCCAAAGAAAGTCGAGTCTTGGGTGTTCATTTTTCCCGTCTTCATTCACATCAAAGATTCAAAAGAAGCCTCTAACTCATTTACCGGGGACAGAGCCGGTATTCAGGACCAGCCAAGAGGGTAATATTCTAACGAGGCGCTGAAGGTACTTCTTGCCGTGGTAAATTCATCTGGCAGCTTGCAAGTGAAACCACAAATGTCGAACTTCTGAGGGCATCTTCCGTTCACTTTCGCAATTTTGGCCAACTGAGGCTCAATTCACCTAAAAAGCACGCTAGTGTTTTCCAAGATCTACGAGCTTCACATCCTTCATCACACTCTCGTCCAACTCAACATTATCTTCCACTCAACATCGTAACCATCTTTCAATCTACTTCGCTCCATCTTCCTCTTACATCCAACATCCGTACCAAACATCAACCCAAGACAACATGTCTTCAGCCCCTCAGCTCACTGCTCGTGATGTGAACTTGCTCGCAATCGCCTTTCAGTCATTGAAGGATGACTGTGCACTGCAGGTGAGCTCGGATAGCGTTTCCTAACATCAAAACAATTTCCTGGCCTTGACTGTTTCCACGTCATCCGTTCTGCACATTCTACGGCTTAAAATTTCAAGCTTTCCTACTGCACCTCACTTCTGTCATCGAATTCGTTTGGAAGCAGCCTTTCCGTTAACACTCAACGCAGATCGACTATGCCAAGTTGGCCCAGCTCGCCGGGTACAAAACCGCCGCATCAGCCAATGCCTGCTTCCTTACCCTTAAGAAGAAGCTCATGGCTGGCGCAAGCGTCAGCAATGCCGCCGCCGCTCCCACTCCGAAGAAAGCCAAGGGCAAAGCTGCTGCCAACGGAGACGCCGACGATGACGATGAAGCTACCCCTAGCAAAGCTGCTCCTAAGAAGCGCGGCAAGGCCATCAAGACCGAACTTGCCGATGCTGAAGGAGGTGACGCCGATACTGAAGTGACTCCCGGCGCCGAGTCTCCCAAGAAAGGTCGTGCAAAGAAGCGTACTGGCCCTTCCAAGACTGACGCCAACGGTGACACTCCCACCAAGGCCACCACCAATGAGGATGCTACCAACGACACCGCTGCCACCGGAATCACCACTCCCACCCCCACCCCCACCCCCAAACGCAAGCGCGGCCCAAGCAAGCCCAAAGATCCCAACGCCACTCCCACTAAGCGAGCCAAGAAAAATGCCAACGCAAAAGTCACTACCAGTGCCGATGGGGCCGCCGCCGACGACAACAATGACGCTGCCAACGCCCAGCTTCACGGGGTTGAAACCGTCGCTCAGACCAACGGGGAGGGCTCCATCTTCGGCGGCGACGCCAACGTCAAGGAGGAGGAGCAGGAGGGTGACGACCGTTGCTTTGATGCGGAGGAGCAGAAGATGGCCGAAGATGAGCTGTTCAACATCTACACCACTGAGGGCCAGGCTGCTTGAGGTGAAGATACCCTTGCGTCCTTGCTTTATCCAACTATGTCCTCTCCCTCTTTATAGATCTGTATTCAGCGTGGCTTCCGCCGCATTTACTATCACATCTGTACACACTACTAACAGCCCAACACAGTGTCCCAATCCCCACCAAAGTATCCGGCAACCAGCTACCTCGATCTCGCCTTCCTCTCAAAGATCGACTCAATGGATACGCTCTTGGTGGATCTGGGCATCAATTTCCCTTTCTCTCAGCGCTCGTGGGTGGATACTCGTCCTTGGTCATACGTTTCAGGTGGAAAGGGCATCAGATTTGCATTGGAAGTGGTGATCGTTTGGATCTCGAGATGAAAGGTCGTCAGGTCAGGAAAGGACTGGAAGGTGGCTACATGGATCATTGATCATCATTGATAGCTCATCTAAGGCTTTAGCTACATCAATGCCAGACTCATAAGCTTCGAAGCATCTCGCTACTATTACATGCTTGCTATGACAGGAACGCTATCTGCTGATGGGATATTGTGTGAAGACAACGCATGCTTTTAAGCCGACGACGCCGAGTGAGAATGCGCCAAAAAGAAGCGAACCGTCTAGACTGTCCATAACGTTGATTCAAAGCCCAAGCCAACCCTGCCACACCGGCCAAGTGTGAGACCCCCATCGACGCAGTCATCCCTCTGGACTGGAAGTCCTACAGCCCTTCAATAGCCTCCCTCAACACATCCACTCCTCTCGCCCCGACAGCCTCTTCCAGCTCTTCCCTGAGCATCCAAGCAACATCGCTCTGCATCCCCAACGGGATCCAGCACCCCTGTCTCGCCACGTCTAGACTCTCCTTGATCTTAGCGGTATGCTCCCACTTCTTGGCCGCTACCTCCGCCTCCCCGACCACCTTTTCGGGAATCCCGCACATACTCGCACAATGCATGCCGAAGCTGCCCTCCGCGACTCCGTCTTCCAGCTTGTAAAGGAAGGTGACACGACGGTTCTCGTCGTCAACGTGTATACGCATGCGGCAGTTGCGAACTTCGGGGTGAGTGGCGAATTCAGCGGCTAAAGAATGGTAGTGGGTAGCGAAGAAGCCAACACAGCCAATGTGGGAGGCGACATGGTGCAGAACCGCTTGGGCCACTGCCACACCGTCGTAGGATGAAGTGCCGCGGCCAAGTTCGTCGAGGATGACGAGAGAGCGAGGGGTGGCTTCGGAAAGAATCTTCTTGGTTTCTGCAAGCTCAACGAAGAAGGTAGATTGGGCGGCGAAGATATTGTCCTGAGCGCCAAGGCGGGACATGATTCTATCGACGGGAGTAAGGCGAGCAGATATGGCGGGGACATAGCAGCCGATTTGGGCCATGATAACGGCAACGCAGGTCATTCTGAGCACGGTGGATTTACCAGCTGCATTGGCACCTGTCAGCAGGTTGAGGTTGGGCATTCCACCACCGAGCTTGACATCATTGGGGATGAAGTCTGTGACGTTGGGAAGCATGCACGGATGGCGAAGGTCTTCAAAATCGACCACGCTCCTTTCATCATGAACAAACTCAGGTCGACAGCTCGGCTCACCCAATGCTGAAGATGCTTTAGCCAGACATATCAAACAGTCCAATTGTGCCACAATTCGTACTGCTGCCAGCCACGTCACATAGTCTTCATCAAACTTCTTGAAGAAGCGGCCAGATACCTCTTTGACGATTTGGCCATGCGTTTCTTGTGCTTCTTGAAGTTTGCGGACGAGACCTCGGAGCTCAGGATTGTAGTAGCGCTTGACCTTTTGGGTTGCGGACATTTGATCCCAATTTTTCGGTATCCCTTTGACTTTTACAGGGACCTCGAGCTGGTATATTTCTTTTCCGTTGTCCGCGTAGACGATATCGTTGGATCTCAGTTCTTTCCTTGTCTTCTTCAGTAGAGTCTCCAAATCGGCCAGCAAGCTCTGAATGCGGTCTTGGCTCGCGTCGAAGTCCTCCTCGACGCCGCGCTCGGGAATAAGTAGGCCTGCTTCTTTTGCTTTATCGTGGTCAAAGGCATTGTTCCAATACTTGAGGAGTTCTCTCATGTCTGGCATGCTCGTAACCAATTGACCGATGATCCCGTCGCCCGAGCCCATATTGCGCAAGACGCCTATTGTGTAGTCGATCTGCTCGAAACCATCGAGGACTCGCACAAAGTCTTGAGCCTTGCATACACCGGCGTGAATGCGAGATATTGTTCGTTCAAGATCAGGCAGTTTCGAGAGCTGGGAAGTAAATTGATCCCGGAGAGTAGTATCTGCATTGAGAGACTCAACAGCATCGAGGCGTGCATTGATCTTTACAGCGTCCATGAGAGGGTGGCATACCCATTGTTTGAACGTTCGCTTTCCAAATGGAGTGATGCATCGATTCAAGAGACTGAACAAGGTGCCCTCCGAACTGCCGTCAAACGAATTCGCGAAAATCTCGAGATTGATCAAGGTCTTTCCGTCCAGGATAAGGGTGCCTGCACTTCTGATGGGATCATACCAAGATACGTTGCCCAGGGTCACAAGATCACGCTCAATCTGCAGAGTCCGTAGATATTGAACCAATGCACCGAACGCAGACATCACAGACTCATGTTCCTCTCGGGCCTGCCGCAAAGGTTCTGGCCAAGCTTCGATGTTGTCTCCATCATCATTCACGAAGTATCGAGCAGCATCCATCTCTCTGCATGCGGTGTCCGCTGTCCAGAACTCTTTACCAGCCTTCAAGGATACTATTGACGTGTTTGGCCCAGTGCTGTTTTTTAAGATCCTCAATGCTTTCGTGGATGAACAAGACTTCTCAAGCAAGACTTCACGAGGCCTTATCTGCGCGATGAGCGTTTCAAACTTCGTCATCTCGACATCATCCTCGAAACCAGTCAAGAAGAATTGAGCGGTAGCGGTATCCACGAACGCGATGCCGAAAGCAGGCCGTCCCTCTTGCTCCGACTCCTTTATGGCCACGCAGTACGTGGACATGTCGTCTTGAAGCATGCCCGGGTCAACAAGAGTGCCGCTTGTAAGCACGCATGCAAGCTCTCGGTTGATGATCTTTTTCATCTTCTCGTCTACCTTCGTGGCCTTACCACACTGTCCGCTGTCTCGCTCTCGCATCTCTTTGCCCAAAGCAGATTCGACCTGGTCCACACGCGCAATTTTATATCCTTTAACCACGAACTGATTGGCCCAAATGTCTAGAGAAGCTTCGGGTACGCCGACCATGCGCATGTTTACACGATCAGTAAGCTTCAAGTCGAAGAGTTGATGCCCAATGGTGGCATCATTTTCGTAGAGCTCGTAGAACTTGCCCTTCTTGAAGAAGACTATTGTGTCCCAATGTTTTTGCTTGATCTCCCAGTACTGGTGTTCAAAAGGGGTGAAATCCATCCATGCCGACTTCGGTACGTACACTGTCCTTGGGTCGTAATCTGGATGATCTGGACGGTTTTTATCGATGTCGGTGATATTAGCTGGCTCTAGCCATTCGTATCGCCGTTCGACTTTGCTTGGCTTGGCTTTTCCCTTGTTGGCATTGGGCTCAGGTTTCTTTGGTGTGGCCTTCCGCATTAGAGCATTCCTGAGCTGTGATGGCTGGACGGCTGTGGGATCAAAAGACCACTGCTGAGCAGTAGAAACCGCAGGCATTTCTTCGTCGCCATCCATCCCAATGGACTCTAAAACAGCATCGCGCCGAGATGTAGACTGAGCGGGAGAAGACCTCTTTCGCTTCTTTTTTGTAGGCATGACCTCGTCGGATTCGTCATCTACCACGAAGTCATCTGCACCACAAAATTTTCAGCATCATGATCCAACCCTTCAATGGGCTGGGGCAGGTTTACCCTCTTCGACCACATCATCCTCTGCCGCACCATCTCCCACGAAGACATCGTCGTCACTCTCGACGCTTGTCTTTCTCCGCTTTGAGGCCCTTCCTTTCCGCGTAGGCTTGAACGCGTCGTCGTCCTCGTCCTCGTCTTCGTCAGAATCAGGGTCGACGGCGTAATTCACAGCTTTCTTTGCCTATAAAACAACTATCAGCTGGGAAAAAGATCGTCGGGAAAGGCAGGCAGACCTTCCGTGAAGGGCTGTAGAAGCCAGCAGGGACCCCGTTTCCATCAATTTCGTTCAGAGCACTTGCAGGAGTGATTGGCGAGGGCAAAGTATTGGAGGCGCTTTGCCTGTTGGGATTGATTGCGCTTGCGTCTTCCTCTTCTTTGATATCTTCGACAGGATCGCTGCTTGGAGCAGGTGTCATGCTCTGGGTCGACCCTCCCGAGGATACGGTGACTGCAGTCTTTCGTGCGAAGCTGTTGATCGGTAATGAGGTGCCATTGATCTTTGGCGTTCCATTGGCATTCGGCTCTTCGCAATGCTTCTTGAAGAAACCTGCAATGGACGTCTGGTTCTTGGAGCTCGAGTTCGATTTGGTCAGCGAGGGTGTAGGGGTCCCACGAGCGCTGTTCGAAGATTTGGACGAGGGCGCCATGTTCCCAAGTTACAGCTCAAGCTACAGAGATGTTTCTTGGAGTTTTTTGAGCAGAACGCTGAGAGAAAGAAAGGGGTCAAGTTTTTGGATCATGGCGAACGTGACGAGAAAAAACGCGTCTTCACTTTTCACGCGAGTGCTTGGCACCCGGGAGTCGGTCGCACGGGCGTGGCCGCTTTAGCGAGTGAGCTAGCTGCGCTTAGCACGGAAACTTAAAGTACCTTAATGTACCTTACCTGTACCTTAGACCCTAGAGTCTCTTTACCTGCGACACTCTCCAACTTTGGCTGACCTCCTGCACGAGTAGATTGTTACAACAATGGTGATGATCGGTCTCATGAAAATGAAGTTGATTTAATCACGCCCAACAATATTGTACATGAGACATCATGACCTCAAATCTTGTCAGAGGTACCATCTTCAAGGGGCTCTGATTGGGCCAAATTCCCTTGGTGTAGCACCTATTTTTGATTTCAAGTCTTGAGCATGGATTTAGAAAGCAAGGTTCCAAATATACACCGGTCCGTGAAGAACATGGCGGCGTCGATACCATGACTCGTGATTCAACCAGCTCAACCGCCGTCGTTCAACACTGTAATGGCTCGATGGCTTTGCAAGGCCGGTAAGCCTTGCCCTCCATAATACTTCCTACGTGCTTTTGATATATGCCCATGGAGCGTCAGGGTCTCATCTCGTTTGCCCAGCTGCAACAGAAAGCAAGCATGCGGAAATGAATGGCAATAAGCTATGTCACTTGATAGGCGCCGCTCTATGGCTGCTCTTCCCTTCTGTGCGAACTGTATAGTGGAGTCTGCGTCGCCGCGCGCCAGATGGCAGTTAGCCTGGCCATAACATACTTTCGCACCATCGAAGGGCATTTCTTGTTCATCGCTCCAACTAATATAGTCCTAGAGATATTTCTCGAGGAGGCTCTGGGTTGTCTTAAAGTCACCTCCGTGTAGTTGCGCCGCTACTACGTTGATTCTGGCACAAAACAGAAATGTCTTGTGAGAAGTCTTGCGATGGTAAGACCTCAAGTACTCATATGCTTCTCGACGGAGAACCCACGTAGAATCCAAATATTTTGCGGACTTGGCCTGGAGATATGGCCCATGCTATGGAACGTTCGTCCTGTTGTAAGGTAAACATGGGACCGAAGTAAGTTGTCTTGAGCATCTCTGGGATTGGGGAGGGTTTTGAGTGCTTGGCTGAACAATAGAATTCCTTCTTCTAGGTTGATCTGCCGGCGCCAAATCAAGAAACCACCATCGTAGAGAAGGGAGGCAAGCTGATGGTCAGTGCCAGAGTTTTATTTGGCAGCTATCGCTCCGAGGTGCTGGATGTGTTTGTCTAATCTGAGAATATGTGATCTTTGGTCCAAATCTCGCACCGGCTCCCAATATTTTAACGCCTTTGGCGTCGCACAACGCAGAATTTTGTACGCCTGTCTATATGCCGTCTGCATTAGGCTCCCCCTGTTTGAATCTTGTCATAGTCTCCTCCGTATCATTTGCTGTACCGCTGTGTTGATTGTCACGATGGGAGTGCGTCCACCAGAAGACATCGCTCTCTGTACGAGGTCGTGCTTTTGAAGCTCGCGGGATAGGATATGTATCGTTGGCTCATTAGCAGATTCAAACTTTGGTTGTTGCAAGCTACGCATGAACGTAGTGGGAGACTCGCCTGGGTCTCAGGAAGTCTGGGATATCATCCTTCTGCTTGGAAGATATCAGCGAGTCTACGACTTCTATGCCATCGAACAACGCGAGGATCCTGATAACCTCGCGACCCTTTGCTGACAAGTCCTGAAGGGCGTAGTCAAAACTGTCGAAAACGTTTTTCAGAGTTCCATACCAGAGCAGACCATCAAGGCGGATTGTCTTAATGGCACCAGACCAAGGGTAGGGAGATCTATCGTACTGCTCAACATAGACACTGGGGGACCACATAGAGTCAGACAGGAAATTGGCGACAACCGCCAGCAACAATGGAATTCCGCCTAGAAGCTTCAAAGTCGCTTTGACCGCTGTCAGCTGCATGCCTGAATGAGGATTCGAAGCCACCTCCAGGCATTGCATGAGAAATATTGCACCCTGCTCGGGATTGAAGGGTAATAAGATTACACATTTGCCCTCCTGGTCCGAGACTAGCTGGTCGGTTTTGGTAGTACACAAGGTCAAGGACTAAAGGACTCAACGGGTCTTCAGCAAGTAGCTATCATAAGACGGAAAGTAACAAAATGTAGCAAAAGTCATGCATAGAGGAATTTCAATTCACAATAGGAGAAAGCTCTCTGTCTTGTCATTCGCGGATATGATTTTGGATATCAATCAAACCAAATCAACTCCGCCTTTTAGGAACGTCAATAGAATGGATAAAATATGTAGGGAAAACTAATTCCTTTGCAGGCAAAATAATGAAATTTGGGGAAAAGTTGTGGAAACTGTCACTTTTTTCTGGCACCGCGCCTGAATTGGACAACTTCTACAATTGCGCGCTTGCAAGTAAAATTACGGTTCTTTGGAAAAGTTCGTGGAGATTGGCACTATTCTCTGGCGACTGTAGGATATCTTCGATTTCATTCTTGGCTTTTACCCTCTCTAGGCATGACTTTTGCTAAATACTCTCTCAAAGTGCCTGTGCCGTTTGAGGCAAACTCAATCGGTGAAGTCAGATACTGCTCGTCGCGGTGTTCTAGATTGAAACACATGTGGTTCATCTTCTACTTCTGTTCCATACCCAGCACGTAGATTCTGCGGTATTCGATTGCTCTGAGCCGTTCAACCAGCTTCTCCTTCATGTTTTCATGCACCTCTTAGGACTTCCGGATCTGATAAGGTCTCGGACTTGGATCGATTAGTCTATGTACGCCTTAGATACCAAACCTTATGTGTTGAGTGCACATTTTATGACGTCCGTAGGCGTGTCACTGCAGTGTTGAGTCCTTGAATCTTGTGGTGTTGTGCTTGAATTGTGGTTTCCAGCTCTGGAATCTTCACAGGTTTTTCTATCTCTTCTTCATGATCTGAGTGCGCATGCTGACCACTCACCATTTTCGGCTATCAGGATATTCAAGACCTAGAAGAAGAGATAGAACCTAAAGTAATTTACTCTGCAGTTTCCTCTTACCTTGCGATAGTTGTTCACGCTACGATACCCTTCCATCCTAGGATACCTTCTTACTCTGTATCACGAATTTGACTCAGCTCTACTTCTAACCGGGCTAACGTGTCAAAGCCTCACGACACCGCGTACTCGGAACCTGAATCCCTGGGAACATCCAAACTGATGCATGAAGAACAAGGACGAAGAAGACCTGAAAGGGGGAGGGGGAAAGTTTCAGGTCTGGTTAAACCCTTATCAACACCGATTCAAAATGCCTTGTTAATTCCCTCCCACTCCGGCTCCTCCTTCGCTGCTCTAACCATGACCCCAGCCCAGCTTGCCGCTGGAGCTTTTGTAGACTGCCTCATACCCTGCTCCACCACAATATCTCCCAGCACCTTCTCGGCGCTCAGACGAGGAAATCGCTCCTCGATGCTCCGCCGATAATTCTCCTCATCGACTTCCAGCTCGGATTCAGTAATCCAGGAACTCTTCTCCAATTCATTGAAATCCATGAGCACAGCCAGCCTCACCAACCGAGCGAGCGGCGTAATCCGCTCTGCGATACCGGGCGAAGTGTGCAAGGAAATCGCTGTCCACACTTCCTGGACATCCGTGTCGTTGACCTCAAATTTCCGGAGGTGCCCCGCGGCGGCATCGGCGCCGCAGACTTCGAAACGTTGCGGGCCGTCGTTTTCGGTTGCGCATCCCATGTCGTGGAAGAGACACGCCACGAATAGGAGGGGGAGACGGTCGGGAGCTACCCAGGGGGAGTTCGCGCATTGGGCGAGAGCTTGGGTGTAGAGGTAGACTCGGAGGCTGTGGTTGAAGATTGCTGGTGGGAGGCTCTGTCGGACGAGATGGTAGGTGCTTGTGCATATGGGGGATGGGGGAACTATGTTGGGAGGACTAATTGTAGCAGCATTGGTGATGGGAGAGGTTGAGCTGGAGTTGAAAGAGGATGATGGGCACATGGTGAGCACCGCTGTGCTAATTCTGCCTACACTTCGAAGAGGAGAAATTGGAGATGGTACCTCTGAAATGGATAATATCTTCTATGAAATATTATTGCCGATGAAGGGCGTGGTCAGATGAATTACAATTGAAGAAAAAAGATATATAGGATTTTAAGAATGTGTGTATTTGAGTTTCTAAGGTCCTCTCCTTCCCGCCCAGCATACTCGTGCGGCCGAAAAGTTTTGCCACTTGGCAGTCTAGCTGTAAGAAGCTAGCCTGTCAGAAAGGCATCACATTTGAGGGAAAACGAGGTGGTCTCATTGGTGGGTACCCCCGTGCCAGACTGCCAAGAGGCAAAACTTCTCGGCCGTATGAGTATTTTCATTTTCCACATCGTTGATGCTGTAAATCTTTATATTGGAACCCAATAACTGTAACCACTTCAGAGTCCCTTGGCGAATGAGCAGCGACTTTTCGACTTTTACCGACCCCTACCAACAAAGAGCAGCTGCATCAAAGTTTTAGTTCAGGGTGGTTTTGACTAAGAAGCAACTACTCGATATTCAGCTAGGATATGACCCAGCTACTTATCTTCCGCGGCGGGCAGGCTTTCAACAAGCGCAAAAGAAAGAGCCTAGCTCGGCAACTGAACGTTGCTGAATTGCATGCTGTCTATAAATATCATGTTGCTCTTCACGAGTGCCTAGGCGAGGGGGTGCCCACACCTGAGGATGTGAAAACTTTCAATGACGGATTGACTGGCGGATCAGAGTCGCTAGAGTCAATCCAGCCATCCTCGTAATTGGAAGGTCTTTTACGTGGGCTCACAACTCGGCAGGGGTGAAAAAAACTTCGGCAGGGGTGAGTAGATGCTAAGTATATGCACCTCATCCGAGGTGAAAGGGCTACATTCAACATATGCTACTTTTACGTTGCACCTCGGACAATATCACCGTGGAGTAGAAATGCTACCAACATTGTCCATGTCTGGGGCTTCAAGGATCTTATCAAGCGAATTGACAAGAAGACTATGCTAACTTTGATCTTGGTGCAGTAAGCAAATATTCCAAACTCGGATGTCGCGTGCTAGGCCTTCAGACACCGCCAATGGAAGTGAGCCAAGACTAATACGTATATTGCCTCAGCAAACAATTCAATGCCTCGTTCAGTGCCTACAGTGACAATGCGGCGCCTCGGAAGGCTCCTTTCTGTCGCCCTCACACATCAATGGCGAATACAACGTCGTGGATAAGCCCGTCTACAACGTCATAAAGGTAGAAACTGTAAGTAAACATCAAGGCTCATTTCAATATCCTCTTTCTGTATCAAAACCCGCGGAAATCTTCAGGATGAACCATCGTCTACAGCTCAGAATATATTATGATTGAAAAGTTCAAGGTATATCATCGTTATTTCCTTAGAACCGTGCTAGCCCCCAATTTCAATAAGCATAACGTAGGTGTACCTAAAAGAAAGAATTTCATTACCAGGCCACATGCAATCATCATGAACTCTCAGCAGCACTGGCGACCGACGCATCCCTCGCACTCTTCGTTACCTCCTTTCCCAGGGCATGCTATTGTTGAACTGGTCCTTTAGCACCCGACAGCAATTAGTCCTTGGCCAGGCGCTGCGACTGGAGCTGGAGGTGAGATCAGAGGTATGTCTTGCCAGCGATAAGCTTTGCCCTCAGAACCTCATTCGGACATGGCAAATGCGTGTCAAGCACAACTTGCTGGATATGTCACTCCTGTCTATATTGTTCGGAAAATGGCACACTGATGCAGATTTACTCTGTAAATAAAGGAAGCGTAGGAAGAGGCAGCTCTCCGCAGGGTGAAAATCCGGTTTCGCTGTTTCAGATCTCCGTACCCCTGGACACAAGCAGCCATGGGAGCTCCATGCTGGTGGAATGGGCACTGTGCGACCGCAGTTTTTCTCAAGGATCCAGCTATTGTACCATCTGGATCAATGATAGTTGTGCTCGGTGGCCCCTCAATCCTGGTTGGGCTTAGTGGTGGATCCGCCTCTTCTGCAACGTCAAATGAGGGCTCTGCGGACCTTGTATGTCTTTTACCAGCTCCTATTTCTCGTTCGAGGCCGTATTTTCGCTCCACTAATCTTCATGGGGAGCGCTTGCTCCCTGAACACGTTTCTTGACGCCCAATCCTTGACATGCCGCTGCTGACGAACGATAGAGTTTTGCCTCCGTTCAAAGAGACAGCGCCGAAGTACAGCGTCGGGCTCAAGAGGTTATCAACGCTTGCGCGTCCATGGCAAATGATAACCCAATCCTGTTCATACATGATGTGGGTGCGGGTGGCTTGAGCAATGCGATTCCCGAACTCGTTCATGACACTAGCATCGGAGGAAATTTTGAGCTCCGTGATAACGACAACGCAGGATCTAGAAGTAGGTCAATTTTTTTGGCTTCCCTTCCCTCTCCTGTTCTTTCCAGAGGTCAACAAACAGTAAAGGCGTCCCTTGAGACGCTATGTTTCTCTCGCTACATCGTGACCCTCGTTCGATTGAGGAACGCCGTGCTGACTTTGAAATCTGTTCAGCTGCTACGGAGATCTGGTGCAATGAGGCGCAGGAAAGATATGTTCTAGCCGTCGCCCTACTTACCTTCCTAAACTTAAGCACAATTGCTTAGATGGGATAGTAAGGCGAATTATGCGGCTCCCCTCAGTTGCCTTTTAAGATGTTTTTAATAACAATTGGAGATCGAGCAGTGGGAGGGCAGGTTGCGAGGGATCGGCTTGTGGGACCGTGGTGAGTGGGGACAGGCTTTCGTTGACGATTTTGCAAGACTAGAGATTTTCATTTTGTTGGAAAAGGTTGCTAACGCTCCGACCTTCTTAGGCAAATTCCTGTTGCAGATGTTGGTGTCACAGCTACTTGTTTGCAAAAGGGGATAAGGACCAGAAAAGCAACAGCAATAGGAGAAAAGCCGACCCTCGCACTGATCAATCCTGGTGCATCCGCGAGGATGGAAGTTGCTGAGGCATTGTGCAATATGGCTGCTGCAGACGTCTCGCTACAAAAACTCGCCTATCCGCTATCCGCAAACCGGATGTCGGCCATCCACCATCCAGGAGAGGGAGCAGCACTCTATGAAGCCGTCAAGGCCGTCGTAGCGCTGTGTAAGCAGTTGAGAATAAGTATACCGGTGGGGAAAGACTCGACATCCATGAAAATGGGTTGGCGGGAGCAGCAAAGCCAGGAGGCTAGGGAGGTCGTAGCCCCTCTTTGTCTGGTAATATCCGCTTTTAGCGTGGTCTGGAATATCACAACACATAGACGCCTCAGCTGAGAAGACCGGAGGAGAATGGGATTGGTGAAACAGTCCTGCTGGTCGTTGACCTTGCAGAAGGACACAAAGCTCTTGGGGGCAGTGCCCTGGCTCAAGCCTTTGGAAAAGTCGGAGATGAAACGCCTGATGTACGAAACGGTAAGGGTTCATCTTCTCCGAGACCTCACAACTGTGTAGTCCAAAGCAAAAGCGCTGACACTTTCGTGTTCCCCAGTTCAACTTCTGAAAGACTCCTTCTATGCTATCGAGGAAGCACACGATTCAGGGGTAGTCCTAGCATACCACGGTGCGGGATCTGACGGTGGGATTTTCACAGCTATTGTGGAAATGATGTTTGCTGGGAGATGCGGTGCAAGCCTTCTCTTGGAGAATTTCTGCCGAAATGAGACAGCGGACATCATTTCCACACTCTTCACGGAGGAGCTTGCGGCAGGTACGTTCTACATTGTATCTGAAATGACCCCTTTCAGAGGATACTACATTAGTGAGACCTATTGAAGGAGCCACTGCTCCTCGAACCCGTCAGTCGTCTGCTACTAGTCATTTTGAAATGTTTCTTCTAAGTGCTTGCAGCGAAAGCAGCTGATAAGTAAAATGATCACAGTCTTCCAAGTCGGAAAGAGAGATGAGACAAATTTCAAGCGATGCTTCGCCAATTGTGGTCCACCACCTGAGATGATCGAGAGGATTGGCACTGTCACATCTGATCAGGAGCTTTCTATTTACCACAACGCCGACCCAGCCTCGCTTCTTTATCGCAACCGTCGTTCAGAGCTACAGAAATTCTGGAGCAGCATATCTTATCACATGCAGTGCATACGCAATAATTTGGATTGTGCAGACACAGAATATGCAAGGATCGAAGATGACTCCGATCCAGGTCTTTCCTATAATATCACCTTCGACCCTGCAGAACCCTTGCACGGAAAAGGCTTCCTGAATTCTGCCCCCTTTCTCGCTTCCAAGTTCTCGCAGAGATTATCCCTCAAACAAAAGCCACATGTTGCCATACTGCGCGAACAGGGTGTCAACGGAGCGAAGGAGATGGCGTACGCCTTTATGAACGCCGGTTTCCTAGCCGAGGACGTACATATGACAGATCTCATTCATGGCCGCAAGTCTCTCTCTTCCTTTGTGGGGCTTGCAGCGTGTGGAGGGTTTTCGGATGGCGATGTCCTAGGTGCTGGGAGAGGTTGCGAGTATTCTTTCGCTTTTATCTCTTCTTGTGATATGTTGAAAAACCTGAGACGTGTCACGGAAGAGTATATGACTCGTTCGAGGGTTTTGATCACATCTTCAAATGCCGCGGAGCAGGCTGCTCAAGAATGCGCGGAGGTGGGTAGGATGACAGCTTACATGGCAGACAATATTTGAAAAATTTCCTCGGCGATCGATCATAGTCGATGTACACAAGACAGTTCACATAGGGGGAGGAGGCATCTTAGATTTGGAATACCCGCCCGACGACCTAGATTTCTCAATATTACATGCTCTACACCCACGCCCAAAAGGGAGGCTGTTCCCCCATTCGATCCTGCAAATTCCATTATATTGGCCTACGCACAACCCATCTCGTTCGCTTTCTTCCCCAAGAATGCCGTAAGTCCACTGGCCTCGACGGGAGTCTGGCACAAACACTGACCGGTGAGCAAACCGTACTCGGATCAGACAGCCTCACTGGTGTCTCACTGGATGGACACAATTGAAAACGAGCTCCATGGAGTTGTGCAAAGTATAAGACGACCCCTTGGCAAAGCTCGGCTGAAGGTTGCCATGCTGGACACTAGCTATGGTCCCAATCCTGAATCCATCTCCGATGTGACCTGCGCTGACAATACGCGGACCTTGCATGGCACAAAATTGTTTCGTAAAGATTTTACAAGCAAAGGGGACAAGAGAACCTCCAAGCGATGAACGTGGACATGGTACTTGTGGGCGGGGCCTTTTGCCTAAATGGGATAGAGTATGTCAAAATTAGCGAGGAATTTCTGTGGATTGAAGGTTCAAAATGGAGGTGCGTATGTCGTATAACCGGCTGTGGCCGATCCGATTCTGGCGGCCTTTCCACGATTCCTGTACCGTTTCTTGGCGCAAGGGGCTTGGCGTTCAGGATTTTGCGTGCAGAATGGTGACTCCGTAGACGACGCAGTTGGAAGTTGCTTCAGTGTCATGGTTCCAGCTCTCAACACTGCGGTTCCCAATTGGGCCTAGTGCGGCTTGGCATTACCTACATAAACGGCCTTCATGTCATGTAGACACCTTCATAGCTATTATTGCTTTCACACTGTGGACCCTATCATTCAGGCCCTATCCCAGTCCATGACATTTTTGCAATGGCTAGCCGCATGTAGTATAGCTACGCTTGGCGGAGGGTATATCTTGCTGCAGGCTTCACAGATTCGATACATCCCTCCTACACACTACGAACGCTGTTCTTGTTCCACAACATTTCTGGCGCAGACTGTACGCCTAATGTGCTTTGGACTGTACGCGTGGGGTCAGCCATCCTTCTGATCCTTTGAACGCCCAATCCAGCTCCTATGACTCATATGTGTTGCTGCCTGCAGCGGCCTTCCGGGGGCTTGATCTATAATATGCTCTCGAGATACCATGGCAGGGTGTCAGCTTCGGTCTCGTCACTCCTCCGACAGCAATCATTCAAGCAGGATATCAACACACTTTGTTCCCAAAACCGAATTCGCGTTTTAACACAGACCAGACATCTTCACGCCATGGAAACATCCACAGCTCTCACGCAGTCCATGTATCATATCACGACGACAAAGCTCAATGCACTTTCAAAGCAGCAGCAGAGCTATGAAACAATAAAGCAACGTATCCTTGATGCTGCTGCCAGTCAGTCCACTCAAGTCGGCAAAGTAGAGATACTGCTAGATGCCTTCGAGGTTCATGATATTGACACACCAGCGAACATCTCAAAGATCAATGTTCGCCAATACCTAGAACAGTCTCGTCACGATCCTTCCGTTCCCTCGACGCTGCTCAGAGAATGGCAGACGGCATTCGAGCAGGCTTTAGACGTCCCGTCTCGCAAATACGAACATGCCTCTTTGTTTGGGCGCCTGGTCATGGAGTGGCTTGGCAGTGCGGGGGAATCGCCACTCAGTGATACACCAAGCAGCTCCCAAGATCATTTCGAGCATGTGGGGCGCAAGGAAATGTACGACCAACGCAAAGAATGGGAGTCGATTGTCTTCACTGAAGGTTCAACATCCAGTCCCGCTGCAATTGAGACGTATCTTACCGGCATCTTCGGCTCCACTTCGAAAGCTAAAAGAATGGTGAAGGAGCCTTTGGATAGTTTGAGAGAAGGCATGAGGTCTTTCAGGCTTGGAAATTTCGACACCTCTGCTCTTCAAACCTGTATGACGGGAATGCTGGAGACTGATCTGCTCTCCGAGGAGAAGCGAAAAGCCCTAGCCGACTTCAGGAATAATTCTACCATACTGCAAGAAATGGCCGATGTCTTGAATATGCAGGTAGACGCTCTGGATTCTTGGTCGTGGGGTGAAGCAATACCTGTCAACGTCCGAAGAGCTCTGAATGGTAAATACCGAGTATTCATGGACGAGGAAATTCTCCAAGCATTGCTCCTTCATTTCATTGGTATGAAATGGGCGACGCATTTCAAAACTGTCTTTGATACATTCTTCCGTTCAGGTGCATGGAAACAGTCTTCTGACAACGTACTGGATGGACAAGCCAGACGGAACCGACAGAGATTTTTGGGTCAGGAAGACGGATGCGAACGAAGCGTCAGGAATGCAAGACGTGAGAAGTACCAAAGTGATTATTTCTTGTCGCAATTACCGAAAGCGTTCAATGACACGACAGACAATTACTGCAAAGGCAGTCCAAATGACGACGTTAAGCCACCAATGGCCATCAAGCAGTCATTGTTACACCTTATCAGCACAGAGGTACTGTTAAATGTTCGGCTGAATCGGTCTGTCACCGTCTTCCAGTCCGACTTCAAGTGGTTTGGGCCTTCTTTACCTCACGCGACTACTATTTCGGTCCTACATTTCTTCGGCGTCCCCAAGATTTGGCTGAAGTTCTTCGAGAAATTCTTGAAAGCGCCTGTGAAGTTTGTGCAAGACGGTCCAGGAGCTCAAACACAGATCCGGCAGTGCGGCGTCCCAATACAGCATCGACTCAGCGATGCTATGGGAGAAGCTGTGCTGTTCTCCTTAGACTTCGCTATCAACAAGTCGACAGGATCGAATCTGTACAGATTGCATGATGACATCTGGTTCTGGGGTTCTTCGCATGCTTCTGTTTTGGCATGGGAGACCAGTCAAGAATTTGCAAGTGTCATGGGACTGACTCTGAATGAGGAAAAGACTGGGGCGGCGAACATCTCTGGCAATTCAGATTTGCCTCAAGAGACTTCACTCTCGAATAGGCTCCCACAAGGCGAAGTTCGTTGGGGTTTTTTGAAATTAGGATCATCCGGAAAATGGACAATCGATGTCCAGCAAGTCGAGACACACACCCGCGAGCTCCAACAGCAATTAAAAGCGTGCAAAAGCGTCCTCGCTTGGGTCCAAGCGTGGAATGTTTACGTCGCACGCTTCATCTCGAACAACTTTGGAGAATCCGCGAACTGCCTCGGTCGTCCTCATCTGGATATGGTGATAGAAGCTTTCGATAAGATTCAGCGCGGCCTCTTTGCCGATGTCAATCTACCTGGCGACAATGTGGGGGAGTATCTAAGGATAGAGCTGGCTTCAAGATTTGGTGTAGAGGGCATTTCGGATGGGTTCTTCTACTTTCCCATCGAGCTCGGAGGGCTCGGCGTGCGGAACCCACTTATTCCTCTGTTTCTAGCCCGTAAAGAGAGCCTGAAGGATCCAGGGGTCAAGCTCGATGAAGCCTTTGAGCTTGAAGAAGCTGACTACAACAACGCGAAGCAGTCGTACGAGGACGGCACCTCAATGTCGGGGGTTGTCCATCCAACTGCAGATATCGAACCGTTTATGTCCCTGCACGAATATACTAGATATCGCGAAGAGACGAGCATACATTTGCATCAAGCGTACATTGATTTGCTTGCGCCTCCAGAAAGCGCGATCGTGGAACCGACCCCAGACATACAGAATGCCGTTCAGAAATTGGACCCTGTCCCGACCGGTCAGGGACGGAGTCTATACGAGCACTGGGTGCTGCAGCTGTATGGTGCCGATATCATCAAGAAGTATGGCGGCCTGGCGTTGGGTGAGAAGAAGTTGCTGCCCATCGGCCTTGCGGGTATGTTACGTGGCGAGAAAATTAGGTGGCAAAACTGAGTGAGCGGTGATCAATTAAAAGCGAGGCGGAAAAGGATCGACTATTCCCCCATCGATCGATTTACAGCGTGCTGTTGCGGTTCTCGAAGCGGACTTTGATGGCGATGCTTTCTGGTCCCTGGCGTTGAGTGGTGAATGTTCATACTCAGCTCCAGGCCAAATGCTTTGTACTAGTACTTTCAAATGATGTCACACTAAATACCATTGAAGTTGCCTCATCTGGGCATTATCCGCTTTCCATCAGCAACGTCCGTGCAGTAGAACATCCTCTAAAGCCCAAGCACGTCTGCCCATGCTGACAATTTCCTCAGCCCGAATCCTTAGTACTCAGTAAACCAATCCTAAGCAAGAAGGCGATCCTCACCGTAGCACAAATCACCGACTTCATCCAATCAGCTACGCTCAACTCCCGTAAAATCCCGAACTACACACCAGATCCAGGCGTAGACACGGTGTACAAACGCCCAGGATTCGTAATAGGAAGCACAAACCGCATCGACCACCATGCTTCGACATCAGAAGTGCTGCGCAAGATCAACTTTTCGATCAAAGCGAAATGGATGTAGACGCTTGCGAGTTGGGGAAGGAGAGCATTGGATTATGGATACTCGATCCTTCGCTCCATCAGGAATGTGACCCGGTTTCGCCGCCCGAGTCGATTTTCCGGGCCCAGCGTGTTGGAAACAATCTGGTATCATCGGGCCAACCGAGACTATATCCTTCGATGCCGATGATCTTTGTCTGCGTGACCGACGGGGATCCAGGTATCGATTGGTCAAAAGCTACGGTATCAAGACCGGTGTAGACGCCGCCATCACCGTGGAGAATTAAATAGCGCATGACGTTTGCACGGAGCAGTGAATCCTGGAGAGCTAGGAAATCACGAATGAGTACTGTGGTAACCCAATCTTGGAGAACGGAAAAGCCAAGTCGTGGGCTAAGAGAAATGTTGTAGATTTGCTTGAAAAAAAAACCCGGCAGGTCATGAGCTCGGTGTGGCCGTTGGAACTGTAGATGGCCGGCGTTGAGCAGCCAAAAGGTGAGACAGCGCTGCAGAAGCCGACGCCCCGAGACTTGCACCGGGTTGCGGACCCCCGGCCGCTGCTGGAGAAGACGAGCTTGTGTCGAGTACCGCCTTCTCTTCGTTGTTCGCTGACAGCGAGTTGTTCGCTGACTTACCATCTACCACGGCCTTGACTGCTTCGAGTCGCGCGGTCCCGATGCTGCCGAGTGCGTCCAATAGTGTGTCGCGGCGATCCGGCGTATGATAACACTGGACTTTGGCAGGTCCCGTACCCGGCGACGGTCCCCCTGCCGAGTGCACGGCGCGTTCGACGCAGCCGGCTTTGAAGAGGCTCAGGAAGAAGAGCGCGTACTGGGTATCCCTCAGATGGCCTTCAAACTCATCCTGTGTGTCTGTGTGGAAATCGAAGAAGGATACGAAACCGCAGCCCCATTCTTCGGCAAGGAGCCTTCCGCCATCGCTGCCGGCCCATCCGTTGATCCCATAGACTTCGAAGAGAGTCTCTCCGAACAGGTCGTCACCAAGATCCCGACAGCCGGCACTGGGGACGGCCGCGGCGGAGACGTAAGACGCTGATGAAATTGCGGATGATACGGATGCGGCTGAGACGGATGCAACAGATGCAAACGAGGCCGTTGATTTCGAGTATAACGAGGCGATAGAAGGGACAATGAAAACGACTGATGTTGCACCCGCGCATATTGGATTCGTATTGATCGCGTAATTGTAGTACGTAGAGGAAGCGCAAAAAACGACATCTCCATTGGATTCGGTGGTTATAAATGGTGCTGCAGTTGCGGAGGCTGCCGTCGGCATCGTCGTAAAACCACAAGGGTTGAAACTGCTTTGACCGGTGGAAGAGCTGAGGTATGGGAATATGCCATCGAGTCCGTCACACATGCACCCTGGGGGCGCTGGCCCCGCGTCAGGATCCTGGAACGGATAGCAGGTGAGCGAGGAGGTCGCATTGGGCCCTGACGGTCCAAGGGACCTAGATAGTGAGGCGGATGGTGTCGTAGAAGGATCAGCAAAGAGTGTGGATGCGACTTGAGGAGCTGGAGCAGCTTGGCCAGCACCGGCGAAAAGCAAAGCGACAGTGAGCGGCAAGAGCCTGGTCATGTCGAGGATCGAAGGGATAATGACCGTGCAGATGGAATTGAAATGGATGAAAATTCAAGGCAGGAGATTCTGGAGGACGCGCTGCCTCTTAACTCTTAACAGCCCATTCGCAAGGAGATTCATACGGTATAAAGGAGATAGGCACGGCGCAGTAGATAGTCTCCATCTCGCTACGTCCCCTCTCGCCTCTTTATGTTGTGTTTTGAGGTAGTTTGCTCACCTTGATTCCGATCACGTTTGCGCGATTTTGAGGAATCAGTTGCTATCCGCCAAGGGACGGAGATCCAAAAGGCAAATCCTAGAACTATAGTACCAACCCCGTATGGACAGGAAAAGAGTCGAACTACTTATGATAGAAGTGTGTAGTGAGATACTGAGGAGCGCGAGGCTGGCTCGAAGCGGTGTTGGGGGCTCTTAGATGACGTGAAAGACGGTATCGGCATATTTAAGGTATATCAGGAAGCCCAGAAGGATGAAAAGCGGCCCTTATAACTCCAAATCCAAATGTCGCTCAAAGGATCACCACATTCACCACCCCTCCGTCATCTCCTACCACCAGCTTTTACTAAAGGCAACAAGCGCTTAGTAATTCCATTCCATTCAGGTCAATGTGATATCTATAAAAGCCATGTCTGTATCCTTAACCGTTGTACATCGAACGCCGGACCTTATCCAGGCCTTGTCGGACAGGCATCCCAGAAAAGAAGTACAACGCTCTGAATCCTCGGACCTCAAAGCCATAGTCACATATCTCAAGAGCAAGGCCTGCAGAGATCCTATTCAAGCAATGCCAGACCAGGCATCGGCATCTCAACAGCGATGCCGGATGTGCTACATCATAGGATTACAGTACAGTACATAACATACCTAGCTGTGAAGTGTAGAATAACACCCTGGCCGCACTCAAAATCTCAAGCCCCGAGCTCAACACCAAACCATGCCCCATGACAGACTCAGCCCCGTTCCCACATCACCACGAGCTCGCGTCATGATGCGAGCTATGAGACAGACGCTTCCCAAGCACTACCGCTTTGGCGAGTGTGTGATTTCCGAAAAGCGGCCGCTTCTAACGGATTCGAAATGCCACCGCGTGGGATACTGAAATCGGTAGTAACCGTAAAGCCGGCTGAATCAAAGCCGTTTAGTTGCGAGGATCTTGCCGCATCTTTTTCTACGCGTCGGTGAAGATGATACCGTGTGACGACAATAGTGCATCGTCATTCGACCGTCTTGGGCCAGAGCTTATCCGCAAGTGGTTACGCTCAGCTTGTGTGTGTTGTGTCATTGCTCTACTCTCATGAACCGTGGAAGGAGGGAGGAGAAGCGAGCCCAGAGACGGGGCTTCGTCCTGGGGCTCCGAGTAATCTTTACTGTAAAGTATTTTCTAACCACCCGATGCGCTAAAGTGGCGCGGGAGCCGTGATTCATTATGTAGCATGATTGCATAAAAGCGGACTCGTCTACGCGTTGGGAAGCCGTCAGGGTTCGTTCCCCTCGCCATCGAATCGAAACCCCAACTCCTCATAAGTCAGGACGTTGGATCGCGCTTCGCCTCTCGCGTTGAACGCCTTCTTCATCTCCGCCGCCATCATCCGCACCCAGCACGCTCTCGCATCCCACCATTTCGGCATTTTGCCGCCCGCACCGCCCTCGCACGCCGCTGTCTCCGTGGCCTTGCTGCTCCAGTCGTACATTTCCTTCATGTACTCCAGGTCGAGTGGAGGTTTCAAGGCGTGGAACTCCCGAGCAGCTCCTCGTTCGCGAACAACACTTTCTCGCCAATCCTGCATTTTGTGTCGATTCGGGAGGGTTAGCCGACTAGACCACACCCGTGCTATGACGGCAGCTTGGCATTCAGCCAGTGGGAACGGGACAATCATTTCAGGCGTCTCTATGAACGCTAAAGTCGGATGTTGTATGTGGAAGATGTATTGGTAAAGAGGGAGTGCTCGGATCCCTTCATCTTTGATGGTCGGATCAACTGGAGCTAGGAACGGAAAAGAATAGGCGTATCCAGTGCATAGGATAATGGCATCGATGTTGCGTTCGACACTTCCGTCTGCGAATTTCGCTGCGCGCTCATCAGGCATCAGTGCAACGAGGGTTGAGTAGTCGCGCGTATCCGGTTCGTCAGTATGGTAAGGAGATTTCTTCGGCTGCGCGCTGAGGAAAGGATGCTCGCATACTCTAGCGATTTGTCGGCCAATATCTGCACCTGAGGGGCCGCCGCCTACGAGAAGTACACGCTAAATTGATCAATAAGGTTCCTAGTGAGACTATTGCTTCACGAAACAGAGCGAACAAAAAATGACGAGATTCTTGCTTACCTTCTTCTCGAATGCCTTGGGGTTTTTGAATGATACCGAATGATAGAGTGAATCCGGGAACTGTTTGCACCAAGCGTCGAGACCCTCGACTTTAGGCAACAAGGGCCAATCACAATGTCCGTTCGCAGCAACGACCGCGTCGAACCTCTCTACTTTACTCTCTCTCTCAGCTGTGGCCTTTGTGGTAATCTCCCATCCATGGCATTCATCGCCTCCCGTCGGTCTCACTTCGTGGACCTCATGACCGAATCTGATCATGGAAATGATATCGCTCGCATAATCCTGCAAATACTGCTGTACAGTGTCTCGCCTGGCGAACAACTGTGTCCTTTCTGGGAATGGCGTGTCCGAGAACTGCATCAGCATATGCGGCAGGTTGCTTTCAAGGCCTTCATACATAGGTGTGTTGAGCTTGGGTAAGTTAGCGGTTACGACGTCCAGGGCATTTGGCTCTGAAGATCCATTCAGATCGCCATTGACAGATGACTGCCGCTTGGGAGGCAGTGGCGTGTAGTTCCATGTGCCACCGACAGAATTTCGCTGCTCGTATATGATGATCTCTGAAAATGCGTTCTCGGCGAGTAGATATCTGAAGTATGTCAGCTCTGCGTACTGCGAGTCAGCCAGATTTGGTGGGGAGTTTACTTTGCGGCTGCAAGACCAGAGGGACCGGCTCCAATAATGGCAATGCGTTTGATGGCACCAGGGGTGATTTGTGTCATTGTAAAGTGATTAGAACTCGATAACGCCAGGCTCCGGGTGACCAGGTATGATGGATTAGGAAGTGAAGTCTTTGTAGGAAATGGCTACCCAGAGACAGCAATTCAGTGTTCTGATGCAGATAGATAATCTGGGCAAAGGATGCCTTGGTCGGTTTTAAAGGACGACCTAAATTACGCGCTAGATGCTTAGTACGCTTGGCATCAGCATTTAGCTCTTCCCACCACCAGAATCCGATGGTGGGGGACTGAGAAGCCAGCCTGGTTGTATGAAGTCCTTCTTGCAGTAGCATATCAACACTCAGACTGTGAAGAAGATACCCTTATAGACGCTTTGTGAGCAAACAGCACTCGGTTTGATAGTACTCTAGCCCTACAGTAATCTAATCCCCAGTCCTTTCGCATCCTTTTGGAATGACTCCATCAACTCTTCTTCACCAAGCAATTTACGATGGCAATGTAGCGAATTCCATGCATGAAATCCGGCACCGATTAAAGGATGAGCTAGCGTGCACTAGCGCCGCCGGTGAGATGTTTCAAACGGTGACAGCCTAGCGGCACGACTCTCGGTCCCATGGGTTCGACTCGATATTGAGGCTCTAATGATAACACTTTAGACCCGGAGTTCAGCTGGTCAATCAGTGCTCACACCGCGAATGAGCACCCCCGCACTTTAAACTTTCCTGCAAGCACGGAGGGATTCTATCCTCGCGGTCATGTGTCCCCCTCCTCGGCTTGCTCCATATGCCGGCAGTTGCAGTGTGACCTGCCGATTTGATTGGAGCATCAAATGCCTTTTATACAGCCCTGTTACGTTACAGTGCATGTAGGCTTTATGCAGGCATGCGGTTGGTGGGAAAGATGTTGATTGAGTATGGAGCTGGCAATGCACATGTGCCGAGGCTAGCCACATCGAGTAGAGAGCGACGCCTGGATATGCATGAATCCAGCCCGTGGCAGTCCTTGAGCCAAAAAAGTGCTTCATATGCGAATGGACCTTACATACTCGTGTAGTAGGAGGGCATCTAACCGGGCGATAAAGTACCTATGAGGAGCCAAGGTATACAGTCGGACTTACTCGAGGCCAGATATTCAAACTCGCGGGAGACTCTATCTGATGAAGCAGTCAACAATGGCCGATGTGCTTCAAGTTGATGGGCTTCATCCGAACCTTCCTCAAATATTCGCAAACGCCAAGCCCCAAGTCGCTCACAGTCACATCACACCAAAAAAATAGGCAGCAGACGGAGATCGACTGAAACTCTTTTTGCCTCGTGGCCGTACGGGAGCTAACCTGTCTAGGCTCATTCTGTCTTCATTGCGCATCCTAAGAGCGGCGCCACGTTACGCCACTAGTACTAGCGTGGCTTGACACCACACCTACCTTACCTTACCTTACCTTATCTACCGCAGTATCTCCAGTATGCAGGGCAGCAGGAACACACACCATGATTTGTTGACTCCATCCTTTTTCTCCGGCAGATGCAGTAAGTAGGACGAGATGAAGTGGGCAGAGCCAGATACAGTAAGCAGGGCGAGATGCCGTAAGCGCTAGGCAGGGCGTAAGTCCAGTTAGATCGGTATGGATGAGGGTGGCACTGCTGCATCGCTCGATCCCAGCGCAAGGCTATGCTATCGCGCAGAAAGAAGCACTGACAAAGCTGTGCAAAAGGCGGTAGGTAGCCAATCTCTTCCTGCTTTGTTTCATCTGCTCCTTGTGTGCGGTTGTTGTTCCTTCGGTCTATCACAGGCACTGCAGTCTGCGATACGATCGTTATAGATATCATCTATGGCAATGAATTTCGCCTTATAGCCGTATCAATCAACGTTACGCTCCTATCCACATCACGGCCCTTGCGAGCTTCAAAAGGGACAATTCTCTTCTCTGGTGTGCACTCAAGTCCGCATTGGGCAGATCCACGCCCAAGTCTTTTTCATTATCCAGAACCTTGCGTACTTGGATTTCTTGTATCAAACATGGAGAAGCCAACTACACCTCCCCCAATAGGTAACGCGGACAGATCGGGCGGGTTGCTAGGCACGTCGATACTTGCCTTAAGCTCCGTGCTCATTTTTATCGGCTTACGTTTTGCGACTCGAATATGGCTTGTGAAGAGAGTGGGATGGGACGACTGGTGTATAGTGTTTGCCGGTGTAAGTCTCCTGCTTCGCGAGCAGTCTGGTTGAAGGCTGCTAAAAAGTATTAGTTTGGTCATATTATCGGCATGGGCCTGATCACTGTTCAAATCGGATACGGCTTTGGGCGGCCTGCGTATTACCTCACCGAGCATCAATTCCAAGAGTTCATGAAATATTCCTACGGCGAATGGCTGCAGGTCAGCATCCTTCAAATACTAATCGACTCAAACCTTATCTAAGGCCTTCTCACAGACCTTTGCGACTTTGACATTCACCAAGATCTCAATCTGCCTCTTACTTCTGCGCATTACAATCACCAAAGCCTTCATTAGACCGCTATACGCCGCCATCTTTGTCCTCGCCGTCAGCAATGTAGTACTGAGTTTGGTATGGATATTCCAATGCACGCCGCATCTCGATAAAGCTTGGAATTCGAGTCTGCCGGGAAAGTGCTTTTCCAAAGGTCAACTGGAAAGGATCATCATTTCTCAAGCAAGTGAGTCATCTTTCGAGGATCAGTCGGTCTATACTTACCACCTCCAGTCATATCAATCATCTCGGACTACTTCCTCTCAGCTTTTCCAATCCTCATACTGCGCAAGGTTCAGATCAGCCTCCGAAGCAAGGTTGGCCTGTGCTTGCTTATGGGTCTTGGTGTTATGTAAGCTTCAGTCGCATCGTCGCTCTTATTGCTAGGCACTGACACTCAGGACGACAGCACCGGCTCATTGTCGCTAGTTCGGACAATTCTCAACTATCAAAACGTGACCAATGACCCAACCTGTAGGACTCCCCGGCAAGCAGATGCAGAAAACGCCATTTAACTGACACTAAAATAAAGGGCTAAGCGTACCCAATTGGTATTGGCGTACATGGGAAGTCCTATTCGGCGTTGTCGCAGCTTGCATACCCACCTTGCGACCCTTGTACAAATGGCTTGTCCAAGAATACACTCGCCTGACAAGTGAAAAAACGCCATCGAAACCAGCGACTGACCAGTGGAGCGCTCCGAAACCATCCGTCGCCGTACCACCCAAGACGTACGGCGCGAAGTTCGACGAAAGTGTGCTCCGAGAAGAAGACATGCTACCGCTGCAGAGCTTCGAGGGCGCCGGTGGGTCGGACAACATCGAGCGAGAGGTGAAGCAACACGCGCCGGAACGGAAGACGAGCGAGACGTTGGACTTCAAGCCGGGCTTGCACATCCACGGGGACCTGAGCACGAACCGACCGGGACATTTCAAGCGGTGGGATTCGGAAGCTAGGATAGGTGGCGGGCATGGAGTGGAGGAGGTTGAAGATCGGATCTAGTTCGAGCTTCAAGATGCGAAATGTATACCAACGTAGTGTGGAGCAATACGATTAATGACGAACTCGCGGTCATAAACGGATAGGGTTATGGCCCGGGACTGGCAAACTCGCCGGGCGCACCCGTGTGACGTAACATCCGTGCCATGCGATCGACGATTTATAGCCTTATGGATATGTGGCTAAGAGGATCAATATAACATGTGACGAAGGGGTAATGAGTCGGGTATCAAGAAGAACCCAAAGCATAGCTTGGAAGCGACGACGAACAAGCGAACTTCGAAAAAGAATACCCGAGCACGAGTCAAAACCCAGCTCGCCGCCAGGCTTCTTCATTACTTACCTACTGACGCACCTTTCACAGGCCGAAGATTACAGAAGCTAATGTATCAGCCATCACTTCGATACCGCCCAGCTCTCCCCCCTCCCCCAAAGGGTTTTTTTTTCGGTATTTCTGAGAAATCGACCTCCTGGCAAAGCCTACCCATCGCTCTCCGGACCCCAAAAACATCACGACCTCACTTCGCCCCTCCATCTACGACTAACAATCTCCAGCACGTGGGTCTGAACGCGGACTCGTCAAGAGTTGGTACGTGATGGGGGAGTAATTACCTCGGGCCAAAGTAAGACGCATTTGCGGCGGAAGGGCTAAAGGGTGTCCCGCGGCTTTTTCAAGACCGCTGTGGTAGGGTGTTTCGGGATGTACAGGCATTTGACCTTGTCGCTTGTGCTCACCGTGGCGAAGTCTCCGGTGATCTGATTCGGCGAGTAGAGGATAGGGTTGCAGAGTCGAATGGCAGTGATCGCAATGCATCGTACGGGTTGTTACGTTACTGCCATCATCAGTTGATGCGCTGTTATCGGGTCGCCCCTGGGAGCGGCAACCGCGTCACTTACTCGTAGTTAGCGGCTGTTGATTTTCCAAACAGCGGGATTAATTCGGCAGTCTTACTTCGACCACGCGGGACAGTCTCACCTGATACAGTATTGCCTTCGCGGTCTCTGTTGGCTCGTCCGCTGGGGATTGCAATCTCTGGATGCTATTTAGTAATGCCGCATGGGCAGAGGAATGTCGCCTTGCTGAATCATGCTCATATCGGCAGCGGCCACTTCTTCGAGGATCGTAGCTATTGAAGGACAAGAGAGCTTGAGTTCGTAGGAAAGAAGGCGGTGTTGCTTGTAATTCATATGCGGTACAATGACTGGGATATCTGTAGGTTTGGTGGCTTACCGCACAAGCTGAAGGGGACATGATCCGGGAGCCTCGATGGTCTTCACTGCAGCCACGATTATCTTACGGGTCCCTATTGCGTCGGGCCGTTCTTTCAAAGACGTTCCCATACCCTGCCGAGCCTGCCAATAGCAACGCAGTCAAGAATTTCCTGTTTTGTAGGGATCGAATCGCTGTATATTGGGAATGCTTCTCTGCTGATGCAATAGAAATCTGAATCCTGTGGCCGATCGATTCAGAGAGTCATTTAAGGTGATTAGGAAGAGCCGAAGAAGGCTTTGGAAAAGGTGCTGAAAGTGAAATATAATGCTGCGACAAGCGCTGATTAATAAAATTTCGTTGAGACCAATTTGGCCATTGGGAGGAAATGAGGGAATGCGCAAAGATCATCAGCTCCAGAAATTTGGAGATCGGAACTCATTGACTGCATAGTCTGTGAAGGAGTTACTTGACTCCTCTATTCAGCACGAATACTACCCAGATATATTTTCACGTGTGCGAGCCACCCATCACGCAAGCAAAACCAGCTATAACCAGCATTCGGCTCGTCCCCAGTTTCAAAGACCTTCTAGACCCTGATCTGATTTGGCTTCGGGAGAGGCTTCATCTCTACGTCTTGAGACGCAGACGCCAGAATCTCCGCATGTGGTGTGGTGGATCCGTGCCTTGCGTCCCATTGATACGATAAGCTGTGTGACCTCCGGGAACGTTGGGATCCTGCGGAGGACGAGCCGAGCGAAGCGAGACTCCGCACGCTGCGCACGATACTCTCGAGCGCCTTAGTGCGGAATAAACCATACCGTGATGGAAGGCAGGCTGCAGTCAAGCCCAGACGACGGCACATACTGGCGGTCATATTGCATCAGCTGTTATGACGAGAAGAGCGGTAAGCCATTCACTGGCCATCATGAGTTTTGAATTGACTTGGAGGGCCACCGGATATGATGATTTTGAGAGTTATTTCCCCGATGACAAAAGTGGCGCGCTGCACTAGAGATCGAGAGAAGATGCCTGAGGGCGGTCGCAAGTAGTAGGTACGGTATGTAAATTGCCCAACCAGGGACACTGGGGCGGGGGAATGGTACTCGTTGGGTAAAGTAGTCGACGGTGGTTGGATAGGAGAGGTCTTCTGAGGGTCTTACTTTGACTGATAGACTGATAGTCAGTGGAAAGTCTGGCGTGCAACAAAAACAAGTCCCCACGCCCTCACCTATTCAAGCAGTCTGATTCGGTTTCTGCAGCATTGCCTTGAACCACAGCAAGATTGATCTGCGTCGTGGCGAATGCCTCCCACCTTGGATTATTTCGAGAATAGGATATTGTCTCTTGTGTCCGGAGAACAATCTTCTCAAGGAGTGCTCCTGCCATGCGGCGAGTGCAACCATCGCGCAAGGGGATGTCCTGATTCCCGAAGCACGACGACTAGTGCTTCTTTGTTGCCCGAGGCTGCAGATAGCATGCAGGATTTTCAGCCGTTGACGTGCATGAGAGCCTTCGGTTGATTCATCTAGCTCCACTTCTCCTGCGGTTATCTGTTATAGCTTACGAAGCCGCCGTCGTGATCAACGGTTATAAGCCACGGGCCAAGTGTTGATCTCTCTAGGAAATGGGCTCTAGTTCCCTTGGTCGTTTGCAGAGTATCATTCTGAGGGCCGACTTTTTGCCAAGGGCAGTTCTGTGGTATCGGCTTGGGGCCGAAATGATCATGAAAATCAACACGAGGCAAAGAGGCGCCACAATAAGGCAACTATTGGACTCGATTTGTTCCCTGTAGAGTGCAGCTGTCTGTGTACAAATTTGCTGATAGCCCGTGATCAGCTCTACAAGGACTGGCGTGATTTCCGGCCAACATCTCGCCCTTCGTAGGGATCGAAGCCCAGGAAACCAATGTCAGCATCCGCCTTTGGAACTCCCAAAACGAGGAGCTGTGGATCCACTTTGCAGAGAAACGGTATACGCCTCTGGAGTACAACTGCTGCTCATCACCTCATACTCTCAGCGCAACTTATATCTTGCACTCATCGCCAATTTCATCATTTACCTACCCCAAAACTAAAGATTGCAAGTGGTTTGAGCTCACCATCGGATCGATCCTGCAGACCCTGATTGGATTTCTGTCTAGCTCCGATTACTGTTAAACACCAACCTGATCGTCAAAAACTCGCGCCAGCCGCTTTCCCGCCAGCGTAATTAAACTGACATGCCAACGAGCTGTTTCGATACGTATCGGCGAGCAAGCATGTCGTCATGTACACTAAATCGATAACTTCAGAGTCAATAATTTGGAGGTAGGAAATAAGAACCACCTGAGCAGCAGGGCTCTTGACGCGACTTTAGACTGCATAAGATCTTCTATTGTTTCTACTCCTTCAATTCCCACCTTTCTCATCATCAGAAATCATTAATAACACCCTCCCACGCAGGCAAAAACCCCGTGAGCGTGAACAAGTCATTCAAAGTATCTTTCTACCAAACCCCGAAAAAGTCGCCAAATCGAGACGACTTTCTGCACGATCCCGCAAAAAATAATAGAGTCGCCCATAGTAAGCCTCTAAAGCAGTGGCTCTGAAACTCTCGAAGGAAGTAATGCGCCCGCAGAAGTCCCTTCCGTCACGAGACTCAATGGTGCTTAACCGAAGCACTACTTCGTTACCACCCTCCAAGCGCTCAGAGGATTGGCCGAAGTTTCAGCCTTTCCATGGAATGCTTGCGTATCGGCACCTCTCCCTTCGGGAAGAGCCGGTGAGAACGGACTTGAGCTCCGCTGAGCCTTCCCCTCTTTCTTCCCAAACTTGTGCCAGTATCCCACCAACTCCAACGGGCGCAACTGGCTTTTTGCGCTCGCTTTGGCGTCCGTCGACTATATCTGATCAGCTATCCATCAAAGACCGATGATGTTGTGTAAATCTATATATCACAATCAGCGCCGAGGGCACGCCAAGACTCAGAGTCAGGCTTCGCATTCCATGATGATGGTGAAAATTACCGCTGCAACTGGGCGCCTGTGTCGGGTTTCTGCTTGTGGGTTGTAGCCTTGATGAACGATGGGTGTGTGCTTGGTAGGGAGGCTGCGGTGGCCGCATTTGGTTATCTATAAAGGAACCTTTGTGGCCGAATGGCCGCCCAGCTTTCTCGGATTGCTTCATGCGTAGACCGGACCGGTCTTGTTTAGTGTGGGGCTATATGGTGTGTGCGGTTTCTCTGAGCGGAGAGTAGTACGAGAGTTTCTGACTAGGACCGCTTGCTGGTATTTATCTTACACACTGTACATTGAAAGAGAGGTGTTAGGATGGCTGCACTGAGTTTGTCATTGCATCATATTTCAGTTTGTTATACCAACATTCAAGGCTCGTTTTCACATTAGACTTCGTTACAGAACCTATCGATTTAATATGATTTTTGCAATCTTGACGTTTGCGAAACACGTCCCCGTAAGCAATACTTTTCGCACGTAATTCTCGCTCAACTATCACACCAGCACCAGCACCCTGACCTCATTGCTCCACCCTGCCTCGAGGCCCATCTCGTCCCACGCCGCCTCCACATCCACCTCCAGCACCGGAGCCTGCTCAGCAATCTTGACCGTGCGCATGGGTACCACCTTCTCCGAAATCATCACCAAGACATCATCTTCCACGGCCTTTTGATGCAGAGTAGAGACGTAGATCCCCAGCATTCCTAGTGCCTTTAACGCCACTTCAATGCGCAGCCTACCGTTGTCTTCAAGGCGCGTCTCGGACCTAACAACAGCGGCCGCGCCGGTCATCTTGCCTAGCAGACCCAACACAGCGACCTTCGTAGCTGAAGAGTCTGGTATGGAGGGTTCTGGAATTGGAAATACGTGGAGAGGGTAGGCGGAAAGGATCTCATAGCCTTTGACCTCCACCTCCAGAGAGATGACGGGAGTTTCGCTACTCAATTTCATAGGATGCGTGACTTCGCCTGTGGTGTGCGTTCTCACGACATACTCCTCGCCGCTGCCGACCCCGGGGAAAGCGTTTATATTGACTAGCTCTGACAGCGAGCGTTCACTGACATTGAACAGAGCTAGTATACCAGTGCCACCTACACCGCCAGTGAAGGTACCCACTTTGAGAAGCCTCTCTTCTTCGTACCCGATGTAGATGCCCATGGCTTTGCCAATGACAGAAGGGCGAAGAATGATCGTTTTACCTTGAATGGTCTGGGCAGTCATCTGCGCGATCAGGTCTAAGTTGTGTTGCCCAGGTTCATCTGTGAAATATATGGGACCTCCAGAGACGCAGCGACCAGCAGCATGGAAGGAGGAGTAGGGATGCGATGTTTGGAACATGTCCCAGTCTGGCAATATGTTAAGATGGCTTGTCAGAAGTGAATTATGAGCATTGACAAAGATATGCCAAGGATGCGAACTAGGTATGCCCGGGAAGAAGTCATCGCTATTGCGGACCATGATACGTGGCTTGTTGGTAGGTAATTGGGTGTGAAACAATATCTGAGGGATCTGTGACATGCATGAGATGGCCTTGATGGAGAAGTAGCGGAGACCGTTGATGGTCCAGGCGTCTTGGTAGGCCTTGATGAAGCGGCGGCGATCAGGCGCATCAGCGAGAAGATCGAGAGCAAATTGAGCGTCCGTTTTCACAGAGTCGACGCCACAAGAGAGGAGGAATCTAGGAGCTGTGTTTCAGTGGTCATGAAGGTGATGAAAGTCTGGAGAACTTACTTGTAGAAGTCGTTGTACATCCTGTCGATGTCGTCCGCGTCCACCATTGTCACTGTTTCTGCTGGAATCAGACTCCTCTCTTTGCGGACTGCAACAGTCTTGTACTTTTTAGCAATACTCCCGTCCGGAGAAACACCTCCCCAGTATCCTGCCTGCATTGACTGTTATTTCCATGACATTGTCTGGACCTTAAGGGGCGGACACACAATGGCATGCCAGACGGCTATATGTTGGATGTTTGGGTGATCTTCTCGAATATTCTTGATTGTATGCTTCAGTCCATGTGGGAAGCCTTCCTTATTTGCTTCGAAATCGGTCCAGCCTCGGTTGAACTGATGTTCGCCATGGGAGTCCTGGTATGCTTAGTCAAAGTCAAGAATAACATCCATTTAACGCCCAAACCTACAAGAGACTGCCAGTTGTCGTCGATGATCAAGTTTGTGACTGAAACCTATAAGCTTGAACGCAAAATTGATTGAGGACTCAAATGTACTTTTGATGTTGTTCTGCTTGAGAATATCCAACGCGTTGTATATCTTGTTCTCGTTCAGGTCTTGGCCCAACGCATTCCAGGTACAGTAAGTCAATCCATCGTACCAATTGTCCATCCATTCAGCCTTAACATCGTTCTCAATAGCGGTTTTCATTTCAGCCTTGATTTCATTACTCATATATTCATCTCCGCGGACAAGCTTGCGCGCATGATACATCACCGCAGCATTAGCTGACTCAAAATTCGGGGCAACAGCGGCAACAATCCTCGTCTGGCCGTCCATCGGGCTATCATTCCTTGATGAGGCGATGACATTTCCATGGCCATCATGTTTGAAGATAGTCAAGACATCATCAATCCCACTGACCGCAAGTAAGACCAAGTGAAGGCCATCCCAGCGCAAGAAAGAGCAGAGAATGGCATCTTCCTGGGGTTGGAAGTTTCCTTTGCCATGTCGAGGCGCAAGCCACGGGCTCCAGATCCTCACCAGCGCGAACCATCGGGTGAAGCTCCTTGGAACACCGAGGCTTGTTTCTGTCCAACCAGAAGTCTCGCCTTCCGCTGCTCTCACAGCTGTCGTGATTGACCATACTTGAGCATCTGGGGATTCGCTTGGGACAGATTGGACAGAGAAATCAGGACTAAGGTCCTTGAGATAGCTTTTCAACTCGGTAGGTGGCGTTTCAGGCTGGTAATATAGTTCTCCATCTGTGAAAGACGAGTTGTCGTTCACCCACTTCCAACCATGGGACGATGCGATGCGATACTTTAGCGTGAACTGCACAGAATCATGGAGATTGGACGGAGTTGGTAGATCAATTGAGAAGAAGCGGCGGTACACTACGGCTCTGTTTTTGGAGCCGACCACAAGCTGTTATCCATGTAAGCTCAGAGCCACTCAACTCGAGTATTGGGCCATGTTACAGGGCCAGTAGTTGTCTGTGTCTCCTCCAGACGTAATTCACGCCACTCGTGGTTCTCGTGACCGTTGTGCCAGAGTATAGCTTCCCATGGCTGTTCAGGGAAGGATCTGCTGGATTCCAAAAGGACTGTTACTTTGACCTGGCATATATCAGTTCATTGTAGTCCATTCTCTACGTAGTACAAAAAGTACCGTTTCTCCGTAGGGAACAACTGTGGTCGATCCCAATGGCGGATCACAAATTGCATTTGCGAATAGTTGCATCTGAGCTGCTCTGACGAATTTCAGTTGGAACGGTTTCCCATTCAGATCATTTGTGACCATGCTGCATGTTTGCTCCTGGTTCAGATACGATGGCCCCTTGCATCCGTGCCCCTCGAATATCCGATGGTCCGAGTTTAGCCGCCGGGAATATTTCCGCTGCTAAGCGCGACTAGTTTTTCTCCCTGGCTTTGCTTTGCATTATGCACATCTTCAAGTCTTTGAACATTAATAAATGATTTCTCGTAGTGCTCTCGGGCTATCACAGAACTCGCGATACCTATGCCCCTCATGTGCAAGTCGACTGCGCACCTTCAGCCCGGTAAGCCAGAGACGGTCCATCACGCAGGAATATACCAGGAAAACATTGGAAGCAAAGCTAGCATGGGCGCGTCAAGCCACAGAGATCAAGGCTGGGAGGAAGGAAAGCATGTTGACCATGCTGGAGAAGAGGGGATATGTCAACCAGATAGTAGGGTGAGATATCATGGCATACACGACATAGCAAGGACACATGGTTCTAACACACTACCAGCGAAAGAGGTGACCTGGATCGATTGCTGACAGAGAAGCGGGTTGGGATATATGTTGGAGTAGACCCTACAGCACCATCTATGCACGTGGGACATCTGTTGCCGTTGATGGTGTTGTATTGGATGTACATACATGGCTTCCATGCCTGCTCTCTGGTGGGCAACCTTTTATCTGACTCCATGCGCAGTCTGACTGACAATTGTAGCTTGGAGGCGCTACCGCACAGATTGGAGATCCCACTGGACGAACGACGACTCGGGAAGTGCAGCATTCCTCAGTGCGGAAGGTCAACATGCTGCAGGTTCATATGCAGCTAAAGTTAATATGGGCTCATGCTGAACACAGAGCAAGAGGCTATGGATATCATTGGGAATGGGCGTGGAGGAAAGAGGTGACCAACAATAATGCCTGGCTGAACAAGCTGCCAGCCATTGAGCTCTTGAAATTGTTGGGCTCGGGTGTCAGGCTAGGGACTATGCTAGGAAGGGACACGTGAGTGAGTCCGGGCCATGTTTCTTAGAACCCTCGGAGCGCTGACTCCTTCTTCTAGGGTGAAGAATCGAACGGAGTCGAAAGAAGGCATGTCTTTTTCGGAATTTACATATCCTTTACTGCAATCCTGGGATTGGTGGCATATGTATTCTACGAAGGACATACAGGTACAAGTTGGAGGATCAGACCAGTTTGGAAATATCGTCGCCGGTATAGACGCTATCAACCACATCAGACACAATCATTACGATCCACTCATCAGGCAGGAAGAGGAAAAGCTCGAAAAGAGGGAGGCTTTCTTGAAGAGACCAATGGGTTTCACGGTTCCTCTCTTGACAACTAAATCTGGTGCGAAATTTGGCAAGAGTGAGGGCAATGCGATATGGCTAGACAGGGAGATGACCAGCGGATTCGATCTATATCAGGTGATGATGACTTCCCTTGCCCACTCAAGCAGGTGCTGATCCCAAAAAGTTCTTTCTTAGGACCGCAGACTCAGATGTCCATCGTTATCTCAAGCTCTTCACCTTCGAACCTCTCGAAGTCCTAGAGACCCTTATGGAAGAACACAACAGAGCACCACCCAAACGCATTGCCCAACACAAATTGGCCAAAGAAGTGCTCAAGATTGTCCATGGCGAAAAGCTAGCCAACGAAGCCGAACAAGAGCATAGCAAGATATTCAACAGGTCCTTTGACTCCAATCCACAGACTGACGACGATGGAAATCAATCGACGGACCACGTCGACAAGGCTGTACCTTCTATCAGCAAAGATAACGCCCCAACTAGTAGCCTCATACTCCCCAGATCTCTCATATACAATCAACCTATCTCTCGCGTTCTCTACCACGCTGGATTCGTCGCTTCTCGCAGCGAAGGTGTCCGTATGGTATCGAAAAAGGGCGCGTACCTAGGCGCGAGGCCTGGTGGAACTGGCACAATGGGCCAGCAAGTTGACTTCTCCCCAGCTGCAAATTGGCCAGGGAAGGAGACGGAGAAATATATCATTGGTGACAATACGCTCATAATCAGAGTCGGAAAGTGGAAGGTCAGGGTTATCAAGATCATCAGTGATGAGGAATTCGAAGAGAAGGGTCTTTCCGCACCAGGCTGGAAGGATGTCAAGCCCGAAGAACCAATGTCAAATGACCTCAAGAGGATGAAGACATGGCACAATAAGAGGTATGTCGAGACAGCGCCCATACATAAGGTTCGTTCGGGAGAAGGCTCTCTTTTGGTGCCTGGAAGAGACAGACGCCGGATTTGAGGGGTGGTATACACAGTCACGCCTAAGAGCTCATAGGATCAAGTTCAATGGTTCATAGGATAGTGGGATAAGGGAAAAACAGCGAAAGTGATCGCACGTTCCGGTAACAACCCCTCAAAGTCCTCTGCCTGCTCATAGTCTTCCCAGCGCCCACGCCTCGAAATGACAAGATCGCCTACCTGGGAATGAAGCAGAAATCACGAAGCTTTAAGAGTTGTGGTCACTCTAAAAGATCCAAGGCGCGTATTTGCACGGTCCTAAAGCTGGAGATTGGCTAGAGTGGCTCGCAAGATCTATGGCTATTGTCAGTGTGGGGGGACAGTAGCCGCAGTATTTTAAACAAGCATATTCGATATCCGCCATGCTGGCTATCGTCATTTGGGCGGTAGAGATGCGGACGCTGCTCCGTTGAAATGTCGTCCCCTAGCTCTAAAACGGCTCGCATGATTTGCATGCTTGTTGCCGAGATGTGGAAGCCAGCTATATGGCGCGACTCGTAAGATGTCTATTACCCTTCGAATTCTTACCGACATTCTCGCATTTAGCTCCAAGAGCCGCCAGCATATCGCGTGAGGGCCACAGGCAAGCCCGTGCACATCTAAGAACTACAAGCACTCCTTTACACAGTCAATTTCTTATATACACGTTGATATGTTGTAAATTCTAGCAATTCTTTCTTAGTATCCTCGCAAACAATAGCTGACATGGCATTCCCGTCCATCTCAAATCTGCCCTTATGGTTCAAAACGCTCTGCCTTCTTTCTATCGCCCGACAGTCTGAATGCTCGCCCGTTAGCATCGTCGGCTACAATTCTCTCGTCAACGTCATAGATACTGCCTCTATGGTCAACACTAATGTTACATCTTCCGCCGATAAAAGCGCTACATTCACATTCAGCTCCACCAAACTGGGAGCACCGATACCCAA
Source organism: Letharia lupina (assembly GCF_014066315.1). Taxonomy (NCBI): domain Eukaryota; kingdom Fungi; phylum Ascomycota; class Lecanoromycetes; order Lecanorales; family Parmeliaceae; genus Letharia; species Letharia lupina. The sequence goes on from NW_023502974.1 coordinate 505,508, forward strand.
CTGCGCCACCCTACCGGGCTACGCCGAATGGTTCCAGCCCAGCGAGAAATTCGACAACGGCGACTGTCCCAAAGCCCTCGAGCTCTTCTTCACAGACTATACTCTGGATCATGATGGCACCAAGTACGAGTTTCTAGCTTCAGGCGTGACTCCTGTTCATGGAATAGCCACGCAGAGGGTGCCCCTGAAGGTGGCTTTTGGTGCGTCAAATAAAGGGTGCTGATCAGACCCATGTTGACCAGTACATTGACTCTGGAACTAGGGACCTGTTACGTCGTCATCGCCATGCGCAACATGTTCGTCGAAGGAGAATTGCCCGGCGAGACACCGTCCAAGTCTGCAGGCTCAGACATTAGTTCTTTTGCGGAACTATACCAGAACGCCCTGGAGATCTATGCGGAATGTAGTCAGCCGGAGGTTAATCAACCTGGGTGGTATCCTGCAGGTAGGCCTCCCAAGTCATCCAACCGAACTGTCTCCCTTGCACCTCTCTGGTTGGATTCACTGACTGGGTCATCCAGGCGACTTGAACAGCATTGCCGTCTTTATCTGGCAAGCGGTGAGTGAGATCAATGAACGCGTTCAAATTCCTCCGCCCACAAGTTCCGATCTTACTCCTACGTCTGGGTACGGGTCCATTGGGGATTTGTTTGGTGATACAGCGTAAACAGTATCAATGGAGGGTGTTCGTATACACAGGTCAGGTTATGTAGGCGCATGGGGTCCTAATTTACAGCTTGGACGCGACTGCATTTATCGAGAAACATAAGAGCGGGCTCTTAGGGTTGTGTACAATACGCTGGGTAGCAAGAAAGCATGATTGCATCCGCAGGCAAGCTGCCAGAAGAAGCGGCAGTCTTGTGTATAGGCATTTTCCAGATGTAGTGCACCCATACGCAACGAGCCAAGAAAGTCTGCCAGATAATGTCCAGAAACATGAAACGCAGTGCTCTACGGGCCATAAACCTCCGACCACATGCCCATAATATTTAACAGTCGAAGGGTTCCCACGAATGCGAGTGCCACTGTTCCCGGCAGCGCGCCTGATCTGATGCCAGCTTGAGACGTAAATGAGCCTCGCCAGAAGACAACTGACTCGGTCAACGAGATATAATATAGTCTCAAAGTGAGACGTAAGCTGGTGCTGGGCCTTTATGTTTTCTGACGTCTCCAGGACTACGAAAAGCGCTATTTTTAGTAAGCGACACCTTACCAAGCCGTTACAGGCTTAGCCACCTTACTACTCAGCCTCTCCGAAACCCGAATTCGCTAAGCCACCCTCCATTCGCGTGACGAATTTACGACGGTCCGATTCAACGATCATACAAAACCAAAACAATCTCTTCTCTTCAAAAACCTCATTCTTCGATCTCACCTGCATACTCCAGTCCTCCATACACTCGTTTGCTCGAAGCTCAAATAGTGAACAAGTACCACTGTCGTTCCTAACTAATACAACCTCACATCAACCTCCAGCAACCGCGATCATGGGAAAAGCTGGCCGCTTCGCCTGCATCTTTGTGCCTATGGCCTTGACCATCGCCTCTCTCGTCTGCCTGATCATAGTCGGTCTTGGAGGAACGAACAAGAGCAACAGCTTCTACAACAAACTCTATTTCTTCAGAGCCAACACCTCCCACATCAGCATCGACCCTTCGTTGCTGAACCTCCCCTCCAACGCCCTGACAGACACGATTCTCAACGATACGACCTCCGTCGCCAAATCAGCCCTTGGTGTCAAGGACTTCTACCATGTCAGCTTGTGGAACTACTGCTCTGGAGACTTTCAGACCAACAGCAGCGGCAGCGTGACTGACCACGTCACCTACTGCTCGCCACATCAGAACGAGTTTTGGTTCAATCCGGTAGAGGTATGGGATCTCAACAACACTGGCATCGACCAGTTCTTCAGCAAAGAGTTGCGCGATGGCCTGAATACATACAAGACCGTTGCGAAATGGATGTTCATCGCCTACCTCGTTGCGCTCATCAGCACCATCGCCGAGATCTTGGTTGGCTTCTTAGCGCTCTTCTCACGCTTGGGCAGCCTAGCAACTACCATCGTGTCAAGCATCAGCTCCCTCTTCTTCATCGGATTTGCCCTCACGTCTACCATCCTTTACGCCACGTTGACGGGTACCTTCAACGATGCGCTGACGAAATACGACGTCCATGGCTCCCTCGGCAGTAGCATTTACGTGACGATCTGGCTCGGTGTTCTATTCTCCCTCGCTTCAGGCCTCTTCTGGCTTTTCAGCTCGTGCTGCTGCAGTGGAAGGAGCGACAAGATCAAGGGATACGGTGATGGACCAGCAAGAAGCAGATTCAGAGATCAACAAGGCCCGTACCAGTATGAGAGGGTGGAGAGTCCGTTGAGGGGCGGACAGGGCTATGGGGCGCCGCAGAAGGGATATCAGAGCGGGCCAGGGTATCAAGCGCCGCATATGCCTCTGAACAACGTTGGAGATAGGGGGACGGCTTATGAGCCTTTCAGGCATGAGGATGTGTAGGGCTTGTTTAAGAGAGTGACGAATAACCTTGGCATATTAGCGGCATTTTGCAGGCATTTTCTGGGTAGCATGCTATGAGATCACGTTTTCTTGTTTTAAATCTGCTCCAATCTGTTCACTTAGTGTGTTTCCTAAACTGCATTAAAACAAGCCTATGCCTCCCTCATCATTCCACAGAAACAATCATCATGGCCTCCACCTCTCTATCAGATTTTCCCTCAGAGCCCATCCCCCACATCTACAAATCCCTCGATGGCCAACACTCCATCACGGCTCTCGCCCTCACTTCTCGCAACTCCTACAAAATATCGCGCCTCAACACCTTCCCAACCACCAAAGCCGTCCTCCCCCATTCCATCGATCGCTCCGACCCCGCTCAAGAGCTACCGGTCATCCAACCCCGATCAACCCGCCCAGAAACCCCAAACCCCAAAACCAACCCCGTGACGAGATTCCGCAGCGCACCAAGCACCCACCGCACCCCACCCCCCACCAATGCCTCCGCTCCATGATACTCCAAGTAACTCATCCCCGAGCCGTCCAGACCCGAGCGAGTAACATTCAGCATTCACAAACACAGTCCCCACAAGTACCGCGTCCGGCTACGCGGCGGGCTGTACCTACGACGACGACGACGAAGAGGGAGCCCAGGATCCGCGCTTGCGGGCGGGCGGGCAGCGACGTTGGAGGAAGGATGGGGCGTGCGTGGCTGGGACGGTTGGTGGGGGGTGAGATTGAAAGTTGCAACGAGGACGCCGGTGTCTCATTGGTGGGATCTGCACGAGTAGGGTAGATTGTGCCTTTGGTATAATCGTGACAGACGGGACTCGAGTACGAAGAGTCGCTCTTTCGAGGCTGGGGTGGGAGTACTGAGCCACTTTAGCGTGCTTGAGGTCGGTCCGGAGACGAACATTTCGAGATGCTTTTGGGACTGAAAGATCTCGGGTTTTCGAGGAAGTTGGGGATGCGTTGGCAGGATGGCTGAGGCCTGCGGGAGAGAAGCGGTAAAGAAAAAGGACTGATAGCGTAGGTATCATCAGTCTGCACTTCAATGGATGTCGGTTGCTGAGCAATATGGTCGTCGCATAAGTGTTGCATGTCACTGGTGGTGTATCATTCCCCATGGACGATGTGGCTCCCCATCGTTATTCGTGGGAATAGAAAATTAATTCCTAAGACTTCTACTTTGAGTCCTTTCTGGCTTCCTTCCATTTCCTTTGCTGCCGCTATCGCTCGTGCTCTTGTCAAATTGACTTATCGCTCTTGCTGGCAGCCCATCGTTCTGTAAGAATGCGTCGCTATCGTTTCGTACTCCTATCTTCTGAATCACATACTCGATGTCTCCTTGTGTTCAATTGCTATTGGTAAGATATGTAAACAGTCAGATACATCATTCCGACCTTTCGTACTATGACAAGCGATGAGATTATTGACCTTTGTTTTGATACACACATATTGGCGTGTAAAATATCAAGTCTTCTGGTCGTGGCAGGTGCAACAGATAGATTTCTCTTTCGTATTAATCTCTCGGACAGCACAAGGATAAACGTTTACTATTTTCGTTGGGGGTGTGTTTGGAATACAGAGATCAACTTGATCAGATAGAGGATTCAGCTTCAGGGTAGTGCTTGAGACATGAGTGACTCAATCTAAGTAAGAGAAACTAACGTGAAAGTCTTTTTCCCGGCTTGAGAAGGCAACGTGTGAGCCATTCGAACCGCTGCTTGAGACATTTTGATCGAAGAAGAACAATCCAAAGTAGGGACGGGTGGTATACTGTGGAGGGAGAGAGGTTTATGGGAGTGTGTGTGTGTGTGTGTGTTCTCGTATTCGAGAGACTTCAAATGAAAAGGCCTCCTTGACCGACATCTCGTTCACACATATAGGCCGAAAGAACGAACCGAGTATATCCATCCTATAAGCGACAGCGACCTCGATGAGAAGGTACATGCGGCTGGTGGGAATTTGCTGGTGAGACTGGCGATACGGCACCAGGGATACTCGTATCATCCGAATGGAACGCAGGTCGTCCCTTCTTTCCTTCCTTCCTTCCTTCCTTCCTTCCTTCCTTCCTTCCTTCCTTCCTTCCTTTCCGATTGACGCCATCCCCCATCTGCCACATCACATCCGACATGCGCCAGGCGTTGATGCTGATGCCAAGCATTTGAGCATTGGCCCTTTACGGGGCTAATTACTAATTCATACCCCGAAACTATGAATCCTTACCGAATCATACCCCTAATTACTGAATCATACCCCTAGGGGTATGATTCGGTAATTTGCCATTCATGATAAAAATCGCAAAGGAGAAAATTCGCGACCTGGGCCATCCGACTATAGAAAAGAGGAAATATCTCCGACCGTATTTAATGGGTGACCTACCAGCTTAAATATATCAGACGAAAGCCGAGTGGGTGTTAGCAGCAGCCCCCACGGGGGCCCTATTTAGGTTCAAATAGGGGTGTCTGGCTGTCAAGCGCAGACACCCCGGGACCAGGCTTTTTTTGCGCTTGACAGCCAGACACCCCTATTTAGACCTAAATAGGGCCCCCGTGGGGGCTGCTGCTAACAGTGGGCTAAATTTGGCCCCCCAGCCTGTCTACACCCAGTCTGTGACTCTCACACACAGTCTTCACTCCCAATAGTCTACACAGCAAGTTTGGTAAATTACCGAATCATACCCCAAGCAATTAATCCTTACCGAATCATACCCCAAATTTTGGTGTAGGGGTATGATTCAGTAATTAGGGGTATGATTCGGTAAGGGGCTAATTACTAATTCATACCCCGAAACTATGAATCCTTACCGAATCATACCCCTAATTACTAAATCATACCCCTAGGGGTATGATTCAGTAATTTGCCATTACTTGGGGTATGATTCGGTAATTTGCCATTCATGATAAAAATCGCAAAGGAGAAAATTCGCGACCTGGGCCATCCGACCATAGAAAAGAGGAAATATCTCCGACCGTATTCAATGGGTGACCTACCAGCTTAAATACATCAGACGAAAGCCGAGTGGGTGTTAGCAGCAGCCCCCACGGGGGCCCTATTTAGGTTCAAATAGGGGTGTCTGGCTGTCAAGCGCAGACACCCCCGGGATCAGGCTTTTTGCGCTTGACAGCCAGACACCCCTATTTGGACCTAAATAGGGCCCCCGTAGGGCCGTCGCAGGGTCCCCGTGGGGGCTGCTAACAGTGGGCTAAATTTGGCCCCCCAGCCTGTCTACACCCAGTCTGTGACTCTCACACACAGTCTTCACTCCCAATAGTCTACACAGCAAGTTTGGTAAATTACCGAATCATACCCCAAGCAATTAATCCTTACCGAATCATACCCCAAATTTTGGTGTAGGGGTATGATTCAGTAATTAGGGGTATGATTCGGTAAGGATTCATAGTTTCGGGGTATGATTCGGTAATTAGCCCATTCGGTAAGGATTCATAGTTTCGGGGTATGATTCGGTAATTAGCCCGCCCTTTACGGCCTAGCCTATGAGACTAAAGTGCAGACCTCAATCAGCAAGCAATAAGATCAAAGCAAAGCTACCTATTCCCTCCTCGTTGATCTACAACTTACGCATCCGGGTCATACGAGATGCATGACCAAGCATATTACATCTTCAGACTGTTACCACTAGATAGCTGTTCGGGCAAATTACCGAATCATACCCCGAAAGTACGAATCCTTACCGAATCATACCCCTAATTACCGAATCATACCCCTACACCAAATCACACCCAAATATGGGGTATGATTCGGTAATTTGCCATTGCTTGGGGTATGATTTATTTGGTAAGTTGTCAAAGTGGCCTCAAACTACGAAGGAGATAATCCGCGATCTGGCTTATTCGATCATAGAAATAAGGGAGTTTCTCCGACCGCATTTGATGAGAATTCTATCAGCCTAAAAACATCAGACGAAAGCCGAGTGGGCGAAATTTCGAGCCCGGGGGTGTCCGCACTTCACGCTGCAGACACCCCTATTCGGGTCCCGTAGGCCCCGTAGGGCCCCCGAAGGAATAATTCGGCGGGGTAAGCTTCGGGGGTCAAACCCCGCCCCGAACCCCGCCCCGTTGCGCAGCGTAAATACCACCGTCATCAATAATCAAGTCGACGACTACTACCAGACGCTCAGTAAGCCTACCGCTACCATTAACTTCATTAAACCCTCTCATATCAGAAAGCTATCATTTAAGATCCTTATCAAATCATACCCCAAGCAATGGCAAATTACCGAATCATACCCCATATTTGGGTGAAATTTGGTGTAGGGGTATGATTCAGTAATTAGGGGTATGATTCGGTAAGGATCCATACTTTTGGGGTATGAATTAGTAATTCGCCCTAGCTGTTCGTTTTGCTCTCAAAATCCAAGTATCTCTTTCTACAAACCATTTATCCCTCTGCCGCTCCAGTACCCCTGCACAATCCATTGGAGCCTTCCACTTTCCATATAGTGCACGTAATAGCCTAGAGTACAACTTCTTAGAAGCGCTGCTGATGAATTGTCACCGTGCCATGGTCGTATCATTCTACTCCACTGTCCTTCTAGAATTGCAACGCGCCACAATGTCAGCAACATGTGTGATGCAATCGCGGACAAAAGCCTGCAAGGTTGCTCCCATTCTCAGAGCGCAGCCGGCAAAGAGATGGACTTTTGTTAACCTCAGCGAGCCAGAGCAGAGGAAAGAACAAGGGCCTCCGCCAATTTGTCCGCTCGAATGCAACGCGCGATTATCGTCAGAAGAAGAAACGGAGCGAGATAAAACGTCAAAGACAGCCTGGAGGTAACACAATTCGGCTTGACATCAGTGACTCGTCACCGTTGCTCGGTCAACGTTGCCAACCCCAGCACGCAATGATGACGATCGCTCGTGTTCCATATCTTGTGGGCATGCGGAATGCATCCATAAATGCAGATACTCTCCATCCAAGGTCCGTCAGGCCCCAAACAGCTACTTGAAGAAGATAGTATTGATCCATTCGATGCTTTGCCAATTGGAGGAGATAGTCGATACAATGGCTATGTTTTGAACCAATGTAAGCTTCTGTCGTACCCTCCCTTTGAGCGTGCAACCCCATATTCATGCAGCCACTGATTCTACAATGACAGTCAAAATTGGGGCTCTCAATTTCCGCCCGGTAGAAACCGGCAGAGGTCAACATGCTCTGACCAAAAGATGGATGCCCCACGCCGTGGCAGACCCTCTCCTCTTCCTCGCAACCCTCAATTTCGCTGCGGCCCACCTTGACAACATCCATGGAAGGCCTAGTAGTCCAAGGACAATAGCCCAGAAGATAGAGACAGTCCGTCTCATTTATTCGAGACTCCAAGGTTCTGTCGATTCTGTGTCCGCTACCACGATAGGCGCCGTGGCACTGCTTGCAGCAATGGAGATAATGTGACCCTATTCAAATGTCCTAGAGAATTATCCTCTCACAAGTCGTCGTTTGCTTCAATCATTGGATAACGCCCGATGACTTGGCCACGGCTTCCCCGAGCGTTCTGATTGTGCGGCATGGCCTCCTCTTTCTGGCTTTCTTTCACACCTCTAGCCCACTTCTACGTTAGCATCCAAAAAATTCCAGACCTATTAACGCTGACCACTCGATTTCAAAGCACGACTGGCAACCACCACGAGCTGAGCGTTGACATGGTTGCTCTCGAAGAGATGGTAAGGATGAGAGGCGGCTTGCAGCAATCGGCTTGCAGCAATTGGGGTGGGATGGGATAGTCCAGTTGTTCATCTTATGGTGGGTTATCACATGAGACGAAACCGGAAGTTGAGAAAGACTGGTGGCGACTAACTGGAGTCTTTCGTATCATACAAGCAATATTTGCTCTCCTCAGCCACGCTGTCAGCACCTCCTCGATTTCCGCGGTCACCAAACCACCCAATCACCCTTTCCGAATTTTCACCTTCTTGCCCGATTTTATATGACCGCGGTACCTCAGAAGAAGTCTGCAAAGATGATAGACATCTTCCACGACTTGCGTCATCTTACGGACCGACTGACCAGTTTTGACGACTCTATCAGACGTGGAGAGCTGATGTCCCTCAATAGTGTGCGACATAGCATGGAGAAATGCGAGATCTCGACTATCTGCTCTCAGCTTGCCGCATTGCCATGCTCATCTTCCTCAATCGTGACTTTTTCGGCCCTCGCAACCCGGATATCAGGCAACTGATGTGCCAATTGAAAGAGCTCGTACTTAGAAAGAAAGTCGAATCAACGATAAAGCAATTCTCCAAGTGCAATAGGGATACTATACATGGTCAATGTTCATAGGAGGCGTTCATTCACTGAACGAGGAAGATACAACATTCTTCACCAAGCGCATTGCAACATCTACGCGAGTCTGGCAGGCGAAAGGTTTTGGTAGCTGGCCAGAGATTTTGAACGGTGCAAAGAAGGTTGGTTGGGCCAATGCTCTACAAAATGCAGAGTGCGAAGTCTTTGGAAAGCAGGTTGAAAGATTCACTGACAGCAACTGGGAACTTGCCCAAGGGCTATCAGCACATACATACTAGCCTGCCAAACTCGAGACACTACTAATTGCTTAGTCGTCGGCGGCAAAGGTTACATGTCATTCGCTGTTCTTCCTCCCTTAACTAAAAGCCCCACTTGCTACCGTTGTTATACCAACTTACACTCTGAGTAACAAGTCGGACCCACATTGTTTAGTCTTCTTTCACGAGAAACGACATCATAAGATACTCCCCTGTTTGTCTAACACTCATATCTTTCCCCACTTTGTGCGTAGCTCGTTGTCACCTTCCAAGACAGATCTCTACCTGCTCTTCTTTCTTCTTCAGCAACAACAACAACACTCCACAGCAGCATCTACCAAAATTCTCGACTCGAGGCCTTCATGGCTTTCTTCTCCCTCAACATGGATCCTTTCAATCATAGTCTCGCACCATACACGCCGAACCCGCCTTCCACTAAGCCGACTCCCTACCCCCATGCATTCGGCGCCTTTCGCTCAACCCGCCAGACCCCCGATCCGAACTATCCCAAGAGCTTCGACCGCAAGCCCACCAACTCGACGTACTACCTGACCTTCTCAAGCTACTACGTCCAGCATCTCCGCCCCTCCCCTCACTGCACGACACCCCACCCGAGCTATGAAATCTACCACAAAACAACCCCAGCGTCCCCCGACCGAGTACACGACATCGCCATTCTCCGCGAGGACGTCGACAAGCGCGGAGGCGTCGCCGTCATAAACTACATCCGCGATACCCTCACGACACTCATCACCTACCCCAAGACGGGCCTGACGCAAGATCTCGTGTGCGACCCGTCAAGGTTCGACGACGACGACCGCACCGGTGCCGTGGTCCACATGCGGGACTACCTCGTCCGCATCGGTCACGAGTGCTGCGTCTGGCAGCCGCTGGGGCCGGCGAGGGCAAGCAAAGACGGAACGATCGTGGGCTTGATGGAGCTTCGCAACGTCATGGATGGGAAGCTGGGGGCGGTTTTGGGCGGCGAGTTGGTCGACGGGCCGGATACCAAGAGGCGCGTGATGGTGAGGGGGGAGTGGGCGCCTGGGAGTGCGGTAGGTGACACTCGCTCTGATCATTCTTTTCTTGTACTTCCTCAGTTGTGAAGTTCCTATGCAGCGTTTTATTTCTCCAGGGAAAGAAGCACGAAGAGAAGATCGTCGAATCAGAAAACGGACGCAAACTGACTACGATCTCTAAACCCAGCCGTTCGAACAAGTCATCGCCAGTCTAGTCGCAATGCTGGGGCGCGAGTGCGACAGGGTAGAGCTAGTCAAGCAGGGGTGCGGGTTCATCTTGCCGTAGATAGACACATAGGACCAGTCGTGGTGTGGTTGATCAATTCCGTGTTGGAATCGGATGAGGAAGCTTTGACGGACGTGATGATGATGATGATGATGATGATGATGAACGAGAGCTTGAATCGATACCATTCTACAAAGATACAAAAAGCAGAAGCACCGACTGCATTCTATGTATGTATCATCGGAGGCAAAATCCCACAACGGTCTCGATCACATCCGTGCTATCTATCCTCTCGTATCCACATCAAGCACCAGCAATGCATTCCGCTTTGAAACCTTCGCTTGATAAACTGTAGCCCTTCCTGATTTCCAACCCTCGACTTCTACAACCCAGTCTCGAGCCTGATCCAAAGACGTGCCTGAAACGAGGACGGCCGGAACGGTGGCGTATCTGGATGCAGCCACGTCGTTTTTTTCTCTTCCTCTGATTACTCGGCCAAACAGTGACACCGTTGAACGAAAAAAACTCACCTTGCTCCCGCGTAAAACATTCACATCCGCTTCGTTCCTCTCATACCAGACAACAACACGGAAAAAACACCGATGGAAACAAGCAGACCGAAACCCCGACGCGCGAGCAAACGACCTCAACGTCCACGCCAGCCAATCAACCTACCTACCTACACCGCCGCCAGCATCTCATCTAACATTCTTCGACGCTGCAAGCAAGCCTCGCCCCGCATCGCCTCGTCCCAGCTCCGTCCAACACGCACAAACCTGCAAAGCGCGTGAGCCCCAGCCCCAGCCCAAACGGATGCGATCGCCGATCCGGGCGCCATTGGCCCAGAGCGGTTTTTCCGACACTGAATGCAAATACATCGTAACATGGTTGCATATTTTGTATGAAGGTCCGTACGTTGCTTGAGGTATCGAAACGGCTCCGATCGTTGAAAGCTGTCCCGAGGGCAGCGGTTGTTGTTCTCGAAGCGCCATCTATGTCAGCTGGATCATCGTCCGAAGGCTGTGAGTGTGGCGGGTTTGGTGCATTTGATGGAGTGTTATGGTGTTGGGGCTGTGTGGTTTACGTACTGCTGACTGACTGACTGCTCCGACGAGGTAGATCAGGCGCTGTTGATGCGGGCTACTTCGGCTGATTTGACGGCGTAGATCAGAGCAGTTTTCAAATCTGGGTCTCTGTGGTGGATGTTGGGAAGGGAAGTGCATATGTGCTGTGTCGTGGCGATGTGTGGCAGTGTTTAGCGGAAGCGCTTCGATATGCTAGCGTGCAATCACCACACTACTATTTGTTCTAAAGGCTGCGACTTTGAGAGTTTGGAACTGTGTTGTGTGACAGTGATGTTCGTTGATGATGCTGGAAGAAGTCGACAAAAAAATACAAAAATAAAAGCAAAGCCCAAAGTCATCGCCGAACCGAGCGAGGAGCAAAATGAATTTCATCCAGAGTACTAGAGCTCAGCTTCAGGATTCAATGACCCGGAAAGACAGTGCCCGTTCATGTGCTAAGGCTTATGCACCATCGATCGAACCAATAGCGCACTGTACTTATCCGTGGACCATCGAAAAAGCTTCTCCGAACGTTTTATCCAAACGCAACCCGGCCTCCCTAGTCTCCAATACTCCACCTCTCCATGCCGATTCCTGCCACGAGAAGCCAGCGCCGTCCATTCGCATCGCGATAAGCTGCTAGGGAGCTGGCGTCTGCGATAGAGGTGTACACATTCGCCATATGACTGATTGTGATACCCTCCGCTCCCTCTTGCGTCGTGTCGATCCCGACCTCCCAGATCTTCAGCCGTTGATCATTGCCCACGCTCGCGAGTATGAAGCCCTTCGGATTTTCACCTTGCGTGTCAGAAGTGGGTTTGCCGATGAAAACAGTACCCGTCACCGCACTTGCGTGAGCGCCGGGGATGAGTAGACTAGCAGCCTCAAATACCACCTCAGACGGGCTACGGATCCCCACACGGGTAAAAGCTACGGCGCCATCATCACCGCCCGTCACGATGAGTGTCTCTGACTCTGATATGGTCACAGAGTCCAGTGCCTTCACGCTACTTTGGTGGATTCTAGTCCGCGTACTCCAGTGCAATGGAGGACGTGTTGGCAGATCATCACCGTGCCATGACAAAGGGTTTGCAAGCGGCCAAAAAGCCAGATGTCCGTCTGTGCTGGCGGTACAAAGCCCGCTCAGGGTTTCGCCGATGTGTAGGTGGGCGGCTTGGGTGAGGCAGTATGTCGTGTAAGACCCTTCAGTCAGGAGCTCGAAGCTTTCCCGGCCCGTATGATAGCGAAACAGTCGTATCGAGGAATCTGAGTATACCTTACTTAAGAGGTAATCAGGCTCGTATGCAACATCGTCCGGGTCATGAGTCGAATGGATCTCCTCTGTCGCAAAATCCATGATCCGCAAATCCACTTCCTCGGTCACGGTTGGACACTGAGCCTCGCAGACGACACCGAATGTAACGAACGGCGCTGATTGCACTCGCCACACGAAGAACTCTTCACACCCAGCTGCGCTGAAGAGAAGCTGACCATTCGAAGACCACCGCAGTTGCTGGATGCCTGTTGTGTGCTTAGTGACGATGCTCAAGCACTTGAGTCTCGCATTGAGATCGAAGATACGAATGGCCGTATCCTCTGCGCCTGTCGCAACGAACCGAATTTCAACATCATCGCCCGTTTTGATTGCCGGTGATAGAGCCATAGCTTTGATCTCTCTTCCATGTCCTCCATGCTGGATGACTTGATGAGAAGCTTGCGTCTGCGAAAGTACATGACAAATCGAAGCTTTTGTGTACACAAAATTACCACCACCACTACCGTCATGTCGGTGTGCATACGCGTAATTTCTGTGAGCGCCTCCACAATCCACCGTCATGACCTCCGTTTTCTGTGACTCATTCCACACGACAAAGTGCTTGCTCCGAAACCCCCAAAGCAGAAGATCCTTACTCGTCGGATCGACGCACGCTCCCTCAATATTTGGACCGAATGGGGGCATACCTAGGTGTATCGTCTGGAGGGCCACACAGAGCTTGCTATTTTGGAGTTTGTGAAAGACGTGATGGATTGCCCATTTGCCGTCTCGACCGGCGGTTAATATAGCGATTCTGCCGGTCAGCTTTGAGACGTCGCGGGGCACAATCTGGATCAGAGTGATGGCGTCTTCGCCATGGATTCTTTGGAAGCAGTCGGGGGTGACATCAAGTGCCGAATTTGGTGTGGTGTGGGTCAGGTCGTATATCGCTATATCTCCGTTGCGGGAGCCTAGGATGATCCATTTTTCAGTTTCGAGGAAGCAAGAACTTGTTACTATGAACTTTGGTTGCAGGGTAAGACAGTATTCGTGGATTGCTGGAACGCCTGCCTCTTCCTTCGTTAACTGGCCATCAGGATGCAGTTCTGGCGAGAACATGAACACAGTTGCCTGAGAAGAGCCAAGGCATGTGGCAAGCACCCCTATCATCTCTCTTTGGTGGCTCAATCGCAACCACCTGTTCCACGGCTCGTAAAGACTATGGGCCTTGAGAAAGCCCGCTTTGCCGGTGAGCTTGCCAATGGCATCAATTTCTCTGCTGCGATGATTGTACAAATTAATTGTGCCGTCGGTGCCTGTCAGCAGGGCTATCCCAAGAGAGGGGATAGCCGTTGCAATGCAAGACGAAGTTAAACTCGTGTGGTAACCAACGTGCTCCCAAATCACATTCCGACAACCATCCAGGTTGCTTGCTTCTGCATTAGAGATAAAGGTGCCGACCAGAAGGTTTCCATGCTCAGTGGTAGTCAGGACCTCATTTTCTTTGATCCACGTGTAGGTCTTGAAAGCGTCTGGCTTCTTTTGTCTACTTTGGTTGCCTAGGGCATTCTTACTCATGGATGGCGAAATCCCATATTCAGGCTCTTCAGGTTCCAAACTCTCTGCTTGATCGCGCGTATACGTAGCCTTAGCCATATAGTCCTTCTTAGGCCCATCAACATCGAATACCGCATGCCACTGTATAATCTTCGAATCTCTGAAATGAAAAGAGTAATCAGCGTTGTAGTTGTCCTCAACACAAAGATGATATCCACTTGCGGACCAAACTTCAGGGCTCGGATCGACACCGAGATCCGTTTCTCGAAAGTCCAGCTTATGGAAGAGGTAGTCTACAGCGCTACCATCATCCAATTTCACAAACCACACACTGATCGCATCGGTCATCCTGCTATACCGATACACATACTGACGAGTTGCCCTCATCGTCAGGCCTTGCTGAGTAATGAAATCCCCACTCTCGGAATATAGATACTCAGCATCGAAAATACTGTCTGTAGGCGGTCTCTCGGCGAAATTGGCTCTACCATCCAGTTTTCCAGAAGGATAGGCTGACATAAGACTGTCAAGATTTCGTGTGAGCTTCCAAGAGCCTTTGAGGGAGTCAAAAATGTTTTCTGTTGAGGATTTTGCTTTGCCTGCTTGTGTTGGACTCGGTTCACTCGATGTGGTCTGGAAGGTCTTCGAAACCTCATCCATCGTATACTGGCTCGTCCAAGCACCCGTCCGCGTAGGAATTCCATGCAGAAGGGGCTTGTACGCTGTGATACGTCCGTCAGCTCCGCCAGTAGCAACAATACACTCTGTACCAGATTTTCGGAAGACTGCCATTGCCCATACGTTCTTTCCCGAGTGAAATGAGTATGTAGTCTGATGGCTCAATCGATAAACATGATTGTGAGGCGTCCAACTTGATCGGCCAATATCAAGAACAGGACTCACACGCCAGATTTGTGCGGTGCTGTCTTCTCCGTAGGAGATCAAGTCCCAACATCCGTCTTTCTGGATCAGGAAACGCAAGCCCCAGATCCGGGAAGCGTGGCCCATTATCATAGCCAGGCACCCAGTCGAGTCAACTTCATTGGTTTCATCTAGTAAGCCAGCTTCGGAGTTGTTGAGTTCTCCATCTGACAACGGTTTCACCTTTTCACTGCTGCTTGTGCCCGATATGTCCCATGTCCTGATGGTCCTATCATCGCTGCAGCTGGCCAAGATACGTTTCACAGTATCAGTCTGCGCCACCTCTGATATCCTGACTCCAAAGACCGACCCCTCATGTCCAGTAAATCTATAGTGCAACTTGACCTCCGGAGATACAGAAGGATCAGAAGTAAATGACCATAGCAAGACCTCTCCGAATACCGTACCCGCAGCGACGAGAAGGCGCGGGCCAGCATCCGCCCAAAGCATGTGCGCGGAGTACAGAATCGAACTGGGTCCTGAAGCGATACGGTAGAGCGAGCGGGTTTCTCTCGTTTCTGCGGATTCTTCAACGAATTTTAGACATAGTAAATCATTGTGTGCGGTCACGAGGATGGCTTCGACAGTGTTCTTTCCAGATCCGCTGTCGGTAATATTGGGGTGTCGGAAGCAGGCATCGAGGATCCAATCATCCCAGAGGACTTCCGGCATGTGTTGATGAATTTTGACCAAGGGTTTCCCGTTTATATTAAGATCTGCTTCGATGGAGATAAGACAGATGGATCGGCCACCCCAGATGAGGCAGGTTCCATTATTTCCGGCATCTTCCGGCAAGGATTTGCAGACAATGCCATGAATTGCCTGCGAGTCAAATATTCGCTCGGTACGAATCAACGTTCCTCTTGTATAGTCGAAGACTTTGAGAAATTGGCCCTCGCCCGCAAGTAGATAGGGTTTGGAGGTACCGAGTGCTAGGAAAGCCAATGCAGTGACGGGATTGAGGGCGCTCTCGACCTTTGGCACGGTAATTTCATCCATACATGCCGCATTGAGTTGAACAAGCGGAAATGAAGAGGTCCGCCATTCCCTGGCTGCATTGTGGTGTGAAGGAGAGATTGAGAGGGGAGACGCAAGCCGGGTTGAGGCTAGGCGGGAACAGCGGTGCAATTCCGGCGCACAAAATCCACATGACATGGTGACTGAACAGTGAAAGCCTGGCCAGAAAAAAGCATATGGGCCTCCCTAATGTGAGGATATATAAGCAAAAAAATTAAATTGACCGATGCAAGGCTCGACTACAATTTTGTAAGACAAAGCCCACAAAATGGAATTGGGGGTAAGAACTGACACTTGCGACCTTCTCCGACTCACGTGGGTAGTGTAAAGGAGACATAATAACCACTATACTAATCGGCCGGGTTTTGCCACAACGCAATCAAAGTCTTACTATTCCAAGATATATTGTTTATGTTTTTCCGGCGACACGTTTCTAAAGTATTCTTTATGGACTACAACAGCACTTGCAGGAGTTTGATTTGTTTTGCTAATCATTGATGATGCCGCTAATTCGTAGACCACAAGCTAAATGCGACAAAGCGGATTGGGGTATCTATGCTAATGAATGAACACGCTGGTCGAAAGCTCGAAGCAATATATGCCCTTCCACAGCAAAGCATGAGTCTGTATGTCACATCTCCTCCGAGCGCTATGCTATGAAGCTACAAGTTCCATCTCATGATATCGATCTTCTTCGGCTGAACACCACTACTTGCAGCTTTGTATACTTTCTCGGCATCTGCTGGCTCCGCCCGGTTGGCTTTGGCAAAGCTGTTGCCGTTACCCTGCCGGATCGAAGTGTAAGCTCTGACGAAGCTTCTATATGGTGAACTCTCGTCGTCCCACCATTTAGACGGCGTACCTTCGTCTTGCTTTTCCGCCGCCGCATTAGTATGAGGTGGAGAAAAGGGACTCGTGGTGCTCATACTCGAGGTTTCAACAACGCCTCTCACCGCCTCGAGATCTGACCTCAATATCTTCCGATCTTGACTCGGATGATCGGCGCCTCGCCAAGCGTTATCCCGAACGCGAGTATCTATGGCATCCTTTATTCGATTGCGCGCCTCACGAACATTGACTTTGCTCGCAATTTCGGCCAGCAGCTCGATCATGGTCTCTGAAAATACTTGCCCACGAAAGTATTCCAGCTCTAGCAACTCATAGGCCCTGATCCCCCAATTGGACTGAATCACTCTGTGGCAGGTGTTTAGCAAACCTTGGTTCTGCTTCGCGTCCTTGGGGGTCGACTTTGCCGAGAGTGGTAAGCGGGCGTTGCTGAATCCTCCGACGTGGACCTCTCGCAGCTCTGAAGCAGGGAGTCGTTCCGGAGAGTTGGTTGTGGTTGCGTTCGGTGAGCTCTGATGGACATCATGATCAGACTCTTTCCAAAGTAGAGATCGCCGATTGCTCTTGGTAGTGTTTTGGATTGAGGTCGTGGCGGGTACAAGCGGTGATCGAATTGATTGTGGAAGTGGAGGCTTATACGAGCCTCGCGTTGTAGGAGGAGTATAGGGCACCTGTTGTAGGCTGCCGGAGCTATCTCGACGATACTGCAACGGTCGTGGCGCACCAGACACACCGTTGACTAGATGTGGAACACTCGATTGGGGCAGTATTTCTCCTTGCTTTGTCCTCTTGGCCTGCTCGTCTGGCGGATCGTCCGCTGTGAGATCAATAATGACCCGCGATTCGGACGGCTTCCGCTGAGTTTCATCAGAGCTCGCCGGCTTCGGTGCGGATTTGGTTCCTACCAGCTCCAGTGGCCTATCATCGTTGGCAGGTGCATATTCATAATGCATCTTCTCAATAGCGGGGTCTGTCTTGGAAGTGAAAATATGCTCCACCAGCTCAACGCGAAGCTCATCTTCCTTCATAGGCTCGACGTGCACCCTATCAGCACTAGGCTTCCGTGCGACGATAGCGAGTGCTTCATCTAGGCTTCGTCGATTGATGACACGGTTTTGATACTGAGGCGCCTCAATTTCAGTTTGGTAGAATTCTTCGTAAGGTACGGCATCCTCTGCTTCTTCGGCACATCGTCGAAGGTACTGGGGATATTCGAGCTTGTGTCTGACGATGAAGTCATCCCACAGAGATTGATGCTCCATTCGATTGGCTTTTACGAGCTGGCTGATTTTTCTGCATATAGCCGCGAAATGATTGATGTCTCCAGGGTAGGAGGGATACGTTGCTTTGAAAATATCGAAAATGTTACGAGGTGCGGAATATTCCTGCTTAGTGATTTGAATCGGCAGCTGTATTGCGCTCTGGTGCTCTTCGACTGATTTCACTTCGAGATCTGACATAGGGGTGCTTAGTGGGACAACAGGTTCAACGGCCGCAGGAGAAAGATGTGGTTGAATATCTCTATCAGACTCAGCGGCGAAGACCGGGACGGCAATAGATAGAGACGTGGTTTGTTTCATGGGCTCGTCCGTGTGAGCAATAAATTTCAAGGGCGTGATGTCATGATTGACCGAGACGTGATGCATCGGACTGTTTGTGTCTACTTCTTCAAACCGTTGATGCGATGCGCGCTCCGTTGCAATCTCATCAGGCATTGGTATGTCTGCGTCCACTGTGACTGGTTGCTGTTGAGATGTAGGCTCCGGTATAGTTTTTCCAGACACCTGAGTGTCTGCATTGTCTCTGAACGATGTTTGTTGATATAGGGATTCTAGCGTGACGGTGTCGTGCTCAGCGACTTGATCTAATCTTACTTCTGGTGTCGGCGCATTGCTCCCCTGCTCGGCGATTTCGTCTGCCCGAGGATGTAAATCTTTGAGGGCTGTGTCTGATTTTGAGTCCACCGGCCGAGCGTCCTCATCAGTGTTCACCAGTTGACCATGGCTCGCAACCGTCAGGTCAATCTCTGACTCGACATTCTGATCTGCGCCATCATTTGCGTTCGCAAGGTCATTCTCGGTCTTCTGGTCTGGCGACTGAAAGGATACATCAAGCTCGACAGACTGAGCTCGCTGCGCTTCATCAGTAGAGACGTAGAAGCTTGCCTCCATCACCAGGCTCTGCTCTGCGTCAGGACCTTCGACGTCTGTATTCTGCGCAACGGACATGAGAGAGTCTGCTTCGGGATCAAAGGATGGATTCTCTTGCGCACCAGGCTTTGTACCACCGCCGTCTGGTTCCATAGAAGTGGTACCATTCGGAAGCGGTGCAGCATCCTTCATTTCTTGCATTGGAGATCTTGCCGACAATTCTTCGAACTCGATCTTCTTCTGGCGCTCAATCTCAGTATCAATCGACTGGTTTTGTACAGTCACATTCCCAACGTTCTTTTCCACTTCTGCATTGCGCCGGTCAGCCCGGATCGACCCCGTGAGTGCGGTGAGGTTTATATTTGGACTCTTTGTGGAAGTACTGGTCTCGCTACTTCTTCTGGAAGCCAAGAATTCCGGACGGACTGGCCGGGACCGCTCTAGTGGATCTTCTGACGTGGGCCCCGGAAAAGTGATGAAAGACACTGTGGGGCTCATCGTAGGAGTGCTGCTCTCGCTACTTCTCCTGGAAGCCAAGAAGTCCTGACGGTATTGCCGAGCTCCTTCTGATGGATCTCGCGGAACCTCTGACCTTTCAATGAAGTTAAAGGCCGACGGGACCTTGAACCTTTTCAGTCGCTTGGCCACATTTGGGGATACAAAGCTCGAATCTGCAACTTTGCGCTTCATCTCAGGAGCGACGTGGGTGGCATGGTCAGACGTAGGGAGCTGAGGTGGAGGGTCTATGTGATTGTCCTCGGGTGTCGGCGACTTCTCTGGTACTGTTTGAACTTCTGCATTGGCTTCGGAGACCACGGATGGGTGATTCCACCTCGAACTCTGGCTCTGGCTCTTGGTCATGATTAAGGATGCGTCATCTGGCTTATCTGCCGCTGTCTCTGCCTTCCTCCTTTCTTGTTGGACTTCAGCGATCATTTCATTGGGTTTCTCGAGAATGCCATTGGTCATTTCTTGGCTGTTGTTTTCTTCCGCAAGCCTCGCAGCAACCTTTGCAATACTTTGGTCCTCGACGTTGTTAGAGCTTCCATTTTCACCATGAGCCTCAGCGGTGGAAGTCTCGGGGCCAGAAGTGACTGATGCCGACACAAATTCAGTATCGTCATTGATAGTGCCATTCATAAGAGGATTAAAGTTCGCCTTTAACGGCGAAGATAGAATTCTGGAACCCGGTAGTGATTCATTGTGCGCACGACCATTGACGTAAGGGGTACGTTTGACTTGCGTAAATGGGTCCGGTGGCTGCGAAGCAGTGGAAGGAAAATGTTGCATCGGCGCGCTACCTGCAATGGAATGGGTCTCTTCGTTAAGAGCGAGTGGGACTGTCATCTCTAGGTCTGACTCTGGGGTCGGTGATGCTGGAAGTAAGGGCGAAAATGTTTCCTTGGCAGCATGGGTCTCAGCCGGATTTGTTGCTGCAGATTGGACCGGAGCCGGCTGCGCATCAAGCAGCAAGTCACTATTCTGTCCGAGTAAAGGTGACATCGAAGCTGAGATTTGTACACTATCCGACTCATTGTTGGCCCATTTATCAACGACTTTCTGTCCAGACCCTCCGTCACGCTCACTCCAGGATTTTAACCCAGGAAACATGGGAGTAGACTCGCCAGGCACAGTAGGAGTGGCACTCCCACTATTGCTTGGTGTGGCTGGATTGCCATCATGGTAACGCTATAACAATCAGTCTTGCTCAAAGAACCAATGATAGGACAACGGACTTCGATGTGGTATTTGAGACTACCGGGACTTGCATAAGACTTGGTGCAATCCTCCACAGGGCACCTGAAGTTTTCGAACGATCCTGTACTGGGGTGATGACGCTGGAAGTGATTAGTAGAAGCTATCTCATCGACTGAATCACTTATCACTTACATCTACATGGTATTTTAGGCCGCTAGAATTCTTGTATGACTTGTCACAACCTGGTGCTTGACACGTGAATCGATGGACCTCTTCGCCAGCTGAAGTGGATGTAACGCTAGGTGATGAAAGACCAGGAGACACCATGCTAGGAGATCCTGCTCCTCTAGAAAAACGCTCTGCTGATATCGAAGCTGGTCGCCCCAATGGCATTGAATAAGATGAACTTGATGCGTGAGACTGCCTTCGTGAAGACGAGATCGAGCGAGGATTACTTGATGTCTTTTGGACTGAGTGATCAGAATATTCGGCACTTGCGAAACTGCTGTCCGGTGGTAGCTGATCACGCTCAGGCGATAGGGGCCATTGTCCTGAGGATACAGGTATATCTGATTCCGAGTCGGCTGTTTGGTCAATTACCGCACTTGGGGTCATTGAACCGTTTTCTTGATTCCGTATCTTTGTTGGCCGTTGAGCACGGAGGTCCGCTTTCCGATTCAGCTTCTTGAGTAAAGAGATTGGTATGTTTGCTGTGGGCTCGCGCTGACCAGGCTCTGCTGGCAGCCAAGCTAAACGATTGGTCAGATTTACTGTATGAGAATCAAGATTACTTGGAATCACTTACAGTCCGCACGGTTCAACAAAGCCTCTTGGTCTTTCGGAATTTTCACGTCTTTGCTTCTAATTCGATTTTGACCGGTGTTTTGACCGGAGACCGAGGTTGTAAGTTTTGAAATGGAACGATCTGAGAGGTCCAATGGGGCGTTAGGGTACGAATCTGCAGTTTTTGATATCGAGGAGCTGGCTGACCGACTATGGAGTGCGTTGATGGAGGCTTCGGTTACAGCTGCCCTAGATCCCGCCTTCGTGTCCAGGTCACAATCTACACCCAAGCTCCCACAGTCTTGGTCGATCCCATGTACTCTATGACTGTCGGCTGCTTTCTTTCTTGGGGTCTTGTCCGGGGACTGTCTTTTTCTTTTCTGGCTTTCAATGGGAGCTCTGGTAACATCATCATCGCCGGGAGCGAGAGTGGTATCTCGAGAAGCTGTGTTCTCTTCCTCAACGACAGCGGGTCCGATTGAGGCCGCAGTGTACCCTAGGGAATGCACAGTTGTTGGCTGCGGAATAACCTCTGGTACCGGTAGAGTACGCTTATGATGTTGGAGTAGGCCTAAGAGAGCTTTGGTGCTATTAACACTTGGTCTCTGAGGGGTTGCCTGCACTTGAAGGGGACTCAAAGAAGTCGCTAAAGAACTCCCGTATTTTCTCTTTGTTGGTGGAGGTAATGACTTGACACTGTTTGCACTGGAGATAGAGCCTATGTTGATACCGGTAGTTGGATCTGATGGCTTGGGCTTGCTAACAACAGACGCGTTAGAGCGAGGTGCCTGAGTTGCAAAGCCTATCTGGCTACCCTGATTCTCCCCTGCGTCGGAGGTCTGTGTGCAGGGCTGAGACCTGATTGGTGACGCAGCGGCTGACTGGTGGGAGTGTGCGTCCGGTCCGTGTCTTCGCAAGTCTGCTAGCTTGTTCAAAAGCTCCTTTGTCCCCTCCCTGCTCTCAATAGCCTGAGGGGCGACCCCAAAGTTACCAGATCCGTCCGAGCCAATGCTCTTGAATTCTTTGACATAGAGCGTAAGCCTTTTATCTCTTGGACCAAGATGTGTTGCGACAATCTCGAAGTCGTGCAGTTGTATGAGGCCTCCAACGGTTCCCTCTGTAAGATTTCTTTTGTTCTTCTTAGCGTATCTCTGAGACGCCTGATTGGTGATGGAAGCATTGACACGTATAACGCTGTCAGAAAGTGTGACTTGTATAGGCTCGTCGAAGGTCAAGAACTACACTCGCAGGGTTAGTAAGATATAGCAATAACGGGTGTTTGCTAACCTTAGTGATCTGAACAACGGGTCCCTTTTTTGTAGATGTTATCCTCAGATTACTGCCATCATCATACGATAGCCCTCGGGGCTGCCCAATCGATGGATGTTTGTTTGCGCCTTCCTCCTTATGACGTAACGCCTCACCCAGCTCTCCCTCTATAGTGGCCGCCAGCCATGGCTCTAGAACGTCCATACTCCTTTCCGTGCCACCATACGTGGTTTATACAGTGGTTCGCAAGTCAGTGGCATGGTCTAGCAAGCAGCGGAGTCGACGAGACTCCTTCAGCTGTGGTGACCCAGTCTTGAAAGCCGTAGATATGATGAGGAAAGCTTCAGTTCAGTTGGGGTTGCTGAGGTGGCACCTAAGCGGCCTGGTGGTCTCTGTAGAACGCGACCGAGGTGTGTAGAGAACGTGTAGAGGTACCGGTGAGGCGATCTGAGTACAAGGATACTTTATTTTAGGCGAGCGGTTGAGATTCCGCTGCGTGCCAAGCCCTTTGATAGCGGAACAACGAAAAAGGAAGTAACATTTAACGTCTTCTCCCTCACAAATACCGAGAGAAAGCCAAAAGAGGAGCTTCATGACTCTCAGTCGACGGATGGTGGCTTACTTCCTGGATAGCGGAGATGAAGTGCAGGATCATTCCAGTAGAGGAGCGTACACATCAACTCGTCTAAGCGCTGCGGGGGTGCTACTTCAAACGGCAGCTTTCCATGGAAAGTGTAACTAAGGGATGAGCATGTGTGCTTGTCATTTGTCGGACATCCTTTCCAATGCTCCAGCGCACCGCAGTACCATGAGACGCTCTAGGGTATCTACGAAACATGGGTTCCAAGTCTATACGAGACGCCAATAGTCCATCTGCCTCATCATTTCTCCTTCCTCAACTTCGCCATTCGCGGCGTGGATCTCTAACCTCTCTCTCTAGTGCTAACCAACTCGACAAGGGAGCTCTCTCCCAGGCTCTTGACCAGATTCATAGCACCGCGAGTCAGACCGAGACTCTCACAACCTTCAACGAATACACGTCGCCCCCAGCCTCATCCTCTGGACCAGATACCAAAGGCATTGCAAGCGAGCTCCAGGGAGGCTTGAGTGGGCTCTACAGCAGATTCAGGGCGTCGGTTGGAAATGTGAAAGATATTGTCAACCTCGCAGCTGAAGATGTGGCGGAAGAGAACGCGTCCTTGAAGAGCCCGAGAGCGGCCACATATAGTCCGAAGCCGCTTTCTAAGCATGTGTTCGAATCTGCACGGGACCCAAGCTCCTCCAACAGTACTACCCAAACCACGTCGGCCCCAGGGTCCGGGCGACAGTCCCCACTAGGCATCGTGGACACTGAAGGAGAGCATCACGAAACAAAGCAAAGCCTCAAGCCGTTTACAAAGTCTCTGGTTAGCGCCAGTACCTCGGCAAAATCGGCAACGGGAGCTCTCGCTGCACTCAAATCATCCTCCGTACCGCCGGCGCAAGTTGCGCAGCCGATTACGATCAGTCCAGCGTTAGTGGATGTCAACATTAGTACAGTGAAAGGAGTAGGCGCCAATGCAGATTCAGTCTCTGCTGCCAGAACAGCAACTCCTACCGAACCGCAAAGATTATCACGAAACTTCCGAAGACAGAGCTATTTGGCTGAACCGCTTGCTCAGGGAAGCGTGGATGCCTCTGTGTCCAACCCTTCACAAGGCCTCATATCAAGGAATTCAAGCCAAGGTGTTCCTAAGCAACAAGGAGATGAACCAGTACCCAATGACGCCAACAGCGCTTTCAAATCTCCTGATATACCCAGGGTCCTTGGGACGCGAGCTATGTCTACGGACAGCGTGCGCCGCTTTCCTGACCTCGAAGAAGGATCTGATGAGGCGGCATTTACTATGACAGGTTCGTCATCTGACCCGAAAAACACCCACATGGGTAGACCTGCTATGGTAGTCTCGAATTATGGCAATGGGCAAGATGATATGTTCAGCGTTCCTGACAGTAACAACACTAGAGGTGCAACAGTTGACGACGCTGCTAAAACAGGAGGGGGATATCAGACCATAGGTGTGGCAATGCGGAAGACCGTGGCGCCACCTCTAATCACTAGGTCTCATCCGTCTCCTCTGAGCATGTCTCGGGCCTCTTCCCATGATACCGAAAGCTTGAACAACTCTCCACTTCCGACAAGGTCACGAAAACGCCCTGCCGGATCACATGAGACACTTCCAACTCAAAGCAAAAATTCCCAACATATAGCATCAGCGGCGACTCACCGTGATTCTAGGACTATGAATGTATTTTCTCAAGTCAAGAACAAGGTCTTAAACAAAGAGTATTGGATGAAAGACGAGAACGCGAGGGACTGCTTTTATTGTGGAGACTCATTCTCAACGTTTCGGAGAAAGCATCATTGTAGTAAGTCCAACTGTTCATGTATTGTTTGGCATTCAAGTGACACGTGCACAGGGACATGCGGTCAAATATTTGATGCAAAATGCACATCTCTTCTATCTGGAGAACACTTTGGACAAGCTGGCATGCTGCGTGTATGCAAACCCTGCGAGGGCATCATCAAAGGTGATGACGACTCCTCGGAGATATCGGATGACGGCAGTCTTTCCATACGTGGTCTGAGACCTAGACATGGCTCTACAGGAGCGGGTGATGTCCTTGCCAGTCCTGTACCTACTGCAAGCCCAACCGCTACAAAGGGTTCTCGTCGAAGTCCAAATCAACCAGATCTTACGGTTCCTATGATGTCGATTCCAGCGACTCGTAAAGCAGGCGGGGACGCTGGGAACAAACCTCTTGTCCTAGAAATTGAGGCCGAGCGAACACTATTGCGGCCTTCCTCGTCTCGGTCTCTCAAATCATCTTTTGCCGTTAAGTCATTCTCGTCGGGCCACCGACGCTTCAATTCGCGGCATCAGTTCCAACGTAGCTTTAAGCCGGTCAATGAGGACAACGCTCCGTTTCACCAGAGTCCCGTGAGCGACAAAACAATCGCTGGCCGATTGCCTGCTTTTCACGATGATAATATCATCGATCCCGATCTGGCTCCATATCTGTCTGACGAAGGGTCGAGTGGTGATGAACAGGTGGGCATTATGGCTGCCTTGAATGGTGATGGGCTGTCTCGAAGTCATGACAACGAGAGGCATGCATTTTCTGGACTGCTTGCTTCCTCCAGGAAGGCACGATCAAGGGCTGGAGACAAGAGCATCAGTGGCGTCACCTTTGCTAGTAGGGATGCAGACACCCATAGCCTGAACAGCTCAAAAACAGCAAATATCTCTCGGTCCAAAAGAAGAAACCATAGCGTCGCAGGCAATCCGCATCTGCGGCCTTCGCCGAGAGGCCATCGAGGCAGCGCAGCAATAACGAATTTTGGCTTGAATATACATGAAAGCCCCAGCACCTCTAATCTCGCACAAGTAGCCTCGTCCGCAGAGTCTGTAGTAGCATCTCGAATGATACGGAGCTCGTCAATGAGAGGTGCTGCTGCACCTGCCATCGAGTTGAACAATGCAAGTCTCCGTCATGTTCGGAAATTGCTGCATCAACTGCTACAAGATTCTAATGTGCCGAATGTCGCCAGTTGGGAAAAGGCACTTGTGCCTATCCTACTGAGAGCCACGGATGACGTCAACCCAGATGTGCAAAATGGCGACGATATTGACATCCGACACTACGTGAAGCTGAAGAAGATACCTGGAGGACGACCTGGCGACACTGCTTATGTCTCAGGACTAGTTTTCACCAAAAACCTCGCCTTGAAATGTATGCCCAGGAGCATGTCCCATCCTAATATTTTGATTTTAACGTTTGCCCTCGAGTACGCCCGTCATCAACAGCATTTCATGAGCCTCGAACCAGTCATAAGACAAGAACGAGAATTTTTGCAGAACCTTGTAAATCGCATAGCTGCTTTGCGACCGCAGCTCCTACTGGTAGAACGCAACGTCTCAGGCCTCGCGCTGGAATTTCTAGAGCAGGCAAATATAGCTACAGCTTACAACGTCAAGGCGTCTGTGCTGGAGGCTGTGTCTCGATGTTGCCAGACCAGGATCATATCATCGATTGACAAGCTTGCAATCAAGCCTGCGCAAGCCGGGAAATGTGCAAGTTTCTATCTCAAAACATATGTCAATGAAGGCAGAAAGAAGACCTACATGTTTCTCTCTGGTTGTGCGAAGGAGCTTGGTTGCACGATAGTGCTTCGAGGGGACAACGATGCAACGTTAGCTAAGATGAAGCGAATCACCGAATTCATGATATACGTCGTCTACAACTTGAAATTAGAAACCTGTCTCATGAGAGACGAATTTGCATCAATCCCGGCAAACACGGAAATCGGATCTACGCCTCCAAGCAAAGACAGCCTACCCAAAGCCTTTCGACATCTTCTCTCCGACAATCCGAACGGTGAGAACAGCCGTATCGGAACCTCTTGGCAGAGACGAAAGGAAAGCAAAAGCGATACTACTGCAGATGTTTCCAATGCTGACATTCTCAACACCCAAGGTCCAGAAGGACAGCAAGCAGAGAAACCAAAGATCAATCTTCCCGACGACGATTCTGTTCCGGAAGATGTTCCGATGCCCACTTTCTATGGCGACATGGTCGAAGAACACCAAACCAAGATACTTTCCGCTTCTCCTTTCGTCAAATTCATGCAGCCGTACCTCTTGATGCGTGCCCGAGAGCAAGAACGTCGACTCGCGTATCTAAAGCGTTTGAGAGACCAAGACATCTTAGAAGAACAGAATGTCGATGAAAAGGCAAAACGCGAGAAATTCGATCTCATCAAGCCGGAGATGGTCCACGAAAGAATTCGCACAGCATCTAAGAAAGTACGCGAAGTACTACATGCTGTACATGATGCCGAGTATGACAAGGCTCTCCACAATTACCAGACTCAAAGCAAGCAGTGGGAAGCTTACATCGCAGGCAACATCAACTTATTCGATCCTTACGCACACCAGAATATTGCTGTTCTGTATAGCGTTGTCTGTACAGTCACAACTGTACCATGCTCTGGCCCTGATCTGCTGGCTTTAGGGTTTTACAACGAACATGAAACCGATGCCGATTTTGAAGCAGACTGTACTCTTGGTCAGTACGTGGAAGACTTGTGTCTTGGAGCCAATACTATCTGTACCGCAAATGGCTGCGAAAGGAAAATGTTCGAGCATCATCGACAATATGTCCACGGAGAAGCTCAGCTCAGTGTTTTTGTTGAACGATATCCCTGCAAGCTTCGAGGATTGCAAGATACTATCTTGATGTGGAGTCTTTGTCGGATATGTGGTAAAGAAACGCAAGTGATGCCAATGTCCGATAGCACTTGGAAGTATTCCTTTGGAAAATATCTGGAACTCTCATTTTGGAGCAGCGAGCTGCACGCTCGAGCTGATGTCTGTCCTCATGATCTTCATCGGGATCATCTTAGATACTTCGGCTTCCAAGATGTGGCGCTTCGAGTACACTACGACCCAATCACGCTACTTGAAATCATCGTACCACGAGCCAGGATAACGTGGAAGGTTGACAACGATCTTCGATTCAAGAATGAGCTTTTCACCAAGATTGAAGAACGCCTTGGCAAATTCATGCTATCAGTCAAAGCCCGGATCAAAAGCATCAACACCGAAAGCGTTGTGCCCGAAAAATCCGAAAGCTGCAACCAAGAAGTCGAAAAACTTGCAAAACGTGCATCCGATGAGCATCATGCCCTCGTTCAGAAGCTCAGAGAGAAGTATATGAATTCGAAGCATTACGAGATCATTCCCCTAAACCGAGCAATCCGAGCCACGCAAGAAAAAGTAGCTGAGTGGGACAATGCCTTTGCAGACTTTGATCGCAATTTCTTCCCTTCTGAGAAAGATATTCGACGATTGGCGACTCTCCAACTCAAAAAGATATTCTTAGACCGTGATGAATCGGTCACATCATTGGCTTCTACAGATGACAGCGCAACTATCTCTGTGTCGGAAGAGGCGATGAATGAGAAGACTTCCATGGATGACACTCCAGCATTGCCTCCACAAACCCGGAGAATGTCTCCAGAAAAGGCACACGATATGCTTGCTGCTGTTGTTGAGAAACATGTATTGATAAATAGCCAGCCTGACCAGCATCAAAGCGCCCCCAACACTGCTGTGCCCAAATTCGAAGCCGACTCGGCGCCTCGTTCTGTTCAACGGGGTTTGGAGAGAGATGATTTACGGCATCTGGACTTAGCAACGTCTACAGACCTCCCAGATAGGCTTGAGATTGGACAAAAATCGACTGTCGTCGACGCGAAGTTAACGGCACCACCTGAGACGGAAGACAAGGCCCCCCAACTATCGGTTGAGCCGCATCCTAGCGTAGACATCAATGAGCCCGGCCATGGGGACGGCCTCAAAGCAACCAATGTAGGAGTTTCTGAACAACCGAAGTTGTTAGACCATAGTCAGACATCTGGTATTCCGCGACCTATCGAGTCTACTCACGGCGCCATAAGATCAAACGTCTCTCCGACGCTTTCTCGCGCTCAGTCGCAGCCTGCCCATTTCCGCCATGAGCAGTCAAACAGCAGTCAGTCTTCATCGGCCATGCTTCCGTCTTTAAGCGCCGATAGTCAGTCTACCAAATCCAGCGACGTCTACGTACCACCAGCTGCAGGCGTCAGCAAACACGTCGATAAAAAGCTCTCAGATCGATTTGGCCTCAATGCTTTGAAGCCTAGTGGAGTGACTGCGCATTCCATGATTCCACGATCAATCGCCAATAGGAGGAAAGAATCAAAAGTTTCCAATCTCGCAAAACATTTTGAGCAGTTAAGCCGCGAATTTGAGAAAGAGCGTATCCGAGAGCGACGACAACGCGCCGCCAAAAGTCGACAAGCGAGAGCCTACCCTATGGCTGCTTCGAAGCCCATCGTCCAAATCTATCGTAATGTACATGAAGCTGTCGAAGAGCGAGAGCCATCAGACGAGGACCTTCCGTCTTCAGATCCATCTCATACTGAGCAGGAAGGGCCGTCGAACACTATAAATCACATGGCGGAAAGTACGGACTCGCAGACGCCGGGCGAGGGTTTCCATGCGGAAGAAACCACAGCAGAGAACACCGAACTTGAGGATAGCAACAACCTTGAAAGCCACGTCGGATCTGACGTTGAGGGCGAAGAGCCTCGAAGCGATGAAGAGCATTCCATTCTAGATGATATTCAAACTCCTGGAGCAGCTGATGAGCATCACGCATTGTCACCTGAAGAAGCTCAGCTCGACATCAAGCTCGATCTACCGAAGCATGAGAAAAGTTCGCTGATGAAGATGCTGACAAACTTCTGGGCTGAGAGATCCGCAAGTGGTTGGCAGCCCCTGGAGTACCCTCTGAACGCGACAGATCACATCTTCGCAGACTCTGACATCATTGTGCGGGAGGATGAGCCCAGCTCTTTGATCGCCTTTGCTCTAGGGTCGGAAGACTATCAAGCAAAGCTACGGAGCATAACAGAAATCACTGAGTCCCAGAACGACCAGCATGGCAAACGCCAGCCGCAAGATTCGGTCTCGAACATCGATGACCAAGTTGAAGTTGAGCGTTCCCTTTTGAGAGCTACAGGCACACATCTCAAATACCAATTTGCGGAAGGCTCAGCGAAGATGCTTTGCAAAGTGTTCTATGCGGAACAGTTTGATGCTCTCCGTAGAAAGTGTGGAGTCTCTGAGCGTATTGTGGAGTCGCTCTCACGCTGTATGAAATGGGATAGCAAAGGCGGTAAAACCAAATCTGTCTTCCTCAAGACCCTGGATGACCGCTTCGTTCTCAAGTCTCTCTCGCCGATCGAGACCCAAGCCTTCCTCCGCTTTGCACCTGCCTACTTCCGCATCATGTCTGAATCCCTTTTCCACGAGCTTCCCTCAGTCATTGCAAAGATGTTGGGATTCTACCAGATCATCATCAAAAACCCCATCACAGGCATCGAGTTCAATTGGTTCCTCCTCGTCATGGAGAACCTCTTCTACGACCGCTCACCCACACGCATCTTCGATCTCAAAGGCTCCATGCGCAACCGCCGCATCCAATCCACAGGCGAGCAAAACGAAGTCCTCCTGGACGAGAACATGGTCGAGTTCATCTACGAATCTCCCCTCTTCTCGCGCGAACACTCTAAAAAGCTCCTCCGAGCAAGCGTCTGGAACGACACCCTCTTCCTCTCACGTCAAAACGTTATGGACTACTCACTCATGATCGCTGTCGACGAGAACCGCAAAGAGCTCGTTGTCGGCATCATTGACTGTATCCGCACTTACACCTGGGATAAAAAGTTGGAAAGTTGGATCAAGGATCGTGGCAAAAATCGGCCGACCGTCACGAGTCCGAAGGAGTATAAGAGTAGATTCAGGGAGGCGATGGGAAGATATGTGTTGCAGGCGCCGAATTGCTGGCATCAATTCAAGGCGCAGCAGGTGGATACGAGGGCGCTGAGGGCGGATGATCCGGGGGATGATAGGGAGGTCCAGGTTGTGGGGCTCTGATGAATATTTCGTGTATGAGTAGCGTTTGGCGTTGCATTTGTGATGGTTGGATGGGAAAGTGCATGAAGGACAAAAGCATCCTCCTAGGCGGTCTCGTCTGATTGGGCCCTTGTTGTATTAGAAAGCGTAACGTGTAACGATCTCAAGAAGCTGTCTACTATGCTCCAATCTCATCGCTTCTGAATGTCGCGGACCTACCAAAAAAGACACATTTACTTCGTTTCCTAGACCCATCCATCGTGACCTCTTAGACCTCCAAATCCACCTCCTCAACCATTCCTGCCACCGCATCCCCTTCCCCTTCCTCGCCCTCCTCCTGCATGTCCCAGCCCCTCTTCACCGCCCCCGCGATCCCAGTCAACAGTTCCTCCAGCTCCTTCTTCTTCCTCTCCTTCATCACCTCCTCTTTCCTACTTCCAAGATCCTCCCTTTCCTTCTCCAACCGCTTCAACTCTTTCTTCAACCTCCTGTCCTCTTTCGCCGCCGCCCTCACACGGGATTGTAGAGACGTGTTGGTGTTCAGGGTAGTCGTCAACTGCAGGAGACGGGAAGCGAGTTCTTTGGCGTAGAGGTCTGTTGTTTGTTTCGTGCGTTTTAGTTCGGATTGGTTGGTGGATGGGTCGTCGGAGTGGGCTTGTTCGGCGAGGGCGGAGCTGGATTTGGAGAGGAGTTCGGAGCAGAGTTGGGAGAGGACGTCGACGGCGTTGATTGTGTTAACTGTGGTGTGGGGTTGAGAGGTAGACAATGGGTCGTCTTCGGCGTCGGAGGTGGGCGAGGGAGGAGCGTAGATGGTTATAGGAATGGAGTCTTTGGGAGGTGCGCGAGCTTTGGGCGCGGTGGCAGAGGCGGCCTTTGCTTTTGGTTTGCGAGATGCCGGGACTTTTGTTGTTCTGGTGTTCAGTGAGGGAGATTGAGCGGCGTCGGCTTTGCGTGGTCGCCCTCGTCGCTTCTTTTCGGGCATGATAGGGGCTGGGACTTCTTCCTCTTCTTCAGGTGTATCTCTTCGAGCTTCTTCGTCTGGTTCATCGATGGCATGTTCGGAGATTGGTTTGGCTTTAGGTCTCCCACGTCTAGCTTTGTGCTTGTCCTTGAGTGCAGGTTCTGAGAATTGGATTTCTGCCTCTTCTTCGGGTACATGCCCCAAATTCCCGGCGAGTGGCTTTTCAATGACCTCTTCCGGTCGTTCTTTAGCTCTAGGTCGTCCACGTCTAGCTGTGGGCTTGCTGTTTAGTTCGTTTCTTGTGGCCAATTGACCTCTTGCGGCTGCCTTGCTGGCTGTCCTATCTGGTGTAGCGAGGTCCATGGGCTTTTTCTTGGGTTTCTGCTGCCCAATCGATTTCCGCTTCTTCCTCTTCGGCTTCTGTGTCTGCGGTTCTGCTTCTTCTGCAGTAGCCTCCGGTTCCTCAGCCACATGGCCCACTGTGTCCGCTTCGACCTCAGCAGATTCTCCCATCCTCTGACTTGCCTCTGGTGCACCTTCTGCAGTGCTTGTCTCTTCTCGGGCCTTAAGCTTCCTGTTAGGTTTGGTTGTGCCTACTTTGGCGCGCTTCTTTGGCTGTTGACCAACGGTCACCCGCTTCCTCTTTTTGGGCTTCTCTTTTCGAAGCTCTGCAACTTCTGAACCATCATCTTGCTCCTCATTCACATTTTCCAAAAGGCTTGCTTGGGCTTCAGCAGGTGTCTCCATAATCTGAACTGCATTGAGTGCATCTTCTGCAGATATGATCTCTTCTTGGGGCTTCGGAGCCTTTGGCGCCCGCTTGCTCTGAGTGGAGCTTGCTTTGACACGTTTATTTGGCAGCTCTTCCACAGGAAACCGCTTTCTCTTCTTGGGCTTCTGTGCGATTTCCTGTTGGGGCTTCTCTGCGCTTGGCGTGAGATTGTCAATTCCAGAATCCAATGCTCCGGTGACTTCAGGCAAGTGCGCTGGCTCGCCTCCATCCAACGACACCGCATCAGTGGCGAGTCCCCTGCGTGCTTCTTTTGCCAAAGATCCATCGAGGTCTGTCACTTCTGCGAGGTCTGGCTTGGGTGTTTTCTTCCGAGATTGGCGAGCTGGCTTGAGCGGACTTCGTGCCTTGGCAGCTTTCGCTCGGCTCGTCGCTTGCTGTCCGATTGACTTCCTCTTCTTCCGCTTCTTGACCCCAGTACTAGGCGCAGCACTTGGGTCAGCATCTCTTGTCCCTAGTCCATCGCCTTGGACCTCTGGCGCATTCGAAAGTACAGCATCTCCCTGTTCCTTCTGGGCCTTGCTGGTTTTCCTCTTCTTCGTAGTAACACCCTCTTTATCGGCCTGCGTGACACGAGACGTAGATGAATCCTCAATGATATCGGAAACAGCCCTCTTCGCTGGCCTACCGCGCTTTTTCGTGAATCCAGTGGCCGGTGTCTTCCGTGATGATTGCTGGAGCTGTGTTGTTTCTGGTTTAGGTGTCCGTCTTGAGGATCGCTGCGGAGGGAGCTCTGGCTGTGGAGTCTTACGAGACCTGCCTGATTTGATAGGTTGGAGGGGCTCAGTTGTCGCGTTCTCTTGACCTGGCAGCACGAGGTCGAAGCCAATGTTCTTGACTTGGCGAGTGCTTGTAGCGAGTCAGTATAGAAGCATGCAAGGAAAGACTATGGAATTTACCCTGCACCTCGCTGGCGCATCAATTGACGCTCTCCTCGATCTTCTGTCGCAAGTTAGTAGAAGCTGCTGGTCTTGAGAGTGGATCCACTCACTTGGGCCCATCTCTACAGCGGCAAGGTGCATTTGAGTCGGTGGTGACGAACGGTGAAGGTAAGGTAGCTGCGAGGACGCGTTTGTGTTCTTCGGAGCTAGGTCTTGGCAAAGGCGGGTAGCTTTTATACCTCAGCCAATGCTAAGAAAAATACCATTAGCGTACTTACAAGGTGGCTAAGCCAAATTTGTATGGTAGCCACACCAAAATAAGGCGCGACGATGCTGACACCTTACTGTCGCTGCCGCTGTCGCCGGAGACCTCTCAGCTGTACCCGCTGACATTGCTATCGGTCAGGGCGGGATTTGTATGGGAGGTATAGCGGAGTTTACGTTACAATGAGAGACCTCGCTGCCGCCTCCCATGGGGCGGAGAACGATTTAGCAAGGCTGGGCGGGATTTGAGTGGGAAGACGTCGTCATCGTTACGGTATCTCGGGGCTATCAGAGTGGAATCTAATGAGAAGACCGTCGCTGTCGTCCTAATATTTCTAGCATCTCGAGACGAAATCTACCTCGCCGTCGCTTTATGGGGGTTTTATTGGGGGTTTAGCTAGCTATCTAGCCCTCATCCTCGCTATCTACTGAGACCTTTGCAGGGTTAGTAGGCGTCTGCAATTTGGACACGTTATAGCCGGCATTGATGAGATCCTTCAAGGCCAATTGAACTCTCTACTGACGAATTAGCCCGGTGGTCTTTCTGAGCATGGTAACCTATGAAGTTATCCACAAACGGCCACAGTTGGGCGAATTCCTCAGCCGTCCATCGGATCTCCTCTCTTACATCAAATAGGGTCTGACGAATTGCCTCAATATTCGGCGGCAAGGCCATAATTGTTGATCTCAAACGGGAGACGGCTACTTCATCAGCACGCGTCTTCCTTCGCTTGGTCCCCTTGCGAGACTCTTTCTAATCTATCGACGCGTCTAAGAAGATCTCGGCCTTACGTTTCAAGGAGGAAGAGGAGGGAAGGGTAATAAATTTCGGTAACGATGATCTAGACGCGTCAGAATACGTGGCCTTACTCCATTCGCCGGGGTAGAAAGTCGTCATCTGAAAACTCCGCCTTCGGGCTGCGGTCTCGATTAATATCCTTCGAGTTGCTATCGTACTAATTTAACACGTTCTGAGTATCCTCGAAGCCCTTATACTGAGAAGGCTGACGAATACGGAGGGGAGACGATATTGAGGCTATATAAGAGGGGGTTACGCGAAGATTTAATGAAGCGGAGTTTAGAAGGTATAGAAGGGCGATAGCGAGGTATAAGGAGGATGTAGTAGGAAGGCAGGATCCGCCCCCTACTTTCTATGGGAATCTCTTACTAATCAGGGGAATGTGGCTGTACCGGCCTAATGACTCTCCGGTATCGTACACTAGCGTTGGCTGAGGTTTAAAAGGAACCCAAAGGCGGAATGGAACCCGCTTCTGCTTCTATTCTTCCTAGTCAATAAAACGTTGAACGAACACATATGCCAGAGGGTTTTTGCGAGGTCTGGTGGCTCGATAGAGATTCAAGAAAGGGTCCGGCACCAAGTCAAAAGCGAAAGGAAGCTAAGAATAGCGGGAGTACCTAAGGTGACGGTCAGGACTCAGAACAGTAGCGGGAGTAAAGGTCAGAATACGGATGTCAGATGAATACCTCTACAGATATTGTATAATTATTTACAACAAAAGGTAAAAAAGGACAGCCGATCGCCCACAGCCCCAATCTACTTGCATAGTCCAACGCCGCAGACGCGAAGACACTAGTACCGTTCGCCATGCCCCTAATAGTGCCAATCCTACCTCTTAGTCTGATCTCGAGAGACCATCGACGCTCACTCTCGCGACGGACTTTCGAGTCCCAACCAGATCATCCCAGCGAAACAGGTGTCATACTGAGGTATGGCCGCCGAGCAGCTTCAGAATGTGTAAATATACGAAGCATTTCAAGAGCTCCGGGAAAACAAGTCATGCCATTCCGAAGCTCTGCCCTTGGAGATGATCAAAATTATACAGAAACAGAAGAAAACAACCGGGGGATCATGTCACCCTGATGGCTCAGGGACTGCGAAACGGGTTTCTGAGCTTTACGCAACTTGGCGAGATAAAGGACCAGATGAGGCAATGCTGTCTTTGGAGGAGTCTGCAAGCATCATTGGTGACCTTATCAATCCTTGGTCACAAACAGCAACCATCCTTGATGCGTTGGACGAATGCTCGCAACCTTATCCACCTTTACGATCCCTTCAACAAATCATTCAACTTCTGCGGGACGAATAAGACTGTTCGTCTCTAGCCAAACCAATGTGGATGTTTCAAACGTACTGACTGATGTTTCACGGGTCAAACATACAAGTCCAAGACACTTCTTCAGACCCGTATGGATGTGTTTGGAAAGAGCTGAAGGAGAGTTAAAGACGAGCTTCGAAAGGCAGAGAGCCGAAGCCCGAAGATAGGATCATCGAAACAATAAGTACTCGTGCACAGGGCATGTGAGCAATTTCCCCACTAGATCTACAGCTGAGATGTCGACGAGTTCTTGCCGCCAGCTTTAAATGGGCCGAGCTTCAACTGGCCATCTTCCTAGATGGGAATTCTCCATTTCGCCTTCCTGAAGACGTCGAGACGCGACTCGATCAGCTGGATGCCGAAACTGGCTTACCTGATCTGGTGTCCGTCTACAAGGAGATATACGAAAAAGAACACTCGTGTGGCCTTCGAAGACTGCGAATACGCAAGAGATGCTTACAAGTTTGTGCCCTGCTCTCGAAGACCCCTCTATGCCCATGAACTTGCGGAAGCGGTCTCTCTCAAACCCGACGGTAGCTCGAACAGGCTTGCGTGCTGCGAATATGTAGCAATTTCCTTGTCATGGACCGCTGGACTCAAGTTCGTATCGCGCACCTGTCTCTTGTAGGATTCCTGAACATGTTCTCGGATAGCCTTACACAGGCACAGGCAGTAGAGACCTGTCTTTCCTGCTTCCAGCCGGACGCAAGGTTGGTGGCAAGCAAAATTTACGACGGAAAGTGGGATGCGTACTTCTTCTCTGACTACGCCGGTAAATATTGGCTAGCTCACTGTCGGTCAATATTTGAAGTTGAGAGACAACACGGCCTTCAAGGGGAGCTTTTTGCCCAATTTTTCTCTGACGCGCAGTCGAAGCCTATCTTCATTGCATAGATGGGATTTTATCGTGGCGAGGATAAAGTCTACCAGAGACGTACCGATAGTGAAACTGTAGCTTCCGCACCGCTCGGTCCGTCCTTCTCCAGGCTCGCGAAGCTCTTAAGAATCGCGTACCAGTCTTGGCTGGAACTAAATTTACGGCGCTGCATCACGCGGTGGAGTGGAACAGTATTCTCATGGTTTCACTACTTGTTGAGAGCGGTGCCGATGTAATGCGGTCAGTCAGGACGTAGGAACGCATTTTTCATCGGGCAGTGCGTCTCGGGTAAGACGAATTTGCAAGTGTTGTTGCCGAGCATGGTAGCGATATTCACAAAAGGGATATCGCTGGACGGACAGCAAGCTATTCGGGTTGGGAAGCCTTGGCTTCTTCAATGCGATCAGCCGGAATGCAGAATCTAGGTGATCGCGTTCGTTTGGTGGCTAATGTTTGGCAATTGCTCAAGAGCCTCACGTCGGTCCGTTTCCCTTTCTAGTATCATTTGATATCTTCTCGCAGCTCAAGGTTGTATAGCTCTATATTCCTAATATAAGCGATGTACGAAAGTCTTTTGTTCTTATGGAGCAGACAAATGAAGGTGGCTATTTTCTGCCAAGGCGCAAGCTTTTGTCATCGCATCATTTCGCATCTCACGTGATTGGGTTAGGTTTAGGATTATGGTGAACTGTAACCCACAACTGGACTTTTCCGTCGTCATCATCGAGATCGTTCCACCTTTTCCGTCAGAGAACATCCCATACAACTTTCACTCCATAC
The DNA here is from genome assembly GCF_014066315.1 of Letharia lupina. Classification (NCBI taxonomy): domain Eukaryota; kingdom Fungi; phylum Ascomycota; class Lecanoromycetes; order Lecanorales; family Parmeliaceae; genus Letharia; species Letharia lupina. Next base: position 543,515 of record NW_023502974.1, read on the forward strand.
GCCATTTCCCCGCGTCATCAAGGTATCCCATAAATCAGCAACAAATCCAACACCATGGCCTCATTCCTCACAACATTGCTCGCCTGCCCGCTAGCATTGCTATCCATCTACGCCGGCCAGAAATCGTATCACGCAATCATGAATCTGCACAGTGACCAAGATCGCGCCGAAAAGGCCGCAGAGCACTCCAACAAAGCGGCGCGCGAGCTGTGGCGCATAAGGCTCACCCAGGCAGGCGGGGCTGCTACGGTACGTTCGTACGATCAATCCGAGGTCAATTGTTTTGCAAGTGGTACATTCATCGGTCTCCCCCAACATTCTCGCCTGAGGAAGTCTCCCATTGTAATTTTCGACTTGGGTGAATTGTTCTCGTGGTATGCTCCTTGTTCGACGTTATCGCCCTATTGCGTTACTATGCGCAAATATGTACTTTCATGCGGGAGATCTGATCTCTTGTGCAGGTACTCTTGTCGCTCGTTAGCACCCTCGCACTTGTCTTTCTGAGTGCCGCCCCAGAATTGTTGGCGTCGGTCAATGTAGCAGCTGAGATTTCTGCGTCCTTGTATATTTCTGGGTACTGGAGGGCTAAAGCTCAAGTGCCCTTTATGACCGAGTACAACGAGGCTATCAGGAGGAGTAATGACTTGAGGAGGTTGTTGATCGCTTTGAGTGCTGGGTGGGCTTTTACTGGAGCCGTGGGATATCTGGCAACTTGAATTGCTCCTATTGCGAGGAGAGTCCTGGAAATGAATCAAAGATTTGAGGGTTGGTCATTATTTTGAGAGACATGACAATAAGGTCCGATTAAAAGGCTGTGCTCTTTTCACTGTAAACAATGTGCTAGAAGGTATATATAGTCATCTGAAAGGCAGATGGTCAATCCCGAAACACGTCATGTGAATGAGAAGGCGGATGACCTCCCTCTAGGTCGACAAGTGGCAACTGTCTCTGCCAATGCTGAAATCTTAACGCAACAGTCTACGTCGATCTCGGCAACTGTCCATGATATAGCCGACTATACGAGGGGAACCGCCAGGTTGGTTGATAGCTTAGCTTCGATTATGAGCAGCATGGCTTTCAGGTCATCTCGATCCAACACAAAAGCAAGATGAGACATGTAGAGAGGGACACCCAGATACCGGTCAGTGGTTCCTTCAAAGCCGAAAGTTCCGAGTATGGCTTGAAGGGCCAGCTCAGCAGACACCACGTCTTGAACATCATTGGCATGTCGGGTGCTGGGAAGACTCCCCTCATATCCAGCGCAATTAGAGCTGCCCAGTCGATGGGAAGAGACCACCCTCAAATCGCCGCCACTTACTTTTCTTGTTCTTTTAACGAAGCCGCTTCCCAGGATCCCGCCCATATGGTTGGCTCGTTCATATCCCAGGTCCCAACTGTATGTCCGAACATGCTGGAAGGGTTGGAGGTGGGGTTTGGGAGAAGAGAGCGACCTACCCTTCAAGATCTGGAACAACGACTCACGTCCCAAACTGCGCGCTCCCCATTGAAGATACTTCTCCTTATAGACGCTGTCAACGAGTGCAAGAAAATCGAGCCAATGATCGATACCTTGCTCAGACTTGCCGAGTCTGCGTCTGACATCCGTGTGCTTTTCACAAGAACTGAGGAAGATCCTCTTATAACGACATTGATTGACCTTGAGCCCCCGAAAGCAACGGCCCTTGAGATGTCAGCATTGAGTGCAGATATCGATCTCTTCATCGAAGCCAACATTAAAGAGAAAAGGATCTGCAACGATTGCCTCCAGAAATGAGAGAAGAGATCGACGTTACGTTAAACATGAAAGCCGATGGCATGTAAGTAAATACAAATACTCCTACACACTGTGTATTACGTGACAGTGGATCGGTCGGACCGTCTTTCGGATAACCACGATCTTTTCAGATGGTGTCAAGGCTTGATCACCTACCATCCCAGGACGTCAGATATCACCCCTTCTCATTCGTCGGTTCGTACCTACCTGCTGTCAGATCAGATCAAACATGGCCCATCTTCCTTCTTCAGCATTGAAGAAAATAAGACAAGAAAGCTACTCTTACGAAAATGCTTGACATGCATGATGTTCACGGACTTCGGCAAAGGAAACGCCCCAATTCTCGTGAATGGAAAGCGTTCAGCCGTCAGTGGCCTCTTCTGAGTTACGCTTCTAATCATTGGATTCGTGCCCATGCTCTTAACGCTTCACTGGAACCGTATGACCAAGCTTTGATTTCGAAACTCTACAGCACGTCGAATTATGAGCGAGGTGGTAACTTCGGCTTCTGGGTCCAGTGCCTCTTTTCTCTTGATCCTCAGGCAGGTATCCGGGTCGCACGAGATACACAACCGCTCTACTATGCCGGTCTCAGAGCGATGGTCGGGTCGCTAATCTCCGCGAATCGGGACACGGATCTAGACACGTTAGGAGGCCGCAATGCCTCCACTGCATTGCAAGTCGCTTGTTATAGAGGCCATTACGAAGTAGCGAAGGATCTACTTGACGCCGGCGCAAACCCCTATCACAGAGACCGCTATGGACGCTCTAGCCTATTCTATGCGTTATGCCACGGTAACAAAGACATCGCGGAGCTTCTAAGGCAATATCTGCGTTCGAGGACCGATCCGAAGGGCGAGGCTGCGTCCATCCACGTTGAGGAAGCTTTCGCTGCTGCCCGCATGTTCATGGCAGGAGCAGCGCATTAGGCAGGAGCGGGGTTTGTGTAAGTCTTCAAATCAGACTTCCTCCCTACGCTATATCCCCGCGCCGATTTCAACTGACGCTTCTACCAAATTCTTCGGCCATTTTTTATACATACCCAACGACCTTTGGACCGCGCTCACTACTCTACATTCCTGTCAGAGACTCAACAATATTGTCGCAATGATGGATTATATGAAGTGTACTACCTTCAAGTCCCATGGTGCTGCGAAAACGGGTTGCCAAGGCACGCTGGATAGGTGTTGAATTTGAACCATGACAATTCTATACCTCTTATTTGATTGTTAGTATCTCTTGGATGTCTTCGCACCGCAAAACCACCGCCTGAGCGGTTCAGAAGTGCATGCGACTCTTGACCTTCATCTACTTCCCAAGCCTACCTCTAGTTTCACGCCTCAAATATGTGGCTGTAGGATTCTTGAGCTTCGTATCATGGAGGTAGAAATTACTGCAAGAGGGAACGCACCAGCTCCTCGGTTTTGTGCCCCACAGCGACACACCTTGTGCAATACTTGCCCATTCAGCAGTCGTAGTGCGCAACTCAGCAGTCGGTCTGGAAGGCTTGAGATGTTTGTGGCATGCTGTGTATAGCTCCGTGTGCTGGTGCTGAGACGGCCGATTCAGGTATTTCGGAGATCTGCGTGTGACCCCAGCATTCTCATGATTTGGGTATGAGTACCGAGGCATGGCTCTCTTTGCAACTATGATAGAAAGATGGAAAAACAACCTTGCATAATGCTGCGATGTTCAAGTCATGGAGCTCAGTACATTCCCTTTGCAGGTCTTGTGCGTAATTTTGGTCTCAAAAACATCAGATTGGGCGATCTACTTAGGCCGAAGTCGGGGTCGCGGGATGTACTAGTACTCGGCACTATCTAAGCTGCACCATGACTCGCGCGGGCATCTTGCATAGCGCAGGATTCGCAGGGCGTCTCATTGGCCGTTCAAAAGCCGCTACTGCATCTTCGAAGGATGAACTAAACACAGTGACAACGATAAAGAGAATGCGGGGCACCTACTTTCTTTGCAGTCTCCGAAGTATCTCGCTATCTAGTCACTGTCATTGAGCTTAGTGGTCATCAGATCCAATCCAACAAGATGGCTGGGTTTGACGAGCCTTCTGCGTCGTATGGAGAGACGAAAGATCGCGCAAAAGTGGAGTTGCATGACCTCAGCGAGGGAAGTCCGATTGAGGGCAAGTATATGGGAACTGATTCGGACCGCCACGACATGTTAGTGCTGGGAAGGAAGCAGGTCTTACGAGTATGTAAGGCCACGGCTAGAAGCGTAGCCTTGAAGATTGAAATAGCATCGGGCGGCATTGTTGATCTTGAGCTGATGATTCCGTCCTCAGCGCAACTTCCAATTCCTATCTACCGTGGGCTTCGCAGCCGTCCTGATCTCTACCTGGGAGATTCTCTTCGCGTACGTGGTTTATCATACGGTCGCAGCCAAGTGACATTTTACTGATATGGGCGGAATGGGTAGCAACGTCCTTTTCAGCTTGACAGATGGTGGTACTGCAGGCATATTTTGGGGTTATACGGTAACAGTCATTGCGAGTATCTTCATTTACCTCAGTGTAGGAGAGATGGCCTCGATGTATGACTGTGCTCCTCGTCAGACGGAGACATCACGTTGACGTCCTTGGTTTCTAGGTCCCCTACCGCGGGAGGCCAGTATCACTGGGTCTCAGAATTCTCCCCCCCTTGGTGCCAGAAGTATCTCAGCTACATCACAGGTACAATACCCTCTACTTGGCACGCGTAAAAGTCCCTCTATTTGCTGCTAAACAGCGCTGCAGGCTGGATTCTTGCAACAGGGTGGCAAGGATCTGTGGTGGGGCTTTCTTTCCTGGCGGGGACTATCGTGCGTGAATCCTCTCTCTCTCTGTACTGGATGAGATTCAGCAGAGCAGGTGCTTTTTGCCGAAACCCTACCACTCAGCTCTGTACCCTGTGGGAGAGATACTGACTCCGAACTCCCTTTTAGATCCAAGGCCTCATTACTCTGAACAACAGCAGCTATAACCCTCAGCCATGGCATGGCACACTACTCGTCATTGCAGTGGTACTGTTTGCTATTGTTTTCAATACATCTATGGCCAAGCAGTTGCCAATGGTGGAAATTGTCATACTGTTCATTCACATTCTTGGCCTCTTTGCCATTGTCATCCCCCTTCTGGTCATGGCACCTTCGCGTAACAGTGGCAGGACAGCCCTGCTGGACTTCTACAACGGTGGAAACTGGTCAACTGTCGGTCTTGCAACGATGATTGGCTTACTCACCCCTCTGGGCTCTATGCTTGGCTTTGACTGCGCTGTACATATGTGTAGGATCCTACATCCTGGGCTGCGTGGGAGAGTAAGACAGCTAATCAACAACAGCCGAAGAAATCAGAGACGCTTCCGACACCCTCCCAAGATCTATTTTTTGGGGTGTAGTCCTCAATGTCATCCTTGGGTACCTCGCTGTCTTCACGCTCTGCTTCACAATTACCGATCCCTCGGCCATACTTAATACTGCCACCAAGTATCCTTTTATCCAGCTGTTCTACAACATTACCAACAGCTACGTCGGCACCAACATCATGGTCGCCATTATAATCATCGCATTAGTATGTGCTGTGATTGCAGAAATTGCCACAGCATCTCGGCAGATCTGGTCCTTTGCCCGCGATGGAGGTTTGCCATTTTCGCCCTTCCTATCAAAGGTGAACCACTTTTCCTTCTTTATTCAATCTCTTCTTATTGTCACCATCACCACCATCTCGACACCCTCAAGTTAGCCCCACAATACCTTGTCGATAGCACCAATATCTAACCCTCCTCGCCAAACCCCCACAGGTCTCCCCGAGCTTTCCCATCCCCCTAAACGCAGTCATAGTTTCCTTCCTCTGCGGCATCGTCATCAGCCTAATCAACCTCGGCTCCGCCGTCGCTCTCAACGCCATCATCTCCCTCACCATCTCCGCCCTCTTAGCCTCCTACATCCTATCCATCGGCTGCATCCTCTCCAAGCGTCTGCGCCGCGAACCGCTGCCATCGGCGCGCTGGTCGCTAGGCCGCGCGGGAATGGCAGTCAATATCATCGCGCTGGTGTTCTTGGTGGCTTTCTTTGTGTTTTGCTTCTTCCCGACGGCTACGCCGGTGCAGCCGGATACGATGAATTGGAATATTGTCATGTTTGGGGGAATCTTTGTGTGGGCTACGGTCTTTTATGTGGTGAAGGGGAGGAAGGTATATATTCCGCCCGTAAGGATTGTGAAGCGGGATGTCTAGGAGGGTTGAGAGGGAGCTGTGAGTCACGAAGAAGACGACAGTAGTATACACTAAAAGGATATTAGTATCAGAGAATTTATTGGGTGATGATCTTTATCCTTCTTTATCGCCGTCAGTGTCAAAGGCCAAGCTCCTTCCTTAAATCTAACCGCTTGAGAGAATCTGTGAGGTCCCCCCGTTCAGAACGATGGCACTGAAGGATTGAGGCACTAATCGTTCTGGCCAGCCGTCTTTGCAATACATATTCACGGAGAGGGAAAGTTCCAAGTCCAGGCCGCGCGCGAGGCAAGATATACCAAGTTCCGGGTCCGAATACCCTTATAGCGGCTCTAGGATACGCCGCAAACAGCCTGTTATAGATGATTCCGGCCAAAGTCAGCTCACGCACTCCGGGCAGGCGCATCTGGTCTTCCTCGCGAATACCTTCAAGAACGCGTATTAACCGGCGGCGTACGTGTTCGAGGTGATAACGACCTTGGGAGTCCACGCCCAGAACCTGTATTCTCGCAGCCCGTTCGAAGACCCTCCCGACCGCCAACTTCGAGAAAGGGTAGCTACCGAGACCGGAGTTGGGCGCCTTCGCTACGGCGAAGGCTTTCGGAAACGTGGCACCAACTCGAGTCAAGTGAGGATGATGAGTAGAGGTATTCAGGTATAAAGAGGGTCGACAGTAAAAAAAAGGCTCAGAGTCCAAGATTAGTGACGCTGAAGTCATTGCACAGACCTTGAAAAAGATTGCAACAGTCCAAGACAGTGATGTGCCTGCAACAGGCACAGCCACTCCTTCAATTCCAAAGAAACGAGCCTCGGAGGCTGAAGTTGGACCAAGCGCCCTAAGAAATACGTCACACGCGTCGTTGGGGCCGGAACGCCAAAAGTCTTTACCAATACCAGGACGTAAAGCCCATCTTGAACAGGATCATCAACTCGCTCAACAAGATCAGGATGGACAGAGCAGAACGACGGAACGAGGATCAAAATCAATGGATGAGAGGCCGTTGCTGGACAAAATTTCAGAAGAGCCTGACGTGATGTTTGATGACAACGATATCTCTCATCACCAGCGTGTCGTCTGTTCTCCCGAAAGTCCCGTTCTTCCACGTCCGCACCAAAGACATGCTCTCCCATTGCCGCCTGATCCTGTCAATCACTTCCGTGAAGCTTCGCCTCGACCTCAGTCCCGCAATTCAACCCTCAAGGGTCCTCGGAGTAGACTGATAAACGGATCGATGTTTATGGGAGCATGGTGATTATATCTCAGCATCTCAAGGCGAGATATCCGACCATGCTGCGTAAGACGAAGGGTATGATGAGGTCGAAGATACTCGCCAGATTAGCCGGAATCCTACTGTTCAAGAGGAGGTGAGTTGATCGATGAGGATTCGGGGTAGGGTAACCAAGATCCCAGCGTCGGCCACTTTGGAGCTCAAGCACCCTCACGGAGAATCGAGGCTTGGATTTAAAATTGTATATTATCGATAATACTACCTAGAAAGTCATTGTCGACCGCTTGCCTGCCTCAAGTCCATGAACATGAATGCTAAATAAGCAACACTTTCCATCTTGGCTGAGTACCGGACAAATACCACTGCTGCATGGACAACCTCGGATGCATCCTTGTAGTGCAATTGCTAGACGATGATGGTAGGCCCGAAGGTAGGGTTCCCACCCGCAGCATTAACGATGTAGGCGCTTTTCAGTGGGATTGAGCTCTGCCGTCCCAAATGTCTACGTCCACAACGGAGCTGAGGATTCATGCGGAACAGCCTCTACACACACACTTTGCGTCTCCACCCCAGGAACATAGGTACGGATTTGCTGCGGCGGAGTGCGCAAACGGCCGTGGAAATCGCCGGTGTTTGCCTTGAAAGCACGAGGCATCGAGCATCGCATGCAGGGCTGATTCCGTTGCAGCGCACATATGCAAGCCATTCCCTTACTGGGCGTACCTTTGGATATGCGAGATGATAGGGAGTCTGTGAGTCAATTGGTATGGAAGACGCATTATTGCAACCTTTGTAAGCAGGGGCTACTCCATCCACCAGCTGTCTGAGATTCCGTGAACACTATTCAATCTCTGCGGTGTTCGACTCTGCGGTGCTTGATCTTCATCTTTAGAAAAGCTGCGATCTAGTTGACAGTCAAACAATCTGCACGACTCGATCTCTTATTCGTACAGATCTCCCGCGATATCCACAGTGTTAAGGCTGAACCCTTTACAACAGTAAGGTATTCCATGCCCTAACGGTCTCGCGGGAAGACCATGGACCCGGTCACCCTTGACCAAGCTTCAGCGAGATTCACGCTTGGGCCTGCGACTTCTTTCACATTGAAATATCATTACCTGCATGTGCTCAAAACAGGTCAGGAACGTCCGATTCGATGCCTGGTGATTTTTATCCTCGTCGCCTCGTTAGAGGGTAGTGCCCACCAAAAAGCACCTCAATTAGCCGGGGGCTGACGCTATCCCCCACCATAAACATCCCACCCACCTTCATGGAATGGGGCTGAGTGCGTATTACTTTTCTATTTCTTGAATCAACTTCAAGTATTCCAGGTCGGTGCCGCAGACTCAAGCGAGAAATGCACCCTTCCCCTATTTTTGCAATGGAAATTCTAACCGCGATTGAGCCTTGTGGATGGGTTCGACACAAGGCCGTAGGCATTCTATTCCCCCGGGTCCTTACTCAAAATTCCTAATCTCCGAAAGACCATACAGACACTCTCACTGTAATAAGTCTGTTCGTCCCTCGACGGCAGTGCCCGCAAGGCGACCATAGAGCTACTTCCCACTCGCTGAAGGATTATCGAGTGGCTCTGGAAGCCGAAGGCTTCTTTTGGCCCTCATCAAATGTAGGAAAGTGGATGCTCGAGCAGTCACGGCTGGGCGGAGCATCTGCAACTAGCCCTGCAGCGCTCTAAGTATGCCTCTGTATTGAACGCAAGGCTATCAATCTGCGCACATTCTCTTTTCCATATGTCTTCCTCAAAAAAAAACCCTCCCTGTCGTCTCATGCCTGTTCATTCAGATAGAGCTTTGATTGCAGAATTCTTCCCTTTCGCTGAGGTTGGTGCTGAAGAGAAACCATTCGAGATGATGTACAAATCGCTTGTGTCGTGTTTGTTGCTTGATGGTATGTTCTTCCCTTCATCTAGCCCTCATAGAATTCGAGTGGTGTTTCTCCATGCTGCGACCGAAGGAAGACTGCGTATCACTGTTGCTAAATTTGAGCAGCAAGCGGCCTTGCCACAGCTTTCGAATTCTCCACGATAAGCACTGCAAATATATCTTCGTTCTCCCATGCGTCCGCTACGGCGCCGCCAATGAGACTTGGCTCGGCCTCTCATTCCTACACGACCTTGACGTCTTCGAACATACCGCAAGGGCAGTCGCCTCCGAATTCCAACAGCCGTGGCGATTATGTCACAACCCGTTACACGACCCAACATCCAACATACACACTACCCTTAGGCTTTACCAATACGGAAGACTTTGGTCCTAGCGGTGTCGTTCTGGTCGGGCCGACCACGTGGGCGACCCAAGATGTGCTGCCAGTAGTAGAAGTTGCCAATGACCTGACCACGACATCCTCAACTCCACAACCGTGGGATGCCAATGGCTTTCTTGACAAAAACGAAACTGTCGTGGCATCGTTTATCAGCTACGGAAGACAACCGGCCTGTACCTCGGATTTCTTCTCTTACGCGGCCGAATCCGTCGACTACTGTGACTCCCAGATGGGCTACGTTTTTTACCTTGACCAATGGCCAGACTACAGTGGCTGTGTCTTACTCAACCGTACTCTGGCCTATGACCTCAGAGCCGCATTGTTGCGGAAGATGTTCGATATACTTCAATAACCTCCAGATGCTATACTGGCCTGCTCTTCATCCCAACACAGCCTGTTTAGGCAAAACTTCGGCTGGTTTCGATAGTACGAGTACCAATGCGGGGACTGCTGCTCGTAACCAGTCCGTTTATGCAACCGACTCAGACGGATACATATAGTAAGTAGCTCTCATGGTGACGCTGCTACACCGCTTGGGACTTACTAATGAATCGTTCAGCACATCGCCTTCGATATACGTCAAGTTCCCTACAGTGTCCGCGTCCGATGCCTGTGGACTGATCGGATCAGCAGCTACTTCCATAACCCTTGCCTTCTCGGCACGGGAGCTATCTACATTCGTATTGAATGATGGGACAGGAACCAATTACCAAACCTTTACATCGGCACTTGACACTGCCGAACTACCATGTGGCCCGTGGAATGGGACCGATCACTTTCTACCCGAAGCATGGTCCAACTATTCCTCCTACCAGCCTCTGATAGTATTGCCTTCTAAACTGATTGCTATGGTGCCGGCATGGAAATCCTGCACAGCTGACATGTTCGAAGGCCAGGACCCTCCCCGTACCCTAAGCCCTGCAGCAGCTATGGCACCAGCGCCAACAAATGTAGGTACGCAGGCCCAGAATAATGCTGCTTCACCAAGTCCCTCAATTCCTGCTTTACCACACAAAACGGGAGCAGGAGTCTCTCAACAGAAAGATCCAGATCCAGATCCATCTCCGAACTCGCCTTCTAAACCTGTTGATCCGTCCACAGGAACTTCGGGAGATCCCAGTAATTCTAATCCGTCTCCCAAGCCTAGTGGTCCATCGACGGGAGATTCTGGAGATTCTAGCAGTGACAACCTGCATCCTAAGCCTAATGATCCATGGTCAGGAGATTCCGGAGTTCCTAACGACTCACAGGATCCCGCAGGCAATGCAGCATCTGCGGCCACAGCGCCCGCTCTCGACCCTACACAAGCCCCTGCAGGCGACCCACCATCAAACGGCCCTTCCAATCCATCCGCAGCCGACCTTAGCGACACGAAGAACACTCCGCTCACTCTTCCACCCGCTATCCTCTTACATGGTCATACCATCACACAAGGTGCTGCTCCAGTGACCATGAATGAAATGCCGGTGGTGTATCAATCAGGATCAATCAGCGCGGAGGGCGAGGTAAAGGCGATTCCGGCCGGCTGGGGTGTCTTTGACCCCATAGAAATAGAGTGATATAGCCGACGTGCGCACAGGTCATAGCGGAGAGTGGCTGGGAACATGGCTGGGAACTCCACATTTCGACATAAGGCCTGCCATAGTGGTGTTCGGCCGTCTTTGTCCGGAGAGTCTGCTACCATATCACTTCGACTCAATAGTAGCTGCACCACTGCCTCGTGCCCATTGTCTTTGGCCAACGATAGTGGTGTTCGGCCGTCTTTATCCGGAGAGTCTGCTACCACATCACTTCGACTCAATAGTAGTTGTACCACTGCCTCATTCCCATTGCTTGCGGCCAACGATAGTGGTGTTCGGCCGTCTTTGTCCGGAGAGTCTGCTACCACATCACTTCGACTCAATAGTAGCTGCACCACTGCCTCGTGCCTAATCATTATGGCGCACCACAGTGGTGTTCGGCCGTCTCTGTCCGGAGAGTCTGCTATCACATCACTTCGACTCAATAGTAGCTGCACCACTGCATCGTGCCCCTTTCTTGCGGCCCAGCAGAGGGGTGTTCGACCTTGTTTATCCGGAGAGTCTGCTATTATATCACTTCGACTCAATAGTAGTTGTATCACTGCCTTATTCCCATTGCTTGCGGCCAACGATAGTGGTGTTCGGCCGTCTTTGTCCGGAGAGTCTGCTACCACATCACTTCGACTCAATAGTAGTTGTACCACTGCCTCATTCCCATTGCTTGCGGCCAACGATAGTGGTGTTCGGCCGTAATTATCCTGAGAGTTTACTACCACATCATTTCGACTCAATAGTAGCTCTATCACTGCCTCGTGTCCCCGGAATACGGCCCACCATAGTGGTGTTCGGCCGTCTTTGTCCGGAGAGTCTACTACCACATCACTTCGACTCAATAGTAGCTTCACCACTGCCTCGTGCCTCTTTCTTGCGGCCCAGCAGAGGGGTGTTCGACCATGTTTATCCCGAGAGTCTGCTACCACATCACTTCGATTCAATAATAGCTCCACCACTGCCTCGTACTCATTACTTGCGGCCGACGACAGTGGTGTTTTGCCGTAAATATCCTGAGAGTCTGCTATCACATCACTTCGACTCAATAGTAGCTTCACCACTGCCTTGTGCCCATTGCTTACGGCCAACGATAGTGGTGTTCGGCCGGTTTTGTCCGGAGAGTCTGCTACCACATCACTTCGACTCAATAATAGCTTCATCACTGCCACGTGCCCGCTCTCTGCGGCCCATGACAGTGGTGTTCGGCCGGTTTTATCCGGAGAGTCTGCTATCACATCACTTCGACTCAATAGTAGCTCCACCACTGCCTCGTGCCCATTCATTGCGGCCAACGACAGTGGTGTTTGGCCGTAACTATCCTGAGAGTCTGCTTTCACATCACTTCGACTCAATAATAGCTTCACCACTGCCTCACGCCCCTCCTCAGCCGCCCACGACAGCGGTGTCCGACCATCATTAGCCTGAGAGTCTGCTTTCACATCGTTTCGACTCAATAGTAGTTGCATCACTACCTCGTGTCCCTCCATTGCGGCCCACGACAGTGATGTTTGGCCGTCTTTATCACGAGAGTCTGCTTTCACATCACTTTGACTCAATAGTAGTTGCATCACTGCCTCGTGTCCCTCCATTGCGGCCCACGACAGTGATGTTCGGCCTCTTTTATCCGGAGAGTCTGCTACCACATCACTTCGACTCAGTAGTAGCTTCACTACCGCCTCACGCCCCTCCTCAGCCGCCCACGACAGTGATGTTCGGCCGTCTTCATCACGAGAGTCTGCTATCACATCATTTCGACTCAATAGTAGCTTCACTACTACTTCTTGTCCTTTTGCAGCTGCCTGGAGTAACCAATAATCACGCAATGTCGGCAATTTATCTAGCTTCTCTTCCCAGAATTTGTAGTCAGTGGCCAAAGCTGGACCAGCTGCTACTGCATGATTCTGCCACTCACGACTCGCATATCGGAAAAAGCAGTAGTCGTCTAATAAGTTTCGCCGTTGCGAATCTCCAAAGAGTAATCTGTGCTCCAGCGTTGGGTGCATTGACATCGTATGTTGTTTGAATTCTTCCAGGCAGAAATATGTCCAACAGGTTCTGAATATTAGGAGATTTGTCGTGTCAAGGGCAACATGATACTGGGACAGGTCACCGTTTCCTTGGAGATGTGCACCCAAGAGGTAGTCCTTGGCGGACTGATGAACGAGGTTGATGGTATCTCTGTCAGTATCAACGTAGACAAGCGGCTCGCAGCTTTTGAATTCATCCTGAAAAACATGCAAGAGGTCTTCCGATGGTACCGCTTTTCCTTCCCATTCTCCAGTGCCTAGAACGCGTGCCATTGCAAGTTCTCTCACAGTCAGAGGCCTTCGCGCAACAGCCACCCAATGGAGTACCCAAATTGCGATTTCCACATAGTCGACTGCGATCCGACTGAGAATCTTGTCGTACAAATTGTTGAGGTCTGAAGGTAATTCCTGCAGCTTCTGTCGGACTAACGACTGCACCCTCGTTTTGTTGAGATCATCCAAGACGAGTGAGACATACAGGAACGTTCCCTCAGCCTTACTTGTCAAAGCATGCTTGACCTCTTCCTTCAGTTTCTCATTATATTTTTTCCTTGCCGACAACTCGTTGACTTTAACAACGATAAACTTGGACAAGTCGTCATTGACTTTCCCTGAGTCAACCTGGAGATGCCGGATGGCTGGACCGACTGCGGACAGTGACTCCTCTATGTCATTTTCCCGTCTACTGGTGACAATAAACTTGACATATGTCTTTTCGCTCTGCTGAGAAACGAAGAGTTCCTTGAAATCGGTGAGAAACAGCTGACGTGATTCTTTCTCACATTCATCCAAAGCATCTATCAAGCAACAGACCTCACCCACTTCGGGATCCTGTATGATGCTAACGAAAATTGTCCACAGCGCATGGAAATTAGTGAAGAGCCTGTCGCGCAACGTATCAAAGCGCGTCTGAATGTGCTTGAAGAGAATTGGTCGCTGCCGTAATAGTTGCAGCAGTAGTCCCCGGAGAATGGATGTGGCGGTCCTACGTTCCTGGAATTTGTCATCGCAGAAGTAGTATGCCAACGTCATCTGCGATGATTGCTTTGCTAACTGCGCGAGTTCTTCCACCAAGAAACTGGATATCATCGTCTTTCCGATTCCGGGCGCGCCAGAGAGCCAGAGCAGCTGTGGACTGTCTTCAACTAACCATGACGTGTACCGGTCTTGAGTGAGAATCCATGCGCAAGTGCCATGGACCCTGCGTCCCTTCGCATTGCGAATCTCTGCGAGGTCATTTCGAGGATCAGAAAGGAATAGAGATTGCAGACATCCCAGGTTTTCACGGGGTATTACTGTATGACTGAAGTCAGTTGATATGGCCGACCAATTTACTGGTGTTCATCGTACTTGAATTGTCTTCAACAATTGCCTGAGCTGTTCACAGATATGTCAGCTTGGGTACATAAGTGTATTGAGATTTGCTTACGGTTCAGTCTGCCTTGGACTACTCGAATAGCCTTCTGGGCCATATCCACAATCAAGGGGTATACTGCGATATAGGAGGGATCATCCGGTCCGCTGTACTTGTTGATCTTCAGATGATCGGTCGGTAGGGGTACCTTTCGATGACCGTCTATACAGGCTGAAGTCTCGTCCACAACCTTATCAAGGTCTTGCTGTCAGAAATATCCGGAAGGATCTGGAGTCATAGGCGCCTTACCAGCTTGGTAAATATCTTTTTGATACCAACCTTGTTTCCATAATCTGTTTTATGCTGCTCAAAAAAGCAGACAAGTTCGAGTGGGGCTCTGTTGGCCATTAAAGTGAACTCATATAGGAGATCTCTAAGGCTCTCTGAACCTTCTCGAAGGTCCTTCATTATACTATCCTCTGATCCCAACCCTGAAGCCTTTGCAGTCATGGCGATCCATTCTCCCCAGTTCCCAGATCGGGTACCGCGATGAGGAGTACCAAGAAAGATTGATCCCACGGTCGACTCAGCAAGGTACTCAAAGCTGCCACCATGAGAGTTTGCGGTCACCAAACTCTAAAAATAGATAAGTATAAAGTACTTGTGCTGATCGCATATGAGATGGTCCTATCTCACCTGCTCAATGACTACTCCACCAAAGCTATGGCCGATGAAGATCAATGGTCTGTATTTCGTATCCTTCTCCTGCTAATATTTAGACCCATGAGATTAGATCCCTGGCTGGAGAGTCAATCACCTCTTTGCGTTGATTGTCCAAAGCCGTCAGCAACTGGATAGCGCATAGAGGACGGCGTTGCTTTGGAGCCTTCAAAATCCACTTCGACTCATAGTTGAAAGTCATGATTCGGGAACGGGGAAGTCTTGCGGGAAGCATGTTCTCGTCTGCAAGCCAATTGACATGTACTTCTTTATCGCCGTCTTTCACTTTCCTGATCCATGCCCAGTCCGGACTGGCACCCAGACCATGAACTGCAACGATGCTGAGAAGAACAACACAGTCAGTACACAAAACTATACGCAAGGCCACTAGATTCGGGACCTACTCCACACATGGATCTTGGCCTTCAAAGAGTACCTTCAACCCCAGCACTTCTGGACAATCCGCCATTCAGTAGGACTCTCGATCAAAGTGTCCTTACCCGATTGACTAGTTCACGTTGAAAGAAGCAATGAATAGACCCAGTCGATTATCACAACGCGACCTCAGTATCCCCGGAGAGTGTTTCCCGTAGACGTGAAATTCTTCCTATGTGATCACACTTACAGTCAAAATTCGTAGGGGATGGACACCTTAATCATAACACAATTGATTGAGACTATACTTGGAAGCAGACACCTGTCCTGTTGAACAACGTAGTGGATGGAGGGGTCAGCTCGCGAACACATGCCCTACCGCCTGATTTCAGATAACACTCGTCTCGCTGATTCGTGCGCGTAAAGTCGTAAATTGATGAAGAATTGGTCGAATGCAAGTACCAGCTTATGTAAACTACTTTAATCTTAGAGAGGAAGCTCGACAGCCTATGACGCTTATCTTTACGGCTCACACCCGTTCACCCTCCCGGCTCAACTCTACCATCTTGTCTGAAGGGCAGCGAGAGGCCCCCGACTTCGATTCAGGCATGCCAGCCTTTAGGAACAGTAAATCTCGGTCAAGATCGAGAACCCGTGATAGAGTTCAGAGACAAGTCTGGCGTGACATCTTTATGAGCGGCCGAAGCGGAGGAGCACGAGGGGGTGGAAAAGCTACTACTAGAGAATGGCGCCAAGAAGGCTGGCACACGTGAGCATTTTGACAGGCGTTGGATGCATCCGGAATGGAACTCGGATAGTGATTCTCCGCGGGACTTCTATTTCCTACCCGACTTCCTCAGCACAGACAAAGGTCGTTCATCAATGTCCCGCCCTTTGGCTCTCCTATCAGTAGAATATAGTAGCGAGATAAGAGAAGACAAATAGTGAAAGGACAGTTCCGACGCGGCCTGCAAAGGGCCTCCCACATATTCACAGCTTCACAGTCGGAACCCTTTTCTAGCTCAAATGAAAACACAGGTGACAAGGGGGAGGCCTGCGCTTGAAGACCTCTTGGGAAACGAGCCCGGCGTTTGATTCGTCACATTTACCCTGCTTCCATGCTAGAAGATCAATATTACACTGGACTGGCAGCAAGAGAGCTCTGAGTTGCTGCAGGTTTCTTCGTAGGTTTCATCGTAGGCTTCTTCGTAAGCCCTTTCGTCATATGATACACCAACGTTGCAATCGTATGGTAGACGACGAGTATAAAGACGGTTCCGACGGCGAGACAGATACAGGCGTACGGAAAGACAATTGAAAAGACTGTGAATCCATAGGAGGCTCGTTGGAAGGCGTCATTGTGTTGAAGACGAGTTGTCGCAAGTCCGACCTGCATTGCGGTCAGGACGAGGGCGATAAATGCAAACAAAGAGACGATGCGGGCATAGTTGTCGTGCCAGAAATTATTGTATGTATTATAGCCGTATGGGGACTTCAAAGTACACCGGTATATCCAGTTCAAACGGGTCAGTTTCAGTTCGCCGTAGGTATAGCGCTTGTTGATGTTGCGCTTGTTTGCTGGAGTGAGCAGCTTTTTGACAAGCCTTCTCCAAGCTGGCCAATCCAGAGCGTTTGGTACGAGATGTGCGTCCTTAGCGATGTGAAGATCACTCTCGTATGTTATTAAGGAAGCATAGGATATCATAAAGCCAAGTGCGCATTTATATATCTCGCATCGGTCACAAAGAGGGACTTCTTCTCCCGTCTCAGTGCCGCTTGCACCCTGCGTGCTACCTTGAGCAGCTGCGCATTGTTCCTGGCAGCTAAGATTTTCGTCCCAAAATGTTGGATAGAAGAGATATCCAGGGATCGGCTTGAGAAACATTCGTTTGTCGTCCCAAACAAGATGCAAGTCAAACTGCTCATGGACAATAATATCGCGCTTGACGGCTTTTTGATAGTGTAGAGGCCTTGGAGGCATGGGTCGACCGACAAGGGATAGCCATTTGTGGATCTTGTGCAGCCTTTCAATATCAAACTCTTTCTTGAAGAAACTTGTGGAAATCTCGAATGGTCCGACTTCATCCTTTTTGGTACGATGTGAGGCGGGGAATAGGTCGTCGTACGAGGGTTCCGTCAGACCCGGGATTGGAGTTTGGAAAGGTGAGGCAGGAAGTAGGTTGGGGGTCACGCTTGTTGTCGATCCGTTGGCTCCGGGATGCTGATGGTTGACTACCGTCAGACTTGTAATTTGAGTTTGGATAGGTGACCGCAAGGGATCGTGAGTGAGCGATGCGGACATAGCCTGTAGCCTGTCAGTTCTAGGATTTTATGCGCGGGTAAAACGTCAGCTAAGGGCTATTTACTCCAGATGTAGCTATCCCCGAAGCTACTTGAGTTCAGAGCAGCTCTTTGGCAAGTTGCTCTGCTTTATTTTCCCTCAAAAGCCAACCAAGCAACGCTCACCCGATAAGCCCAAGACTGGGTGAGGTCGACTTAGGTTTGGGCACGATCTTTTCTTCAAAACTTGGCAGCTGGAAAGTAGGCAACTACTGTCGAGCGCCAAGATATCCTCCGAGCAAACTCACAAACATCCGAGGGATCCTCAAAGCATTCTCGGCATTCTAGGCCTTGATTCTCACAAAGACCTCTGAAACAAGGTTGATAAGACAGCCTGTGCTGCCAAATCTAAAGCGAATGTCCTGAGCCTGCTGAGGGCAACCCCTCCCGCAATACTGCCCCCCTTTAAGCTCTGAACGAGCTCCTTCGCCTAATCCTTCATCATGTCTCATCGTTCGATATCGAGCCATCATTCAGCTGCGAGACACTCTACGTGCTACGTACGGAACGGCGGGCAGGATATAGAGGAGAAGGCGGAAATACACCACTCGCTGTTGACGACTGCTTCAATCCAGTCTGCAGCCTACGTACGGACGGACAAATTGTTCTCCCATGCTTAGCTGTGCGAGGCTTGCTTGTGCATGAGAAAGATTAGTTGTATACTACAACGCTATGTGTCGAGGCTTGCGAGGACTATTAGCCCCACTATGAAGAACGCCATAAGGCTACTACACTGGGCGAAGGTCTTTGGTGAAGAGATTGGAAATGTCCTTCCGAAGAGCGCATTGACCCTCTCTCCTGAGGTTTATCCCAATGGAACCGCCAGGGATACTGGGGACCGCGAGCGGGTACTGTCGTGCTGTTCTTACTTCTCCAGTATCCCAAGACACTTGACTTGGGCTGTCCTGCTTGTTACCTGTGAAGTCCTAGCACGTTGATACACATGTTGTAGAGCGTAGCGGAGACCGAGGCTCTCAGTTCTATAAATTGAAGAACACATTGGCTGGGTACTGAGGTCTATATGCTGGATATGTACATGACGCATGGAGAACTACATACCCTGGGCAATCGCCCGCACATATACAGGTTCACCATCAAGAGTTGAACATATCATGCAATGGTGTAAACATCATACATAACCCATAGGGCGCCTGGAACATTGTGAGAATCTGGTGAGTGACATTTGCGCAAACATGCGTGTTCTCAATTTGCCACCAAAGACTGGTGAAGAATGAAGTTGGGCTCTGCTCCTCAAGCCAACATATATGTGCCCCCCGTGCAGTCAGGCTTCGCGCGAGTGAGCAGGAGTAATAGTCGCCCCACTATTCGCGTTTCAGCCATCATTGATTCTTAAGAGTGGGGAAATCAGTATATTCTGACCTTATAGCACTCAACACTTTCGACTGATAGATCCGACCCTGCAAATTGCCAGATTGCCCGGTAGCCTTAACCCTTAGGTCTCTCACCCAGTGGCACAGAAGATGAACCCTGCTTATACCATTCTCCAAATGTTGATCCAAATCGCATGCCGCTCGAGGTCTCACACGGTGGGCCGTCCTTGCTCTAAAATGTGCTGCACTACTGTTGAAAGTAGGATACCAGACATGTTAGAAAAAGAATGATTGTGACTGAAAGACTGATTATTGATTCATGGGATGTACGGATATTTATGTACATACACAATAGAACAGGTGGGTGATGGTGGCTGGTAATTACTAGCCCTGGTAATACGCGACATGTATGCGATAGCCGAAGGGGCTGGTATTGTAACACTACTAGCAATACCTTTCCTGATACTGGAGTCAGGAAGGGTACCTGCCAAATTCAATTTCACACCTCCAGCCAACATGTCAAAGACAAGGACCTCATTATCATCAACCCCAAAGATATTCGCGATGTGCTGGCTGGGTCCTCGGCAAGTGCATCTCGGGGGAAAGGCTGGGTGGCGTCGTCATGAAAAATATCGCAAATGCAGTTGATTGGCTACTCTACTTGATCCTAGCTCTGATTTCTTCAATGAAGATGTGCGGTTTCTCCCCCACCCCTCCAAACTCTGACCACACTTTTCTCGACCAACTTTGCATGAAATTAACCAGGTCCTCTGCCCACCATATAGCCGCTTCTACAACGTTCTTCAGTCTGCATACTCAGATTTTTGATACAGATGGAGAAGACTGGGATCCTGGCGATTAGGATCCTGCTATTGGCTGGGAAATCGGAAATTTTATTAAGAATGCTGCAACAAAGACGCTCGAGAGAAGCGACTTGAGATACCTCAAATACGAGCTTGAGCGGAGATACAAGGATCTAGAAAATGCAATCAGGTACATGGAATATGAGGTCAACGATTATCCACAGAACTGGTGGACACCAGTATCGGACCATGAGCTAGCATTGAATTCATCTGTGTTGCCTTCATCAAAAGCACCTAGTCCCAGGCGAGCGTCTTTACGGACTCAGGCAGGGCTCGTTTGGCGGAGACCTAGGGCCCGGATGAACCGAGTGGGCTCGCTTGCAACGATAGGTACGGGAAAGTCCGGAGGGGAGTTCATGGTTCGGGTGGGTTCAACAACGGCAGTGACGGTGTTACAATTATAGGTATGTTTGACGTTGTGGGACTGAGGGTTCTCGCGCAAATATTAGGTTGAAAGGGAGGAGCGCGGAGGGTAGTTGCTCGATCCTTGTGTCTTCTTGGGTCCAACAAGTGTTGTAGAGGCGCGAGGCATCTACGTCGACTTTGTAACATGAAGATAAGGGCATGAAGTGCGATTCGGTTCTAGAGAGAGGGGCGGAAGGGTCTGAGGAGAGCTCATTTACCGATGGGTGGACCAAGAGGCTTGAGGACCGCTCATGTACCGATCAAGCGCGCGAGTGTATGCATTTTATCTTCTGTCAAGTCTTCTTGGAGTCGGGTCAAAACCTTGTCTTATCACGTCTTATGAAACTTCTCGCTGCCTCATGAAATGAGATAGTCTTTAAATACATTCTCAACATCTCATGTGGTTACCACTGGTCAAAAAGCCAGGGTTCGCCATCGCCCAAGAGATAACTTACAGTTCTTTCAAAGCGGCGACCTTACTCGCAGATTGTCCTTGATGATACATTACCGTGCTGCCGCTCATGCCAAACCATCGAGTAACGAAGTGGAATGAGTATTCGTGGAGATAAAGAAAGTTGACGATTTTGCCGCCCTCGATTCCTCGCGACACGCTGCCTGCCCGTGGTTTCTCAATCTGAAGTGCTCGGAGCCGGAAGTCTAGGCCGATCATTTCCAAAGTACCTTTGGTGAGAGCCAATAAGAATCTAGCCTGGCAGCCTTGGAGAGATAAGATACGATCTCCTTTAATTGGATAGTTAGACGAGGTGTGGGTGGGGTCCTGGGCCTTGGCGAGGCTGGAGGTCAGACGGACTCTTGACAAGAACAGAACAACTCTCCTCCGCTTCATCTAACATGGTTTTTGACCGTTGAGTTGAGGTAGTGCATCTTTGACCCCTTGCTGCCGCTATATCAGATCTAAGCGTCCATCTAATTTGCTATTGTTAGTCGGTCGAGCCTACGTTAGAGTCTTGCAACGATGGCTTCCCGACCACAGGATGAGGAAATCATGGGGCTTTATACGTGGACACCGACAGGTGGCAGCCCTAGCAGTGATGGAGCAGAGCCCAGTAAAGCTATTGAGTGAGTCTATTGATGCCTCAACGTACGTTTAAATGACGAATGTGATTAGCATCATCGCTGTTCAAGGCCTCGGCGCCAGTCCGTATTATACCTGGGTCAAGAAAGTCCCAAAGGCTGGTGGTGGGGTTGAGGAAGTGATGTGGCTACGAGACTTGCTCCCCGGGTTCGTGCCAAATGCGCGGATCGCCACCTTCAGCTATAGATCGGACTGGTACACTTTGATGAAGGGGGCCAAGAAGACCAGTATTCGCGAATTGGGAGAACAATTGCTCATGGCCTTACACCAAGATCGACAGAAAATCAAGGTAAGAGACTCTAAATCTCGTATGGCTTTCCCCACTCAAACCACAATGCTCAGGCATCTCGGCGACCGATCGTATTCATTGGGCATAGCATGGGTGGGCTGGTCATCGAACAGGCTCTCGTGCATGCCAGCAATCGATCCGAGTGCGAAGATATCAGGAACTCGACTACTGGTGTCGTTCTCCTGGGGACGCCTCATGAAGGGACTCCTGTTGCAGCAATCGGAAAGTTCTTCGCCAAGGTCAGATTCAATGACTCTAAACTACTGGAGCAATTGCAGCCAAAGGAAGAACAGGTGTATAATCTAATGCATGATTTCGCCTCTGGATATAAGCACCTGAGCATCATGTGCTTCTACGAAAAGCTAGACAACAGTTACCTAGAGGGACGGCTGAATGTCCCCATTGTTGACAAACGTTCAGCAGTGCAAGTGGGAAGGGGGATGATGTACTTGATAGCAGATCACTCTGGCCTGAACAAATTCTCCGGAGTCGACGATCCCAACTTCAAGTCCGTTTGTGACGCCATCACTGGAATGGTCAACAAGGCTTCTGAGCGCGAAGGTAAATCCAACCTTTCATAGCGGAATGCCCGAGTGTGCCCCAAAGCTTGTACCTGCGCTTATGTACTGTTAGTTCCGCGGCTCCATGATCACCAATTCATGGTCTCCAGGCGATCAAATCCGCTGTTTACTGGGCGGAAAGGCGAGCTCGACAAAATGAGAGAAGCTCTGTGTCCCTCGACCCCAAAGGAGAAGCAAAGTACCGAGGCAAATGTATACGTCCTCTATGGCATGGGTGGCGCAGGGAAGAGCGAAGTGGCCCTGAAGTTTGCTTACGACCATCGCCCACAGTAGGATCTTTGAGCCGTGATTCGCATACTACAGCTAAAAATATTTTAGATTCTGGGGCATCTTTTGGGTAGACGCAAGAAGCGAATCTTCTATCGCGACTGGCTTTGTGGATGTCGCTCGGCAATGTGGTCTTGACGAGAGCACCAACAGTGCAGTTTCTTGGCTTCAAGATACGTCGCATTCGTGGTTACTTATCCTAGATAACGCCGACGACCCGAAGCTCGATTTGTCTCCTTACCTTCCCGCCGGAACAAAGGGAAACATAATAATTACTTCACGCGTCGTTGAGTGTGCGCAACGGTACAACAATGCTGGAAAGGACTTATACGAGCGATTGGACAAAGAAACTGCTGTGGAGCTCCTCTTCAAGTCATGTAATATTGATTTGGTTTCACGGAGTGAACATGAAGACCATGCGCATGCTATTGTGGACCTCCTGGGCTGTCATGCCCTTGCTGTAACTCAAGCTGGAGCAAGTATCTCGCAGGGAGTTTGCAAGCTTGAAGAATACAGATCAAGGTTTGTGAACGAACGGGGTGTGCTTTTGCAGTACTTGCCCGAAACGAAGTCCGAATATGGTGACGTCTATGCTACTTTCGAGGTTTCCGCAAGATACCTTGAGGGATGCAGCGATGAAGTCGCAAAGGACGCACTCCAGTTGCTCAACTTCCATGCATTCATGCACTTCTCGGACTTTCCGGAGGAAGCCTTCGAAGAGGCGTGGAAGAACTCAAAGGATGAGGCACTGCTCAGTTCTCACCTACAGCCGAACGATGATAAGAAGATATACAAGCTTGATCAATGGCATCGGTCTAATCTCCCAGCGTTCATGCGGCAAACCCTCTATAATAAGGATCTTGATATGATATCCCTCAGGAAAGCCCGAGCAAAGCTCGCATCCCTTTCTCTCATCAACATCGACACAGCTACGGGCATGACACGGATTCACCCCGTCACTCATGCGTGGTCTAGAGATCGATTGATAGACCCCGGATCCGCGGATGCTTGGCTCAACGCTCTTGCCATGCTTTCTCTGTCATTCTCAAATTTGGATGAAGATCAGCCGTTGACGCAACCACTCCAACCTCATCTAGAGTCAATGGCAAAGCGTCCAACATACTATGATGATTACAAAGACACCTTCAGTCTTCAACAATCTTTTTATCGCCTCGCGTGGATTCTATGCTGCTTACGCAGTGACTCAGTTGCCTATGAAATGCTTCAACTCATTCCCATAAAGGCTGACGACGCGTGGATTGTGACTAGTCATGGTCAGGCCATTCAACTTCTTCAAGCTGAAATTTTGACACATCTTGGGGGCTATGAGAGAGCAAAAGTGCTTCTAGAACGAGTTATCGAAGCCCAAGCAGAAAATTCAGAAGCCGAGAACGACTTTCGATTTGCTGTTCAGCAAACCCTTGCTCGAATCTACATGAGTACTAAGCAAACAGCTGAAGCTGTCAAAATCTTGAGACGAATTGTCGAAATCAAGACGAGCACCTCGGGCGACGTCGAAAATCGCTCTCTCCTAGACTCACAGTACGAGCTTGGTGTAGCATACTCCTTGAACGGAGATCTAGGGGACGCAAAAACAATCTTGGAGCACGTGGTACAAGTAGAAACAGAAATTTCAAAATCAGAATCTATGTCTCGGTTGGCTTCAGAATCCCAACTTGCTCGAGTGTATCTGGAACTGGGAGATAAGGTTGAAGCCACCAGGATGCTTAAACAAGTAGCGCAAATTCGATCGGAAATCCTAAGGCCGGGGAACCCAGAACGTCTGCAATCTGAATACATGCTTGCTTGGTGCCACTACGAATCGGGCAAATACGAAGAAGCCATCAGAATCTTTAAACAAGTAGCGCAAACTCAATCGAAAATCCTAAAGCCGGATAATCCAAGGCGTCTGTGCTCTGAATACGTGCTTGCTTGCTGCTACTGCGAATTGGGCAAATACGAAGAAGCCATGAGAATCGTTAAACAAGTAGCGCAAACTCAATCGAAAATCCTAAAGCCGGATGATCCAATTCGTCTGCATTCTGAATCCATGCTTGCTAACTGCTACTACGAATTGGGCAAATACGAAGAAGCCATGAGAATCGTTAAACAAGTAGCGCAAACTCAATCGAAAATCCTAAAGCCGGATGATCCAATTCGTCTGCATTCTGAATGCATACTTGCTAACTGCTACTACAAATCGGACAAATACGAAGAAGCCATGAGAATCGTTAAACAAGTAGTGCAAACTCAATCGAAAATCCTAAAGCCGGATAATCCAAGTCGTCTGTGCACTGAATACGTGCTTGCTCACTGCTACTGCGAATTGGGCAAATACGAAGAATCTCTTCGGCTTGCAAGATCCATCGAACATCTTGTACGCAACATTCCAGGGGAGCCGCTCGCTGATTTGAATACCGAACTCATCCACGTCTGTCTCAGAAAGATAAGGTTGGAGCAAACATCAAACGGAGATGAGGGTTGGGCGGAGAGCCAAAAAGAGACTGAGGATGGAGCCCAGAACGAGGACCGAGATGAGATCGAGGACGAGCATGACGACAAAGTCGAGGATGGAGCCCAGAACGAGGACCGAGATGAGATCGAGGACGAGCATGACGACAAAGTCGAGGATGGAGCCCAGAACGAGGACCGAGATGAGATCGAGGACGAGCATGACGACAAAGTCGAGGATGGAGCCCAGAACGAGGACCGAGATGAGATCGAGGACGAGCATGACGACAAAGTCGAGGATGGCAAGGATGATGGTGACAAGCGTGAGCTGGGAGGGCCAGCCCGGACGTGATATCCTAGGGGTATAGTCAACTTGATGATGAGGTCTAGAGACCGACCATCTAGATGAGTTGCACTAGCTGAGTAAGAGCGGATCCTTGTTGGTTGTTCGTAGCTGATGGCAATCAGCCTTGTCTTGGGGTAAGTTCCTCGCATTGGCGCTTGCGAAGAGTCAAGGCGCCAGGAACACTAAGACGTGATCCCTGGAGCCACCTGCATTGAACAATGGGCAGAGGCCGTTTTCGTATGTTTCCTTGAGCGAAGTCCCCAGCGAGTTTTCGTATATAGACATGGTCCATGCCCACCTGCATGTGATTCCTTATGCAGTCCAATCACACAGCTCTAGCCTCCGCAGATCTCACTCAATAGAATATGAGCCGGTCAGCCAAGTGAGCGTGTATACGTCGTCCGCAGGAACTTCCAAACGACGATCGAGCGTCCGCGGCGCAAACAGCGACAGCAAGTACGGGCTTCATCCGGATCCCTTGTATCTATCCCTGACGGATGATGCTAAGACTGCACGATATTCTATGACCTGTCTTACAAGCCATCGGCTGATTTTACGCGCTTTTGGTCCTATGCACCCTGCATAAGCATACGAGGACCAGCTTTCGTGATGAGAGTAGTACCCGGCAGCAGCTCTCCCCCGTCGACGCCAACGCTGTTCTTGTGTGACAACGCCAAAACGCAGGTAAGAAGCCGCGAGGATGACATTATGAGATCGTAGCTCGTCTAAAGCAATGATTAGAAAATCACCAGACTGCATCCGGTAGGCCATCAGCGGGTTATGCTTTCCCTTGGTATCTAGTACGCTATCTGCGTAGGCCGTGAAGACTTTCAACTTGATGGTAGCGAGGTCTGGGCTTGAATCCCTCAGATCCATTCTCTTTCTAGGTTGCTTTGCTTTCATATATCTCGCTGTATGCAATCTTCTTCATACGCAGTGAACACTTTCCACTCCTGATACTATTATAATCACCCAGTGCCCCCTATTGCCAGCTCTAAGATACGTTTATAAGAGACACCGGCACTCTATCCATCCGTATCTACCTCGTTACTCCTTAGTATGACATCCACTTGTGCGGTGGGCTCGAGTACCGGAAAACCGTTGCCCGAAGTATTCTCTAAAATTCCATTGTACAGCTGTTGTCTTTCATGGTGGGGAATAAGATACGAACACGAACATGAGCTTCTCTGGCATATTCGACTGGCCCGCATTGTTCGGGTCTTGATGTACCCGTTCGCCAGCTTTCGTCTGAAATCCGTGTCTTTACGATTTGATCTTAGCCCTTTTTTACAATGCATCAGAGGCAGGGGCACCGAAAGCTAATTGTCCTGCCTTGAGTACATACTGAACGAGACAGCAACTTGAATCTTCTCCTCTTGATGTAACAAAAGCTCATCCATCCATCATTCAGAGGATGAGAGTAACCCCTGATGTAGTACTTATTCGGTGAGGTATTCCCCTAGAGAAGAGTCATTGAGTCCTTTTTTACTCTCGCACCATGGGCGGATGGGCTCTGTAGATATGGTGACAGTGCACGATGTCGGCAGATCTCAGGTCCATGGGAAGAAAACAATAGTGGCGGATTATTCTCGTGGAAGCTTATCATCAAGTGAAAAGGGATACGCCAATGCTTTGTTGCTTCGCTTGAACCTTCCCAAAAGCCGCTAGCTTGGTGATGAGTAATCAGAGTTACCCTCGCGTTTGCTGAACCTTGAAGTTTCAACATTCTGGTCTTCTTTAAAGAACAGTCTTGACACAGGCGACCAATCTGTTTCGTAGAGGATCTCCCACTCATGTTGAACTTGAGCCATGTTAAGACGACCTTCCTCACTTCGCTCCTTTAAAGGCGTCGTCGGCCAGGAAAATGTTCCCTCTTTTTAGAAAGAACTCCTCCAGCAATCTCAGCACAAAGCTGTGTCTTCTACTCCTCCTTTCAGAATGTACAGCAGCCTGGGCCTTGCCTTTTTTTTCCACCAACGCGCCTAGCTCTTTGGACGAGCAAGATCGATGGCTGTCCACCCCCTCCGAAGTGATCCACCGAAGCTTTCGCCCAACGCCCCCAGCCCCAAACTCCGAGGATAGAGCCCAAAAAGACCGAGTCCTAATTCTAACCCCATTGAAAGATGCCTCATTCCATCTCCCACATCACTTCGCCCTTCTCTCAAATCTCACATACCCTCACCACCTCATCGATCTGGGATTCATCATTGGAGACACCGTCGATGACACCCGGGCTGTACTGGATGCTGAACTCGACAAGATTGAGAGCGGTAAGCAAGATAAGGCCTTCAACAGCTGCACTACTGTTCTCCAAAACCTTGGCGATGTGGCTTCGCAGGAAGTAGCTGCGAGACATGGCTTTGCGGCGCAAGTGGATAGGCGGAAGAAGATAGCTATTGTGCGGAATACGCTACTCCAGAAGACGCTAAAGTCAACGCATGACTGGGTCTATTGGAGGGATGTTGACATTGCTGAGAGTCCTGATGGGATGTTGGAGGATTTAATAGCTCATGATAAGGATGTCCTCGTTCCCAGTAAGTTTACCCTTCTAGGTATATAAGTCTTCGCGTTGGCTGAAAATCATTAGATGTCTGGTTCCGTCGCCAGCAAAAAGGCAGTCTAATCGAAGGTGGATGTGAGTTCCCTTGGTTTCGGACCGAACTCCACTGATCAAGGGCCGCGCTTGCCAGACGAC
This sequence comes from Letharia lupina, assembly GCF_014066315.1. NCBI lineage: Eukaryota > Fungi > Ascomycota > Lecanoromycetes > Lecanorales > Parmeliaceae > Letharia > Letharia lupina. Next base: position 571,735 of record NW_023502974.1, read on the forward strand.
TACAACTCCTGGCAGGAAACTCCCCAAAGCGAAGCCTTCAAAGAGCGTCTAGATACCGAGGTCATAGTGTTCGAAGGTACCCGTCATAGCGCCCTTTTGACACGCACCAGCTAAATGAACAGGCTATTCGCAGTTCAAGACCCGCCGCCGACACTTGGCCAAACTTGGCGACTGGCGCAACAACGCCGCACTGGAAATCCCACTCGACGGCGTTGGGGGAGTCAGCCTTCTAATCCGAGCAGAAGTCCATCGCAAAGGTATCCTTCCAAAGTTCCTCGCCCGCTCCTCCATCCCTCCCTTTACTTTTTTCGTGACTGATCAAACAGGCATCGACTTCCCCATCAAACCAGTAGACCACCAGATTGAAACCGAAGGACTTGCAAGAATGGCGAAAATTGCCGGGTATGGGGTTTACGGTCTCCCAAATTACGTGATTTGGCATTTCGACACGTCAGAGAAAGAGGGCAATCTTCACGAGACACCTGCATGGCTTTGGCCGTTGCTGGGGATTGTGGCTGTAGCTGTGATAGTGCTAGGCTTGAGGCACAGGAAGTGGAGTCTGTATCAGATGCCGGAACTGCGACAACTTGGTTTTGCGCGATCGGCTAAGGTGCGACAGTACTGAGGGACACCTCAGCGCTTCGGTGTGCAATCGAAGAAACGTTCGTTTACAGAGAATGGCTCAGCTACTAGCTTCTTTCAAGCACACGGAGAATCATTTACCTCGAACAGGCCTTCTCGTAGATGTTGCATGTCATTGGTAGGCTATAATCATCCTTGGATAAAACTTGTCACCCATGGACAACATTCTCCATGGCGAATTTACTAACTCATGGTGTTATGGTATTCATCTCATAGGCAAGTTTCCATCAGTACCATGTACCCTCCCATAGACAAATTAGATTACCGATGGAGAATATATCTTCTTCGTATGGGATATACAACAGTAGAAGTCAACTACCAAGACTACTACTACTTACTTTCTCGACCCATTTCCACTAAATTTTGCTACCTCCCTTGCTACCTGCAAATTTACATCGGTATCGCTTTCCCTCACGGTCTTCTAAATTACGTTCTCTATAACCATGCTAAATCCTCATAGCAGTGGACGAATGTTTAGACAGTCAGACACATTATCCTAACTCGTTCCGTCGTGGCAAGCCATGGAACCCTTAGCCTCTGTCTTCCCACAAGCACATCGATGTATAGAACACCAAGGCTTCTGGTCTCGGCAGTTGCAACGGACAAAGACCTTCCCGGTAGTCTTCCCGTGGGCAGCGTAATGGTGTCCGCGTAAGTGGGTGAAGGTCAGTTTTATCTCTCGCGAAAGCGCGTGAAGATTGTTGCTGATGGTAACCTAGGTTGATCAGAAAGGCCTTGTGGATGTCACTCCTTTGAGCCTAGAAGCGAATAAGGGGAGAATGGTGGAAGCGCCTACGATGCTGAAGAAATGAGGGAGTGCATGCTATTTGGCTGATGAATCGAATGTTGTTGTTCAAGGACTATTGTACTTTTGGGGAATTTGCCGGGCTCGATTCGGAGGGGAAGGGGATTTACATGTAGGAAAGAAAGGGTGTGATTGTGGCTAATAGTGGTACACGCGGATCCATACTTACTCCCAAATATGGGAGCGAACATGAAGCGCTCCATCAATCAAGAATGAGGAAGTGTAGGTCTGTGGTGGTCAGTTTAGCATGATGATGCATCGGCAATTCGGGAAGGCGGCCCGCCATTTTCGAATTGCGGATTTCGCCCAGGTGGCCAGCACCTTCACATTCTTATATTTCAATGTACTTTAAGGTCGGCAGGGGGGTTTTACTAATCATACCTGGAGAGTCTTAGCAAAATTATAGGCGGGGAATATTTCGACCCGCATTGACAAGGCTTAGGGTATAAGTAGCTATAGTGTAAAATAATATCGTATTTTATAGAGATCCTACTAGGAGTATTTTTAAAAATTAGAAGAATTTTCGCTCAGGATATCCCTAAATCAGGAGATCTTCTCAGTCCTACCACTAATGACTAAGCCGTATTTTACACTTTGACGTAATACCTACTGCTTTACAGCCTACACCCCATCCCATCACACCCCGTCCCATCACATCCCAACACCCCCCACCTCCCGTAAGACCTCGAGAATATCACCCCTGCGAGAACTTTGGCTAAATCGCTTGAATCTGAAGTTAGAAATTAAATAGCGTGGATATAATTTACAGTAGCCTGATCCCGAAAACGAGGCTTAATATTCGTATTTACGGAAATAATTATAGAAGACTTACTTTCTCAGAAGACTTCCGGAAGAAATCTTAAATTACGATATTATAAGATTAAAAAATAATTAATATAAAAAGATTCTTCAAGAGATTTCAGAATAGATACGTTGAATCTTATAATAAATCTTTTTTTGTAAATGATACTTATGGTATTCTTGTTATCTAACTAGCCTATATAGATTATTACGAAAAACCCCCTATCGACCTCAATGTATTGATTCATTTTCCCTTCGTATAAAGTATACCCTATTTTCTATTTTAAACGAAGATTGATAGAGAAGTCGTGAAGCTAGATCTAGCCTAAACTTAATTTAGATAGTCTCTTAGACTTTAATAATAGCTGTCTTTCGATATTTGATTATCATTAGAGGCTATTAAAGTTACTTCTACTTATGAAATAAGTTACTTATTTACCCCTCTAGCTCTATATTAGCCCTATAATAAGTAGAAAAAAAACGACTTCTAAGTTACTTCTCTAAAGGAGCAATAATACTTTATAAGCTACTTATTTCATATTCTATTATACGCTCTAGAGTAGCCTTCTACACATATAACACGCTATTATTATCAAGTTTAATTCTATAGACGTTATAGCTAGAAAGAAGTTTAAACGCGTCTTAATAGACGTCTATATTAGCTATCTACTTATTAAGAAGATAATTAAGACTTTAAACAGTAGCGATTCCAGCCCGTCTAATTTAGAGACGGATTTCATAATGCAGATAGAAGTTATAATAACTGCGCTGAGGTATTGTCGTTGCAATAGCTTTAAGAGATATTTTATATTAGTAATTTAGACTCGCTTAGCGAGGTACCCTATGGCCAGCCCTACACTCGTTCCTCGCTTCGAGGACCAATCATATCGCAAGCTCATTACGGCATACTGCGTGAGGCCACTAAGACTCTATTAGAAGGCGTTCTTCGATCGTTTCTATTCGCTAAGACTCTATATCGAATATAGTTAATACGATATTATTACTACGAGACTATTTAAGAAGAAGAAGAAATAGTTATTATTTATAAGTCGAAATAGATGAGATACTATTAAAGAACTAATAGCTTATTATATTTCTACTTATTATAAGTAGAAGTAACTTTAATAGTTATTACGAGCGTATTCTTAATATACTACTTAGCTCTATAACTAGCGAGCCTTAGCGAAGACATTCTCTATTATATTATATCTTCTTTCTATTACGAGCGTATTCTTAATATATTACTTAATTCTATAACTAGCGAGCCTTAGCGAAGATATCTTCTATTATATTATATCTTCTTTTTATATATATAATTCGATAGTCTTATTATTCTCGTTCTATCTTACTTATACTAATATCGTATTTATATTAATTCTAATACTTTTTATCTATATAGTTCGATATCTTAGTTATCTTATTTAATATATCTATATTAATATTATATCTATATCGATTTTAATACTATAATTAAGATTAACTTATTTATTTTATTTATATTAATAAATAAATTTAAAGAAATACGCTAATAGAGACTTTAATAAGAAATTAAATTAAGTTATTATATCTCTAGATAAATCTATTAAATAGATAAATTAATTTTAAAGAGTTTAAATAAGATAGTAAAATAATTTTAATAAATAGTAGTTAAGAAATAAATAAGATATTAAACTATTTATATAACTAGCGAATCGAAAGAAATAGCTAATATTATTCTCTATTTTTATATTTAAAATATATATTAATAATATTACTTATAACTTTATATATTATAATATCTAGAATTTTAATAAGATCTTAATTAGATAAGAAATAGTCGAGTTATAGTTAATTTAAGATATTATTCTTCGAAACTTTCTTATATATAACTTCTCTATAAGATAAAAAACTCTTTAAGCGAAGTAGATATACTTAAAAAACTACTATTTAAAACGCTTATAATCTTCTTAACGTTTTAAATAATTAAGAAATAAATATATTAAACTCTTATAAAGAAATAATCTTATCTTAGACTTTATAGTAAAAAAATTTATTCTTAATATCGAATAATTTCGATACGCTTTTAAGAAACTTTATTATTCTCTAGTATATCTAATATTCTTAATATTTATTCTTTCGAAATATTTAAACTCCTCTTTACTTTATTTTAAATCTTTTTTTCTTCTTTTTTATAATAAAGTCTAATATTAAAAGAATAAATTAAATTAAGATCTTACTTAAGTAAATTAAATTTCGATAAATATTAATTCTATTAGATAATATAGCTGACGAGTTTAACTTAATAGAAATACTTAAAGATATTATTAATATTTTATAATTATAATATTAATTTAAATATTAATTTAACGAATTTATAATTATACTAAATAAGATTTATTAGAAGCGAGATAATTTCTAAGAGATTATTACTCGATATTATATCGTTATAATAAAAAAGAATCTAATTATAAATAATTTATTTTAGATTTATAGAATAATCGAGAAGATAAATTAATTAATTTAAGACTTTTAGAAGAATATAACTTCTCTATAATAAAAAGTTAATAATCTTAATTTATAATTTATAAAAGACTTATAGCTATTCTTAATTAAGAAGAAATATATATCTAAATAATTAAAAGAAAAATTAGTTAAGATCTTAAATCTACCTTTATTTATTAACGATATTAATTTTATTTAAAACGACTAATTCTTTAGAATAGAATAGAAATTTAAAATTAATAGTAATTATTATTTTATTAAGAACTTTAAGATAATCTATATAGTCTTATAACTCGATAATAAAACTATATAATATATAATATATAAAAGACTTCGAAACTTTATTAACTTATATTAATCTTTTAATAAAATTATAAATAAATAAATTAATATTTATAAGAACTTAGATCGATGTAGTAATATATTATATAATATATATACTTTATAATAAAAGACTTAATTCTTTATCGATTTCTATTTAAATCTTATTTAATTAGATATTATTCTTAATATTAAAAAAACTTAAATATTAAAAAATTATCTTTTTAAGAAATTAAGAAAGAAATTAAGAAAGTTATAGTAGATTATAGAAAGTTTTATTATTTTAAAGATTATAAAAAAATATTTTTAAAAGCTAGATAACTTATAACGTACTAATTATAAGAATTTTAAATTTATAAAAACTATTATTAAATTAATTATAATACGAATATCGACGATAATATCTATAATTAATATATATTTTATACTTATTATTAAATTCAATTTAAGTATAATTACTACGCTTTTAAATATTACGATTAATTTAAAATTAAGAGAATTAATATACTATAACTATAATAAGAAAAACTACTATCGAAAGAACTATATAATAACTATTTAAATTGAGACTAATAAAAAGATCTTTAAAAAAATATAATTTCACGCGATAGAAATAGATGAAGAATTTGAAATTAATAATATCGATACTATAAGTAATGACGATTCTTCTTTAAATTTAAAAAATAAATAACCTCTTTTAAAGTTATAATAAGAGATACTTATAAAATATACTTAGTAAATACTTTTAATAACGCTCTAGCACATTATCTTTTTATATATAAATTACGCTTTTCTTATAAGAAAGAATTTATTTATTTAAGAACTCTCTTATAGATAGTAAATATATCGATACTTATATAGTTATAAACGAGTTTCTAGTCTTAATAATATATAAGACCTTATATTTAAAATTACTTCTACTATTATAATTTAAATTATTAAGAAATTATAATAGCTAGATCGTAAAACGACTAATTATATACTATTTACTTTCTACGATAATAATAAAAGACTATTAAAAAAAAAAAAATCTAATACTAATTATACTATTAAAATACGATATAATAATTAAAAAATCTTAAATAAATAAATACGAGGTAATTCTTAATATATTATAAAATAAGATACTCTTTTTACTTAGTTAATATAATTATAATAATAATTAGATATTAATAATAAACGAACTTTTTTTTCTATTAACTTCGAAGCTTTAATTACTTATATTATCTATCTCTCTATCTATTATATTAAAATAATAAAACTATTTTCTACTTATCTATAATAACGAGATTAATTTAAATATCTTCTTATTAAATAAAAATAAGAATAATAAGAAGTCTAAGTTTATTAATATCGCTAAGATTAATATAATAGCCTACTATTAATTAATCTATAAAAAGATAATAAACTATTTATATTAATAATAAATGAGATTTATAATAACTTATTAATATTATATATATCTCTTACTATATAGATAGCTCGCGAACCTTATATATTAATTAATAAACTCTATTTTTATAACTTAGAAAAGAAATATAAAAGATATTATAATTCTAATTATTCTATTTAAATTAATAATATTAATAAGATTAATTCTAAAAAGATAAAACGTAAGTTATCTTTAGAGTATTACGACTATCTAAATATTTTTAATAGAATTAAGATAAATATATTTCTCTTATATTATCTTTATAATTATAAATTAAAATTTAATAATAATTTCGATAAAACGAAACTTTCGAAAAGTAAGATCTATTTAATATTAAAATATAAATTAAAATAGATAAAGAAGTATCTAGATAAATATCTAAAGAAGGAATTTATAATATTAAGTTATATATTATTCGCCTTATCTATTCTATTCGCGGAAAAGCTAAATAGAGAGTTATATTTTTATATAAACTATCGAAAGCTAAACGCTATTATTAAAAGAAATCAATACTTAATCTTATTAAAAGACGAGGTTTTAATAAGAATTTAGAAATATAAATATCTTACTTAATTAGATATTATAGCCGCGTTTAATAAACTATATATATATTTCGATAGTAAGAATTTTATTACTTTTATTATCTCTCTTAGAGTATATAAATATTAAATTCTTCTCTTTAATTTAATTAACGGTCTAGCTATATATTAATAATATATAAATAATATTCTATTTAAATATCTAAACGATTTCTACTAAATCTATCTCGATAATATATTTATTTATAGTAAGATAAAAAAGAAATACGTCTAATACGTTAGATAAATTCTTTAAAAATTAAAAGATATCGATCTTTAGATAAATATTCTTAAGTGTAAATTCTATATCTAGAAAACTAAATTTCTAGATTTATTAATATCTATAGACGGGTTATAAATAAATTCTATTAAAATTTAGAGCGTCTATAGCTTAATTCGATTCGAGAGCCCTTAATTAATTACGTTATATTATTCTATCGATATCTTATTCGCTTAAATACGAATTCGAAAATCGCTATTATTTATTCCTGCGCTTATAAATATAATTTTCGCTATATTATATCGATTTCCTCTCGGCTAAGCTTTCTATATACGTCTATATTCTAGCTAGCGATATCGCTATAGCGTAAATATAAAGAGCTACTATTGTCCTCAATACCTCTTATAGAGAAAAATACGATACTGAAATTCCCGGATACGATTATTTCTTTACTACTTTTATTATTTTTCAAGCGTTAAGCGTGTATATATACTCATTTTTTCTATCTTTTTACTTATTAATTATGAAATATAATTTAATAAAGAAGAGAAGTAGTATTATAAGTATATTCTTAATATACTTCTTAGCCCTATAACTAGCGAGCCTTAACGAAGATATCTTCTATTATATTATATCTTCTTTTTATCTATATAGTTCGATATCTTAGTTATCTTATTTAATATATCTATATTAATATTACATCTATATCGATTCTAATAGTCTCTATTGTTATTATTATCATTTCTTCTTTCACTTAAGTATTCGTAGTTGGAAATGTAAATCGTATATTATATTATACTAGATCTAATATAATAAAAGTTAGTCATATAAAATCTCGTATATTACTTATTATAAGATATCTTAGAGATACTTATAGAGTTACTAGCGTAGACTTAATATCGTATATATATATATCTATAGATTATATAGATAATTAATTTCTTTTACGAAGATTATTATCGAAAGTTTTAAATATTAGAGTTAGAGCTTTAAAACTCTTAGTATTCTTAGTAAATATCTTAAATATCTTAAATATTAATACTTTATATAATAGCGATATTAATACTATATATATAAAGTATATATATATAAAGTATATATATATAAAGTATATATATATAAAGTATATATATATAAAGTATATATATATAAAGTATATAGTAGCGATATTACTATATATATACGAGGTATATAATTACGATATTACTATATATATAGTAATAATAATAATATAATATTATATATACTTACGCTAATAAGAATATTATAAGAAATAAAGAATAGAAGAAGAATATAAAGCTTTTTAGTATATATTTAATATATATTTAATATAGTAAATAGATATCTTTCTATTACTCTTTAATCTTAAATAATATTTAATACTTAGAGTATTAATTATAACGACGAAATTAGATTATAAATACTCGCTTTAGTCGAAGCTAAAATTAGATAAAGCGATATATAACTCGAAACGATATATCTAAGACTTAAAAGAAGATCGAAAAGCGATAGATCTATTATTAAAAGTATAAATTATTATAGAAGAGAATTTAGAAGTGGATAGAGCGTATATCTAGATATATTATCGAAGTTATTTATTTATAAGATAATAATAAGTATCGAAAGAGTCGTAAAGAAGAAGATAAGCGACTTTATAATTTAGTTAATCGAGTAAATTAGTATATACGTAATTATATAAAATATCGTATATAGATTATAAAGCTATTTAAGAAATTTGCTAAAATATTAGAAATATTAAGAATATTAAGAGTTTTAGCGTATATTTAGAACTTTCGATAATAATCTCCGTATATTATATATATATATAAGTTAAATTATAATAATTTCTTAATATTACTCGTTCGCTAATATAAGATATATATTATAAATTATATACGATTTTAAAAAACGTTGAACGCTTAGTAGCCTCAGCCGTTTAGTTATATTTATCGATGTAATTTTCACTTCGAATATTTTGCACATCTTATTAAGGAAGTTCGGTGAATTGAAATTCGATTCTAGCGGGCTTTCCACGTTCTCTATACCGTTTCTTGACACCGAAACACCTCAATACAATACCGTATTACACTCAAGCGTCGCCAGACATCCTTCGATTCGTGCCATCACAATGCTTTGCTCACCAACCTCGTGGCCCAGCTTCAGCCTCATCTTATTCGTCTCCCTCTCCTTTACCACGACCGTCCTCGGAGTCAATAAAGAGCGATCGCTCTCAGAGCTGTCTTCTGCTACCAACCTCACAGCCGCAATACCCTTCTACTCTCTACCAACCACATACCCGCTCTCCCTGACACCGCAGAACCCGACCATCGAGAACCAGATCCGTGAAACGCTCGCGCACTACCCGCTCGCGATCGACGGCAAGAACTTCGCCGCCCTAGACCTCGTCTTCACCCAACATGTTGTCGCCAATTACTCCGAACCCTTGGGCGTCCTGACGGGTCTGCCTGCGGTTGTGTCGGCGCTGGAATCGAGCTTGTCGCCGGTCGGAACGCAGCATGCATTTAGTACGCAGGTCATTGAGATCTTGGCGGGTGAGGTTGAGGCGAGGAGTTTGACGTATTATACCGCGTCACATTTTGGGCAGGGGGACTACTATGGTCAGGTAAGCTGTCTGAAGAGTTCATATTACGTGCGTTCGTTCGTTCGCTCGCTATGCCTGGGACACGTTTTTTCTCTATTCGGGAGTTGTCGGATGGGACTAGTGAGGCAATGTATTGTACCTGGGATATGTATGAAGAGTCTTTGAGATTGACACTGATATTCGCCGGAAAGGTGCTCTACGCCTATGGCCAATACCAGGATGACTGGATCAAGATCTGCTGCCCAGAAGTGTGGAGGATCAAGACTCGCACGCTGGTCTACATGGTATGTTTTACGTCACACCGAAATTAGCTAGCTTCGTGGTAGTCCAGGCGGCCGAACGTGTTCTCTGATCATTCATAGGGCCCGTTGATCGGCAACTTGTCGATATTCACATAAAAAAGTCCACCAAAAGGCTACTACTGTCATAGGTGGCCGCTACATCCAAGTTTACTGGAAGACATTTGGCAATTATAGCACCTACTTTACAACACAGGATGATGTCAAATCTAGTTAGTATTGCTGTTGTCGCAATTCTTATGCTCGCAGCCTTGATCCCTCAAAAGGCTACGTGACGGGTCTCTTCAGGGTAGGTCTGACGTCTCTGTCAGCAATAGGTAGTATAATTCATGCTATGGAGTCCTCTGAGCTTGCTATGCAAAAAACAGAGGGTGAAAAATCCGGTCCCGCCTGCCCCCTGATGCATACACAATCCACCAATTTTGTGTCCCTTTTCATCATTTATCAAGGTGCGCACTATGTCTTAACTTCTCAAAATTCCCAACAAAGTCTTGCTCCTTATCGTCGACACAATCCCCAACGGCGACCTCGAAAACTTCACTTCGAGCTGTAGGACCATTCGCAATCTCGCCAGTGACGTCTTGTGCAAACACAGGGAAAGGACACAGACCTACGGGACGCTCACAAGCGGCGACTCAACCATAACAAGGGAGGGTACAATCGGGACTCGTCCAACGGTTGTGCTTCGCGATCTTCTCACCAATGATACACCGTGTAATCTCACCAGTTCACACTCCAGCGACCAGGAGTATGACAATGTAGAATAGGGGGACCGCAGTCAGGCTTATCCGTCCCGAAAATCTGAGTAAATCCAGCTCTTCGAGACGAGTATCACGAGTATTTTAAACAGCAAGTAGTAAAAAAACCACATCCATTAAATACAACACCTATAGATTTCCAAAACACCACCCAGAACGCTGACTCCAAGAACCCCGCTCACCTAAGCACGACGAGCCGCCCAGAGAACAATGCGTACGTCCTTCTCAACGCGTGGAGGACGCTCCTGTCCCCCCACCTGATCTCGCCGAGACCTACGCGTCACAGCCCGCTCCCAAGCACTCACAGCGTGCACGCCCATCATTCGGGAAACGTCGCGTCTCACAGTCCGCCTAATCCCGCGCTGGTGAAGCGACGGAGAGCGCTCTCGCTCGCGCATCTCCTTCTCATGACTCGTCGTAGAAAGTTCCCAGGCCCGAATGGCCGCCAAGCCTTGCTCCCGGTCACGGGCGCGCTGGGCGGAGAGGAGGAGAGTTTTGGCTTGGATGGGCTGGGGTCTCGCATTCTTTTTGTCGGGTTTCGTCTCCTGTAGGATACAAGTCCGTGAGACGAAGCTGTTGTCTTCGATCCTCGACTGATGATCCTGGTCAGAATTTGTATCATCTCTATCATCTGCAACACGACGTTGCCCCTTCATCTGTTCATGCCCCTGCTCAACCTGACTTCCACACGCGTCTTTCTTACTGATGGATCCAACGAAGCGCTTTGCAGCTGTCTTCGCGACCGCGAAGAGGCTTCCGCGAAGCTCAAGGCCGCGATTATGAGCAAGGCCGCAAGAGCTTCCTCGTCCGGACGAATGTCGGTCGGGTTGTGAGACATGTTTGGGGGATGCTGAGGTGGAAGATGAGTTGTATTATTCCTTCTGAGTGGCGTCTGCAGGATGAGAAAACGCAAGAGGGATATGGATAGATATAGACCAGTGAATCGATGGGGCAGAGACAAAGGAACGATTCAGACAAAGAAATTGTTCACGCAAAGACATTTTCTGCTCAATGAGACGAACCAGTTGCGCTGAAGGGATGCTCTGGAGGCGTTCGTTGTCCTACACCACAACTGATAGTGCCGTAAAAGTTTTGACAAAAATCCGACCACAACTTCTCATCGCCCACATGTTGGCAAAAGACCGCAACAAGTGCGCACCGGTTAGCTATCGCATCCAGGTCACCCTTCGTCGTGCCTTTGATCCAAGTCGGGCAGTGAACAAAGGGAAGGAATCTCTTGTAAATATATCAAGAGACACTATCTGAAAGCCAATGCCCTTCTGCATCGTCGTCCTCGTCATAGACCCACCTTCGCACCTAATACCCAGACTTTCCCGGTATCACGCCGTAGCAAGGCCCACCCTTCCCAAACATCTTCCGCAAGTCCTCAACGATAGCCTCCGGCCTCTCCCACGCCGCGAAATGACCACCCTTCTCATGCTCACTTTGGAAAACCACTGGACCGAGCGTCTGCGCCCAAGTCTTCGGCACGACGGTGATCTCTCTCGGAAAATGTGCAACGCCCAATTTAACATGCGGAATCCATCCGCGCAGCGTGGGTGTCGAAATGCTCGAGAAGGGTTCAGGGTGGGTAGCTTCGTAATAGATCCGGACACTCGCTGCGGGTCCGGCTTTCGAAAACCAGTAGATCGATACCCATGTCAGAATCTCGTCGTCGGTCCACCGGTAGCCGTCGGTCCAGTCGTGCAGCTTTTCGAAAATCCAGGCCAGGAGGGCGGTGGGGCTGTCAGCGAGTGCGTAGCCGACGGTCTGGGGTTTGGTGCTCTGAAGGAGGTTGTATCCATAACCCTCATTCATGAACCATGCTGATCTCTCGTGTCCCGCTTTTTCGCGAGCGTTGTACGGGGATATGGCGTGCTGGAGGGCCAGGAGCGGTTGTTGAGCGAGTTTTGGGGCTTGTCCGAGGACCAGGTTGATGTGGGACGCTTTGCAATGGTCGGGGTATTGCAGGCCGATCGCTCGCGTCACTGAAAATCCCCAGTCTCCGCCTTGTGTGACTATCAAAATATCAGGTATGATGTACCGGACAGTCAGAGGGCAGCCTACCATATTGATCGTACCCAAGCTGAAGCATCAGCTTGTGACATGTTTCGGCGTACTTCGTGAGTGTAAACCCTTTCTTGTTGATGCCGTCGGAAAACCCGAACTGAAGGTTTAGCTCAGCTTCCCTCCTTAATGCTGAACGGGAATTTACGATGGCGGAGTGGTTTGCCGGCAGGGTCATTTGTTTGACGAATCCGTACTTACATTGGGTAGTGAGGGCGCTACGAGATGGAATCCAGGGGCATTTCCGTCTCCGTTGAGGAAAGGCAATAACTTCCTTACCTCAATAAATGATCCTGGCCCTAATAGCGTCCGTCAATTGAAGCTGGCAAAACCGAGAAGGAGACGGCGTAAAAGCTCCTGTGGCAATACCTACATCCATGAGAAAACAAAAGTGGAATAGCTCCTCTCTTGGTACATGGTTGATGAACGACTCGAAGTCACTCTCGTTAGCCAACAGCAATGTCAAACAGTGTTCGAGGAGGATGCCTTACAATGAATATCAAGATCGCCGAAACCGTCAACGTCCAGCTTGGTTTGGTAATTTGGCAATTCATTCAACGTCGCTTCCGCTTTCCTCCAATCGAAGCCTTCTTTCCAGTAGTTCGCAAGTCGACGTATATCAGCAACGGGCGCACCAAATTGCCAGACATCCTGGTCCGCGTACTCAAGCTGATCAGGGAACTTGGCAGTTGAGAGACGTTGCTTCAAGTCCTTGAGTACCTCATCTGATACTGAGATTTGGTATGGTTCTGGCACCATGGTCACTCTTCATTACTTGGAAGGGCGGTCGGTTCCTAAAGTCAACATTCCACTGGAGACGACTTCTTCTTTCTTTAAACGAAGCTTCGTAGATGTATGACTCACGCGGGTATTATTAATCAAAAGATTTCCATCAGAGCAACAGGGGCCATCGCAACCCCTGTGAATCATGTCCATCTCCCGCAAAACTCTTGGCGGACAAAGATACAAGTAATAAGCAAGTACTGTAAAGCACGTATCAAACGGTATGGACTGTTCGTCAAGAAACACCTATAACGACGTAACTTTGCGTATGGATCGCTCGATCACCTACTGACGTTCTTAGTAGAGCAGATATGACTGAGGTACTCTGTACGTACTCGTGCCGCGCTCCAAGTGAGGAAAGCTGAAAATCATCTCGGTCGTCTAGGTCACGTGATGACTGACAGATGTCTTGGCACTCGACTCTCCGCCCTCCCTTCACACCCTCAACGACCAATTGCATCCCCAACCCCGGCCAACCATGGGCTGGCTCTGGGGCAAGTCCGACCCTCCCAAATCCTCCGACAGTGACCCCCTCCGCGACCTCGACCCCAGCCTACGGGACTTCCTCTCCAAAGAATCCCCCGTAAAATACACGCCCGCTCCACCTCCCCCAGCTCCGCCTCCGGAAACCACCACCCCTGCGTCCGCCACCAAAACAGAACCCTCCTCCACCCCCGTCGTCCCCCCCGAATCCCTCTACCCCGACGGCCGCTACGCCCACCTCTGGACGACCTACAAGTCCCTCTCGGCCATCGAAGCCGAATCGAAATCCGACCAAGAGAAACTCCTCGACATACTCGAAGGCTACAAAGAGCGAAAAGCGCAAATAGGGCGGGCGGCGGTGGAGAACTGCGTCGAGGAGCAGTTGGCCGTGAACGATTGCTACGACACGGGGCGGTGGAGGGACAAATTGATGATGTGCAGGGGGGAAAACCGGGCGTTTGAAAGATGTTACATCATGCAATCGGTATGCCCTGCACCTCTCCATCAACGGACTGTTCAAAAGAGAAAAACCCCGGGCTGGGTGATAGAACGCTAATACTCGCTCGTCCAGCGCTTCCTCAAAGCCCTCGGCTACCTCTCCACCTACTCGCGGCCCGAATCCGTCGACGAAGCCATCCAGATGCACGCCGACACCCTCTACCACCGCATGCTGGCGCAGGAAGCCGCCGCCGCCGAAGCCAAAGCCGCCGGCCTGCCCGAACCCCAATTCGCCCCCATCCTCGCCTCGGTGTCGCGATCCACAACGCCTGCCGCGGGACCAACGACTCCGGCTCCATCACCAGCACCAGCAGCGGCGGCGAAGAAAGACGACCTGCCGCCCCTGATGCCGGAAACGCAAGCGCTGCTGACGGCGGAGACGCAGGCTGCGTTGAGGCAGCGGTTGAAGGGTATGACGCCGACGGAGAGGGAGTTGGAGGAGAAGGGGCTGGTGATGGACGCGAAGGCGGCGAGGGAGACGGGGAGGCAGGTGTCGGATATTATTGGGCTGAGGAAGAGCAGGAGAGAGGAGGGGAAGGCGACGGTGGGTGATACCATTAGTGGGTGGTTTGGGTGGTAGATGATCTACGGACAATCTTAGCACTAAAATCATGCATTAAGGGCATGTTATAATGGTATGCTGGGGCTCATTGATAGCCTAAGCAAAACGGGCGCTCCATACATGATAATATGTGTGCCATTTTAGGCATTTCATATGTGTGTTTCTGAGCTTGGCTCATAGACCAGCTCGTGTATCATTACATGGGATCTCAAATATGATTACCCTCACCATAAAACGCCCGCTCAATGCACCACTCATAATGCTGAAGAGATTCATCAAGGCCATCAGGGCCAGGCTCCCTGCTGTTGCTGCGATTGCCCCGGCCTCGGGAAGATAGGAACAGTGCCTAATTGCTCGAATCCGCCCATCGTGCCCTGACCCGCCTGCCAGCCTTGTCCTGTTTGCTGATTTATAAAGACGCTCTGCCGGAACGGATTGGTACCGGTCTGGTTGGGCACTAATGGTGATGCTGCAGGTGGAGATGCGGTGCGCGCGAAAGGGTTCGTCCCTGTTCGATGAGGCGTGACTGGATTATTTGGAGATGGTTGTTGTTGAGGTTGGGGCGCAGGTTGCGAGGTGAAGGGGATGTTTTGCTGTAGTTGGGGTGGTGGCGAAGTGAATGGTGATCCTTGTGCAGGCGGCTGAGATGCGAATGGAGAATTTTGCATCTGGCCCGTGGGTTGATTGGAGATGCTACGGGCGAAAGGATTGGTGGATTGATGTTGTAATGGTGAGGCAACAGGTCCAGCATTCTGGTAGGAAGAGTTCGAAACTCCTGTGGGTTGGGGCATCATAGATTGTCGGAACGGGTTTGACAATCCTGTCTGTTGTGGGGCAAACGATTGCGGCGTTGTAAAGGATCGCTGCGGAGGACCAAAGGAGGGTTCACCTGTATTGAACTGCTGTTGAGATGTTGGAAACTGCGAGGTACTGTTCTGTGGTGCGCTTGAGAAGAGGTCCTGCTGTTGTGCGAATGGCTGCTGGCTGTAACCGCCGAAGCCGGCTTCACTAAAATTCTGCTGCACAGCCTGTTGTGCTTGAGGTTGCCCAAATGGGTTTGCACTGCCGGAATTCCCGCCGTTTTGTGGTTGCGGCTGCTGCCCGGTGTGTGCAAAGAAGTTATGTTGTGGAACAGTAGTTCCCGTCTGCTGTGGTATTGCCTGCTGTTGTTGGTACTGAGGTCCCGTTTGGAAGTTGAGCATTTGCTGCTGAGGCGTTGAAGCCATAGGTTGTTGATTCTGCTCGATTGAATCGAAGAAGTCTATCAAATCCGGAGCCGGACCTTTCGCCTCTGGTTTTGCTGGAGCTGGCTGTGATGCAAGTTTCAGCTCGGGGAGCGCTTTGCTTGCTCCACCTTTGTTCAATGAAAGTTTCGAAAACCCATCCACAGGCTCTGACGCCCCATTGCTTGTGCTCTTCTTCCCCTTCTTCGCATCTTGCTGTGCCAGATACTGCCGTCTGTTGATCTCAAAATCTGGATCTTTGAGGTATTCTTCCAGAGAAGAAGTCAGGCTGGTCGGAGCGTGTTTAAGCTTCGGAATCTCTAGTCGTGTTGCATTCTCATACTGTCTAGCTGTGCTCAAGAATTCCACGACCAGGTTGGTCTGCTTAGTGAACGTCTTGTATATAGCTAGAGCTCTTTCTGCATCGTATTTGGACATTTCAAAGTAATGCTCTGACCGGCCTACGTTAGCCAGCAATTCGTCGCTTTGATTACGAAGGTTCGTACCGAGAACATTGATCGTCCCTTCGTTCATAACGCCGTAGAGTATCAAGAGATCCATAGTCAGCAAACGAAACGCGCATACGGTGATCTCATTTTCCGCCTCCGTATTAAGGAGCTATCAAGGCGGTCAGTGTCCCTCTGTCGATGTACCGAGACTCGAACAAGTAGCACCCACATCACATTGCAGCAGCTTTGAAATTTGACTCTGCACAGCTTCCGTCTCCCTCAGTAGACCCTTGTCTATGGTCTGTCTCTTTAATCGAGTAGGACCTTCCCTGACCCAATCTATTCTGGTATCTTTGTACGCCTTTGCTCGAGCCAGTAGATAGGTATAGTAATGCCGGATATTGGTTCCCTGGACCTGCACTAACCTCTCACACCCATTAGCACAGTCTCAAGTCGTAGGATTCTTGTGAGGGAAAGCCCCATCTCTTTACAAACATGTAGACCCACATTCTGTCGGCCCCCGTGCAGATACCATCTTATACTCCTTAGACGTACCATCTGAGAAATTGCTTATGGCAAGCTTCGAAGGCGACTCCGCTACGTATTTCAGCGTCACGTTGGGTTCCCCTTCTCGTACCATGAGATGCACTATGATTAGTGATTTGAAGACTATTGTCCATGTTGAATCTCTGAGGCGGTTCTGTAGGGCTCGAAAGATCTCGGCGACTCCGGCTTCTCCAGCGTGGGTTGCGACTAGGATATGTTCGACATATTTGGCCTTGGGTGGGGCGAGCTATCTCTAGAGGTCAACAAAGGGATCGCGGCACTGCGTGACGGGTCTTCTCGCCTTGATCTTCGTCCCGCCTTTGACCGACTTTTCGAAAGATCCAGACATGGCAGATGGGCACCCGTCGCAACGACAAGTGCGGGCTTGGCTGTTTGCAGCAAGACTGCTAGTCTTGGAGGTGGAGTTGGAAGGCTTTCGGGCATTCCACCGAAGCTATCGCGAAAGCCCCGGTAACGGGGTCATGCTGTCGTCACTGTGAAGTTGTTTGCTAGGTCCGAGTGTACCTCCAGTGGAAGTTATCAGAAGCGCACGTGTTGGTGGCAGGGCGCTAGAGCAGGCGTATAGGGCCGTCGTCCTGGTGCGCTTGAACTATTTACCGTTGCATCAATTACAACGTGGCATCAACGAACTGTTAAAGTTGTGGCAACGAGAACGACTTCTCTTGTGTATGCTGATTCGGGGCCCAGCCTGCCGGATGACAATGGATGCTTGGCGCTGTCCCCGCGGATCTACTATTGTTTCTTCTACATATCTCTAAACTCCTTTGATTTCTCGGACAGGATAACACGCATTCTATATTATTTTCCGATACTCGAAGAGGTTTCAGTGTCAAATCTATGGAGGACGAGCTCAAATATGGAAGTATCTTCTGTTGTGTCGAATGGGCAGGCAGAGATGTTGCGTTGTTGTTACGTCCGTTCAGTCATGTAGAGACTATCGGTAGTCAGGAAATGATGGACTGTTGACAGCGCTGTGCTCAATCTGCCGCGCAGCAATCTTGACCCTCAGTATCGCTTGAGCTGAGCATCTAGTGCGCCTACGGCCATGATTCCAGATCTTACATAAGGCGGGAATAGGCAAGAGATGACGGAGATGTGATTGACCTTGGCCTTGAGAAAGAGGTTGACAAGGATATGCATTGCGTTATGTACATGGCGTGCTGGTGATAAAACTCTTGTGCAGGACTTGCACTTCAACGCCCCAAATCGCGGATGGAACGTGCAGTATGTAGTCCATGGTAGGACACCTTCCAGGTTTGAGGATCAGAAATGCCTTCATCGCGTCCGTGAAGTAACAAGGTGTGTGTGCCGAACGCCGATTTCATACTCCCTTTGTCACCAACAAGCAGCCACTCGAGCCCGGTGAAGGGAGAGCCGCATGCCAGATCAGAAGGAAGCTTGTCATATGGTACACTCTAGGCTTTCATCATCTGCAACAGGTATTAGCTTCATTGGTAATTCGTGGATGGGACATCGACTCACATGTTCAAAACTTGGAAGGATGTAGAAAGAAAAGATTCCTTCGTGCGGAGGAATTTTGGAACACGGGCAAAGATGCACTAGAGCTTGATTAGGAAATTAGCGTGTGCAGAAAACGTTGGAATACTTGGCACTGAGATTCTCACACACACCCCACCAAAAGTAGTACTGAGTAGATGAATCTTCTCCCATATCGCATTCTACCACCTTCCTCATCATATTTGAAGCTCCTGTATATCTCGCTTAGCCAATTGTCTTTTAGGGCCGGACGTTCACAGGCGGCTTTGGCATGAGGGCTTTCAGGTCTGGGAGCGGGAGTAGCTGCGCTTGGCTGACTGTTGCTGGGGCCCGGCTGGCTATCCTCAGCAATCGCTTGGGCACGGGAGGACGCCTTCTTAGGCCTCTTGGACTGTCTGGCCGGAGGGGAGGTCGGTAGGGGGGCCCTGACTGCGTCGATTGGGAGGCATTTCGAAACACTAAGGCAAAACACCAAGGATCGGCTAAGCGAGATATACAGGAGCTTCAAATATGATGAGGAAGGTGGTAGAATGCGATATGGGAGAAGATTCATCTATTCAGTACTACTTTTGGTGGGGTGTGTGTGAGAATCTCAGTGCCAAGTATTCCAACGTTTTCTGCACACGCTAAAATTAGCTCCCCACAGTTGCCAAGACAAATTTCCCGCGCTATTTACGAACGACAGACTTCTCAAACCCTTCCAGCAATAGTAGGAGCGTCGGACACAAAACTCACTCAACCGGCAACCCTGGATTTGACCTCGTTATCACGACGTAGCTCGGACTTTCAATGCTCTCTAAAAACAAAGATCTAGACACCAAAGTCAATCTAGTCAGAGCCATTGGTTGTCTCCACTAGCTTGACGAAAACCATCAACAGCTCTATGTCCACGCGAGCATGCCACAATGTCCGGTCTAGCTACGTGGAGGTGTCGAACTTCGTTCGACTGTCAAATACAGGGGTGTTTAAGGATGTACTATTTCGTCAGTCAAATGTCTCGCATCGATGCCTGTTAGAACGAGCTCAGCAGAGATGTCGCTCGCTGCACGAGTCTTCCTGTCTTCTTCACGAGAATGCAGTGGTGGGAAGTAGGCCACCATTTATTGACAAGTTTAAAAGATCCCGTATGTACCGGCCCTAGCCGTACCTTGCTCCGTACATTGATGCTTATCAACATCATTCATAGTAAGCCTTCCCAAAGCTGATAATAAGGTATGGAACATCTCAGAAGAATACGTAACTGGGTCTCCTGGAAGAGAAGTCGTGTTGCATGGTTACCTTGGTCCACGTTCCGACTTGTCCAAAAAGCTATCCTTTGTGACTCTTTTCGATACAGCGTATAAAAAACGAGTCCAGATCGTTGCAACCCCGTATTTTCCGAGAGAAGGAGATCAAGACGTTCATGAGAAGCTGAAGTCCATAAAGGCAAATACGCCAGTGGCTCTCAGGGGCTTCTTTGGGCCCAAACCGGGAAACCGCCAATCCCCATCAAGCAAATCAACATGGACACTTGATGATTTTGAACTCAAATTGTGCGATATAACAAGTCTCAATGACTTACCATCCGATTTTATTGTGACGCCTGATTCCGAGTTCTCCCCCGAGCAGCGCCACCTCCAGATCAGGACGAATCAGCACATTTCTGGCGCTCTCGGTCTTCGTGGCGATATTGCATACCTCTGTAGAGAAATATTCCATTCGAAGCTTGGGTTTCTTGAGGTGGAAACACCACTTCTATTCAAATCCACTTCTGAGGGTGCACGAGAATTCATCGTACCTACAAGGAGGAAAGGATTGGCATATGCATTACCCCAGAGTCCTCAGCAATTCAAGCAGATCCTCATGGCGAGTGGGATTCGAGAGTATTTCCAATTTGCTCGATGCTTTCGTGACGAGGACTTACGGGCTGATCGGCAGCCTGAATTTACTCAGGTAACAATGCCCATTGGGAAGTCATTAGCTGATGCAAGCTAACTTGGTATTATTCAGTTGGATATAGAGAAATCCTTCGCGGAAGCGGATGATGTGATAGCAGTCGTCGAAGAACTCATACGCACGGTTTGGAAACGCTTCCTAGATGTTGAGCTTCCGAAACCCTTCCCTCGCATGACCTATACACAAGCGATGTCGAGGTACGGTTCAGACAAGCCCGACTTGCGCATTCCGATACAGCCATTTTCCAGAATCGACCATCTCTTACCAGCCGATCTGGTTGGCAAGATAACGTCCTTGATGAAACCTATAGTCGAGGTAATGATAATTCCAGGTGAAGGCCCGACAGAGACTATCCGTGGTTTCATTCGTGGCTTCCTCGACTCCCCAGATAACAAACAATTCCTTGACAATCCTGCAGGGGGTCCTGGCATCTTCATCTACGACTCCGGCAAGCCCCTTCAGGGCCTGTCTGCCTTTGGCTTCGAAGCTGTCGAAGAACTAGAGAGGATGTTTGGCCTGCAGGATGGCTGTATAGTCATTCTACAAGCTCGCGAGAATGCTCCACTGAGTGGTGGATCTACAGCGCTAGGCGATATGCGCAACGCAATCTACAAAGCTCTCACCACCCTTTCACCACCCGGCTGGAAGGACTTCAGTCCAGTCTGGATCACCGACTTCCCACTTTTCTCACCTTCCAACTCCTCTGAACCTGGCCAAGGTGGTAACGCTGGTCTGGCATCTACCCATCACCCCTTTACCTCACCGAAAACGGCCAGGGACGTGGATCTGCTGCTAACAGACCCTTCCCAAGTTATTGGAGACCATTACGACCTGGTAATCAACGGAGAAGAGATTGGTGGAGGCAGCCGACGTATCCATCATGCCGAAATGCAGGAGTTCGTCATGCGTGATATCCTCAAGATGGACAACGAGCGTGTTGCGGAATTCTCCCATCTGCTGGAAGCTCTCAGGTCGGGCTGTCCGCCTCATGCTGGGATTGCACTAGGGTTTGACAGGCTGGTCGCTATGATCCATGCCAGTAGGACGGAGAAGAAGACTACTCTCAGGGATGTGATCGCTTTTCCCAAAAGCGGCAAGGGGGATGATCTCATGGTGAAGAGTCCAGGTCCAATGACTGAAGATGATCTTCAAACTTATCATCTGAAGCTGCGAGAGTAGGTTGTCTGTATGTGTATATATTATATGTAAAAATAATCACATTAGATAGAAATAACATATGTCAATCAATAAAAGAATATAACGTATTCTTCCTAGAACATTTTTTACTTGGGTGGCCGTAAGATTACTCGAAATGGTATCATAACGGAGTATTCTTTACCGGCATGGCGCATCGCAGGCCCAACCATTCTACAAACCCCCAACAATGGCACCCTCATCCACCATCACCGTTGATACTGTTCCCCTCACGCCCTCCGCCTTCGCACCTTTCGGCACCGTCCTGATCTCCCCACTCTCCTCCGCTACCACGACCCCACCAACCCCTCCGCCCCGCGGCTCCATCTCCGCAAACCAAGGCACCGCCCTCAAATTCCCCGACATAGCACCTGTCACATCCATTTACCATACCTCTCCGAGTGGTGCCCTCGCCAAGCCGTCTATGAGTCTCTTCTCCTGCTTCTCACGAGCTCTCCGCACATCCAATGGCCGGCAAATCTTCGACGTCAAAGTCCTAGAACGACATCCTTTCACTACGCAAACATTCATACCCCTCGCTACCTCCTCCCCCTCTTCCTCAGTCATCACCTCTACCACCAAATCCATCATCATTGTCGCACCCACCCTTCCCACCCCTCCTCCTCCCCCGCCTTCGCCCCCAAACCTAACGCCCTACTCTCCACAGCTTCAATCGAAACAAGGCGGGCCGCCCGATCTAAAGAATCTGAAGGCCTTTATGGCAGAGCCGGGTATGGGCGTCACGTATGGAGTGGGGACGTGGCATGCACCTATGGTTGTGGTGGGAGGGAGGGTGGATTTTGTGGTGGTGCAGCATGTGAGTGGGAGGGGGGACGAAGATTGTCAGGAAGTGGATGTGCAAGGGGTGGAGGTGGTGGTGGAAGGAGCAGAGAGGGCAAAGTTGTGACGTAGTTAAGGTCTGAAAGGAAGGAAGGGGGGAGGAGTCATGGTACGAAATATGGAGGAAAGATATCCGATGGTCGGCTGGAAGACGCACGACATCCCACTGAATGCTCTTGATATTCGAATATCTACACTCTAATGGCGGCCAACAATGGCCTCGTCTCAACTCTGCTGCCAACAAACACTTTGAAGCATCACATAAGTCCCATCGCAGTTTCGTCCTCCACCGCCTTCTGCACTATCGAAAGTCTCTCGAGTGACTGGACTAGCTCATCCGCTCCCGCGACTCCGAGTCGAGGCCAGCTCGGAGGAGTATGGTCGATACGTTTTTGAGGTACCGTTTTGGGAAGATCCTCGAAATCTGAGAACTCCTCGAGTGTTGCCGTCATTTCGGCGACTCACAGCGCCACATCCGCCAGGTGGATGACGGTCTAGAAGGCAAGGTCTTCCAAGCCTTCGGCTTGACAACGAAGGCCGATATGCTATGTCATCTCTATTCCCACCAGATGTGCTGAAATTATATGGACGTCGCAGAGGGCTAAGGTGATTTCTCCGAAATCACGCATGGGCGGCTTTCCTTGTACTTTATCCATCCGATATGGTGGTGGACGCTTGGTTTCACAGTGTTGAGATAGCGAACGAACGATCGTGACCAGAACCCAGGGTAGCAACCCTGAGTCGTCTACCCATCCGAAACCGTGGTGGACGCTTCTTTCTATGGCGAAGGTTCACTCGAACGAGCCGTAGTGTCAACAGGACCCGAGGTAGCATTAGTGACACGTCTGTCGATGGACATGAGCTGTTTGGGATGGTTGGACAAATAGTCATCAACACCGCCCAGTCGTCGGGCGCTAACTCTTCTTTCTCCATACTTTTCAGCTCGCGATAGCTTGGTTGGAGTCAGTGTGAAAATCAGAAACATTTCGAATACTTCCTTCCACAAGATTCATATACAGAGGGTTTCGAATCTGCTGCTTGCCTTGCGTGAGCGTTTTCCCAACTATCAAGCACCCTACGGAGACTTGCGAAACTCCTTCCAACGAAGAGGACTTCTCGATTCTACTATAATGAACCCATCATGTTCGTCCGTAGACATTCTGCATCGCTAAAACCCCATCTACTTTCGAGATCAGTTCAAGTTCCACACGAACAGTCGCGACTCACAAAGGTGAAGACGAAATTGAGGAGTATGTGTGCCAACTTTTGCACTAAAGGTACGGTCCCCGTTTCTGTGCACCAGGGCCACTTGCACATGATTTGAGACGCAAACGTACTGATGTGATTCATGGCTCCAGCTTTCCCTTCCCCTGATTCACAGGTGTTTGAGCCCTATTGGTCGTCGCCGCAGGTCCGAGCACAACCACAAAAGAACCTCATTGTAGCTCAGCATTCCCTTATGAACTTCTGGCATCCAAGTAGAGAAGATGCATTGATCTCTACTTCGCAACCATTCACTCTCCTACGCCGACCATGTACGAATTCGTCAACCAGATGACAACGATTTCGCACTTGGGCCTCATGTTCATTTAGGCAGCGTTGAGCGATTGGAGCCGGAAGGCTATGGCCGTGGTTGTGTGTACGACCAGATCTGGCAGGGCAAATGAGAAGAGTATGATCCATGAGAGGCATCTTGCAGTGTGCCAGTGATCAGCGACCTCTACAGTGGGGCTGGAGCATGTTTGATGTTCCCCGTGTTCCAAGGATGGTTGACCATGTCCCGGACGGGCCCGAACGAGGGAACGCTGATGGTCAATCCACTGTTGCATCTTTCTACGGCGTATTGTTTGCTGATGTCTTTTTTTGCACCGAGAGCGCAAGCTGTGACGCCAGTTGCCGGTCACTATAGCGCAGAGTTCTTGGACCCTGATTATTGGATGTTGAAGAACGCGTCTGGAATTACGAATGGTCTTCAAGGCGCAAATCCTGGTTACGCCTAAGAAATGAACCAAGTGCTACACCCGCAACTTGACCTGCAGAAGACGATGGTGCACATTCCCGACATCAAGGCTGGTGGCGCTGTTGTATGGCTATGTGACAGTGAGTGTCCCGTAATCCTTTCCTATTCACCAGACCACGCCAGCGCTGACTATCACTCTTCTAGCAATCCACGCTGTTGATAAAGTGCACATGGGCAAGTCCGATTCCAGCGTCATGTATATTCCAATCTGTCCGTCACTGAAGGAAACGCGGAGTATCTTCGTCGCCAGCGAGACACCTTGTTGCAAGGGTTGCCAGGTCCAGACTTCCCTGGCGACAATGGAGAGTCTGAGCACTTTGGCCGACCGACCGACATGTACCTAGGGCATTATGTGGCGATGGAAGGACTGCGGGCGATGGGAATGGAGAGACTGAGTTGCATGGATTGGGCAGAGACGCCTAGAGCGAGGAAGGTCATACAATTGGCGACTCGGCACCTGGTTTTGCTTGAAACGCATTGTTCCTGGAGTTGTTACTGCATGGTCGCATATGCTCATGACGAGATTATAAGCAGACTTTCCTGGAACATTTGGTTCAAGGTCGATACCAGTTTTCAACGAATCATACAATGGAGAGAATTTGCAGACATCGAATATGTGGAGGATTTTGTATTTGTCTACGCACATCGCCACTGTGTCCGGCGTTTCATTTCTGGACAATGTCGAGGTTAGTACTTTGTTGTGCTCGGGGTCTGCGTAGGTTTGAGTACCGTTGTCCATTTTAGTTGTTCTTGGTTTCGGACAATTGAACGCTAGTCGAATAGTAATAGATTTGATGTGCGAAGAATGTCTCTTACCCTGTGGTGTCTGGCGGATGGGTATGAAAGTGGTCTGAAGAACTATTAAAGAGCGAAGGTGGGTCGTTCTCATACATAGAATAGTCACACCGACTGGAACAAGTTTGTGAGGATGATCCATTGCACAACAAAGACTTCAGATTAAATACACACGTGCAGCTGTCCAAGACATGAGATTCTTTTAAGCGTTTCAGGTGGAGCACAGATGGAGATCCAGGTCTGGAGTAGATCTGAGACACCGACATATAAAGACGGGTAGCTGCTTGCTCTAGACTGAATCATAGAGGTCATGTCCTATCTCATTGGGGAGGGTGCAGAAGGTCCAAGCGATTCCAGCAACTCAGACTGGGGAAAGCTGGGATTACAGCTGAAACACGTCAAACGTATCTCTGCTTATTCGAAATCAGATACTCTCCAACAACAAAGCGTTCCAAAAGCTTTAACATGTCTGCTGCAGCTAGTAATGCTACTTACTAAGACGTCTTTAGATACTTGCATCACGTGGGTGTTTCTACCAATATGCACAGGCTCTACCCTACCCATGAAAGAGCGCTGATTGACGGATTATCAGGCTTCACAGAGTGGCTCGCTTTCATCAAAATACATATAAATCTTACTGAAGTCAATCCACAAGCCATTACACCAGGGCCAAGGCTCGCCTTGATTGCCACAGCACACGAGAAAGTTGTAAGCATTGTGATGCAACTGAGAGTGATAAAGAAGTTTTTCGAATAGATCTGGTCTGGTTATCAAGGCGGCACAAAAGGTCGAACCTTTTTGGGTGAGAGAAAGTAGCATCAAGAGAGAAGGAAGTCAACCGGGATTAGGCATGAGCAAGATGACATTATCCACGTCGAGAACAATTTCATTACCCTCTTCTAGTAACACTGCTTCAGTAGACAATATCACACTTGCCAGTCACTGTGCAGTTGACTCTGGCGTCTTTAATGTTGTCCCAGATGAGATTCTTTCATCGACACATGCTTTACAGTCAGCTTGTAGAATTCATCAGTAAACCATCGCGGCAAGACCAGGTAGTTGACTACTGCTGTATCGATAGTGTGGGCCGTTATAAGATTTACTACTGTTAGATAGTGTAAAGAGAATACTCGTTTGATATATTGAGAGCACAAATCATGTAGAAGTAGAGAGCAATATAGACATTGATGAATGGTCAACATCGTGATTGCTGTGGCACGTGACAGATTGGTCAACTCGGGAAACCTTCCCTATGAAGTTCTGGTTATCTATCCCGCCATGGCAACGTCTCTAAAACATGCTACGACACCTCCGGAGCCATCAGTGAAACCGAGCCTCCTCTAAGATGGCACCTTAGAGCATTTTTCAGAAGGGGACAGAGCTATTGAGCTCCAAAGTCTCCCGCGATGCAGCATCAAGAGGCCACGGAGACCTCTCCTCTGCTGGCAAACCCCACCGCTGCTTTGCCAGATCCTAGTCTCACTCCCAACAGTGTGCCTCCCAGCGAAATTGGGGCCACTGGGCATCCAAATGGAGACGCGAAGCCTGCGGAGGATGAGGAAAGCCAAACCAACGGCGAGGATCGAGGTCACCAATATGAAGGCATGCCAGATGTGAAAGCGAAGCTCTGGTACATCGTGCCAGCAATCGGGATTGGTGTAAGGCCTTCTTCATCGTTGCATGAATTCACGACCTGACATTCTCTAGATATTCCTTTCAGCTGCAGACCAGACCATTATCGTATCCTGTTATGGGAAAATTGGTAGCGATTTGAAGTCGTTGGAAAATACTTCATGGATTGCCACAGCGTGAGCGCCTTCCCACTCAGTACTCCAAGACCTCTTAAGTTTACAGCTGATGCTTTATGAGCATAGCTACTTCCTCACACTGAGCTCCTTCCAACCGCTGTACGGAAAGATGAGCGACATCTTCGGAAGAAAGTCCTGCCTTCTCTTCGGCTATGCGATCTTTGGCCTCGGTTGTCTCTGGTGTGGTTTAGCGAGGAACATGAACGAACTCATTGCTGCCAGAGTAAGATACACAATGGAGGGCTAGGTTTCGGCGGGGCTGAAATATGCCTTAAGGCCTTTGCAGGTATCGGTGGTGGAGGAATGACGACCGTTGTCTCGATCATACTGAGTGACATCGTACCGCTTCGAGAGAGAGGGACCTGGCAAGGGATAATCAACATCATCTATGCCTCAGGGGCTGGCTGCGGTGCACCACTCGGTACGTGTTCGCTGTCCTCCGATGGAAGCTGTATACTAACCCGTAGTAGGCGGTCTGTTGGCGGACCAAGTCAGTTGGCGATGGTATGTGGACCCCAGCTTCTCGATTGTCGTAGGCTAACACCACCAAGGGCTTTCCTGGCACAAGCACCAATGTGTGCTGCAGCTTTTCTCAGCGTTGCTCTTGTCTTAAAACTTCCCGAGCAAGAATCCTCGGACTGGAAGACCAAATTGCGGCGAATTGACTTCTTAGGCGCCTTCCTGCTCGTAGCAGCGATTTTCCTCCTGCTCCTTGGATTGGATCGAGGTTCAAATGACTCCTGGTCGGCCCCAATCACCATCACTTCGCTCTGTATCTCATTCCCATTGTTCCTTCTCTTTATAGTTGTCGAGCTCAAGCTGGCGGCCGAACCATTTGCGCCTGGACGCATCATCTTCAAAAGGAGCCTTGTGGCCTGCTACCTTTGCAATTTTTTCGCGTTCGGAGGATGGATGACAGTACTCTTCTATATTCCACTCTTCTACCAGGCCGTTGATGGGTTCTCTGCTACCCAAGCTGGGGTGAGGCTTCTACCAAATGTTGTCGCTGCCGTCTCGGGATCTCTTTCTGGTGGCCTCCTGATGCAGAGGACGGGAAAGTACTATTGGCTCACTGTTCTGGCATATTCAACCTCGACCTTCGGAACCCTCCTGATCATCCTGTGCACAGGATTGGTAGTCAACAATACGTATGGTATCTCGGTTGGACTCGTCATGGGTGGTTTCTGCCTTGGAATCGGAACCACCACTACCCTAATCGGGCTGATCGCCAATGCTGCACCAGAAGATCAGGCCATTGCGACAGCGTGCTCGTACTTATTCCGGTCTCTTGGTTCCGTTGTAGTCTTGTCTTTAACTGCCAGCGTCGTTCAGCAATCTTTAAAGAACCAACTGCGGGAACATCTAAGCGGAAATGACGCGGACGATATCGTGAAGAGAGTACGAGAGAGCTTGGACTATGTCAAGACTTTGGAGCCAGCAGTGCGAGAAGCTGTCCGGCAATGCTATGCCAGTTCGACGAGGAACGGGTTTACATTCTCACTGGGCATAGCTTGCTGTGCAATGTTGGCAAGCTGTAAGTCGAAGATGTGACATTGAGCTGGAATAGGAACTGACGCATAGAGTTTAGGGTTCATAAGGGAGAAGAGTCTTAGTCGATAAACTCGGGAACCTCCGAAATATCTATATATACGTAATGTTTCAATGAGGATCCAAGGATTTCTTACGATATTCATTCTCTCACGTGACGCCAAGTCTGTAAGGCTGTTGCGGTAGCAGCCAACACTTCACGCACAACTCAGCGACTTCCTGCCACATTCGAACCCATTAGCAGTATCATCTCCTGCTACAATGCTATGTGAAGTCCCAGCCTTACTTCCTATCAGCCCACTTGAGAAAGATGCATCTCAAAATTGGCTCCAGACCTCCCCACCGAACTCTACAAACATGGCAAGCGTGAACACGACTTCGGGCCCCCAGCTCAAGTCCAATCAGATCCAGCAGACCGTTAGCAGAGCAGTCGATCTCGTTCAATGCCCTCATCAGTCCACAGCATCGGACCCGCCTGCCGCAGCTACACTTGAAGTACCTCCAATCTACGATTCGAGTAATTTGATCAGAGTGCCGGCTCAATATTTACGAGTACCAACGGCTTTGCCCGAGCCGGCCGCTCTATTCTCAGAAGCAATCTTCTCTCTCCCGCTCAGACCCGACGTTGATTAAATCCTGCAACTCACACCTCTGACCCTTACCAATCCGTCGGACATCCTTGGGAGATACTCCGCGTACAGGATCCCAACAATCGTGTTACAGATCTTAATACCAAAGAAGGTAATATCGGGTTGTACAGATCCAGCTTGATACTCTCGCCGGATCATAACATCGGCATCACCGTCCTAGTAGCTAGTACTGAATCCGGTCCGGAAAGAACGATGCTTAAGAACTCACTCATTGATACCTTCCTGCCGGCAGTAGAACATGAAGCCCAACAGCAAGCCTCTAATCGCTTCTCCAGGGTCTATATTTCTCCTGGTAATTCTAGCAAAACTTCTTTTGCCATTGCAACGGACGACCGCCCTGGCCTCGGCCTCTTCAATGCAACCACCATAAACGGTACCCCGCTCCAGCTTATAGCAGAGTCTCAAGGCCTCGGAGGCGCGAACAAGACACTCAGTGTGCGGCTATACCCGACTGGGCTCAAGACCACCGCGACGACTGTAGACAAAAAAGGTATATATACGTCGCGAATGAGCTTCCGTGCCACGTTCGAGGCGCTGCCACAGTCATCTGGCATGGGATGGTGCCAAACCTGGGAATCAATAGACGGTAATACGTACGGGGGCGTAGGGACTGAGGAGTTCGTTTTCGGATTCTCAGAGAGAGGCAGTGTCGCGTATGTGGAGTGGAGGGCGCTGAGAGAAAGACTTATTAAAAGCGGCTGAGACAGAAAGGGAGAAAAAGGCACACCCTGCTGTGTGTCATTGAGATACTGCGCTGAACAAGAGTGTATGTCTATCTGTAGACACGTACTAGTACTCGTAGATACCCGTGCCCGTTACCTGGTAATGCACGGTCTTAAATCCGCTAAATCCGGGGGTGAGTCATGGGGGGTACCCTCCCAAAAACTCACCCCCGGATCTTACCCCCACTCCGTTACGCGGCGTGGGGCTTATAGAATTCGGGCAGACTTTATTCCACTGTATAACATTATCAATACAACTACGATTAATAAGATTCTTTAAGCTCTAGAAATCTTATCCTACGTTCTATAATTTGATTTTTCAATGTTTTTATATTACTGTTATGAAAGGACGAATTACTGAGTATATACGAGTACGTCTTCAAGCCCGCCGCAGGCCGCTCTGATCTTTAGCACAATGATTTGCTGGACCCAGTAACCATCCTTCTTACTACTCGATAACGCTTGTATGCTACTTTCTTATGACCATAAGAAATTGTTCCGTCAACAAGCAACGGCATCGTTACTTCGTTGTCAAACGCCGAAACAGAAGTCAGTATCTTTGTATGTGCTCTTGGTAACATCCCGATAGCGGCAGATGGCAACTCTCTCACGCCGATGATTGCGAGCCTTTGTACATAATGCATCTTGTTTTCATGAAGAGTCCAATTCCCCTTTCTGTGGAGTTATTTTCTTTGAAAGATAAAGCATGCGTGTAAATGGATGCACATCAATGAATTTTTCGTCATGCCGAGCTTAAAGAAAGAGTGTGCCGCACCCTTTAATTCGACCCCCTGGGGGAGGGTATCCCAAAAAGCACCTTACTCTCAAGCATTGGTGGCCAAAAAGAAACCAGAATCAGCCATTAAGAGCACCTGATACACATTCGGCACTTTTGACATATATCTGGCACCATCTAGCTTGGCTCAAAAATAAGTCATTCACATGTCACTTCGCAATAAAACCACCCTTCTTCCCCTCCACATACTCCGCCCAACTCGTCATCTTATACCTCCCCTTCAATTCCTCCACAGGAGTCGCGAAGCCCTCATCCTTGAACCACCGGAACATAAGCCCCAAGTCCTTAATCGCCCACATCGCCGCTCCAACCAGCGGCCCAAACGTCACCGGCATATCCTTCCCGACTTTCTCTTTGAACACAGCGTCAGCTTCGGCGTAAGTGATCTCATCGCCTGCGAGACTCATCGTCTGGTTCCTATACTCCTCGGGATGAAGAAAAGCTTCGGCGGCGACGACGCCAATGTCAGGCGTGTGGATGAGTTGAATCGGCTTGTCGGACGGATCCAGTGTGCGTTTCCAAGCCGTGACGAACAGCCTCCCGAGGAAGTCTGGCGTGAGATTGTCCATGAAGCATACAGGTCGCAGAATGGTCCAGTCCATCCTGCCCCCTTCGCTCTTCTCCATGAGATGCTCCTCGATGTGATGTTTGTGCGCAAAATGCGGCACATCCGTCGCCGGACTCCCGGCTCCCCGCTCGACAGAGCTGTATACGAATTGCTTGATCCCATTCTCCAACGCCGCATCCACGAGGTCTTTGCCCTGTTTCTCTTCGTTTCCGCTCATGGGCGTTTGCACGCTGAAGACGCCAGAGATGGGTGCTTGGCTCGGTGTTAGAGTCTCACGGGCCGATGCGAAGACAGCGCGGGGGTCGTCGAGATTGCCTTCGATCAAGGTGAGCTTGGGCGACCGGGCAGCTAGGGCTTTGGCGGCCGCAGAGGTCTTTTTGCGCGTTAGGGCGAGGATGTTGAAGGAGGAGGCGGAGGGGGAGGCGAGGAGGGAGGTGATGAGGGCGCCGCCTTGTTTGCCGGTTGCGCCTGTTATGAGGAGGGTGCGTGGGGAGGGCATTGTGGTTGTGGTAGGGTTGGAGGCCTGCGAGTAATGCTGCTTGTGGAGAGGAACGTGACGCCGTGAATTCAACCTGAGATTGAGAATGGACTGGAAGACGGCAGAAGACGTATCGAGCTTGAGATACAGAAGCAAATTGGTAGGAGATCGAAGCCATACTTATACCCTCGCAGTCTCAGCTTTTACGAATACGGGCTGGGGATAGAAGCCTTGTTCGAGAGTCGGAAGTGAACTGGAAGACTTACCCGGGTTACAGCTCGGCAGGGGTGAAAAAGGAAGTTCGGCAGGGATGAAGCTTCGGCATATGCTCGCTTCACCCCAGATGAACTCATAGCATATGCTAAACGTATCCGTTTCACCCCGAACGAGGTGCATATACCGCTCCGGCCCTGGAACCGCTAACCGATTATCCAAACCTGATCTTAAAGTTCTCTATGCCTTGAGGTGGATGAGTAGGGCAAGATGACCAGCTTCATATTGCCCCTTTTTTTGATTTACGCATGTTTATTCTGAGTAATGCAAACTGGAGTTGGAAGGCAATGAGTCCCAATTGCAGGCCACGTTCGTTCAGAGCTATCCCACATTGATTGTGACGCCAACTTCCAGATGTAAACTGACGGACATGAAATGATTGGCCTTAGGTTTAGCAGCTGACTCGAGACTTGAAGACACAACATCCATCCTGCAACTGCAACAGCATCAGCGGACCCAAAGCCTTCAGCCCGGATACTTCAACCGCAAAAATGGTAGAAAGAAGGCATGATATTCCTTGCAACAGTACAGCCCCCGAAGAAAAATCTAATCCATATCGCCAAGACCTCCGCTGGGAAAAGCACGCCGAACGCCGTAGCATTCGCTGCTGAATCTCAAACAAAACCACCCCAGATGTTCAAAGCGTAGGATACGGCCATGGATCTGCTGCCTACACTGCAGTCCGCAGCAAAATTGTGCGCCCCGACGCAGTATCTCTCGAGAGACGTTGTGTGATTCTGCAGAGAGGTGTGCCTGGGTAGGTCCATGATCCACTCGAGCTGCTTTTGCGGGTGACGTCGCCACGCTATTCCTCCGGGTTGGATGGGTTCAAGACCTGTTGTTTTTGGATGACGTGGTGTGAGGAAATGAGTGTCTGAACCGCTTGCTGAGATTTTTGCCCAATTTGGAGATAGAGATACGATCTCGACCATAAACTCCATTTAGGTCACTCCCTCCCCTGAGACAATGCTTCAGCTTCAGCGAGCTTGCCCTGATCCTCGTGACATTCTCTCAAGTTGTTGAGTGTACGCAACGTATCTTCGTGATCTGGACCCAACATCGTTTGATATCCGTTTGAAGCCTGCTGGAACATTGCTTCAGCTTCAACGAACTTGTGTTGTCTGTGATAAAGAACACCTAGATTGTCTAACAAGTTGAGAATCTTTTCGTTTTTCCGAGCATCTGGTCCATAAAGCTCTAGTTCCTGTAGATATAAAGGTGTAGCTTCAGCGAACTTGCCCTGGTCCTCGTAGCATATTCTCAGATTGCCGAGTACACGCAACGTATCTTCGTGATCTGGACCCAGCACCGTCTGATATCCGTTTGAAGCCTGCTGGTACATTGCTTCAGCTTCAACGAACTTGTGTTGTCTGTGATAAAGAACACCTAGATTGTCTAACAAGTTGAGAATCTTTTCGTCTTTCCGAGCATCTGGTCCATAAAGCTCTAGTTCCTGTAGATATAAAGGTGTAGCTTCAGCGAACTTGCCCTGACCCTCGTAGCATTCTCTCAAGTTGTTGAGTGTACATAACGTATCTTCGTGATCTGGACCCAGCACCGTCTGATATCCGTTTGAAGCCTGCTGGTACATTGCTTCAGCTTCAACGAATTTGTGTTGTCTGTGATAAAGAACGCCTAGATGGTCTCTCAAATTGAGAACCCTTTCGACTTTCCGAGCGTCTGGTCCATGAAGCTCTAGTTCCTGTAGACATAAATGTGTAGCTTCAGCGAGCTTGCCCTGATCCTCGTAGCATTCTCTCAAGTTGTTGAGTGTACGCAACGTATCTTCGTGATCTGGACCCAGCACCGTCTGATACCCTGTCAAAGCTTGCTGATACATCACCTCAGCCTCAGCTGATCTCCCTTGCCTTCCGTATAGACAGCCTAGATCATTTAGCAAGTCGAAAGTTGCTGAAGTCTTTTGTTCATCTGGAACGTGCTTGAATGGTTCTACTGCCTGCAGGTATAAAGCCTCAGCCTCCGCAAGCTTCCCCTGCTGCTCATACAATAGTCCTAGATTCCCGGACGTTTCCAATGTCGACTCGTGTTTCGGACCGAGTACTTTGATACGTCCTGCCAACGCCTGCCGATGTATGGCTTCAGCTTCCGTCAACCTTCCCTGCATCTCAAAGACGGAGCCTAGGCTGAACATCACGGCCAGTGTTTCTTCATGATCCGGCCCAAATACTTTCTTCCTGCCTTCTAACACCCCTTTAAACGCAGCCTCAGCTTCTGCTAGCCTTTCTTGGTCAACGTATAGGAGCCCTAGATTATGATTGGCTTGCAGTGTGAACGGATGATCTGACTCTAGTGCCGCCTCGTACCCAGCGAGTGCTTGCAGATACATGGCCTCGGACTGTGTCAGCTTCCCTTGTTTGCGGTAGAGAGATCCTAAGGCAGTGTATAGGTTGGGATCTATGGTATGAGTTGGATGCGGCGCCTTTTGATGCCACGTCAATACCCGCTGGTACAAGTCCTCTGCTTCAACTAGCTTATTTTGGTCTTGGAGATCAACCGCGAGATTATAGACTGAAATCATCGTTGTCTTGTGATCTGGACCCAATTCCTCTGTTCTCTTGGCCAGCACGCGCCTATGCAAGTCCTCGGCGTCTACCAGCCTTCCCTGGTAATAGTACAAACTACCTATCCTGCTAAGTGTATGTATTGTATTCATGTGATGGGAGCCCAGAGACTTTTCCCTGCCCGACATTGCGCGGTTATACAGAGCCTCAGCCTCTACCCGCATCCGTATACTGTGATCACTATAGAGGTCACCTAGAAAATGAAACGCAGTATGAAGTTCATTCGCTTGCTCTGGCTCAAGGGCCTCTTCCAACATGTCCATCGACTGTTGAGAGAATCGATTTGCATGCGGTAGCAGACGACGCTGAGTCCTCCAGTAGTCTCTTTCATTTCCATCTGGCACCCCAAACGCAACGGACGTGATCGCCAAAAAAGCTGACTCGTGTTGCCTGTCCGTGGTCACCGTCTTTCTGCACCATTCATGGACTACCGGATGTACCCCATAGGAGTCAGAGTCTTGTCTTGCTTCAATCAGTGAGTAAGCGAGAAGGGTGCCAGCGACCCCTTTGAAACTCAATTTGTTGCGAACAACTCTGCGAAACCACTCCGGTGGGCTTGACCACCCTTCTAGGTCCGAGTTTTTCTTGTTGTTGAAAAGCTCAAACCAGATATCCCTATTGTCGAGATAAGACCAAACTTGCAGCATGTTCGCGGCATCTTCATTTTTCCGCTTGACGGACTCAAAGGAAATATTCCATGTGGTCTGGACACTGCGGTTTCCATATTCGCGTAATACGGATTCTGGACGAGCCTCGTGTTTCATGAGATCATCCCAAGCGGTATTGTAGAAGTCGAGGTATTCGGTCACGCTAGTGCCTGTCTCTCGCATGTACGAGGCTGCTTGCGCAAGAGCCAGTGGGAGGGCCCCTACACGATTCACAAGTTCAGATGCCTGTGGATTATCTAAACAGCGTTAGCATTTTGATACCCGCCAACACTAAGAGGCTTAATGTGTTATCGACTGGTGCGTTTGTGAAACTAAGATTACCTATCAATGTAGATCCTGATTGATTCTCCAGGACTTTCAGTCCCTCCTCCATTGTCATCTTGGTGACAGGCATCTCATCTCCTAAGGTTCTGAGTCGTAATTGACGAGTTGTGATGATGATTGCTCCGTGATCGCTTCCGGGCAGGAAATCCACAATGTCGAAAGCCTCTGGATCGTCAGAACTATCGCGATCAACATTGTCGTAGATCAGTAGCCATTTGCCGTTATCCTCCCTGCTGAACCATCCCAGGACCTCCTCGACAAGTTTATCCAGCTGTTCGCTGCCTTGCTGGGTGCAACTCGTGGCAAATTCCGACATCTGGTCTTTCGGCAACCGGCTCGCAATCCCTGCAATACTTTGTTTAAGGCTTTCACGAGCCTGTCCATTGAGCCAGAATACGGCAGTGTAATCAGTTTGATGTTTCCTTGCATAAGCTAGAGACAGCTGTGTCTTGCCAATGCCTCCCAGACCATGAAGCACGAATTTTCTTTGCTGCTTGCTTTCTTCTTTTGGTAACAACTTTCCCTCCATGTATTGCATTTCCCAATGTCGCTCGACATATTTCCCTACGATCGGGACTCCTCGGATGTCGAAAGGCACTTTGTACGCTTGTCTGCCTAGAGAAATCAACGACCATCAGTAGTGATTCATCAGGTTCGCCGTCGAAATATTGAGCGATCGAGGTTGACCGATACTCGAAGACAACAGCAACTCCAAAACGAAACAAAAGACAGGTCAAATCAATGCGATATCAGCTTTTGATCGCAACAGCGTGTTCAGTTTGTTCCGCTTGAGAGAATTAGATTCGTAGACATTTAATCGAACGAGCACTAGCGGCTTTCGTTCTGACATCTTCACAACCAAGTACACTGAGAGAAGAAAATGAGGTCCGCCAATGACCCATTTCCATGGGAAATAGGGATCTCTATTCTGCCAAAGCTTCATGTCTAAGCTTCGCGGTCACACACCTTGTTTTAGACGCCCTTCTGATTGCCAGTTGCTCTCTATCTTTGCTTGTGCCTTCTGAACCATGGACGCTAGCATTCGAGACAACTTCCTGAAGTCTTGGTCCTCGCTGTTCGAAAATCTTGTCATTTGCCTGTGGTCTTGACTGATCCCAAATTCCGCAGCATCTGGAGTGCCAGGAACCACAGCGGACCATTTAGGTACGATCTGGCTGTAGGTGAGATGATTCATCGACGTTCATGATGCAGCGTACTTACTACTTTGGCCGCTCCGCCTACAAGAGGGGTCGGCAATGTCTCATAGGCAAACTTTATGTCGAAGTCTTGACTGATAGATGTGAATTCGGAATTCTGTTGTTGTAGAAGCTCGGAGTGTTCCTCTAGGTGTTTAAGAAGACTATCATTTGTGTTGCCCCGTACCTTCGCCAGGTTGAGCAATATTTCCCCTACATTCACTCCCTGGCCGCCTTGGTGTGGAGTACCCATGAAGATGACGCCGTAGGTAGAGAGCTTAATGGATCTCTCTTCTTCAAGATTACCTTTTCTCGCTCGATCGGAGTGAAGTAGTGCCTCGAGAGATGTTAGGTCAAAATGTTACGCTGTTGTCCACTCAAGCGAGCTTAAAATTGGTATTCACAGCAGTCCGAAGCGGCAGAAGTCAAATAAACATAAGCAGCATCAAGGAAAACGAAGCTTACACTCTTGACAACAATTCCTCCCAGACTATGAGCGATGAAGATAATTGGCCGTTGATATGAGTCATCATCTCGTCGCTCGCCGTCGAGATCCTGTACCAGCGCTCTACCATGATCGTACAACTTCTTGTTCGTCAAATGATCATGATGGCTCTTGGTGTGAGTTCGTGAGTCGTAACCCCAGGTCCAAATGCGCGCGTTTGGAAGCTTGGATGGCAACAGATCTCGAAGCCAGAGTACATCATGTTGATCGGTCCAGGTTGTCTCGCGGTGGCCGTTGAGTCCATGGACTGCGACTATGCTACAATGGGTTTTAGAAGACCTATTTAGCGCCATGGTCGGGTATACATCTGACTTACTCTACTATCGGCTCTACTCCCTGACAAAGCAATTCCAGCCCATATGGCACTCCAGACACTGCGGATGACGAAGAGCTGGGGAAAGGAGCCCCAGCTAGTGGTTGAAGCTGGCTCTCTGGTTCCGGCACCGGGAGCAATGGTCCGGGAGCAGTTGCAGAGTTAAGATTCGAGCTCGATCCCTAACAACAATAAGCTTGGACACACAAACATAATAAAGACTGGTGGTCAAAAGATTGCCAGAAATCGTACCGCTGATGATATTCGAGGCTCAATCCCTCGGAGCGGCAGAAACTTTTGCTTCAACTTCTGCATTATTATGGTATTTAGGCGTCTATTAGTATGTTTGTTGATCCGCCAGCGTTGGGTAAGACGGTCGTTATCGCTGGTCGTCTGAAGGCTGATTGAGGGGCCACGTTTCGCTAGTCCTATTGTATGACAGCATCATGCATGTCAGAATCCTACGGGGATGATCGCGCCAGACTCCGATATTTTCCCAGAGGTCAGCCTTGTTTTAGACGCATAGATGGGGAAGTGAGAAGACATAAAAACCCCAAACATACTCGCGAAAATCAAGATTGGGGTCTGAGACCCAGAAAAATACCAAGTGCTACGCATGCAGACATACCCTCGTTACTGCAGAATACTGCAGACATCATGAGTTATATCCCCCAGCTTCATCACCTCAACAAACAGAATGTGATCATGCATGACTCGGCTCGCTGTTTCGGATCTAATGCTCAAACCTGTAGTGCAGCAAGGCACGTAGCCAGTAATGATTGTCTCACACTTCCCTCGTTATTGATATCTCATGCACCCCATCGCTATGCAAGCAAAGACCCATCTCTCTCCCCCTCCCCCCTCCTCACTCAGCCCCCTCTCAACCCATCTTCGCGTTCGAGAAATCCATCTCCGGATGACTCTTCTTAAACTTCTCCAACATATCCAACTTCCCCTGCTCCTCACTCGTCGGCTTCCCCATCTCCTTCTGCCGCTGATCATACATCATTTTCTCCACCATACCCCTCGTCTCCCCATCCAGATCCCCCAGCTTGCTATTCTCCGGCTGGATCTTAGAGGTGTCGAGGAAGTAGGGGGCGTTGGTGGTGACGGAGGCCCACCATTGCTGCTTGTTGGCTTTGTCGAGGTGGATGGAGATGTCTTTGCCGGAGGAGGTGGGCTCGAGCGTCCAGGTGGATTCGGAGGGGTGGATCTCGTAGGGGAGGGGACCCTGTGAAAGCAAGGAGCATCAGCGCAGGTTCCACATATAAAGACGTAGCTTAGTATAGAACGTAATATGTAGCTGCGCGTACATCAATGAAAGCCTCCTGGCCCTTCACCCCAACTTTCAGCTTCGTCTTGGTCATGTCTACCACGATGTCTTTACCGCGTAGATTTGAGGCCACGGATATTGTGATGTCGAGGTCTTGTATTGTCTGTGTCCATTTGTACGGTAGCTTGGCTTGCTCTTCTGCCTCTCTGGCGCGGTCTTCCTTGTCTTTCTTCTCGCGCTCTGAGGGTGTAGGGGAGGAAGACATTGTAGGGGTCTGAGGAGGACTACAGTGACTGACTATGTGTGTAAATTTAGCAGCGAGACAGAGGTAGGACGAGATATCGGCTGAATTGATCTTGGCAATCCTCGTAGTTGATGTAAGAAATGAACCTACCAGGCCTCGCTCCCCAAAGCTCTGCCGCTCGGCTAAATTACCTCTTTTGTCAATCTATACGACGCTAGTTTGAGCCGCGGAATCCTTGTCGCTGTGCAAATTTTCCTAACATATATCTTAACTAAGATTATCTGATTCAAATATTCGTTATACCATTGTCATCTCAGTCAACATCTACGCTTATCCAAACAAACAATATGCCGGCAACGGATTGTCTCAATCATATTCCCATCTACTGAACAACATGCTTGCAAACCCTTCTCCCGCGCGTATTCTTCGGTATCCGCTCCGTGCACATCAATCCCACTGCATTTCTACATTTCGCTCATCAAAATCCATATTGGCAAAACGCATGAGATACGCAAGCACATCCGCCGCAAACTTGCCGCCATCCAACATAAAGCACTTGGAGTACTCCGAGCAGTCAAAGACTCCCGTTTTGTGAAAATGCGAATCGCAGAGCTCGTCGAACAGTATCTGGCGTAAGCTCCGGTCTCGAGGTCCAAACCGATGCTTGCCGGGCTCTTCAATGTCCGGCATGGTATTCTGCCATACCTCAATGACAATATCTGGTATCAAGGGTGTTCGCAAATTATCGTCCTGAGCGCCGCAAAACAAGTCATGCAAGCCCCAACGGATACTCCAAGCAAAAGATATCCCAGGCCATCTTCTGCTCGACTCGGGTTCATGCAGAATCTTATCGCCAAGAATCCAAAGCCGGCATAGGAGACGGCAAGCGTATTCGCGCCAATCCTGTCTACCGTTCTTCCATTGATATTTCTGTCGGAGTTGCTCCACCATTTCAAGGTTTCCTTGGAGCATCCATTGTACCAGCCAGTAGAAGACCTCGGGGTCATCTTGCGGAAGCCTAAGCGCCTTCTCGGAGGCTTCGCGGAAGAATCCTTCTATAGCGCGCTCCGCGAATCTCGAATGATAGTAAAGGAGTTTACGCGGTAAGGTAAACTGTACTTCCTCAGGGCCGACGAATATGTCAACAGCTGGTCCAACTATGAGTCTAGCATGTGTTATTACTCGGGGGCGAAGTTTTCGAAGACGAACAGGCACTCACTGGAAGAAGTCCGAGTCTGAACTCATGTCCGCGTACTTGTCTGTGTACGAGCCGGAATCGCTAGGTGTATCATAACGCTTGGTGTGCGGTAGTGGTGAGTGTGCAGATCCAGATCGCGACGATCCTTGGAATGACCATCGATCGGTTTCAGGGCTATTGGGTGGTCGTACGGGTGCGCGGTGTTTGAGACGCGGAGGCGACGGCACTTCGCTCAATGGTGTGGTTGTTATAGCCTCCAGCGCTGGCTTAAGGCATATACGGTTCTTATTAACGGTGGCAGGATCTTCATCGAATGTCCCTGGCGTCGTGATCGCAAAGTCCCCAGCGCTGGCTGAGGTTACACGAGCCTCTCGGTCAGGTTTTGTCAGAAGGTTACCCATGGCGAGTGTAATTGAGTGTTATTAATACGGACGCGATGCAGACCGCCAATCAACGTTGAGGTAGGGCCTTGGGGGAAAGAAAACTCCTCTACGCATCAAGATTGCTGAGGTGAAGAGAATGGAAGCAAAGAGGGGTGGGAAGGTGGCAGCGGGGCTGGACGAGGACTGTGTCACTGTCAGAGTTCGGAAATAAGAATTCCCACGAAGGATCGAGTTCTTGGCATCCCTGCATAAGCGAATGGGAGTTCCCAAGGTTTTGAGACCTATATAACAACAAAATGGCTAAATGTATATATTTCATATTGAGCGTGTATAAAGTCGTCGTTCTCACGTTCTTTATCAACGATCGAGCTATGTCCATGAGGGGGGGTATTATACCTGGATTGCTCAGTGGAGATAGAGGAGAAGATGTACGTGTCTTTGACAAGCAATCAAGGTTTCGCAACGTGGCCGTTGAGGCCTGATTGTTCACAAACAGATGCTCAAGCAATCGGACTGTGTTCGAGGACTGAAGCAAACACTCGGCTGTATGAGGCACTGCTAGGCAATCAACTAAGACTCATATCGCATGGGACTGAGATCAAACAATTTGAGAGTACCCAATCGAAATTGCAGAATTGGCGTAGTGCACAGGTAGATAAATGTCAGTTAACATGCGGTATAGCGCTGGGCCAATTGATGTCCTGAAACGTAGTCGGCGGCGGATACGCCAACGATCGAAAGACCTCCGTCATAAGGTACAACCTCGCAAACAGATACAGCAATGTACAAATCGTAGAAAAGGGTCTCAGCAGCGCATTAGTCTTGGTATCCGTCTCGCTGTCTTTTCTAGCATTGTGTATCGTCACAAAGTACATAGCGGTGCCCAGCAGTGGCATGCTGAGAATTACGCAGCAGGACACGCGCCAGAGCATCCGCTCGACTGGCGTTGGGAACACGAAGTTCCAGGCAACGAAATGGATGGTAGCGAAAAGAGCGCCGCCAAAGCCGATGCCTATGAAGATTGGGTTGAGGTAGAGGGTATCCCCTTGCCGCGGGAGTCGTATCGGTATGCCACGTGTCCAAGGGAAGACGGTGTCTGCCATGGCTCGAACAGCCACCCCATGAAGCCAGAATTCGTGCACGATCAAATTCGATACAGGAGAACGGGCTGCTAAGCCGATGACTTGCTCCCGGGTGAGAATGTTGGTTGCATCGATGTATGTGGGTGTCATGACATCTTGGGGCTTGTGCCACAGGAGGATGTAGGTAGCGATTGCACAGGCTGCGAAGGCGAGGGTGGTGATCTCTAGTAGACTTATCGCGAGACCCTCGCTTGCACGAGCGATTATTTGGATCACAAGCCAGGAGATCTGTAAAACCGCGGCTCCCTTGACGAATATGTCCCCTTTGCTTCGGTCTTCCAGATCCGCAGTGCTAAGCTCAGGCGGGCCTGGAATAATACCCTTTTGACACGCATAGAGTAGCTGAATGGATGACAGTGCCCAAGTACCCTTCCATGTTCTATGCGGGCCCAACTTCTCACTTTCAGGTATATTGGTATTCGGCCGATAGCCCTCAGGTGAGGTACCTTGTTGCGCCGGAATGCGCCTTGGCATGACTGGGCTGAGAGCATATGTACTGGGTGCCAGGCCTGCCATAACGTCGTGTTGTGAGAAGTCAGGGCTGTTCACGAGCGTAACAGCTGCCGCTTCTGTTGGCGAGAAGTTTTGTGGAGGCGCTCGGTCTGTCAGGAGTCCCAGCGATTCGGGCTCGGTTGGTATATCCAACGCTGATGTTTCCGGCTGTTCCAACTCTTCGATGTTTATTCTTTGCTGCCCTGTGTTGCTGGCCAGCTCGGCAGGCTGATACCGACGACTCGATGGAGTGCTCGTGGGGATTTTGTAATCGTGAGTGTTAGCCACATTTGGACGGTTTCGGCAGGGTTTCTTGCAGATCTCTCGGCAGTGATCTAGCTCTGTGGCCTCAGCTTTTTTGGCCTCTTGTTCGTAATAAGGTGGATCACCGTCCCGGGTCACCAGCCTGGGATTTTGACGCGATCGCCCAAGCGCAGTCGGCTTTGAAGGCTCAAGTGATGTCGGCACGGCTGCGACATCAAAGCGGAGCACAAAGCCTCTCATGTTCGCAAAGAATCCATGTGCAGTCGTCCAAACTTCTTCTTGAGATCTTTCTTCCGCGTCACAGGCAACTTCGCTGTCGAAATGTTTCCGTGTGCCGTTGGCTGCGAGCCACTCTTTGAACTGTCTCCGGCTGTCACGTGCTGCAAGGCATTCATTGAGTGCTTTTCCAAGGATGTATTCCGGAGCGGCAATACAGATGCCCATCCACTTCAACTTTGTGTAGTTGAAGCTGACTTTCCCCCAAAATTTACGGATCGCCGACACCTTTTCGTATTCCTTATGGACCGGCACCATAAGATGCTGGACCGTCCAAGTGCAGAGTGAGAGGACGGCGAAGCATGTCCAGATAATGTCCATCGTTCCCCGAGCTTGGGGGCTTGACACAAAGTTGACATGCTGGGTAGGAGTGGTGCAATTTGGTAGCCAGGCCGCGAAAGCATTGACTACGCTGGCAAGAAAGAGCGCGACAAAAAGACACAATAAAGAGAGCATGATAGCGATGAAGACATGCTGATATAGAATAGGAGAAGAGGATAGAAAGTTCCTTTCTTTTACAGGAGAATGACGGAGGTGAGGAGCTGAATAACAATGTTGCATGGCCCCCGGCCCATGCTAAGAGCGATGAGCTAACCTGATGAAGATTAGACTGGCAGCCTTGAAAACTCAATATGCGAGCCGGCTAATACAAAGAGCATGAACGGCGCTTCAAAATACCTTGAGGTCGATGGACTTGTTGATGAATATGGCGGACTCGAGATAGACGCAAGACACACTTCTTCAGCCTGATTCCTATGAATATGAAGGAGGGTCGCGTCATATCCGAAAAAAATGTTCTTCTTTTTATAGAATTATTTTATACGAGTAAAGGCCTATGAATTAAATTCATAATCATTTTTTTTTAATCGGGGCTGTCGAGTAAATTTTGGTGAGCGATATCTGAATTCCTTACCTTTTAAATATCTATAAGACTAAATTAGATAATTCTTTTTTTTATCTGAAAGCCCACATTATACTCTATAGTTTAAAAAAAAAATTAAAATTTTAATAGAAAACAAAAAAGTTATTCTAAAATCAAATAATGTGTACCCTTTTTTTTTGATCAGGGCTGTCGAGCGGACTTTGGTGAGCGAACTCTGGTGAG
Organism: Letharia lupina; assembly: GCF_014066315.1. Taxonomy (NCBI): domain Eukaryota; kingdom Fungi; phylum Ascomycota; class Lecanoromycetes; order Lecanorales; family Parmeliaceae; genus Letharia; species Letharia lupina. The sequence goes on from NW_023502974.1 coordinate 616,395, forward strand.
CGATATTTGAATTCCTTGCGCTTTAATAATTATAAGACCAAATTTCAAAATTCTTAAAAATTCGGAAAGCGCAGACTGCGCTTCAAAATTTAAAATTTAAAATCTCAAAAAGTTAATAGAAAACAAAAAAGTTTTTCTATATGTTAATAATGTACACCTATTTTTTTGATGGTTGCGGACGCTAATTTGTTTACCCGCGGTGTCTAACCAAAAAGCGTAGACCTGACGAATTGATGATTGGCTGCACATACAAATTCAAGGTTTTCTAGTTCAGCCCTACCTTATTCTATTATATATACTGATAAACAATAAACTAGATTCAAACAGACACGGACGCGGAGAGGCTAGAGTTCGATGATTCTTGAAGTAAATACAAGACGTAAAATCGGACTTGATAAGGAGGTACAGAAAGACTGGGCACCAGCAAATGAGATGGGAGTACTTACAAGAAGAAACATACTGTCGATTCAAATGGCTGGGAGAGTCTGGGCCATGGCAGGTCTCTTTGTCTTTCTGCCCAGCCGGCCTGCGCATCTCTACTGTGGGTTTGCTACCCCTGTATGACGCTCAGCCAGGTGCTGAGGCCGATCTAGAAGTCGAATCTTGCACTAAGGATCATGGGATTCCTATATTACACGGGCTGCAAGATGAGATTGTGAAGAGTCTGCGCCTGATGAGAGTAAGAGCCCCAAGTACATCAGAGCGTCGACCAATGTTTGGGACCGCGTCAGACCAGGGCGAAGTAATTACCTAGCTCACTGGACGTTGACGCGTATTGAACACTAAGGTATGCTTATCTGCTTGTAATTCTATTCTAGTATCTTTGATTTTACATAGCTTAACCGTACTTTATAGCTCTAGGTAGCCCTAATAATTCGGATCGCCGTGTGGGGCTTTTAAAACAACAATTAGTCTTCATATACTACAGCTATCTTACCCACATACATGAAGTACTCCTCCTTAGCTTGGGGGTTTCCCTTACACACCACATAGACTCGAACTGGGACAGTCCTACCAACTGGGGTGGTACTCAGCAAGCCACTTCCGACAATGGCGCTCGCTACTGCAATGATACGCGACTGCTCATCAGAAGAAAGAAGACCGAAGATCTCCGAGTACCGCTCTGTTCTGTTCTCTTCTCTTCTCTTCTGGTCTCATTTCTGTTTAGATTTTAGATTTCAACATCTTCGTTTATAAATTAACCTTATACGCATCGGACAACATCTAGCTTTCTCTTGGGGTTCTTTTAGTCTGTGCCGGCTTTCCTCCCAGCTGAATTGAAACCTTCTAGGGCGGTGGTGGCTCAGCTCCCGACACCTCTCAGTGTCCCTCGCCAGTAACCATTCTGGAGAGTGTCTTCTTCAGCATGGTCTGCAAGGTACTATCCATGGCCACACCTATACTATGCAAAGCTCTGAGTCTTTCCATTCTCGTACAAATTCTTCTAACAAAATGCATATATATGATTACTTGTTCAGCATCTTGACTTCACACACCTTAGAAGGCAGAACAACACCCATGAGGCGCACATTGCAAAGAGCCATGATACCAGACAGCTCAAAGGGCATGCCTTTGGACGGTGTGGATGTGCTTATCATCGGCGCTCGACCTGCAGGGTCCTCAAACTTGATGCACTACTCGACACAACAGCTGAGTTTTTGGACAGACTCATGCTAGCAATCTGTTCCAACCACAACAAGGTCAAATATCGAATCATCGAGAAAAGGGTCAAACCCTAGCGGTCGGTCACGCCGATGGCTTTAAATGTCTGACGATCGAGATGCTCCACTCCATTGGCATCGGGCACCACTTGGAAAGTCTGGCTTGTCGTGTCGACGAACAGTGCTGTTAGGATCCAGATGAAGCGGGCTTTCTCGAATATTCAACCCGAGGTCATCAGTGGACTAAGCAAGCCGCGCGTGCTCATACTACAGCAAGGTAAGAGCTTTGAAGACGCGAATATCGATCAAGTGTTATTCTTAAAATGGTCTAGCTACTGTTGAAGGGCTTCTATCGAAGGATATTGAGGTCTTTCGGAACAATCAAGTCGAATTTGGATCGACTCCTGTCCACCTTACAGAAGCACTCAATGCTGGCACGTTTCCAGCACGAGTCTGTATTCAAAGGGGATCCAAATGAAATAACTCTCAGAGCCAAAAAGTACTAAGAAGAGAGCGACGACGCGAAGACTTCGTCTGCAATGGTGAGAAAAGCGAGCACATAGCGGATTATTTCAAGGGGGTCTCTTCAACAGATGGTCAAGACGAAGTACGTCGTCGGTTGCAATGGTGCTCATAGTTGGACCCAGAAACACCTTGATGTCGCTTTCCGGCGCCAAGGAATAGTACCGGTTTGGGGTACGTACAACATGATCCTCGGCCGGCAAGACAACTCACTCTTGAATTTCATTCAGGTGTGCTGGATGTTCTTGCAAAGACAGACTTCCCGGACATACGGAAGAACTGCAGTGTTCAGTCTTTGCATGGAAATCTCCTCATCATACCTTGAGAGAACAAGCTGGTGCGCGTCTACATATAGCTGTTTGATGGAGACGCGGAATATTCTTCTTTTCCAGAGGACGGGGTCACTCATTTGTTCAAAATCTGGAGAAAGCTCGTAAGGTTCCATCGCCATTCACATTCAGCTTTGTATTTTGTGATTGGTGGTCAATCTATCGAATAGGTCAACGGCCCGCAGATAACCGCGTCTTTTCGGTCGGCGAAGCTGCTCGTATGTACTCCTCCGAACAAAGTGTTGGTGATTATTCGGGCCAACGTCTGAGGGATTGCCCAATATGAGAGGCCGAATAGTTTTTAGACACACACTCCCTAAAGGCAGGTCAGGGTATGAACATGAGCATACAAGATGGTGCCTATAAGTCTTTCGGACCGGGAGCGTCTGTGACTAATGATCGCAGAGCTTACAACCTAGGCTGGAAATTCTCTGCAGTCTTACACGTGGGGTGCCAACCCATCCATTACCTCTACACAGTGGATCGAACCTGCGAAGGACTTCCACCAGCCTCGGCGTCCTACCCTGGTCTAATCCACGAGATGCTACGATCAGACGGTCGGTTCAGGATCCTTGTCTTTGCAGGCGACGTCTCTAAATCAACGTACCTCGATCGCTTGCATGAGCTGGGCAACTATCTTTCGTCAGAGACGAGCTTCTTACGCAGAATCGCTCCTTTCGGCGATCCGATCGACGCTCGAGTTGAGGTCCTCACCATTCATGCTGCCCATCGGTTCAAGGTTGAAGTATTCGACTTACATGAAGTCTTTCACCCTTGAGCGACCAGTCGGGATGGGATACTGGAAAGTCTATGCCGACAACGATGACGTTCACGGCAACCCCGCACAAGCTTACTCGCGTTTTGGATTCTGTTCAAAGGGTGATGGCTGCTTAGCAATCATTAGACCTGACGGATATGTGGGTCTTGTCTGTGCCATGGAAAACGTTGAGGCTGTTGACATGTACTTCTCTCGCTTTATGCCGGCTGTGCATTAGATGATAGGCACGCAAATGCCTGCATTTAACGGTATCTAGTCAGTCTTTAAGTCTTCAGATGAATCTGGTCTGGGCTCAGGCTAGGGCAGCAGGGTTCCTAGCTAAAGAGTCTAGTCTGTAGTAGTGTGACAAGCGTCAGGTAAGATTACAATGAAATGAAACCGTGTGTGCTTTATCTGGCATGATCGACCACGGTCTAAAATTACGCCGATTTACGGTGTGCAAAATTCGCCACAGTGGGACTGGGGATTAGTGGGTTTCTGATTCTAAGTCATCAACACCGTCTCTCGTCCTCAGGCCTGGTCTTAACTCCAAATGCAGCATAAATCGATCAGACCCTTGGAATCTTTCTGAGCTCTCCTTCTAAATTGAAGCTCTGAATGTTCCCTTGATCCATCCGAACATGGACTCAGCAAAACCCTGCTTCAACCCCTCCCCAGAACCTTCCATTCTCGAATGTCATGGCTTTGACTCTCATTTTTATCAAAACAGCCAACGAACGGCCGCCAGGGTGTCGAGAGAACTCCGCCAGAGAGCGATGCGAGTCCGCAAGAATCAAATCATCACCAAGAGGATCCCAACGACAATGCTTCATCGAGCGTGTCAGGGATCCTGGGTCCCATCATCGTACACTACTTCAGAGTCTGGCTCGTCTCCGTAAATAGCACCATGGTCATCGCCGTGTATAACACCATCAGCTCCGACTTCGGCCGCTTTCAAGACGCCATATGGATCCTGGCCTCGTATCGACTGGGCCTGGGGCCTGCTCAACCGTTGTACGGCAAACTCAGCGACATCTTTGGGTATCGAGTCGTGCTTACATTTGCTTATGCACTATTCGGCATCGGCTGCATTCTCTATAGTCGGGGTAGGGATCTGTCCGAATTTGCTGCTGGTCGCGTCGTGGCAGGCATGGGTGGAGTGGGGATGAGAAGCCTTGTCTCAAGTTCGATCCTGTCTCTGGTCCCGTTACGCGACGTGGCCCTATGGCGGTCGTGGATGTATGTGATGGTTACGTTTGGGGGAGGCGTTGGCGCGCCTTTGTGGTGTATCTTGGCGGATACGATTGGCTGGCGAGGTTCGTTTGCTTGTCAGGCTCCCTTGGCCGTGCTGGCTCTAACCCAGGTGTGTTGGAAGCTCCCGACTGACTCTGAACACAACACCAGCGCAAGAGCAGATGGCAGCCCGAAAGCCAGCGAGGGATCTCTGTCTAAGCTCCACCGCGTCGACTTTCCCGGCGTAATTCTCCTTGCCACTTTCATTATTGCCTTCCTACTTGTTTGGAAATTCGCCAGCAAGAGGCTTATGGTCTCAGATCCACTGATCCTCCGCTTGTTCGTTCTTTCGTTTACAGCTAGCCTGCTATTCCTGCTCGTAGAGGCAAAGTACGCCGATGAACCAATTCTCCCCTTAAGGTCGCTTGTTCACAGGGATGTCTTGATGGCGTACCTTATCATTGGGCTTTTGATCACCGGCTCGATGAGCGTAAATAGGCTCCAAAGTCTCCCGCCCAACTGTACAGACCGGAAGTGAGTGCAGATGTTCTCCTCATTGGCGTTGTACTTCCGCGTCACAGAACGAGCGTCAAAAACCATATCAGAGACCGCTTACCGACCTTACACCATCACATCGCCAGACCAACTATTATGGGACTCCAGCAGCTCTAGAAGGCCCTTCAAACGTCCCATTCATGAAACCCCCACATCACATGTCCAACCAGGGCCCACATAGGATAACAACAACTGCTTGAGCGGTCTCACGCCGGGCATAGCAAGCCCGAACAGGCCTGAGCAGGCATATACTCGTACCCCCGGCGCGCAAAAACTCCTATACCTACGGCATACATCTGGAGCGAAATGGCTATGTACAGGCACGGGTGGGTGGATGGGTGGGACAAACGTATGCAATGACTCTGAGAGAGAGACGGAATAGAATAAAGAGCCATTGACGGGCGCAAAACAGGTGACTATATAGTTCGGACTGGAGGCCTGTCTCCTACCCCTTACAGAGTTCCTGGCGAGGGTCGGAAACGGCGGCGATATCATGAGATCGACTAGCCTCCAGTCGCACTGTGGCGATTGGTACTCGTTTCGGAGCGCTGATTAAGTACGATTGCAAGAGGGACAGCAATTAAGCTTGGTTGGTGTGAAGGACGGACTCCTGAGGGCTGCATTACAGAATTCCTGTTTGCGTTGCGCAAGTGGGTTCTTGTCACGCTAGGGTATTGCAGGAGTGACTGTTGATTACTAGATCTCAAAGTGCATTATTCAAGTGCTAGAATTGAACGATCTGAGAGGTAGCGAAGTCTTTAGTTGATGCACTATTATCAACACTGGTAACAGACGAGGAACGAGATTGCCTCGTGAGGTTCGAGAGGGTCTGGCGATTGACTCGGACACCCTCGTAAGAGGGTGTTGGCTCCGGGCTGAGATGCGGCTCAAGTCTCCGTCTTGGCGAAAGATGAGGAGGTTACGTTCCTTGAGGGTTTTGCGGGCTCCGCGTCGATAATCGAAAGATTGTGGGGAGATAGGAGATCGACTGCTATTCGGACCGAGGTCGAAAATGTGCACAGCCGTGGTGCAGGCACCCAAATTGAGCGTAGAGGAGCCTGCTCTCAGACGCAGAGACATACACTGAGATGGGATTAAATTCAAGGTCGGGCAGGGCGAGTTGCGTATTCAGCACTGTCGATTTCACCCTCTTCCGAGCTTTCCATTCTGAACTTCCTTTCCATCGAACCTACCGTTCGCTCAACGCGGCTGCCACGCCTGTGCTCTTCAAGCACCTCGTTGTCGTCCTGGTACGTCATGAACTCGTCGTTGTCCATCTCCTTGTAGGTCCAGTGGAAAATGATCGTCTGGACCGCCAAGGCAATGGCCAATCCGGCCCAGATCCAGATCAGATACGGATCGACAGTCACGGACGTGAGCACTTCTCCCAACGCGGTTGCCAGCGCCGTGTTGAACAGGAACAGAGACATGACGACTGCCTTCATGCCTTTCGGCGAGCGGGCATAAGCGATTTCGTACGCGGTGACGTTGCAGAAGCACTCGGAGATGGCGCCGAGCGCCACGTTGGGTATCTGCCACCAGATGCTGATGGGCGATACGCCGGTGCCGATGGAGCAGGAGCTGGCATAGTAGCCGCAGGGCGAGGTCTCGTAGACGCGCCATTGGATGATGGCGCCGATAACGCCGGAGATGGCGGCCAGGATGAAGCCGAAGGTAATGCGACTGATGCGTCCGAACTTGATTTTGTACTTGCGCAGCATGGGGTAAATACCATATGATAGGATCGGGATGACGACAATGATTGTGAGCGGGTTGAAATTCGAGAGTAGATCATTGGGCGCACCGTTTGTGGTCATAGCAGCACCTTGATTGGTAAGGACGTTTCCGATGCCACCGTCATTGCTATACCAGATTGGAAAATAGAGGAAGATGGCGCACGCTGCGTATGTGCGAGCAGTATCATCTACCAACTGATCCGTCCATGAGATTGGGTTGCCATTGAAGGTCAGGATACCTTTATCGGCGAGCACGCTTGGCTTCGCGGCATTTAAATAACCTTTGCCCCAGAACCTGAACTTATTCTGCTTGATTGCCATACCAGTGATTTTGAATACATTAGTGAGAACCGAAGCATCAGGCGCTTTCTTGACGACATGCTTGTTCAAGATTATAAGTAAGGTTGGGAGAAGGAAGTACAAAATTCCAGGTGTGAGGTAGGCAAGCCAGTAGCCGACATCCTTCTCGCAGTAGGTCGTAGCTAGAGCGAAAAAGGCACCGACGTTCACCAAGCCGTAATATATCAACATGACGCGCTGGACAGTAGCCTCAGGGTCCATGATGACCTTTTCTCCGCTCTTAAGCACTTTGGTATATTCCTGCTGATGCACATATTGGTCGAGTATTGTCGGCGCGATGTTAGGCTGGAACATGCCTGGGGGGACTGTCAGCGACGCTACAAGTACCGATCAGCTGTCACCTACCAACGCCAAATGCAAGCATGAAAAAACTGATCAGGAACGGAGCCATGCCCTTGCCAGCTTGAAGCACGCTGGGAGCGGCTCCACCGATCATGATGACATGAGCAACACCGCAAATAAGTACACCAATCATGATGGTCTTGTAGCGACCCAGCTGAACGTCGGCAACGTACGCTCCATAGACGGGGATAGAGAAAGAGAGAAAGTAGAAGAGCAGCACAAAGGCGTTAGCGAACTGTTCCCCTTGACCAAGAGCTCCAGCAGTCTCTTGTGTGCCTGGTGGAGGAGCCCCGGCACCATTGCCGCCTAATATAGTTGATAAGCTCCAAAGTTTCACTTGCATGAGATCGGGTTTACTTCTTACCTTTAGGCAATGGGAACTCGATGAAGTTAGAGAAGACAGTCTGGACACCGTAGTATGAAGCCCGCTCTGCAAACTGAGCCGCACATAACCAGTACGAAACGGCTGGAATAGAGTCTGCAACCTTACGCAGTGTGTTTCGTTCCTCGTCGGTCGGTGGAGGGTATTCCTGTTGGTCGGCAATGCAAGGCCTCATGCCCTCTAGAATCTTCTCCTCGTCGACACTAAGACGTTTCTCCGGCTGACAGGCAGCACCATCGTTCAGCGCAAAAGGATTACTGCCATGGGGCTCCACAACATCTTTGGGAGGCTGTGTAGCCACGATATCGGCGAAGATATTGTTGTTCGGGGCTGCCAGCTGCTCAGCTGTGCACTGGCAAACTACGGGGCAGATAAGGAATACATACCCATCTTTTTGGGACGCTTCGGTCGTTGGTCTTTGGTCGATGTCAGTTGGGGGTAAACAAGTTACGTCGGAGTGAAAGAGGAGCAGGATGAGAAGCTATCTTTATGGTAAGAGCTCTGAGCTCTTCAATATGGGCCTATCACCCAATCTGGGTATGTTCTCTCGCAGCATACTTATCTGGAAGATAATCCAACCCATCAAGGGCGGGTTCTCGTCGCAGCTCCCCACTAGTGTACCGTTGCGTCACATCACATCCCTAGTAGATCTTCGGCCTATCACAACGCTGGTATCATCAGACTTGCAAAACAGCAAAACAACGTACAATGACGCTTACACTTGCAATTGCCATCGCGTTTCTATTCATGGTCCTGAGTTCCTCAGCTTCGACACACTTCTTTCCGCATCTCCCAGCATGGGTTTGCTTTTTCATCAACCGTGTCGCAGAGGAACATGATGATGATGATGATGATGATACTAATAGTATCACCGCGCACACTGCGCAAACAGTTCACAGTCAAAATCGATTTAAAGATGTTACCAAAGGAGCCGCGTGCTGCTTGAGTACCTGAGTACTTTACCCCTCAGTCCTGTAACATTACATCAATCAACCCGGCGAGCTTCTTGAGTAGACCTAGTGCGCCCAACCCATAGCGCCTGGTTGCGTCATCGGACCTGCTCTTATCTTAAGACTCTCTACCTCCGAGAGCTCGTAAGAAAGTAATGGCAACAGACGGAGGTGAGTGCCCAGGTGTCCAAGGCTGATGTCTTGGCACACCATGTGCTCCTGTGCGCTTGCGGTTGCGCTTTTTAGGACTCATTTCGGGCTTGTTACATTAAGGTCGGCAGGGGGTTTTTCGTAATGGTCTATGTAGGCTAGTTATGTAACAAGAATACCATAAGTATCATTTATAAATAAAGATTTATTATAAGATTTAATGTATCTACCCTGAAATCCTCTTGAACAATCTTCTCATATCAATTATTTTTCAATCTCATGATATCGTAGCTTAAAACTCCTCCCGGGAGTCTCCTGAGAAAGCGAGTCTTCTATAATTATTTCCGGAAATACGAGTGCCAAGGCTACTGTAAATTACATTCACGCTTTTTAATTTCTGACTTCAGATTCAAGCGATTTAGCCAAAGTTCTCGTGGGGGTGATATTCTCGAGGTCTTACGGGGGGTGGTGGGATGTGATGGCATGGGGTGTGATGGCATGGGGTGTGATGAGATGGGGTGGGATGAGATGATAATATTACGCCAAAATGTAAATTACAGCTTAGTCATTAGTGGTAGGACTGAGAAGATCTCCTGATTTAAGGGATCTCCTGGGCGAAGAATCTCCTAAGGTTTAAAAATACTCCTAGGATCTCTGTAAAATACGATTTTATTTTACACTATAGCTACTTATACCCTACAGAGGTCTGCACCGAAAGTCCTGCACCCGCCAAGACTCTTGCGCTCAGACTTCGGATAACGCCCCACCTAAAGGGCTACCTGGACAATGCGTCTGGAGTTCTTCGGAATCGCACCTAGCCCTAGCCAGGTTTCGGGGCTTAATACCCCTATCAAGCCAAAAGAAGTACCTAAAGTCCCATCCATGCGCTGTGAGAAGATATTTCTAGACTTCCCCTCTACAGGGCCGCTTTCCGAAAGTAAGGTTAGGGCTGCACTAGCGCATGTGCAGGACTTTCGGTGCAGACCTCTGTATGCCTTGTCAATACGAGTCGAAATATTCTCCGCCTACAAATTTGCCAAGACTATCCGGGGAGGATTAGTAAAAACCCCCTGCCGACCTTAAAGTACTGAGCTTTAGGGGCATTCGAGCCCAGATTTAGGCGCTTTAGGTTTTCGACGAGGCGTGATTCACGGCCTTGGCGCTGTTTCTGATTTTCGACGCCGACATCCGTTCTAACGGCGCGGATCGGTGCGGGTCGATGCGGGATCCGGCACTACCTTAGTCCCGGAGTAGCTGCTCCCTCGTTAATACCTTCCGTGCAGCTGTAAATTGAGGAATGGATTTAATATATTCAAACTGAAGCTAGAGCCTAAAAGTGAAAACAGAGCTGGAACACCATACCGTGCTCTGAGACGGAGAAATGGTGCATCCAGGGGATGAACGATTGAATGTACCGCAAATCAACCCATCTCCACGCCCTGATGGTGCGACCCAGCAAACGGCGGCTAATCAGCTGTACATGCGAAGTTATGACAGTCTAACATATACAGAATCTGGGCATCCAATCAAAACGGCTGCTGTTCCGTTCCACGCGGAGAAAATTACCGAAGTTCTGTGATGTGGACGCGGTAAGACTACAGTTAAGACATGACAGGAGACAGACAGCGAGGAGCGTAAAGGACGGAGTAGGTTTAGTATGACCTCATCGCCAGATCGTTGTTCAGTGTAGACACATCTTCCCGCAACGAAGCCTGGATCCCTTGTTGAGAGTTTCTCCCCGTGGGCCTTGAAGCCTCAAAAATGCGGAATGTAAAGATGTAAAGCGTTCAGGCTGACTCCTATGAGAGATTGTTCCAAGTAGCCATGCAACGCTGAAGTCTCTAGCCTTCCAGAATGTTCAAGGGCGGAAATGCTAGACTGAAGCTTAGCGCTTGCGAAGTAAATACCCCATGAGACTTTTCCGTCAACGGACGAGTGAGCCATCCGTTCCAGAATTTTATCACGATGATCATAGACCTTTCATTTCTCCTTTTTCAACTGACTACTTTATCACTCGCTCCATTTGCCGCACCGTCACCGTCTGCCTTCAACTCTGGCGGCATCTCAACCGGTCCCCCTGGTGAATCTGCAAGCCTAGCCGTCAAAACCTCAACGCCATCCTCTGTGACTAGCAAAGTGTGCTCAAATTGAGCTGTCCTCGAACCATCCAAAGTAACACTCGTCCAGTCATCGGGCCACGTCTTATCTCTGAAAGAACCCAGACTGATCATCGGCTCAATCGTGAAGGTCATTCCTGGTTTCGCGATTCCCACAGCTTTGTTCTTGTCATAATGAGGTATGTTGGGGGCGCAGTGGAAAAGTGAATTAATACCGTGGCCGCAGTATGTCCGAATGACGCCGCAGCCTTTTGACTTGGCATGTTTCTCGATGACTGTGCCTGGATCCTTGAAGGCCATGCCCGGCTTGACGAGTTTAATTGCTTCTTCCAGGCACTCCCGGGCTGTCTCCACCACGCGGACTGATTCTCGGTCCTTGAGAGCTTTCTCGCCAATATAGTATGTCTCATTTAGATCACCATGAAAGCCGCCGTGGTAGAGAGTCACGTCAAGATTGATTATGTCACCTTCCCGAATCATGCGCTGGTCTGGTATGCCGTGACATATGACTTCGTTGACTGAGGTGCACACGGACTTGGGGAAGCCCGAGTAGTTCAAGGGTGACGGATATGACTGGCAGCTAAATGAGCAATCTCATCAGTTTGGGCTCTAGGGATCAGGACTTACGTCTCTTTTAATACACTCTTTGTGCACCACCTCGTCGATGTAGTCCGTTGTGACACCAGGCTTGAGTTCTCTTGCAGCTACATCGAGGACTTCCCTGGCCATGCGGCAGACCTTCCGCATACCTGCCTGCTGCTTTTTGTCCAGACAAGTGATACTATTCCTCGCCGCGAACTTGTAGTTGGGGTTGCCACCCTCAGTCTTAGCATAATTTGGATGTGGTATCGATTCTGGAACGGTTCTTCTATCCGATAGCGGGTATATAGGTCTCAGGGGTCCGGTGTAGGGGAAGGTTGGAAAAGGGTTGTGGAGAGCGATTGCTGCGTTGCGATCAGTTGAAGCTCAGAAAGACCGATCACGGTACGTACAGCCAGATTTGTGGACAGACTTGTGCTCTGACTAAGAGACGGTCAGCTACTGGACCGCATGATGTTGGCCATGTGTACCTTACGAGGGTACAAGGTAGCCTACCCAACTCCTTTTGAAGCAGTCTTGTGAACAGAACGAGCTCTCTTTTCCAAGTTTTAGACATGTCGGACACTGCAAGGCACCGGCGTCTTTTGGACAGCCTACGCCTATGCAGTTCTTCGCCCCAGTCACAACCTCTGCCATGATGGATGCCAGTCAGATTGGTAATTGCTGTGGAGTTGAAGGTGGGGGTAATCGAGTTGCTTTATCCTCAGGCTGTTACAAGCTCCTCGGAGACTCCCCATAGGTCCTCTTAGCGTCGAGTACAATTTTAAAGATGATGTACCCAAACTCGCTCTCTGGAGGGTTGACGACAAATAACGGTGAAGTGGTAGAGGAAGAGCGGAAGCTACTTTAGTCTCTGGAGCGCGCGCTGCGAAAGTGAGCATAAGCGCCAAGAACTGTAGGGCTGAAAGTGCCTGGCATCGACCTATTAGCCGCTCTGTCCTTCAGAGATGTGCCCTCCTCAATCAGAACTCGCACGTTTTAGCGTTACCCTACGATAGTCTTCTATTCCACAATAGTCTCTTACCCTGCGATACTCTCCTACCCTACGATACTCTCCTCGAAAGCCAGACTGACAGAGTCGTATGTCGTTGGATCCTCGATCTCGATTACTCTGGAGAACTTTAAAGTCTCTTCGAAAACCTCGGCGCGCGCGTACGGGCCAGTTCGAGGGTTCGAGTGTTCAACACTCACTTACGACACCCAGAGTCCTTACCATCTGGCCTTTTGCAGGTTCCTGCCACCCCTCTTCGCCATTTTCCCTAGACCACTCGTGAACAGTACCTAACGAGTGTCAATAATCGTATCTCGTTACTGCCTTGCCAAGCAATGATCCTGGGTATGGCTTGGAGAAGTAGCCTACGTTCCGCTTGCTTGCAATCTGCGTCTCCATCCACAAAAATAAGCTCCTACTCTTTTCCCATACTCTCTTGAAGTCGCGCTTCATTCATTGCTGAGCCAAAGTCGAAGGACTATGAAGAGCTCTGAGGGTAGTTCTTCTTATCCAAGCTTCGAGTATCCACAGTACATTTAGTCTACAGACCATCGCCTTTACTTCATCTCAAAGAGGATCAACTACCTGTGCATCTGTCTCCATACTATGCAAACACAGGATCTTCATCTTGCATGGGCCTCAGGTGTTGGTTCTTGAACGTTCATAGAGCAAAATTGGGATTGGAGGATATGTAAAGTTAAGCTGGGCCTCTAATCACAAAATAGAGCTCACGACTCCTTGAGATACGTGGATCCATTGAAATCAACGGCCCGGGGTCTTTCTCTCGCCTCTTTTTTTTGCCCAAGAATACCTCTCTCGGCATGAAACTACCTTATTACCTTCTGCGATTCGGCTTTGTTGGGCTGCGCAGCTCTTGTTGTGCTGATGTAGGTGCGTCCAACATGCAAGGCGCGGGAAGTGCGAGTCGTGCATATGGATAGACTATTACTAATCTTCGGCGAACGGCTGGAGGAGGGGTGATGGTGGAACCCGTCAATCGTCACGCCAGATAGGAGACCGCTGAAGCAGACCTCGTCACTGCGGCCAAGACGGCAAGTTCACGCATTGTAAATCGATTGCCACCAGAGATGCAGCGAATTGAGGCAGGATATGTGGCGTGGAGGGGTACTGTTTCCGAAAACATTGCATCCCACGAGACCAAGAAGGTGTCCGGAAGTCTGCTCTCAATCCATCAGCGGCCAGGCACTCAAATATTCACGCACGCCTACCTCTATCCGCTGCCAAGCCTACGGAAGCAGCAACCGATCGTGCGCCAGGTCCATGATCCCAGCCAAAGACGGTGCCCCACAACCCGGACAACGCCTTCCAAACCGGGCCTGGTACAGCGACTAACGACGCAGCCTCACCCGAATTCTCCGAGCTCACGACGGGATCACAAAGGCCCCAAACCGGGTTACGCTCCGTAGTCCCCGCACCCAAAATCCGGCCCCGGGTCTGGACTCGGCAAGAAAGCTTACATGGAATGGGATTGGAAGAATTTCCATGCTACGGTACAATTTCTGGGTGTGTGAAACCGATTCTTGGCGTCAAGCGATCCCGAAGGTTTTCGCATACGCCGAATCCGCCCAGCGACCGTACCTATTGCCTAAAACCATGCACTGCAGTCCTACACTCGGTATCGGTCGGGAGAACGAACCAACCGGAAGAGCCTCTGCGCCGACTCTGCCGAATACCTCATCCATGGTCGTTGCTTTGTCACCACCAAAGGCCTCGATTCCGATCTTCATTCGGAGCGAGAGGCTACATCGGATTGGATAACCGGCCTTTCTACTCTGCAGCTTGTTTAGCTTGCTGGAGCTCAGACCCACTTGGCCAGCGGAAGGACCACGTCCTCCGGAGACCCCGGGTCATCCACGGGACAACGGCGCGGCCCCTGGCAGCTGTGCAGAGTGCGGTGGATCGTTTCTCGGTCGTCGTGGATGTTGATCTTACGGCCCCGCGTAGGTCGCGAGCCAAGCACTCGAAGTCCGGATCTCTGATTGTCGTAGAGTACTACCAGTCCGATAGAGTGGTTGACCAAATCGAGCTGGATGAAGGATGGTGTTTCCAATGGGGCTGCGGTTAGAATAGCCCGTGGGTCGAGTGTAGAACCGCGGAAAGGTTGCCTAGGTGTTGCTCTAGAGTAACGTTACGTCAACAGTCGCGCTAGATGAGATCTCCGCTTGAACAGACGGCTAATACGTTGAGGACGTGAGAATTGACATTTAATTTTGTCATGTTTCCCCCACCCCCCGATTGTCGATCGTGATTTTGTTTCTAATCTTTGAACAAGGGGATTTTCGTTGATACCAGCTCCAACCATTTACGAGCACAGCATATCAAACAAAAGAAACTAGTCAAGCTTCCACAAGACAGCGAGCGTGTTGCGGCCAAGCGGTTCAACTCATGAGATCGCTGGGCCAATCTATGCGTCCCGAGTCTTTCACAGGTCGCTTCTTCTCTTCATACGAACATTGAAGTCCCTCTGCCTCATGTTTCCACCGGTGATGATCGTCCATTCTTTCTCGGGGTCAACAAGAGAAATCTATCATGTAGTCAGTGGTGCGGAATTCTCTCCTCGGTAAATTGTCATAGAGTAATGGGGAAGGTACCTCGTATGTCCTCATCAGCGATGGCACAAGCTTGTAAATTTCCATCAAAGCAATATGCTGGCCCAAACACACATGAGTTCCCGCGCCAAACTGGAACATGGCTCGCTCCATCCCGCGCGTTCTCTCCGCATCTGCGAGCCAGCGCTCTGGGCGGTAGGTATCAAAATCTTCTCCAAACGTGTTCTCATGACGCTGCACAACCCAGCCATTGCATCCCACAAGGGTACCGCCGGGAATGAAGTTCCCGCAGATGGTGGCTCCCGACGGTGGCACGATACGTTCGGGCATCATCCCGAAAGCAGGATGCATGCGGAATGCTTCTTGAATGCAAGCGTGGAGATAGGGCAGCTCGCGGGCTTCGGAGAAAGGGGTCTGGAAGTATGTTGAGTTGGTGGCCGAGGATGCGGGTTGGAGATGTTTGTCCAGCTCTTCTCGGAGCTTAGAATAGCAGCCGGGGGTGCGTAGCACATAATAGAAAATTGCGGTCAAAGAGATCGCGCTGTACTCGGAAGCCAAATATGAGTAAAGGTGGTTTTCGGATGGAGAAAGGGATGAGGGTCCTGACCTTGTCTCGGCACCAGCCAACATTGTCGACAGACTAAGACCCAACACCGCTTTGTCGGTGATGTGCTCCGGGCGTTCCTGTTTCGCTCGTCGAAACTTATCGAGCAGATCTTCTCGTTTGTCGGTACCATTCCCGGTGAGCTTCTCTTGCTCCCTCTCCCGAATGCGCTGAATTGCAAAAGTGGCGCCGGGAAAGGTGTTGCCGGCGTACCATCCCCGTCTTTCCAGCCACATTAGGATAAGGTTATGCCTGAGGAGCATATCCACCCAGGGCATTTGACCCACCTGTAGGGATAAGTTTGAGAGTTTGGTGAGGAGAAAAAGTTCAAGGACACGGGATGAACTTACAATGAAGCTGTAGTTGACGAAGCTCATCACCCAGCCAATTATTCCGTGCATATCTTCACCGTGTGTTATAAAACCATGGGGCTTGCTGTAAGTCAAATCGCTCATGACATCGAATGTGAAATAGTATAGCCAGGTAGGGAAGTCAATAACGTTCCCGGTACCGTATCTGTTCACAAAGCGATTATCCATTTCAGCCATAAAGACTTCAATGGTCCTCTCCACGAAAGGTTCATATGTCAATACGGTGGTTTGAGTAAAGAAAGGGTTCATGGCTCTTCTAACGTTCTTGTGCCAATTCGGGTCGGTACTTGAGAACAAGGTGTGTGCATATTCGCCCATGGAGACAGCCGCGTTGACAAAGTATACATCAGACTTCAAAGGCAAGACGTTCATTAGAATCTCGGTCGGCACTCCCCTCAATGACCGTACTTGGATGGTACGTACCTTGTCCCAATTCTTCCCGGCTCCGAAGATATCGCGAATGGCTTGCGGATCTCGAAACGAGAGCACATTTGGGCCTACTCGCACGACATCTCCAAAGCGGTCGTGCAGGTCTCTAAACGGTATTCCTGTGTTTCGGCAGTGGTAGACGAATCTCCAAGCATCGGTGAAGGAGGCCAACAGAGGGCCTTTGAAGCGTCGAAGGCCATAGATGTAACGAAAAGATAGGAATCTAATTCCCACCGTGACGATCAGCGCAAGGCCAAGCCAGGAACGCAAGGTCATGGTAAAGATGGTGTCAGCGAAATGAGGGATGTAGAGCCGAAGTTCAGTGGCAGACACGAGGGCAGAGGAAATGCTTTTCAATGTGGGCGATGGGCATCACGGTCCCCCTCGGTCCCAAATTTTGGTCGGAAGAGGGTATGGCAAATGCATATGCACGGTGTCAGCATCGGCCGAATGCGCGTAAGGCCGTACCGTGGTAGCGTTGGCTGCTCAAGACGGAGGTATAGTATCATGCATGGAGCTTTGCAGCCCCACACGAGTGCTGGAGTCGCATTATTGGTGGGGCTATACCGAGACTAAGAATGGCCGAGTGTCGAAATGTAAGTCCGTCAGGTAGGTAATAAGACAAAAGTTTCACACCCAGTATAAGAAGGATTCTGTCTTGTGGTATGTGTAAAGATGATCAGTTTCTAGCTATGGAAGAAAGGAGCGACAGTACCTTAGTACCTGAAGTAAAGTAAGCTATCTCACAGAGGTCGGTACCGAAAGTCCTGCACAGCGCTAGTAACCGCCCTAACCCTAGGGTACTTTCGAAACGGTGGCCCTGTAGCTGAACTAGAATAGACTAAGGTACAGTCAAGAATCTTTGTTGGAAGTCATACCCCAAATTATGGGATACTTACAAATTCATACCCCATCTTACATTTTCATACCCCTCACCAAAAGAATGGGGTACTAGTACCTGTATGAATTTGTAAGAATCCCATAGTTTGGGGTATGTTTTTCTAATTTGCCCCGTCAGATAATGTATACTTAGATCTTAAGCAGCTCTAAGCAAGCGTATTGTCTAAGTACCTTAATTTCTCCGGAATCTTTGTTCGGCACGTGGAGGACTTTCCGAGTAAGTATCTGTACCTTAGGGCTTGATTCCTTAGACTAGCTCCACGCTTGCCGATATAAAAGTTAAAAGAACGACAAGTAAGGCAATAAAGACACCGCTAAAATATGCAATCAGACAATGATGCAACTACTACTTTGTTAGTCGAGCAAATCATCTATCGCAACATCAAGTCATCCCCCATACATCTTTCTATTTTCCTAATTTCCGTGACGTCGACTCGCAGAAATTATCTCGCCAAATGTTCATCTTACGAAGCATCTTCCCTCATCTGCATGCACTCTTGAAGAGTTGCCGATGGACTCTCTTTCATTCGTTTTATGCAATGGAATAAGAATTCAAACACTTTTGAGTGTAGAGATGAAGCTTATGTAGGAGAGAAGACCTGCATGAATATAGAAAGCCATAATGAACAAGTCATTAGTCGAGCAAACTATCCGGCGCACATCGCAACAAAAGAGTGAGGATAATTGTCGTGACATCACCTCGTACGAACAGTCTGGTGGAAGTTTGGGCTCCTAGCTCGCCAAGGGGGGGAAGAGTTTTCGGGAAGTCATCACATCCTGAGCATAAGCGACTCGACTGGGTTCAAACCCGAGCATATGCGGTGATCCACAGTACTCTGGGGCGGGCTCTGCGTGAATTTAATCCTAACCCTCTCAGACCCTAATCCTCTCGGAGCTAATGCCTTCGTCGGCCCTCCCAAGGGGCGACTGCCTCGAGCTGGGAGATCAAATAAAGATGGGTAGATCTGCCTGGTGCTCAGCCTCCAAGGCTCTTGTGATCACTCTTACCAGCAGAATTGTCGAAGCCATAGAGCGGTTAGTCTATCCCCAACTCTATCATTCCTTCCAGAATGGCGCTTTTGCCATCACTCGTGGTCTTTGGCCCTCAAAGCAAGAAGCCCAGAGATCAGGCGCTTGGAAAAATTCGTTCCTTCATCCGTCAAGATGCGGCGCTGCGCCCTGTGGTCGACGCCGTCAGTGATCTTCCCAAGCTCTGGCCTTTCTTTTCCGCCAATGATCCTCGCGTCTTGGAGTTGGATCCTGGACTCGAGGGTTTACAAGCACTGTCAGATTGGATCGCGACGGGCGAAACATCCTTGCTATCCAACTCAACGTCTGGCATAGTGGCACTTCCATTGCTTGCCATTGTTCAAATCGCCCAGTATTTCCAGCTACTCAGGAAACATTCAATCAACCACGAGGATCTTATTCGAGCGACGGCCAACGGCGCTGGATTCCAAGGATTTTGCACCGGCTTTTTGATGGCAGTAATTGCTTCAGGCTCCTTAAGTGAAGAAGACCTGGCACATAAATTTTGCAATGCTGTTCGCCTCGCGGTGGGCATTGGCATCTACAGTGATCTAGGTGTTGTTGGAGAATCAAATGAGCAAACCACCCTGGTCGTGCGTCTCAAAGTCAGGAGCCAAGCGCAAGAGATCGTTGATTACTGTCCCAGCGTCAGTGATGATTGTTTCTAGCGTACGAGTCCACGGTATCTAACACCCTCACAGGTCCGTATTGCTGCTGTAATCGATATGCAAACAATCACTGTGATAAGCCCCGCATCCGCCCTCACGTCGCTAAAAGCCTACATCACACTTCATGGGCTTACGACTCTGCCCGTGCATCTAAGCGGCAAAGTACACAACCCAGACAATACTGATCTTGCTGCGAAGCTGCGGAGTCTTTGTCTCCAGAATCCATTATTGATGCTTGAAAATGCGTCGTGCATCCAAACAAAAGTGAGGTCGAATGCATCCGGACGATTGATGCCCGAAGGATCAGCGACCGATCAAGTGATAGATACCATACTCACCTCTACATGTCAATGGCACGACATCATGACTACGGCAGCGCAAGAGCTCATGCACACTGGCCGAGGGTCCCATACAATCGCTGTCTTTGGGCTCGCCGACTGCGTCCCACTCACCACATTTCATGACGCCGGATTGGAAATCATCAAGATCGTGGGTGAAGAACTGGCGGAGATACCTACGCTCGCTCCCTTGCCAGCTGAAACAGCCAAATACCCCACTCGGGCCCCATCAGTCGAGGCTATAGCTGTTGTCGGTATGGCATGTCGCGCGCCTGACGCTGATAATGTCGAAGAGCTTTGGGATATCATATCCTCAGGCAGGTCCACAATGGTGGAAGTACCTAAGACGCGCATTGACATACACGGCGGATATCGTGTCTCACAAGATACCAAGTGGATTGAAGGTCGTAGATTCTACGGTAATTTTGTTTCAGACATTGATGCTTTTGACCACGCCTTCTTCTCTGTGAGCTCTCGTGAAGCCCTGGCTTTGGACCCGCAGCAACGTTTGCTCCTGGAAACAGCTTTTCAGGCCGTCGAGTCGAGTGGCTACCTCCGGAAGCACCATCGAGAGGATGGCGACAACGTCGGTGTTTACATCGGAGCCAGTTTCATAGACTACGAAGAGCAGTCGTCTAGTCATCCTCCCTCCGCATATACCTCCACGGGCACAATTCGAGCATTTCTTTGCGGTAGACTCAGCTATTTTTTCGGTTGGTCAGGACCGTCAGAGGTCATAGATACGGCATGTTCGTCTTCTTTGGTTGCCGTAAATAGAGCGTGCAAATCTCTCCAAGCGGGAGAATGCTCCATGGCTATCGCAGGAGGGGTCAACCTTATGACGACAGCAACCGAATTCCTGAACCTGGGGAAAGCCGGCTTCCTGAGTCCCACAGGGCAATGCAAGCCATTTGGTCAAGCAGCGGACGGATACTGCCGTGGCGAAGGAGCAGGAGTTGTGGTACTCAAACGTCTCACTCAGGCCCAGATGAATGGCGATAAAATTCTTGCAGTTATTCCTGGTATAGCCACAAACCAAGGCGGTCTTTCCGCATCGATCACGGTACCGCACTCACCATCTCAGGTAGCACTCTACAAAGAAATTTTGCGTCAGGCGGGTATGCAGCCTTCTCAGATAAGCTACATTGAAGCGCACGGAACGGGGACTCAAGCCGGCGATCCACTCGAGATCGATAGTATTCGGCAGGTATTTGGAAGCAGCCAAAGAAGCAGTACGGTGGAGATCGGCTCAATCAAAGCTAATATTGGGCACCTTGAAACAGCAGCCGGCGTCATCAGCTTGATAAAAGGTATCCTGATGCTCAACAAGAACATCTTACCTCCCTTGGCAAATTTTGGAGTTTTGAACCCCAAAATAGCGGACTTGGCGAAAGACCGAATGGCTATTCCCACATCTGCGAAAGCATGGGAGTCTCATTCTCGGACCATGTGTGTCAATAGCTATGGAGCAGCTGGCAGCAACGCCGCCTTAGTGCTATGTCAAGCCCCGGAAAATACCAAACAATCCACATCCCAGTGCGCGAAAGATACTCTGTTTCCATTGATCATTGGAGCACAAAGTAAGCAAGGAGTACAACGATACGCAGAAATCTTGAAAGGTTTTCTCGGAATCCGGGAAAAGCGTTGGGCAATGGGTGATATAGCGTTATCATTGGAGAGAAGACACAGAAAGCAGCGTTTCTTTTGGACTTCTACATCCTCGACTAAGGAGGCCCTGATGCGCTCGCTGGATCTGAGTGAGGAAGACATTGCAGAGACGCCAACAGAGTCCAAAAAGGTTGTCTTGGCATTTTCCGGTCAAAGTCGAAGGAACATTGGCTGCGATAAAAGCCTCTTCGACTCTTGTCATATCTTTCGATCCATCGTCCATCGATGCGATAGCGAGATAGTTCGTCTTGGCTTTCCAAGTATTCTCCCTTCACTGTTTGACGCAAATCCAGTATCCGATGTCATAGTGCTTCAAAGCGGCACCTTCGCATTACAGTACGCATGTGCCAAATCATGGATGGAATGTGGTCTCAAAGTCGACGCTGTGGTCGGGCACAGTTTCGGCGAGCTGACGGCAATGGCCGTATCTGGAGTCTTGTCACTCGAAGACGCCCTCAGGTTTGTTACCTCTCGGGCGGTACTCATGAAAAAGCACTGGGGAGCAGGATGCGGATCAATGGTTGCCATTCATGCGAACGTTAGAGATGTCACACGTATGGTCGATTCCGTATCGCTTGACGAGGGCCCTGTGGACATTGCTTGCTACAATTCGCAAGCAAGCCAGGTTGTTTCGGGCTCTGAAGCAGCGATAGCCAGGGTTTTGGCGTCTATCAGCAGCGACACCAAATACCAAAGGCTTGATGTCAGTTACGGCTTTCATTCTCGGCTTTGCGATAGTCTGTTGGAAGAGTTGATGGTGGTCGCTCGATCTTTGACGTTTCGTCGACCAGAGATTTTGCTCGAAAGCTGTACCAAAGAGGGCATAGATGCCATCTCTCCTCCCAGACTCGTCCAGCAGACCAGAGAACCAGTTTTCTTTCTCTCGGCTATTCAAAGACTGGAAGCGAAGCTCGGCCATTGTGTATGGCTTGAGGCTGGCGCCGGATCATCAATAACTCAGATGGTAAAGCGTGCGACTTCAAGTCCGGCAGATCACCATTTCCAAGCCTTGACTCTTCGGGCTGGACTGGATGGCACGTCGCAGCTTTCCGAAGTCACAATCCAATTATGGCGACAAGGTCTCTCGCCAACCCACTGGACTTTCCATTCACCTCATAAGAATTCTCTTGAGCAAATGTGGCTTCCACCGTATCAGTTCGAGCGAACTAGACATTGGCTTCCCTACGTCGATCGAGCTATGGAGATCTCGAAAAATCAAACAGTAATTGATAGTACGAGATTGGGAAGCCAGACGACCCGTATACCGGTGGAGTTGGTGACTCCTGGTGACTCCGAAGACAAATTCATGATTAACACAGCGTGCCAATATTACCAGGCTTTAGTTTCTGGCCACGCAGTCCTCCGGCACCCTCTCTGCCCTGCATCAATGTATATGGAATGCGCTACTATGGCGGCGCAAAGCTCGAGTGGGTCCATGCAAGGGAAGTCTCTTTGGTTCAAAGACTTAACCATTGACGCGCCCTTGGGAATCGATGCTGGACGCGCCGCAATACTTGTCTTGGAAAAACAAAGCAAGGAACAGGATTGGACATTCTCGGTGACCAGTTCGCCGAAGAATGACCAAAGAAGCAAAACGACATCTCATGGAAAAGGCCGCCTTGGCTTCAAGCAGCCGGGAACCGACAAAGGGGCGCAGACACATCACTATGAGAGGCTGATGAAAGACCGTATCTATTCAATTCGTGCGGCAAGCGGCACCGAGACTCTAAAGAGTCACCGAATATACGGTATGTTCTCTCGTATAGTCAATTACGGGACCATCTTGAAGGGCATTACATCAATCACACTTGCCGGAAGAGAAGTTGTGGCGGAGGTGGAAGTCCCTTTAAGTGTTTCCGACCAGGCGAGTAGCGCAAGGTCGATTTGTGATACCGCCACGTTGGACAACTTCATCCAAGTTGCCGGTCTGATGCTCAATACAAGCGATGACTGTGATGCCGAAGAGGCTTTCCTAGCCGTAGGGGTCAAGGACATGTTTGTTTCTGCTGGCTCCAACCTTGCAGATAGTAGGTCCTGGACAATCTACGCTTCATACACGCTAATCGATGATTCCCGAGCCTGTGCAGACGTTGCCGTCCTGTCCAAAGATCAGACACTCGCAGTAACGATCAATGGCATTCAATTTGCGAAGCTCTCGTTCAAGAGGCTCCAAAAACTTCTCGAGTCCGCAAACAAAGGGCATGACGTGGATACTGTCAAGCCCAAGGTCGAAATCGTACCGTCCCAAACGCCCATGGCCTCATCGGGATCCGAACCAGTCTCAACCTCTGGCGAGCCTGCACATATCGATGGGCAACTAGAAGACCTGCTCGCTTCGATCCTTGAGATCTCCGATGGAGTCATACCGGCAGACGTCGCTATGGGCGAACTCGGCCTAGATTCTCTCGCAGCAGCTGAATTAGCAGATACTCTCCAGTCAGAGTTCAAACTGGAAAGCGACTTGTCTGACCTGCCCGAAATGACATACGGAAACCTTCGCAGACTCCTTGGCGCGGATCCTGATAGAAAGCCACTCACCCCTGGTTCTACCAATTCAACCACATCGTATGACAATGGCGGTCATGGGTCCGGGAATGCGTTTTCTCCGGATAGATACAGCTCCAGCTCCCTGGCACCAGATACTCAGCCAACCGGGAAAGATGCAAGGTCTGAGGCGAACGATCCTGTCTCCATACTCTCAAGGAGCTCTTTATCTTTCCATAGCTTTGCGTCTGAACGGAGTTTTTCTGATTATTGGAATGTCGTCTCACCCAGACAAGATAATCTGATGCTTGCCTACATCGCAGAAGCATTCAAAATCCTGGCAGTGGACTTATGGGCCATGAAAACCGATGAGGATGTGCCATCGATTCAGATATTACCGAAACATCATCAATTGCTTCAACGTCTGTGGGAAATCCTCGAGCGACTCCGCATTGTTACATTCAGGGACAAGGCGGTGGTGAGGACAGCTAAAGTCATTTCGTCAACCCCAGCTGCGACAATTCTCCACGAACTTGAGAGTGCATTCCCGGCATATGCAGGGGAATTTAAGCTCATGTCTCTCACCGGCTGTCGACTGGCGGAATGCTTAACTGGTAAAGCGGACGCGGCAAGAATCTTATTTGCCAGCGCACAGTCACAACAAATTCTCGGTGAATACTACACTCATTCGCCACAGTTGGCATGCTCAACGGACGTGCTTGTAGAATTTTTGAGCCAGATCATATCCAGTGAGGGAAATGGCAGAGGAATTAGTATCCTGGAAATTGGCGGAGGGTTCGGTGGCACTACAACAGCATTCGTGAAGCTGCTGGGTGCTATTGATCGTCACATATCTTACACATTCACGGACATTTCGCCCAAACTCGTCAAAGCTGCAAAATTTAAATTTTCAATGCACTCCTGGATAGATTTCCAAACACTGAACTTAGAGGAAGACCCGTTGCCATCGCTCCAAGGAAAGTATGATATCATACTCGGAACAAACGTGGTACATGCGACATCGGATGTCGTCAAGACTTGTTCACGGATCAAGTCGCTCCTACGAGATGAAGGCATCATGGCTTTGTCAGAAGTGACACGCAAGATCGATTGGTACGATATAGTCTTTGGGCTCTTGGAAGGCTGGTGGTGCTTCAAAGACGGTAGGGATTATCCGCTCCAGCCCGCCGAATACTGGCTCCAGTGCTTGGAACACGCTGGGTTCAATGGACGTGCAGTCTCCGGAGGCTCTAGCACCGAAGCCAGAACGCAAACTGTTGTTCTTGGATGTAAAACTTCCCGGCCGCTGCGAAGCATCAACTACCAGCATCCAGAACCCTCCGTTGATAATAATCCTGAGAGGCCTACGCAGCAGGTTCCTAGCCCAAGTGACCATTCAGTTGATCGGCGCAACATCGTTGCCAAGAACGCTCGAGAATTTGAAGTGTCGACGGTGCCCTATAAGACAGTCGGGGCTCTCTCAATTCTAGCAGACATCTACTATCCACAGTCAAGGGAAATGATCAATGCCAAACCAATAGGTAAACCAGCGACCACCCTTCAAACCCGTGTCAGAGAATCTCCCTAATTTCCATCTCTAGCTCTTATGATCCACGGAGGCGGCCACATGACATTGTCGAGGAAGGAAGTCCGGCCATGGCAGACGAGACACCTTCTAGACCGCGGCATGCTCCCTGTGAGTCTGGACTATCGGCTTTGTCCGGAGATCAACCTCGTCGACGGCGCCATGACCGATCTCCGCGACGCAATAGCCTGGGCTCGAAGTGAGTTGCCAACAGTAGCGAAATCAGCCGGCGTGCTCGTAGATCCATATAGAATCGTGTTGGTGGGATGGTCGACGGGGGCGACACTGGCTATGTCCCTGGCGTGGACCACTCTGGCGGCAGGCATCGAGCCTCCGAATGCTATTTTGGCGTTTTACGGACCGTCTGACTACGAGGCAAAAGGTATGTCACTTCGACAATGACCTCTTTTCCCTCAACTCATACTCATGTATGCATACAGTATGGCAGGAACCACGCTCTGGCGGATACCCACTACCGACCTTGACAATGTCCGACATCCAGTCGCATCTTTTCGCAAACCCGGTGAGGTCTATCATATCCACCCCACATAGTCAACCCGTCTGCGAGATAAGATTGAGCGCTAACAGACCTACGAATACAGGTATCATACTACATCCCCCCAAGCAAGGATGCCGGCCTCGGAGGCCTTGTTTCCGGCGATCCACGCAGCGAGCTCGTCTTTGCGACCTTCCACAGCAGAAAAATGGCCCAGATCCTGCTCCAGGGTTTTACAAGCAGTGACAGGAACGACGAAGACACCGACTCACATCCCAGCCCCTCTCAGATAACGGAGATTTCGCCTCTGGCTCAGATCCGCGCAGGCAACTATCGCGTGCCGACTTTCATCTTGCACGGGACGGAAGACGACGTGGTACCTGTATCGCAGAGTGTGGAATGTGAGGGCGCATTGCGGGCGCAGGGCGTACCGAGTGGGATTCTGACTCTGAAGGGGAAGCAGCATCTTTTTGATTTGTTTTTGAAGCCCGGGACGGAGGAGTGGGAGAGGTGTGTTCTGCCCGGGTATGACTTCCTTGCCAAGTGGGTATGATGCGGCGAAACATGCTCAGGATGAAAGAGGGTTCGTTGATATAAAGAATGTCATAGTCTACAAGATCAGGTCAGGATTCAAGAAGGAAGGGGCCCATGGATTGATATTTTGCAGCGAAAGTTTAATGTAGACGTCAGTCATCCATGATATACACGTACATGACTGGCCGATATAAAGAGCAACCACGTCGACTTGTGATGAGCCTTGTGATCCGACCTTTGAGGCGGTCTTCAAACCCTGCTACCGACCTCAAAGCAGCTGAGTGTGAGGTTCTTCAAATTCTCGATGTTCAGGATTAGAATTTAGCCTTCATGTAGAGTACTCTCGAGATAAAATTTGTCATATTTAGCGCGAGCGTAAAGCGGCGCTCAATCCTAGGCCTGATAAGGTACCTTACTTTACGAGTAGTAGGGGTCGAGACTGGGACACGCAGCTTGGCGCTTGGCTCACAAGAACGTCATGTCATCATCATGGATGCGAAGGCGAAAATACCTTCCCTGACAAAGTTTGCTACACTCTTCTGACGCTGGATACAATACCTACAGTAGAGATTATGGCGGAAGTACATAAAGCGCAAAAGGTTGTTGTGGTCGGCGCAGGACCTGTTGGTGCTCTCGCAGCCCTTTATGCGGCAAATAGGGGAGACGATGTGCATGTATACGAACTTCGAGCTGGTAAGACTTCCTTCCTTCCAACCGCATACCCGTGTTCAATAGGCGCTCGGGATTTCTCACTTATCCCTTTGCTTTTGCTTGAAGAGAATCGTGCCTTGTTCTACCACAAACGGAAAGTCGACTTTCAACAAGAAGCTCTCAATCAAAAGAAGACTTGACTGCCGCAATCTTTCTTCAAAGGTATCTCGTAAGCATGTAATACTGGGCTTCCCTCACAGTATGTTCGATGACGAAGACCACGTCTAATGAAGCTCAATCTAGATTTGCGTGATCCGTCTACGACACCCTTGAACTTTACAAAATCGATCAATCTGGCTCTATCAGAGCGCGGCATCAATTCCATGAGACAGTCACAATCCGTTGGACTCCTTGAGGAGGTTCTCAAAGAGACCATACCGATGCATGCGCGTATGATACACGGGCGGAGAAAGGGTGGCGAGCTTTTCCAAGAATCTCAAGCTTACGACGCAAATGGCAGAGTAAGTCCTCCGCACTCTAATTCAGCATGAAAGATGCATCTAAAGCTTTTCAGTATATACAAGCAGTAGACCGTGCGAGTCTCAATAAGCGCCTTCTGGAGGCCTTGGAAAAGCTGCCTAACGTCACGCTGCACTTCAACCATAAGCTGACAGGTGCTGACTTTGATA
The DNA here is from genome assembly GCF_014066315.1 of Letharia lupina. Classification (NCBI taxonomy): domain Eukaryota; kingdom Fungi; phylum Ascomycota; class Lecanoromycetes; order Lecanorales; family Parmeliaceae; genus Letharia; species Letharia lupina. The sequence continues at coordinate 644,096 of NW_023502974.1, forward strand.
GAAAGACGGCTTGGTTTGAACAGCACAATAATGCCAAAAAGACTGACCATGCGCAGAATCCTACTCAAAATGATGCCCTCTGGGATGACCAGAAGCGGGCAACCGAGATCTCTGTGAACTTCGACCTAATCATTGGTGCAGACGGTGCTCATTCCGCCACTCGTTATCATATGATGAAGTTCGCTCGACTTGATTACCAGCAAGAATACATTGATACGCTGTGGTGCGAGTTCCATATCGCTCCAAGGTCTCCAGATTCGTCCTTCGCTATTGATCCCAACCACCTGCACATTTGGCCCGGGGGCTCCTTCATGTTCATTGCAATACCCTCTCTCGACAAATCCTTCACCTGCACTCTGTTCGCTCCTGCTAGCCACTTCAGTTCCGTATCCGAGAACCCTGAGCAGAAGCTTGTGAAATTCTTCCACCAAAATTTCCCAGGTGTTTGTCCCGAGCTGATATCCACGTCCGACCTGCAAAAACAGTTTCGTGAGAACCCACATCTACCTTTAATATCCATCAAGTGCAAGCCATATCACTACAAATCTAGCGTTGTCATTCTCGGGGATGCCGCCCATGCCATGGTTCCGTTCTATGGCCAGGGCATGAATGCTGGCCTCGAAGACGTCCGGGTCCTCTTCGATATTCTGGACAAGCACGGCATCTACGATGCTGGCACATCCGATCATAGATCTCGAAATGAAGCACGTGAAGCAGCATTAGACGAGTATACTTCTCAGCGTGCTCCAGACGCAGCAGCAATCAATGATCTTGCTCTCCGAAACTACGAAGAAATGCGCTCTGGCGTCCAATCACCGCTCTACAAGATGAGGAAATGGATGGAAGAGACCGTGAATGTTTATTTTCCAAGTCTAGGATGGAGGACGCAGTATACGAGAGTTAGCTTCGAGAACCAGCGATACAGCGAAGTTGAAAAGGCTGTGCACAGGCAAGGTCGGATACTAATGGGTGTTGTTGGATTAAGTCTTGTGGGAATTGGAGGCCTGACTGCCTTTGGAGGTGTAAGGAGAGACTATTGGAAAAATCTTGGGACAACATGGTTGAGCCAAGTTGAAAAATGATATTGACCCGCAGTACAGAAGTCGACAGGACGTATTTGAAATTTGGTCTTCTCGATCCCCTGGATGATGGAGGAAAGTCCTGAAGCTGTATATTCTAGGGAACTCGTCATTGTTTCTTCTCATGACCTCATTTTGCTCGCGCCACCAACACCGGCAAGTTTGGGCTTACAACCCGGCGCACACGGCTATCTGGACTTTTTTCAAGGTCATAAAGCGGCATGAGTATGGTTATAAGTCTCAAACATATATATACGCCTATGCTGCTACAGGAACAGTTACCTTCGCCCACGAACTTGAACTCCTATGCCTTACTATGTCCATGGACGGGATCCGGTATCGCTGAATTCTGCGGGGAGCTACTATCATCTATATCACTACAAAGGCATAGCCACATTCTCATCAGGGCATCTATTTGTGAATCCTCAAATCACTTTTCGCGGTCTGTTTCTTGATCATACCTCGACATCCTTCAGTGTCTGTCTAATCCACTTCGAAGCGAGAACTTTCCATGCTACGCGCGAACAGTTTTTCTGAAAATACACCATGAGAGGGACGGAGCTACCAAAGCCCCAACTACCAAGCTACGAGCAATTTAGTATCCTTACAGCTAATGCTGCCATACTCCGAGCACCTGAACTCCTCAACCTAAAGAGCCAGATTGTAGGTGTTCCACGAGGGGACGACGAGCCGAGTCAAAAGATCATGCCATACAACAGAGCATTGTCCGCACTTATTCGCCATCTCTGATTCGCTGCGAAAGTCACGAAAATCCGTACCGGAGCTCGAGACGGAGTGTGGAGAGCTGGTTTTGCTGGTAGTAGCACTTGCGGATAGAAGCATGTGTCGAGGATCAGTATCCGACTCAAGCTTGCTGTTACAACATTTTAAAGACAGGTAAGGATCCCATTGGGCAGATTTAAGAAACCTCCCGTGATTGGTTCAACAACGTCCACGTAGCTATGGCTCAACCAGATTGATGGCTGCGTGTCCCGTGCATTGATTGCCTACTAAGCCACCAAAAATTCCAACTTCGAAAGTGCTCGCTCTCTTTCATTCTCCTCAGTCTCTCAAGGGCCCTTGGATCATTAGTACGGCGCTGAAGGGCTCAATAACAGCAGATACCATGCCGTCCAATCAATTCCAAAATGCCGAGCAATCGCATCAGGATGCAGAACTACCGAACCAGCAGGAACATTTGTGGGACGGCTTGAAACGAACCATCGTGAGAAACTTCAAGAAGTCCTAATGAATGCATCCTGGGAAAAAATCAAGCCACGATACAACAACTCGAAAAAGGCATAGAAGTATTGACGCGTTCGTCAACAGGAGATAAGGATAAAGACGAGGAAACGATACAAGATCTTGAAGGGTGGCTCCAAGGAACCAGGAAATCCTTGGCAGATGATACGAGCAGGTTAGATGCCTTTTCCACAGTCAAACTCGTAACAGCGCATTATCCAATTTTATCGGGAGTGAAACTCAACCCACGCCGACCCGAATGATTGCCACGGAATCGGAACATGATTGATTGCCTGAAGCGACAGTTGAAAAAGCCCATGGAGTATCTTTCGCTCTCTCGACTACTGCCGAATCACAGAGGCAATCTTCAGCTAATCACCACCAGTGCTTAAGTATCCCAGGAACGAAAACAACCATGCCATCGATCAACGACCCCAGTTCCAGTAAATCGGGACCACCGGCAATCAAAAAGTGGCTGGACTCATCCCAGGACACGGCATTTGACCATCCATACCAAACATTAGACCAAGACCTCGAAACGCATGAGCGCCTCCAGTATCTGAAACAAGACATCGTAAATCCTCATCATCTCCACATCCGACAACCCTTCCCCCGGCGGTGTCCCCTTCGCAACTCCACTAACAGCGCTCGCAGAGAGCCCTCAGCAACGACTCCCTCTCACGCTCGATCAAACTCGGCAAACTGAAGGGCGCAAAAACGAGAGACGGGAACCTCATATCACAGCTCGAGCAGGAAATCCAATCGATCGGAGAAATGGTCGCGAGTGGGAAGGAGGCCGTCGAGGAGCTCGAGAAGGAGATACGCAAGGAGCGAAAAAAGAGGAAATACGAGGTAGCAGTAGACTTTTATGATATTGTTGTCGTCGCGGAAGAAGAGACGCTGAGATCATTCAAGCTTCTTAGGTCTCTGACTGATACCTTGCCGACCGTTGGGGGTGCGGAGATGGATGAAAATGGCCCTGCTGGAGGTCTATCGTCTGGAGGTAATGCTGCTGAGGAGCTCGGTGATTTTGCATAGGTGGGTACTTTGATTAACGGCGTGGCTCTCACTCATCTAGCAATCTTTGATTTATTATCTTCTTTTTTTTTTTTAAAAAAAATTTTCTTCGTACGTTGTCATCTGTAGCGTCCAATTTCAAAAAAACAATCAATCATAGCCAACGGGTGATATTTTCAAGCCGCGGCTGCTTGAAGGGCTCGTGCTTGCGGTCGAACACGAACCAAGTTGCGCTTCGTCTTTTTTCACGGATCGCTACTAAACCCGAGGCCTATACCTCTATTATTTATTGAAGACCACCTAGCAAAGTTCCCGTTCTTCACTTCCCTAAAACGCGGTTCCACTCGAAAGAAATTCAACCTGAGCAGCTACAAGAGAGACAGAATCCCCTTTCTGTGCTCAAAGGCCTGTGAACCAACCCCAAACACACCCTCCAAAAATTTCACACTGGGCCAAAGTCTCGGCCTGACTCCCTCCCCATTATCCGGATTCCGCATCATTGGAAGTCGAATTAATTTGCTTATCGAAGAGATTTATCACGATCGCCTACCTATCTCTGACCTTTTTCAGCTTCCTAGTCCTGTCCAGCTTCGCCACTGACAGAAAGAATATAAGCGAGAGCCTCAATCCATCCAAATCCGCAACATACTGCTCGATTTTCGGGAAATCTCCATAGCCACATCGAGTGCTCGAGATCAGCCAGTCCAGTCTCGCACTCGACAATACTTCCCTCGAGCCCCTCTCTCCCCTTGTGCTCCTCCTCAACCCGGCGCCAAACCCAGCCAACAACGAAGAAACCCCGTTTCCTGCCACGACCACCTAGACCGTGACATTCCGGAAGAGGGTGCCGCACCGCCGAACGACACGGGCGACTTCAACGCGCCCTTCGTCATTCACGATCCGATCATCGAAAGAACCTCCACGATCTTGTAACAGCAAATCTTGCAGACCAGCCAAGCGCGTGGCTGGAGCCCGTATCTCAATGCCAACTCGCTCCGTAGCGCTCTGAACGGCATCGATTTCCTGCTGCGAGATTCGAGCATCTGTTCATCCAAACCCCCACAATACTGGCAGTGGTCGGAGACAGGGTCCGTGGATTGAAAACACTCCCCGACAGGAGTAGATGTGCGACACGGGAATAAAGAATCAGGGACGCGACACGGCGACGGAAGGGACCGGCAGGGACTGAATGCGATATGGTATAAGGCCTTGACCCGGACTGATGGGCTTGACGCAGGGTATCTTTGGAGCGAGCGGGGCGTTGTTGAAAACGCTGTACCACGGTGCGGCTGGGATGGCGCCCACGGCTGCAAAGGTCGAGTCGGCCGACCAACGTCTCCAGAAGCTACGATCGTTTTCTGAATACTCTACATGTAATACTCTAGCAGAGCTTTGTTCACTGGAGAGAACTCGGAAGTACGCTTGTATCAATTGTTTTTCTCGAAAGCCATCGACAACATCTGCATCAGAGCCCTGGATACTTAGCTTAGGATCTCCGCCAAGCGAACGTATTTACTGGAACGACATTTCTAATTCGGAAGGGTTTCACGAATGCCGTTGTTGGCTAGAAAACTCTGTTCATCTTTTCCGGCACCGTTATTACTATCCGTAAGGTTAGGGAGCTGCTATCATTATCGACGTGCTATGAAGCCTCTTGCGTAGGCTGTGCCTGCCGTACGCCAATCAAGGTGTTGAGGGTGAACGCTATTACTATCCGTTCCTGGAGAGATTCAGCCTCGAATTGCTCTCACATGCCAGGAAGCCGGGGATCCGACGTGGGTAAGGGGTTTCCTGGATTCTAGCAGCACCCTGTGCGTCTATATGATGCTTTTCGGGTACCAGGAATATCCTCCGAACTTCGATCATCTGGTAGACGCTGAGACCTTTGACCCGTGGATCCTATCTCGTCCCAAGCCAACCACCCATCCACAGGCTCAGAGATGCCCATGCGTAGACAAACACTACCTTCCATCAATGTGAATGATGGGACCGCTAGTCCCCCATCTACGTTCTATCATTCGCCTTGGCCCTTTCCTCCTTCCTAGCCTCTGCCCGCCTCTCCTGCCTAGACATATTCCTCTTGCTACCTTCAGCCCGTCCATGATCCGAACCGCCACCCGCAAAAGCCTGGGCCAACGCCAATTCAAATCCATCCTCGGCTCCCCTCACGACAGCAGGCTTCCCACCAGGCCCATCATCACCGCCAGGATCATCACCCGGCTCGCCGCTCGGTAGCCCGCCGCGCCCTGCGGGCCTCTGCCCTCCACCAGCCTCATTGCCCTTTTCCACCATCGCCTGAGCCATCGCCGTAACTTCCCCCTCACCGACGCGTCTGCCAAATTGAGCTTCGCCTCAACAGCGTCCCACTTGCCCTCATCATATATTTCATATATGATTAGATCTCCGCCGCGTTCGCCCGAAGCCGCTCTTCCTTCTCTCGGGCTTCCAAGACGGCGAGCGTGGCGTCGCTCCGTCCAAGGTGCCCAGGAAAGAGCAGACGCCGTCGTCGACCTCGGGCTGTCACCGGAGTTCCGGCCAGGTGATGCGTCGGGACTTGAGGGTAGCGAGGAGGTAGGCCGCGCGAGCGGAGTCTTCGTTGGCCTCGGTGTCAAGGATTTGTACGCCAGAGTCGGTACCGTGCCCGGGATACTGGTTCTGTCTACCTACCGTGACGCGGGTGTTCCTGCTCAAGGCTGCGCTCATAAACGCCGGATCCTGGGCTTTTGTCTTAAAGCCCATCATTTCTCTTTGTTGCCTTTTGGCAATGGTTCCTCAGCTGCAACCGCTCCTTGTAAACCTCCTTGCGGTGGACGACCCATGCTTCCAGCTCTTTTACGATATCCTCTTGGCTGCCTCGATAGAGGAATTGTGGATCGTGGTCATGTTTCCAGTACTGATCCATGGGCTGATGCATTTGTGGGTCCGAGAAAGGAGCCATGGCTGATAGTTCCTTGGTCGCGGGTTGATGGGCGGTGGTATGATATTCTGAAGTGAGAGGATTTTGTGCTGATGGTATCAAGAAGTGAACCCCAAGAACGAAGGGGACCGGGAACATATACTAGCGGATTGCTCGATGCGGGATCCCGCAATATTTGTCGTAAGCCTTGAATGAGCTGGAATTGAGGTTTGGATTCTCTAGTACTCCACCCGATTCCTCTGGAGACTAACGATTCATATAATCTATGGAATCCAAACACGATCGATGATTAGGATGTGACAAAAGCCGGAATGCAAATGAAGCCCCGAGATTGAAACCCGTATCCACCCAGCAGAGCAACCTGATAGAATCTTTCTCAATGCATTTCAATATGTCCGTAGAGTGCGAATACCCTTATTCCGCGCTCACCAAAAGCCCAGAAATGAGCCAGAGACACCCCAGTATAACAGCAGCCTCGGAATCGGTTGGCAAGCGGGAAAGCTAGCACTTACAAGAGCTATTACCTCCGTAAGCTGTGGCGTTGATAGACGATGAAGCTGGACTTTTACCACACTAGCCTCAACCATTGTATGGCCATGGATCGATCGCCTTCCGGATTCTAGATTACATTCCTCTTGTATGAAGACAGCGCGGAAACTGTCTTATTGGGCAGCATTAGAGCTGTTGCTAGGAGCTCGTTGTCTGCTTAATGATTCTTCATAGGAGCCATTATCCCAAGCATGCGGATTTGGTAGATAGTTCGTGTGTGTACATCGAGCCAGATTGTATCTCAGAGAGATCAGCGCCAAGTGTCGCTTCGTTCTGGCAGAGTTGCGTAAGTACATTTGCATCCGTCAGAGTACTAAATATCGTCTGTGACTAATTTTCGGACTACCCCAACTCTTTTTCATCATCGTGCTCTCCAAGGCTCTCCGTAAATGCAACAGATATCATATGGCTTTTGACTAATGTACCAGATTTTGGATAAATAAATGCAAGCACTCCAGAACCTCTTCGCGACCAGTACAGATTTCAGTCCGGTTTTCAGGGTAACAGAGGTTTGTGTGATCGAGAATTGAAATTAATGACGTTCAATATGAAGGAAGACATGCATTATCCCTAGAAAATTGTAATCTTTCATCTCAGTATGACTGAAAAGACAGATAGCTCACCCGGTGTCCCTCCTGCTTAAGACCCTCCCCTCAAGGAGAGTCATAGCGTGGAAAGGGAACGTCAGATCCGAATTGGTTGATGTCAACGAACAGACCAAATAAGTAGTCCGCCCTCCTAGCCACGGCATGGATCTTAGTGCCGAAATTTTTCCCGTGGAGACGTTCATCATCTCGCCACTCATGTTCCCTAACTCGGACTTGGGCGTAGGCATGGCTTTGTATCGTCAGCAATATACATGAATATTCGTCTCGGCAATCACTTACCACATCTCGTGCAGCATCGTCGACCACATCTTCTCGAAAGCCTTCGAGCTACTCTGGTAGCGGAGGATCTCCGCTGCGTTCAGGTTGATCGTACACTTGCCATGGCCCAAATAGCCAGTGACGCCGTACTTTGATTGACCCATCAGGTGATCCGGCTTCCAGGCGACGCACACATGGCCTCGAAGCCTCCCACGGAAGAAGACCGTGTCCAGGTCACAGAAAGCCTTGATGATAAGATCGGGACCCCATTTATGCGTATAAGCATCGTCGATCGCGACATCAAGGCGATCAATAGCTTGGCGTTCAGCGCCTGGAGGCCCTCTGCTTAGGTTGTTGTGGTCGTGTACTTCTCGGGCTGCTGTTCTTGCGCTGATGAATGGCCTGGTGAAGATCTAGGAGTAAGCATCGTTTCGTTCAAGTCACAGCTTCCCTCGTTCCCGGAACAAGCCAGAGGTCGGGAACACGAAGGAGTCATTTCGAAAACTATTCACCCTAGGTTGCGATGGTCGAACCAGAGATCGCGAAGGCCTGGATACAAGTGCTCCTCAATGGGACCGTTGCGGCGGAGTGCTTCAAATATAGTGAGTGTACTTATGGGCTCTTGACGGTTTACTCCACCAGATACATCTAGCTCGTCCTGCGTGCAAGGATATGGGGTCCCGGAAAATGTGTGGACATCTTCAAAGGCTTCATCATACAGGTCATCTCGATCTCTGTGAGTGACTACTGCCATCTCCGCTTGTGACGATACGCTTAGACCGTAAACCCAGGATTTGGGTCAGAGAAACAGAGACTAACAGTAATGGTCGTGAATGCGAGAGGGAGGGGCTGTTATCCAAAGCTAGATGAAGCAAAGAATCGTTGAGATATTGAGGGAGAAGATAGCCTACGGTGTCGCCTTACGACTCTCTTCGACATGATCCGCCGAGGTGTTAATGTATGTGATATAACCAGGTATGAAGTGATGTCAGCGTAGGAAGGCAAAGCACAAGGCCATTATGCGAAGACGCTACTGTGCTTCTCTTAACACATTCATGACAAGGATTCGTAGTCATGGCGATCGGATAACCCTAGACTTTATTGGCTTTCGCGAATGCGAATGCTGGGATCCCCACGGGCAGAAAGGACCACGCTACTATATTTGGATATTCAATTTAGAGCATCGAGCCCGGGCCATGTCAGCTGAGCCACGGACCACGGACCTAGAATTGGATCCGCCCTAACAATGCAAGAGACGGGGCGAGCTCAGATAAATCCCGAGAATCTACGTCGCCTTGGTGGGTCAGCCAATTCTTGGAAGCCCAGGTTCTTGATGCGTCGTGCTAGGATCGCTTGATGGGTTTATTATTCTGGTGTTCATTCTACTTCAACGCCAGACAGGTCATGGCGACCGGCAAGATCTCTCCTGCACCTCTGAAAGGCCCACAAATTTGAGCGCTCCATGGAGAACCACTACTTCAAGACCGGCGATTGAGCTCGGGGAACCTGATATAACGACTGAGTCGAGTGTCCGACCCAGACTCGACATACTCTATGTTCTTCCGGAAGGTCTTTACAGCCAGCAACATCGTCCTCCCCAAGACCGCGCCGCGTGTAAACATGGCCTGGTTCAGCTTGATCATCATGCGGTTCTCCGTACCATGAATCGCCGTTGGCACCAAAAGCGATTACCGCTAGCATTGAGCGGTGGCCAAGGCTTCAGCCTCTGGTCTTGGACTTGACATCGCTCACGCCAGAATTCAGTTGAGCTACTCGTTGGAGCTGGCTCTCGTAGATGAGCATTGATTCGGATCGCCGATCGTGACGTTCACCGTGTCTGGCCAGTCCTGAATGTTCAACGTGATCAGGTTTTGCAGCTCTCTGGTAGAGTCCTGATAATGTTTACTAGAGGTAGGAGACTGATGCAATGGATTTCGAGAATGCCAAACCAAGAAAGCCTCCCATCTGGATAGAGGACAATTTTCAGAAAGGTACATTTGCGGCAGTGCAACGGACAGCTCGCAAAAGCCAGTGCCTTCTGTGCGTATCTGTTCTAAGTCCTCGGCATTGTATTTCAGCAGTGTGGAGCCAGAATCGCGAACGTGGACGAGCAGGGATCGAAGCGAGGAGCGGAAATCGGAGATGGTGTTGAGATTTGCTGCAGCACCTGTGTTGTAGCTACCCCTCATGGTGGCAATCAGGTGGCAAATTAGCATGGGCTTCACATGGTATATAAGTAGCCTACATACCATTCCATAGTTAATCAATTAATCCTTCATACACATTTCCAATAGATGGCTCTGGATTCAGGGAGTACGCGGGCGGTACGCGGCTCGATATGGAGACACGCCAAGGCGGGAAGCTGTTTTAGTAGACGTTGCAAAGCATTGAGGATACGGTGTTCAGTTGTATCATTGTGGAATCAGCGAACAAAACTTTAGGAAATCCACTAGTCCCATTCGAGGTTTTGGGCACGCCGTGATCATTGAATTACGCAAAACTTTAGGAAAGCCACTAGTCCCATTCGAGGTTTTGGGCACGCCGTGATCATTGAATTACGCAAAACTTTAGGAAAGCCACTAGTCCCATTCGAGGTTTTGGGCACACCGTGACCGTTGAATTACGCAAATCTTTAGGAAATCCACTAGTCCCATTCGAGGTTTTGGGCACGCCGTGACCGTTGAATTACTCAAAACTTTAGGAAAGCCACTAGTCCCATTCGAGGTTTTGGGCACACCGTAACCGTTGAATTGAGCAAATCTTTAGGAAAGCCACTAGTCCCATTTGAGGTTTTAGGGTCTTCAAATGGGGAAGCAGTTGCTGGATTTGGCTCAAAAAGCGTATTCGTCTATGACGTTGACAGAGCCACTATCACCTCTGCCCCTCCGCTACGGAAGCCACTATCGGTTCCGTCTTTGAACCCATCACCACGACCTGTATCCCTGCCTCTGAAAACTTCTTGATCACCACGGCCGCGTGCTCTACCGCCGCGATCACCTTTATATTGGCTAATTTGAGGCTCGAGGTATTTAATATCGATGTCGAGTATGTCCTTCTCCTTGCGCTGACGTTGTCGCTTAGCCTTCTCGCTCTTGCCGCAGAAGAAGTCCTCCTGCTCATCTTTAGCGACCGGCTTCGCATTCTCGTACTTCTTGTCGTCGCTTTCCTCATTTGGCTTTCTAGCCTTTGGCATTTCGCTACTTTAATGCTCTTTGGGTGACGTCAAAGGGTATCCTAAGCTCAGGCTCGGTTTCCTTAACGTGACTGTCACTATCACTGTCCTCCTCGAACAGTGGCGATTTCGCGAACGAACTTTAAGGTTAGATATAGGATCTTCGGATCCTCAGGCCTCGGTACGTGGGGCCCCAAAAGCAGATGGTGAATGTGGGCAGGTGATCATGACGAAAGCTGCCCTTCTGTATATTTCTAAGCCAAACTGTCGCCAAAACCCTTCAACCCTTCATACTAAGATTTGAATGGACACATTTAAGAACTATTAGCCTTTGAACGGACGTGAAGTCCGCTCCGGCGCTTCAAGTATAGGTCCATTCAAGGTAAGAAAGAGCGAGACGGCCGATGTTTATGGGCCTGCTCCTCTCAATACCGGCAAACACTGCGCAAGCAAACAGTCAATCAGGAGTTGACGTGCCATAGAATATGGATTAGCTCCCCTTCTCGACGGCAAAAGCGGTTCTTTATGGGCCCACGTTGTTCTCGGAATTGCCGTTTGCGAAGCCAGCGTATTCGCTAACAATGCCGGGGTGAAACTTGTTGTCGCAACGTTATTCTCGGATAAATATAATTAGATGCGGCCCGAGCAAGCGGTGAAAGTTCCCGAGGTCGGGGATAAGCTGATAAGCAATCATGCAGGGACGGAGAAGCTACCTTATCTTATCCCCCGAAGCAGCGTTATCTTAGCGCTTGATCTAAAGTCAATGACGAGCAGTTGCATGCAGGGAACCGCAAAAGGATCCCACTCACCCGGATGCTTGCATCGAATCTCAAACAGTGCCGGTCGAAGCTCCTTTCCAACCATGAAGATCCAGACGATGATCCCTTGACCACACCCCCCTCACCGGCGCAACGATGCGGGACCCCATCCCGGCTCCCCGCTCCCTCATCCAATTCACCAACCCCTTAGCCCGGACACTCTCCCTCCGCACCCTCCCCCTGCACGCCCACGAGATCCTCCCCGCCTTCACCATCTACGCCTTCCTGGACGGCTACCTCGCGCCCCTCGCCTCGCGCCGCCTCTGCCCCGAAACCTACCCCGGCCTCGACCCGCGCACCCGGGTCAACTGGAACGCCCGCGTCGTTTCGCTCCTCCAGTCATGCTGCGTGAGCGCGGCCGCGCTGGCCGTGATCTATTCCGACCGGGAGCGCTGGGCGATGGGACCCCGGGAGAGGGTCTGGGGCTACACGGGCGCGAGCGGTATGGTCCAGGGGTTCGCGGCCGGGTACTTCCTGTGGGATGTGGCGACCAGCGCGGCGAACCTGGACGTGCACGGGCCGGGGGCGCTGATGCATGCGGGGAGCGCGTTGGCGGTGTCGTTGTTGGGATTCGTGAGTGCTGAAACTGGTCGGAGGGTGGAAAGCGAGGAGGGGTGAGGCTGACTGGCGCCCAGCGGCCGTTTTGCAACTATTACGGCCTGAACTTCATCCTCTATGAGTTGTCCACGCCTTTTCTCAACGTTCACTGGTTCATGGATAAGCTCGGCATGACTGGATCGACGGCACAGCTCGTCAATGGGATCGCGCTCGTCACGACTTTCGGGGCTAGTCGCTTGGTCTGGGGCACCTATCAGAGCGTTAGGATGTATCAGGACATCTGGACTGCCTTTGAGACGCCTGGGGGCTTGCCGGTACCGCCTTGGCTCGCGGTGGCGTATGTCGTCAGCAATACGACGCTGAGCGTCTTGAACTTCTATTGGTTCGGGAGAATGATTACGACGTTGAGAAAGCGATTCGAGAAGCCGAGCAAGGAAGATGGTGAGATCGATACTAAGAAATGATGGCATGAGCGTAGTTGTTTTATAGCATGTATAGACTCTGCTTAATTCGCACATAGACCGGTGGTGGAGAGAAGCAAGGCGTATCTAATGTTTGACTAGTGAGCAGACATCTAATCCATGCCGAATTTTTTTACTTTTTCTCCCCCAAAAAGTTACAGCCTGAGGCATTAGGTTCCTATATTCTCCTTACACCGATTTGGAGCTGCGTTCTTCAGAAAACGGTCATTCACGAATAAGAATTAAGCATTACACCGTGGGAGAGTCTGCTCGTCCGTGTAAACTTGTCGATATTTCAAGGATCGATCCCGTTTCAACTCTCCATGATTATGTCTTCTCCTCAACCATGCGACCTGCCGAATTCCTACACGAGATCCAAAACGGTGAAAACACGTTTTTGGATTACTTCTTGACCGTAAGAGCACCACCACCTCATCGCGCATCACTCACACCCACTCCCGGCCTATGCCCAGACACCAATCCATCCCCCACGATCCCCCTCCCATCCCTGAAAATCTCAAACAGCAACCACCTACTCCTCGCCTTCTTCCCCGTGCACAGAAACTCAAAAAGCCCCTTCAACACATCGTTCAAGTCTTGCCACGTAACTACCTGTTCGGATTTCGCGACGACCCGCACCCAGACGCTGGAGCCTGCGTGACTGTACTGGAAACGGCCGTTGTTGATCGGAAGGTTCGCGTAAGTGCCGTGAGCGCTGAGGACTTCGTTACGGGCGCCGCTGAGCGTGCTGGCGACGTCCCAGAGGGGGAGGGGGTTCCCGAGGCTGTTGACGAGGAGAGTGATGGGGGTGCCAGGGACGGGGAGAACGACGGCCCAGGTGTGGGTCGGGTTCGGCAGGGAGGTCGTCGCGTGCGGCGGGCTGTTCAAGGTGGCGTTCGCGCAGCGAAGCTGAGGGAAAGTCCTTTTGACAGCAGAGGCGGCGATATGGGACGGGATTGCAGGAAGGATGGTTGTGGGATCATACTGCAAGGACCCGTGGCCGTGTGGTCGCTCGAAGGGATAGATTTCGAATTCAAACTCACACGCCAACAGATGATGCGCACCGATCAAATCGCGGCTGATGTCATGGAGGATCTGGTCCAGGAGGAGCCAAGAGATGGCGTTGTCGGCATAGGCCTTGATACCGATTGAGACATCGCTGCCGCACGCACGATACTGGAACAAGCCGTCAGGGAGACCATCGTGTGGATGAAGTTGGACGTTAGTACGTATGCTCTGTCGTGCGAGTCTCAAGCACATGGATATTGCGGATTCGGGAATGTTTGGGCCGAAGAAATGGTACGAGAAGACAATGCTTCTCTCGTCCGGGATATGTGAGAGCATGGAACCATTCCAGTTGGTCAGCGCCGGCTTCGAGATGCTCAACATCGGTAGCTGCTCGGAAGTCTCGTTGACAGCTCGTTTTACAACATCATTGCTTTGAAGACCTGTATACCACAGCGATCCATGGCCTACCCGGCCCTTACTCTGAACGTCAATCTGAAACCGCATTTCGCACAGCCTCCCGAGTTGTGACATGAAGTACTGTATACCCAAGAGAAGCTGCTCCAACAAAGACCAAGTTACTTGCTTTGCACCATACTGGTGAATATTAACCTCCAACTCATCGTGACGCTGCCGGAAAAAGCCGTGCGTGATAAACTCGGTCGGACGGAGAACCACATTCGTCGCAATCCCATCGGTGGCGAGTTCCACGGCCTCAACCACTGTTATAAAGCTGAGTGGGCGGCCAGGAAATGTGAACGTCAAATTGATCAGTGTGTCAGGAACATGGAAGTGGAGGCTGACTGTAGACTTCCCGGGAAGAGACAGTGAGTAGTTTGCATTTGACAATTGAAGAGCAATAGAGTTGCTGGGAAATGAGGATAGCGTCGGTGAGGGGTTTGATGCCGGATCGGATGACAGCACAGAAATAACGATGTGTTGGTTCACAGTCTTGTTGGCGGCTGGTAACGACACCGCAAGCAAGACCGTTCTTGCGGTTGGAGCGCTGAGGCATTGTGGGAGGATCGAAACAAGCGCCCACACCCTACGCATTGTGGCTTTAGAGCCCGGGGGCAACTTTCAAGGTTTCACGCTTTGATGAATTGTGAGATGGACAAGATCCTGTTTTGCCCGACCATCTTCCAAGAAATTGGTTCAATGGCACGAGACTGCGAGACGGGAAGCCATAGTGTTCCATCGCGTAGTACGTTATCTTTGGGTGGCGACTTGCGATGGTCGGAAGCCGGGCCATATCCGCTATCAGGGAAGCTCACAGAGTCTAGCCGGCTGCGATATCTGTTTGTGCGGGGGTTTGGTTCACAAATGATAAGCATCTCGCACATCTTCTTGAGGAGCAAGTGAAATCTGGTCGACTTTAGATGAGCTTGAAGTGTCAGGGGGCATGTCAAGACCTCACACTAGATCCTAACACTTTACACTTTCAACCGCCTATAAAGATGCATTCACCATCTCGTCTGGTGTCAAATGCTGGTACTTTCCGCACTCGCAGCGAACTCGGTCATACTTCCACTTGTCCATGTTTGGGCAACGCCCACGCTGGCAGATCTTTCTGTAAACCTTCTTCTTTTCTAGAGTGTTCTTATCAGCCATGCTGGCTACTTGAATCGTGTACTTTGGAATCTGAGCCGTGATTGTCTCCCTCCAGCAGGTCTTTTATATCCTCCAAGTGCTTCGCCCCAAAGGCTACGACGACATCGCGAAGGCCGCGATCACTATCTGGAGTAGTCTCGTATGTGGTACTTACGACCCCGAGTACAGCTGTGAACTCGTCGCCTTTTCCTTCTTTGCCCTTCATGGCCGGTTCGAACCTCTCCAAAGCCTCTTTCTCAAGGTTCTTGATGTCGTACTGGTAGCCCAATGCATACATTTGATGAGGCGAGCAAGCTTAGGCAGAATGAGTGTTTGCAGGTCATGTGATCTACAAACGTCAACGCGTTTGGAAAAGGTGAAGAAGGGCCAAATGATCGGACTTACAGCGTAGCCTTCAGTCAGATGACCTTGGGCTTAAAAATCTTTGGGGAAGTTTGATGAACCTTGACCAAGCTCAGAGCTCGTTCTCAAAAGATCCGTTGAGGCTCAATTGAATAGCTGCGTGTGTGATGGGCTCTGAGTTAAATGATGCAGTGCCTTTGCCGTTGAGCCGTTGTCGCTACATTGCCTCGATATCAGAATCGTTCCTGATTTAAACTCTGCCTCGGCTTCCATTCGATTCCACCGTAAGTTCATTACCTTCTTCTTGAAATCATGTTTATACCGGAATTCGCGAGCAGAAAAAGCGGAACGACTAATGCAGGTTTCAATTGTAGTTTCAAGAATATGGCCCTGAATGGAACCGGTGTCAGTCTGTAAAGCCTGTCTCACCGTTCATCTGTGACAGGTTGCACCTTCCCCTCACGTCACCCTCTCAGTCAACGCATTCTAGAATCAAATGAGGCAGGCCAAAGCAACCGAAGGAGACTCAGGACGGAGGGCAGGTCTTGTCAGTCATGGCGTAGAGGAGCTTGGAAGGGTTGGTGGTCTATGTTCTTGACGTAACATACGAGCCCGTCAAGTGTGGCAAAGAGGCCGCCATTTTGGTGGATGCGGAGCTCAGGGTGAGGGTAGCAGAGGGCAAAGTAGATTGGACAGTGGATTGAAGCATGTTAATAATCATTTGCGCGTATACAAAAGCATACGTCGGCCAAGTACGTGAAGAGGAACGCTGAACGATGTCCTTATGCCCAGCGATAGCGAGTGAGGGAAAAAGCGCCACGCGGTCGGTGGAAAGACCCATGATCTGAAAGTGGAAAGCCATCGTAATAGACAAGCAGCTAGTCGTGGTATGGTCCTCCATTTCTGCTCAGGTCGGCATCTGCCCAGTGCAAATGTTACTGTACCTTCTAAACCTCGTCTCAAGTGTCCAGCCTAATCTGGATTGACGGGTTACAGCTCGGCAGGGGTGAAAAAAGGTTCGGCAGGGGTGAAGCTTCCCTCAGTGAAAAGCCCAGCGGCAGCGCTTATCGTGCTTAAAGTTGGAATTCGAGCATTGGAGGTTTGGAGCAAGTCCAACTATATTGGTCAACAACGCCGTCAAGCTTGGAAGAAATCCAGCGTACCCACCAGCGGCGGACAAGATGTACACATTGTCTGGTCGCACGATGCCCGATCCTAACATACGAGTACGACCTTTTCTTCTCTACTAGCATGACATCAGTAGACAGGTTTAGCAATGTGATTCAAAAGAATGATTCAAAACGAAAAGGGTAATAATTTAATAGGCTAATTATATAGAGTAGTTATTAGTCTCGTCGATCACCTATAAATTAAATCACTATTTTATAATATAAAATAATGATTTAATTACAAAGTTGCCCTATACGGCGTTAGCGTAACTACTTATTTGGATATAGCAAAAATAAAGAAATAATCTACCCACCTATCTAGATATCATTATACATACCTCTCGTTCTTACAGTACACAATGGCTACGAGCTATTCAGCTAGTTACTTAGTTAGCACTATCTACCCCGCCAGCTCACCACTCTATTCAGCCAGCCACTCAGCCAGCCACTTATTCTGATAATCTACAAGAGAAGGAGTAATACAGTACGGAGAATATTGCGGAGATAGTCAGCAGCAGCAGTGACACAATAGACCTGCTCTCCACGATCTCACACCAGCCCGATACTCAGTAAGAGAAGAAACTACTACAGTAGACAAATGCGGAGAATATTGCGGAGACAGTCAGCAGCAGCAGTAATACAACAGACCTACTCTCCACGATCTCACACCAGCCCGATACTCAGTAAGAGGAGGAACCACTGCAGCAGGCAAATGCGGAGAACATTGCGGAGACAGTCAGCAGCAGCAGTGACACAACAGGCCTGCTCTCCACGGTCTTACAACAATCCACTCAGTCAGCTACTCAGCCAGTCACTCAGTCTGATATTCTACAAGAGGAGGAGCAATGCAGTACGGAGAGAATTGCGGAGACAGTCAGCAGCAGCAGTGACACAACAGGCCTGCTCTCCACGATCTCACATCAACCCACTCAGTCAGCCACTCAGCCAGTCACTTAGCCAATTACTTAACAAGAGGAGGAGCAATGCAGTATGGAGAATTTTGCGGAGATAGTCAGCAGCAGCAGTGATATAACAGGTCTACTCTCTATAGTCTCACATTAATCCACTTAATTATCTACTTAGTCAACCACTTAGTCAGAGCACTCAGTTGAGCAAGAGGAGGGACCACCGTAGTAGGTAAATACGGAGAATACTGCGGAGAGCACTTAGTTGAGCAAGAGGAAGAACCACCGCAGCAGGCAAATGCGGAGAACACTGCGAAGAGACCAAGCGACAATAAGACCACCATTATCAAGAATACGGCTCAGCTCTCCAAGATCCCACGATATATGCTCTCCACGATCTCACGTCAAATCACTACTTAGTAGGCGGAGAACGACACTACAATTTGGCCTGCTATATCCGCGTGCCTAGGCAATATCATATAATAGTATATTACTACAATGAGCACACAAGAGAAGGATCTACTGCGTCGATCACAGCCAATTAAACCTCTGCAGGCAGAGGTCACCTATCGTGTCAGGACCAGCATAGGTGCGATACCAGTATGGGTGAGGTAGAACGAGGATAATAAGGCTACCGAACTATGTAGGTGGGAAGGAGGCATGATATAGTAGGAGATGCCTCCGCCAAGGCCCGCTAGCCATAGGGCTGAGGGCTGAGTGGTGTGTCAAGGGTACGCTCGTAACACTACCCCCCCCCTCTCAATAGCCATGGCCCCCATGGCTGGTAGACCGGAGATGCACGCCCATTGCTTGCCCTGTGTCTCCAAACATCCATAGTCCGTGTAGGCCTCGACCGGAGAGGATTTAGCAGTCGAACATCGGATGGTTTCAATTCGTTCAAAAACACCATGTCCGAGGTTTTGCCGGATCGCATGCTGGTCTTGACAATGCCATGCTTGTTATGCCTACCATGCTCACATTGTCCTTCAGAGATCCTGGAGATGTTGGTCATATCTTGCCTGCGTGCCAGCAAGATTCTCCGAGTTCCTCTTCAATCTCTTGCCGTAGTCCTTCGGTAGAATTGAAGAAAATCCAACGCATGCATGTGTTATGAAACCCCCTCAACACCAGTTGGCAGCCTGGCCTGGGAGCTTCACTGTAGATTTGCCCTGTGTCTCCCATGCTCTTGCCATCAAGTCCATCCATTTCATCCTTTATCTCATTTGATTCGTAGGTTTAATAGGGAGGTAGAGAAGAATCGAATGTGTTGAATGCCATTTGGTAGCAGGCTTCACTATGTGTGTTGTCGACATGCTCAGTGAAGAGGTCGAATCGTAGTCGTTTTGCCGGGTCTGTTCCCGTCGCCATTGTAGCAGGCTCACTATGTGTGTTGTCGACATGCTCAGTGAAGAGGTCGTACCTTTGCTGCCATTGTAGCAGGCTCACTGTGTGTGGGGTTTGTGACGATTTCTTTCTATTATCAATTCGCTAGTCGTACGAATAGTCCCTGTGCCTTATTTATCCCTCGCCCACTGTTTTGGCGAGGCCGTTCCGCTGTCCCGTTAGGCTCTTTGGAATCGAGTTACCCGTCTGGTGGGCTTACCCAGGGATACGATGGCTCAACTTGGTTTCTTGCCAAAGCCCCTGCCAGCGCATTTCTTTGAATTCGTCCGCTAATCCGAATGGAAGGGGGTAGGTCTTTGGTAGCTGTTTAGTGACTCTGCTATCCTCGAGTGTGTAACTGAGAACTCAGTCACATCTTGTCCGTTTAAGTTTCTCTTCGCCGAGAGGGGTACGAAGGAGCCTTATTATAATGTCAGGACCAGCATAGGTGCGATACCAGTATGGGTGAGGTAGAACGAGGATAATAAGGCTACCGAACTATGTAGGTGGGAAGGAGGCATGATATAGTAGGAGATGCCTCCGCCAAGGCCCGCTAGCCATAGGGCTGAGGGCTGAGTGGTGTGTCAAGGGTACGCTCGTAACATATCGGACGATGCATATTTGAACGAATTAAAACCGTCCGATATCTTGTTTCGACAGCCATTTCATTATTCGAAAGTTTTTATTCCAGTAGGAGATTTCGTGGGATGCACACCACTAATTAGCCCGGTGTCTCCATTTCTTTCCCGCATTCGAAAAACCATACATACATACTTCTTGCTATAAGAACATGGCATTTCTCTATTTTTTGGGGGCAATTGTCATGAGATGCCTGCGGGCATATAGATTAATTAATATCTTTTACACTATACGCATATATAAGTTAAACCACAATGATTCAGTAACATCGGTCTACTCGTACTCCACTAGGGGGATATATCTATAACGTGGTGGCGATCACAGCCCAATAGCCTAGCAATATAACTATAAAGATCGTTACAACGAGGGCCCCATCATTAGAGGAGTTTATAAGGTATATATGTGATAAAAAAAGAAGAATAAGTGAAATTCAAAGAGATTTGTGACTCTTCGGCAAAGGTTTCGCCGAAATCCGTGATATTGCCTAATCGGGTTAGCGGTAGAAGGGTAGGGCTGTTCCCGCTTTGAATCATTCTTTTGAAATTCGTTGCTAAACCTGTCTAGTGATGAGGTTCTCTATCTCAATTCGCCATGCCATCGTCTTAAATCCATGTTGCACGAACTACTCTCACTTGGAATGAATCGTCTTATCTCTTTTCAAATGAATCGCCTGTCGCATAGCTGACCGCTTATGCTGAGATATCCCCGAAAGAGTGGCGAAATCAAACGCCGATTTGGTTTAGATCAATGCCTTCCATTTACCATGATCTGTTACTGTATAAATGTCATGATGCAAGCCTCATTTGTTTTCCCTCTTCCTTCTACTCTTCTCAATACACTTGACGCTTATGCATGCAGCTACCGTTAGAAACCCAACTCCCATCAACCTCGATAATTCTGCAAAAACGCACTCCTAAATCGCAATGCTCTTCAAGGCGGCCAATCCAGAACTTAGTGCAGTGCGGGCCTTCAATGGCCCTAGACGCCACGCGACGTCATATCTGCTGGTCCATGTCCATGCCATGGTCTCCCTGGCGTTAGGAAGCTTCAACGGTAGTATGCCAGAATTGACCTTCCTGCCCAAAAGCAAACCCAACATTGGCATCAGATTTTCAGCCGATGAGCTTGGGGGACTATACCTGCTGCCAGCGACGCCATCACCTACCCCACGCATGAAATCGACACGCGCACAACGGAGATCGACACAGCGATCGCCGGGAACTTAGTTTTTACGTCCGGTTCGGCGGAGCCCAAGTCGAATACCGCGCGGTACATATTTCGGACGTTCCGTCTCTCGCTGATGGTGGGGCTTTCGGAGTGAGGATGTAAGTATGGCTTCATCGAGATTGACATGCTGTTTGTGCAACAGGTGGGTATACTGAGAAGGACTCTGGGCATTAATTCTCTCCTTGTGAGCGGCGCGGCGAGTTGAGACAAGGCGAGGAGTTGTCTGACTGAGGAAAAGTTGAGTATGTAACGCAACGACGACAGCTGTGCATCTCCTTTTTGCGGCAGTTTGCATGATTGCAATTCCATAATCGCGCAATAGGTTGGGAGACCACACGCTGGCGTATGTTGATGCAATTGCCTGCAAAGGATGCTCAATCACGCCTGTTTTCTCCGTCTTTTCAGGGAAGGGCTTCGCATGACGCATCAAAATCCCCCCGTTCCCCAAAAAACAGCACGGCGCGCCTTCCTTCATAAACCGAAAGCCACAAGCTTCGACAGCTTTCTCCCATGTGGCTGTAAAATCGCGATGTTTCATCGCATTTTGTTCGCGCTCGTAAGAGCTATGCGACAGTTTAGCGAGCGCATTCGGAAACGGAAACAGAAACGGAAGTATCCTCTCGTTAAAAAAAGCGCAAGTGCGGTTGTTGCGCATCAAAACTTCCCGAACACCGATGGAACAAACCTGTACTCGAAGCATTCCACCTTTCTTTCTTTCTTTCTTTCTTCAATCCCCATCCCTCCCTTCTCCGAAAACAAGAAACCAACAACCATGCATCTCCCCCTCCCCTCCCTCACCCTCTCCCTCACCCTCCTCATCCTGACCCCACCCTCCCTCCCCCTCACCCTCCCACCCCCTCCCACCCTCACCACCACGACCCTAACCGGAGCCCCCATAATCGGCCAGCCCGTCTGCCGGCGCCAGCCGGGCGGCTTCACCCTCGTCGTCTGCGCGCGCCTGCTCACGGGCCTCCGGACCCTGCCCGACTACAGGAAGCAAGAGATCTGGTCCGAATACGCGACGGGCGCGCACCGGCTGCCCGTCGTGTTCGTCCAGACGGACGCCGCGACGGGGCGGACGTGCCACCTGAGCATGGACCTGTACGGGCCGGGCGTGCCGGCCACGGCGTCGGAGACGTTCTCGCTCGAGGGGGCGCAGGGGGATCTGAACGGGATCTACTTTGGTTGCTTGAAGAAGTACGGCACGGCCGGGTTCGCGAGGATCGGGCTGCACGGGAACGTTGCGGCGTTGTTGGGGCCGCCGTTGGGGGAGGGATCGGAGGAGGGAGGGTTGGCGGCGTTGAGGAATGGGACGAGGAGTGCGAGGGTGATAGATATGACGGAGGTTGGTGAGAGCTAGCGTTTAGAAGAGTGTTCGTCGAAGTTTTTCTGAGAGATTCGAAAGTAGGTGGCACAATTGTACTATGTTCCTATTGTCATACATCAGGCGTACACTATGTTGTACAAAGCACATCTCGCAATACCATGACATTAGAATTAACAAAAAGGCAAGGGAATAATACGCCCACCAACACCATGTCGATTCATACAATTTGCCCGTCATTTCTGCTGCTTGAGTCCAAAGTATATTGCCACAGCCAACCCAACGATAGCAAATATTGGACTGATGACCGTAGCAATCTTTGCCCACTTACTCAGCCCGCTCTTGTTGACAGGAGCCCCTGATTGGGGCGAGGCGGTCGAGCCCTGATACGAAAGGGGCGTATATTGTTGCTTCGGGTACTTGTGCGCCTGGTGGATTTTCCAGGCCATGAATAGAAACCACAGGAACACTAGACCACCGACCAGAGCAACAACCGCCCCAACGATTACTACTGTTCTCGTTGTTGTACTTGAGAAGGTTGATGATGTGGCTGTTTGCGATGGAAGTGGTGCCACTGGGGTTGTGGAGGTATCTGAAACGGGGCGGGTAGTGACGCCCGCCAGAAGATCGGTGGTTGAATGAGGCAGCGATGTGGTTGTAGCGGTAGCAGAAGCTGGAGTTTGAGCCGCAGCAGGCGTCGACAGGCTCGCAAACCCGGCCTCCGCTGAGAAGAAGGCGGTGTAGGTGAAAGGTAGGAGGCCACAGCCAAGAAAGACAGTTTCACCAGCGTTAAAAAGATATTGCCCAACGTCAGGTGTCGCAGATGGACTTTTCCATTAGTCCATACGTTCAGCTTTCAAACCAGCATTTTGTAGGGCTTACCAACACGCTGCTCCAGGGCCACATCCTTCCTCAGAAGGCCAATACCCGTATCCGTATATTGTCGTGACGGGGTCATTATCAATACCAGAACAGTACCCTACAGCAGGTGACGAGTCTGTTGCCACCATGCATGGTGTGTCGACGGGACAGGAGATAGTGCTGACTTTATACCTCTCAGCCTTGCGATTGGACGAAGAAGGCGCCCAGGAGCATACTTAGACCACCGAGCGAGTAGTAGCCGCAAATGTTCTCGGCAGCCTTGCGTTTAGCAACTTGCGGTGCAGGTGTAATGAAAGGGGGTAGGACAAGAGTGGACGCGCACGACGAAAATAGCGCAATGGGCAATAGAAAACGCATGTTTTTCTTCAATTCCCAGCTGTATAGCAACGAGGAAGCGCGAGCTAGAACAAAATTGAAAAAGGAAGATTTAGGGAAGATTTGGGGGGAGAGGGCGGGTTTTAAGAAGAGGCTGGGACTAGGAGGCGATGCTTTTGATAACCCGTGACTTGTTCTGTGCATTGGGACGAGGCTGAAGATATCTACAGCGGGTGAGGAAATGTAAGCGTTCCGTTTTAGGAAATGTAAGCCAGCAGGATGCATGAAGGCGTTCACTTGGCATTGATGTACCCCTGATCAATCAATCCTTGGGGCCAATGGCAGGATTCACGCAAGGTGGGTAGCGACAGACAGTGGCGGCACGGGTGTCTCGTCGAGGAATGGCATGCCTTTTTGGACAGACCTCGTCTATTGTAGAAGTTTTTAGAAAGCAGCTTACCATTTACGCAGGTCACTGTGGCTTTGCCAATCGGCCTAGGTCAGCATTCTCTCAGGAGTCAACAAGTATCGGAGGACCATCCGCTGCCCTCATACAGCAGTGTGCGGGTATATTCTAGCATTAGGCGAACCCGAGGTGGCAGCTGGACCGCTTTAATCTTGATTGCCTTAGGGACCTGCGTCTGAGCAGTGGCTGACTTCAACTAACGCTTGGCTGCTGTGTCTTCAAGCCCAGCTCTTAGAGACTACTTCGTTCCATGGAGCCTGGAGGATAGCTTAGTATTACTGTACGTTATTGGTGGTGTAGGAGTAATATTCGATCTTGCCCACCAGAGAGTTCTAGATCACCAATACACATTGGAGCTAAACAACTTTGGGTCTAGCCGCTGCTGTCACTGAAGGCGCTTTCGCTTGCGATTATGTTGCCCAAAACATCTGCTCGCCACGTGGTCTGATTCGATGCAACCTCCTCGCAATCTCTAGCCAGTCTCTCAGTATCATTCACCGTTCTTCCTTCTACACTCTTCACCACGGGCAACAACATCAGTGAGGCTTTATCCAGAAGATCCTGAGCTGCTCGATAACACCCAATTCCATATCAGGGAAGCATGTTTCCATAACCCTGTCCCGTTCGAGAAGAACGGGCTCGTCTTGCGCCATCTGGCGCTTATGAAGAGCTCAATGGGCTTTGTATGGCCGAGGACGCCAGATCTATATCTCTAGGGACTGTAGTGGGCAAAAAGGATGACGCCTACCAACAGATGCCCAATTGGAAAGCCTAGGTATCGAAAGAAAGAGTGTGCAGCAGCGTGGACTTGACGAAAGCATCATGTATGAATCCTTTGATGTGGAGGCCTATGTACAAAAGAACGATCAGTCTACGCAATCAATCTTATTGCGTTCCTCTCCCCACAACCACGAGAACACACTTCATCTCTCCTCCAACATCTTCCCTCCCGTCAGTTCCTCACCAATCTTCTTCATCCTCTCCCTGGTAGTAATCTCATTCCCCTCCGCGCTATCCAACGCTGTCTGCCTCCCAGTCTTGTTAGCCTTCCCTAACAACTCCTGCACCGTCTCCGGGAATCCCAGATTCCAAATATTTAGTCCCTCACTACTATCGGTCCTGAATTGGCTATTATCATCGAACGCCCTGTCAACCACCTCGTCCAGCTGCTTGCCTGTTGTAATGAAATCACCAGCATTGACGTAAAGAGTGTGTAAGGCGTTTCTCCGGGCCTCTTCCCGCATGGCTGCCATATCGGCGACATTCTGGCTCATGACCGCGAGACGACCGGGGCGCGTGGGATCAGGAAGCGCGCGGTGTTTTGTTGGCTGTTGAGTTGAGAGGACTGAGGGGTTGGTGAGCCGAACATCTTTGCGTTCAGGGGCGTAAAGACGCTTTTCTCTAATCCTGGTATTTGCGGCACTTATTATACTCCTCCTTCGATCAGATTCCTGTCTCCTCTGATGCAGCTCTGCCAACCCTTCCCGAAGATTTCGCCGCCGTAGCTCCGATTGACGGGCTTTCCAACTCACGAATTCGTCGTCTGATCTGGTGGTTTTATCTTCAAGGGGTTCGGGGGTGACAGCGGCGAAGTATTCCGGAGAGGCTCTGGGTATCTTCCCCTCTTTTCGCCGATGGAAAATATCTCTGGGAGGAGGAAGGACGCCTTTCATGCGTACGGGGAAGGGTTGTTTTGGTTGGACGAGGCGTGGGACTTCAATGAACTTGGGCGACTCCGGGGGTATTTGAGCACGGGAGGGGGAGGATGTGCTAAAGCCCGGTGATTTGGTGTGGTGGATACATTGCCGTGGTCTGAGGCAGCGTTGTGTACCCACAGCTCGAGGAGGCATGGTGGCTTACAATGATGGAGCGTTTAGTTGATGCTCTTAACTTTTCGATTTGTCCAAATCACAATCAGGGCGCGGACGGGGAAATGTTTTGCCTAGCGCAGAAAAGGAAAAGTCCGCACTTCGAACACCCCTCGGACCCTACTGCGATCATTATGATCAATATCACACAACAGCAGCTTTAAATGGCACTAGGGATCAGGCTGGGTACCGCCAACGGCAAGAAGCAACAGCAGTAAGCTGCCCCTAGACGATCAAGATGGGTACCGGCAAAAAAGAGAAGATGAGGAAGGAGAAGCAGGGCAAAGTGGGAGACGGAATGGCAAATGTAAAGGTCAAAGGAGAGAATTTCTACCGGACGGGCAAGCAGGCCAAGACGTTGAACATGTTCAAAGATGGAAAAGCACAGCGGAATGCCAACGGAAAGGTCACAAAAGCAGCCAGCTTTCAAAGTCGAGACAAACCGAAAGCCCGTGTGGAGCCCAATCGAAAATGGTGGGTCCCCTGTTTGGATTGAAGACTTCTTAATCTTCACCATGATCTAGGTTGTAACACATGCTCCAAGATCAATTTGCTCTTTGAACGTATTTCGTCGACTCAAACCTCATCTCAAAGAAGCGGCGCTGACTCCGAAAACATAGGTTTAACGCCACGCGGGTCATTTCTCAGGACGCCCTCAACAATTTTCGGGATGCAATGCAAGAAAGGGCTTCGGATCCATATCAGATTCTCCTCAAATCCAATAAGCTACCAATGAGTTTGATAAGAGATGGCAAGGGCAAGAACGGGCTGAAGCAGCACCAAGCCAAGATCGAGGTGGAGTCAGCGCCTTTCGGTGATACTTTTGGGCCAAAGGCGCAGCGGAAAAGGGTCAAGCTAGGAGTCGGGTCCTTGGAAGATCTTGCGGGAGAGTCGACAAAAATGCATGTGACGTACCTGGAACGCCTGGAGCAAGCCAAGCTGCTGAGTGGGACATCTGGCTCGGAAGAGCAGGCTGGTGAGGCCGCACCAGAAGACGCAGTCCTTTCCACAGCGAAGGAGCCCATATTCTCGAAGGGTCAGAGTAAAAGAATATGGAACGAGCTATACAAGGTCATTGACTCTTCGGACGTTGTTATCCATGTCCTAGATGCACGGGATCCTTGGGGCACGAGGTGTCGGAGTGTGGAGAAGTATATTCGCGAAGAAGCACCTCATAAGCACTTGATTTTCGTTCTAAATAAATGCGATCTGGTCCCCACAGGCGTTGCCGTAAGTAGTTGCATTCCCTTTGTCGTTGCCAAAGAATTATCACTCTTCCCCTTGCGGCGCACCACCTTTCCAATCGTCAAGTCAAGAGGCTTTCCTGCACTTTGTGCATTATCACCATGGACTGTTACTCTGTTACGCGTTGGATATATCAACCCCCTTTCCGCCGCGTCTGACCTTTGGGTCTTGCGTAGACTGCTCGCCGTCTTGGCGAGCTGGTCAACAGGATCGGGGAATGTTGCGTTTGAGTTGAAGACCTTCGCTGCTACACAATGGTGGACAAATGGAGGTTTTCTTAGTAATGCTTCATACATACATTCAAGAAAGGATGTTATGCAAGGTATTTAGCTAACCGTCCTCTTAGGCTTCATGGGTGCGCGCACTATCCAAAGATTACCCAACTCTCGCCTTCCATGCGTCGATAACCAACAGCTTCGGCAAAGGAAGTCTAATTCAACTCCTTCGGCAATTCTCGTCCCTCCACTCCAATCGCAAACAAATTTCCGTCGGATTCATAGGTTACCCCAATACCGGTAAATCTTCGATCATTAATACCCTTAGGAAAAAGAAAGTCTGCACGGTAGCTCCGATCCCCGGAGAGACCAAAGTTTGGCAATATATCACATTGATGAAAAGGATTTACCTCATAGACTGTCCAGGCGTTGTCCCGCCAAGTAACAACGATTCTCCCGAAGACATCCTCCTCAGGGGAGTGGTACGGGTGGAGAACGTCGAGAACCCCGAACAGTACATAGCCGCCGTCCTCAGAAAAACAAAACCGCAGCACATACAGCGTACATATGACATTGGAGGGTTTGAGACAGCCACAGAATTCTTAGAGCTGCTGGCCAGGAAGGGCGGGAGGTTACTAAAGGGTGGAGAGGCAGACGTTGATGGAGCTGCGAAAATGGTTTTGAATGATTTTGTGAGAGGGAAGATACCCTGGTTCACGCCTCCGCCACTGGTAGAGGGGCAGGAAGGGGGAAAAGGCGTCGAAGGTCGGAAAGGGGTGTTAGGCGAGATGGGCAAAGTCAGCATGGCGCGGGAAGACGACGCTGCCACTGAAGGTGCGGATGTCGAGATGGAAGGGGTGGATGAGGATGGAGATGAGGACGAAGAAGAATTCGAAGGCTTCGACGAGCAAGAAGATGAGGAGATGGACTCCTCGGAAGAAGAGTCATCATCAGCAGACGAGCAGGACATCGAGCAGAATATTGCTGGACAGGTTCCCACGACAGCCGGCGGAGTAGCACTCGAAGCTGGCTGACGCGCCCAGATGTTCTAGATACAATCGAATAATTTGCGTTGATACCTCATCTCCGTCGCTTCAGCCCTTTTAGGTCTGCAACACGATACACTAATATGCAGCTATGCTGCTTACTGCCTCCGATATGTAATATGCCTACTGACCAATGGTAATGCGTACTTCAAATACTCGCATCAGTCCGTACATTGCCGGATACTAACGCGCAGATCCTTCCGCTGCGGGGCGCCTCGACATTCGCATCCGAGCGACGTTTTGAAGAGATTTTCTCCCGTCGCAAAGGCTACCTGTCGCTATTGATACACGATACCCCTTTTTCGAACCCTGTGCCTGTTTCTGCCACCGTAGCTGCGGTGTTGTGAGCAAGCGAGCCCTGGCAGTCCACTTCTATCCACAACATCTTGGTGCAACCGTCTTTCATGGCTAGAGGGTCCTGCTCAGGTGCCGTTGCCGTTGTCATTGATTTGATTGGGCCACTTCTTCGTCGAGGGTGTCTCGGAATCTTCTATTTTCATCATTTCGCTGGGTTTTCAAGACAATTGACAACGTACAATATACAAAGCCCGCCGCATCGGCCGGATCTGTATTCGCCCAACCCCAACGCCAATGAACTATGTTGGACACTCATTTTCGGCCAGACTAGTGGTGATACCAGCCCTTGCAAAAGCCTTAAAGAATTGTAAGTTCCCGCTGAGATCTGTGTATTCTGCTGCGTCTGGCGAAAAGTCTAAAGGGTTCAAAAACACAAATCCTCAAAATCCGAGCCTACCAGTAATCTGCCTGTCTGCCGTGAGAAAGAGCCATTGACTGACAGGCCACCACATATCATCACGTGCCAATGCTTAAGCTTGACTCCTACCCTCCAATGAAATTACGGTGCCAAATTTGAGGTAAGGTGAATGTCAGGCCTGGCCTAACCTAAGCTTATAGGGCTTAATAGGTGTATTCGTGCATGAAGCGCGATATCTTCGCTTTTTGGGCCTATGGCCTAGTGGTTAACAGTGCTTACAGTGAACCATTAAAATCACCCCGTCATTGATTCCATGACCCTGTTGCCCCGTCTCACCACACAACGCGCTTCTTCAGGGCTCATAGAGCTATATTTCTCACGTCCCCTGAACTACTCGTCTAAGGCTGTCTTGAAATTTCGATTCGCAACGGAGGACGTCTGTTCACAGTCGCCGTGCCTTCCTGCGTGGATCCACCGTCAGACACAGCGGTTCGATTGGATATGAATATTCAATCCGGTATACCGCGAGGACTGTTTCCATGCTAAGCCCTGACTCGAGAACGTATAATGCCTTGGCAGATGTTCCAAGGTCTTAGGTAGGGGGTGTGTGTGTTTTTCATTGTGAGTTGATTGTATCATGTCACAGCATGACTCCGACGCCAATCATGCGAGAACCGAATTCATGCGCGTCGCTTGCATATATCAATTCTGGAATAGCTGGCATGGGACACTGCCTTGCAACAATGTACTTCAGTTGGCTTCTGTCGTTCGAGCCATTCGATGACATATGCAGTCTCGCTCTCAATCCGACCCCAAAAGTATCGAGGGGTCAGTGGGGCGGTATCCAAGCCCGCAGCGTCCGAACATTGAATAGCCGACTTCACAAAATCGTGAGCCACGGTCATATAGTAATGAACCAGCATGGACTCTGGATAAGTCTTCGGAAAGTACGGCGACACTAGCTCTTCGATATCCATTTGAAGGGCGATCATTTTTCCATATTTGTAGACGAGATAAGAATGCACACTGAAAATCAGGTCTCTGAAAACCTTGGGATTCTCGAACAATGGCTCGTGAAATCTGACTGGAGAACGGCACAAGTGGATGAGCCAGGTAAGTTGGTTCGGACATTCAAACTGTCCAGTCATAGAATGACACCTTCTTGAGGCAATTGACACAGCCTTCTTGTCAATAAATGTCAGGTAGCTGGCAACCTCAAGGAACAGCTCGAGTGGCAAACATTCAAGCATGTTATTTATGATGTGATTCGAGAAGTAGATCTGACCTTGAGCGTTCAGCAGACGAAGATAAGTCCCCTTCGAAGCAAGAGTCGATGCGTCCAAATGCTTTGGCTGGCCGGCAAAGATCTGTTGTATACCTTGCTTCAAATTGTAGTAAACAGCGATGAGCAGCTCCGGTGAAGTTTTTTTAAACATAAAAACCGCCTGAGAGGAGAATATACATACCAGAGATAGTCCCAGCCTGTGAAGTAGGCCTTGACGCAGGTAGACTTGGCGCTTAGCGCTTGATGCGCCTAAACTCGAGTTCCTCCAAGGCTCCAAGTAATTGAAGAGAACGGGATTTCGCGAGGAGAGAATTGATGATCACGCTGTGCAGTATAGACTTCTTCAAAAAACAAAGCACCTCGCCTCCCACCGAATCCCCCAACTACTTCCTTCCACCTCCGCAGATATGTCGTTAGGCCCTACAGGCGCAAGCCTGAACCCCGAGCAGGCCGAAAACTTTGAAGATGTACGCTCGCACCTCTTTGAGGCTGTGATCTCATGCCGTATTGACAAGTGAATAGATGGAGAAACAATTTGCTGTGAAAGGTCCGCCTTTCAAAGCGCCCTTAGACCTCAATCGCCGATTCCCACAATGCACAACCACTGGACTGACGAAGAGGTCATACAGCGGTGCAACACATGACTACATACTGGGCGATACTTGAGAAAATGAGAGGCTCGAAGCTACGGCTTACAAAAATGGATGATGAGATCTACGAACACTTCAAAAATGAATTTCCAGAATTTGACCCAAAAGAAACGATCGACGAGGACAAGATGAAGAGCAAGGAGGGCAAGGAGCGATGGCGGAATTTCATGATGACATATGAAAAGACTGTGGAGGACTACAACTTTGGCACAATGCTGAGATCGAATCCAAAGTTCGAGTATGGCGAGAAGGAGACAATCTTTGGTTTGCTGGCCGTGGTTCCGATTAATGGGCAGTCGGCTAATAAAAGAATCCCAGCTATGCGAATGCAGTTCTACGCCATCGAGATCGCGAGGTAAGTCTGTAGGGTATCCCGGTCTTGATTTTACCTGACCTGGTGCAGAAATCGTAAGGGTCTGAACGACTGGGTATACGAGCAGGCGCACCCCAACGAAGACAGCAGCAAAACATGATTTCTCAATTTGTCTACCGTTACGATGTTACGAATGAAACATCGATTATAGAGTGTATGATAACATTGATTTTTCGGAGATTTCATGATGTCGAGCGCACATTACTCGACCTCGGAGCCTTTCAACGAGACGTGTCTCCTGTCGGTTCAACAGCCTTCATCCTTTCACAAAATCAAGTCTCCTTGATCATGAACTGTTCCAATCAAAAGGTACATATGTTCTCATCATAATACCGATCTTCTTTGCCCTCACCTGCTTTCACATCGTCCGGTTTCAGGCCTCACCCTCGCTTCAAGTATGATCGGCAGTGGTGTTACCATCATTTAGACACTCTTCATGAGACCAAGTTGCTGAAATACTACTATCCAATGAGTGGGCGTCGTGTGACACTTGGACCCTTTGGGCATCAGATTCGCCATAGCGGAGATGCTGAGGCTGACCGGAGCTGTACTGCCCATCCTCTCATCATTCGCTTGACTCATTCGCTTGTTTCTCTTCTTTGATTATCATACTTATCATCATTTCAGTGAAAATCTCCAACATTACTTTCAAATACTGAATCCTTGATTTATGATTGTTTTGAGGAGTGACCAACATTCCGCGCTAAAAGAACAATACTAAGGGTTGATACCAATTTCCCGGGCACAACGCATTGTCAGGTATGCTCGCAGCTATTATCCTATCTTTGCTTTCCTATTATCATCCCTCATCATTGCAATACAACCCGGCAACTTCAGCTGTACGATCCAGAATCCAGAATCATGTATCTTCCTACTCCGGAAAGCTATCAGCCTTCTGTAACAGCATCAGCGGGTAACAAATCTTCTGTCTATACTAATGCGGTATACGAAAGCCTCCGAAGACATTGCGATGCAGGTCGATGTCGAGTGTCCCGACGATCTGGAAGCCGACGACGAAGAGAACAACTTCGCAAAGCACGCAAGCTGGCGTTCCCTCTTCAACTTCACTTCGAAATGGGATACTCCACCGCTCCTTCTGGCACTCATCTTTTCGATCGCCGCAGGAATCATTGCACCGGCGCTGGCAGTATTCCTGGGCAAGATCTTTGACCTTTTTACGAACTTTGGGGCGGGTGAGATCAGCGGATCTGATCTGTTGAAGAAAGTATCTACAAACGCTATCGTTCTAGTTGCACTAGGCACTGCAAGTGGTTTGTTGCATGCGGGCTACTTCACGGTTTGGCTGGTATTTGGTGAGCTCCAGGCGAAGCATGTACGGGAAATGCTCTTCGACAGCATGCTAGAGAAGGACATGGGTTGGTACGATATGCGCACAGATGGCATCGATACTTTGGTATCACGACTTCAGACGTGAGTGCAAATGCATCATATTTTACAGAGGTGAGCTAACATCCAGTACAGACACGTCCGAGACCTCCAGCTGGCTACCTCGCAACCATTGGGCTTTGCAGTGCAGGATGGAGTCACCACACTCGCAGCTCTGGGCCTAGCTTTCTACTACTCTTGGAGTTTGACCCTCGTTACTCTATCTACTGTTCCGATTCTTGCAGTCGCACTGGCTTGGAACTCAGCGCGGATGCAACCAAGCATTGAGGCGCAGACGAAGGAGCTTACCAAGGCTTCCAAGATTGTCAACAACGCAATTTCAGCCATCGACACAGTCAAGTGTTTCAATGGACAAGACTTTGAAAGGTGGCAGTACAGAGAAGCGGTCAAGAGAGCCGCCAGATACTATCTCTATCAAGTACAAGCCAACGCCCTCCAGATCGGTGGCCTTCGTCTCATCACTTTGGGCATGTTTGTTCAAGGCTTTTGGTTTGGAAGCCATCTAGTCCAAACCGGGCAGAAGAACCCAGGCGATATTCTAACAGCGTTTTGGGCATGTCTGATGGCGACACAAGCTTTCGAACAGATCCAACCGGAGGTCATTGTGCTTGAGAAGGGAAGAGCAGCCGGAGCTACCCTTAAGTCCATCTTGGGTCAAATGGAAGTGGGACTCGAGATCGCGAGGATGAGCGGCAGGACCGTTCCCCTTTTCTGCGCCGGAGACATTGAAGTCAGAAACGTATGTGGAAAGCCCCGTCTCTTAAATGCTTGTTAATCAAAATTAGGTTTCTTTCTCTTATCCCTCCCGACCCGACCAGCCCGCCCTGAGAAGCGCCAGCTTCTACTTCCCTGCCGGCGAGACGACTTTCATTGTTGGGAGGAGCGGCTCTGGAAAAAGCACATTGGGGAATCTTCTAATGCATTTCTACAACGTCGAATGTGGAGAGATACTGATAGATGGACACCCAATAAATACCCTCGACATCAATTGGCTACGCAACAATGTCACTCTTGTCCAGCAGCAAAGCGTGCTGTTTAATGAATCAGTCTTCAAAAATATTGCCTTTGGTCACAGAGATCATGGCAGAGTCAGGAAGGAAGAAGTCAAAAGAGCAATCGAAACTGCGTTGCTGCAACATACAATCAGCGATCTGCCACAGGGGCTAGATACTGTGGTAGGGACTGGCGGCAGTGCCGTGAGTGGAGGGCAAAGGCAAAGAGTATCCATTGCAAGGGCACGACTGCGCGACACGCCCATCTTAATTCTCGACGAAGCAACCAGTGCTCTGGATCATATCAGCAAAAGCCTGCTTGTTGAAGGAATCCGCGAATGGCGCCAGGGCAAGACTACGATCGTTATAACACACGACATGTCACAAGTCCAAGATGAAGACTATGCCTATGTACTTGATAGCGGAGTCGTCATTCAAGAAGGCTTCAAGAACACCCTGGAAAAGAGCGACCTCGGACCCTTCCAGCAGCGGGAAAAGTCAATCATTAACTTCCCAGCCACGGAACCGCGGTATCGGGAACTATCGCAAGGACTTCGTTCGAGCTCGTGTCCTGCGCGCGTCGCTCCTCTAACGAGGAAGAAGTCTGAGATTTCAATGGTGACCCAAATCCAACCAAAGAAAGGCCTCGTCTCAGCTATGTTGAAACCACAACCGGAGAACGTGCGACGCCCATTGCAAGCATTCGTACCAGCATCACCCCCAACGAGTACGCGGCAATTGTCTGTGGCTCGTTCGAAGTTCCAACATCATCAACGCGAGATCTCACAGCAGAGCGATATTTCGGGGCCTATCTCTCCCCTATGGCTACATGATGTGAAGGCGGTCGAGATGACCAGGAGGGAATCCGATGTCTTGGATATCAAAGCCTATGCAAAACAACAAGAAAGCGCACTCTACTCTTCAGTGGCTTCACCCAGGGACCCAACTCGCAAGCGAAAGCCGCCCAAGGCGGAAAAGCCACGCCCCATAGCTCCAATGAAGAAGATTTTGATGACTGTTTGGCCTGCGCTGACATGGGAGAAACGCATGGTCTTGGTACTGGGTTTCCTCTGTGCGGGTGTCCACGCAGCAGCAACACCGACATTCTCCTGGGTCTTTTCGAAACTCCTCGCGACATTCTATCTCGCCGACCACAGAGAGCGTTCGCACATGGCACGACAATGGTCGCTGATCGTGCTCGCGATAGCGGTCGTTGACTCTTCGGCGGCGTTCTCGATGCACTTTTTGCTCGAGTACTGCGGTCAGGCCTGGATCGACACCCTACGAATCGAAGCTTTCAAACGCGTTCTCGACCAACCCCGATCATGGTTCGAAAAGGATAGAAACAGTGTTTCCCGGCTCACTGAATGCCTAGACCGCAGTGCCGAAGAGATGAGGAATCTGTTGGGCCGTTTTGCAGGCTATGTATTCGTCGCCATCACCATGGTGACCATGGCTATCATCTGGAGCCTCGTCCTAAGCTGGAGGCTCACCCTGGTGGGCCTTGCATCCGCGCCTTTCATGTACGTCGTCACTCGCACCTTCGAAACCGTCTCCGGCCACTGGGAAAACAGAAGCAATGACGCAGCCACAGCTGCCAACACAGTCGCCACCGAAACATTCAGCAACATCCGCACCGTACGAGCCCTCACCCTCGAAGGCTACTTCCGCAAAAAGTACGCCGAGGCTATCTCCACGGCCCTCAAAGTAGGACTCAAGCGCTCCGCCTACTCCGGCTTCTTCTTCGGACTCTCGGAGTCAGGCATCCTGTTCGTGACCGCCTTGATCTTCTACTACGGCGCCATTCTCGTCTCCACGGGCGCACACACCACCGAGACCATCCTGACGGTCTTCACCATGCTCCTCTTCAGCATATCCCAGGCCAACAACATCATAGCCTTCGTCCCCCAGATGAACTCCAGCCGGGACACCGCGACCCGTCTCCTCCGCCTCGCATTCCTCCCCCACAGAAGCTCGCACGAAGACACGGGCCACATCCGCCTTTCGCACCCCGGACCCATCACCTTCACCGACACCACCTTCGCCTACCCCGCCCGGCCCGGCCACCCGGTCCTCTCCTCCCTCAACCTCACCATCCACCCCGGCACCAGCACCGCCCTCGTCGGCGCCTCCGGCTGCGGCAAATCCACCATCGCCAGCCTCCTCCTGGCCCTCCACCCACCCGACTCGGGCACCCTGACCATCAACCACGTGCCCATCTCGCACCTGCACACCCCGACCCTCCGCTCCCTCATCGCCCTCGTCCCGCAGCAGCCCACCCTCTTCGCCGCCACCGTCGCCGCCAACATCGCCTACGGCCTCCCGGAGTCCTCCCCGCTCGCCTCCCCGCCCTCGATCCGCGCCGCCGCGACCGCCGCCCGCGTCCACGACTTCATCCTCTCCCTCCCGCAGGGCTACGGCACGCCCGTCGGCGCCGGCGGCGCGGGCCTCTCGGGCGGCCAGACGCAGCGCATCGCCCTCGCGCGCGCCCTCGTCGGCCGGCCCGGGCTGCTGGTGCTGGACGAGGCGACGAGCGGGCTGGACGGGGAGACGGCGGCGGAGGTGCGGGAGACGGTGCGGCGGTTGGCGGCGAGCGGGGTGGGCGTGCTGGTGGTGACGCATCAGCGGGCGATGATGGAGGGGTGCGCGGAGGTGGTCGTGCTGAAGGACGGGAGGGTGGCGGAGCGGGGCGGGTTTCGGGAGTTGGTGGGGAGGGGGGGGGAGTTGACGCGGTTGATGGGGGGGAAGGGGGAGGGGTGAGTTTTTACGGAAAGTATGGGACTTGGATGGGTTCTGGGATGGATGCGCTTCGGTCTGGAGGGAAGGGATCATCTAAGGTGCATTTAGCAGGGGGCAATATTGATATCCGGGTATCCTATGGGAATGGGCCATCTGCTGGCATCTGGAAGAGCAATTCAGTCCAACCGAATCCTCTGTCTTGACAAGTAAACCCCTTGCTCTAGCCATAGTTTATATGCATCCTCAGAGCTTCGTCATCGCGAGAGTGCCTCACCGAAAATCTTGCCAATGGCATCATCACATAAGTGCCGACATTCTTCTAGGAGCAGCCTCGGTATCAGTCAATTCATCACCTTCGACACAGCCATCGTTGGTGTAGTCATAACCAAATCTTCGTGCAGGAGAACATGTTGATTATTAGAAGCGTTGATCGATTCATGTGGGCTCTAACGATATACCGCAGACTTTGCAAGATTTCATTCCTCGGCCATTCTCCATGCAGCTCCTCTGTCCATCGAATCCGTATCGTAAACGCTCTGCTCTGCTCTGCTCGAGGCCTCGAGAAGCTCGGATCTGCACCTTCCTTTTCGAAACGCCACCGTTTGTGCTGCAATCATCATAGATCTCCGAGCAAGCAAGCCAAGCCCAACCGATCGCTCCCTCGCTGAATCGCATATACACTTAAAACACCAAAATTCCACCGACATCATCGCTCTTGGTCACTGTGTTCTGCGGGCGTTCCTACTACCGGCGTAGCAGCAGGCGTACTCCCTGTAATCTGAATTGCCGGCAACCTCTCCCCAACCCTCAAGCTCGGCAACCTTGGCACACCCTCCCCCCTCCCGGCCACGGGACTCGTATAAGGCGGCGCGTCCTCATACTCCGGTGGTTCGCCCATCGGTGGGGACGGTTCACTACTTGTCCCTACGCTCGGCGTACGCATGGTCGGATCACTGCCGCTACCGCTTCTATCCTCCGACGAACTCTGGGGCGTCATGTCCGCGAGTTCGCTATCGGTCGTCATGACGGATTCCGCAGAAGCGGCTCGAGCATGGGAGTGGAAGCGGTGGGTAGGGAGGTGGAACAGGGAGCTGCGCCGCGAAGATGAGGCGTTGCGCTGGTCACCGCCCATGCTTGCTGCAGAATCGAGAAGAGGGCGATGGTCTGATTCGACACTATCGGCTCGTAACCTCGAGCCGTCATGGCGTGCGAGACCTAGCTCAGCATAGCTAACGGAGCTGACACGGCGGTCATTGCTGGAAGCACGGGCCTGGTGGTCTGCTATCATTGAGCTGGCGCTGGCAGCTGCGATGGGCAAGCTGGTTGTGCTACTGCCTGCACTCGCAGAACTTCCAGCACGGGCTCGAGCGCGTGCTTCACTTTGGAGACGGAGTTGTTCGAGACGTGCCCAGTCGCCTGCTTCTCTCGCTTCCTGACGTTCTCTTCGACGGTCGTTGCGTTCATTGATTTCCTGTCGCCGCGTTTGTCGGATCTGGTAGAGTGATTCCATGTCCTGCTCTCTTCGCTCTTCTTCCTCTTCTGCTGTTTCTGGAAATTCGACAACAGTGTCCACGCCACCGCGTTCGCCTTCACGAGCTATGAGGCGTTCATGGGGGTGAGGTGTTGGGTGATAGGGAGGAAGCGTCATGATGCTGCGAATGGAAGTGTTACGATTGACGCCATCGCTTGGCGGAATCTCGGCCAGAGAATGCATGGTAGATTCTCTCGTTGATGTATTGGTTGCAACGTATGAAGTCTCTTGATCCTGTATGCTCCTGGCGCCCGACTTCTTCTTGAACGGAAGTAGGCGTCCAGCCTTGTTCGTCCAAGAGCGCCATCTCGGGTCCTTCTTTGGGCTGGTGGAGTAGTTAGGAGGCCGTCGCTTTGCAACATAGACGTAGACTGCTATTAGTATGAAAGTGAGGGCGACTGCGATTGCTATGCCCTGCGCTGCGAGTCAGCCCCCATTTTCAAGGTTGTGCAGATTGCTTGTGGAACATACGATAACAACAGGATTCGTCGAGCCCGATTGCAGACCTGTTGGCTTGGAAGTATTAGTCGCCCTCGCGGCGAGAGGAGCGACGGGCATGTTGAAGCCAAGAAGCTTCGGTTCGGCCGCCGAGTCAAGGCGGCCAAGGAAAGGATCCCCGGTGATGGGCGCTGTTACCTTACTTATTGAGGTGGGACAATGGCAGCACTGTTGAATTGTGTCAACTCATAAGATGTCCTCTCTGTCTCTCTCTCTTTCCCAAATGATTAAAATTGACAAGTAGGTCCGGTAGAGCTGTTGGATGATGTTGTTACTCGTCCAGACCTGAATTCGTTCGTAAAGAAACAGGGAAACTCAACGGTCGGGCACAGAGTAAGCTTGCGTAAGGCTGAGATCAGCCAGTGAATCCAGCAATATTCAAGATCTCAAGTGTACACTCAATGATTGGATGGCCAGAATTACACTCGATATCTATTCACCCTGCGTGTTATCCTTTGTTTTTGACTTATTCTTAAAAGCTGAGACTGCCCAATTCACAAACGCATCTGTTCGGCGGCTACATGCAGCTACGGAGGATTGTTTCACTCGCAAAAATATACAGATATCTCGCCATACATGCGAACTTATTCACTGCCTCTGTTCGCTAATTTGTTTGCCCCATCCCAAGGTCACCATTGGAGCGTTCTGCTTCCGTATGGTCCAAAGCATCGTACGCTGCCTGACGGTTTGCCGCTTTTGGCCCTGGTAAGTCCTATGAGCTTGCTTGCAATCGTGCACTTGAGCCGGTCGATGTTGTCTCTCTGGGGCTCATCTATAGAGGGTTGGAGTAGCACTTGTGACTAGCATGTGTCAAGCACGTTGCAAGATGGGTTAAATTCCCATGAGTTTCAGCAATTGATCGGCGCGCGCTGGGTGGAGTGATTCGGCATGTCTCGAATTGTACAGCCTTCTGCCGCATGGATGCTTGGGAACTCGATGGCTTCATTCGGTCAGACAGTCATCGATGTTAACTCTTTTATAGAAAGAGATGTGGCCGAAATCCTGCAAAATGGATTAGCGAGAGGGAATGACACAGTGGTCACAGATATACTCGACTCACCTCCCAATATTGTGCCAGAGAGTCATGAGAGATCATGATCAACTGCGACGATATGAATCTGTCATCCCGATACCCTCTTCCAGCGATATGACCCCAGCTTCTGACCGTTCTTGCTCCGTCGAACATTTGCTCTTTTGCTACACGTATTAGCCCATTCGGTCCGATATCCTCCGCAATCCAGGTATATTCTCCTCTAGGAACGTTAATGTCGCCCGTCAATTTGATGGCCTCTAGTCTGCCCGAAGGGCCTTCCGCAGCTGAGGCTTGAGCGTCTGGGTGTGCAAGGCTATCATCCTGAGTCGTTGTGGTTCCTTGCGCTTCTTTGTCAAACCCATTCCCAAAATCTTCCATTGGTTGCCGTGTAGAGGGGCCTCCAGTCTCCACAATATGGTCCGAAGGAACCAAAATCTGGCTCTCTATAGCTTCCGCTGAACGCCGGACACGGTCTGGGTCTTGCAGCCCCATATCGGCATCAGCCATTGCCATAGCCATGCCTTGCGGCAAGGAGCCTGTCGATGGTGTCCTAGAAAGGGCCATGGGCGATTCAACATCACGCTGTAACACGAGTAGGAACTCGCAGCCGTGGCCCGAATAGTCTCCAACCCAAATCCCCTGCCACGGCTTTTCCTTAGTAGGCATGTAAGACTCCTCAAGCAGCGTACTGAAAGTCATGACTTCCTCTGCCATCCGCACTGCGTTCAAAGGCTGTATCAAATTGGAAAACTCCAGCCATTTCCGTATTCTGAAGGTTCGGTCACTCATGAGATCCAACGTCTGAGGCCGATGTTCCTCTGTTCGGAACTTGGTTGCAGATTCATTGCGTACTCGGTCTTTCGCGGGAATGTTGGCAGGTGGCCAAAGCGCCATGGCGGTGGTTTGTAGGGCTTTGGGGATTGGCCGGCAGAGAGATATCATTGAGCAGATGCCGTGCGTTGTTCCCGTCTGCATGGCAACTTCCTTCTGCAACCGGTTGTCATTGTAATGGATACCTGTGTTAAAACCAAGCTTGATCACTGGATCATCGAGCCACAGCCTGACCCTAGGGTTGAAGGTGTGAATGATAACCTCACGGTTGTGCGCCCATGTCTCATAAGTATGAGCCCCATGCTCTGCAAGAAGCCGAAAGGCCTCGATGCAACCATTTTGACTATTGTAACGTGCCAGTATCAACAGCCCGTTGTTGGGGACATCGGCAAACCATATCTTGTTCTGGACCAAGAACCAGTAGGGATGATTGGCAATGTAGACCTCTCTCCAGCTCTTCGCTGGCGATGGAGACTCGAGAGCGCCAGAGCCAGGTACGTTATTCCGAACGAATGGCATCCATAGAAGATCATTGAGGGCGTGGGAGCGTAGGAGACCACAAGTGCGTGACAAGC
This sequence comes from Letharia lupina, assembly GCF_014066315.1. Lineage (NCBI taxonomy): Eukaryota > Fungi > Ascomycota > Lecanoromycetes > Lecanorales > Parmeliaceae > Letharia > Letharia lupina. The sequence goes on from NW_023502974.1 coordinate 685,046, forward strand.
TGGCGAGGGAAGCAGGAGGGAGGAAGGCGAGGATGTGACTGATAATCTCAGCAGGTAGAGCTTCGAGGTTTGAGGTCCGCGGAGACATGGTATTGCGAGGATCGAGGTGCACTGATTCGATTGCTTCAGGTGTGGCGGTCGATTCTTTGACGATGGGACCAGAGATGGTGGATGATGGTAAGGATGTCGAAGGGGACTTCAAGAGTGCAATGATGCTCTCCATCTTTGGGATGATTGTTCAATGCCCAGCTAGCAACAGTCCAACATTCCAAGTCTGCTCCGCGAGCCGGCAATAATGACGATAGTAAAAAGGTGAAAAGAAGGCTTTCTCGCTTATGTGTTCTAGCGCAATCTTCCGCGAGGCCACAGATTGCTCTTGCCTAAAGCTCGTTACGATGCTTGACTGCATGGCATTCATCTTCATAAATAATGATGTGATTGACGTGAATGACGAGACTTTATGCGGCTGAGTTGCAATTCTAGGAAGGTGGCATACGCTTCAAACTTTGGTACAACGGAAACATACTTTAGCCCAAGAGTACCTAGGTCCTAGAGGTACTTTACCTGACCACTGACCCCACCCCAGATCCCCATAGCTCATGCCAGATTCGCGGCAATCTGCATCCATGATACAAGACATATACATGCTCCTTCTTCAAGGAGACAAGCCGACTACATCATCTGCTGCCAGGCGAGCCGAGGTGGAAGATGAAGTGCGATAAGTTGTACCTTCGTATTATCAGCGTGACAGCCAATACCTCCCAGAAAACGAAAGCTAAGAACCGAGCACTAGCGATTTAGCTTCAAGTCACGAGATCCAATCGTTCTACGCGCCAAGACTTCTTCTCAGACGCGCCGTTGTTGAGCCTTACAGGGCTTAGGCTTTGTTTACAAACATCAAGGTATGACTGCAGCCTACAAAGCTTCGAGCTCCATCTCCAGCACTCCTTTGTTTACCACAGCTGTTTTTGCTGTTGACACTTGCTCAACACGCGATCCTTTTGCTCAAATTCATGCTCTTTCTCTCTCTTTTCCTTCCTTCCTACATCTCCAGAGCCAATGCACAATAGCCGCCTCGCAATGGCAATGAACACTCCTCAAGTCGAAGTGGTGGACATCACAGACGACAGACCTCTAGCTGTTCGTCGAAAGCGACGCATCAGTACTGGGCTTGCGGATCCCGTTGATATACCGAAGTTGGAGCCAAGTGTCGAAGTTGAAGAGAGCTCTCGAGAGGCTCCCAAGACGCCCACCAAGTCCAAGAAACGAGTGCGCTTTTCGGACCCAGGTCCCGAGCTTTCAGCGCCATCTACATCCACCGGACTCACCCCTTACCTCAAGCGAACAACCTTCACCCCACGGGCTCAGGGACCTTCAACGCCACGGCTACTGGCCGCCGGCACAAGGCGTCTTTCGCTTCCCGTACAATTATCGACGTCGCTACCATCTCCATCCCTGTCACCGTCACCAGGCCCATTTTCAGGCGAATTTCAATTCGCCCCGCTGCGTCAAGTACTCGATAACCGGCTGAAGCGGCGCTTAAGGAGAAACAATCTAAGTGGTGAGATCAATGACATAGACGAGGAAAAGAAATCAAAAAGGAAGTTGGAGCAAGAGATACAAAGCCTCAAGGATGAGCTGGCAGTGGCCAAACAGTCCGGCAAAGAACACAGCGATGGATCAGACGGAGAAGCAGCGGGTGCTGAGAGAATCCGAGAGTTGGAGCAACAGCTGGTCGAGCTGAGGAGAGAGATGCGCGAGCGATCAACAACTGCTGAACCTGTCGCTGGGAGTGATGACCTCCCGGACACGGTATCATCGCCTATGGAGATCTTTGTTGACAACGCAGATGAAGGTTTTATTGCAACGAATTTCGACGACAATGGAGCTCTCCAAGACCAGACCCCGGTCGGAGTCCTGCAGCCTGTCAACGAAGCGGCAACTCAGGTCGCACTGCCTTCGCCCACTCACACTGAGACATTCCGTTTCGCTAGGATTTCACTGGAGTACCTCTTTCCCGGAGAAATCGCGCTTGGTCTCATTCCCGAGGACCCAAAGCCATTGCTCGACGTCATGCTCGACCGCATGCGAACTCTAAAGGCTCAAGCCTTTATGGCAGAAGGTTCATTGAAAGCTACCGAAACTCAAGAATCAAATTTGCGAAACCAATTCAATGCAGTGCTTGCACAACTGGACCGTGCACGTGTCTATGCCGACGACTTGAGCAAGCGTCACTCAAACGAAAAAACCAGAGCCGACAATGCGCAAGCGAGAGTGAGCATGCTGGAAACAAGCCTCCAGAACACGTCGAGCAAGGCGACGGACTTGGCAAGGGATGTTGACGAGAAAGAACGCTCAATTGGAAAGCTTCAGGACGCGCTTGAATCTTACAGAATCGAAGTTGGCAAGCTTGAAATGCTCGTCACTAGAAGCGAAGGCGAACATGATACAGCCATCTCTCAGCTGCGCTCCGAAATGGATGAAGCTGTTGCAGACCTTGAGTGTCACGTCGCCGCAGAGACTAGGGGAAGACGTGAAGCTGAGCAGGAAGTGCAGGAGAGGAATGTGAGAATCAAAGAGCTCAAGGTTCGCGAGCAAGGACTTCAGGCCGCGGTCAATGAGAAGCAGGAAGTCATTCGGGAGACCGAGGCAGTCTTCGCTGAGGAGAGGACTGGAAGGGAGCGAGAAGTTGGCGGGCTGAACGTGACGATTGGGCAACTGAGTACTGACCTTTCGGAATGCAAGGCCAAAGTAGCCGCCGCCGAGGAGAAGCAACAACTGCTGATGAGAAAATTGCAAGAAGAGCGTGACGCAGGCTTGCGTGCTGTTGAAGCTGTGCAGACTGAGCTCGCAAGCTGCACGGAGAAAGCCGAGGGAGTCAAGATTGCTCATGTGAAGGACGTGCAGAGGAGGGGAGCCGAGGTGACGGAGCATAAAGGTCTCCTAACCCCTGTCAGTGTGACGAGATTCAGAGATGTGGAGGGCTATGTAGAATTCAGACGTGGTAAGAAGGGAAAGCGACCTGACAGTGGGATTGGAGTCCTGGAGGAGGACGAGGATGAGGATATGATCATGGCTGATGATTTGTAAATTTGCAAGCAAGCAAGCGGTAATATTGTGGCAGGAGTTCTGACCTTCTGTACATTGTACGCATCTTTCTCAGCTCATAGTACAAACTATCCACTCACCAATGGCCTCGATCACAATCATCAAAAGTTGATGTTTCTCTTGATGTGTAAGGGGTGAAATTGATGCCAGAAGTTCAAGGCATCACGTTCATTCCTCGTAAGGCTGATATATTGGCGTCTACCTTAGGCCCACTCTACGAAGGTAATTTAATCTGCCCTGGACCTATCCACCATTAAGCCAAATAGATTGGCAAATATGCTTTCAATTCCATTTCCATTTGGCCCTGTGCTCTAGCTGTACGACAACCTTTACCTCGCCCTCACCAGCCAATCATCCCAAAACTCCATCCAGAAACAAAAAACCGCCTGCCTACCTATCTACCAATTACCCTCTCCCTCTTCAGCGCACACACACCCTGCGCCATTCCGCGTCTAACTAGACCTCGCCGCACTCTCCAGCCCAATCCAACCGACCCACCACCACAACCATGTCCCTCGTCCTCCTCGCCCACGCCTGCTCCCACCTCCAAAACGCCTCCAAAGCGCGCCTCGGCCTGACCTCCCTGCCCTCCACGACCCAACTGCACACCCTGCTCCTCCAGCTGCAGAAGTGCGGCTACGTCAACACGGTCGTGGTCGGCGGCCCCACGCCGCCGCCGCCGAGCGCGTTGGCGCCGACCATGAGTGCGAACCCGGAGGCGAGGAGGGAGATCGACGGGGGGCACGTTGCGTTTTGGGGGAGGGGTGACGGGGGGAGGGAGGGAGGGGAGGAGTTGGGAGGGGAAGGGGAAGGGGAAGGGGAAGAGGGGTCCGGGAGCGGCGATGTGTGGGAGCCGGTTACGCAGGAGAATGTCTCGTCGCGGCGGTTGTGGGTGGGGTTGAAATATTACAACAGCCGGCCCGTGCTGGAGAAGATGCGGTTGGTGTCGAAACCTACGCGGCGGGTGTGGATGCCTATTGGGGATATAGAGGCGTTGGTGAAGGGGGAGAGGAGGGGGTATGTTAATGGTTTGAGGGGCATTGGGGAGAGCATGTTTGTGACGACGGATCGGGGGATTATGGAGGCGAGGGAGTGTGTGGAGAGGAGGATTGGGGGGATGTTGCTGTGTCGGGTTAATCCTGTGTCGTGGTGAAAAGGGAAAGGGGGGCAATAGATTCATTCGAGTATGGTGCTAGCGTTGCCTGGGTTGCATTGGTTGATGTCTCGAGTGTACAAAGAGGAAGAATCTTCCATGTTGAGGTTTGCAGGCCAAAGACACAGCTGCAAACCGAATATTACAGAGCTGATTGATTAACGCACGAGGGCAAGCTTATTAATTGTACATACTGCCAGCTTTCAAAGCTAGCTACGCTCCGGTGAGATGCCATTAAATGCACCGTGGTATAGAACTCCAAGCCCTCAGCTTATGTTCTCAAACGCTAGAATCTCAGACCTGCTGCAAACGACGGGACCAGACCGCCGAGACCAGCAGCAATTTCGCATCATTGCGATGGAAGTGAAGCAGCAGATGCCAAAGCAGCGTCATCAATGCCGTTGTCTACTCCAGTTGTTTTTGGGGCTTCGCTGGAATCAGCCGGGGTTTGTACCGGTGGTGATGGAGCCAAATCCGTTGGCTGACCCCCCTTCGTTTCGACATTCTCGCTCTTCGCTTTCTCACTTCCATCACTTTGTCTTATGTTCCTTACCCCGTTAGTCTTCTTGGGTGGGGTTTTGGCTTCCACCTTTTCGTGCGTTTTCTGGGATGAGCTCTGAGTTGGACGCATCATTCTGTCCAGGAAACTCCCTTCCGGGGCCTTTGAGCTTACGCTACTCAGCCGCGACTTTGGCTTATCTTTTGCCTTTTCTGCCGGCTTCGAGCCGGCAGGCAGCGATGTACGAGCCGGCTTTTGCCGCAGCGATGTTGGATTCGAGGGGACGCGGTCCCTGGGTTTGGTTGCAGCGGCCGATGCTGCGTCGAGTTTGGCGGCAGATGCGGCGGTTGATGCAGTAGCCGAGCCAGGTAGTCGGACAGGACGTGTTGGGGACTTTGGACGCGGCTTAGTGAATGACGGTGGGGATGTGGGACCTAGTTTCTTCCCTGGCTTCTGTGCGGGCTTCGGCGCCGCTGCAGGGGCTTTTGGTACCACAGATGGCCGACTTGGTCTTTCAGCAGTCGTACTCTTTGCATCCTTAAGGACATCGTTCTTTGGCTCTTTCGAAGCAGCTGACTTTGGTGATATCTTTTTGGTGAGCGGTTGCTTGCTAGGCGTTGCTGTATTTTGGGGTGTAGTGGGCGTGGGGATTGTGGACGTTTGGGTCTTGTTCTCGGCCTTTGCCTTAGTGGAGGTTGCTGGCTGAACAGCTGATTTCTTTCCAATAACAGAAGGACGAGAAGCTATCTTGGGTTTGGACTGCAATCCAGTCTTTTGTGCCGGAGACTCCTTTGGCTTGCCGTTGGGCGTTGGAGTGCTAGGGCCGTTGGCCTGTTGTTGCGAAGATTGCGTTAGCTCAGCAGCCGCTTCATTTTCTCGGGCGTTCGACGCTTCGCCCTTGTTTTCATCTTGCTCGAACGGTGACCCTTTCAGTATAGACCCCAACGGCGACGCTGCCCCATCTAGAGCAGCCCCACCGGAGACTGCAGCTACTTCCTTTGGATCTGATGGTAGCATAGCAGCAGTATTGTCTTCCGCAGTAGAATTTGGCTTGTCCGGATTGGCAACCGAAAGGACACCATTCATTATTCCCGACTTCTTTTGAGGTGTGACGTCCTTTTTCGGAGAAATCTTGGGTGTCGTCTGTTTAGGCGTGTTCACCTGCCTTTGGGTAGCTTTTTGAGGGGTCGACTCAATGCCATTGGGCTTCGGCTTTTCCACCGCCCCGTTCATTGTAGATTCTGCGATCCCGTCACCATTTACTACGTCACCCTCATTACCCAATTCTTCAGATGCATTGTAGTCCCCCATCTCTCCACTAGGCTCGACAGCAATAAAACTCGTTCGAACTTTCGAGATAGGACGTGAGGCGTCGCCTGTCACGCTCAACGATGCAGCTGGAGAGCGGCCGCGGGAAGGAGGGGAGGTGGATTCGTCCTTTTGTTCGAATTTTGCCCGCAAGGAAGCAACACCGCTTGGTCCGCTTGGTGAGATGCCTGCTGACATGACTGAAGCATCAAGCACTGTTAGCAAATGCAATGCTGGCAACTGTGGTTGTGGGGTCCAGGTAAAAAGTGAGGCATGGTTGGGCAGAGTTGCATTAGGCCTAAGCGCGTCTTGAGGAATGGAATGTTTGCTGACAGGCGGAATAGACTCACAATTCTCGGACTAAATGAGCGTGTCTGCTTTGATTGTGCAAACGTGTTCTGGCTTGCTAGAGAAACGGTGACTGAACTGGAGCTCGAGCAAGTTGCTTAGGGGTTTAAAAGGAGTGTTTACATATTATTTTTGAAGGTGATTAATCAATCTTGTTTCCTCGCTACGCCTTCCTCGTTGGGAATGAACTACATCCTATTTTAAGGTTTTCCTACCACATTTGTTCAATTACAATCGTCATATTGTCACAACTGGTTGGAATTCCTCTTCCAACGACAACATTCTTTGGGTCCCTGCACCGTCCAGCATATCCAAGACTGGGCCCTGCCTCCGCCAATTACATGCTCTAGACAAATCGTCGAGTCTTTCGAAATGGTCCAGCCATCCAGTAGCCCAAGCGGCAATTTCGATATATCATACCACTAGAAGAATCCGTTATCCAAACGACAATGGCTTCTGTCCTTTACTTTCTTGATCATCGAGGTGCTGAAGAGCTTGTGGGTCACATAGAGTATTCGGCTGTGTCAGCCTATTTTCTTCTCCAATTTTTTGAAGAAGCGATTGACCTTCTTGTCAACATTTTCCACACCGTGCTCGAGTCTGCCTTGCGGCTGTTTTGACGATTTTGACGGCTTGCGCCCATGAGTCTCTTCTTCTGTCGGTCTGTACACTTGACTATGAACATCGTATTCATTACCTTCATTGTGATGGTGGTGATGGTGCTGCTGCTGCTGCTGCTGCTGTTGCTGTTGCTGCTGGCTGTACTGGTAATTAGAATAACCGCCCATTGGTGGCTCATGCCCAGGTGGAGTGTAGTCAGCGTATTGCGGGTGCAGATGCTGCAAAGGCTGCCGGTTGCCGGCCACATAAGAGTCTCCGAGAATCTCGGTGGCAGGAGATTGTAAAGGCGCGCTATCTTTCCCATAGAATGGAGCCATCGAGTCTTGAGGAGGGGCACTAAATGTTGGAATAGTTTGCTGAGAGTGCACTGAGGCGGAGTTTGATGGGCTTTGAGGAGGTGCGGCAAACGAAGGGGTTGGTGTGTACGGGCTGACAGAGCCCCTACCGCTCTGTGGTGGAGGGGGTGGGAGTGACGACACGCTTGACGCTCTGTAGTTTGCCAACGATTGCGAGTTCGCATAGCCAGCGGAAGGATGTGGAGAAGCGAGAGAGGGTGTGTGGGATTGCGCTGGTTGAGGACTAAACAGGCCAGATGATTGATGACCGTATTGAGGGCGAGACATCGAGCTTTGAGGAGAAGCTGCCTGTGTATGATCTCGCAAGGCAGCAGCCGCAAGTCCTGTGCCTGCTTCAGCATCAACGGGTGGTGGGGTTTTTTCGCGAAGCTTGATGGGCTCTGGCGCTGGAGGGGCAGCTGGATTGTAGGCGAGTGGCTGAAACATCGTTGGAATCTGGGCTTTCGGTGTATCTTGAGGCTGGAACGCTGTTGGGATTTGCGCCTTTGGGGTACCTTCCCGATTTTCCTCTCTGGAGGTGCCTATGTTCAACGGAGTTACTACGCCTGCTGACTCTGTCCTTGAGTTGCGCGTTTGCCCATTACGGTAAGCTGGGTCCTGAATTGCAACATTCTCGAGCTTCTGTACCACAGGGCTCATTACTTGGTCGTGGGACGCGGGGGTGGGCGGTACATCGACAATATCGATCTGGTCGACTTCGAGCTTCTTTCTGGCCAATGTAACAAACGTATTCGCATCCTCCGCTGTCCAGAAATAGATGTCGAGAGTGTGAAGTCGGAAAAGGTACTTCCCCTCGTTGCGAGGATCGGTGTTCGGGAGCCTCCAGTGATGTTCCGGTTGCTGTACAAGCGATGCTGTCCCGTTATGATGACTGCCGTAGCCGTCGACTACGATGGTACACAAGGTAGGATGTTTGTGCGACTGGCGCAGAGTTGTTGATTCCATAGCTGCAACCATGAAGACATTCAGCTATCTCACCTCCCCTACAGTGGCATGTATCGCCGGGACTCACAGCCAGTAAAAGCATCCTGTTCTGGCTTGCCAACATTGTTGGCTACCTCCAGTCTGCCTCCATTACCGCTCTTATTGCCATAGAGGTAAAGGTACGATCCTTTATCGAACCGATGGGCTGCTGGCCGTGGCGTAGGGGCGCTAAAATAGTAATGCACATCGGCAAAACTGTGTAAGGTCAGTACATCAGCTCACACAGATCTCTACCGGAGGGCTCATACACTGTCAACAGACGCTGTTCTCCTTCCTGTGCTGACATTTCTTTAGATTCCGCCACGAAAGATTTGTTCCAGTTCCTGTCCCTTGTACACAAGCTTAAGTCTCCTAACCGCTATATCAAGTATGCCTATCATGAGCAGCACAAGTAAAAAAGAAAGAGCATCAAACGGAGCTCCTCCTCCAGCTCCGCCGATTCCTTGGCATCCTTCCGATTAGATAGCCAAGCGCGCGCGACTCCAGCCTTACAACATAGAAATTCGCACACTTTCCACTTCCACTTCTCCTTCTGTAGCAAAGTATACAGAAAACCTGGGCCTCTTCTTAAAGCATGTTTGTATTTACGAACTGTGCCCATACAACCAACTAGGTAGTCTACAATGAAAGATTGTTTGACCGTCGAATACTTCCCACAATCCTCTGTCACTTTTTGCTCGTTCTTCAAGTAAATCAATCACCTTATGCACAGGCCTGTTAAGTCGTTGAGTTGCGGTGTGAATAAATACCTCCACAACCGCGCCAGCTATCAAACTCACATCTATAGCAACGAGAGAAACAATGGACAAATCTCAAGAAACGAGTGTGACGGAGCGAAATGTAGCATTGTTGGAATGGTATCTTACCTTACCTGTTTTAACGACAGTGGTTTTGAGGCTTACACTGCCTTTTAGGTATGGACGGCTTTCGGTCAGGAGAGTCGATCTCGTGGGCGATTATGCTGGACAAGAGTTGTTCCTTCTCGAAGGAGATTCGCTTTTGCTACGATGCTTCAGCAATGCAGACCTGGATCTTGATCGTAAGTTGCAATGAATAGATCAGTCGGACGATTGGTCTTCGGACAAGCTGATGTCGGACTCGAAATAGGCGGGTTCCAGCTTCTTCACGCTGTCTACGCTGTTGAATATTTCTTACAGGGGTTGATCCAGCGGAAATGCAACTTTCACGTTGTCTTTTTCGACAACCATAGAGAACTCTGTCTCCCACGTGGAGTCCCAGTCATTGATAGACCAAAGTACCTACTTGCCAGAGCTGCCATTCAGAGACATCTCAGTGTCAATCTCCGACAATCACACCCAGCTCTTGAGATTCATTCCTTTGCATCAGAGCAAGACACAGCATTTCGAGCGTACTTGAAGGCGACAGGCATCTACTTTGTGATGTGTCACGATGGCGCAAATCCAGTCCCACTATCGACCGACCCATCGTTACCAGGGGCAAACGAAGAAGATCAGGCCGAGATCGACGCCCAGGAAACGTCGCGAAAGGTTGCATTTCGAACCATGATTTGTTGGCTGATAAATGAAAGTTACAATGTCGCCCTTATCAATGGATTGGAATGGGCGGACACAAAGGTAGCTTGTGTCTGCAATTTGAAAGAAAGTTTTCACCCACTGACTCCATCCAGGTGATGAGTATGGTGGTGGAAGGTGGGCGTAAAGCGAGATTCAACTTCGAGTACGAAGAAACTGTCCCTAGCCTGTCAAGTCCCAATGATCATGGTAACATCCCCTTCCTGGAGCAAGCCATGGTCAAACTTGATCTCAAAAGTCAGGGAAACGCTATAACAGGGATACACAAGTGCCAATGCAAGTCTTCTCAGGCGGTCGACATCACTCGAGCTTCCACTGAACGTGAATTGCTGACTGTTGTCACTCTTGCTCAAATGCTCGAGGACGACCTCGCCGTGAGAGACCTTGCGACACACTTTCTTGCCCATACTGCTCTGATAACATCATTACGTCTTTCAAACAGGCGGCAACCAAAACAGAAATCCAATAGTGAAGAACAATCTCGGCTACAGTCCTTCATCGCCAAGTTTTCGAGAGTCTCAAGCACTCTGATTGCAAGCGGCGCTTGGTCAGAAGCCATGGAAGCTGGAACAGTACCATGTGATGTTTCCGATTTGATCGATGGTCGACTATTTGAGGCTGTCACGATGGGTGAGAGTGAAGGGGGTTCCCCTCACCAGCCGACCGCAAGCTTTGAACATCTCGCCCGCAATCTATGCACATTATCCGGCTTTCACCTGAAAATGCCTACGAGCTTGCAAAAAATTACCTCACATGCTAACGAGATCAATGGCTCGAGCTCGGATGCTCTTGCAATCTTGCCGTTCTCTAACCCGGTTTTCGATAAGCATCTAACATCGATAAACCTTCGTGTCGCACCGCTCAAGTCGTCCGACCGGCAGTCCGGGCGAATTTTCCAAGAAGTATCGCATTGGCATAATGCGAAGAGACGTCTTGATCCAAAGCAGGGTCAGCAAACACCTGCATCCGCAAAGGATAAGGCCCGTAGTCTCAAGCGGGATCAGCGTTTCATGGCCGAAATGCAATCCTACGCTGCCAGTCTGACAAACGCTGCTGGAAAGGCTTTGGAGCCAGAGATAGTCACGGTGTCGGATTCTAAGGGTGTCAAGGCTCAAGTTGCCAAAGAACATGACAGTACAGGAGCAGCCAACAAGAAATCCTTGGGGGCTAAAGCCACTGCAAACCGCAAAGGTGCTAGTAAGAAGGCCATGATGAACGATATTGCCGCGAGCAAAGCGGTGAAAGATAGCGAGACCGAGGACAAGTTGTTCGCGGCGTGGAGAACCGTGAGGAACAACCTGGAGTCTGAGCGCAGTCTCCAGTCAAAGTACCACAAAATAAAGGCCTATCTGCGGGACCTCTCTGATCAAAAACGTAAAATCCTCGAAGCTGAAGTGCAATTCCATCTCTTAGTGATCTTATTCGAGATATATCGAACCCTACACAAGAGTGCAGATGCGCAAACCACATTTTCGTCGTCAAAAGAAGAGCTCTTTGGAGTGATCTCGCTGTTATGGGATACTTCTCGCAGGATCGCCACGCTTGACAACCTGACGATCACTATTGCAGAAAGCCTCAAAGGGATCATCAACGCTCTCAACTTGCCAGATCCGGGGGTGCCCACCGTGAAGATCGACCGAAAGCTGGCTTTTGATCCGGGGCTTCTGATGCCTAAAGGAAACGAACTCGCGATAGACTTGGAAGGCCAAGACTTTCAGCTCCTGCATTGTGGTCCATACATGGACCGAAACCTTGATTCAGCACCAGACTCGAGAGTGCCATTCCACCCAGATGGCTGGCAACGACGGGTTCTGGACGACTTGGATGCGCAGAAGAGTGTCTTTGTGGTCGCTCCTACAAGTGCCGGAAAAACGTTTATCTCTTTCTATGCAATGGAGAAGATTTTGAGGGGCAATGATGAAAATGTACTGGGTATGTCTCGGAAAAGTCCTGTGAATGTATATTGCTGACGAGTTAGTATATGTCGCCCCTACCAAAGCACTTGTCAACCAGATTGCTGCCGAGATACAAGCACGCTTCAAGAAGAGCTATAAGCATGCCGGAAAATCAGTCTGGGCAATCCATACACGGGATTACCGAATCAACAATCCGTCGGGTTGTCAAATTCTCGTGACGGTACCACACATTTTGCAGATAATGCTACTCGCTCCAAGTAATGCCAAATCATGGTCACCCAGGGTAAAATACATCATTCTCGACGAGATACACTCGATTGGCCAAGCAGAAGACGGCGTTGTTTGGGAGCAGTTGCTGCTCTTGGCACCATGCCCCATCATTGCTCTCTCCGCTACAGTGGGCAACCCGGAGGACTTCAATTCCTGGCTTACCGCGACTCAGCGATCGTCAGGTTTCGAAATGTCCATGATCACCCATCAACACCGATATTCAGATCTACGGAAATTCATGTTCAGTCCTCCAAAGCGGTTCGCGTTCCGTGGATTGGCAGACCGCCCCTCATTTGCAACATTGGGTCTTGACGGCCTACAAGGTCTGGCATACATTCATCCTGTTGCGAGCTTGATCAACAAGTCGCGGGGCATACCCGACGATCTAAGCCTCGAAGCTCGCGACTGTCTGTCGTTGTTCCAATCCATGTCTCGGCACCAGACGAAAGAATTCCCTATCGATCCGGCTTTGAACCCTTCACATAAGGGGTCACCTAAAATCATCAGGAAAGCAGATGTTATTGAGTGGGAGGCTTCTCTCAAGAATCTACTCAAGGTGTGGATGGCGAATGATCAATCGCCTTTCGACAAGGTGCTTGAGGATCTCGGCCGCGCAATGGATGTTACTAGCACCATTGAGAAGCAGTCGTTGAAGGGTACTGTACCTAGTGAGTTGGAAAAAGACATGGTGGCAGTTAATCCAGAAGATTTGTATGCCACCACTTTACCTCTTCTCTGCAAGCTCCATGAGAGGGATGCACTTCCAGCGATCTTCTTCAATTACGACAGACATAGATGCGAGGGCATTTGCCAGGCCGTCATACAGCAATTAATAGAAGCAGAGGTACGCTGGAAGGAATCAAGTCCCGTGTGGAAAACTAAACTCAGCGGCTTTGAAAGGTGGAAATCCGAACAAGCAAAGATGGCTGGCAAAAGACCGGCAAAGAAAGTTCCGTCAAGAAAAGGAAAGGGAGATGGCGATGATGATGATCCATCATCAAAGATGGACAAAATCCAAGACGCCGCCAGCGATGAAGCGAATCCGTATGCCAACTTCGATCCTGATGCGCCAGTTGATGGCTTTCACTTCGCAGCGAGACAGAAAGCTGAGGCCTCAGAATTGAACATGTATTATGGTCAGATGAAATGGAGAGGTTTGCCTTCTTGGCTGACGGACGGATTGCAGAGAGGCATTGGTGTCCATCATGCTGGTATGAATCGCAAGTATCGTCAAGTCGTCGAAATGCTATTCCGCAAAGGATATCTACGAGTTGTTATAGCCACCGGAACGCTGGCACTTGGAATCAACATGCCCTGTGCCACGGTCGTGTTTTCAGGAGATAGCATCTTTCTGACGGCATTGAATTATCGACAGGCTGCTGGACGTGCAGGGCGTCGGGGATTTGACCTGCTTGGAAATGTTGTCTTCCAGAACATAAGCCAAGGCAAGATATGTCGCCTTTTAAGCTCTAGGCTGCCGGACCTCAACGGCCACTTTCCCATCACAACGACGCTGGTTCTACGACTGTTCTCTCTGCTCCATGACTCCGACGACTCTCAATACGCGGTGAAGGCCATTAACTCGCTCCTTTCACAACCGCGGCTCTATCTCGATGGGCCGGCTTTCAAAGACCAAGTACTCCATCATCTCAGATTCTCGATTGAGTACCTTCGAAGACAGGATCTTCTCAGCTCCCAAGGAGCCCCAATCAATTTCGCAGGCCTGACCTCACACCTCTACTTTACCGAAAACTCGAGCTTCGCTTTGAACGCTCTCATCAAGGGTGCGTATTTTCACGAGCTGTGCTCTGAGATAAACACCAAGGAGTCTCACGTTGTTCGCATATTGATGGTCGTAATGGCTCATCTCTTCGGTCGACGTCCATGTCGAGAGGTAAATCATTTGATTGTTCTCCTCAAAGATTGGAGTTGCTGTTATATGCTGACTCGCGCTTCAGGCTGATGAAGAGTACATCGAGAACATTGTGAAACGATCTCCATCTATCGTCTTTTTACCACCCTTGCCTGCACAAGCTGCTCATATCCTTCGCGCGCACAACGAAGATACTTTGCAGGTCTTTACGACATACGTTAGGACATTCGTAGATCAGTACGTCAAAGACGATGACCGCAAGCTGCCACTGACGGGCATCGAGGCTGGAGGCGCCAACGACAATGTCATTTTCTATGGCTCCCTGCCTCCCACCAAAGTCAGGTCGGCTTTCGTTGCTCTGTCTGGCCACGGCGACAAGTTTGAGAGCATTTCAGATCTCTGCCGTACGACCAGAAGCGGTGTGTTTTTGGAGGAAGCGGTTATACCGCATCTGGATGTCTATCCGGACGAGTCCAAGACCCCTCTCAATGCATGTAAGTAGCGAACAGCCACCATCATTCTTTGGAGTAGTGCTTGGCTGACCATGTCTGCTTCTGACTTTAGACCTGTATGATTTCTTCATGCACGGTGATCTCGACGCGTTGGAAAAGGCAAACGGCGTTAAGAAATCGGACGTATGGTTCCTTCTTAACGGTATGAGCCTGTCCAACAGTGTCCTTCCATGCGCAAGTACCATTTGACTAACGGAAACCACAGACTTCTCTCTCGTACTCGCCACCATCTGCGCCTCACTAGCCAATTTTCTCAAGCTTCCTGAGTCCGATTTGAGTCTCCTCGACGTAATCGGAGAAGGCGACGAGAACAATAACCTGGAGGATGATAAATTTGGCGGGGACTCCACGACAGATACTGAGAGCACCACAGGCTCAACAGCAACCACTGACACAGGGAGAACATCCGTCACTACTGCTTCCTCGTCGAGCAGCAAGCCAAAGCCCAAAACGAAAGTGGCTGATGCATGGGATGATTCAGATGCCGACGAGGCAAGCGAGCCGGAGGGAACGAATGTGGCTTTAGACAATGACCCAAGCAAAGAAGAATTGGAAAAGGGTTTCCTCAACGTCTACAAAGCCATGACGAAGTTACGAAGTGAATTTGACACGAAGTTCCGAAAGATTTTCGCATGAGTGGCATGATTGCGCGGTCCACAAACGTACTTTCTATAGACAGATAGGGGCCAGATTGCGTTCTTAACAATTCCAGTGGATACCATTGACCCAGACCTTGACTGGAACGTTGGTGGCTAACGTTCGAGGCGTGCCTCGTGACGGCCGGGGTGGAGGACCGCTGCTTCAGCATTGATTTTCACCCTTCATCGATCGGGTGTTGCAACCCCCGACAGCCATGAGAAAGCAAGATGCGTCAAATGTTGAAAGGTCTGAAATGCCGAACAAATGACGCATTGTGAATGGTACCAGACTTTGATCGAACGCCACCGACTCCATCTCTTCCCGTTGGCCAAGGGCACATTGCGAAAGTAAGTTATGTTCAGGACGAACGACCCTACAACATCAGAAGGCCTGGCCAAAAAGCGATTTGTGTCGCTGGGAACCTGGTGTGCTATTCGCAAGATATACAACACAAGTAAAGGCCCATAAATTAAATTCATGGAGTTGAATTTTTCTAAGTCAAATCGAATTTTAGCCCTAGCCCTAAGTCAAATCGAACTCTGATCGCTTGCTATACGTTTTTGACTTATATATAGACATATATGTACGAAAAGAGGCGCGCTAAGGCCTAATTAGAAAGGTATATCGAGTGTGAAGAATTAATCCGTAATAATTGCCCATAAAAAATAGAGAAAGACTATGTTCTTATAGCAAAAAGTATTAAAATACCGAAAAGAAATAGAGACAATATGCTAATTAGTGGTGTGAATCCCACATTATCTTCTACCGTAGTGAAATCTTTCGAATAATGAAATAGCTGTAGACATCGGACGATTTCAATTCATTTAAATATATATCGTCTGATGTTCCTTCTGTAGAGGCCTAATTGACTGTGATCGTTATAGTAAATCCTCCTCTGCGAGCGAAATATCGGAAAGAAATAGAGATAACGTGCTAATTAGTGGTGTGAATCTCACAATATCTCTTATCGTAGTGAAATCTTTCGAATAATGAAATAGCTGTAGACATCGAACGGTTTTAATTCGTTTAAATATGTATCGTTCGATATTTCTTCTGTAGAGGCCTAATTAGCTGTAATCGTCGCAGTAGATCCTCCTCTTATAACGTCATTGCAGTGATATACTATATTAATGCAGTGAGGATGATAGGCCAAGTTGCAGTGGTGTTCTTCGCTTACTAAGTGATGATTTAATATAAAACCGTGAAGAGTATATAACGTGGGATCTTGGAGAGTTGAGCCGTGTTCTTAACGATGATAGTCTTTTTACCGCTTAGTTTCTCCGCAGTGTTCTCCGTATTTGTCTATTATAGTTCCTCCTCTTACTTCTTAATGTAGTGGGAATGATAGGCCAAGTTATAGTAGTATTCTCCGCTTACTAAGTGATGATTTGATATGGAATCGTGGAGAGTATATAACGTGGGATCTTGGAGAGCTGAGCCGTGTTCTTGACGATGGTGGTCTTGTTGCCGCTTGGTTTCTTCGTAGTGTTCTCCGCATTTGCCTGTTGTAGTTCCTCCTCTTACTTCTTAATGCAATAAGGATGATAGGCTAAATTGCAGTGATGTTCTCCGCTTGTTAAGTGATGATTTAATGTGAAATCGTGGAGAGTATATAACGTGGGATCTTGGAGAGCTGAGCCGTGTTCTTGATGCTGGGGGCCTTATTACCGCTTGATTTCTCCGTAGTGTTCTCCGTATTCGCCTGCTGTAGCGACTTCTCTTGTACTAGCTGAGTGAATTAATGTGAGATTGTGGAGAGTAGGCCTGTTGTGTTACTGCTGCTGATGACTGTCTCCGCAATGTTCTCCGTAGTATTCTCCGTATTCGCCTGTTGTAGATCCTTCTCTTGTTTAACTGAGTGCGAGGGTATCGAGAGTAAATGTGTTTATATTGATGGAATTAGTAGAATTGATAGAATTAATAGAATTGATAGAATGATAAAAAAAGAATAATTACACAAATAGGTGGAAGGATTATTATCCGATCTCGAACGCGTTTGGTGTGACTATAATATTTAAATGTTAGTTCCGCTGGCTTGGGAGGAGTATGTAGGGAAGGATATATCCGTTCGGGCTCTTTTTTGAGGGTCTTCTAACGCGTTTATGAGTAGTAGTAGATAGCGATTACCAGCAGTAGCGGATTCGTCGAGGGGTGGTTTAAGGATGTTAGTAGAGGCTCTAAGAGGCGGGTAAAGGGGTGTATATGTCTTAGACGTTGAGTAACCTTTAGACGAGAGGTACCGAAGACGATTGTGTTTATATTGATGAAATTAATAGAATTAATAGAATGGTGGAAGAAGAATAATTATACAAATAGATGGAAGGATTATTATTCGATCCCGGACGCGTTTGGTGTAACTACCATGACTACCATATTTGAATATCCATTTAATCCACCAATAGTAGACCAAACTTCATTATTTTTTATAGCGTTAGAAAGCGCATACTAAGCTCTATAATTTACGAAATTATAAAAGTAACAACATCCTTAGGGAGATAGTTATTTCAGAGTGTAAAACTTCTATATACAAATTTTTAATAAGGGGAGGCGGGAGGGCTATCGGGCTGACTCAGCCGGTCTAACCAAAAAGCGTATAGGACCCGAATTGATAATTGGCTGCATATACAAATTCAAGGTTTTCTAGTTCAGCCCTACCTTATTCTTTTATATATACTGATAGAATGAGATGTGTGTCATGAGTGACCAACGCCGGAGATACCTCCGTTCAGGCACACATCGCAAGAACGATGTAATTGCACGTGATAATCATAGCCTTCATCTATAGTAGAGTAGCATCAATGCGACTTTGGTACCATGCTCCCCAGCAAACACCAAGGCTTCCGGCACATAGTGTACATAGTTACAACATTCAAAGCCTTCTCTCCACCGCAGAGCAGACATCAAGCACCCTTAACCCCCGCGTCCTCCTTCCCCTTCTTCATCTCCTTCCTTGTCAACTCCACCTCCAGCACCCTCCTCTTACTGACCTTGCCCTTCAAGCCATCATCCTCCCGATCGAAATACAGCGCCCACGTATCCGGCTTCTCCTTCACCGCCAAGAACCCCTCCCAGCCTTCAAACGTCACCCTCCGGTCGATCTTGGTGCAATTCCAGGGTCCCACGACGTGGTCTCCGACTTCGATCTTGTTCCCGTACTTGACCTCGTTGGTGTCTTTGTCCACATAGATCCAATTGAGTTGCGGGGGGCCGGGGCCGATGGTGGAGACGAGCCCTTCGCCTTGCCAGCCCCAGTTGTGTTGGGGGTGAGGGAGGTAGTAGCCTGTGAAGGGGTGGCCGGCGGGTTCTTCGAACTCCAGGTCGTCTTCGAGGGGGACGTCGAGGTCCTGGGCTATTTGGATGTAGAGCTACAGGGCGAAAGGTGAGCGGCTATGATGTCCTTCATTGGAGGCATGTGACGTGGGGCAAACGGAGGCGCACCTTGTGGTTTTTCAGCACCACCATGCCTCCATTGATCTGCGCGCTTTGCGACGATGTCTTCACGCACGACGCAACTAGATTCGTCTTCTGTCCGCGATGCTTCTCTTTGGCATTCTTGTTCTGCCCTGAGCGGACTGCTTCCGTGGTGCCGATGATGGCGGGGCATGCTGCTATTGCTGTCAGGAGTCCTAAGACCATGATGGCTTCGTTTCATGGAACGTCACGAATGTTGCTCATGAGGGTAAACAAACATAACATGGTCTATTACTCGAGATGATGGGAGAACATCCGGTAATGATTGGTAAGCATCGCTACCGATCATCATTGGGTCCAGAGCTGCAGAATGATTTCGTTGTCGCAATTTGCCCCCACATAATCTAATCAGGGTTTCGGAGGGGTCAATCATGGAGCAAATCCGGGAAGTGAGAACAACGCCTCAATTGCGCCTTTTCGGAAAGGTTAATTGGGTACAATGTCACGAGCATCGCATGAGTCCAAAAGCAAGATTCCAGGGGAAGAAGAAACTCTGGGAAGCTTGGAAGAGCCGAAGAGGAGGCTGGTAATTGCTATAATATCCCTCACCTCCACCTTCCACCACTGATCCCCATCCATCTACCATTTCGCTCAAAGTCTCTCAATCACGCATCATCACGCCTGCTCTCAAGCATCTATCATCTTTCGCGTCAGTGTCGGTCAGTGAACTCCAGCGAGAACCATGGCTCAAAAATCCCCTCCCAAGCTCCAGCCCAAGAACCAAGCTCCCACCAAACAGTAACCCTCACCCCCAATTTCCCCCCACCACCATGACGCGCGAACCTACACTGACCGGCCGCGTCTCATCCAGAGCGGACCCCGAGCCCGACATGTCCTCCGACAACGAAGACCAAGCCACCGGCGGGCGCAAGCCGCAGCCGAACCAAGAGCTGCAGAAGCAACCGCCGCAGACCCAGCAAGCCAACCGCAACCAATCCGCCCCCTCGAACCAAGACCAAGGTCTGCAGCAGCAAAACGAAGCGCTGCAGCAACAACTCATGGCCCTGCGCCAGCAGCAGTCCCAGCAACCCGAGGTCAAGGGCGGCCGCATCGCCCCCGTCCGGCAGTCGCGCATCCTGGACCGGGCGCCGAGCGAGGGGGCGAAGAACTCGAGCCTGAAGATCCAGATCGAGTTGGACCTGGAGGTGGAGGTAGATCTCTACGCGAGGGTGAAGGGTGACATTACTATTGGGCTGATGTGAACCGTGTTCGTGTGGGGGTAGGTGGATCTCTACGCCAAGGTCAAGGGCGACATTACACTCGGGCTGTTGTGAGTCTTTCGAACATGTATGTACCTGCGGCTCACCCTTCGCCTCCGAACCCAATGGGATCAATTAGTGACGATTGGGTGTAGGACGGATTCGTGAAATACAAACTGGTGCTATGGTTTTCAATTTCCGCGCAGTAGGTTTGGTGAAAAGGTGGGAGGCAAACGGTGTTTCTGGGGAGTTTGACTACAGTCACGCAAATCGTTCAAATGTTCCGCTATGTACCCACTTGCTCTCTTCTGTCGTATGTCTTTCGACCAGGGTGTCGATTGCGCTGTAACGGAGTCTTCCAGACAAATATGTTGACACCGACCTCTCCACCAATGTGAATTACGAGTAATCTCCCGGTGTTTATCCGAAAGCTTGGCATTCACTGTCGTCCGCTCTTTCTTTGTGCAACATCCTCATGCTGCCTCAGCCCCTCACATCAAATTTTGACACTCTGACAGCATTGGTGGAGTCATCGTCTCTGAGAGCCAGCATCGATGTGCATCCCTATCCCAGGGTCGTTTGGTGCGATATTCACATGGTTTCAAGGTTTCGCCTGAATATCCGCTTTAGCCTCATTGTTGCCTATTTCGGCCGTTTGCCGTCTCTTCAACCCTCCAACCAGCCAGGACTTAGTTAGCATCATGTCCTTGTGGTAAATTCATCCAGGAAGGTGACACAGCTTTCAGAATTGCACAAATATATCTCCACTTCCTCATCCTCAACACTTCGATTTTTGTCAACACTAATGTGACAGAGACATTAATCGATCTCTTCCCCAGCTCCAGTCTCCCCCAGCTTTACACCAAGCCTGAACAGTACATCAGGATCCGCAGCCCGAAACGAGTAGATGAAACGCCTTTTGACAAAAGGCGATCGGGCTCGCTCTGGTCCACACCAGAGATCAACTGGCTGGGCATCCTCGTTCAAGACGATTCTCCTATCGATGAGGTCTTCTCTCCAACAACCAAGCTGTCTGGAAAGATTGTTCAATACATGGCGGGATGAGGGTTCTCTTGGTCCATCAAACATCTATTCTCTCCCGTACTGAATCCCTTCCATCACTGATCATCGATTATGCCCAATCGCTCAATTTCGATATTATCGACCTCAAGTATTGCTGTCTCCTGAAATGTCCCCGGCCCTTTGTCTGCCATGCCATTCCCAGCTGAGCATTTGGGTCAGCGACGCGAAGTGGTGCCTTTCGAGCGGAAGGCTCCACATTCTCTCTATGGGCACCAGCACCGACGTCTTCCATGGTGATATCCCCTTTTTTGGGTACGGTCCTCGTGCCTTGGATATTCGAGCTCGCTCCACGTTGTGCCTTGAAACTAGCTGTGTGTAGTACTCTATGGAGCAGGGGCTTCTCTGTTCGTCTGACTTTGGCGTGAGTTTTCGTGGGTGCTTTGGGTTGGGAGCGTTGCGCTGCTACTCGATAAAATCAACACTGATGATGAGTGTGTCAGGGATCGGAGGATGCTAACCTTTGGATTTCACTCGGCCCTCTAGGCGCTTGTTACCGTAATCCCAAATCCACGCAATCATTCGCTGCCGCGAAACCAAATCGCCGACATAAGGGCCGCGAGCAGGGAAATCTAGAATCTTGAAGGATCCAATCTTCTGATCGAATGCATACATGGCGACGATACCGTGATCGGTAGTTGGTTGTATCCGGAGGCTTCTGAAGGGGGTTCCCTAAACAGTCGTTGGCTTTTCGCCCGTGGTAAAACTAAAATCGGCTTACCTTGAAATCAACATGCCACTTCTCCAGGTTCGTGTCCCTATGTAGCAGTGGCATGCGGAATTGAAATCCTTCAAGCATATAATACACGCCTAACGCCAGGTTCTTGTCCTCAAAACTAGCTTTAGCTCTTCTTATTCCACTGCAACCCGCATCACTGTTGTCTTGCGCAATCGCATTGTACGTCTCAACATCCAGTAGTGGAAGCATGGAACCGCTCTTGACTTTGGTCAATTGACGTTCATACCCGTAGTTCCAAATCCACTTGAGCATCGCTACCCAATTTTGAGGGTAGTCCAGGATCTCGAATGTTTCCACGTGCTTTCCGGAGGCATAGATATAGATTAAGGTCGTAGAGCCAGGTTATAGACGGAGGCTACGAAAGGGGGAATCCTGCCCTGATGTTCAGAGATCAGCTGGATAGTCAGCGAGATAGTCACCTACCCGAAAATAGATATGCCACTTCTCGAAGTCTATCTTGTCATGGTGGAGCCGCGCTTCAAAACTTGACGGCCATATATCAAACAAGACCGATAAGCCGTCCTTCAACTGTCGCCACTGCCCCAGCTGCTGCTTGGCGGCGGAAATTCGGTATGGGTCTGTATCGTCGTCGGGGCGCAGAAGCACGTTGAGTTTATTGTCGCCCAAAGGCCGGAGCATGGTGAAACGTGGCTGTCGTATTTTTGAGAAGAAGCGGAAGTGATGAGTTCTGGGAGAAGCTCATATGTACTTTAGTGATTGTATTTGTTGCGTTCCGAGGTCGTAGCAACGGCGCGCTTGACGCGTCTGCACGTGACATCATTCAGGGAGCCAGCCAATCGACTCAAGTACCTATTCCGTTTCTTCCAGTGTCTCCTGATCCTCAAGTGAATTTTTGACGACGTGAATAAGTCTGCCCACGTCGAGTTTCCCTGCCAAAGATGCAAACCTTCGAGGTCAAAATCCATCACGCGAGCTCGAAGCAATATTTAATTTGCACTACGCTCAGAGAAAGTCATAAGCAAGAGCAATCGACGTCCAAGAGGCCGCATGTCAGAGCCAAAGCGCCAATTTTATGGTATCACGCTGCATGGGCGACTTATGCTGCGAGAATACCTGAGAATACTCATATCTACAGACTAGGTTCACCCAGTGACTGGTCAGACCTGCATTGCCAACAGAGACTTTATTTTTGATCTGATGGCAATGCGTTCAAGTCTTCCGGTTTGAGACGCTTGACTACGCAGCTTTGTGTGTTCTCCGGAGCCTGGCTCCGTCGCGATGCTAGACGGGAGGTGGGTGATTAGCGCGTGCTATTGAAATCAATAACCGCTGTGTTCAGGGTCGCCGTCGGAAACGTACCGGCCATATCTCACGTTTTGGTCCATCAATGCCCGTTGTCAGCGTTGTCGAATATCAGCTTCGAGCTAGTTCTGGAGCATTGTTTGGCCCTCTACTTCTGAACACCATGAGCTTAACATGCCTCTCACAGCTAAGTCTATCAGCCGCATGATTCAAGATGACAGTACATCTGGACAGATGACCACTCGCCAACGCTGAAATCAACTAATAGACGATGTCATCACCCTCACCCCCATGCTCCTTAACCCTCACCGTCTTCACTGTCATAACTTCTTCGCTATGCCGCGATTCCCACAGTCCATCCTCAAGACCCCTACGTCCAGCCCTCTGACTATAGCTTCTAAAATCAGCCGCCGGCGGTAGCGTCGGCAAAGTTTTCTCGGGCATGACGAGGTACTCCGCTGCCCTTCTTGCCAAAATTGGGCTTTGTACCTTCGGACTCTGCTCGAAGCCATAGATCTCATCCGCAGTCTGTGAGAATTGGGACGAGTGCCACAGTGCCGTGCTTGATCCGCCGAAGAGTCTACGTCCAACGGCTTGGACTAGTGGGCGGAGAACGGGTAGACAGGCACAGATGATGCCGACACTAATCTCGACATTGGACCATATGATGGGGTCCACCATGCTCCCTGTTATAGGTTAGCTCTGAAATTTGATTATTCGCTGGTTACCGGGTTTGGATAGCGCGCAGTGTGAGACAAGAGATGGCATTGCTTACATGTGATATCAGTAATGTCCACGTTAGCTACAGTGTACGCTCTCGCGATACTGGCGCCGCATATGCTAGATTCATGTTGAGCGACAGTCCGGCATTAATTTTAGCGTCCTACTTACAAGGCTCCCAGCAAGAAAATACCACTCAACGACGCCTTTGACTTCCTCGACATCTGAAGCGTCCAAACGATAGAAAGCGGCAACGCCAAGATCCAGAAGTCCAGGATAACGTTGATCACCGAAGTGGCAATCAGATAGGCATTGAGATTGTTACAATGCTCCATCATCTCTATTGCATCGATGGACCATGCAATGTGTATCGGCTTGCATTGAAAGACTGCCGGCAAAATGGTCGCCATGCACCAGCTAAGAACAATGGCTTCGGTGATGTATATTACGTATCTAAACCATTTGCGAGCTCCGAACAAGCGGAGGTAGAAGAGTAGGATGGAGATTTTGATGGCAGTGATGGTAATGGGGTAGTGAATTTCGCTGACATAGACGTCCTTCTCGATCGTCAGCTCTAGGTCTCTGTTGTTCAATGGGTCAAATTGCCCTGAACTGCTCCGACACCTGATAAGGTGTCACTGTCTGGACGTGCCGTCCCATGCCATTGTGGATATCTTCAAGCGGGTCAGATCCCGGAACGTCTACTAGGTGGAAAGTGGGTCTTGCCAATGAAGACTATTGCAGATGACCCAAAAGATAGCACCTGCAGTAATTTAGACCCGTGGAGACGGTGTCTTGAGGTGACCTACCAGGCTGATCACAATGAAAGCATCGCTGGATTACCGTCAGTATTGTCTATTTGAGGGGCGATATCGAGCCTTAATAAACATGTTTCGAGAGTACAAACTCCCAAGACATGTCCAAGACTCAAGATTTGGAATAAAGGGGGAAATATGGACTCCGGAGATACGTACTCCCACCAGAAATTCGCTGCTGAAATACGCCGGGATAACAGACGCAGGCCGACGGTGAAGGAAGACAAAACAATGAAGATCACGCTGAATGCAACGATTGATGGAGCGCGGTTTTCATTTACGTCAGTCATGTCGATCACGCCTTGTCCTACTCCTGCAAGAAATACCAGGATGTTTTCTGATCATTGAAAAGAGACGGCTGAAGCAGGTATTGTTGAGAGAAAGAACGTACGGATCTTGCGAGGTCAACGTCTGTTTTACCAACGCACACGACCAGCCACATTGTCCACGCACACCAACTCGAGCAACAATGAGAAAGCAGCAGACGTGCATGAAAACAACCTTGCAGGAACACTAAGATACTGTCCAAGCCATATTGCGAAGTGCTTGGTCCAACATTGCCAACATTTAGGCTTGCTGGCAGAGTGGGGCATTATGCGGGCTTACAGCTCGGCAGGGGTGAAAAAAAGTTCGGCAGGGGTGAGTAGATGCTAAGTATATGCACCTCGTCCGGGGTAAAAGGGATACACTCAGCATATGCCAGCACCTCATCGGGGGTGAAGAAAATTAAATTCAGTCCAGCGATTTTTACGTGTGCGAGATACGGGAATCCCCACATATAGGAGAGGATATGCGGAGCTGATGCTTAGTATATGCAGATTTATTTAATAATTTATCTATTATAACTATTAATAATAGAGAATTACTTCTTATAGTAGTTAGAAATTTAGAAGTTAATAGCATATGCCTAGTATATGCCTGTATCCCCCTCTAAAGTGCCAATATTATTTTAGACCCGGCCCGAGTTCATCCGGGGTGAAACGGATACGTTCAGCATATGCTATGAGTTCATCCGGGGTGAAGTGAGCATATGCTGAAGCTTCACCCCTGCCGAACTTTTTTTCACCCCTGCCGAGCTGTAACCCGGCATTATGCAAGGCTGGGACGGCGAGCCGTGAGATGAATTCGGTTTGCGGCGGCGCAGCGCCCAAAAAGCAAGGCAGAGAGTGGGAAGTGAAGAAGACGGTGTAGGCACTGGATATGGATGCATTGCCTACACTATACCCTCTGATCTCTCCATTTTGTGGTATTACCTGTGCGAGTAGCTGGGTCCAACGGTTCACACTCAGATTCGGACTCAGGCAGATACCTTACTGGCCCTGGAACTAGCCCTCGTAGGGTGGTGCTATTGCCACTCCACTACGGGAGCTGCCGGGCAAAGAGTCATCTCTAATTGAAGAAAACAAAAAGCACCGCAACACCATTATTATACCAGCGCCATTAGTAGAGGGGTTTCGCAACTTTTTTCGTACACAATCTCCTACCTTATTTGATGTAATTTTATCTCAAATAGGTCTAGCGATGGCTCGGAAATCCAACAGAATTTAACAAAGTCTAACACGCGCTAAAGTTAATGGAACGATTCTACTAATAGTAGAATCGCTCCACTAATTAACTTTGAGGATTATTAACCATAAGAGGCAAAGATAGCCGTCACTAGACACATTAAAGCCTGTTAGTATATACTTGAAGGCATATTTAATGCTCGGAGGTTCATTAGTTTGTCGGAAAAGTCTCGGATACACTCTAGTACGCATGTTGGAATCTGGTATTGCTGTGAGACTAAGGGTGTAAGAAAAAAGTTGCGAAACCTCTCCATTAGGAATCGAACCTAATACGAACTAAATACCCCCAACAACACGACCACAACCAACAGGTGTCCGCCCTCGGACTATAACTAACGAGGAATATTTCGCTTCACAAATCAATGCGTCACATAGGATTCGAACCTAAGCCCTCGCCAATATCGTTCGATAGAACTTTAATATCTATGGCTAATGGCGCTGCCAGAATATAAAAAGCACCGCAACACCATTGTACCAGCGCCATTAGGAATCGAACCTAATACGAACTAATAAATACCCCCAACAACAATTGAACCCATGTCCAGTGCCGACCAGGCTACGACGGCTTGGAGGCGGAGATCCGGGATAAGTCCTGAACCACGCCGCTTCACACGGTGCTACCCGTCGTTGCTTCCAATAACAAGATGAAACTGCGTTTCTGAAGGATGCACACCCTTCACAATCGTATTGTCGAAGCATATGAATTTTCAACCAGGTCAGCGCATAAGTCTTTGCTGAGCCCACCCATCGACCACGATGACCCTCCCCCAACACTTTCCACGAGATAGCCATAGGAATATTAGACAACCCACTGTAGAGGACAACATCATCCGGAACTCTATTGGAAGATTCCACGACGACGGTTCCTCAGACAAGCAGAAAATGATTGGGAATCGGTCCATCCCCAACGAAGCTCACGTGTGCGTCGGCTCTGGTCTCGCATTTGAGGAAAACGCACTCGATGTCGGTCTTACGCAGGAAATCCTCAACCAGATGAGGTTCGTTCCCCTGGGAATTCATTCCGGTATTTGAGATGGGGAAACGCTTCGAGAGGGTACAAGTCCCCAGGTGCTGATTTGCTGTAAGGCTGGAAGAAAGTATAGTGTGAGCAGCATCGTGGTCTTTGGATGGGGAGCGAGAATGACTGGACCTGCGTTAGTAGAGTTCGTCATTCCGCAAGACGCATATGGAATCAAAGGGGTTTCCGCGTGCGTGGGCAGAGAAGCCATTGGGTACGTACTACTGCCGCAGCGACAAGTTTCGCCCCTCCCTTCCCAAACACTCAGACTCCCATGATGACAAGAGTTCCGACACTCTTTACTTGCCGGGTCGTCACTTAAGTTCTAAGCCCTGAAAATGTAGCAAGCCGGCGCTTTGCCGCCGTATGGACAAGACAGGAGGAAAGGTGACAGCTTGACTTGAATCATCCCCCAATCTGTAGATTTAGTATTCAGATCCTATGAGTCGAGAGTACCTACTTCAAAGGTTACTTCGCGTCTGGGCATTCGACACTGTGCGAGCTTAAAAGAGCCGTCATATTTGTTGGTATTCTCAACAAAATCAGAGCCCCTTTACATCATGCATGGTCCCATCTCGAGAGGTCAAAAGTCAGTTCTGTCGAATCTGCACTTGCGGACGCATCGTTCTACAGAGGCCTCTGACCAGTAGGAACCTCCCATGTTCGCGATAGTCGTAGCCACCGAGGCAGCGTGAATCCACACTTTTACTGACAGAATGAAAGATATACCAAACCATGGTGTCAGGAGGCCCTTACCTTGACAAGAGCTTCGTACGACTGAATACCAAAGTTGATGAGAGATGTGCTTAGAGCTATGCATCTGCTCCATCCGTGTTTTGTAAAGGGCAATGCTTAATCTAGGTCATCTGCCTCTGGTTCGAAGTCCTTCTCACCTTCATGTCTCGCCCCTTGCGATTCCTGACTCGTAACCTTCGTATCTTCACCTCCTTTCTTTGGTTCTGCTTCTTCCTTCTCCACATCCTCTTTGTGCAACAAGGAGAAGACTACCACAAAGAGCACTTCGTCCGTGTCTTTGATTTTGAGGACATACCTGACACGGATGAGCAATGTGAAATACACCAGGGGGGTGCAGGGACTGGTAGAGTAATGGGAACCTACCGCAGATAGTCCGTTCCCCCTAGATACGGCAACACCGACAACGAAAAGCCTGGAAGCTTGAGGGAAAAGCCTGCCCATAGAAGATTAGCAGAATTTCGTCGTCCACCCTCTTCTCCTCTACATCCATCCAAAATTCTCCACTCGAGCAAGAAGAGTCCAACGCACTGTTGAAATCCAGATATGGATTGAAAAAATCACACTCGTAGACCCTCCCCTCCTCCCACTCCCACTCCTCCGTCTTTCCCTTCGTGAGGAAGTGCTTCTTCCTCGCGTCGCCTGTCTCCGGCACATCCTTGCTCTTCCTCCACTCTTCGCCCTCTCCGTCTCCTCCCTCCTCCAACGCCTTCTCTTCGCCTACAGGCTCCGGCAGATCTTTGCCATCTTTGACCTTCTCCCCCACACGTAGTATGTTCACGCTACTGAGTGCATTGCCGTAGAGATGCGGAGTATCGCTGTACAGATCCCCATCCAACCCTGGATCGATCGCCCATTTCACTATCCGTAACGCGGTACTGGTTCCCGGAGGCAGCCGGTCACGGATTGGTCGGTCGAAACTGTTGCCGAAGACGAGGGCAGAGCCGGGGAATGACTTGTGTGGGAGGAGTGTGAAGGCAATACTATATTGATCATGAAGGTGAAGTGCGTGAGAGAAGTACGCAGATGTAGTAGGAGACTTGCGTGGTAAGCCTCGATAGTTTTGGATCCGGACAGAGATTTTGGCGTCACAGATGGCGGTGGATATGTGGGTTGGGGTGGGCTTGTTGACCTGTACGGTTTGGTGGGTGGTGGTGTCGTAGGAGGAACCGGCGGTCACGCGGAGGAGATACTTGTCTGCCATGTCCGAAGCAAAGTGGGTGAACAAGAATTGGACAACTACGTGGCTGTCATGGTTACAATAGCTATGGCCTTAATAACCAACAGAGGATTGTGAGCATGACTTCGAGAAATCGATCGATTAAGCATTCTGACGGAATGTGGTCAAAGTCTCCGACTTTAGTATTCATCAGATCTACAAATGAAACAGAGCATCTAGGCTCTACGAATGGTGAGAAATTGCAGGCTTCATGCAAAATCCTTGGGTATCGAACAATTTAGATTTCAATTCAATGCACTCCACCATGGTGACTTTGCCGCCAAACTCCAACACCGCCGCAGCGAACAGCCCGAGTGAGACTTATAAAAGGCTGGATGCATAGCCAATGTCCCGGTCTTACGATACTCCACGCTCCTGTTTCAGATACGAAAGTGGATCCTCGTCCACAATTGTACTGACACAGCCAAGCTTCACTTGCAGTGACAAGAACCCAATCCCACTTTCGCACCCATCATCGCCTTCTCTCGAAGTAGCCGCTCGATCCTAGTATTGCCACGCTCTGGTCCATCACCCACTCTCCCACACCTAGGTATTTATCGACCCATTTTTTCAGCTCCTTGCTCTCAGAGATCTTGTCTGATTCGAATCTGGGGCTAAGTTTCCCACATTAGGGATATCGTTAGCCTTATCAGTATTTTCGGTGGAAGATGATGTTGGGAGGACGGACTCGGTTTCGGAAAAAGACTTGGGCTGGGGTTGTGCATACGTGAGGCCTGTTGAGCGTTTGACGCCTGCCAGAAAGGCAGAGACTGTAGGTAATTTTAGCCTGGGGATCCTCTGGCTGAGAGCATACACTCGTACTTAGTACTGCATCAAATGCATAGTGTGTCAGACGGCCTAACTGTTTATAGTATCAACAGATGCCCGGTTGGTTGGTACGGGTGCCTTACCACCATGACGAGCGTGCGATGGCGCGGAGCCTACCCAATTGGAGGACGGAAGGGTTGTCGATCTGCCGCAGTACGAATCTGGGACAAGTATATTTGTTCGTGTGTAAGGTCCAGAGTTGGGCTCAGAGCAATTGGATATTTGTTAGGAGAGCCTGGTTAGTGGTCGTTGAATGTTGATTGTTTCCAGGCACTAGATGACGCTAAGCCCTATCCGCCTCGGCGACACAAATTTGTGCCGTAATTTGGTTATCGATAAGCTTGGAGACGGTGGAGCAGCGGGGCTTCCCAGAAGGGTTGATTCTCTCCATTTCCTTTTGCTCCCTCTCTAATCTGCTCCATCGTAGACGACTTCTTACAACTCGTGCGAAACCTCCCACTTCTCTACAACTACCTCCTTACATTATTCCGGCCCCGAGTTTTCACTTTCTCTCACAGCTCTGAACAAAACTTCTCACCGGTCCCTTGAGAGCTTTGAACAGCTACCTGCAACATGGCCGACTCCCTCGATCACCTATCCTCTGGAAGCACTCAGATTGAATGGCTCTCCAGCTTAAATACCGAGTTCAAGCCCAAGACCAACTATCGCCGTACATCCATTATCTGCACAATTGGTATGCTGAGTTACATGTCCGACCTGAGCTGGGGATTGAATGAGCCTCGCTGACCTGCGCATTCAGGCCCAAAGACCAATTCCGTGGAGAAAATCAACATGCTACGTAAAGCTGGGCTCAACGTCGTACGCATGAACTTCTCCCACGGAGCGTACGAGTACCACCAATCGGTCATTGACCATTCGAGAGAAGCCGAGCGCCAAATGCCGGGCCGGCCTTTAGCCATTGCGCTCGATACAGTACGAGACGCTGCCCTTATCTAAGCAAGCTCGCCGGCGGTGCTGATATGTATAACAGAAAGGTCCCGAGATCCGCACGGGTAACACGGTTGGAGATGCAGACATTCCAATTTCTGAGGGTCATGAGATCAACATAACCACCGACGAGAAGTACGCTACTGCTTGCGATGAAAAGAACATGTAAGCTGAGTGGATAATCCAATTGCCGACGATTTGAGCTAACCCCGAAATAGGTACGTGGACTATAAGAACATTACCAAGGTCATTGAAGCCGGCCGAACTATCTATGTGGATGACGGAATCCTTGCGTTTGAGGTTCTGAAGGTCGTTGATGAGAAGACTCTCCGCTGTCGATGCATCAACAATGGGAGAATATCGTCCAAGAAAGGTGTCAACCTGCCCAAGACCGACGTTGATCTCCCAGCCCTTTCAGAGAAAGACCAGAACGATCTACGATTTGGCGTCAAGAACAACGTGGACATGGTTTTTGCTTCATTTATTCGCCGCGGTGAGGACATCAAGGACATTCGAAGAGTCCTCGGCGAAGACGGAAAGGACATCCAGATTATCGCAAAGATTGAGAACCAGCAAGGTGTGAACAATTTCGATGAGATTCTCAAGGAGACCGACGGTGTTATGGTTGCTCGTGGCGATCTCGGTATCGAGATTGCCCCTGCTCAGGTCTTCATCGCGCAGAAAATGATGATTGCGAAGTGCAACCGCGCTGGAAAGCCCGTCATCTGCGCAACCCAGATGCTTGAGTCAATGACTAACAACCCTCGCCCTACTCGTGCTGAAGTCAGCGATGTTGGCAACGCCGTTCTCGATGGAGCGGACTGCGTCATGCTGTCTGGTGAGACTGCCAAAGGTAACTACCCTAAAGAATCTGTGGCGATGATGCATGACACCTGCTCCTTGGCCGAAGTTGCCATACCTTACGTCAGCTTGTTCAACGATATGCGTGCAACGACCAAGAAGCCCGTCAGCTTGTTAGAGTCGGCTGCCATGTCCGCTGTGAGCACCAGCTTGGAGATGAACGCTGGCGCCATTCTTGTCCTGACTACAAGGTATGACCCCCAGCAGATGCTGCTCCAATCAAGCTAATCCTCGCATAGTGGCAATTCTGCCCGGATGATCTCCAAATATCGTCCTGTATGCCCAATCATCATGGTCACTCGCAATGCTACTGCCTCTCGCGTATGTAAATCGACTCCTCTAATCAAATTCCTCGCTAATCAAAAACAGTACTCACATTTGTATCGCGGCGTATACCCATTTATGTTCCCAAGGCAGAAACCAGACTTTAAGGAAGCTGATTGGCAGGAAGATGTCGACGGCAGACTCAAGTGGGGGATTAAGCAAGCCATTGGTCTAAGCATCCTGAGTGAAGGAGACATGGTCGTCTGTGTTCAAGGCTGGCGCGGAGGAAAGGGACACACCAACACCATCCGTATTGTCCCCGCAAAGGAGGACTTGGGTCTTACCGATTTTTGAAGCCCAATCCAAGATTGAAGATGCTGCTTCATTGCTACGAACTTGGAAACCAAGTAAAGGATCATGACTCTACGATGATCTTCTTCGTTTACTTTTCCCAACATGAAGAGATCTCCATGTGTGTACTCTAACAGACTTTGTAGCGCAGCTTGCAGATGCTATTGCCATCAGACCGCTACATTAAAACGGCTATGATGAACAAGGCTCCTCTTCCCCTTCACAGTAGATATAACCAGAAAAACACTCGTCAAGCAATGAGGGAGCGCGATAAAACGAGAACAAGGGCTACGAACCCCGATCGGGCAATCCTTGGCACAGAAACAAAAGAAACACAACCTGCGCCCAACTCCCCCCCCACCACCCAAAGCCTGCCGGTTTCCCACGTATCTGTTCGGCCCACCTACAACATCTACGCCCAAGCCTCACCGTCTCCGCCAGTCCATCAAGGCTTTCTTGGTAAGGCTGGTCCCTCTCACTCCTAGGTATTCGTCACCTGTCCGCCACTCGGCCCGGGGGAAAGTTCCCTCGGCGGTCCTTGCTCCCAAAGCAAACGTGCAGTGGTAAAACGGGTGTTCGGGCTATGTAACGCAGATACAGCATTTCTTACGACTGATCTACAGCGTTAGGATTGCGGTCGGCGTGCATCGCCCTGAAATGGGCTCCCTGCAGCTGTAGAAGGCTGGCTTACTGACTGCAGTAGGGATGTGGGTTTGTCATATGACACGTGACGTCAGGTCAGACCTCCCTTGGTATTTAACAGTTATATATAGCCAAATAAGCGCACTAATAAAATCTATCACTATATTTGCTACATTTTGATTGATCAATTAGGCCCCAGATAAACATCGGATGATTTCAATTCGTTGAAATAGCTATCGTCCGATCTTTGCCATCGCCCTGCGGGGATACCTTACCCAAATTCGGCCCCCTTTTAGTGTAGAATCCCTATAGCCCTTATGATCCTTTTGATCCTCCTCCTTCTTCTTCTTCTTTCTAATCGATATTAGTTATTATAATATTCTTATAGTTAATTAATAAGACGTCTCTCTTCTTCTCGCTATCCTTCTTCTGCTGAATAGCTATTATACTACTCTACTACTTTACTTATTTATCCTCTATTTATAATAACTTCTTTATACTTAAGACTCGAGCTTTTAATTATCTAAGTACTTATTAATTAATATAAATATATTATAATCTATTTACTCGCTTCGATATAAGTCGATTATAGAGCTTTTAAGTGTAGGTAGTTTATAGTTAAAAAGGCTCGCTCTAAGGATATTGAATTTACTATAACTAATTATAATCTTCGAGCTATTTTATTAAGATATAGACTTATATTAATAATCTTTCGTTAGAATAATAATAGATTATTACTATTATTCTAGATATTATTAAGCGATAGTATCTAATCTTTCTACTCTTGAAAGTCGAAGAACTCGATTTTAATAATAGCGTAATATTAAGTAGAAGTATATTACTAAAAAAAGACTAATAGCTTTATTTAATCGAGTATTCTAAGCGTTTTATTATAATATTTAAAATAGAAATAATAGATAACTCGATGGATAGAAAGGATCTATTTATTTAGCCTTTATAAGAATTCTTTCGCTAAAAAGTTATAAATAAATAATTTATAGCGATTATAGCGAGTTTAATATATTAAATAACGTTAAATTATTAATTATCTATTATAAACTCGATCGAGTATAAAATTATTACTTTCTAATATTCTTTATATATTATAAATAGATTTAAGAATAGCAAGTAGTTCGTTAATTTATTATTAGAAAGCGATATCTCTTAGATAGTTAATTATTCGATTTAAAGGCTTATTAGAAAGAGTCTTAAATTTAGTATTCTTATTCTATATATATATTTATAATATAGCTCTACTATCGATAAGAGACTATAAGAGATTAATCTATATATCTTATCGAAGAATAGTTAAGACTATTAATGCTTTATACTTTTTATATTAATATATCTAATACTTTTAAAGAAGATTAAATTATTACTTTACTTTACGTAAGAAGTTAACGTATTTTAAGATTTTTTTAAATATTATATTAAGCTCTAATAGATTTAGAATATTCTTTATTAATAGCTATAGACTATAAGAGTTATATAAAATAAAGAAGATATATCTAAATCGAGAATTCTATTAAATAATATTTTATATCGCTTATTTTAAGTTATATATATTTATTATAAAGCTATTTACCCTCTGAAAATCGCCTTTAATAACTTCTTCTATTATAGAAATTATTTATTTTATTATATTTACTATAGAAAGCTTTTAATATTTAGTTAATTTAGTATAAATATAGAAGGATTAACTCTTAGTTATTATATATATATTAAGAATTTAATCGTCTAACTAATTATTACTCTTATCGCTAACGAAGTTTAAAAGTTATAATTAATTTAGAAGCCTATCTATCTTTTTTTAAGTTTTAAAAAAAACTTTATCTAGTAGAGTATCTACTACTCTATCTCTTAAGAGTAATATTTAGCTATTTTCTTTCGTAAATAGCTCTTTTATAGCTTTATCTTTAAAGAGATTTAATAATTTTTCTTTATAGTAGATAGCTATTATAGCTAGCTTATTTAATTACTTACGCTTATAAAGAGATAGATTACTACTAAAGAGAGGTTTTTATATCTTATTCTCTATAATAGCTACTTTACGTGTGATGCTATTAGATTATTATTACTCCTTTATAGTCTTTAGATAAATTTAACACTTTATAAGATAGTCTCGCTGACGTGAAGTATACTTTATTAAATTCTTCGAGTAATATTAATAGCGAACTCGCTTTTTCTTCTTTTTATTAATCGATATATTAATTAAAAGTATTATAAATAAGCGTATCTAATAGAAATATTATAGGCTTAGCTATATTTGATAGTAGAACTTTTATTTAACTATATAATAGTGTAGAAATGAGAGTGATAAGTGAATATTGAGTGCTTTGTTAAGGAGATACGAGGATATTCGATATTCGACTAAACCTCATACTGATTAAAATCTAACCTATTCGGGTTAGCGCTGTCATTTGTCAGGTCAAACGGCCTGTCACCGTATGACCGTCACATGACTGTCATAGGGGTCAAATGTCAGTCATTACGCATCCCTAGACTGCAGGCTGCCCTCTACGAATGTATTTTTTTTTTTTTTCTTGCTGACGTTTCTCCTCGAGGTCGAATCTGCTGCATTTCTGCAACGATTACGAACCCCGGTCTGTTGTTCCGGCGCCGTCTTTTCGGTTTTATATTCCATGCGTTGCTATATGCTCGACAATTATCCTTGTTTTCTTTTCAAGAAGCCTCAATGATGGAAAGAGAGCCGGAGCTGAGGTAGAAGGATCGCGGTTCTTGAAAGATCTCTCCGTTCTAACGGCAACGTAGGCAAGTGCTTTGCGGATGGCAGATACTCGTTCGTTCACCCATTCTACGATACGGTCTGTCTCGTACATGGCTACAGATGATTGTTCTCAGTACGGTGACAGGTGTGACTATATTCCAAAAGGATGGCGAGGCTCTCAAGGTTGCTGGTCCGTCGGGTTCCTTGCTTGCTCTTGCCATTGCTGGTGTGGCCGCGATATCCGCCGTGGAAGGAGTTAGCGAGATGATGATACAGATGTTCCCCGCGCCGAATGCTGCATGGAAGTCGTACGGGCTTTCGTGGATCCAGATTTGGCATGGGTGGGTGAGCGCTCCATGCCTGTCAAGCAAGCGCGGCCTCGAGCTTGCGCCATGCGAGTGGTGCGGATATTAGGCACGATTAAGATGCCGAAGAAGAAGCTATAAAGAGAACGAGAGTCCTCGTCCCGTCCTGACCCCAAGGTTCGTGGTGACCTGAACGGCCGAAACAAAGCCAATACCTGCAAATTAAAGCATACAATCCAGCATAAGATTGTATGATACCATTTGGAACGAGAAGCAGGCTTGAAATCTATACTTGCCAAATTTTTGTGCTCCTAAGATTGGTGCTTCTTGCTCGCCGCTTTCTTTTCCTTTGCTTCTTGTATGTCCCTCTTCGCCTTCAACAACTCCTCCTCCGTTGGCTTGTTCACCACCATCAGATAATGCACATTCTCCTGCAGCAGACGCTTGCTTGACTGTTCTCTGATACCTTGTGCGCGTTTCTCCGCCGCTTGGCGTTGCGCGCGCTCATATCGACGGCGACCCAATCTAAGTTGTCGTTAGGCGAGAACAGATATGAAGAGAGTGATAATGAGAGTAAAATTCGGAGAGGTGGGCTTACGGCTCGGCTTTGAATTTGCCGCCTGTAATCAGTGTGAAGAAGTGCGTGTTGGTTGCATGATTGGGGTCTGCAAAGCGCGATCTAAATCTTGGCGCCGCAGGGGCTGCTTGAGCGGTCAAGGTGGACTCTGGATTCTGATAGGCCTGTGACGATTTCGTCAGATATATCCCAAGTTGATGAAAAATAGAGGGAGAAGATGTGCGGGAAAAGTGAAGTGAGGTGGTGGCCGGTTGGCAAGAACATACGTAAGATGCCTGCGCTCGGCGATCATAGTAGTCGTTGAGGAATTTGGACGCGCTTTTTGACTTAGCCATGATGCTACTGCCTATACCATCGCTATTGCGTTCTTCTTCCGCAGCAGGGGAAGCAAGTCCAGCAGCGTCAAGGGCAGGAAAGATGAGCCGTGCGCAAGGGACAGGCATCTGTGCCTCGCCGTGAGTCTCGCCACTGGCAAGGCGGAGCTGCTTCATCTTCTCCTTGACGTCCTCCAGCATTCTTGGCTTCTCTGAACTTCCTGGTTCAGCCACAGTTGCATCTGGCTGAGCGTCTCTGCCATACTTCGCAATTGCAGTGGCGCCCAGATCAACCCGTTCTATGCCATTCTCTGGCTGCTCGCTACCACCAGTCTTGTACATGACAATCATGGCGTAAAGCCCTGCGCACGTTTCGGAGTCAGCGTTGCTTTTCAAAGACAAACTTCAGGCTCGCAAGACAGGTTTCGGGAGTAGAAAAAGCCTTCTTCTCTGAAAATGTGTTTTGCAACTCGGGATTGGGTGAGCAGGAAAGAGTTACTCCGAAATGTACGAACCTTAAGGTACCAAAAAGTCCATGTTCGCCTGTGTCATAAACATGTTGGTGCGGTACCATTCAGCTTGACAATACGCCGAGACCCAAGTAGCAGCAGTCAAGAGAGGTACAGTGGCGAGAGTGGCCGCATCCCCCAACCCTCTTCTAACATGAGGTAGAGCCAAACCCCTGAATCCGTTTCGATAATTCCTCACCTTGAATCTTCTCTTGTGTTGCATCCTGTGCGTATTGATTCTGATCCTTTGCTCCCTCGGAAGCAACATGCGCATCTATACCAACCTTCACGCGGAAGATCTCGAAATGGTCGATCTTGACAGCTACCTCCCAGTTACTATAAGCTGTTATGTCATTATCGTTACCGGTCATGTACACCGGTTTATACCCAACAACCTTGCCGCTATCGGTATCTGTGATGTTGCTCGTCAGCGTCGCTGACTTCGTCTCTGGATCAATGCACAAGCCAGCGCCTTTTCTTTCAGGGTCTCCGATCCTGTAGGCTTTCGTGGACTCTAGAGGCGGTTCGTCACTTGCTGCAACAGCTCTTAACAATGGTGCGTCGTCTTCTGTGTTTATGATTTGGGTAAGGAGCATGTGAGGGCCGTTCCATCGGAGAAGTCGGAAATTAGGCCGTAGCTGGAAGAGTAAATGCGGAGTGCTGGTCTTGGGTTCACGCTTCTCCCCTTTGGCGTTGGAGAGCGGCCTAGGAAAGTATGCTCCGATTACTGTGAGCGGTGTCGTTGCTGTTGCGTTGCTGGTAAGCAGTATGAGATGGGGATGTGGGTCTTGGACGAGAGACTGGACGAGACGTGTTACTGTTGGGTCATATGATCTCTGCGACGGGGGGAAAGAGTCTTCCAGAGAGATTCGCATGTCCTGTGTCGTTGGCTGGGAGTGGCTGGAGATCTTGGGTTGAGGTATGAATAGTGAAATAGCTGCAAGTATATGGTTGGGTATAGCTCCGGGGATCTGGGATGGCGCTTTATCATCTGCGGTCATGGGTGGTTGAAAAAGAACGGCCCAAAGCTGGTGGAACTGTAGCTGCAAATTTGGCTGTGAAAGATTAGACGTGCCGAACACTGAGACAGGTACCACCACCAGGGGGTAAGGAAAGTCGTGTCGGGTACTGCCAGCTATCACGAGATCATGAAAAGCCGTTGAATGATTTGACCAGCAAAAGCTCAAGGCCAAATAATCGTTGAAGCGAGCAGTAACCGGCATGACAACTGGGACCCCCTGGTGCCACTAGGTCCAGACTTACCAGTAGATCCATTGACATTATAATTTGACCAGACGTAAGATACTCCTCGTCCTGATTCTCACCCAGTCCTCTCACCAGTATATCAGCCAGTTCTTCATTACCAGGATCTCTTTTTCCAATAGTACCAAAATGGAAGCGTGATCCCCACTTAGCTTCGCGTAGCCTCAGCCGTAGCAGTAAGCTCAGTAATGCCGATAAGTCTTCGCGACCTATCCGATATCGCCTTTGAGAAGCACCTTCACCAAGGAGCTTTTGGGCTGCAGGTCGAAGCTGATCCGGCGACGGAGCCAAGCTTACTGTGTGAGGCTGCGTCATGGCTAATACGTCCATGGCAGCTTCCAAAATAGATGTTGAGTCATAATCCAGATGGTTGGACGGCCGGTCTGTATTCTCTGGGAGGCCAATACTTCTGAAAATACTTTCGAAGTTGGCTTTGCGGAAATAAGCATCGTCGTTGCGCCAGAAGTAATCACCTCCGTCCTGCGTGCCCAAAATATCCGTGCCTTGGACGACTAGTAAAGCTACAGCACGCTGGAAGGCCGCCGAATCCAATTTTCCGTCAGTAGTATCGCGTGGAAACGGGTGATAGGCGTAGAAGTAGAAACATCTCCATAGCAGCTGGATCGAGGCCTCGGACATAGCGACATCAGGATACAATTTCTCTAAGTATTTTCTGAAACTGTTGTCGTTCCAGTCTGGATTTATTGTTAATTACCGTAGCGGGCTCTATTCTGGTGGCTGGTTGTGACTGACATGGCTGCTGAGAGGAGTCTTCGACGCAGTAGGTGTCGAATGTCGTCCACAGACTCTTTACCCCCCTAAGCCTCGGCGCAAGTGCTTTTTTGAGATCTTCGAGGACCGAGTCTGAATTTTGTAACTTCATGTCAGCAAAACCAGAGTCAAATCTTGTAGATCAAAGTCTCTACTGACTGACCTGCTCTGGCTTCATCGAGATACTTTTTCACCTTCCGCTTATATGGTCCGAATTGGACTTCATCTAGGATCTTGCCCAGTGCTCCGATCATAGCTACTGCTCCTGTTATGCTCTGCTCTGTTATCACATGTACATACAAGAGCGCGGGTTTGAAAAGGTTTGTCCCTCATATGACGACCTAGATTTGCGTGCTACGTGTGTGCTCTCAAGTCGTGGATAGGGCATGTAAGAAGTTAAACTCCGCAGTCAAACTCAAGCGTAGAGTACTTGAGTCCTCTACGTACTAGTACTCAAGTTCTTGTCTGAACCGGTACAGAGGCAGGGTCATATACGTATAGCGGTATTGAATAAGACAACTAGCTGAGGAGAAAATACCTTACATTACTTATGATAGCAGCCCCTGCCAAGACACGCTAGATCACAGTGAGGCCGAGGCAGATCTCTGTCTTCCTGGCGCTGGATTTTCTAATCCAAACAGGCATTTATCTCTACACACACTCACCAATGGCTTCCGGGTCGCTACGAATAGCTTTGATACCTGGTGATGGTATCGGCCGTGAGGTCATACCGGTAAGCATGCCATTTCTGTAGTTATGGCTTCCATCCTGACTGACACAGGCAGGCCGACGAGTACTGGAAGCCATTGCAAGCACCTTCAAACTCGACCTCTCCTTCCTCGATCTCCCCGCTGGTTACGAAACGTTTCAGCAAACGGGCAACGCCCTCCCAGACAGAACGGTTGAGACATTGAAGAAAGAATGCAATGGCGCCCTCTTTGGAGCCGTCAGCTCCCCAACCACCAAAGTCGCCGGCTACTCCTCGCCTATTGTCGCTTTACGGAAAAAAATGGATCTCTATGCCAATGTACGACCTGTCAAGACTACAGCCTCATCTAAGATGCCGATAGACTTGGTCATCGTGCGCGAAAATACGGAAGATTTGTATGTCAAAGAGGAGCGAACATACGAAGCCTCGGATGGCTCAGGCAAAGTCGCCGAGGCTATCAAGCGCATTTCTGAACGAGCAAGCCATCGAATAGCGTCTATGGCTGGCGAGATTGCCCTCAGGCGGCAGAAAATCAGAGATACCGGAGTTCAGAGCGTGCACTCAAGTCCTTTAATCACCATCACACACAAAAGCAACGTCCTCTCACAAACTGACGGTCTGTTCAGAGAAACTGCTCGTGCCGCTCTCGCCGATCCAAAATACAAGTCAGTAGATGTCGAAGAACAGATCGTCGACTCCATGGTCTACAAACTCTTCCGCCAACCTTCTTCATACGACGTAAT
Source organism: Letharia lupina (assembly GCF_014066315.1). Lineage (NCBI taxonomy): Eukaryota > Fungi > Ascomycota > Lecanoromycetes > Lecanorales > Parmeliaceae > Letharia > Letharia lupina. The sequence continues at coordinate 725,841 of NW_023502974.1, forward strand.
TGTCGCCCCAAATCTCTATGGTGACATCCTCTCAGACGGCGCAGCTGCCCTGGTTGGAAGTCTTGGTCTTGTGCCATCCGCGAATGTGGGCGATGGCTTCGTGATAGGAGAACCATGTCATGGTAGTGCACCAGATATCATGGGTAAAGGGATTGCGAATCCAATTGCTACGATTAGGAGTACGGCTCTGATGCTGGAATTTCTGGGGCATGAAGAAGCTGCTGCGAAGGTGTATGCGGCGGTAGATGCAAATTTGGATGAAGGGAAGTTGCTGACGCCGGATATGGGTGGAAAGGCAGGAACGGTGGAGGTGATTGAGGATGTGATGAGGAGGATGTAGTGGGCAAGGCTCATTTTTGAGGGAAGATCGAGAGGTATGTACAAAGTTAGCTCATAAGCATCAGAGCATCTAGAAAGACGGCGCAAGAGCTGAAGAACACATGGGACTATGCCCATGAAAGCTTTAACACCAATGGGGTCACTGTCTTCTGAAACCCTCGTGAGATGAGAACCCAACCGACTGGGGGAAACATGGAACAGCGCAAGGAAGATCTTTTAGCTGGATGTTTCTGCTGAGCCATCACGTGATTATAAAGCTGACAGGTAGAGAACCATAAGTTGCCCAATTTAAATTTCCTCTACGCAGTTTTCCGCGTCAGATTGCTTATTCGAGGTAGGAACGGGAGTTACAAGACAGGTTTCGGTAGTAGAAAGAAATGGGAAGGAAGTATCAGCTCCGAAATGTAAGATCTTCCGCCTATCATAGGTTTTTATTTACTCACTGATTACACCGATACACTCCACTTCTATCTCTTTGTTTCACCTCATCAGTCCCGCCATCCTAATAATTCTAGCCACAGCAATGGGTTCCTTGACCAAGGAGCCACGCGACTACTCCAACTACTTCCCCCACCTCACCTCACAAGAAGAAGACCTCGCCTTCTTGTACTCCAGACCCACCAACCGCTCTGCCCATGACGCAATGCCATCAGCAGGGCGTCTAACCCCATACAATGACAGCCTCATGGGCACATCCCGTCACCACAACTTCGATCTCACACCTTCGATTACCTGCTCTGAGCCGGGAGCAACGTGTTCTGACGAGGCAAGGATATCTATCTCGGATAGCATCACAAAGAATAGCAAGTGGCGACGAGGTGACAGTCCTCCTCTAACACATTCCCGAGGCGAGCGGTACCATTCGAGGACACTATCCCCTCCTCCACTGCTCCATTCTTCGCCACCTCCACGCTCAAAGCGTCGGCCATCTCGTACTCCACCCAGAGATCATTCCAGGCGTCTACTTAGTTACAATGAGCTGTACTCGTCACGTTCACGCTCTCCAGTGTCTTCATCCTGGGCAATTGACACCTACCGCCCACGCAAAAACTACACATGCGACAATTACGGATGCGGAGACCAACACAGTCACGACGACTGTCCTCTACCGATGAGATGTCGCGGCTGTCGTTCAAAAAGGCACTTCACGTCCGCCTGCATTCAAGTCTGTGTCAGCTGTGGTCACACTGGCCACAACGTGGCTTACTGCTCAGAATTTTTTGTTGGTAGAGATGGAAGATCGCGGCCTTTGGAATTGTCTAGGTACATAATACTTTCTTCCATCCAAGCTTGCCCCTAAGAGAATGTTGATTTCAGATTCAAGGGACCATGCCAGAGAGCGTCAGCAAGGATTGTACAGGGCACGAAAAGATTGGGACAGGCCACAAAGTCGACCAAACCTCCGCTTTGACTCTCTTCAGCGCCACAGCACCCAGTCCTCGAACCCTACCCGCTTATCATCACTCGAACTCACAGACACTTCCCCAAAATTACCGCAACGTCTCGCATTCGAAGAAGAAGAATCCATCAAGCAAGCCCGCCACGAAGCCGATATGGCGCGCAAAGCTGCAGCGCAGAAACTAGAAATCGAGCACGAAGTCCGCTTACTGGAGATCCGTCGGCAGTATGCTGTGGGTTTGCCATCATCGAATGCTCTGCCTTCGTCTGTGCTGTACCCGCCTTTTGATCCGAATGGGCCTTTGGATATACCAGACACGGTATTCAGGCCAGACACGGTATTCGGAGGTGAACTATTGCCAGTGCATGCTGCAGCTACTGTAAGTAAGCAGCGAAGAGGAGATGGGAATGGAGGGATTAAGATGGAGAAGGGAATCAAGTATGCAGGCAGGGCGCTTCGGGGGAGAGGAACCGTTGCGGGTGGGAGAATCTGTGGATGACTAGACGTGCTTTCTCGGATGCTTAGTGCGCTGTGAACATGGCATTCTGTTAACAAAACAGTATTACACGGCGCATCTATAGCTATGTCGAGCAATTACACAGGGCAATTTCGCAAAAGAATTCCTTTCGACCGTCTCATCATCATCATAGATTCGTGATAGTCCATCATCATCATAAAGTCCTTGCCCAATCCCATTCCGCCAGCTCAATGCACTGCGCGTCCAAGCACGCCCGAACACTACACCTCGTCGTACACTTGCTCGCCCATCTCCTTCACAGCACCTCGAAAAGCATGGCCACGAGCCCGAAAGCGACGGCGAGGAAGTGGGAATAGACGCCGAAGAAGCCGTGGTAGCGTCGAGACATTGTCGGGAATCGGGCAGTCCGGGTGTCTCGGTTTCCGTGGATCGAGAGAGAGAGAGAGAGAGAGAGATGGGGATGTCGGAGTGAAGGACGGAGTAGGTATGGGAGATGGGGACGGCGGTGCGAGGAGCGTTGAGTGTCGGTGGTGTGGATTTTGGGCGTGGGAGAGATAGTAGTAGGTTGGTATGTTGCGAGGCGTTGGGTGAAAGAATTGATTTTTTAGTACTTTTTTTTTTCAAAGTTCCGGGACTTCAAGGAAAGAAGGCAGCAAAGCAGTCCATCTTATACCTTTTTTTCTGCGATGAATAGGAAACACAGCCGTCTGTGGACTGAGGCATTTTCGTTCTGGAAAATGGCTCCCGCCGGTGGCGAACGGCAGGTATCCTAGGTACGCTTCTGATTTGCGGGAGACCACGACATCGTGCATAAACGAAAACGAACCACCAAAATGAAAGTATGATCGGCGAAGAAGATTAGATATCCTCAATTTGGTGCGCGATATTGAAGGTCTTGATGATATCACGCTTGAGAAGATGATGGTACATGTGCGCCCAAGAATGCTTTGGATGCGAAACTCCGCGCCCAGATGCCAAACACACACCAGTACATACATACAGCTTGACATGTATGGAATTAACCAGACATTACCTCCTCTCAACCAATAATACATGCATAGCGACATAGGCGATCACGATGAAAGAGCCAGAGAAAATGGCGAGACCAATGACATCCTTCCACAAAGCGAGGTTGTCGAACCCAAACGCACTCAAGATAGATGCGCCAGGCACTTCGATATCGAGACCGTATTTGTGATCGACGAGAGTAAGGAATGTGACTTCGTTGACGATGAGACCCTCGAAACCGTAGTGAAAGATCGAGAGCTGTAGCACATTAGCACAGAGTTCTTATTCGGTAGTGAAAAACAATGCTTACGGTCTGCAGCCACAGTGCTGCCTTCGGTATTGCATCGTGGTTGAGCAACAGACCTGCAAAGAGCAGGCTGAAAAGCATCACCAAGCTGCCGATCAGATTCGCAACACCGCCGTCCTTGAAGACGATGCCGATAAACAGGCATATGGCGGCTGCGGCGAGGTTGAAAAGCACTAGGATGAGTATGAACTTGAGGAATTCAGGCCATGCCGGCGTTAGGCCAGTCATGGGGTATACGATTGCTCCCATGATTATTGGAGGTATGAGCCGTAGGGGAACAATGTCGAAGACAACTTTTGCCGCGAAATAAGAAATAGGCGAGTAGTAGCCATTTGCTCTTTCCCGTACAAACAGAAGTCGCTCAGATGAGAACACCGTGAGACTTGTTAAAGTGCTGAAGCCGAACAAGGCGAGGATGAAAAAGAAAAGGCCGAGTCTGTTTTGGAAGCCTTTTATATCGTCGGTCAATCCGTAGAATAAAAAGCCGGAAAGAACAGCAAGGAGGATAGCGATGGCGTAGTGGGTGAGCATTAGCATAGGGTTCCGGTAAAGGTTTCGCCAGGTTCTTTGGGATAAAATCGTGAATTGACTGATCCAGCCCACGCGTCGGTAGCCTTTCATAGCACCTGATGCGACTCTCGCATGACTAGGCTGACCATTGGATGAACCGTTTGCATTCGATGCACTGCTGACAGCAGCGTTGATATCGTCTCGAACTGATCCAGCAACGTCTGAGCTGGCATAGCTCGAGACAAGATCATCCAGTCCAGTACCAGTGCCTGAGGCTGGCGGTGGAAGTTGATGTGGATCATCCAAAATTTGCGGGCGTACTTGGCCCTCTTGCTTTGACAGCCTGATCAGGTCTGCACTGTTCCTGCGGTCATTAGGATCGGATGCCTCATCATCAGTCTTTGGGGTCGCAGGGGATTCTACGCCTGTGCTGCTCTTCTTCCGTGTGAAGAGTTTACGATCTTGCTGCTGTTTCAGCGATTGTTTGCGTTTGCTTTTCGGTCTAAAATTCGACTCGTTGTAGCTCCCGTAGCTGCTGTTGTCCAAGCTCATGTTTGAAGCACTAGCTATAGATTTGACGGCGCGAACGCTACTGTTGACAGTCCGCATACCTTCGCTACCTCCGTCGAACCCGGACGGACCATTCTCGTCAGTCGGCGTATGTGCTGTCTGAGCATGCATGGTGAGGTCCACAAGGTAGTCCGCGATATTGAAGCCAGGCGGACACGCGTACCCGATTCGGTCAAAGTAGCTTTGGCAACTGGCATACGGTCCAGAGTAAACGGTCCGTCCTTTTGCGAGGAGCACAAGATGGTCGAAGAGGGCGACTATGTTAGATCGAGGCTGATGTATGGTGAAAATTACCGTCCTGTTGTAGTTCTTTGCCAGCGTTACTAGACACTCAATTACGTTAAATGCATTGAAAGCGTCCAGTCCGCTTGTTGGTTCATCCAGAAAGAGTATACTGGGGCTCGTGACCAGCTCGCATGCGATTCCAACTCTACGCTTCTCACCACCAGAGATGCCACGTCCATTACCTTCTTCTGATCCAATGAGCTGGTCTTTAATGGCGCTGATTCCGAGCTGCTTCTCGACTTCATAAACGCGCTGTTCCTTGACCAAAATGCTCATGTCTCGAGGTAGTCGAAGCAGAGCACTCGTCATGATGGTTTCATGGACGGTCAAAGTTGGGAGCATCGTGTCGTCCTGGTCCACGAAACCGACAACACTTCGGTATTCATTGTCAATGACTTTTTCCCCATTGACGTAGAGATTCCCCTCGACAATACCACGCTTGTTCTTTCTTGCTAAGATATCGAGGAATGTAGTCTTGCCGGCTCCTGATGCACCCATGATAGCCATCAATTGGCCAGGTAGGGCGATACCCTGAACACCCGACAGAATCTGCTTCCCGTTTAGGTTGTAAGACACATCGTCAAATTGTAGTGATGCTGGTTTGTGTTCGGCCATCATCTGGGCCAGATCGTCATCTGAATCGTCTGACAGATAAATGGGTCCATGTTTGAGCTGCCTCCTGGACAAATACCAAACCAGCAGGATCACCAATACGACAAATAAGGCACATCCAGCAATCACACCAGCAATCAACGGTGTGTTGATCTTCTTGACTGGCCTGGTATAGCCTGGGACGTCTGTTCGGTATAGGCACTCTCCCCAAGAGCATTGCAAGGTAATAGACTCGTCTCCGAACACGCTCTTGATGAGATTGTTCATTGCTGGTTCCTCGAACTTGCTCCCGTCTTTGCTGCTTCCGCCCTCCGTCCTGATTGATGAGAATGACGCTGGACCTTTGATCTCTTCCGTCAGAAAGTCTCCGATATCGATTGATCCTTCTTCTCCACAGAGCATGCGACCTGGAACACAGGCGCACTTGATATGCTCGCATTTATAGCTTGTAGTATTCCTGTCGTATTCGTTCTTTGAGCTATAGGAACAAGTATCGAGGGCGCAGTAGAAGGATTCCTCTTGACCGACCCAGAATTGGAAGTTGCACGTCTCGTCCTCCGCGTTGCAAGAAAAGGTGGCTTGCGGATACCGCTCTTTCAACTGGTCCAGAATTTTTCTGTTGGTAATATCACACATCTGGTGGTTTTCATTCACCACGACGCCATCCTTATAACATGTACCGCCGTTGCCTTCCGGCATCAACGCGTTACACGCTTCATTTGACTTGCATACATTGCAGTTTATGCCCTCCCAGCCTTCCTCACACTCACACTGCCCTCCGCCTCTTGGGGCCCTGTCTCTACCCATGGCCAGGGAGCCACAAACCGGCGTTGCGCAGTCCTCACCCCCAAAGCCCGGAGGGCATGAGCATTTGCCATTGTATTTGTTACATGTAGCAAATTGTGCACATTGAAAGGCCTCGAGGTTGCAGTTGAAGCAGGGCGGGCAGTCTAGCGGACGGTCGTCGTATATTGAATAAGTCGACTGAAAGAGATCGGACCTTGAGACATTCTGGAATGCGAACGAAGGCCATCCAAAGAACAACGTTCCGAGCGCTGCGAGCGCAACCCGCCGTATAATCATCGTGGAAGATCTGTAGAAGAGGCGGGTGGCTGGAGCCTATGGAACCACCGATAACGTGAACTTTTGCCTCAAAACAGCACTGAGACCATGGAGAGGGACTGGACGAAAGCACAACTCCTCTCTTGCTTCTCGAAGGGTATGGAAAAAGAAAGATGAAAGGTTGAGGCAGAGTTAGGGTGGCAAGTGGGTCATGCGAGCTCTTGACTAGGACAGAGCTCGCAAGCGACGCATGACTGCGGGGGGCTTGGCAAGACGTTCGGAGAAAGCTTCGCAATTTGGAACGAGAAAATTCCTTTCCCACGCATCAACCTCATTGTCCGCAGCTCTGAAACGTTTGACTTGCATCTGCTCTGGGTACGGCGTGGTTGACAATCATGACGATCGCGAAAGTTGCGCCTTTCGCAGTCGAGCAGGTGAGCTTCCAAGCATCTCCTAATGTGCGTGAATTCTAGTAGTTCTGCGTATATTTCGCGAAGATTCTTAGGAGCGCAAATCGCTTCCGCGAGGACCTGCTCGATAGGGTAGTACAGTGCCTTGCTTAATGTTTTGGCACCTCTACGATTCGAATAGTCATGCATTTGCAGTAAAGCTGTCTCCGCAGCTGTCAGCAGAGGTCTATTTGTTTGCACCATACCATGCCTTTTGGAGACCAGAATGTCCTGCTGCTAGTGTTCACTATGTATACCTAGAGGCTTACGAGCAGGAGCTGATATTCCACAACCCAGTGGATGGACGCTCATGAGACTCACGCCAGATACAACATTGCAGAAACATGCGTAGCCTCGATATCACTTGACGATCTCAGAGGCCTCTCAGAGGACAAATCGAGCGAGATATGGTCCTCAACAACGAAGCTTACCTATGGCTCCATACGCGGTTCAGAAAAACTACGCACAAACCTGGCGAACCGTTATTCCGCCAAAAAGCCATTCCAAGCAGATAATATCTTGATTACCCCTGGAGCGATTGCTGCAAATATGACAGTTTTCTATGGCCTCATTGGGAAAGGAGACCATGTGATATGTCATTATCCTACCTATCAACAATTATATGAGATTCCTGAGAGATTAGGAGCCGAGGTGGACTATTGGAGAGCAGAGGAGTCAAAGAAATGGCAATTGGACATCGAAGATCTGAAAAGTCTCATACGACCAAATACCAGAATGATTATCATCAACAATCCGCACAACCCCTCCGGTGCCATCGTGCCAAAATCTACTCTCGATCTGCTAATCGAAGTTGCTGAGGCACACGATCTCATAATAATGGCCGACGAAGTCTACCGCCCCATTTTCCACTCCATCTCTCCTGGATCCCCGGACTTTCCCCCTTCAGTCCTCTCACTTGGGTACGCAAAGACCATTGCCACAGGCTCGCTTTCGAAGGCATATAGCCTAGCAGGCATACGGGTGGGTTGGATTGCATCTAGAAGTACTGAGATCATAGAAGCTTGCGCCCAAGCCAGGGACTATACGACGATCAGTGTGAGCCAGCTTGACGACCAGATTGCAGCCTATGCCTTGGACAACGATTGTATACATTCACTACTTTCTAGAAACATTCAGCTCGCGAAGCGGAATCTGGAGATTCTCGAAAGGTTCGTGGAAAGTCATAGGTGGGCTTGCGAGTGGGTGAAGCCTGTAGCCGGAACGACGGCCTTTATCAAAATTTCCCATATGGGAACTCCTGTGGATGATGTTGCATTTTGCCAAAAGCTGATGGAGGATGCGAGTGTTATGTTAGTTCCAGGAAGTAGGTGCTTTGGGAACGGAAAGGATTTCAAGGGTTTTGTACGATTTGGCTTCTGTTGCGAGACGGATGTGCTCGAGATAGGTTTGGAGAAGATGAGGTTGTTCATGAAGAAAGGATATCGCACTGTGCCGCTAGCAGATGAGGAGAGCGCATGATATCCGAGCTTCAAAAATTTGTTGTACATATGGTGAGAGATAATGAATACACGTGATTCTGCCAGGTTTGTTGATAAGAAATCAGAGTGCAATTGTGGGGTGCTGCCCTTCAATGAACAGATCTCTGTGAACAGCCGAGTCGACAATTCTATATGCCCTCGATTCTTTTCTGGGGACCGCGTGAGTATCAATTTTCTTTGAGCGTAAAGTAAAAAGGAGGAGTATGTGCTGAGAAACGCTAAAACGCGGTGCCCTAAAGTAGTAGTAGTTTTAGGTGTACGTAGGTAGGCAGAACCTGGAGCACAAGCCGGGAAACAAGGTACCTAAACAACCACTCATCGATTCGACTTCAACGTCGTGTAGTACTTGCCGCACCTCTCGAAGCACGATCACTAAGATTGTATACTACAACTTTTCCGCCCAGCTACACACGCTCCACTGCTTGTGACGGCGTCCCACACGCAGGCTTATCGGCCCAGACACACCGATTGGAAGCCTTCACATTCTCGAATACCCAGCGCCGCGAGCATCTTGATACATTATATCGAGTGACGAACCACATTCCAAATGATGTCGGGCGAAGCATGGCTGTACCTTCTGGCGGTACTAATAAATGCCGTGAACCTATTCCTACAAGTTTTCTTCACAATTATGTACAGCGATCTGGAATGGTAAGCAATACTGCTATTCTGCCTCGGGCATGCTGCGATCTGGATACTAATCAAATCTGTCTTTATAGTGACTATATCAACCCTATCGACCTTTGCAACCGCCTGAATACCTACATCGTGCCCGAAGCGGCAGTACAAGCCTTCCTTACCGTCCTCTTTCTTATCAATGGCTACTGGATCGCTCTGGTCCTCAATTTGCCATTACTCGCATACAACGCAAAGAAGTGAGCGTTGCTGGACCGCGGCCGGAAGGAAAGTGCTGACAGAAGGCCAGAATCTTTGAGAATCAACATCTTCTCGACGCGACGGAGATATTCAGAAAGCTCAATGTCCATAAGAAGGCACGAATGTTTCCTCTCTTTGCGACTTCTGCGTCTCGTGAGAAGACAGTGGGCTAACAGCAGACTAGGAATCATTCATCAAGCTCGGCTTCCATCTGATTATGTTCTTCTTCTACCTCTACAGCATGATAGTGGCATTAATAAGGGACGAATCGCATTGACTCAAAGAGAAGGCACATCGGAGCATGCGAGAAGGCGGCTGGTAGTGGCGGCGGATCATCTGCAACTGGCATCAATGCGTAAAGGTGGTCGCGTGCTCAAGGACTACACAATATTGCAGCTTCCTGGAAGCAAGATCAGTCATAGAGAGACGGGGATGACGGAGCTGTTGTACAGCAGGAGGATCTTGGACTGGTCACATTGTGTGAAATCTTATTTGTAATGTTGATGATGGATACCTGGTGTATTTCATTAGAGGAAGTGAATGATAATGCTAAACTCTCGAGCTGGTCTTCTCGTACATGGATAAGTCCTGTTCTGCCCTTCCCTCGAAAAAGTCCCAGATGTTCGGGCTTAGATTCGAGTGAATTTGGAATATTGAAAACGTGCCATGTGGATTTGGGATTCTACAACAGGCGGCTAAACTCCGGCATCTTGCATTTGCGAACGTCGGGAATATCGATACCAAATTTCACTCCAGGTTGCTGAAACATTTGTATTCCACACCGTTGCTTTCACAATTTTCTCGCACACACAGCTATGGCGCTCCTTGGCGCAGACTATGCCTCCAGCGACGAGGGGTCCCCTAATCCGAGGCAAGAATCACGTAAGACCGCTGCAAGCAATATAGTCGCTGCTCCAGAGGTCTCATTAGATGTTTGGTCCTACCAGCCTCGAGATTTCAGCCATTATTCTAACACCGTGCAGGATCCAATGCGACTCCAGATGATGCTAGCTAAGCCCACGAATACCGCGCTCACATACAACGTTCCCTATGCAGACCTCTCACGCCCGTCCCAAGGCCCCACGAATCCGTTCAAAGCCACCGAAGGAAACGCTCTGAAAAGAAAGAATGTGCTCACAGGATACGCCGAAGAAGCTGCGATCAGTGATGCCACATTTACAAACCAGCACCGTACTTTCCAGTCTCGAGGATATGCGCAGGAGCCTAATGCAAATGGGGCTTTAGTGGGGGATTTAGCAAGCGCAGAGAAGTATGGGGGGCGAGATGTTGTTCAAATGAAACCTTCGAGAGCAAAGCGGCAAAGGCAGGTTAAAGGCGATCCCAGCATAGTTGACGGAGAGGGACGATATCTGGGACCTTGGGCGAAATATCAAGAGGAGGTCCAGTACGAGGACGAAGCAGCTCTAGCTGAGGAGGAGCTGGCAAGTGATGAGGAATACATGGATGAGTCGGTCGCTCCGGTGAACATGGCGCCCATGAACAAGGCTGCTACGGACTACCAGGACGATCACTCGAATCAAGAAACGACGGAGTTCCATGGGACCTCGCTGTTCGATTATCAGGGACGGTCGTATATGCATGCTCCAAGGGATATTGATATTGATCTGTACAAAGAACAAGGGCTCGAGAGGACATTCCACCCGAAGTATGTTCCATTTCTCTCCTGTCTCATTGCTCCTTTTGGCAATGGTATTAACCGGCATCTAGGAAGCTCATACATACTTGGAAGCATGGCACAAAGCCTATCAACGCTCTTCGATTCATTCCTTCCACGAATCACCTGCTCCTATCTGCGTCTGCGGATGCCAGGATAAAGATCTTTGATGTTTATCGCGACCGCGAGCTCCTTCGAACATACAGCGGCCATACGAAATCCGTATCGGACGTCAACTTCAACCCTACCGGCACACAGTTCATCAGTGGCTCATACGATCGCTTTATGAAAATCTGGGACACGGAAACTGGCGCCTGCCTCTCGCGGTTCAAGACCGGTGCGATACCCCACTGTATCAAATTCAACCCTTCATCACCATACGAGTTCTTGGCCGGCATGTCGGATAAGAAGATAATTCAATACGACACCCGTTCCGGCGAAATGACCCAAGAATACGACCACCATCTCGGCCCTATCAACACCATCACCTTTGTCGACGAAGATCGCCGCTTCATCACTACCTCGGACGATAAGTCCTTGAGAGCATGGGAACTAAACATCCCTGTGCCGATCAAGTTCATTGCTGAACCTCACATGTTCGCCCTCACAGCCGCAGCTCCTCATCCATCAGGGAAATCTGTCTGCTTCCAAAGCGGCGACAACAAGATTGTCGTATACGCTGCTACTGACCGCTTCCGCCAAAATCGTAAGAAGGAGTTCCGTGGCCATAATACAAGTGGGTATGCAATAGATATAGATATTAGCGCCAATGGTGATTGGGTATCTAGTGGGGATAGTGGAGGTTGGGTGTGTTTTTGGGATTATAAGACTTGCAAGATGCATCACAAAATTCGGGCTGGGGAAGGGGCGATCACGTGTGTGCAGTGGAACAGGCAAACGACGAGTCGGGTGGTCACAGCAGGGTTGGAGGGGGTTATCAAGTATTGGGATTAAGAGCCATTAAGGGCCTGATTGATGATGGCAACTCTGCTTCGACGACCAGACTATCGACATGTTTCTGCTCTCTACAACTATATGCTCAAGGGCTACTCGTCTCACTCGACTCGCAATCCACTCTTCCAGGACGCGCATTACCAAAGAGAAAAGGTCAAGAAAAAGAGTAGACGATACATACAGTACGAATTGCTCAATTCAGATTAGCATGAAAGGCGACATCATTCCTTGCCGTATATGAATAACTTCAAGCGGGTCAGGCCCATGTTCGTAATCGTTCGAATCAAACTTTCTGTGATGAGTGAGATTCTGACCTGGAATGATCCGTACCGTAGAACCGCAACGGGCACCGACGTTCTCAACACACCTGAATCCCGCTCCCACTGGCTCCTACCATACCAGATGCTAATTGACTTCGCTATTGCTGAGCCACAGGCATCCCACCAAGCAGTAAAGACAAGGAGAGGAATATCTTCGAATCTGAAAAGTTGAATCTCTTTCATGCTTACACCCGAACCTTAGCGATTCGACCTATCAACATATCGTGTTGCCATCTCGAGACACTTGAGCCACAAAGTGGGAAACTTGTATGATTCGTTCATGTCTGACGCAAAGGCTTGCTTAGAGGCCCAGACGGAGCCTCTGGCACACTGATACATGAGTTGCTGTTTAGGACGCTGATATGGTGCCACCAGTGCAAGCCATGAGGGATCGAAAACCAGTGCTCAAAGGCGGTGAAAGGTAAGACGATCCGCCTTGATTCTTCCACGTATAAATCTAGTTTGATCGGCAGTCAAATTTATTTCAGCGAAAAGGAAGCCGACACGTGTTCGAACCTCGGCACCTCACCAAAGCAAACCTGTGTGAAATTGTGTATACTTTAAGAGCTGAGAGCAAGGCCAAGAGGTCTTTCAATACATATGTACTCAGGCGGCAAGCGCTCCAAGTGCAGGACGGCGGAGGCTACTTTAGACTTTAGAGTAATGCATGACATTCAGCCCTATCAAAGTTATGCTTTTCTTCCATCCGTGTCACGCCATATTTATGCCGGCTGTTGTTATTTCTCATTATCAACAGGAACCCAACTTTGCAGTATGATCGCTCATTGAATGTTAAGATTCACTCTGCGTGTTTAACATGTCGTTCGAATCATGATCTCGATCGCATTCGGTGACTATGGCAAGCCCAAATTCAAGCTGGGCGGCGCCTTCACTTGCCCGCTATCGGCCTGCTATTCTAGCTTTGACCGCCCTTGCTGCAGGATGTGCCATTTACTATATTCGTGAGCAGATATGGTCTTCGTCGATAGCACCAAGAGTCTCGCTGCAACGCTCAAATGCGCGTAGGCAACGGCACCGTCCACGCAGAGAATCAAGCGCTAGTGTTTTCAATTATCTATCTCCTGGACTTACTGAGAGATCGAGATATATACCGGATGTTCCCTGGGGTACCGTCCCCGTGTCTCTGGACTTCCTTGCAAATGCGGCTTTCGACCAGGAGACATTCGGCGATCACTTGTTTATCTCCTCGGCAAGCAATACACCCCGCATTGTTACCCCACTACGTCGTTGTATGCCTTTGGGGCAGGACATTCGAGTGGCCGCTGCCAGTGATGAGGAAGCATCGACCGTTAGAAGAGAGCTAGAGGAGGCTTTTCTGTGTTTCTATTTCTGGAAGCATATTGCTCCGAGTCCTGTTACAGAAGAACAGCGGAGCTTGATCATTTCTCAACTTGAAGAGAATGGCGGCTTCTCAGCTGAGACCATTAATACCGCGTTGCAATGGCACCAAGCGGGGATACTTACAGAACGCATCGAGTGGTGGGAGCGGCTTATTGAATACAGATGTCGAGGTCGTGTAGATGAAGGGCAGTCCCATCAGCAGGACCCCATCAATGGCGACTTGGCATCGACAATGCAGACCCTCGAAGGACGGGAGACGGTCGCAGACGTTGACAGCGAACATTCCTGGCGTGAGGAGAGTGGGACCAGTGACGGCCAAGATGACGGCAAGGAAGGTCAAAACCTCGGTAACCTACTATGGCGCATAGCCGAGGAGCAGGCACGTAAAGAAAGCTACGTTCATCGCGGAGTCACATGCAATAGCTGCAATGCCATGCCTATAAAAGGAATACGGTATCGTTGCTCTAATTGTGTGGACTTCGACCTGTGCGAATCATGCGAAGCTCTGCAGATACACCCAAAAACTCACCTCTTTTACAAAGTGCGGATCCCAGCACCTTTTCTTGGCAATTCGAGGCAGACCCAACCCGTTTGGTATACTGGCAGGCCAACCACCGTGACGTACAGCATTCCCAAAGAGATTATGGAGAAAATCCAGGGGGAGACTGGTTATCAATCTGTGGAAATTGAGGCTCTTTGGGAGCAATTCAGATGTCTGGCAGCGACCGAGTGGGATGACGACCCCAGTGAATACAACCTAGCAATCGACAGAAGGACGTTTGACAAATGCTTCGTACCAAACACATCGACGCGCCCTCCACCTCCAAATTTGATTTACGACCGCGCCTTCTCCTTCTACGATACGGACAATGATGGATTGATTGGGTTCGGAGAATTCATCCATGGACGTGCAGCTCTTACTAGTAAAAACCCTGGTGAACGTTGGAAGCGAGTTTTCAAAGGCTACGATATCAATAATGACGGCTTTGTTGATCGCCGAGACTTCCTGCGAATGTTCAGAGCATACTATGCGCGTACTAAAGAGCTCACGCTGGATATCGTCAACGCAATGGAGGACGACGTCTCCGAAAATGGAGCTAGGGATATCGTCCTCGGTAGCCAGCCCATCAGCTCGGCATTCTCTGGCGCTATCCCGCCGGGTGAGCGATCAAGAACATGGGAGGGTAAAAGACAAGATGAGTACGGTGATTATCAAATCCATGACGACATTGGAGTGGCTGTTGATGATCGAGACCATGGGGTGGCGAATCCCGATGAAGTACTCGCCGATTCCACCGAAGCAGCCAGGTTTGGAAACACTCAACGGAAGGGAATAATTGGGCCCTGGATTGGAGATCTTATCAAGAACGACAAATGGCCTCCTGGGGCCATTAGCCGCAAGGACCTCCAAAAGGTGTTCCCGCATCTGAACGAGCTAAAAGACGTGACTAGCGTCCAGGATCAGAATGCCGTTCGACGCGCCGCTCATAAAAGGGTCGCGAGAGAGCATCAAGAACGTCAATTCGTCCGACGAATCGCCCTTCGCAACAGGAAACAGAGGCAGTCTTTCTATCTCGATGGCGGAGACGCTGCTAAGGAAGAGAAACAATCAGAATCTGAAGACGAAGGCAATGCTGCTTCACGGCGCGAGAATGACAAGTCACGAAAGGACGATCTCGTACGTATCTTAGGATCCAGCAAAGCCGGCGAGTTCCGTACGCGTTTGATTGAATGCATTGAAGCTATGGATTGGCCTCTAGAGTCTTCAGAAAAGTTGATTGATGTTGTCTTTGAGATGATCTTTAATGAATGGGGCGGTAAAGAAATCGCCGAGGACTTGTCGGGATATGGGTCACTTCAGCATGATGCTATTGACTTCGTTGCAACATTTGATTCGCTCATCAGCCTCATGAGCGATGCGATCAAAGTTCCGGGTCCTCAAGGATCGGCAGACGAGCAACGCAAATCTCTTCCGTCGTCGTCTTCACGTCGGTCGCGCTCATCATCAAAGGTCCGCTTTCGAGACGACGTAGGTACCGACGACGAGCACGAATCTCGATCCAGAGCAACATCGATCTCTTCACGTAGTATTCCCGTGAACGAACGCTGGGGCGGTTTTGTACCCGAGCCTGACAAAGATGTTGGTCGCGAAGTGCTCTACCAGGTCACACAAGAAGCACTCAACGAGCTGCTTGACCCTGTTTTCAGGTTGAGGGAAGACCTCGCGCTTGCGGCGGTTCGTACAAGGCGCATGAGAGACCGGCATCGGGCAGAAATTATCGCTTTCGTGAAGGACCCCAGGGACATTAAAGAGCATATGGATATCTACCAGAAGCGGTGGCGTCTCAAACAACAAAGTTTGCAAGAGGGCTATCTGGGTATCCAAGAGATCGAAGAGACATTCGGCGCCGATGAATTCCTCGCATTTATGTCACGAACAGAAGCAGGCGAACTAGATAGTCAAACTGGGGAACGATGTTCTCGGTGCAAAGTATCGGGAGTTGAGTCCTGGATCTGGGCCGGCCGGTTTTGCACTCAATGCGGTAAACCCTCTGCAGAGGCAGTAAGGTTTACGGCGACCAGTCCTAAGCACCCGCCGGTTGCTTGTCCTAGTTGCGGTAGAGGGATGCCGGCTTCTGCTAACGGCTGCAGCAGTTGCGGTGCTACTTTACAGAAAGTCATTGATGAAACGGAAAAGTTGTGGAAGGTTCTGCGTGGGAGCCAAGGAAATTCGGACCGAGAAGTCATGCAAGAGGAAGGGGAGCTCAAAAATACGCCCAATGAAGACCCCGAAGCGCTCGAAGATCTTCACATCTCCGTCACAGCGTTCAACGAGGCCAATTCCTCAGCTCTAGAAGAGACAATCGCCCAGAAGCCTCTAGAGGACCTCCTAATTGAATCAGGCTACGCTGCCACCTCTTCTAGCAACCCTTATAGCACCCTATCGCAACCACCAGATCCGACACTCCCACAGAATAGACCCGATGGAACCCTTGAAGTTCCCACGAACCTCCAACTAGACGGCGCCAGCGACATTGCAACTTCAGTATCGGCCTCTTCTCAACACAGTCTCCATACAGAACAAGCACGGATTCCGACCGTGCGTTCGGGTGAACCTCCCAAATCTCCAACCCCAGACCCGACACTGCCCCAGAATCGACCGAACAGCCTCACCACACCTTCGGCCAAATCCAACAAGGACACTCCTACCTCCACCTCCACTCTCGAACTCACACCTAAAGTAACCACGAACGGCGTCCTGTCCGATCACCACTCTGGCCAAGACCAGAACCCCGACGATAATGATGATGCTCTAGCGGATCCCAACACATTAATGTACTATGCTGCGCTGGATATACTTGAGGCAGAGGATAAAGAACGCGGTGGACCGGGTAGACTGAGCTTCGCTGAGTGGGAAGACATTATGAGGGGAGAAAAGGGACAAGCGCTAGGATTCCTAGGAAGCTGGATTGAGATCGCGAGCTTTTAAACTAAAGCGGGGAGTGAAGAATGTATAGTAGACGAGTAACAGCAGCAGCATGCAGCATACATAAATGCATTGGGGCGCTTCCTAGCTCGCAGTAATTGACTACAAGGAGCTCTCTTGTTCAATATTTCATGGCTTTCCTCATATCCTCTCACTATATTGCCAGATCACCGAATTTCCTTACATCGCCTGGAGCTAGTGATGCCCAATCCATTGCTGGTGACAATTCTTCTTCCCTTTACTTGGTTCATGTGCCTCACTATGGTCTTATGTAGGCACAGGTCCACAATTGCACACTTAACACGTCGGACAAGGATCCAAAATCTCCTCTTCAACCCGCTCACATATTTGGGCAACCAGCGGTCCCTCCTCAGATTCCCAAACCCACTCCTCTGACTTCCGTCACTGCACCCTGTGGACTCCAACTTAGATATCCTCCTCAATCTGCGGAAATCATTCTCCGTCCCCCACCCCCGAACCTTCTCCCGCTCCGCCTCGTCACCACGGCGCGGTGAAGCGCTATGCCTATTCGAGGTTTCTGTCCTGGTTTCCTTTGAAACACCGGTAAACAAATGCCCAGAAGAATAATAGATTCGAAGGTCGCTAAAGGTGACGCTAGTGGTCCGGTTGATTGACCTGCCCCTAACCACTCCTTGCGCTTCTCATCTACCACGAGCACATAGCTACCGATGGGAGAACACGGCTCTATAAAGAGCTTTCTTCGACACCTTGTCCCGTTAAGCAATGCTGTTTCTACCATTTGCGGCGCAGTGGTGGTGGTGGTTAGGGTTCAAGCTGTAATCTACGCTCGAAACCGGACGGACCTCCAGGTCAGATCACAGGATAGTAGGCGTGGATAATTGCAAACGGTGGTCCTAGGTCAAGGTCAAATGCTAAAGACTGTAGTGCTCTGTGCGGTTGGGTGAGCCCCAGCGCGAAGAATAGTTGTGTCTGGCCGATTTATCAAAAGAGAAGCGTTGATTGGGAACGCACTTCCGCATGGAGCTGCATCTTCACTAAAGTGATGCTACGATCGAAGATTGCGGCCGAGGGAGCCTCTGCTGGGGTATGTATCTTCTGATATGGTGTTGACTCCGAGCTTTGCTCTGGCCGTCATGTCTACCATCGAGAGAAAGACAGGGCCATTCAACTACCGACCATGTAGCAGCCGTGCAAAGCCAGTTTGCAGAACCAAACCTTCAGACTGTAAAAATCCGGTAGCGGTAGCAATTGAGGTTTTGGTGAAGAAAAGATGTTTGTCTGAGAACAATATTCATGATTTGAATAGTGTGCACTATCAAAGGATGTCAAGGATGACTGTGGAAAAGTTGGATGTCAGAACCTTGGACCAAAGACGAACAATACAAAATGATCAAAAGAGCTCGGTCTATTGGTGGCGTGACTGGTAATTGCCAACAACGATGCTCTTATTATGCGCCACTGGAGGTAAGGGCTCTAACAACCCGTAACGGATGTCCGTCAGTATCACGAGTCTGTACCTCTTCATCATTTAGCCAAATATCTTCGTCTTCGCTTTCACCATTCAGCCGCTTCCATATTCCGTCCCACAGCCCTTTCTTATGTACCATAGCCAGCACCATGACCACCGGCAGATGCCAGACACTTGCCCAGAACAAACCCCTCGCACTTCCCTTGTGTCCCTCTTTTCTCCAGAACCTCCACGCCTCTTTGACCATCCACGCATTGACAATGCTGCTGGTGACCAAGAATCCTTGGTCCGTGATCTGGAACCACCACAGGCCAGCACAGATCGGGAAACAAAGTATGGCATACCGAAGCGCCACTCGGCCGTTCATTCTGGCGTTAGTCCACACAAGCATGCGGTATCCCGCATTCTTGTACTCCTCCCTAATAGGCCAGCTCAACGAGTTGAAATGTGGGAATTGCCATGCGAACAGTAATCCTGCGAGAAGCCATCCACCAACGCTTCCTTCACCGAGCAGAAGCTCTTTCCATTCTCCACTTCCTGTTGCACTTTGTCCTGCTGCTGCCGCCCAGCCCATCAGTGGAGGAATGCCGCCCACTATAGCTCCGGCCCACGTATTTAGAACGGAGATCCGTTTCATAGGCGTGTAGATTCCGGCGTAGAGCACGATGTTTAATCCTCCCAGGAAGGCTACAGTAGGGTTGACGCCGAACCACAAGCTCCCTACCCCTGAAGCTCCAGCGGCAGCTGCGAACATCAACGCTCCTTTCTTGCTTATAAGGCCACGAACGAGAGGTCGATTGCGTGTCCGGCTCATCTGAGCATCGTACTTGGGCTCCAATAGCATATTCAAGGCATTTGCCGAGGCGCAACAGAGTGCAGTACCCGAAGTGAGGAAAACGAGAGTCAAAGCCGACAGGGAGGGAGATGCTGTGGTCGATGGTAGGAGGAGCGCTGGGACAGGGTAGAGCGAGTATGCCGTCGCTGTAGTTAAGACGATCAGGAAGGAGAGGCGTGGCTTCGAAAGGGAGAGACAGGTCGTGAGTAGTCGACGAAGAGACGTGGCAGGCATGGTCGCGGATAAAGTGGAAAGGCGAGAGGATGCATCGAGAGGAAGAGGAGCTTGTGCATTGGTCTCATCTTTTATGCGTTTCCTTTTTCGGTGTGGAGGTTCTGAAGAGTCTTTTAAGGTCTCCAGAAGGGACTGACTCTGCGGACTCTGCGGACTCTGCGAATTAGTTCCCAAAGTCGTGGTAGACACGTCTTCTGGTATTGGTGGGCGCGTGGCTTTAGCTACTTCGTATGGCAGCGCCGGCATCTGCCATTGAGCCTTGGAGATGTTGAGGCTACCATTGGCAGAGAAATACTCTCTTCGTAGCAACTTTCCAAGCTTAGGATTGGCAGCAATGGCTTCATTATGTGGGGAGACGCTGAATGGACGCCGAGTCGTCCTCGTTCTTGTAAGGCGCAATAGACATCTTACACATATCTGGTCAATTCTAAACGGGCGGTGCCTGAGTATTTTAGCTCGCAATAACATGCCACTGATATGTCCAGCTTTACTATCCCATCGACACATGATACACCATTTAACATATTCGAGGACGGCGACCCGGGGGAGCTAGTGTAATATGTGCTGGGGCGCGGGGCTACCCAGTAGTGGAAAGCTTGCCGAGTCACGTGATATGGGTGCAGGCTTAAATATAGCCTATTTTGATTTTTTGGTCTTTATAACTAGTAATAATAATCGAAATTATATTCAGACCTCATGGTATAGTGGAAAACTACTTTAAAAATTATATATTTTATAACTAATAACTAGCTATATAACTAGCCTAGTTTTAAGTAAGTAAGTTTAAATCTATTAAAAGTCTATATATACTGAAATTTTATAATAATTAATATCGTTAAATCTATAATACATGTAATTATATTACTATATCTGAAAAACTTCTCTATATTATTTATATTTATCTAATATTTACTAGGCTATTATTTACTAATATACTCTTAAATAGATCTATAGATATTCTTTTTTTAATGCTTTAAAACTATGGTACGTATATGTAGTCGTAGAACGTATTTATATATACTTCTAATGTACTTCTAATATACTAGAATATACTAAGATATACTTTTAATATACTAAAGTAATGATATGATATAATATGGCGAAGAGCTATAACGACGATAAGGTGTAATAAATATCTTTATAAAGTATGCTCGGTAATAGATAGAATATATATATTATTTTAATCGTGGTAGTAGATGCTTCTAATAAATAGTTATTATACTATAATAATAATTAATATAAAAGAAAGTAATATAATAACGCTTTCTTCGTAGATATAAATAGAATCTATTATTTAATTAATTAATTAGTCTAAATAAAAATTAATAGAATAAAAATCGATTTCGCTTAAGTTATCTTATTATTATTATATTCTATAATTACGCTCTCTATATATAGCGAATAGATAGTTAAATTATATTAGAAATATATCTATAATTAACTTATTAATAGATCTTTACGTATAAGGTTAATAGATAATAATTAAGATAATTAAGATAAGGTAAAAGAATATAGAAGAGTAAAAGATATAGAATAGCTATTTCTATCTCTTTAAAACTTATATACTAGTTTTTAAATAGGCTTAACGTCTTACTTACTTAGTTAATAATTTCGCTATTAAATAATTTATAATATTCTCTACTTTCTTAATAATAGAGCTCTATCTTTATCTTCTATTAATAATATTATATATAATAAATAGAAGAGATTTATTCTATTAACAATATTTATTATTAATTTATATCTTAATATATAGACTCTAATCTTTTAAAAATTAATTATAGAAGAGATAAATTTCGATAGCGAGATTAATTATATAATAAACTCTAGATAAAATAATATAGATAAGAGTAGTAGTAATACTCTTAATAGCTATATTTATAACGATCTAATTAAGAATTAATTTTTAACTCTTATAAATAATAATAGTATATACTAAAGTAAGAGGAATTTACATTTAAATATATATATTACTATTATATTTCTATTACTATATTCTTAATAATATAAGAATTATATATCTTTTATTAATAAGAATAATAACTCGCTTATTATAATTATCGACTTTAATAAGAATTATTATCGATATAATCTTAAAAAAGTCTTAAACGTTATTTATCTAGAGAATTCGATATATCGTTAATATCGTTTTATTAATTAATTCCTTATTAATATATAAGTTCTATATTAATATAATCTTTACTTTCTTTAATAATAATACTTTATTATCGAGATTATTATAATTATTTAAACTCGCTTATTTAAAGCCTTTATCTATATTAATAGTCTAAATATTTATAATTAAACGCTTAAGAGACTTTAAATACTAAATATTATAATTATCTATCTTACAATTAATAATATATAATTATAAGATATCGTGAAATAACTCTTACTCTGCGATACTAAGTCGTTTCTTTATTTAAGTTATAAGCGATTATTAACTTAATACGCTAATAAACTCATTATATAGTTAATTAAGAGTCTTATAAAATTAAATAGTCTTAGATAAATTATCTTATTATTATATTATCTATAAAAGAATAATAATTTAATTAAATACTACGTATACTCGATAATTAATTAAAATATTCTCGAAATTATAAAAAAGAGTGCTATATAGAGAGATCGTAAGAATTAAAGAAAGCTATTTAAAATTATCGTAAAAAAAGATATTTATCTCTTTATAGAAGATATTAAAGTTATATCTAATTTAATATAATTAACGATCGATATAGTAGAGAGTTTATATATTTATTATTAATTTCTTATTAATAATTAATAGCTAGTAATTTCGAAAGGCCTCTTAAAGTCAAGATAAAGCCTTATCTTTTAATTACTAAAAATCTCTCTTTATAAATAATAATAGTAGGCGATATAGAATAGAATTGTAGATTAAGTAAGTAGTTATCTTAGTAAGAGCTCCTCTTAGAACTAAATAAGTCTTTTCTTAATTATATAAGTTATAAACTAGATATTTCGATGTTATATTAATAACTTTCGATTTTTCTATATTAATTATATTATTAATATAAAAAAGAAGTTAGATTATATTATCTTATTAATAATAATTTATAACTTAATTAAATATTTTTCTTTACTTAGTATTAAGAGTAACTAAATTATTAGCCTCGCTAAGACTCGCTAAAGATAAAGGATTACTATTAATTATATCGTAAATAAATTAAATATATAGTATAATCTTATCGATATCGATAGCGAAATCTCTTTATAATTAGTTATAATTTAGATTCTCTAGTCTATATCTTAAATTAATCTTAATTAGAATTATATTATTATTATAATATAGATTTCGAAGGGCTAATAGCTTCTTATCTTAATAATCTAAATTCTTATTATTTATATCAATAAGATATTTATCTAATAATAATAGCTTATAGATAAATAAGTCTTCTAAAAAATTTAGTAAATAATTATATTTCTTTTAAAGATAGTCTTTATAAATTTACTTTTAATCTTATTTAATAATTAATAGATTAGATAAATTAATCTTATAAAAGAAATAATAAAGTATTATCTTAACTTAATATTATTTAAAGTAGTTCTTATTTTAATTAAGTCGAAGATATAAATATAAAATCTTCTAAATTCTAATAGATTAGAAAATCTTATTTCGCTAGATATAGTTTTATATAATTTATATAAAACTCTAATTTTTTAAAATCTCGTTATAAGAGTAATAGTATTCGATCTAAATCTTATCTAGAGTAGCGGCTATTTTATTTAGATAAAGTCTTTTATATTAAATATTATTTAATTAAATATTAAGATTAGCTATTAAATGAGAGTCTTTATAAAAATTATAGTTAAGTAATAAATAATATACCTCTTAGATAGATTAATTATATTTCGATATTATTTTATTATATAGTCTTATAATCTAGATAAATATAGAGGTATTAGATGAAAGGTTATAAAGAATATTCTTATCTATATCGACGAGTTTATTGAACTTCTTCTTCTCTTTAAAAATATATTTAGCGAGATAATAGATTACACTCTTCTTATTAATATATAAAGCGAAATCGATATTTAATAATTAAGCTATACTTATTATAGTCTAATATTTATTAAGCTATAAATTATTGCGAGCTAATTTAAAGATTCTATAAGTAAGATTACTATAATTATTAATAATAAGAATCTCTTACTTCGGCTATAAGAAGGTGAATTAATATTTAATCTCTTTAATAGCTTTATTATATCGTTAGTAATACTTCTATATATATCTATAATACTATACTTAATTAAGAAACTTCGCTAATTTATAAAGAGTATTAATATAATCTATAAAAGTACGATTAGATAAATACTTTACTATAGAAATTAAGTAGCTATCTAGATTAATAGCGATAATCTTAATCTCTTAATACTTAAAATATTCGACAATTTAATCGATATCTAATATATTATAAATTTATAGAAATCTATAGATATAGCTACTCTCTTATAACTGCTATTTAAATTAATATTAATAATTTAAGATATCGAATTTCTTACGCAATATATACTTAAATAGAAGACGAAAGCGTAAGTCTAGATACTCGATTACAATATAAGAATTTTACTAGATTAAGCGAAAGGCTATACTATAACGCTAGGCTTTAATAATATTAAAGTATTTATTCTTATCGAGTATATATTTATAGAGATTACGCTATTAAAAATTAGTAGTATTAATAGTAAAGAAGATACTTAAAATTTCTTAATAGTGGATAAATAACTTTAATTTGGTCTTTGCTCGTTACTAATAGAGATATATATCTCATAAACTCTAGACCTTTCGAATTAAGATATTTAAGATCTTTCTATTATTATTAATAATGAGATCTTATAGTTTATTAAGATCTATATTGCGATTAGTCAGACATTTTTAAGTTTATTTATTAATCTTTCTAGACTATACTCTTATTATAATATTAAAGGCCTACTAGTAAAAGCGAGAGTATTATATAAATCTATTATTTTTATATCTTATTAAATACCTAATATAATTCTTAAAATTAATATCCCTTATATAAATATTATAAAAAGAGATCGTATTATTTAAGAATAGCGTCGGAAATACTATGCGAGTAATATTTAACGAATAATTATATTTATTAATCGTATTATATTCTAAGGAGTATAGAAAGATATTCGCTTTAATTAAAGATAAAGATATATAATTAAGCTATTTTTAAAGTATATAAAGCTCTAATAGATTTATTATAAGATTCGATATATATAACTTTTTAATAAAGACTTCTAGATTACTAATATAATCTAAAATTAAGTAATTAAAATTAATAAATTTATTATTTTAAAGACCTTTTAAGGACTCTCTAAAAGCTCTTTAAAGGTTTTTATCGAAGAGGCCTTCTTATAAGCTCGAAATTAAGAGACGAATAGAGAAGAATAGAAAAGGCTTTAAGAGAAAAAAAAGAATAAAATTATAATATTTAAAAGACCCTCTAGAGGCTCTCTAAAGGCTCTTCGAGAACTTCTATTAAAAAGGCTATTCTTATAGACTTAAAGAAGTAAGAGAAAGAAAGATGATTAAGGAATATTGTGATTATATATCTACGTTTAAAACTTTCTTTTTAGAGTCTAAATTCTTTTAAATCTCTATATCCTTATATTTCTCTATATACTTACTATCTTTCTTCTTATTATCATCTAAGATATTCGATATATTATTAATAATATAGTTATCTACTAGTAATTAAAATAAGCGACTCTAATCGATATAAAACTTTTAGTAATTAGAGTAATATATAATTAAGTAGACTAGCTAGATCTCGATATATTAATAGCGTATATAAAATCTTCGCTAATATTTATAGCTAAGTTCGCTTTCGCTTCTATCTAAAGAGAAGGATTTTATATTTAATATTTAGAGTTTTTAAAGTAAAGATAAGAGTCTTTAAACTACTTTCGAGATATTCTATATTTAGCTAATTATATAATCTTTATATTTATATTAATATTTCTTAACGCGAGATATATTTATTTAGACGTATACTCTAGTAATTAATATCTTTTTTATTATTATTAATTATAATAGATAAGAAAATAGAGATTTAAAATTTATTATATTCTCGGCTAAGTAGAGGGTAGAGTTATTTAAATAATTCTTTTAATATCTATTATAAATAGTTTATAACTCGACGATTTAAAGCTTTATATTAAATCCGATTTTCTAATAAACGTTATATATTTTTCGCTCTAATTTATTAAGCTTAATATAGAAATTAGCGATTAGATTCTAGTTCTTTATAAAGTAAGCTAAAATTAATATTTTTTTATTTTAAATATAAGATTAAAGTATTTCTAGCGAGATTTTATTTTTAATAAAAGCGGATGAGAAAGATAATTATTTAGAACGTTATTAATTTCCAATCTATCTACTAATATAATAGTTTTTATAAAATAATTATTCTCTCTTATTACGAATATAATCTTTACGCATAATTTAATACCTTTCTTTATTATATTATTAGAGTTTTTCTAAATAAGTATCGTAGATAAGATTTAAATATGAAGTTATTTAATTTAATAGCTTTAAAATATTATACTTATTATAAAAGAATTATATTAATATAGAACTCGATTGTCATGAGATGCCTTAGGGCTACCCATAGGGCCACTAGCGTAGGCTTGGCACCGCACATATCTGCCCTGCAGGCACATAGAACAATCAACATCTTTTCCACCACACCACATATATGAGTCACATCATATTATTCCTTAACAAATGGTAGCAACACCTGGCCCTACTTCATAGGATATCCAGGCGTCATCAGACGTTTACGCAAAGCCCACATCAACACCTAATAGTGTGACGCTCCAAGCCGGCCCTCCAATACACTCGCGTCATCGAGTACCTTTTGACAAAAACCCACGTCCAAATCGATCCTTTTGATAGGCCTGTCGATCTCATCATGTCTACCACTACGACAGATCAAAAGCAACAACGCATGTCAGAGCTAGAAGCAATGACGCAGCGTATTATTCTCAGCATGACTACTACCGTGACTACTACCGTGGCTACTCATATGGCTGCCATGGAAGAAAGAATAGTTACCAGAATAGCTGAAGCCAGATCAAGGCCTTCTTCACCTACCATTCCGCTATCTCATTCAACTACTCAGTCAACTACTCAGCCAAGCACCAAGCCTGTCACTCAGCCTGTCACTCAGCCAAGCACCAAGCCTGTCACTCAGCCTGTCACTCAGCCAGCTCACCAATCCACTCAGTCAGCCACTCTACCAGAGCACTCAGTTAAGCAAGAGGAGGAGCAATGTGGAACAGAGAATACTGCGGAGAGCACTGCGGAGAAAGCAAGCGGCAACAAGGCCACCATCATCAAGAACACGGCTCAACTCTCCATGATCCCACGTCAGGTCGCCACTCAGCAAGCGGAGAATGACACTGCAATTTGGCCTATCATCCCCACTGTATTGATGTGGTACATCACTGCAATGACGACGCAAGAGAAGGATCTACTGCGACGGTCACAGCCAAATCACTATGGCTATAGCAATTGGACCTCTGCAGACAAGGATCACATCGGACGATGCATTTTTGGACGAATTGAAACCGTCCGATGTCTTGTTTCAACATCCATTTCATTATTCAAAAGCTTTCACTGCGGCAGGAGATTTCGCGGGATGCACACCACTAATTAGCCTGGCATCTCCATTCATTTCCGGCATTCGAAGAATCATGCATGCATACTTCTTGCCATGAGGACATGGCATTTCTCTGTTTTTTTGTGGGCAATTGTCATGAGATGCCTCAGGGCTACCCATAGGGCCACTAGCGTAGGCTTGGCACCGCACATATCTGCCCTGCAGGCACATAGAACAATCAACATCTTTTCCACCACACCACATATATGAGTCACATCATATTATTCCTTAACATCGATATAGATATAAGAGAACTTGAAGAAGTTATCTCATAACGCTTTACTCTTATAATCTCTTATCTATATTATTCTCTTATATTTTATTACTTATATAATTAGCGTTACTTAGTAATTTTTATCTTCTTAATATATTTAATATCTTTTATCTATCTTATATTTTTTTAGCTTAACTTTTGCTATACTATAGACGTAAAAGCTCTATTTCTTTTCTATTTAAGATCGTTCTTTATAGAGATAATAAGAAGATTGAGAGATTTAATAGTAATAGTATTAAGATCTATTTTATTTAATAATCTTCGCTTTAAAGCTAAGAGGGGGTATAAGATATTAGAGATAGTAGATAAGAATATAGAAAGGGTATAAAGGCGATATTAAAGCTATTAACTTAATATCCGCGATTTTATTTAATTATTTATCTTACTAATAGATATAGCGAAGATATTTTAATTAAAGAAGATTATATTAAAGAAGTTTTTATAAATAGAAAAGATTTATATAGCTTTAATTGAAAATAGTTGAACTTTAATTAAATAAGAATACGAAATAGTTATTTTTCTTATCTTTAATATAGATTTTTTAATATTTAACTAAATATCGACTATATAGACTTATTTAAAAGTATTTAAATAAGTCTATAACTTTAATAATTTACTTTTTTATTATATAGTATATAGAGTTTAAGAAACTAAAGGAAGATATAAATAGTATTTTAATATTTGAGATTTAGTCTTATAATACTTTCTCTTTTAAATATACTCGCGTTTAAATTAAAAATGAAGAAATAAGATAAGTTTTAGCGTTAAAATTACGATATCTGAGGATCTAATTAACCAACCTTAAATTTATGATTATCGAATATTTTGTGATTTCAGTCTTAAGTAATAAGAAAGCAAGCTTTCCAATTAAACCGCTAGAGCCATACATATACCCCCCCATTATTGCCATTTGCCATACGTTATTCTTCTGGTCGAAGACCGCTTGACCTCAAAATCAATTGAAGGGAGAATGGCATACTGTACTGACTGTGCGCATTCAACCCGGCGTTGAATCTCAAAGCCGCTTTTTTCCATATGTACGAGTAGATGCTCCATATTTGTGTCACTCTTCTAGGCATCACCCCACTTGGGTAGCCTGATTGTACACGCATTTTGAGCAATATTCAACAAAACCGCTAAGTATCCATCTTCTTCCTCATTGATGACACTCTTATGTTGTTTCCTTCACCCTCTCATATTTCTATTGATGCCTCGAAATTGGTTACGTCACCTGGTCTTTGCCCTCACAATCCTCCCGGTCCGGTCTTACAGTCCAGGGAGCTACGACGATGGAAGGACAGATATCCACAGAGTCATCTCACAGTCGCCATGCAAGCCGATGCCGTGAGAGCATATCGGTAAAAGATGCTCAACGTCTACCGCAGGCGATGGTGTGGGACCCTTGGCCAGTCACGAAATTCGGGTGCAGAAAAGACACCATCTTGAAAGCAGCCCGAGTGCTAGTTCGAGCGCGCAACACAGAACTTATCAACATTTGCAGCAATGAGATCGTTCTGCTACCAGCAAGTGGCGGCGTTCCTGGTGTTCAAGGAGGTTCACGTGAGAGACCTCTTTACAGCCTCCGCCCGCCCAAATTGGAGCCGTTCAAGATCCATCTATGGCAGATCCCTGCGGTGCGTACTTGGAATAGAACAACCTGGTCATGGGATGTTACCCCAGGAAAAATCATGGTGCGCCGAGGCCAGAAGTCTGAACCACTCACCCAATTCCTCAAGGCGGTTGGGGTCGCCAAAGACGATGCAAAGATGAGCGATCTGTGCAATCACTTCCGATGTTGGAGGTCTCTCAAAACCTCTAATGAATGGCTCAATAAGTTTCCTAGGCATCTCCGCGGGGTGGTCTACCAAAGGTGGTGGTCCTTCAATGGATTTCGTTTTCTACAACTTCCTCCTGAGCTAAGGGAAACAATCCTGACTTTCGCCATGGGACCTATCGCCGTACCATTCGCGAAGAGATGGCATCCAAAACGACATGTCCAATTGACGATGCCGAATATGCGTCTTTCTCTCGTCAGTAAGCAGCTCAATCGTGAGGCGATTGCAGCCTTATTAGCTCATACCACATTCTACTTTCACGCTATTGAACAGTTCTTACAGTTCTTCCGGCACACAGATGCAATATCACGAGCGATCTTTCGACCTCTTAAAGGGCTTCGTTCCTTAGAATTGGACCTAAGTCCAAATTGTTTACTTTGTCTTTTTGGTATTAGCTTCGGCCCCAATGTATTCGGCGTACGAGACATCCGTTACCAGCGGTCCCTCGCCCTCGACCTTGGCATATTCTTCCATGACGAATCCCCTCTATGTCATCAAATATGCATCAAGATCCCACACGTCTTTCAGCACAAACCCCGCCCTGACCACACTTGCTGCCAAAAGGTGCATAATCTAGCGTTCTGGGCCGGTGCACGGGCACGACTCCGTAATATTGCTGTGATTAAGTTGGTCGGACGCATCGACGAAACACAGAAGAAGGATTGGCTTGCCGAACATGCTCTCGAACGGAAGGGAGTGGTTCCGGAAGCAAAGGATTTTGCAGGGTGGCAAAGAGGGATTTGGACTCAATGGTGAGGTCGCATTTCGTTCTTTTCTCTCGGGGCGGCGGCGGTCTCCTTTGCTTGGTTTCGATGGTCTGGTACGATAGTTCCGTTATAACTTTGGGAGCGGACTATTGCTTTGCGTAACTTGCTAACAGATTTACAGCAGCAATTCAGTATGTGAGTGCAGTCCAAAGTGCAAGACGCGGAGATTCTAGCCATGATCCCAGTCACCCCCGGCCCCAAACATCACAACGCTAGCTCATACTCTTTCGAAAAGCCTATAATCGACGGCTTACAATTCCTCTTCACACACCTTTTACTCTTCGTATCATCTCGCCTTCAAGTTCCCAGCCTATCACGGTACCTGCTGGTAATCTCTTTGGAAATTGTCTTTTGGAATCGCGTGGCAGGGTTGATGTTCGACCATGTCCGCGAGGCGCAGAGCGGACCTGATAGTGTCGTTGCCCACGTTATAAGCAGTCCGGTGTTCGAAAATTTACGGTCAGGAGCCTCCGCTTCATGGTACAGACAAGCTTTCGGAACAAGACGTAATTGCAAATATGACACTTCTCCACCCATTCGCAATTGCAGAATTCCTATTTCGCTAGCCGAGCTTGCTCCAGGAAGAAGTGGCTTGACATTGGGTACAAAGTGATGCTGTAGCTTGGCTTCCAAGCATCTGGCGACAGTGGTAAGAAAACATTCTTATTGCCTTCTACTGATTTCATAGGAGCCATCCTATGTATTTTGTTAGCCTTTGGGAGGCTGTGGCCATTGCTCCCTACCTCCTTCAACCAGGACCGGCGAGGTTCCCTCTAACCTGCATCGTCGTCACCCTACGTGCCTTTATTGTTCCCTGAGCTCCATCCGCTGTCTTGCAAACTTTGCTGGCAGGGCTACAGCAGCGAATGGGCAGGCCCAGATGTTGGAAATATGCGGGTGAGACGGTTTTCCTGGGTCAACAGCCCTGAGCTACTGGTTTTTTGACCACACCCCACGCCTTCATTGGCCCACACTTCTAGCGGAGTAGAAAAAAGTTCCAATACAATGGTTTGTACCCATACAAGTTAGGGCGGCAGAAGCCCATGCCTCCAGAACCTCTTAATCCAACATAGAATCCAGAATCGCTTGCATTGCACGGGGTATCATATTCTCTCCCTATATACACTTTCCGAAAAACAAAGCAGCGTAATCGTCACCGCTTTCGTTACCTTCAGCCATTTTCTGCTTGCCCATTTGAAGCCACTGCTCTTCCCTCAAGACTGGCAGTGCCTAGCCAACACCCTCACGTTATCCACAAACCCCCTGATGAGATCCTCGTACTGGCTAGTTTGCCCATTCATCGAAAGCTGGCCCTGTCTGCGGACTTCTTCAGAAGAGACTTCGATTTCGAGTTCATGCTCCTTTTCTGTTTTGGGCGTTGCCTGCAATCATTTAATGTCAGCCTCGACTGATGAAGAAGGCTGTGCTCATTTACCTCGGCTGGGGTAACCTGCGTCAGATCAATCTGATACGCCAAATGCTTGTAACTCATGCGATCCTTATTCCGATCAGCCTGCTTTCCATCCCGCGTTTGAGGCTCCACTAAGTCCGTCATCTCTCCCTTATAATCCATCTCCACGTTCACACTAATACGCCAATCAAAGAGTGTCCTCGGGCTGTAGATGTCGATATCTGCCACACGTGCTTTGATGATCTTTGCGAGCACTTTGCCAGTCTTCTGATCAGTCGTGATGCGCACCTTTGACTTGTTGGCGTGGCGAGGATTGATGTTGAGACCCGAGACTATGGATTGCGGAAGGGCCAAGGCGCCGGCTTGCGTGAGCTCGTAGAAGGTGTCGACTTCGCGGGTGTGTTTGTAGTCCATGGGGATGCGCGGTTTACGAGCGGATGATGCTGGGGGTCGGATGTTGGATTGACGGACAGCTTCGTTCAGGAACTGATTGAGAGCTCTGTGTTGAACCTGTTTGGTGTGTAGTTTTAGCAGTTTTCTCGGAACGGGGCTAACAGGGAGAGGCCTACCTCGGTCATTGAGCTCTTGAAGGCGATCCGTATGTTAGGATCTGAGTGGCTGACGACACACTCGTTCAGCACAGGCAAGCGGAGTCGGTCATTGGTGTTCTTATCAATCAGTTGACCGAGCTTGGCTTCAACCTCTAGGACGGCTCCTCCGCCGGTACCACCACCCGCTGGACCGACTCCAACATCATCTCTCTGAACGACATTCTGGAACAACCAATCTGATATAATTCTGACTAGCTCCTCCGCAGGTATAATGTTGAGGAAACTGGGCTCCCAAGGGCCTAGTGGGCCAGTGTTCGCAAGAGTTGGCTGTGCCACAGGTACATGTACACCATTAGCCTGATTGGAGTCGCCGTTAGCTCCTTGCATCCCGGTGGGCTGACCGTTTGATTGTACTGGCACCAATGCGTCAAGTGCTTGCCTTGGGGCTGCCCGCCTAGGATTGCCGTTCGGAGCGCGATTACGTCTAGGAACAGACTGAGCCCAGATCGGAATCTCCTTCCAGCGGCGAGGTTTCTGCTTCTTCTCCGGGATTGGTTCAGTATCCGGTGCCATCATCGATTGATTGGCGTCGCTATTCTCCACAGAGACTGACATCGAATTGTTCGGCGAATCTTCCAAACGAGTCTTCTTCTTGGCTGGCTGAGACAGAATCGGAGATTTGTTTGTCGGCGAGGAAAATCCTTCAACATCTATGGGTCGCTTAATTTCGTCGTCGGCTGGAATTTGGTCGTGAGCCCTTTTCTTAGTAGGTTTCGATGGTGAGTCAATGAGAGCCGAGGCTTCTACCTTGGCAGATGGTGGCATTTTCGCATTAGACGGCAACTGATGAGCCGATGGAATATTCACGAGATACGGTGCGGAAGATGTATGGTTGCGCGGTATGAAATCGAAGGATGTCTTCTTACTTTCTGTATTGAGTGTTGAAGGAGTTCCGGGTTGTGAGTGGCGGTTCATTCTTTCCGGCGGCTCACTTGTTGGTGCTGCATTGAGCAAACCATTCACTCCAATAGAGGACATTCGGGATTGTGTTGATTGTGTTCGATTCATTGTTGGCTCACGGACGCTTGCCAAATCCGGCGAAATCGCTTCTACTTTGCGCTTAGCAGGCGTGACTTGTCCGTTCCAAGTATTAATCTGAGACGATAGCATTTCTGATGAATTCAAGCTTGGTAGACTTGGTAGCCTTGTCTTGGGGCTGACACTCAGACTTCTTTCTCGTTCACGCGAATTAATAGGTTCGTGACTCAGTGACTGTGGGTGCCGAACATTATAATTCCGTGGTGATCCAGCTATCGCTGGAGCAGGCGACGCAGCTTGCGGCTGACCATACGTTCCTCCTGGGAGGCTTTGCTCTCGATTATAACTTCCCGAGGACTCACGGCGGAGACTGAAGTTGGACCTTGGAAACGTGGATGGGGGTCCTAGAGGTGTACTCGGTTGGCTCATGTACTGTGGGCCCGTATGCGACTGGGATAGAGACCTTAATTGAGTATGTGATGCCTGTGGTGATTCTCGAAAATAGCTTGGGGGCTGCTGTGCCGAGTTTGGTGTAGGTATTGAATGAGACGAGCTTGGACGTCCAAGGTTATTTAAGCCATGTGCACTACCCGGTGTACTTGTGGTAGGAGTTTGGCTGAGTGGTGTCGATGGACCAAACGAACGGTTGATGGGCGCGCCTGAAGACGGATAGTTGTCACGCTGAGTATACTGAGGACCATGGACCGGACTCTGGCTTGGCATCTGTGAAGGAGGGTATTGCCCACTGTTCAAGCCAGAAGGAGGCATTTGTTGGTATGGTGACCGCACAGCGCTGTGCGAAGGCCCATTTGCCCAATAGTCACTGTGCCCCGGCGTTTGTAGAGGCGACGGTTGTGGAGGCCTTCCATCACGGCGCTCCTGATTAATTGGCGTTTGATTCTGATGAGGGTTCGGATATCCAGCTGGACGGGGTCTATAATCTTGGTTCATTGAGCCTGGTCCGGACCTTTTTCGAGGAGGAGGAGGTGGTGCATCATCCGCATCAATTATCGACCTGATGTCCATAACTGCCGAGCGAGCTTATTCCTCCCCTTCCCGTTATGCCTTGATATGCCTTCCAGGCTCCAGCCAATACCACTCAAATAGTATTCTTCCACAACACCAAAGCTTCAGGTTTACCAATCGCTTTATCGAATTGAGAACTTGTGCCAGAACCGTAGCACATTCAACGGTTGTCTGTATCGCTGCCCTGAATGATGCTTCGTGCGGATCCCTGTGGAGGAGAGACTTGGCCCCCGTCTTCACAACGCGGTCGCTTCGTCAAGAACGCTTTTGCAATGACGGCACATCGAAGGAGCCAGCTCCTTATAGCTCTTTATAGCTCTTTATAGTATCGTTGCTCCTAAGCGCTATCAACTATCAACCCTTTCAGTCCCTAATCGTACATTCCGAGAGGGGGTCGTGTGCGCTTCGCGCGAAGTGGTTGTGAAATATTTGAAAGAAAAGCCTCACGTATCATATAATGTTATCGGGTTTTAAGGATGCCTCAGATAGTATGCCTAGTCTCCATGCTTTCCACAAAGCGGTGTCTGCAGCTTCCGGTCAGAATTGGAGAATCATCGTCATTGGAGTTACCTTCTTACATACCTAAGTACTCAGAATTGACGAAAATGGAATAGCGTCTTGGCGCAGCCAAGCTAACGATTGCGCCGAGTTGACGTGTATTCTAGCAGCTTGCCTGATCCCCTTCCATCAGCACTTTCCACGTTTTTCCCACCTTTTACGCCTACACTGAATTATCCAAGTGTGCGTCTGAACTACTCACATAAGCCAGCATCTGAATCTCCGTTGATATTTCATCCATCTGCAACGTGAGCACAACGCTTACGCTGTTTGTGGGGGATAGTCGCCATTCTCACGTGAAACTTTAAGGATCTCATCAACTTAGTCTTGGACCATTATTATGGTTGGGTTGACATCAGCAGCCGGTGTGGTGGGGTTCTTATCCGAGCCAGATGCTGAGCTTCAGATCTTCGCACTGAGGAAATTGAACGAAGAGATCGACTCACTATGGACAGAAGTCGTTGGATCCGTGGGCGAGGTCGAGGCTTTATACGAGGATCCTCAGTTTCCAGAGCGGGAACTGGCCGCTCTCGTCGCGGCGAAAGTCTACTACAACCTCCAGGAATATAATGAGAGCATGGTATTTGCCCTCGGTGCCGGCAAGCTATTCAACCTGGACCACGAGGGTGAATTCGAGGATACTATCATATCTAAATGCGTGGATACCTACATCGCTCTCTCTGATACAGCTCTCACAAGCGATGTAAATCAGCCAACTCAGCTCAACACCGCCTTTCCTTCGACAGTAAATGGAGCCACAAGTACATCAGCAAGTCTCGCTTCCCCTACGATGCCATTCTCACAGGCAACCCTCCCGTCGAAGTCCCTACTTTCACGCCAAGACAGTACAAATACGTTCGATCCGGCGGGTGCCCCCGCCCCCACGACCGCTCTACCTCCGTCACTCGCACAGCAACGAGGGATCCAGAAACCTTTACAAGCGGTAATAGACCAGTTGTTCGAGCGATGTTTCCGGGACAGGCGTTATCGCCAAGTGGTAGGAATCGCGGTAGAAGCACGCAAGTTCGATGTCATTCGACGGGCTATACTCCGTGCGAGCGACGATGAGAAGGGCAACAAGCCGGCCAAGGATGGCATTGGACAAGTTGACGAGCTGCTGGAGTACCTACTGGGTATCTGTATGGACGTAGTCCAGGAGCGCGGATTGCGCCAGGAGGTAGGAAGCTCACCTTTCCTTCGTCAGATTCGAGGGCATATACCCTAGCTAACATTGATTTTTCAATCAAGCTACTGCGTCTCATCCTCGGTCTACTGCGGGATGTTCCCTCTCCAGATGTCTTTTCGATAGCAAAATGCATTGTTTATCTGAATGAGCATTCGATGGCATCGAAGCTACTGGCAGATTTGGTTGAGACTGGCGGGCCACGCCGCCTAGCCGAAGCCTACCAAATTGCCTTCGACCTGTACGACAACAGCTCTCAAGAATTTTTGAAGAAAGTTAGGGAAGGCCTTCCGAAGAGCCCAGAGCCCACAGCCGCTCAGACTACTGATGGCGTAGACAAGATGGATGAAGACAAAGTCGATGATGCTCAAGAGACTGACAAGCTCTTGTCGGAGTCGGACAGCAATGCTGCTGCTCCGAGTTCTTCGTTGGATAATTCTGTGGAAAAGCCCCAGCCAATCAGTCCAGAGGCGGAGAAAGCATTTGACTCGATACGGGAGATCCTATCAGGGACAAAAACCATTCAATTGAACCTCGAATTCCTCTACCGAAACAATCATGCCGATGTTGCCATACTCAACAAGCTCAAAGATAGTCTGGAAGCACGGAACTCGATTTTCCATACCGCAGTTACATTGTCATGTGGGTTCATGAACGCCGGCACTATGAATGCCAACTTCTTCCGCGACAATCTGGACTGGCTCGGTAAAGCGGTCAACTGGTCAAAATTCACCGCCACTGCTGCCCTTGGAGTTATACATCGCGGTGATCTTGGCAATGGGCAGACACTCTTGAAGCCATACCTGCCAAAGGATACTGTCGAGGGTGCAAACACTGGCTCTGTCTACAGTCAGGGAGGTTCACTTTATGCCATGGGTCTCATCTACGCTAACCACGAGACGTTTGCGTTGGAACTTATCCGTGACCATTTCAAGAAGGCCACGGAGGAAGTCGTGCAACATGGTGGTGCCCTAGGCTTAGGCGTTGCTGGCATGGCTACTGGCGATGAGGGCATCTACGATGACCTCAAAGGTGTCCTCTACACGGACTCAGCTCTGAACGGTGAGGCTGTAGGCATCGCAATGGGCTTGATAATGCTGGGGACTGGCAACATTAAGGCCCTCGAGGATATGATCCAATACGCTCATGATACACAACACGAGAAGATCGTCCGTGGCCTCGGTCTTGGGATGGCACTCATAATGTACGGCCGGCAAGAGGGAGCCGATGAATTGGTGAATGGCCTTTTGGATGACCCTGATCCAATTCTCCGATACGGAGGCATCCAGACCCTCGCGCTTGCTTATTGCGGCACTGGCAGCAACAAGGCTGTTCGCAAGCTGCTTCATGTGGCCGTCAGCGATGTTAGTGATGACGTACGGAGATACGCCGTTATGAGTCTCGGCTTCATCCTCTTCAGAAAGCCTAAGAGTGTACCGCGTATGGTCGAGCTACTGTCAGAGTCGTACAACCCACACGTCCGATACGGCGCAGCAATGGCACTGGGTATATCTTGTGCAGGTACTGGTCTGGACGAAGCCATCGACCTTCTGGAGCCAATGATCAAGGACCCAACTGACTTCGTGCGTCAAGGAGCACTCATTGCCCTTTCCATGATCATGGTACAGCAAAACGAGGCCATGAACCCGAAGGTTGGCACTATTCGAAAGACACTGCAAAAAGCCATCGGCGACCGGCATGAAGATGCCATGACCAAGTTTGGCAGTGCCATCTCTTTGGGTATCATCGATGCTGGTGGCCGCAACTGCACGATAAGCCTCCAGACCCAGACGGGTAACTTGAACATGGCTGGTATTGTCGGAATGGCAGTGTTCACTCAATACTGGTACTGGTTTCCTCTAACACACTTCCTGTCCCTGAGCTTCACTCCGACGTCAGTCATTGGTCTTGACCAGGACCTTGAGGTTCCCAGCTTCAAGTTTCACAGCGCGACTCGACCTAGTCTGTTCGACTATCCTCCAGAGCAAGAAGCCAAGACGGAGGATGCTCCGGAGAAAGTCAAGACCGCCGTGCTCTCGACAACTGCCCAAGCGAAGCGTAGAGCGCAGAGAAAAGAAAAGCAGCAGAGACGCGAGAGCATGGACATCGACCAGACGCCCACCGCGCCAAAGGCAGACGCTAGGGACAAGATGGACACTGACGAGCCCGCTGTCAAGACCGAGGGTGACGGCGAGAAGAAAGATGAAGAAGAAGCCAAAGAATCGGATAAGCCTGAAGGCTTGAAGAAGAAAATGGAGAAAGAAAAAGTGGGCTTCGGTCTCGAAAACATGTCGCGAGTACTACCGGCACAGCTCAAATTCGTCAGCTTCCCAGATGAACGCTACGAGCCCGTTAAGAAGCCCACCGGGGGCGTGATACTGCTGACCGACACCAAGCCTTCAGAGTCAAAGACGCTCTTGGAGATGAAGAAAGCCAAAAAGCCCGCTCAGTCCGCTGTCCTACCAGGTTCATTACAAGATCATGTTGAAGCTGCGATGGCTCAAGGGGAGGCGACTAGGGAGGCTACTAGGGAGGCAAGCGGTGCAGCCGAGGCAGCTGGGGTTTTGACCGCGCTTGATGAGGGTGGTGAAGGGGAAGAGGACGCAGAGGTGCCGCATGAATTCGAATATCACTCTGACAACGAGTGAGCATGGCGATGATTAGGAAGCGCTCTTGACCGCCATCTCCTTGTCTTATTACCATCGAATACCCAGCTGTTGATGGCTTCCGGCTGTTGTGTTACAATATTATATCATAGCAATAATTACAGAAGTATCAGCAACACCCCATACAACTGACCATTCACCTGGGTCCCTTGAAGTAAAGGCACTTGGTAAGAGCTATCCTCAGATAACTTGGCAAATACCGGAAATCAAATTTCCCATCTAAATCAGTGAATGATGAAAAATGCAATTGCCATGAGAAATGTTCCTACAGTATTCCCCGCTGAATCACCCAATCACTCATTCAGAACTCGCACGGGCATGGCCGCTTTGGAAGTTTCAATCAGTGATTATTCGGTGACTCTCAAACGCCAAGCCTGGCTTTGAGATTCCAAGCTGTGGTATTCGATAAGTCGATAATAATGCAACGCGTAATACGTTTGGAATCAGTCTTTAAATAAGCTGCTAAACCTCGCTGGTACCATTGTTTTTAGTATCAGCAATGCCTGCGACTGCGGCGACAACTACGGCGAAGAC
Source organism: Letharia lupina (assembly GCF_014066315.1). Taxonomy (NCBI): domain Eukaryota; kingdom Fungi; phylum Ascomycota; class Lecanoromycetes; order Lecanorales; family Parmeliaceae; genus Letharia; species Letharia lupina. The sequence goes on from NW_023502974.1 coordinate 765,089, forward strand.
TGCGGCGATGGTGTGGTACGGTCGTGGCGCGGAAGGATGAAATGATCTCCGCAGTATTTGTGCGCTGGGATATTGTCTCATTTTCATTTGTATGCTTTTTCTTCCAAACCATTAGATGGAGGGTCATCACTACGTCTTCCTTCCCGATTGTCAATACTGTCTGGAGCTTGGAAGATGTCCAATTCCACTTCAACCCTCCATGGCTGGGTGGATCAGCCAAATAACCGCGGGACTTTTGACATCATTTCGAGTTGCTTCTTAACCATATTTTTGTGCACATGGACGTGCCTCCATCTCAATGTTCCCGCTTCAAAAGAGGGCGCTTGGAGACCCGTCTTGAGGAAAAGTCGCTGGATGGTGTTAACCATACTTGGACCCGAGTTCGCCGTTGCCTTCGCCGCAGGGCAACGAGCCAACGCAAGGCGTGCACTTGACACTATGAGAGGGATGGGTTACTCCGAATGGACTCTACGTCACAGCTTTTATGCCAATATGGGTGGATTTATTTTGCAAGCACGTGACAGTGCACCATTTCCCATCCATGGGCTGCACCTTATTTACCTACTAAAAGAGGGTTATTTGGATCTCCCAGAGATCACTTCGGAGGAGATCTCGGATAAGAGCAAGGCCAATTTACTTGCTAAAGCTCTGGTGTGTCTGCAAACTGGCTGGTTTGTGGTGCAGTGCTTCGGTCGTCTGGCTCAAAGCCTCCCATTGACAACACTGGAACTCGTAACCGTCAGTTACGTATGGTGCACATGGGCTATCTATGCACAATGGCTCAAGAAGCCTCTTGACGTCACAGCGCCCACGGTTCTCAGGACCCAAGCGAGTACCGCAGAAATCCTGCTCAAGGCCGGTCCTGCAGCTTCCCAGCCATATCGTCAAACTCCCCTCGACTTTGTCTGGGACGGTCGCGTTTCGTGGACTCTGGATGTGCAACCGTTCCTTCACTTCCGTGTTGATCCTCGCAAGAGACCTATGCCACGTATACTGAACGATAGCATGCCATGGTTTGACACAGCTGTTGATGCTGCAGTGTGTATTTTCGTGATTGTATTCTATGGTGCCATCCACATGTTTGGCTGGAATCTGCTTTTCCCGACTCGAATGGAGAAGACTCTGTGGCGTCTAGCCGCGCTCGTTCTCTTATGCACTACAGTGATATTGTGCATATGGGAATTGCTGTGGGGTATCTTTCGTGCAGCGTATCTCCTACACATTAACAAAAAGAGAATGAGTTTTAGGTCTGTCTACTATATCTATGCGAACAAAATCGAAAAGATTAGCGGAGCGGACGGGTTGCCTATCCATGACAAGGACTTCGACGAAGGCGTCATTACATATTGGCACATGGGGGTTTTTGTCCCCCTAGGAGTGTTGTACGTGCTCTCTCGACTATACATAATTGCGGAAGCTCTTGCTTCGCTCCGAGCTCTTCCCAGCGGTTCCTTCCAAAATGTACACTGGACAACCTTCATTCCGCACTTTTAGGGGCTAACGCCTGCATTCGGAAAGCTCATTTGCTTCATGGCTTCTTCGCCTTTCTACATCGTCCTGCTTGTAACGATGGTGAAAAGATGAATGGTCATGATCTGATTGTGAAGGGTATGCGTCGTTGAGAGGTTGTTGTGGGTATGGAATTTTCTGAGGAGAAAACAGCAATCAATATCAGGTTGGACTAGATCCTGTACATACAGACAAAGTACTCGTAGCATCGACCAGTCACTTTGGGCGGTAGCCTTTCGACGAAATCAACCGGCGGAAAAATCTCTGCGAGATTTACGGATTATATGAGTTTGAAGATTTCCCGACCTATTCTTGATGTCGAGATTTCTCGAACTTCAATGCTTTCATCTCTGATATCTTACCTTTATTAAGAATTATCGAATCTCTATAATTCCAGTGGCGTTAGATTCAAAATAGTGAGGGGACCAATCGTCGTATAGTTACACTTTTCTATACATGCGTAATTGGTATTCAGTGCCAAGCATTCCAGACAAGACAACTTCACTCTGCCCGCCTCATTGTGCATCAAACAACGCAAAATCGCGGAAATGGCAACACTATCGCCTCAAGACATCAGAACACTGGAACACACCCGCCAGCGCCTTGCTCAGCTTACAAAATCCCTAGATTCTTTGCAAAAACAGATTCACACCATAGAACCTCTTCCATCATGGTAAGTCGGCAGTCGTCACGACAACCTACAACATTCTCGCTTTCTCCTCTCCGTTTGCAAAATCATGGGACGAAAACAGCTAAGAGCTTCCAGGTCCTCCCTCCACTCGCTTTCCCAAATCATATCCCAAAACCTCGCCTCTGTCTCCGCCCACCTGACCACGCACGCCCCGCTCCTTTCGTCCCTGGTCGCCTACCCCTTGCCACTATACCCCGGCCGAGAACAGGAGCCCGTTCTCAATCAACTACTACGCAAGAAATTGGAGCCACATGTTGAAGATTGGGTTGAAGAAGGTCGTCTAGCTGGAGAGGAGGTGGCTAATTGGGATGGTGGTAGGGGAAGGGCCGAGATCACAGGATTGTGGGAATGGGCGGGCATAGCGGCGAATGAGCAAGCACGGAAGCACGAGTGGGGCGGAGACTATACCGTTGAGGAGATCGAAGGTGGAATTGAGAATGTGGTTACGGGGTTGAGGGACGAGGAGAGTGACGAGGAAGAGGGTGAGGAGGGAGACGAGGGAGCCGCTTGGTCGGCGGAAGTGGAGGGTCAAGAGAACAAGAAGGCTGAAGAAGGAGGAGGGGGAAAGCCGCTATCGATGGATGATATGCTGCGGTTTTTGGTGAAAGGGGAAGAGCCGAGGAAGTGATGACGAGGGGGCACACCTCCCCACTCCACGATCATACCGACGGCTTTTGATCTTCCTCGGGAGTCAGGACGGCGACTGGCAAGGTTCGGACGGCATGGATGCGTAGGAATGGATATACCCAAGGCGTTGGAGAACGATATGAGGCTTCTGAGGAACCTCTACGACATTGCATATGGACGAGATATCATCCTTGTTCAGTCATGTAACCATTCATCGAGAATGACGAGACCGTCAGGGATGTTTCCTATACCGCCATCGCCTTTCATTCCGTTGCTGCTCACTTGAATATCTCTCCGGATCTGCCTGGCTTCCACACCTTCTGCTCCTCACTCTTGGTCTACTGCTCCCTTTGCCAACAGTCTTCTTGTCTCTTTTCTTCTCTGCAAAGGTACTGTCCTGTCCCTGATCAAGCTATCGACAATGAAACTCAGCTGCCTTACCGGATAGCCCTGTTCCTTCGCGTCCGACACGCCGCCCACGCCGCGAGCATCAGCTCGTTCTTCAGCCGCACTCGTTCTGAAACATAGCGCATGGGTTCAATCTCCCTCCATGTTCGCAACCTAGGCTCGTGGCTTCAGGGCGCTACGGCCGACATGATAGGCTTACTGTTGTCAGCTTACGGCGTAATAGGAAAGGACGAGTACTGCAAGAAGGAATATTTATTATGTAGAGGACAAGTATAGGTCGACATATATCCAAGCACGGTCATTCCGATTTCGAAATCTCAGTGGTAACATTGATCAATTGCTTCTCTCGTCGTTCGTGCCACTACTGCAGCTCACCATTGCGTTCCAATCGACCGCAATGTCCTCAACATCTATCACCACTACTCAATTGCATGCTAACATGTCAGCAGAGCCCTCATCAACGTCAGTCAACCTCTCGGCCAGAGCCCAGCCAACAGTGACGTCCTCTCCCCTCCTTTCCCTCCCTCTTGAGCTCCGCCTTCAAATCTTCGCTCACACCCTCTCTCTTACGCCACGGCTCAAACCCTCCTTCCCAACCGACACAAGCGAGAAGCGCCACCTCTTCTACGACCACGTGGACAACTCCCTCCTGCTCGTCTCCCGCCAAATATACCAGGAAGCGCGGCTGCTTCCCTTCCAGAGCAACACCTTCATCTTCGCGAAGATCTACGGCAGCTCCATCGTCTCCGCTATCAAACTGTTGGAGAAACTGCGAGATTGGCAACGTGAAGCGGTGAGGAGCGTGGAGATTGCTGTCGTAGGCAGGGAAATAGTAGAAGGTTGGAGGAGAGAAGCGGGGTGGGAAGCCGCTGTGCGCTTACTGTCTTCGAGCAAGGTCGAAGCCAGAGTCAGGATTCAAGAAGGGGATGTATGGATCGGAAATGGGGCAGAGGCTACAGCTTGCTGGCTGCCCAATGGAGGAAATGTGGGACTGGTTGCGGGTATTGGATGGGTAGCATTGGATGAATCAATGGTTCCGGAGAATCCGAAGTGGGGCGATGTGAGGCCTGTTGTTGGAACTGGAAGAGGAGGGTGGGTGCAAAAGTTGTTGCAGGCAGGGGTGCCGGAAAGTGTGAGATTAGAGTTCTGTTGGAGCTGAGTGTTTGAATATGATCACATTTCGGGCATTGGTGGATGGTGGTCATGTTAGACGAGACGGTACTTTTGATTGATGAAATCAGCTGGCTCGCTATCCTCTGCGGCGGGTCGTTGGTCCCTTCCCTTTGGTCGAGGCTCTGGTGCTGGAGCCCTTAACGATGTCGGCTGGTTTCTGGCCAATCTCTCCTGCATGCGATGCTGTGGCTGGACTGTTCCAATAGTATACCTGTTTATTGTCAAAATTTGCTTCCTCGATCGCATCGTTTCTGTTCGGCACTACTCGCACTGGAACCTACCATCTGAGCAGCCAAGACTAGATTGAGCACGAAGCCTCCAACGAATCCATAAAGAATCAGCCTATCATCCACCTCCTGCAACGTGGTATATATCCTCGTCAAACTTCCAAAGAGGTAGTTAAAGACCTGCATCACCAACGTATTTTAGCTGCCGCCCCCCAGCCTCACAACCCTCACTCACCATAAAAGCGCTCAACTGCCCAGTCCCCCCCTCACTATAGATGGTCCAGACCTGCGGCAGCTTTGATGCTACCCCCAACAGGCCCGCTCCCATTTGTGCATATGTCAACGTCTGCATGTCGATCACGCCCTCATTGAACAGCGAATAACCCGCCGAAGCCAGAGCAGCCACGAAGACGGCCGCCAGAACCGTTTGGCCCGTATACCGCAGCACCAATAGACTGATTACGACGTTCTGCGCAGCGATCATCGCCGTTTCCCCGTACGTATTGAACGGAAACCCATTGCGCGCGCTATAGGCCAAGGTCGTCAACAGCGCTGAGGTCTCGAGGGCGTAGGAGAGGAACGAGATCCCGGCTCCGGATTGTGAGGACAGGAGTTTGATGATCTGAGGGACCTTGACGACGGAGGAGCCGGCGACCGTGGCGATCCCGAGAGCTTTGGACACGGCGAGCTTCAGGCATTGTGTGGAAGTGAGGTCGATGTCGAGGATGAGGTTTTGGTAGCAGTCGGGCCCGATGAGGGAGACGCCGAAGTCGCGGATGGGGGCAGGAAGGGAGTGGGTGAGGGGTTGGATGGTGGTGCGGAGGGCGTCCATTATTGTGAGATGCGTGGGAGGTTGGCAAGAGGTGGATGTGATGAGCTGACCTTTAAGGCTCGAAGAATGACAGGGTCGGTCAGCCCTACGGCGCAAAGACAAGGCCCCTTTTCAAAAGCCTCAAAAAGCCACAGATAGCCTTGCTTCATGGTCAATATGAGACTTCTTGGTAAGTTGGAAGTGTGTTTAATATTCTTCAGTACTTGCAAATAACCACTGCCTCTATCCTAAACCGAGGACTTCGACCACCGAAGACACAAGAACACCAGCATACACATATCATATCTCCTTCACAGCTTCATTCCTAGAGCCTTGTGCACCCTCAGTGCCTGTCTGATGCTGAGATCCAGCATGATCTCCTCGCTGCCACCAGGAATCGCGTAAGCTCGGACGTCGCGGTATAATCTCTCGACCTTGGCACCTTGTCCACCACGGCTGTAGCTGAGTCCACCGAAGATCTGACTTGCCTCCCTAGCACAGAACTCAAAGGTCACCGTGGCCTGGGCTTTCAAGCCCGCAATAGCACCTCCAAGCTTCAACATGGCCTCGGTCTCTTGCATGACGTTGCACTGGTAGATCAGATTCTCCATCCAGTTGTAAGAGGCTTCGATCTGGCGAGCCATGTGTGCAAGCTTGAGCCGGATGACAGGGTGGTCGATGAGCTTCTTGCCGAAAGTGCGGCGCTTGTGAGCATACTTGACAGACTCTTCGTAACAGACGCGGGAGAAACGAATGCATTGGATGATTATGCCTATTCGCTCGTGGTTGAAGTTTGTCATAATGACTAAAGAAGAGCGTTAGCGTTGTCATTGCAGAAGTAAGAAACATGATCTTACCCTTAAACCCTTGGTTCTCTTTGCTTAGCAGATTCTCCACCGGTACTTTAACGTCCTCGAACGTTACATATGTGGTTCCACTGGCCCATACACCCTGGCAGTCCATCTTCCTGGTGCTGACACCACCGTGCTCGCGCTCAATAAGCAGCGCTGACACACCGTTCATACCTTCACCACCAGTTCGGACCGCAGTTGTGAAGTAATCGCACCACACGCCGTTTGTGATCCACTTTTTCTCGCCGTTCACGATGTAGTGCTTGCCATCTTCGGTAAGCTTAGCTTCGCAAGTCAGATTGGCAACATCACTTCCAGCATCTGGCTCGGTAATAGCCAGACATATTCTCTTGTCCCCATTCAAGATGCCGGGTAATATCCGATCGACGAGGGGCTTCTTGCCGAACTTGACCAAGGGAGGGCATCCGATGCCAAATCCTCCGATCAGGTTCCATACAAGACCACCGCTGCCTGCTCTCGATATCTCGTCCGTCAAAAGCATTTCGTGGAAGAGGTCCCAGTCTTCAGGCTTCACGCTCTTGACCCGGTGATCGGTGTAATTAGTAGGATATTTGTGTAGGCCCATCAGACCTGCCAGGTAGCCACGCTCGCCCATCTGCTTGTAGATTTTGTCTGGCACTTTCTTGGCTTCATCCCATTCCGTAACGTAAGGTTCGATCTCATTGTCAACCCATTCGCGGACTTCCGCGCGGAGAGCAACGTGGGTCTCGTTGAAATAGGGAGAATGATACTAGACTTGAAAGTCAGCCACGAAGACGTTTCCATGAATAGGATCATGCATACACTTTGATACCACGATGGATCCGCGTAGGGTATCATAGCCCCATACGGATCCATTGACTCTTTTGCTTCCTCCACATCTTTCCCTGGGACTGGAGCTACGGCTCCGGACTCAGCTTGTGGTTTTACCTTCTCCTTAGCCTCCGTCTTCTTCTCAGCTGGTGGCGGTGTTGCAGGTGGAGTAGGAGGGGCGGCTTCTTTCTTCTTGCTGTCTAGGGATCCGACCAGTAATTGGGCTCGGTATTTCTTAAGTATGCTCTCATTGTGATATTTCCAGAATTGTTTTGAGGCATCCTTGCCGGCCACCCGCTGGAGGACTAGGGCATAGCGAGTCAACAAACACCCACTCAGGGGGCAGTTGCGGGAGGTGCTTACTTTTCTGACCTCCAGGATGTTCTTCTTGAAATTTGGTCAAGTCGTAAGCGTCGTCATCAACAATGACCCTATTTAGAGTAATGTTAGAATGCGGTGAAACAGAAAATGGGCTCTATGCTAACCAGAGGTCGTCTTTCGTTTTGTGGCTAGCAACCTCATCTTTTGAAAAGATCTTGGACATTGTGAGAAAATGAATGAAAGGCGTCTATAGTCTATGTAGGGGGCTGACTGTAGCGAGAGAGGAAGAAAAGGAACAGAATGTCACTCAGTCAAATGCGGATGGATGGTGGAGACAAAGTGAAGGAGGAGATGCCTCGGCCGGAAATACCGTATACTCGAGTAGTGAATCCCACCCCCCCACCAATGCAATTCCCCGACGCCAATAATTAGGCAGTAATCTCCGCCATGTGGGCTCGGTTGACTTGCTTCAAATCACTCTGCCATTTTCCATTTTGGCATTCACATCGTGATTGGAAAAAGTACTTTAAAAGTCTGGGTTTGTAGATGATGTTTGATTGGTGAGAATGCCCCTCGTGACTTGCGCCGCGGGCTGAGAATTGTGCCTCGGCTCACATTTTTGCGGGCTGGAGTTCATGTCGTCAGTCATCCAGGTCATCCATCATTCTCTACCACAGTCCAGAGTGCACGTGAATATCATAGCAATTCCCGCTTTTCTTTGGTACCCTTTCCAACTTGGAAGGGGAAATTGCCTTCAGCATCATCGAAGATGGCCGCTCCTGTCCAAGTCACCAAAGCCTCTGAGCTTCATACAAACACCGGACAGACGGAAGGCATGGTTAGGCAAGGTGCAATTATTGACAAGTCGGACAGCATCAGCGCATCTGGTCCATCCCTTGAAAAGCCCCTATTGTGAGAACCTAGGCTCAGACTTGCAGTCATGATCGCCAAACCCCGCTCCTCCTCCGCCATCCATCATCACGGGCCCCAAGATACCGTGGTTTACTGCGTCCGTGGGCGAGGGGCAGTGGTTTCAGAAGGAGGGAAGAAGAAACAAGTCTTGGAAAAGGGAGACTTCGCATTGATACCGGCACATGCTGAGCATCAGGAAATCAACGATGAAGACGAAGAAGTCGAATGGATCATAACGAGGAGTGGGCGAGTTCCTGTCGTTGAGAACCTAGAGGGTTGGGGTACGAGCTAAGAGCGACCACATAGTTCGATAGATTCTACAACTTGTGTGTCTCGTTCCTTCAATAGTAGTCTCATCTACCAAATACATTGATGTTGATTGAGAAAGGTTCCCGCCCACCGTTGTTACCTCACCAGATGCCACGGTCTGTCTAAGCCATGTGAAATACGAGGATGAGGCTGAATCGCCACGAGTGCGTATCGTATGTATGCTGGGAAAGCGAGGATGAACATCCCATTGCACGGGACTAGCTTGAATGTTCTGGACAGTAACCGCCGATGACCCATTTCTCCCACATCTTCCGCTGGGGATAAGTCACAGAGTGGCCGTTGTCCCCCAAATCATCTGCATTGAGCGCATGTGAACCATTCGAACACGTGCAGGAAGGTAGTGAAGCTGGCGTATCAGGCGACAAAGCAAGCTCATTCGCGTCAGGACCGTGATCGGTGTCAGCATTACTGTTCTCGTCTGACTCATCGTCACTGTCGGCATCGAAGTCGCCATCGCTCGGATGGGTAGGGAGATCGTCTTCCTCGTCACTATCGCTTGACCCGAAGGCTATATCGTCAGGAACCTCCATACTGCCCTCCCAGGAATCATCGAAATGATTTGAGTAGTCAATTCGACGGAGACTGACCCAGTCCAGCTGTTCCATCTCGGTACGAAGAACTTGCAGAACGTCTTTCCACATGCTGTCCTCCTTGAGCAGCACATCGCGGAGACGTAAGCCTCTAAGAGTTTTGCTATGTCGTCTAGCGAGCCAAATAATCTCCCTTGCTTCCAGACGACAAGCTTGAATGCCAAAGGCACGAAGCTTGTCCCATTTGATATCGTGAAAGATGTCTTCGAGATTCAAGTCGAGCGGTGCACGGGAAGGGAATCCGATGTGCACAGCCTGTAGGTTCTTCGCTGCCAGGAATACGGCGCGGAAAAGGCCGGAGAGCTCTTGAACCCGGGTATTGAGGTCTGCACCATCCTCAAAATGTAGTTCAAGACAAGTGAGACCAGACGCAAGTGAAGAGAACGTCTGGGGGATGTTCCGCTGAATAGCTAGCATGCTCTGAGGGCTCATCATGGGCCCTGAGAATTTATTGAAAGATGATTGTGTGGACATTAGAGCTTCAGCGATAGTCTTCGTGGCATGATAACATGCAGGCGACCATCTCAAGTCTACCACGGGTTGCCCAGAAGGAGCGGCATTTGATCCATCTCGCTCCAACAATTCGAGCAAACGCTGATCGGCTTCATCTGTCAAACGAAGGATCTGCACATGCTGAAGTGTTGTGAATGCTGCCATTGCTTTCTTCAGGATGCGAGTGTCTTCACCCGATCGTAGTATTTTTGTTTGATCCTTCTCTCTCGCTCGTAGGCTCGCAGCGTGCAAGGGGTCGAAGGCGTCGGCGGGCCTTGTGGAACGTATAAATTCACCAACCTGCAATCTGCCTTTGGTATTCGTCAGCTCCCGCATCATTTGGGGGCCCGAGTAACTTACTGTTACCGTAAAAGAGAGGAACCAAATAGCTAAACTTCCGTGTATTCTGTATAAGATGACCGTTGCTGCAAATTTCCTCCAACCTTCGAAAGCCCCGCGAGGAGAAACGAAGAGTGACCCTGGTGAACTGATAGGGAATCCCTAAGTCTGCAAATCTTCGACACGTAAGTCTAAAATTTGCAATGTCTTGCGCTTGACATGGTAATGGCGGGCTTGGGAGCCGGAAGCTTTCGACGGAGAGGTATTCTCTCCGGTCTACGCTGACGCAGCTTTGAGACTCTGATTCGATGTTGTCGAGGATTGCATTAAGAACTTCATTTGAGAGCTCCTGAATATTCGCCATTGAGGCAACCACGACATCGAGCTTATAAAGAAACGATAGGAATAGCGCAGACGTCAATCATGTTGTGCCGATGATACTGTGGAGGCGGGGACGAAGTCCGACAACAAATGCCTCGAAGTTCAAAGCAAGGGGATAGGAATAGGATGTCAGACGACATCATGCCAACACACGGAGCAGAAGGAAGACGGACGGAACAGAAAGACGCACGTCGACGCAAAAAGAGGAACAGCGCTGCATGAAGTATAGGTTGACATGCGGTATGAGCGAATCATGGCTCTTCTTCCCCTCCACTCGAAGTCACATGATCGAAATCTCACCATCGGGACTACCCTTCCCGCTGCAACTATTGACCTGGATGGCTGTCAGGCGCTCCTGCTCGTACGGGAGACGGTCTGGATCGGGCAGCTTGTACGTCGTGCAGGCCGTGCAGACTAAGCTCAGGATTTGCACGGCGCTTCCGCATCTGCGCAACTACAAATGGAGAGCGTTCCCCCAACATTATTTCTGATGACTTCGAATTCGCCGTCCACCTCCAAGCACAATTGGAAGCTATATATAGCTGAACACGAAGAGTGAACCAAGCAGGTTGAGATGCGCTGTCGAAGAAAGATCATTGGCAACTGTGATCAATGCGTCTAGCCAGAATGGATCTAGCCCACACGTCTGGCGCTTCGGCCTACGAGCCAGGGTTGTTGTAGCATTTCCCAGCCTCCCAGGACATCAAGTCCTGACAAGCTTGCGACTTCTTGATAAGTCCGAGGAGTTGGACATGGATGGCTTGCTGCAGGCGCTCATTGATTGGACAAGCTGTGGTCTCCCTGCAGCATCCCCACATTGCTGCAGAATGCAGGGGTGGCAGCTAGCCAAGGTTGCGGCATTAGACTGTTACTGCTTGCAAATGCTTTCAATTTGATCGGACTTGCTTGCTGTCTCCGCTAGATCTGTCAAATTTTGTGGCAGATTTCTCGTGTATCCTGCGTCTGATATCTGTGCTGCTGATCTTGCCCTGGAACTTGTCGTCTGCGCGATCCCGGCTGTCACCATCAGCCTCCCCAGCCTCGAGCACATCAACTTCGAAAACTTCTAGAGCAGACCACCCCTTTTCTCCTCTTTTGTCGTTTACCACTTGCCCTCCGCCCTTAGTTTCTGCGGAGAGGACAAGCGCCGTAATCGTTTCGTCGGTGATTGTGGGTCCACATGGATCAAAAATCTCCACGTATTTGATGATCAATCCGGATTTGAGCGTGTTATGGACTTCTCTGCCGTGAGGCGAGTTGCTCTCGACATGCCGTAAATTGTCCAGTACATGGCTAAGCGAGAAAAGCCCCAATATTCCAAGCAGAAACTCCTGGACGGCAAGCTGACGCTCTGGGAAGTCTTCTAGTTCCTCTCTAAAGTTTTTGTTCTTAAGAAGTTCATCGCCAGTGATTCCAATCGTCAAGCACGCTCCCCGGATGGATCTCGGATCGAGAACAAGTGCTGTCATTGTAAGGAGCAGCTTGTGGCCAACATGAAGATGGTCAAAGGTACCTCCCACCGCAATGGAACAATGGCAACCAGATGAAATCTCTTGGAAAGCGTTTTGCGGAGAGCTTTGGTGAATGCTAAGGCCTCCTGGAAGCCTCTCAATTTCAATCTGGTTACTGCTCATAGTCTCGTCTGAGGACCCTCCCCTTATGCGGAGGAAGTCCTGAAGCAGACTTTCCGCCGGCTCGCTCTCCAGGGAGCATAGGCGTTGCCATGCTCGGTCATTTCCTGCCAAAGTTTGCAGATCACCGAATGGTTGGAGGCGTTGAGAAGCCCTGGGATGAGCGGGTTGATGCTGGTTGGTCAGGCCTCTATGGAAGATGATCAGACGAACATCAACATCGTTATCGTACTGTAGATCAATGGAATTCTCCGTGCAGATTACGCAGATCAGTCTATACATTAGTCCCAAAAGCCTCTGTATTTTTGGGTATCGAAAGATCTGCTCATCTTCGTAAGCAATGGCAACATCCAAAACCACATCGAATGATCCGGCCGAGGCATTGGATGCCATTTGCAAAACTTGAGTCAGACCTTGTCCATATGCAACCCTTAAGGCATTGAGCGATATCTCGGAGGGTGGACGAGGAAGTAATAGCAGCCACAGTGGGCTGGACTCAGGGCCGTCAGCCATGCCAAGATAGGCGATAGACAATAACAGCTCAAGGGAACTTTGACTTCAAGCTGGAGCCTGACAACGTTGCTTCTATTGGAAGCGGTTCAAGTGGACAATGTTAGAAAAACGCGAGGTAAGGCCGTAAGGTCTCGTCTTTCGCGCTAAGCGCGCTTGCAATCGCAGTCTTTCGATCTTCAACAGAGCGAAGTGAAGATGAGGAGCAAAGCAAAGCTTTTCTTTGATCGTCCATATCTGAAGCAACGCCATACTCATCAGATGGACTCTCAGCAACACCGGCTCCTGCAGTAGCAGCACAATGTCATTCCCCAGCCACGAATACTCCACGTCTGCCCAACCTGATAACGTGACAGGCCTGGCCGGTGGATCGTATCAAAGTAGCAACCTTTTGCCCCATAAGAAACGACGGATACTTATACGGTAACAGCAAACCAAGGCTCCAGTATGGCAGCCAACGACAGTGCGTATGTTTCGTCGCCTAGCACGCTGACCTCGCAGAGTGCAGGCTCATCAGGTCAGACGAAGATAGCTCATGCGGTCAAGACTCGGCAGCACTGACCGTGTCCCTAGGCTTCGAGACTCCCCGTCGAACACAAACATATGGCCGACGGCAAGAAGAGCTTCATATACCACCAAACACAGCCCCAGCCCAATCAACACCAAAAGATCTACCGCGGCATCATTCATATCATTCGTCACAAGAATTTGTTGGGGGTCCAGCTCCTGGGATCAATGTTCAACAAGCTACGCCTCAAGAATCTCACTACGCAAACGCTCCAGGGGGAATATCACTCCCAGGCTCTCTACAACCAGGCCGTCCAGGTGCCTCAGCGTCCATTACTGCGCCTTCTACCGTACCAACTTTGCCTCAAACCCAGAATCCCCCTCAAAAACAACCCCATTCCTCACGACCCTCGACGACCAGCCAAGCACACAGCTATTCTCGGTCCAGTCCTGCTGGTATGGATCAACCAAAATACGCCCCTTTTGTCAATACCCCTGAGAGTTCCAAATACTCGTCACCGCCTAGCCACAGATACACGTCATCTCAGACAGCCCAAGGTGACGCTGGATACTCACCGCTCGGCTTGGCAGATATACGACCGTTAGCTGACTCGGCAGTAAATGATGGACCTCAAAGCGGAAACTCATACTCAAACGACGGCTATCCTGCGTTCCCCACGAACAGCAACTATTTGGCTCCATGGGCAGTCTATGCCTTTGATTGGTGCAAATGGCCAGTCCAGCAGCAAACTTCCGGCGATTCAGCCGGCAAGATGGCGATTGGAAGTTACGTCGAGGATGGGCATAATTTCGTAAGTGACTAGTTCCGCTGTAGTCATATAATCGAAAAGCCCTATTATCTATTTCTAATTCACATTCTAGATTCAAATTCTCGAGACTCAGATTGCCCCAGAGCCAGAAGTTGACCATTCAATAGACGCGCCCCAATTTGGTCTTGAATTCGTTAAGACCGCGGAAGCGACACATTCCTATCCTGTCACAAGGATATTGTGGGAACCGGCGTCCTCCCAAAAGCAGTCTACTGACCTCCTGGCTACATCTGGGGACCATTTACGCTTGTGGTCTTTGCCATCACAGTCGTCCTATAACCCAAGAAACTCTATATCCCGCTCGTCTAATAGTTCACAGCAGCCGCCTCAAAAGCTGACACCTCTTGCTCTTCTCTCAAACTCCAAATCGCCCGAACACACTGCACCACTCACTTCATTGGATTGGAATACGCTTTCTCCAAGTCTCATTATTACTTCCAGCATCGATACCACTTGTACAATATGGGATATACCCACGCTTACGGCCAAGACGCAACTGATAGCGCACGATAAAGAGGTCTTCGACGTCCGTTTCTGCGCTAACAGCGTTGACGTATTCGTGAGCTGTGGCGCCGATGGTAGTGTACGAATGTTCGACCTCAGAAGTCTAGAACACAGTACAATCATATACGAGCCTTCGGAGAAGAACAATGAGAAATGTTAGTCTCTTTTGATCCGAAGCATCACATCGTTTTTGACAAATTTCGCTTCTAGCTTCAAGTCCTGGAAACATGAGCCCAACGACGGCGCAGCAAACAATGTCATACGCACCACCACTACTCAGACTAGCAGGTAAGTCAACCCCATCCTCCCGTATATCTGACCTCTCTTCTGGCTTAGCCTGATGTCTTGCAGCTTCTCCCCATGATGCGCATCTCCTGGCAACATTTTCACAAGACTCGAACAGCATACGAATTCTAGATGTTCGGCAACCCGGACAGGCATTACTCGAACTACGGGGACACGCAGCTGCTATCAATTGCATAGAATGGTCGCCTTCTCGAAGAGGCACACTAGCATCTGGTGGAGACGATTCGCTAGTATTAATTTGGGACCTTCTAAACCAAGGCAATGCCACGCTGGCCCCAGGCTCGAACGGCAATCCGCAGGCGTCAGGAAACTCAACCCCCGCTAATACACAAGGACCGACCGCAAGTTGGCATTGCGATTATGAAGTTGGGAATATTAGCTGGGCGCCGCAGAGCGGCTTGACGAGTCAAGGGAGCGATTGGTTGGGTGTTAGCGGTGGTAGGGGCGTTTGGGGTGTATCCTTATGATAGAACGTCACCACAATTCTGAGAGTGTTTTTGGCATTTACTCTAGCAATGCATCACGAGCGAGGAGTCTGGAGTCGCCAACAATCATGATCTAGATAGAAACGGGGCATGGATGATTGATGTTGGGTTTAAATTCTGAATGATATATTGTTTCCATAGGAAAGCAAGCGAATTACCACGTCTACCGCAAGGAGCTATTTGGGCTATCAGTGATCGAGTCATCTGTTGGAGTCTTGACCTCCGTCAGTGTTGGACGGCGAAGTCCTGATAGCGCATGTCGGTCAGCCGATGACTCGCATGTTTGTAGCAGCAACGAGGTCACACGACACTCCTAAATGTGTCGGCTTTTCCTAACACTGCCATATGGCAAGCAGATCCTAATTAGTCTCAGTGTATTGTCTGATAGACTCTTTACACGATGACTACTTGTACGTTTCTACATTCCCGAGATCTTAGCACGAACCGTTCTGTTCATTCTCACGCTCCCACCTGCCAATCTAACCATGTCACTTAGATCCCTCTTCAACCTCCCTTCCGCCAACAAAGACATTCCTCTCCTTCCAATACATGCATCCCGAAACCCAACGCCATCTCAAACCCCGTACCAAACCGCGCCAGCAAGCCCTGACCCACGACCTCCCTCGAAAATGACTGCTGTCCAGGTTCCGTACTCCGATGCCCTTATCACCATCTCACGCCAGGAAGTCCACCTACAAAGCACCCTTCAGCACCTTCTCGATGCCCAAAGCGAAGGTCTACTTGCTGGTCTCACAGGCGGCCCGCCTCAAGGTGAAACATCAACTACAGGTAGCCGAACACCGACGACAGCATATTCCAGCCCAGGCGGCCCCAGGAAGCTAAAGAGTGTTGTACCCATGCGGCAACCTCTGAAAAGGAAACTAGGTTTGAAAGGCGCGCGCAGAGGCATTGCACGCGCCATATCGGATTTAGCAACCCTGAAGATTGAGGAGGCCAGGATACTAGAGGGGGAACTCTTGCAGCGAGCAGAGACGCTTAGTATCGTGCAGCGATTTGAGACAAAGATGGTCGGATTGAAGGAACACATTGATAACATTGAATCAGAAGACACGACCCGCGAAGTGGAGGATCTGAAGGGCGAGGAGAAGGCTTTGGCTCACGAGATCCGGGAGCTGGAATCTAGATTGTGGGAAACGAAGGCTAAGCACCGCCACCTGCTACGAGAGATTGAAAGTCTGGATAGTAGTGTGCAGAGCAAACTCAGCTCTTATCAGTCCGCGCTGACGTTGGCGGAGAAGGAGTCGAGGAAATTCCTTGAGAGTCCACCATTACGGGGTAATAGGACTGTTACGACTACAGGGCTGTGGGCTTTACCGGCTGAGCGACGGACACTGCAAATGGCGAAGGAGCAGTACGCTGAGGAGCAAGATGTATTGAGAAAGCGGTTTGACGAGGTGGAGACGGAAAGGGGCGCGTTGGAAGATGGCTTTGGGGTCTGGAACGAAGTCGTTGAGGACGTTACTGGTGTCGAAAAGCTGCTACGGGAAGAAATGCACGAAATGCAAGCGCCTTTGGTCCAAGAGAACAAAAATGGCAATGCTATAGGGGGAATGAGGAAGATTTTGGAGCAAATGTCGAAAGCGAGATCGCGGACTGAAAGCAAGCTGGAAGTCTCAGAAGCCCGGGAGTGGAAGCTCCTGGTTTGCTGCATTGGGGCCGAGTTGGAAGCCATGATTGAAGGGCAGAGTGTGCTGCATGGTGCACTTGAGGCTGCTCGACGATCAGAAGGCGAAGATTATGTGAGTAAAGATGGCAACGTCCCTGTTACACGTATCAATTCGGTCTCCCCAGTCGACCTCTCAGCACGTCTGGAAGCATTGGGGAAGCAAGACTGCCCAGCAGAGCCCAGTAGTATCTTGGATAAGTCGGAGGACGAGGACGACGGACCTGGGCCAGATTTGCTTATTTCAAATGATGATGTATAGACGACCATCAGGATATACTAAGATACCCAAGCAAAAGAACACTATGGGCTTTCTATCGTAGACAACCTCAAGCCTCCTTTGTGCTTTGTAGCCCTGATACCGAGTAGTTACCCTAAGTTTGGCTGCGTTGGGTTATAATATCAAAAAAGAAAAGCCTTGGCTAACATTTCTTCGCAAGCTCTGCAACATTTCTGCAACAGCAAAGACCGCTCACAATGACTCCAACATACAGCGGCCCTGCCCGACTATACCCGATCGCTGTCAAGCTGCTACTCGCGGCGAGCCACGGCCATGCTCCCCGAGCCCACTTTCACCTTCACCATTCCTTCGATACACGATGACACAACTCTTGATTGTCGCTTATATAGTCCCCCACATGCGGTACTGAACCCTACAAATGGCGAGTCGGCATGGAGCCCACGAGGGGCAATTGTTGCTCATCCATATGCACCGTTTGGTGGATGCTACGATGATGGGGTTGTCTTATCAGTTGCTGCTGAGATACTGAAGCAGGGATTTGTGGTTGGGACATTCAACTTTCGGTAGCATCTCAAGACTGCTTGGACTCGTGCCAATACTTAATGTGTTTACAGTGGTGCAGCATCCTCGAAAGGCAAAACCAGCTGGCAAGGCAAGCCCGAGACTGAGGACTACTCCTCCTTCGTTGGGTTCTTTGTACACTACCTCGAAAGCCTCAGGGACTGTGGGCCCCGTACACGCTTGTCTAGAACCCCTGACACAACGTTGCCCTCGATACCATCGGCCTATGAGCTGTCCTCGCTGCCTCATACAACTAATTGTGGTGGCATGAAATTGATAATCGCTGGCTACTCCTACGGCTCCCTTATAACGACCTTTCTACCCCCAATAGAGGATATACTACAACGCTTTGCACGAGTCAACAAAGGTACCGCAGAGGCAGAGGTACATATTTTCGGAGTCCAAAATCCTTCATCCGACCTCGATATTGAGCCTTCCGACATGTCTAGGGAGTATTCACTCCTCAGAATTGTCTCATGGCTCGCAAAAATTTCTTGAACAGACAGTGCTAACTCCGATACCTTTATCCAGATCAGGCTTCGGGCTGTCAGTTTAGCAGCGCAATGGAACAAGGACGCCCTATTATACCGCGAAGCACAACAAGCTCAGCAGACGAGCTCTCATGAGAAGCTCAAAGTATCAACGCATGCAATGACGGTGGCTGTTGGAGGAGAAGAATCTGACCCGGGCAGTCGCCGTGCAAGCCATGAAGGCAGAAGAAGTCTGGACGCTGTTCGAAGGAGTATGGAAAGGTCGAGAAAGAAGTTGCTACGACAGCATAGCAGCGAAGTGTCTGAGCAAACATTCGTCGTTGAGAGCCTCTTACGCATGGAAGTTCCTCCACCGCAGACGCATTATCTATTGATATCTCCTCTGCAGCCACCAATCTCAATGTTTACAACAATGTTCTCAAATATGCGCTCAGGGTATCTGGCTCAGAGAGAAGCAAAGTTCTTGAATCATCCCACGCTAGTCATCTATGGCGACAAGGATTTCTTCACGTCGCAGAAGAAACTGCGAAGATGGGCCGAGAGTTTGAAGTCTAAACCAAATTCGCTGTTCCAATTCTATGAAGTCTCTGGTGCCGGTCATTTTTGGCGCGAAGAAGGGGTAGGGACCCAAATGAGAGGCTTTATCAGAGAGTGGATACATCATGTTGCTGGGAGCCATCCACTCACTAAGTAATGAGCCGGCCTCTCACATGGCACACTTCCGGCACTTTCCTGCTGTGCTTGAGCCAGACCTTCGTGGACCGAAGTGTTTCTACTGTCGGAAGTGGTACTTAGCAAAGCACTCGAAGTGAATGGAAGAAGATATAGAACATGAAGCGCTTCATCCAACTAGAGGGGAGACGAGTCTTCAAAGTGCGTAAACGGCGAGTAGTACGGACGTCTGCACAGAAAGTCCTAATCAGCGCTAGTACCAGCCCTAACCCTCTACGCTCGGAGAAGAACCCTGAAACTCAAGTAAGGTAACTACTAGAAGAATCTAAGCTCTTGGCACGGAAGTACCCACCAATCGATGCCGGTTATGCCACCCTCAGTGAACGAATTGATTGGTGGGTACCCCCGCACCGGACTGGCAAGGTCCAAGACTTTTCGGCCGCACGAGTATCTTTGGGGAGCGCATGACTTGAACTGTAGATATCTCTTTTGAGCGTGGTTATTCTACAAGTCAACTCGTAGCGATGAGATTTGATGAGAATAATTCTTTATTGAATTGTATATTCTTCACAAGGGTCCACGAGAATAAGTTGTATCCGCGGTCTCCTTGAAATGTAAATAACGGCAGCTCTAGGACTTATCACTATGCTCAATGTTCAAACTGCAACACAAATATCCTCAATTGAGAGCGGCAACCCACGCTGTGGCTCAGCTGCAACATATTTTGGAGGCTTTGATCAGCGCGAAGGTTATCTTTGTGAATAGAGTGTTCGATTGGCAGGCGAGAACCGCCTGCGCTGCTGGAGACTTGCTTGCCTTCCTTCGCTATGGTGGTACTTCACAGGGTCACAACGGCTATAGCAGGCATTCGCACGATCTACGGACAGCCAAAGGCTCTTCTTGGATGAGGATCGTTCATGTCATTCTGGACGCATTCCCAGAAGTTGTATCGAAGTGCCTGGAGCAAGAAATTCCCCACCTGGAAATCAAGATGGATTTTGGCTACCCGCCAATTCACACCAGAGAGCAGCTTATTAATTGTTTAACCGAGCGTCGCGGCCTGAATATTGCTATTGGCGGATCCACCTCGTCAATCCTTGACACGAGAGACAACAATCAGGGATTACGCACGCGGACTGCGATCCCAGGCGCCTACGCATCAGTTGGGACGAATGATCGAAACAACACTTCCTCGGGACTGGGCCAATGTGATTTCTAAGCAAGCTACACCGAAGGTCTTCCATAACGGGTTGACCCTCTACTCGTGATAGGACACAGCCCACCCTCCAAAGGGCTCAATACTTCACGGTCATTCTAAAAATCGGATCTGGAGACTTCCAAAATTCTTCTTAATTTGATTGACGGTCTTGATAAACGGGAGGGAGAATTAAATAATACTCAAGAGACCAGCGCAGAGTGTCTCGTCCAGGAAGGCCTTTTGCCCTTCGTCAACGTCTACCCAATGAATCATACAGATCAGACCGCCTTCGAGCATCAGTCAATCTTCTACGGTTGTACCTACAAGTGGTACGATCTCTTATTATCTTTTCCATGAGCAACGAGGCCTGTGTAAAAAATGCAGTTATGAATTCTTTTACGTTCATTTGCTGAATGCTAGATAAGGTATCGCATATTAGGT
This sequence comes from Letharia lupina, assembly GCF_014066315.1. Classification (NCBI taxonomy): domain Eukaryota; kingdom Fungi; phylum Ascomycota; class Lecanoromycetes; order Lecanorales; family Parmeliaceae; genus Letharia; species Letharia lupina. The sequence goes on from NW_023502974.1 coordinate 785,625, forward strand.
TTAAAGACTTTCAACCTTGGTCAGATAGCGGACTTCGACGCCGAGATTTCTTCTCTTACGTTGGATCTTTTGAGTGTTCGATATTACGCCAATGAGACCACACATTCTGATCTTGAGGATTGCTACTTGATCCAGATTACACCGCGTCAGCCAGGTGCACTGTCTTTTTAAGGTCTCTCACAACCGCTAATGCAACGCGTTTTCGACACGACCATGTTCAAAGCCTGGCTCACTGCATCAGAAATATTGAAGTACTCTGAGTCAACCCTCAGCGAACTCTCGCAACTAGAGTTAGGAGTAGCCTTCTACGTGATAAGAAAAATAAGATTAACGAAGATACAAGTGGATCGTACGAAGTAGTTGGCGAGTATTAAGAACTACAACAGCAGTCTAAAGTAAAGGACCATAGAAGATCATACTATATACGGCTACCCAGAAGCTTCATACAAGGTGATTAGCTCCTTCGGACTCGATCCAGACTCCCTCATTCTGATGACATGGTGGCTAATTAGTGCACTATATAAATTTGCGTGGTTGACAAATGGAGGGAAGATTCAATTGTAGAGTAGTTGTCCGACGATGGATTTCTTACCCTAAAATCCAACACCATCTGCGCGTTGACCCAAGTTCACAACGAGTGCGACCACCGGCAGACAATTGAACCAGTGAATGCTCCGAACGAAGCCCATACTGACTATTTCTCCAAGCTCAACTCTCTAGGGAGACTCAAGTCCTCGGGACACTGTCCGCAATACATTCAGTGGTGAGTTCTGACAATCTACAAGTCCTGAAGGGAGCCTAGACATTGGGCCTCTGTCACTATCTTGCCTTGCAAGGTGTGATAATTCCAGATCCCAAAAAGCTATCGATCGGAATTGAGTCTGCTCCTGAGTTGTTGATATGACTTGGATTCAGACAAAACGGTGCGGAGTCGGAACTTGTCCGCTTGTCAGCTTTGTGGCCCTTGTTCCTTGGGTCGAAGATGTGCTTGAGTCTGGTTTGCTGCCGGTCCTGTGGTCGTCCTTCATTCTGTTGATGTGTGCGTGCATAACAAACGCCGAACTTAAGAAGTTGGCCAACGGTGTAGATTGCAGGTTGAGCCGGGCCATAGTCCGAAACAATCTCCTCACGTGTGCCACTAGTGGTAACCAAACGACTGCCATTGTTCATATGGTCATATTAAGGTTTTGCTCTCATGCAGCTTTCTGATGTCAAGTGACTCGTTATGCTCAGCCCTAGCCGTTTCCCTGCAGGGACTGAGGGGCGGGAGGGACCAGAGACCCGTCATCCCATGACGTTCTCACGCTCCAAAGTATGGTGTGGGAAAGTCACCATATACTCCGTACTCGAGGTAGCATTGATGCTTGATCCTGATTTTCAATAATGCATAAATTTCATTGTATTTTTTATTCCTTTATTCACTACAAAGTGCCGAAAAGTACCTTATTTAGAAAAAGATGTCACATGTTTAGCTGAACTCAAAACCAACCACCTGCCGGAAATGCAGCCGTTGCTCGGCATCCGCAGCATGGTCTCGCCAAATCATAAAGCATGAGACCGCGTGACAAGTGACAACTGATAAACCCAATAACAATTTAATCTTTTCTTCAACTCACACTAAACATTGTGCCCTTCAATACCTCCGCTTCGACTCGTCAATCAACCAAGCAGAAATAGACCGCTCAAACTCCCTACAAAAGCAATGACCTTTCATCATGGTCTATGTCCCAAGCGTACCATTCTTACATAGTCTGAGGCTCAACCATGGCAATGATGAGCCTTGGGCACCAACCAGTGGAAAGCAGAATCAGAAAATACGTCGGTCCTCGAGCTCGCTTGCCAGTTTGGTACATTTTGCGCGGAACCCAATCCAAAACGTAGGAGAAGCGGTTGAGAATTGGTATGATGGCACTACTAAGGAGGAACGGGCAGCAAGACAAAGTCTGGCGGACAGGAAACAGCTCTTACACCTAAAGATGCAAATGGTGAGCTGACCGCTCGGACCAATATGGGCCATTGCAACAAAAGCTGACGGAGCGCGCTTAGGCTACAAACCATGCCGATTGGAAAGCAGCAGCTACAGAGCTCGACGATCTGGAAGGGAATAATGAGTGGAAATCTATCTTCGAATCGCCAGACTACGATGCCCCACTCGTAGAAGCGCGGTCGAAGCAGCTTGACGAAGCACGCATAGGCTGTGACATTGGACGCATGCTCTTCCTCATCCGGACATCTTTGACCCGAGATCTGGGGGACATGGGCAATCTACGGATGTACAAGCATACCCACATTGGCACCAAGGACCTGATAGAGCGATACATCACATCAGCATTGGGAACTCTGAACGCATTACTGGACGTCTCCGCGAGGGCAAAGTGCGACGGAATGGAATCGAAATACATACTCGAACAAGTGTTATCTGCAAGGCAGGCATTCGGCAGGAGTGCCCTTCTACTGTCTGGTGGGGCAACATTCGGGATGAACCACATTGGGGTCCTCAAAGCACTCTGGGAAGCCAAACTTCTACCTCGCATCATATCCGGCGCTTCAGCAGGCAGCATTGTATCTGCAGTCCTGTGTGTTCACACGGAAGAAGAAACACCCGAGCTCCTTGATACGTTCTGTGATGGAGACCTGGCTGTGTTTGAAGAGGAAGGCAGTGAGGATGGGCTGCTACGTAAAGCAGTGCGCTTCCTCAAACACGGTGCAGTATATGACATCAGCCATCTGACGAGGGTGATGAAAGAGATGTTGGGTGATATAACGTTTCAAGAGGCCTACAATCGGACCAGGAAGATTCTGAATATCTGTGTCTCGAGTGCGGGTCTCTATGAGCTTCCGAGATTGCTTAACTACATTACCGCGCCCAATGTGCTTATATGGTCTGCTGTGTAAGTATTGCGCATTTTTGGAATTGTATGAGAAGCTGACAGTACGCAGAGCTGCATCTTGCTCGGTCCCATGTATCTATACAGCTGCTTCACTCCTTGCTAAGGATCCTAAGACTGGCGAAGCCGTACCCTGGAATCCTTCCCCGCAGCGATGGATTGATGGCTCAGTCGATAACGATATACCCATGACTCGACTAGCTGAAATGTTTAACGTCAATCACTTCATTGTGTCCCAAGTCAATCCGCACGTCGTCCCTTTTCTCATCAAAGACGAGGACGCCATAGGAGAAGAAGCAAGAACATCAAGCGGCACAATATCACCTGGGCCAACATGGTTTAACAGCATCTCTCACCTTGCCAAGAGTGAGGCGCTACATCGGATGCACACATTGGCAGATATGGGTATCTTTCCCAACATTTTGACCAAGACAGTATCTGTGCTCAGCCAGAGGTACTCTGGCGACATCACCATCTTCCCGGAGATCTCATATGCAGACTTTCCCCGTATGTTATCCAACCCAACCCCAGCTTTTATGCATCGAGCTATGCTAGGCGGCGAGCGAGCTACCTGGCCTAAGATGAGCATCATCAAGAATCATTGCGCTATAGAATTAGCACTGGATGACGCAGTGCAGACGCTGCGTGCAAGGGTGGCTTTCAGTCCCAGCGAAGTCGAGTTGAGGATGCGTCCACGACAAACCTCAGACCCAAGGAAGGGAACCCAAAGGCGCACACGAGTGAGGCGGCCTCTCTCGCAACGCAGCGCTCCTGAAGCGACTGTTGCACCCATAAGGACACCTTCCATTCACACACACAGCCAAAGTAGATCTGGTCGTCTGGCACCAAACCTTCATCATAAGAAGTCTTTGAGCATCAACACCCTTTTCTACGGCCGATCACGCGACGAACAGCGACCCCCAACGTCCGACTACCTTTCCAACCCTCTCCCCGACGTCACATCTTCCGGCGCCGATGAAACTTCCAATCTAACATCCTCCTCATCTTCCACCTCTTTCTCATCCCCTACTGAATCCCCGTCCTCTCCCACTGGAGAAGAGAAGTGGCACCGGTCCCTTTTCGGGTCTGCATCCCAGCCTGCCACACCATCCCACCGTGATGGTGAGATGTTCACGCCAGCGCCCCACAGCGCTAAGCCCACCATCCCTGCGTTTGCCATGACGCCAAGCAAGAGTTCCACGAACGTGCCAGCCAATCCTTCCGAATCCCGGTACACGCGGTTATTTCACCTCAGGCCCACGGGTCAAACGGCCTCCAACCTTCTTGGAAGGAACCGCGAGAGCAGGAATTCGACTGGGTGATCGACGGCAGATCACGAGCCGAAGATCGTAGAAAGGAATTGACCTTGTTGTATTGGGAATGTTATATCACTGGCGCCAATGGGTTTGCATTCATTCAGCGGGCATTGCGTTGCATTTTGATACCCTGACCATATATGAACGACAGGAAATTCGAGATATGAGTATGTGGGAGATTGGGATGGGGTCAGGGTTGGTTATATCCCGGCCACCAGCGGCAGTATAACAGTAGAAGGGGAGAGTATGTTGCTGTGTTGATCGAAAACGTCGAATGCGGCGGTGAGACTAGATGGTATGTTAAATGAAAAGAGCTGAAAGTGAATTTTTCTAAGACATGATACCATTGCCTGCAGTGTTTTCATTGGAATTTTTTAAGAGGACAAGAGCAGCAGTCTTTTGGTGTCCCGTGCTCAGATTGTCCAGACAATCTCAAAGTGCCACTATGCTCGCTACCACGTCCCCTTTGCGCCAACCAATGCACGTGCTACCATTCCTCCATCTCACCATTTCCACCCCTCTCCCTAAGGACTAGGCGTTCCCTCTTCGTACCTAGGTTCGTCGTCCGCTTCACCCCTCCACCCCGGCGTCTCCGGCTGCCCACTAAACGGCGTTGGCGCATCCCCACTGAACTTCGGCGTCGGCGCCCCTCCTATCGCCGCAGGCGTACTGCCAGCATATCCATTGCTCGGATGTGCCGCCGGCGTCGGCGCTGTCGTAAAATCTTTGCCAGGTGTAGGCGCATCATAGGGTCTTAAGTCTTGAGGAGTGGGGTAGGATGGAGCAGGTGTGCGTCCGGAAGAGGGTTCGTGGGCAGGTGTACGGGAGGAGAAGGGGTCGTGTGTGTAGGAGGAGGATGTGGCAGTGGGGTTCCAGGCTGGGGTGCGGCTTCCTCCTCCTGCAGCACCACCGTAGGATGTGGAGCCACCATAGGGGTTCACGGTGCGGCTGCCGTCGGCGTAGGGGTTTACGGTTCGGGAGCCATCCGCGCCGGCATTGTAGGCGGGTGTGCGACCACCACCGTTGGAGCTCACGGCGTCTTGGCGCCACATGGGGGTTCGCGCTGTTGAGGCGTTGGCAGACCAGGCTGGTGCTGGGAGATGTTAGTTGGGGAAAAGATTATGTGAGTGTAGGACATACTTCGAGCTGATGAACCACCTGCTCCCCACGCTGGCGTACGGCCTCCTGTTGCCATTGGCACAGGAGTGCGGCCACCTTGCCACTGGGGCTCTCTTCCGGGAGTAGCACCGCCCATGTTGCCTGCATAACCACCACGACCACCTCCGCCTCTTCCTCGTGTCCCAGCGAAGCGTGTGTAGTCGATGCTCTGACCGGTCAAAGGGCTACGGAATGTCAGTAATAACCATCAAATATGACAGTAAAACATACTCTTTGAATCCAAGAGTATCTTTGGGCACAGTAATGGTCTTGCCTTTGGTGTGCAACTCCACTCTTGCTTCGAGGTCTGTGGTATCCTTGACAATGCCAAGCAAGCCTTTGTACGGTCCTTTTCGAATAGTGACAGTTTGGTCCAGAGCACGATCTCGTCCAAAGGTTTTGGGAGGTGCCATCGCCCCATTGCCGTTCACGCCATTCCTCATCAATGCAGGATTCATCTTGTTGAGATCCGGTCCGGTATTACCACCGTGGGCAACTCGACCACCCTTTGCTGCCACAGTAGCGACATTGCTAGCTCTCACCACAGAGATACCAGAGTTCTCGGTCTGCTCCCGGTTATGCAGAAAGAGAAACGAACGGTAGATGTGTAGAATGACACCCTGTTTCGACTCACCACCAATCTCGCGAACAGTATCATCCGTTCGTATTTCGGATCCGTTTCGGTCTGTAGCTACTGCATGCCGTCGCTTCTCGATTTTGTTAGAGATCTGCGAAGGCATGATGGATCTCGTAGACCCATTTTGATCCAAGACGCGCAACGACTCTCGATCCACCTTTGTCACGCAGCCCACTGTTGCAGGATCAAGCTGTACCAAGTCATGTATGTCATACCTTCCAAGGCCCCCTGCAACACCAGTGTCACTTGCTTCCCTCAAGTCTTTACTGAAGACTGTTATTTCTTGCATGCTTAGATCACTCAAGAGTGTGACAGTATCGTTCTTGATGCTGACCACCATGCCAACCTCATCTCGATATCGACTGCCACCGATGACCTTGACATGATCACCCTCTTTGAAACGTTTGCGGAGACCTTTGACTGGCACCTCTATGTTCTGACCACGAAGTTCTCCATCTATCACGGCGATGGTCACAATGTCACCACGCACTGCAACAGCTTTCCCACTGACACCTTGTTGTTCGCCTTCGTAGACCTCGACCATGTCGCCGGGGAGGTAGTTCTCATTAGAAGTGCCCTTTTTCAACGTTGCCGCCAGAGCTGAAAGATCTAGATTCTCTGTGCCGTCCTCCGCGCCTGCTGTGAATCTAGTGACTTCCTCGAGCGTAGGATTGACATTCTCTGTTGTCAAGTGCTGGATCCTGAAATCTTTGATCAAGAAGCCACTAATGTATGTATCTCCCATATATTGCCAGTGTTTCTTGTCGAACGTAGACATTTGTTGAAGAAACTTCAAGTGCTTCTTCTTCGCCTCGACATCACTGAAAAGCCGAGGTGGAGGTCGGGTTGCCGGATTGTTGAGGCCCACAGCGTTCTGTCTCTTCCGTTTCTGTGCCTCTCCTCTTATACCACCATCAACCATAGGCGCGTTGTTGTCCTCGGCCTGTCCGTAGTCAAGTCGAGGAACGATTCGTAGCGACGCCATGAGCCCATTTGTTTCTACCTCGTCGATCTGTGCCAGGTCACCTGCGTATTTTCCGCGCTTTATTCTAACGTAGCCGCCAGGAACCAGGGATTCGCTTTTGGTAACTCGTAGCAGGTCCGGCATTTCCTTGATGGGAACCATGACAATCGAGGTTCTGGGGTACACGTTCATGATGCCCTCAAGAGCCGTATGTATATCCGCCTGCCTCCTGGCTTCAATGTAGATATAACCAATCATAGTCCCACCACGCTCGAATGCAGAGATGACTGGCATTGGATTTTTTGTGCCAGCCCTTTCCTCTATTCTCTTTGTGAGCGCAAAGACGATCTCACGTTCCTTTCCCTGCTTGCATTTCACGCCCCATATGCTTGGATCATCTACGCTTGGTAGTAGAAGACGCTTTGGAACCGTGACTGCATCTGCGTTAGTAGCCGTTCTTCGCCCGTATTTTTCTCTCAGTAGCTGGGCCTGTTTCTCTGCATCCATCTGCTGGGCCCTCTCCCGCTGCCGGTCAAGCTCCCTGTGCCGCCTATCATCCGTTTCTGCACCGTCTGGGAGATCAGCGACGTCGTCTGGATGTGTCTCGGCAATAAAGGGATCCGCCTGATCCCCCTCGTCTTCCTCGTCCCCTTCATCTTCCTCATCAACCTCGGCCTCAACATCAAGGAATTGGTTGCGAGGGTCCCGACGAGCTCGCTTTCGTGGCCGGCCCTGGACGAAATGTGAGCTAGACTCAATCACTCAATAAAAGACAAAGGCCTACGGAAATAGCTTCCTCTTCATCCTCCTCCTCCTCTTCTTCTTCCTCGTCTTCGTCCTCGTCGTCACCGCCATTTTCTGTAGCATTCAGCCTGCCAGCGCCGTTTCCTTTGGTGCCTTCATCTTCTTCATCTGCAGACACTCTTGTACCGTGTCCGTTGCTCTGTCGGCCGTTCACAAATGAGCCTTCCGCATCATTATCATCATCCTCGTCGTCGTCATGAGCTTGTTGTTCCGGGGGGCGCCGCCTCTGCTCAGCACCATTTTCATTCGTTCTCACGTTGACTTCTTCATCGGAGTCACCAGCAGCATCGTTGTCCGAGTCCTCAGCGGGTGCTGGGTTGAAGTTGTCATCTTCAGATTCGGAGCCGAAGTCCTGATCTAATAGCGCAGCTGATGACATGTCGGCTTCTCTGAGAGTGATAATATAGAGATTTAATAGTCTCTATGGCACTGCAAGTGAAAGTTCGTTCAGTTCACTTCTCTTCACTGAGCTTGAACGCATTCTTGTGAAGCTTCAGTTGATTGGTCGACACGAAGGGTCCGCTCATGGACTAGCTTCCACATATCTTGGCATCTCAGCCCTACAACAAAGGACGCTCGCAACTACCTTATTGTTCTACTCCCGTCCCCAATATGCACATTTCCTTCTATCTCATCTACAGCTGCGCAAATTGATTAATGCTCTGAGATGCTCTGCGTTGGTTCGACATCCGAAACGCAGTGCCTGGCTGAATAGGCAATGAGAAGGATGTCCGACTCCACCGCTCACGCCGTGCAGCGGGGCAGTGCTCTTCTTTAGCCAAAGTTACCACTCGTCCAACGCCCCGTCTCTCAGCCCACCAGCAATGGACTTTGTGAATTGGTACTGCGGCAGCGATCCGCAAGCACTTCCTTCTTTGGTGCGATGCATAATGCATGATGCAGTTCACTGCAATAGTGGGTCCGAGGCTTGGTAAGAGACGTAGCTGCGGCCGTAATCGAAGGATCGAAGACGATTTGGATTCGGCTGCCTGAGCCATGCAAACTGATCCAGCCGATAGTCGAAGGATATGTAGATGCTTCCCATTTTCCTACTTCTGCGGCCGCAGGCATTCGCGGAGGAAGCCAGCTTTTCCGCCTTGCTATATTTCACTTTCGGACTCTGGCAGTGCTGCTCCCAATGAAGCTCTGCTAACACCCTTCTCTCTACTCACATATAGACAAATTGACTGTCCGCCTGATGCCTCTATCTTCTCCGCTAACATCCATATATTAATTTCGTCACTGTATTAAAATGTCATCCGATACTCTCTCTCAGTGCACTTGCGAGGCTACGGTGTCACACGGCCATAGCCGACCGTCCAAATTTTTGAAAGGCCTAGTGCATCGACCGCGTGTCAAATCACTGTCACCCACACGTCTCGAGAATGTCGGGAGTGCTCTCGATGCCTTCCACAAACCAGGATTAAACGGTCAAGCCTGTACAGTTTGTGCCAAATGTTCGCCTCGACCACACTCTTGGGACGTATCGACTCCGTGGAAGCGTCGAGGTCAAACGCCTGGCATGGACGACTACTTGACTTTGGCCCAATTGGAAGAGTGCCTAGATCGTCAAAATTTCTATATAGGCTGCTTCGAGATACCACAGCAAGTCACACAATACTCTTTCGACGAGACCGCGGAGGCCCCATTGATAACAAAACACTCTATCGACACCCGACCCACTCGAAAATACCAAGAAGTAACAGAGCCCAGACTACGACTATCGCCCTTAGCCAACCAATCCAACTCTGCCGTGATAGACGGCGTGACCCACCCCGCTTTTCGAGAGTCTGCTTTGCGGCCTATTCCATCCATTATCGTCGATAAGGAATTACCACCCATAGAGCCACGGTTCGAATCAGACCGATTTGCTGTACCTGTACCTAGTACAAACTGGACATATGGAAGATGAGCAGTAGCGATCAGATCAATCGAACTACCACGCAAGGTCTTTGAACAGCCACTATGTTGACTAATCAGCGAGGCCGGGTAGACACTGGGAAATGGCAAATCATGACCATTCCCGTCTTTGCGACTATCGACCGCTTAGGCATCCGAATAAGCTATCAAGGAGCCTCGCTAATCTGCGCTTGATTCCCTGACCGTCGCGCATGACAGGCGAGCCAAGCAATCACACTGCGCTTGGATAATTGAGGCACCTTCAAATCTCCGAGCACGTGGGGAGGCGCGAGCTATCATGCGAGGTTAAGAGCCTCAGAGGGGGGCGTAATGATATTGATGGGACCTACTGTACCTGTGTGTTGAGAGAGAGGTATTCGAGACGATTCCCCTAAAGCAATGCTTGGCTCATGGTCTTGCGTTTGCAGTACACAGGGGGACTATGTATATAAAAAATCAAATCAAGACCATTACTCTACAAGTACCCGCCAACTATCGTCTCCTATCGAAGATTTCCTCACAGAAGGCTTTCTTCTAATCTGGATTACATCGATGGTGGGGCGTGGTTTCCCTGTCTGGTAGATAAACTGTAAACCCAACCCCAACCATACACCTTCCACCTATCCACATTCAACCCACAATGTCCAACAACTTGCCACATGAGCTTTAGAAAATGTGCCATGATGGCAATCACGATCACGACAAGGCTACCTACCCTTATGACTACAGGGTCAAGAAGTACCTAAGCGCATGCAACGTCATGTTAGCTGGAAGCAAAACTCGGTCTCTTAGAGCCAACCGCCGTTAAGAGCTCGAAGGAGCATCTCTTCAGCTCGAATGCCACCAGACGCGACTATCCGGCTCATACAGATTTCGCATACGATAACTCGGCACGGCTCGCCGCATCTCATTTCCCTCGCACGATCATTTCTGAGCGTTGAGCAGACCAATGGCAAATGAGTGTCTCGACAAGGAGATGAAGCGCTATGCGCCAGGCGTCATGAGAGCAGAACCCTGTATACTTGCACTTCCGAAATTTCTGTTGCTACTTGCTACTGCAGTATTCTGTCCTCTGTCCTCTGTCCACGGAAGAGGCTCCCTCGCGTGAGGCAAAAGCTTGTTCTGCTAACCCCTTCCTGCAAGCATCTGCAGGTCATACAGGTAACGGCGATTTACAGATCGGAGATGCACCACATTCAATAGCACACCCGAGGCATCAACCTTGCTTCCTGACTTCCTTCTGATTTGACAAGGTTTTTCTACTATATCCACATGCGCATAGGATGCGAAAGGGGGATCATGCGTGTCACCGCCTTTTGTCGGATTGCTTCGCTTCAGTCATTTCACTTGCGCTCATTATAAGCTCCACGACAAACTGGCCTATTTTCCGGTCCACGCTTTCGCTTCACGGAATATTCGTTAACCAGCATCGTCGTTATCCATTATCTTTTCCTGCTTTTCCCTGGTCGGAGAAGGCCTCTATGGCGTTTACGTCCGCTTTCCATTCAGCCTTTAATGTAAACGGCAAGGATATTGTTTCATGCTACTCTCCACCGCCAGGGTGCAATGGGGCCCTCAAGATGGTTTGGTTGCAACGATACCTTGTACCAGCTCACTCTCGCCCTTCTCCTCGTTCCCTTGGCTATCCCAGACACCTTAGCTCTCTTGGTGGTCGGAGGCTCTAATTGCTCGTCCGCCTGCTTTAGTCCCCCAACTGTCTACAACACGAATGGAAGTGATCTTGCCTGTTATGATACCGATTACAATAGCACCTCCGCCGGCGTCGATTTTCAGGCATGTGTGTCATGCGAGATTCAAAGCCAGGCAATTCCCCTAACAGGAGAACAGAGTGATCTGGGATGGGCACTCTGTAAGCTAATCTCTTCATTTTCAAAGACGTCCCGATGAAGGACTGACCGTCTTGCTAAATGCTAGACAATATGAGATATGCCCTGGATTGGTGTCTGTTCGATTTTCCTCACGGTGACAATGAGACAGCTTCAGATCAATGTACCACAGCTTGCGGAAGGATATCGAATGCTCTCGAGATCAATCTACTTGATGCCGCAGCCTCGTCTACTTACGATTACTGTCAAGACCCAGAATTCCTTCCGAACGCTGAAAGCTGTGCGTCGTGTTACGAGAATGTCCCAAACCAACTCTATCTATCAAATTGTAAGCATTCTTCTCTCGCAAGCGAAGATCGTTGCCCTGATGGAACGTACTTAGTTCTCCACACCCTCGAGTATGCATGCCAAAATCAGCCGTCGCCCGTGCTCCCCTTCCCCGTAAAACCTTCTGACATCTTCACCTACCAACCCCCATCTAATTTCTCCGATCTCGGTGCCATCAGCACTTCTTCTCATGGTATCTCCCACGACGCCCGAGTCGCTATAGCGATCAGCGTTCCCGTTGCCGTATTTCTTATCTTTTCCTTGCTCCTCGTCTACTTCTATGTCCATAAGAATGCTCCCCCAGATCGTCCCCGCCACTGCAACCACCACACAAACCGCCAGCCCAACTACAGCGAAAAGCACGTATCCAAATCCACGTCAGCCTGGAGTAAAACCCCGCCACGGAACGGTGTCAACTCTCGGAATTGTTCATCTAATTCGGCCTCGCATCAAGTTCCCTATCCGGCTCCATTGAAACCAGCAAAAGTCGCCGTGCGAGCTCCTCTTCGCACTCGGAACTCCCCAATCCCGTTCTCAAGGAATTACTATCAACCAACGAACTATGGCCTCGAGCAACCATCCAAACCTCCACCGCCAGCGACCTACACTCCCGAAATGTTACCAGCAACAAGATACTCACCTCCACATCCGCATTCGACCTTTTTGGAACCTCACAAACCCCGACCTGGCCCTTCAAAAGCAGGTCTCGTCTCTTGGGAGCGCGTCGCTATCCAAAATGCCCAGATACGAGCTGAGCAAGGCCCGAGTCCCAGTCCGATCAGCCCCTTGACGCGAGTACAGGTTGTACCAATGCCAAGGAGTCCTAGTCTGCGAAGTTCTGGGTTGAGACGTGAAAGGTTTCCTGTGGTGCCTGCTTCTCAAAGTCCTGTGTCGAGGGAGGAAAGACATAGTGCGTTACGGAGTCCTGCGTCAACTGAGCAAAGGCATTCCGCCTTGACGAGTCCTATATCGAGAGAGGAAACGCACCCTGCATTAAGGAGCCCCAGCTTGAGCGAGGAGATGCATGCTGCGTTAAGAAGCCCCAGTTCAACGGAATACGGACAGGATACCCCTCACAGACGCGACAGCCCTTTTCCTCCAAGGAAAGAAAGCCAGGACAGCACTTTCAGACGCGTTAGCCCATTCCCGCTCAGACAAGGCAGCATCTCCAGGCAAAGCACACCTTTCCGCCAAGAACGCCTGGAGGCGCAGGAAATGGTAGACAGACAGGAACGGCAGCGGATGGGTGAGATACCGGAATGGGAGGGTCTGGGAAGAGAGGAGGGTCAGGAAAGTTGGTATGAGAAACAGAGGGCGAGAGCTGATACGCCGCAGCCTGATGATGGGAGGTCGGTCAGGGATACGAGGGGGAGTCGGGACGGCGTAATGAGGAGTGGGAGTGGGAAGAGTGTTGAGAGAGCGGCAAGGAAAGAGGTTAGATGGAGTAAGGATGTTGATTATGAAGGATGAAGTCGGACTTCGTCTCGTGTATTGATATGGTGTTTGGTATAGATGGATCATTGGATTATAGACTTAGATTCGTCCGTTTAGATTTATAGCGCTGCAGAGCGCATTACTGCCTTGAGACCGTGACAAAAACAGCCCCACGAAATTTGGCGCAAATCCTTGGAACAGAGCCGAGGGAGCAAGGGTCGTACTCTTGCTGAAAGAATGATCTACTAGAGAACATGCTTGTTAAAAGGGGGCATATATACGTTATCGTGACATCTACAAACATTGCTGATCCACCGATTGGCCATGTCTTTGGCTCAGTGTCCATCATTCGAGCTACCTTCCACGGTATCCAACTCTCCCATCCCATGGCTACACTATGCCTAACCCGACGTCGTTACCATTCACAGCTCCGTTGATTCCCAGGACACCGCCCTTACCGACGGTCTGTCCCCTCTCCCTCGCCCTCCTGCCTTCCATCAGACCCCTCAAACCTCGCTTCTGTAGGCCAACAACGCAGCTGATTCCCCCTGCCCATACTTCTTCTGCCCCAACCGCCACTCTCCTTCCATGGGTATTTCCTCCTACATCACTCTCACTTTCGCTCGCGGCACTGCTACTTATTTCGCTCCTACTGATCTCACTCCCAGTATCTTCGCTCTCGCTTTGATCATTCGATCGGGTTCTCGCCCGGTGGCTGCCTCGGAGTCGCGTTATGGTCAAGCCTCCTTGTGCAATTTCTTCATTCTCTGCTTCGCCCTCCTTGCTGAAGGCCGCGCCAGTGCCGCGGCCACCTCCTGCCGCCATGGCTGCCGCGTTGAAAACGGCGGCTGCATTGCGGCCATCGAGGATCTGGTGGAGGCGCTCAACTGTGGCTTCAAGAAGGCCTTCAACACGATAAGGTCGTGCTAGCTGTAGTAAGGAGCAGAGAATTTGAGGAGTGCACAAAGGATGATTCGGCCCAGGAAGGGTTGAGGTGTAAAGATAGTGGACAAGAGAACGGAGAGTGAGGAGAGTATGTGGCAGGTAGAGCTGCCGAGGCCGAGAACAGGGGGGGAGGGCTTCTGGTTTGGGTGGGTCCAAAGATCTATTGTTGGTGGATGAATTTGAATTGGCAGTGAGGCTAGAAGGCGCAGCGGAGGCTGCAGTTGTTACGCTAGGTGTTATGGTAACGGATGAGTTGCGAGAGGTGACCGAGGCTGGGTTGAGATTGCTTGGACGCAGAGTGCCACCGTCTGAGGAGGAGGAAGCGTCGTTTTGGGATGATGAGGATGTCGTGCCTGAACTTTCACGTAGGAGATGAACAAAAAACGGACCCCATCGGTGTGCAAGGAGGTAGGAGTTCACGGGTATACGCTCCTGTCCGATGGCAATCAGATCCATGTCAGCCAGGTCTCGAAGGTTCATGGCCATAAGGCCGAGGTCCACCGCAGCGCCGGGAAGTGGACGGCCAGCGGGTGCCACGTTCTTCAAGACGACGGATGGAGGGAGCACGGGGGCGCTGATGGATGGAAAATTGGATGTCGGCCATGCTCGCCGCGGGTTATCATAGAGGCCAAACGCTTCAAGCTCGACCATGCAAAGATGCGAGAAATTGATTCGACGGTGGTTGTAGTCCTCTACTAAGCTGCGTTTCCGATTACCTAGGATCACAAATGTATTCCGCCGTGGCCAAAGAACGCCTCTATTCCAGCTTCCTTGACTGAAGACGCCTCCACCAGCGTCGATGCGGCTCCATGTCAAGGTCTTCAGATCAAGAGCCCAAAGAGCATACTCTTGCTTGGACGAAGTTAGATACGTCCCACTAACGACGAAGTGATTATCCAGCACCCCGCCGTTTGGAAATCTCAGTCCTGGCGGGGAAAATTGTCCACTCATTGGCTTCTCAACAAGTGACCCGTCTGCCAGTCGAACTTGCAATTCCAGCTTGACGTCCAAAAAGTTGTAATTAGAGTATATCAACATCGATGAGTCCGACTCCGCTCTATCTGACTTCCTCGCAGCTCCATCTACCTCTACTCCTTGATCTAGACCTTTCCCAATTTTCGAGGCTGGTATGCTGGTGAGAGGAGCAACCACGCTTCGGTATGCACCACAACTTCTACCAAGAGAAGATGTCGCAGTCCATTTGAGACTTCGCAGGTTGAAGACACTAATTTGTTCAATATAAGTATTGGCACTATCTTGACCTCCTACAACGACCATCTCTGCTCCTCCTGTTCCGTCCAATGCCACACCTAAGCTACCTTGGTTCGGGGTCGCAGATGGTGGGTTGTGATGTATGGCAGAGAGAGGGGCGTTTGCGGAAGCGAAAGTGGCCGACGATGGAAGTACGGCAGCACAATGTGCGTATCGTCCTTGCGGTGTGTTTGCCGTGGCTATTGACGTCCACCTTCGTGTAGGAGCGTCAAATACGTGGATGTCTGACATGACGATCATCTCAGGTTGCAAATCTATGCCGTTGGCTTGCGCTTGAGAAGATACTGGATTTGCAGGGGACATGCCACCGTAACAGATGAGCTTCGTGTCGCCCAATGCACACATGCTATGGAAGTATCTTGGTGGCGGGATATCTCCGGAGGTCTCGACTTTGGTCCAATGCCGGCGTACAAGATCCAGTTCATATAGATCCGAGGTCAGCTGGGGATGCCGTCTCGAGAGCACACGTCCTCCAAACACATATAGCTTGTCGCCCAGTACCGTTGTTGTAGCACCAACTAACGCACGTGGCTCTTTTCCTGTACACTTATGTACATTGCAGACTAGACCAGATAAATTCGTCGTGCTGTTTGTTTGTGGTGGTGAGTGATTCACAGCAGGCGGGGGGGCTGTCGATTGGGGTGTTGCATCCGCGGCTTGCGGGGGTCTTAGCAGCGCAGAGTCCGCAGCCGGCTGTGCAACCTGTGGTTGTGCCATTTGGTCTTGATTTAAGCTGGACTCGCTGCTGCTATTCATATCTGCCAAATATGTACTCGAGGAGGGCTTGAACCGTCCAGCATCCATCTGATTTGGCGAAGGACCTGAGGCATTGGAGTCTATCGTACTCGTCCGGCTGCCACTGGTGGTGGGTCGTGACATGTCGGTGAAGAATTGTTCACATGAATGTGGTTTCTGAACCGAAGCTCGTGGAGTGTTATTGGCGCTGTTAGGAGGTGTAGGCGGGAAGAGACCTTGAGGCTCAGCAAAAGCGGGTATGACGATAGGGATATGGCGTGGTCTTTGGTATCTTTTTGTCACCAGTGGCTCCTCCTTTTGGAAGTCGTACGTAAGCCTAGGACCTGTACGCGTGATTGTTTGTGGATATGGTGTAATAGGCTCTTGTAAGGTCGGATTGTGTTTCAAGACGGAGCCAATGACATTGGGAGGGATGACAATGGGTACATGTCGGGGTCTGCGTTTGCTAAAGCCTGCTTCGGAGGGGAGAGCATGAGCAAGTGGGGTGTGTTCTACCGGAGGTGACGGTAAACCTGGGCGAGGATCTGGACCATTAAGCGGCGAGAATGGGATGAAGCGTTTAGCAATGGAGTGAAGCTGATTGTGTGCCGGCGTCTTGTCCACTGGACTTCCAAAAGGATCGTAATGGTTGAGTGTGAGTGCTACCTCGGGCCTAGGCGCCGAGTCAGCCTGCTGGGCCTGGCTGCCTGCTAACATGGTTGTAAGCTCTAAGCTCTCATCGAAAGATGAATCGAGAGAGACACATGCAGGATATATAAAGAGTGGGATGTATGGAGAGTGGGATGGGAGGAAACCTGGGGTACGAGTAATGCAGGTTTGACAGGGACGCAAGCGAGGTGTATATGCAGTAAATAGCGCTCACCCTTGGAAAGAAGAGACAGCCGGACCAGCCTCCTTGCTCTTGCCCTTGCCCTTGATCAGGACCGTTTAAGTGTTGTTGCCAAATGAGGCAAATTCGCTCCTTCCACAGAGGGTAATTTGACGCTCGGTGCTCTTGGATGTCTTGGTAAAGGAAAAGTTTCGGCAACGTGCTTGTTGTCTAAGACTGTTGCGCACCAAGCGGGATGCAGCTCTTGCAGCTCTTCCACCGCTTTTAGCAGCTATTAACTCAGTGGCGTAGTTTGGCGTAGTTCATGAATTGCTACTGAAAATGCAGGAGAGAAGGGGGAAGCCATCCTGACGGTGGCTGCGCATTCGCAAGTAAGGAAGAGAAAAGTAAGCTACCTTAGGTAGGATAAAGTAGGATAGGGCTGTAGTGTGTAAGGGCGGAGGCGGGCACATGGCAGTGGGTTACATGGCCATGATTAAAAACCGCTCACATTTTAAAAACACTTAGACGGAAGCTACTTAAGGTACTTTACCTTAATCATATAATCGTAACCGAGGCAAATACGACCAGTCAAATACCTTACTCGTATCTACCGAGCGGCAGCCAAGCCAATCCAAGCTACTACCATACTTCCCGGGTTTCCCTCCAGTAGTGACCAGTCACTTCCAGTTCAAATCACGGCATCAAATACCGCACGGGATGAAGGACTATCGTTCACGAAACCTGATTGAGGAATGTTTTCCGGCATGCTACCTAGCTATACAACGGATACGCCCGCTCCCAAATTAAGCATCGCCATGACAACTTTTCAAACGGCCGCGCTGGTCTGCTCCTTGGATAAGGGAGTGAACCTAAGGTACGGCTTCACAATCTTGAGATGAGGGTATTGTTCCTTCGCCTGCTCGGTTTTGACGCTTGGATGCACGATGACGTCGTCTCCTGCGCACAATTGAGTCAGTCGCCGAGATGCCGTGCTGCATCCTGGAATTGCTTACCTGGTACCCAATTTATTGGGGTGGTCACCTTGTTCTTGTCACCCGTCTGCAAAGAATCCACCACCCGCAACACCTCGGCAGTATTACGACCAGTCGAAGCTGGGTATGAAAGAATGAGGCGGATGGTCTTTTTAGGGTCGATGATGAAAACACTTCGAATGGTGAAGGCAATGCCCTTCTGGTCCACATTGGTGATATCCTGGTGGTCCAGCATGTCATACGCATATGCCACCTTCCGCTCCTTATCACCAATGATTGGGAACCTCAGCTTGCTACCGGAAATCTCGTCAATGTCCTTGATCCATCCTCCGTGTGAGTCGACGGTGTTCGCGGACAGGCCGATTAACTTCACACCGCGCTTGGTGAACTCAGGCTCGAGTTTAGCGAAGGCGCCCAACTCCGTGGTGCAGACTGGTGTGTAGTCCTCCGGATGCGAGAATAGAACGACCCACTTGTCGCCAATGAACCTGGCCTTGGGTCAGAGAATTTCTACAGCGGCTAGGGCAGAGGATCTCACTCATGGAAGTCGATGGGTCCGTTTGTGGTCTCTGCGTGAAAGTTCGGTGCTATCGAGCCAAGGCGCAGACTGGATCATAAATCAGCAAGGCGTCTACAAAGCTTGAGTGTTGGAAACGGCATACGGCGCGGGACGGTCTTCACCTGAAGAAGCCATTGTCTGTGTGCGTGTGCAAGGTGAGCTGTAAAAAGTGGTCTCTTCCTGAACTGAATAGAGTTGAATGGTGCGACTGAGCTGAAGAAAGAATTGATTTGAAAGGAAGAGAAAGAAAAGTGTGTCTTCTTCCAATAATGGTCAATTTATTGAGCCAGGATGACCAAACCACTATCACGCAATTGCAGCCCCGCGCTACTGCCACATATCGCAAAAAACGTCATTTCCGGTGGCAAAGCCCCGTACCCACCACATGAGTAGGTACTAGGTAGTCTCTACGAGTTGCCAAGCCTTGGAGGATGGTGAGAAACCATTTTCAATGAAGCCTCAAAACATGTCAGCTTGCGTTTCACAATGAAACTGTGTACTGCACATGTGTCATTCGCTGCGAGCTACGCGATGATACTAGTACTCTACGTTTAGCTCTCCGGGAATAAAGAAAAAGGTATGTACTGTACTTTAAATTGGGTAAAGCCGAACCGGCCCACTTTTCAGTCTGGCAAGCAGTATTTTTTTCTTCTACTTCTTTCTTTCTTTCTCGCTCTCATTGTTTATTCAGTATTAGTTTCTTTCCCAACATCACGTCGCATTACTGAATACTCTATGGTTCATGAGAGGCATCCCATTGCATTTTAATCGGGATCTGTGGTGATAAATTGACCCCACCATGGCCACACCAGAGATGAAAATTCCATCTGAGCCATTGGAGATCAGTCCAAAGAGCGAGGACTCGACAGTGGGTGTCAAAGATGTATATAAAGCATTTCAAGGACAGGAATCGTCCATCTCTTCGCCTCAAATTGGAGACGTCCCCATCATCTACCGCTATCTAACCTTTGAGACTGAACTACCCTCACCAACAAGCCTGGGACCAGCTCAGAATGGTTCGGCTGTACCGGAGCAGCCAGATTTAAGGAATTACGTTTCTCCATTCACCTGGTCCCCTTCCCGCAAGACCTTCACCACGTGGCTCTCGTGCGCGGTTACCGTTGTAACTGCTTACACTGCCGGCTCATATAGCCCACCTTCTCAGCAGATGTCAGAATATTGGGGCGTCAGTCAAATAGCCATTTATGTGGGCATTACCACCTTCACCACTGGATTTGCAGTCGCGCCCATGGTCTTAGCTCCCTTCTCTGAGCTCAATGGCCGGAAGCCTGTTTTCATCGCTACTGGGATCCTCTTTGTTATCTGCCAACTCTGCTGTGCTGTTACTCGTTCCTACCCAGGCATGCTTCTTGCTCGATTCTTTGCTGGTGTTGGTGGGGTACGTACATTTCGGAGCTGGTCCTTCCTCTTTGGTACTGGGACTGGGTCATAAAAAATGTTTCGGGGGCAAGAAACCCTTTCGCTCCAGGAAATTGGCTTGTAACTTCATTTCCTGCCTTGATTAAGCAATGCTGACTCGAAATGTGGGTAGAGCACTTTCTCGACGATGGTGGGTGGTGTAGTCAGCGACATTTATCACACAGAAGGTATTGCGCAGTCAAATGAACTCAACCTTAGGCTACATCTGACATTGATCTAGACAGGAACACGCCTATGGCGCTGTTTTCAGGAGCCGCATTGTTTGGCACGGGCTTGGGTCCTCTGTGTTCTGGATTCATTGCTCAGCATCTATCATGGCGGTGGGTCTTTTATGTACAGGTCATAGACTGTGGTCTATTGATTCTGGCCGTGACGATCTTTTTCAAAGAGACTCGCGGCAGTGTGCTTTTGAGCAAAAGGGCGAAACTACTGAATACATGGTATGAGGCCAGGGAAAAGGTCGGCCTTGTGGGCTTCGAGATGATCCTTGACGGTGGAGGTAAGAAGCAAAGCCAGAGGATTAGGTGGAAAGTCAAGTCAGATGAAGAACGACAAAACTTGGCCAAGATGATTGGGATCTCTATTTATAGACCATTTCGTAGGCTGTACCCCTTTTAATGACCAAAGACACAGTGCTGAAGACCTGCAGATCTACTCTTGACTGAGGTGCGTACAATTCGGAGACGATCCTCCCCAATCGGTATTGAAGTCGCGTCGCAAGGCATGTTTCGGGAGCAAGAGGACCTTTTACTCCCAAGACCTGTCTCGCAACTTGGTTACCTACTCGTATAAGCAATGCTGACTCCGAAAAGCCTGTGGTCTTTTTCTTTTCACTATGGGTTGCGTTCAGCTGGGCCGTACTATACCTGACCTTTTCGGCATTACCGCTCGTGTTCACCAAGAATCACAATTTCGACACTCAGGAGAATGGCGCTGTCTTTGCTGGTAAGCAGGATTTCTGTTCTTGAGCCACTTACCTCTAATAAAGACAGCTATGTGCGTTGGCTCGATATTATCGACTATCCTCAGCATCTACCAGGAAAAGGTCGCCAGACACTACGGCAAATTGTCATCAACGCCGGAAGGACGGCTCTATTTCGCTTGCATCGAGAGTGCCCTTCTCCCAATCGGGTTATTCTGGTTCGGATGGACGTCTTTCCCTTCGGTCCCTTGGATCGTTCCCACCATCGCTGTTACCTGTGCCACAATGGGGATCTTCTCTATTTATCTTGCCGTCTTTAATTACCTTGCGGACACCTATCATCGCTACGCAAGCTCGGCTTTAGCAGCGCAGTCATTCTGTCGGAACATGCTCGGAGGGATCTTTCCCTTGGTGACGACGGCGATGTTCAATCATATGTCATTTGCTGGGGCTTCGAGCTTCCTTGGTGGCGTGGGAGCATTGCTTACTGTCGTGCCTTGGGTTCTGGTCTTCTATGGACCTAAGATCCGTGCTAGGAGCAAGTTTGCCAGTGTAGGTTATGAGTTTCCTGATCCACAAGGAGGAATCGTCTGACAATTGCTCAGGAGATCATGGATTGATCGACAGGAGATAATTCTCTAGCTTTGCAAAACTCCTTCGTCACGATGCATCTGGAATTGACAAGCTAGAATGGATTAGGAAGTTGTATCCAACTATCGTATCAAACTTCCGCTTCCTCCCGTCATGAACAAACCCCTCCGCGGGGCAGTCGTTGTTTGATTCTTTTCGCACAGCCTGACATCCACTCCTCTCCTTTACCATCATCATACCTGAAAGATCGTTCCACCCTTTAGCACATCATGACTTCTGATCTGTTTATTGTTCTCAAAGCCCCCAATGGAAAGGAATACAAGCAGCCCATCGGCCTCTTCATAAACAATGAATTTGTCAAATCAAGGTCCGGAGAGAAGATTGCAAGCATTAATCCAACGTGAGTCCTTTCCAATGCAATGCTATAGGATAATTCCCCTTCTGACATCTCGGAAGTGACGAAACCGAGATAGCGTCCGTTTACGCTGCCTCGGCCGACGATGTAGACCTCGCCGTCTCCGCAGCCCGCAAAGCCTTTAAAGATAGCTCATGGCGAGATTTGCCTCCCACAGATCGCGGCGGTCTCATGTTCAAGCTCGCCTCCCTCATCGAGGAGCACGCTGAAACACTCGCCACTATTGAAACTTGGGATAATGGCAAACCGTATAGCGTCGCCCTGAATGAAGATGTTGGAGAAGTCGCAAACACTTTTCGATATTACGGTGGCTACGCCGACAAAGTGCACGGCCAGGTCATTAATACCGGTCCAGATAAATTTGCATACACGTTGCGCGAGCCGCTTGGGGTTTGCGGGCAAATTATTCCCTGGAATTATCCACTGGCTATGGCTGCATGGAAGCTTGGACCGGCGCTGGCGTGTGGGAATACTGTTGTCATAAAGGCAGCCGAGCAGACGCCGTTGAGTATACTGTACTTTGCGCAGCTCATCAAGGAGGCAGGATTCCCGCCTGGTGTGGTCAACATCCTCAATGGACACGGCAAGGAAGCAGGTGCGGCGATTGCAAGCCATCTCGACATTGATAAGATTGCCTTCACTGGAAGTACAGCTACAGGCCGGCAGATTATGAAAATGGCCAGCATCAACCTCAAGAACATAACACTCGAGACTGGCGGAAAGAGCCCTCTGATTGTCTTCGCCGACGCGGATCTAGATCAAGCCGTCAAATGGAGCCATGCTGGCATAATGTCGAATATGGGGCAAATTTGTACGGCCACCTCTCGAGTCCTCGTGGAGGAAAGCATCTACGATGAGTTCGTCAAGCTTTTTAAAGAACAGGTTAAAGAAGTCAGTAAAGTCGGCGACCGTACGTATTTTCCGAGTCCATATCCCCTTTCGGATTCAATCCCGAGTCTTGAGAGACTGTCTTGGAAGGGTTCACTCTCTAGACATGTTACAAGGCTCGAGATGACCCCTCAAACAGGCAATACTGACTTCGAACTTTTTATCCAGCATTTAGCGATGATACCTTTCAAGGTCCACAAGTCACAAAAGCCCAGTTCGAGAAAGTACTCGGTTATATCGAGTCCGGGAAGTCTGAAGGAGCGACATTAGTGACTGGAGGTGAAGCTCACAAAGATGCTAATGGCAAAGGCTTCTTCATCGCCCCTACAGTCTTCACACACGTAACCGACAACATGAAGATTTATCGTGAAGAAATATTCGGACCTTTTGTCGTCATCTCAAGCTTCAAAACGGAAGAAGAGGCAATCAACCGTGCGAATGATACCACATACGGGCTTGGCAGCGCCGTTTTCACGGAGAATCTGACCAAGGCGCATAGAGTAGCGAGGAGGATCGAGGCGGGTATGGTTTGGGTCAATAGTAGCAATGATTCGGACTTTAGGATCCCGTTCGGAGGAGTGAAGCAGAGCGGGATTGGAAGAGAATTGGGAGAGGAAGGGCTGAGGGCTTATACGAATGCAAAAGCTGTGCATGTCAATATGGGGTCGCGGCTATGAGTAGGGTTATTTTCGGTTCTAGCAGCAAGATGCACGAGCAGAAGGGCTGATTAAGGCATCGGTGTTATCATGTTGGAAGTCGGCCTCGAAGCCAAATCTTGACTGAAATGACAACGCCAACAGGACGTTTCACGTTCTCGATGTCTTGTCTCGAGCACCAGAGTACGACTTGTTGTCTTGTTCGCAGGATTTGATGCTTTCGTAGAGCCACGGATGCTAGCATGTTGCCCGAGTCTTCCCGTCTTATCGCTTGATTGGAATATTCGCCACAATCACTGAGCAAGAAAGCGTGCAACTGTTCCTGTACTCGCCCAGACATGCAAGACTGTTCGACGCTCTGCACAGCTCCTGTGGACTCCCGTGTATCATGGTTCTTGTTTGATACCATCGGCTTTCAATTGTCGTGAAGTAATCCCTTGCATGGAGCCTCGTTCCAAGAGAAGCGCCCTTGAAATTGGCAGGAGCCCACAAGCCACTAGAATTCAGGCACTTGGCCGCCTTCCTCTTGATCGTCCTGATTGAAGCGGGCCAAAGTAGTCAAACATAGATCGTCAACATGGCCGCTGGGTGTCGAGGGTCCAAGGACGCCTTCTTGCCGTCTCGAGGCCTTATTCTAATAACATCGACAGTTTGGGCCTAGCAGCAGACGTGTGCATCATCCGATGACATGACCGGAGCGATGCTCCGATAAGCAAGTATGTTGTCGCGAGAGCATGCAAGTGATATTGTGTTTCGGAAATTGCTCGCGTGGAGATGGTACGCTAGTCAGGTACTAGTATTCGTAATTTTGGTCTTTTATCGCATTAATCTTAGCGGAAACCATGACCGCCGACGATATCCGTCCGGAGCAACTTTTCAACCTCTCCGTCTTGAAGTCATAGATCCTTAAGCCAGGATACTTGAAACGGGTCGTGTCGCTTGGAATATGGTCTGACGTTGGATCGCGAACATCTGAATTGTTTCGGTGGGTACTACATTTGGGGACATGTATATCCGTAGGAACGCGGCCTGAAGGGAGCCTCTGCTGATGATTGGAAGGTATTCCACTGCAGGGACCCAACGACATTCAGAGTTTTAGTCTGTGAGCCTCTTTTGGGTAGAAAACTCTAGACTCTGCGTTGCGGATTCCTGCGCAAGATCGTTATCTCTTCCCCGGAGCCTACAGATCAAGCGTTGTGGAGCATCGGTATGTCTCTGGTGCAAAAAGGATACCGTGCGGAGAAACTCTAGTGCTTGAGCCCACTCTGCCCTCGAAGCTACAACGACTAAAGCGCAGCAGAGCCCTCGACCTTTTACAATGACTCCATCCACGAATCAAGCCCCAGATGCCAACATCTCCACTTTGGACTCTCTCAAATACTGGAACTCGATATCTACGACTGTCGACGGGATGCTCGGTGGCTACCCGGAAATATCACGAACAGATCTCAAAGGATCTGCCAATTTTCTCGCCAAGCTACGCCGTGAGCAAACTTCCCGGTCTGCGGACGGCCCACTCCAAAGAGGCGTTGATTGCGGCGCTGGAATTGGCAGAATCACTGCTGGTTTCCTGAGCACCGTTTGTGAAGTTGTCGATGTCGTTGAACCGGTGGAGAAGTTCGCCCGGGAAGTCAAAGGCCAGAAGATGATTGGCAGCGGTTCCCTAGGTAGTGTCTACGTGGCTGGGCTGGAAGATTGGGTGCCTGAAGCGCAGTATGATCTCATTTGGAACCAATGGTGCCTAGGACATCTGACAGATAAGCAGCTGGTGGCTTATCTTGAAAGATGCAAGAATGCCGTGACAATAGATGGATGGATCATTGTCAAAGAGAACATGAGCACGAACGTTGACGGAGAAGACTTCTTTGACCAACAGGACAGCAGTGTTACGCGGACGGATCAGAAATTCAAACAGCTATTCAAGGAAGCAGATATGAGACTTATCAGGACGGAAGTCCAGAGAGGGTTTCCGAAGGGGCTGTACCCTGTTAGGTTTTATGCTCTCAAACGCTGAATAGATTGAAAGTGTGGGATGTCACTGGCTGGAAATAGCGACGGAACTGGAGTGCGCAAGGTACAAGCTTTGACCATGGATGATGTGTGTTATGAGAACCCCAACGAGCATGTGAGACAAAGACTTCTATGCCGCTCGGTGATTCTCAGTCTTGAAGTCGTCCTTTCGCCTCCAAAGCCGCTACTTAGACAGTCATCTGCGGCTGGTGTGCAGCCGACATAGCTGCAACATCCTCGGCATCGACCAGGCCCATGATGAAGTCCCTGTGGAGATTTAAGGGTCAGCTTTTCTCTTTGTATCAGAACTATGGGCCGCAATTTGGCGGAAATGCCCTCGGGTCTGCTCCCGCGACCTCAGTCCGGACGTCAATTAGGAGATACGTACCACTCTTTCTTGGCCACCTTCGAAACGCTCAGGCGAGATTGCTTGAGCACTTGCATGTTCTCCAAAACACCACCATTCTTTGCGTACTTCTGGAGCTCCTTGAGCTTGATCATCCCCGGAAATTTCTGGACAAATTTGACATGTACGAGACACCACTTCGGTTTTTCCCGGTCTGATTTCTCGTCGAAGTAGGGATGCTTGGGGTCGAACGCGGTTTCTGAACCAAGATCAGCCAGTTGAAAGGACCATTTACAGGGAAAGGACCGTCTCACCGTCAACTGAGTGCTCCTGGACAATCTCCATTGTACCTACGATGCCTGGTACTTTGCAGTTGGAATGATAGAAGAATGCCATATCTCCCTTCATCATAAGCCTCATGTTGTTGCGTGCTGCCAGGCCGATCAGTCACTCACGCGGTACTCAACTGACCATGATTACTCACCGACGGGATTGCGGACACCTGCAAATATGGTATCAGCACTTGTTGCCCAACTTCTCATTTCAATACCAATACATACCGTCCCATCCTTCGGGCTCGCTTGCAGCTTTGAGATCGTCGATGGAGAACTTGACGTCCTTGCCCTTTTCGATACGTGACTCGGGTTCGGCTTTCATAAGGAAGTAAGCTGGGCCTTCGTTGTTAGCCTCAGCTTCCTCCTCAGCTTCAGCCTTCACGGCAGGCTTCTCTCTGAGTGGAACGTCGATGAGAAGGTTGGAGGTCCTTCCGGGTACGGCGGCCTCTTCCTCAACAGTGGTTGTTTTGGCTGGTCTTCCTCGCTTTCGACCCTCAATTGCTTTGACCTTTGTTGCAGTCTTTGTTGCGGATTTATTTGCTGTTTCGTTGGCTGAACCCTTGATTGTACTTTTAGCTGGTTTGACGGGTGTAGACTTCCCACTGATCGAGCTTCTTGTTGAACGCGGAGCTGCAGCTACAGCAAGTGAGGTCCTGCTTGGCCTCGATGACGACGCGGTGGGTTCTACGACTTTTTTCTGTCTCTTCGTTGCAGCGGTACTCGTGGCATCAGTCGCCGTATTTACTTTGCGCTTAGCTGGAGCCATGATTTCAACTGTGTTAGATGGTATAGTTAGCAAGATTGTGACAGTGAGGTTTGATTCAGATCAAATTCACAAATGCGACTTCCGCGCGTATGGCGCTAACGGATAGGCTAGCTGCTTTGGGCCCTTTCCGTTCTTCTTTCACCTACTTACCTTGCCCTTGCTCGTCTGATATTGCTTGAAGTTGGTTCAACTGCTCACACTGTGTCTAATAATGAGCCTCCTAGATATAGAACTTCTTGGAGCTGGTAAAGGTCGGGTCAGGATGTGAAACGGCAAAAGTCGATGGGGCTTTTCCTTTCTCTCAAGAGTTTCAGTCGCTTCCTCCACTGTCCATACGCCAAGGATCTGGCATTATACGGTCTTTCATACCAATATTTCCTACTCGTGTGCCGTGACCCTCTCTTCTCATGCGTCCTCAAATACCTATATGAAACCATCGCGCTACCCCTCTCCAGACAGCGTTTCCTCTCGCCACATTCGTCTGCGAGGACGTCACTCTGATCACACTTCGACTTTCTGACCGAACTGATGCATAAGACAAACACCTGGTTCTTGTCGTCCAATCACGCCGCGGTGGACCTGCTAGGATAGCTACACCATGCTTGGCCGCTAGGCTGAAGGCCATAGAGGAGGCGTGGTAGACAACATGTGCTGTATGCTGGTGCTTTCAGCTTACCCATCAGAAAGCATCTGATGGAGGTTAGGAATTGATATAGTATTCAAAGATGTGGAAGTGGCCATCGCCCGTCCTAGAAACAGACTGGGCCGGTGACGACTTTGGAAAGAGGAAGGACAGGGTGGGACGGTAAGCTGCTGGTGCGAAACACTTCAGAGGCGAGCTCTTTGATACTGGATCAAATGACTGCTGGCATAATCAACATGTTACAGTGAGTGAATCAATGTGTATGAGCTACAGCCAACCATATTTATAGCAACGATCTACACCTCAATATAAATAGCCTTCAGTAACACTGCCCTTCCCCATGTATCCGCCAGTACTCCCGGCTGAATCGCTCCCAATCTCGCAACCAATTCCTCGAACGCTTCTCCTGCAACCTCTTTCCCTCCTGGACCAGCACTAACGGCGCCGTCTGCCTCGCCATACAATCATCCCAATATCGTCCATGCATCCCACTCCCTACACCAGCGGCGCGCACAAGCGTCCCACTGCCCGCCTCGCCGGCAAAGCCTTGAACGTGACTTGATCCCAACCAGCATACTCGCGTCCAAACTCTGAACGGCACAATCCGGGATTGACACGGTTCACAGTAACAGGCGGATGGTTCCGCAAGGTGCCACTCAGCCAATCCACGCACGACGGACGCTTCGAGAAGTTGGCTGACGCTGCATCGATTCTTCCGATTCGCTGCAGCAGTCCGCTCTGCAAAGTCATTGAAGGAGGTGCGTTGCACTGCGCACAATGACCAGATGAGGAGCGGTGCTGCAGCGTTGAGCCCTCTGTTCGTGTTTCGGCGGGAGCAAATCAAGCGAGCGGAAAAGTGCTAATGACATTCGTGTTGACAGTCAACTCCAATCCTTCGACCGGGCACAAAGTCTCGGATCCAACGCCCTCATTCAGGACAATGGGATCAATGCGATGAAGCTGGGTACAGGCTTGGGAGGCGAAAGCATCGACGCTTGCGTATGACAAGAGGCCGAGGGACAAGACGAGGATTTGGGCAGCAGCTGGTTGAGGATTGGATGGAGACATTGGCCTCGGCACGTTTGGGAAGGTCGTGGACGGCGAGGATGACGTTTGAGGCGTCGAGGCGAGCGCAATGGCGAGCGGCTTCGAGGCCGAGACCTGTGTTGGCCCCGGTGCCGATGACGGTTGCCCGTGATACCGATTAAGAAGAGCGGTAGCGATGATGCTGCGCGCCTTTCCAGCGGTGAGACGCAAGGAGTAGCTTACCAGTACACGATGCTGAGGGATATGGTACGCCGAAAGAAGACTTGACGTTTCGAAAGGCAAAATCTTTGCAGATGGATTTCATGCAATCAGGAATGATGGAAAGCTAGCCAAAATCGTGCAGCGACTCATGTATGCGGTCTGAAAGATAGAACGAAAGCAGGGCAAATCTAAAATAGATATGAAGGAACACCGATCCTTAGAGCACGCACATCCTGGACGTCGCATCTCGCAACCATAGTGGAGTGTGTGATGACGAGAAGAGTTACTGTACTGAGTTACGAGTAGGCAAGTCGAATTGACTGATTCCCATGTTTGAGTTCAGAGATTCTTTTCGGCATTCGGCGTTCTAGTGGCGACGTCATCGTGTACATGTTTTCCTCGACCCGGCGAGCGCGGTCTCTTAATGCTTTTCATTTCCCATCACATCCTCGACACAAGGGTTGAAAAAAGCCCATAGAAGATATTCGCTTACAGAGACATGGCTGAGATGCAACGATGGACGGTGACCGAGGTGTGTGGCATGAATGGACAAGATTCCCGCATCCCACGGGCTAAACCTTGCTTAGCCCTATATCAAAATGAGTTGTGGGTTGGGCGAAGCACCATACTACGAAAGCAGCCGGCATACCCTCCGGTTTGTAGACATTGTCAAGGAGAAATTACACATAGTCGATCTCAACAAAGGTCCATCGTCGTTGGAATCATTTGATCTGGGTACTCCTGTTAGGTCAGCTTGACTGCTACTGAAGCGTAGTTTTACCTCTCTAACGTTACGATAGCACAACGGCGGACATCGAAGGCTCTGATGATGAAATCATTGTCGGTGCCAAGCATGGATACGCCATCATGAACAGAAACACGAAGAAGCTTGAGTACATCAAGAAGGTCTGGGAGGAGCGTGATGGACTGGGAAAGGACGAGAGGTACGCCAGTGTCCTACAAGAGATCGGTCTGCTTGGGATGTTGCTGATCAAATGAATTCCAGAATGCGCTTCAATGATGGTGTCGTTGACCACGAGGGAAGATATTGGGCCAGTACAATGAATGACCCCAAAGTGAAGGCACCTCCAACAGACGAAGGAGTACTGTTTCGTCTGGATCCGGACATGACCCTCCATCGAATGATCGAAAAAGTGTCAATCCCCAACGGCATATGCTTCAGTCCCGATGCAAAGATTATGTACTTCATTGACTCACCTACGAGTAACGTGTTTAAGTTCGAGTACGACAGAAAGACGGGTGATATCTCCAATCGCGAGGTGTTCTACCATGTCGAAGGAGACGCTGTGCCTGATGGCATGACTATCGATGTAAATGGGTGCCTGTGGATCGCGATCTGCGGCGGTGGCAAGGTTCTGAAGGTGTCACCAGAGGCAAAGGTCGTGGGGGAAATTTTGCTACCTTACGCGAGAATGATTACGTGCCCGGCCTTTGCTGAGGAGGACTTGTTCATCACGTCCGCAGAAGAAGAGGAACCTGACAAATATCCGGATTCGGTCAAGTATGGAGGCAGCTTATTCAAAGTTCACGTGGGGGTAAATGGCCTCGGAGTGCACAACTTCAAACGACGTTGAAGGAATATAGACCCCCACTCAGCGACTGTTGTTTTATTTGGCCAGTGTTGATATCACTAACGGTTTTCTGTGGGTCGCAGCATATTGATTAGGCTGTTCGCTCCTGCAGAACAACTTGACCGCCTTTCCATCCCTGAACTCGTGTCTTGATCGAGAACCTGAAGAGATTTCCCAACGTGTCTTCGTATTGTGCATGCCAATGATAACCGCGCCTCTGCCCAGACATCAGAAGCAGAGCCCTAGTGGCGTCGCAGGGTCCAATGTTCGCGAAGGCAGACCAAAGGATCTTCAGCCCTAGTGGATCATTGTTCCAGGGCGACGGGTTGACGCAGCCTTGGCCTGTTGGTCACACTTTCACACAAAACAAGGCTTCTCTGCGTGTGATGTTTAAAACAGGCTGACGATCCGAAGGGGAAGTATTCTCGCACTGAACAGACCCAGGCGAGATTAAAAGCGGTAAGTTGGGCTATTTTGACAAGGTGTTTCCAACAGCTAGGAAGCTTGCAGAGCATTCAATTCTCCTCAAAGGGAAAATTGTGGCTGAATCGAATTCAGTATCTGAAGAGATGATATGTTGGATGATAATGATAATGATAATGCAGGAAGGAAGCAGATAATGTGCGGGTGCCCGATATGTGGGTGACCTTTTCATAAAAAGCATATGCAAAGGATTATTATAGTATTATTATTATGTGCCAACTATTATTATGGATTATGATTGTGAAAGTGAAAAGTGAAAGGTGAAAGTGAAAGTGAAAGTGAAAGTGGAATTAAGTTATTTGGGTCGGGGGGAGAAAATGTCAAACATGCAGGCTTGGGCAGCCCAGCCGCTGATGCCTGCAAGCTTCAAAGGTTACCCGGAAAGCCATGTGCGCTCACGGGATGTTTTTACGCTTTCAGTTCTCCCGCCCACAAAAAGTGGGTTTCAAAGTTCAGACGACAGAATCCTGCCTAGACGACCGGAAAGGAAAGGTAACATTTGATTGACCTCGCTTGCACCTCTTTCAAAATATACATCTTGCCTACTGTCATTATTTATTGCGCAAGCAGCTGAAACAGAAGTCTCTCCCCTTCAAAAGGGGAAGCAAAAGATCGTGTCATATTAATCACCCTTTCAATCTTCACACCTCGCACTCCCCTGTCCTTACGATCTGACATGACGATGAAGCTCGATTGGCGCGCTAAATCCGTACACATGGGTCTATCTCGGTCAATCTCTAGCATGGTTGGGCTGGAGAGCAATCGAACCTTGAGCAAGTGCTATTGTCAGTGTGACTGAAAGAAGCCGACTTTCGACCCCAAAGAAGCTGGATCGAAGCATCAGATCTGCCCTAATATGACCCTTGGGCCTTGCCTAATTTCGGAATGAGACCCGATACTCCCAAAACTGTAGGCTTGCTTTTAGGGTCGCTTGGGGGCAGACAAGGGTCGCAGCTAGATTTGAATAGGCATACTCATTAGTACTCCACGAGGCTGCTGTTGGGCTCTTGCAGCTGTCAAGCTTTCATCGCGCACGTACTGTCCAAAAGCTTGAGACGAAAATAGTCATCTCAGCGGGTTTAATTCTGCGAAGGCTAAAGTAAGTGTCCATCTAAAAGCAATAGCAATGGTCAAGGACAGGAAGTGATGAGCTGCAATTGCCACTGCAACGACGGTCCTATCGACCGCTGAATGTACTCGTGAGGCTGAACGGCCTCTTCTGTACCTGTACCTCGGATACAGTAGAGTGAAAGCGACCTGACAGGCAGAAATGAGTGCCAATACAATTAACAACATGGATGACTTGTCGATCCATAATTATGATCAAGTCGAGTAATCTCTTACTTACTTATCGACATCATGCAAGAATCATGGTACACCGTGGCCCCTCAAGCTGACGCTCCCACTTGTCCTGCAGGGTTATCACATCGGAGTACCGAGCCCAAGGTACCGATGCTAGGTACCGCTACTGCTGCTGCTACTGCTGTTAAACGCGAAGCAGCTAGTAATCTCAAGATCTACAGCACTTCTGCATACCACAAAAACGTGGCCTCGCAGGCCTGCAGAATAGACTTGCCTAGCGGATAGGGGAACTGGTTCCGGCAAAGCCTATTTATCTAAGAGCCGAACTTGTCCTCCCTGCCTTAGGCCTACCCTGCATCCCATTCCTTCAAGCCTTCAAGCCACTAGAAGCCACAGCAATCCTTTGGTGTGGCCCCGCTGTGGCCCTTAGCTCAACGGCCCACACCACGGGGTGAAGTACCCAGTACCCCGTACCCAATAACCAGTACCCATTCACCCCCATGTCACCTTTGCCCACGCCACGTCATTCATTCATGCCCTTTCTCCCTCGACCTTTTCTCATGGCGCTTCTATCGTCGGAGACACGACACCATGTTCATGCCTCCCGTTCGAATCATTCGCTTAGCATTGATGACGGTAGTAGTAGAGACGGTCTTGTTCGCCAATATACGAATATGAGGCGCGGATTTCTGTAACAGATGTGAATCATTAATTCGTGCTTTAACGCCTTACCCCTGATCTCTCTGGAATCGGTTGGTGAGATGCAAATGAGTGGCTAGCGTGAGCCGCCTGTGTGGGTGGTGGAATTCAAATGCGCCATACGTCAAATAGTCAGCAACGGAGCCGTGGTGGTCAAGCTACTCTGACTGTTTTTCCGGTACTTCCAAACCGAGTGCATATTTCCCTCCGTTTTCCGGAGAAGGGTTTGATTTGATCGAGATTGGAGGGTGATAAGTGACAATGATAATAATAATAATAATAATAATAATCATGAGGGAGCCACTGAGTTCAAGTTCCGTCGCCCGTCCGACCTGGATCCTTTTCGCACATGGCTTCCAATCTACTTTAGAGTCCTCCCCCCCCCGATGGCCCTAAGCAAGGTCTAACATCTTCTAAGCTTCTAAGGACATGTTCCCGTGCTCCCCGTGCCCGCCGCCCGACCCAATGGAACCAAAAAAAACCACCCCCGGTAGTAGTGTCTCGACGCTCCAAGAATGAGTTGGCTGGGATTGTTTAGTTTCATGTCCCTGGATCTCACAGGGCCAAGGTGGTAAGGGTAAGGGTAAGGGTGAAAGGGTGACACGCAGTTTACGAGCTATGATGACACCTCATAGCTCACCGCTTCCTGCATGCTGCTTGCAACCCAAGCTAAATACTTGAACGGTCGCCCCATATTCCTTCTTTCAACCTGACATCTCGAACGACTCACTACAATTACCTTTGCTACGCTGCCCAAACCTCCCTGCTACATCACGCGCCGTCCATATACCATCAGTCCGCTCACTGTCAATCTTAACTCCACCTGGCGCTTATCTACTTTCATCATCTCTTAATTTGTACCTCGTCTCCACTGCATTACCCAATCCAGCCGAGTCCTCCCTATTTATTTATATTCCGGGACATCATTCGTCCCTCTAGCCGCCAACGTGGAGGTCCTACCTTTTCACGTCCCCACCTCATCTTCTCGGGGAATACCTTTGTCGATTCCCGAGATCGAGCAGAATTGTCCTGACATTGTTGCGAGGTGGTACCATAGTCAGTATAGACATCATCTACCTTGCAGAGATACCAACAATCATTCCAAAGACAACCTCCCAATTCAATGCCACGGGCGTTCAGAGAACCGCCGATTCCTGGAGGAGGTACACATGTCGCAGCGGCCTGCTTCGTCGCGTCCTTCGTCCAGCTCTCCGCATGACAGAACCAAACGTCTTCCTCCCCTGGGATCCAGAACTCTACCGCCCATCCAGAATACAACCGCCCCCGGAGTATCAAAAAATGGTGCTCCGAACATTTCCGCCACGCAAAATTGTTCCGCACAACCGACACCACCGCCATCCTCCACGCCTCCAGACCAGCGACCGTCGCGTCCCATCGGTGTCCAAAACTTGCTTAATCCTGCAACAAGTGGAGAAACGACCAAGATCCAGAGCCGACGCCGAAATGCCGAGCATGTGGATTCTTCTCCGAGAGCAAGTCCTCTTACCGCAATGCCTCGCGCGTCAACTCCATCTTTGCCTCCGACTTC
This sequence comes from Letharia lupina, assembly GCF_014066315.1. Lineage (NCBI taxonomy): Eukaryota > Fungi > Ascomycota > Lecanoromycetes > Lecanorales > Parmeliaceae > Letharia > Letharia lupina. Next base: position 820,119 of record NW_023502974.1, read on the forward strand.
CATGACCAATCGGTCTCCAGTCAGCATGACATTACCCAGTATTACGCCGCCTTTGGTCAGCGTGCATCCTCTGCCTTTGGGTCGGGCGATGACTCCCCATCTGTCGCCATCAAGCTACGGCCCTGGCTCTGTCACCATAAACAATCCGAGCGGGACGATGGATGTGAAACAGTCACCCTTCGTCCTGCCTCGAGATCATAACGGTGCAGGAGGACGAGGAAGTCTTCCGGACCTTGCCACTGCCACCTCTTTGCCTGGCGACCCTTACGGTGCTCCTTTGCCGCCTGCAAGATCCCCTCCTGGTCGTAGAGGTAGCCAAGACTCCACCCGCTACTCTCATATGCAGAATCTGCTGGAGAGAAAAGGTGGCATGGCAACGGGACCTCAATCGGTAGCCTCTCAAGGTGACAGCCCCAGCACTCAATATTCGTCCTACAGCCAAGTCAGTCACACGCCTCCTCCTGCTCCACCTCCATCTACCGGTCAACCGCAGTCGTTCTTCACTGCACCATTTACCGCGCCGGGTCCGGCCTCGTCGATGGCGCAGATGGGATTTGACGCGGCATCGGGCAGCACGGCGGGCGGGAGTACATATCAAATGATGACTCTCGACACCGAACAAGGTCCCATTCAGGTACCTGTTGACGTGCAAGCTGCGTCGAAAGTCGCTGACGAGAAACGCAAGCGCAATGCCACGGCCTCCCACCGGTTCCGTCAACGTCGGAAGGAAAAGGAGCGCGAGAATTCTCAAAACATTGCGAAGCTGGAAGACCAAATCCGACAGATGGAGGAAGAAAGAGAACATTATAGGAGGGAAAGGGATTACTTCCGTGAAGTAGCAGTTCGCCAACCGGGTCAAACACATGTCCTGGCTCGACCGCTGTCGCCAAGGCAGAGGCGACATTCCTCAATCGGTGGATCCATGGGGTATCCTAATGTGCAGTTTGAAGGACCGGAGACTGGAAACCGCACCGGAGGCCGAAATACTAGGCGAAGAACAAGTGCCTACGTCCCTCCTACTGGACCCTCTCCACAGTCTGCTGAGCCAGCACGGCCCATGCCTCAGTACGAGCAGCGGATGGCAAGCAAACCCACCGAGCATATCCAGGGAGGCGACCACGCCCGCCTCTCCCTTCAAACCGGTCCTTTCGACCCATCTACAACACGGTGATAGATATGAGGGGAAAACAGGACCCTAAAAGCGGTGTATATATATTGCTTCCTACTCACCTTGAAAACATGACTCATTGAGCGCTTTAGCGAGTAACTCTACTTTGAATTTGTCTATATATTTCCGCGCAAAAGATACCCCCATGACCTGGTCAGCATTGTCAGCGTTCTGAGCGTGTAGCGTCGTTGTTTCTCCAACCCCCCTTCATGGTTAGGTGCGGGGAATTGGGTTAGACTACAGTCCTGTCTTGGTGGGCGGTTTTCTGGCAGCCAAATCACACCCGGGGGTCCTTGTCCTTGTCCTTGGTGTTGGTCAACATTTAGATTGCATTGAGGATATATGTCTCCACAGAGCTACACGGGAGGGGGAATTAGGATGGGATCTGTATTTAATGGGATCGTGTGCACATAGACTCTACTACACCATCGCTGGGCGAGTGGATACACATGGTAATGGAGGAAATATACGAAGACAGAAAAAGAGAGAAGTGGAAAGGACTCGCACTTGTTCTCACAATCACGAACACTGTAACCGCATGCAGTAAGGCCGCTCTCTTCCTGAGGTGTCATGTCCGAGACAAGGCAAGAACCAGGGCAACAGCATGGCAAGATAGCGTCGCAAAGATATCCAGAAGCGGGATGGGAAAAAAGGAAAGATAGAAAGTTGGCAGCACGAATTGAGATTTGAGAAGATGGGCAATTGGCAGTGGAGGAAAGAAGAAGATACACGTGCCTAAGGAGGCTAAGCTTACTCGTATGTCGTGCATGTACTTAGCATAAGGTAAGGTAAAGTAAAGTAAGCTAAGGTATAATTAGTAAGTAGCGGTGAATCCCATCTCGCTTCCTGCCTTCCCACAGGAGTAAAGTAGCTACGGTAGTTAATAATAATCCCGACACACCGGATCCGTGCTTACAACCGATGCTTTTTTTCTCTTGCTGCAAGCTGCAACCTGCACGCACGGATCCCACTGCACCTCCATCATCATCATCATCATCATCATCATCATCATCGTCGTCGTCGTCATCACCATCATCGTCATCACCATCTCGGTATCCCATGCAACCCTGCCCGAAGGAAGAGAATTAAAAGCGCAATAGGTAGATGATAGTATAATTCACAAACATTGGCCTATAAATCGCTATGTCTTCTGTCATTGCTCAAAATGATTTACATGCTTTCTAGAAATGATGCCAACTCATCAAAAACATGCCTTAATCATACGAGTGTCAAGCGATTGTTATCAGTATCATTCATTACATTATTGTTATTTCTTTCTTCTTCTTCCTCTTCTCCCTCTTCTTCCATTGGCCGCAACCTACGCACGTTTCTCTTCTCACCGCCTCGAGAGGAGTGCTGAAGTCTTATCGACAATGGGCAAAAGATCAAAGATAAAGAAAGTGACCGCATATCTTTTCAGCATCTTTTTCCATACCATAGCGCCGAATGGAGGAGGTCGTCGCGCGTCCCACGGCCCACCACGCCGGGTCGGGTTGCAATTCGATCGAGATCGAGACCCCGGGCGAGATTGATTGAGAGAAAAAAAATTTAAAATTTAAAGGCCGTGTCATGCAGCAGCACAGCCATCTTCATGCGAGTCAGGTTCGTCCACTCAAACACCCTCATGCGACCCTTCCCTCGGCACTCCCGAGTCCCGACTAACAAAACAACCCCCCCCCTTTTTTTTTCCCTTCCCTCCCCCACCACCAAATGATCTTCCAACCGAAGCCGCAGCAGCAGGCATGCATGCATGCATGCAGGTGGGCGGGTCTTTGCTGCAAGCCTGCAACTGGCTGGGATTTTGCTGCACGCATGGCGCAATCTGGGCACATGCATCTGCATCTGCATAGGGGGGGGGGGGAAGGAAGGAAGTGGGCTGCCGACGTGCAGGATTGGTTTTTTTCTTCTTTTTTTTCTCGGGGTCCCTGCGGGGCGTATGTACATTGATCACCGGTACCGAGTGACCACAATCACACAATAATGCGAAAGGGTACATCAATCGTTCGGAATGCACGTTTCCAGGATTCCATCGCTGCACGGCTCGGGTGGGGGCGAGATGGCGACTGGATTCCTTCGCCTCTTGGAGTTGGGTCCTCCATTCCCCCCCCCCCCCTTCGGCTTCGGGGCAGGCCTTTCGGGCATGGGAGGTACCTTGTGGACAGTGGACCTGGTGTGGGTTATTTTTGCGGCCGTGGGGGTTTTTATGGCAACCCGTGGGGGTTTTTTCGGGGTGGGGGGGGCGTAGAAAAGTAGTCGTCGGGTAACGGATCACGATATGACCCGGTCTTCTGTTTAATTACCGGAGATGGAGAAATAGGAAAGGAAAGGGAAAAGGCTCGTGCGCCGGCCTGTGATGGAGGCGGATGAATTCTCCGAACTTCCTTCCATGATGAAACTTGTTCCCCTGCGACAGAGGAGGGAGATTCGAAACCAGACTTTCCTGCGCCGAGCTAGTTCGATAGACTCGGAGAGAAAGAAGGGATTTTAAATATCCAACACCTTTGTCCGTTAAGCGAGCTGATCGATCATCTCCGTCCGTCGCATCACTATTAGGTACTCCGTTTCATTTCGAGAGAAGAAAACAAAAAACCCCCAATGGCAAACACACTACCGTAACCATAGTACCCAAACTCCATCCATCAATCACCCTTCCCTTCCTTCTCGCCTGGCGACCCCCGCTTCTGGCAAGCGGCGGCGGGAATCCTCGAATCCTTCTCTAAACTATCATCATCATCATAGTAGTAGCAGCAGCAGTAGCAGTAGCAGCAGCAGCAGCAGTAGCAGCAGCAGCAGCAATCCCCAACCCCCCAACCCCCAAGCCATGTCCAAAAAGAAATCTCCCAAACCCCGACAGCCAGCCCAACGCGCACGCCAAGGGAAAAAAAAGCCCCACGGCTGCGCGCGCATCATTCCGACCAAGACACTATTCCCCCCCGGAGCTGAAAAAAAAAGGAAAAAAAAGGAAAAAAAAGAAAGAACTAGGGGGACGTGCGTGCGTCAGGGCTTGCCTGAGCTAAGGTAAGCGTCCTTTTGCGCTTGACGTGAAAGAAGAAGAAGAAGAAGAAGAAGCAGAAGAAGAAGAAGGGTTTCCCTTGTTCGCATGGGGGCAGGGACGAATTCTCCGGAATGGGGGTGGATGTGACGGGGCGTGGGGGTGATGGGATGGGATGGTTCGGGGCCCAAAAATAAAAATGGACGAAAAAATGAGAAAAAATGAGAAAACGACAACCCCGGACTACCTACCTACCACCTTACCACTGCTGGTGTTGGAAAGGGGGGGGAAAAAATAAAAATAAAAATAAAAAGATAAAAAAGTGGGCGGACGGTCCTGATGGTTGGGAGACAATCCGAAAAAGGGCCCCCTGTACCCTGTCGTTCGTGCTCGAGCTTTTTGATCATAATTGGGGACGAGACTCGTTCGGGGTGCAAACGACTGGTGTGAGTATGCGGAACATTTGTGCGTGTGTGTGACTGGGGGAGCTAATGCCCGCGAAAGACCGATGCAGGTCGTGTCACGTGGGTACGTGACGTGGGAGACGCGGTCTGTGGGTTATGTTCGGTGTGTAAGATACAAGAAATCATGTAAGATACAAAGAGATCAGGCAAGAAGAGATCGAGGGTACTAAAGAAAAAGAACGCCTCTATATGCGCAAGCATTAATCAAAGTCGTGATCGTGGCATGGAGTTTTCCTTGCGCTTCGGCAAGTGGACAGGACGTCTTCTTTCCAATGCTACTATCTTCAGTCGTTCCCGCATGCCAATCGTCGCAACTTTCCCTCTCATCTCAACCTTCTCATACATACTAGTCGTACAGGTTGGCCTTGTTATAAGGCCGTCACCAATATCGCCGTTGCGACAATAGCGGCAAAGCTGTAGGAAACCCCTTCTCGTGTTGCGGCGCTCTTCTTCGCGGGGGCGAGCTTGTAGGCGGGCTCGTAACCTGCCGGGTTCGTACTGTTGACCGTGCCATCCCAGCAGAAGTCTGCGAAGCACTGAGTGCAAACCTGTGGCATCGCCGTCTGTGTTCTTTCCAAGCTTCTTTGCAAAATCGCGCATCCTACACACACAGGCCACGTGGAGTTCACTGTTCCATTGCCCATAGTAGCCACATTGTAGCCATTTTCTACGATAAGATCGCGCTGGCTGGTATTGTAGCTCGGGTCAAAGGTCGAGACATTGCTTTGATAGATGTAGGGGGAATTAGGTATGTAGATGACCAGAGGTGTGGGAGATGAGGTATTTGACGAGTTGCAACCGAAGAACGTAGGTCGCGTGTTCAGACCTAGGTTGACGAAAGTATTTTGGTCGGGAACTGCAGGGAATGATGTGCCATTTGCAAGATTCCCCGCATCAGCAGAAGTACCGTTCAAGCTGCGCTCGTAGGTTGCCACGAGGGATGTGCCATTCGGCCAATAGTTGTTCGTGTCAGCTGATGAATCCACAGCGAAAATTACGTCCACATGGCGGAATGGCTGGATAAGCGGGTGGAGAGGGATGTTTTCGAGGTCTTCGCCTCCATCGACGAGACTGAGGGCTGGCTCCTGATAAACTCGAGAGGTCTTTGTGTTGTAGCCATAAAAGGGATTTGGCTGATATTGTGCAATGTCGTTGTCAGACTTGCTGAAACGGCTCAAGATGTCGCTCACGAAGCTTTTGCCAAGTTGCGGTATTGATGTTTGGTTCACGTCCAGGATGAATTGATTGAAGAGTGAGGACGAAGTTCCCATTACGTAACCGGCATTGTCGAAACCCCGAACACATTGTTCATTTTTGGCCAGAATACCACCTGAGAAATTGGATCCCAGGAACTCCAGAGGAACAAAGCCATAAGTAGTGGGATCCCAGGTTCCAAACTCGAAGGGGTTGAATTCGTAGATTGTCGTATTTCCTGAGATCAAGGTCTCTCCTGGAGCACGGCCATCCGTAACCAAGATGGGCATGGGAGAGTCGGCATTGGCAAAGCTTTCCTGCAATTGAATTGACGACCACGTATAGCTTGCGCCGCCGTCACTCGCATTCACAAGTTGAAAAGATAAAGCTGTCAATGATTCCAAAGTCAGCACTTCCTATTCATAATAGGGTTTCAAGTCTTCGGAGACGTCTTATAGTATGAACCTCCGAGGCATGTTTCGAGGCTCAACATCTGGGCCAAAAGAGGCGATGAGGACTCTGAATAAACGTACCGCGCCCCCAATAATCTGTCACCGAGGTATTGAACCCAGCGTCCCCTTTTCCGCTCACTTCGTGTTCGATATCAGTGTAATATTCCGCGGAGTCTAGTACCCTGGATTACAATTTCACAGTCAGTATTGCTAATTTGAGGGGATACATTGAGTTGAAACATATGTCGAGTACAAAGCCTCTCGAGACATATATCAAGACTCATTGATTGATCCCAAAGAGGAGATTAGGACTTGGAATATACGTACTGAATGCTGCCGCTAGCCGGACCCTCGAAAATCGAATTACCAAATTGCCAGACAGGGCTAGCATTGTTATCGAGAAGGCCTGTGATTGTCGTGAAGTTGTTGACGTAAATACTGCCCACAAGCCATCCACCTCCTGATAGACCAGCCAGGTACGTCGCAGACTGCAATAATCCTCCAAGATGTCCAGCAGCAGTTGAATTGATCTCTCGGCTGTCGAAGGCCTGAACGGCACCTCCACCATTCAAGCAAGCTCTGTATCCGCCTCCGCTGACAGCAATAGCGATGTTGGGCAGGGCTGAGGCATTGTTGGCATATTTGGTGATGTATGACTCGGCGTCGAAGCCAGATATGTTCAGTCTTCCTAGTAAGTCCCGCATGGGATCCATTGTGTTGTTCCTTCTCATCTCCAGCCATGATGTTTCATTGTCGGATAGAGCAGATGCGCTACGAATGGTGGGTCGGGTCGAAGGACAGGTGGTATTTTGAGGGGTGTAGCCATCCGGAGCGTTTGGGAAGGCTCGAATTTCCAACTCTGGTGTAGCGACATTGGACTCGACCTTTGGCGAATCAGCTCTTGGAAGGAGAAAAGATGCTGGGTAATGGATTAGCGACGTTCTTCCCTTCTGGATCTTCTGGAATGTTTACCATGGCCAGATGCAGCTAAGGCGAACAAGAGCGCACAAGCGCGTGATGTAGCGCCCATCCTTGTCTATGTTCCCGACTTTGATGAACTGAGAAAATAGCTCCCACTTTTACACCTTCATGAGGGGAACAAGAAATGAGAACGAGAGCGATAATTGATTTGGTTTTATCAAGGTTGGGGCGCACAGATTAGTGCAAGAGAGTGCTTCGGAAGCGAAAGGACCGGAGAAGTGTCGGTGAAGTGTTAAAAAGAAAGATTGGATTACTGAGACACCGCCAGCAGCCGGGCCCGTCAGGAGTACCACTGGAGCACTGTTTTAAAGTCATTAATTAATAGAAACGTGACTGCGCCATGTTGCCAAGTTTTTCCAAGGCAATTCTGATACATTACCTCAGCCGATATAAACGTCATTGACGCGTTTGAGGCTCAGCGGCTTTCCCTGCAGATCTCCCGATCTTCACTTCGCACACTTCACAGCCTCGACATCCACGTAAAGACTTCCTCCGCTGTGCTCATTCCGTATACATTACGCGGGATCTGTTCAAGGGCAGCACAGCAACAGAGAAGCAAGAGAGACACCAAGCTGGGTTAAAGATTCTTTGCTCTCACCAACACTACATACAAGAGCACCAGAGATATCGAATGGAATCGATTGCTCACGTGCCGATCCTTCCTCAGACATGGAATCAGACAGGGGGACCTCTTCGGTGCTTCCTTTGCTTCCACCCGCGAAACGCAATGTTCTCACTTCCTGAAAATATATCCGTGAGATCTGAAACAGTTTTAGACTTGGATGGCAACGATTATGGGTATCATACCCTAATCCGACGAAACAACTATCAAACTTGAAGCAGTTTCAAGCATGGTCGATGATTTGAAATAGTATCATACCCCGATTTAACGCAAGCACAAGAAAGCTACCGCCCTAGGCTGCCAGAAATTTAGATAGCCGTCCTGCTAGCTCGAAGTTGCGTTGTCCTAGACGTGGTGTCGACATATTCCGCTTGGAGGCAGATATGTTGCCTATCGAGTTTGCTTCCATTCTTTCTCTAGCAATTGAATTTTTGCCGGCGTGTATAGGTATGAAACCCACGAGGGATCCGTAACACTCTCTGCGGATTTGGCAATACGTCGGGACTCTTGCGCCCATAGAGTAGTGGTTTCGTCATGCGACTCTGATAGGAAGAAGGCAGTCCGAGTCTCGCATGATTCACAGTTGACTTCGGCACCATGCACACTTCGTGATCCGCGAGAAGCACATCGAACACACTTGTCCGAGGACCAGGGGTCCTCCAATCGAGAGCGGCCGGACTGAAAGGCATCAAGCGCATCGGGATCTCCAAATCTCTGATGAGAACGCATGTTCACGCCAAGTGCTCTCAGGGCCTTTGAACCGAAGCGGTATGAAATGCGGATCCTTGGGGCATGGCGAGGACAGGGTAGAAGATGGATAATGAGGTTCCTTCCGTTGGTGGAGAATTTACATTTGGACATCCACACTTTGCCACAGACTTCTTCGTTCTGCAGCCCTGCTTCTGGACCTCTTTGGAATGTGCGCGATCCCATGTTATGTGAGGACATATCCATAATGCTCCCTCAAGCCCCATACAGAGGTGCTGGTGAGGCCTTTGTTGAAGAGCCGTGGAAGAGAATCGAGAGATGCTGTGAGTTGTCTTGCATCCATCGCCTACAGCTTTTGACGCGGACAATCGCCCATCTCGTTCCAGCATGCAAAGGAAAGCTAGCCTCTCCAACACTACCTTTCTTTCGTCCTTGACTCCTTCGGGTCTTTCAAGAAGCTTTTAATTTCGATCAGGTAGTCTAGGTCCTCCACCCTAGCTTCAACTTTGTGTCGGAAACTCCTGTATGCATAACTCAAGGACAGCCCGCTGCTCAGCGAGAGGTACTGCGTCATCTCCAAGATGAGCCCCCGCGGAAGGGCTTCGAATTGGGACGGAGGAGTCGGGCTTTTCGGTTTTGAGCGTTTGCTTACACAATCGATAGGGTACCGTACAATGTAAGGAGCGAGCTTTTCACGCTAGTATTGGAAACTCTTGCAGACCCTGACTCTATGAAACCTTGAGGTGTACCGGAGATATCCTCGTCTTTTACTGTAGAGAAGAGGGCATGCCACCGTGAGACCCAGCTGGACCTTCTGCCCAGAAGGGTAAACATTGAATGATCCATTTTGCTTCGGAGACAGCTAGACAGCCAAGTATCGATATGGATGAGAATGAGAGATTAGAAAGAGTTGTGACAGGACCTGAGTTTTAATGCAGTCTTTTGTGATGACAAGTGAATTTCAGACTTGGTGGGCTGCATGTGAGCTACTCGACTCAACTGGACTCAGTGCCCCTTGGCGCAACCCAACAGGTGCAGGGGGTACAGAAGCCTGACGCAAAAACAGAATTACATCAAGCACATCTAAACATGACCCGTAGTGATTGCTATTGACCATTACCATGATGAATGCCTAAGAGAATGGCCCCTTATCTGCCCAATGCGAGCACCTGCTACCTACTGTCCCTGAGCAACACGCCCACACTGGCCAAACCTAAGCATCCTTCTTCGCCTTCATTCTCGTCAACGTCATGATACTATCCATCACATCCTTGAACGTCTGCTTGTTCTCCTCCGTCGGGTTAGTAGGAGCCTCGGCGCCCTCGACTTCCTCTCCGTTGTCCCACTGGACCTCGAACGTCGACAGGATGATGCGGGTGTCGAAGCCGTAGACGTCCACGTCGGGGTTTGTAGGCAAGCCTTCCAAGGGGCGGACTACGGCGAGGAGCTCGTTGACGTCGTCGCTGGCGCCGCGTTAGCGACTGTACGATTGCGTATGTATTTTCGTCCTGCATCTAAACGGTTTTCGAGCTGACTTGCTTGGGGTGCCCCTTCCGGGCTCTTTACCCGGACACCAGGTAGGCACTCCCGGGGGGAACGCATCGAAAGCTCGTCCGTTTTTCCAAATCAAAAAAGGATTAGAGCAGAGACGGCACGGGGTCTCCGTTGAATGCTTGGCTTGACAGTACGTACTGTGGGATATCGCCCGTCTTCACATGGATATTCTGGTTGTTCTTCCCAGTGTGGTCTGTGACCTTGATGTTTGCTGAACGGTTGGGTTCTCCAATGATTTCGATTTTCTTGGTTGGTGTCTGGCCTGTACGGTCATGTCAGTATTGCGAATAGACTACATATGGTTGGTTGAGGCAAGGCGGACTGAAACTCTGTGTCAAGCGAATTGAGAACTCGCCCGATGGCGGTGGTGCCATTGCTCGAGGCATTTTAGTCTCAGCTGATGTGTTTGAATGAAAGAAGGATGCGTTGGTAGTTTTTGTGCAAGTTAATCAATGGTGTGATTGATGGTTGTTAAGTTGCTGTTCTGAATATATAGAGTGGATGGGTTTGTGGGAATTCCATTTGTGACATCATCGGGTGAATGAGGTAACCAAAATTTGTCTCAGGGTCAATTTAGCCTCAATTTACTACGAAGGCTCCACAGGAGACGGTTCCTCCAACACCACTTCAGCGCTATCAACGGTACAGGACAATATCTTCTGTCGAACGGAATCCGTCTAACAACCTTCTAAAACATGGCTTCCCATTAGAGACATGACTCGTCCGTTACACGAAATTAGCAAATGGAAGACCAGTATTCTCCTTGATAAATTCCATAGCCTCAATTACCTGGAGGCATTAGCAACCTGCTACCTGTACCTTGAAGGGGCTCCTTATCATACCTTCTCATCCTCGTATCTTCGTCCGACTAGTTGCAATGATACTGGGGCACCTTTGTACTTCTCAGGCCCAGACTTCCACAGCTGGTGGTTGTACTCGTCCTTCTCGTTCATTGGCCTGTAGTCCTGATCTACCACGTCCATTGTTGGGTCTACTTTTGTCACTGGAAAGATTAGCGCTGGATAGTCGAGCAAGTTCCATTGGGCCGTATAGCCCCAATATCTTGCACAGTCCAGTGGAGGAGCCACCCCTGGGCCTACGGGGCAGAGGATCACATCAACGACGCCTTCGAGCTCACCGGTCTCGCTGGTTCCAGTCGCGGTGTCGTTCCAAACTTTCGCGTATTCTGTCTTGTAAGTTTCTCTCTCCGTAGTCCAGTGCCAAATCTCCTCAACGGTGAGCCTCTTCACCCATGGGTTGTCCTTCAGGATGAACTTGGATAACGGTCGCCACGGCTCGCCCGACGCTTCGATGGCAGCAGTCTCTTGTTGACCTCCATCACAGAAATACAGACTGGAAATGATGCTCCAAGCTTCGTCATGCTTATATGGCTTCCATTCAACAATCTCGACCGAGGGCACATTTTTGAGCTTGTCCACCACTTCTTGCAATGCCCGTAGGACAGGTGGATGCGGCTTGACAACGCCATCGTGCCATATGACTCCAACCTTGAGTTTCTTCCCAGAAGGTTTATCAAGGTAGCTTTCTTGGTCTCTCCAAGGGAGTGGGACCAATGATGGCTCGTTCAGCCAGGGTTTTCCACTGATTACTGTCTTCATGAACAGCTTCACTCCTTCAAGTGAAGTACTCAGGGGTCCAAGGACCGCAATAATCTGCTCCTGGCCAAGCATTGTGGCGGACCATCCGCTTACCGGTATCCTGTAGCTTGATGGTCGCAATCCGTATACTCCACAATTTGCCGAAGGACTTCTGATGCTGCCTCCGATGTCTGTCCCGAGACCTAGACAACTCCCTCGCAATGCAAGCAGGGCTCCTTCGCCCCCTGAACTACCACCAGGAGTCAGCTGACTATTAAAAGGGTTCACAGTCACTCCATAGAGGTTGCTAGACGTCTCGAGGTGCATCAAGGTCTGAGGCTGGGTCGTGCGAGCGTAGAACACACAGCCGGCGTTGTTTAAGATCTTCAAGACAAGCGCATCATCCTCCCCTTTTCGATCCCACCAGCTAACGAATCCTGCGTTCAATCCCAAATCTTTCATTCCAATATGCTCTTTGACGCTGATTGGCAGACCATGTAAAGGGCCAATTGGCTTTCCATGCTTAGAGAGGTATTCGTCAAGAAACTTGGCTCGGGCCATCGCTTGCTCTGGGAGGAGCTCGGTGATACAATTAGCTAGAGCTTGCGCAAGGCCAGCCCGTCGCAGGAATGCATTTGTCACGGTAGTGCTCGTGTATTTCCCTGAAGCAAGAGAGGCGACAAGATCCTCAGGTGCTGTCTGAGTAATGACAGTTTCTTCAGTTGAAAGCAAGTACTTTGGGACATCTGTACGATCAAGAGGTAACTGATCAGGGTCTGGAACCTCAGGGATTGGCGGCTCGACGCGTCGAATGCTATCATCTCGGTGGTTTTGTGCTACCTTTGCAACCTCTTGCCAGGTTGGCTTGCTCATGGTGGCTGTCGAGTCTTCCATTCTGTCGATTCTGTCGAGGAGCGAAGCCGACTGACAGTGTCAGTTGAAGGCCAGAATCCCATCGTGAAGCGATAATCACGGGCGATTCTTGCTCAAGCTGCAGCTACTTTATCCGTCCAAGCCTCTGATAAGAGCCTTGCGACCTAACAGAAATTTAGCGTATGCATAATTCCTTTCGATTCTTGGCATTGAAGATCTGACGCCCCCCTCTCCAAATCCAGGTATCAGCTTTACAATTGAAAATCGGATTACAAAAGCATCTACATACAACTATTTTCTTTTCACTGGGATTTTAACGCTGTTAGAATTCAATGTTTTCATAAGAGAAAGGCGAAACTATTAGAGGTATATCTACTCGTGGCACGCACGCGAGAGATGAGCTAAACTAATGGCGGGACAACGCTTCAACGCCCTACGGAAACTGGAAACCGAGAACTCTGGTTGCATTTTGCTGCATAATCAGCTTCTTTGATACACGTATCATATTGTCAATTGAAGCCTTCGACCCATCTGTCTCAGATTCTCGCCTTTTGCATCGGGAGTTCGCTATCGTTCGCGTATGGAATCCCATTCTTCTGGTCTCACATTCGTGCCGTTTCTTACCCCGCTGCCTCGGTGACGTCTTTCCCCTAGATAAAGTAAATACAACATCCAGAAGGTCTTCTTCATTGGTGTATCTTGTATCATTTCGCTGTCAATCACAAAACCCTATCGTGCAGACTTCCTCTTGTTTCCTTTTTCCAGTTACTTCAAACGTCTGCTGGCTTCTTACGGTCAATCGTCCTTGACAGCAGCGATTTGTCTTCTGCAAACCCTTTGGAAATCGGGCTGATGCAGCATCAACTGGAGAGCCTCAACATCATCTGTCCTGAGTATGACTGCTGTTGCACGCCGATTACCTTGTGCGTTAAGGCTTGTCAAAGTACACGTTCCTCCAATCTCACGACCTTTGTCGACAAGCCACGCATTTGGAAAAACTTCCACATTAGAAGATCCACCACGCGGCAATGAGCCCAAGACACCCGGCCGTGAGCCTCCAGCTCCTCCACCACAAGAAGGAGAGAATATGCAAAAGAATACGGCCTCAGCAAGCTTCCTAGGCACGACCAAACGACTACCCGAGTTTAATCTTACAGATAAAGTCGTTCTCGTGTCAGGGGCTGCACGTGGCCTTGGTCTCACCCAAGCAGAGGCATTGCTCGAAGCTGGTGCTACAGTCTACGCGCTTGATCGGCTTCCAGAACCTTCCCCGGACTTCTACCGCGTGCAGAAAAGAGCAGCAGAGGAATTGGGAACAACTTTCTATTACCGGCAAATTGATGTCCGAGATGTCGACGGCTTGAACAAAATCGTTGCGAGCATAGGCGACAAGCATGGACGGATGGATGGGCTGATTGCGGCAGCAGGGATTCAGCAAGAGACAACAGCTTTGGAGTATACAGCCAAGGACGCAAATATGATGTTTGAGATCAATATCACCGGCGTATTTATGACAGCGCAAGCTGTAGCGAAACAGATGATAAGATTTGGCAACGGAGGTAGTATCGCCATGATTGCATCTATGAGTGCGCACGTTGCCAATCGAGTATGTCGTTCTTCCCGGAGCCATCGCTCTGATGCGCCAGGCTGAATTATCCAGGGTCTCATCTGTCCAGCCTATAACGCATCAAAAGCCGGTAAAAGAGTTCTCTGCTCCTAAGACATGTCTCGCGAGTTAAATTCCTCCGGAAAGAGTAAAGCTGACTCCGAAACCATCAAGGTGTGCTCCAGCTAGCCAAGAACTTGGCTTCAGAGTGGGGCCAGTATGGCATTCGAGTCAACACCATCTCTCCTGGTTACATCGTCACCGCGATGGTCGAAGAGCTTTTCCGCCTCTACCCCGAGCGGCGAACTGAGTGGCCAGCGCAGAATATGCTCGGCAAGCTGAGCAAACCAGAAGACTTCAGAGGCGCCGCTGTGTTTCTCCTCAGCCCGGCAAGCTCATATATGACAGGCGCCGACATGAGGATAGATGGCGGGCACGCAAGCTGGTAACCCTCGGAGCTCGTTGGTGGAGCAGACCACCGCATAAAGGGCGAATGCTAAAACGCCTCATCCATATATTCCAGCGTCATCTTTGTCAACTTTCCCGATTCTCACGTCTCCAACGACACCCCTCGGTCCCAGTCTCCCCACCACACCATTTGCCAGCCCCAACCTCTTCTCAATCTCTTCTCCACCCATCCCCCTTTCATCTCTTAGTACAAGTAGCTGCCGTATCGTAGAAACATCCAGGAAGCTTTTCCCTCCATGGCCCCTCCCCGTCTTCGCAAATTCGACCTCCGCCTGCTGCTGTAGACGCTCTCGCGCGGTCAATACCATCAGGGCAGGATTCTTGCTAGGGTCGGGGAAGATTTGTGGATGTGACTGGTTTGGGGAGCTTCTAGGGCCTTGAGATGGGGGAGATGGTGAGGGACTGAAGGTTGATGAGTTCGAGAGAGTTGAGCTGGGCTGGACTGGGCCGAGAGAACGGAGGGATCGTGCAAAGTCTGGGTCAGAGGCATCGAGGTTGATGGCTAATGGGCGGTGTCAGTTTCGCTTCAAGTAGAGAATTGAGAAAGGAGAGCCTACATTCATCACGTGTGTTGCTGGCCTGTGATCGAGGATGTACAGTTGGACCTGGAGCTGTAGGTTGGCCTGCTGGAGGAGGGGGTGCGGAGGGGGCGTTGGACGTTGGCGGAGGTGAGACGCGCTGGGGATATTGACGTCTAGCTGCGCCGGCAGCTGTTTTGGCTGCTTTTGAAGTAGACGATCCCATTGAAGATGGCACTGATGATCAAAGGCAGTTGAAATGAGAAGGATTTATAGCTTGGAGGGAAACTTTAGACTGGTCGAGTTGCGGCATGAGGTCAGCAACTCCGCAGGCGGCTTGGCGCGGGTTCCTTCAACTCCTTCCAGGCTTTGAGCGACCTTCTTCGATCCATCTGCATCAGGTATTTGCATGCGCAATTCGCTCTCGAAGGCTTTCTTGTCAAATCGTCTGAGAGCCAATTACTGTTACAGTGGGCGTCCAAACTACAAGCATTTGACTACTTCGCTGCGCAAAGACTACCAAATCGAGCCAGGCAGTACACGTCCAGGAGGATCAATTGACCCGTTTCAAACCTCTCATCTTTGTCTTAGTTGCGGGGAGGAGCTAAAGGATCGTGTTGGATGAATCCTACCCGTTCAACAAGAGCGCTTTTATTCTCATACACGTAGTAGTGTTTTACCGCTATATTCCTGAGATGAAACGTAAAGCGGTACAGACCTGAGGCAGCTCAGCCTCGTCCCCAATGCTCTCTTACCTATATTCCCTCTCATTCTCTGCGTCCTGGTCAGAACCCTTTTGCGTGGCGACTTCTCATTTGGTTTTGATCTCCTTATGTTGACTGGATTGAATTGATTTCTCCGTCACGTTCACTATTCACCTGCCGAGTTTCTCTCTTCTCGACCGATCAGAATGCCAGACCGGAATGATGGTGAGCTGAACGGCCTAATCGATGGGTCCTGACCTAACCGATCGCAAAGCATACGTCCAGACAAGGCACAACAAGGATGAGGGTGAGCTCTACCGCCTATTCGATGAGTCCTGACCTAACAGATCGCAAAGGATACGTCCAGACATGGCACGATAGGCCTTTCGCTCGTCAGCAGTATCTCAACCCAAAGGATACGCCAGCAGAGATAATCGTTGATCGGGAACGTATCTCCCGTGGTCCTGGCTTCTCACGCGAGCACCGAATTGTAGAGATCGACGATTTACCGAGACGGCGTCGAGATTCGTCTCCGAGGCAGCCCCGTAGCCCAAGCAGATCTGCCAACCCGCAACGTCGTGAAGTGGTGGTCGCCAACAAAGGTATTCTTGGATCCACCGTAGCTATCCGTGCCCTCCTAACTCCTCCAGGTCGCCATAGGCGCAATTCTTCTGAATCCGATTCTGAAGTCGACTCCGACACCGATGGCTCAAGCCCGCATCGAATCCGCAGCCGCAGACATTACAACAAAGACCTCCCAGTAGTCCGCGCTGGCCCAGTCCTCGTCAACCCTCCAGACCGCTCTCGCTCCATGGGACCCCTACGATCACGCTCTCACGGCCCTCACGGCCCTCGCAGACGCTACGACAGCGACAGCGACTCCTCTTCGGACGACGGCGGCGGAAAGAAAGCGCAGCCAAAGCCGCCCCCAAAACAACTCCTTTACACAGGTCTCGCCTGCGTCGCCACCATTGCCGCTGCAAACAACATCTATCAATCGGCAAAAGCGCACCACACACGCCAGAAGGAGCTCGAGGAGGGGGAAATAAGCAGTGCAGAAGCGCAGAAACAGAAGATGCAAGCTAGGAAGATGGATTTGATTAGTTTGGGGGTCGCGGCTGTGGGGGCGTATAATGTTAGGAATGGGTGGAAGAGAGCAGAGGGACATGTAAGCACCCCTTCTAAGTAATTTCTTCACCTTTCACATCCTTTTTCGAGCACCAAGACATGTCTGAGGAGCAAGAAACAGGCCCCTGCTCCCCAAAGATGTCTTCAAATTCATGAATCTGTCTTAAAAGAGAGATGCTTACTCTGAAATGGTGTAGTGGAAGGCACATAAGGAAATGCAGGCTGAGGGGAGGAGGTAAGGTTGGTGCGAGAGTGCTGAGGGAATAGGTATCAAGGCCTTGCGGATAGGAGCTTTCTTCATGTGCCATGAGCAAGACCATTTGGTTGCATTAGAGCGATGCTATCACGGCTGAATCGAAAAAAAATGTTCTCTAACGTCGCGCCTGCAGGCAAGCCGCCGTGATAACTTTTGGGGAGCTATCATACTAGCATAGAGGATGCCTGCACAGTACATCCATCAACCCGAAATCTCCTTTGCAGGCTTGACACTTTTATGTTGTCGGTGATGATACAATTGTCACGATCAGGTAGCAAACCCCCAATGAACCGGATGGAGTTCCCTTCCGTAGACCTGATATATGGTAGTGTACAAATCGAGCCAGCAGCTTCCCGGACTCTTTTTGACTGGTCTGGCCAGTTCTATCTCACCGCAGCCCGGCAATTCTCCGTCCTTGTACCTCGCGCAATGCCCTGCTTCCGCTGAGGAAGGTTACCAATCCTATGCCAAAAGCTGGTGGTAGTGTCTGGAACAGGTTCCAAGACGTGTAGTACATGAAGAACACGCCCTCCATAGCCAAGATGGAGCTGAAGAACAGCGCGTGTGGGATTGGGGAGCTGCTAAAAGCTTTAGAGAAATGGTTGAGATTTGCGCCGAGTGATATCCACTACACAAAAGTTCATTAGCAGCAAATTTGGGCCTAGCAATGTTTGTACTTACAGCGCCTAGCAAGATGGGCAGAGCCGCTATTACAGCTGCTGCGAATACCAGTGTAATGATTTTTGGGGGGCTTTTCGGGTCTGACTTGAATATATGGTGGATCTCCGGAAGCTTTCCATAGCGCAAAGGCTTCTCAGAGGCGGGTAAGGGAGAGCCAGAGTCGAGCTCGATGGTAAGATCGAAGGCTTTGCCGTTGTATGGCTTTGATGAGCCGAACGATGCAATGATCAGTGACGCATCGAGAGGTCCTGTTGAGGATAGTAGTTGAGTTGGGAGGTCCTTCTGGGTCTGTAATTCAGGGTCAACCGTGAAAGCTTTGCTGTGTTGGGGGCCATACGAGCTCAATCTTGCCCTTCCCATTCTCTTTGACCTGAAATGCGAAGGATGTGTCTAATTTGCTCTGGGGATCTTGGACCAGAAGGAATGCTTGATGCGGCCTTTTGGCTTTGTTGTCCTCTTTGGTTGTCAGGAGGATCTTGAGGGTCTCTGATGCTCCTAGAGTGACAGGCTTCGACAAAGCTTTGTTTTGTCCGATCCTGGATGTTATGATCAGTCTGAGTGTCCGATAAAGCTTGCGAAAAAGACAATCCGTACTTTTCTTTGAAGCCTCCCCCTACCCCAGCTCCTCTCTTATTCACGGAGACTGTGGCATCTTCAAACCCCCATGTGGCTGCGACACCGAGAGATGCAGCGCATAAGACCAGAAGAGAAGACAGTAGCTGATTCGGTAGTCGCATGTTGTTCTGTGCAGTTGTGTATGTAAAAGACAGAGCTGGAAGGACACACCTGCGAGACCTGTCAATTCCGATCGCAAATGTGCCAAGACGGAGCCAATGGGTAAACTTCGGGCTCTCGGTGTCTACCTTTTCTGTCCAAGAGAGTGTTTATTTCCTCAGAAAGTGCTTGATATAGCAAAATAACCAAAGCAGTTTCTTTGCTGCTGATGCAGTAAGATCTCCACTCGCATGATTCAAGTTGCTAAGCCAAAGTAGAGCTACCAATAGTCTAGTAAAACGTAGAAATGTTTGGGGAGGACAAGCGGAGCTAAAATTCCTAAGCGAGGCCTTTTCTTCTGTTAACGGCACTCCGTCGTCTTGACGTCTCTTTCACCCCCATCAACCTACCTTCACAATGCCTCTTTGAACGCCCTAGTCCTTCGGGTCTAAGTTCTGCCTGTGAGCGACACTCCAGGAGCTCTCCTGGACTTGCATCAACTGTCGAAGCAGATCAGTCTCATGTTGCAGAAGCCCTAAGTCTCGGTAAGTGTGAACTTCAACTCATTCCACTAATAGTCCGCTCACTCCCAACACAACTTTAATGACACACGTCTAAGAGATGCCTACCTTTACCTAGGGAGGACATGCGACCCATCACAAGCTGAAGACATCAAAGCCATGGCGCCCCGACCCAAGACGTATGGGACTCGGAGGTCCCATGCAAAGCCAGCTGGTGACTTGGTGAACGAGACCACAGCGGACGAGCCCAAGCCTAAGCTGAGAAGGATAGATGTGATATCTGCTAGTATGAGGACTGATGAAGAGAAGGATCTTGGAAAAGCACAAAAAGAAGAAAAGAAGGACGTACCATCGCAAGGTCTGGGAAAGGAAGACAAGTCGGCTTCTGGCATAGCACTGGGACAGCGTGCCGCTCCATCACGTACACCAGATATCGAAGACAAGTCCACAACTGCATCGCCGGCATCAGGGTCTCTCAAAAATAGGAGGATGTCGGCTCAAGACATGTTGGTCCCAGACACATCAGTAAAGGAGCGTGGTTCGCGTTGCAAAAGCATTAGAAAATTGGTCAATGGATCAGCAACATTGGAGAACGAGAACCTCATCACCAACACGGGCTTCGAATCCGTTCCAACAGATCATACCTCCCCTTCGCATGCAAAAGCGATTTTTCGTCCGAACGGCTTTACCGATGACAATCAACAGTCCTATGCTGGCCATGACCTTGACTTAACAGATAAACCAAGTGATATAGGTGATCTAGCCATCTGGGTCGCGCAATTAATCCGCAAAATCTCAGACAAGAGTCTTACAACAGCAGTATCCGAGTCAGGGCAGAAAGATTCTAACCCACAACCTGAACATGATATAGAAATGGTTGATGCGCGAGACAATGTAGAGGATGTTCGCATGACGAGAGGCAAAGAAAAAAAGAGATTGCAACAATTGAAGGCGAAAGAGCCTGCAAATGGTATAAGCTTGTCTCTCTCTTGTATTCCTGTATTGCTCCTGTGCTGGCAGCCAACAGTACCCAATCTTAAGTGGATATAGCAGCTAATATGTTATTACCGACTGTAGACTTGAGCGGCAAATTTGTTGCTGGAGTAGGAAATTTATTGAGGCCGAGAGATGCAGCACCTATAGAGATGCAGTTGAAAGATGACTTGAACGACGAGCTCAAACAAAGACTGTTTGGACCTTCAGTCTCGACAGACATGTCAACTGGTGTTATTGAGCGGAATGCTTGCGGGAAGCTTCTGTTCAATACCCTTGTTGACATTGGCGATTCGGCCAACCGTAACTCTGCTGCGGTCCTGAAGTCGGCTCTTGAGGAAAGAAAAGATGATGCTCCATTTCTTTCCGCTGTGAAACTGCTTGCATCATCATCAGAAATCATGGCTTTCATCAACTTTCTCTTCAGCAAAGATGATCCCCTTCAATGGGAAGCCTCAAATGCTGATGAGTCTCGTCCATCCACTGGGTTGGAAACCTCTGGGGCTACGACCGTTACCGAAACGTCTGATCTCACAAGTCGTGCAGGCACCTCTATAACTGACGCAGAGAATTCGTTTAAGGCCACAACCAAAAACAAAGCAATGGACAGCGAGAACCATGGTATGTCGCTTGTGCTACTGCTGCCTTGCTCCACAGACTAATCTGTCTCATCCAGAGAAACAAAAACGATCACAAGAAGCCATCCAAGCGCTCGATGCGGCAACAACGATTCTAGTCCAGATCCAACAAGGTGAGGCTGGCATGGACGTTGTTACACCCTATGCCAGCGGCAGCATGATTTCAAATCCTGTTGGCCAGCGCCATATGAATACCTATGGAACTGCAAATGGTCCTCCATATTCTGACCATCCCACCTATGGAATGGCGCACGGCCTTCCTGTGGGTGCGAATCTTAACAACTATGCTTCGCCTTATGCCATTCCTTTGGCTACCCATCCGGATAGCTATGCCTCCCCCTACTCCAATCCTGTGAACCAGCCTCCTGCAAATTATGCCTCACCATATGCCAATTCTATGGTCCCCAATCAAGCCAGTGGATCTGGATCTGTCGGTAGCGGTGACAATCAAGCCAACACGCATGATGGTCATGAGACACCACATGACAACAAGGAAGCTCATACAGCACTCCAGGATATCATCGGAGCTACGACCGAAGCCAAAAAAGAGAACGATAAAGCTGCTGGCCAAGACATCAGCAATGAAGAGGAGGATGCAAGCAAAGCAAGTAAGGAAAATGATGGCCAAGGCGTCAGCAATGAAAAAAAGGAGACAAGCAAAGCATGCAACGAAGCTCCTGGCCAAGGCGTCAGTAATAAAAAAGAGGAAGCGAGTAATGTTGTTGACTTGGACGAAACCGACGTCGATGATGCCGACAAGCAGGGCAACAGCAGAGGAGAGGATGAGACACGCAGCGATGATGATCTGACAGACGATGACTTGACAGACGATGACTTGATGCCAGCAAAGACTGACAACCAAAATATCGTCCCCCCAGCTGAGAACCATAAACTCTTTACCGGTGAACGCCTTGGAGATTTTACCTCTAGGGAAAACATTGATTGGTTACTCGCCGTGGGCAATGGTGGCAAGATTCCAACACCAAACAAGAACACAAGAATGAGTTCTCCTTCCAGAAGCTCATCGTCTCAAACAGACGCTCAGGTCCAGACGGAGGTCAGCAGGATCATTGACCAAATCATGCTCTACAAAGATTGGCGCGGTCACCCTGGTGGGACTACGAAGCAGCTCTTCTACGCATCAGCAGAGGGGCAGCGACTGGCAGCAGAATTGAGGCGTCTAATGGCTATTGCGAAGCCTGTGCTCAACACGATCATACCATTGGCAGAGAGCCAAGCTAGACTGAGGTTCTACCAACAGCTTGAGAGCCATGCAATCAAGGAAAAGCGAGATCGTGAGATTCAGGAAGGCATCAACCGGTTTTACGGGGCTCCTGTTCAGATGCAACCATGGGGCCCTCCTCCTGCTGGGATCCCTGTCGTTGGGTTCCCCATCCCTCCAACATTGCCTTCTAATGGGCCCGTGCAGGTACCGTTCGTCCGACGTGGCAACGTCATAACAGCACCACCGGGCGGAAGAAATCCTGAAGAGGAGAAAAAAGCCGAGACCTATGGCTATCCACCTATGCCAGGGTCGCGACCAGGGGACTCTCATCGAGGACAAAAGAGGAAGACGGCGGCACGACACTAATCTTTTCGGCGTTTGCAAGGGAAATGTGACGAAGCATAGCGAGGTGTATCTGGCGCACTTATATGCATGGAAAAGGTTTTGCGCGGCAAGATACCCAAAGCATGAACAGAATTCAACAACTACGGCGTTCCATACTACCGCATAGCGAGGGAGGCGTTTTCACTTCTTGGTGCCCATTCCAGGGTGCTGTGTTCATTCTACTGGAGAGGTGTTAGGGGCTAGAATTCGAGCCACCACAGCAGCAAGGAGAGCTCCTTCCCCTACTGTACAAACTCTTCAGGGACTAAGGTTCCAATCAATACGCATGCATACTTGTATCATAGATAGGTATCGCGTACTTCAGACGCGTTTCAGACCATCATCACCCAACTGAGGGCAAAATCAAATGAGTCCAGGTACTTTGAATATTACAATCCTCCACCAACCCTCACACTCCACGCCAGCCTCAATGTCACATCGAGCACCCACCCATTTTCGTGCCTGAGTGTCACACTCCCCAGCCCAGTGTATCCTCTCCTTGCCATGGCCTGCATATAAGCCGCAAACCAGTACACAATGCTCCATTCCAGACCATGCGAATTAGCCCCATCTACCACCAGGAAGTCAAGCACCAAGGGCCCGTCAGCTATGTCGACGCCAGCGGCTAGTGGGGCGGCATTCGCGAGTATCCGAGCCGCTGCGTAAGCCATGACTTGCCCGTAGAATGAATCTAGGATGTCCGCGCCGAGCTCGATCGGCATGAGGATTGGGCCTGGCGTGACGGTGAAGGTCCAGCCGGCAGGCCATGTGTAGTCTGAGGGTGGTGATGTGCGAGGGCAAAGGGGAACGGAGAGGGGCCTGGAGGCGTTGAGATGGTAGTTCTGGAGGTAGAGGATTCCGTGTGGTGCAGTTTCATGCAGTCTGAAACTGCTCTCGGGCTGTCAATTGAGGATTGGAGCCACCAAAGTCATCTGAATCCTTGAGAGCCTCGAATGAGTGTTTTCTGCCATCTCAGCAATCATGAATTCTCGCATTCGAAGACTTCATATGACCAATGCAGCGGTGGCAGGGTCCGTTGCGCTTGGAGGCAGAATCATTGGCGACTCAAAGTTCCAATTCCTTGGTGCGAAAAGGATTGTCATGACAATTGGAAAGAGCCCTGCATCAGGTCATGGTACAGTTTCCATGCGCAGTCAGAAGCGCATGCTTGAGAATTGGGCGTTAGAAACCTTGAAAAACTAATTTCTAGCGCGTAAGATCGACTCTCCAGTCATTCAAAATAATGTCCACTATCGTGCAAGAACTGTACGGAGACCAAAGATGAAGACAGCGATATCAGCTGACATCCTGTAGCTGGATCGCTCAAGCTGTTGGCCAGTGCAATTGACCATTGGCTATGATAGCATCAACAGCAACTTGCCATCGTATAGACAGCGGGTGCTCTTTTGCTACGCCGCAGGTAGTCATTCGAGCTGGGAGCACTCTGACCAGCCTACCTAACTAGGGCATCGAGTAAGTCGAACTCTTCTTGGTCAACGTCACGATCATAAGATAGGCCCGGGATAGTTCTTGCCATTCCAAACCGGCCATTGTGAGCGGGATAAACCCGGAAGTTTATATATTGCAAGCGAGTCGGCAGACGCGCCATGAGCCCAACCTTACCCTTGTGGAGGTGGCCAAGCAAACGGTCAATCCGATTGCAATGGAATGCAGCCGGCTCAACTGATAAGCCGTCAAGTGACCAACAAATGCGTCTAAACCCTCAGGACTGTTAAAGCGAAATGTACGCATCGACAGGAAGACATCTTCAAATTCAGCACTGACCGATGATGATACCAATCGAAGTCCATTGGGACTTCCTTGATGAAAGCGCCGTCTGCCAAAGCCGAAGCAGTAAGTGGATAAGTTAAGGGAGCGCCATGACATTGGTTGTATTCCCAGAGCCCATCAGAAAGAGAATGTAGCAAAGATCGCATAGAGTCAATCCCAGAGTTTGTAAAGTCGAGAGGTGCGCTGCCGCGACAATTGTAACGGGCATACTATCAATTTAAGTGAAGGGAAGCTGTATTTCCTGCTCCGGATATCCTTTGTTCAGGGAGGTTCGAGAAGAACACTCAACTCATTCTGGTTGATAGCCACAAAAGTGTGCAAAAATGGAATGACCTGAGAGATGAGACGAGGGAGAGATGTTATTAAGGTAGACTGACCGCAATGTTCGAGAACTAATTCAGCCCTATAAGGCGACCAATAGGCATGGACATACAACGTAAAAATTCGACATTCTAGTTCTCAGCGTCGTTGAGATCTGGAGGCTGAGCATACCTTGCATATGGCTTTATAAGAAGGATATACGAAAGTCCTGACTCAATGGCGACAAGATATCTCTCATCCAGAGGGGGTACCCATGATCAAAATGCACGTCTTACCCAAACGTCCGTCTCACACGCTTTGCTCATACGTCTCACAGCGTTCTTTCGAAGAGGTTGTCATCACTGGCCTTGCTTCAGATGGTTGGTCCTCTCCTTTCATATGGCTCTTGTTTCCTGCTTAGCTAACAGGGATGTTGAGGCGGCCTATTTCTACCCCAAGAGGTTCCGTCAATGCCCGCAATTTGGGAAGGGCTTTGGACAGATTGGCACGTTCCTACGTTTGAATCGCTGATAAAATCCACTAACGCTGACCTCCTGGTAGGAATTTTGAAGAACTAGCTTTCGAGATCTTCGCTCTCTACATCGACCCCAATGAAATTCCATCGAGAGATCTTAAGGAAATTGTCAACAAGTCGTATTCGACTTTCCGTGCCCCTGATGTCACTCCCTTGGTGACTTTGGATCAAGAGAAGCAGTTGTATTTGCTTGAGCTCTTCCACGGTCCTACGTTCGCTTTCAAGGATGTTGCTCTACAATTACTTGGCAATCTTTTTGAGTACTTCCTTGTTCGTAAAAATGGGGACAAACCCGAATCAACAAGGGAACACTTAACTGTAGTCGGAGCAACGAGCGGTGACACTGGATCTGCGGCCATTTATGGTCTTCGATCTAAGAAGGATGTAAGTCCATGTTTCGGGGCCTTCCTTCCACCAATGCCGTAAATCTAAGCCGCCGGTTGCGTTTCGCATGCAGAGGGCTTATCCTGCTCCCCATGCCTATCTTGTCACCCAGTCTTGTAGCTTATATGATTCATGCTGACTCTGAAATACGCAGGTCGATATTATGATAATGTTTCCCGAAGGAAAGGTCTCACCGGTACAGGAAGCGCAGATGACATCAGTGTAAGTGCTCAAAGGATGTTCTTTTTCAAGCCAAAAGAAGATAGGGGTCGAGGCAATTTCTCGGCACAAGATCGTTCTTTTTGTTTCTTGAGCCTGTCTCCTTCTTCCGTTAATACATTGACGAAGAAACGCTGACTCCGAAACCTCTAATAGCTTGGACCAAAACGTGCACAATGTGGCCGTTGATGGCAGCTTTGACGATTGTCAAGACTTCGTCAAAGAGTTGTTCGGAGACGCTGAGATCAAGAGGACTCATCAGCTCGCTGCCGTCAATTCGATTAATTGGGCTCGTATATTGGCACAGATGTACGTACAGTTTGGCATTCATTTTCAGCATTCCTGCCGGATTCCATCTTATTGGACTGGAGGGTTTTCCATTTTCTCTCGCTCATTTCAGCGTCAACCCAACAAGGCGTTGTCACCTGGCAAAGCGAGATGCTGAATCCGCGTTCATACAGATCCTACTACGCATTTTCGCTAGGACGACTCCTTCGAGACGGAAGGATCAACGCAAGCTCCAAGGTTCGCTTCGTAGTTCCCACAGGCAACTTTGGGTTCGTACATTTCGGAGCTGTTTCTTCCTAATCGGTAGTAAGATCGAGTCACATGACATGTCTCGGGAGCAAAAGGACCCTTCTACTCCCGAGACCTGTCTTGCAACTCCAGTCTCTGCCTCGAATGGCCTTTGCTGACACCGAAATCTGCGTAGAGACGTCCTCGCGGGGTACTTTGCAAAACGCATGGGCTTCCCCATAGAGAAACTCGTGGTGGCGACCAATGAGAACGACATCCTCGATAGATTTTGGAAAACCGGCTATTACGAGAAGAAACCTATTCATGGCCGTCAAGTGAATGGAGGCTTCGCCGAAGATGGCGTCAAAGCCCACGAGGATGGCGTACGAGAGACGTTCAGCCCCGCCATGGATATCCTTGTAAGCAGCAACTTCGAGCGCTTACTATGGTTCCTAGCTTTTCAAGTCTACGGTGAAGGCCTGAAAACCGTTGAAGAAAAGAGGGCAGAAGCAGGACGGAGGGTTAAAGGCTGGCTGGACGAGCTCAAATCAAAAGGGGGTTTCGGCGTCGAGCCCAAGCTCCTTGAAGCCGCAAAGCTGGACTTTGAAAGTGAGCGTGTCTCCAACAAGCAGACGATTGCAATGATCAGGCAGCAATACTCCGCACAGACACCAGCTGCCAAAGAAGACGCCTCGAGTGGTACCGCAGGCGCTACGAACCATGGCAAATACATCCTGGATCCTCATTCCGCCATCGGTGTCGAAGCAGCCCTAAGATCTGTTCAGCGCGCTCCACCGCCGGGAACTACCCACATCGCGTTGGCTACGGCTCATCCAGCAAAATTTTCCAAGGCGGTTTCGCAAGCGTTGGAGAATGAGAAGAATTTCCAATTCCGCGATCTGCTGCCGGAGCAATTCGTTGGACTGGAGGAGTTGGAGAAGAGGAAGTATCATTTCAGAAAAAGCGAGGGGATTGAAGGGTTGCGAAACTTCATCCGCAAGCGAGTACCATCGCGTTGAGACAAATTGCTCAAAAGAGAATACAAGGAGGACTCTTACTTTTCAGACTTGCTGCATAACACAACGATATCAAAATAAGAATGTCGAATTTTCAATCGCGTACATCAAGCTGACAGGCCCTCAGAGTGAAAGGGCAGCACCTATTTACCCGTGATCAATTAAATTTTACATTATAGACTGCTCTATAGACATGCTATTGTTACAGACTCGCCCTGCCAAGTGGATGGTCTTGGCTCTGATATTCCCGACGCCCAGCAGCGGTTGAGTCATTGTGTAAGCCAGGTTCTTGGTGTAGCGGTTTGGTGTGGCGGCTTGGGGTAGCGGTTTGGCAAGTAGGTTTCTGGTGTAGCGGTTTGGTGCAGCGGTTCGGTGTAGCGGTTAAATGTAGCGGTTTAGTATGGCGAAATCTTGGTGTAGCGGTCAGGTGCAGCGGCTTGAAGTAAACTTTTGGTGTAGCGATCTGGTGTAGCGATTTGGTAACGGTCCGGTGTAGCGGCTTGGTGTAGCGGCTTGGTGTAGCGGCTTGATGAGGCGATTGAACACGTCGACAGGGTACGCCGATGGGGTGAGGGAGAGATCCAGCTTCGAATTTCGCAAAATGCCATTTTGAATCATCAAGCGTTAAGATCCGTGCATATGCTGCTTCCGTAAGTACAGTCGAACCCCTACTGCGGAGACCCACACTACGGCTTCTTTCTCATTCTCCAACACCTACGTCCCCGTCCAGGCCTCTCGCCATTCATCTTAGATGCTCGCCAAGGAATCAAAAACTTGACTTCAATTCCGTTATTACGAGCGACTATCAGTCCACGTACAAGTTGCCATTTAGACTTTAGAGGTCTTTGTTTATTTACATCGCTAGCCATCGCGACAATAAAATAGTATATCTCGAGGCGTAGGAGTATTGATTTCAACATCAAAGGCCGATCAAGCGAAGAACAAAGTAGATTTGGATGCTGACCTTGGTCTGCTTAGCCGGTTTGATAATCATTCTGAGAAGCTTCGACTTAGTAGCGACTTTGGGAAGTTCCGATTTGGTGAGGAAGGCCGGCTTAGTAACGGTTTGATGAACTTCAATCCGGTGGACCAGCTTGGTGTACTCCGGCTTTGTACCGGTATGTAGCTCTTCGGCTTGAGAGTTATTCGCTAGTACGATGTAATACGTTAAAGTAACGAATGAGAGACGAAGAAATGAGATTGGCGTCAATTGCTTGCAGCTCGTACGAAAACATTGTTTTTGCTATCTGATGCGCTGGGAACAGCTCCTGCATGTACTAGAATTGACAATCATCTTATCTAATACATCGTATCTGTGGGCTTTCTCCCTTCATCCTCTGCAGCCTTTCGAGGCAACAACAACACTCGCTCCGGGCTGTGAACCACCATACACAGACGTCTCCTCCTCTCACACAAGGCACAGGCATTATCGGAACCATCATCCCATAGACTTCTTTTTCTCTAAACGTCCCTCTATGCAACTTGGTCTTTGACCCGTTCCAACTGCCTGCATGTTGATCCAGCCTAGTCCCAACTTTGAGTTCCACTCCCCAAACCTCCTTCGAAGTGCCTGAAGAACCTCGTTTGGGAGGACGTCCGATGAGAAGTTCCCGAGCTTGGCATCGTTGACCGAGAAGGTAAAGGCAACGCTATCCGAAGGCGCCATCGTGATACTTGGGCCTGCCGCACCTGAGGTGCCTTGCCCCCTCGATCCATGTCTCGCTGGGCTGACCGAGTCGTCCAGTTGATTTCCAGGACCGGATAGACCGGTAGCCCTCTCAGTGACGCCGGCCGTTGACTCAGGTGCTTTCCCCAACCTTCGGGCCATGCGTTTGGATTGACCTGCAGACGAAGCTTTCTCTCCTTCGGAAATCATTTGATCATGGCCGCGCTTGCGGGAGGCCTCCACATAGGGTTCGAGCTCGGTGTTGGTTTCGTCGGCAGTGGTGAGGAGATTGTCACTATCCCTCACCGTGTCAGCATCCTCTTCCGATAGACGATCTTGTTCTTCGCTCAGGCGACGGATCGCTGAATGCTCAATTATGCACTTGTCGACGAGCGCTTTCAGTTCGACGTTCCGACTTCGAACTATGTATCTTTCATCCTTGAGCGACTCGATGGTACCTTGAGCATCTCTTAAATCGGCCCTTGCTGACTGCGCATTACAGCAACACCTTGCAGCAATGTCTTGTCCTGCTCGACTTGACTTAGCTGAGTATCCTGCTCTGGATTCTTGTCTTCTAGCCTCAGCACATGCGTATTGAGCCTCTTCTGAGATGCACTAGCCTCCTGCCTCTGCTTAGCAAACTTCAGACTTTAGACTGTTGATGGTTATCTCATTTTCTGGGAGAACGACCACGCGAAAGTTCTGCACCTCGGCCTTGAGATGATCGCGCTCTTTCTGACCATCACCAACCGGTTTTGTCGACCTCTGATGGGATTATGTAGCAGTCCGCAGAGAATCAGTCACTTGAGCAGATCGTTGCTTCAGTAGTTCATTGTGCCCGTTCACTTCTCCGAGGACCTTGGATAATCTTTCGTTCTCCGCGGTGAGGTTCTGGGAGGTGGCCTCTGCGTTTGCAACCGCTGTGTTCTTGGCACTTAGTTGGTCATCCAGACCGTTGACACCCACTATTTGTTGTTCGAGGCGGTGGTTCGCTCGCTGCCCTCCGATCAGCCAAGGAACTACATCAGCGATCATCGACACTCACCTGCTCCGTCTTCAGCTTCTCCTGAAGTCCGTCGACATTGGTGTTCAATTTTTCGTTGTCGGCCTCAAGAGACCGTCAACGTTCAACCGAATCTTGGATCTGGGAATCCTTCTGCTTAACGTCAGACTCGAGATTGGCAATCCAAGGATTCGCAGCTGCATCTTCCAGGCGGGTGACGGTGGCGTCCTTTTCACTGAATTGAGATTCCAAGGTAGTAATCTTCATCTCGGTTTGCTCAGCGACCGACGTGAGGTCTTGGATCCTCTGGCGTTTAGCATTGCGACCTTCATTTAGGGCCTGGATCTGGGAATCCTTCTGCTCAACGTCAGACTCGAGGTCGACAATCCTTTGTCTAGCATTCGGAGCTGCATCTTCCAGGCGGGTGATGGTGGCGTCCTTTTCACTGGATTAAGATTCCAAAGTATTGATCTTGGTCTCGGTCTCCTCGGCGACCAACACGAGGTCTTGGATCCTCGTATTGCGCTCAGTGAGAAGACGTTTGGTGTTAGAGATTTGTAATCTCAGCTCGGTCTTCTCCCCCTTCAGGGCGCTGTTGTCATTTGCCGCGGCCTGCCACTCTTCGTTACTGTCACTGAGGCTTATGTTGAGTGAATGGTTGACGGCCTGGACCTTTTCCAATGCCTGCAACGAGCGTTGATGTGCTTCGCTAGAGACATTAGCCTCGGTAGCCTTTGTGTTCAGTATAATGTCGAACGACTTCCTCATAACGTTGTCGTGGTCATCCGCTGCAGACAATTGAGTTCGGAGGTCTTGTATCGTGGCCTCCAGTTGCTGGTTTTCGACTTTGACTGCTCCGACCTCCACGTCGCTGGCAAAACGGCCAGCTGTAAGTTCCTCCTTTTCTTCTGTGAGTTTCCTTACCTGAGATCGGAGGTGCCTTTCGGTGGCCTCCAGTCGTTGATTTTCGACTTTGACTGCTCCGACCTCCACGTCGCTGGCAAAACGGCCAGCTGTAAGTTCCTTCTTTTCTTCTGTGAGTTCCCTTACTTGAGATCGGAGGTCCCTTTCGGTGGCCTCTAGCTGCGGTATGCGGTGGGATCGCAGTCCAGATATCTGCGCTTGGTCCGCCAGATGCTCTTCTTTAGCTGTCTCGAGTTGCCCGGAATAGCTCTGGTGATACGCCTCTAAGGTTGCATATCTGGCTAGAAGTCCATCGTGCCTTGCGGTCTTGTCAGCGAACTTTCTTCGCATCTCCGCAAGTGCTTCCACCGCTGCCCCTTTTCTGAACTTTGTCTGCTTTAGGGAGTTGAATTTCTCCATCTCTCTTCCGTGTCTCGTCCTCAGGTCTCCTAATTCCAGACTCGTCGATTCCAATTTGGCTTCGACCTCCCGAAGGTGCTCTTGCTGGTCAGTGAGACTCTGGTCTTTCTCGGAACAGGTCTCCTGCAGTGTCTCACATCGCGTCTTGATAGACGTTACTAGATTTTGGACGTTATCGAGTCTGTGGTCGGCATCGTATCCACTACCCGTTGCGTTAGCAAGGCTCTGTAGAAAGGAAAGCGCACTCGAAAGCGCACCTCGAAAACTTTGGCTTTCTATGTCATTCCTGCTCTTCGCCTGTTGCAGCTTCGCTTCTGCATTCGCAACAGCGTTCTCTTTACCATAGAACTCACCAAAGCGAGTGTCCAAATCTTCCCTCTGTTCCGCGAGGTTGGTCTCTGTCGATATCCGAGTAGATTCAAAGTCCCTCTCCCGGCTTTCCAGCTTTTGTCTCCTGCCATGCTCTTCTGCATCAAAGGCAGTGACTCTTGACGTATGTCTTGCTTCCCGATTGCCTAGCCCCCTCTCCTGTCCGGCTAAGGCCTCTTTCTGCTTGTACAGCCGAGACTTGAGCTCTTCGAGTCGGTTTTGCTCGGTCACGCGAGTCTCTTTGATCCGGAGCTCATTCGCTTGGGTCTCTTCCAGTGCCTTCTGATTGTTTGACCTCGTCCTTCAGTTTCTGCAACCGAGCATCAAGCTTTCCTAGCGTACCGTCTCGAGACACGATGGCAGCACTCCATGCTGCTTGGTGTTGCTCGAGTTGGTTCACAGCAGCCAGTTGACGTTCCTCAAGCTTGTGGAGTGTACCCATCAGCTTGTCGAAGAACCACAGCGTCGTGATCGTTGCCCTTTGAGTCAAACAAGAGCCGTTTGATCCCTGGCATATTCTTTTTCAGTTCTCGAATGACTTCTGACAACTGCTGCCTCCAGTCGGCGTCGGCTGCCAGTAGGTTTGGCTGTTTAGCCACATGCCTTGTCAATGATGACATGGTGAAGTTGTATAGACCGACCGAGTATTCTGCGGCGGTAAAAGAGGTTGTCCTTGCGGACTTCCTTAGATTGGAGGGAGTCCCTGCCAGTAGGTTTGGCTGTTTAGCCCTATACCTTGTCAATGATGACATGGCGAAGTTGGATAGACCGACCGAGTATTCTGCGGCGGTAAAAGAGGTTGTCCTTGCGGACTTCCTTAGATAGGAGGGAGTTCCCTGCCAGTAGGTTTGGCTGTTCAGCCACATGCCTTGTCAATGATGACATGGTGAAGTTGTATAGACCGACCGAGTATTCTGCGGCGGTAAAAGAGGTTGTCCTTGCGGACTTCCTTCAGTAGGTTTGGCTGTTTAGCCTTATGCCTTGACAATGATGACATAGCGAAGTTGGATAGACCGACCGAGTATTCTACGGCGGTAAAAGAGGTTGTCCTCGCGGACTTCCTCAAATTGGAGGGAGAACCTCCCTCATGACAGAGGGAGAACCTCCCTCATGACAAGAGTGGAAACTCGCTTGCCCAAAGCCTGAGAGCCAGCGTTATTGCGAATGCAATGGTGTTTGTATTTAGTGAGATGATGTGGTGACTTCAATTTTTTTTCGAGAAGATGCGAGTGAATGTGGGTGCCAAGCCACTAGAACCTCCGCCAAGATCTAAACGAGTGCTGTACAGACCACTGCCCGCCTGTACGTGGTGCCAGCTACGAATGCTGTCTGTTCTACGGGTTCAGTAGAGTCAAGAGACATCCACTTACTCTGACAGGACGAACCCAGTACACCGATTGGAGAGCTGGGCTCTCTTCGAGTACGAACGCGACCTCTTCAAAACGCCTTCGATCCCGACTTCAGCGAACGACTCAACGAACAAATACGACGACCGTCCTACTGATATCGGGTCTGCCGAAGCCCCTTCGTACACCTCCGCTCTTTCCAAGAAGCAGCCAACACTACAACACTTTGGATATCTCTCTACGTTTCCGATCGGAAGGGCGAAAAGAAGAGGGGGACATGCGGAGTTGGGGACATGTGGCTCATCACCGTATGATGGCTGAAAAGAGGATGGGAAGGGACGCGAGGATATACGACGAAATGGATTTAGCCCTCTTTCGCCCCTTACTGTATGCCTTGAGAACCTACTCGTGATACTCCACCCGAGGTATTCAAATGAATGAGCGGCGAGAGAGAGCATACTGGTGTATTGTATGGGTATTCATCTTGAAAGAGGCACGTCAAGTGTATACTATCTAAGGCGGTTGCTGGACGGATGTATGTAGCTCTGGTCCATGCTATACCTGGGCGACAGGCTCCCGCAGATGCTCACGTGAACCCATATGAACAGCAGTTTACCTGTAGATAAAGGATCAAGGGTAGCATTGCTTACTTAGGACTCGAAAGGGCGAAGGTCACGCAGGTCACTTATGTCACGCAGGTCTATGACGGAGAAACGAATTTATTGTCTGATCATCTCTCTGACTACTACATTTTTAACAACTCTCTGGCCCAAGCGGCATGGAATCAATTTCCTGAGCAGAAGACGCGACTTCATGACTGTATGTACAGGCTTGCCCACGCGTACAAGTACCCCGAGCGAAGAACTTGCTAGTAATCATCCGTTCCATCTGCATGCTCGTAGCTAAAAGCGCACCGGATACGCCTCTTAGGGTTGACGATATTCCGGCAGTTGTAGTCATCCCCTACCTTCATGACGTCGTCTGGTTGTCCCACAAGTATCGATGAGTTGCTCTGTCGCGACCTTTTCGTTCTCTCCTGGTCCTGCCTTTCGATGTGTACTATGGGACTTCCTTGCCCGACCTGGACTTTGTAAGCCGCGTCTTTGGTGTGACGCGGCCTGTTCCATCAAAGTGCCTTGGAAAGTGTTCGATAGTGCGTCGAGGCAGGCTTGGAGGGTGTCAACGACGGAGCAGAGGTCTTCTAAGAAAGACGCAGTATTATTGCACTCCAGGACTCGGAGAAGTGCGGCAAGGACGGTGAGAGTGCGCGAGTAAAGTGTATTCGTAGGGCCCTTGTTGAGCTCAGCTTGAAGGGCCTTTGCTAGAAAGCCGAAGAGCGCTGTGGCGTTTTAGAGTAGCTCGCGAGAACGTGTGTTCGGAGGGTATGATTCGCAGATCAACCTCAATGTCTAAACAGACTCCCGCATCGTTGGCGTTTTGGAGTAGCTCGCGAAGACGTGTGTTCGGAGGGTATGATTCGCAGATCAACCTCAACAAAGTCATGAGTGGTTGGCTCTGCGGCATGTTCGGAGGGTATGATTCGCAGATCAACCTCAACAAAGACGTGAGGGGACTCCCGCAGCGTCGGCGTTTGGAAGGAGTTCGCGGAGACAGGTGTTCGGAGGGTAAGACTCGCAGGTCAACCTCAACAAAGTCGTGTGTGGTTGGCTCTGCGGCTTGTGTCTCGTATGGAGTTTGGGGGGGAGGGAAGGCGACAAGGACGGGGAATATATTATTTTTATATGTAGAAGGTTGCAGGATATTCTGCGGCAGTTGCAAAAGCCAGCCGTCTGCATCGGCATGCCGCACTCGCCCACTGTGAAAGGATGGCGGTCACGGGCGCGTAGAATGTCGCGTCACGAAGCATTTTCTCTGCGTGGCGAACCGTGTACAAAGTCCGCTATCACGTGGATGATTCCAGTCCAGCTGGAATGATCGAGACACGATGATCTGCGTGACGAACCGTGTACTCAGTCCGCTATCCCGTGGATAGGTCCCCTTGTTGATCCGAGCAATCAAGGATACTCTTGGCGATCCAAATCGACCGGCCTCAACCTGTACGTGAGCTGACCAGCCCTTGTTCTCAACATCTCATAGGCTGTCGAGGGGGTCTGTGAAGTCTCCCTTTGCGTCTTCGTATCCGAAAACGCACCGGATACGTCTGTCGAGGTTGATGATGTTCTGGCAGTTGAATTCCTTTTCTACCTCCATGCCGTCATCTGACTCTGGAGCTGCGGAGGGGATTAGCCTCGGCACCAACGTCGATGAGGTGACCTGTCGCCTCTTCTTTCTCTCGTCTTCCTGTGCCTGCTCCTCTTTCCATGCTAATCTCCGTTTCTTGTACTCTGCCAGACCTTCTTCTCTGGAAAGCACACGAGGGAGAGAACTCTCGAGACTCCCCATTGACAGACCCTCTCGTTGGGCGGGAGGACCTGGTTGAGCTGTGTCTTGCTGCTGCTCTTTCGAGCTGGAGGAGGCTTCCCCCAAAACAGCATATCGATTGCTCGACGAAGACATTGAAATTGATAAACCCCCGAGATTCCTGCGGTGGTGGATTGCTAATGAAAGCAAGAGTCTTACCTACCAAGGTAGGCAAGAGCTGAGATACGGAAAACCCCCGAGATTCCTACGGTGGTTGAAGCTGGTGCTAGTAAACTAGCCACGTGTGATTGTTACCTACAAGTGTAGGCAACCAGTTGAGAGGCCGGTAGTGATCAGCGCTGAGTCTGGCCTCGTTCCAGGTCGCACGCGTCTTTTCGCCAACTGGGTTGGTATCTAGAGTAGTAAAATCGTGGTATACCAACTTGCGGTCCAGAAAGTCTTTCGCCATGGCGCCGATGGCGGCGTGGGCTCATCATTCAGTCCAGCTGAAATGATCGAGACTGCGATCTGCGTGGCGAACTGTGTGCACAGTCCGCTATCCCGTGGATAGGGTAGCCCCTCTACCACGACCAAGTGCGCAAAGATTATCTATATATATAAGTCAGCAATTCTAGTAAGAGCATGACCTACTGGTCATTTGGGGGACAAAGAGAAGATGGCGATGTATCTTTTAATATTGAAGGCAGCACATGACAGAATTCCATGGTGGGATCGGTAGCACTGAGGCCAGCTCCCGCAGCGAAGGACGCTGGGAGGATGCGAAGCAGAGATCAAGGGCAGGGACCAGAAGGTTCAAGGGCCTTCGTAGGCTCCAGGAGCTGGTGGAGGTCAGGGAGCATGCGAACTAGCAGGATGACCGTCTCATCCGCAATGTTGCTGGCAGTCAGAGATTTGGGCATTGGTCGCACATTCTTGCTCGATAGAGCTGCTTGAATGTCATTGTCACTTTGAAGGTGACCCGTTGAGGTATACCATTTGTCTTCAACATTGTCTGATACGCTCCTGCTTTCGCCCACAGGTTTCTCAGCGCCGAATGCGCGATGTCGCGCCGAGCTGACTAATTCTTGTCTCCGATATGGTGATCGTTATTATGCCTCGGTCCCGCCGAAGAAAGGAATCTGTGACCGTCAGTAATACCAGATTCTCGATCTTGAAGCACAAGAGAGTCAGCTCTTTGCAATAGCAGCATGCCTTGAGCAAACTGCTCATTCGAACGGTAAAGCTCGCTGTGAACCACTGTTCGAAGCCATCCTTTTGAGGCGTTGAGCTGATGTTGCAGCGTGCCGTGAGCAACCTGTTCACTAGAACGGGAAAGCTCGCTGTGAACCACTGTTCGAAGCCGTCTTTTTGCGGCGTTGAGCGGATCTGATGGTACAATGATCCAGAAAGCACTCAACACCAGACTCGGTGAAGTAGAAGGCCGATAGAGGTCCTGCTGAGGCAGACAAGTCTGAACGTGCATTTTTGCGCGTTAGAAACGCCACCGCGAGGCAGCAAGACTGCGTGAGCCTTCTTTCTCGCCATCGCTGACGCGATGCTTGCGCTTGAGAGCTGAATCAGCACCAAGGCACAGAAAGTACAAAAAAACCCCGAGATTCCTGCGGTGTTGGAAAATCTTTCACTGATGTGAGAGTTAAAATGCTTGTAAAAGCAAGTGAAATCCGGTAATCGACTGTGGTAGACAAGCACTGTGTTGTGGTAGAAGTGTGGATGATGGAAGAAGGATGTGGGTGATGGATAAAGGATGTGAGTGATGGATGAAGGGTGTGAGTGATGGAAGGGAAGTGCGTTGTTGAAGAAGGAAGTGAGTTGAAAAAAAGAGAAGTTAAGTATGGTGGTAGAAGAAATTCCCGGTAGCGCCGGCAACCACCAAGGCTAGCGTCGGAATCAAAAGCTTTGAGCTCCGATTCGTCAAAATCTCTGCAAGTAGCGCATTCGGTTTTTTGCTGGAATGATACGCTAACCGCATCCGGACTGCAGCTCCGCGGTGGGACGCTGGTTGCCTACTATTCCCGGGACTAATTTAGGCACTCAATCCTCAGTATCGCTCATGATCCATCGGGTGGCCGTGGCACAATTGCCGGACCCTACTTAGTCGGTCCGCTGTATAGGCAATGTCTACGTCTACTTGTATATGAAGAATTGAAAAGGATAACGAAGAGTAGAGCATCAACATTGATCAAGATCAAATTCCTCTGGTATCCAGAAGTTGATGCTGTACCAGATCGGAACATTCGTACCCGGGCAGTGGCTAGTAGTTGTACGTAGACGCAGGGCAACAAAGATATGAAGGCATACTTTAGATAGTCCTCATCAGACACGTGGAATGGCAAAGTAAATCGGAAGAGTTTTATGACCTGAACTCGAGGCCAGATGCAGGGCGGCTACACATGCCCAAGTAGCTGTGCAACTGAACCAACCTTGTCCCAAAGTCACAGGATCAGTCTTTGCAACGCCTGTTTGTAAGTTTCCTTATGAACTGTAAATCAACCCTCCAGAGTAACGGGGTGGGACAAGGAACAGTGTTCGTAGCGTGTTGGAGGGATTGGTTGTCTGTGGAAGCTGCAGCAAGATATCCCCTCAGCCAAGCGCAGTGATATGTGTCTAGACCTGGTAAGAAGCACCTTCCAACTACTACCAAATAATAAAACAGAGCCCCCGCGACCTGACGCAATGCACTGAAGCCTTCAGCGAGCATCAGAGGACCCCTTTCATAGCACATCAAGCTAGCCAACCCCCACGGCAAACCAGGCCCAGTAGTGTAGAGCAGAGGAACGTCTTAGTAAGCCCTTGATCTTGAAGCGTAGATGTGTAGTCGTGACACCACAGGATTGCTGAGGGAGGTGTGTGAAGTGAACCAATGGTCTCGATTCATACCGATACGAGGCTCCGCAGTGGGCTGTGATACGACTGATGGCTGTGAGAGGACTGATTGCGCTGACATGGCTGGTAGTGATACAATAGGCCGCTCTGGTACGACAGGCTGCTTTGGTACGACTGACTGCTCTGGTATGGCTGGTTGCTCTGATAGCTGTGGTGACTGCTCTGGTAGCTCTGGAGTAGGCTGCTTCGGTAGCTCTGGTGGCTGTGGTATCTCTGTCTTGAAGATCTCGATATCGGACTGAAATCGAGAGTAGAATAGGCTTGTGAAGCTAGTAATAGTCTGCTGAGTAGGTGTGCTTTCGCAAGCACCTTTTAGCAAATGTAAAAGTAAGAGAAAAAAGAATACATGAACTTATCGAACCTCGTGGAGCAAAAACCTCAGTCTGAAAGCTTCAACTTCTGGTTACCTACGAAAGCTCCAACGAGATTTAATACCATATCCCCGAAGGGCAGGTAATCATGGCTTATTGATAGTTATATTATTCTTCAACTAACGAAAAGGTCTCTTCCCTGTGACATGATAATATCACGGAGCCGTACTATTGCAATTCTTCTGCCACGGGAACCTCGACAACCTGACCTGGAATTGGATTCAATGTATTTGCTTCCAATATCGTTGCAGTCACTTTCTAACCTTTTACACGGATTTCTCGCCTTATACATTACTTCTTTCTCAATCAGAACAACACAACAAACATGCGCTCAGTCATTTCCCATAGCTGACTGTTCTTCCCAGCGGACTTCTGATTCGTGAAGCCCACTGCATACTCTTCCTTCTCGCTTCCAGCAGCCTCCTTCGAACCGTCTCATCCGGCTGATCATCAATTTCCCCGTTGACAGGAAACCCCATCTGCTTTGGCGGGCACGTGCGCTGCACCAACTCTGCGCCCTTGGATAGGTAGTATGGTGTGGTAGGCGAGCCCCATGTAGAGCCGTCTTCGAGCATATCGTCCTGCGCCGAGGCCGCGATGGGAGTTGCCGGCGCTACCGTTGGCTCCTCTTCTCGCGCTATTTGCCGTTCGATGATGAATGTGTCTCTGCGAGAAGCCGGAGTATCGAAGGTGAGGAATTCTGTCGTAGGTGATATCTCGTTTTCTGAGGAGATCTTGGCTGGTGTTTCAATGCTAGCAGTGATCAGATTGCCGTTCATGTTGGCAAGCGCTCGCGGTTCCATTGATTTGCGACGGCGAGAGCCACCACGAGGGATCATGGATGTGTCGATGGCATAGTCTGCTTCGTTGAGCCATTTGTCCTCACGCTCGCAGCTAGTAGTGTTAACAAGAGCATGGTGCTTTTGGGTGAATCGTTTGACTTACTCTAAGACCCAGCCAACCCCGACGCACAAGACTACTCCGTTGCTGCTCCGAATCTTTTCCAAAGTCCGCTTCCCACCATCCTTGTAGACGACGTGGGTAATACCAACTTTGGTGGTGTCTGGCGAAGCTGCCTCGGGAGTGGTGCTGTTGAGAGAGCTGCCCATGCTTGCTCTTGGATTCCATGACCATTGCTTGACGCAGCGAGCACCCATTTGGGTCAGAAGGTCAACGAAGATCCCACTGGCGTCTGCGCCCTCAGATGTGTGCACATCAACAAAGACAACCGCGCCCTGAAGAACGTCTGGAATAACCCCTTTCCGCGCAGTTCGCCCAGGAGTCTCAGCATCGAGCCTCATAGCACTGCCAGGCGTTTGGGGAATGGTGGTCGCTGCCAGCACTGGCGTAGCTGGTCGATCGAGGGTCACATGCTCGTTCTCGGCATTGTCGGGTATCTCGGATTGCTTCAACCTGGCATGATGAGGCTCGCTGACCACTGACAAAGGACCTCCAAACGATCGACTTCGTTGGCGAGTCACTATGAGAGGAGTATCTTCAGCTGAAGCGCGCAGAGGTACCTTTGAGACTGTGTGGATCTCTCGAGGTTGTTGAGAGATCTTCTTGGCAGGTGTGAACACTTTTGCTGGGGTGCAAGTCAAAGTATGATCCTGCTCTGCCCGCAGTCTTTCAGCACCCGATGGCACTGCATTTTCATCTCCGTACTCTTCTGATGTTTGCGACTCTTGGCTAACCTGCAAGGCCGCAATATCATGTTCATTGCCCACGTCCATTTCCGCGAATGAAGTGTCTTCAACGTCTTCTTCGCCATCACGCATTACCATCTCATCTTCAAAGAACGAAGATTTTGCAGGAGATCCCGTTGGAATGTCACTGATTGTTTGCTCCGGAGCTACGATCATACTCACACCTCCAAGTGAGAACATTCCGCGGGTCTGACGAGGACGGCTTGTCGCGTTCTGTTTGTTGGGGCTAGATGCAGCCCACGAACTCAGTTGATCCGCCAGTGGGGTAAAGGATAGTTGGTCTTCAGAGATATCCGAGTCCTGGCCATCAAGGACTGCAGGAGTGCCAAAGTCCTCTGCGGAGACTCCATGACTGCGCAGTGGGGTGAATCCGTATCCCTTGTCTGGAGACGCAAGCTCATCTTCAGACCCAGACTCGATGGAAACTCTCCTTAAGGCGGCCGAAGCAAGCCAGAAGGCTGGACCCTTGAATACCGTAGGAGTTTCTGCGGGCTTTGAGCTCTCTGAAATGTCATCGCTGCGAGCGACGGGTTCGGATTGGTCGATCATGATGGTATCGTCAAAAGATACCGGCTCCTCAAAGGTGGCCGCTGTAGTTCGCAAGGGTGACTCGGCTTCAGCGGCAACGTCTATGATTGGGCTTTCAGAGTGAAATTCTGGGAAATCGTCCTCTTCTGCGTCCACCTCGCGTTCTTCGTCCGTGATAGTATGAACCTTGACAGTCTGCTCCGGAGACCTGGCTGCTCGGAAGGGACTGCTAACGACCTTCTCCGGTGAAAGGCTTGGAGCCTTCGAGGGACTGCTTTGTCTGGAGGTGATGGCGGCGTGCAATGCCGCTGCTTTCATACTAGACTTGACTGGCGAGCCAAGCCCTGTTGACTTCGTAGGTGAAGCTGTTGGGCGGCGCGCAGGAGATTGCAGCAACGAAGCCTTGAACGGCGATTTGGAAGGGACAAGTATGGGCTGCGTTGTCTTTTCTTCCATTCTCACTCTCTTTGGCGATTCTTGCAGCAATGATATTTTGAACGGTGACTTGGAAGGGAGAAGTATTGGCTGTGTCATGTTGTCTCGAAGAGTTCCTCTTCTTGGCGATTCTTGCAGAAATGAGGCTTTCATGGGAGTACGCGATGACAAAAGCACGGGCTGAGCTATGGGGTCTCCAAGTTGCACTCTCTTAGGAGAACTCTTGAGCGCGTCCTTGAATGGTGACGTTGGCGGTCGCCGAGCTGGGCTTGCAAATATGCTCGACGACGTAGGCTTCAACGGTGATGATGGCGCGGTGTCTTGGGCAAAGTTCAACTTGGAGACGCTACCGAAGTCTTTGACTGGACTCATAATTCGTTTGGCGGGAGACTTGCTAAGAGCTCTGATGGGCGTTTTCTCGCCGGCAAGCTCATCCTCCGAAATTATTGGGTCACTCTTGGCAATTTGATTGACCTTCTTTGGCGACAAGGGCAGTACATCCTTTGTCTCAAGCCCCTGACTTTCTTGAGTAGTCGGCGTGACAATTTTCCTACCACGGGTAGTAGCTCGTGCTGCCGCTGGCTTGCGGACTGGCTTCGCTTTTAGTCCTGTTGGTTTCATGGCGGACTTCTTTGGCCCTTCAGTCTCTATCGGAACGTTTTCCTTGTCTGGTTCTTGTTGAAACTTGACCCTCTTCTTTTGCGCGGCTGCCGCTGGTCTCGTGGCTGGGGCGATTGATGGTGTCTTCGTCGCATTGGTGATTGGACGTCCGCGAGTAGTCTTCTTCACTGGCTCCGGCTTCTCTATTTCCTCTTGAACCTCTAAGACTGCAGGCGTGATTTCTAACGTCTTCTTGGGGCGGCCCCTTGTCTTTGGAGCCTCCAGCTCAGTGACTTCGGCCGCGGGCGCCTTTGTTGGACGAGCTCTCGTCCTCAGTGCGTCTGGCATTTGGTCCTCCTCTTTCTCATCCGTGTCACCATTCTTCGCTCGTCCTACTGCTTTCGTGGGCCCGGGCTTCTTTTCTTGTCCGAGCACTGCTCCATCAATCGCTTCACCATCCTCGTCGTCGGCTCGAGTCTTGCGTTTAACTGCTTTAGCTTGCACTGCTGGCTTCTTCTTCATGGCGGCGGCTTTGGCGGAGGCTGTAGTAATCTTTGTTGCCCTGGGCTTCGAGGCTACATCGTCGCTATTGGTAGTCTTCGCGCGAGCGCGCGTTACACGTTTGGGAGGTGAGTCTGTCATGTCCACGGTCTTCTTCCGCTTCGCAGCTTGTGTCGCAGGCATTGGGGCAGTGAGTATTTTGCTCTTCAAAGGTGGGCGGAGTCTGGTCGGGTGTTGAAAGAAGACGAGCGTTGGAACTTGGTGGGTCTTATTATTTGGATTTGTTGTTTGTTGATTTCTTCCCCGCGTTGGTCGGATAGCAACGACAAGCGCTAGCGTCCAACACTAGGCGATTTTGAGAAAGGGCCAAACCCCACGCTCACCTCTTCCACAATTGTGAGCTTCGGTCAACATCGTCCGATGATGGTACCAAGGAACTCTTTGCAAGATATCGGCTATGGTGCCACCAATACGAGAAGCCTTCCGACCCCTGCAATATCGATTCGAGCGTCTAGCGTACTTATGTGGAATCTCCCCTTCGAGAGTCGTCTGCAACACATCTAACACGGCAATGTTATCTATCTCCTCTCGCGGGAATGCCTCGGCAGGGAAGGCCGTTTGTGGGTTTGTCCTCATCGAAACTGGAA
The DNA here is from genome assembly GCF_014066315.1 of Letharia lupina. Lineage (NCBI taxonomy): Eukaryota > Fungi > Ascomycota > Lecanoromycetes > Lecanorales > Parmeliaceae > Letharia > Letharia lupina. The sequence goes on from NW_023502974.1 coordinate 863,082, forward strand.
TTATGGACTGCTGCAGGATTCGCGAGGCTATTTATACTTCTGGCTCGAGAAGAGATGTTCATGTTCGAATGAGCAGCTACTTCTAGGTTACTACTATCTCACGGTGCAATACCCAGTCCTCGAGACGCCCCCTGATCCGACACTCTCGTGGTTGGCCATGAATGAGCACGGCCTTGAGAGCCCTCGACGATATCCAATTCTGCCCTCATATCCGATCGAGCAAGCCCATGACCTTTCAAATCTATGAGCTGTTTGTCCGAAAGTCGTGCGATACAAATATTGTTCGATTGCTGTAGGTGCGGCCGCGTACCGTGATGCCGATCTGCGGGACGTCTGTTTAATTCGAGGTTGCAAAGGAGAGGAGGGGGAACTTTCCGCTAAACCATCACGGGCCCTGAGTGGATTGCGTAATTGGCTGTGTCGGGAGACTTAACAGGATCGCAGCAGGATTGAAATCGGGCACCAGGTTCACTGGGGAGTCTTGTTGAGATGCGAGGAGCATAGAGTCCTCATGGGGTGGGCATTTAAAGGGACTCTCTAGCAAATGTAAATTCATTCAACAAAATCCGCAATTTGAAAGAATTAAACAAAGTAAGTGACCATCTCGAACCCTTGTGCTGGTGCAAAAAGCTCAGCCCGACCATTCCGATTGAGTATTCTGCAACGGAGCCGTGACCTACGAAAACCCCAATGAAGGGATTTTATACCACATCCCCGAAGGGCGCAAATATTTAATTAATTATCCATATATTCTTTATATTCTGTCAGATTTTAAGAAGTTGACATTGTTCAGATTACTCCCAAAGGTTTTCATTTCACTATATCCAACATCCAGACTGATCAAGCCCTCTTCTCATCCCGATAGTGTCCTGCAACCAGAAAAGCCATCTCAAGCGACTGTTTCTCATTGAGTCTCGGATCACAGTATGTCGTATAATTAACACTTAGATCCCCCTCCGTCAACCCCTCACTCCCACCAACACATTCCGTCACCGCATCCCCAGTCAATTCGAGGTGCACACCTCCCAAGAAACTGCTCTGCTCTCTGTGAATCCTTAACGCACTGCTCACCTCACTCAAAATACTCGAAAATTGCCTTGTCTTCACCCCAGACGGCGTACTCTTTGTGTTCCCATGCATGGGATCGCATTGCCACACGACTACATGGCCACTTTCCTTCACGGCCTCAATATGGTCAGGTAGCAGAGAAGCAATCTTGTGCTCGCCGTATCGGGTAATCAAAGTGACCTTTCCAATATCTTTTGGCGGATTGACCACATCAAGGAGGGCGATGAGTTCCGGAGATGTCATGGTAGGCCCGACTTTGATGCCGATGGGATTTTCGAGACCGCGGAAGTACTCGACGTGTGCGCCAGTGAGTTGGCGTGTGCGGTCACCGATCCAGAGAAAGTGGGCGGATGTATTGTACCAGCCTTTGCCATCGCTAGCAGACTCTTGGTGACCGTTCACCTGCTGATCTGATGATACTCGGGCTGGCAAGAAAGCTGGATGAGAGGGTGGATGTTTTAGTCTCCTTGTTAAACTCTGCTCGTATTCTAGTAGCAAACCCTCGTGACTGGTGTAGAGATCGACAGTCTCTAAGCCACTTGCACTGCTATCTGCGCCAACTGTCCTCATGAATTGTAGGCTCTCGGTGATACTATCGACAATCCTGGTGTACTGAGCTCTGATCTTTTCATCTTTCACGTGCCCCAGCTCCCAGTCTAGTGGCGAATGTAGATCAGCGATCCCTGATGCCAGCGACGCTCTGATGAAATTGAGCGTTGCGGCAGAGTGATAATAGGCAGATACTAAACGCGCTGGATCCGGGGTTCTGTCTTCTACCGCGTATCCATTTAGTATGTCTCCACGGAAGGAGGGTATCTCGTTTCCCTCGTGCATCTCTGTGGGACTTGATCTTGGCTTTGCGTACTGGCCAGCCATCCTCGCAATACGCACGACAGGCCTGTTGGCGCCCCAGATCAGGACCAAACTCATCTGCAGCAGAAGTTTGATCTTCGATTCAATGGCATTCTCTTCACAGTAATCGAATAATTCCGCACAGTCACCACCCTGTAGTAGGAACGCTTTGCCAAGAGCAACATCTCGCAGAGACTTCCGGAGTTTGATGATCTCGGTAGGTGTAACGATGGGTGGTAGTTGCTCTAGTTTTGCGAGAGCTTTTTGGACTTTAGCAAGGTCATTATAGACAACCTCTTGTTTTATGGGTTTAGTGGTCCAGGATGATGGCGTCCATTCCGAGCTGCTATTCTTCTGTCGCTTTGTTGTGACCTTGATCTCTGCTGCGGCTTCTCCACTTTTGCTGAGCTTTGGAGGCTGTATTGGCTCTTCTAGAGGTCTTTTCGACATGACTATAGATTTTTTTCAACAGAAAGAGAATAAACGGAATTTTACGAGAGACGACTCCTAGATGAGATGCACACACAAACGGACCCTTTGAACAGGTAGATGAGGTGCAGAGACCAAAAAGCCTATGCTGACATACACCAAATACACCTGAGCTATGAAATGCGATATGCTTTAAACAATAACTGGAAATGTGGAGTGGATAGGTACGCATGAATACGTGAGGAAGGGGCTGGCGAAATCCCAATATTTCTTCACTAGACCTAATTCGGTCCTCCGCATTCTATGAACCCCCCCCCCCTTGTCACCACCTACGTTCTGACAACCACTCTAAACTCACCTCACAGCTACTCTTCTGCTGCTACTCACGCGCAATTCAACCATAAAAATGGCAGAGCCCCAACCCTCCAGCGTCCATGAAGGCATGGACCGCGAAGACCCCGCCCCCCTCCCCACCTCTGCCGAAGACCGCAAAGCGGCCGCCGCCATGTCCTCCCTCGAAAGACGCGGTGGCGATGACGACGATGCTGCTACGAAACCTAACAAAGAAATCGACCAAGAAGCCCTTGGAAAGGCTATAAGTAGGCTGGAGTTAGCAGACAAAGCTGGCACGGTTGCTGCAGGGGAGAAGAAAACGAAGGAGAAAGAGGAAGTTGAGAAGAGGGCGAAGATCAAGGTGGATCAGGCGGATGTGACATTGCTGGTCGAAGAATTGGATTTGACTAAGGGGAAAGCTACAGAGCTGTTGAAGGCGAATGACGGGGATGCGGTCAAGGCTATGAGGGGGTTTGTAAGGGCTGCGGCTTGAGGGATGGGGCATACAGGGCTTAAAGATCAACATTGAAAGTACAAGGACCAACCCTCTTCACTTGCCATGCAGGTTATGCTGCGTATTCACAATCTCACGTTGGACCGGATGCTGATAACAAGTAAAGAGGTCAATGGAGAGTCTGAGGAGGTCCCACAGGCACAGACTGAAGGGCTGTGATGGACCAAGCTGGGGTTGGAAAGCGTGGATGAGAGGGCATTGAACCTATGTACAATGGCAATGTGACAATACATTATCCTGCGTCGTGAAGGATGCTGTTGGTTCCCTGCCATAGGTGGCGCAGATGCTCACGGTCTCTTGCCTTCCTTTTGACCGTATTCCAATTCAATTGACCTGCAAATTGATCAACGGCCCGACAACGAACCTCATCGAATGCCTATGCCGAGATGAAGTTCGAAGAAAGAGAAGCATCCGCGGGCGCCTTCAGTCATGTTTCGCGACAAGAGGCCCCTCTGGTGGAGCTATTAGAGGCTTCTGTTCTTGTCCGAGGACCACTGGCTTCATTAGCAAAAGGCAGATAGATTGAGGCTATACGGCTCATACCTCGTTGGTACAGTACGTAGCTTGTGACCACCACGAAGGGAATACCAACTATAATAGCAGTCCACCTGGAAGCCATTAGTAAATGAAAGTCGAGGAATCGTGGCTTCCTACCTTCTAGCAATCGTATTGTAGCTGCCAATTGCTGCGAAGCCCGTGGGAGGAGCGGTAGGGTTCGTCTTCAACGAAGGTGCTGCTGGCTTGTACCCCAAAGGTGTTGTTTTCGTAGAGGCCTGACGTCTCAACGCGGCGAGTCTATCGAAAGGATTTCGACTGGAGAACATGGTGATCAAGGGGGGCTGTTCCCTCGAAGAAGCATTAGGGGCATAGCACCTGCACCTCAATGTCTATATGCAAGCAACAATGCAGCCGATATGTGTCCAGTATCGTAAATACCTAATCGTTTTGTCTAGACGAGACTGAGAGTTGAGTATGTAGCAGCCCCTTTTTCAAAACAGCCTCGGCCTAGCCGGAAGTTGTCTCGGTTGTGTCATCGCTTTCTGCCCACTCACAAAAGAAGTGCCTCACCGCAAAATTATTCCCGCACCAACAGCTGGACACAAAACGATAACTGAACATTCCATAACCAACCAGACTCATTTTCTTTAACTCTCCAATATTAGCTGCTCATGCACACAGTCTGACTCAGTCAAAATCGAACCGGAAATCCTACCTCTGGTGATTCAGAGGCACTGATAAACACGGCTCCTCCGGCCTCGACACAGTTCAGTCTTCAAGATCCTGCCTCACGCCCCCATCGGGACAGTACGTATATATCGGATGCCATAACCCCTTCTTTTGAGACTCGAGAATCGCTTTTGAACTGGAAGACTGACTCTGAATTCGTCGTCCAGTCCTCAACGACCTCCCTCCCCCTGGTGCAGGACATTTCAGAGTCTGAGATCTATTTGCTAGAGTGCATTCCAAACGTCCCACTGTCTTCATCACAATCCCAGCTGCCGCATAGGACGTCCCTAGAGGTTCTTCCTCTTCCCGGGGAAGAGTCGAGGAGGAATAGCCGTATCAGTCTGGGGACTGATATCTTCAAGCCTCCCTAACGCGGCTCTCACACAATCGGAATACAATTTACTTCTTAGAGCTTGGATGCGAATGGCACCTTCGGCAACAACAATTACACAACAATATGCATCAATTGACATGAATGAAAAATCATTGAGGGTCAATAGTACTGTTAGCGATAATGGAAAAGAATATGGGAAAACTCTAACGAAGGATGTGTTGAAAGGGCGGATTGCAGCCATCGATACAGATACTTGCGCTGCTGGGGATGAAGATTCGTTCTTCGTGGCTGACATGGGTGAGGTCTATCGACAACACCTACGCTGGAAGATGAATTTGAAGAGGGTCAAGCCCCACTACGGTGCGTTCTCATTCATTGAATTTTCCAAATACAACAGCACGTTGATTTCTATTAGCTGTCAAGTGCAACCCGGACCCAGAGGTCCTTCGTCTACTTGCGGGATTAGGCACCGGTTTTGACTGTGCATCCAAGTCAGAAATTGAACAGGTCCTCAATCTCGGTGTCGATCCATCCAGGATTATCTACGCTCAGCCATGCAAGACCAAGTCATATGTGCGCTTTGCATTTGAGTGTGGGGTGAAGCAGATGACGTTCGACAATTCAGACGAGCTCTACAAGATTAAGAGGTTCTTTCCAGATGCAGAGCTGTTTCTCCGCATCTTGACAGACGACTCAGCAAGCTTGTGTCGACTCAGCGATAAATTTGGGGCCTCCTTAGACACAACCCTAGACCTTTTGACTTTGGCGAAGGATCTGGAATTGAATGTCACTGGTGTCAGCTTCCACGTCGGTTCTGGAGCTTCTGACCCTCAATCTTTCGACAAAGCTGTTCGAGACGCTCGTATTGTATTTGATCAAGCCGCGGACGTTGGCTACAACCTCAAGACTCTGGATGTAGGCGGAGGCTTTTCTGGAGATCTCTTTGAGTCCATGGCCGATGTCTTGAGCAAAGCCCTCGATGAAAACTTTCCAACGAGTGTGCGCATCATTGGGGAACCTGGCCGCTACTACGTCGCCTCCGCATTCACCTTGGCCTGCAACATCATCGCTCGCCGCGATTTCCAGGATCCCGCTACAATGGAGACTAATTACATGCTCTACCTCAACGACGGTGTCTACGGCAACTTCTCAAGTCTCATATTCGACCATCAGATCGCGTCTCCTCGCATCCTGAGCAAGCGTGATAGGTCCAATCGCAGCACTGAGTACTCGCTCTGGGGTCCATCTTGTGATGGAATTGACCGAGTTACGGAGACTTGTACCCTTCATGGGGTCCTAGACGTGGGTGATTGGCTGTACTTTGAGGAAATGGGTGCCTACACCAAGTGTAGCACTACAAAATTCAATGGGTTTACAGATAACCATGATGTTCTTTATGTCTCGAGCGAGCCCGGAGCTTCGGCTTTGCTGAACTACTGAATGCACGCGTTGTGTGCAATGGAAGGAAACGCGTAGCACATCATGAGAGACGATATTGGAATGGGGAGAGTGCCCAGAAGATGGACGAGTGTGGGATTGCATCAAGGCAGCGGTATTGTGGGAGCTTGAAGAGTGCCTTTTTTCGGTTCAGACCAGAGATTTCATAGACTGCGTGGCTTTTGTCTTTTTTCATACAGAAAATGAGCTTTTCATTCCAAGCTGGTCCAAGCCAGTCTCTCCTTCCGTCTCCTCGAGTATTCCACCTCTATGCCGCAGCTTCCTATCATCCTCCATACATCTGACATCGGCCGAGCCGGAGAATCTACTTTGCCCTCCCGCTACTCCCTGGTCCTCGAGCTCTCACCAACCCCTTCCTCGCCGCCGTGCCCTGAGCTCTCCTTCAGCTCCTTCATCCCGCATCGAAGAACCTCGTGATTCCCCCAGTAATCTTGACTTTGTCGGAATGCGTCATTCAAGCTCATGCTAGATCGACAGCGCATCAACCCTCTTGCTCAAGTAGAAGAAGCTTCCTCTTGAGCCTTCAGGTGATCTTCGAAGCAGACGTCATCGGCGTCGTAAAGATCTTCATGAGGTGGCCTTCGCTGCTCAAAGTATCGTGTGAAGAATGAGAGGCATTGCTTCTCGAATCTTTCCAAGTCATAAGGAGCACGAAACCAAATGCGCAACTCATAGGGGTGCCGACCTGTGAACACGGCACCAAAAAGCTTCTTGACGTCTGGCTTCGGGATCTTGGGTCGGTCCTTGGGGTCGAAGTGCCCTAGGATCTTTGGCCATGCCTCCAGGCTGATGCAGATCAAGCGAGCCTTCTCTTCATCAGTATTACATGCCGCTAGAACATTGGGGTGGCAGATCTCCCCATTTTCAGGATAGTCAGCTACGCGATGGACTTTGAAGTCGGTGACCATCCAGTCACCTTCGATGTAGTCGCCTAGACACCATCCGGTTTGGCTGTACCCCGGCCCTTCTATTCCGTTAGAGAAAAATCGCATGTTCATAGTGGGAATCCGCCGGCGTCCTGCATCCAACCCAAGCTTGAAAGCCCATTCTTTCGTGTCTTTGGCGAAGCTGCCTATCAGCGAGGAGTTGTTAGCTTGGACGATGCACAAGAACAAATTCCTGGGGTTTCGAATATCAGCCCAGCGGAATGGGCTTTGCAGGGACAGGACGGGAGCTTCTGGGTCGACAAGTGCTGAAGCAGAAGGGTTTCCTTCCGTCGCAACGTCGGGTTTTTCAGTCTTGCTCTCCGGCACACCTGTGGATGCTGCAATGGCTGGCCCCCTAACCGGTTGACTTGGGGAAGGTGGCCCCACACGCCGACGCTTTGAAGACTCCTCCGCTTCGTCGAAAGATACTGTTCGCTTGCGAAGGTCTTGCGATAGAGCTGCAGAGGGGTTTGGCTCTCTCGTGAATGTCCTTGAGTTGCCCTGTCGCGAACTCTTCCTTCGCTTCTCCACCTCATCCAATGCCGCTCCTGGTTTCAGGAAGGTGGCTATGCTTTCTTGTGTGATTGGCACATGAGGAATACTACTCTCGAGACCGCCCGCTGGCATACTATCTGCGTTGTTGAGGCCAAAGTCCCTGGTCTCGAGCTGTTGCGCTGGCGGGTTCGATGGCCTGAGACTTTGTAGGGCCGATCGAGAGTCACGTTCAATGATTTTCGATATGGGTTGGGCCGTCGCTGGAACCGGGGGAATGACAGTTTTGGAATCAGCTTTGGTAGTATTCTGAGCTGATGGAAGACGGTAGCCAAAATTTGTGTAGGCAGCAATCTGTTTAGCAGTCAACTCCGCTGGTTCATCAGAGACCGCAGGTTTATCAAAGACCACGACTGGCATGGGGTTGGGAATAAAAAGAGCAGCTTCGCCCCTCAGGCGGTTCGAAGTTTTTTTGTCCTCAACAAGAATCTCTTGCCCGATCTGGATTTTAGAGGTTGCGACTGGAGCGTCAACATGAGGCTGATTCACGACCTCTGTACCATGCGTGACTTCCAACTCTCCGCGCATCTCAGGATTGGCAGGCACGCTCACTTGAGTTGATTCTGGTCCTGCATATCTTGGATAATCAGCGGGTTGCCTCTTTGGGGAGGGATCTTGCATTTTCAAACCCTGGTTTGGTGTCAGGCCTCCACGTCCTCCCTGGCCTCCACGCCCTCTCTGATCTCCATGCCCCCTCTGGTCTCCACGCCCAGGAACTCTGTCTGGTCCCTGAGACCTCTGTTGTCTATGTGCTTCAGGAGAAACTTGTTTTTCTGTTTCCTTTTTTGCCGAAACCTCGGTGTGCGTGATAAGTGAACGTGGCATTGTTATCTGGTTTACCATCGCCCTTCGACGTGACGGCCCTCCGCGTGGCGTTTGCAATACCTGAGCATAGTTCGTCTGCGCAGGTACTGCTGGTTTAGAAGCGCTATCGTCTTCGAACTTCGCCGGTGTCAACTGTGATGAGGGCGTATGAAACGGAGCTCGACTGTCGCCTTGGGATCCTTTGGGTGGTGAGACTGGAGGAGTCTCGGTAGACTTGTTGGTATCAATACTTGACAGCCCGGGCTTTAGCAGTTTTGACTCATGCTCCTCGGCAGCGGCTCCGGCCATCGATTCGCCGTTCTCGCCCTGGAAAGCTGCATCCTCTCTTGAAATGTCGTCGTCATCTTCATCGAGCTTTGACCCGAAAAGTGTAGTCGCCTCTCTGAGTACCTCACGATATGTTCTTACCTTTTCAAGCAAGGCAGAAACTTCTTCTTCTTGCTGCGCAATCTTTGTATTCTTTGCCTCAAGCTGGGTCTCCAGCCTGTCAATCTTGTCTCGCAAGATGAAATCCGGAATGCCTGTGGTCACTGCGGGACGAAGAGCCTGGTCGTCAGCCTTTTGGGCAGACAGTCCTTTCTCCACCTCGAGTGTGTGGACTTTCTGCTCCAGATCCTTGATCCTGGACTTTTGTCGTTCGACTTCCAGTTGAGCTTCCAGCCGTGCCATTTTTTCGGCGATGAGGCCCTGCATGTCAGTTTGAAGGGACATGATAGTTTGGAAAAACCCCCGAGATTCCTGCGGTGGTGGAAAACGATCTCAGCAAGTGAGACGTGAATATCCGACTCTTACACTGGGCAAGAGAAGGCAAAAGTTGCAGAATGACTTGGTGCAACAGGTGATGAGATTATGAAAGATGATGGTTGTAGAAAAAGAGCATGCTGGTGGTTGTGTTGATACAGCAGGTTTTAGGCTTGGCGCTAGTTTCGCTCTTATTTCGTTTAAAGAAACACCACCACTCAGCCAACCTTTCCACACAACTCTTTTGCCATCTCTTGTTTAATCGCTCTTCCAAAGCTCATACCTTGCCATCTCAGGCAAATATTCCTCGTCTCGTACCATCTTTTTGGTACCTGGCAATTAATTGTTCCTTCCTTGTGGAGGCAATCTTCAACCGCCGCAGGATACTCGGCGGGTTATCCAAAAAATGTCTAACCTGATAGACCCCAAAACAGGGAGCAATGGAACGCCAAGCAAAGGCCTCGAACAGAACCGCAGCACCGGGGAGGAGCTCCGTATGGACGCGAATGTAGCGAGCGACGGGAGCGAGGAGGGCGAGATCCAAGACGATCACGCCACCAACGCTGTGGGTACAAAGCGAAAACGCTCGCCCTCGACCGAAGAGACGGGACCTTCGAAGAAAACCAAAGGCCCTGATCCAACATTCCTCTCATTCAAAACAATGAGGCACCCAACGGAGACGATACCTTGTGTAATCAGTATCAACGAACGAGAGCCATTCGGATCACTCTATCTGACAAATCACAAACTCACAACCCGATTGTTCCTTGATCCCGGACGTTTCGGGCCTCCGTCAGTAGCACTGACTTTCACCAAAACCGGATCAGAGACCGGTAGAGGCATTGCCAAGAATGTTTGGGACATGTCGTCAAACAGTCGGGTGGAATGGGCAATGAATGACGTCCAACACGGTTATGCTACTTCAGATGGGCCCGATCTCAGAATGTCTAATCGAACCGTGCTCGCCGACTGCAGTAGACGGGACATACAAAATTTGATGTACCTGAGATTCAAGTCTTGGAGCCAAGTATCAGGGTTTCATAAAAAAGAAGAGTTCAGTCAGGAAAGTGCTGAGATACAAAAGTCGATCAAAACCATGTTTCGGCGTCAAAAAGCATACCAACTGGAGTTGTGGTTTATTGCCCCGTTCGATGCACCGGACTTTCGTCGACATTGTCTAAGGTATTTCACCGCGAGCTTGGAAAGCAGACAACACCCTTTCGACCATTGGCAAGATTCCCACGGGGATCATTTCAACCAAAGGTCGGTGCTACCGCTGCCACCGATCTTGGCTGCTCCTTAGAACCAATTGCGCTTGCCTCTTGCCCCAAGACCAGGATAATTGCCGATGCCCACAAGACCAAGCAACTTGCCGAATACAACACCTCCAGGCGACCATGCAGGGCAGTCTGCAGCCGAGCCACAGCCAACCCTCACATCTCAGCAGCATCCGGAAAGTTCGACCTCCACGGCAGCGCAGGATGGCAAGATATCAGATCGTTCGACATCAGTGCCGCCAGAGATCCACCCGACTCCAGAAATGCAGGCAATGCTGACATGTCGAGCAGGACCTCTTCCCCCATCAGCCTAAGACCAACGAACCAGTACGTCTGGCTTCTCCTTCGGTCTCGAGGCACCCACATCCATACCATCACTCATCAGCAGTCCGAGGCCGGGGTTTGTGCCTGATTTTACATTAGGTCCTCTCGATATAGAAGACGAGGAATCCGACTCGGACTCCGAATACGACTCTGAGTCTGGAAGCCATTCAGATTGGGAAAGGAAGCACGAGGGTCAAAGAGGGGGTGACGGCAGTGCTGCATAGAGGTTGTTAAGGCCTCATAGGCTAGGATAGCATGTTCAATCCAGGTAGTACTTTACGTGGAGACGTTCTCACTGTAAAGGAATCTACCACGTCCATAGCTCCACAAGTTATGCAGTTGTCAAAATGCTGTAACAACTAGCATACCTCTAATCATTAACAAGACAGGAAAGCTGCGGCCTGAAAAGTTCGGAAGGGTCAGGTAAGGCAGAATGTCCTACTTCCGCACATGTTTTGCTCATATTCATACAGGAACGGCATGGTCTCCCAGCAACATACCCAGTATTCCCTATCAGTCACACAAGATGGAGGCAAATACTGGTAAAAGGGTAGGCAAGCTATCATGTCCTTGAATCCAAATTCGAGCGAGAAGAGGCTGACCAGTCCAGAAGCCGTGTTCTCCGGATCCTAGCCGCGTGTATCGATGATCGACTCTCATCAGCTCAGCATCGCCAGCCGACTAGATGACACTGTCGACTCTCTCGGGATCTGCGCAGCGCCGACTGGCAAGATTCTGACCTCGTGTCGGCTGCTGGATCCAATCGGAAGATTCGCCCCACTCCTCGTTGACACAAATCTCGCTGCCGAAAGTGCCGTCTTCGAGTCGAGACTAATGCCTGTGTTGTGGAGCACGGAGATGGTTCTCTCTTCTGCAAAGGTGCATGCCTTCCTCCAATAGGCAGACATTCAAGGCAATATGTGCTCACGGACACAAGGAGCATTTTCTCTCTTTTGAGCCTACCTTCTCTTCAAACTCCTCCTCTAGCACTCCAGTCTTCCTTCACCTATTCAGCCGCCTCCATATTCACCCAACATCTATCATCCGAGGTAATACTCGAACCTCTCCCAAGAGAATGGGGATGCACGAAATGTACTGACGTTCTACCTCTACGATCCAGATCTTACGTCGTACCCAAAGCCATCCTACCTCGAGCCACCCTACGTACTCGTAACCATGAACAATCCACCGGCCCCCCCGTAAGTATTTCACTTCCTTCAGATCTGAAACACCCTTTCTGACGGCTATGCAGACCAGGATCTTCCAGTTCAGCTGGCCGTGACAACAGTGGATTGGAGCAGCGTGGTGGAGCAGCTGGACAGCGAGCTCGAGAGGTTATACAGCAGGGTGGAGACCCCTCTCAGCAGGGTCGAGAAGTTAAACAGCTCGGCGGAAGAGCTGCACCGCAGGGTCAACAGCACGGTCAGAATGCTGACTTTGGTCCTCCACCTCCTCCGTAAGCTCGCCAATTCTCTTCATGTGAGAATCCTCTTTTCCTGACAGCCGTCTAGACCGAGACGATACGATGTTTGGGGCATGGACTATCGTCCATATGACCAGGGCGGACCATTTGAAGAGCAGAGTGGAACACCTGTACCGCAGGTTCGACACCATGATCAGAACACTGATTCTGGTCCTCCACCTCCTCCGTAATCTCCAATCCTCTTCATTCGAGATCTCTGCTGATGACAGTTCAGACCCGGGCGATACAACGTTTGGGGCATAGATTACCAACCACATGACCAGGGTGGACCAGCTGCGCAGCAGAATCATTCGGTGAGGAAGCCGCCTCCTAAATTGGGCGGTGCTCCACCTCCGTAAGTCTTCCAAGATCCTCCGCATCATGGACCAGCTTTCCTAACCTGGAATGAACTATAGTCCATATCAACAAGGTGGCGATGGTATTGGTCAGGGTAGTGATGGTGGTCAGGACAGTAGTGGTCAGAGCAGTAGTGGTCAGAGCAGTAGTGGTGGTCAAGGCAACAGGCGCTGAATCATCTTATAACCTTCCTGGCAAGCTCGATAGGATTGATCTCACACTGGGAGCTCAGATCTGGTTACTGAATCCACTACTGTAGAGTTCGCGTGTGTAATGAGCTCAATCAAGAGTGCTTTCATCCATGACGACGCTAGGTCGTTACATTCAGCGTATTCAAAAACCTTGGAAGTCCTTGGCATTAGTATTTCAATCTTACCCATCACACCACGTATCCAAAATTGAGACGTTATAGATATTGTACATAATTCCGTCGGAGTTTCATTGAAATATAAGAGATCTAGGAATGAAATAATCTAAAGGTATTGATAATTAAGATTCAAAAAAGTAAGCTTAGTTCTTTTACTTGCTATGTCGATAAATATGTTACAAGTCTTCGTTATCCAACGGCATTGAAATCGCAAGAATCGCAACACTAATTCTCATCAATACTTCCCTTCGATGTATACAATACCTAGTGTGTGAAAGATTTGATGCCTTAACAGTCGACTATGTGACGGCTCTTCTTGAAAGCCGGGAAAGCTCTTTACGACTCGGCAATAGTGAATAGCTGCCCAAAAGAGCAGCTTCACAAGCTGGACCGACTTGCGGGCATCATGTTTACATGCAACGCCGCCAAAGCGTCACGGATTGAAAAAGCCTGGTTGGAAGGCCTAGATGACGACGTCAAGTGAAGTTTCCAAAAGTCCATCCCTTGGTACCGGGACCCACACGATGGCCATCTGGTCCTCAGCCTACCCTAATGTGGACAACCCCGTCAAGGCATAGGGCAATGATCCGGAGAGTCCGGTCACTTCCAGGTTTTTGGCATTCTGGCCGTCTAGGACAGCAGACAACGAGCCCAGGCGGCCAGGGATCTGGGGGACATGGCTTTTCAGACTGGTCAGCCTCTTTTCGATGAGACCTTTCAGGCAAGTATCAGTTTGAGACTCTGATGAGACAGAGCTATAGTCGCTTTAGCTTACTTAGCTATTGCACCACTCTGAGCTGAATTGTAAGTTGAGGATAGAAGAGACATAGCAACTAAATCAAATGAGGTGAGGATTCGGAGAAGGCAGAGGTGCAAACGGGGTGAGGGTTCGAAGAAGACAGAGTTGACAACACATTGGGTGTATTCACACATGGCATTCATTGCCGACATTCATCCATTTGCAGGTGAATGTTCTTCCCTTCTTTAGATTCTAGGGCAATGCAGTGATGCGTCAGACCATTCACCGCTGCATATCATTCCTTTCTCCATCCATTTCCTTTCTCCATTCATTCCCTTTCTTCATTCATTCCCTCTCTCTATTCATTCCCTCTCTCTATTCATTCCCTCTCTCTATTCATTCCCTTTCTGCATTCATTCCGAATAGAGAACATTCACCACAGGCATCGTCTACTATATAAACCCCCTTCCCTCCCAATACAACCATCCCTCCTACATAATCCCAATACAACACATGCAAGGTACCTCCTCCTATAACCTACAAATCTTCTCCCACATTTCCATCCAACGTTATATAGATCCATACGCTGGCTTGGCTTTTGTGTCATCTATATATACATATCAATATCATTTCAATCAGCCTCCGGAATGACCGCGGTTCAATTGAACTGGTAAGTCCCTCGCGTCCTCACTCTTCTTTCACCATCAACCCCTCACCATATCTTTGTCTACTGGTCGTACTCACGGCTGTATCACAAATGGAGGAGACCTGGTTGCAAGGCCTGGCTGACGATGTCAAGGATGGGTTGAAAAAGCTACTCCTTGGTATCGGACCCCACATGATGACCATATGGCTCTTAGCCTACCCCAACGTGGAGACCGCCCGCAAGGACTGGATCGTGCCTTTGATGAGTTCGGTCTTCTCCGGATATCCTGCTTTCTGGCAGTATAAGGCACCAGAGAACAAGGTGGGCCTTACAATCGAAGATCTTGAGCCGATCAACACTTTCCAGAAGGCAATGTACGTCCAATACCGCGCGAACCGCAACGACAACGGCCAGGTAAGGAAGCTGGAGGACGGACGGGTTGAAGAAGACAAGACCCAGATCAGAGGATACCACAACTTCGAGAAACAGCTCAGCTGGGACACAGCTTTCGAGTTCGGGGTTTTCAACACAGTTCCGGTCATTCGAGATGTGCAGTTTGAGAAGGGTCAGGTGGCTCACCTCGTCCTTGGAACACATCTCGTCCATTTCGAGGGCCTTCCCAAGGTACCAGTCACAGGTTTCAAGGGCCTTTACACCATGAAACAGCTCGAAAGGGGGGTCAGAGGCTTCGTCCGACAGGCAACAGATGGTCCGGTGCCCACTCACGGTGCGAAAATCCGGGCCGAATTGGACAACGCAAACCCCCAAACCGGGAAACCACACATGCCTTCCACAGACAAAAGAACCATCTGGAAGGGAACCGTCCTGAAGGACATGCAGGTTCCATGCAAAGATACCGGTACAGATTTCTGCGTCTGGTTTCAGATGCCTCTTGTAGGCCGGACTCCTCGCATCCACAAGACCGCCAACGAAAGACTTGAGAACCACAAGCTTGTGCGGATGCACATCGAGGTCGTCATCGACGAAACATCTGCCCAGCGAGAGATAGATGGGATGCAGAAACTCGCAGATGAGACTTTCAATGCTGGAACGCTGGCTCCCGCCCGCATCGCCCTCATGTCGAACCCCTCGAAGATGACGCATACCACAAGCGATCTGACGGAGAGGAATCCTGAGATGTGGAGACAATGGGAGGCTTACTGCAGCCAAAAATATGCAGACAACCCAGCCCAGTTGGAAATCGTCACTTCTTTGAAGGAGGTCAAGAACAAGATGACGGCGATCATAGGCCCTCCAGGCACAGGCAAGACTACGGTTCTTGCAGACATCACGAACGGGGCCGTGCTGTGCGGTCATACTGTCCTGGTGTGCGCGGTAAGTAACAACGCCGTCGACAAGGCCGCCAACTCTTGCTGGGAGAAATTCCCAATAGAACACCGTCACAGGTATGAATTCCTTCGGTACGAGACGGCATCAGCCGAGCTGCAGGCATACGTAACTCGAGCGGATATCAGAAACCCTGTCGTGCGGGATCCAAATGCTCGTCTAACTTACAAGGCGTCAACTATGCTAGAGGATGACGACCTGATAGCGCAGACAATGGCCGAAGCCGCCGCATTACAGGGTGAGCATAACAAGCAACTCTTTGCCCTGATCCGGGTTTGTGACGATCTTTCGCAAGCACTTCAAGAGAAGCGGGAAATGGATAGCCGGAAGAAATCCAACGTTCCGGCTCCAATGACGCTTCCCAATCGTTGCTTCGAGTTGACCCTCCAGGACCAGTATCGGGCGGACGCGGACTTCCACGCAGAGCTCGCGGCATATAGGGCCGACAAGCTTGACGCTGCCGCAATCCTACACAAGCGTCAGACAAGTGACTACCACACCGACGCAGAGCTTGCAGCGCTGGGTGAAGACGCGCTTGATGAAGCGGAGATCACGGCACGTCTGGATGATCAGAGGATCCCAAGCATCGACCAGCGCGACAAGTCTCTCGAGTACCGGAATTCCCTTGACGCGTATGTCTTGGCCAATGGCGACGTGTCAATAAAGGCGAAGGAGCATTTCCAAACTCTGCGGGTTCGAGTCGTCCTTCGAGTCTTTGCAGACACCCAGGCCCTCTTCACGACCTGCAACAACGCCGGTTCCGAGTTGATGGTGCTTGGATTCAACCCAACTCTCATCGAAATCGAAGAATCAGGGCAGCTCACCATGGCTGCGCTCGCGAACGTCTTGACGAGCTTCAGCAACTGGCTAGCAGCAATCATCTTCGGAGACACCAGACAGCTCAAACCTTTCGGCCAGTCCGGCAGAGCAAACGAGTTTAGAGAGAACGCTACGCTCTCGGTCCTCGCTCTCCTTGAAGAGAAAAAATATCCGATCCTCCGACTGGTGTTCCAGTATCGGATGGCTCCCGCAATCTCCAGATGGGTATCGGAATTCTTTTACAAGGGATTGTTGAAGAATCAGAAGTCAGTCCTCATCAACAACGGGCTTCGCCAGGTCGCGCATGAGGTATAGAAAAAAATATATAGAATCGATGGACCAAACGGGGACGGTTCCGAATACTGGATGATCAACGTCGCCAACGGGATCTCGCGGGTGCAGGTCAACAGCACCTCGTTGCAAAATTATGCCAACGCCGATAGGATAGGCACTCTCGTGGATCAAACTTTGGCCATGGGGGTGCCCGCGTCTAAGATAACGGTGCTGGTGTACTACACAGGGCAGCTCTCCCTGGTAAGCCACAAGATCCAAGCGACGGCGGAGGCGAACGGAAGGAACTGGGACCTCAGCGCAGGAAATCAAATCTCCTCCGTCGATTCCTTTCAAGGCGAGGAGAACGAGTTCGTTTTCGTCGATCTCGTCGTCGCTCACCAACGGCCGGAGAAGACATCAGACGCGGTCAAGGACGAGGAGAGCGAAGACGACGATGGCTCCGAGGGGTTCAGACGCTCCGGGAGGGTTACCGCCCACGTCAAGAGCGGCAACCGACTTTGCTGTGCACTTACGCGCGGTAGAAGCTGCGTCGTTGTTGTCTGTCAATTGGCCGCTCTTCTAAGTACGGTCAAGGCCAAACAGAAGAAGGGTCAAGCCGCCGTCAGCGCCATGGCGAGAGACTTCGAGGAACGCAAATTAGTATACAACGACTATACTAGTCTAGACACCAGCCCGATTGGCCAAGCGCAGCGTGCTACCTGGACCGAGGCCAGACTTGCGGTTGAGTTGAAGAGGCAGAAGGCGGAGAGTCTTGACTTCCTCAACACTCAGTACAAAAAGGTCAAGAAGGCCCGGTACAACGAGGAGTTCCAAGACACAGCCCCCCAGGGTATACCGCACCGCTTCTCGGAGGACCACTCGCCCAAACCTGTCTGGAGACGCCGCCGAAGCCGCGGTAATCTTCAACGAGCAAGACTGGAGACAATACAGTTATCTAAACAGACTTCAAACTGGACCGAGTGCCGTAAAAAACCATGCGCGTTATGCCCACGACTTCCTCCCGAACCAATAGCCATGCCAGGTCCTAAATTTCTTCGCCCGTTCATAGAATTAACGTACTTTTTAATAAAATAAGCCACGACCTACAGGATCCAAAGCAACGATCCGCCCTTGTCACCGAGGCGGGCGCGGTCCCTGTCAATGTGGCTGGTCAGACCCAGCGTACGGCGAAGGTTGGGAAGAAGGCGGCAAAGGACGCAGCTCGGAAGAAGGCTGCTGAGGAGGCTCAGGGTGGAAAGTCCAAATGGAAGGGCAAGGGGAAGGAGAAGGATGTGCCGGTGGATGTCGGCAAAGGCAAAGGCAAAGGCAAAGGCAAAGGATGTGCCGGTGGAAGTCGGGAAAGTGGAGCCTACGGCGATAAACGAGAGTTAGTTCTTTAGTCTAATTCAACCAAAGGACATATTCACCGTCCGCAACTTCCCCTGATGAAAAACTGATGCCACGCTGGCCTCTAATATACCCCACTCCTTGGCGACGCACTACCAAATCTAATCGTGCCACGCTGCACGTGTTTTCGCGAGCTTTAGCGAGCACGCACAGCGCGGAACATCCCTAAAGTACCTTAGAATAAGTGCATTTGGCGAATTCATGATCGTTGCGAATGCCTGGCATTAGAAATCTACAACGACTACTATTCAAGGTCGTTCCTTTTCAATCGTTATCCTTTCCTGGCAGTGCTTCCCTGGAGACTTGGAGAAATTGCCTCTACGTATGACAAAAAGCGCCGATCTGTTCTGGTCGATACCCATCAAAATGTGCGCAAATGGAGAAGAGGGAGATGTCTCCTGTCAGGTTTTAGATCTGAAATCCCCTTTGCGCATGCATTTTGCTACATTATCTTACAAGCGGTCCAATTCCAGGAGATCTTTCGATCCTACTAAACTATGATTGCAACCGCAAATCCGTCCCATTTGTATTCAAAGCATTGGTTATGTTTCCACCAGAAAGCAGCCCCGTTTGATCATTCTGCCCCGAGAACGGAGATATGAACGGGTCGGGCATCTGCGTGCATTCTTGATTGACGACTGCCTCCAATCAGCACCCCGACACCTTCTCATCTCTTTCCAGACGAACACTTACAAGCAGCATAGTAAACCGAATTGAACGGATTCTTCACCGACAGGCCGCCCTCGACCGGCGTCCAACCCAGACCGACGCAGCTGTTCCAATCCATCACCTCCTTCGGTTCCGTCTGGCCCGTCAAGCCCCCATCCTGCAGGTACAGATGCGCCAGCTGATGCACCAAATCATAATTCTGGTACTTGACCAAGGGATCTGACCGGCCCAGAAAGACATTATTCTGCACCACTGGACAATATATATCACGCGGCCCACCAGGCGTAAAGGACGGCTGGAATCTCATGTTCGGAAAGCTCGGACAGAGGAACACGAGAACCGTATCCTCTGCCCAGAAACTCGTTACTCCAGTCTGACCACAACGATCGAGGGGGTCGTATCCGATACCGTACTTCTGCCCCATACCCGCCTTCGCACAGATAAAAACGGGCTCTTGATCCCGTCCTGCAGCTTGAGTGACGGGTAGGTGCAGGATGTTAGTCATGAGCTTCTGGAGAAAGGATTTGAAGACGTTAGATTTGTACATAGCGGTGTAGCCATGTTCACTGGAGATACCGCGCTGGAGGTCGAGAAGAGGACGGATCATGGTTGTTTGGGCGAGGGTGATTGCATATTCGACGGCTGGCTTGCTGTTGTCGCAACTTTCAATCTTGTAGGTGGAGGCGATGGGAAGGAAGAGAGCGAGGAGATGGCGGATTTGGAGAAGTTTCATTGTCGGTATGGGTCAAGATCTATATCTGTAGAATCCGAGCATGAGAAGAAGCCAAGACCTTCAACAATTGAGACTGGAGATCAGGGTACATAACACAGCGGGAGTGCGGGCACAACCTAAGGAGATCGCTTCGAAGCGCATAAACGGTGAGAGTGGATTTGCTCGACCAAGTGCGCACGTTCGAAGGTTGATTGTACCGTCTACCCGACGGCGCGTCCCTATCTGCGGCCGAGTGGTGTGGGGACGATTCTTCAACCGTGGCATTGAAGAAATCGATGACACAAACGCCGTGAAACGGTTATAAGCGCTTGAACGAGTTGGGATTCAAATTCGACGAGTAGGCAAGCATCACTTTAGACAGAATGACGAAGGACCGCACGAGTGTTGAGATGCAATAATAATACGCAAGACATGTGCAAATTGTGTTCATTCAATGCAAGAAAACGCTCAATGCTACTGAGATGCAAGGGGAAAAAGCGCTATATTCAAAGCAAATGCATGCCAAAGGCTAAATTCATCAACCACCTAACCCTCTGCTCCTCGGATCCACCCGGCCTGGACTTCCAATGTAGGGCTTTGTAGGATCCCATCCGACTTCATCTAGCATATCAGCCAACTGTGTCCCCGGCCTTCCGAGTCCTCCTCCTGGCGGGCTGTATATCTTGATGCTCTCCATACTCGGCTCGTGTCTCATCCGCGGTGATGGTGACCGCTGATTGACCGGTGTCCGCGGTACGTTTACTATGCTCCTGCCAATGCCATCGACGGGCGCGCTGCGAGATCTCATCGTAGATGACCTTGAGAACATGGAGCGCAAAGATTTGCGGGGTTTGGATTCTTTTCGTAGAAAATCGGCACGTACAGCGTCCATACCCTCAGACTTATAGATAGGGTCGGATATCGAAGCTCGGACATGGGAGAAATCGGGCGAGGTAGGGGAGGAGGGTTCTTTATGGCGTCGATGGCCGAAGCAACAGAGGAAGGCGACGGTCAGAAGGATGCCAATGGCTAAGCCTGAGAAGAATCCCACCAGGGTACCTGCAGGGGTAAATTGAGGGCAATGTGCCTGTGGTATTGAGCTGTGGGCGGTTGAAAGGTTGGAGGCTATCGGAGTGGCGGTAGCGGACGTGGAAGTTGGTGACGTTGTGGCTGATGCGGATGCGGATGCGGATGAGCTCGAGCTGGTGGTTTTGGGGGAAGAGATTGAAGAGGAGGAAGTAGCTGTGGTCGAAGAGGTCGATGCTGTGATTGAGGATGTGGCGAGAATACACTGGTCGCTTTGGCAGCTGTAGCCGTTGGGGCAACACCTATTTTCGTTGCAAGATGCCAAAGGACCGCTCAAATCCGTGCTAAACAGCTGGCTCTCAGGATGTAGAGTTGCATTCTGTTGGGTGATATCGCAGCTGATAGCTGTTATGACGGAACAGGTCTGGCCTGTTGGACAGCAGATCGCAGACTTCTTGTTGTTGAATGGGACGCAGGTGCTTGTTGTCGGGCAGCAGAAATTGTCAGGTAGTCCATCCTGGTTGCATGGTGCGAAGCCAGAGAGGGAACATGTACTGGCTCTTGGTAGGAGCCCCAGAACTTGTGCTGCTTGTTCCGCTGCTGAGAGTGCTGTTGCTGAGGGGACGGTGGTAGAAAGGAGGCATACTGCCGCCAGTTCGAGAAAGGTCATTCGTCCCATGGTGATTCTGTGTAGTGAGTAGGATATGAAGAAAGTTGAGTAGTCAGTGGCAAGTCCAGTATGCCGGTACTATTAGGAATATAGATGGATGAAAGAGAACAGCAGCACAAAGAAGGGCGGAGGCAGATCAAAGGGCGAGATAGAGGGAGAAGAATGGAAGTCCTATTTAGCACATGCCGTACAAAGACCAAACCATAACTTTGAACATGAAGGCGAACTAGAGAAGGAACAAGAAGGTGAACATTCGATGGGGGAACGAGGGTAGCAGCGATTGGGGCATCACTTATGTGCCAAGCAATGAGCTTTACTATGCTCGAGCGAAGCAGGAATAGACTTGAGCCCACGCGCCGAGGTACCCGGACCAGAGCACGGGGTAAGGTAGAGCTACTGCATCAGGAGTATGAGTCAAAGCTCGTATCAAGAGGGAGTTCGACGAGTTGGCAGTGGTCACATGAAACAACTGACAATGTGCGTCGGCGGCTCTGTGTGAAAGATGAGAGGTTTCCGACTGGGGAAACCAATTGACTGGTGGCGGTAAAACGGCGCTAGTTGGAAAAGGATAGCGTCAAACTATTGGAATTCGAATCGTGAGAGAAGTAGAGTAAATTTAGCTCTCTCTGCAACATCACCACTCGATCTCTCATGATATTGTCACCTCTTTCGCGGCAGCAGACTGCTCTGCGAATATGCCGGCCTCTCATCCAAGTAAGCTTTCGATAACCTGTACAGCGCGACCACAATTCTGACCCAATCCCAGACCCAATGCCTCTACAACCCCAAAACGCAACGACGGCGTATCCATAATGTGCCCCTGCTTGTCCATGGCGAAGCTTTCAAAACCGATGGCGTACCTGGCATGCTATCGAGTGATGCATTCGACTTGGCCTGGCATCAATATCAAGGCCACCTCGTCGACCGCCTTAACAGGCTAACAGCCGGTATATCCTCCCCTGCCTGGATCTGCTCTACTGGGACCTCGATCACCAACACCTGCTAACCTTATCACTCAGACACTCCATTGGAGAACACCCCCACCAAGGATCTCGTCCTCGCGCACGCCCGCCAACCCCACGCCGCCTCCCTCTTCAACCACGCCAGCATGGCTTGGGCCAACCACCAATTTTTCTCCACCCTCTCCCCCAACCCTCCAAAAATGTCCGCCTTCCTCACATCCAAAATCAGCGACTCCTTCTCCTCCCCCGAATCGCTCCAGAATACCTTCATCGCGACCGCCAACGCCATGTTCGGACCCGGCTTCGTTTGGCTCGTCCGACACAAATACAGAAACGCTTACCTGATGGAAAACGAACTCTCAATCCTAACAACCTATCTCGCCGGTTCGCCTCTGCCAGGGGCGCATTACAGGAGGCAGGAACAGGATCAGAATACCATGATGGCCGCTGGCTCGTTCGGAAGCGCTTCGCTCTTTCCCGGGAAGGAAAGCAAAATCGCGTACGGTGGAGCGGATATCGATGTCCTGTTGGGGGTGAATACGTGGGAGCATGTTTGGTTGATGAATTATGGTGTCGGAGGGAAGAAGCGGTTTTTGGAGGGGTGGTGGAACGCGATCGATTGGGATGTGGTGGAGTCGAATTGGCACGATACGAGCAGGGAGAAAAAGACAGAGAACAGAAGGAGTAACCCTCTCGGTAGGCTGGGGGATGTGGGTAGACGGAAGCAAAGGCCTGTCGACAGTGTATACTAGGGAGTGCGCCGGTCTTTGTACAAAGATTCTTTCACGCTATAAATTGCCATTCCTCACAAGTATCCCGAACACCGTCGCACTCACTCAGTACAGTAGACGATTCCCACCTCTGAAAGCCACATACAATCTCTAAAAGAATACACAGACCGTTCGCACAAGAGCATCGACCACTTCACCCTCCCTTCCCCACCACTCAACCGACCCATGCAAAACCGACCTCGCAAACCTCCTCCTGTCGACTCGTTGGGAAGGCAGCAACACATTCTGCGGCCCAAGAACCGGCACCAGTCCTCATAGTCCGAAGCGGTGTTCCCCACTAGTGCGCTCCGTAACAGCTCCGTTGACCTGCCGAAAGACCACTGCACGCTCATTCAAAGCCACCGGACCTCCTTCGCCATCCATCGGTCTTCCTCGGCAGGGGGATCTCCGAAACGGTTCCACTGCTCATGGCACCCGGCTCGTGTTCGAACATGAGACCGGGTTGAGACTTGAGCAGTGGGAGAACGCAGCATGAGCCACGTGAAACGTGCGTAGACAGTTTGAGGAGTGGAATGGGAATTGCGACTACGATTGTCGGATGGAATGGCTCTTTTGCACTTTTTCGCGGATAGGAATATGTCGAAGTGACCACGTCACCAAGGTTTGCCAGCATGGGACTCATGGGAAGACGGGTTCTTCTTGATGAATGATACTGATCTGTATGCAGCCCGTACACAAATATACCATATATTCATGCCCGTCTTTCCATTCACCATGTTCCCTGGCGGGGGTAGATAAGAGACGCCAGTAATCGTTACCCTTTGAGCGCCCTGCTCAAAGACCCTATAACTGGTATCAACAGAAAGAGGAACATATGCCCCGCATGGTATTCCATTACCCCATTAACCCATGACCCATAATCCAGCTCACCACTCACTAGGTGGCTGAAAATCCGTGAACCCATGCACCATCGCCCTCCTTCTCCTGGCAGCTTCCGCAGCACTCTCAGTACTATGCTCTCCACTTCCCTCACTTTTCACTGTACTTCTAACTTCATCCATGTTATTCGCATTCATCTCACTGCCAATATCCCCCATTCCCACCTCTGGGCCACCACTAGTCGCAACCCACTCCTCAGCTCTTTTCCTCCCGAGGCTAGCATCGTGTGGTTTGGGGCCGGGAGGGTCCAGGGTAGGATCAGACTCCGAGCTTGCTCCTCGAGTTCTACCATCGCCGTATTGGCCCCATAGGATGGGTTTGTGCGCGTTGGGACGAGCTTTGGGAAGAACGGGACCCCACGTTTCGGGTATGACCCAGCAATGACTACGCTTGTGCTCGGCTTCTGCTTCGGGCGGGGAGCCTCGCTCGGCCCAGGGTACTACGCCTTTCATTTGTGGGCAGAGGTGGTATTGCGCGCCTTCTTTGAAACGGAGATTTGGACTGTCGACAGAGATGGTAGCAAGGACCTGTAGAACACCGTATATAAGGATCCAACGGCCGCGGCGTGCCTCGAACGGGTCAAGAGTCTCCACCTGATCGCTCTGCTCGAAACGTATGAAATTCGTGACGAGGTCGGTGTGCATATATTGGTCACGGAGAGTGTAGACATTGCTAGCTTCTGCGTAGGACAGTGCTTTGCGGCGGGATTGAGCCAGTAGGTCTGCGGGCGAGATTGGCTTCTTGACAATCCATGTGGATCTAGACTTGGATTGGGTGGGGACCGAGGTGGGCGTGATGGGATAAGGATGAGGGATATGGGGGAAGTCGTTGCGTTTGTCGAAGCCAAGAAGAATATCGGTGAAAGGAAGCTCGAAAGTATCCGCACGGAAGTTCTGGCCAGATCGGCTGGTGATAGCCCACTTCTGTCCTGGGCGATACTCTGTGCCATCGAACATCACGTCACGGTCGACCAGGTAATCGTACAAGCCCTCGAAATCATTCTTGAGACGCATGACCGTGTCGCGAGTCAGCCAAATCTGGTCATTAGTCGGTGGCCAATGCAGGAAGGCATTCTCGTAGTATTTGCAAAGCCATTTCCTCAGTCGGTCAAAGCAGCCGCGAGCAACGGAAGCCGGAAGAGCAGTGTGAGGCCACATCTCGCCGAAGTCGAAAGACAGCAGCCACCCTTGAGCCCGGGTGATTCGCTCTTCAATCCCCATGCTCGCGTTCTGCAGGAACATCTTAGTATGAGGTGTGACGTGACGCCATTCCGGAATCGTCTGAAGCCCCATGTCCAGCATGCCTACACAGTGCACAAAGGCTTCGATGTAGCCTTCTCTCCACTGCACGCCAGGCGCCTCGCTAAAGGCCAGCAATGAGGCTGCATAGGATGGGTTGTTTCGAACATCATCAAACTTGTGACGGACAATGTAGTCTGTAATCCAGTCTACCTTGTTGATACTTTTATCCAAATAGTCTGGATACATAACGATACGCTCAGACAGCTTGGTCATTGCCTCATGTAGTGTCGTGCCGACCAAGGCGCTAGCATCGTACATGACGGCGAAGAAGTTTCGGGTGGTGATGTGCCATATTGTCGAGTGTATTCCAGTCTCTGCTCCCGGCCACGGTATGTAAATCTCATGCTGGATGCCACTTGGCGCCCTTTGGACGTGAGGCTTCGAATCGTCAACAGGACGTATGGCATCAATGTCGCCGTCTTCACCGTGAGATCCATACGCATTGTACATGTCGGCATCTTCTGGCGACTCCTCTCTCAGAGCGTGTTCGTCATTAGGATAAAATTGAGGCCAGCCTTCAGGCTCCGTGACGTTGTACAGCCGGTCTATGAACGCCTTGGACCCGGATTGCTTGATGATTCGAGAATTGATGCGGAAGGAAGGAGGTGGCTTCGTCCGTGAAGCTTGCATATACATGTAAACGAATGTGTCCCCTTTCTCGTCCCACAATTCAGGATTCTGATTCCTGTCAGCGTAAGGTTCACCAATGCGCTTTGGCAAATGCTTACATTCGAGAGAGACTTCCAGCCCAGCTGAGGCAGCTTTCCACCACCTTCAAATCTCCTAATCTTATGTATGACGGACTCTTGCTGCTGTCTCTGACGTGATGAGGGAGTATGGTGGCCACTTGAAGAGAGAGTCGCCTGACCCTCTGAGGGAGAAGTGCTCGATGTCAGAGACGGTACAGCATCCACAGAAGGTGTGTAATTCTCGCTCCGATTTGGGATATCCGAGTTCATGGTAGATGTAAATGGCCGCGGCTTTGGCTTCTCTGCATTGTCCTTCTTCCCTTTGATCAACCCCCCAAGCTTGCCGCGCAGACTCGAGCTCATGCCATCGAGGTGTGTTCGAAAGTCACTCTTTTCAATTGCTGAAGCAACGATTATTGGGCGAGGCTTCCGCATGTGTGAAGGCATATGAGGAAGAGGGTATCCATACGTGCTGCTTGTAGAAGATGCTGATCGGCGGCGCGAATTGGAGTGGTGCGAAGACTGGTATGAGGGAGTTGCGGAGAAGTTTGGCCTGGACGCGGACATTGGTCCGCCAGGATAGCCATAGAAGAAAGGATCATCATGTCCATATTCAGAGTATTCCTTGAATGCTCGTTTATCTGCTTGTTCGAAGTTTTGCTTGCGCACGTAGGCACTCCTTCCTGACATGGTGGGCGGCGAAAGTGGTTGAGAATGTGGGGGTTGGTGAGAGGAAGGGGGGAGGGGTATCAGTGAGGAAGAAAAGGGCATGAGCGAGAAGTTTTGACGGGGTGAAGTTTCAGTCAATCTACTCTCGTCTGATTATGGCGGATGATGTAAAGTAGGAGCACAGAAGGATTGGGGAGCTGAAGTCAGAATTGCAGACAGATCCCTGTACCTGGATCTCGACGCCAAAGATCCCCCAGCCGTCAAAGTTCGGTGGGAGCTCGGCTTGGTGGAGATTGGGCTGGAAACTTTGGATTGGAATTGGAAAATGAGACGCTTCAAACACGTCTAGCCTCGATTGCTGAGATCACAAGTTGAAAGTTACGAAGCCTGTGGCGCTGAGATGTCAAAGTATGACTTTAGAAGAGTCAGAACTCAGAAGGGAGAAATTACGGAGCGGTGTGGCGGCGATGATACTTTATTGTTGGTGATGATTGATGATTCTATGACAATCTCTGTGAATAATCTCATGGTAATTAATGTAAAGTACGGTAGAATATATGTATGACGGCCAGAGTCGGAGCTCTATTATCCATGCAATTATGTAAGAGCGAATTATTTCGAGTCGAGATAACTTGCATCAATGCGATATGCGATCTTGTCTCCAGGGCCGGATTGATCTGATTTGTGCATGGGCCTTTGAACTTGCTTGTTCCTGAGATGAATGAACAGCATATTTCGACCCCTGGCATCATTGCGCCAATATGATTGGCTCGCTGCCCACGTTTTATTCCGTTTTACGGGCCGGGACCTTCTAAAGTAGAAATGATGGAGGGCAACGACATGATGTTTGAGAATTCTTCTTATTTTTCGGAGAAGCGCTCCAACAAACTCCCCTTGTCTCAAAGTCTGCTTGTCATGACACCCGTCGTGCTATTTGCGACGTGGCGACGGGAGATAGTCATCGCGTTAAGGCTCAACAGCGTCGTCATAAGCTTTTCAAACAATCTTCCGACTGGCACGCATATGAAAAATCTGGGGGAAAGCGTACCTTATCATGCTGCCAACTCCGCCCCAAATCATCAAGCACCGAGCCTCCCGCTCTAACGCCCCCCCACAGATCTGCCCACAATGGAGAATTGGAGAACCACGTGCCAATAGACTTCATGCAAATGCACGGCGCCCGATCTATGAGGATTCTTGTGAGCCTGGTTGTGTCGAGGGGATTGTCCTGCTGCATTCAACCGACGCCCAAGCCTTGGTTACCGAGAATTTGATCGAAGCCAAAAATTCTGCAAGCCAAGGCGTCAAACTTCCCACGCCGGCTAGCTTACAAGATCCAGGCGCTCAACTTTGTTTGAAACATTGAAAGATTAGGCTCGAAATGGTAGTGTCGCCCGCGCACTGAAAGCTTCTGTGCTCAAAATTGTAGGTATTCTTTTTTCTGGCAAACGCTTAGTTGACATCTCGTCTCGATTGTCAAGGCTGCAGACGCAATCCGTACATCGACGCAGGAAACCGAATCAACGTTGTTTCATGGTACGCAGCCGGGATCGCCGTGGCTCCATGCACAATAAGCAAGCAGTTTCGCTTAGGTGCCTTTTTGGCAGGGAAATGACGGATATTTGCATCACAATGGCATGGGTAATACACTAAAAGGTAACAGAGAGTGCGGATATCTGCGTATTCCTCTTTTCCTCTAATATATTCCTGGAGTACGTCCCCGTAGGCCAACCTTACCTTTTTTGGTTGCCGCGTAACATCGGTCCCCTTTTACTGACAGCTCTGCAGTTTTCTGTCCCAAAAAACAGCAAGCGCCATTAATGAACGGCTCTTGCTTCCTATCCATCAAGGCAGGGATCGCCCAGGCCCCCCGCGCAAAAAGGAGCGGCACGGCAGTACGTGCATTGAACTAACCTTTATTCAACAGTGCAGGATCTCAGAGATGAGAATCATATATACGGCGGTCACAACGACAATGTTCATTGAGAAGGCCAGACCTGGCGAAGATAGCGAGCAGCGCGTAGAAGACGAGAAGAGTTCATGGTCGCTTGCAAGCGATTTCAGAGGCTTATATCGCAGTTTTGGTGATCAGTATCGCTGGGGACCGGAGCAAGCGAAATGCCTGAGGCCCTTCAGATGCAACTCGGAGGGCTATGTTGAAATTTTTTTATGAAAACGTTGCATTCGTGGACAATCCCGAGTGTTCAAAGCCGCAACGCCTCAAAATGTCTTTCGAAGTAGCTGGCTCTGACGTCGAACCTCCACCACTCATTGTTCATAGAAGATTGGGAACCGAGCAGATGCGAATGGTTCAATCCTCACAATGTAACCCTCTGGTTGGTCAAAAACTAGTCGCCTTGTGAGGATGTAACAGATGTGTCCTCCACGGTTAAATTTCTAAGCGATCAACGACCACGCGTATTTTGATGATGTATAATTACCGGGCATTGTCGTTCTGAACGGTCAACAATCGCTTACGGAGCAAGTCAATGATTTCTAGGCTTGCCATTCGAACTTCTCGAAGTTCAACGACCAGTCTCTCTGGGCCGATGAAGCACTCTTGCCCTCCATAGTCCGGCATGCTGAGCGGTCAACAACCACACATCTTGTGCCAAAGTAGAGGTGCTGTTCCTCGGAACCTGTTGTTTTGAGTGGCTAGTGGGCCTGGCTTCTGCAAGATATGCAATTGACCCATATTCCAGAGTCTGCCAGACTTCAGCGTATTCAGCCCTGCTGCCCTGCTTTTCTTGAGGCCCATAGTCTTCTCAACTCCTTTAAAGCGCTCATGACTAATGGCACACCTACAGGCCCCAGTAATGGCAGATAGACAGCGACCTTATGCTCGTCTGGGAAGTAGACTTGGCCAACCATACTCTTTTCGAAGAACCCCTTCTCAGCTTGAACCTCAGCGATCCGAGCATTTTTCAAGGCATCCCTGAATCTACCTTCCTTCAAAGCATCACACGTGGTCCGTAGATGCATCATCGTAGTGTCAACTGCCGATGATACCGTCTCCGGAATGGCAATTGAAGGCAAGGCCACGGTAAGATTAGCTAACGACCCCATAGTTGATGATGCAGACAGAAGAAGCGATGCGGCACGTATGCGAGTGAGAGTTTGTAGCTGTAGCGGTAGGGATGGAGGAGTTTGAGGAGCTCCCAAGAATGATAGTAGCTGATGGGAGAAGGTCAGGAGCGCTGGCCGGATCGATTCCTTGGACAGAGTCGCTTCATTGGAGGTA
This sequence comes from Letharia lupina, assembly GCF_014066315.1. Lineage (NCBI taxonomy): Eukaryota > Fungi > Ascomycota > Lecanoromycetes > Lecanorales > Parmeliaceae > Letharia > Letharia lupina. Next base: position 892,968 of record NW_023502974.1, read on the forward strand.
GCATTGGCATCTTGAGGGTTCAAGATCACCACACCACCCCATTGAGGGATCAGCCAGCCCGAAGCTTGGCTTCCCTTGACCACCAGTGGTGATGTCGAGGGATTAGGCACGTAGAGTACAAAGTTGAGCGTTGGTCCAGCCCCTATGCTTGGGCTCAAAGGCCATTCAGCCGCGTTAATGAACCCACTCAGATCTTCTTCTCGCAGGGTCCATATCTGTTGCTCTGTGTCGTATTCTGGTGAATGGACCGATGGAGAGAATGTCGCATACAATTGCACCTGAGTATCAACGGTGAAATTACTCACACCAGATATGGAATCAAGCAGCGGGGTGAAGTACTCCGCAAGGGCCGACTCGATCTCCCATGACGATGGTGCAGCAGAAGGCGTGAAGAGGGACACGGTTATGTGATATGTTGGCGCGTATTTGAGAGATCGAGCCATACGGCTATCCAGTTTCGCCACAAGTTCTGGATTGACAGATCTATGAGACCTTGATCTGAGCTCCCTCGTCGCAGAAGACGCAGATGAGGACATCTGAGGTGCTTGACTCCTTGTTTGGGCGGACTGGAGGATATTGGCGATGATAGCTTGCTCCTCGGCGAACAGCTCCTGCAGCTTGGTGGCGATGAAAGTAGCCAAGTTTGAAGAGCTCGAGGAGACCGAGGGCGTCTGATTAGAGGCATAGAACACGTCGAGCCTGGTTGAATGAGACCGCAGTTCTGCTGAAGCTGCTTGAGCACCGGGCTTTGGCAGGATTCTGACCGTCAAAGCTTCCTCATCCAGCACGTCCGTGCGGCCATATTGTGTGTGAGACCCAGCGGCATATCCATCTTGTATTACCGCCATTGACGCGTTTTGAGGATCCCGAGGGAGGAAGGACTTTGCCAATCGCAAACGCAGATGGTGGGCGGAGAACTCATTGAGGTCGTCGAGTGCATGTTGGGTCACACGAACGAGATGTGCTGCTTCAGGTTCTTGAAGAAATGGTGCTTCGATGGTGATCTGAAGAGGGAATGTGGGTTTGCAGGCCTGCAATATGTTCAGCGAATAATGTACACCATCCAGAATGGGACGAGTACCTTCCCATCAGCCCAGTCTAGCATGTCTTGGAGCGGCAAACTCGCCCGGTATATGGAGGTAGTCCATAGCCATACTGGTAAGCCAAGCAAAACAACTACAGCCCAGAAGGATAGGATGACAAGGCCCCGGGTCTTTATGCTCTCGGGACTTTCTGGTGGAGGCTGGTTTTTAGCATTCGCCGGGTTTGATGCCACCTTGAAGTTCGCATCCTCAGATGCAGTATCGATACCCTGCGCCATGATGAGGGTATACTACCCAGACACTGGTGGTCTGAAAAGGGCGCACGGTTCGAGATCGTGGCTGTCAAACAAGAACCTCCCAGGGAACTCTCTCAGCCCTACAAGAATTCACTGCCCTCGGCGAAACTTTTGGCCGAACGAGGTCACCACAACCGCCTGGTACTATTTTCACTTTTAATATCAGTACTTAAGCCAGATAGCAGCATTGACTTCAGAGATCATTAACATATGCTTGAGCTATTTCGCTTGGGTCAATACCATTCAACCGGCCTAGGGATTGCCATGAATGCCTGCGCGTAAAGATTAGCTCGTCATAAAGTACTATTTATATAGTCCCGGGAGCTTTCGCTTAAGAAAGCCCCTCTACGAAGACCGCATTAACCCAACATAAGCCTAGGACCCACATGAAACTTTGGTGACATGAGTTCTGGGCATATAAACAATTTTGTTCGACGTTTTGCGGTCAAGTTACACTAGGAGGGGCGGTAAATAAGGACATACGCGTCTTCTTCATAACATTTTGTGCAAGAAGTTGGCACCGGCGACAGTGCAGTCGCCACAGCGCACAAACCAGGGATCCCCTCCTTCGAACACACTACTCCAAAGAACTACTCCGCCGTCAAGCTCGCCATCACAGAGCTCAGCGACATCCAATCAGCCTTTGCAACCGTATTCGATAAGTTCGGCCGCGTCGATTTGGTCAACAATGCAGGGTACAGTAGACATTTTGAAGAGCTATCAGATAGCCAGATCGGGACACAAAAGGAAGTCAATACTTCGGCTTGATCAACGTTACTAGGATGGCTGTGAGGGATTAGAAGCCCAGCGGGGGGTGGGTCTAACAAGTCATCTCTACCGGAGGCAAAAGAGGGTAAGGCTCCCTCATTAATCCCCCGGAACTCAAACCCTACTAACATCTATACTCGTACAGACTGCCAATGTTCAACATCTACTGCACCTCCAAATGGGCCGCCGAAGGCTTTATCGAAGCCCTCTTCTGCAAAGTCAAACCAGAATGAAACATCCACTTCACATGCGTCGAGCCCGGCGATTTCCGCACCGACTACACCGGACGCTCCGTGAACTTCCTCGCCCAGCGCCGTTCAGCCTACAACCACATGAGCGCCGAAGAAGCAATAGCAAAGCAGCGGTTATGAAGGAGCAGTTGAAGGTGATTGTAAGGTCATTTATCCTATGTTCTTCTAATCTTTAGCCTATCACACACGCTTTTTTGCTCAAATAGAATTTCGAAAGTCCCTACTCACAAGCTCCAGATCTAGTAAGCCATGAATGACTTGACTCGGATAATAGGTCAGCGCTGTTTCCCCGATCGTCAAGCGGTACGAAAAGTGTAGAGTGGCTTGACCCGCACTGATCGGACGCGGCGTGTGTCTGAACTCGAATGGTTATTCTCGTTAAAAGTCTCCCAGTGACTTTAGGAGATTGCTACGCAGCAAGTTTTTATACGACTATATCTAGCATATTGTATGCCGACCTCCTCTTATAATGTTTCTTTAAATCTCGACAAGATTCGTAAAGCGTCGCAAATGTGCCTCTTTCGAAGACACAGGATTGGGGATTCGAGATGACGATACTAGACGACATGAGTCAGCTTCTGTCTGTAAACTCGTTACCTGCAGAAAGAGTTCTTCGATCTATTCGTAGGGCGAGAACGGCGTCGGACACGAAGGGTCGCTCGCATCAGTCATGCAGTCGCAGTCGATGTACTCCATCCACGATTCCTCACAGAGATCGAGTCCAGGCTCGAACTCCAGCGACCTAATAATATTAATATACCTCAAGTACGCTCTTACCACTTCTCGCCGAGAAGCACTTTATAAGTCATTAAGATTTCCCAAGTCGAACACGTGACAGCAGCAAGTCTCCTAGTAGATCCCCCGTAAGCCAACTTCCGCGTGACCGAGTTGCTGCAAGAGAAAGAAAAGTGGATTGAAAACTTCACCGTGATAATATAATGAAAGGGATGATACTCGATCTATAATTAGCTATATGATGGTCGGCGGGCCGAGCCGTAAATAGTCACCCCGCTCTACTCTATATTGCCAGCTGTCTCCTATCTAGAACAATCATTAGATTCATTACAGTATCAGAGTCTAAACTCACTGCCGGCCCGGTCCGGTATCATCGACAGTCGCTTGGTGTCACTAGGAGCATCATATTAAGGATTTCTAAATATATACTTTGAGACAATCCAATACGGATACCTATATATTCTGGCAATCCCAGAGCATCGGCATCATGGCTTCCGAGCAAGCTTCGCGGTCCCGTCGTGGCAAAGGCGAACATAAGAGTATGCGCCATAAAATCAAAGGTTTCTTCAAAGGTTTCTTTTGGCACAAGAAGAACGCGACGATTCCACAAGCAGGGTCCCAAGTGGCACAACCTAAAGAAGACTCTAAGACCACGGTTAGCGTATATCATTCGAAAGTGATGATTTAGTCAAACTCTAATACCCCTACAGAATGACTCGGAATTATTGCAACCCTCAAAGCACGAAATGTCGCTAGAGAACTCGCTTAAGCGCCAGAAGTCACCACTCGCCACAGGCCAAGAACCACATCCACCGCTGACCCAGCACGGTCATGATAAGGATTTGGTCGCTATTGAAGATGCAAGGAACTCGAAAGATTCTGCTATTGGAGATGCAAAGAACCCGGAAGATTCTGCTGATGGAGATGCAAAGAACCCGGAAGATTCTGCTGATGGAGATGCAAAGAACTCGAAAGATCTGTGGCTACAGGCATATGAGGCATTGAAACGTCGAGACAAGGATTTGGTGGCAGCTTATGAGGATCAGTTGGCCGACTTGGCCTCTACCATTACCAATTCCGCAGATCCTTCTCTAAGCCCTGAACTTATCGAGACCATTATCAACTCAGAGTTGCAACACCGGAAAGCTGCTCAGTGGGTCGTCATGGTTGGCAAGAAACCAGTCAGAGTGCGGGAACAGGGTGAAAAAGTCATCACATTCATCATCTGGTCCAACGATATCGTTTCTCAAGCTCTTAGCGCCCAGCCGTACGCGGCGTTAGCGTGGTCAGGGGTTTCGATTCTTCTTCCGGTAAGCTGTACTCTGATATAGAAGCTGTACTTGTAATTGCTAAATCAAGGTATAGCTCTTATTAAATTCCTCAAAACAGAGTGATGCTATGATAGAAGGCCTCAATACCATTTCTGACCTTTTAAGTTTGTACAGAGTTATAGAAGAGCAGTATCTACGGGATGCCAATAAGATTGCTGATCCAGGCTTCGTCCAGGCTGTCGTAGAGCTCTATTCCAATATCTTCGAGTATCAATTTCGGCTGATTTGCCATCTATCTCGGAGTTCAGCCAAGCGAGCCTTTCGGAGCACACTGGAGCTGGACAAGTGGGGAGACATGCTGAAAAAGGTCCAAACCTCCAACGACAGTTGTGAGAAGTATTGTCCACTCTCCGACAGACAGAGAGAAAAAACATTCTACAACAATGCATCGGATCACATGTTGCGATCACTTGATATCCAGAAACGCATCTTGGACATGTTTGAAGCATCTCAAGCAAGCAGACAGCAAGATCGTCGAGAGGACAAAGAGAGCAGACAGCAAGATCGCCGAGATGACATAAAAAGCAGACAGCAAGATCGTCGAGAGGACAAAGAGGACAAACTACTTGAGTCTCTGGCATCCGATTATAAAAGTGATAAGGACTCGGTTTCAGTAAGAGTTCCAGGTACCTGCGAGTGGTTCTTTGAGGATAAAAGGTTCCTGGAGTGGCGGGACAATGAGCACTCAAGACTTCTCTGGGTCTCTGCGGGCCCCGGATGCGGGAAGTCTGTGCTGTCGCGATCCTTGATCGACGATAGGAGAGTCTGTACTAGTGCTATGACTTCGACCGTCTGCTACTTTTTCTTCAAGGATGGCCAAGAACAACGTATGCGTGGCGCTAATGCGCTGAGTGCTATGCTTCACCAGCTCTTTGAGAACACCGCTCTCATTAGCCATGCGCTTCCGAAGGCTAGGACCTATGGTACGAAGCTACGAGATGCATTCGGCGAGTTGTGGGAGATTCTAACCAAATGCGCTCAAGATTCAGAAGCAGGCGAAATCATTTGCATCATCGATGCTCTGGATGAGTGCGAAAAGAATTCAAGGTGTCAACTACAGGACGAGCTAGTGAGATTTTCCTCACAAGTAGACAAGAGTTCTTCACACAAACTCAAGTTCCTTGTGACCAGTCGTCCTTACGATGACTTGGAGGATGGTTTTCGACCACTCTCAGATGTCAGCACCTATCTCCATTTTGATGAGGACGATAAATCACAGAGAATCGGCCAGGATATCGATCTGGTAATTGATCACGAAATGCCACGTATTGCGAAAGGCTTCAGTGCTGAGCATTGCAATAGCATCACTAAAAGGTTAAAGAAGATGAACAATCGCACCTATCTTTGGCTTTTTCTGACGATCGATATCATCACGAGATCTCCGAGTGCATACGGCAAGGAATCGGATATAGGTTCACTATTATCCGATCTGCCGTCAGAAGTCTCTAGTGCATACGAAAAGATTTTATCTAGGAGCTCAGACCCAGAGCGAGCTCGAATTCTGCTTCAGCTTATTATGGCAGCCACAAGGCCGCTTAGCCTCCAGGAAGTCAATGTTGCCTTGACATTAGCAACTCAGAAAGAAAATTGCACATCGTACAAACAACTTGACTTATGGCCCCCAGAGAATTTCAAATCCACTATTCAGAATATATGCGGTCTCTTCGTTAGCGTTCACGATGGAAAGGTATCCTTGATTCATCAGACTGCAAGAGAGTTCCTCCTTATTCGAAACACCGAATTGCCTTCAAACAAGTGGCAAGGATACTTAGATATGACAACGGCCCATTGCACAATGTTCCAGATCTGCCTCGACTACCTTAACTTACATGAATTCACTATACCTGTGGACCAGCTGGATCCAGACAATCCTCTCCAACAAAGGGATGAACTCTTCCAATATGCGGCTCTCAACTGGGCTATTCATTATGTTTCACAGGATAGCGAACGAGTCAAAGATTCATGTGGCGCTGCAAAACTATGCGATATATCACTACCGCAAAGAAGTGACTGGTTCGACACATACTGTGATGAGGCTTACCTATATCCTGCGGATTGGAATAGCCTGGGAATAGCGTCTCTGCTTGGACTGAGAGACGTCGCTGAAACTTTCTTAAATAAAGGGGCTGATATCGGGGCTCAGGGTGAAGGCTTTGCCAACGCTCTCTGCGCAGCGTCAGAAGGAGGTCATGAGAAAGTGGTGCAGATGCTGCTGGACAAAGGGGCTGATATCAATATCAACACTCAAGGTGGACTTTATGATAACGCTCTATGTGCAGCGTTACAAGAAGGTTATGAGAAAATAGTGCAGATGCTGCTGGATAAAGAGGCTGATTTTGACGCTCAGAATGGATATTATGGTAACGCTCTCTGCGTAGCGTCACGAGGAGGTTATGAGAAAGTGGTGCAGATACTGCTTAAGAAAGAGGTTGATATTAATATTCAGGGTGAACATTATGGCGATGCTCTCTACGCAGCGTCACAAGAAGGTCATGAGAAAGTGGTGGAGATGCTGCTGGATAAAGAGGCTGATGGCTTTGGCAAGGCTCTCTGCGCAGCGTCACGAGGAGGTTATGAGAAAGTAGTGCAGATGTTCCTGAACAAAGAGGCTGATGTCAGCGCTCAGGGTGAAAGCTTTGGCAACGCTCTCTACGCAGCGTCAGAAGGAGGTCATAAGAAAGTGGTGCAGCTGCTGCTCGGTAAAGGGGCTGATATCAACGCTCAAGGTGGAGACTATGGCACCGCTCTGCAGGCAGCGTCATTAGGAGGTTATGATCAAATAGTACAGATGCTGCTCGATAAAGGGGCTGATGTCAAGGCTCAAGGTGGAGAGGCTCTGCAGGCAGCGTCAGAAGGAGGTCATGAGAAAGTGGTGACGATGCTGCTCGACAACGGAGCTGATGTCAACGCTCAAGGTGGAGACTATGGCTTTGGTAACGCTCTCTACGCAGCGTCAGAAGGAGGTCATAAGAAAGTGGTGCTGATGTTGCTCGATAAAGGGGTTGATGTCAAGGCGCAAGGTGAAGAGGCTCTGCAGGCAGCGTCATCAGGAGGTTATGACAAAGTGGTGCAGATGTTGCTCGACAGAGGGGTTGATGTCAACGCTCAAGGTGGATACTATGGCAACGCACTGCAGGCGGCGTCAGAAGGAGGTCATGAGAAAGTGGTGACGATGCTGCTCGACAACGGAGCTGATGTCAACGCTCAAGGTGGAGTGTATGGCAACGCTCTGCAGGCAGCGTCATCAGGAGGTTATGACAAAGTGGTGCAGATATTGCTCGATAAAGGGGCTGATGTCAAGGCGCAAGGTGGGAAATATGTTAGGTGGTAAAGCACTGACGAGTGAATATATTTCGTAGTCGGAGTGGCGTTTGAAACAATCGTTGCGTTCTGTTTAGACCCTTGACTTATGAGAGACGCGCGCTCCTTATACGTCTTTGTTGCAAGCTGGTGAAATTTCCCATCAGAGCGGACGTCCGTGCCTTTAAATCACTCGAATCAGCGAGCGTTGCATTACTGATTGGCAATATGGGAGGTTGGCCATCTGTGACTTTCGCAGGGCTTGTGTCGCACATCTAACGATATCTTCGCAGCTGAGTCCCAGAAAGCTTGCATGCGAGACTCATTTCAGCAATGTGCCGCTCGAATTGAAACTTGGCCTCCCCATTGCTAAGGTATCGGCCGGGGTGGTCGGCACTTCAGTTTCCTAGTTTTCAGCTGAGCTATTCTGATGGATAATGAGCACTGCAAAAGCAATCACTCTTCTTCAAATCCCGCCCACCAATCGGGAGATTGTTCATGCTCGTCAGCGTAGATGGATGCTCCTTGGGTCGGCACTCCATTTCATGATCTGGCAAAGAATATCAATACGGGTGTCTGAAAGACAGTAAGGCTCATTTTGCCGCTCATATGAATCGAAGTTGGCCCCGTCCGCATACGAAAGCTTGGACAGACACCGATCTTGCTCCCCTAAATCCAGCTTGACATCAAATCAAGCATCAAAGAGCTGTTGAGATTAGCTTGATCCAGATATTTAAGCTGGCAATATCTTACGTAATCTGTCACTTCTGGTTACCAAAACTCCACGTGATCCGCCAAGAGATACCAAAATCACACATCGGTAAGCTCCGGGATTGAAATTCGTGCGTCGACCATCGTGAGCAGTGTAGACGTCCGCACCGCAACCATTCAAGATTCCATGTACGAGACTTCATGAGTTGCTGTATGTATCACATGTTAAGCAGCACTCGTACAGTTCCCAGGCATCAACCATTCCACTACGCTGGCCACAACCTTCCACTCCTCTGCCAAAGACCTTGCACAGCCCTTCGCATGTGTTCCGACGACCTTACGGGTCTTCCAATCAGAACGGAGCTTGTCGGAAATAATACGGTTGGTTGCATAAGATGATGTCTCGGGAAGGGTGAAAATCTCCGATGGGCGGACAGCACACAAATTGTGGCTCCACGATGAGACAATTCCGTGCAAGGGAGATACGGTACGACTGCAAGGCTCCATCGTGAAACTGGTGTACTCAGACACTGAGCAAAGACAATCTCTCCAGCGTAAGAGGGGCCCTATCACAACGAAAATGCAATCGGCAAGGGACAGGAAACTCTCCACCTTGCGCGCTGACATCAGCTCCGTTGTCGAGCAGCATCGTCACCACTTTCTCATGACCTCCATATGACGCCGCCTGCAGTGCGTTGCCATACTCTCCACCTTGCGCGCCGGAATCCGCGCATTACAGAACAGGGCCACGGGGCTGAAGAAGTTGCATCTTATCTTTGGGAATGAGGTTAGTGAAGCTATGCTCACCCAGGAGGCGTGGCGATTGATATGCAAAATGGCTCGGCAGAAGAAATGGCAGGTGCACTTGGATGGTGAGGCGGGGTGTTTGCTCAAGGCGCGTCAGCAGCTAGAGGATGAGGGCCAAAAGACAACCTCTCCTGAATAGATGGCTAGAGTACATGAAGGGGGCAGTGACAGGAAGATGATACAGAGTAGTTCCACGCTCGATCTTGTCGTTAGTTTATAACCTGGCTGTAGGAAGCATGGGTAATTCCAGAGTGCGAACCCTAACCGGATTGTTGTGCTTTAAACCTCCGTCCTGAAAGGTACCTAAAGTGGATATCTGAAGCGGTTGAAAAAGCCTACGACACATCAGTGCGGGTGCACGTGTGTGTCATAGAAAGATGCTACATTAGCGCCGCCGAAGTTGCCCTTCCCCTAACAGCATGCGTTAGTCGCGAACTGAAGCTGGGCTGGATGAACATACGCTTCCCACACGTAAGGCTCGTCAGCAACCTTCACCGGAAGAAGATACCGGTAGCCTACACAGTGTCAGGGCCGAGCTACAGTGTCCTTCAAGTCAGCTTACCGCAATCGGCCTGCCGGACACTAACACCGTTGTAGTTGGACACAATCACCGGTGAAGCATCCGATATCGTGGTAGCTATCACAGCTGTTTTTGTTGCGATTTTCGCGGGCAGGTATTCGAACATGATCCCAGTATAGATTTCTTCGCGACTATCTTGCAATTGGAAGACGGCTTTGATACGGATCGGTGGGCTGGAGCCTGGAGGGTTTGGGACTTTTGGGCATTTGAGAGTAATGGCGCATGGCGTAGGCATGTAGCTGTCGAAGACCCAAGTCCACTGGATCGACCGACTGCGCCGGGTAGGACGTAAAGCTGGACTCTGCAATTTGGGAGGACAGCTCTATCCGTTCTTTCGGTTGTATCGGAAAAGGCTCCTGCGAGCGCTGTGGATACAGTGTCCCTAGGCAAAAGCCTGGTTGACCGAGTCATGCAGCCTGCCAACTCCTCCAAATAGTGGACGTCCTTGAAGAAGGTGAAGATGGAAGGGACGAGACTATCCAACATCTGTAATCTAGTCCATATTCCTGCCCGATCACCCCTCCGAGCAGTTGGCCGCACAATATCTTGGCATCTTCCGTCGACGTCCGTGGTGCTTTCAGGCCCTAACTTCCAGACACAATCGATCGGCATCCTTTTTGGCATTTTTGACATGGGAATAGTACTCCGCGCAAAGAGATACGACCTTCAAAGATGTCTCAACAAGAGCAACAACACTTGCTGCGGCACTGACGCCATCCATTGCCCATCCAGAAGCCTGACGGCTGTCTCATAGCAATAGCAGGGTAGATGTTTCTTGGATACTATGAGGATTGAGTGGTACCACACCGACGACTTCGATTAGCTTGCTGTGGTCGACTCGTCAGCTCTAACGAATGACCGGGTCTTTTATCATAAAATTCTGTATGTGGAGTGGTGGGAGCTTTACTGTTAACTCCGGGTGATCCTTCAGCCTTATTCAAACTATCTTTCCGCGCTAGGTGGACAGACCATTGGAGATGCCGGCGCAGCGATCTTAGCAACTTCAGCCTCAGTAGCACTCCCCCGTCTTGTCGTTTGTTTACTGATATTATAGCTTGCATTATCTACGAACCGATGAGGCGCTAATTACCCTCTCCACGGCCACCTCAAGCTACACGTCTCTCACATTCCGCATCTCTTGAGATCTACTCTCGAAAGTACCTGTACGAGTTAGAGCCCACGAGAACCAGCCATTCAAGTCCAGAGACACCGCGTCCGATCAGTATGGGTCAGCCACACTCCAGTCTTCGTACCGGTTGACGATCAGGGGAACAGCGCCGACCTATTATCCGGGCCAAGTCATTCATGGCGTGCTCGACCTAGAGCTTGTGAGCAGGGGAAATATATTGGCTCCCTTGGTATCAAAGAGCGTGTGTAACAGGCTAAAGATCAGGAGAAAGCAGGATAGATCTACTCTATCTCGCTATGTACATACAATGCTTATATATACTACCCGCATTACCTCAGTATAGCTACTCAAACACATAAAACCCAGCCATCTCAAAAAGCCTTACACCCTCAACATCAGTACTATTATCCAGCCTCGCAAACCTCCTATCACTCTCCTTATACGCCTCGATCTTTGCCATAATCGCCTTATACACCTCTGCCCCCACAATCACCCTCAACGGCGACTCCTTCATAACCGCCAACTGATATTTTGCCTTTACGCCCTTGACTGGAACCCCAGCTTAGCTCCCATTCCGCAACGCCATTGCTTCTTCGGCGCTCATGTTATCGTAGGCTGGGTGGCGCTGGGGGGGAGGTCCATTGGAGGCGCAGTAGATGTTGAACATTGGCACTCTGTGCGAATATATATGTTAGTAGGGTTTGTATTCCGGGGGATTTGTAAGGGAACCTTACCCTCTTTGGCCTCCGGTAGAGGTGACTTGTATCGCGTCCTTTTACACAACGGATTAATGGCACCAATTAAGGGTCTCGTTGTATCGGACAAGGTTCGCGAGATATAACGTTATCCTCTCGGTTCCAGATGCGCCTGGACTGACTGCTCTCATTCCGCGCCGAGATTATATTCAATTCCGAGGATCGGGGTCGAATATCACCTGGCTCCTGCTTCTAATAGCGGTCCTTCCGAAGTATGTTTCAAGCTATAGAGTCGCTTCTCCAGCTCAGGTAGTCCGTATTCTCGACACTGCTCTATTCCAACATCGAAATCCAAATACGTACCCTAACGCTTCCTATTTCCCCGCAAATCCTCGTAAGCCTCAGAACTCAACCTATTTCTGAAGTTCGCTAGTGCCGCTCTTAAACGGCCAATAAGTTTGGCGATGTGGGAGACGTTGATTCTAAAGTCTAACATTCGAACCATGATAGGGCTGGGAAAATCCTTGATTTCAATGAATTCTGAAAGCTCTGGCTCTTTTACTGGCTCTGAAAGCTCCGGTTTCTTTACTGGCTCCTGCGGGACACCTTTCAAGTTACGTAGTTTCTCCTCTAACTCAGCTAGACCGTACCTCCGACATAATTCTACCGCAATCCAGAGGTCCACACATATACTCTGGTGGTACTCGGCATCTAATACGATATTATTACCCCCCCTATACTCTTCCCTAATTCTGAGGATTTTGTCTTTCAGCTGATTGGTCGCTTGACAAGTGTGATTCACATTGAGTCTCAAATCGAGCCTTTGGACCGTGACCGGCTGAGGAAGCACGTCGATCGTGAAAAAGGTAGGAAATTTCTAACTAGCATGCGTCAATACGTTGATGTTCAAATGTAGGGCGGCGCCAAACCTCCGTGATATAGTCATAAACCTGTTCCGCGGTCTTGCTGCAGTCGTCACGCTGAACTTCCAACCCGTAGTCTATCAGCGACTTCAGCTCCTGCTCCAGTTTGAGATGCTTGCACAGGATTCGTCCATGTTGGAAGTTGACACCAGAGTGTCGCGACAAGCCTGCAAACTAAAACCTGGAGGATAAGAAGCCTGGCTGTGCACCCAGGCTGAATACCCCAGCTTTGCGGGTGACATGTATACACAGGACAAAAACGCCCGGTTACTGAGACACCAATGTCCGCACCCCAGCTACTCTGCATTTACCATCTCGTTATCGAATCGAGCCACCATGGTCTATCTCTGGAACCTCTTCGTCCAAGCCAACATCATACGAAAAGCATCCTAGAAACCAGTTGCAAACTTTTGACGACGGCGACGGCGTCGCGTGCCTCTCTCATTAGCCAATGTCAGAGTTTCCTCTTTCCGTGAATACCCGTGCTGCTGCGTAAACGCGAAGAGGTTGGCTGTGATACTGCCCTGGACTCGAGGTAAGTACTATCCCAATCCAGGCGACGTTTCTGCCGTGCGATATCCTTGCGTTTACGACGTTGTCGTGCTCTTACTGTGGAGAAATCTGGGGAGCTCGGAGTCACGTAAGGATTTTGCGATTGCGAATATGACTTCTTCTGTTCCCCGTCCGAAATTTTGTCTGTAACCTTGTGACGTCTTTGTTGTGTTGAGCCCTTGCACAGCTCCTTGATCGTTGACCGTCGTGTTCTTGATTCGTCGGATCTGGGGGTCGCGTAGCCATTGTATGGTCTCTGGTCAACAGAGCAGGCTTGGGACGGGGACGGTGGCGGTGGCTTTCTCTCTGCCACGTGTGCATTCTGCCGTCGGTATTTGTTCTTGCTTTGGCGGCGCTCGATAGAGCGTGCATCCTTTGTCTTCTTGGTACCCGCATCCGAATTTGGACTGCTCGCGGTGGACCCCAACAGTGGTCGGTCTGTCTCTTTCCCTCGCTGTGTGGTACTCCTAGTGACTCTGGCGCTGGGACGCTCTCTGGGCGCTGACGACTTCCGTGCTCTTGTCTTTGGTCTGGAGGCATTTAGAGCCTCAGGAGGCGATTCTCCGCATTCTAGAGACTCAAGAGGAGTCTCTCCGCCGTCTAGATGTGTACGTTTCCATCGCTCCCAAAACTCTTCCTGAAGCTTATCGTATTCAGCCTCATAATACTTCTTCTTGTTCCACCAATATCCAGGGTCCACCACACAGTCCCCGTGGTCTTCAGCATCTAACAAGGCCTTGCCGGCAGGGAAAGTGGCCAAGTCTCGGGCTCTCGAGTCTGCGGAGCGTTTGGCGCGTTCGAGTTTCGTCCTCTGCAACTCGACCTTGAGTTGGGCACTGTAAAGTTTCTCTTTGTTCCGCCAGTATGCAGGATCCGTGATCCTCAACCTCAGGTGGAGGTTTCTGAAAATTCTCTAGGCTCCACCAGTAGTCGCCGTCCTTGGTCAAATTCCCGTGATCTTCAGCCTCTAATAAAGCCTTGCCAGCAGGGAAATCGGCTAGCATTCGAGCTACATTTCCTGCTTCACACTTGGCGCGATCGAGTTCGGTATACCAAGGCACACCTGGGTAGGCCACTCCTGGTGTCACTGACCTACTGGCCCGATGATAATCATCCTCCTGGAGCTTCTCATGCTCCAATCTGTAATATTCTGCTCTGGCCCGCCAAAATGAATGGCCGGAGGCATGTTCCCCAGGGTCTTCAGCGTTCAATATGACTCTGCCGCCGTGGTAGTTCGCCAAGGGTCGCGCATATCGTTCAGCGCATTTGTTTGCAGATTCGAGGGCATGCTCCCTCTTGTACCGCTGGACGCTTTCCGATACTGTGTCACTCTCTCTTCTATCGATCCAGTCCCACCAACGCTCCTGTATAGCTTCTCCCCTGTCCCGAGGGTGGTGATTCCATTCTAAGCGGAGATCGACGGCGTACGGATCCACAAAGCTACACCGAAGTCCACCGTCAGCGAAAGAGTTCCCTGCCATGATGGATGACTTGAGGAGACGCGTGACAAAAGGTGATGGCACACGTTAACGCCCCACGTGATGCGGGGTATAATTAAGCGTAAGTCATCGAGCTTCCTCTTTGGGAAATATCCTGGGACTCCACAGCCTTATCTTACCACTAGCAAGTAATCATCTCGACTCTGAAGTCATCCCTTTTTCAGCGGTAATGCTGTGATGACGTTCTCACCGGCTTCTGAACTTCCAAAGACGGAAAGGGTGGAGAAGCTCCAGTGCGAATACCTGCATTGCTCGATTCTCGTTATCTACAAGGGAAAATATATACATAACCCCGTGCCGGTCTCTCAGTATGTTCGCGTTTCTGTCTCCTTAACCCTAAAATATCTTGCTCTGTCTGGAAGAATAGCAGGATGTCTCTACGCTTCTCTCTCACATCTTTGCTCTGCTGTTTGTTGTTGACTCTGGTGTACGGACAGACATGTCCCAATTCGACTTGTGAGGCGTCTCGTCTCCCCTTATATTGACACAACTCAAACTAAAATCTTCTTTCTCTTCAGCATTAGGAGGGTTCCCAGCATTGATAGAGGTCACCTTAGAAGAGCTCGAGACTGGGCTTGAGGCTGGTGAATTTACAAGCGTTGATCTCGTCAATGCATGCACCTAGTTTGAACATTGAAATTATGTCGCAACTGACAGCGTGCAGGCATACATTGCAAGGATCAATGAGGTCAACGGAACCCTCAATTGCGTCACCGAGGTTAACCCGGACGCTGTTAGCATTGCTGCAGGATTGGATGCAGAGCGAGCAAATGGCACTACCAGAGGACCCCTGCACGGGGTACCGATCATTATTAAAAACAACATTGCAACGAACGATAAGATGAACAACACCGCAGGCTCCTTTGCTTTATATGGAGCGAAAGTGCCAAGAGATTCGACACTAGCTTCCAAACTGAGAGCTGCAGGCGTCGTTATCCTAGGAAAAGCGAACTTGAGTCAATGGGCGAATTTCAGATCTGACAACAGCACGAACGGGTGGAGTGCTTATGGCGGTCAATGCTACGGAGTCTATTACCCAGGCCAAGATCCTAGTGGAAGTTCCAGCGGCAGCGCCGTCTCTTCAGCGATCGGTCTTGCATTCGCAGCTCTCGGATCAGAAACCGACGGCAGCATTCTGAGCCCCAGTGAGGTTAGCAATCTCGTAGGTATCAAGCCCACCGTAGGACTTACCTCCCGATCCCTGGTCATCCCCATCAGTCAACGCCAAGACACCGTAGGTCCAATAGCAAGGACCGTCAAAGATGCAGCTTATGTTCTTCAAGCCATTGCCGGCAAGGATCCGCACGACAACTACACGTTGGCTCAACCATGGGACACACCTCCTGATTACGTCGCCGCCTGCAACTTCTCCAGCCTACGCGGAAAGCGTATCGGTATTCCACGCAATGTGATTGACCCAACCGAAGAGCCAGATGACACGGTCATAGTCGCCTTTAACGCTGCTGTTGAGACCATCAAAAAAGCAGGCGCAACGATCGTCGACAACACCAATATTACGGTGTACGCACTCGCCCAGTACAACAACGGCTCGAACGAAAACATCGTCCTTGACGCCGACTTCGTCTCTGATCTCCCGGGCGAGTATCTCTCAATGCTAACCTACAACCCGCAAAACGTGCACGACCTCGCCGATGTAGAAAACTTCACCCACCACTTCGCACAAGAAGATTACCCTGACCGCGACACCGCAGTATGGGATCGTACGTACATTTCGGAGCTGATCCTTCCTATTTGGTAATGAAGTCGAGTCGCAAGACACGGTTCGGGAGCAAGAGAACCTTTCTACTCGAGAGACCTGTCTTGCAACTCCATTACACACTTCGGCCAAACAATGCTAACACGGAAATCTGCGTAGAATCGTTAGCACTCGGTTTCAACAACACCAGTCCCCTGTTCTGGGCCGCCTATCAGAACAATCTAGAAGTAGCTGGTCCCCAAGGTATCCTCGGCTTGCTGGCGAACTACAGCCTTGACGCGTTGATTCTGCCAACGGATTTCTCGCCCGGGCTGCCGGCCATGATTGGGACGCCGGTCGTAACGGTACCACTGGGGTTCTATCCTGCGAACGAGACCGTGGTGCGGAATATGAGAGGGACGTTGATTGAGACGGGGCCCAACATTCCGTGAGTGCTGTTCAGAAGCCACCCCATTAGGTCTCCACTAGTTGACGGCAGCAAAACAGATTCGGACTCAGCTTCATCGGCGCAGCATGGAGCGAAGCCAGCCTCATTGGGTATGCATATGCGTACGAACAAAGAACGCAGACCCGTAATAAAGTTCAGCCGTACATCGTGCCCTCGACGGAGCTGATTGATGTCGTGGGCAAGAGTAGCGGGAACTTTTCCATGCCCATGGGCAAAAGGAGCCTCAAGAGCCTAAGGAACTTTGAGAGCGTGAGAAGCTATGAGATGAAAAGGAGCATTGACAGTAAGAGGAATTTCCCGAGAAAGGTGTCGTCGAGGCATGTGAGGTAGAATGGTAGATCCAGACGTGCGAGTAGTTTTGGGTCATGCCTCCAGGACCAGGATGTGTAGAATTGGATGTATACAGATTCAAGTATAAAGTCAATGGTTGAAGAGATCTGATAGTACACCAAGGAATCACCGGTGAATGTTGGTATCTTGTGCAAGATAACACTGGTGACGCCTTCAGGAGTGAGTTCCTTGCCAACGCCAGCCCCATTCCATCACAGCCTCACCCTCCCCTGATTCAGTTCCTCCCACTCTCCCTTCCCGAACCTCTCATACCTCCCACTCTTCAACCAATACACCCTATCACCCCCAGTTTTATCCGGCGATATTCCCTCGCCTCTCAGCACGGCCTTTAACTGCTTATTGTTCCCCGTCGTTTGATGCCCGTTGACTAACCTCAAAAAAGGCGGCACCGCATACTTGGGCAAGCTGCGCCGGGCATGCTTGGCCACACTATCCAACAACTCCTCACTGACATCTTCAGCATCGAATAGAACCGCGGCACAGCCCGCTTTCCCGTCATGATTGGGTACTTCGACCCCGTAGACATTGGCCTCGTGGATATGCGGGTGTGTACCGAGTACGGAGCTAACTTCGGCCGTGGAGACATTCTCGGATTTCCAGCGGAATGTGTCGCCGATGCGGTCGCAGAACCACCATCTTCCTTCGCTATCCCACCGTACAACGTCTCCAGAACGACAATACGCGTCTCCTTTCACAAACACGTCACGGAAGATCTTACTCTCTGTTGCGGACGGATTGTTGAAGTACCCTTGGAACTTGGAATGAATGTCTGCGGGGTCAACTTTGAACACCAATTCCCCCGATGCACCCGTCTTGACTTGTCGACAGAAGTCGTGGTTCAGGGAATCACGGAGAGGAAGCTCTGTCGTCCAATCTACCTCCACGATGGCGAGTTGGTGTTTAACTATCGCCGACGACAAAGAGCCATTCCGACCAATGGCCCCACTAGAGAACTTGTTCGAGCTGAGATTCCACGTCGCGCTTACACCTTCTGTAGATCCGTAGAACTCGCCAATGGTATCGATGCCGAAGCGCTCCTTAAACCTATCCCATACGTCTGGCCTGAGACCATTTCCGAACGCTTTGGTGACGTTATTCTTGCGGTCGAGGTTCTCGCCTGTGACGGGATCATGTTGCGGCTTGGCGGCGAGGAGATAGCGACATGTCTCGCCTACATATTGAATAGCAGTAGCATCGTGCTCGCGAACCTCGTTCCAGAAGGTCGCGGTAGAGAAGCGATGGCCAAGGATCAGTGTGCTGCCGGCGACCAATGAGGTGCAGAGTCCGAGGAGGGCGGCTGAGGAGTGGTAGAGCGGCATGCAGGTATAATATCGATCGCTTTTCGTTAAGCTGAACCAAGAAGGCATGAAGCCCGTCAACAGTCCGATTTTTTGCCAGCTAACGGTTGCCGGTTTTGGTAGACCCGTGGTGCCGCTGGTGAAGATGAGCATAGCCATGTCAAGACGCACGGCGCTTCTCGATGAGTCTGGCTCTCGAACCGCCTCCGTACCCATGATCTGCTCTTCCAGTGTCGTATCAAAGAAGACTGTCTGTATAGGCCCTTTTCCATCCCGCGCCTTCACTGATTCAAGCGTGTCAGTGATCTCTTTCGTGAACCGTGGCTTGATCTTCTGATCCACAAACATTACCCGTGCTGCGGATGTCTTGACAGAATGTAGCAAAGGATCTCCAATTAAATTGTAGTTGATGAACGCAGGTGTAGCCCCTAGACTCCAGAGTCCCAGCCATAGAAAGATGAAGACGGGCGAGTTCATGAAGTCCATTGCAACCACCTCCCTTGGCACTATCCCGTGTATGGTTTTCAGCCATGTTCCATATTTGAGCACGATGTCATAAGCTTCTTTATACGTCCACGTCTTTCCCTGATACATAAGGAACGCGTGATCCGCTGTGCTCTTGATCGTCGCATGTTGCTCGAGACTGTAGAAAAGGCTCATACGATCGCGTTTCTCTCCTAGGGCGATCTGGACGTTCGCATTCACGAGCGCTCTGATCAGTCTCAAGTCGTAGGAGAATTGGGTCTTCGCGTTGAGCCAAGCTGCACCCGCCAGCACTGCTGGCCCCGCAATAGCGAGGGGTACTGCTATCATTTAGTAAGCTTTGTGGGTCTGAAGATGTTGCGACATACTCGCCATTGTGCAGGTTGGCAGCGTGTATGTACTACGCGTAACAGGGACGAGGCCAGCTCATTAATCAAGGAGACGTAGATGCTTACGGGCGAAGAAGAGCTCCCACGCCAAGCATCTAGGCGAGCTTCCTCAGGGTCCATATCTTAGTCTGCTCGGGCGTCGTCGGTGTTCTGATGTTGACGACGGCCCTCAGTCAGGGTGCGATAAGCAAAATATGCGTGATAGCTATCTACCTATAGGCTCTCCAATAGCTACGACTGCAAAGATTGAGTCGTCAATACTAAAGTGGACTGTCCAAACCCTAGTACGAGTAAGAAGACTTAGAAGCTCTCTGCGGTCCAGTCAATATTAAACAAGCAGAGAGCGGCGTCTTGCTAATCGCCCTCCTTTACTGGCATTTGTCTCTGCAGCTGCGCTGCTTCCAGCAAAAACTCTATACTCCACCCGTCCGACTAAAATATCTCCCATTGCTCATCCATACTGACATCTTGCTAAACGCATTACCGCCCATTTGCGGATCTAGCTCCAAGCATGTCGACTGGTAGGTCTAGCCGACCAAGTATGCTGCACGGATGTCCTCACGATAACCAGTCAACCGACACCGTCGGCGTTGTCTCTTTCTGGAAAGATATCCAGCTTCTCCATCCCTGCATTTCCTTCATTTTCAATTCGTTGACGCCTCTGCCTCGGCTCATGACAATTCTGTTTCCGTGCGGCGCATTTCATAAGTCGAAGATCAATTGATTTCAATTCCGCCAATGCTTGAGCTTTGCTTGCCTCTGAAAACGGCCGAAAGACCTCCTTGTCGTCACGCTGAACTTATCGGCAATAGCCATTCGCCTCCCTTCCCCACTTTCTTGGTGAATACCCTCGACTTTGTGATGATTTGACGCTCTGGTGAGATTAACGTTCACGCGACCACGATTTGCAGATCTCTTGGCGCCACTCAGACCCCGCATACCCCTAAAAGTTATAGTGTGGGGGAGCCTCGAGTTCCACGCGCTTGCGATGCCAGCCATCCTATTGCCTCTTCAATTGTGACGCAGTTTAAACATTTCATCCAACCCTGAATGGGCTCAAAGCCGGCTCCAAGCCTAGGCCACTTTGCTCCTATTCGGCGGCTCATTCTCTCCTTCCATTGCTGGAGACCTCGCCTGTCACGTCGCCCGTGATTTTTTGCAGCTTCACAGTTTATGCATACTGTGAAGCTTTTGATGTCTCCGCCCTTCGGCCGAATGATTTTGATTGATCTCGCCATGGCAAAAGCGGGGCCAGGCACGGGCTGCCAGAAGCGCGCCCCTGGATTCTCATCTTATAAGAGGAGTCCGGCATGGTCAAGGTTTCCAACCCTCAGATATCCCTTCGTCAACATCTTCTCAAGACCCAGCATCTGCAATCGCCGCAGGCAAGCTCTTCCAACATGAAGCGCCTCTTCTTTTGTTTGGCCATACTGGCATCAAGCGTCCGCGCCATCGCGATCAACATGGCCCATGCCCGACGCTTCGAGGAGACGGGCACCGCCAGCACAACCATTACTAAACGTCAGGATGACTGGGACGTTGAGCGCAACGAGCTGACTAGTGTCGCCGGCGTTGGTTGCAAACCTATCACCGTCATTTTTGCGAGAGGTACGATCGAGCTTGGCAACGTTGGCGAATTGGTTGGCCCGCCCTTCTTCAACGATCTCGACGACTTAATCGGAGCAGACAACATCGCCGTGCAAGGAGTAGATTATGCTGCTACCATTGCGGGTTATCTGATTGGCGGTGATCCTGGAGGAGCGCAAACAACTGCAGATCTGCTGAACCAAGCAGCGAGCAACTGTCCGGATACGCAAATCGTATTGAGCGGGTATAGCCAAGGGGCAATGGAGGTTCATTTAGGAGAAGCTATGGTGAGCGAGGAGGTAGCGGCGCAAATTGCGGCTGTGGTAAGTCGAACTTTGGATAATGACTAGGGATCCGATATTGACCTGCAGCAATAGGTGGTGTTTGGAGATCCATTCAAAGGACGTCCCTTCCCGAACGTGGATTCAAGCAAAGTCATGACTTACTGCTTCAACGATGATTTCATCTGCGACGATCTTCCTGTTGTCGACACTTATCACCTTGAGTACGTTGTCGATACTCCTGCAGCGGCGACGTTTGTACAAGGTCTTGTCAGCTATTGAAGCCTAAAGCATTTCTGGGCGGGTTCAGCACAAGATGTCGCAAATAACCAATCTTCCTGTACATATTTTGCCTCGACGTATTCTCTTTTGACCTTTGGGTCACGAGATGGATGCGCCCCTTGCTGTGCGAAGCATGCGAGAATGATTGTACATAGTCGCGTTTCGTCCATGAAATGCAGTCCGACTATCCTCAATCTAGAGCAGTACCGTATGGCTTCTTGAATTGGCCTTGCATCCAACATCGGTACATCTTCAGTTGCTTCTGGCGATTGACAAGCATCCTTCTGTCCACACCCAAACTCACAATCTCAAATGTGCTCTTTGGGGTTGGTGAAGGGGTATGTTCGGTTCCAAACACTCCGAGCGCCCTATCCGGAATCACTTCGTCACCAGTACAGACCTCATCTGTATCCTTTGGCTGCTCGTCTCTTGCCGTACCGCTGCTGACTGATCGATCTTCGCCGTTGGCTCCTATCTCTCGGTTTACGGTTCCCGTGCCTCCCCATATCCTCTTCAATTCAACTTCTTCGAAGAAATACACCCTCGTCCCGTCTCCCCTGATATAGAAATTATCCTCCAACAACCTCCCCTTCTTGAACCTCACCTGAGTGAGATCTCCCTTCCCGTAGTCTCTAAAGCAAACCTCTCCACCAGGCTTCAGTACCCTCCATACATTACTCACGGCTGCATCCCACTGTTTCGGACTCAGCGCACTGAAGATAAAAACCAGCAACACCACGTCCACACTACCTTCCCGGACTCCAGGTGGGAGGTCCTCACTCGAAATATCCCATACAGAAGCTTGCATGTGCTCAGGGTCGTAAGCTGCATTAGCTCTAATCAACTCAACGGCCTTCTTCGAGAAATCGCAAGCATGAATCATGAGTTCCTCATTGTCGTTCGCTTTTAGAATCGGAAACGCCGTATTCCCCGCCCCAGCTCCCACCTCCAGGATGGTGCTCGGTCCTGCATCTTTTGCAGTCAGCTTTGAAAGGATAGGAAACTCCTGATGGAGCCATTTCCGATCCTTGAAGAAATTAGATGTGTTGTTTGAATAAAATTGGTTCCACCATTTCGCGGGATTGTCATTGAAGCGGGCTTTGTCGAAGTCCGAGACCGGAGAGGCACGTTGGAAAGTGTACTGGGCTTCGCAGTGGGTATGGTAGGCAGAGTCAGGAACTACGTGGTCCCAGGCGTTGAACTCGAAGACGTCGTCTGTAGGTTCGAGGTAGCGGGAGCCGAATTTGAAAGGGTCGCTGCGTTTGAGATTGTTGGTCAGATTGTGAGAGCGGTGCGAAGGAAGCTCGGTGGGAGTTTGTAAGGGTATGCTTTGAACTGATGATTCCATCGTAGGGTTTATTGAAAGCGAGGAGATATCCGGAGGAGGATCCTGACTGGAGGCTGCCATTGTCTGATTCTACGTCGCAGACTTTTTTGCTTCTACCGCGCTGTGTGTAAAATGATCTCGGTATCCTTTGCTTTACGAGAGCATCAGAGCAAGAGGAAAAGGACAAGACTTTAGGGAAACCTAATCAGATGTTACAAACTGTGCACTGAATTAGGCAGCCTCGATATGTCCCGAGAAGCTGATGCACGAAGTCATAGGCTAAAACTGATGGATGCACTTGTTTCTTGCCGGGGTGTACTTAAGATCTCCTCTTTTAGAGAGGCGATAGAGAGGCGAGTGAGCGCTGTATCTTGCGAGAGCGAACTTCGAAATTTTTAATACTGTGCAGGCATGAGCCCTACAACATACTTTACAAGGCGAGAAATCTGCTGCGCGGCGGACCGGCCCAAAGGCAGCCGCGCCTAATATTCTTGCGAAACGGCGGCAATCGGCACTATGTCCGATGTCGTACGATCTACGTTATGTTGTACCTCCCCCTCCACCAACGCTTGGAGGAGAGCTGGGAACCAAGGACAGCTTGTCGAGCCTTCGCTATGATGGAAGCACTGAGCCATAACACCCGTTGTAGGGATTATGCGCGGCCGGATTCAGAATCACATTCTCTACACGCAGTGACATAAAATGCAGCAAACCATGGCAGCAGTCGAGCCAAACACTCTCGAGCCAAACACTCTCCTCGATTCTTACAGGTATGGTTTTTCAGCATTGAACCCACAATCCGTCGCCTCCAAGTCCTTCAAAACATATCTCTTCGGCTACCCAATCGCCCACTCCTTAGCCCCCTTGGTTCAATCCACCCTCTTTAAAGAGCTCTCTGTGCCATGGACCTACACGCTCTTCGAGTCTCTTTCAGCCGCCGACTTCTTGTCTAAGCTTAAAGCCGCTGACTGCATCGGATCCGCCATCACCATGCCCCACAAAGTCACCTTCGTCCAACATGTTGACGACCTAACCCACGAAGCCCGCGCGATAGGCGCCATCAATACCGTCTTCCTGCGTCGTGGCGCGGACGGCTCAACTCGCTATATTGGAACCAACACAGATTGCATCGGCGTACGAGAAGCCTTCCTGCAGAACATTCCAGGCATACGCGCACAGAGCGAAGGCCGACCTGCTTTGATCGTTGGCGGAGGTGGTGCATGCCGCGCCGCGGTCTACTCATTATGGAGGTGGATGGGCTCGAGCCGTATTTATCTGGTCAATCGTTTAGAATCCGAGGTCCATGCGATCATCGCTCACTTCGGGACGGTTCCTGGATTTGCGGGAGATTTGGTGCATGTGCCAACGATAGAAGCGGCCGCGGAGCTTGAAACGCCAATGTTGGTTGTAGGATGTGTGCCGGATCTTCCGCCTAAGGAGAGGGGCGAGACTTTGGCGAGGGATGTTGCGTTGACGTTTCTGCGGAGACCAGAGAAGGGTCATGTGCTGGAGATGGCCTATCACCCAAACCCGATCACCGCATTCTACTTACTTGCACGGCAAAATGGGTGGAATGTGCTGCCGGGGACCGAGGCAATGATCTATCAAGGGATTGCCCAGCAATCACTGTGGATGGAGAAGCCAAGTGATGAATTCCCTGTGCCGGAGGCGAGAGAGGTTATCAAGCAGGCATTGAAAGTGACGCATGAGAATACCGACGGGCTGTAATATATGTCGTGCAGATGAAAGTAAGGGCTAGGAAGAGGGATAATGGCAACCAATTCCATCATCCGTTTTGTCTCTGTGTTCTACACACCAAGAAACCTGAACACAGTTATTAGCAGCACCGGCGTTCTCCTTCCCTTGTCATGTCTTCGAGTCCTCATTAAGCATATTCTTCTGCAATTAACATACATTGTGTAGATCCAAGCATACATTCTCGATAAGTAATTCCAACTCGATTCACGTCACTTGAACTCGATTAATATATCCAAGGGTAGAACACAGACAAAAAGAGAACGCCATCGGCAACCCTACCTACTTGGCCACGCCGTCGCAACGCTTTGGTTTTCCAAGGGCTACTGCACCCCACCCCATCGTTGTCCCACGACTCTCTTTCTCCACGAGCGTGCTCTTGGGGCACGGACGGTAGCGGATCGCTCATCGTCCGCGAAGACAACTCGGCCAATTCGCGCCCTACGGTGTTGAAGGTGTCGAGGCACCTGCCAAAAGTTTGGTCTGTCAACCTGGGCGACAATGTCCCAGGCCTGCTCACAGGTGTCGCCGTAGGTGCTGAAGCACAAATTGTTCGTACGCAAAGCGGACCACGGGCTCCTCGTGGAAACCCAAGTCGGCCTCTTGCAGATCCTGCACGATGATATCACCTGCAGGGAGGAAATTGGCGGGGATCTCGAGGACGTCAGAGGTGGGGCTTTTTTGACGGCCAGGACACGTTGGCTGCCATCCAGCACACCTTCGTGATTGCGGCGTCCCCCTGTTTCGACACATAACCGGCCCAGATCGTACCATTTGGTGACTATGAAAGGTTTATTCTACTCGCAAGATGCCTCGGCCAATCAAGCGCCTCGCCAAGTGTACAACTGGCGTATATACGCCCTCGCCTGTTCCTCGTCGATGGGAGCCGCCATGTTTGGATACGATTCAGCCTTCATCGGCGGCGCATTGACGCTACCCTCCTTCCAAAAGCGCTTTGGCCTGGAATCTGCCCATGGGACCAAACTTGCCAACCTGAAAGCCAACATTGTCAGCACTTTCCAGGCTGGAGCCTTCTTCGGCGCCATCTTGGTGTATCCCGTAACGGAGAAATTTGGCCGACGACTAACGCTGCTCTTGTGCGGACTTTTGTTCAATTTGGGGGCCATTGCGCAGCTAGCCTCTAGCGGTCACGTCGGTGCGATCTATGCCGGACGCGTCCTTACAGGTATGCCGTCAACAATTTTGGACTTACAACATACTCACCTTGAACTTGGAGGACTTACGTATGATTGATAGGACTCGCTGTCGGTGCATCCTCCTTGATCATCCCGGTTTACATCTCCGAGTCCTCACCTCCTGCTATCAGAGGCCGCCTAGTCGGCCTCTTCGAGTGCTTCCTCCAAGTTTCTCAAGTCATTGGTAAGAGCCTCCTAGAGATTATCGAACTTCTGGATCTGATCTAAACCTCGTCTAGGTTTCTGGATGAACTACGGAGTCAGCCTTCACGTTCCGAAGACCCTCGACAAGCAATGGCAGATCCCGTTCAGCTTCCAAGTCGTCCCCGCTAGCCTTCTTGTCATCCTGATGTTTTTCCAACCCGAGTCCCCTCGCTGGCTCGTCAAAGCAGGCAAAGCGGATCAAGCTCGACGAAACCTATCGAGACTGAGACAACTCCCGTTGGACCATGAATATATTTCCTGGGAAATTAATACCGCACAGCGTCAGATCGAGGCCGAGAACAGCTTGGGAGCCAATCGATCCGTTTGGGCCAAGGTCCAGCAGGCCTTCACCCTCCCGGGGAACCGACAACGTCTGCTTATCGGCATGGCCTTGATGCTGCTCCAGAACATGTCCGGCATCAATGCACTGAACTACTACTCGCCGGCTATCTTCGCGGCCATCGGTTTCAGCGGAACCGACGTCTCGCTGCTCGCCACAGGCGTCTTCGGCCTCGTCAAAGCAACCACGACCCTGATCCTCATGCTTTTTCTCATCGACCGCCTGGGACGACGCCGAGCGATGCTGATTGGGTCGTGTGGAGGCATCGTCGCCATGTACTATCTGGGCGGCTACACCGCCCAGTCACATTCGTTTACATCCGAGCATGTGCCGAAGGATGGCGGTGCTTACATTGCGATCCTCATGGTCTATCTCTTTGCCTTCTTTTACGCGCTGTCGTGGAACGGCGTGCCTTGGGTCTTCTGGTGAGCAACAAATGCACATTCTCGCACGATCGATCCTTCGCGGGGCGACCCGGCCACAGCGCTCCCTGCCCCCAAAGCTTCCCCCTGCTGACTGCCTTCGTACAATACATAGCTCCGAAGTCTTCCCCACCGCCATCCGCTCCGTCTGCCTAGTCTTCACCACATGCTCCCAGTGGCTCGCCCAGTTCATCATCGTCTACTCGACCCCTTACATGATGACCAACATCACCTACGGCACCTTTCTGCTCTTCGGCACCTCCCTCGTCGTCGGCATCGTCTTCATCTACCTCTTCTTCCCGGAAACCAAGGGCCTGTTGCTGGAGGAAATGGACATTCTTTTCAGTCAAAGGGGCCCCGCTACCGCCAAGAGACGAGAGACCGATCGCATCATCCAGGACAGACGCAACGATGGACATGCGCAGGCCGTGGTCGCGGAAAAGCGGGATGAGAAAACTGATCCAATGATTCATGTTGAAGCGGTGTGATGTCTCGACGATGATACTACTATTATATATTTTTCTTTCATGCTGCCTTGTTACGAAAACAGTGGGCACAGTTGCTGAAATTCTCACGCCCTAATTCTTCCGTGACGACCTTCACAGACGATACAAAAGAATGCCAGCGCAAGCCCGATGAGTGGAGCGGAGTCGGGTGGTATAGAAGCAGAGACCATCGAGACATTAAGAAAACGAAAGCGAGTCGTTATGTGTAGTTTCAAAGCGCATTAAAGTGATACAAATCGACCTTGAGAGGATTAGCTAAGACTTGTTGATAGTCCTATCCTGCTCTTTGCCATCCTTCATATATCTATATCAACGCAGCATTTTTGGCTGAGATAACCATCCCAGGCACGGCCGGGAATACAATATAATTGATCAAAGATCGTAAGCCATCGACGCCGCGCTTGTAAGCATTCCTATGTAAAGGACGCCATCGACATCCCATTAGTGTATTATTGCCCTGCCCAGCGTCAACCCGGCTGTTGCCGGTTTCTGTACTTGGCGAGATCCACAAGACATTCAGGTATTGTGGCGGAGGCATCGGTACACCTGACAGGCGATTAACTCTATTAAGAAAGCCGGGTATCCACACCTATCCCCAGCGAACTGGGAAGAGGATGGACAAGGGCAGAGACAGAGGCAGCGACGCAGTGACATGGCTACAGCGATAGCGAAGTCGCAGTAAAGTCCTCACCGGGCGGTCGAGCCACCCCAACCCATATTAGGATACCGTCAACTGCTTCTTTGGATGCGCCCTGTGAATTGACGGATCTCTTGACAGGGAATATGCTCAAATCTTTGTCATCTTAACCCCAGCAAGATTAATCCTCGTTACGATGAAAAGGACCGTGGCGATGGCACAGCTCACACCCCCAAAGACTTTAGCGTATCGGAATGAGCCATCATGGGTATCACCGATGATCTGACCTCCAATTGGTGAGCCGGTCAATGCTGCAAAAGCTGCAATCGTGAAGATGGTGCCCGTACGAATGCCGATTTCTTGAATGGGTGAAACTTGTGCGCAGAGTGCCGGAGTGAGGCCAATACCAGCACCTGAAGCAATACCGAACAATGCGGCGAAGACGATAATGGCGGCGTTACCGGTTGCTGGCAGCCATAGTGCAAGAATGAGGATGGTCGTGAAACTGCTCATAACGACCATGACATTGAAACGACCAACCTTATCGGCAATAGCATTAGGAACAGTGCGTCCAATTATACTGGGCAAGACAAGTTAGTAGCGCGTGCTAACTTGATGCGGGAAAGCACTAACCTCGCGGCATTCAAAATCGGAACGAGGTAGTTGGCAAGACGCAGAGACATGCCGTGCGATTGCGCCTCCACGACGATAAAAGTGAAGGGTACGAACATGCCCCCTAGGAAGATTAGCTGCTGTGAGGAAGATCAGGCAACAAATGACTCACAGTAGAAGAAGAAGACTGCCGCCGTCAAAAGCGAGAAACTCGGCACCTTCAGAGGACGGATGAAAGCCATTAAGCTGAATGGGCGCTTCATTGGCGGAATCCTCGAGCGCACGGTCAGATTTGCGAAAGTGAGCAGCGCCAATATCAGGAAAGCACAGATACGCAACGTCCAGCCAAAGCCAACTTCTGGAATCAGATGGATAATCATAATGGGGAAAATGACGCCGCCTAGCGAAGATCCAGCTACGACTAGGCCAAGAGCAGCGCCTCGCTTCTCAAAGAACCACGTTGATGCCTAGAAACATTTGAGCGAATGGCCAATCGAGCTAATCACAGTGGGAACTTACACAAGTAAACGCGGGATAGAAGACCATGGATGCTCCGATAGGAGAGCAGATGGCTTGGCTGAGGAGGAGTTGATAGTATTTTGATGAAATGCTCGTCATCATCAAGCCAAAGACGTGCAAAAAGGTGCCGACCAGTAGAAGGTAGCGGGGCCCGTATTGGTCGTAGATTCTGCCAACGAATGAACCACCAAAGAGCATGAAGAAAACTAGCAATGTCAGAAAGATTGGATGATATGACGAGAGTGACCTACTTTGTAGGGCGGGGATCCAGGAGACGTCAGATGTAGTGTACTCTTTGAGCTGATGCGTCTGATAGTATTGCTGGAAGACCCCGACACAATTGATCCAGCCAAAGGAGACGAAGAGACAGGCAGAAGCGCCAGCGACGGTGAGCCATGCTTTTGCACCCCCTTCCGGAAAAGATTTGGGATCTGTCAAGGGATTCGGTGGTGGCTTGCCGGCCTTTTCTGCATCTTCAAGCTCGGCGTCAGAAAGTTCCTTCGACTGCTGGTCACTGTTTTTCTCCAAGCCTTCTACAGAGACTTGGGAATCATGACCAGTGTGAGCAAGTTGAGGGTTGGTTTCGGCCATTATGGTAAGGGAAAAGCTGCATGCAGTATTCGGAGGATTCTTAAGAAGATGCTCGAGAACGTGCTGGGGGTATTATAGGTTTACAGAGATTAAAGAGAATTCGGGTTCCAGACTCGGCCGGACGGAGTCTTCGGTCGGGGTTAGGAGTTTTAAGGTTAATCCTGTACATTAATAATGCAGGGTCCCTCGGTGTTTTCGGTGTAATCTAGAAGCGAGCTTCCATCCGAGCTTCTCAGTACTTAAGAGACTGAGTGCAGTATTACAGAGTACAGTGGTTAATAAGGTAAGGTAAGGTAATGCAGTAAGCGCATCCCACAAGACAGTGAATCAGCAAAGTCACACAATTTACATTAAAGTCGGGCTGTCAGCGCTCAGAAATATGGTGGTAATACAGATCATGCCCAATTCTCCATATAGTCCATACAGTGTGCAGATTGCTATGTACCGTGTGATCATGTGCAGGAAATCAGGGTGCAAACCAGGCCATTTTGGAGTTAGTGTGGGGGGCATGTCTCTAAGGAGTCCGAGTACAAAGTAAATTCAAGCACAGAAATCCAGGGATTATTCAACATTATTGATGAGATGTCAAGCCGGAAGTCCTGCATATGCAACTAGCATAGCAAGGGTGCATCAACTGAAACTTCTGCAAGATGTCATATTGACAGATGTCGCCTCGCATGAAGGGTTTGGCGTGCCTAGACAATGTGCAGGATTTGCGTTTGAATGAAGCCCTATTTATAGGGCTTATTAGTACTAAGGTAAAGCAAGGTACTTTAGAGATCCTCCAGATCCATAGAATAATTCTGGGAGCTACCTTACGGTTAGGGCCACTACTAGCGCGATGCAAGACGTTAAGTGCCGACCTTGAAATAAAATACTTTGAAGCCATTCCGTGCCGAACTCGTCTCAGACATCGAGGAGTCTGGAGGAGATTGGTCCTATAGCGAGCGCCTCTACCTATGCCAATCCGTTTGTGCGTATCGTCGGCGACGCAGGTTGCTTCATTGACCCATTCTTCTCTTCCGGGGTTCATCCAGCGCTGGCGAGTGGTCTCTCAGCTGCCGTGACAATCTGTGCGGCTAAGAAAGGTGATCTCAATGAACGGGCCGCTGCGGAATGGTATTCGAAGAAAGTCGCCGAACAATAAACTCGGTTCCTGCTTGTTGTTTTGGGCGCCCTCAAGCAAATAAAGGCACAGGACGAGCCTGTTTTGAGTGACATGGATGAGATGGGATTTAAACAGAGCCTTCGCGTTTTTCAGACCAAGTATGCCCTCTTCACAGAAGATTCGACGTGATTGTGTTACCGATTGATTTCTAGCTGTCCAAGGAACAGCAGATGCGAGGACCAAATTTACCCAGGACGAGCTCTCCAAGACGGTCGACTTCTGTTTCCAAGCATTCCCACATGCACCTGCTGAAAAGCGTGACGCTGTCCTCGAAAAAATGAAGGGTATCACCAGCGACGGCCGTGGCTCAGCCGACGAGGAAACAAAAGCAGCCGAGAAAGTGCTCGAATCAGCCCTTTCTGCGGACGAGATACGCATCTAAGATACCGCCGGGCTAGGCAGATGCTACTCTAAGATCAGAGGACGCGATGAATATGGATAACTTCTGTGCCGATACTTTTGATGGGCTGGCGATTTACTTGAAGAGGGGGACTTGGGTCTCGTTAAGCCTACGGGAGCTGCTAAACGTTCTGGTGTTGATGTGAGAGTCTTGATGATGGGGGAGGAGAAGATGGCAGGAGAGGAGAAGGTGGTAAAGGCCGAATGCCAATCTCCACGTACTAGAGGAGCGTCTTGATGGAAAGGGAGACACATGTAAGAGAACAGCTTGAACTAGAACAAAGATAAAGCATTTACTTGAGATTAAACAAAGTTTTAACAAACAAATTCCGCAAACCGTTATTTCTTTTTTGGCGGAGGGAGGATTCCCTTGTACACAGCCCTACAAGGCGAGATTTTGTAAACCCTTGGCAATAATTGAATTTCCTCAATCGAAACGTCATGATGGGTATGTGGGGAGTTCACTAGTCTCAGTAGTCTCACGCAGTAGGTCTAAGTAGGAAACCCTGCCAAGACTTAATTTTTTGGTATATCGCCCGATATGTAATATTCATACTCTACATATATATAATTCTTAATAAAAATGCGTAACTACGTAATATAGCCTTTTTTAAAATTCTTAAAAAAAGTTAAATAAATAATTAAATAGATTCTCGTTAAATTAGAAGCTATAATATAGTAATTAAAAAGTAAGCTTTTAATTTTATTTTATTAAAAAACTTAGCTAACTCAGCTATAGTAGTAGTACTAATACTTAAGAACGTTATATATCTTAATAAACGCGTAGTATTATATAGAAATTCTCTTATAGTTTAATTCTCGAGATAATTACTATAATACTTATCGAATTAATAATACGGCGTATTAGAGAAAATACGTGACTTTACTAATTAGTTTATTACTTTAATTAAATATCGTAGTCTCCTTCTATTTTTTATAATCTCCCCTTCATTTTTTACAATCTCTTTCTTATTTTTTAGACGGCTAGACTTACGAGAGTCGCCGCGGTAATAAATTATCGCGGCGATAGATGTAAATAAGTAAGTAAGTAAGTAAGTAAGTAAGTAGAGTATCGCCGCGATAACTTATTATCGCGGTAATCTTATAAATAAATAAGTAAATAAGTAAGTAAGTAAGTAAATAAGTAAGTAAGTAAATAAGTAAGTAAGTAAGTAAATAAGTAAGTAAGTAAGTAAGTAAGTAAGTAAGTAAGCAAGTAAGTAGAGTATCGCTATAACGATATATATAAATAAATAAGTAATTAAACTTGCGAAGAGTAGAGCGGAGAGCGAAGCGGAGATAATTTATTCTTTTAATATAAAGTTAGATATTAATAGCGGCGATATTAATAAATAAAAATATCTTATATAACGTTAAAGTCTCTTATAAATATATAAAATATAGAAAAAGATATCTTTAAATATAGAAAGATCTACGTTATTATTATAAACGACTTAATTAAATATTACTTAATTATCTTTACGCTATAATTCTAAAAAAATATTAAAAAATATTAAACTTTAGATCTATTAGTAATTAATATATTTCTTATTAAAGAAAATTAAAAGTTAAATAATATTTTTCTTTACTTTAAGAATTTTTAATAGAATCTTCTTATATAAAGTTATATAAAAAAAATTAAGATAATAATAAAGCTTTATAATTATACTCTTTATATATAGCGTATTAGATAACTAAACTATATTAGAAATACGTTATTAAATAATTTATTAATAGATCTTTACGCGCGAGATTTATTTAGAAGAATAATATAATAAGATAGAGTATAATAAATCTATTATATATAATAACTCTAATTTAAATAATATTAAATAAGAAGAGAAAGAAGATTATAATTAATTAGAAGACTAATAAGATAAAAAGATAAATTAATAAAGAATAATTAGTTTAAATATAAAAGAGATCTTATTAAGAAGAGATCTTATCGAGATCTTAGCGAGATCTTAACGAGATCTTAATAAGAATCTTTAAACTTTATTAAGTAAATCTTATCTTTAATTATTTTCTATATTATTAATTAATATCTAATCTATCTATTATCGCTATAAAGTCTATCTTATCTATCTATAAATATATGCTAGAACTTTCTATTTTTTTTACACCGATATAGTACTTAGACGATAAGCGAGAAAGTAATATTTCGTTAAAAATAACTATTATAATTAAAAAGAGAAAGTTAAAAAAGATAAGAATTAGAAAGATTAAGAAGATTATAAATATACTATTAAAGAAAGAGTTAAATATTTATAACTTATTAAAAGATATATAAAAATATAAATAAAGGATTTTTATAGCTAGTTATTCTCTATAGCGTAATTTTCTTATAAAACTTTATATTAAAGATAATTCTTTACTCGATACTCTATTAAAGAATAATTTAATTAATAAATCTATTAAGCGTATTTAGTCGAGTTATTAAAAGATTATATTAAAAAAAATAGAATAGATTCTAAATCTACTACGTAGTAAGATTCTTATAATTAATAATTTAAATCTTTTTAAATAATAGATAATAAATAATTTAAATAAACTTTATAATATAAATTTTAATTAATTATATAATGCGATTAAGGATAGAGTATTATATTTTATTAATCTCTTATCGATTATTATTTAGTCTTAATATATAAAAAAAAAAAAGAACTTCGAATGATCTTAATTCGAATCTATTACTATACTATTTAATATTATATACTTTTAATAGCAAAAAACCAAAGCTAGCTTAATCTCTATCTAATTAAATATTCTTATATATTTATATAAAGTTAAATAATTAATTCTAAAGCTTTATAATAAATTTAAGTTAATTATATTCTATTAAAGAATCTTATAATATATCTAAAAATCTAGCGCTAAAGATATTAATCGAATTCAATCTATAGATTATTCTAATAATTATTATATATAATATCATAATTTAAAGTAAATATAGAGAGTTAAGAAATAGAGAATAAATAGTAATAGAAAGTTAAAGTTAATAGTTATCGATTATATTATTAAAGAAAGCGATATATCTTTTAATAAATTAAAGGCCTCTATAATAGATTATTTAAAATCTCTAAGTTTATATTATATATTAAATATATCTAAATTATATAAAGATAATACTCGCTAATAAATAAGATAATTTTTTAATAAGAGTATATCGTATTATAAGAAATATAGATTAATCGAATTATTTCAATATATTAATTATCTTATTTATCTCGCTATTTATAATATCTTTTTTATATAATAATATATATTATATAAAGATAAGTTAACTATTTATATATTAAAGATAAATAAACTATTCCTTTATAAGATTAAGAGTTATTCTTTTAATTCTATTAATATTAATAAGAGTACTATAAAAGAAAATCTTAAGATTATTAAGAATATTTATATAGAGTAAATTAAAATTTTATGAGAAGATCTCTATTAAAGTATTAACCTACGTCTCATATATAATAATTAACTTATATTCGCTTAATTATTAAGTATTAAACGATATCGTATTAAGTAAGAGGCTTTTAATTTTAATTAAATAATCTAATTAATATCTATATCGTCCTTATTCCACATTAAAATAATCTATTTAACGATTATTTATAAAGTCTATTAGAAGAGTACTTTATTATTTAATCTCGAAAAGATTAATAAGATTAATTTAAAAATAGTTAATTAAGTTAGTAATTCTTAGAAAACTAAGTAAACGAATTATAAATTTAATAATTTATTATATTTACGATATATTTAGAACTTTTAAAATTAAAAGAATATCGAGCTAGTAAAAAAGAATAATTTCTAAATATTAGATAAATTTCTTATTTACTTATTCTAGACTCGAATAATTACGATATTCTAAATATATATCTTATCTTTTAATAGTAAGTAGAGTTATATTATAATAGAGTATTAGCTTATTACTTATATAATCGAAAAGATAAATAAGATTATAATTTTTATTCGAAAGAATTTATTTATTAGAAAACTAGCTAACGAAAAGAATACTACTTATTAAAATTATATAAAGTTCTTATAGAGTATAAAGCTATATTTTATTCTAAAGCACGGTATTAAATAGAATAATATTAATTTAATTTCTTATACTTTAAATCGAATATATTTCTTCTTTTATAAATCGAGGTTTTATTATTACGTGAAATTAATATTTTAATAAAAATATTATATTAATTATAATAGCGATAGCTTCGCTATTAATAAAAGATTAATTTAGATTATTCTTTCTAACTTTCTTATTAATATAATTAGATAATAAGATATATAAAAAGAGATTAATCTATTTAATAAGTATCTTAATAATAAAATAAAAATTATATTTCGTAAGCGGTGTAATTCTTTATTCGATTTCGATTATCTATTTAAATATATCTCTCTTAATATTTAATTTTTTAAAGATATTAAAAAGTTATTCTAGTTATTCTTTAAGATTTATTAGAATAATTATTACTCGATAAAGAATCTCGCTATTAACTTATTTCGATATATTAGAAAGTTATAAGTAAACTTTATATAGTGAAATAATAATTAATTTAATATAAAAGTAATATTAGATTTATTTTTCGACGACGTAGCGAGTATAGTTAAGATCGTTAATATATATAATAAGTAGTTATCTAATAATCTACTTACGAATAAAGTCTTATTAGAAGAAAGAAGAAAGTTAAATTAGAAGTTAGATAATATAAATAATAATAACGATATAAAAGACTTCTATTTAGATATATATAATAAATAAATATTATTTTTAAATAAATAAACTTTATTTAAAGTTTACTTCGAAGTCTATAAAATATACTATAATCTTATTTTTTAGCTATTAATATTTAATTACTTAAACTCTTACTAATTAATAATAATACTTTAAAAAATCTATTAAGTATATATTCTTTATTAATATATCTAAGAACTACTTTTAAAGCTATATTACGCTATTATTAAATCTTATTATCGCTATTTAAATTATCTAATAATTTCTTATATATAATAATTTATAAAGAAAGATATTTAAAACTTATTAGAAGTCTTTATAATATTAATTTAGAATTTAATATCTATAGCTTAAAAATATCTAAATTAATTAGATCGTATTATTTAATAATTTTTTATTTATTTAGAAATATAATCTTAAGTAGCTATTAGATAGTAAATTATCTATCTAATTATTATTTATTTAATTTTTTTTTAATCTTTTTTAAAATTAAAGTTCTATAATATTACGATATTATACTAATAATAAAAATTATAACATATCTAAAAAAGATAATATCGCTATCGCCATTACTGCCGAAGAACCTCGCTAGAAGATTTCTTTTTCGCCTATATTTAAAAATATAAATTATTAAATAAACTTTATAATTATTTAATTAAGAGAGTAGTAAACTTTAATACGCTTAAAAGAATAGTATTTAAAGTATTAATAATCTTTATAATAGTTTAAATAATTAATAAATAAATATAGTAAACCTTTACGAAGAAATAACACTAGGATTTCGCTATAATTAAATCTTTATTTTTTATTTTTATATCGATATTCTTCTATATTAGTCTTAATTTTAAAATATTATTATTCTAGCTATATTTAAGCTATTCGCTTAATTTCTAAAGCTCTTAATATATAGCGTCTTTATCTTTTCTTCTATTAATTCTCTATTTATTTATTAAAATATTAATTAATAAAGATCTACTCTCTTTTTATTTTTATTTTTTTATAATTAATACGATTCTAATTAAAGAATTTTTCCTCTTTTAAAAAATACTTAGCTTCTTTATAGCTAAATTAGTCTTATTTAATTTATTCTCTTATTCTTTTATTTCTCTTATATATATTCTCTTATTTTTTTTTATAATCCTTATCTTCTCCCTCGCTAAATTCGCTATTTTTTATTTATATTTATTCTCTCTATTTATAGCTCTAATAGTATATATCTTAATAATCTTAATTTATTCTCTTCTATTTATTATATTAATATTATATTTATTATTAGCGATAATAATCTCTCTAAATTAATATCTAATTATTTTATATAGCTTATACTTATATTAATCTTTTTAATAAGAATCTTATTTAATATATAAATCTATAAAATCTTTTATAATAAGAATAGAGTTAATTTTATTAGCTTATTTCTTTCTAATCTTTATATCTAGAAAAATATTCGTTTTAATAATATTATCGATATTAATCTTATAATATAATTTTATATATTTCATCTAACTCTATATAAATAATCTCTTTTATATATTATTTAATCTCGCGAGTAATATATAATAAATAACTCTTTCTTTAGACTATATAATTAGAGTTTTTATAAAAATAATATTTTTATAATAATTATAGCACTCGATAGAATAGATTATTATTATTAATTTAATCTTATTAAAATATTCTAGAAAGATCTCTTAAATATATTTAAATTAAGATTAATTAATAATAATATATTATTCTCTTAATATCTTTAAAAGTCGTTTAATATTTATTCTTTATTCTTTTATTAAAAAGATAATTAAATTTATAAATAGTAGATTAATTAAATCTTTATCGATAAATTAGATAAAATTATTATATATATTTAATATATAGATTATATAATTAGCTCGCTATTATATACTTAATAAAGAATAAATACTTCTAGATAATAGTTATTATATAACGAGATATATATTTAAATTATCGATATCTATTTCGAAAGCGTTAATAATAATAAGAAATCGAACTTTAAAAGTTAATATCTTAAATTCGATAACTATAATTTTTAGTTTCTCTTTATTTATCTCGCTATTATAAGCTCGAAAGAATCTTTTCACCTCTCTTACTATTTAATCTATATTTATATATTATTAAATTAACTAGTTAATAATTTTATAATCGAGATAAATAGTATTAATATAAATAATAATCTTATTAAATATAAAATTCGATCTTTATATTAAGAAATAAAGATCTTTAAAAGAACTCTTTAATTTTCATAGAGTTTTAATATTAAATATAATATTCTTATAATTAATAGAAGTCTTTATAATCTCGATAAGTCTATTATTTTTAAAATTAGCTAGATATTAATAAATATCTAATAACTAATTATCTAACGTTATCGAGATCTCGAATTAAAATATATTTAAAGTTAATATTCTTATATTATAAAGCTCACTATATTTAAAATAAAAGCTATCGCTCTATTAATAAATTATATATATCTCGTTAATAGTAATAAGACTAAATCGCGAGATAAAATCGATATTTTTTATTATAATAATTTTAAATATATTATTATCTATAAAGATTTTAGAGCTAATAAGTATATATATATAAAATTCTTTAGCGATATTATATAGATTATTTTTATTATTACTCTTATTATTTAAAATAAAAGCTTTAATATTAAATAGTATATTAATCTTTCTTTATTAATTTAGCTATAGTATATTAAGTAAATAGATAATTATCGCTACATCGTTTAATTTTAATAGAGATAAAGAATAAAAAATAAGACTCTTTTTAAAATTTTTGCTATTAAAATAACGTCTTTATTATTAAATAAATAATAGATCGTTTATATCTATTTCATTTTAAGCCTATTTTTAACCTCGCTTAAATTTATATATTATTATTAACTCTATAACTTAATAAGAGTATAATATTACTAGATATTTATATTATTTAAATATTTTAAAATATTAATAATATTATAGCTAGTCGCTATTATTATATTAAAAATAAAATATTAAATATTAGATTTAAAAGTAGTATAAGAGAAGATATTAATATTATTAATAGTATATAAAGTATTATTAAAATTATAATAACTATTCTACTTCTTCGCACTTTCGCGATATCTAGAATTTTACTCTAATAAGAGCGAGAAAGAATTCGATCTACTATTTATTTTTTAAGATTTCATAAAATCGTTAAAGTAATATTCGTCTTACTTCTATACGCGGGGAATCGAATATATAAATTTTTAAATTTCTTTTAATTCGAATTATTAAAAGTTTTTAGACTTCGCTATTATATAGAGAAAGAATATTACTATAAAATATAGAGAGATTAATATCTAAAGTTTAAAGATATCTTATTATTATCGCTATAGAGAAAGTTAGATATCTAAATATTTCTAATATATTCTATATCTATATAAGCTTATTCTAGATATACTAATCGCGTTAATATTATTTAAAATATATATACTATAATTTCTTTAACTTCTAAATAAAGCGTATTCGAGTTAATATATATTTCTATAAAAAGCGTATTTTAAATATTTAATTTTTTAATTAAGAGTAATATAATAAATCTACTTAGATAATTTCTTAACTCGATTTATTATATAATCTTTTAATAATACTAAAGACGATATATTATTATCTAGAATTTTCTTAATAAAAATTAATCGATTAAAGATAGATATTATAAATATTAGCGAAGATCGTAATCTCGAATTAGCTTATACGATAATAATAAGATATTTAATCTTAATAAAAGACTTAAATACTTAATTAGCGACCTTAATAAACCTATCCCCCTCGCGATTAACTTTAAAGAATTATATAATAATTATAGAAAAATTATTAAAAGTCGCGAATTTTGTATTTCGATTAATTATTGCGAGTGTCTTATATAAAATAATAATTAATATAGCGATTTTATAGTTTTCTACTTAGACTCTAGAGGGGGGGTATATCATAATAAGCTTGCGATATGATTGGTCCCCGAAGCGAGGAACGAGTGTAGGGCTGGCCATAGGGTACCTCGCTAAGCGAGTCTGAATTACTGAGACTAGGAGTTCACGGAGTTATCGCTTGCCTCGTCTGTCACTCCATACAAACTGACCGCTCCAATTGCTAAGATCCACCCTCGCGACACCCACAAGCAACCCCGCCAGCATGAAAGCCACGCGCAGACTTCTGCTCCTCCGCCCCTCTCCCGCCCTCCACCCGCACCCAGCATCCCTCCTCTCGAAACCACGCCCGACCCCCACACACCCCCAACCCCCCTCGAGACCATCCCGACCCTTCGTCTCCAACCCGCTCACGCCCCTGCAGACCCTCACCGCCTCGCGCATCCTCCCCTACCACGCCGCGCCCCTGTACGAGCTCATCGCCGACATCGCCGCCTACCCCGACTTCATCCCCTACTGCACCTCGAGCACCATCACCTCCCTCTCCGCCCCGGACGCCGCCCACCGCAAGGAGTGGCCCCGCACCGCCGACCTCCGCATCGGCTACGGTCCGTACGACGAACTGTTCCGCAGCGCCGTCTACTGCCTACCGCACACGGTCCTGGAAGCCGTGGCCGGCGACGCGGAGCCGACGATCCCGAAGAGTCGGTTGGCGCATTACTACGAGGACCCGGGACACGAAGACGATGCGGAGAAGTCGGCGGGGAACCGGTCGATATTCACGTCGTTGTTGACGCGGTGGACGTTTAGGGAGTTCCCGTTCAAGCCTGCCCCGCCGGACGGCAAGACGCCGCAGGAAGGGAGTGCGAGCGCGCCGAGTAGGCCGAGGACGGAGGTCAATCTGGTTCTGGAGGTGCGGTTCGCGAGTGCGGTGTATAGCGCGTTGAGTCAGGCTGCGGCGCCGAAGGTGGCAGGAATGATGATTGAGGCTTTCGAGAAGAGAGCGACCGTGGTACTGGGACAGGGGCATGGGCCGGAGAGTAGGGCAGAGGAGGATGGTTCAAAGAGGAGCGCAATGGAGGGGGTTACGAGAGGTAAGAACAGGATTATGTAGTATGATGAAAGGGACCATGAAAAACAGCATTGCCTCGGCGTGGAAGGAGGCATCTAGCAGCTTCCGTCACTGGAGTATTCGGCAGGTGCATAGACTTTGGTCCAGGATTCGCCAATCAGGCATAGATCTGTTACCTTCTGATTGCTTCGCCTTGAACGAACCTATGATTCATTCCCAAATCAAACGTTACACTCGATCGAAGGGATACGTGGTTGACAGCAATTTATAAACATTTTAAAAATGTGGCAGAAGCTGCGACCACTGTACAACCTCGAAGCAGCCAGGTGGAAGAAGACGGAGACTTATCACAATCTCGACAATGACAATGAGACGCGCAGACATATATAGAAACCCTGGTATAAAGAATAAGAGATTACTAGGCCACC
The DNA here is from genome assembly GCF_014066315.1 of Letharia lupina. NCBI lineage: Eukaryota > Fungi > Ascomycota > Lecanoromycetes > Lecanorales > Parmeliaceae > Letharia > Letharia lupina. The sequence continues at coordinate 934,242 of NW_023502974.1, forward strand.
GTAGCTTATACCCGCCAAGATTTGTAAGTGCCGACGTCGTGTAGCCGTCCCAAACGATACTAATGGCCTCGGCAAAACATCCTATTCCCAGTATGATACCCATAGAGATGCAGGTCCATCGCCACATCATCTGTTCTTCTCTGGTCGGGAAATCGAAGTTCCATCCAATAAGGTGGAGGAGGGAAAAACTTGCAGTTGGAACAGCGACGATGAGGATGATTCGCAAGCTGTGCAATCTGGAATCGCGATCGTTTGGGATTCGTGGAAGTGGACGTTCCTGAACACCCCAACAGCTGGCAAAAGGCATTTGACCCGAAGTGTAGAGGTTGCCTTCAACGAAATCGAGGGGTGTGTCATGGAATGGAGCTTCGGCCGTGTCTCCTGCCCGCACGAGGATTTCGGCGACGCTGAATTCGAGCTTAAGATCCGTGGGTGTCTCGACGTTCAAGGGTTTGTTGAACCAGAACAACAGCGCCGCTCCAGTACAGGTAATGAGAGCTACTGTGGACAATTCCAGGAGTGTGACCGAGAGGTGCTTGATCCCACGTGCTATGACTTGCGCCACAAGCCAGGCTGCCTGGAAACCTGCGACAGTCTTCGCGAACATGTCTGCTTTGCTCTTGTCCCAGATCTCTTTCCCTGTGATTTTCGGCACTGGTAGATAGCGTTGCTGGACAAGGTAATGGACCTGCTTTGCAGTGATAGGGAACGATTTACAGTCTGGCGGATGGAGCAAAAAGCCTCCCATGTCGGCGTAGAATGCGTGTATCATTGTCCAATTTTGGTAGCCCAAGGAATGCATGTCAGCAACGGACCTTTGGGCTGAAGCCCATTGCCCACACGCGAAAAGCATGACCAGCTCGGGCGACAGGAGTGCAAGCATGAGCCACCTTGCCCTTCGAAGAAACAAAGTCCAGAGATTATCGTTCTTGGCCGGAACGTTGAGGTGCAACATAACCCAACAGCATATGGCTAGAGTTGTGATGCAACTCCAGATTATATCGATGGTTCCACGCTGGTTCGGCGAATCCACCCAGCCTTTCATGACTCGGTCGCCATTCTTCGAGGCATTGTAGCTCTGTACAGATGCAAGAAGTGTGGGTATATAAGTCAGATTGGCCATACTGTGCGTGTCCTATACATGGGGCCGACAAAAGACAATAAAGTAGTCTGAAGCATGTCTCCTCTGATAACCAGCGGAGCATTTCCTGAAGTCGATGACAGAAATAAAAAATTGCTTTTGATGAGGCTGAGCTGTGGAATTTCCAGATGGAGACGTGGGGCGTTCAGTGATAGGACGAAGCCCGTAGGACGCTAGCCTGAAGTGGATCGCAAGCGCTAACGTGACACACAAGGAGTCCGCGCTTGCATACTCGGTATTCTACTCATTGGCGAGGGGCTTTCTCGTCGTGCTGTATTTAGTTGAATTTAATGGATAAAGCGCTTGCGACTCCATTTGCTATCATGCTGGAACGCATACTGTCTCAGGCAAGAGCATTAAACAGTTGTAGCATCTTGTCGATCATAAGAATGCTCGTGGTGGCGGCTTTCCCAATGGGTGGTAACCCCAAACAGACAACACTCATCAGAAGGAGGCGGGTCCAAGCAAGCATTGAATATAGTATATCCAAAGACCAGCGGATGCAAAGTTGCTTCGTAATATTTCTCACCCAAGGATTGCGGTCCTTAGCCCAACGCAAATGGGCAGCCACCTCGTTTTCGGGAATTTAGTCGTTTGCGATCCTCGTCCATGTATTCGATACCTTTGCCCCTCAAAGCTTTCGGCCCGATCTCAGTATGAGTCCAACCCTCAGGAAGATATTTGTTTCCATCATCGCCTGGTAATTTGCGACCCACAAGGCGAGTAATCCAGGACCTTGGGCCCCAGCGCGTTGAGAAAGTTGGCTCAACATACCACGGATAGGATAAATACTCGACAGCATTGTAACGTCCAGTGGATTGATCTGGTCCCGAGGGAATGTAGTGCTTCCTCATCATTTCAGGGCGAGGAAGGGCGAGATAACGGAGCAGTAGCTTTCGGACTCCCAGTACGCCATTAATTATGGTGTGATACACCTGAGGGGACTCAGGATACCTGCAATGGGATCAGCTATGCTGAGATTCGCTAACGGGTCAAACCCACATCATGGCCGTCCGTAGTCTTTCCCCTAGGATTACAGAGATCAATTTCTTGCAAGGGTTTAGCAATCTAGCTGGAACATTCATGCAAATAATCTCCAAATGAGAGTCAGCTAGCTGTTTATTAGTAACAGCAGGGACCATGTATGCCTCCTCATATCTTAAGCTCCATGCTTCCACCTCGTCCAACCATTGTAGTCCGTCCTTCCACCCAGGTATTGACGAAGGCAGGATCGAGTATGATATATCCATAGCATCGCCCATGCTCTTCCAGTAGGTTCCGCAAGCACAAAGTTCTAGCTCCGTCAACTTTCGCCACTCGTACTTTCTAACCCATCTCGCCGGCTCTAAAGCGAATAAGCTTAAGGTGTACAGCATATCATCGTTCGTGATCTTTCCAGCCTTTTGATAACCTGCATGCAAGTAGTTCATGCGAGCTATTGCTTGGGTGGCTCTCTCGGATGTTGGCTCGTTGAGTGCGAACTCTAGCAGCAGGACTCCGGTGTCTGCTATTCGTTTGGATGCCGTTTCGACATCTACAAGCTGCCCAGTAGCAACGAGAAGGGAGGACACGCTTGGTATTCCGTATGTCTGTGACTCCACAGTAAGCAAATGTTGGCCTCATCTATGAGCTTTGTTTCACAAAACAATATTTGGGCTTCTTACCTTGAAAAGCGCAAAGATGATGGAGAATCCGAAGAACTTAGGGAATTCCAACTCAGTCAAGTCCTTCAATATCGCCTGAGCATCATCTGTAGTCATGCGGCAGAAGGATGCCCTGCCGGCAGGACTGAACCTCCTCTCTAGACTTTTGGCCCTTCGATCTCGGAGGAGATGAACAAGCAAGATGTAAACCAGCAGGACCGGTACAAGAAAAGTCTTCCATTGTTGCGATAAAGTGAGGCCATATGAAGTCAACTGCATGGCAGCACACAGTTCTTAGAACATAATGCCCACAAGCATCAACTTGACCTCCCCATACACCCTTGTCTGTTGCGGACCGAAAGACATTCTCCCCGCATGCCACACTATACTCTTTTCGGAAAGCGCGCCCTACGCACCATAATCCATTGCCAGCTCTGTCTACCTCACTCTCTGAATCAGCCTTGAGTCGCAAAGCAACAGCGATCGCAAAAGCATGGTTGGTGCAGCCCAATGTCCACTTCTCCGAAGTATTACGGGCCTATGGGATTGTAGAATTGTAGAGCCCCTGAGTCATAACCATGATCTCTATAGGAGCTGCCCATTCCCATGAGTCCCGAGCGTCAACAGCCTTGAGATATGGTTCAAATTTCTGAACATCTGCCTGACTGAACGAGTTTCGAGCCCCAGCTCCAGCCCCAAAGATTGGCATTAACCGCTGACGCATTTGGCAGGTTTCATTCTGCTCAAGATGTAAACGTCAATGAAAATGGGCTTGATTCCCTGATTGAACACCATTCGTAGGATCGTGAAACTCACCAATACATCGGAAAAGCCAATGCACTTGGCACATCCCTGATGTTGGATGTCTCTCGCATGTTTCTCAAGATGCTTTGAACCCCATCAATAGTCCAACTAACTTGGCTTGACTCTATAATTGAATACCATTCATCGGTATTTCCTTTATCTGCGACCAACAATAGGAAGTGATTTATCTCGTTTTCCCAGTGCTATGAGGCCAGGACTGTGTTTCAGCCGCGAGGCTTGGATGTGATTTGCATGACCTCTGGCCTTTGTTCGAAAGCTCCAGGTTCGGTCACTGTCTCAAAGCTCGGGTGCTGAGTCTTAAGTCTAAAAGGGTCAGCAAACCCAGCCGGTGGTTACTAACCTCGCTCCAACTGACAGCTCTGGATACGGCTTGGCTCTGTAGTGGGACATGTCGCTCTGCGAGCATTTTTCTCATTCTCAGATGTCTACTAACTACGACGATACATGAATGAGTCCTCCAATATGGATGTCTTTGAAGCCTCAACACCCAGGAGTCACAAGACAGACCGGTCTCGTGTCTGCCATTGTATCCGTTCCTTTCATCCAGTGCTTCTGCGTCTTTATGTTTCTCATACATGTCTTTCTCGAAGGAACGACATGTCTCCTACCCAGGAGCAGGCCCCCTTCATATAGCCCTGTGCTGCTCGCATGTTGTCGTCCTTCTTCATTCAGCAGAGACGAAGTAAAACTTGTACATCCTTTCCTAGGCCTCACTGTGTTAATACACTCTGGGTCATTGATCCCAATTGCTCTTGTACTCATTTTTGTCATCGTCTGTGACGACGACCGAGTTGAATAGCTTTGCGGCGACAGACCAATTATAGTCTATAACTCAACGCCAAAGAAAGCAACCAATCACAGCCCTGGGACCTCGAGGCAACATTCAGAGCACTTGACAACTGACCCCTAGGAAGTGATATCAGAATCCACAATCCAGTGGCCATCAGCAGCCATGCCAGGATTTCCGCCTGTGGAGGATGGACTGCAGTATCAGCCAAACTCGTCTGATGAAGACGGATCGGATTGCCAGTCAAGCTCATCTGAGGAAGACTGGCCGGAGCACCAGCCAGCCACATCTGAGGATGATGATTCGGAGTATCACCCAAGCCTATCTGAGGAAGATGACCTAAACTTATCTGGGGATGATGAATCGGACGATGAGTGTCATCGACCACGCAAAACCAATAACGTTATCCACATTCACCAAGCATCTGTCACCTTAAACGACGATCATCTGGGAGCCAACACAGACCTCGAGGTGGGAACTGTCATCAGCAAAGGAGAAACCTTGGAGCTTCTTGATGGCAGCTTCCTGAGGATCACGGAGCTCGGATTCGGAAGACCCAAGAACAGTCCTTCTGTGGTATTCAAGGGCCATCTCTTTAGACCTATCGAAGAGTTCGAGGACTACTTGCCTGTGAGATTTGGTGGCAGCGAACTAGTCTGGCTTTGCGCAGCAGGAGAGCATGATTCCCCGCCAGAAGGGTACCTGAGGTCCGGCAACAGCAAAGATGTGCTCCGCATCCGACATCTAGACCTCTCCAACTCAGAGTCTGCTTCCGAATCGTTCCTCCAAACTCGAGTCATGGGAATGTTCATAGATCCAAGGCCTCTAGTTTGTCAATGGAAATTAGTGGCTCAGCTCTCAAAGTCGGATGCTAAGCAACCAGAAAGAAGCTTCCAATCAATTATGGATGGAAGCCGAATGCGGCCGAAAGCCTTCATAGCGCTGTCTAGCCAGGAGCCCTTTCTTGGAGGAACCACAGCCGCTGATTGCTCCAATTCTCAGCACCAGCTTGACAGTGATCCGCTGAGAGAAAGCTCAGATGGCGGTCGACGTCGACCCAAAAAGTTTGGGCGTGCCACAAGCAGGAACCTCGGTAAAGAACGTTGCAGAGATGCAGGAGGTAGATACATATTGGCCCCGAACACCAACGGCAACAGGATTGCGAAAGCCACGCGCAACCCTGCTATACGCAAGTATTCATATCATCTTGGCATGAGCTTGGCTCATGCGCTCAATATATCATCGGCTCAACGATCAGTATCGGAGCAAGGCATTGGACTGCGAGCTTACACGTTTGCAGACGCATTCTGCGGTGCTGGAGGTATGTCCATCGGGGCAAGAGACGCCGGGCTCCGTATCGAATGGGCTTTCGACAAAGACAGAGACGCCATCAATACGTACTCTCTGAATCATGGTAACGGAACATGTAAGAAAATGTCAGCTGAGAGTTTTCTCGAATCTGAAAATGCATACGGAACATCAAAAGTAGACATTCTTCACCTTTCGCCACCATGCCAAGGTTTCACTCTGGCTTGTAGGGGTTCTCCAAGGAATGGAGAAAGAGATAACGAATGCATGACTTACGTTGGCAAGATTGTGGGAAAAGTGGGGCCAAGGATCGTGACCTTCGAGCAAGTGGGAGCAGTTCTCAGCAAACATCGGGAATTTTTCACAACAATGGTGCACGACTTGACCTCCATCGGCTACAACGTCAGCTGGAGAATAATCCAATGCGTGGATTTCGGCCTGCCTCAAAGGCGGAAACGCCTTTTCATGATAGCTTCTTGGTAAGTCATTTCAGAGCCTAGCCCAATTTGCGCGAAAGACACATACTGACATGGCTCACCTGGCATCAGCCGAGGAGAACCACTCCCTGAATTCCCCGAACCCACACATTCGCACCGCGCTTATTGCGACGGATCGCGCTCCCAGCCTTGGAACACCTTTGCAGGTGCTATCGAAGACCTCGAAGACAGCGCCCCAAATCATGTTCAGCAAAATCCCAGGAGGGTACGCCCCATCGAGAACTGGGCACCACCTCACCCGCCAGATTGGCCTTGTCATGACACGATCACAAGCGGTGAGAACTGGCCAGACCACTACAACGGCAAGTACGTGTGCACGGTAAGGGAAGCGGCCTGCCTGCAAGGGTTCCCTGCCGATTACGAGTTCTGTGGTAAGTTGCCGGCTACCAAGAAACAAGTGGTCAATGCAGTACCGCCACCCGTTGCCAAAGCCATCCTGGAAGAGGTCCAGAGATCGCTGGCGAGAACGGATGCGTCGAGGAGGTCCTGAGATTGGAGGGTTTAGATCGGGTTGGATAATGGGTCAATAAACTGTCAATTCGCTGTTTTTGTCATCTCCATCGTATATGCTTGGATATAGATTTCGTTTGTCTCTGGAGTCTGGGGAGTGCTGTCTATGTCACTAAATAATGGACAAAAATAATTGGGATCTGAGATTCTGCCAACACATCGTCCAATTGTTCACGGGATTTCCTGAAGGGTAAAACGGTGGGAGACCAGATGCATAAGGAAGGATTCAAAGGCGCAGAGCCTGAAACTACACTGTACATTCTTCTCAGAACTGACTATTCAAAGGCGGGAACAGCATCTCAGTTTCCTTGCCAATCTCATCCTTCGGCTCTCCGTAGTCCTGGTCTTTTCCTAGGTCTGCATCTACCCACATCCGCGCATCCTCAGCCACACCTAGCATGTCCAGGAGCTGCTTCATCTTCGCTGGCATGTAGGGCTGAAGCAAAATACCGCAGATCCGAAGCGATTCCGCGCAAAGGTAGATGACGCAGTCTAGTTGCTCTTGCTTTTCAGGCTCGCAAAGATTCCACGGCGCGCTGGATTGCATGTATGCATTCGTCTGCGAAAGGATCAGTCTGAAACAGGAGGCTCAAAGGCGAGATACATACATCATGGACTACTTTCATTATCGTGTGCAGCCCTTCTCGAGGATCTGGCTCACTCATGCACCGGAACACCATATCTCTTAATTTGCTCAGCTTGAGACTGAGCTGCTCATCGAGCCGTTCGATATGCTTGTCGCTATTCTTCACCGCTCGCCTTACATCCCAGCCTTTGCCTCGAGTGACGCGACTGACTAAGTTGCCAAGGCCGCTTTGAAGTCCTCTCTTATAGCGTGCTACAATGAACGAATTGTCGTAGCTGGAATCGTTCTTGATGCCACCATTGAGGGCGAGATAGTAGCGCATGCAGTCGACGCCGAAGCGATTGATGGCAAAAAAGGGATTGACCACCATACCTGTAGATTTAGACATCTTCTCGTTTCCGAGAGTCCAATGCGCGTGGGTGAGAATTTGCTTGGGCAGAGGAAGGTCGAGAGCCATGAGGAAGGCTGGCCAGTAAATGCAATGAAATCGGACTATGTCCTTGCCTATAACATGACAGTCTGCGGGCCAACCAGCAGCGTTCTCTTGACCTGGGATCTGGAAAGGATAATTGGCCTTGGTGAGATAATTTATCAAGGCGTCAAGCCAGACATAGATGGTCTGAGTCGCGTCGTCCGGCACTGGGATGCCCCAACTCAGTCTTTCTGACGGGCGAGAGATGGAAAGATCTTGGAGGCCTTTCCCGATTTCGTCCTCAACGTCTTTCATCCTTGTCCACGGGACGATCATGTCATGACTCTTTGAGTAATGCTCTTGAAGCCTTGTCTGGAAAGCCGACAAGCGAAAATGGTAGTTATTTTCTGAGGTCCATTCTACTTCTTTCCTAGTCTCTTTCGATGCCTGCAAGAGCTCAGCTATGATCAATCATGTCGCAGGGTACGATCATACCATGAACTTTCGTCCCGTGGCCGGGTCGAGAGCTAGTTGTACGGCGGACTGTGGATAGAATGTCTCATCGCTGACCGAATACCATCCCTCGTGTTTCTTGGCATAGATCCAACCTCGTTCTCTGAGCAAGAGCTTCGTGATTGTCAGCTGGTGCATGTCGATCCTTGGGAACGTTACGGACCCAAAAATGTTGTACAGCAAACCTATGATCAGGCTCGGAGGTCCGTATGAAATGATCATAGTCTATATGTGCTTCTTTCGCTAGGGCCTGCAGAACTTCAACTGATGTACAAAGTACCAGCCTCCCAGAGTAGACCGACCTGGAATGGCTTGTAGGCCTCGTCGCAGAACGCTCGCACTTCTTTCCCTGCCTTTGCAGCTGCCTGTTGGACCTAGACACAGCATGAACTATGGCTTTACTAATTACAAGGAGACCTCCAGCATACTTTCATTCCATGCTCGTCTGTTCCCGTGACGAGTATAGATTTTCTGCCTAACAAGACATGCCATCTCTTCAGGATATCCGTCAAGACGAGTGTGTAAAGGTGACCGATGTGAGGTTCTGCAGGACATATCAGTGTTCTTGTGATCTTTTCCCTGAGCTTGGGGAGCTTTACCCGCATTAACGTAGAATATGGGGCTTGTAATATAGTAGGGTTTGTTTTCGAATGCAGTACTCCCTTGCGCGGAGGACTGCCAACGACTTTTTGATTGGATAAAGCATTTCTTGCATACCCATCCTCGAGACTGTCCAAATGGTTTAGCTACCAGAGCATTGGCGAGCCTTGATCTCATAGTAATCTGATCTTTTGTCGCCCCAAACCGCGAAGACCTCAAAGTTGCGCTTAGGCGCCAAACGCGCGTGTTCTACTTTTATCTCTTCAGGGCTCAAAGGTTCGCTTTGTCTCTTTGACTTCCCCTTCAATGCAGACGATATTTCTTTTCGAAACCGGCTGCGAAATCCTGTCATCCTAGACAAACAATTCCTTCGATTACCGCAACCATGGCGACATTGACTGCCGATACAGCTACAAAGATCTCGACGGAAGGTTTGTCAGAATTTCCGGACCTTCGCGATGCCTTATTGCACCGACTGAATGTCTTTTCAGCAGCCGGAATGTTTGTGGATACTTATTACCCCACCCTCAGCTCCTCGCGAGCCGACGTAGCCTCATTCTATATGCCCGCATCCGCCATGCCCGACGGGAAACCACTACCCGTAATCGTCTACAACGGGAATATCATATCAGACCCGACAGCGATGCAGACGCTGTTCCAAGAACAAATGCCAGAAGCCCGCTACGAGATCCAGGACTACGACTGTCAGGTAGTGAACCCGCACTACGTTGCGGAAGGGACTCAAGGCAGCTCGCCCGCATCTGGGAAGAATATGACGATACTGGTGACTGTCAGTGGTCATGTCAAGTTCGGGGAACCTCGTGCTGCAGCTATCAGAGGATTTAGCGAGAACTTTGTGCTCATACCGAACCCGGCCGCGGCAACGAATACTCGGGGGAAGCGTATCAAAGGATGGCTGATTCAGAGTCAGAACTTTAGACTAGTAGTATGATTGTTGAAGCAAGAGCGTGCGCGGGCTGGGACAGTCGAAAGGCCCCTTTTGAAGCCCAAATGAACACTTGCGGGCAAATGTGTCCGGAGGGGTCCAAGGATGGGTCAAAGGCAGCGATTAGAACAAAGCATCAAGTGAGTGTCATAATGCAATTTGGTCGAGGATTATGCCTAACGTTCAACGTCGCCAGGATCAATGAGCCTAGTAGTACAGGGAATGATTCCCAACGCTGGGGCCACGGCAGGCAACACGCACGCCATAGCAGCAATCCACTTCCGATTCAAGTCCGCGGTGGTGGCCTCATGTTCGCCTTCACTCGCTCCAGAAGGTCCTCTCTGGTGGCTTTCTTATCAGGAAGCAGTCCCCTCTTCGAGCCAACAACAATCAGCTTTTGCACGGTAAAGATAGCAAAAACAGACTAAATCTGAAAGAAAGCTCTGACCACTTCCAACCACCGCTTGAGCTCTGAGTCTGCCCACTTTGATGGATCTAGCAATAGTGTCAGTTGACAGCGACCTATGTAACGTCTACCTAGCATCCTGACCTCCAACTGGGTCTTTCTCTCCGGGGAACATCTCGCCGCCCCAAATTGACCATGCTGATACTGCGGTAACTATACCAGCGAACGCTATTGTGGTGTTAATCTGGATAAGATGTGACTCTCCCTCTTCAGAGACGTACCAAAAAATGCGTTGCGCGACTGCATCGCTCTGTCGAGTGGCGTAGGCATCTTGTTGTTGTCTTATTGAGCAGTTCGGACAGCAATCTCAGATGGAGCTCGTGCAGTAGAGTCTGGCAGGATCGTTCAAGCAAATAAAAATGCAGAAATTGTAAAAAAGCAGTGACATGCCAAATATCAGTCCGGATGCTTGATGCCTTGAAAGCGCGCGCGCGGCTGAGCCACGTGGCGTAAAGCCTCGCTATGGGCGATCCCTCCTCGCTTAAGCCTCCCACCAAAATTCCACCTCGAAAACCACGACCACGACAACGACGCGCCAACGTCTCCCTCACGCTTCGCCCATCATGCCTCGTGAAGTTTCAGACATCAAGCAGTTCATCGAGATCTGCCGACGCAAGGATGCCAAGTGTAAGCCTCTCCCATACAGTGTCGCTATAGAGGGAGGTGGCATGCTGACTCTGGATCCACTATAGCCGGACACATAAAGCGCAACGCCCACCAGATCAAGTTCAAGGTCCGATGTCACCGCTTCTTGTACACGTTGGTGTTGAAGGATTCGGAAAAGGCGGATAAGTTGAAGCAGAGTTTACCCCCGGGTACGTGAACATCGCGTGAGAAGAACAGGTGGAGCAGTGGAGGAACGGGGCGCTCAACAGTACTGTGGAAATGTGTACGGAGGGCTGACTAGCTTGAGTAATATAGCCCTTACGATGACGGACGTGCCGAAGAAGAACAAGAAGGGGAAGAGGGTGGCATGAGAAGGTAGAAGTGCGTGAATATGATCTTGCGGCGGACTCGGTCCGCGTGAGTCTAAGAGATAGCATTTGAAGGGCACGACGTGGAAGCAATCATAGCATTCAATGGACGCATGCAATCAAGTAAGCTATCGAGGGGTCCTCGTGCATAGATCAACAGGTCTTCCTTGCGGGAAGGGGACAATTACATGCATCAACATTATTGAATCTCGATCTGCTCTTCGCCTTCACCAATCTCCTCTCTTGCGGCAGGCGCCGGGATCCTTCAGCCATCAACATCTCTGATCGGCATACTATCAGGTTCTCCGCTCCTCTGTGACCTCTCGTTTTTATTTATTGTCCTGCATAGGCTCCTCCTATCTCTAGTTTCCTTTTTGCGAAGGTCAGTCTGCGGAGGGGAATGTGAAACTTTAAGCCTGAGCTTGCGGAGGGTCAAACTGTTGCCGTGTTCAGGCTTGCTGCTGGTGCTAGTCCATCAAGAACGGGCGCTGGAGAGGCCGATGATCATAAAGATGTGAGGGTGGATAATTTCGTCATGTCTCGTTGAAAACTTCAAACTTGACAGTCTCAACTTCCAGAGTATCCATATCGAGCAGAACTACTTCTCCCGTCTCTTTGAATTTCGGCACAGCGATCAGTCGTACTGATTGCCCCACTGGGCCATCAATGACGGCCGTTTCGAAGGCTGGCTGGCTGCCCACGAAATAGACATGCGGACACTCTCCGATGACGAACTGGTCCTTGTCCTGAAAAGGGTAGCACCCTGAATTATCGTCCATCAGCATCAGCGTCTCAAGAACTATGTGGAAGCTTACATAGTGTATCTGGCGCAGTAGGAGCTCCACATCTCCATCTTAGGAGGTTTTCCATCATCTCCAACCGCTCGTCTCCCTCCACGTACTTGAACACATCGTCAATTGGTTGGCCCCCATTTCCCATCAATCTCCAGCCATCCACATCGCCTTCCCACGGGTTTGTGACGCTGTCAAACCATCCTGGCCCCTGCGATCCTGGCATTGGCGTATAGGCTCTGCTATGTGGAAACATGGCGGGATGTATTGGCTGCTGCGGTAGCGAAAGATTTGCTGGGTCACTTCCCCCGGGCAGAAGCGTGATGGGTATGGAGGGTAGAAGACTGGCCAAGAACTCATCAAGACGCACGGTCGGGGCGGGATTGTAGGCGGAAGAGTCGTAGCCGTACTTCTTGCTTGACTTTTTGTCCGTAAGCTCGTCTCTAGAATCTAATGGCATGCCTTCACTGATTGAGTTGCCGGCTATGATGAGTCGCGAGATCTTTCCAACCTCGTGCTGAGTCGATTGGCCACATGCCTCGCCCAGAAGGTATTCCATGAGGAGATCCAGAGTCAAGGTATCGCCTTCTTCGCCGTTGATCCCCAGACCGCTGACTATGGCCACCTTCCCCCCTGCTTTACGTTCTTTCCGCTCTTTCCTTTCCGACTTCCCTCCGCCATTAGCCAAGATAGCTGAGCCGTCATCGCGTTCCCATCGCTGTGGTTGCCGAGGGAGATCCGGTACTTTCATGTCCATAACTTCGAAATCACCATTTGCATTCTCCGTTCCCATGACTGCTATAATACAACCTGTTACCAGCATAGATATTTGCAAGGGCGTTCCAATTAGCCTTAACCGCCCTGACTCATCTTCAAGCATGGTTTGGTCTTGGCCTGTAGGAGACAGGTATTTCTCGCGCGGTGGAGGGGCTGAGATCCAATGCTAGAAAAGTGTGAACACGGAGGCGCATCCTCTGCCAACGAGCACGTACGTCTTTGGATATGTCGTCTAGAATATTGGGTTTCAATGGCATATCCATATAGACTGTTCCAGCAACCCAGCAAAGCTCGCCCTGTCTTACATCCAGAACCCGGTCGACGCGCCTGACGCTTTCCCCCGCTATCTGAAATGGACACGACATCAGAGACTGTGTATCTGATATTTGGTGGGGGACACCTACCACTATATCACTCCATGCTTCCGCAGCAATCTCTTCCACAGCGGGCTTCAGCTCCGCTAATCGCAAAAAATACATATCGCCATACTGCTGTTGGTAGTGCTTTTGATCACCTTTGGCTAGGTGGAACGTTTGAAGAGGGTTGTAGGAGGAGAGTTGCCGTTCAATAGTAGGGTACTCCTCTTCCCTTTCGTGCTGTCAGCAATGGACATATAGATACTGAAGTAGATTAACACTCACGAAGGAGGTTGCAATAGAGGGTTCTCATCATCCTCAGCCATTTTGGCGATGGGAAGTACGGGAATATGAATACTGAGTCTCTTGTGAGCAAAGTCCGAGGTTGCAGACGCGACGCGCTTCGACTAATCGGGACTAGATGTAGGGCTCGGATTTAACATGACTGGTAAATTGGTTGAATGACTCTTTTGGTATGCGAGTCCCAAGTGGTCACTAGGTTTCAATGTTGCCCGCCGCAATTGATTACACGACATGTGCGCTTCCCCATACCTTGATTGGGTCCCCTTGACAAAGCGTGCTGGTTCTGCCTCAGGCCGACCGCTGACGGCCCAGAATGACCCTTGTTCAGCCTCAGCCGTGAGAGGCCAGCAGTACCACAGTCCAACGCCCATTCCAAGAACCCTGGACCTCTTTCCAACATGAAGCATATACAACATTCTCAGTCCTCATCATCTCTGTCGCCGCGAGAATGGCACCACGGGGTGACACCCTGGGCGTCCAGTACGCGAAGAATATGCAGCACTTTGGATGCGGTGTTGCACTTTTCCGTACGTACATTTCGTAGAAGATCCTTCCTATTTGGTATTGAAATTAAGCGGCAAGACATGTTTACGGAGCAATTGACCTGCTCTGCTCACGCGACTTGTCTTGTAACTCAATCATTTATCTTTAAGAGGGAATGCTGACCCCGAAATGTGCGTAGAACCAATCTCAGCAGGAGATATGAATCCGCCATGCGTGGGTTACCTAGAGAAGGATGGAAGGTGGAATCATATCGCCAACATTACTTGGCAAGAGTCGGACGGAAGCATGCAAGCTGATGCCACTGGTGGAGGCTTGAACGTCAGCAGTGGGCATGAATTCAAACCACTCAAGCGTGCGCCGAGGAAGATGGAGCAGCTAGGCATTGAGTGGAGGCCTCGAACTAGCCAAGGTGTGAGGCAGTGGACTGTAGATGCGAGCGGAAACACGCCGTGAGATTGACCCTCCTTTACAAGCACGGCAGTGCTAGGAATCCTGCCATGTATCTATAAATCGACGCGCTGACCCCTTTCCTTCTCTCAGTAGCACTCTCCCTGTCGGTGCTGATGCCCGCATCAAATACAAATCGAAGGATAGCTTTGGTGCCGTCCTCATCGCCCAGAAACCAATCACTCTAACCTCATACAACGACGAGACTCTCTTCCAATCATGGCTCAGTGCCAACAAAGCTCTTCTCTCCTCCTCCCACGGTCCTCAGCTTCGACGCCATGGTCTACGCATTATTACTAGGACTTACACATCTCCGAGCTGTAGCATCAACGCGTGGGAAGATAAGGACAAAGAAGCCAACATGAGCGTGAAGGCGAAAGCGAATATGATGGGCGAGCTCGGAGGCGACTTGGACTGGACAGACAAGTTGACTGATAAGGATTGGAGTTATTACTCTGGCAAGGACAAAGGGGATACGGTGGTGGTGTTCTTCGATGGCATTGAAGTACCTGCCTGGGAGTGGTGGCTCGAAGGTCTCAGGACCAGCATGGGCAAAAGAGGTCCAGTGAAAGAGAGGATTGCATCGAGTTCTGCTAACACGCAAAGCGTCGGGCGTCCAGACAATATGATACGTGCACACAGCTATTCGGCTGCGGACTCGCCTGTGGACGAGCGGGCTCTGCTTACTGAAGATCTTTGGGGCTCCGACACCCCATTGCGGATGCACAGTCCACTCAGCGGCCGGAGTCCTTCACGAGGACGGCAGGTCAAGTCCGAGAAAGCGGAAAGCCCGAGAAGCATCTCCACTCCTACAAGGCTGTCCAAGTATCTCGCTTACGATGAGAATCCAGCTCTCCCAGTGCAAAGGGCTAAGGCTGTACCTGTACCGAATCAGAGGCTCAGTATGATGTCCACCGCTACTTCCAACTCGAGTGCCAGTACCAGAGCGCAAAGCCTGAGGGTCAATGGCTACGAGACGAGTCCACCGGCTGCCATGCACAGGGGTGAGCTGCAGAGGAAGACTGGTTCGCCGTCTTTGAGAGTTCCTACTTGAACCCAATGCAAACTGGTGGCTCGATCCCTTCCAGTTTGCTTTTGTCTTGCCCAGACGTATAGAATCTTACATCTAGTCCCGCCATCTCGCGCATGGACAACTCGGCTCAACACGTTGTGTGAAGGAACCCGTTGTGCGACGCCTTACATCTGCTCTAGATTAGCACTAGGCGACAGTGACTACCACCCGTTGAGTCTTTCGCCACGTTGGTCCTTTGCGGGTTCTCAAGTCCAGAGTTATGCTCCACGGCAGAGACCTGATGCTAATCTTGATGGTATAGCATCATTAGGTATGTTATAGAAGTTACTATCCAAAGCGCACAACAGTGCTAGTTCTGGTGGGATTAGGGAACTCAAACATATCGGTGGCCTTCTTCAAGGCTTCTGATCTGTATTGCACCGATCGTTGATATTTTCATATATCGCGGAGCTGAGAACTCTTCCACCACCGCCTGAGATGCCGCTTAAACATGAAGCTCCCGGGGATTATTTCGCCATTGCTGGAAGGCCGAGGACTCCAGCAGTCCGTGACCGGGGGATGACGCTGCACGACCCCATAGGCCAGAAGGCGATCTACACATCTTGATTATTTCGCCATTGCTGGAAGGCCGAGGACTCCAGCAGTCCGTGACCGGGGGATGACGCTGCACGACCCCATAGGCCAGAAGGCGACCTACACATCTTGATGATTCCGCATGGTCTTTGTCGCAAGAGTATGGAATCCTCCGCTTTCTGAAAAGATCAATACATGGCACGGCCGAGAGACCTGTGGACTCAGGGAAGACAAGGTCACGACATCCTGGGAAAACCACGTCTGAAAAAAGCATTGAACTATATCAAATCGCTAGCAGGACCAGACTTCAGATCTAGACGACTGTTCATCCTTACTGCTTCTTTCCCCGAGCCACCAATCGCTCCTCTAACTCCCTTACGGCCTTCGCCCAAATACCCCTTTCCTTTGCGCCTTTACCCTTCCCAGCAATCTTCGACTCCAGGAACTCCCCCATCTTCTTCTCCTTTAAACCCTCTCCATAGAGAACCTTCGCGCTCGACTTTACGCCAACGCCTAAAGACGCAACGCCATCTCCGCTGCGTACCCTGACCTCGAAGACTACCTCGACTTTTGTCCTCATGGTATTTAAGAGAATGAACGAGCGGATGGCCATGACCTCGTCTGACGTGATTGTAGGCTCCGTGATGTAGCTGACGCCCAAAAGGCGTGCCTGTTCTGCGATGGTCGAAGCGATCTCCCAGCTGCTACTCACAAACGCTAGCAGGTCCTTGACTTTCGTTTGAGACTGCTGCAAGCATTGTAATTGTGCACGCATGATCTGGAGAAAGAAGCGCTTCTCTGTCATTAAAGGCTGCGGATGGTATCCGTGGGAGTCGGCGATGTATGTAAGACTGATAGGCGAATTCTCCGGGTTGGCTGGTGGTTCGTTTGATTCGAAGGAAGAGGGAGTGAAGAAGAGCTGGAGTGTGCTGTTGTATGTCATGGTGAGGGCTGAATCGGTAGCGGAGACGATAGTCCACCCATGAGAATCTTCGAGAGCGGTGACATTTGCTAGGAACAGTAAGTGACCGTGTCGTGGACAGGAAGCTCGAAATGAAACCTACCATGCAACGCTGAAACTTCTGTAGAGCTCCAACCTCGACAATCTGAACGAATCTTCTCTGCGTCCTTGATTTCATATATGCATTCTTGCTTGCGCTCGACGACATCCGCGAGACCATCTTCTCGCTCCCGCAGCTGGCTTTGCAGATCTTCGACTAACCTCTGCTTCGCTTCAAGATCGCGTTCAATGGACATCAAGCTGTCTCTCGCTTCTTTGAGCTCATCTTGGTCGCAGTCGGCCAGCTCAGCCGCCTGCGCTTGAGCAATCGACACTTGCTCCTCCAATCGTTCATGCTCTTCAATCAAGGCCGGCAGCACTGGCTGGATTATCTGCTCCTGCTGGGTCAGGACCCTATCATCCTCTTGCATGCCCTCGCCAATCTTCAGCAAGCCCTCCTTGAGGCCATCGAGTAACTTCATGCGCCACTCATACCACATAGCCTTACTGAGAAGTCTTGCATGCGTCTTGACATTCTTGAATTGGTTGTCCATAATGGGCTTGACATCAGGAGGCGCTGACATGTATTCGCGGAACAAGGGCGGATTCTCTTCGTAGGTGTCGGCTTCGATTTCTTTGACTATACTGCGACCTTCGGAGATGTAATTCTTCAGCTCCCTGCAAGACTACAAGGCATACATTAGCATGTAGAAGATCAACTGGAGAACGCTGCGGTGACTTACATGCTGGTAAAGCTCGAGCATGGGGACAGTACAGGCTCCAGCTACAACGCAGCTTTCGAGCTCATCACCGGCATTGGCATCATCGGCGTCGTCGCCTCCGAGGCTGGCCTTCTTAGCACTCTGCTCTAGCAGAGCGTTTGGAACGACAGTGTGCCTTCTCTTTGTCGTAGTCAGTTCCATGAAACGAATGCTAGTCATGTTCAAGAAGTCCTGAAGATGGATGCGGTCTTCTTGCTCTGTTGGCTCTGCGTTATCTGTTGTGCTTGCGTCAAGCTTCTGCTCAAAAGATTGGACCTTGGCTGGACTGCGTGATTCGACATCCTTGAAGCGAGGCTGATCCTTGGGAGTGGTGTCTGTCTTCAGTGGAGAGACACTTCCTGAAGGTGTGCCGGCCCTAGCATTACCCGCAGTCTCTACGAGGCTCAGTCTTGATGACCTAGTCATCCTGCCAGTGGTGGCTGTCTTTGGAGGCGGTGCAGGAAGCTTCACTTTCTTCACTGGACTGCCTTCTCGTCCCTTTAGGCGCTTTGAAGTACCGTCCTCATCCTCGTCATCATCAAGCTCTGCAGGTCTTTTGCCAAGGAGACCTTTTGCCGCGCCCACGTGCAGACTTTTGCGGCCATTGAGTTTCTTCTTCTGTGGTGTGAGGCGCTCGATCAAGTCTTTGAGGTTGGCAGTGTGGTCTTTTTCCTCGAGATCCTGGGTGTCCGCTTCCGCCTCCAGGATGCCACGTCCGCTCTCTCGACGCTTGTCTTCTGCGCGCTCTTGGTCGAGCTCCTGCTCCATAACTTGAGGGTCTTCGAAACGAACACCAGCATGACTGTGTCCCTGAGCAACGAAAGCCTTGGCATTGTCACCAATAGACCCTCTTCTTTCGAGCAAAGCAGTCACACGTGGAGAGCCAAGACCTTCTCGATCAGCTCCAAGGCCAGATGACCTCCGCCTTCGAGGTTTTAAAACAATGCTTGGAGTAGTAGCGCCAGTGGCCAAGTCCTTGCGAAACAGCGGATTTGGACCATCTCGCCTGGGAGTGGAGTCTGGTGCGTTCTTGGCCTCCTTGATCTCAGCTTTGAAAAGCTTCTTTGGTGATGCAGTTCTCATCGATACGTTCTTTGATGGCGGTGTCTTGCCAGGCGTCGTTGGGCGCATCATCTGCGGCGTAGACTGTTTCGTAGGAGTGTCGGGCTTCTTGACGGGCGAAGGTTGGTGGGATTTTGGAGTCACGGACTGTCTACCTGTAGCTTTTTGGGGTTGACTGCGAGTCTGAGAGGATGCTAAGCTGGGACTGCCAGTCTCGGAAGCCATTATCCTAGCATGAGCTGGTAAAGCTCGCTCGTCTGATAGGCCTACACCTATAGGCTTCTGTCGTGGTGTCCCGATGAAAGGAGATTCTGACGATTGGCCAACATAAGTCTCCTGCTCCGTTGAGCCCTTTGGCTTGTTTTCGGTAGTGAACGGCTTAGGTAGAGTAGCTCGAAGGGCTGGTAAGGCGCGCTCGTCAGACAAGCCCACGCCTACAGGCTTTTGTCGTGGTGGTGTCCCGATGAAAGGAGATTCTGACGATTGGCCAACATAAGTCTCCTGCTCCGTTGAGCCCTTTGGCTCGGGCTTGTTTTCGGTAGTGAATGGCTTAGGTAGAGTAGCTCGAAGGGCTGGTAAGGCGCGCTCGTCAGACAAGCCCACGCCTACAGGCTTTTGTCGTGGCGTGCCGAAGAATGGTGATCCAGACAGTTGGCCGACATCAGTCTCTTGCTCCATTAAAATCTTGGCCTCCGCCTTGTTCCCGGTACTGAGCTGGTCAGGCAAAATTGCTCCAATGACAGTGGTAATCTCCATGTCCATACCCTGTGTCTGGTCGTCGATTGGCTCTGTACGTTCCGTGATGGAAGGAAGAATGCCACCCGCTGCAAAGGTAATGTCCATGTCCTCTTCATTGTTTGACGACTCCATACTCTCACGACGGTTTGCGTCTTGAAACAGCTGACGGTTAACAAGGTCATCATCCGTTGAGCTCGCATGTTTAATGTTAGGCTGAACCATGCCCCCAATGACAGATGTAAACTCCATCGTCAGCTCTTCATCTTCGTCACCAGATTGATCAGACCTGTCCTCGCCTTGATTTGACGTCTGTTTTTGCTCAATCCCACCGATCGCTATGGTAAGATCCATCGTTTCATCACCAAGGGCTGAGCCATCTCCTGACGATCTTCGACGGCCCGCGCTGCTTCTTCGTCGGTTGTTGCCCGTAACAGACTTTCGTTTTCGACGCTTCGGTGAAACCTGAGCCTCTACAGAGGCCGGCAGAATGCGTCCGACAGCTTGCGTCATCTCCATCGTTCCATCTTCCTCCTCGGGGTTTCTCCTACCCACATTGGCTTTGAAAGCCGGCGAAAACGGATTCAAGTTCTCCTGGTCTTGCAGAGCGCTTGGGTCACCTACTACCTGGGGTACATAGTTTCCATTCTTCATCCATGGCTTAAAAGCAGCAGTGACTTCATCGTCAGCCATCTCCATCGTAATATCGCCATGTTCGTCATAATCGATGCCTTGGGTACCAGCTTGATTCGCCGCTTGTCGGAGAGCAGCTTCCAGCCTTCCACTTGATTCCGTACTCGAGCCGCTAGCGGAGTGAATCGTATTGTCATCCCCGTCAACTCCGGTCACGGTCTCGTCTTGGACAAGATCGTTGTCATTAGAGCTTGAGGAGTCACTTTCTTCATCGGCAGTCACGAAAGTCTGAGTTCCTGTATCATCGGAAGCACCGCTGTAAGGGCTTGAAGAGAATTCATCAGGATTGTTGAAGTTCATAGGGGGAATACCAGAACTTCTACGGCGTTTCTTCTGATGCAAGTCGCGTTGATGGGCAGGAGACGCAGCCACCTGTAATTCCTCGACCTGCTCTGGCGGAGTTGATGGAGGCTCAGAGGCATCAGAGGATGGCATGGGTGACCTAGGAGCTGTGTAAGGTGATCCTGCGTTGGCGGTCAGAGCAGATGCCCGTCGAGTCGAGTTTGTTGACGCCGACGATGTGGTGGAGTCTTCCGGTAGTTCAACAACGTTCCATGTATGCAAAGTAGCTTCTGGAGCGAACGACACTCTTCGATTTGCTGGAACTCATATCAGTTCTGCCTTTTACCCAGACCTGGATCTACCTACCAAGCGACTTTCTCCTTGCATCCCTGTTCGCGATCAATTCTCGTCGCTCACGCTCTTTCGCTGCTGCTTGCTGTTCCTCCTCAGTACGAACCGCAACACGCGTCGGCGATCGAGCTGGAGAATGAGATTTGGAGGCCCCTGGCGTTGGAGAGGTTTCAAAAGGGTTGGGTAGTCCTTGCGTAGCATTTTCTGCTGGTTTCTTCCCGGGCGACTTTCGAGGAGACTTCTCAGGCGTTTGCCGCCCATTGGCTTTGCCAGGTGAACTATTACGAGCTCGATTGTGAGGTGGGATTGCTTTCGGAGGTGACAAGGCTATGGTTGGCTTCAGGATTGACTTGACATAAGGTGGTAGAGCAGGCTACGATATATCAGCTTTTGATGTCCCAAAGAACTGTCTGGGTAACCCCACCTCCTGCTTGTTGCCCGATCCCTCTTTGAGCGCGTCGAGACCACCAGGACCTATGCTTTTGCTGCGATTCTTCTTCGCTGCTTGTTTCCCCTGCGCGCTGAAGCTCGCAATCGTTCCTGCGTCCACCGTAGCATTCTCCTCGTTCCCAGTGATATCCGAGGAGGGCGTGTGTGCGATTGATTTGCGGGCTTGGCGCACTCGTGGCGCCTTGGGACTCTGGGTACCCGACATACTGACCGTAATTCAGATGCTGTTCCACTGTTCTCGTTAGTAGATCACTGCATGTTAAGTCTGGCTGTGTTTGTGAACGAGAATTTAGCGCGACGAATTCGAGGCGATCGTAAACAATGATGTTTGCCAAGCCAAGTTAAGGGAAAAATGTCGGCCCGAAAGCCCGGCGGTTTTAGCGAAACTCTTGGCTTCCCACACAAATTCAACTCCACCACCGCAACCCGACCAGAGCAAACCGCAATCATGGCGACGGAATTGACAGTACAATCGGAGCGTGCTTTCCAAAAGCAACCACATATCTTCGTTAACCAAAAGACAAAGCGAACGAAGAGTACCAGAGTTGGAAAGGGTGGGCGAAGATGGTACAAGGACGTTGGTTTGGGCTTCAGGACACCCAAGACTGCGATCGAGGGCACATACATTGGTACGACTCCCAAGGCTACTGTCAGGAGCTCTTGAACGAGATGGTCTGACTATATGTTGTAGACAAGAAATGCCCTTTCACTGGCGAAGTCTCCATCCGCGGCCGTATCCTCACTGGCACTGTCGTCTCGACTAAAATGCACCGCACTCTCGTCATTCGCCGCGAATACCTTCACTTCGTCCCTAAATACACCCGATATGAAAAACGACACAAGAACCTTGCGGCGCATGTCTCACCAGCGTTCCGTGTGGAGGAGGGCGATCAGGTTACGGTTGGGCAATGCAGGCCTTTGAGCAAGACGGTATGTGCAGGGAAATACGCTTGGCGGCCGTGGCAGAGTCTGTCTAAATATGTGTGCTGATGCTTGTGCTGCAGGTCCGATTCAATGTTCTCCGGGTGTTACCCCGTACTGGAAAGGCTGTGAAAGGTTTCCAAAAGTTCTAGATGGTGAGGCGATGAAGGGTTGAAGGCTTGCATAGTAGTTCAAACGATCTGGTACGAGGCGTCTTGCTCTAGTTTGAGGCCTAGTAAGGAAGAAAGCCAATCCCAATAACGCTCATGTTTGGTGCCTACGTGACTTGTTGCCTAAGTCGAACCCTCTCAAAAGGGAGTAATCCTGGATACGTTCATATCAATTCAAGCAACACTCGCGAGGAAACGAAGTCTTGAACGCATGCTTCGCTCTATTTAGGGCCACTCTCGCTGTCCCACACTGGACTATCTGGTAAGATATTTCACAAGAGACCGACTCATCGCATGCAAACCATCGCAAGCCATCCTCCCTCTGATCTCGTAGTACATCTGAAGTTCCTTCCTCCACTAACGAGGGTCGTCCTGCTCTTACAAAATCTTCCGCATCCATTACACTGGCTCTGCAGTCAAGATGGATACGACTACATCCCCGTCCAGGAGAACTCGTAGTCGATGACCTTGTTGTGTCCTCTGATGGCTTCGTCCCCATGCATGTGCATTACATCCGCCACTAGGTCATTAAGATTCTTGAATTCCTCGGAATGATTGGTCGCAGGTACGACCATGGACTTCTCGTTCACTGCGTTGGTGTCCATTTCTAACCAGCCAAAACCTGGATCAACAGCCATGTCCCTACGTTGATGTTCACTCTGAGAGATGCCCGCGACGTTTTCCACCAAATTATCACCGTCAATCTTCGAGCCATTGTTGACCACATTGCCAGCGATGTCCCTTAGCTCTGCAAAGAAGTCATCGCTCAAGTCTTCCTCTTGGGTCGTCCATTTGTTTGTCTCGAGATCAAAATACTGTAGGGGTGTTTGCTTTGCCTGCGTATCTCGAACCCAGTCTTCTACCTCCGCCGGTATTGGATCATCTTTGTCGCTAGAACTTGATTCTGAGTCTGTAGTCTGATCCGATGCGGACTCGTCAATCTCAATGATCTCCCTGCCTGAGCTGATGTCGTTCTCGATGTCGAGACTCGTCAGTGCACCAAGCGTGCCGGATCGAACAGCATAGTACCCTTGTACCGCACCATTTTTGAAAGCCACATTCTGGTTCCACTGCCCTCGTTTTCTGCCACCCTCGGCGTTGTAAAACTTGTAATCCTGTGTAATGCTCCAAACACCTACGTACAAGTCAGCATTGATCATTCGTGGCAAGAAACTTGGTGCGCACCGCTCTCAAAATGCTTCGGGGGAATGCATAAAATCCCCACCAACTCTCCTACAGCTCTACCCAGAGAGTATGTCATCGGAAGAACTTCCTTTTCTATTGCGCGGCGAGCATGCAACAGCCTTTCGTGGCTTTGAAGCACTTTTAAGAAGAAAGGATCATCGCTTCCGGGCGTCGTTGGCATATTGACAAGAAGCCTAGATAGTGGGATATGTGATATTATGGCCTTGTACTTGTTAGCTAATTCTGCAGATAGTGACAGAAGGCCTACTTCGTTGTCCACCCCGCCGAATATGAGGTATTCGCCCGCTCCTGTGTATCTGAAATCCGTCTTAAGCTTCAAATTATGAGCCTTCTCGACATTGCCTCTTTCATCTGCCTTGGTAAGATCAATGACTGCGATTGAGGCGTCCTCACCGCCTCTGAGGGCCCTGCTTAACAATGAGTACAATACCGTCGAAAAGTGTCTATTGGGGTACAGATCAGGAAGGAATCGCTCCGAAATGAAGACATACATATGCAATGCACGCATCGGGTTCTTGGTCGCGGAGACAAACTTGCTGGGTCGAGAATGATCGTGCTTCGTGATGTGATGCCTTCAGATTTTTGGAGTCAGGTTGTGTACTTTGAGATGGGAAGGGACTCATTACAGTGCTTCCCCACGGTAAAGTGTGACTTCCAGGTTTCGAGCGAGTGGAATGGTTGGGCAATTGAGAAAAGCGCCGGCTGAATGCTTTAGTTCATGAAGTAGATTACGTTCGATAAGATAACCAGTAACTCACCACGAATTCCCAAGACCGAGGAGTACGTGCCTTGCGATTGGCCAGTAAAAGCGCGGAAGCCGATTTGTGCCAACCTCTTCTCGGTGGTGAGACGTGGCATTTTAGCCTCTCTTGAATCCGGTGGGGTCAGAAGGCCATTGCCTTTTTGTCTGCCGTTGGATTTCGTGGGTGTCTTCGGAAGAAGGGTGAGCCCATGTACTGTCTTTGCATATGAGGCTGTCTGACAATCGTTGTCAGATAGATGTGGAAAGAAGTCGGTCCTGGCATCGTCAATTGAGTCGGTACGTTTTCTCTTGTGCCCTTGAGCGTTGTCCTTGTCGGACATCAAGGAGCTATCACTAGCCTCCTTTGCGTGGAGGAGAATGCCGATTTCATGGGCCTTTTTTTCAAGTCCAGCTCGGGACACCATCTTTGCTCTATCATAGGGTGACAGGGTACTCTGTAATTTCTTGAAACCATTGCCTGCATTGAATCCCTTTTTTCGCATATCATTAAATTGGGTATTGATGACTGGCCTTCGAAGACCTCCACAACGTCGAAGATCAGACCTGTGAAAATGGTTGAAGACGGAAGTTTTCTCGTTCCAGTTATTGCTGTATGACTCAGCGAGCATAGCCAGCGTAAGTCGCTGTTCGAGCGTCCAACTATGTTTGTACGTGGGGGTTGGGGTTTCGTCACGAGAGCCATCGCTCAAGGCTCTTGAGGCAGGTTTCAAAGTTGATGGTAGGTCTTCGTCATCGGCCTCAACTTTGACCGGAACGTTTGAGTCCACGTCCATCGGAAGGGATTTCGTAAGCAAGAGACTCGGTTCTGGTTATAGCAAAGTGTGGATATTCGAGCGTTATAGTCTGAAGAGAATGTGGCCGGAAGAATATTGGTTGGAGGATTTAATAAGAACGGACGAGGTGAGGTAAGGTCTATGTGATGATGCAAAAAGAGGGCTTAGGCAGTGACGCACTAGCAAGGGACTACTCGATCGCTTTCATAGTCATTCGGACCAAAGTCCGTGGGACCATGCTCATTCACATTCTTTGCTCTAACCATGAACCAGAAGGCAGGGTTCCGTGGCCATGACTCGTGCTCTCTTTCTGAGCTTACGGGCTGGACAAAGTCCATATCCATTCTTGCGAATCGGAGTACAAGCATAAAAGGAGAAGCCCGGGCAATGACCTTACAGCAAGCTGGATATTGAAGGTCATCACAGAAGCACGCTTTGATCCGGAGAAAGCAAGGCCAACGTGATTCTGAACTAGAAGCCGTGCTCACTGCCGGCAATCTGTACCCTTTGGATTGGCTTTCGAGAAGAAAATCAACCATTCTCGAATGAGCGTTCTTATTGCGTTGCTTTCATTTTTTGATATTTTCAAATTCAAGCGTGGCCTGACAGGGGCAATGCGAGACTTGACTGCAAGAATTTGATAAGGCTAGCCATACCTGATAGGAACTACCAACACTCAAGAAGTTGTTCCCTCAATAAGAAATTTAATCTAGGACATTACAAGCAGAACACGTAACAGCTTATACAAGCAATACGAGGCGGAAACCTACGTGTCTCTGGGGTCAGATTGCACAACAGACGTTTTTTGAGAGAAAAAACAAGGCTGCATAGCAAGAAGACAAGCACTCAAACGGAAGGCAAGGCTCTGAGCCCAACAAACTCATCGATAGTATCACGGAACGAGGAGCGCACCTTGATGCGGAGGTTGTTTGGTAAATTAGTTGCATCTCCGCGAGAAGGACAGATTTTATACGAGGCGCTAGTGACCCACACATTGTCGTCGCCATGCCCAGCGCAGTGCTCTTTTCACCCTGCAGTCCTCAAGCAAATCTCCATCAGAAGCTGCTGCTTACACAAATCCTCCAGGACTTGCTCAACATGGAGTGGCCATCTTCGTGAGATGGATGGTTACAGGAAGCTGCAGCCGCCACAACTAGCTTGATGCGCCTTCGATCCCAAGCAATCCGCAGAGCCTCAATTAAAAGTCCCGAGACACGCGACTGAGACATCAGGCAGGAATAGCCTCGAAACGCGTCGAGCATGGACAACACAGAAGCTACCGAGTATTTACAGACTTTGCTGAACAAGAAGCTGTGCGTTTATACCAGTGATTCCCGGATGTTTAATGGGGACTTCAAGTGCACCGACAACGCGAGTCACCCTATCTACAGGCCATCGTATCGGCAGCTAACGTGTCTCAGGAGTGCAACATCATCCTGACTCAATCCTACGAGTACCGCGAACCCACTCCAAACGCTGTAAAAGCCGCAGCCGAATCATCTTCCGGAACATCCTCTACAGCGACCTTGAAGGTAGATATGACAAGCCGCTTTGTCGGGCTTATCGTGGTGCCAGGCCAGTACATTACAAAGATTGAGGTGGATGGTCCCTGAACAGATTAATATTTATCTATCGACATGAGACATGCCACCTCCGAATGCACAGGTCATTCCATCACCAGATTCCGGAGATCCCTCCAGTGTCAGTAAGGTTATCAACAGATGCGTGGAAGTGCAGGACCTGAAGGCCGTCTGTCACACAAGGGTCCTCCTGGTCAGCATGACTGTATCACTGAGGTTCCAACATTCAGTCTTGTGCATAATGCCATTCCAAACCTAATGCATTGGCTAGTGACGAGGTAGTACACAGTGTCACGCCATCCAGATTCTCATTGGCTGTATTCAGAATCACCCTTGTCGTGGCTTAGAGGCACACTTCTATGTCCTTCATCTATGGCTTTGTAGTTCTCTTTGACCGCAAGCATAGGTAGGAAGCTGAATCTATTCTTCCGACACAAATCCAAACCTACATGTAGTCGAACTGTTCGTCTCGCCAAGCGCTGTAGTCTGACGCCTCATGCCTAATGCCATGAGCCTGTAAGAAAACGAAAGAAAGAGGGAAAAAAGAGAAGGACCTAGACCGCATTACGGTTACTGATTATCCTGTCACCGGCATCTGTGGAGAAGTCGTTGGCCGCTTCCCAAAAGCTTAATTTTCAGGCGATGACTTTATCAACCACCTCCCTCTTTTCGGCCTCTGCAACAACATTACCTTCTGCAACATTACACGAAAGCGCTGTCGTCTCCTTGATCACCAACCGGCTTGACTTGCAAGTAGTTGAGGTACGTACTCTATCTCATGTACTTCAGGCTGCAGGCACTGCCCTGCTTAGTGAGGGGCACTTCGAGCAACTAACTAATCTTTCATTGTTCCTGCTCCTGCAAAAAGGCCAGACATACCTCACCAAGTGCATTACATGGCTCGCACTTGATTTTCCAACCATCTCTCATCCATTTTTACTACACACAGCTGACTTATCCGCTGTACACAGCTTGTCCACTGCATTCCGCATTGCGCGGCCACCGAGCTGGATTATCACAAGACGCTTCATCCATTCTCCAACGAGGCTGGCAGAATCGCGAAACTTCACACAAGAGCCTTATGGTCCATTGCTGAACCTAGATCTCTGTGTCTTCTCTTCGCCTTATTCAAGCCCCCGTAACACGGCCTGAGCCCTGCCAATAACTACCAGTCGCATTGCGCAAGGAAAGCAAAAGATAAGCCTAGGATTGGCCTACAAATCAAAATACCGAGGTGTGAAAACACGGAGTGAAGGAAGAGACCTTGGTTGTATTCTGAAGGACAACCAACCTCCAAAAGATTTCTCCAGCCGCACGTGCTACCCATCAACACTCGATTGGGGGAGAGTAAGTAGTTAAAAGTGAAAAGAGAAAGATGGGCCAGCAGCCCTCGAAAGCAAGCGACGGCACAAGAACGCCTAAGAATGCTTCTTCAACATCTCTAGACAAATCCAGCGAAGGCCTTCAAGCTTATCCCTCTTTCAGCAAGTCGGACACCAAAGAATCCTCCCGATCATTTCGCGGCCTGCGATCAAAGATTCCAGGAGCTCAGAAATCGGACAGTCCAAGGAGCTCGTTTTCTCAAGCAGATGCAACAAGTGGCAATCTAGAGAGGGCCGACACAAGAGGATCAAGCAAATCTGGCGCCAGTGGAAAATCTGGAAGCTCGAAGCCTGAACTAGATCCAGTGCCTCCTACAGTCGATGGCGACTCAGCAGCCCCAAGCCCACGACTGGAGACACCCCAGCCGCCGCCATCGCCAACCCTTTCCGCGTCCGTTGGCAAAGGACATAAAGCTATCAGTAGGGCACAACAGCAAGGCGAGGTGGACCATGTCTCGGACGGGCCGCCTACAGGCACCTTGCATCCGTCGCATAACCAGCAGCCTAAGGAGTCTATACTAGTGAAGAAGAACGTCACCAATCCCATGCCAGGAAAGGCTCCAAAGGCCCCCGCGTCGCCATATCTCGGGGCTACAGACGATGGAGCGATCATCTCCACCTCTCCGCGGATGGGTATCGGGGCTCTGAAGTCGATTGATCTAGATGAAATGATTACCAGGTTGCTGGATGCGGGCTACTCTACAAAGGTCACTAAAGCCGTATGTCTCAAGAATGCTGAGATCACAGCAATCTGTAACGCTGTGCGCGAAGTGTTTTTGTCACAGCCTGCCCTGGTTGAGCTTTCGGCCCCAGTCAAAATCGTAGGCGATGTGCATGGGCAGTATACCGATCTGATTAGGATGTTCGAAATGTGCGGGTTTCCCCCAAACGCCAACTTCTTGTTCCTTGGTGACTACGTGGACCGAGGGAAACAGAGTCTAGAAACAATTCTCCTTCTTTTCTGCTACAAGTTGAAATTCCCAGAGAACTTTTTCTTGCTCCGAGGCAACCATGAGTGCGCCAACGTGACGAGAGTGTACGGCTTCTACGACGAGTGCAAGCGCAGGTGCAACATCAAGGTCTGGAAGACCTTTGTTGACACATTTAATTGTCTTCCAATTGCCGCTATTGTTGCAGGGAAGATCTTCTGTGTTCATGGAGGCCTTTCGCCGAGCTTGACGCACATGGACGACATCCGGCAAATCGCCAGACCTACGGATGTACCGGACTACGGCCTGCTCAATGACCTGCTTTGGAGTGATCCTGCTGACATGGAGTCTGATTGGGAAGCTAACGAGAGAGGTGTGAGCTATTGTTTCGGGAAGAAAGTAATTATGGAATTCTTGCAGCGGCATGACTTCGATCTTGTTTGCAGGGCGCACATGGTGGTGGAGGATGGCTATGAATTCTTCAATGATCGCATCCTGGTCACTGTGTTCTCGGCGCCTAACGTAAGTCCCCATGATGTCTGTGAGTTTCTAGCACGAGGCTGATGGCTATCAGTACTGCGGCGAGTTCGATAATTGGGGGGCGGTCATGTCAGTGTCTAGCGAGCTGCTGTGCAGCTTCGAACTCCTGAAGCCGCTCGACTCAAGTGCTTTGAAGAGCCATATCAAGAAAGGTCGAAATAAGAGGCAGAATATGCTGAACAGTCCGGTAAGTGCTGCTACCACGCATGGTCAAGATGGCAAACATTCTAATGCTTGACAGCCTGCCACGGTGTCCGCCCAAAGCTTTTGATAGGCCGTTTCTGTAAAGTCTCGGATGAAGCAAATGGTCAATGTGCGAATCTCTTCTCTGTGAGTGGCGTTTGGTGATAAAGTAGCAATATTGGCAAGGCTCTGAGCCCCGAAAATTTACGCCGATACCCATATTCGAAAAGATTGAAAGAAGGAGAAGAAGAAAGGAGACAGGTGCAACTTGCGGGCCCGAGTACCAAGCGGGTTGTGCGAGTCGGTAGTGTTGGAGGTCACGTCATTGCATTGGTGCTTGCCGAAATACACACACCACTTCACACCATTACTACGATTGGATTGAAGCTTGCCCAATGACGCGTGTGGGATTGATGTCTCTGAATAAGGATGTATTCACTGAAAGCCTGCTTGTTACGTCAAAGCGTTGTCGTTCGACGTTACCGCATACTACGTTTCTTCTCCTTGTTGTTACTTCGAGTATGATCTATATTCAGCCTGGAACAAGTCAGCTTTTCCTAAGATACTTTGTCGTCTTTGTAACAAAGCCTACAAGTACGATTGTTTTTCAATGTGGCCGCCTCGTGGCGCGGAAAGCACGTGCCTGTACTTGGTTTCCTTGAATCCTTGAATGAAAATCGACACATCACGAGAGCACAAAGCCAAGTCCTTTATCTTCGATGCTCACATTGTCCATCCCTTGTCTCTACTTCACCGGGTTGGCCTCAAGAGGAATGTCGTTGTATTGTCTTTGTTCCCAGAAGATGAAAAAGTGCCACGCGCTCCTATTTTTTCGCCAACCTTGTGCGCATTCCACCGTCTCCACAGCACACATCACTAAACCTTCAATATCATACTTTCCTGACCAGGCCCACGAAAAAAGAATGCCCACCATGCAGCAAATGCAAACGACCTTCAATTTGCACATGGAACCCATCAAAACCCACGAGGATTATCCGAAATACGCTCGTTCAGAAACGAAGCCCGTCGTCCGCGCACGCCATATCGTCGACCAAGGCGATATCAGCGACCACCCTTGCACTGCTTGTGTGGAACTCGAGCAAGATTGTTATCGTTGGGAGGGGACGTTTAGCAAATGCGCGTACTGTACGAGTAAGGATAAGAAGAGGGAGTTTTGCCATTTACCGGGGCAGGAGGCTTCATCGGTGCCGGAGAGGAGGAAGCGGAGGAAGATGTAAGTGTCCCCCGCCCGACGAATGGATGAAAGCTTGTCGCTAACCGATTGATAGAATGGGGAACATATATGCTCCGGGCGGCGAGGCTGCGAGTACGGCTGATACGATGATGTCTGGTACACTCGTCACCGGCGCGCTCGCTTCCGGAACGACACCCTTTCCCGGCAATCCCATGTCCGGGACGAGGAGCGTGCGCGGGGGAGCAGCCCCAAGTCTCGATCCCGCCTCAGCCGTGACGGGGAAATCCGACACGCGGGTCCAGCCACCCGCGGCCGCGGAGGCCGGTTCGGAAGCCACGCTGGAGCGCGTCACGGCGTTGGAGAACCAGGTCTCGGGTCTCGAGGCAAAAGCCATGGGGCTGCTGGTCAGGCTTGAAGAACTGACCTCGTGCGTCAGCGCTAGCTCGACACCCCGACTGCAAGCCGCGGCCGGTGCGTCCCCGACGACCGGCAGTGTCACGTTTGGAGATCTGCAAGCTCGACATCTCGCGGATGCGCCGCCTCCGCCGGTTAATGTTGCCACCGCGGCGCATCTCGCCACGAGGGAGTGGGTGGAAGGGCCGAAGACGCCGGAGCTCCCGGATGCATCGTCTGCTATGCAGGTTGCTATTAGGGAGAGGGTCGAAGAGCGGAAAACGCCACCAATGCCGGAGCATACGATTGAGCATCCGGAGGGGTATAGGCCGGTTAACTGCAGTTGTACGATGCTGTGGTCGCCCGAGGTTGATGCGGTTATGCCGAGGGAGGCGAATGCTGGAGCTGATGCGAACGCGTTCCCAGTCGATGGTATTGCGAGCCGGGGGAATCTGTTCTAGGTCTTTTCATGTGTTTGTACTATTAGGCTTGGGTTTTGATCCGTTCTGGTCCTGCTGGCAAGGGCCGAAGATTAATAGATTCTGGGACCTTTTTCCTGTACCAAATATCAACTAATTCTCAGCTGCATGAGCCGCGAGAAGAGCATTTCTTTCCATCACTGTACTCACGTTGCTACCTTCGATTTCGGCCTTTGATTCGCTGAATGCTGATAGGTAGACATCAATCCCTTGAATCTCCATCTTCGGTTAACTGTCCACTTCGGGCACTTCGTTGTCTAGACCATCGAGTTCGCACATGATTTTGATGTTCCCGCCCATTTCGGCTTTTCAGAAAGGGTCAGCGTATCAAATTCTCTGGTACTCTATGTCAGTTCTCTAAGCAGTCCAATCAAAGTAAGATCAGAAAGGGTCAGCGTATCAAATTCTCTGGTACTCTATGTCAGTTCTCTAAGCAGTCCAATCAAAGTAAGATCAGAAAAGTCAAGGTGCTGGCTGACGATGATAGCCTTATGCTTTTCGAGAGTCCTGGCGTGCCCCCATCTTCTAAAGACAGGCCTCGAATACGAAGTTAGGGCCAACTCGAACTCAAATCTTGGAAAGAGACGTTAAAGTTAAAGAATTTCTTCCACTATTTCCCTAATACAAAGAAAGAAAGAAAGAAAGAAAGAAAGAGAGAGAGAAAGAAGAAAGATAGAAAAACCTCATCGACCCTACAAAGATGCAGTCTTCCCTGTCTTTGCTCCACCTTATCAGCCTGCTTCTTTACGCTGCGATTCGGACCACAGGCCAATCTACAACCTCGCTGTTCGTCCCTGTGGAGTACCCTTTGAACTCTTTTTCGGCATCTGTCGTTGACAATGTGAGCAGTTTTGCTTTGTGCGTCACGCTGTATACGGCCAAATCTGGCTAACCCGACATGTTCTCGGATAGGATGCGTCGGCAACCACCTTCGTGTTCGACTGCGCCACTGATAAATCCTGCGGGCCAGTCACAGTGATCCAAGGTCCTTCGACCGCCATCTTCACAGAAGCAGATCAGCCGTACGTTAGCCTCTTCCTGCGAATGTACTCAATATCTAAAGGTTCAAGTACTGATTTAGTCGCTGATGACAACAAAATTAGAATCACAACAGTATGGAAGTGTGAGTTTACACCATCGATACCGACCGCGACTTGTCTCGTCACGTCGACATCTCCAGGCTACAGCTCTGCTGGCACCAGCACCTCTTTCTACCCATCGGAGTCGCCAGACGCGTTCCCCACCTATCTGGTGGAAATTACGGCAGGCTCCGTCAATCTAGCAACGATTTCAGCAATGACTTCATCCATGGTGGACATGGCAGCTGTGTCGGCATCAATACCTGCGATTACTTCTGACCTGCTTTCCCCTTCGTTTCGCGGCTCAATGGATGGTTCAGCGGACGCTATGAGCACAGCGGGCTCAAGTGCCACAAGTCCGACTGCTACTGGAACGACAACATCGGTTGCTGGTCTTTCTAGCTCAAGCGCCGTTCTGGCAAGCACAGAATCTTCGGCAACGAATTCGGAAGCGTCTTCGAGCGGTGCAATTGTGGGTCCCCAGAAGACTGGCACCGCAAGTTCTTCTATAAGTCGAACGGAAACACTAAAAGCATTAATATTCATTCTATCTGTACTCTTTGGTCTGTGAATAGGTCTCTTTTCAATTTGTGTATATAATGAAAATTGCAACAGATGAGATCCAGTTGTGAAAAACGAGCGAGGATATTTCGGACACGTCAAAAAATTGTAAATCAGAGAAGAACGATTGCCATGGTTTTGATCGTCAGTGGAAATCAGTCCACTTGACCAATAGAATGTACACTTTTACTGCACTGTGCAAATCATGGTAGCAACACATTCAGGCATCAAAATCTATCGGCATTCGTCTGCGCAACAAGCATTGCTGATAGTGGAATGCTCATCAATGCTCCCAGTACGCAGGCAAGCTGCCAGAACAGGTGGCAGTCGAGGTGATGCGAATCCTCAAAAGATCGAACAGAGCATCGTCAGCCATGAAGTCTTCCATGCTCTTCTTTGAATGATTCTAGTCATGAATAACAGATATTTCCGGGTCGATGCGCTGATACAACGTCCAACATGTGAAGGTTCAGAGTGCGACCCATTTTGATAGGGCTGACGATCACCCGGCAAACCTGCCGATTCCGCTCCATTTTGGCCATCGAAGCATCAGCTGAACAGCCTGACCATCGCAACGAAGAAAGCAACCCTTCAACATACCGAACAATGTCAAGCAATCCCTGCGATCTGATCGCCTGAATCCTTCCTTCACATGAATGAACTAGTCACAGCCCTCCGAGCCCAAGATAATGCGCCCCTCCGACCCCCGCATCCGCCAAACCCTCAACCACATCTCCCAGAACATCGAGTCCGCCAACCTTACGACCCAAGCCTCCCTCTTCACTTTCTCCGAACACTACATCTCCCCCTGCCTCGCCTCTCTGAGCACCTGCCTCGAAGCGTCCTGCCAGCCCTGCTTCGCGGTCCGCGACGACCTCCGCCAGAAGCGCCAGCGCCAATCTCAGCACAGCCGACGGGGGCGCGGGAGGGAGAACCTCGCGTTTGATTTCTATGACGATTGGGAGCAGGATGAGAGTGAGTGGGGGAACGATGAGCTGGATCGGTTGCTGAATGGGGATGATACGGCACAGCCGGGGAAGCATGGGGGGATGAGTTATGGGAGTCGCGGGGTTGGCAGGAGGAAAGGTGGGGAGGGGGAGGATGATGTTAATATGTTGCCCAAGAGCAGTATGTTTGGGTTCTTAAAGAGATTGCCGTGGAAGATTGGGGGGAGGGGGGTGCGATACAAACCTAATGTTGCGAATCTGCAGGAGAATATTGGGAGGAGGGGTGTGGAAGCGGAGCCGTTGATTGAGGAGGGGGAAGAGCGGGAAGGGAGAGGCCATACGAGGAGTAGGAGTGGGACGGTGGGGAGTAGGAGTACGACCAACTCGTTAAGTTCGAGGGGTGATCTGTTCCCGAGCGATGATGAGGATGATGCCGTGCCGTTGGATGACGAGTTTGCGATGGTGTTGGAGCGGCGGACTACGGGGACTACGTCTGATGATCACAGTAGTGGAAGGGCAAGGGGGAAGAGACCGTCTGGGTCCAGGGCCTCGACGAAGACGGGGTCGTCGAAGGACACGAGGAGTGTGAGAAAGGAAAGGAGGGGAACGTCGACTTCCAGTGGGAGAAATCGCCATCTGATAGAGACGGCAGAAGAAGATGTACTGTCGATAAGTGATCTGAAGCACGAAGAGGAGCGTGTCCGACTGCAGGAGGAGGCTGAGGTGGAGCAGAGACGGCAAGCAGCTCAGAGATTGGCGCTTGAGCGTGGTTTGAGCAGTGCAGAAGATGAAGCAGAGGTAGAATCTCTGCTTAGTGACGTTCAGAATGCTTGACTGACTGGACGCAGGATCTACCCGATAACCACGATGTCAAAGGAGGTGCCATTATCCATGACAAGGAGCTGCCTTCACCCGATCATGAAAGGTCGCCACTCGCAAATCCACCACCAGAACTCCCACCATCGAAGGTGGAACCCAGTCCTCTCGACCAGCCGCGATGGCCAGTGAGAGATGGAGCTCCTGAGCCAAAGCCTCCAGATGAGCCAAATCACTGACTTGTAGATGCTCAGTAAATGTATTAATTGTATGATACTGCCTTTTGGCGTTACGGCAGCATTCAGCCTTGGGTTAAGGAGGGGTCTGGCGCTTTGCTGCACTATCCTTGGTGATAGCAGATCATGATGAATGACACCGTCTGCAGGTATGACTTGATACCTGACTATGACAAGACCTCCTAGTGCTCCCGGAATGATTTTGGGAGACTGCCAATGTATACATATTATAATGAGATTGACTTTATGTGTATCGTTGGAGAGTAAAAGTTATCGATCTTAGAGTTGGGTCAAAGGTGGTCGAGCATGAAGTACTCGTGAAGGACCGTCAGGAATTTGGTCGTCGCTCGGCCTGGAAGCACATGGAAAGTTCTGATGATTCCGGTAACGCTTCGTCTGCTTCAGCATATACCAACTGATATGAACCGAATCGCTGGAGTCCGGCGATCGGTTATCCTTGGGAGAGAGTGGAAAGGAACCAGGTTTGCAAGCCAGAGATCCCAGTGGATGATACAATCCTCTTCTTGCCGCATCCAATTACCTGGGATTTCCTTTCTAGATTTCCCAGCTCAGAAAGATTCAGGTTATCGTCATACCCTGCTCATCTTTAATTCCATGCCTTATACGTCTTACGCTCTGTATCCAGGTAACGTCGACAGCGACTATCCGACAATGCAGAGGCGTGCCGGCCGCTCGCTCTTTCACCAGCTGCTTACCGTGATCTCTGCTCCCGTTTGTCAAAACTCTTCACGTTAAGGATTGGCGAGGCTGGGAACCGAAGGCAGTTCTTTGCTCTCCAGCAGTAAGGACGAAGTAGACGCGTAACCTCAAGGAGTCCAGCACGAGCGCCGCCGGATACATACTTCAGTCATGATCGCGACGAAACCAGTTTCCGGTTGGATTGACATGCGAGATTCGACGATTTAAGGCGTCGACGATAATTGTTGGCCTCGCACCAATAGAAATTGAATCACGCTGCTGATATTCAAATCGCGGTATTGACGGCATTAAGCCAGCTCCAAAAGGGCCATGTCCTATTCTTTCAGGATGAATTTGATGGCAATCATGTCATTCCGACGATAAATGTACAGTTCCGTAGATGAACTCGCTGCTCCGTGGCTCAACGTCTCCTCTAGAGTCTCATCCATCTCATCCAGATCTACAATGTTCGTCCTTTGCTCGCTGCTTCTTTTAGGTTCTTCTTCAGGTCCCAGCCATTTGACCTTCACCAGATAAACCCCTTCCGATCCCAAGCTTTCCTGTAAATTCTGTTGGCCTTCTGTAGTAGCTGATTTGTGAGTCATCCCAGCCCAGTCCCTGGACAGAGTGATATGGATGAGTTTTGTGCTTAGTTTCACGGGTGGTCCACCTGTTGGCAATTCTCTTTCAATCCACGTTCCTTGAGTAAGAGGCTCGTACTTTGGTGCGACAGCGTCAGGATACATTATTGGCCTCGAAAGGTCTAAGCTTTGAACGGATGCACTAGATCTTGGGTTATTGTGATCGGTGAAGTCCCACTGTGCTTTGTCTCCTACGGGAAGTTTGGATACAGATCCATCCCGAGGGATGGATCTGGGTGACTTGGAAGATACGTATGTTGGCCTATCAAAGAGGTATGGTGACGTAGGGCTTGCCTGCCTGATATCACTATTGATGATTCCATCTTGTCGGCCTCTGGGCTCCAACGAACCCTCGGGATCCCTTGCCGGCATATCTATGCTTGACGCAGAAGTCAAAAGATCAGAGCACCCGCCGTTTCCTAGCTTTGGCCCGGACAACGTCCGATCGGTTGAGCTCCAGCATCTTCCAACGGCAGCCAGATCTGCGTTCGTGGAAGTGGTTGGACCACTCCTGAATGCTTCGATGTCACCCATCGTGTCTGGTTGGTTTTTGAGACATGCCTCTGAGTTAAGCATTGCTGAGATGACTTGTGAAGCGGTGTTGGAAGCCAGAGAAACGGCCGACGGAGTCCAAATAGCGGGCTCTACTAATACGCTTTCGTTCGGGTGGAAGCGTGGCATCCTAAGCAGCGGTAGAGTCAATCTAATTCTGTCTTCAAGAGTTGCTTTGAATCGTTCCACAACCCTGGTCATGTCTTTGACGCCCTTCCCAAAGAGATGAATGGTTCCCTGATCCGGTAGTATCCATCTGTCGTAAAGTACTCCATGGGTTCTCGCTACGTAGAATTTTGCATGAATCTTAACGAACAGGTCGCAAAGAAAGCACGCGCTCTTGCTGGAGCAGATTACTCTAGGCCGCATGATTTCAGGGTGCATTTCGTAGTAAAAAAGGAGTTGAATCTCAGCATGAATCTTGTAAGTTTTGGGAGATGCGGCCATCTGCCTGCAAAACTTGGCCTCCGCTGGAGCAATTGAACTAGCCCATCTTTGTGTCCATCTCTCCGTTTGCGGCTCAAGGATTCGATCTAAGGTGCCAGGGAGAGTAGATTTAGATTGGGCGATCGATATTGGCGGCGAAGCTGGCAATGGTAGCCTAACGCTCTCCACTCGGACGGATCTGAAAATCGATAATCTCCGCGCGGCGACAATGAGAAAGCTGCACGTGGAATAGTAACGCCCGAGTTTGCCAATAGCTAACGGTAAACTCGCCTTCACAAAGAGCTTCCTGAGGTCGTTCTGTGAAGCAAGCGAATGAGCACACTTCAGTAGACTTATGAGAATCTTGTGGCTTTTCTGCGATGTCGCTTGTTTCTCCGTCATAGCTTCCAGTTGCCTGAACAAGCGCTGCAGCTCCTCCACCTGTGAGTGGAGAGTCTTGAGATCAACCCTTGGGACGAGTCGTGTCGTGGTGAGCGGCGATAATGCCGAGGCGGCCTTGGCTAATTGAACGACAATTGGAGGCTTATTATGATTTCTTCTAGATCGTTTTGCATGCCTAGACCTCAGTCGAGAATATATTCTGCCGCGATTAAGGGCGATCATCTCTTCAAAAAGTGCGCTGCTGTTCTCATCTGTGTTGTCTGTTATATCAGAAGTCAGTTTAGGACGTTGTCAAGAAGCTGGAGCACTCCACCTTTGGCCGCCGCTCGCTCTAATATAGTAGCCATTCTTAAGAATCCCTCTTTTACCGGTTCTAGATCACCTGCGTTTGTGGCCATTCTGATGGTCAAACTCTCTGTGTCCTGATTTTCTTCCATACAGACCGCCATCACCTTTCGAGGATCATCACTCGAGGCCGACAGGAAAGCTAAGCTGTCCACAAGGTCACGTTCACGTTCAATGGTTAATTGCCTGGAGGCCGACCCCGCTTCTTTCAGAAGGTGTTGTGGCAGAGGATTTTCCGCTGGCTGTTCAGGCTCCTCGTTCAACAACCAAAGTAGAGTGATATTCTCCGTCAACTCCTTGCGGCTGACATCGCCCCACAGTAAAGAATCCATGGTAGCTATTGTTCGTATACAGCGATTGAGCTCTCATGAAGGCGGGCCATGCTTTGCTTGGCGGTCTCCATGGCGGTTGGACAGAGGCATTGTGTCACAGGCTTTCCGAATAAAGCAAAGTGTAACACGAGGGCCATAGAGAGCTCAACAGAATCAAGCTCCAGGATGCGATATCTTCAAAGGCAAATTCACCTTGCGGCCTTTGCGATGATGAATGCGCAACGCGAACCATATCGTTCTTCGCCTCGTTTGCAATAGCATTAACAACTCGACTCGGATCAATGATTAGCCACTCCGAAATACCATTCGCAGGAATGGCCCTGACTTGGGACTCTTCATTTCACGCAAGCGTCACTATAGCGTGGGTTCTGCGCATGTGACGTGAGAGTCTAAGAGCCTACAAGAATATTTTATGAATCCGTAATAGCTGGTCCCGAGAGTGTTCTGAGTCGCGTAAGAGTATCGAGTGCCACTCGATCCATCCGGGGGTTCACGACTGGTGCACGGAGTCGATTAGTCGCGACCAGGTGGATATCAACATAGTGGCTTCTATTATCGTCGGATTTGCGGCGCCCAGTCATTCAGAAACGGTATACTGGCTCACACAGCAGCGACTGTTTCGCCATGCCGACCGATGTATACGATATCGGATGTCCCCGAAAATCAGATACTCCGGGCTAGATATTCTGGATCTAATGGTACTTTCCAGAATCTAGGCGATCTCTACGCTGATCAAGACAAGCTGGCAGCGGCCGAGAAGATGTATCAACGGGCACTGGATGGATATGAGAAAGCATGGAGATAAATCCACACTCAAGATCGTCAACAAATTGAGCGCTCTCTGCAAACATCAGGGCAAAATGGTCGAGGCGGAGAAGATATACCAACGGGTACCAGCTGAAAAGAGATCACTAGAAACTGTGGATGTTTTGCGTGATCTCTACGGGTATGAGAGTAATACAGCATGGCGTGTAATACCTTTCCACTATTCCCATGGCCTCTACACTCATTGTCCAGTAATCAGACGTGTATGATACGGATCTCTCTCATCCATTGAGGATCGACCACGGCTTAGAATAACCAGGAGGTCTCAATGATCTGTTGTCAAGCCTACGGGTGGTGTACCGCAATGAGCAGGTCGTTCGACGGTCCTGTTCGCCCGGATCGACCTTCATGAATCGCTTTCCCGAAATCGTATCAGATCACGCCTCCAGATCCGTCGTCCGGTTCGTTGATAGCCGCGTCGCCCTTTCGAAGGCCATTTTTCGCGCTCGAAGCCCCACCGCCGACACCAACCATCAGGCCAGACCCGATCGAAGGAAATGATTAAAACACATGTGATGTGCCACCGTTGCAGCGGAGGTAGTGCCTATCGATCTGGACAGCAGACACGCTAGTTCTATGGTCTGGCCAACAAACAAAGGAGCCGAGCTAGCTAAGTATCTTCTTGCCGTCCTACAGATCTTTGCTTTCCCTTTGATGATGCAGTCACCTTCGCAATCTTCGTAGAGGTGGTAAGATGTTGTTTCATTGCATCTAACTACCTAGCTATGAAGTATGTTGAGAGGGTGTCGTGAGGGGCGTATCCGGAGCGCTCATTCAATGGTAGACATTGACAATCGGAAACATTATCATATCGACCTTTAGGTTCACGCTATGCCTCCCAGGAAAAAAAGCTGCCTCCCAGTAAGTGACTCGCTATGCACAATTCCACCCCGACCTGAGAAATATATGACAGGAAATGATGAATGATCCGCCCTTAAAGCTTAAACGAAGGAGTGTGAAGTCCAGGGTGAGGGCTGGCTAGATCATACTGCCATTGACGTTGATCTCGCACCCATCAGCCTTCTGCTGTCTTGCTTTAGCGAGCATAAGCTCACGCATCCAGTCGATGCGCTCGTCGCGAGACTTGACGGCGAAGTGGTGCGTCTTTCCAGTCGCTGCGCCAAGAATGCCCTTCTTCTCGGCTGCGGGCACGAGTTGGAAGCTAAATGCTGAATGATCATCGCCGTCTTTCTTTTTACTGCTAAGCTTCAGGGACTTAAAAGCAGCGTTGAGCTTGTTCGATGCGAGCGAAGAACAAGCGACAGCATATTCGTCGACGTCGATGTACTCAAGAGCATCGTTAACTTTCTCATCTCGGTGCATAGCGAGACGAGTACCATTGAGACGGAAGTGGTTCTCGTGCCATTCATGACGGAGCATTTTCGTCTTGCGCTTCTTCATCCAGCCGGCATAGTTGACGTCGTTGGCTGTAGGGGTCAATTCGTCTTGGCCATCGATGGGAGAAAGAAACGTTTCTCGCAAAGGGGCCATGGCAAACCTTGGCTGATGACGATGGGAACTCGATCGCTCAATAGGATTGGCAGTCTGTGCGCGGGGAATGGGCGACAACGCCTGACGGCGATCGACTGGTGAAAATTGCTGGCGAAACTGTTGACGATGGTCCGCTCGAGAGTTCGAGCGGTAGATGGGGTCCCCGCCAAGTCGCATGCTTGGTGGTACGGACTGAGAAGCGTCGCGCTCAATCGGACCTAGAGGGATCGCTGTGACGGGAACGTCCATTGCGGAAGCCGGACTGCCAAGTCTGAAGATGTTAGAGCCATTGTTTTCGTTCTTCGTATACAAAGCTGTGATTGGGGTGTAATTTTGTCGTAATGGGACAGCAGTGCGATTAGCAGAAAGGGCATCCTGTGGCTGGATTGTTGGAATCGTCAGCTTGGGAAGCAGGCTCAGGTTGCTATGAGGTGCTTGTGTGGGTCCTGGTGGCGAAAGCGGAGGAAACATTTCATACGGAGATGTTGAGGATTCCTCGGGAGGCTCGTCCAGGTGCTGGAAGTTGAGGAACTGCCTGACATTCTCTTGAGGATCGCGGGTTTGGACAACGCGGAGGAGATCCTCATCGAGGCGAAGTGCAGGCAAGCGACCTGGTCCTAGGAGGTCCGACGATGCAACGACAGAAGGTACTGCCTCAGACATTGGCCGCATGCTGACTTCGCTGGGAGCAGCATTGGCATCCTGGTACTGCTCCAATTCCATGGGGAACTCTTTCGCAAACCTTGCCATCTTGCGCTGGTATTTCTTATATTTTGAACAATTCTCCCCCTTCGAACAATGATGCGGCTCAGGGAGGAGTTGCTCAATGGCCACGATCGACGCGGATTCTCCAGGAGAAATGACATCGTCAGGTCGTACTGCCCTTCGAGCTCGCCTTCGTCCTACCGTTGGTGACTTGGCTTTGTCGTCGTCTGGGCTTGAAGGGTTGGAGCAGTCATCTGCACGACGTTGTCGAATGGGCTGTTGTGGCGCTGCCGATGTATTGGGTGATGTGGATGAGTAACATGGGTCATCTGCTGGAGTTGATGGGACGCTTAGACCACCCCTGAGATTCCGTATAGCATCCCACAGTTGATGGCGTTGACCAAAGGACACGATTCCAAGCTCTTTGAGATCCCCGAACTGAAGATCTTTCAGTATCGCGCCGGAGATATCATGCATGCGGAACTTCTGCACTAGTGACGATTCAAGCCCAGCAGCGGTCATCCAACATCCAACCTGTTGGGGTGTCCATGCTTGCAGGGGCACACTGTTGTGAGGAGCCTTCTCGACTTTCTGTTGCCGTTCTGTCGTCAGTATTGGTTTGGGACCAGCGCTGAGGTCTTGTGGCAATACAGGAGACCAGTCAAGATAGATGTCATGTTCCTGTGTTCTGGTTGAGTCTTGCGAAATGCGGAATAGGTGTGGTCCAATAGGTCCTTCAACAGGCTTTGTCGGCCCTTGTTTTTCTTGCTGTAGCTGTAATTGGAAATTGAATCCTCCAAAATCATTCAAAGCTGGGGTTTGGATCTCTTCAAAAGTCGACACCGTTGTGTTGCTTCGGTTGCCAAACTACGAATGTGTTAGACATGCAGCAGCTGAGATGGTCTTGGGTACCCACCGATTCCTCGCTTCTGCGGCCCGAGTATTCCTCGAAATCACTCAGATCCTCTTCGAATTCGGTATCATACATCTCCGTAGCTTGAGAGACTGGCCTAGGTGCCGATGGCTGGACGAATACCGACTGCACATTGCCTTTTTGGAACATTTCAATCCCCCTCGGTTGCGCCATTGGCATGAACGCCTAATATATTCAGAGACTGCTCATTGAGCGGATCAATTGTTGTCAATGACTTACCATCGCGCAAATACTCAATTGATACCAGTTTTGGAAGGGCGATTCCTGGAGAAAGCAGTACTATTGGAGAATGTGTGTATGTTCGTATGTATGTATGTAATGAACATGGGATGAATCAATCATTCCCTCGCAGACCACTCTAGCACGACAGCGATAGTGAGAGCATAGCGAAAAAGAGGAAAGGAAAAAAAGGAAAGTCTTTGGGGATTGGGCGCTTGGACATGGTTATAGGGAAGCTCCCCTCTCTGTATGCTGGAGTACTCTGAGAAGGGTTTCCGTTTCACAATTCTTCTCACATTCTACTAGCGGGCTACATCTTCAAGCCATCAGGTCGGATCAACACCATAAGGCGGTATTATTCGTTGCTATCTTGTGCGCCGACTG
Organism: Letharia lupina; assembly: GCF_014066315.1. Taxonomy (NCBI): domain Eukaryota; kingdom Fungi; phylum Ascomycota; class Lecanoromycetes; order Lecanorales; family Parmeliaceae; genus Letharia; species Letharia lupina. Next base: position 977,676 of record NW_023502974.1, read on the forward strand.
CACCCTTGAGCATTCAGAGGTGTGAAGAGGAACAGAGAGGTGCAGGAAGCTCAAAGCTTAAATTTCGAGCCACATGTATCCCACCAATGAATGGTCATCTACTGCTAGCCACATCACCAAATCCAACAAAGTCCCCATGTAACCGCCAGAAAGAAAGGAAATCCCTACTACTTAACTAAGGCTGCATCTACCGCATTCGAGCCAATAACGACCAGACTTTACGCTTATGTACAAGCCTGCACAGTACTCCCACTACACAGTACACAGTACAGGCTCGGCTCGCAACGGGAAAGGGAAAGGGAAAGGGTACCATTCTTCTGCCTCTGCTCTGCTTTGCAGAGTCAAACGAAGTCGTCATTTCAGTGCCATTAATTGGCTTCACTCAGGACTACCTATATGTCTCGGCAGTAGAAAAAATGGAGGGAACCAGGAGTGGAGATGCCCAAGAAACATTGGCGCAAGGGACAACGCGCATTGGTCATTGTTGTCCCCGCATTTGCAGGATGGTGATATCGATGGCGTGCATGCTCCATCTTCTGGGCACGATATGAATCACGCACATCATCCTCCGTATTCGGATCTTCCATCCCTACCAAGATTCTTATTGGATTCCCTATCTACGGTCAGCTCCAATATCTGCCCACCCTTCCAATCTTCCCTACTCACATGACCAGAAAATCATGCGGGCGATCAGTTCGGGATCCTCATACCTACTACTTCGTGCTCAGTCGATCAGAAGTCTTCACCGCCACTCATAGGGAGTATCGATGCCACTGATTCACATTGTCAAGACGAGTAAAAATGCTCGCTATGTGGCTTCCTCTTTGAGTGGAGCGGAGATTCACAGGGGTCTCCCACAATCTTGCCTTGCGGGAGTCCAAGTCACCTGAGCTTCATCATAAAACGTCCTTCGATGTTCTTACAGGTGGCTTGCGATTGATTAGATATCACGAGCCATGGTCGCTACGAATCGCCACAGGGCTCTTCCACAAGTAGCATTCAAGTACACGGACAATTGCTCAAAGTCCTCGGAACTTTGCGAAAAGCCACATGATAGTATGTAACATTGGTAGCTGATACTCATTCAAGATTCGCCGACATTCTTTTCAACGCTAGCCAATTGACCCACCACCAACGGCGGCCGTTGTCAGCATAGGACGTTTTCGCTAGCGTCGGAAATGAAGCAAAATGATTTCAGGAAGGATTCATTTCTTTTGCAGATCTTGCTACTTATCACTCATCGTAGCTGGTAGGTATGAGTTATTCTTAGCAAATACGACCGTTTTCATATCTTTTCCCGAGCGATGGAAGCATCAAGTCAGCCTAATTTACTGCTAGCTTGAGCCTATCACGAAGCTCGCTCCCCCGCACCAACGTTTTTTTTTCTTTTTTCAAGCTTCCATTTTGGCGCTGGAGCGGCACGTTTCTTAGGGCCAGCGCTAAAAGTTTCAACGTCTGCTGGCCTGTCATGCTGCCAAGAAGGAAAGGAATTGCGGTGCTTCACCTCCAAATCGAATAGCGTCGCCCGTATGGTGCATGTGCATGGTTGGCCGACGCTCAATCTCGTGATCTCGCAATCATTTGCGAGTCTGGAGGTTGGGACGTGGAACATGGCGTCCGCGTTCTCTTTAATTTCACCGATTTTTGCGGTGTCTTTTCTGCTTTCCACAACCAAAAGACTAGTGAAAACTTGCATCGAGCAAATATTGCTCTGCAGGCTGCTCGACAAGAAAAGCAAATTCCTCCCTTGCCTCCCTATGGGCCGCATACGGGGAAGCAACGGAACAGATGTGACGACTTCTGAATCACATGCAGTAGCTTTAGAACAGCTTGACGAGGCTTGCAGCGATTCGATAATTTCGAAAGCTTCTTCGACCCGCCCCGCTGCCGATTGTGAAGCTAGGGGTCGATATGTATGACTGCATGATCCTAACCATGAATGGAGCTTTATGATGATTGACGACCAGGATCCTATGAGCTTTGGGCGCTTCGTAAGAAGCAAAAATAGCAAATTACCCCTCTTTTCCTGTGGAAGCTCCAAGCTCGTTAGCGTTTGTGTCAATTTCATTCCATCATACCAATCGTTGGGCAGGCTTTCCATCGTGCTAGCCTCACTATCTGGCCGGTATTCTGGCTGGGTATCGCGGGGCCTCATCCAGAAGCACATGTTCATTTTTAGAACAGTGGCTTCCTACCCTAGAAAGTTGGAAAGCCTTTTCCCTACTCTAATTATGTCTACATATAACTCCATATCAAGTCCGAGTCTTCACTTCAAGGACTCCTGCAGCAGACCGTGGAACTATTGTTCTCCCACCCCGTCATCATCATATCTTGGAGCCAGCTGGTCAGGCTCCTACCCTTTAATACTACTCATAACAATAGCATACCGGTCTTGCTCTGCGCCTTCCCACTTGTCGCCTTGATTTCGCATCTGCACCCATATCCATAAGATCTTGACAGCTCACGACACAATACCTCCTGACGAGAAGCTTGCCCATGTCACCAAGAGCAGCAGGGCAGACTGCCAAGTCTGCGCAGATGGTTGCGCCTAAGCAATCGCCGGCCAAGAGCGCTGCAGCCAGCAAAATGCATAGAAGATCGCGCTCAGGTATGTACCTAAAACTTCTGTCCTTCCGTCAACCGACTAACCCCGGACTTAGGATGCTACACATGCCGCCTGCGAAGGAAGAAGTGCGACGAAGGCCAAAATTGTTGCAAAGCTTGTAGGAACTTAGGCCTCCAGTGCGAATACAAACGACCGTTATGGTGGAATGACAATACTCTGCGGAAGAAGCAGAAAGAGCACATCAAGTCGGTCATCAAGCGGACCAAGGTGTCGGAGAAAGCGACACATGGCTCCATGGGTGCGGACACTCCTCCAGGATTATCATACTCCCTGCCAACATCAGCGTCCTATTCAGGAAATCCACATACACGCGCCCCATCCGTTGACTCTCCCTACTCCCCCGGATACGACTTCAGCCAACAGCCAATCCACGATCAATTCGACATGTACAACAATGTCCTTTCCCCTCCTTACGATGCGAATTCACACTACCAGGGTTTCCTCCCACCACCGTATGAGGTTGACATCAAGACCGAGAGCCAAATGTACGTCAACGACGTTCCCACTCGGAAAGACTCCTCAACGTCGAGCTTCAGCACATATCATCCACCCCCAGTCACAGCCGGTATGACACCTTTTCCGGAAGAGCATGCCTGGGTACACGATGAAATTTACGGGAATGAAAACATTTTTGGAGCTGAGGAGGCGTTGGATTTTGACTTCGGGTATGACACGCCGCAAATTTCGCAGTCAGTGCGGATCGATGTCGAGGATTGCGACAGGCCATTGCTGGACCACTTTATCGAAAACGTTCTGAGGCTCATTTTCCCGGTCCATGAGGTCAATCAGCATGGCTCAGCAAGATCAGAGATCATCTTGCGTGCTCTTGAGTCGAACAAGGCCTACCTGCATTGCGCTTTGAGCATTTCTGCAAGCCATCTCAAGTCCGTCCAGCGAGTGCAAAGCGAGCAACTTGAACTCGATATCATGAAGCATCGCGGCGCATCTATTTTCGAAATATGCGAGGCATGCAAACGTAACACTGACACTGACCATGAGCAGATCCTGGAAGCAAGTTTGGGCATGATATTTTTCCAATGTACTGTTGGTAGACCAGGGGATGATTTAGCGGATATACCATGGCACCAGCATTTCCAGGCGGCTTCTGACTGTGTGAAAAGGCTCCATTTGCAGCACAATTTTGAACCGGTCGACGATGAAACCCCGCGTCCGCCATTCAATATGACACTCACCTCATGGATCGACATTCTAGGCGCGACTATGCTAGGAGGATGCCCTCAATTTGCAGCCACATACCGTGGGAGGAATGAGGGAAACCTTACCTCCGGATTATCCGAGCTTATGGGCTGCGAGGACAAGGTTATGTACATCATCTCGGAGATTGCCTGTCTCGACTCGCTCAAAATCACCGGCCAACTTGATCACTTCCAAATCTGCTCGCTCGTCGCCTCGCTTGGAAAATATCTGGATACCATAGAACATTCAGAATTAGGACGCGCAGAGTTTGAGCATGCCTCCACACAAACTGGTGCCATTCGTCCGAGGCAACTTTCAAAGAACATGACCGCAATGTACCTACTCGCCGCGCGCATCTACGCCTGTTCTTTAATACCTGAGTCTTCAAGACACAGTGAATCCATGCAAGGTCTCGTGGCTAGGTTAACAGGAGTACTTGAGTTCATCCCCGCTGGACCCGATGGGTTCGATCGCTCGCTCGTTTGGCCACTCTTGATCGGTGGATCCATGAGCACTCCTAATTCACCATTTCGCTTTGCCTTTGCGGATCGGATCGCAAGCCTCGGTGAGCATGCAGATTTTGGGAGCTTCGGCCGAATGGTGCGCCTGCTTCAGGAAGTATGGCGCCAAGCGGATGATGCGGGAGAAAGACAGGACGTCCACTGGCGGGACGTGATGCAGCAGAAGGGCTGGGACTACCTGTTAATATGATAGAGGAGCCTTGAAGGTTGAATCTATCGGCAGGGAGTCATATTTCCCAATAATGAACTGCGCATCCTGGTCTGTCTTTTGATAGTTTCTGCAAGAGCGAGGGCAAGGAGTGTTGATCGAGGAGACAATGCATGGGCTGGCTGGGATCAAGGGTGCAGGAAGGACTCCATTGAGAGGGTCGCTGGTCATTTTCGAAACGATACCCCCTATTTTATTCATGTCGAAGCTTGGTGGCTATGGTCATGCATGCAAGGCGCTGATGGACTTGGCCGGATAGATGCGATTGGGGATTCTAGGCAACCCCGGAGGTTGAGTTTGACTCCCTCTTAGGTATAGGCCCTTCCTGCTATGGATCGATGATCTAAGCATGGCAAATTGTCTCGGTTCTCCGCAATGCGGGAACCTGTGGTTGGCCAATTCTTGTAAACAGGTCAGTATGTGGGTGTGGATGCTTTGAATATTCTATAGAGAGCCCCTAAGGCCCAAAGACATTCAGAAGCTTATCACAATTCCCAATTTACGTGTATTGCCAATATTTCAAAGTATATACGCAGAGCTTAATCAGAAAGGCTCGACATTACTCTGGAAAAGCTCAGTATCAAGAGGCTCTTGGCATTCCACTATCAAAGCTCCATGTATCGGGCTTCTCCGACTTCCACTTTATAGCAATTTTGACGGCGTTTCCCCACTTTAGCTACTACAGTGAGTCAGAGACAGCCTGCGAGTGGTCGTTTGTACAGATGCACGAACACCGGCCGCCGTCCTCCTTCGAAGTGCGAGACAAGCCGCGATGGCCACCATGAAGCCAAGCAAGAAGCCCGAGGGCGAAGAACTAAGCTCAAAGGCTATGGCAGACTACAACAGCGAAATCGATGCTATCAGAGAGAAAGAATTTCCCATGCTTCAAGGTAGGCTCACAAAGGTACAGACACGGGGGCCGAGAGACTCACGTATGCTGCAGGAGCGACCTACCTCGACCACGCAGGCACAACTCTATACCCCAAATCTCTTATAGATGAATTCTCTGAAGACATGGTGTCAAGCCTACTTGGAAACCCCCACTCTGAATCATCATCGTCTCAGCTATCAACTCGTCGTACAGAAGACGTACGCCTACAGGTGCTACGGTTCTTCAACGCAAACCCAGACGATTATGACCTCGTCTTTGTTGCAAATGCTACAGCGGGGATCAAATTGGTAATGGAGAGTTTTAGAGAACAAGAGCATGGCTTCTGGTATGGGTATCATAAGGATGCTCATACGAGCTTGGTTGGGGTTCGAGAGGCAGCGAAAGGTACACACCGCTGCTTCGAGTCTGATAACGAGGTTGAGGAATGGCTCGATGAGGGTACCAATGCACTGCCCGGAGAGAACAGCCTGGGCCTATTTGCATACCCTGCTCAGTCAAATATGAACGGAAGACGGTTGCCTCTATCCTGGACGAGCCGGCTCCGATCATCCAAGCGTGGAACGTATGTGTACAGCCTTCTCGACGCCGCTGCTATGGTCTCTACGTCTCCTCTTGACCTCAGTAATGCTTCTACGGCGCCTGACTTTACGGTTCTGAGCTTCTACAAGATCTTCGGCTTTCCAGATCTGGGAGCGCTGATCGTGCGCAACGAATCTGCCTCAGTGCTGCAACAACGAAGCTACTTTGGCGGTGGTACGGTGGAAATGGTATTATGCGGGAAAGAGAACTGGCATATACAAAAGCATGGCTATCTGCATGAGCAACTGGAGGATGGTACTCTGCCAGTACACAGCATTATTGCTCTAGACAGCGCTTTGAACGTTTATGAACGGCTATTCGGCTCTCCAGAGCGTGTTGCGTTGCACGCTGGCTTATTGGCCGAGCAACTGTGCAACGGACTCGATGCTCTACGCCACCACAACGGCTCCAAGGTCTGTCAGATTTACCGAGACTCTTCATCGTCCTACAGAGACAGCAGAACTCAAGGGCCTATCATAGCTTTCAACCTTCGTAACAAGCAAAGCGAATGGATAAGCAACACGGAGGTAGAGAAGCTTGCAAATATTCGCAATATTCAGCTAAGAAGCGGAGGTCTCTGTAATCCTGGAGGAATCGCTTCTGCCCTAGATCTGGCACCTTGGGAGATGAAGCGCAACTTCTCTGCCGGCCATCGCTGCGGAAATGAGACCGATGCCATCGGTGGAAAGCCGACGGGGGTGCTCAGAGTTAGCCTTGGTGCTATGAGCAACATGCAGGACGTGAAGACTTTCATCGGATTCGTCGAAGAGTTCTTTGTCGATCATACAGAAGTGCCACGGCGAACCGAGGCGACTCCAATTCGCGGCCGTGAGTTATACGTTGAAACTCTTACCATCTATCCCATCAAGAGTTGCGGAGGCTGGGCAATACCACCGGGCGTTCTGTGGGACGTCAGGGCAGAAGGGTTGGCTTGGGACAGGGAATGGTGTTTGGTCCATCCAGGCACTCGAACAGCGTTGAGCCAGAAGAAGTTCCCTAAGATGGCATTACTCAGACCAAGTCTCGATCTAGAGAAGGGACTCCTACGTGTGCGCATTCGTGGACCAGTAGCTCCCGCTACGCCTAACGAGATTTCGGTGCCTCTCTCTGACGATCCTGGCGTTTTTCAAACTTGTGATGATAGACATTCAATGCCTACTTCGCAAGTCTGCGGCGAGAACGTCCTCGCATACACCTATGCGTCGAAACAGATCGCCGACTTCTTCACCACTCTGATCGGAGCACCTTGTACTCTAGCAAGATTCCCAGCTGCCGTGGCAGGCCTCTCGACAAGACACTCGAAAGCGCACCTGAACGCTCCAAGCAAAGACAGATCTTCCTCTCAGCCGCCCAAAATCACACAGAGACCGATCTTACTGTCGAACGAGAGCCCTATTCTCACCATATCCCACTCCAGCCTCAATCGGCTCAACGAACAAATCAAAATCAAAGACGGCAAAGCTGCTCATGCCTCGGTCTTCCGTGCTAACATCATCGTTGCTGAAGATCCTGCCTCTAGCCCTGGCTCTGAGAAACCGTACGTCGAGGATGATTGGCGCTCCCTACGCATTGGTTACGATGTCACCCTTGACGTGTTGGGAGGCTGTCGCAGATGCCAGATGGTATGCGTAGATCAGCATAGTGCGGAGAAGAATGAAGAACCGTTTGTTACGCTGGCCAAGACGAGGAGAAAGGATGGAAAGGTTTTCTTTGGGGTGCATACTGCGCTGACTGTAACACAGAGAGGACAGGTGGCTAGGATCAGGCTTGGCGACAGGGTTTGGCCGACGGGATGATTGTCTTCATTTGGCTGACTCAATCGTCCATCACATACACGAGAATGAAATGTGCCATGATCGGCTCATCCGAAGATGAAGCCATGTGACGGAGTTTCTGAAATGCTTCATCATGAGACAAGATGACTGTGATACGTCGCTCCGTTCACAAGATCAGCGATGTTGACCACGAGAATCGTTCAAGCGGCCTCGGTGACAAGCAGCGTTGTTCATGGCTCCTTCTAACGCTCCAACTCCAACAAGAGATAAGCAATCTGCTTTCTGGCCTGTTCAATCATGCGCATCGTGTTTCCATTGGCGGCGCCTACAACAACAATAGTCCCTACATCGCACGGAGTACTCGTCAGACTTGCTCTCTGCTGAGCACATCTGGGCTGCCCAACGTACAACCGATATGTGCCGCCGCGGGTCCGCCGCGTCCGTCAATATACGGATAGATATTGTCGTCGGGACTACCATCCGAAGCGGAATCTTTTCCTTCCCTACTAATGCCGTCGCATGCCTTAATTTTGTCTATCAGATTCACTGGACGACCATAGTAATCTACGCTGAGCGTCTCCAATTGATGGTGCAGTTGAAGGGTAAGCCTGGCTAGACCTCCCATGCAAGATTTGTTGCAATAGGGGTGGATAGGACGATTTTGGAGTCGCAATCGCATCTTTTTGTTTAACTTATCTTTAAGGCATGAGCCAGCATGTTTGTCCCTCGAGAGATGCTGGGTTTGTGCATACGCTGCTCACACGATACAGCCAATGAAGGGCGAGAAATGTGGCAAGGGGGTGGAGAATTAAGGGGAATAGTTGCTAAACAAAGGTAAAGCCGCTCGACGAGAGACCTAAGGTAGGCGCGCATAAGTGAGGATATATCTCGCACGTCATGACGCTTGTAGGGTTTTTGGCAATCATAGGCACAAAGAAGACTTCAGACCTTCGCGACTGAACTGGCTCTCTTTTTATGAGCGCAAGTTGACCATCCTGACATGCTAGAGGTAGCAGTCTGTCTCATTTACAAACCATGTTCTTCTGTCTGATACTATGGGCCCTATACTCAGACACTGTCCTTGCTGCGAGTCTGTCGCGACGTTCCGAAAGCGTTGGCAGTCTGGCCGCTGGGCCAATACCATCCTCTGACTTGCTGTCGCCTGCAAACATCCTAGTACCATCAAGCAACAACTCCTCATCTGACAATAGGCTGAAAATTGCATGCGACGCAACGAGATACGGGAAGAATCTGAAAGTAAGCAGTTGTCGCAACGTATTCAATTTCATGAAGAAGGATGAGACCACATACACTTTTGCCGAGCGTGACAGCGGGGTGCCGAATGACGGTCCGCTCCCTTTGAGAACGCTCAGCAGTAAGACCCCCATAGTCTACTTCTTTCTACTTCTTGGATACAACACCCGCTACTTGGCCTGCAAATATTCTTCATCTCACACTGACGCATGAACAACAGACGACGGGTTGTGCTTCGTTCAGCCAGTCCTGAGCGCAGGCGCCATATCTGGGAAGGCGTCTCCGACTGAAATCGGCCAAGCTGCCTTGGTAACGCTTCAAACATGCGTTATTGAAAGAGGGATGGGAGGTATGGCCTTCAACATAGGTGAGTGATCAAAGGTCAGGCACCATGGGACTTGCAACCCAAAGTCTATACTACTTCGAAGCCCGATGGAGTACGAGCATGGAGTATCTGGATGTTGAATGACTTCCTCTAACATGTCAAAATCTATACACTTTAGGCGGCGACAACAAAGTCAATGTTGCAATCGCTGATTACAAACCACCGAATGTGAGTTTACGGAGCCTTTTCCCTACAACCGATACCATAGTTGAGTCCTCAGACATATCTCGGGAGCAAATACTCATAACGTATCCAAATCTTGTTTTGCGACGAGTTTTCTGCCTTGGGGAAGTCATACTGACTTCGAAATGTGCAGGTCAAATGCGACACGACTTCGACTCCCGGACCTGCGTGGAATTCATGTGTGGCTATAGTCGTGAACATGAGAGCTACCAAGCAGGCTCGCGTATTCGGATACTCTGGAGACCCGAGCGTTGAAGAGGAATTGCCCCTTGTGCTAGAAGGATGTAAGAAAGCATAGCTTGTCTACCTCAGGTCAAGAAACAGCACGACTAATATTCTATTCCCTTTCTTTGTGGATAGTCGATAGGAAATGTCAAGCAAGCATCGACATTGAGGGTCCAGCGACTGTTATGACCTGGTACGAGCTTTGGGAAGCGGTAAACGCCATCACTAGTATGTGCACGAGACAGAAAGGCAAGGGCGGTAAGGCAAGAGGCCTTGGTATGTTTACACATGAGAGCCCACATGTTTTCTCAAAGGTGCTGACGAGTGATCGAAAGGTCGTCGCGGAAACATCCGTTTGGAGCTGTCGGGCAAGAAGTACGACCCCGGTGAAAAGGTTGGAAATGCGTCGAGGGTCTCACTGGCAGATGCTGGTGTTGCACTGCAATATTTCGACACGGTGTCTTCGCAGGCCGGTTCGACCGGGTTCAACCGGGCCATCCCTTTCGAGCTGTTGAACTTGACGGGAGTGATGCCCGACAATGGCTCTTCGGTGACTCTGCCCGGTGACCCTTGGACGAACGGTTCGGTGATGGCTAGTGCTTGAACCATCAGGCAGTATCAAGCATTTTGAAGGGGGCTCTGAGCCGTGAGCAACGCGGCGTTGCAGACTTGTGCACCGTAACTCCTAGGTGGCCTTGTGATTGCTGGCCCGGAAATGACCAGAGCAGGCTGATGGGGTACGGAACGATGATTGGGCCACAAGAAGCTTGCCTGCCCACTCCATTGCAACACATTCCTTGTTTTTCCAACTTTCATCCCCGTAGTCGCTCCCTTCCTTCCTTCTTTCTGTCTTTCTTTCCTGCCTTCCGTCACCCACACACACCCTCTTCCCTCCCCTCCCCTCCCCTCTCCCCAAGCTTACGACGACTTCCCCTCCACCCCAGAAAGCAAACCCGCGCCTCTCCCCCACTCCATCCCTCCAAACAATGCCTCCCCGACCCCAACGACCAAGTAGCCCACCAGCGCCTCCAAACCGCAAAGATACCCAACAAAAACCCCCCCTCGTGAAAGCAAAGCAAAGCAAAACAAGCAAACACGTCCAGTCCGTCCATCTCTTCGGACCCCAAAAACCCCATCGAGTAGATCGTTCAATCAAAGCACCCGGCCCCCAACCCCAAAGCTGATTGGCCCCAGCGGATTTCTAACCGCCTGCTACATCGAGGTAGGGACACATGCGTCCGCGATCCCTCCTCGTGCAGCCTGGGATCCTTCACCCCCTCGGAATTTCAGTAGTTAGGTCACTACACCACACCACACCACAGCAGAAAAGGTAAAATCCGCGCCCATCCCTGCACATGCAGTAGAGAGAGAGAGAGACAGAGAGAGTGCAACGGTAGAAAAGAGCATCGGTATCCTATCCTATCCTATCCTATCCCATCCCATCCCATCCCATTCTATTCTATTCTATTATTGAAAAACACCCAACCCACGGCGCTTCCCAAAAAAACGATCCCCGTTCGACGATCCTGACTGGGCCCCCCCGACGGCCTTCCGTTAGCGTGTTTTGCGCAATGTGAGTCAGGGTAAGGTAAGGTAGCGCCCCTGTGTGTTTAGCGTGGGCGGCTACAGCTACGTAAGGTAAGGTGGTGGTGGTGGTGGTGGGGGGGAAAAGAAAAGGGCGGTCGGTACCAAGGGGATGGAAATGGATGGGGTGGCCCGCTTTTCGATCGCCGCTTTTAACGGAGCTTGGGGGGGCAGGGATGGTGGTGGGGAGAGGGGGGGGGGTCAATAGGGTTGCATGATGCGAGATGCGAGATGATGCAGGATGGGGATTTGGGGTGGATCAGCGGGTTGTTGTTGTCGTTGTTGTTGTTTTTGTTGTTGTTGTTTTTATGGTTGTTGTGTAGAGAGAGCGGGTGGGTTGGGTGGAATTGGTGGGAAAAGCGATAGCATGAATTGATTTGATGTAAGCAAACAGTGGTATCTTGGCGCAGAACATTGACTGTGCCTTGCCCAGCTTCCCCCCGCTTGTCTCCTTTGCAAGCTCCAATGCGCCAGTAAGATTAAGAGCAAACAAAAACAAAATTTGGCAGAACTCCTGTCTGCGGGGTCAAGTCCGACGCCGAGCTCCAAGTTTCGTCACGTCATATGCCTCCCATGTCGCGTAGGTAGAGTGATAGGTAATGCAGTGGCTTCGAGCAGCGCGTAAGGGCATTGGGGGAGGGGGGCAACATTAGGTCGTGAAGAGCTTTCGATGTGAAGTAGTGTAGTGATGATGGATGGGCGTTTTGATTGCATGGACAAATGTGGGTCGAATCCTCATAGCGAGGTTGAAGGTGTATGAGGTGCAGGTGCGAGCTCTACTCCAACCTCCTCTTCTTCCCCTTCGGCGCCGGATCAAGCGGCGTGATCGGCGACCTCGTGTATGTCACCGTTTTCGTAATCACCTGCCTCACGCTGACCGGCTTATGTGTACACGACCTGGGCCCTTCAAAGTATCTCGCTTTCCCATCGACGACCCAGTCGGCAGGTGAGTACGGAGAGCGGTGAGCGCTACTGAATGCGCTGCTTTTTGGCGAGTCTGTAGCGGGAGACCAGGCTGGTGATTGTGGGATTCGCAGTTTCCGTAGGAGAGTGGGTGTGCGTGCTGAGTTCGGAGGGCGCATGAATGGTGAGGGTGGGATCATGGGTGCGGAATCTGTTTTCGAGATGTCATGGCTGCTGCAGAGACAGCTATTGGCACTGGAGGGCTGGGTGATGGGTGTGGATTTGCCGGAGAGGCGGTCGAACATTGGCGATCTACCTGTGGAAGGGGTGGAGACGGCAGGGGAGAGGGTTCTGAGGAATTCGGTGTAGGCTTGTGGTGGTGTGATAGGTGTTTTGATGTCATCCTCTTCTTGCTTGATCATCTCCAGCCGGCCGGGCAGTGGGCTGCGTGGTAGCTCTGAGGGTAGGCTCGCAGTTTTAGGTGTCTTGAGAGCGGGCAAGGTCGGCTTTGGGGATTTAGGCGTGTCGGCGGTAGGGGAGGTGGTGTTGATGGTGGGAGGAATGGGCTTGGTCGAGGTAGGAGACATGATGGCCGTCGAGTTGGGGAGAGCGTCTCGTCAAATGAATGACTCGAGGCAGGATCAGACGGCGGTGCCTGCGGCGGGCAAATGAGTGAGCCGTGATGGCAGCACAAGAAAAGAGAGGCTCTGGGGCGTGACGGGCTTATATGAGAGGAGAAAAAGAGGAGAGGAGAAGAGAAGGGGAGAGGTGGAGTAGGAAGGTAAGCACATACCTGATTTGTTATTGGGCTAGCAATCAAGGCCAGCGCGCGGTGAGGGATTGAGTGGTTGTGCGTGGGTGCTTAGCTGGTCAAAAGCCGGGCGGTTACAGGAGTGATTTTCGCGCCAAGACCCTTTTGCTTTTCTCAAACAAAAATAAAAAAAAAAAAATTTCTGTTACAACAGCGTTGTAAAAAGGATGCAAGCTGATGCAAGATTAGAAACGAACTAGCTTCTCTTGGTTTAGTGAGCTGGGATCGCTTCTGGGGTTGATCCCGAAAAAGAGTGGAAGCCACGAGGGAACTAGGACGATTGAGGGATGACAGGGATGGGGAAAAAGCCGAGTGGGTGTTCGTGAAAGCTCGTTGGCTCTGGAAGCGCTGTGAATGAAGCGATTGATTGGGCACAACACCTGAGTAGCCTGACGAATTGCTGTGATTCGTGCCCCGTCCGTGCAGCTGATTAAAGGGCGACTCCCGCCTAGAGTATGATTCCACCACGATGGACCTAGAGCACTGCCGTCAGAGTCACAGTGGTCACGGTGGTGCCAATAATAATGCTATTCTTACTTTACTGATCCTCATGAGAGATTGGACCCAACCTAGCAAGATTCCGTATCAACAAAAGGGCCCGAGAGAAACGCGAAGGAACAGTGTGTTCGCCAGATCAAGGGAGTGGGAGCGCTAAAGTTGTGATGGCTAAGGTACCCCCCAAGCAGCCTAGGGAATCCCAGCGAGCAGGTAGATTCTGGATGTCACTCTACCTTCCTGAACGGAGGGCCGTCTTTATATAATGGAATCTGGCTTAGCCAGCCGCCCAAGGGGTCTCTATCCTGAGAGGCATGAAAGCGCGCGAGAAGTGCTACCAATATGGTATCAAGACTTTGCTTGACTCGCTACGAATGGGCTTGCGTGCTTTCATCTGAGGCTCCAAGCTTGAGCGCCGAGCAGTCCGGCGTCAAAGGTCTGCGTAGAGTGACCTCAGGCGGCTCTGCGACACAATTGCTGGTGTGAGGGGATCTGACTGGCTGAGAGCTTATTATATAATCGCACGACGACTGGTCAACTTGAGCCGCTTCACTACACATAACAATATTCCGCACGCGGGCGTCCATCTCATTTGACCGTTGCTCGAGTCTAAATAACGCTCTGATTATGTCTCAGCCAATGCTGTCTTGCTCAAGGACCCGACCGCCTGGTTCCGACATTCTCAGGGCAGGCTAGATTGACCTGTACCAACATGAGAGGCTCAGAGTCGTAGCTCTCCCGATTTAGTACCCCTGAAGCCGCTGACTGGGATTCTCAAGCCACGTGTTTGTCAGAACTTTATGCACTCCGTCATCCTATGAATGCTTGTCGCCATGAAGGATTCACGGCCTAAAACGTCTCTAAGATTCCGTAGATGAATGGTGTGTAAGGCTTTATGAAAGGTTTGTGGGAGGAAACAGGTAGACGCAAGTAATAACAGAACAGAGCGCTTTGCCGAACACATCGGAAATAGAAAAAATAATTGAACAATGTTATTCTTGTTCAGTCCATCAATGCTTGACGCCACAAACTTACCAGGCCTCTATTGAAGCATTGGAGGCAACCCCTGCGTCGATTCAGAGTAGACACTGTATGAGAAGACCGAGGAAATCAATGCTGTTGACGCTGTCACTTAACGTAAGAGAAATCCATGGGAATTGAATCGAAGATGCCTATGCCTGGTCACAATGACTGGTCCCACGTAGTTGCTCGAACTGATGGTCCAAATTCCTTCAAGGGTCGTGTGGGAAGCATAGAGGAGCTGTGAGATGGCTGGTCGCTAGTGCGGTGTGTCGATGCTGTCTGGTAGACGCGTGGTATCTGTCTTGTGGTCATTGTTCGCCTCGAATTGGGAAGCACTTGGGATCGAAGACGTGCGCAACTGCTTGCCATCAAGTCAATATCCGGTCTCATGATTTGGGTGATTGGCCCAGTTTACAGGGAATATTGCATTTATTATCAAGATGTTACTTCAAGGATGCTGGAAAAGTGATGAGGATACCGAAAGGAGGAACAATAAAGCCTCTCCAAGCGCCTAGAGCCCAACTGGTCCGGGAGCCCTTGGACAAAAGCTTGGAGAGCATACCGGAATAAAAACCAGATTCCTGTACTTCAAAGAAACTATCCAGCGGCACTGCTTATGGAGACAAACCAAAGGTCCAAAGGCATTATTATCCAAAGTGGCAAACAAACGCCTGGCTGAATCCCGTAATCCGTAGTGGCTTTGCTATTCTTGTGCGCGCGGTGCAAAAGAAGCAAAAAGATAAGAAACGCTAGCAAGGCTGTACCCTTGCTGGCTCCGCACTTTCAATGGGGTGAAAGTCGTCCAAATACCGATCCTTGTTGTATTACCTGCCAAATGGGGGGCCGGTCTCTCCAATGTCCGTCACGCCCTAGGTCTTCTCGAGGCTGTATGGAGCCTTCGCCAACAACCTGTGGTCCTTCGGGATTTTCCTTGTAGGCTTTGGTCACCTTGGGTATCTGGGCATGCTCTTTCGCTGCTGGACGAGGGCCTCTGTGTCCTTGTAGAGTCTGTCCAGATAGTCCATGGTAGTAGCATCCTTGAGCATTCTTCCCACTTGGATACCAGCGGAAATCAGTTGGAGTACATGACGATCATCCTTTAATGGTCTCGACTGAGGCTTGGTAGAGTGACGCATCTCCACGGAATTGTCCAGCAATGTTGTTAGCTCCTTGATCTGACCATCGTAGATTGCCTTTGAAGGTATACGACGCTTAGTAGCCAGCCTCTTCAGCAGATACACCCACTCGGTCCAAGCCCTATCAGTGGCAACTCGTACCATGGGCTTTCCAGCTTCCAGTGGTATCGGGAATTGGTACATGGCAATGAAATCAAAAGCGCATTGGGAAAGACGTCTGTTCACGCGAGACAGGATGTCGTTCTGTTCTTGAAGGTCTAGGCTGATTGGCTCGTAATCCAGGTCTCGTTCCCGAGCCTGTTGGACTTGAATCTTGGGCAAATGCTGAACCTGGCCTTCAGCAAACTCATCTCGGCCTCCACGGAATCTCCTTGGCTGTCTCTCATATCCTTTGGGTTCGGGCAGTATGGCCGCTTCCCTTGAAGCAACTCGTTCATCCAGGTACTCAGCACGATCCTGTGGAATTGTATACTCCGTTTCCCATGGGTTATTGCCTGCCGAAGAGGGTGGTCTTTGGTTTACATCCTGGCAACTCATGCGACGCGTTAACCCTGGAGGAGATCTCACTGCATTGAATCCCATCCCGGCCTCTGGGTGCGAATAGGGATGTTGAAATGAGGTTGGAATCCTTGAGAGTTGCGGCGCCGCCTGGCTCAAAGTGTCCAGCCGATCTGGAGGCTCATATGACCCAGGCCTTCTGGTGGGAGGAGGCATAGCCAAAACGCGATTCCTGTCCATAATCTCATCTCGGTATGGCGGAATGATTTGTTGCAAAGCTCCAACGGCCCTGGGGTCAAGACTTGCACGCTCCTCAGAGAATCCGTAGAGTGAGCTTGGAGAGGCCGTGCTGTACGCATCCGTGTACACAGGGCGAGAGGCAAATGGCGCGATGCCATGGTCATCGGGATACGGTTTATGAGGACTACAAGACTGTTAGCTAACCCGATAACATCATTCCAATGACTTGACGGCCCTTCACCTTCGGGAAGAGGCTTCATGTGGGTGGCGGGAAGGAGCGAGGTCTTCCCTATCGTGTCCTGGTCTCGCCCATTGATCGGAGTGATAGCCTTCCCGGTGTGACATGTTGAGAGACTGAAGTATCAGTATAGAACCCTTACTAGCATCGATAAGACAATAGAGTTGCAAATATTCGGAGGCATGGCCAAGGGCGCAAGGAGACTTTCCTCGAAGACATACTGTTTCTCGCAACGCTAGGACTCGAGTGGACGTCAACTAGAAGACTACAGCTGGGGAAGCATCATCCTTTCGGCGCGCCGGAGTCGCTCATGAGGACTGCAGATCTTGACGCCCGAAGGAGCAGATAGCAGGATTTGCTTCTGGGATAATTATCAAGGATTCCAGGGATTAACCGCAAAGATGCAGCCCTTGCTGACGACGATCTGTTGAGGCAGGGCTTCCGGTACGATGAGTTGGCGCCTAAGACGTCGTCCGGTGATGGCAGTCTACGGTCAAATGGCGGTATGCATCTTCGCGGTGTGGCCCAGTCGGCTGGCTGGACACTCAGAAAAAAGTTAAAGCCTAACGATGACGGGCATTTTCTCATCCAATACGGTGATCCGCTCAATTGGGACTCCGACAGGGTGGCGAGAGTACCGTGAAACAGGCACATAGCACGTTTGAGAGTCAGACCGCAAGGACTCTTACCTTGAGTGTGAAGACAGAAGCATCGCTTTCCACGCTGTAAGGGCCGCAAGACAGAGCCGGGTAATAACGGCATGCGGAGATTGGGTATCCATGAGGCGTGGATGATGGACGAATAGCGAGAGTTTGTGGCGACTAGAGATTTGGTGGATTGAAGATACAAGCCCTCGATCCTCGTGATTGCGTACCAAACTTGTTTCCTTCCTCGTCAATCGACGAATACTTGTGGAGAACACCAAGACGCCACTCTGAGAAAGCATATGCATTGCGGGTTTGGACTGAGAAGGGATATTAGTGGATCATTCGCGTCGCCTTGATGGCGTGCGCGTTCGTTGTCAATGCAGAAATCAGTCCTGGATTTGGACACCGTAGGCACCAGCAGGCGGCATGTGCATCGATCTTGAGACGCCGAACCGCTTAAGCAGGAAGGCTCATGCATCCTGATCACTGGCTAGAACGCCTGTTGAGTTCTAAAGCATCGCTGGAGGAAGTCCACGGTGTAAGGTGGGAGGTGCGAACGGTCAGCGCCTTACGCCCAAAGAGAGCGAGAGATGGTGAGGCTGTCTGTGGTGATATCGTCTGTATGCCCAATGATCTGCAATTGAAATTTCCATCATGAGTCTAGAAGAGATCCTCGCCGTCGAGATTAGAAGCATTTAGAGGCTCTGGGTTGTGCCCTTGCATTGATGAAGCGTTGATGAAAGATTGTGCAGCAGTTGCTGCCCAAAAATTGCAGATCTTTGCTTTTCGCCCTAGACCAAAAACTACGAGGCACATATGACCTTTTCCCTTGGCACGAGCTAATCGATGCAATGTCAAAGGTGAGGCATATGTCCATAAATATATCCCAATATTTACTTTATAACATCAGCCACCAGTCAGCTCTTGATCCCGTGGTCTCATCCACACTAGTTCACCGCGTCAAAATCTCGTACCCACACTCTTCTCGCCCTCGTTCAAAGGCTACCGAGAAAAAACTCTGCATCGCCATGTAATGAAATAGTATGCCGCCTAATACTGCCAAATGCCATATGTTGTGACTACCTCCAACATAGTCAAACCAGCCGTGCAACCACCGCTCCGGCACCTGCCCATGCATCAGTCCAGCTATCATTCTGCCCTTTCGGAGTACTTACTTGACCTGCGTAAATGAGGGCACCGACAAAATACACGCTGATGGATTTTCCGATCGGCGCATAAAACGCCCACGCCCATCCGGGACTTCTAGTCCAGCTCAATTGAAAGATCGGGGCAAAGCCAGTGGCCGCAAGGGAGACATAGAACAGGACCCGAAACCAATTCATATCTGCGCGGTTGAACGTTGGATGCCAAGGTAGAATGACACCCCCTACACCTAGAGTGGCGGTGGTGGTGATATAGATCCAGCGACTGACGGGTTCGCAATAGAAAGCAGTGTATTCGGTTGTCATGATGGAAGCAGCGATTAGCAGTGAAATGCCGGTGTAGTCGACGCAAGCAAAGCGTTCCATCAGGGTCTGCTCCGAAATACTGCTCATCGTATGCCACATACACGAGCAGACCAGACATTTGCAAGCGGCGAAAAAGAAGGCCGCAGCGAAGAAGACGTCGGTCTTGGAGGAATGCGAGAAATTGACAGAAGAAGGGTAGAAGTAGAACGCGATAGCCAGAACAATGATCAAGCCGATGGCATGAGACCAGATGTTCACCGTCTCGTTGGAGAAGTTGAAAGCCGACTTGATGCAGTCGATCTTGTTTTCGGAGAACCGGTAGCCCCGCGTGATGTGAGGATTGACTTGCCATGGGTACGGTAGGTCATCGTATGTGATGAGGCGGTGCTCTTTTGCCCTTTTGACGGCATGCTCAACATTCTCTTTCAGCGTCTCTCTTGCCCGGCGCGCCTTGTCCAACCCCTCATCTACCACTTCTCTTGCCTTCTCGAAGCCCTCTTCTGCCATGCGCCAGCCTCCGTCTATGATCTCTGAAAACCCCGTATCTTTGACAGCAAGAGCACGAGCCTCCAGATCTGAAAGAAATTTGTCCGTGAGTCGCATGCCAGCTTGTGCTTTCGCCTCCAGCGTCTCTCGGGTTGGCAAGGCATCGTTGTATCTGCTCTCCACGGTCTCCACGAGTATCCTTGCCCGTCGCCGTCCAGCGCCAATCAGCTCGCCTGAGACATGTGAACACGATTCTCGGATGGCATCCAAGGTGAAGTATGCGCCGCTGACTGTTGCATCGAGCTTCAAGTTGCCATAGTTCTCTATCCAATCTAAGCGTCGTCCCAGCTCGGAAATGAACAGGTCAACCTGGTTAGATGATCAGCGTATGAAAGATGCTGCAATTGAGAAAGGTAGAGACAAACTTTCATGAATATGACATCGGAGTCCAAGTCGTGAGAGTGCCTCCGCCATGGTTGGTGGGATGAGTGCCGCCGGGATTGAGAGAGTGGCGACGCCGGTGGAGGTGTTGCCGTAGTGTGCGCGTCTGATGCTCCGTCATGAGACGAAAGTGTGAGCGAGGGGGTAGAACAGGGCATGACGAGCGATGTTGAAGAAAGAGAGGGCATTTGGAGGGTGGATTGGATTGTTTTTGGGTTCAAGGACTTGTTTGGGGAGGCGGGCTGGGCGGGGCTTCTGGTTTGGTCAGCTGGTGGGGTGATGGGAAGAATGCGATAAAGTCAATCGATACGAGTAGGTCAAGTATATAGAGTACTCGTAGACAAAGGTTTGAAGAGATGAAAAGACTAGAAATAGAAGTATGTATGTACACGGAGAGTCGCACGTGGGGTTTGTAGCTGTTGTAGTAGGATGGAGGACTGCACTTTTTCATCATCAGATGCAGCTGGTGCAGGAGCGCAGGGGTCCAGCCATTGCGCATTCCAAGTGGCAAAAATTCAAGCTAGCCACTTTCCTACACCAAATGCCAAGGAAATGCCAAGACATGCTGGGGAGAGTCTGGGAATTTGGTGAATCGATCAACAGCAATCACAACTCTTCACCATGCCAGCATCCACTGCTGATACCAAGACTGGAGACATAGTGACTGACTCCTACCTCCAATCAGTCCTGGCCACATCTCTCCGCACACGCGAGCAATGTATGCAACTCATCGACCTGGTCGGAGCCAACGCCGTTGCCGCCTCGCAGGTACCCTCGGTTGAAGTCCAGCTCGACGTATCCAAGCAGCAACGCCTACTTTACTCCCACCTCGGCCAGTTGCGGGATTTGAACCGCAACGCAATTCTCAAAGTGAGGACTACAAAGCAGACAACGGCAGAGGCGCGGCAAGAAATCGACAGGCTACATCTGCAGCTACAGAATCTGTACTACGAAGAAAGGCACCTCCGAGGCGAGATTGCCGCGTGCGATTCTTACGAGTAGGTTCGAACTTGCGAATTGTCGCTGCAGACGAAGGCTAATCCCTTTCGCTTAGTCACAAGTACCAGCAGCTCCCCCTGATACCCGTTGGAGATTTCCTCGAAATGCACCCCGAGCACACAGAAGACGATGAAAAGACAACGATGTTTGCACGCATCAATCACGAGCTCTCGGAGCGTGAACTGTTGGAGCAGGAGCGGCAAGGCCTACTCAAGAAGAAGCAAGGCTTGATTGCGGACAACAAGAAGAGGAAGGATGACCTCGCGAGCTTAGACAAGGATTTGGAGACATTCATCGATGTGCGTGATTTCCTTTTCTAGGCTACTTCACGCGAACGCGTGATGCTGACTCGTATTAGGCTGCCAAACCCATACAGAAGATCTTCGAGAAGCAATACTGAGCTTTCACGAGCAACCGTTCCTTTTTTCGAGGAGTGGCAGCTTTTTTTGGAGCCGAGTTGTGGTTTTTTACCTGAGGGCAGGCGTTCCAAAGGAGTGACACACTTGGGGGAGCGTGAATTTGAGATACCCATTTCGCGATAGCAATCCATAGCGTGCACTCATAAACATCGACAGAGCTTCAATTCGTTTGCATGTGACTCATTTCGAGTGACAACTACTCACATCTTCCGTCGGCATCCGAGAGTAATCCCCAACTTCTCCTACAATATATCTTTTCCTCTTTCACATGTCCTTAGCAGCATACAAGATTCAACTACATTCAGCACACTAACCTGCAATTCACCGTTATCTAGATGATCTCTCAAATACACACAATACCAGTGAGGACTAATCCTTATCTGTAATGAATTAGAGTCTAGTCAATTGAATTTCATACAAAAGGAAGGGGTGAAGTTCGATGGACATCAACTCTCTCTCTCAGGTGATGGCGTCTATTGGCGTTGTGCAAACTTCCACATCGTCCCCCAAACAGATATTGGGGTACATGGTATAACCACGCTGTTTTTCATCCACTGTTTATACTTCGCTCGATATATGTAGCTACTCTTACCACTCTACAGCCTGGCATGAGGGTTTGATCCAAGCCTAAACCCTAGGCTTCTATAGCCCTGGTCTGCTCGAGCGTGGGTTTGCAGGCTCTACTACCCCACGTGCCCAAACTTTTCATGCTTCGCATGTACTGTCTTCCCAGGACCAAACTCATTGCCACTAGTTTTCAGGAACAAGGTAACGCTTTCGCATTCCAAATATCCCATCCGCGGGCAAGCTCCTCTTTCGTGCAGTCGGCGACGTTTCCGTTCATTGCGTCAATTCTCTTTACAAATTTCTTTTCAACCAGTGGCGATTGACATAGTCGAAAATCAATGTACCAAGCCACAGAGCCCATCAGCATAAGAGAGCGTCGAGATACGTAGCCAATCCACATGAACATGACGACCTTGAGAACCTGGTATAACTGAGCGTCATGCCGCTTGTCCCTAGTCCTGTCACACGAAGCATGCTTCACGTGGCCAGTAGTAACACGTCTGTCATGGAGAGGAAATGTTGGGTATCTCGTAAGGCTCTTGCTTCCACCGGTTTTGGGGCTCTGCGAGATTTTATCTGAATAGATTGGCTCGATCGCCGCTGTTGGATGCTGCGGCGGCTACTTTGAGTTTAACGTGAGGGTCGCCTCTCCTCCTGATACTAAGGAAAGGATGTTCGCATAATGAACAATCAAGAAGGTTATTGAGCTGAATTGCAGAGTCTTTGGTTTGCAAGAAATCAATGCCCATGAAAGGGGACCCTTTGGGCCGTGCTCATCATGCTAATGGTCGCGACCATCTTAATCAGCTCCGGCCCTGCATTGTTAGATCCCTCGCATCCCGTGGCGTTTGGTCGGGAAAACATTTACCGTGAGTGCTGCGGCTGCTTCTCTTAGGATTGAAGTGCTTTGCTTCGGAATTGAAACAACGGGATTGACACTAATTCTGGGCGTGGTCCTCTGGTTCTGCATTGTCGAGGATTCTACTGCCAGTGCTTAGTTCCGCACTTTACCTTCTTCCATCATGATTGCACATCTTTTTGTCTTCTAGGTGCTGACGGCCGCAGAATAAATCGCCCTAAAAGGTGCGACGTATCGGGAGCTCATGATTGAATTGGATTCCAGGTATCATCAGCGGTGTGCTAGCTTCCCAACGGCCCCGGATGACTTCAAGCGCTGGGCATAGTCCTTTTTCATTTTAGCGGGATTCAAACGGATATCTTGGGGTTAAGAATTTTTTCGGAGGCTTACTATGCAGCTAATGCGGATACCCTCTTCGATGCCCACTCGAGGCTTGTACCCGAGTAACTTGCGCGCCATTCCTCCACTACAATACCTCGTACCACATGCATCAAGGACGCTTCCGCGGCTCAACGTCGTTGGGGTACCAGTAACACAGGTTACCAACTCCGCAATGTACCCAACCAAAGACGCAAGAGACACGGGTATGTGCACCTCATATGATGGATAATGACCAAAGTTTTTCCATACTTCCAAGCAAAAATCTCGAAATGGAATGGGTTCCTCGTTAGAGATAAAGATTGCCTCTCCAGCGGCAGTTCTTGTCGACAGCAGATTCTCCACCGCCAGTACGTGAGCATCTGCGACATTGCCTACGTAAGTCACATCCCATAAGTTCTCCCCATCACCCACCACGAATGGAGTTTCTCCTTTGGCGATGCAGGCGTGAACCGATGGAATCAGCTGGTAATCTCCGGGCCCAAAGAGTACAGAAGGTCTCAGAGCACAAGTCGCAAGCTTTTCATCGCATGCAGCGAGCACTAATGCCTCTGCGGCAGTCTTCCAAGAGAGTCAGTTGATGGGTGATTCATCGCTGTAAAGAACAGCGACTCGCCTTGGACTCTCCATATATCAATGAACGACTTGATGTTGGCCACCGTTCATCTATATTCCGATACTGGTGTCTCATGTCGTCTGTGATGGCAGTGCAGGACCCAGTCCAGACGAAAGCTTTGACACCAGAGCTCTTGGCTGCCGTAAGCATATTGCGAGTCCCATTGACATTAATATTGAATACATGGTCTCGTTGTTCCCTTCCATAGCGAAAAGCAAGCTCTGGAACCAATCCGGCCGAATGTATAATGACGTCTGGCTTGATGCCATCTACAATAGTATTGACGAAGACAGCATCAGTGATGTTGCCACACTTGTATGTGATGCTTTTCTTTGGCACGTTTGGAGGGTTCAGATCCAGGACAGTGACTACCCATTCTGGATGTTGTTCTTGTACGGCATGGACAATGGCAGAACCTAGGAAGCCAGTACCACCAGTAACAAGCACAGAAGTCGCCATGATCATTTCATACTACTAGACGACTCGGCGTATATAGCAGATTCCTCGTGGCGGAAGATGACTAAAGGTCAGCAGGCCGTTATGCCGGACGCATAGGAGCATTAAGATCCAAATTCCAAGAATCTGACGATAACGAATTCCTGACATCATCAAGAGATTGGTAATGGTCAGCTCGCGCTTTACAAGGAGGACATCCGGAGTCTACTCCGGCCAGCAGTGATGACTGTTGCCGTCTTCCACAAAAGAAATGCCCTTGGCGGTCCCGACGCTTTAAAGGATCGTCGGCCGATACCTACTTGTGGTATTGGACGCGGGAGATCTACGGTAGTGAAAAGGCAGTCTCGGCAATAGGTATGTGGATTTCGGATTACGACCATGCTCGCCTTTACATGGAAGGAACAATGGAATCAAAATCTCACTCGAGCTTTGAACCAAAGGTATTTTCAAGTCTACTTATTACTAACGCATATTCCTGTCCCAATTTTTCTCATGCTCATATGCGACGTGTGGTTTCCTGCGCAGGAACGTTCCATGTGACGAAGCACAAGTTGCGACATGCTCGCAGTTGGAGTCCTCCGCCGGGGATATGAGTTGTTGACAGGGTCTGACATCGATCAAGAGCAAGTTTGGCATTTACAAGGGTCGACGCGCAAATTCTTGATGCGCTTTCTGCTTCCGAGCGAGTGTTTTGTATCGTCGGCTCCATGTCGCAACGATATTCGCGCACAACACGCCT
Source organism: Letharia lupina (assembly GCF_014066315.1). Taxonomy (NCBI): domain Eukaryota; kingdom Fungi; phylum Ascomycota; class Lecanoromycetes; order Lecanorales; family Parmeliaceae; genus Letharia; species Letharia lupina. Next base: position 1,002,525 of record NW_023502974.1, read on the forward strand.
TTGTACGCATACACGATCAGACATAGCATTTTCTTGTTTTCCTATTGGCCTACCACATCAGCTATGCGAAGATTCGTGTCTTCGGTTCGAAGAAAGAATGATGGTTTCACCAACCATATTTGAGTGCGCATCCTCTCTTAGCAAATTGGCTTTTGTCGACGTCGCTTCTGCATTGAGCCACTTGCGATCTGAAAATCCGACAGTTCTTATGTAATGCCATTGGGCAGTCTATGGCTCCGTTCCATTCTGTCAAAAACCCCTCTCAGCATTTCGAATTGCGCAATTGTGCTCCCTCCACATAAAGCTCCAGAACAGCGACGTAGCCATCATGGCATCTTCATTGATCGTTGCTGCTTCAGCAATACTGTCATTGGCTGCTGCTGCACCTGTTCAGGGTGGCATTCATTCCGGATCGCTGAAAGCCAGACAAGCTCCGAGTTGCAACGTAGGCACTCAGGTCGATAATCTCGCCGCTTACGACAGTTCATGCTGGAATACACTCGATATCATGCCATATCTGACAAATTGGAAGGCGACAACTCCTATCTGTACCGACGCAGAAAACAGCGCCGGGCAAACACTAAGCTGCTGCGGGGCTTCTGAGCCCTGGTCAACCTGCTTCCTACGCTTGGCTACCAAGCAACTGAATACCTACGACTGTACCCAACTTGACCCAGCCGAGAGCGTAGGAACTTGCTCCCTTGAATCCGACGGAGGTCGGGCGTTTGCGTTGGACACTGGCCTAGATCCGACCATTGCCTCACAGGTGAATTATGTGGTACTAAACATAATCATGATCAATAACTTTTTTGGCATGTATTACACAGGTCAGCTGCTTTCCACATGTCCGACATGATTTCAAGCGTTGATCGATAGCCTAGCTCTCCAAACCGTGACATCGGACCCAGGACAGACCTTGAATTCTTTGGCCTCCAACAGCGCTTCAACCGAGCTAAACCTGATGAACGTGGGCTTGGATTTACAGAACGTGATGGCGGCATTGACACTAGGTCTGGCATTCCCTGAGGTACGTACTTCCCAACCCTCGTTTCCACCATCCACCAGACTGACCCCTCAAGGTCGCAACCCCCCAGATCAGCACCGTCTCCTCCGACGGCACAACTACCACAGCCACAAGCCCAACCAAACGTGACCCACAATCTTCAGACCCGGGCACATCATCGAGTTCCGCACCTGCAAGCAGCGCATCCATCCTTGCCGGCGGATGCAGTTACGGCTGGCTAGCCAGTTATTACCAAGACGGTCGACACCACCGCAGACAAGAGTCAGTCACCTGTGCGAACGGAACACACACCGAATCAGACCCCAACGCCTCCAGTTCCTCGCCTTTGACCTTAGACCCTACTTCCCCACCGGTCGTCATCTTCAACCAAGCCCTCCGGCAAAGCCCCAACGTCGCGTCGGCGATGTGGCCAGCCGCCGTCAACCCCGCCACCGACACCCTCGCCAACCTCCCCAGCGCCCACCTCAACAGCGCCAGCTTCGCTCCCATCCTCACCGCCGGCCTTCAACCCATCATGAACGACGTCGGCACCTTCATCGCCTTCGCCGGCAACGGCCTCTTCTCCACCCCCCTCACCTCCACCGACGACCCCTCCGTCTACACCTCCGGCTACACCGGCGCCCTGGACACCCACATCCTCTCCGCCATCCTCGCCAACAACTCCATCTCCGCGACCCCCGGCTCCACCGTCGCGGCCAACCCTTGCACGAGCGGTCCCGTGTGCGCCTCGTCGTACTGGTCGCCCGTCACGGGGCGCCAGTACGCCTTCACGGGGTCGGGCACATCGTCGCTCATCCAGGAGGCGGTGGCGACGTTGGAGGTGGATCTCCCGGTGCTGTTCGACGGCGCCTACAATTGCACCTTGGCGGGCCGGGCGGGCGGGTCCGTGGTGAGTCTGAATCCGGACGGTTCGTTGGACATGGCGTGTTTGAGCGTGCTGCCGATGTATGTGGGCAAGGGCGGGTGTCCTGCTGGCGCCGTGTGGGTGGATGGGAAATGTCCGTTCGGTTGATCCTTGTGAGGGAGAGGAATGGGTGGGAAGAGGGAGGTGGGTGGGACGTTCGTTTCGCGTTGTGACGATGGATGGGGATGGGGAGACGGCAGCACGGGCGCTTTGGCGGCTTCAATTCCGGTCTCGTATGCTCAAGATTTTACATTGCTTTGCAGTATTGGAACGAGTGTAATTATCATTCACTACGGCATTTGCTTCTATTCGATCAAGTTTCACATACTCTAGACAAAATTACTCCCAGCCATGGCGATCCCCGCGGCAAGTGCGCCGGCCAGGTGGGGCAGACGTCATTGCAATCTTTGACCCACTCTGCGTACAATCATCGTGCACAACTACTGGACACTCTTCTTCCCGCCACAACCTCAATTGACCAAGTTCAAACACGGTCCGCAATGTCTCAAAACGTGGGAATGAGCAACTGCTGCCTGAGTGGCAAGGTGCATCAAGGCCAACCCGCCGGCCGAGAGGATGAAATCGGCGGCCTCTCAACTTACATTTCGGAGCCGGAGAACCACTCCAAGGCCAAGTCGATAATCTTCATTTGCGACAGTGGGTTGCCTCATCTGCCATCCATCTCGTCATCCATACTCCCGGGCTCCTGTGTCTTGCCCTGCTGACACACCAATCTTCAGTCTTCGGTTACACGTTCCCCAACATCCGCCTCCTGGCCGACGAATATGCCAAAGCGGGCTTCTACGCATACGTGCCGGACTTTCATCAGGGCGACTCCTTGCCATTGTCCTTTCTGGACAATGTCGAGCCCCCCCTCAAGACGCAAGAAACACTCACCCTAGTCGACAAAGCTAAGGATGCCGTCATCGTGCCTACCACTTTAGGCCCGTGGCTCGCCAAACACCGCGAAGGTGTCTCCCGGCCCTTGATCGACGGCTTCGTCAATACCGTGCGCATGACGCCTGGCACGAACAAGATTGGGGCAATCGGGTTCTGCTGGGGCGGGCGGTATGCGATTCTGCAAGCCCACGGGCAGGGCAAGAGTGGAAAGGGTAGTGATATTGGGGGCGTGGATGCGGCGTATGCTGTAAGGCACTTCTTGGAGATGTATCTTCCTGTTTGATACTGCGTTCCAAGTCACGAGACATGTTGTGGAAGCCAATTGCTCGTCCTCCCTCGCGTTATATTCCCTCAACATGTCTCGCGACGCGAAAAACTATCTCGAAACCGAAATACTGACTCCGAACTGTGCTAGTGTCATCCGAGCCTCGTAGCTGTACCAGCCGACTTCGACCCCGTGGAGATGCCGCTAAGTCTGGCGATGGGGACAAAAGATTCTCTTTTGGATCAGGGGACCGTGGGCAAGATTCAGGATTTGATGGCGAAGAAGACGGCTGTGCCGCATGAGATTAGGGTGAGTTGGCCCATCCTTTGGAGTTGAGGTTCGACCTGGTGGATTCGCGCTGACATGTTGGGATAGCTGTATGAGGATCAGATCCATGGATTTGCACTGCGTAATGATTGGAGCAGCGATAAAGATAAGAAGGCTATGGAGTACGTATTTGCGGATCCCATATTATCCCGTTTGAGAGCAAGTCTCGAGTCTTGAGACATTTCTCGGGAGTCTTTACTCTCGAAACACGTTTTAACGCTGGCTATACCTCCTCAAATGGGCAATACTGACGCCGAAATTGTAATTTAGTGAGTCGGCACAGCAGGGCATTGAGTGGTTCTCCAAGTATCTGTCGTAGGTTTGTTGGCCATTCACGGCCTGCTGGCGCGTCATTGTGCTGGACTCTTGAGGCCCATGAAGCCGCTTTGGGTTAGACAACTGATCGGTTCAATGAAGGCGTCAACGAGGTATGAAGATAGCATCTCACGGCTGAGATTCTGGACCTGCACGATGCCGTTTCTGGCAATGAAATAACCGGTTCTTGATAACCGCATGCCTAGTCCAACTGCAGAGTTCCTAATGCGTCGACACCTTGGATGCAGGAAGTACCGTAGATTTCCTTTCGATACGCACACAATTCAAGGCTATCGTTCCTAGCTGCATGGTAAGCCCGTCGACTAAGATATTGGGGGCCTCATGGAGGTAAGGCTCTCTCTACGAAAAAGACAGGTAGATGTTGCATGATTTCATATGATCGTATCAGTACTCCAAAGTACTCGGTAGGTTCAAGTTGGCCGTTGGTATTGACGTTTCATGATATTTGATGGGCCGAGTCGATTGAATTCAGGAACAGGAAAACGATGCCGATTGGTGCAGAAGAAGCACAACATCGTGCATTTCGCCTTCCGAGTTTTGTACCGCCTTTTTTGATGGAATTTTGTATATGAAGCCATATCAACAAAGAGCGTGATACTCATCTATCTCCGCCTTTCTCACTTGAATGGCGTGTGATCAAGGTGACATCGAAGTGGGAGGCAAACCCGATTGAGAGCGGACACTAATTTAGTTTAACGGGAAGCATGACGCGCTACGAAGATCCACTAGCCGCGCCTTCCAAATTGAGATCCACAATCAATTCCAAGCCAGTGAGCCTGCCCATCCACTCTCCCTTTCCAATTGACGCCCACTCTCTCTTTTACACAGCCTATCCATCTTCAAGTCAAGCCACTCCTTCAGCCCTTCTTTAATCCCTCCAAGAGAGCGAGTTGGAATGGACTGCTCGACTGTGGCTCATCTGTAGCGTAATAATCTAAGTGAAACCCTCCTGGTGCAAAGAGGCAAGGAGGCGGCCTCCAACATTCCCTTTCAATATACACCTCATAGTCCAGGCTTATCGACCGCCTTCCATTAATCGAAAGGTTCTGCATCACAAGACCCATTGAAAGAAAAGCAATTGAAAGCAGCCCTCAAAGTGGAGACTCACCCTTCTTCCTCGTCCAATCTCACAGCAACTCTGACACCTCGGAATCGGCCCACACTCACTACATTCACTACATTTACTATAATCAAGTTCCAAAGATCATCAATCACGCTGCACGCTCCGCTGCAGTCATGTCCTACAACGAGAAACATATCGTTGGTGCCGAAGTCGTTCACCTAGAACCACCACCACAACCATCATACAATAATACCCTCACCAAAACCGAGAGCATCTCCAACTCAACCTTGTATCCCTCCTCCGAGTACGATGCTACCTCAAGAGACGACTACCCACCTTCCTCAGATCATCCATTCTCCCCTTTCTACTCCCATCCTACAACCCGCACTTCCCTGGAACAAAAGAAGTCGGAGTCGAAAGTCCGCTTCCAAATCTACGAACACGATCTCGAAGCTGGCTCACGGGTTACACAATTCACACAACCGGATCTAGCTCAACCATCTCATACAGACGATGCAGTATGGCCATCCAGTAAAGCCCGAAAACAGCACGAGGCAATGGTCAAGAGCAAGAAGCACCATTCATACAGTCCTTTTAAACGCATGAGCAAGAAGCAGAAATTCTGGGTACAAGTTTTGATTGCTGTCGTTATCGTTGGGGCGATAACGGGATTGGGAGTCGGGATTACGAAGGCGGTTGGGGGTGGTGTCTTCAGAACATCCAACGATTCAAGCGCTCCAATTGGGAACAACGATAATCATTGAGAGGCTCAGCATAATGTTGGTACGCAGCGGTATGCACATCTTCTATCCCTCTGCTACAAGCGAATCACCGAGACTGACGTTACACAGGTTACGCTTACGTGTTGTGTCTCTCTTTGGAGTCGTTGCAATCTTCGGGCGGCCGTTTCTATTTACATTCTAATCGATTCTGCGCAGCGAGCCCCCTCGCCGATCTCTGATGCATCGCAGCATGTTACTGCTGCAACGCTCTTCTCTTCCGTCAGGAGGAGTTCAAGCGCCCTCCATGGTCCTTACCCTACAGACTTAAGGGCGCTACGCTATAACGACTTTCTCATGGTCCGCCGCGCGTATATGTTCTCTTGTCAAGAGCGGCTCAATGCGCAGCACATAGACACGTATATATCGTGTCGATCCACGATGACGCGTGGATGTCAGGCTTGGCGAGGAGGCGGTTGGTTTGGCTATTTGCACGTATTCAGAGTTGGTCGCGGAAACGATGGTCACATTCGAAGCGTAACATGTGTCGATACAGGGGCCTGGAGCTCCAATACAAGAGGACAGTTTCAGCCAAATGCGAGCGGCCTCTGCACCGCTTGCTAATCCACCTTATTGAAGCAATCATTCGTCTTCCGTTCCATGAATTCGTTGTTGCATGTCTAATGTCATGCTATCACAGTCTCCTATCCTTGTCCTCTTATATCATTCGTACTCTTACCTTCAGCCACCCTGACCCTTGCCTGCCAGTCATGACCTCGTTGTCTACCCGTTTCGCTCGCTGGAGCCCTATGCTTTTCTCCTTCAACACCCTGGCCCGCTTCCCCTGCACCACAAATGATGGCTCTCCGCGATCCGCTCATACCAACCTCCCAAGGACCTCCATCCATCTCACCCAATCGGGTCTCTTTCCCTTTCCCAATCCCAACCACATCTTCTCCGTAGCAAGCCCCCCCGGGCTACGCCAGCCATCAGCATGGCGATCATCCGACCGCACTCAGGTAGTGCACCGACAACCATATACCTCAGGCCTCGATCCCACCACCCGCCGTTCCCAAATGGGATAGAGTATCACTCTTCGAGTCACCACTCGCATCAGGATTTCTAAGAATGAACGGATGTCCGTTTTTCCCCGTGACTGACTGTTCCATCGCCGTCGTTCTTATCCCAGTTGAATGCTTCGCTGGCCGGCTGAAGCATGTGAATGAATGAATGGATGAATGATTTCTGTAGACGTGGTGGATGATGGTGTAGAGGGGACTGGGGGCCGGAGACGAGGCACCTGGCTTGGATGTGGACGGGTGCGGTAGGGATATGGCTCCGTTGGGATGGATGGATGGATGGATTGGATGGGATTGGCGTTCGGGGCGGGGGTTGAAGGGGATTGTGCTGGGGGGGGGGCTTCGGTTGCGGTTGACGGTGGTTGTGCGCGGTTGCTGATGGCGTCGCCGATGTCACTTTCCTCGTGGCACTTTCCCGCCCCCCTCATCTCTGCTTTTTGCTGCCCTTTTTTTCGGGTTTGGTTTCGCGCCTCTTGCGGTCGGTCGGTCGGTCACGGAGAGCGGTGACGGCAGGTAGATGAGAAATAAGTCGGCCCGCTTGGAACCTTGTGCAATACGAGATCACGGGGACTATTTGTATGTGATGGCGACGGGAGGTCTACGATCGGCTGCACGAGAAGGGTACGACTCCCCCGGGGAGATCACGTAGGTAGAGTACGTAACGTCCCCCCCAAAAAAAATAGAAAATAAATTCCGACGAGGTCCAGCCAATCGCCGACCCCACTCCCCCAAAAGGTCTGCCGCCTCAATCCCTCCTGCCCATATCTCCTTCACAGCGGAGGAAACGGAAACTTCTTGACCGTCTCCGCCATATCCTGCGCCACGAGCTGATGCACATGGCTCATCGGGTCCACATACTGCATCCAATACCACTCATCCTGATGCTGGAGCGTGACGCAGTAGTCCCAATTCCTCGTGATCCGGACCCCGTCCACCACCGTGCCGTTGATCGCCCGCACGGCCGCCGGCTCCTCGGCGTCCCCGTCGCAGAAGGAGGGGAACCCGTTCGTGTCCCGGATGTTGGGGAACGCGCCGCCCGGGTCCGCGTACAGGTCCGACATGAAGGCGAAGGCGTCGTACCGGACGACCCGGTCGGCGTGGGGCAGGGCCGCGAGGGCGGCCTCGAGGGCGGCGTTGGCGGAGGCGATGGCGGCGCCCAGGGCGTCCCATTGCGACGGGGTGTCGATGCCGAGGAAGTTGGGCCAGAGCGGGGCGTGGTTTTTGGGGTAGAGGTTGGCCACGAGGACGTACGGCGCCCCGGCGTCGAGCAGGGTGGAGACGAGTCCCGGGATCTTGGTGGAGATTTTGGCGGCGAACGCGTCGTTGAGGGTCGGGTTGTCGATGCCGAGGGTGCCTTTGTAGGCCGCGTCCATGTCGTTGGCGCCGATCCACAGGAAATGCAGCGCGTTTTTGTTGACGCCGCCGTTGATGTAGTCGTTTATCTGGACTTTGGCACTCGGGGCTCCCCAGCAGGGTTCACTGAATTCGCCGTGATTGAACCACGGCCCATCCGCGAGACTGGCGCTGAAGTTGGACTGCTGCATCGTATCGTCGATGGTTGCGCCGAAACGGCTCCCTCCCCAAGCACCCCCAAAAGCGTAGTTTTGATCCATAGGCACGCCGAGGAGGTCGGTGAGATAGGAGACGGCGACGGGTCCGCTGGTCCAGGTGCGGGCGCCGTAGATGGTGTTCCCGTCGACCACGTTTGTCGGACTCCAAGCTGCGACATTGTGGGCGTAGCTGCCGTTCCCGTTATCTGACAGGTTGTCCCCAAACGCGACGAGGGCGCTGAATGGATAACCCGCGCTGTGAGCTTGGGCCGCTGCAGAGGAGGCCGCGGTGGATGTCGGGGAGTTGTTGGCCGGAACCACCGAGGAGGCAGGGGTGGTTATCGTTGCCGGAGAATCGGCGGCTGTTGAAGATGACGTTGTGTGATCTACCACGGTTGAGGGAGCATAGTCGAGATCGGGACTCTCGAGAGAGGCAAAGGAACCGGCGGAAAGGGTCGCGGAGCTAGGACTGGCACCACCTCCGCTGAGGTGGCTGGGACCTGAACCAGAACCCGAGTCGCCGGCGGCAGAGCTGGTCGCAGTGGGGTTCGACGGAGGTGCCTCGCCAGCGCTTGAATCAACCCCGGTAGTCTCGGGTTTGGAAGGGGGGGCAAAATGCTTCCCATTGCCAGCGCCGTGCCTAGATCCTGCATGGGTCGGCTTTGGCCCAGAGACGACTGTCACGGATCCATCAGGGAGTGTATAAGTCGTTAACGGGTATTCAGTATCCTCACGCTCCTTCTTCCCACCCTCCTGGTGTTGCTCATATCCCTCAGGCGGGGGACCGGGAAGATGAACAGTCACATCGATATCCTCCACAGTAGTGTCTACCTCCACACGAGAACCTCGGTGCGTTTCCCCTTGTCGTGGCGATGTCTGTGAAGAGGATGGTGAACGGCCAGGGCGGAAGAGGCAAGGCAAGAAAGCAAACAGCAAAGAGCCGATGCACGCATGGCTAGATGTTTCTCCAAAAAGAGGAAGATAATGTAGATGTAAGGAACGTAATGTTTACAGTGTCAGCTACAGAATCGGTAGAGACCGGCTATCGCAAAGCAAGCAAGAAAGGAATGAACGCGATCAGAGAGACCACCCAGTCAAAAAGACGACAACGACGACGAGAAGAAAGTAAAGCATCGAGACCGAGAGACGGACAGCTACATGATATTGAGGCAAGGAGATTATCCCCCTTGGCGAAGAGGCCGAGTAACCTTATGAAGGTGTGGATAAGTTGAAACCTCTAGGTAAAGTGACGCACCCTGCCACCCCTTCGCCCACTGCTAGACTCATCAGCCTACCGCGAACGCGCGGTATAGACTGTTGGATAACTTATTACTGACCAAGGACGGCAAAGCAATCAAACCAAGTCGACGGTAAAAGTGAACGGACAATAGGTACACCCAATACTCACTCGGGGCTGTGAACCAGACCATCAAAGTCCAACGGCCGTGCGGCCTCACGCTCCCCATTGGTTGAAATGAGGGTCTGACATACCAATCACGGGTCATGTCAATATGTTGGTGAAGGGTGAGGAAACGGTCAGCGCGTAGAGGACGGGAAATTTAAGGGGTCGGTCCACCCCGCTTCGTGGTTGGGGTTGGAACTTCTGGCCCATCCTGACTCGAAGCAGGTCTTTAGATTTTGCACTCACGTCGGGTTATTATCAAGGTATCAAAGATCATGGTTGGAAGATCCTCGTGAAAGGAAGGAAAAAGCCCCGTCGAATATGTGGAAAGAAGACGGCAAAGTTCTGTGACACGAAGCGGTTTTTATTATAGATGGATTCCTATAGCATAGAATATGTAGTATCTGTCAAAACCCACAAGACGCTGACCACCTCCAGATGCTGTGCGCAATATGCCTGTCATGTCGTCGTCATGTTCGTAGACTTTGCAGTCCCCTGTGTAGGAAGCTACTCTTCTTTACTTTCCTCAAAATCTTCTCTCCGAATGCCACTTCTATCACACATCCCTCTGAATATACCTCCCTCCTTCCACAACCTAATTGGTGTATCCAACTCTGCTATCCTTCCCTGGTCCATCACACAGATCCGATCATAGGTAATAATCGTCTTGAGCCTATGCGCAATGCAAAGCAACGTCTTGCCCCTGAAGCCTGTCTGTATCGTCCGCTGGATCTTCTGATCCGTTTCCATATCCACAGATGAAGTAGCTTCGTCGCAGACGATGATTTGGGAGCCACGGACCAATGCTCGAGCGAGAGCCATGAGTTGCCGCTGTCCGAGGGAGAAATTCAAGCCCTCCTCTTCAACGATACCGTCGAGATGGATGCGACCGTGGGCTTTGTCGTCGAGGTTGGCGTCCGCATCTACGAGATCAGATTGCCGTAAGGCCGACCAGAGCTCGAGATCGGTATGTTCGTTGAAGGGATCGAGATTGGAGCGAATCGTACCACGGAAAAGAGTGGGGTCCTGCGGGATAATCGCAAGGCGTGTGCGGAGGTCTTTCAAGCCGACTTGAGCGATATTAACGCCGTCGATGCTGATGGATCCGCCGGAGAGCTCAACAAGTCTAAAGAGAGTTGACATGATACTCGATTTGCCGGCTCCAGTGCGGCCGACAATGCCGATGCGCTCACCTCCGGCTACGGTTATGTTGAGACCTTGTAGGACTAGGGGAAGACCATCTCGATAGCGCATTTGGACTTCGTCGAAGACGATCTCGCCTTTCTGGGGCCAGCTGTCCGGTATGTCTTTCATGTGTAGAGGAGGCTCTTCATCAAGTTCAGTGCCGTAGTAGTAAAGACGCTCAGTGGATACCATTGCATTCTCCACTTCTGCAAGCTGTCGGACGGTGAACTGGATCATTTGCACGATCGACAAGATGTAGGATAGAACCAGGCCGCCGATACTTGGGGAAACATTGAAGCGCGAGGTCACCACCAGAATGCCCGTCGTGAAGACCAAGAGGTTCCCAATCGCGTCAAGTCTTACGCTCAACCATCTTTGATTGGAGAACGTGAGGTAGTAAGCCGAGTTCATTTGATCCACAGATTTATGGATCCCTGTGACGAAGTAATCTTGTAGACCATACGCTCGAATACTGGCGGTACCGGAGATTGCTTCGCTGAAGCGTGCAAACACCTCAGAACGAAGCACTGACTCATGGCGCTTGATCTCTCGCGCGGACGATCGATAGTAGCTTGCAGAAAACAGAAACATTAGGAACAAAGGTCCGAGGGCGATAGCAAAGTAATGGAAGTAAACAATGATCAGGATAAACACAGAAGTGATCATCGCCAGGGTAAAGAAGTACATTCGCATGGCGTCTGTCAGATTGTTGTCCATGATGTCGACGTCCTTAGCGAATCTATTCGTGATCCGTCCCAGTGGAGTTGTGTCGAAAAAGCTCATCGGTGCTCTCAAAACCCGAGTCATGGCTTTCTGCAGCATAACCCTCGACGCTCTTGTACCTAACGTCGTGAGACAGACAGAGAAAGTGAACATCAATAATGCCTGCACTACTCCGAGAGCAACGTAGGCACCGATATACTGTCCCTCCGTGAAGCCAAACTTGTTTGACGTCCACCATGATAGCCATAGACTTGTTGTGATGTTCGCGCCCTGAGAGATGACTAAAATCAGGAAGACCATCGGCGCGAATAGTAGCGAGCCCGAGGCACGAACGTAAGCAATGTATACACTCCAGCTCACACTCTTTACCGCTCGTTCCTCCTGCTGCATAAGTGCAGCTCCGCGCTTATTGGTCTTCCTTTTCTTTGCGTCCTTCTTGTCATCCTCAACATCGTCCTCATTGACAGCATTTTCTTTCTCGACCTTCTCCTCTTGAGCCGTGCTTGCCATCAACTTTTGAAAGGCCTCATCGTTGTTGATCAAGTTTGCAAAAGTATCCACTGTTTCAATATGGCCCTCCTGCATCCATATGATGCGGTCACAACGACTGAGAACGTGAAGCTGGTGAGTCGCCAGGATTCGGCACTTGTCTTTGAGCAAACCGCAAATCGCGTTATCAAAGATATGGCGCCCAACATGAGCGTCGACCGCTGAAAGAGGATCATCCATGAGGACAACATCACTGTTGAAATAAATAGCACGGGCGATGTTCATACGCTGCTTCTGCCCTCCTGAAACAGTGATACCTCGTTCACCAATTTCAGTCATATCACCGTTGGGAAGCATCTCAAGATCCGGTCGTAGAGCGCAGGCGTCGATGACGGCATCATACCATTTCCTATCATACGGCTTCCCGAAAAGTATGTTATCTTTCACAGAAGCATTTTGGATCCAGGCATACTGTGGACAGAAAGCTCGTGTAGCGCCCATGGTCACGCTGCCGTTCGTCCTGCGCATATCACCAGCCAAGGCAGCAAGCAGTGAACTTTTGCCAGAGCCAACGCCACCAATGACTGCGATGAGCTCATTACGTCCGACAGAGAACTCCATATCGTGCAATCTAAAAGGCTCGACTTGAGTTAGAGTGCTGGAGCTGTCCTCTCCACTCTTGGAACCGGCGGGATTTGGTCCGTGGGCCGCTGCCTTCTCTGCATCTTTGACCTTCTTAATCTGCTTCTTATTGAGTTGCGCGCCAGTCTTTTTGTCTGGATCTTGGGTGATGGTCCGTTCCCATGTGAAGTCGGCATGCTCCATGGAGACGGCGTGCTTCCCTTCCATGTCCCATATAAAGTCGTCACTCTGCTCTTCTGCGATCAGAAAGTCCTGTATTCGTCCGAGCGAGGACCAAGCATCCACAACCTGACCAATGACCAATGGTAGTAGATTCAAAGGCATCCGGAGCGAATTGAACAGCGCCAAGGAGGAAAAGATGGGAGCTGCCACCAAGTCGTGCTTAGAGAGCGAGTACGTTACAAAAGAGAGCATGGAGGCAAAGATGGGCAATGACATGGAGACTGCGTTTATTCCGTTTCTGATGGTTAACAAAAGCTGAATCGCACGAATCTCGCGTCTCCTGATCTGACCAATGCGCTCGAGGAAGGAACTTTCCCAACCAAAGTATTTGACAAAGCGGACCGCTTGAAGGATTTCCTGAGTAAGGGACACCCTCTGATCTGTGATCTTGTTTATCGCTCGCCTTCGCGAGAAGAGCTTCTTGATTGCTTTGGTCAATACTGGAATGCCGATGACTAAAAGTGCGAATCCTGCTAGTGCCGAGTATGTCAGATTGATAAGCAAAACAACCAAGGTAATCATAATGGTCACTGGTGATGTCCACACCATGTGAAACATGCCTGAAGCTTGGTCAACGCGATAGGTGTCGGTAGACATGAGATTGACCACTCTTCCATTGCCCCAACCGGCTCCGTCACCGGATATTCCTTGCGCCTTGTCAGGTGTGACTTGCGGACCTCCCGTTGGGTTGAACCTTTTATCGACCATGCGCTTGAAGAGGTTCTGCCTTTTCATCTCCTTATTGACCTCCCCATCTTGCTTCATTGTATCCTCAATGGCCTTCCCACCTGCTTTGGCCCGTCCCGAGATCTTCATTGCTTTTTCAAAAATGACCGTTATCAATGTGCCTCTCGACTGCGCTCCCACCATCTGGCCTCGGTAGATAAAGTGGTTTGTTCCCAAGCTCTGACACATCTGCATGACCGTAATGCCAATGACCAATCCTATGCCTTTGGAGATGTGAGGTGCCGGTTTATGGTCGACTTGCGCTTCGTATGCCTGGGTGGCGAAAGCGATTAGATATCGAAGCGTGAAGGGTGACATGACCGTGAAGATGCTGGCGAACAGTTGGCAAATCCCTCCGAGCCAGAATTCGAATTTGAAGGTCTCGTGCATGGCCCATAAAAGGGGATACTTGTCGCCGCGAGCCACTCGCCTCTGAAACGAAGCACTGAGTTTGTCTGAGAGGACGGGAGATGCGCGATTCGGATTGACCAGCCAAATATCGTTGAGCTCCAGTGTCCGTTGATACCCCGTACTCATGAGTGGCGCCATCCATTGAAAGGTCAACAGACTGAGGAAGGAGGCCCCGTATTCCCTTGACACCCTCCTTTCTTTCGGTATTGGAGGTTTGATCGATTTCTTCAATGGGTTCAGACGTTTGTACCATGGTTTCTTTTCCTCCGATTGCGATACCACGGTCACGGTTGAGGTAGTCGTAGTTGCAGTGGCGGTCCTATGGACGTCTGGCTGACCATCCTCCTTCTGCCCTTGATCCGAATCCGAGAGATCGCTCTCGGATCCTACATATTGTAGAGGTGCTGTGGCGACAGGCTCGGATGAGTTTGTCTGGTTGGCAACTCCAACGGGATCTGTAGAAGCGTACTCCTTCTCTTGCTTGCCTGATTCCGCCATGGTTCTATGAGGGGGTTATTGCTGGCTTCGGGAGAAGCATATGGGACTGGCGATGTCTTCAAGGACGGAAGATATTCGGTGAAGCCTGTAGGATGATGATATTCTTGTAAATAGACTAAGTTCCCCACCGAAAACTAAAATCAGAGGTAACTTTTTCCGGAACAGTCCTCGGGGTTCGCTCTCGGAAATAGAAGCCGGGCATTTTCCCTTTACGTCTCCTTTGTTGCCTTGGATTCACTGGAGTTGATTGAAAAGCATCATTTGTAATTGCTCAACCTTTCATCCCGTTGAACGTTCGACCTCGGGCAAGTAGGCGCCCCCATGGACGAGGAGGTCAAACCGCAGCATCTGAAAATAAATAGCTACAAGATCAGTACCTCCACCGATTTTGGTTCAGGATCGCTTGAGTTATCCATGGACTCGTACCAAGCAGCGGGCGTAGAGCATGACGCTAACATTGCTGGTCCAGCTTGCTGTAGGTAAGATGGTGCCTCTGTAGCCGAGCCATAGAGTACCGTAGTGCTGGGGTAATTGGAAAGCTTGCTTTGAAATCACGACAACCATAAACTTAAGGTTGACCAATCAGATCTTCGGATCTCGTTCTTTTTACGCTAAACCTCATATCTCTAAGCTAAACACGGGTACACGCGGATACGTCCCAAAGAGGAAGCTGGAAAAGAATTTCAAAATCTTCAAATTTACCTTCTTTAATTCCTTTCACGTTTTTTCTAATATAATAATAGAATAAGTTTATAGATTTATAGAGTTAATTATACACTTTTAAATAATGTAGCGTAGACGAATTTTGATAAAGTATTCGTAAAGATATACTAAAAAATTCAAATTTATATGAATTAATAAGCTTACGAGAAGAGCCCCTTCGGCAAAAGCCCTCGAAGAGCCCCCGAAGGGTTCGGGGGTTCTAGGGGGGTCTCCCCCTAAGAATCAATCCTACTATTTAGAATCACTCTAATTATTCGAGGACTCTCTGAGAGTTTTCCGAGGATTACTATCAAACGGGCTGTCGAAGCAAGCTTGAAGCCCTTATTCATAACACTTCGAGCTTACTTCGACAGCCCAATCGGTAGCAGTTCTCGAAAAGCTCTCTGAGCGTCTTCGAATAATTAGATTAATTTCGTGATAAATCATATAGAAGGGTAAGTACCTTAATCTTAAGCGTTCTTCGCTGCAATTGAGCTTCTGTCACTCAAGGTGGAACCTAACAGTATTCAGTGTGAGGTGTTCTGTGAAGAAGAAGAAGAAGAAAACGTCGTGGAAAAAACACGTTATTGAGGCTTGGGGCTGAGAAGCCGTGCAGGGCCAAGCTTTCAGCTGGGAATCCATTTTGCAACATACGAGGCAACCTAGGTCAGCAACCTGCACAGCCGAAGGAATTGACAGTTCCTTTGTGTCCAGTAGAATGTATCCGCTACAGTATTGGTATCTCGGGCCAAAGCCATTTTTATGTATACATGCCATGTCTCATCGCCTTACCAAAGCAGGCCTTTGCTTTTCTCCTTATCCCCTTGTTTCCTCAAACACCAAACTAACATATCGCCTTTCCTCCTCCAGTCATCATGGCCCCAGCTATTCCAACCCCGCCAGCAGTCATTGTATGCACTTCCAGTCAAAACTTCCTTCATCGTTGGCTCCATCTGTTCGAAGAAGACAACGTACTCAGGCCAGCTCTTTCGACCTTCCCTGCCATCCCACGCATCTGCTTCAATCATGTCTTCTCTGCCAAATCCATTCTTCCGGCGCTTGCGGGTGCCGAACCAACCGAACCATGAGGCTTGTCGTTTCTTCAGCGTGGGAGGGGTTCCTAATGTTGTAGCAAGGAATTGCTTAGGGTCAGCATAGAATTGATCAGCCTCGTCCAGATAGTTGGCTCGAGCGGAGGCGTTCATGTTGACAGGGGGCTCGCATGTAAGAGCCCAGGCTTTCATGGAAGGATGGACAAGCTGAGACCGCCAGGGCGTGCTATGGCAAGGCATCAGGAAGCCAACAGTCATCGTAGATGGTGCAGGCGCGAGAAATTCGGAAGGTGGCTGGCTGAGATAGTATTTGGTGTGTTGGTTGCGGAGATAGGTCATAACTGTAAGTGGGGCGGTTTGGTGCGATGTTGTCGTTACAATCGCGATACTGATGTTGACGATGAACAGAAGGGCAAGAAGAAAACGCTTGGCTGTGAATTGTGAAGACCGCGGAATGGCTAGGGAGACACCAGGAAGAAAAAACGTCGTGAAGGGTACCGCAGCGAGTATGTGAAGAAGAGGGAGGAGAGGGTAGACGAATCTGACTTCCTTATGAGGAATGAATGACAGTACACACGGAACCAGGACCGCTGTCGTGGCGAGTTGATATTTGATGGTTTTCGTAGAAGTGGAGTCGTTGAGGTATTGGGGAGGATGCTCGGGAGGGAAGAGGGATTGCCAGATGCCGATCAAGCCGAATGGAAGGAAAGTCGTCAAAAGCAGTGGGTATCCTTGCGATAGGTAATAGTGCCAGTCGTTTCTGCCGTAGAATACTGCGAGGGACTGTGCGATATTGAAATAGAGGAACCGAAAGGGGGGAAATGTCCATTGTTCGTAGTAGAGACGGTCAACAAGTGTGGAAAGCATCAACATTAAAGACCTGGAGAGTTGGTAAGCCACGCTAGGTTGACTACGACGAGAAACTTACCCGCAAAGACAGGCCTCTGTCAGTAAGACCTTGCGCTCCTGCTTAGTAGCAGGGAGAAAAGACAGAGAGGAGATGTGGACCCATATCTGCGTACCCTCCCAAGGTAACGACAGCATTTTTCCATGCGTCGTGATACGCAATAGCGCGAAGGTAGCAAAGCATATCCAAATCAGAATGTTGGTTGGTCGCAGTATGCAAGCCAAAGCAGCAAGCAACAGACAGCGACGAAGTCTATTTTTCGAGTCAGGATTTTGCTTGCGATCCCAGAAATCGGTCACCAACTTTGCCTTCTCGTCAACATCGCTTTGCTTCTCGTTTATGCGCAGACCGTCATTATCAAACTCATCGTCTTCTTCTGCGTCCATCGACCACTGCCAAGGCCAGAAATTCAGCGCAACAACCGTCATGGTTGTTTCGAGGCAATTGGAAAGCGTGCGCGTCGAGCAGAACCATTGCCATGGACTGCAAACCGTGAGGGCGAGCTATAGAATCAGAGACCCTAGCAATCAGCTGACGCTCTGACTCGTCCAAAGTGGATATCATTGGCGCTACATACAGCCGCCCATGCTTCATTACTGCCTGATCCGTAGACACATTCCCCAAGTTTCCACGTGTAGTAATCCCCCAGCGCAGCGAAGATGGCCTGGGTTACTTTTGGCGCGGCTACTAGAAGGTCGGCGCGGTATGCGGGAGACAGATGCAGGACCCAGGAGAGGCCTGACGACAGCCTATACACGGCGGCAAAGATTGCAGGATGAATCGCAGAACGAATGTGATGTCTCCACTCCTGCGCCAGCCCTTAGCAATCGTCATTCATGGCTTGTTTGTTTGTTTGCTTACCCAGGTGATCCATGCTCCGCTCTCAGCTCCAAACGCTATCTCCCATGCCGGCTCGAGTGATTGGAAGAATTCGTCAGGTTGAAAGAAGGTCTTGATACTCAACGCGTTAAGAATCCTGAATGCGAGCAGAAATAACAATACGTCTTGCGAAACGGACACCTCTTTGACTCGTTCTAAGGCGTGTCTCCGGAAACTCTTGTTGTCATCGAGGTAGATGGAATTGTCGAGGCTAAACTTGGTTGAGGCCTGCGATATGGGTGTCGTCGGGGGCGATGACATTGCCTCGCATTTGCCTTGGGCGAATGCTAGTTTGGGGAACACGGCGCAAAAGAGGACTCGCGGGACAACTGAGGTACTTGCCAAGCCAACAGGGCTGGGCTGATGGTGGCCGTCGGAGATAAGGTAATCCCCGCGAGCCCTATGAGAATGAGCCCTACGAACCCCACGAGCCCCACCAAAAGACCGAGAGGCCGTCGCCTACATGCAGCCTCTACTCCTCTAAAAGCAGGTACACACGAATCTGTTGAAAACTTAGTAGAAAACCCCTACATTTACGGCTTATGACCCATTGAAAGGCTACCAATTGCACTCAAAGGCCTCCTACACGAAAAACTCTTCTCTCCACCCCCACCCTGCTAGAAAGCCACATCTTTCGCCCCTTGGTACTCCTCTCTGCTTCCAAGTACAAAAACATTCCTCCATTTTCAGTGTTTTGTCGTTTGGAAACCCAACGAGACCCTAAAGCAATCCATTCACGCCCAACATGGCACCAGCGGCTTCTCTTCAGACGAATAACCATGCAGATGGCACCATTAATAGTACCACATTGAAAGCAACCGCGCCCTCATTCCACCCAACAGGAACCCCAGATCCATCCAAATATCACGCTGCCTCGACGAACGAAGCCATTAGCAGTGAACACACCCACGCGGCCCACAACTACCATCCTCTTCCCATCGTCTTCTCCAGAGCTGCAGGCTGTTCTGTTTGGGATCCTGAGGGCAACGAGTATGTGTGATCTTCCTAGCCGACTTCCCTATTCGATACCAGATTTCGACTGGCGAGACATTTTTCAAATGCAAAAGCTCCTCTTACTCCCCCAATTTGTCTTTTGAACCAAGTGTTTGGCCCAAAGGAGTCACGCTGACTCTAAGATGCGTAGGTATCTCGACTTTCTCTCGGCTTATGGCGCTGTCAATCAAGGCCACTGCCATCCAGAATTGGTCAAAGCCTTGATTGAACAAGCATCAAGGCTGACACTGAGCTCGCGAGCCTTCTATAACGATGTTTTCCCTAAATTTGCAGAATTTGTTACCAAATTCTTCGGATTTGATATGGTCCTGCCAATGAACACTGGGGCCGAAGCGGTCGAGACGGCCGTAAAGATCGCAAGGAAATGGGGATACAAGACGAAAGGCATCCCACCAAATGAAGCATTGGTCTTGAGTGTAACGGAGAACTTCCATGGCAGGACAGTAAGCGATCTTTTTAATCCTGTGAATCGATTCTGGGTGCTCATAGAACTCTTTTAGTTCTCCGCAATCTCCATGTCCACTGATTCTGAATCTCGAGACAATTATGGCCCTTTCGTGCCGAATCTTGGCTCTCATTGTCCTAAGACAGGGAAGGATCTTCACTATAACGACATTGATGGACTCAAGTCTGCATTTTTGGCACATGGGCATAAAATCGCAGGCTTCCTGGTCGAGCCTATCCAAGGCGAAGCAGGGATCGTTGTGCCTGCCGATAACTATCTCAAGGACATTCGAGACCTCTGTGACAAACACAACGTACTCATGATCTGTGATGAGATTCAGAGTGGTATTGCAAGGACTGGCAAGCTGTTATGCCATGAGTGGAGCGGTATCAAGCCTGACTTGGTGCTTCTGGGCAAGGCAATCTCCGGGGGCATGTACCCAGTGTCGTGTGTCCTGGGCTCGAAAGACATCATGCTGACGATCGAGCCTGGCACTCATGGGTCAACGTACGGTGGAAATCCACTTGGTTGTGCTGTCGCTATTCGAGCTCTGGAAATAGTCAGAGATGAGGATATGGTCAACCGTGCCCAAGAACTGGGCGAGCTATTCCGCAATGGGATTGAGAAACTCAACAATCCAATGATAAAGACGGTCCGAGGCAAAGGTCTTTTCAATGCCGTAGTCATCGACGAGACGAAGACAGGAGGCCATAGTGCCTGGGATCTGTGTATGCTGATGAAGGAGAAGGGCTTATTGGTGGGCAGAGCTCTGAGGATTGCCCATGTGAAGAATAGTGGAGATGCTGATGATTCGAAGGCGAAACCGACACATCAGAATATCATTCGCCTCACACCTCCGCTTGTCATCACTGAACAGGAGATTCAGAAAGCCTTGAAGATCATGGATGACGCAATGAAGGAGCTTCCGTCTCTGAAGGGAAAGGAGGAGGACGAGGTGATTCCGGAGCCAGAGAAAAATGTCAAGATCATGGTCGATAATTAATCATATGAGGCTGGAATCGAACAGAAAATGCCTCATTGCCGTGGGATATTATTGCATTTCGAAATCGTATTATTCTACATGGACATCAGTTGGGGGAAAACTGTGCATTTGCTTGAGAGATCATCGGGAACGGAGCAGCATTTGGTCTTGATGATACCAGATAGTTAGAGCACCAAGAAAATGAGTACTTTAGTAATGTAGCGATCTTACCTAGGTAATTTATGCCAAGCTCGGCAGACGCGTCGAATGTAACTCATTCGGGCTTAGCGCGTCATTAGCGTCTTGAAGATGAAAATAAAATCACAATCTGCTTTCAATTTCTTTTCCTTCCGCATCAAAAAAGCAACGGAACCAGCCACGACCATTGTTTAGCCGAAATGGATTCTACAGCAATGTGTTGCCATGTGACATCGCGTTACAGTGGTTCCGGAGATCAAGTTCAAAGCCCGGATAAATAGGAAGTTTCCTTCTCGATGAGTCTTTTTTATTAAGGGCGATGGGATGGGAATGTCGATAGATGGGCTACATGCTTTCAGTCTGGGTGTTTAGTTCGCGTTGTCAGTTGTCAGTTGTTCAGTCTTGTGTCGACTCATTAGATGCGTTCAATGCCAAGTACTAGAGGAAAGATGGCGTGTCTGCTGCATCACGCGTTCGTTCGTGCTTTTAATATAAATTCAATCGCTTGCGGCCTGGCTCGGGAATGAATACGGCTAACTTTTCTTTCAAAACTGGCAATCTCTCATTCCTGCTGTTTGTTGTGATGTTTTCGTGCCTGGCATTCCTCGCTTGGGATCTCCAAGATATGCAATTAACAGCACGTCTCCCAGCCATCACTTATAACTCGACTGCCGTTTCGAGTCTTCAGCTTTGCTTCCCCACGCTCTTGACCCTGCATCTGTTCGTCTTTGCTGCAAAACCATTTAGCTTTCCTACAGTCGCTCCTTTTTCGCATCGAAACTCTATCCCATCCAAGTTCCATCCAAAGCCATCAGCCCGTTCAATCGCATCATCATAACCCCCTCGACCAATAATCCGTTGACCCGATAATCGCCATGAAGCAGACAGCTATCGCCGCCGCCGTTTTAGCAGTCGGTGCCACGGCGCAGAACTCGAC
The DNA here is from genome assembly GCF_014066315.1 of Letharia lupina. Lineage (NCBI taxonomy): Eukaryota > Fungi > Ascomycota > Lecanoromycetes > Lecanorales > Parmeliaceae > Letharia > Letharia lupina. The sequence continues at coordinate 1,024,106 of NW_023502974.1, forward strand.
GTCAACAAGGACTGAATATTATAACACTTGCTCGCTCTCCTCCGGGGGAATTGTAACGGCCACCGCCACACAAACCTACTGCGGGCCATGCGAGGCGGCGGGCATGACGACTTTTGCCGGTGGATCTCTCACGACGTACACGACTAAATTCCTCCAGGTTTGCCCCACCGGTCTTGCGGAGGCAACCTACACTGTCACCGAACCCTGCCCAAGCACCGGTCTTGCACGAGGATCTGGCTATGTTCCACAAGGATTCACTGTAACGACTGTGCCATGCTCTGTCTGCGAAGCAGGCAAGTCACAGTATGCGCAGACCACGCGCGGCCCCGCTCTCGCTTCCGCTCTCGCTGCTCCAGCACCGGCCCCCACAGTCCCAACTGCGCCAGCCGAACCCGCACCACCTACTGCTGCTGGTCCCGCTGCCGCTCCCGGTGCGCCTGCTGCTGCTGGCGCCCCTGCTGCTGCTGGCGCCCCTGCTGCTGCTGGCGCCCCTGCTGCTGGTGCCCCTGCTGCCCCTGCCGCTGCCGGTGCCGCATCGCCCGCCAACGCTGAAAACGCTGCCGCAGCTCCTGGTGCTGCATCTCCTGCCGAGAAGGGTGCTGCCTCTCCCGCCGAGAATGGCGCTGCATCTCCTGCCGAGAATGGCGCTGCAGCTCCCGCCGAGAGTGGCGCTGCATCTCCTGCCGAGAATGGCGCTGCATCTCCTGCCGAGAATGGCGCTGCAGCTCCCGCCGAGAGTGGCGCTGCATCTCCCGCCGAGAGTGGTGCTGCATCTCCTGCCGAGAATGGCGCTGCATCTCCCGCCGAGAATGGCGCCGCAGCTCCGGCTGGATCGTCTGCCGGAGCCCCTGCATCTTACCCACTTCCTTCTCAGGCTGGCCAGGTCGCCCTTGCGAGTGGCGCCCCAGCCTCCAACGGTAACAGCACTGTTCCCTTCAAGGGTGCTGCGAGCCTAGTTTCGGCGATCGAGATCTCATTCTTCATAACGGCACTGGTGACTCTCATTACTGGATTCGCTTTTGTACTATGATCAACAACACCAAGAAGGATCAATAGCTACGCTTCGTTTTTGGTTTAGGTATGCTCCTTTAAAGTGTTCATTATACCTGGCATGTGTTAACCTCTTTACCCTAGGCGTTGATTGGATGCGTCACTGTTGTATTCGATTAAGGTATTGGTTACCATTGTGGAAGCTGGACTGAAGGACTCTATTTACGTGGGATGATACTCTGATGTTACAATAATTATCAATACTATTATCTTCACCCCTTCTCATCTTGACCGATCTGTGGTCTATGCTCATCAAATCTGATCACAACATCCAGTGCTTTGTTGTCCCTTTGTCACTACATGGTGACTCAACCAAGATCTTGTGGACCCATGATGTAATCTTTGTTCTTTATCCAGCAAGTCATTGTTCATAGATTGTTCATAGATTGTTGGTAACAACACCTCTTTGTTGCTGTTTAAGCCACATTGCTCTTCAACCCTTCAACAACCCTTCAACAACCCAACCACCTTGCGCTGCAATCATATCATCGTTGATATACTCAGACAGCCAGTGTCAATTCGCAGTACATCATCATGGCGCCCGGCGCGTCCTCCATCAACGACGGATTCCAAGATTTCTATGCGCCACGTACCACAGAGCCCTCTTCAACATACCAACAACCGTCGATGCCGCCGGCCGAGCATCAAAAACCCCAAAGGTCGATCGGACTCCACAACTCCCGAGGTCCCGTGGATCGTACCAAACCTGACGACGACGATCAAATACAAACAGGCTGTTTCAGGGAAATTAAGAACTACAAGGCTGGAGACGAGTTCCTTTTGCTCTGGAAGTGGGTAGATGACTTCATGGACAAACGGCGAGCTAAGATCAAATCCAGCAAGTCACATAATGTCAACACGTCAACTTCACGACAACCCAAGTCAACTCCCTCTTCATCACGCAAGGCCCGTCAAGTGCCCAGGCCAGCAGTCACCCCATCACCGGAAGCAGTGAGAAGACAGGCTACAGACAGAGAAGACATGCGTGAGTACATCGCTCAACGTCATACGCCGTGGGGCGAGCTCATTTATTTGTACCGAAATTGGAAGGACCAACAAGCTAAGAAGAAAGCAGATCAAGCAAGACAGAAAAGGGGCGAGGAGATCGCCAGGAGCCAGGCCACCGTGAGAAGGGACGAGTCACCTCGCGGTCGCTCAACAAACCGACGTGAGCCTCCTCGAAATGCCCCGTCGCCACCAGATCAAGATCATGCGGCCGACTCCCAGCCAGGCATAGCAAGGAAGCCAGTTCCTATCTACAACAAGAAGAGAGGGGAGGTTCAAAAGCACGCCGTCAAGATCGCTCAGCTACCTCCAGGACATAACAGCGTTCATCTTCAGCACACCCCCTCGAACAACTATCGCGCCAGACCTTCGCCTGCTCGTGGCCAGAAGGACAAGTTCAATCGCAATACACATTTTTCCGACTTCCTTCACCAGGAGCATAACGCGCCGTCCGCTCTGATGGGCGAAACGGAAGGGACCTACGCCGGACCAGGTGAAGACGCCGATTTGGTGCGCAACAGCCACTTCTCATCAGTCCTCGATCCCGCCAAAGCGATCAAGAAAGCCAAAGAAGCCGAGAAAGCGAAAGGCCCCAAATGTTACATCTGCGGGACTGCGTCCACGAACAGCCCCGGAGGCTACCGCGACAATATCACTAACCTGTGGGTCTGCGTAGCTTGCCAGCAACAGGAAGACACTTGCCCCGTCCAATGCACCGTCTGCGGTGCAGATTCCCCTGATACCGGATATGCCCGTAATGGGTTGTGGATGTGCAAAGCATGCCGAAGCCCGACTACGCCGAAGGAGCTGCCGCCGTCGCCAAAGTTTTCTCGCAAAGCCACATCAAAGCCGAAGCCGGCGTCAAGGCTCAACGACCATAGCTCTCATGCTTCGCTAGCCAGTCACGCTGTGCCCATCTCGGAGTACGACAGTGATCATCTCTACTCCGACGACTCGTACGAGACACGCGCGACCACGCCCCTGTCCCAGAGGCCAATCGGACTCGGTATCACACTCCAAGACTCGGAAGAGGAGGAGGAGGAGGAATTCCGGCCCATACCCCCGCTCAAAGACAGCAAATACTACCAAGATTCCCCGACCCTCCCAGCCATGGACTACAACCGATCCTACCTCCGCAAACCGGGCACGAAGCACCCGTACGCGCCCTCGTCGGCATCGACAGCATCAAGGACAGCCCCAGCCTCCTTCGCTCCCGACCTCCCCGGAGCCAAACCCTCCAAGAAACAGCGCCGTCAGCAAGACCGGTCCTTCAACCCGACCACTTACCCATACCCGTCTCCCCCCGGCACGCCGACGCCGCTCCACAAGCCGAGGCCGGCCAGCAGCGTCTATCCGACCGACGAGCCCGCCATCGACTTCCCGTACCCGCCTCCCCCGATCCCTCAACGGTTTTCGCATCGGCCGAAGAGGTCCAGTTCCGTCAGTCCCGGAACGCGTTCGAAAGCGGCCTTGGCTCGTACGGAGCCGGCGAGTCCGAGATCGCAGTCGTCGCCCGTGAGCACGGAGAGTGGACGGACGGGACTCAATAGACGCTCCTCGTGGTATGATTTTTGGAAGCCGGTTTTTGAGAAGCCGGGGGAGGGAAGCCCTTGAGGAGGGAAGAGATTGGGGTGAGTGAGATTGTTGGACATAGCTAAATTAATACTAAGTTTGTAGCCAGATGAAAACCATAAACACATTAAAGTGACTGGAAATCTTGCACATATTGAGACTCCAAGGATCTTCTGAGACTCATATCTGATGTTTCCGAATTTGAGAAAGATTATACCCGCACTGGAACTCCAGCCTCTTTCCCCCAATCTGCAGGTCCTCAACATGCTGTTCCTCGCAAGGATAGGCTAGACTCTACGAAACCCCCAGTGAAGGTATTTGACACCACAGCCGCGCCTGCGAAGTGGGAAAAAACCTCTTGTTCCCACGTGACAAAGAGCAACTGCAAAGACAAATGGTACGAATCCTGAGAGTTGAACGACTTAGCACACTGAACCGCGACCCATACTGTAAGCCAGTAAGCCAATCCATTAGTAACCTCGGTTGATCCAGTCTCAGAGCCATTCCTGCCTTGTTTTATAGTATTCTAAAGCACTCCTGATATACTTTTCAAGTATGAAGAAAGTCCCGAGTAGTAGAAGAAGATGCTCGGAGTGTTCGATGACGATGGTGTCAGGATGGCGTGTGATATTTCGCTACCCATGAGGTCACCCCTCTTCCCTCAATCGTACAGCCAGGCGAAGCAACACTCAACCACAACGGGACCATTAGCGTCACCGCCGCTATCTGAAAAATGTCCACCGGCTGTCCGAGTCGTCATTTCCCGCGTTCTGGGCGATCTGTTGTTGGAAACTCCGCAATTCGAAGACAGTCCACGGTTGGCTGACCGCGATGATGGGTACCGCAATGAAGAGCATGATCGATAATCGCCTGATTCGACACTGCATTAGCGCCTGCAGTACAAGCTGTCTCGATCACATTCCACTCAGTTGTTGAAATGAGTAAACCTTTTTTCGCACCTACCCCACTCGATCCAAAACTCTCCATCATCCTGCTCATGAACGGATAGATATACAGCAACCAACATAGTGCGAATAGGAGAAACCTCGATTGCTCTTTGCGGCTTTGCTGGCCCTTGGGAGTACTGGCGTGGTCCAGCTGCGGCTCACGAAGGAGGCCAGGATTGAACGCCACATACACAAGTGGGAGAATGGTCAACAAGGACACGGCCCAGGCAATCTTAGCGGTGCTATCTCCCATACCGCTGGCACTGATCCCGAAGTCGAGGCGGGTGAGTACGACGATGCAGGCGAGTTGGATGGAGAATGTGAAGAAGACGGCACAGTCGTTGAAAGAGCTGCAGCCCCATCCGCTACGGAAATGTACCGATCCGGCAAATAGGGGTGATCTGCATTCGTTCGTTGTTCGTTCTTAGGACGGAGAGGATGTATAGCAAGGATCATTGATCGAGGCATCGTTGTAAACGATGTACACTGAACGAACAGGCTGCGGCCAAAAAAGATGGTGGCTCAACGCCAAACCGAAGATAAAAGAGAAAGCCAGTGCTCGAAACTCCTAATGGCTCCTGCGACTGGAATGAAAGAGGTAAAAGCGAGCATCTCGAAAGGCACTCTCCGTGGGATGGTCTGTAATCCATGTGTGGTATACAATGTTGCGTAGCGATGTCACGAATCTCGGAGTAAAGGTTCTCTGACAGGCTCTGTCGTTAGGTCCTGAGGCGTTGCAGCATCGGTGGAAGATATTGGGGAACAAAGTCCATTGGAGGGTGCGTATTACTCGCACTGCTCCTCATGACCTCTGCAGCTATTTCTGCGAAATCAATTCGCTTGTGATTGCTCGAGAGTCCCGTCGGGGTTGGAAATCGAGGGAGAAGACATCGTCTGCACACGTAGGGAGCCTTGAAATACTTGATTTTCGCTGTAGCTGCATAGAACGCATGGACGATACAGAGAGACTCTTATGCCCATCATCTCCAAGGAGCGTAAGGCGGCGTGCATTAGCCTGAATCATCAAGAGGTGTTCCCATTGGACGCACATATGCAGGTGCTCGTTTTCAGTAGGCCTCGGCGATTCTGCAGCCTTGCTCTACGACTCGGTTCATGATCCCTTCTTTTCTATCTTGCGAGAACAACTCTCAGACCTGAGTTTCAACCAGAATGCAATACTGGCTATAAAGCGGTATTGACGTCTCAATGCCATCCCGATTGCATCTGCCACTTCCTTGAAATTCTGATCTCACACTCACCACATCCCCAAAGCCTTTTATAGATCAGCCTTCCACCACTCAATTCACAACAACCCCAATTTCCTCACCATGCGTCTCAACAAACTCATCCCGTGCTCATCATCGTGATCACTACCACTCTAGCCCGCGAGACAGGTGCCGCTGTGGCCTACTACGCACAGAGGATTTATTGCCGGCTTACGTGGCTATCGTGGGTACTCGTCAGTCTAGAGGATTCAGACTACATGAATATAGATGGTTCCCATTGGATGCACATATGCAGGTGGGCATATTGGTAGGCCTGGTGCTGTGAATAGGGTAACGTCAGCCTTGTTTAACTGGAAAGAGGAGTTGGGGTAACAGAATACCATCGTAGTTCATGGGACGGACACACCTTCCGAAATGCCAAAAGCAGAGAGCTGCATTAGTCTAACTCGCGGTCCTCTTGAGCCGTCAACTCATCTCTCATCTCTCACTTCTCATTTAACACCCCTCACAACATCTCCTCCTCACCTCCACCGCACTGCCTCAACCTCCCTCACTTGAACCATTCAGCCTCCATACACACCTAACCCACGTCCAACCACACCACACCACTCCCATCAAACAACGACAAACATCACCATGCGTCTCACCAAGCTCATCCCAATGACCACCATAATCACTTCCGCCCTCGCCGGCCCCGCCGCCTACGGTATCTGCCAAGCAGGATGTGCAGGCGTCGCCGTGGCTTGCTATACAGCTGCTGGAGCAATCATGGGCGTGACGGCCGGAGCTGCTGCCCCTCCTGCAGTCTTAGCTTGCAATGCAGCCTTCGGATCTTGTCAAGCCGCTTGTGCTGCTGCTTTGGTCATGCCTACTCCTTAGGCATACCCTCCAGTATGACAAGGTATGGTTTTCTCTTTCATGAAGACATGCTTCATCCTATCTTGCTCATAGATCCTTACTTCTTGGGCAGATAATCAGACCAGACAAAGTATGGCGTGTTATAGGCGGAGCCTTGTCTGATTTGTCCATGGACCCGGACGGTTGCGGGTGGTTTTGCTATTTTGTGGTATCGGCCGTGGCCAAATATTAGCTGGGGGGGTTCAGCTGGTTGGGTCAGGAGGTAGGTGAATTTATAAAAGCTGGATGTGGCGCGAGAGCACAGTAATTCAATCCATGCCTTTGAAGCTCATGACATGCTGCACACCACTTTGAGCTTTACCCTTATTTCGCTTCCTTTTCTTCTTCTTCTTCCTCTTGCGCTGCTCTTCCTCACTGCTCTCCACCGAATCAGCTCCGCGGTCATCCTCATCACTGTCAAACCCATTGGCCCTCTTGCCATTCCTAGCGCCCACTTCCTCGTCTTCATCCTCTTCGTCCTCTCCATTATCCAATCCATAATTGTCCTCCCAAACCTTGACAATCTGTCCACCCCCACTAATCATCCTTCCCCCAATCTCAAACCCCAAACCCAATACCCCCTCCACCTCATCGTGTCTCACCTCCGTCTCATGTAGTACCTTCGGCTTTTTCCTGCCCATATCCACAAATCTGACGCACCCATCATCCATTCCCACTGCCACCATTGGATTCTCCCCCATAGCGGCCAGCACATCAGCACTAGCCCCCTTCCCCACCACAGCAACGGTCTGTTCATTATCGTCCCACGACCCCACCTGCCATATCCGTAGGACTCCCTTCTCACTCCCAACCACCAGCTTCCCATCCACAATGCAAGAGCTCAGTATCTCCTCTCCCTGATCCTCGCTCTTAATCAACACTCCTTTTCGTATGTCCATTATCGCTATGGTACTGCCGCCTGTGGAAGCCCATTGTTTGCTGAGTCCGCTTCTGGAGTTTTCAGTTGGCGGTAGTGGTGTCATAGAGGAAACATAGTCGTCGTGTGGGTGGTGCGTTTGTTGTGGTTTGGAGGATGCGAGGGTGGAGTTGGCGCGGAGGTCGTAGAGGTAGACGGCGGAGGAGTCCGTGGAGAGGAGGAGGGTTTGGGGCGTTTGGGCGTGGAGGATGGAAGTTGGATCAATTGAGTTACTATTATGGCCCACAGACACGTTAGAAAATTCAATCGAAGCGCATGAACCAAGTGGGGGTGTAAATATACTTGTGTAGCGGTACGGCGATTTTACTCGCGACCTGCCCCGTCTCTGTCGCCGCAACCTTCACAATCCCATCCGTCCCAGCAGAAAACAGTTGCTCCCCATCATGATCGAAGCATAAGCTGCGACAGCTTCCTTTATGACGACGCGTACGCCATGCGGTCTCGATGGTGCTATTGCGCGCCTCCTTGGGGTCCGAGGAAGGGAGGCGCTGGAGTTGAACATGGCCTGAGGCGAGGCCTAGAGCAAGGAGAGGAACGTTGGGGTGAATGGCTTGAGCGAACAGATCGGAGCGAATGGGGTAGGTGCAAATGGAGCTAAATGAGTTGGACATCGAAGGAAGGTGGGAGGATGTAATTGTTTACTTAGTGGTTGCTTCAAGTTTGGTGGCAAAGTATGCAGGGCCCCTATGTTGGTCAAAGTGAATGTTGTCGTAGCTACCAAACATTCTTATACTAACTTAGCTAAGATACTACCGTTTCAATGCTAACATAAACACGAGAAGCAGCCTGCTCCCCACATATTCAACGTCCATCGATTCGCCCATCTGAAGTATTCTGAAGGCTATTTATTTGTTCTCGTCTTCTTTGGAGCCATCCTCTTCGTCCTCTTGCTTCCCTTTGCTGATGAGGAAGGCTCGTCGTATGCTTCCTCCACATCCTCTTCCTCTTCAGGTGGTTCATATATGTCCTTGCCCCTAGCAGACCTTCTCGTAGGCGCGGTTTCTCTTTTCTCGGCTTTGGGTGCCTTCGCCTTGAGCTTAGGCTTCTTCTTGGGAGACTCGAGGTCTTCGCTATTTGACTCATCTTCCTTCGGAGGTTTGAATGTGTCAAATTTGCGCTTTGGTTTTTTACGACCTGTGGCCTTGCTGGCCTCTGGCTCTTGAGCTGCGTTCGCATCTTCTGCTTCGTCCTGCCCACTTTCCAATGGGGCAGCTGTAGCTGAAGCTTTCTGTTTACTCTTCTCCCCTGTATTAGGCATCTCCGTTTCTTCTTTCGGACCCTCTGGTGCTTGCGGCCTGACGACGTCGCGGCTGTTGTTTCGCTTCTCCCTGATGCTTTTTGCTTCTACCGGATTTAATAACAAGAATTCCGATACGCTGGTCTCGCATTTGTCTGCATGCTTAGTTTTGGCCTGTACCAGAGATTAAAACAGACCTCGAATTAGATGGATAGAGTCTCACGTTAACACTCATCTTGTCCACGCTCTTCAAGCAGACATTGCAGTATCGTAGTTTCTTAGGAGCTTCAGATTGACTTGGCTGTTTGGGATCTTCATCTACCTGTGCCTCTGTCACCGGTTCTTTCGTCTGCATCCCTTCATCGAGGCCTGAACCAGCTTTTGAACGCCTTTCGAGTTCCATCGCCCGGTCTCGCAACGAGTCGCGCTCCGCTGTGATACTCACGAGGTCCTCCTGTAACCGGTCCCACTCGTTTGCGGCGTCTTGGAGGTGCCTGACTTGTTGCTGCAGCTGGTCACGCTCCGTTGCCGTGTCTCGAAGATCCCTGACCTGTTCTTGCAACTGGTCACGCTCCTTTACGATTCTTTCGAGATTTTTGACCTCTTCTTGCAGTCGATCACGCTCCTCTTCGGTCTCTTCATTATCGCGATGAACGGACTCATGCTCCTCTTGTTGCTAGTTGCTGTCAGCCGCTGTACTAACTCCGGATAATTACCCTTACCTTGGCCGTCTGGGCATACATGTTCGTGTGGCAATGTTTATGTTGACAGATGCCATCTTCAGCGTGTTCTTCTTCAATGTGGAGTCGCAGATGTTCTGAAATGGTCTAGTTTTCATCAGATGATGGCTTGCAAATCGTGACACTTGGGCTTACCTCATAGCTTGATTCTGTCTGGTTTTCACCCAACCAACTCGTACAATTTGGTTGCGGGCACTTTTGCGGGTCTGGCTGACGAACAATCTTCTTTTGATGTAGCTTAAGGTGGTCTTGTTGTTGCTACGGAGAGTCAGCATTATGAAGTTTGCAACGGTTAGCGCATTTTTACCTGTTTCGTCACCCCTGCCCAGTCCTGGGGACAGAATGGACAAGAGGATTTCAGCTTAGCTCTGCTCTCTGAGGTCCTTAGCCGCTGCTCTAAACTGTTCATTTCAGAAAGCTTCTCCTCTGCAATTCTCAGCCGCTCTTGTAGGCCATCAGTCTCAACAACGCTCGCCTCTGCAATCTTCAACCGATCTTTGAGCTCATTTATTTCAGCATTAGTGAGCAACCGTGGATGTATCGAAAGAAAATCTGGACCTCCGCGACCCTCTGTTGCTTTGATGGAACTAGGTTCAGGGAGTTGACCAGTGATCAAGCCACCGAGGATATCTGATGGTGGCTGATCAGGGATGCCCAAAGCGTTTATGGATCCTTGATCAACATATGGACCTGCTCCTGACGGTGCTTGAAGCACGTCGGGTACTTCTCCGGGACCCGTCTCAGACTTGGCATTCCCATGCCTAGGAGAGCTGGTACTTAGGGAGTCGGACCCGTCTGTTACATCCTCGAAAACGTCGCGAATGAAAATCTCTACAGGGTGAGAATCCGATTTCACTGGGGTACCCGAGAGCTCAGCAAAGATTTTTTGGATGTTGTCGTCCACCACCACGTTTGAGTTACGATCGAGGCCGAAGGCGCCGTGGCCGGGTATATCAAGGCTCAAATTGTTCGATTTCGGGTACGCAGACGAGTCCCAATCGAATAAGAATCTAAGTGCCTTTTCGAAATGCAGATTGTTCAAGTACAAATCTCCGGTATTGTGCCAATTTGCCGAGCAATAGCAGTAGCCAACGTTTGGGCGCACTATCTTCAGATCATACTTCAGTTCGCCCACACCACCTGAGTCAAAGCCTGACTCCAGGTTCCACGAAGACTGATACCTCGTGGAGCGAATCCGAAACTTATTGTCTGGCCGGCCAAAAACTGGTTTTATGTTGTCCTGAAAATTCCGATTTGAGGCCCGAGATACAGAGACAATTTTCTCTTCGCGAATAACTTTCCCAGGACCCAGGATATCCAGGAACATGCCCCAAATTTCGGTTGGACCCTCCTTCGCTTTCTCTTCCTCATCCTCTTCCTCATTCCCAACGAGCCAGCAAGCCATGGCATAGAGAGCTCTGTGGGTAAATTCTCTGAGATACATGCCTCCTCTGTTGAATTGGAGTAGGACTTCAGCCTCAAGCGGGGATTGCGCGAAAACCGGTGCTGCACTTGTTTGAGAACCCGAGTCGATGTCATCAGTAGGTTGCCTTTGAGTTGGCTCTCTTCCCAAACCCGGCAAATTGATGTCATTGTAACGGTCTAGGAATCCAAGCGCCTGTTTGTTTTGTGTATTGTGCTGCTCCCCAGCTCCGCGCTGTACCTTCTCTTTCCGTTCGTTCTCTAGCATCGCAATCTTGGCTTTTGTCGTTGGCGAAGGTGGATTTTCGTCGAAATGTTTGCCCCAGTCGATCGGTTGTCCAGCGGTCACAGGATCCAAATCACCTGGTTTCGTCCAGAAATGAAAGGAAGGTAACTCATCGTGAGCTAAGGCAATGAAAAACAAATTGCGTAGGGTCTTCTTCTCATCGTCGGCTCCTTTGTCAGCTGCTTTCCCGAAAGGGACTATGGAGCTCAAGGGAGGCCGGGAGATTGGCTGATCGTCTAGAGCAGCAAGACACCGAGTTTCGAAGTCGTAAATGTCGCCCAGGGTGATAATTGCTGTCTTGGGGTTCGCATACCCCACGAAGTCGGAAGCACGAAAGATTTTGCCTGACCGGAGGAATCCCGATAGAATACCCTTACGAGCATCCTTGATCATCTCATAATTGGGCTTCTTGGGGTCCTTGTCCCGAGGCACACGTCGCTCTCCCACAAGTGTTTCGAAGAATTCAGGAGGAGCAGCGGTAGCATCATTTTGGCCAGATTTCAAACGGGGCTCTAAAGGCAAAGTGAGGGGTGTGGCAGATTCGCCGAAATTGGACTTCAAGAGTTCAGAAAAACCCAACATGGCAGCGAGTTCAATGTTTTGCAAACATTGATCAACGCAACGCTAGATCGTTCAATGTGGCCATTCTTGTTTTTGTAGTGATGCGCAGCGGTCGGCATTCTTGTAATCGCAATCATAGAGAAAAGATATCGATGGGGAGAGCTGTCTGCAGGCAGGCTTCTGACAAAGCCAAGTTGGAGCCATAGACAATGAATCAAAGACAAAGGATACGAATGTAACATGCAGCACCATGCTTGCGGTGAGATGCGCTCAGAAACAAGCCCAGAATGACGCTTCAGATTAGGAGATTGAGGAACGAAACAAGCCAGCCGCATCTGGCATCTGAGACAGGTGCAGAATGTATAGCTCAAAGCACTCATGGTGTTATTCTTCCTCTCTCCTCGATCAATCTGATGTGACACTCTCTACTAGAGTCTCTGACCGTGAGACGCTGTATGACTTCTGGCAGCATTGCTGTCTCTTGTCTATTATGAGGCACTGCGGATGCTAAGACATTTGTAGCCTGCTGGACTTGTAAGGAGGGGGACCGGCAGAGTCCTGCAGTTATACCCATTGTTCTATCTACATTGCAATAATACGGCCTTGATTGTAGCAAATGAACCTTGTGCCCGGGGAGCCTCAGTGCGAGAGTGCCTCCTTAGGGTCCTCGACCAATGGAGTATGTCCTACACGAATACTCTGTGCTGTCAACAAATTGTGTTAGATGAACGCAATCTGAAGAGTCACTTTATTTGAACAGCCCAAAGTGCTGAGTGCTCACCCGAGATCTTGAAGCATGGAGCAATGGGTTCGCCGCAATCCATTGACCCTTCCCGCTACTCTGCTCGGTCTTCAACTCGCAATCACCGTCGGTCTCAAGCTCTATAAGATAAAGACTGGCGGAGCCCAAGATGAGCAAGTTGTGCCTTCCCCAAGCAAGAGCTTGTTGCCAAAGCTTTCACCTGAAGAGACTGCAAGCTGTCCATACCCACCGGATGCCTATCCAGGTACAAGAGATGTCGAGTCACCCTATGGAAGCTTGAGAGTCTACGAATGGGGACCAGAAAATGGGAGAAAAGTGTTACTTGTACATGGGATATCGAATCCGTGCATTGCATTGGGAGCCGTTGCGCATGGCCTGGCTGACAAGGGGTGTCGAGTGATGATGTTTGATCTTCCAGGTCGCGGATATTCTGATACACCTGTCCCTACTCCCCATTCAAACCGCCTCTACACCACTACAATCCTTTTAGCTCTGACCTCGTCTCCTCTATCATGGACAGGCAATGGCGAGACCTTCTCCTTGATTGGCTACTCCCTAGGCGGTGGAATCGTCGTCAATTTCACTTCTTACTTTCCTTTCCTTATTTCTTCCTTGGTCCTCCTCGCTCCGGCTGGTCTTGTCCGCCAGAGCCGTATTACTTTGATGAACAAAATACTCTACAATACAGGATTGATCAACGAGACAACTTTAGAGAAGATCGTTATAGGTCGAATGAGACGTGAAGAACTACCGGCAAGGCCTACTAAGCTAAAAAAGAAGCCATCGATAGGAACCGCTATTGGAGAGGAGATACCAAAAGAGAGAGAAGAAGATATACCCACCCCACCATCTTTGTCACAAACTAGGCCTAACATCACGATCTCGGGAATCATAGTACGTTTACATCTTGCAAGTCGCAATGATGGTTGAATTATCTGATTTCCTTCAGCCATGGCAGCTTGACAATCATCCGGGATACGTCAAATCCTTCATGTCTAGTATTCGATATGGGCCAATCACCGGACAACATGCTGACTGGCAACGGATTGCCAAACGATTGGCTGCACAGAATGCCTCCATGGAGGAGAGGACTGAGAAAGAAGGTTTGCAGAACGGCAAAATACTGATCATAGCTGGACACAAAGATGCAATCATTGTCGAAGACGAGCTGGTTGCAGATGCTACAGAAATTCTAGGGGAGAACAGTGTCAGATTTGAATTCGTTGACGCAGGTCACGATCTGCCTGTCTCTAAGAGCAAGGAGATACTTGGATTTATCTCGGCCTTCTGGGAGGAAAGTTCCTCGACGCCAAGGTCATGAATGCGCGAATAGTTCAGAACTTCGATTCACTTTCTTTCTTACCCAAGAGTTACATATCCATGAAACGATTCGCCCTTCATAGCCAGTGGTTCCTTTCTCTCTGCTTACCAATCTCAAATTGCATTCCTCCCCAACTTGTCGTGAACTTTGTGTGCTATTTCTTGCTACCTGATTCTTTGAGTTTGGTGCAAAATGGTCTCTCCGCTCCCTTCCGAACGAGGCGTTTAACGTGTAAAGGTATCTAAGATTTAGCATCCGACTAAAGATGTCTAAACGTGAAAATGTGCTGTTCTCTACACTGACTTGTTACGCTCGCCATGATCGGTCTCCTACACCGTCCAAGGTTTTGGGAAGCTCTGGTCTCCGCACATGCTAGAAGGACATTTTGGGCGAGCTCGGTCCTACGGGAGAAAATAAGAAGCACCGCAACACCATTGTACCAGCGCCATTAGGAATCCAACCTAATACGAATTAAATATCTCCGCCAAACACGATCACAACCAACAGGTCTCCGCCCTCGGACTATGACTACCGGGGAACATTTCGCTTCACAAATCAATGCGTCGCACGGGATTCGAACCTAAGCCCTCGTCAATACCGTTCGACGGAACTTTAAAACCTATGGCTAATAGGGCTGCCAGAAAGTAAGAAGCACCGCAACACCATTGTACCAGCGCCATTAGGAATCGAACCTAATACGAACTAAATATCTCCGCCAAACGACGGGTGGATATCTGAAGTTGAGCTTTGAATGAGCTATGGCGATTCGATTCAGGACATCGCAGGCAGAAGAGTCAGATGCACAAGGGGATGGTTGACTCTATATTAACCTGGCGGCTGATATGCTATACTAGTAAGACACAACTACGTGTATCTCTCTGACACTATTGTTGAGGAGGACGTGGCAGATTCAAGTGGGCTTTAGTTGCTCAAGCCCGAAGTCAGAAAAGCCCAAAATACGTGCTCTGGCTTGAAGCCACAAACTCTCCCAATAGTACTAACATAAAACGACCCAAACCCTCGCTCAAAGATTTCCTACCGTCCTGCGACGAGTGCAAATGGATCTCATCTTTTACCCCCCAAATTACGCCTATAGTCTCACCCTCACTCTCACCAATCCTCTCACTGACCTTAGAATGTCCCACCCGACCCCCTCCCCCACCCGCCTCACCACGGATACTCCCTTATCCCCAACGCAACTCACTCCCGACACCCCCTCATCCTCCACCTTCCCTCCCATCCCCGCCCGCAACCCCAGTCGTGACAACAGCAACAGCGAATCCCAACGCCCATCCCAGAACGAGGTCACGCTACAACAAGCACTGGAGCAAGGGCCGGTCACAGTGCCAAAGAACCCGAGACGCTTGTCGGAATTTGATGCAAATCTTAGTAGACGCGAGAGGAGGAAGTCAAAGGCGTGGTCGGGCGAGAGCCAGGGCGTTTCAGACGGCTATGGTGAGGGAGAAGGGGAGGGCGCGAGACGGAGATCAGGGCCGTTGGATGCCGAGGAGTTGAAGGTGTTTGTTGTTGAGAAGCTGAGGCGGGTGAGTTTTTACACTGTTTGGGGGGTGTGGTGGATGGGATGCTGATGGTTACGCTTTCTTAGATATCAAGGCTCTGGTCCAACTAGTCTTGATGGAAGATGCTGGGCGCTCATGGCAGTTCTTTCGTCTCGGCCAGGAAGAGACAGCTGGCTTGTCCAGTCATGGTTCCCTTGATCCAGTCGATATGAGCCGCGCTCTCGGGAGCCTTGCAGACTTTGAATCTTGTACTGAGGGCGATACTGGTCCCGCTCACTTCAGGAAAGGGGGTCTTTAGCAGAACGCAATAGAAAGTTACTTCACTGTAGAGAGCACCTAGGATAACCACAGAATAGTACAATAATCTAAAGTGTGCAACCCCTTCACTGTCTTATATGGAACAAGATCCATGATGGGGCCGCCTAGCATCAACAGAGCTTCTCACAACGTGGCCCACGCACTGACAAAGGAAAAGGAGCACTCGCAAAGAATGATGCCAACCAGAGTTACGAGAGTTACCGGCGCTAAGTCTACGAAAGCTTGTAGCATAAGGTAGATAGCGAAGATGTGTTCACATAAAGAGTAAGGAGACTGGCAATTGTATATATAGATAGTAGAATGTGTATGAAGAAGACAATGAATCCATGTATTCGGCTGGATAGGAGGTACGAATGCGTACGCGGAGGATGGTGGGGAGGTAGGCAGAGAGGAAGAAGAGGAGGCAAAGACAGGGTAGAAAGGGGCAGGCAATGATGATGTTGGAGCAGATGTTGACTCTGACATGTTGTAGGGAGACGTATAAGCTGGCGAGAGGTGTTCAAACGTACATCCGAGAACGGAAGCCCGCCTTGAGATACTTACCGCTTGGTTCAAGTCGAGATTTTATCAAAAGTTGGAAATGTCCTCACATCATTAGTCCGCCGGGACTGTCTTTGTCACAGGCAGGTCTGAGGGATGGAGATGCCTCGTGGTCACTAACGCACAAAGCCCCTTGTCTCGCTCAAAGCAAGGCAGGTTCTGAGGTGCTGAGATACGAGGCACTGGGTCTAATCTTGCGCTTAGCTTGTGATCTACCAACAATGGAGAGTATGTTGGAGACGTTGTGTGTCCTGTCCAGTAGCGCATGGTGTGTCTAATAAGTGAAAAGCACTGAGGAGAAAGCAAGACAGAAGAGGTATATTCGGACTCCCTGTAGCGCCAACGCTATGCCAACTCCCACCCGAGTGCTTGGAATAGAATACTGTACACTGCTTCTTGACCTCAGGCGTGGCCTAGATCACCAGGACTCAAGTCACTGGCTCCCACTGATTCCGATGCTTTACTCAACTCCATGCTCTTGATCGACCAACCAGCTTCCTCTTTGACCCAGTCCTTCCTCTCGCCTAGGACTGCGATCCTAGCATCTTTCATACCTTCCACGAGGTACCGCTGAGCGACCTCACGTATCTCTTCTTTCTTGACGTCCAACAGCTGCTCGCGCTTAGTCTGCTCCATAACCTCATCCACACCACTCAAAAACCTGGTCATGCCCTCCTGGCTGACGCTTTCAGGAGCGTCGACGCCTTGAAAGACGCTCAACTTCGCTTCCTCGAGGTTTTGATCTGTCCACTCTTTGTCTCGAGCCCACCGACCTGCGTCCTGCATGACCTTTAAGGTGCTCTGTGGATTGGGATCTCGGTAGCTATAGTAGCCAAACAAGCCACTCAGACCTCGGGAGTAAGCCCCACCGCCATAGGCACCACCCTTCTCACGAATCTCGTGATGCAGATGTTTGTGAGTGAGGAGTTGAGAAAGGATCTGCAACGGGCCACCAGAAGCGTGAGTGTACGATACGGTAGGAACGGCGAGGGCCGAGTAGTAGACTTGATATGGTAAAGGGAAGAAGGTCGTCGGTCTATATTTCTCACCGGGTATAGACCCCTCGTCTTTGGGGATGCTGGTAGACTGAGGGAATCCCGAGAGAAATTGTTGCAGTGCTGCTTCATTGGAAGAGACGGACTCATGTCCACACGTAAGTGCTGCTCGGAAGGTTGACGAGTTGGAAATAGCAATATGTTGGATAGCCTTCAACTTGGCAATGACATCGCCGAAACCCTCAATGGGAGATCTGTTGGCTAGATCTCCGGTGTGTTGAATCTGTGTCAGACCTCCAATCTGTTCATTCAGTAGGCCATGTCCGGAGAGCCCTGCTTCCGCATATCTACGAGCATAGGAATGTCCAGAGCCTGAGACAGCATCCAACGCACCATTCGCGTCAGCTTGAAGCAGCTGCCTGATTTTGCTTTCGGCTTCCGGACCATCGAAGTTCGTCTCCTGGAGAATGGTCCGGAGCAATTCATACATGGCAGGCACATTACTGTCCAGTGCATATCCAGAGAAAGACAGCCCCTCCACGGATGTCCTCATATCCGTCGGCGAAGGTGAAGAATGGTAGGATGTACTTATCCCGCCGGTCTTCAGTTTGATGAGATCTTCAAGCTGCTCCATGCTCTTATCTTTTGTACCAAGCCGCATGATCGAGTCATTGAAAAGCGGAATAAGCATACGTAGCTCTGACGGCAGGCCAGCAAACGTGTTGATCGCCCGAAAATAGGTCAGTCCGTTCGTGCTGGCTTCTCGCCATTGGATCTTGACATCCCCTAGCGTTGAGTCTCGGACTGGCTTCTTCTCCATTTGACGTGGGATATCTTTAACATGGACACTGGGCAGACAGCTCACATCTTGATCGCTCGCGTTCTCTTGAACCTCAAGTAGCTCGAGCTCACGTGCTGTAAGCTGCTTTTGAGCTTCAGCCTCTCCGCCTGCCTCCCTAGTCACCTCGGAAATCTTTACCGCCAAGCGCGTAGCTTCCTCAACGGCCAATTCTTCGCCGTAAGTATCTAAAGGCTCCATGACGAAAGTCAATGTACGATCATTGAGAAGGTACTTTTCAAGTAAGTCCTCCAGGTAAGTCCCTTCGGAAAACCGTTGCTTGAATGCGGTTACAATATCATTCCAAGCTAGAGCGTCGAATGGATCAGCCCCATTGAACCAGCCTGGCTGTACTCGTTGCATGAGACCCATGCCAAAGCTGGCTGTTTTGTGCTTCAGAGCCAGCTCAAGCTGGTGCAAATAGCCGTCCACCTTGGCCTTTTCGAAGCGCTTTTGATGGACTTCACGCAACTTAGACTGGATAGCCTCTTTAACCTTCGGAAGATCTGCCTCTCTTACACCATTGAGGCCAATCGACAAGATTCCTATTTTACCGGCGCTATCATAGCCGGTGTTTGGGCTCCAATCTGGGCCTAGACCAGCTTCGATAAGAGCTTGGTACAATGGGGAACCGTAGCCATCAAGGAGCAATGATGACATGATGCCTAGTGAGAATGTCTCCAGTATGTTCGAAGTATCACCCATCAGCCAAGAAGTGGATGTCTTGTATTGCATGTCTTTGTCCACCAATGGATCAGCAGGTCCCTTGACAGTGTAGAATAGGGGCCCATTATCTAGGCTCGTTGGTGTCTTGATGGATGTGTCTGCGTGTATCCTTTCAAATCGGTCCAACTGCTGGCCCATTTCTTGCAGATGATCCGCAAGAGGCGTGTCGCCGTAGGTGAATATTTTAGCATTGCTCGGGTGATAATTCTTCGAATGGAAATCTTTTAAATTCTGGTAGGTGAGATCAGTCATTTTCTGGGGATCGCCGCCTGAATAGTTGATATCTGGAAAAATCTGATTTTGGAACTTGATGTAATACAGATAGCTTGCGTCTGAAACCATGCCTTTCATTTCATTGTATACCACGCCCTTGAAGACCAACTTGTCATCTGTGCCGCTTTCGGCGTGACCATTCGCGATGGCTTTGGGATTCTCAGGTCCGATCCGCCAACCCTCCTGAGTGAAGTCATTCTCTTTCAGCAGGGGATGAAATGTAGCATCCAGATAGACAGACAACAGATTTTTGAAGTCCTGCTGGTTCGTAGTAGCGAAAGGATAAGACGTGTGATCGGAGGACGTGAAGGCATTCATGAAATTGGAGAGAGACCTGGGTAGCATCTTGAAGAAAGGATCTCGAACAGGATACCTATGTCAAGGTCAGCTCATCGCCTCGAAATATGCTTGGGCGGACATACTTCTGACTTCCGCAGAGCGTGGTGTGTTCAAGGATGTGCGGAACACCTGTATGATCTGGGGGGTTAGTCTTAAATCCAATGGAGAAGACGTTGTTCTTGTCGTCTCTGGCAACGTGCAGATATTCCGCTCCAGTCTTCTCATGCTCGAGGTGGAAGGCTGTAAGCTGTAACTCAGGTACGTGCTTCTTGCGCTTGAGCATGAACCCATGCATATTTTCTCCGAGCTGTCGAGACTGGTCGAGACTGGTCACTGATGCAAACCCACGCCGAGCCCGTGGCGGCGCAGGATGTGTGCATCGTTGCCATGGTGTAGGCAACCCCTGCTTCCACCGTGTCAACCTAGAAGACACGCGCAACATCTCATGATTCGTTACCTAGGAAGAAAAGTGTCGCAAGATCTGGGAGGCATCAATTTGGACTTTAGCATCTTTTCGGACTAGTGGCGGGTGACTTCTGCGGCTTGGCGAACGACTCGAGACAGTTCATGACATGCTCTCTTTTCCCTATCCTGGATTGTCGATAGCCATACACTACATTTTTTGAACAGAAATAGAGGTCTACTGCCCTCGAGTATCCATATCTAAATACTGGGCTATCGCTATACGCCACATGTTCAAGAAACCCTCGGCCCTCGCCTCCTCCATGTAACCGAGATCTTCGCCTGCCTAAAGTCTGGCATTCAATCAAAGAAAGAAAGTCATATTCGCAAGAAGTCAATTGCTATTGGGCTTCAAACTTGATACATAAAAGGCTCTGGTACAGAGAGTAGCGTTCAAGATAGACCAAGATCAAGCGCAGGGAAGCAGACCGATTGCCGAGACAGGGGCACACCGAGACAGGGGCACAAAGAACAAGCAAAGACAGCCGGGTGTCCGCATCATAGCTCACTTTACTCAATACAAGACAAATGACAGATGAACGACAAATGCACATGAGGATCTGGTCAATCAGAAAGTGATCCTCTGGACACACCCAGCCTTTTCTATCAAATCAACCATGGCGGGACATGCATCTCAAGCCCCTACAGCTCCAGCGAGCTCACGCCCTTCTCCAGCGGCAAACCACAATCCATCATCTGATTACATCAATGGCCATGGGACTCTACCAGACGCACCAGCGCCAAATGCAGCTCCCGCAGCTTCGACCGGGAAGAAAGGCAAGAGCAAGAAGACAACGGATCCCAATGAGACAGGGAAGCTACTTGCGGCAAAGATCAATCAACTTGAGCTGGATGCTGCTGGAGAGAAGGATCAAGAGGCCGAGATTGGTGGGTACACTTTTACTCAAGAGTCAAAAGAGACTGTACTTGCTTCAATGAAAGAGCATGATCTACCACAAGACATGATTGCTGAGGTGGCGAGAGCCCTTGATCTGGGGCCTGAAGCCACACGGAGTGGACAAGGACTTCCAAGCCTCAAGACTATCGAGACGCTCGTGGCCAAATTCTCCCTCAATATCCCAAACCTCAGTCTAGCCCGCGCACATGAGAACTTGTTTGCCAGACCTCTGCCCATGAATTATATGGATCGACAGAAGCTGACAGAGATGCCCCTTGGGCTTATTGCCGATATAGAACGAGAAGTCAAAAAAGCAACCCGAGACTTATCGAACCTCTTGACTGGCATGGAAACACCACTTTCCAGACTTGAAGAAGTGCAAAAGAGGTACACCGGGCTGCTGGCTGATATGAAGCGCATGGAACGGGATAACACCAAGAATAAGAAGCGTGCAGACCTTCTGCAGAAAGAGAAGGACCAAGGACGGTCAGAGCTCAGTAAGACCAACAGCATGAAGGAAAAGCTCGAGAAGCTGTGTCGGGAACTTCAGCGAGATAACAAGAAACTAAAGGTTAGCTCCAAAGTACCCGCGCTCGCTTTGGGATCAACACTGTAATTGACACATTTTGAAAGGACGAACAAAAGAAAATCGAAGACAGCGAGAGAAGGAGTCGAGAAGAGTTCAGTGACAGAACCAGCAATCTGTATTGGGTAATCGACGATACCATGGAACAAGCAGAGAATCCAGAGGGTCAGAAGATCAATGTTGAGCAAGATGAAATGTATGCACTTCAGCCTGAGTTTGCCTTAATGCATTTGCAACCGGTCACCTCAGATGCTAACACTCAAGTTTGCTTTAGGTTCCGGCAGAAGTTCAAATCATTCACCGAGCAGTATGAGCTCCGGGAGCTTCATTTCCATGCCCTGATGCGGACCAAAGAGTGCGAAGTCCAGTTGAGCCTGGCACGTGCCGAAGAGCAACGAAAACGTGCTGAGGATGAAATGAAAAAATCACGAACACTCAACTCCCAGGTCTCGACATTCTCTCAAACCGAGACTGAGCTTAGGAGTCAACTGAACATTTATGTTGAGAAATTCAAGCAGGCAGGTCTCCCTTTGCCCAGTTTATTGGACGCGATTCCCTTGGTCTGCCTTTGCTTTCGCTTTCGATTTCAATCTGCCCCCCCGCAAGCATGTTGATGTTCTCAGATTTTATCCTGCATCGTAATGGCGGCTGGCGGACAGATGGTCTTTCTTACTACAATTCTGCAGCCAAGCACCCTTTGTTGTCCTCCATCTAACGTCTGTACCTCAGGTGGAAGAAACTCTCAATAATTCCAACGAGCTCTTCCTGACCTTCCGCAAGGAAATGGAAGAGATGTCCAAGAAGACCAAGCGTCTAGAGAAGGAAAATCTCAACCTGACCCGCAAACACGACCTCACCAATCGCAACATCCTTGAAATGGCGGAAGAACGCACCAAGGTCAACAAGGAGATGGAAGCCCTCCGCAAGAAGAACAACACTCTCGAGAGCGTGATTCGTCGTATGCAGGACCAAGGGCGTGCACCAGCGGGCGCGGGAGCACTCGAAGGCGACGAGGAGGGCACTGAGAGTGACTATGAGGAGGACGACTACGATGAAGAGGAAGGCAGCGAGGAGGGCGAATACGACGACGATACTGAGGAAGAGGCTCTGCAATCGCAGGTTGGAGCTCTTCCTACTTTCGGACCCGTACCGCCACCACCTCCTTCGTCGCAGGCTCAAGTCAACGGCAAGGTCAACGGAGAGATCAACGGAGCCACTAATGCTAAGTCTATCGTTGTGTAAGCTTCCGTGTCATGGTGAGATTTAGCCATGGCTTCCATAGCTGGCAGTCTGGATAACAGAAAGTCCACAATGCAGCCAGAGCATCATCACAATCAGCCCAAATGCTATTCTACCTTTCATAATTTACTTTTCTTCCCACATGCAAACCCGCTACCTACTCTCAAACACTCAACTGCCTCTTCGATCATACCGTCAACGATATCCTTGGCAGGCTTAATGTCATTAATCGACGCTGACACAACCCCCATCAAGTACGGGAAGTCCACATCCCTATCCTCCTCCATATCATGTTCCATCGGCACCACGCCTTTCTCCACCAATTCCCTAACCACCTCGCCCCTCCTCTCCCAACCCTCGATATATCCATTCCTCCTCACCCTCAACGGCCTACCACTAACCACCAACGTCTTCACTGTATCTCCCCACCCCGCACCCACCACCGCCTCCTTATGCCCCTGACTACACCCCGCCTCCTCGCTCGCCACGAACCTCGTCCCTACCCATACACCCACTGCTCCCATCATCAAAGCCGCCGCCAAACCCCGGCCGTCATAGATCCCGCCTGCCGCAACGACCATGCCCGCCTTCCCGCCCAGCATACGCGGACGGTACCGCGCCGCGATATCCACACACGCAGGGACGAGTAAATTCGCACTGATATCCCCCGTATGCCCACCCCCCTCGCCACCCTGCGCGCACACGATATCCACACCAGCCTCGAACGCCTTCTCCGCATGCCTTGGATGCCCCACCATGTTCATCACCATCACGCCCCCGTTGTGCAACCGCTGCACCACCCCCTCCGGCGGGACACCGACCGCCGAGACGAACAGCGTCGCCCCTTCTTCAACAACGACATCGACGAGCTCGTCCAGCCGCCCTTTCGTATAGTCGTGGTTGGTTTTCCGGGCAGTGCCGCCGACGGCGGGGAGCGCGAGGTCGACGCCGAAGGGGAGGGTGGGGCTGGTGAGGAGGGATTTCAACTCGCGGATCATGGCGCGCAGTTGGGCGGGGGTGTAGCCTAGGCCGCCGATGACGCCGAGGCCGCCGCTGTTGGACACGGCGGAGGCGAGGGGGGCCGTGGAGGTGTGGGCCATGCCTGCTAGGAGGATGGGGTGGGTTATGAAGAGGAGGGTTGTTAGCGGGGTGGTGAGGGTGGGGGTGAGAGAGGACATTGTTGGGAGGGTGGTTGTGTAGTTGAAGGAGGAAGATACGTAGTTGGGTTGGACAAGAGCGAGGCACTGTTTTGTTGTTAGTGAACGAGCTGGAGAGCAAACGGTGGGGAGCCGAGGTCCAACCGACGCATGGCCGCCAAGCACGTGGAAGAGGACATAAGCCAACACGAGATAGCACAAGAAGTTTGTATAATCACGATGATTTATGACACAATGTATGCTAATGCTTCCACAGTCCTCATCATCGCACAAATCGCGCACTCAAACTCGCAAAAGCATCAGGACTGTGCCGACCATTTACGCTCTCCTGACTGACATGCCTTGCGCCCCCCGGCTCAATACCATTCGCAGCGTTGGCATTGCCCGTAGCCGACTGGAATGGATTTCTACTCCCGGATGAGAGCTGCACGGGCATGGTCACGCTCCGCTGTCCTTGCTTGATGCCTGGAGACAGATTCGCGATAGATGGTTCTGGTGATGGGGCAGCATTGGGATCATTCGGGAGAGGTGGCGGTGCCAGCTGAGGATAGTTGTACAATGCCAAAATGCTCGACTTGTCAATGCGGCCGGTTTGCTGAGGCTGGAGAGGTTGGGGCTGATACGGGTTAAACTGCTGAGGTTGCTGTGGTGGGGGCTGCGCAGAGTACTGTGAAGGGTCGGTCATCGAATGTTGCGGCGCAAAAGGGCTGGAGAATTGCTGTTGCTTGAACTGTGAGTGTTGATTCTGCTGCTGCGGGAGGGTTTGCTGAAAAAATGAATCTTGCTGGACCTGCGGAGAATAGGCTCCTGGCGACTCAGTAGAGTAATTATTCATGTGTTGTTGAGGTATAGAAGGTGGCTGATATTGCTGAAATGGATTATATGACTGCTGTGTATCTGGTATCTGAGGAGTTGATGCGTACGGATTTGTAGATGGCGGTAGGACCTGCTGTGTCGTCTGATAGAACGGATTATAACTGTGATTAGGAGCGCTGTTTTGTTGTACATATGGACTAGATTGGATGTATTGCTGAGGCATCTGTGGTACTGGAGGTGTCATGGTCTGGAAGCGTGTGTCCTGCGCCGGTGGTGGCTGGCTCGGATAGCCTCCTGTAGCGTTAGGAAATAGTGGTTGCTGCTGCTGGGGAGAAATCTGCATGCCGGAAAATGCTCTTTCTAGAGGCACATTTGCCGGCTGCTCGTTGGGAATACCGAACGGGTTGTATGATTGTGCTTGCGACTGGTATGGATTTGAATAACTGAAGCTCCTATTTGCTTGGGCTTGTGATTGGTCCATGCTCGGATATGATTGTTGTCCTTGCAACTCGGTGCTCGGCGCAGATGTGGCACCATCGGCTGCAAATGAAATGCCGTTCACGACACCAGTGTTCTGGGCGGTCGATGGTAAAGAGGGCAAAGGTTGACTGACAGCAATGTTCCTGGCCTGATTTGGTGTCCTTGACCTCGATGTAGGCGCGCTGCCTTCTCCAAGTCTGACAAGGGTCTCAAGCGCCCGCTCCAGATTCCCATTCATGCCCTTCAATATGCTTGCATTGCGTTTTTCATCCGCGAAACCCATGGCTGTTAGCTGGGCTAGCTTCGCCTCTATCTCTCCTCCTCCGCCTCCCACGCTGGCTCCAAATACCCTCGATTGTTTGTTAACCCGAATTGGTTCTGCACCGAAGCCATTAACGCTATCATGAGGTGAGCGAGGAGGAGAGGCCGGCGCGTTTCTGGACAGAGGAAGCATTGAAGATGCGCTACGTAGGCCAAAGCCAAATCGCTTGCCTGGCTTTGGTGGTAATGGAGGTGGCTGGTCTTCTGAGCTGCGGGTGCTGCCCGTATCATTGCGAGTCGCTGGTCGTCGGGAATGGCCACCAGAGAATAGCTGTTGATCGTACTTCTGTTTTATAAATTTCTCCAGTACCGCATCAACCTCATCGACATCCAAGGGTATCGGTGGCTTCGTACTCTGAGGATTGAAGGTTCGATTGTTATTGACATTGCCATTGCGCCTCATGCTCTGTGACCACCGTAAGTGTATGGACATCGCCCCCCTGGGTAAACTTACATCAACTTGATCATTGGACCAGCTGTCCATGCTCAACGATTTGACCTTGGAGATATGGGTACCGAGCTTGCGATGGAGCGAGGCGCATCGCATGCATAGAAATATGCCCAACTGAAGTCCAACACCCGATGTCAGCCATGTTTCCTCCAACCTGTTGCTAGCAACCCTATCCACTCACACTCCAACTGGCCCATCCTATTGAGGCCACAGTCAGCATGGGAAAAGCTATGGATGCACCGAAGTAGGAGGAGGGTACCTGGATTCCTAGCTCCACAGTCTGCGCATCGGTCATTACCTGGAACGGTCTTGACCAAATCTTGAAGGGCTCTCTCGTTGCGCGCCTGGTGACGCTTGCTTAATGCGGTGGTCATATTGTGATTATATATGATGTAGATGGTGAGAATAGAATAGAATATGGAGCCTTCCGGTTGCGAGATGCTCCACGCCGGCCGTACAGTAATCCGCGTAATCCGCGGGAGAAACAATGGAAGGAATGTAATTCAGCACAATTCGCAAATCATGCAGAAAGGAGAGCCTTAGCTTGGTGCGGCGTTGTATACCTAGTTCTGAAGATCTGAATAGTAAGTTAGTAGATCGCTAAAGTAATTCAAACAAACTTAACGCTCCATCGGTTGATTCGTTCAGGTACTTTATGATATGCGTTATGATATGGCGATCCTTATGATATGGACAGATCTAACCGAATCAAGTTGACCTAATCAAAATAAAAGAGACCTATGTCAGATCTCTATTGTCCCCCGAAACGTGAATGTCTCGTGTCATCTGCGTGCCACAAAGTTCTACCTCGGTTCAGTGGCCTCGCTCGTGGATGAGGGGATTTCTCCGTCCAGCCAGATTAAACTCACTGCGTATTAATTAGGGCCCCCAGGTTCTGGAAAAAGCAAGGGAGCAAATAGCCCAGTATGGCGAAACCAAAACTCGTCCTTTATGTTGACGTTGTCAGTCCATTCGCTTACCTTGCATTCCACATTTGCTATGTAGGTCTCTTTTCTCTTAGAAAACAATTGCGTTCGTGCAAATCTGTTGTCACCGTTCTCCATTCGATTCTCGGACAAATAGTCTGGTATCCTGTTATTACGGCGGTTCTTGGTATTACTTTGAGAATCCCAATGACTGTTGAAGTCTTGGATACGATCTAATCTTCAGGAATAATTTACTGATTCTACTTTTCGAAATAGACATCTCCCGTTTTCAAAGGATGCGATGTCACCTACGTCCCTGTGTTCTTGGGTGGGATCATGAAAGCGACGGGAAATAGACCACCTCTCCAGATCAAAAGTGGGTTTCGCTCTTACGCCTTGCGTCTTGCAAGAAATCTAAGTGTCGTATAATAGACAAGGGTGAATGGATTGACAAAGAGCGGCTCCGCTGGGCCAAGTCATTTAATATACCCATGGCTGAGGGCAATCCTCCCGGATTCCCTGCCAACACGATCAAAGTGAGATTTCAAAGGACAACTCCTCTCAAAGTTAAGCTCATCCTCCGGCAGGTCCAGAGAGCTTTAACTCTTGTAGGAATTCTGCATCCACAGAGATTGGCAGAAAGCCTTGCTGCTGTCTTTCATGCATCGTTTGCGGAGCACAGACAGGTCCATACCCCGGAGAGTCTCACGCCTATTTTCGAAAAGATATTTGGGGAGGAGGGAACAAAGGAAATACTGACAAAGGTAGGCATCGAGCGGGTCTGGATCCCTGTGTCAAGCTAATTCGACATCCTCGCAGTCGACAAGTGACGAGGTCAAGCAGCTTTTGACAGCTAAGACCAACGAAGCGCTTGCAGAAGGCAGCTTTGGACTGCCATGGTATGTTGGTGAGTTTCTGAAGTCTGGAAAAGCATGGCGATAAGCTGATTAGACAAAGCTACCAATGCTGAAGGAGAAAAAGAGTGCTATTGGGGATTTGATCATATTGCTCAAGTCACAGATCATTTGGGACTCGAAAGGCCAGGATCCGATAGTATCAGTGGAACAGGCTGGCGAGCCATGTTATAATTATGTACAAGAGCAGCACGCAAAATTTTCGGTCACAGGAAAAAGGACCCGGGCCCATTTAGAGCTTTCCCATCCTCACCAACGGGAAGACTCATCGTCCTTCAAGGTGCTCGCACTCATGGTGGCTTTCACAGCTTCCGCAGATGCCTCACAAACACAAGCTTCAACCAAACCCTGATCAATTTCCCTCCTCCTTCGTCATGCTCCTGTTTTGATCACGAAGGAATTCGGATATCTTCTCAGGATGGGCTTCATCTACAGCCGCATGGTGGCTCGTGTCTCCTTGTGCGCTTGCTTCATCGGTCTGACCGCTTTGTCCGGTTACAGATTGCTGCAGGTAACTTATACCTGTGAATTTGGATATGATTAGCACGCGGAGAGATTGAGCCCAGAGATTCCACCACTTACCCTTGTCGAGCAAACTCTGGCTGTCCCCACTGCCTCCTGTGCCTTCGCCAGCAACTGAGCTTAGCTTGTCACCTAAGCCACCTCGTCCACCGGCAGAGCTCTGCTCGTCCGCTTGCGGATTCTGGCTTTTTGGGTTGTCCATAGTGAAATCTGTCTTGGGTTTAAAGGATTGGCTCTGTTGATTGTCCATGGCTTAGGATGTCCGGTTTTTCAAATTCCGTAAAAAGGATGCTCGTCGTAGCAGTTAAGGCTTTGCTGCTGGGAGTGAGAGGCTTCAGACTGCCGAACGGGAGATAGGCATTGATAGGAAGTAGGCGAGTTGAACGGCTTCCTACTGTAGTCGCCGTCTTCTCCAGCTACTGAGTTGTAATATGACGATCGATGGTGTCTCGGATACATCCGCTGTCACTCCAGCTCTTAAAAGTTTCTCAGTTGCGAGACGGCGTTGCTAGAGATCTTACACTCCTGGCCGCAAAGTGAAGAAGGTGCGGACTTTGGTGGGGCACGCCAAGCCGACATCAGGCCATTCGTTCTTGCAGCTGTTAGCTACGTACACGTCGAGCAATGCCGCCAATCCCCGTAACCATCGTGACGGGATTCCTAGGTACGCGCTATCTCTGGGTTGGATGATGCACCGCCAGCGTTAATCCGCTAACTACCAGCTCAGGCTCCGGAAAAACGACACTCATCCTTAACCTCATCCCGCAACTACCGAAGACCTACGTACGTACATTTCGGAGCAGATACTTCCTTTTTCGTACTGAACATGAGTCGCAAGACATATTTCGGGAGTATATTGACCTGTCCTGCCACCCGAGAATTGTCTTGTAACTCAATTTTCTACCTTGCGAAGCAACGCTGACCCCGAAATGTACGTAGAAGCTCGCCCTCTTGAAGAACGAATTCGGTGACGTTGCTGTCGATTCTCAACTGGCCTCCTCGTCTGCGATTGGAGGGGTGCAAGAGCTTCTCAATGGCTGCATCTGTTGCAACCTGGTCGGTCAACTCGGAGATGCTTTGGATACCCTTCGCAAAGATGTCCATCCAGACCGGATCATCATCGAAACCAGTGGGTCCGCGTTCCCAGCAACTCTTGCCATGGAGGTGAATAGATTGGGAAGAGAGACAGGATACTACGCGCTTGATGGGGTAATCGTCGTCATTGATGGTACGTATTTTCGGAATCCATCTTTCCTCCTTTGAACCAAGTCTTGAGTATTGAGACATGTCCTGGGAGTTTCTACTCCGTAGACATGTTCCAAGGCTCAATGTAATCCCTTGCATAGGCAATACTGACTCTGAAATTACACTGAAGTGGAAAATTGGAAGGGGTACGAAGATACATCGTACACGGCAAAGATGCAGGCTCGCTACACAGATCTGATAGTGTTCAACAAATGGGAGCTGGTCCCCGAAAGACGATACGAAGACTGTTTGGACAGAGTGGGGGATCTCGAGTTACAAGTCGCCACAGTCAGATCCGAAAGAGGCCGAGTCGACCAATCTGTTCTGCTCGGGTTAGACAGTGCATTTGCAAAGATGCTCGACCCTTTGTCCAATACACATGATGATCATGACCATGATCACGCGAAGGACCACCAAAGCGAGGTCGAAGTTATTTCAGTCACCCTATCGTCTGAAGACATAATGCATCACGGTGTCAACCTTGACTCTCTCGAGACCTTTTTGCTCTCCACCCCTAAAGACGAAGTATATCGCATCAAAGCAATAGTAAAGGCCTCGCGCCCACCGGCTTCTTCTGGGGGAGATGTTGAGCCAGCGGTTATACATCAAGGGCAAACAAGCGCCAAATACATCTTGAACTGGGCATTTGGCCGGTGGACCTTCACTCCAATGAGTTCGGCCATACAATCGAGTAGTGCGCTTTCGTCTAGAAATTCGAGAAGTGGCTCGATTGTTGAGATGCCAGAGGGCCTAGAGATTGACCCTCTTGTGCGGATGACGGTCATTTTAGCCCGTGGCGAAGCCGACAAGTGGAAGAAACGCATTGAGACGCAGGGTCATATTGAATCGGAAAACGAAGATGGCAAAGCAAGACTGCAAGTCACGAAGATCCTGGTATGAACTTCAGAGTAATGCGTAACTGCGTCCGTTTATCTCGAGCAATTGAGAGCGACACCGCAGTTCTGAGGCCGAATCCTTGTCCACCAGGCGATGGTAGACGATAAGTCGGGTTATATTGACTTGGCCTTCTCGGATACTGCCGCATGTCCTGAACCCCTTTCTCCCGCAAGAAATATGCAAAGCGAAACTTTGGGGCGCGGTGCCTTTTCACTTTGGTCGCATTATCTATGTTGCTTTTTCGCAATTACTGATGCAGATGATCCGGATGAAACTCTCCCAGCAATAGATGCACTGTGGGGTTGTATCCTCTTTCCGAGAACGTACCAGGTCGAAGCCGCACAAGCGCGACTGGTTGGCTCATCCACTTATTTAACCAAAACTAGTGTATTTAAGCTAGTAGAGGAACATCTCCAACGGTGACTTCAGGTGTGGCGAAGTTGGAGCGAGCCATCCAGCTCTGGCATGCATCTTTCAGTCCTCAAGAAGTGCCAAACAAGGTCTGCTAATTGGTCACTTGCGGATGTTTTATACGTCTCTCCTCGTTCTCTGATCTGTTGCTCCTGTATGCAGAGGGTCTGTACAATTGTCATTCTTCTTTATCTAGGCCTTACCAATGGTTTGCAAGACATTGTTGGAAATGATTTCCAGCCACGTTTTTGAGAAAAAAATCCCTTCACAGTGGACTCGGTTGCCTCCAACTTCGCTTACGCATTCTTTGCCAAAATATTTTACACCCTATATAAGTGCATCTACCGTCTATACTTTTCTTCCATTGCGAAACTTCTCGGGAGAAAAATGGCAGCGTTGACCCTTTGGTATCATTTCTACTTTGGCGTTGTCAAACGTGGTACTTATGTTTGGCAAATCAAAGAGATGCGTGAAAATTACGGTTTGACTGTAGTCATGTCCGTTCAAAGCGTGCGCAAAGCCGGATCATCCTTCCTGCCCCAATCGTCCGCATCATTTCGTACGAACGCTCTGTGGCAGATCCAAGATTCATGGACAAGCTTTACCCCTACGCAGGCCAGGAATGTGGAGAGGTGGTCTTGGGCTGTTGGCATGGTCGGCAGTTATGGGATGCCATTTGGATCTGTATGCCACAATCTTCACCGATTGAGGCGCGGAGCCATCAGCAACCTCTTCTCAAAGACCTCTGTGCGGAAGCTTCAACCCGTGATTCTAGGTCTGATTAACAAGCTATGCAACAAGGTCGAAGTAATATGAATACTGGTCAACCCGTGAACATGGAGTATGCGTACTCCACTCTTATACAGGATGTCATCCCGGAGTACTCCTATTCCGACTGTAGCAACATGCTTGGGTTGGAAGACTTTTCACCTAAGCATCATGAGTTCCAGCAACGGCCTTCAGAGCTTGTGGACCCGTAAGAAATATTCTCATATCGCTTGACGATCTTTTACGTCCGTTGCTGCTGACACGAATCCAGAATCCAGAAATATCCCCTTACGCTTCCAATTCTGAAGCTCTTCCCTGACTGGACGGTGTGGCTTACGAGTCCGCTCTTCGCCGAGATCGGCACATTGCTAAAGACCTTTGACCATAAAGTCGAGTCTATCTTCTCAGGCAAGGGTAGTCTTGGCTCAGACTTGCACCCCACAATTATCACTCGCTGCGTGATAGCCCTGATCTCCCAGCCTCAGAAAAGACCATGTCTCGTGTTTCAGCCGCCGCCGAAAGTCTTGTTGGGGCAGGCACTTTGACCACGGCACATATGCTTAATATGACGACGCACCACATCCTCAAAAAACCCGCCGATTTTATGTATAATGTGCATTGAGTTTGGAGCCGCGATTCCCAACGCTGCCAATAATCCATCGCTCCGAATACTCGAACAGCTTCCCTGCCTCACAGCAATTCTGAACGAAGGCCTCTGCATATCATATGGCACCATCCATCGCCTACAACATGTTCACCCCAACATAACCCTGACCTTCAACGAATGAACCATACCACCCGGCGCACCTGTCGGCATGAGGTCTCTCTTCATGCTCGATGACACCAGGGTATTCCCGAACTCACGCCAGTTTAAACCAGAGCGCTGGCTAGGCCCCGAAAAGGCAGAAAGACCGAAGTCTATTTTAATTTTGATAAAGGCCAGAGGATGTGTTTGGGCAAGGGATTGGCGCTGGCTGAGATGTAGATGGCGCTTGTAATGGTGTTTGGGAGAATGAGTGGGAGGATGAGAATGTTCGATACGGAGAGAGAAGGGACGTGGATGTGAAGCATGACTTCTCGTTACGAATTCGAGCTTTGAGAGTCGGGGTGTTCGGGCATTATCTGGTGAGGGTGGTGATGTTGAGTGATCGCGTGAGGAGTTGACCTTGGGACACACGGACTAGGGCAACGCAGCTTCCTTTACTGTATTTTGGGTTCGGTCTCATCGCTTGAAGTCTGACTGCGCCTTCACTTTTGAGTCAAAAGACCGTTCTCATTTCGCGAGAAAAAGCGTGAGACTCAGCGTCGAGTTCCGTTCTCGAAACTAGAAGCACATGGTGCACCAACCATATGGCATCGCGACAGAAAAGGCCCAGGGGGGGATATTTCCGAGGACCTCATGGAAGGTTGATGGATCCTTTTCTCTTGGCGTTTCAAGAATGTTTGGTCGCTACCGCGAAGGAATATGGGTAGCTTTTATACCTCAGCCAATGCTAAGAAAAATACTATTAGCGTACTTATAAGGTGGCTAAGCTAGATTTATATAATAGCTATATCAAAATAAAGCGTAACGATACTAATATCTTACTATTATTATCGCTATTATCGAAAATCTCTTAGCTATACTCGCTAATATTGCTATCGATTAAAGTGAGATTTATATAAGAGATATAATAGAGTTTATATTATAATAAGAGATCTCGCTATCGTCTTTTATAGGGCGGAGAATAACTTAATAAGGCTAGGCGGAATTTGAGTGGGAAGACGTTGTTATTGTTACGGTATCTTAGGGTTATTAAGACGAAATCTAATAAGAAGATTATCGCTATCGTTCTAATATTTCTAGCGTCTCAAAACGAAATCTACCTTGTCGTCGCTTTATGAGGGTTTTATTAGAGGGTTTTATTAAGGGTTTAGCTAGCTATCTAGCCCTTATTCTCGCTATCTACTAAGACCTTTATAGAGTTAATAGACGCCTGCAATTTAAATATATTATAGTTAATATTAATAAGATTCTTTAAAATTAATTAAACTCTCTATTAACGAATTAGCTTAATAGTTTTTCTAAGTATAATAATTTATAACGTCGAGATATAAGCTCTATTATTATTCTTCTATAACGCGATATTCTCTTTTAATTTATAGCATTTAATCTTAATCTTATCGAGTATCTCGCGTATCTTAAATATATACTTATTAAAATCGTTCGATTTCTTATAAATATTCTTAATAATATATTTCTTTATTATAAACTTATAGATCTCGAAGTCTCTCTCTTAAAATATATAGGTCTATCGCTCTTAATTATTATTGCTAAAAGCGTTATTTATAAAGTAGAATTATTAGAAATAAAAGTATAGAAGCTAATATTAATAATAAAAGAGATATTAATAAGAGAGATTATTCGTTAAATCTTCTTTCGATATTTTATCTAAATAATTAGTAAATAAAGCTATTTAAGAATAGAATAGATATATCTCCTTCTATAGTATTCTTTATCTTTCAAATTTATTTAATAAGAAGCTCTTATATCGACTTAGAAAACTTTATTAATACGGGATATTAAATATATTTAACTATTTAATAAACTCGCTATTTAAGTATAATCTTATAATAACGAAGCTTCTATTAATTATCGATCTTTAGAATATATAATACTATATTAATAAGACTAAATTTAAATATAGTTTCTTTACTCTTCTTATAAATCTTAAGTAAATAATATTATAATTCGATTAGATTTATATCTAAAATCTAAAGTAGTAAGTATAAATATTATTTAATATAATATCTTTAAAGCTTTCTAGTTTTTAGCTATTAACGCTTAATATATTTTTATTAATCTTTTAAAGTAGCGTTTAATACTATATTAATTAATTCTAGATAGTTAATATATATAAATTAAAAGTAGAGTACTTTATAAAGATATTCGAAGAACTTCTTATAGTTATTAATACTTAACTCTTACTTTAATATTTATTTATAATATCGATAATATAGTAAATATTAAATCTCTTATTTGCTTATTTTTAGATTATAAAAGACTAGCTTAATAGCTCTCTATTTAATTAAAGAGTTATTAGTAATTATATATTAAAGAAGCTAGCTATCTCTTCTTTTATACTATTTCTTTATTATATATAGAAATATTATTATAATATTATTATTCTCGAATTAGAAGATTATATAAGCGTATAAAATCTATTATCTATACTTACTACGAGCCGCTATAGTAAATAGCTTTTACTTAAAATTATTACTATTATATATAAAATCTATAAAAGCGAGATACTCTTATTTTTTTAGAAAATTAATATAAGCTAGTCAAATAGAGTTAGCGTAAATTTATAATAAATTAAAATACTATTATTAAAAAATATTCTTCTACTTATATTTCTTCGCAAATATAGTTATATAAGTAATCTTATTATTAATCTATCTTATAACGATAATATTCTAAATAAAGATATTTTTCTAACTCTTTAGATTAGTTAGATAAACCTCTTACTACTCTAGCTAATCTACTTTAACTTTATAAATTTAATTATTTAAATATATTCTCTTAAATTTAGCTCTAGCGTTATAAATATAAATAAGATTAAGATATTTATTTTTAATAGCCTTTAGAGCGTTAAGATTAGCTATCTATTTAATTTTCTTTATAACTTAATAGACTTAAGCTATCTTATATTCTTAAGCTACTTACTTACCCGCGATATTTATAATAAATAAGTTAATCTTAATAGCGTTTATAAAGTCTAGTATATAATTATAAATTAAATAATAAGTCTTATTCTCGTAAAAAAATAGTATAATTAATATAAGAATATTACGATTAGATAGATTATAGTACTTAATTATTTTCATCTTTATTTCATAGAGCTAATATATTCGAAGATTCTTATTTCGATAACTATAAGTTTTAAACTTAGTAATTTCTTTATATAGACGATTTTATTAATAGAATAATTAGATACTCAACTTAATAATAGAATTATTAGACTTATTATATACTTAGAAATTATTTATAAATAATTATAGTTAGATAAATTCCTTAGTCGTCTATTAGATCTCTTCTCTTATATTAAATAGAATCTAACGAATTACTTTAATATTCGACGATAAGACTATAATTATTAATTTTAAATAGAAAATAACTACTTTATTAATACGCGTCTTTCTTTACTTAATTCTCTTATAAGACTCTTTCTAATTTATCGACGCGTTTAAAAAGATCTTAATCTTATATTTTAAGAAGAAAGAGAAGAAAGAAATAATAGATTTTAATAACGATAATCTAGACGCGTTAGAATACGTAATCTTACTCTATTTATTATCACTATTATTATTATTCTCTTTCTATATTAGAGATAAAAAGTTATTATCTAAAAATTTTATCTTCGAGCTACGGTCTCGATTAATATTCTTTAAATTGCTACTATACTAATCTAACTTCTTTTAAATATTCTCGAAGCCTTTATACTAAGAGAGCTAACGAATACAAAGAGAAGACGATATTAAGGCTATATAAGAGGGGATTATATAAAGATTTAACAATAGCGAGGTATAGAAAGGGTAAGAGGGTAGAGGGTGGTGATAGCGAGATATAGAGAAGACGGTAAGATTAGCCAGGATATATCCTCTATTTACTACTGTAATCTCTTACTAATTAGGGGAATATAGCTAGGTCGGCCTAATAACTCTCCGGTATCGTACACTAGCGTTGGCTGAGGTTTAAAAGGAACCGGAATATGACTGCGGTTCTTCTATTCTGAGTTTCGCTGCCGCAAGGATCCAGGAACGATAGGGCGACGAGACGGTTGTTGTATAAGTACGTGCTTTTCGGCCATATTTTCTTGATCTGGGGGAAAAGATCCAAGTTACTCCTTTTTGCAAAACCATTTGCGGGAGCGCCCGTTTGGCAGCCACCCCACCAAATTTTCGCCGTGATCTCAGTAGTAGTACTCTGTCCAATGCTCCCAGTACTACTCTCAGTACTGCTCTCAGCAATACTCTGTCTAATAAACCCAGTAGTACTCTATCCAGTACTCTCAGTAGTGCTCTATCCAGTGCTCCCAGTAGTGCGCTATCCAGTGCTTCCAGTAGTAGTACTCTGTCCAGTGCTCCCAGTAGTGCTCTATCCAGTGGTCCCAGTAGTGCTCTATCCAGTGGTCCCAGTAGTAGTACGCTGTCCAGTGCTTCCAGTAGTAGTACTCTGTCCAGTGGTCCCAGTAGTGCTCTATCTAGTGGTCCCAGTAGTGCTCCCAGTAGTGCTCTGTCCAGTGGTCCCAGTAGTGCTCCCAGTAGTGCTCTGTCCACCTACCTACCTACCTACCTACCTACCTACCTACCTACCTACCTACCTACCTACCTACCTACCCTCACTGCTGCGCAGCTACCTACCTACCCACCCACCCACCCTACCTTACCCCCACTGCTGCGCGCAGCCACCCACCCACCCACCCACCCACCTACCTACCTACCCTTACTGCTGCGCAGCTACCTACCTACCTACCTACCTACCTACCTACTTACCCTTACTACTGCGCAGCTACCTACCTACCTACCTACCTACCTACTTACCCACACTGCTGCGCAGCTACCTACCTACCTACCTACCTACCTACCTACTTACCTACACTGCTGCGCAGCTACCTACCTACATTGCTGCGCACCTACCTATTTACCTACTATGTCTAGTGCTCCCGATACTATTGAGAGTACTGGACAGAGCACTACTGGGTTTACTAGACAGAGCACTGCTGGGAGCAGTACTGAGAGTAGTACTGGGAGCATTGGATAGAGCACTACTACTGAGAGCACTGGAAAGAGCACTATTGGAAGTAGTACCGGGAGCACTGGACAGAGCACTACTACTGGAAGTACTGGACAGAGCACTGCTGGGAACACTACTGGGACCACTGGATAGAGCACTACTGGGATCACTGGACAGAGCACTACTGGGATCACTGGATAGAGCACTACTGGGATTACTGAATAGAGCACTACTGAGAGTACTGGATAGAGTACTACTGGGTTTATTAGACAGAGTATTGCTGAGAGCAGTACTGAGAGTAGTACTGGGAGCATTGGACAGAGTACTACTACTGAGAGTACTGGAAAGAGCACTACTGGAAGTAGTACCGGGAGCACTGGATAGAGCACTACTACTGGAAGTACTGGATAGAGCACTGCTGGGAACACTACTGGGATCACTGGATAGAGTATTACTGGGACCACTGGATAGAGCACTGCTGGGACTACTGGATAGAGCACTACTACTGGAAGCACTGGACAGCGCACTACTACTAGGACCACTGGACAGAGCACTACTACTGGGACCACTGGACAGAGTACTGCTGAAAACACTACTGGGACCACTAGACAGAGCACTATTGGGACCACTGGATAGAGCACTGCTGGGAGTATTGGATAGAGTACTACTACTGGAAGCACTGGATAGCGCACTACTACTGGGACCACTGGACAGAGTACTACTGGGAGCACTGGACAGAGTACTACTGGGACTACTACTGGGACCACTGGACAGAGCACTACTACTGGGACTACTGGATAGAGCACTATTGGGACCACTGGACATAGCACTACTAAGAGTAATACTGAGAGTAGTACTGGAAGCACTGAATGGAGCACTACTAGCAATACTGGGAAAGCATTACGGTGGCATAGCGATAGCGACAGCGTGGCTGTGGAGGCCTAAAAAAAGCTATATCAAGTTCTTCGGCAATTAGACTATACACGGCTTTATATTTAGACGAATCTACAGCTGACCTACAGCTATCTACCACGAATTTAGCTTCTGCGTACATTTGGCGGTGGTCACGGCGAAAATTTGGTGGGGTGGCTGCCAAACGGGCGCTCCCGCAAATGGTTTTGCAAAAAGGAGTAATCAAGCAAGTTGTCTCCTTTTTTCTCCCTGAATATCTCTCCAGGCCCTTCATTTGGCTTTTTGTCCACAGGATGGGTCCAGAAATACAGTACGACGATGAACCTCAGGAACCAAGAGAGAGAACATTGGAGATGTCACTACCTTCATCCCAAAATGATGATAAATCCCAAGAAGTCAATCTGCTACCTTCTGCCCAACCAATGACACCCAACAGAGCAACCCGGCCCATCGTTACCCCCAAAAACCCACCACTCTATACCTTGAAGCGCCAGAAAGACTTCCGCGACAAAGACATATACTTCGCCATCAAATGGGCATGCGGTATCCTAACCGTCGCAGCCTCCATCGTCTTCGGTATCTGGGCGCCTTTGTCTTACGAAGCCACGATCGCCGACAACGATACCCAGAACTCCATGGTCACCGTCCTCTCAAACGCCAAAGATCTGGCTTCGACGGCCAACATCATCGCGTCGAACGCACTGGACACCGCAAGCGCACAGCGCGAAGCGATGGCATCACTGTACAGCACGATCGGGCTGATGGGACAGCTGGCCGTCATGGAATTCTGCTACGGGCAACAGGTGCGGTCCCAGTCATCCGAGATATGGACTTGGCAATCCGCTGACCCTGACAGACGCTGAGCGCTTGCGGTTCCTACGTCCAGGGAGCGGAGCATTCGCTCGAGAGCCTGATCGATCGACTAGGACACAGGGCGGTTTCGACCGCTGCGACTGAGGCGGCGGGGCCATCTGTCGCGACGGTTACCCCGGAAGGTAGCGGCGCTGGAGCTGTTCCTGATGCAGCTCCTCCTCCTCCTTCCAATAATGCAGCTCCCGATCCTGGCGCAGCAGCTCCGACGGAACAGCAATCGGCATCTGGAGCTGCTCCGTCTGAAGCGCGACCGACTTCAGGAGCGACTCCAAGCTCAATACCAGGACCTACTGCTACGAGTCCAGCAGCTTCTCCGTCCACTAAAAAGGCGCCAAGGCTTCCTGTCGACGCAGTCCTAGGGATTGTATTTGGTCTGATTGGTGTTGGGGGAGCTATGTTAGGTTTCTTTGTCTGGAGGATACGCAGGAGAAGACTGATGCTGTCAGGAGAGTGAGCAGATCTAGGCAGGAATCATGTTCCATGCCTCGAATTCTCGATGCTAATTGTCCTTTGCTACACTCATTTTATGCAATGCACTCACTTCCACTTCTCCATGCGCTCCGTAGCCCATTCTCCCCTGACGTGCATCAACTCGTAACACTCATCACTCTATCTATGCACTCTGGTCTTCAATCTTCGTCATCGTCGTCTGCAGCAATGCAGACAGCGATGCCTCCAACGTCCCATACGCTTCGTTCTGCAAATCATGCCTCTCGACCTCTTTTCCGCGCGTAATCTTGACCATGGCACGAAACTTCACACCCGCAGGGCTTGGCTGGCACAAAGCATCGACCTCGATCAGGTGTTCGCCAGCGTTGTATAGATGCTTTGCATAACCTTAACATTGCATCACGTTAGCCTATGTGATGCATGCTCAAAGTGCAGGATAGGGTGACGTGATTGGATTGAACCGACCTGAGATCTGACGCGTCATGGAGGCGTTGGCGCCACTACTTGGGTTGTTATGGGGATCGTTCTCCATGGCGTCGGCCTATTCATGGCGTGTTTCAGCAAGTCATCTGCGAAACACGTTGTAGCAGTTTGAGGAGACTTACCGGCTTGGAAGCGCAGCATGCTCTCATAATCTTGTTTGAACCACATGCGCATGGCCGACGGCCGCAGCATTCCATTAGACGTTCTTTGGAGCCGCAAGGGCACGGGAGAGTCGTGTCAAACCAGTAGCTAGGCATTTTGGTGCAGGTGGACATCTTGCTTTGCGCTGAATCTTGTAAAGAGCTGTTGTGATAACGTGAAAACCGGGTGCGAAGAGTGGAGACTTGTATCTTTGCCAAAGTAGCGAGGAGCGGTGAAGAGATCATGTGCAGGCTTCAAGTATTGACGTGTCTACCCGCAATCTGTTTGGTCTTTCGAGGTGTGCAGCCGAGACTTTCTCCAGTGAGCATAACAAGCGCCACCATGCCGACGTCACCGTGCTGTGACAAACTCAAAAGGGATTGTAGAAGTGCAGGTCTGGAGAGCGTCCTGATGCATGAATCTAGATCGTTTGACTCCAACCTCGCCGCCTCTTGGCATTTTGAAGCTCTATATCCTTTAGAATCTCGAGACACAGGTGTTGAAGAATCCTAAAGTTCAAGGCTGGGTGTCTGGAAGTTGCTCGGTTTGTGACGATGACTGTGGGTGTAGCCGTCCAGCACGAGAGATGGAAAATGAAGCAAAAGAATGTCGCAGTCTGTTGGCTCTAGGAAACCCCAGGGTCATGGGTCTTAAACGACTACCTCGTGTCTTGGGGGCTTGTATCAGGTGAAAGTAATCTTCTGTCTGGTCAGATCCCTAAAGACATCATCAAGGGCCTGTCTCTTCCTTTTCCTGCTTTCGTCCTCATCTTCATCAACCTGCTCGGCCTCATCTTTTTCAAGCTGGATATCCGCCTTCGTCCTGGGCTTCCATGCCCTAATGAGACCATCTGAATGCGCAGAATACACTTCGACATTGCCATTTCTCCAACCAAGCGAAGTGACTCTATTCCTGATGTTTCGTTTTCCAGCGCTTCCACTAGCCTGAGCGACAGCTACACCAGGAGCCCGCAGTCGGTTAAGCAGCGTGCCCTCGAACAAATCGAACATCAATATTTCCTTCTCGTTCGGGTATAGCATGACCTGGGAGCCCGAGACTTGCCTAGGTGCGAGTAATGGCAATAGGGTAGAAAGATGGGTGTTCTTGATGATTGGACCAAAGTGCGACAGAGCATTTGCGCCAACTCCTACATCCCAGACCCGTACACGTTCATCATGACCAGCAGTGACAATGTGCCGCCCATCCTCTGTCCAGACTACACCGTTGCAAGCCCCGATATGTGCTTTGCCATGGTTTCGGGTACGGGCATTTTTACCCCTTCCATCTTCACCGCCAACTCCAACAGAGTCGTCCATATCCAGGACTCCTAAACTTCCAGCACTCCTTCGAATATCCCATAGCCTGACTGTTCCGTCTGAGCCACCACTGGCCATGATATATTCATCGTGCGGGCTCCATGCTACCGAGAGTACTGCACCTTGATGACCGGCGAGCGAGTGCGCACTAGCACCCGATCTGAGATCCACCAGTCTGACAGCAGGATGCTGCGTCGCGCACGCCACTAGGAGATGATCCGCAATGGGGGACAAGGCATGAGAATAGACGACTAAGTTGAGATCGAAGGACGCAGATGGAGTGAGTGTCTCTGTTGCATAAATCTTCAAGGTGTGGTCGTAGGAGGTGGAGAGAAAGGCCAGCGAATCGAATGGGTAGAAGGAGAGATGTGTGATGCCGAATTTATGAGCGGAAGACGTTTTGCTCGCTTTCACGCTAGGATTGTAAGTGCAGCGATTGAGTGAACACTCAGCGCTCTCGAGATCCCATAGAATAATTGAGGATTCGGCGCCTCCTGAGAGCATGCTTGAAACCCCAATTAGCCCTCGTGATCCTATTTCTCTCGATCCTTGAGACTTACTACCGTCCCTCGAACCTGTCAACAGCAAGACAGTTAACGCCAGCTTTGTGCGCCCATACTTCACCCAGCTCATCTTCCTCGTCCCCATGTTGTTGCGCTTTGGTCAGCGCCGCTCCAGTGCTGCCGTCAAATCTTATACCGGGGGCCGCTTGTAGAGAGTTCAGGAGGCGCGATGTTTGGGCCTTTTGCACCGCATGAGGACTGATAGATCCCAGCGCACGACCGAAGAGATTGGACGTCATGCATCACGTTTCTCAAAGTATTGGACATAGCAGATGGCTGCTTTTGGAGTGGAACAAGGCTCTTCGCGCTTGGCGGGAAACGCGTCTCTCTCTTGACTTTGACTTTGAGAGTTTCCCAGTTTCCATCGTCAATACAAGATGTAGAGCTGAAGCCCCCGCAGTACAACTCTGATCAGTGCGATAGACCCTAGGCTCACCAGAAAATGCCGAGGATCTCAACAAAGACCACTCACTTGAAAAGGCCATGGCGAAGACACAGAACCACAAGAAGACAAAGCGCCAGGCTACCCTTTATGACGCTGTAGCTGGCACGTAACCTCACCATTTCCACTTTCCGAGAGCCTTCCTCTAATAAGTCACCCATAGGTCGCGTATCCTCAACCGGCTTCATTCCTCCAACCCCACGTGTCTCCGCATATCGCGACACCCCGTCCTCCAGCACCGTCGCCGTCCCACCAGAAGAAGTGCTCTTTCGCCGCAAAGGAGCTCCTATACGATACGAGGAAGATGACGTCTACTGGGCTGATAGACATTTGACCGACAAACAAAAATTACCGGAGTCGGACTTGCTGAAGGCTATACACGCATACGCAGCTGATTTCTACGGGCGGGCGGTGAAAGGGAGGGGTATGGTTGACTTTGAGAGTTTGGATGAGACGGCGCTTTTGGCGGTGGGCGTGTTATTGGAGGAGAAGGCAGGCGAGGCTTTGGGGGAGACGGGAGATTTGGCTTTTGTCGAGGGGGAAGATGATGAGGCCCAGTGGGCTGAGGAAGGGGCCCTTCCAGAGGAGGTCACGTCCAGTGGAGAGGATCATCGAGAGTCTACAGCTGCAGCGTCGGAGGTCACATCAGAGGCAGCGACATCGGACAAGGGGAACAGCGATAAAGATAAGAGAAGGCACAAACGGAGAAAGACGAGGCGTGACCATGACAGAAATGGGTAACCTGAGCATGTCGGTAGTACGCTGTGGACGTTATCACCATTCTCACCTGAGACTTCTCGAACTACGCCCATGGCTCGAATAATGGCCTTGACTGAGGTCATTGCGCCGAACAAAAATGTGGCAACGCAGGTTGTATATTTTGACATATCTAGAGAAATCCTATGTGCTTTGATCATGGACGATGAAAGAGACCTCCACTCTCGAAAAGTTGTTATTGCAATATGAAGTGCCCGACGTTCTAGACGCTATGATATACGGCCTTGGAACCTACGAATCAGGCTGGAAAGTTGTTGTGGCTTTCCGTAAGTCTTGACACCAGGTATCTTACGCCACGCTTCCGCTCCGCATATTTGAATCATGCACTAAGAACTGTCGACAGACTTCAACAAAGAAAACTTCAACAAAGAGGACTTCAACGACAAATCCACAAAGGGTGCATAATCATGACAATGGAAATTGCAAAGAATATGCTTGTTCTAGAGAATCTTTCTTTGTCGTTCTTAGTTCTCCGCGACAAAGCAAGCTCGGGACACTGCTGCTAGCAAGTCATATATTTCCTTGATTTCCATGCTGTTCCCCTTCTTCTGTACGTGCTACTACAATTCCACCACGATCATACATCACTAAAGACTGCGGCCCAAACTCCAGAATCAGCTCATCATTTCCGCAACCAAACAACACAACAAAAGACCATGCCAGCAGAGATTCTCAATCGACTCGAGGCCTCTATACCAGAGATCGAAGCTTCTTTCGTCAACGAAAATATCGGTTCTTCCATGAAGGCCGACAGTCTGGACCCACTTGAGTCCGAATTGAGGGCTATGAAATTCATATGGAAACTGCCCATCGTCTCCATCGATTTCCTTCATGAAGACGAAAAATTCTGTGGCATGTGTGATCGCAAGTACGATGACGAATTCAGAGTTTGCGGACGTAAAGAATCCCCTTGTTGTCTGCCATGTGGTCATATAGCAGGTCACCGTACGTACATTTCGGAGCTGACTCTTCCTGTTTGGTAAAGAAATTGAGTCGCAAG
Source organism: Letharia lupina (assembly GCF_014066315.1). Taxonomy (NCBI): domain Eukaryota; kingdom Fungi; phylum Ascomycota; class Lecanoromycetes; order Lecanorales; family Parmeliaceae; genus Letharia; species Letharia lupina. The sequence goes on from NW_023502974.1 coordinate 1,068,445, forward strand.
AAGACCTTTCTCCCCCCGAGACCTGTCTTGCAACTCCATTTCCTACCTCGAATAAACAATGCTGACTTCGAAATCTGCGTAGAATGCCTTCGGAAATACCTTTCTCCCTACGAGTGTGGGTTCACAAAGTGTCCTTTCGTAAGTGCCCCTTCTAATTACTTCTTCCCCTTTCACATCCTTGCTCGAGCCTCAAGACATGTCGAGGAGCAGAGACACATGTTTTGCTCCTCAAACATACCATCGGACTCGAGAAACCATTTGAGAAGAGAAATGCTGACTTCGAATGCTGCAGTGCAAGGTCGATTTCCCGCAAACGTTCACAGATCCAGTTGAGCCCACACTGGCTACTAGCGACCTTGCATGGGTGGATGTCGATGACCACGAGGTTTTAGACGAGGGGCTGAGCAGACAGGTATCGCAACTGTCAAAGGATTCCGGAGCACCAAGCGATGAAATCAAGCGGTACCTCAGCATCGATGAGGTTCTTGAGCGCTCTCGAAGCCAAACAGAGGATTATATGGGCACAGATGTACAAGACTTCGCCACTCAAGCTACCGATCCAGCGGAGATTGGAGACGAAGAATTCCCAAAGAATCGCAAAAATGGAGGAGGTCCAAGTCTTGCACGTGCTGCTATGAAGGCTGTCGATCTGATAGCGAAGAAATTTTAGGGGCCAATCTCAAGTTGGACAGGAAAAAGGCATAGCTTAGCAAGCAAGAGAGCCTGGGAAGTAGACAGTCAAAACCCAAAGCATTAGTGATACACTGCCATGTCTTTCAAAATGTGAGTCAACTTTCAAAATGTGAGTCAAAAATGTATTCAAGCACAAATTCACCTTCGCTGCTATCCATGTTGACCCATTGCGGTCACACTCTGATACTAATAATAACTAATCATCTCTACAAGTCTTCTACCTGAACCTACTTTGCGTCACCATCTGAACGCATTGTACCACTAGCCCGTTTGACCGTCAAGACCCTTTTTGCTCGCCTAAACGCCCTACTAGGATCTCCCTAAGGCTTAGATCCAGACGCGCATCAGCGGAGGGCCCAAGGAGCTTCCAATTCTAACGTCCTTCCTGGCTCTGCTCATCAGCGATACTCTATCTCTCGGGACCCCACAGCTCTCCACTTTTGGCTACCGTTGTGTGCTTTTTTGGAACCCCACCGAATTCGTGTTCGCTTCCGACGTTTCTGTTGGCAAGCAGATTGGATTCGCAAATCGGGCACCGAGTGGCTTCGTAGATCGAAAGATTGGAGAAGAGACTGGAGAAGAGACTGTTGCTGCCTAATAGCCCGCATCTGGCACCCGTCGCCTTATCATCGTCTTTCTTGCATAGGATGTGACCGCACGCTAGCTCCACAACGTGTTCGAATTCTTCGTTTTCAACGTGCGGTGCTATGAAGAGGGCCGCGACCTTGTCGCTGCCAGTCAGCTTCTTGGTGATTGCCGTAGGCAGATAGCCGATGGACTTCACGAGAGACATGGGAGGTTTCTGCGAGCTTACCGAAGTTGTGCTTGACATAAGCATTTTTTGAATTTGGTGATTAAAAGATCTCAGAGGATGTGGGTGGGCGACGACAGAGGAAAAAGAAGACGAAAGTGAAGTGGGGATGGAAGCAACGTCCTGCTGAAAGTGTCAATGGTGCAATGCTGCATGCTAGGTTGCCGGGCATGTGTTAAATACCCAGTGCTTTTTTCTAGCAGTGTTGCAAAGTATCATGACACAAAGAGCGTCAAGCTCGACTCTCTTTGTGGTTTTGGCCTTTTATCACAATCCATAATGGCTTTGTTCGACTTTGAATCGATGTGTTATATGTTTCTCTTTGTTTTGATTAGCACTCCCCTTGACACTTACGTGCATGCTTGACACAAATATCTATATTCCAGCACTCGAGTCTTACACCGCAGCCCCAGTTTTCTCAAATCATCAATCCCCGCACATAATTCCAGCATGGATTCAGCTTTGATCATCACTAGCATGGACAGTCCACTCCAACATCTACGATCCATCCGAGCAGAAGATCTTCCACCCCACGAGCAGGCATGTCATGTTTGTGGGACTCCCTGGGGGTTTCGAAAAGATGCTAGTGGTCCAATGGAATATCCCGTTCTTCTCACATGTGGATGCATTGCTGGCTCGTTGTGTCTAGAGCGATCGTTCGAAACAAGTCCGAGATGTCCTCTGTGCAAGAATGCGATCCGGATCATTGCGGGTGTTAACGCGCCGCTCAATCACAACACGAGGGCTCACTTACTTCAACTCGAGCTGAGAAGCGGTGTCAACGACTGGCCAATCCCATCGGTTGAGAGCCGACGAGAGATGCTGGACAGCGCCAGTATGGAGGAAGCAGAGCAAACGAAGTCTGACCTACAAGGTAAGCTGGGTGTACTGAACGGCTGTCACAGTACCTTCCTTTCCGTACGAGAGTTGGAGGTATGCATCAGCCTCGTCGACTATCGCCTTGGCACCACCACATCAGTTGTCGATGCCCTCGACGCATTCCTTAAATGCCCGCTGTTCGATCCATCGCTCTGGGTAAAAACCGCAGAAATACGTGCATATATGGAAGGAAACTCAACAAATCCCCTTCAATTCAAGTCCAGCTGCGGAAACTTCACAGATGGAGATTTGAGAGATGTGCTTATGTTGGTCAATATGCGAGCCGGTACCTCGTTTCTTTTGGACGAGTTGGAGCTGGTGGTGTCGTTGATGAATTTCATCCATGGCAGTGGAGTGGAACTCTTGGACGTTCTGGGATTGCGAGAAGGGGGGTTGCTTTATGTTCAGCCAGACTCGCTGGAGTTGCAACCGGCTGACGGAGAGCTGGTAAAAGTTTTCGGGACACTTGATATCCGTGTTGGTTCGAAGAACGCGATGGAGGATTTGGGGGATGTGTTTTCCCAGGCGGCCTTATAAGGCGGTTCCTTGAGCTGAGTGCGAATTCTGCCTCTAGGTCTTCTCGCAACAGTGGGACTGTGGATTAGTGGGTCCATTATGAGGCCATAGCGTTGGTGGCTATTTAATCAGCCGTTTCATCATTATGCGACTATGCGATATGCGATAGTAGGGAGATAAGTGGGTATGGCGAGTACTATTTATATGGCTATTGCATTAGAAGTAAGCTCTTTATTCAAATTATTCTCTTTAGAGTTATATTATTATTCTTCTTCTTTTTATAGTTAAGTCTATATATATTAGTCTTTATTTAACTATTATAAATATATTTTATACTCTTATATACTTTATAATAGCTCTCGCTACTATTATTAAATCTAAAAAAATAATTATACGAGTTATATCCGCCTTTAAAATTATTAAAAAAACTTTTAACGCTATTAATAAGGTCTCTAAAGCTCTTAAAGCTAAAAAGACTATTAAGATTAAAATATCTCCTCTCCGCGATAAGATTCTTATATCCGAAATACTATTAAAAATTATTATCTCAAACGAGATTAATAAAACGCTTTTATCTACTAAGAAACTTAAAATAGATTTTATAAAATTAATAACTTAGCTATTTAAGATTTAAGAAAAGCGAAATTATCGCTATTATTAAAAGAATTAAATTTATTATAAAGATTAAATTTATAAATTACGTTATTACTATTATCGCTATAATTATAACTATTATTATTATTACTTAAATATATTAAATTCGAACTTATCTAATTTTAAGTCGAATTAAAAAAAAAGAAGAGAGATCTTATTTTATTACTTAAAAGATAAGAAGCCCTTTTTTAATATTATTAAAAAATTCTAAAATATAAATATTAAATACTTTAAGTAAATCTTCTTTAAGATTTTTAAAATTAAAAACTTCGTTAAATTAATTTATATATATACTATCTCGATTAAAAAGAATAAGAATATTAATAACTATAATTATATAATATACTACTTTCTTATATACTCGATAATTATTAATCGCTTTATATATATAAGCGTGAAAAAAAACTTAAATAAAGCTCTTTATACGTATACTATTTATTTACTATAATTATCTCTTATCTATAAATTTAACTTTATTCTTACTTACTATCTCGTCTTTATTACTATACGCATTTAAAGTAATTAAAATAATTTTAAAGTCTAAAAAACGAATAATTAGAGCTATAGAGATCTTTTTATATCTCGAGAGATTTATATAAATAATAATAAATTAAATATCGATATATCTAGCCTTAATAAGCCCGTTATAATTAAAGAATTTAAAATTTATAAAAGTTTTAATTACTAGCCGAAAAGGTATGATATATTCTATAGAATATTTCATATTAAGTAATATTATATCGTATTCGAATATAGTATAAGTAAAGTCGAATATTATATTATTTTTCTAATATAGATTCGAGATCTTAGCGAGATATATTATAATATAATATATATATAAAATATTTTAATTAAGATTTCTATATTTATAGAATAATTCAACTAAGATAGATAGAATATATTTATTCTTTTTTATTAAGAGAGAGAGAATATAAAGAGTAATTTAATATAGCTATTTATCTTTTTATTAATAATAATAATTAAAATAATAATTAGAATTAGAAGCGTCTCTATTCTTTTTTTTAAAATTATAATATAAAAAAATATTCTAAATTTTAAATCTTTAAATATTATAAAAATAAAATTCTATAATTATCTTTATTTATATATTTATCTTAACGCGTTAAATAAGCTTAATAAATTTTATATTTATTCTTCTCTTAAACTCTATCTTACTTTTTTATTCTACTCTATTTTAATTCTTTTAAATATTTTAAATCTATCTCTATTTAATTAAACTTATTAACTATTTATAAATAAATTCGCTTCTTAAATTACTTTAAATCTCTTTATCGAGATTAGATTTATTATTATTAACTCTCTCTAATTATAAATCTATTAATTATCTCTTTATATATTATAGAGTATTAATAATATATCTTAATAAATTTATAAATATTAAATTTATCGAAATACTTTTTATAAGCTTATTATCTTCGCTAATATAATTATTATAATTATTAATTAAATTTTTATATAAAGTATTATTAGCTCTTTTAATTTAATTCGATATATTAAGATCTTTTTTAAAATTAAATTTAATCTATTTAAACTTATTTTTTTAATATTTTATATAAAGAATTATTATTAGAATATAAAATATTATTAGAATATAAAATATTATTAATAAATAATACTTCTAAATATTATAATATTTTTTAATTATTAAAAAATATCGCTTATATATAATAGTCTTCGCGGAAAAATAAAAAATATTATAAGTTATTTAAGTAATTATAGCGTATTTAAATTTTAATTTCTTTTATTATTCTAAAATTAAAAGATTTATTAAATTATTAAAAGAAGTTTTATAAAGATTAGAAGTAAGATTATAATTAGAATAATAATTAGAAGATTTATTATTTTTTCTATATTATTAAAGTTAATTATATTTATTCTTATTATCTAAATTCTTAATCTTAGATTTTATTATTTAATTAAATATATTTTTATTTAATAACTTATTCGCTTAACTCTTTATAATTAACTATTTATATTAATATTTTAATAATTTTAAAAGATTCTTATAAGCGCTTTTTAATAAATCTTTATTTATAATTATTCTCTAATATTAATCTTTTAATTTAATCTTTTTAATTTTATATTATTATAATTTAAATATAAAAGCGTAATTTATTTATATAAATAGTTTAAATTTAATTAAATTCGACTATAATAGATAGTTAATTTTTTATAAATCGTTTTAAAAGCTTTAAAAAGTTCTTTTTTTTAAGAAACTCTCTTTCTTTTTAATTTTTCGAGCTCTTTATTTATATAATTAAATAAATAATTATAAATATTAAAGATATAATAAATTATAGTCTTTTTTTCTTTATTTATTAATTTTATAAATTTATAAAAAGATCTAATAAGTTAAATTAAATATTAAATCTATTAGAAATTAATCGAAAATTATTTAAATATCTAGATTATAATTTCTATCTATAATTATTTTTTATTATTTAATCTTAAATAGATAATTAATCTATTTTTTAAAAAATATATAATATTAATATAAAGAAGTAGAGCGTAGATTAATATCTAATAAATTAAATTTTAGCGAGTTTTAATATTCTAAAAAAGCTTAAAAAAGTATTTTTAATAATATTACTTTTTTTTAGAAAATTAATATTTATCTAATATTAAAATATTCTTATTTTAAAGCTATTTAGCTTATAATATAAAAAAGATCTCTTTATATTAATCGCTAATATTAATATATATAGCGATTTTTTAAATCTTAATATAATTAATAATATAATAATTAGAATAATAATAAGAAATATTATATCTTTATTAGAATTATTAATAGATTAATTATACTTATTTAAATTTAATTTTTATCTTCTTTATTATCTTAGCTTCTCTAAAATTTCTTATTTATTAAAATAATTTTAATATTATTTAGAAATTCTTTTAAGACTAGTTAAATAATATATACTATATAAAAAATATATTATAAATAATTTAAGAATTTAAATTTTTTAATATTAAGTAGATTATTTATTATAAAAATAGAAAGATAAGTAATTAAATCTTTAAAGAGTATATTATTATTATTAGCGTTATTAATTATAAATTTAAATATATAAATTTTAATCTTATATTTCTCGAGAATTAAATTAATAATATTTATAAATTTTTAATTAATATATTTATCTTTAATATACTCGAAGTCTATAAGAATTTTATATTATTATTAATTAATATTAATAAAAAAGATTAGAATTATTATAAATAATTAATAATTATAAAATAATTAATAATTTAGAGTTAGAGAGATTTTAGTATTATTAATTAATAAATTCTTTAATAATCTTAACTCTAGTTTTATAGCTTTTCTTATTAATTAATTTTTTATAATAAATATTAACTCTAATTATATATTAAGATTAAGATAATATAAAAATTATAATATTTTAAAATTATTAGCGATTATAAATAGAATATTAATATTTATAATTTAGCGATAAAATTATTTTAAAAAGTTTTCGCGTATAAGCTTTTAATCTTTTAATATTATAAAAAAATTTTAATATTATTTTTTCTAGAGTAAATAATAAATTAGATTTTCTATTTATTATTTTATTTATTAATAATTTATATTATTTAATTTAAAAATATATTTAATTTTTATAATTATTAATTAGATTTATTTATTATAAATTATTTAAATTAGATTTCTTAATATATTTCTTAAACTTAATATATATTATTATATCGCTTATTTTATAATCTATAGATAAGTAAATTAAAATCTTATTATAATAATAATAAATAATATATAACTTTCTAAAATTAATAAATATATATTTATTAAATTATATTTATTTCTAGAATTTTCTAATTTTTAAGCTTTAATAAATAGACTAATAATCGCTATTAAGTTTAAATTAATTCTATATAATCTATATTATCTTTATTTATTATTATATTTATTATTTTTTATTATTAATATTAAAAAGAAAGTAAGATTTATTATTATCTTTATATTAAAATATATTTATTAATATCTTATATTAAGTATTATTAATTAAGAAAGTTAAGTTTATATTAAATAAAGATTTAAATAATATCTTAAAATTAAGATATTTAAAGAGAAATTAAAAAAGATATATAAATAAATAAAATATTAGAAATAAAATAAGATTAATATTTAATATATAAATTCTATTTTCTTATTATAATAAAAACTTATATTACTTTAATAATATATCGCTATATTATTTTTAATATTTTAAATTAGAAATTAATTCTTTCTAATTAATATTATAATTAATAATTATATATTTAAAAGTATATAATAATACTAATATAGAATTAATATTTAATTTAATTAATTTAAAACTCTAATTAATTTAGCTATTAATACTTTTCTACTTAATATAATATATATTTAATTTACTTTAATATTATTTATTTATTACTATATTATTTTAAATATTAAGATTAAAAATTATATCTTTTTAATTAATATTCTAATTATTAATTATATTAATAAGAGTATATATTAATATCTTAAAACTATTAAATAAATTATCTTTAATAGATATACTACGTATATAAAGAATATAAAAATATATATAATATAAGAGAGAGCGTATATATATAGCTATAAATATTTAAAGTATATTTAAAAGATAAAAAAAAGTACTTATATATAGCTCTATAGTATATATTAATAAAAAAGAAATTAATCTCTTTTTCTAATTAGCTTTCTAATTAATATTTAAACTTAATCTATTTTTAAATAATATTTTATTTTAATAAGATTTTAATTATATAATATTAATTAATTTAATAATAAATATTTAATATTATTCTTTTCTAATCTACTCTCTTCTTTTTTAAAAATTATTTTTATTATTATAATATTTATATTATAATACACTTATTTATTATAATATTATTTATATCTAAAGAAAATAAAATTATTTTCTCTATACTCTATAATTAAATTAAATTAATAATATTATTTTTATAAAGTAAATATATATCTAATAGCGCTATATCTCTTAATATAATAATTAATTATAATATTAATTATAATTTATTAATATATAGTATTATTATCTATTAAAGCTATTAACTTAATAATTATAAAAACTTAATTTTTTTTTAATAATTTATTAACTATTAATTTAAATTTATTTAAATTATTAAAGTAAAGTAAAGATAAGACTTCGTAAAGATAAAAATTAGAAGATTATACGCGAAGTTTAAGAAGTATAGCTATAAATAAAAAAAGTACGTAGTTATATTAGTTATATATATCTAAATTAAATAATAAATTAATTATATACGCTAAATATATTATTATTAATTAGACTTTAAAATCTATATATTAAAAAAATTTATAAATTATAAAGATTAATAGATTTAATTATTATTTAGATTATATTTATTTAAATAATAAAGAAGATCTTAATTTATATAACTCTAAATTTAATTAATTTATTTCAAATTTAAATCTCTATATTAGACGTACTTTAAGAAATTATAAAAATAAAATTAATAAGTAATTTTAATAATATAATTTACTCTTTAATAATCGTAAATAAAGAAAATTACTAATTAATATTTAGCGACTTAATTATATATATTTTATATAAAAAGAATTACTTTATAACTAAAAGATATATAACTTTTTAAATAATTATAATAAGATATAAGTTTATAAATAATAATATAGTATTATTAAAGTCTAAATATAGTTTTTATAAAAAGAAAATATATAATAAATAAAAGAAAAACTATTCTAAGTTAAGAATAAGATATTTTAATTATTATTCTACTTATTATATTTAATTAATAATATTTAACTATTATACTTAATCTAATAACTTTATATATTTTATATTTATAAAATAGAATTTCTTAAATTAATTTAAATATAAATATATACTTATAAAAATGCTACTACTCTAATAAAAGAGATTTCTTATTCTAAAATCTATATTAAATTAAAGATTATATTTCTATATCTAATAGCTTTAATTTTTATAGTTATTATTAATATCGCGATTAAATTTATATAGTAATAGTATATTTTTCTTATTAACGAATATTTCTATATTCGATAACTTTAATTTCTATAATTATTATTAATATTATAATTAAATTTATATAGTAATAATACGTTTTTCTTATTAGCGATATCTCTATATTCGATAACTTTAATTTCTATAATTATTATTAATATTATAACTAAATTCGTATAGTAATAATATACCTTTCTTATTAGCGAATATTTTTATATTCGATAACTTTAATTTTTATAATTACTATTAATATTGCGATTAACTTTATATAATAATAATACACTTTTCTTATTAATAAATATTTCTATATTTAATAATTTTAATTCTTATAATTATTATTAGTATCGCGACTAAATTCGTATAGTAATAATATACTTTTCTTATTAATAAGTATCTTTATTTATAACTAAATTTATATAGTAATAATATATCTTTTTTATTAGCGAATATCTTTATATCTAATAGTTTTAATTCTTATAGTTATTATTAATATCGCGATTAAATTTATATAATAATAGTATATTTTTAATTTTTATTATTATTCGCGAAGAATAAGAACTAATTAATATATTAATAGATTATTATTTTAAGTAAATTTATTTAATATAGTAATTTAAGAAGTAAATTAATAAATTATAAAAGAGTTAATATAATCGCTAAAAGATTAGTTTCTTTAGAGTTAATTAATATAATTATAATAATAATTAGAAGTATAATTATTATATTATATAATATAATTTAATAGATTAAATTTAATAAGTTTCGCTAATATAATACTTTTTTAAAATATTAAAACTATAAATAGAAATTCTCTCTTTCTTTCTTTCTTAATATCTTATTATAAATTAAATATTTTCTTTTATCGATATTTTATATCGTAATTATTTTATCTTATTTATTTTAATTTAACTTAATAATAATATATTATTAATAATTATTAATTTCGATAATAATTTTATTATATTATTATTATATAGAAATAGCGATATCGATTTATATATTAAATCGATCTATTTAGAAGATAATATAAATTTTAATAATCTTCTTAATAATATAAATAATTAGTTAGATAATTATTTATTTAATCTTTATATTAGAGTTTTAAGTCGAAAAAAAATTCTAAAATCTTCTAATTATAAAAAAATAATTACGAAAAAAATTAAATAAGATAAATCTTTAATTATTCGCGCTTTTAATATAAAGATTATAAGAAAAAATATATTAGAGTCTTTATTTATAAAGATTAAAAATCGATATTAGAAGTAAGAAAGTAAGTATAGTAATATAATATATTAATAAGTAATATATATATATAATTAATAATATTTTAGTTATTACTTTATAAGAGATTAAAAGATATTAGAAATTAATTAATTTTTTTTTTAAAAAGATTTTTCGCTTATATAATATAGGAGATTATTAATATAATATTATTATTTTATTATATTATACGAATTTAGATTTCTATATTAAATACGTTATAAGAAGTTATTAAAGTAACTCTAATATCGAAATTTTATTATATATTAACTTTTTATTAAATTATTATTCTATTAATAAATTATATAATTAATAATCTTTACGCTATTTATAATAAAAGAGTTATATTAATAATTAAAAATATAAAGCTTATATAAATAATATATTAATATATAATAAGAGAGAGTATATAAAAAATAAGAATAAGATAATTAAAAGTGTTTTATTTAGATAGAAGAGGATTAAGATACTCGATATAGAATAGAATTCTAATTATCTTTCTAATTATCGAAAAATATATAAATTTATTCTTCTAATAATAGTCTCTTTATATTCTTTTTATTAGCGAGAATTTTTTATTTAAATAAATATATAGCTAATAATTTTAATACGAAAAATAAATTCTTAGATTCTTAGACTTTAAAGTATTATAAGTTAAATAATAGTTATAAATAATTTTAATATAAATTAAATTAGAAGTAAGAATCTAAATATAATCTATATTATTAATAAAAAGATTATTAAGAAAGAGGTAATACTTAGTATTAATCTATATTTTTAAATATATAAATAAAATATAATTAAATTATAAAACGCGTTTATAGATTAAATAAGAATTCGAATAATTTATAAATATAAATTTTTCTTATAAAAGCTTATTAAGATAATTTATAAGAGTATAAAATCTTTATTATCTCTATATTCTTATATCGTTAATAATTTTATTTATAAAGATATTTAATAAGATAAAGATATTAAAATTAAAGATTAATCGATAAATATTTCTTTCTAATTTATAAAAGTATATTAAAAATTTAATTAAACGTTAAGAATTAGGAATTCGTATTTAATTATTATAAAGTATTATTTTAGCTCTATATAAAGTCTAAGATTTAAGATTTAAATTATAAGATTAATTATATTTATTATATATATAAGAGAGAGAAGAAATATCGAATATAAGTAAGTAAAGAGATATTTAAGATATAATAATAATTATTTTAATAAAGAGTCTTAAGCGATAGTATTAATTATATATATATATCGAAAATATAAAATAAGATCTTAAATTCTTAAACTCTATAGTATTATAAATTAAATAATAGCTATAAATAAATTTAATATAAATTAAATTAGAAATAAGAATTTAATATAATAGTAAGAATTTAAGATATTATTTATAAGATTAAAGAAGAAAAAGTTAAAAAGTTAAGAAAGAAAGATAAAGATAAATTTAATAGAAATATTAAAGCTAATAAAAAGAAAGATTCGAAAAAAATAAAAAATCTTAATTAAGAAGTATTATCTATTTTTAGATATACTTATAAATAAAAAGTATTTATTATATAAAAAAGATATTATAATTAAAAAGAATTATATTTTAAAATTAATTATAACTTTTAATAGAAATATTAAAGAGGCTTATAAGATAGATAGCGTAAATAATTAAAAACTTAATAATATAAAGTTATCGCTTCGCTATTATTAAGTATAAGAAGTAGCTTTTATAAAGAATTAAGAGATTAATAATAAAAAGCTATTAAGTAGTATATTAATAAATTTATTATCTCTTAATTATTTTAAAAAAAATTTATTAACTCTAAAACTTTAAAGAAGAATATTATAGATCTTAATAAGATTTTAATAATAATTAATTTAATTAAAAGTAGATAATAGCCCTCTTATTATTAATTAGATATTTTTTCTTATTCTCTATTAATTTCGCTTATAAAAAGTATTAATTAATATCTTTTTAATAATATTAATTAATCTATTATCTCTTAATAAGAAATATTATTAAAATATATAAATTTAAGCTATTATATTATTTAATAGCTATAAAATTAATATTAATAATAAAAAGTTTTATTCGCGATTCTTATTATATAGCTTTTTAATATCTATATTATAATTTATAAATATCTATTTTATTTAATAGTAGATATTTTTTCTAGCTAGTATAATTATTTAAGAAATTTTTATCTTCTTTTATATTTATTATAAATTTTTATCTTCTTTAATATTATAATTTATTTCTTTATTTAAACTCTAAATTTATTATAATATTAAAATAATTTAGATTTTAAATAAAGAGTATAATATATAATATAAGAATTAGTATATAATATAAGAGAAAAGAATTTATATTATAAAATTTTAAATATCTTTTTAATTAATAGATAGCGAAATCTATTATAATCTCTTCTTTTAAACTTTTATATTTAAATATTTATATTCTAATAATAAAAATAAAAAGTAATTTAAAATTTTATTATTATAGTTATTAATTATTATTTAAAAAATCTCTTTTATCTTATTACTATCTTTATTTAGCTTTTATTTATTTAATATATAATTATAATTCTTTAACTATTATTTAGTCGAGTCTAATAAATCTAGAAAATTATTATTATTTATATTAAATTATTATATTATTAAATTTCTTTATATTATATATTTAATTTTATTAAAATAAATATATAGAGATAATAAATCGAATTTTAATTAATTAGTCTAAATAATTTTTAATATACTTTTATTAAAGAGAGAGTAATAAATAAAAAAGATATTTATTATAAAATTTATTTATATATAATTATATATTTTTTTAATCTAAAAATTATAAATTAATAATTTTATATATATAAAAAATAATTATAATATATTTTATAATTAATTTTAGAAGAATAATTCTATATCGTAAAATCTTTATATTTATATATTTTAATTATATAATAAAATTTATAATCGTAAAAGCTAATATATATTATTTTCGCTTATAAAGATTAATAAGCTCTTTATTAAAATTTTTAAATTATTATAAAAATAAAAAGTAATCTCTATTTATAAGATTACTCGATTATATTAGATAATCTAATTAATAACTTTAAATTATTATTTAATAATATACTTATCTCTTATTCTTTCTCTTTTTTTATTTATTTTAAAATTATAAGATAGATAAAATTATTTAATATTTTCTTCTTTATTAAATCTTTTTATTATAAGATTATACTCTTATTATTATTAATAGCGCTTTTCTATTTTTAATTATTTAGATTTAATTATATAGCTAATATAGATATATACTTTCCCTTTAAAATATTAAATAAAAAAATTATATATATTAATATTTAATAATATTATAATATAGTCAATTTTATTATTTATAAAAATATATATTTTTAATCTCTTATAATATCTTTTTTTATTTCTCTAAATTTATATTTTTAAATCTATTTATATTTTTAATTTTATCTTTTATAATTAATATTATATTAAAATTAATATTATATATTTTTTATAAGTAAGCTTTAAATAAATTATATACTTTAAAAGCTATTATATATTAATAAGATTTAATAATATAAGAATTTTAAGAGAGCTCTTCTATCGCTTTATATTTATAATTTTTAATATTAATTAAATAATTATAAGATTTTAATAATAATAAAAATAAGAAGAATTTAGCTAAAAGATTATTATTATAAAATATTTACTAAAGATTATTTATATTATTTACTTCTATATATATAATTAAAATTATAAATTTTATTTTATTTTATAATAATAAAGAATTTTATCTTTTATTTTTAATAATAGATTATTTATAATTCTATTATTATTTATCTTTTTACTATATAAAATTACTATTATATTAATTTTATAATATATATATTTATTAGATCTATAAATAATAGTATTTAAAAAATACTTTATAAGAAGAAAATAAAATATAACTTCTAAATATCTTTCTAATTATTATAATATTATAATAAATAAAAGAAAAAAAGAAATAAAGAAAGAAGTAATATATAAAAAGTTTACGATTTTTATCTTAATTTATAACGCTTATATAAAATTTAAAATAATAATTAATATTATAAAATTATAAGATTTTTAAATAAAAAAAATAAAAAATATAATAAAAAATTTAAAGAAGAATTTAAGTTTAAATCTTAAAAAAAGTTTATAAGCTTAATTATATATTAATAAGTTAATTAGCAATTAATAATTAATTCTATAAAAAATATAATATTTTATAAATTTTAATAGAATCTTTTATTTTTTAAGATAATAATAGAAATCTATTATTAAATATAATACTTATTAATTAAATAAGAAAATAAGATATTTAAACTATAATTATAATACTTATAATTTTATTATAATAGATTTTTTTTATAATTTAATATAATATAATTTTTAATATAATATAATTTTCTAAAAGTATAAATTAATTACTTTATATAATATTAATTATAAAGATAATTAAAATTTAAGTCGAGTATAATTTTAAAATTAATATAATAATTAAATATCTTATAGATTTTAATTAAAAATTTTTTTTTTTTTAAAATAATAATAAGAATCTATTATATAATTAGAGTATTTATTAATAAAATAAAAAAGTATAATATATATTTATATAAAAACTATAATAATAATATATACTATTTATAAGAATAAATTATTTCTATTTTTTAATATAATATAATTTTTTAGAATTATAAATTAAATATTTTATTTAATATTAATTATAAAGATAATTAGAATTTTAAGTTAAATATAAGTTTAAAATAAATATAATAAATAAATATATATAGACTTTAATAAAATCTTTTATTTTTTAAGATAATAATAAGAATTTATAAAAATATATAATTATTATTAATTAAATAAGAAAATATAATATATATTTATATTAAAAATATAATTATAATATAAATAATTTTATAATAATAAATAATTTTAATTCTTTAATATAATATAAATCTTTTAAATTATAAATTAAATATATTATATAATATTAATTTTAAAGATAATTAGAATTTAAAGTAGAAAATAATTTTATAAGTAATATTATAATTAAAGATTATATTATAAATTAAAAAAGTCGATAATTTAAATATAAAGTTTTTTATTCTATTATTTATAATAGTTTAATAATCTATTTAAACTAAATTATAAGTTTTTAATTTATTATTATACTTATATATAGCTTAATATTAAATAATTTTAAAAGTCTATATAAAAATAATATATCTTTAATCTATAATATTACGCGTTTAATATAAATTATTAATAGTTAAATATCTATATTCTATTATTAACGATTTTTATATAAAAATAATAAAAAGTCTTATTTAAAAGATTATTAGATAAGAAAGCTTCTATTACTTTCTATATCGTCTTAATAATAAAACTTTATTATTAATACTTAATATAATTTTCGAGTTTATCTCTTATAATTATTATAATTTCTTAAATAAGTTTTTAAAATAAAGCTTTCGAAATTAATAGCGTAATTAATTTTTAAAAATATTTAATTTCGCGAAGAGTAATAGCTAATAGACTATAATTAGAAAGATAATTAGAAATATATATAAGATTAAATTTACTATTTAGATAAAATCTATATAATTTCTTTATTTTAAATATATAATTAGCGATACTTTTTCTCTTATTTATGCTTTTTTTACTTATAGTAGATTTTCTAAAAATCTTATTACTCGACTTTCTAGCTGCTTTTATTATTAATAATATTTAAGATACTCTCTTATTTATTATAATTATCGCGAAAAGTCTAATAGATTTTCTCTTTCTAAGTTTTTTATTATATATATTTATTTTTAATAATTTACTTATAAATAGATATTCTTTAACTATTATAATTTTAATATTTTTATTATATATATTATTAAAATTTCTACTTTTATAAATAATATCTTAAGATTAAAAATTAGTTTAATTTTAAAATAAAGTATTATTATTATTATTAAATATATTATTATCAAATATATATATTAACTCTTTATTCTCTTTAATAATATATTCTTAAATTTATTTAATTTAGAAAATTAGATAATTAAAATAATAATTAAAAAAGAGAAGATTATATTTAAACTCTTTATTATTATAATAATTAGAATTATAAAAATTATTTCTTCTTTTTCTAATTATATTAATTATTTATATATTAAAACTAATAAACTTATATAAATTCGTTATAAAATTTATCGCTAGATTATAATATTATTATTTTTATTATATATTAAAAGTTTTTAATTTTAAGCTTCTTTTATAGTAAAGTCTATTACGAGCGTACTCTTAATATACTACTTAGCCCTATGACTAGCGGGCCTTAGCGAAGATATCCCCTATTATATTATACCTTCTTCCCACATATATAGTTCGATAGTCTTATTATTCTCGTTCTATCTCATCTATACTAATATCGTATCTATGCTAGTCCTAACATTATAATAAGACTTCTTTATATACTCCTCGGCGAAGAGAATTAATAGGTTTTTTTTTTACTTTCTATTTAGAGTAAGCGACCGAGTCTAATAAAGAAAACGCTGGGTATTTCTATTATATAGAAGCTCTATTATATATTATTCGAAAGAATCTATATTAAATAATCTATAATATTAATAATAGTTTAATCTATTAAAAAACGAGTCCTCTATATCGAATATAAGAAATCCTTCTTCGCTTTATATTATAACTTATTTAAATCTTAATTAACTCTCTAAGCAAAGTAATATTACTTAAAAGAGTTATACTCGAAGTATTTATAATCTTTACGACGATTTAATTAATTAAGAAATAAATGTTATAGACCCCCGTAAACGTTACAGTTAAATTTCGACTCTCAATATAGAGATCTACTAAATTTCTTAACTCGTAAACGCCTTTACAATACCAGAATTTTAAAGACCTCTTCGCTTTACTCCGTTTTTATCTATATTTAACACATTATAAATTCTTTAAATTTACCTATATTATTATTAAGATATCTTATTTTATATCGCCGATCATCTATATACCGCGGTAAGCCTTATCTTATATACGACGACTCTATCTATTATAAAGTAGTAGGGGCTAATAAGAAAGATAAATATTATATGAAAATTCGTAACGCTATCGCCGAAGATAAGGATAAGTTTCGAGGAATTACTCTTAATAAGTACTTCGTATAAGACGAAGTACTTTATTATAAGAACCGTTTATAGATATTCGATAATATATATATCGATGTTATTTAAGAGATATATAATTAACTATTCTACGGCTATCTCGAGATAGTATATATCTATAAACTACTTAAAAGGGAATATTACTAGCGAGAAATAAGGATAATAGTAGTTATCTACACGTAGAATTGCTATATCTATTAGAGAACTAAGATACCTCGCGATTAGAAATATAATTTACTTTAGTCTATACTAAATCCACCTATATTAATATTAAGATATCGCCCTTTATATCGTTAATATAAGAATACTCTCTCTAGATTATAATCTCCTATATATCGTAATTAGTCTTATCTTACTTACGAAGACCTATATGCGAGATATTCGCCTTCAAATTCGCTATAACTCCATATACTATATGTGTAGCGCTCTCTATCTACTAAGAATCTTTATTAGCAATTTCATATTAGTTAAGAGAAGATATTAGAATAACAATAGGAGACGCAGGGCCAAAACTCGCCTGGCATCTCTGCTCCGCCTCCGTCCTTACCACCTCTTACTTTACGAGATTTTAAGGCACTAAGAGTATATCGATATCGACTAATCTCTTTACAGCTAGTTAGATAGCCACTTAGCCTAAGACTATTAAATTTATTTATCTTTATAGATACTAATTTAATATTATTCGATGATTAAAAAATGAGAATTTAAGATAAGCTTATTTATAATAATAATAATTTTCTTATTAATATCTTTAAAATTATCTACGTTATAGCGAGACTTAAAGAGAAAGCTAGTCAATACGTGTCTACTAGACGACGATATCGCTTATATCCTATAGTCGATAATCTTCTAGATTATTTAAGCAACGTATATAAGATACTCTTATTCATTTTTAGAGAAATTTATTAATATATTTACGATAAAATAAGCTAAGAAAGTTAATTATTTCTTAAATTCTACGATAATCTTATTAAGTATATCGAATATAATTTTAGAAATAATAGTCTTAACGATCTTAGAAATAATAGTCTTAACGATCTTAGAAATAATAGTCTAATAAATAATATATAAAAGAAATTAGAACTTCGTTTATATAACTTAATTAATTTATTAATAAGAAATTAGACTATATCTAAATTAAAGAAATATATTATAAGAATATAGCTTCAATATTAATAATCTATTAAGGAATTTATCGAGAAGAAGATTAAAAGATTCGCGGAGTAATATATAAAAGTAAAGGTCGAGACTAATATAAAGAAGGAATACTCGATTATAACTCGCCTTACTTTTAATATATAGGGTTTAAGTCTTACTAAGATAGAGAATCTTATAAATAAGAACTAGGCTTATATATAAAAGTATAATAAATACTTCGAACTCGATATAGATTTCGATAAAGTATACGAACTTAGTTATTAGAGCTTTCTATGAATTTAAGACTAGTATACGGCTCGACAATAACCTCATTTTTCATATTCATAAAATCGATTCCTTAGGCTTATATTGCTTAATAACTATCTTATATCAAGTTCATTAAGCGAGCTCCTCTTATTATTATATATCTAAAAAGCTTTCGAAGCTATAATGCGTTATCTATGGATCTTATTATTATTATTAATAGCCTTAATCGATATCAACTATATGGCGCCCTATAAAGAAACTTATATCGAAATAATTTGATATTAATTTATAGTTTTAGCGCCTGCGGCTTGGTTCGGCTCGAGACTCATCTATTAATTATATCACATCATTTCATCAATATCCTTTGCGCTGAAATATTAACTTAAGAGTTATTATAAATAACTAAAATAATCATAATTATTCTTACTTATTCCTTTATCGATTTTTATCAAATTAGGCTCTCTATACTCGCTATATCTCTAGCTAGCGATGAGATTAATACGGGAATTTATATAAAGCCTGTTACTGCTACTACCGCGGCTGAGAAAGAATACCATATTAAAAGTCCCGAACACCAAAAGTTCTTTGTTTTTATGAATTTTCAGCGAGTATAATACATATAATGAAATTATTTAGTTCTTTCGAAGACGAATAATAAGTAGACTAGATGAGAGAAGGACTTAGAGAATCTTGCTAATACGTAAATAAGATATAACTATATCTTTAGAATCTTAATCCTCTTCAATTAAGGCCTATACGAATTATAGATATTTAGAGATATAAGATAAGCAATAGACCTATATCTTCGATCTATCAGTTATGAGGGCCATAGCTATTTAAGAGGGGGGGATAGTATTACGAGCGTACCCTTAACACACCACTCAGCCCTATAACTAGCGGGCCTTGGCGGAGACATCCCCTATCATATTATACCTCCTTCTCACCTACATAGTTCGATAGCCTTATAATCCTATCTACCTCACTTATACTAATATCGCATCTATGCTAATTCTAATAAAGTCTACTTCTTCTTTTTCTAATATAATTAGATTTATTAATAGATTACTATTTAAATTTATTAATTAACTACTTCTAGAATTTTATAATTAATTACTTTTAAAACTTTCTAATTAATTATCTTTAGAATTTTCTAATTAATTATTTTAAAAACTTTCTAATTAATCGCTTTTAAAATCTTTTAGTTAATTTAATATTTTTTTAATATTAAGAAATTAAATAGCTAGTTAAAAGTTTATTAATAAAAATTTTTAATTAAAAGTATTTATATTTATTACTATATCTTTTTAAATATAAATATAAAATAAATAGTATTCTAAAAATAAGCGATTTAATTAATATTCTAATTATCTTTCTAATTATTTTTTAAAAAAGAAAACGTCTATAATAAATCGAAAGTATAAAATAAAATCTTAAAAAAGATAAATTTATTTTATAAGATTCTTAGATCTAGATTTTTAGAAGTTTAAAATAGATATTTATTATTATATAAAAGTTATAAAAAGTCTATTATTAATAATAATCTTTAAAGATTTTAATTAGATTATTAAATTCGAAAAAATTTAATTAAAATTTAATTTTATAATATTAAAAATTAGTATTAGATATTTTTATAAATAAAATTTTAAAAAAACGCGAAAACGCGCTAGTAAATTAGTTTATTTTTTTATTAACGCGTTTTTAAATTTCTTTATATTCTAATCTTTTCTAATACTTTTTCTAATTATATTATCTTTTATAATAATATAATTTTATTTAAATTTTATTATTATTTTTATTATAATACTAATATACTTTTTATAATATATTCTTTAATATCTTATAATAAGCTTCTTATATAAAAATTATTATTATAATTATCTTAAATAAGAATTTAATTAAATAAATAAATAAGTTTATATACTTTTTATTATTTCTTAATATTATAAAAGCTAATATTATTAATAAAGATAATAATTTTAATTCGTTCTATTATATTATCTCTAAAGAAATAAAAATATTTTAAAAATTTAAATAATAATAAGATATAAAAAATAATAGATAAATATTTTAAAAATAAGAATATAGTAAAGTCGCGCTAGTATTTAATAAATCTAAATATATATAAATTATTAAGAGTAATTTTAAGAAAATAAAATAATATAAATATAATAGCGAAATTTATAGTTAAGAAAATACTTCTAACTTTCTTCTAATATTAAATAACTATTTTTAAAAAAAAGAAGAAAATAAAAGAGAGAATTATTAAACGTATTATATATAATTAATATATTTATTATAAATTTTAATTATTATTATAATTATTTTAATATCTTTTTAATATTATAACTAATATTTATATATAATATTTTATATATTATATTAAAGATAATAAATTTTATAAATAATTAAATTTATTAAATATAGTTTTAATTTTAAATTTTATTAAGAATATTAATATAGAGTATAATAAATAATTTAATATAAAAAAAGAAAATAAAGATATAATTATTAATATATAATTAAATATTATTAATTAAAAGATTAAGCAATTTAAAAATTTTAAACTATTTTTAAAGAATATAGATTTTTTAATAATATTAATAAAAAAGATATAAATATAAAAGATCGAAATATTTATTAATATTTTCTTATTATAATAATAAGTATAATAAATTATAATTAAATCTATTAGAAAGAAGATTAAATATTTAGAAATTTTTAAAAATATAATAGACTTTTAAAAAAAAATTTATTCTTATTATATAGAAGTCTTATATAATTTATAAAAAATTTCTTAAAAAAGAATTATTAAAATAATATTTATTAATATAAGTTTTTCTCTATATTAATTTTAATTTTAATATTTTAATTTATATTTAAATAGACTCGTTATTTATATACTAATCTTACTTATATTAAATTTATTTATTAATTATCTTTAATTATAAAGTCTAAGAAAGTTTATTATCTTTCTCTTTTATATATATTTTTTACTAGAATAAAATATATAATTCTTAGAAATTATATAATATAAACGCTTAAGAATAAAAAAAAAAAAAATTACTATTAAGATTAATTAGATAATAATTTAAGAATTATAATATAGTAAAATATAGATTTATATTTAATAAAGCGAGTAAAAAGATATAAGAGACTTTTAAATTTATTAATATTAAATTAATATATAAGAATATTATTAATATATTTAAGTAATCTAAATATTTTTATAAGAGTATAGATTATCTAAATCTAAAATCTTAATAAATTAATTATATAATTCTAATTCTAGATTAGAGATAAAAATATAAATATTTTTCGCTATTATAAATATTTTTAAATAATAATAATTAGAAAGATAATTAGAATTCTCTATCGCTATAAAAATATATATTATAATTTATAATTTTTTATATAATAGATTCTTTTCTTAGCTAGATTATATTTAAAAGTTTTAAATAATAAGATATTATTTAATATACGACTAGATAAGTAATAAGTAACTTCTAAATCTAATTATTATTCTAATAAATTTATATTTTAATAATATTATATAAAAAAAAAATATAAATATAATTTAGAGAAAGTTTAGAGTTTCGCTTTTTATATAAATTATTATATATATAAATAAAGATAAGAGTTTAGATTATAAGAATATTAATAATATTAAAATTAAATAAGATATAAGTATTAAGAATAATTCTATTATATACGCTAATAATTAAATAGACTTTATATTTTAAACTACTTAAAAGTATAATATAGAATTTAACGATAAACTCTATTATAGCTTAGATATAATAATATTAATATATTAATTAATAAATATCGAGCTATTATAAAAATCTTAAAATATTAAATATAATTATATCTAGAAGATAAAATTATAAATCTTTATTAATATATAATTAATTTAATATATAATAATAAAAAGTTTATTATAAAAGTTACGCTATCTAGATTATTATTTTAATCTTAATTATTACTCTTATTATTATATAAATAATTTAAAATTATCTTTTATTTAAGTATATCTAATTCTTAATTCTAATTATTATTATAAATATTATTAATTTATTCTAAAATCATTAAATATACTTTTATATATTTTCTATATTTTATCTTTTTTTTTAATTAAATAATAATTAAATTCTAAATTAAAATAAATATTTAGAAAAAGAAAGTTTATAAATACTTAATTATATAATTTTATTTCTTTTATACTTTATATAACTATTAAAATAATTAATAATATATAATTATATCTTATAATTATATATATAATAATTAATTAATTTAATAATTAAAGATAAATATACTCTTCTCTTTACTTTAAATAGTTTAGCTAAAATAATTATAAGATTTAAATTCTTTTTTTATAATATAATTCGCTTTCTATATATTATATAAAGATAAATATTTATTTAAATAAAGATTATTAGAGTTAATTATAAAGTATAATAATAAGAGATTTATTCTTAAACTAACGAATTAGAAAGACTTCTATTATCTTATATAATACTTTAAAAATAAATCTTTAAATATAATAGCGTTTTAATAAATCTTAATTAAGTATAATTTAATAAATTAAATACTAGAAGAAAAGCTTTAAAATTATAAAATTAATTAATTTTTAATAATAATAAATTTTATATAAAGCTTAAGCTATAGCTCGCGTTAATTATATATAATAAATATAATAATAATTAGAAAAATATATTATCTAGTTTTTATTAACGCTTTAATACTATTAAAGTAGAGATAATATCTATTAAAATAGAAGTAGTATTTATTAAAATAATAGTAATAGTAATTAAAGCGATAATAATATCTAATAAACTTTTTACTTTAATACTATATCTAGTACTCTAAAATAGTATTAGCTTTTTTAAAAAGTTATTAATAATAAATTAAGCGTATATAAATTAAACTCTTCGCGCGATCTATCTATATATTAACTTAAAGTTATTAAAAGATAAAAAATAAATATATAGCTTAATAATTGCGTTATACTTTTAATATTATTATAATAATATTAAATTATTTAAATAGAAATCTAATATATAAAGAAGATAGTTTTATAATAAGAAGAATTAATATAAAAAAGAAAATCTTAGAAAAAAAGAAAAGCTTAGATATCTATCGCGTATATTAAATTTTTAAATTATTTTATATTATCTAATTTAAATTAGATATTAATAAAATACTTTCTCTTTAATTTTAAAGATTTAAATTTAAGTAAATTATATTTATTAAGCGTTATTATCTAATATAATCTTAACTACTTTTATAATAATTATAATTATTATTATAATTTATATAAATTAAAAGATAAAAGATTTAAGAGAGTAAGCTAGTAAGTAATTATCTTTATCTAATTTAACTAATATTAAAATTTTATAACTTATTAAAATTTTCGCGTATTTTATTCTTACTTTCTTATCTTTAAGTCTTATTATCTTTATAAAAATAATTATTTTTTAAATTAGACTTTATAATAATATACTTAAAATAGTATATAATATATATTCTCTTTATTTCTAATATTAATACTTATTAAAATTAATATACTTTTTAATAAAATAAACTCTAATTAAAACTAAGAATAGCTTAATATTTATAAATATTTATATAAATCCTTTAATTCTTTTATATATATCTATTAATTTATCTTTTTATAATAATTAAAGTAGAAGAGATTAAATTTAATAATTTATTATAATAAGTATTAAATATTAATAATAATAGCGATATTAAAGAGTTTTAATATAAATTAATTAAGTAATAATTAGACTCTTAATTAAAATAAAAAATAAAGAATAAATTTAATTAAAATAAAAATACTAAGAGATCGCGATAGCGAATAGATATATTTATACTTAAGAAGAAACTAATTAAAAAAATAAAGAAAATTAATATCTTAATTATTAATTATATTATAATTATTAAAAAGTATAAAGTTAAATATATTAATATATTATTATTATAATAAAAGTAAACTTTTAAATAAATTAGATAAGATATAATAGATAAGCGATAAGTAATTTCTAATTCTAATTATTATTCTAGTAAATTTATATTTTAATAATATTATATAAAAAAAGTATATAAGCGTAATTACGAAGAAGTTTAGAGTTTTATTTATTACGCGAATTATTATATATATAGATAAAGACGAGAGCTTAAATTAAAAGAAAATAAATAATATTAAAATTAAATAAGATATAAGTATTAAAAATAATCTTACTATACGCGCTAATAATTAAATAAATCTTATCTTTTAAATTACTTAAGAGCGTAATATAGAATTTAATAATAAGCGCTATTATAATTTAGATATAATAATATTAACGCGCTAATTAATAAATATCGAGTTATTATAAAAATCTTAAAATATTAAATATAATTATATCTAAAAGATAAAATTATAGATTTTTATTTATATATAATTAATCTAATATATAATAATAAAAAGTCTACTATAAAAGCTACGCTATTTAAATTAATATTTTAATCTTAATTACTATTATTACTATTATATAAATAATATAAAGCTATCTTTTATTTAAATATATCTAATTTTTAATTCTAATTATTATTATAAATATCGTTAATTTATTCTAAAATTATTAAATATACTTTTATATACTTTTTATATTTAATCTTTTTTTTATATATCGCGAGAAGATAGCTTAAAGAAATATAACTTATTATATTAAATTACGATATTTTTAAGAGAATATTAAAAGATATATTAACTTTTCTAAATCGACGATTTAATAAAAAAATTATAATTATAATATATATAATTTTATATTAAATAGTAATATCGAAAATATATAATAGATATATAAAATTATTATTAACGACTTTAATTATAAAGTATTAACGAATTTTATATAATTAATATTAGAGAAAGATAAGCTTTTCTTATTATTAATAGATATAACTCGCTTTCTTTTATATATATAGAGTAATAAAATATAATTATATTTAATTTTATATCTTATTAATTTAGCGTAATTATTAATTAGAATAATAATTAAAATAGCTATTTCTAAATATAGAAATTTTAACTAAAATATCTTATATATATATTATTTTATAGTATAATATCATAGATATATTATATTATAGTATATATTACTAAGATCTTATATTAGATTAGATATAGAATTATATAAATCTTAATAATCTATATTATATTAAAGTATAATATAGTAGATTAATATTCTATATTATATTATATCTTTTCGACCAGTAATTTTAATAGAGATAACTATTTTCGCGAGCGCTACTTCTATTTATATATCTATTTAATTTATTAATAAAATTACTTATTAGATAAATATCTTAAAATCTATAATTTAGCGATAAATATCTTTAATTAATTATTATTAAATAATTATATTATTAGATTAAAATAACTTTTAGAGTATTCGTAAATATTATAATCGCTATAGTATATATCTAAGAGATTTTTATACGCGCTATATAATCTATTAAATTCAAATTTACTCTATTAAGAATTATTAATAATTAATAATTAATTTAAATAATTAAACGATTATCTAAATTTAATATTTATTAAGATTATTTTAACTATTCTTTAAAAGAGCGTTAAGATAGATTTTTAAGACTCTATTCTAATTTATTATAATTAAAATTATCTATTAATATATTAAATATTTTAAATATTATTAATAAATCTTTAAAAATAGCTTTAGTAATATCGCTTAATCGAGATTAACTCTTAAAACGAGCTTTATTATATTTATTTACTATTTAAATTAATATTAAAATACGATAGAGATTAGAGATAAATTTATAATCTCTTATTTTTATATAATTACTTAATTAATAATAGTATTTAAGCGAAGTAAGATATATTAAAATATATTATATATAATAACGTAGTAGTAATATTACTATAGAAAGACTTAAGGATTTAATTTATTAAAAGAGATCTTAAAGACGTCTTTAGATATATATCTATCGCTATATTAAATTAATAGCTATTTAATTTTAACTATAATAAACGCTATTAAAAAGAACGATATCTATTATTCGAATTATATATATTATTATTTTTATTTAATCTCTTTATAAAGGCTCTTATTTAAATCTTAATCGCTATTCTTCTATAAAAAGTAATATTTTACTACTTAGACGATTTCTTTATAATTCTTTTATTAAATAATAATATAGCTATATATACTTAATAATTCGATTAGCTATATAGCGAATTAAGTTTTTAAATTAATTATATAAAGAATATTATAAATTTTATAATCGAGTTTTTAAGAATTAAATTTAATAGTATTTATATATAGACGAGACTTTTCTTAGATAAGCTAGTTAAAATAAGAATTATAATTAAAAATCTTTTAAAAAGAGTAATTATCTTATATTAGAAGCTCGAGTTAATAATTAACTTTCTCTCTTTTACTATTAAAATTATAATTCTAAAAAAAGTATTCTTAAGATAATTTTTTAATATCCTTCGAAGACTTATAATAATTATACAAATTATAGATAATATAAGAGTAGACTTACTATAGTAGAATATCTTTTTAAAATATTAGAATAGCGTCGCCTTAATACGCTATATCGATAATCGAGTTATATAATATATATAAATTAATATATTTAGAAAATTCGATATAGAAGATTATATTCTCGATTATCTTAACTATATTTAATTAATTTAACTTAAAAATATTTTTAATATTAAAATAGCTATATATTACTATTTTAAAGATATATAATTTAAAGAAATAAAGATTATTTATTACGCGATAAAGCTATAATTATATTAATTACGAGAATCTTACTTAATTCTTTACTACAATAACGATATATATATTAATAAATTATATAAATTCTTTATATATAAGTTAGCTATAGCTCTATTACGCGATATAGCTATATTAATAACTACTTATAATATTATAATAATACTTACTTAAATATCTACGAAAACTAATTAACTAATCGATAATCTATTATATTTTTAATATCGAAAAATCGCTAATATATATTTATAGCTAAAAGGTTTTATATCTTCGCTAAAATAGAGCGAAATCTATTAGAATATTAATATAATTAGATTATATTACTCTAAGAGATTATATAACTTCTTTAATAAGAGCTTATTATTAAAATTAAAAAGATATATATAACTCTAATAAGATTTTATATAATCTATTATATACTTATAAAAATTTAATCTCTTTTTTTAATAACTATAAATATTTTTATAGACTAGATTATTAATTTAAATACTTATCGCGTTAAATCGAAGTCTATAAAGATATATCTTATCGATCTTAGATTAGCTTATATAAATATAGAATTTAATAATCTCTTAATATTTTACGAGTAAAGACCTATAAATTAAATTCATAATCATTTTTTTAATTAGGGCTATCGAGTAAATTTAATAAGCGAAGCGGTCTTTAGTAAGCGAACTTTGATAAGCGATATTTGAATTCCTTGCGCTTTAATGATTATAAGACAAATTTTTCAAATTTTAAAAAATTCGAAAAGCGTAAATAGCGCTTCAAAATTTAAAAAAAAAATTCAAAATTTTAATAGAAGATAAAAAAGTTATTACTATTATAAATAACGTATATCTATTTTTTTAATAAGGGAGACGCGGGAGGGCGAGATTTTGATGATTGCGAACGCTAATTTATTTATCCGCGATGATTTAGCTAATCTAACTAAAAAGCGTAGTAACTCTAAATTGATAATTGGCTGCACATATAAATTCAAGGTTTTCAAGCTTAGCCCTACCTTATTCTATTCTATATACTAATTATTCTTAATTATAATATATTTATTATAAATTAATTCTTTATACTCGATATACCTTTCCAATTAGGCCTTAGCGCGCCTTTTCTTTATATATATATATCTATAGATTATATAGATTAATAGAATAACTTTATATTACATTAATATTATAATATTAAGAATTATTTCTTAATAAATAATAATAACATTTAAAGATTACTTAATAGAAGTCTATTAAATTTATTCGCTTATTTATAATACTAATTAGTTATACTACGCCTCTATTTATCTTAATATTTATATCGTTTATCTATTAATACTTAGCTCGTTACGTAAAGTTACTATATATAAGTAGTTAATATTACCTCTCTATCGCTTATTTATTAATACTCAGCTTATTACGTAGAGTCTTTATACGTAAATATAAGTAGTAAACCTTTTAATAGACTATTACTATATCTTTTAAAAAGTCTAATACTCGTTATATCTTAATAGAAGATGAAATAAAAGAAATAAAAGAAAGCGGAGAGATAAATAGAGAGCTAGTCCCTAATTTAAACAACGTAGAACCTACTATTTTCGATTTTAGTTTATTTATTCTCAACTTTTTAAATAATTAGATTTAGAATCTAATAGCTCTATTTTAAAGTATATTAAAAACTAAAATAGATATATTAAAAATTAAAATAAAAATCGAAATAAGAATCGAAATTAGAATTAAAATAGATTAACTATATAATAAGTTTTATTAGTAATTATAAATTCTTCTAAGTATCGAATAATCTTAATCACAGTCTACTCCGCAAAATCTCTTACCCACGTTTCAAAATTAGATGACTATCGACGAGATTACGATATAACTAGTTCTATAAAAAGATAAGCGTTAAAGATCTAAGAAAGTAAGTTACTTTAACGATAACGTAATAAAAGTATATACATTTATTAATTACTTAATGAGTATAGTTATTAATAAGTCTTAAGACATTAAATTAATTTAAATAAATCTCGTAATAATACTTTAAGATATTATATTTAATTAATATTATTATAAGATCTAGGATTATATTAAAAAAGTATATAATATTAATATATTAATTAATCTATAATATTAAGTATTAATTAAACGATTCGAATCGTTATATAAGAAGTTAATAATAGAGTTAAAGTTAGATAAATATTATTATATTAAAAAGAATATAACTAATAAGAGAGACGTAATAACGTATATTTAAAAGATTATTCGTATTATTAAAGGCCTTAAATAGCCCTAATAAAATAATCTTACAACGGTCTTCTATCACATTAAGATAGATCTATAGCGAGATTTAAATTTACTAAGCGACTTAATATCATTTATTAATTAAGGCCTTAGTAGTTCTATTAATAATAGCTATCGAGATCTTTATATTACTAATTATAGCCGTAACTATAATCATAATTAATATATTTATAAATCTATTAAGATGAAGAAGAGAAGAGCTATATATATAATATATCGGTCGATAGCTATTATATAAGCTCTATATATTATTTCATAAAGTATATACTACGTCGCTATAATAATACTTATAACGAGGATAGAAACGAGGCTATAATTTATTAAGTCGCTATAAAAAAGAAAATATCGATATAGTTATAAGGGCTATATCTACTATTATTAAGAAATATCGAACGATATATATTTAGACGAATTAAAACCGTTTAATATTATATTTCGATATTTATTTCTTTATTTAAAAGTTTTTATTTTAGTAGAAGATTTCGTAGAATATATATCACTAATTAGCCCGATATCTTTACTTCTTTTCGATTTTTTAAAAAGCATATATATATGTATACTTCTTGCTATAAGAATATAGCATTTTTCTTATTTTTTATAAGTAATTATTATGAATTAATTCTTTATACTCGATATATCTTTTTAATTAAATCTTAGCGCGTCTCTCCTTCGTATATATATATCTATAGATCATATAGATTAATAGAATAACTTTACATCACATTAATATTATAATATTAAGAACTATTCCTTAATAATATTATTATAGATAGTCGATATCTTTATAGCGAAGCTAATATGAAGAAAAGATATCTAATTATTAAAAATCTATTACTTCAAATTCTTTCTTATTTCGATAAATTAACCTATATAGAGGCGACTCTATATATCTCCTTTTATCTTATCTTCGTAATATTTCTATATATAAATAAAT
Source organism: Letharia lupina (assembly GCF_014066315.1). Taxonomy (NCBI): domain Eukaryota; kingdom Fungi; phylum Ascomycota; class Lecanoromycetes; order Lecanorales; family Parmeliaceae; genus Letharia; species Letharia lupina. The sequence continues at coordinate 1,099,913 of NW_023502974.1, forward strand.
TTATTTATAATAAGCGAGATCTTTAATAGAAGAACTTCGGCGAATAATTTCTTATATATTACTTAATAAGACTATTTAATAATTATCTAGAACTTATACTTTTAATATTTAAAATAAATCTATTTCGTTATAATATTATATTTACGATAATCGTATTAAACGATAATATATACATAATTAAAGTTTTATATTATCTCTTTAAATAAAAGATTTTATCTAATATATCGCTATTCTAATTAGAGAGCTTCTTTTTTACTAAAAATATTATTATTAATAACCTTCGCGAGATACTAATATTACTTAATATTAAGAATTATTATTTAGATTATTTCTTTTATAGAGAGACTATAATATTAATATATAACGTTAATCTTAGTAATAATAAGATTTAATTATTAAATCGTTAAAAGTTAGATTTCTATTATCTATATATCGTTATTTATCTAATCTATATATTTAGAGTATTACTATAATATTAATATCTTCTAGTCTATTTACGCTAGTGCTATTAATTCTTATTACTTATTATAATAAATATTATTAGAAATTCTTCTTAAGACCTTCGCCCTCTTTAAATAATATCTTAAATTATTTAAAAGTTTTTTTAGCGCTAAGAAGTCTTTTTCGAGATTATTTACTTAATTTAAATATCTAAAAAGCTCTTAGCTATCTTAATATTAAATATATTTAATTATATATCTATATATCTACTTATATATATATTATTTTTATATAGTCTTATTATTTATAAGCATTAATCGCAATAATAAGACTATAAATTAGTAAATTTATTATAAAATCATAGCGTTAATAGCTATTTAATTAGTTATTTTATTATTATATAAATATACGATATATAATAATAAAGAAATAGATAAATATAGCGAGTATTATTTATATAGTTACTATATTAGAAGTAAACTCTTCATTTAAATTATTCTCTTTAAAATTATATTATTATTCTTTCTCTCATCTATATCTATATATAGCTTTATTTTACTTTAAAGTATATCACTTAGATATAAAAGTTTTTCTAGCGCTAAGAAGCCTTTTTCGAGGCTATCTACTTAATTCAGATATCTAAAAAGCTCTTAGCTATCTTAGTATTGGATATATCTAATCATATATCTATATATCTACTTATACATGCGTTGTTTTTATATGGCCTCACTGTTTGCGAGCACTAAGACAACAAATTTGAAGAAAGGAGCGAGACTGGTTGGGTTGACCTTGCAGATCAAAATCCCGTTACGGGTGCAGTGTGGAGAACTCTGTGAAGTCGATGAATCATGGCTCTGCCTTTAATGAAGCCAACTTAGGTATTGAATGTATAGCCGCTAAGGGTGCCCTGAGACAAGACGAATTTTCCGTTCCTATGGTCGTCAAGTCAGAGTAAGACTGCACGTGACTTGGACATCTAGATCAAAATAGCTCTTATATTGAGCCCACGTCTAGCAGCGATTATAGATGTTGAAACCATTTTGCTTCACAGTTCCAAAACACCGTCTTTCACCTTGCGAGGAAGCCTGTGTTGTCATACAGCGGTTTCACCTTGAGCACTTCAAATACTTCTCTGACTTGATTGTCATTTCTACTTCCAAACTCGTCATGCCTATCACCGTCGATGGCCTCGGCTTTGGCATTCAGATGCTCTTCGGTTTTGATCGATAAGCCTAGGATTGGCTGATCGGGAGTAGCCGGTCCTGACGACACGCCGTCATTTGACATGATCGCCTGCTCCAAACATCGCACATAAGCGCAGTGCTCTCGCCTCATTTCACGAACATAAGCCACGCCAACCCCCGTAATTGAGCGTAAAGGCTCAAGTATTTTTATGAGGTTTCGAGCCACCTTGCCTTATTCCTCGAGTAGGTAGTCTTAAAGGAATACGGCTTAATGAGTATTTGTTTGATACAGCGACCGTTGACTAGAGAATCTGCAAGTCTGTCCATATGCACTTTAATTCTCTTTTCTTTGGCAGTGAAGCTTTAGGATCATTGTAGAAGTCTTACCATCTGATTTGTCGGTGTAAAATTGATTATTTGGATCGATGCGTTGCGCGCCACAGAACCCTATGCCAAGAACTCGAAAGGTTTTGCATACTCCCTCGCTCCTAGATACTCGTACCCACTAAAGTAGTTGAAGCTCTACCAAGATAACTAAGCAGAAAATCTCTCTAGAATTTACGTGAAATCTTTTAACGCGTAGGTGTACCGTCAATTATATAGTATAGTCTTTTTGCCGTGCGGTCATTTGGCTTGCTATGACAGTCAATTGACGAGAGAGGTCTGACGCGACTTCACGTGTTATATGACAAATCCGCATCCCTAAGAAACATCCTGCTGGCGGAAATAGTCTAAGTTTCGTCCCCTCTTCAGTCCACACGCCATCCGACGTATGAGGCCGCATAGCAGTCTTCAACAGTGAATATGGCTAATCAAAGTGGACGTAAACGCTCGCATTCACAGACGGATACAGTGAGCTTGAAGAGCGGTAATAATTCTTCTAACAGTTCTGGGTTGACGACAGAGGTTCCCTTGGGAGCTCACAGTGGAATTAAGGAGTCCGACATGCCTCTCGCACCCGCCTCTCGCGTAGGTTCGAAGGCCAGTAAGGGTGCCGACGCTGGTTGTCGGCCAAAAAAGAAGGTACTATATCTCCCCTTCACTCCAGAGTAGCGCTGTGATATGTCTTGATGCTGATCTTTTTCTACCCCTCAAGGCAAAATTCGAGGCACCTTCATTCAAACCCCCTCTTCACGGAAAGAACTTCTCCGCAATATAAGCTCGGCGGGACATATATAAGGAGGCCAGTGAGAGAGTGGTGGCTATAGCTGAATATGAGGATCCTTTTATTGGCGAGGACAAGATGAAAATTGTATGGACAGAATGTGCGGAGGAATATAGCCGAAGAGCTGGCTTAGAATCAGCGAATACCCAGCTGATAACGATTGAGAAGGAGGATTTGCAGAAGGTAGATGCTTATAATTTGCGGAAGGTAGATGCTCATATTTCGAAGTACGATATCGCTTCTGATATCTCTAAGTTAATCAAACGGCAAAAGGGGGTGCTTGCCTAATGGGCAAGCAAGGGCCGAAGTTTGATCCCCGTTCTCTACTTAATCGATCAAACGAAGTAGACGCAGCGAGATATCGCTCTCCGAGTTGATAAGCTTTGTCTTGTGACCGCTACCGATCGAGACAATATAGATCGTTTACTATATCCGCTAGACCACAATGGAGTACGAGTTCCTTCGGACTCATGGTTTTATTATTTCATATTGACTTTCGGCAGGTACCTTCTTTTTTTGCAGTTAATCAAATTTTTGAATTCATCAAGTCTATTAAGGTGGGGGGCTCGAATAGCAACACACAAAGCAAAGCCTGGATAGCTAGCATTACACCGAATACTATCGCTTGGGTGTCGATTATACTTTATCGATCCCTCCTCGGCTGGATAAAAGGGGCCCCCGATAGATCTTAACTGGAGAAGAGCTTTACAAAGGAACAGCTTTCAGGTATGTAACTCTCATTGTATAAGAACTTTATTCTAACTCATAATATGAATAGCTATATACGAACGGCAAAAAAGCGTCTGGAAGGGTATGAGCGATAAAGAAGGGCTTGCTCGAATCGAGCAACTTCAGATAAGATTGAATTAACCCCTACTTATCGGTTATTCGAAGTTCAATCCGTACGCTTGCTGCTATGATCGCCATCAAACTTCGTCTGAGCTAGGAGAAACCCTAACGCAGAATCCGCCTCGGAATAGTACTCTCGATGAAGAACTGCAGACCCAATCTAACGGGTTACACGAAGCCGACGGCCACGGACCTTCGTTGGATGGAGGGGTTGCACCTGTGATTGCGACTTGGGCGGGTTACATAGCAGAATATTGCAGCATTCGACCGCTCTCTTAGATGGTCATTGAATACCTACGGCTCGATCATGATCAACACCCGACCATATCAATGAAAGGTCTAATCGGTGCACAAATGTGCAGAGACTTGCATTGAGTCTTGTTCTATCTATATAGTTATGGACGGAGAAGAGAGTCAGTGAATTAAATCCCAACTCAACAATGCTCAGAAAGCCGACTTGCCGCTATGTAGAATCCAAACTTCGTCCACCCTCAATGTGATCAAGCCTCACCATCAGGGGTAGCAATATACACTCGCGGAGCGGGGCGGACGCCGTAACAGTCCCCAAAAGCGTTAGGATTATACTCCAGATTACAAGTTGAAGTTGTTTAGTCGAACAGAGCAATAGCTACCACGCAAGGAACGCTCGATCTATTTCATTGTGCCTTCCGGTATTTGCTCCCTCCATGTCACGGACAGGACTGCCCGTGTAGACGTCTTGGCCGGGAGCTGACGGTGGTGGAGCGTCTTTCTTGCGTGACGCTGCAGCAGCTATGGGATTTGCGAAGGTGAAGAGGATCAGTATGGTTGAGATTGAGGGCGCATACGAGGCAGGTTCAGGTGGACACGGTAGGTTCTATTTGCGAGCTGCGATCGATACAGTATTAGTCTCGCTGGCTAAGACATTCGTTGGCTAGACTTACTAGAAGGACTCTATCGTGTAAAGCTTAGTATGTGAAAAGCGGCCGGTGGCTGAAGACCAAGCAGGACACAGTTAGGATTAGGGTTAGAGAGTTTTTAAAGGATTAGAATAATTTAGTAGTAAGTTATATAACTGTAAGGTAAGGTATTGATTGATCTTCCCACGATATCGACAAGCTTTCCAGTACTGGGAAGCCCCGATTTTGAGTGTCTCGAGTGTATAGGCTATCAACCGGATGGCTAATTTTCGGTTTTCTCAAGGATTATGCAATCAGGGGTACGCTAAAAGTACTCAGCCGCCATGACACAGCCACAGTCTTCAGTTGTCGTACACGATCAGCGATCATCACAATCAATATGTACTCGCCTTCAAAACACTCTTTAGCGATCAGACAGTCACAAGGCTAGAGTACCTTCCTCCACAGCCTGATATCTCTAGCCCTTCTAAAAAGCCATTCTTGGACGTCCAGTGTTGTCATCACTCTAGATTGCACTGTTAAGGGCCCCTTCTGCAACCACATATTTTGGAAATAACCCCTAGATATTTCCACTAATTTTCAGCTTAGCGTCAAATATATACAGGGTATCGTTCTGTAACCATATTTCCACATATTTTCGCTTATTAAGCGAAAACAGGCTTGAAATATCTGATAACAACCCTCGACATATTTTCGCTTATTAAGCGAAAACAGGCTTGAAAATATCTGGAAATAACCCTCGAGGGTTGTTTTCAGCCAAAATAAGGCTAAGAACGCTAAGAATAGTGAATATCTATAACCGATATACATATATTATTCTCTTTTTCTTAAGAATATTAAGTATGGATAAGGGAGTAATAGAAGTATTAATGATAGTTAAAGCCTGTGCAGCAGTAGTAGCAGGTATCTCGGCCATGGTGATGTGGAATGGTAGGAATTCAATGGTTTTTTACGGAGAAGACAATTTTTGCGACGATTCTGACTTAGCCTCAGAAACAGGGTTACAGAACGGAACCGTACACATATTCTACTTGTTTTGGAAATATCCTAAGCGTTATTTTCAAGCCTTATTTTCATTAGCCAAGTGGTGGCGTTATTTAGTGGAAATATGTAGGGGTTATTTCCAAAATATGTGGTTGCAGAAGGGGCCCTAAGACACTCGACCAGTCCAAGGTTTCTCCATTGACCTTGCCTGCGGATCACGCCTTGCTTTCTCCCGCTTACCGCCCCATATCATTCCGTTACCCTTGAGCATGCATTCCAAAGATAACGCCTCGAGAAAAGTTCTGGTATACTGCTGCATTACAAGCAGGAGGAAAGTCTGATGATGCATCGATGGATTAATGTCCACCCCCGGATCGACCATCAAGAGCCTTCTCATCGCGAGGACACTTCCAGGGTCATGACTTCTCAAAAATCAGCAGCAGCACACCGCAGTTGGATCGGTCAAGGTCGGATACATAAGGGCAAATTACCGAATCATACCCCGAAAGTACGAATCCTTACCGAATCATACCCCTAATTACCGAATCATACCCCTACACCAAATCACACCCAAATATGGGGTATGATTCGGTAATTTGCCATTGCTTAGGGTATGATTTGGTAAGTTATCGAAGTGGCCTCAAACTACGAAGGAGATAATCCGCGATCTGACTTATTCGATCATAGAAATAAGGGAGTTTCTCCGACCGCATTTGATAAGAATTCTATCAACCTAAAAACATCAGACGAAAAAGCCGAGTAGGCGAAATTTCGAGCCTAAGGGTATCCGCACTTCACGCTGCAGACACCTATTCGGGTCCCGTAGGCCCCGTAAGGCCCTGTAGGCCCCCGAAGGAATAATTTCTACTACGCAACGGGGCGGGGTAAACTTCGGGGGTCAAACCCCGCCCCGAACCCCGCCCCGTTGCGCAGCGCAAACACCACCGTCATCAATAATCAAGTCGACGACTACTATCAGACGCTCAGTAAGCCTAACGCTACCATTAACTTCATTAAACCCTCTTACCGTATCTCAGAAAGCTATCATTTAAGATCCTCATCAAATCATACCCCAAGCAATAGCAAATTACCGAATCATACCCCATATTTGGGTGTGATTTGGTGTGGGGGTATGATTCAGTAATTAGGGGTATGATTCGGTAAGGATCCATACTTTTGGGGTATGAATTAGTAATTCGCCCGATACATAAGAAGATGAACTGTACAATCAAACAGTGGGGCAGCCAGCTTCCTTATCACCGCCACGTCAATAACAGAAATCGCAAGAAAAGGAAAACATATTGTCACCTCGTAAAAGCGCATCTTCAGATTGACTACAAAAGGCCAACAACGAGCATTCGACAGCAAGATCAGCTTCACTGACCATCAGCGCTTCTCGACAGCCATCGCCTTTTCAAGAGGCCTCACAATTTGCAGCTGATGGGTTTTCGCACCCAACCCCAAGTAGCCTTGCTGAAAGTGGACAACAGCAAAGACTCGAAATAGATGCTCAAGTTTACAGGCAAGCGCCTCAGACTGCCGAATCCTTTGACTCTGACAGCTTTGCTTCGTGTTCAAAGTACTCTGTGTGAGAAATTGGTAACTTTTCATTGCGAAAACGGCTGTCTGTCGCAGGCGGGCCGCTAGAGAGTGTAGGTAGGTAGAAAGAAAGAAAGAAATGGAGCTCAAAGCCGTACCCCCGAACAGACCACCAGAGCGTTGCAGAAAAGGCTTAAGATTAGTCATCCGACTTTGCAGTTACCGGGCGCAATCATGAACGCTGAAATTCAGATCACGGCATTCCGTTGCTTAGATCGTTGAAGCGCATATATATTGATGGCCTCATGCAGGAATTGAATTCCGACACTACAGAACTGTGAATTGAGTCCCCAGCTCACTCCTTTGCCTCTCTAAGCTTGACCTTCAATTCGCCCATCGTTTGCGCTATGCCGCAGTCTGTCCATTCCATGTCCGCCTCGCTTGTCCCATGCACGGTCATCTCGAATCTGCGGAAAAGATGTCCCAGGGTGAGATATAATTCCGTGTACGCCAAGCTGTACCCGATCAGTCAGCCATTGTGCCCAGCCAGGAGGTGGTGTAAGCGAGGAGTAGAACGGGATGCGATCGTGGGAAATCTATATGCTTCACAGACGGGAAGACTTTGAAGAGACACGGACTTTATTCCCGGACACATTCTTGAACCTCTAAGGAACGGCATCATGTTCTTCTCCAGTTCGGTGGATTCATTGTCGCCAACCAGCCAACGCTCGGGACGAAAGACCTCGGGGTCAGGGAAGACGTTCGGGTCATGATGGTAAATATGCGCGCTGCTGGAGATTATGGTCTGAGAGGGCGCAATCCGTTAGCCTGAGGAGGACTTGAGGTGAGTTGGTTGAGCAGGCACTTACACCAGGCGCAATGCGCTGTCCACAGAAGACAGCTCCTGCAGAGGGAACGACACGGGGTAAGCGGCCCGGAGCCCCAGAGGATGCGCGGAGGGTTTCTTTAATGATGCCGCGCAGATACGGGAGCTTTTCCAACTCGGCCCATTCGAGCAGCATATCTTTCCTCGGCATTGCATTCCGCAGTTCCGCTTGCAGTTTCCTCAGTATGTTGGGGTCTTGCAGGACGTTGTATGTCGCGAAAGTGAGCGCGTGAGCGGTACTGTCGGTGCCTGCGATCAGTAGGAGTAGCGTATCTGCTGCGAGCTCATCGATAGTAGGCTTGATTTGTCCTTTGTCCGCATCAGGTTTGAGTGCAGTGTCGAAAATGGTAGGGAGGTGGTCTGATGATTTGGTAGGCCGAGCTTTCAATTCTAGTATGCGTTCTCGGGCTACCTTGTCCGACGTCATTTGATTGAAATAATAATGTGGAGCGTAGGCTCCTCACCCTCATGCACCACTTAGTGAGCGCTAAAGGCTCCATATACTTATCAAGAAACCATAACGGAAGCTTGTCTATCCACCGGAATAGCATCCTGAACGAGCTGGGGAAGTAAGCGACCCACTGCCCATACTTGACAGCCTCGCTCAAGGCCCTCGTCATCGGAAAACCAAATTCAGGTGATTCCAAGGCGCCCAGCGGCTTATGGAACGTGAAGTTCATGATCACATCTGAAGTCAGGCACCGGAAACCCTTGCTTAGATTCACGATTTTCCCTTCATCATCCGACGCCGCTGCTTCTAAGAAATCGAGGAATTTGGAAGACAGATTCTGGATAAGAGGCTCAGCACGTCGTACGGATCTTTGAGAGAAGTAGGTGCTGAAAAGGTTTCTGCGGGCCAAAGCGTCTTTGGTTTCTAGCTGTTGGAAGAATGAACCGTGGAGAGGTACGTAGCTAGTGTAGAAGGAGCGTTCCTTAGAGAACTTTGTGCCAGCTTTGAATATCCTGTTATCTCAGATCAGCGTGTGGTACCCATCATGGCAGGTTGGACTCACTGATTGTATGCATCTATGTCATGAATGTGGAGCTGATTAGGCCAGGCCCGAACAATGGGTCCTATTTTTATTCAGAAAAAGCATATGGTGACACAATGGTAGATTGACCATATTTAGCATGGAAAGCTGGCAGTATCTTGACATACGGCGAACTGCTTGAGCTCAAGTCAAAGAAGGCGCCGTACAGGTTAGTGATAGCAGCCAACTTGGGTCCAGGAAAGGCAGCGAGAGGGTGAAGTGTGAGGCGGTACACGATCTTGGCCAATAGAGAGGCAACGAGTGCAGCAGCGACGAACAAAAGCGCCGAAGCAGAGAAGGCATTAAGCAGTGCCATGTTTGCCGGTCAAACTTTACCTGTGAAGGCAGAAACAATTGACGTAGCTTGAAGTGAGCAATACTAACCAGTAGGTATACGAAGATGTTTTTGGGGGATGCAACGGATGACTTGGTAGTCGTGAAGCAGAAGAGGCGCGGGTCCAGCCGAGCAGTGTGGATGCTCGTCCTCATGCAGGTCCCCGATTGACCTTCTACTTGCGGACTGCATATCTGCCCTTCTCGGAGCTCCTCCCGTGTCTCCGAGCTGGGATTTGAGCTTGACGGTCTTTCTCATGATAGTTCCCCCCAAGGCGTCGGCCAGGTGGGCCTGAGATCCCTCATGCCCTCTCCCAAGGAGATCAAAGCAAGACTCTAGTTCCTTCCATCTTGACTCGGGTACACGGATTGATGATATGTTGACTGCAGTATGAACGATGGGCGTCTGTTCGTCCAATCGGATGTACTTAATGAGAGACCATTTTTAGTGCTTTGGCAAAATGCAGCTGGTCGCATCGGATCAACAGTACGAATACGACAGCCTCTCTCCATCCGTTCGCAATGGGAGTCATCCATATTATCTGCGGCTGCCAAAAGTACTTCATCTTGCAATTTACCTAAACGTCTTAGGCACTGTATGTTAGGATCAATTTCTCGCCATGCCCCAGAAGCGCAACACATGAACGACTTGATTGAAAAGCTGGATCCACCAATTTTTCCGAGTCTGTCTGTGAAGAGGGTGATACGGGTGTGGAACATGTCTGGGATGGCTTCGGTCAACAGTGCACAACAAGGAAAACGCTGTCTAGGAACGTGCTTAGGCTCTACTCTTCAGCAACTCCTATTCAAGGTACCCTGACTACTTCAGCTTTCCCGTCCCCAGTCACGCTTAATCAAGGTAGAGGTCTCAGGCTTTTGAGTCGGTTGTTCGCCCATTTTCGACCATTTCTCGGATGATCAGGCCAATGGATTACACATGTAATCAAAGATCTCCTGCGACAGTTTTCGATCTCAGCAATCCATAATCTGCTGGTACCCTTGTCCTCAGCGCAATTTTCCAGCAGCCAAAATGAAGCATTGTCAAACAGATCCTTAGAATTGAAGAAAGCGTGCAATTGAAACAACAGACGATCCTGCTGCATCTGCCTACTTGAATGCGAGACAATTTCCTTTCAAAGTGACATCGTTGAGGTCGAGATACGCCTTCCCTTCATCGCCAAATGGCTTCAAACCAAGCAATACCTGCCTGATCTGCCACAAGTTCTTAGGAACACCGAGTTCAGTGACGGAGAAGGAAACGATCTACCGACTTTAGCTCCCGACGCTTGCATTAACAGGGGCTCGTCTTTACAAATGTCGTCTGTGCTAGGTTCGCAATGTTAGTGAGAATATGGCGCTCAGCACAATGCATCTCGACGAGATGTGGCGCTTCGCACAGGACACAGCAAGCGGCTTGTATCGATATGACAATCCACCTCATGGGGGACTCTAGGACTTTCCATGAGATTACGAGGGTGGCAAACATCCGCGCACTTTCGGCTTTCAGGACCTATGAGTAACTATCCGACCACCGCCGAGAGCTCATCGAAGATTGTCGGTCCGGTGATCTGGGCAGTGTAGACCTCTCGAGTGTTCTTGCTCTGTTGCCTGTTTTGTTCGCGACGGAACCGGAGACGGTGTCCATGAAGGGACAGGAAAGGTCAGGACTAATCTCAAGGGCAGATCTGATGCCGTCTTCGAACACGGTTGGAACGGAAGACGGCTTGTAAGAAGCACAGAGAAGCTGGGCCCCGGGGGTGGATGAAGAGGGCAGATCTGGAAGGCCTGATTGAAGTCTTGATTCTCCGTATTGAAGTGGGCGTTGAGGAACATGCCGGACCATGACTGCTGATGCTGCACTCTTGCCGCACGGCTTTTGTGCAGCCTCACACGTGCACATCATCGTATCGCATGGAGGGTTTTAGCACCATACTCGGTATGGGTACGCTGCTCTGGGTTACGCCATCGAAGAAGTACGCGACTAATAGCTCTTCACAAGAAAGTAAGAGACGGTGGCGGAACTCACGCATAGAGGGAGTCCTCAAGATCTCTGAAATCTCAACGGGAGAATTTTCAGGAAACGATGGCATTTTTAAAAGCCCCTTGTTTCCCATTTGTACGTATCCTTTTGGGCATCAGTTGCAAACAACCCGACTTTCCCTATCACGGAATCTGAACAACGAGCATTGAACGCAGGAAAAACGATTCCTTATCGCATATCCTTACAGCAATGAAGGGAAAGTTTATTACAATTGTCACTTCTTCCTGGCATCAGGAAGACCTCAGAAAATACAGTCATAAATTGCGCCTTAGTACCCGCATCATCTCCTCTCTATGCATGGCTTTTTGTCTACCAGCTCACTTAATACAGGCTCCTCATTTCACCATCTCCCAGTGAATGCCAACGCGTCCAAGCACCCCGCCTCATCGACCGTTTCCCACCCCCCTCGCCGCCTCAAGTACAACCCACCGTCGTCGTAACCGTGGTATGCATCTCGCACCCAAAAGCAGGACAAGCCGAAACCGTCGTCGTCGGCGCGGACGCTGGGCACGAGCAGGGTACCGTGGCGGTGGAGGTGATAGTCATGTCCAATTGCGCCAGTGGGCACGCCTGTCTTTTCCTTTTATCGCTCACTGGGCATATGAACTCGGGGGGCACGATCGAGGTGTATGTGGGGCATGTGGGCCTGCGCGATGCGGTGGCGGTACCGTTTGAGGTTGTGAGGGTGGCGAAGGTCGAGATCGAGGGGGTGTGTTTGTGGTGTCTGGCGAGGGAGAGGGGAAGGGCGCTGGTGGGGGGATTGTCAGTTTGGGGTTTGGGTGTTTGTGGAGGTGATTTGAGGTCGGATCATGGAAGAAATAGACAGGAGACCAGAAAGGTACATATGAGTACCCAAAGAGCATGTGCGGTATTTGAGTTGAGGATGCACGTGCGCTGTACATAGGTCGCCAAAGAAATCTTGTTGGGCTTACCTCAGGACGAGCAATGCGATCTGTAGGACCAACATGATGGTAAAGAGGTAAACGCAGTTACAGCCCCGCTGATATAATTGAGGGTTCGGTTGAAAGATGCACTGGTGGCCGGCAAGAGGAGTGTCTCTCGTCGAAGCAAGGGCAGACATCCAGCCTTTGTATCATCATTGTGACGTTAAATTAGAGTACTTCCCCTGCCGGCGTCGAGTTTCAAAGTGCGAGGGGTGTTGGAGGACGGGTTGCGGCTACGCCGCTGTCTCAGATTTGGAATACTACCTTACTCGTATAATCCAGAAGTGAGTTCTTTGATAGAGTGAGGACACCAATAGATTAACAGAAATTCTGCCAAGTCGAAGGATTTACTGGTGTCCTCGCTCAATAAAAAAACTCACTTCTGGATTGTACGAGTATGTTAACAGTCTGTTGGAGTTCAGCGGCTTCGCAATTTCAACACTCCGTTACTTACAATGATGGTCTTGGCTGCGACTGTATTGAATTGATTGAAATCATTGGCTTTAACTTGGAGCAATACGTACTAAAAATGTGTTTCTCGCCCTGAATTTCGCTAGGGCGCACAAAAGATTGACTGTTGCAAGGGGTCGCTATTTTGTCGCCGTGTATGCTGCAGTGAACATGAGGCAACAAGTAAAAAAGACATTGAAGCAACTCGAGCGATGACTACTCGAAAGCAAGGAAAAAATAGTCGGGATTACTCAACTTGGTCCGCCAAACCGCTTCACAGCTTACCCGTACTTTCCAATTCGGCCAACTCGTTGCCTCCTCAGCCATCAGCCCAGACATCCTGTTCAGTTCTGAATGATCTAATCTCCAGATCTCTCAACTTCTTCGCATCTGCCAGGTCTCGCTCGAGCTGAGCGAGATAGCTGTCGACCGTTCCTTGAGCGCGACCCTGGATCTGTCTATTCGCCTGGGCCGCCTCATAGTCAACCATCTTGCCTCGGATCAACTCTACCATGGCGTCATAGCTGGCATCGATTATAGCTTCCTCCTCGCGGAAGCACGAGACGCAGAGAGATGGAGCGTCGACTTGCTTGAAGCAGACGGGAATGAGCATGCATGTTCTCGCTCCGAAATCTCCACAGAACTCGACAATCTCTAACTTCTTATCATGTCCACACTCGGCGTACACGTAGTAGATAGCGTAACACATGATGTTCTAGTGTTTGAATTGAGAGGCTGTTTGCTTATCTGTTTATCCTGGAAACTTGGGGGCCGATTGAGGATGTTGATATGTTTTGTGGTCGTGGGTCGATGACTAGATAACTGAAAGACAGTCAACGGCTTACGTAGAGTATGTATCAGTCATTGATGATTGTTCTTCGACAATGAAGTATGGAAGCAACCTAAAAGAGAGAGAAAGCACACAAAGAGGCAATCAAAGGGGCATACAAACAGACTAGAAGGCGGATTGTTGATAGATAATGCCATTGTTGTGTCAACTGAAATTTTTACAGGCCGATCCCATGATTCTGCTCGAGTACAATTACCTTCTTTGGTATTGTCGTGAAATTTTGAGAATGTGTCATGGCTTAGAGCTGGCCAGATCATTCATATTCCGTGGGAACTGCTCATCTTTCCTTACACAATCACACATCCATCCCAAACCTTTCGCCGAGCCAGGTATTCCGCCTGGACGTCAATCAATAGAAACTAACCTTGCCCTACCCACCGGGATCAACCTGACATCAAAATTTTCGAATATTCGCTACCTGTATACGATGATGCCGACAGCACTATCGAGGGCTATGGCGCTCAAGAAGGCCGGCACACTCCCTACCATTGGATCGGTGCTGGTTAGTGCCGGTTCCGGTTTTGACGAATGCGAGCTCTGTGGTAATTTTTTCGAAATCAGCGAGTCTTCCAGATCGACTCCGATCAAAGTTCCTTGTGTCGATACTCAATGTGGGACCTGTGCTAGGATGTGGCATATCCTAAGCTCACCAACATGTCTAGCATGCTATGCACACTTTACGTGCCCTAAACTCTCCGGAGACCGGGCCCAGATATCTTCGTCACAGCTTGATCTTGATGCAAACGACATGATTCAGTGGCAGTCACTTGCAGATTCGCAGATAGAGTCCCCTCTCGACTTCCAAGACAGGTATGTTGCATTCTATGGTGCTGATACTAAATTGGACGACGATACCATCTTAGATACAGGAAGTCCTATGAGAGAAGAAGACGATGAAACCACAGCCATGAGCGAGCTTAGCGATGAAGATCTGCGAGAGGCGCTCATCTTGGCCAATAACCGTATCGGCACAAATTTCAACATCCAAGAGATCGAAGATGAAATCCCTCTGGCGGTCTTGCGCAGAGGTACCAAAACCCAGCTCGCAGATATATTGACGCAATTGTGTACCAGGAAGGCGTCCGAGAGCGATGAGGACGATGGAAGAGAGGTAAGCTCTCAGCAGCTTAACGAGGATGACTCCAGTGATACAACGTCCCGGCAGGATGGAGACGCAGCTCTACATATTTCATTCTACTGTCTTGACTGCCATCAAGTCTTCAAAAGCGCAGGCCATCTACGACAACATATGGTCGTTCACACCATCAACCACCACATGTGCTCAATATGCGGCAAAATTCTCGGGAATCGAATTAGTCGCCGAATTCATGAGCAAAAGCATTGGGAAACTGATAGCCAGCGAGATGAGAGACTTCAAAAGGCGAAGGTAGCGAGAGATAAATCGCGGGCCAGTCAAAAAGAAAAGAAGAGGCGATTTGACAGAGTTCCCCAGGTCTTGGAATAGGTCAAGGAGCCGAACGAGCCGGAGTAGCGTTCTTAGGCGTTTTGCACTTTTGTTTCCCTTGTTGATCTTTGTGTGGTCGAGGTCTGTCTTTGATTAGCTATTAATGGGCGGTAGCGGAGTTGACGTGCACTAAAACGAACTTGTTTGCACCTGTTTTGATAGAACGAAGATAGATAGCGACAACCCATCCTCTTGAAAGTCCAACAATTCATGAATGATTCTGTGCCATAGTGCTCGATTGAAGTAGTTAGGAGAGAGTGATGGCAGCAATGTGATCGCGAATTCGGTACCGAGTAGTAGGAATGCTTGGCGGCACCCGCGAAGATAGGTTCGAGGGGTTCTCAACCACAAAATGATACATCAATCACTCACGGCTACCGCGAGTCAATCCTGGTTGATTCATCACACTCTCTCAAATGGTAACCAACCTCTTCTCTCGCCTCTCGCGTTCAACTAACATTCCCCCTCACTGCAGGCACCAAAAACCCTCCCACCCATTGCCAAACAAAATCTCATCCTCACCTACTTGCACAACTCTCGCACGGCCCACTCGATCAAAGAGCTCGAGAAAGCTCTCCCGTCTGTCGCCTCCATCAATGGCATGCAAGTCAAAGACTACCTCCAAGCCCTAAGCGACGAAGGCAAGATCCGAGTAGAGAAAATTGGCAGTGGGAACTGGTACTGGAGCTTCCTATCCGAGGAGAAAAAAAGCCGTGACAATGTGTTGGGGATGCTGAAAGAAGAATTGGCGAAGGTCGAGGCTTCGCTGGGAGAGTTGGAAGAGAAGCTTAGGGAGGCGAATGAGAAGAGGGGGGAGGATGATGAGGGTAGGGGGGAATTAGTCAGTGCAAAGCTGGACTTGGACGGGGAGGTTGGAGTATTGAGGAAAGAATTGGAGGGTTACAAGGATGGTGATCCCAGAGAGGTGGAGACGAGGCGAAAAGAAGTTAAGGCCTTACATGCTAGGGCGGAGTTGTGGACGGATAACATTGGAGTACTGGAGGGTTATATGTTGAATTTGATGGGTGGGGATAAAGAGAAGTTGGTTGGGATGAAGAGCGAGCTTTACGGAGACGAGTACGTCGAAGGAGAGGGACTGAAGGAACTATAGACTTGCTCGAAGATGATCAGACTTGCTCTGTGGCTCTTCTACACCACAGACTGCATGAGTATTTGCGAGATGTGGTTGTACCGTTGGGGGCGCTCTCTCCGATGGCCGCGGCGTCGCAATTCCTTCCCTTTTAGCTCGGCCGCATCCTTGCGGAAACCAACCAATCATCTTTCTCTGCCTCTCAGCATCCCCTTCTCCCAATGACTGTCATTCCTACAATAACAACCCGAAAGATTGAAATGTGGATTAAGAAAGATCGCCTTGCCAACTCAGCCAAGAGGGAATAGAAAAGTTAGGACCGTCAAGAACAGACTCATCGTTTGACCGTCTAGGAAGCCTGAGTGGCTCTGGCACTGCAAAGAGGCTATGTGTACAATGCGCAGCCAAAACAGTCGTGGAAGCCCATTGAGCCTGATTGGATCACAGATCAGTATGATGTCCTAGGCTTCAGGGTCTAATATATAATTCACGGAAGTTCCTCCGACTACTATCCGGCTATTCTTCCCTCAGAGTTAGAGATTGGGCAACTTTTGTCTTGATTCTATGATACCTATACCCTTCACTGTTGCTCATTTATTGAGGCTGTCCCTCTATCTGGCGCCCTTGATACGGCCTCGAGGCGTCTCCAAGCCTTACTTTTATCTTACCCCTCTTCTGTGCATGCATGATGCATGCACAGCCTCGACACGACGCAGTGAGCATTATTCATGGTCCAAACACTGAGAAGCGGTCGAAAGTACAGGTAAGCTTAGTAAGTCCCATTGCGCTGGAAATGGAGCAGAGAGATAAGATTGACATTCGGGGCCATGCTGCTGGCAAGGATGTTAGACTAGCAATTCCAGTATGATAAAGGTCATTGGACAACGATTCAGCTGATCGCAGGCGCAGAAAGATCTCGCGGATGCTGAAACCCGGAAGCATTACTCATCAGAACCTAGAGTTGAGGCGTGAATAGTTGAACTTCACGACTCTACAAATAGATGCGTCGATATTCGCTTCCTTCTGGTAACCAGTCTATATTGTACCTTCTCCTTTTCTCACACTGCCATATTTGACTGCAACGTGATTCGCCAAATAGAACTCCGAGAGAACAACATCTGCGTCGGTTTTGAACTGCCTTCAGTGAAAGCACGTCTTGATCAACAGTTACACCTTCAGGGTCTCCACCATGGACAGAAACCCTCAGCCTGGACTGGAAGTCACGTCGCATGACGGTCCAGAGATTGTTCTTCAGCCTGACGGGAACAAATACTACACTGGCTCGAGTGAATTGAACGAATTTGCGTTGAGCCAGCCGGATAAACCGATCCACTCAGTCTCCAAAACCAGCCGGAACAAAGCTTTCTGGGCGCTTGCTGTGATCGCTATTGTATGTCTGGCTGTAGCACTAGGTGCAGGACTTGGTGCAGGTCTATCAACCAAACGCAAATCCAGCACATCGAGGTAAGCCGATCTTCGATGAAATATCGTGACATGTAATCTGACTTCATTGTGCTGAGACTCCCAATATGCGTAGTAGTCCTATCATTACAGTCACACAATCCGGCAACATTTTCACAGCGACCCAAGCACCGGCGATTACATCCACCGCGCCCTCAACCTCAACCACAACGTCACCAGTCTGCCCCGCCGCCAATGGATCCAGTTACATCGCGACCAACAAACCCTCCTCCAGTCTTGGTCCAGAATACGTGATACCCGACACATCCCTGACGTATCAGATCCTGTGCAACACCAACTTTCGAACAAACAACATCACTGCGGCCGTAGACATGCAGATCATAAACAATGTAACCTCGCTCAAAGAATGCTTGGACGCTTGTGCTTTGTACAGCTTCCAAACTCCACCCAACAACTTCCCCGCTCTTGGCTGCTCCGGTGCCGTGTGGAACCACAACACTCTTGTGCCTGACTGTTGGCTAAAGAGGAACATTATCCTGTCGGAGAGTGATGAAGAATCTGGCATCGAGGCGGCGGTCTTACTCTCTGGTTGAACTTTGCGCTTCAGCGTTTTGATGTCATGAGAGCAAGAACGAGCTTGACGGATCACGGCCGAGCAGATGCGGGGTTGAATTTGGAGGCAGATTTGTGTCTTTTGGATTGAATCAATGTGAGTGCATCAGTAAGCTGTAGTCTACAGATCGTTCTGGTAAGAATATCGCATCCCGATAGATCAAATTCTTGTATCCGCCATTTGCTCACAGTCTACAATCCTTGGCCAGAACGCAGACTTTCCACTCTCGGCCTCAAGGGCATCTGTACCTAGTCATAACCCGTGTTCTACTTCCCAAAGTCCCACTTATCAGGCTAGGTTTGGGGTTCCGAAGGTCCTGCACCGGCGGTACTCCATGTCACGGTACAACAGAGATATATTCACAAGAACTCCAAATATTCGTGGGACTATACTTGAACATTCAGTATCTATCGACTCCCATCTCAATGCATAAACCGGCAGCGGACCGCACGCAAGATAACGCGAGAAGCTTCGAACATTCCACAAAAGAAGTCGCTGTCCTTGACAACCAGAAATCCATCAAATCTTGCAACACCGAGCTTCCGTCCAGACACCCCCGAAAAGACCATGGAACTGGCTGCGACGAAAACTGAGTGTTCTGTCCTTCACTTGATATCCATCATATGTACGCACCTTTATCCCGATCGCAGCTGCCTGGCGTAGCCTCGCCGAGAGCTATAAGATTGGCAGAGACCGCTGTGATCCTCCCTCCGGGGCTTGACCCCAACGCGGATCGCTCACCTGCCCTCTCAACATTTCCCCTTGCTCGTCCATGCCAAATTCCTCGTCTCCGTGCATCAACGGCCTTGGACAACAAGTTAAACAGATGGTGTGGCCTTTTCCTGCAGGTTTGGCAGGCATCTGCATGTGATACATCGACCGGCGGTCTACCATGCTCAAAAGGTATTCGAATTGATCATCATGGTAGGGATCATTATAAGCGTGGTAGTCGATGAAGCCGTCGCGGTCGGAGCTGATAAGGGCGTAAGCGTGCTAAGCCGCTTGTCAGTGAGCTTATCAATTGAGCGTTTGCTGCTTGTTGAACAGGCACTGACCACGAGCTCATGGAACATAGTCTCCCACATCTGCAAACGTGGGTCTGGTGCGTTGAAGATCTTGTCCGAGTTCAACCAGACTTTGCACCGCTGCTCTCCCTCGTTTTCGTCTGGCTGAAGGGGTTGGCAAAGCCCCGTGAAACCTTTCTCAGGGTTCTGGCCGTCGCATACTCTCTCCAATATCTCCCTTTCAGTCGCCCACATGACTATGACATTTCCTTTCAGACGGCCGTCGAAGAAGGCGATGTCCAAATCAGCGAGCGCTTTGATCATGAGACTAGGGTCCCATTTCGGGTGGCGTGCTGCCGCGTCAAGCCTATTGAGGGCCTCTTTTTGAGCTGTATGCAGATGCTCTAGTGGTGTTAGAAAATCGACCAAGAGTTGTGTTGCTTGGGCTTTGGTGAGCTGTGCACGAGCTACGGATCGGAACTCTTGGTAGTCGTTCAAGTCGCCGTGTGGGTGGTCATATTGAGCGCCTATATCCCATGAGACTGGCTCTTTGGTCTGTTCTCTGAGGCGCTGACGAGCGCTGTCATTGAGATAGCGCGCCGCAGTGTCCAAAACTGCGCGGGACATGGTCAGGTAGTTGAGCAGTAGAAATATCTGGGAATATGGAAGCAGAATGGAAATTGTCTGAAGGATTGCGCGAGCTGAGGCTTTATTTGTACATTTGAAGCAACAAAGAAAACAATACAGAGATTTCTAGGGCCGGTTGAATGCATGGAGCGAAAGAGCCAGTCAAACAAGAGCGTTGGCAAAGTCGCCATCAAAAAGTGTAGCAAGATCAGACAATCATGGTTGAGCCACGAAAGAAAAGTTTCTAAGACAATATAACAGTTGCTCTAAGGCACTACTACACGCACAAGAATACTGGCATGAGGGCTGTGATTCGAAATCTCCCCTTGTTGTTTTCGATCAAGATGGACATGAAATCGAGACGGTCGGAAGTTTGCACTTCACAGGGTGACCAAAGCTCGAGAGAGGCAAAGAAGATTCCAGTCGGTGGGATGAAAAGAGAATGGGCGCTGCATGATAGAGCAAGGTGTCCGGAGCGGCGAAACGATTATTTGGATGGGACATGGAGAGGGTAGAGACGGAACAGTCTTTCGAAAGGCGGAGCCTGGAAATAGGAAACCTTGGAGAAACAGCGGAGTGAAGGAGTTGCCAACGGACAAACATTGAGAGGAAAATTTACAGAAGTAACGTGCGGACCTCTCTATGACGAATCACCAGTCTATCCTGTAAGCCATTTCCTTGGCGGGCAAGATAGGAATAATGATCGAAGAGTTGAAAGCAATCGAAATCATTGCAAAACGCCATTGAAAGATTTGCTTGCCCAGCAACGCGAGCACAAAGCAGCGGAATAAGAGAGGCGGAAAGAGTTAACGATGGAGTTGCGTGCTTTGTATGATCGAGAGCCAAGGGTTCACCACAGCAAGGGAGCGAGGTTCAATAAGAGCGCTAGAGGAAAGAGCGACGGAGTGTGTGATCCCATATCACGTGACGATACGTGGGCCCCAGTCTCAGGTTGAGAGAAACACACAAGAGACTTTGAGACAGCAGAGAGGGAGATCGCCAGTATGCGCGATGTATGGGGGCGCGCAAAAGATCATGCCGCAGAAGGAGGCTGCAGTCGCAAACACGGACTCGTGCCCTGGAGAGAGAAGATGGTCGCGGCTGCTAAACTTGGTGGGTTGGAGATACGGGAGCAGAAGTGCCAGGAAAGGTTGATGAAGAAGCAGGAGGACATGGAACGCCTGGAGATGGATCAAACAAAGGAGAGAGTAAGTTTCGCTATAGCTGTTGTACGTGATCGTCATCTCCTCCTCGACCTTTTTGACAACCTCTGCTTCCTTAGCTCTCTACTGCGCACCCTCCCTCCCGAACAGCAAATTCCCATCACGGTTGTCGAGATGGATGAGTGTCATTTGGTGCAGAATACTTGAAGTCGGCGGGAGTTCATGCCATATCATAGAATGCAACGGCTTTCAGTGAGTAGGTGGGTTTCTCAGACCCTTTGAAAGGAATATAGTGTAGAAATATGTAGACAACTGGATTCACGAGCGCAGGGATAGATACTAACAACGATCAAAGACTCAAATTCGAGGAGATCATGGCTCAGTCGCATTGTTCTCAAGCCTGCAAGGTCAAGAAGCCCTGACTTCGACGGCGACCTTTTCTCAATCTTCATTTTTCGTGAGCTCATGGAGGTCTGAAGAGATGGGCTTCAAGCCTGAGACGTTCGCGACAATGAAAAAGACCAGTGTCTGTTGTGCGAATGAGTTCCCTTCAATGCAGCGATGCAATAAAGCGTAATACACACTTTCAATCCAAAACGTCCAAACCCTACCGTAATCTCTGAAAACGCTTACAGATCGAAACGCACTACCATCAATCAACAAAAAGCGGTCGCATTTCCGGCGAAGGTAATGAAAGGGGAGCCGATACACTGGAATGTGAAAGGGACGCGCGCAGAAAAATGGTGATCTTTGCCTTTGTTCTCTCTGCTTGCAGCCGAAGGACAAAGCGTTTAGAATCTGCCAGAACGAGACCTCACCATAAAATCAGCATGGAACGCTTCAGTTCCGATTATCAAAGTCGCACTCTTGCAAGACCAAACATTGCCGCTTTTCGCCGTTGGGGTTGCACCATCTGCCTCGATGCCTGGCGAGACGCGTGCCATGAAGAGGGCGCGAGAGGCGCAGGGGGGTGGCCCGACCGCAGCGACGACGACGACTACCGCGCCGCGGACTCCACGGAGGAAAGCAACAGGGATGAAAGGCGGGAAAGGGGCGAAGAGCAAGGGCGAAGTAAAAAACAAAAAGGTTGTGGGTAGGGTGCAAAAAAGTACTAAGACTAAGAAAGGTGGGACTAAAGCGGTCCGCAAAACCAAGCAGAAAGCCAAGGGCAAAAAAGTGGCTGATGAGGATGAGAAAGAGGAACCAGAACCAGAGCCAGAGCCAGAGCCAGAGCCAGAGCCAGAGCCAGAGCCAGAGCCAGAGCCAGAGCCAGAGCCAGAACCGGAGCCAGAGCCGGAGCCGGAGCCAGTCAGCACAGGGAAGGGCAAGGGAAAGGGTGAAGCCAAAGGGAGCAAGGGTGTAGATAAGGTGCGAAAAAGCACCAAGCGCAAGGAACGCGGAATACAAGCCGTCCGGAAAGCGAAACAGAAGGCCAAAGGCAAAAGAATGACCGACGGGGCTGAGCTGGAGGATCAGAAGCCAGTGGATGAGGGGGCAGGAAAAGGCAAGGAAGTAGCAGCGGTCAATGCCGACAAGGCCGAGGAGAAGCAGGTACAAGCGGCCGGCCAAGGGAAAGGAAAAGAGAAAGCCATAGCAGCGGACGAGGGAAAGGGTGAACAAACCCTGCAACGGTTCACCCGCGCAGACCTCCAAGAAGCAGGGGCCCTGGAGTCCGACTCTGTCAAACTGCCGACTCTGACCAACGCCATCCATCCCATCTGGGCGCCCGAAAAGTTCCGCTTCGCCGGCGGCACCGACGCGACCGCACGGGCCGAAGCCTACGCCGCCATTTCTCCCGCTCTGCGACTCGCGTCGCTGTGGATCGAGCGGGCGCGGTACGGGGACTTTTGGGCCACCATGTGGGACGGCAGGCTGATGCGGATCTCTCGGCCGACGGGAGGTGAGGCCGAGGGCCTTGCGGAGGATGATCCGGATGAGGGTTTGACATCGAAGGGGTTTCGGGATCTCGCAAGTCTGGAGGGGTTTCGGTGCGAATGGCGGTTCGGGCCTCAAGCCTTGGGGACGTGGGCGAAGACGGAGGAGGGGATCGGTGGCGTTTCGGGATGCGTGACCACCCTCCACGACGACTTTGAGTGGCTGGCCCGCTCTCCGCAACCCGGTTCGACCGTATCCGAACGTCTGAGGAGTTTTTTTTTCCTGGCAGTTAACCTGGTTCGCGAGCTGGTCCAGCAGGTCTGTCGGTTCAAACACAGAGATCAGTATGGCGAAAATGTTGGCCCACTGGCTAGGTCTTCGGTGTTGTATCAGCCTCCCGAGGGTGTTGGATTTCCGATGGACGTGGCATGGGAGAATTTCATGTTCAAAGGGCCGATTCATCAAATCAACTCGCCTATGGGTCCGATGGCTCCTGATGGCCTAGCTGTCCGTCATTTCAGATCACAGACCGACCCTACGAGGGTCTACATGCCCGTGCGAGTGGACTGGATCAGCGAACAGTTTTCAATGGGCTTTTGGTCAGCCGATGATGTCGATGAAGACGACAGATTGCCCGGGCTGCCCAATGGGTCGAATGTTTATGCAAAGGAGTTGGTCATTGATTAGGCGCACAAGTCTCAGGAGGAAAATGATGTAGGAGACATGGACTGACGTTGTACTGAAATCGGCGTTCTGTGCTTCATTGCTCTCGAACTCATATGTATTTCGAGTCATCTCACTTCGAACATCGTCATGGTGACACATCATTTGCCACTCCATATTGTTAGCTTTCTATACCAGCCCTTGTCCAGCTTTCCGTAGAACTCCAACCATGATCAATTGCACATTTAGCCCAGCAAGCTTTTTCGAACAGCGCGCTGGCCACTCGCGGAAAAACACTTAGCAAGTCGTACACTAGGAAAGCATCGTTGCGTAAACATGGCCGGATCTCGCGACAACACACATTTTGTGATTGACACGTTCATCGCGGTTTGTTTTGCACAACACCCAGTATCTTCATTGTATACTTATCACCTGTTCCTTCGATGGAACCAAACATCAAATGCAACCACTCACTCACAGGATGCACTATCCAACAGCACCAGACAAGTGACCATCAGTCCACCATCCGATTTACAGATTACCGCCCATCATGGACTTACCAGATAACACGTCGACAACATCCTCTTCGTCTTCGTCACGCAGCACAGTGTCCGATGTGGCAGAGTCGTTAAGCTCGGTGGCTTTACTCCATCCAAATAATGAGCAAAAGACCATGACAGGGTTTCCACCGGAAATCATCCTTCAAATTTACCGGCATCTCAACAGCGCTTCCGACATCACAGCACTAAACAGTACATCAAGGAGGTATAACTCGATCTGGCGGATAAATGCGGCGTCAATCTCCGCTGCAGTCCTCTCTCGAAGCATCGACTGCTACAACAGCGCGTTCGAGCTGTTCGAGATTGAGGAGCGTGTAAAACAGATCTACTGCATCATACTCCCTCAGTCCGCAGTTCTGAAGCGTCTGCGCCTAGCACAGAAACAAGCGCAAGACGTCGTCCGGCAAGGTCGCCGCAATGATCGCTGCGATCACACCTCGAGTGATATTCTCTATCGTGGAGTCCTCTACCGCAACGAGGAGCTGCTCTCTGCGGCCAGGTGTGCGTCCTATCTGCTTAGGCTGATTGAGGATCGAGTGGTGTATACTGGCGGAACATCACTGGATGAGTTGGACCGAGAGATCACTCCATCCAGTCACCATATCATCGTTGCATTCCACGAATTGATGATCCTCATACGTTTGAGGCTCCTCGAAGCGATGCAGGCTCGCTTGAAGAACATGCGCAAAGAGAAGATCCGAAAGATGTTGTATGTCGCCACGTACTTGGTCCGCGACTGTCCCGACAAGAAGAAGATCCGACTGGGTA
Organism: Letharia lupina; assembly: GCF_014066315.1. Classification (NCBI taxonomy): domain Eukaryota; kingdom Fungi; phylum Ascomycota; class Lecanoromycetes; order Lecanorales; family Parmeliaceae; genus Letharia; species Letharia lupina. The sequence goes on from NW_023502974.1 coordinate 1,124,759, forward strand.
TCTCACGGGAGAAAATCCGTCGGAGTTCGATGGTTGATGACATGGATTTGGCCTTTAGACCTAGGTGCTATGTGATCGTTCATGCCAGGCGGGCTTTCTTCGCAATTGCGGATGCCGTCGGAGAAGCCCGCATCCCCAACTACCTGCTCGACAACCGATCGGGCTGTCATGGAGACTGTGAAGATATTGGGAAAATCGAGGGGATGTAATTGTTTTGCTGGAAAGGAGGACAGCGATAACGGGGTTTTCTGAACAGTCAAGAAGCTCGCAGCAAACAACAGAGTCCCGGATTTTCACTGTCATTGCACTGTTAGCATTTTGCTCTATTGTCCAGATTTTGAGGGTGTGGTGATTCGGAACCTGTATGGAATGATGCTTTCTCAAATGATATGATTCAAGCAAAGCTCTTTTGAAAGACGATCAACTACTCCGTCAGAGGGATCGTACATCCTTCGGAATAGATGCTGATATGTACGAGGGAAGGTGCACCTCCGAGATTGTACTTGGAATAAAGTAGGCTAGGCTCAAAATGACTTATCAGATAAGATTGGCTATCGTTTTGCCTCTATTGGCAACCTGGGCGTCATACAGAGCGATCTATGGTCACTCGACTTACCCGGCAATTAGAGAGTAACATTGCGGAGCGACGTCATCCTTTCCTGTACCTTCTTCTGAGTCTCAGGACATGTTGCGGGAGTCAAAGGTCTGTTACGGTCTTTCAAATCTAACCCGATTTTTTTTTGGCACTCAAACCTCTTCCTGAACTGGCAGTACTGAGTCCGAAGCATCGAGGCCGTCCGAAGAGCTTTTAGCGATGGCTCAGCACTCCTAGTCACGCCAGAACTAATTATCACTGGGCATACTTCCCTCGATGAGTTTCCCGCCAAGAACACCACCGTACACAGGTTAGTACGTAGAGTCCAGACTCCCGGCTGTCGAACCAGCAACAGAGCCTTGCGAGCATTCTGGGAGTGTTCAGTCTACAGACACCTCTCAAAGCTCCGGCCAAGACGGTCCGGCAATGCAGACGCCGACATTTCGTCGAGCTGGGACGTCCTGCACGATCTGGTAAGACATCAAGGATGTCAAGGTAGTGTCGTAGACACCAGCGTTGCACGCATGCCAATGGTCACCAGACTCGAGTCGCTAAAACGAAATGTTGCCATCCATGAGACCGTGCGTAAACCCAATTCTCCCGCCACGTCCCTCTATCCGAAGAACGAGAAACTTTTTGACAGAACCAGACTCCTATCACTCCCACTCCATTCTTTTCTCAACACCCCGAATCCTGGCCATGGAGTGACGACACTGACCTTGGCATCCCCTAGACCACTCACATGGGCGTACAACAAGATCGGACAAGCACCGAGCGTAATGACGCATCAAGGACCGCCAACCCCCTCTACCCCCTCTCTCCACCGCATGAACAGAAGCAAACTGGCAACCTTACAGTCAGACACCGCTGTACCTACCGTACTCCACCATAAAACCAAAACCCTCCCACTCCTACCTTACCCCTAGAAACGATACCTGCTCACAAATCCTCGCATCCATCTCCCTTCACATCCACAACCTCCCCCCACCGAAAAGTAAAAATACAGCCTCGATTGCCTCAGTCGCTCAGACGTGCCAAGATCGCCAAGCCCCTTCGGGTTAGCGGCCCTCAGCCAGGCCCCTTCGGGTTAGTTCGCAGCCTTCGGGTGGCAACCTAGAGGTTCGGTAGTAAGGTAAGCAAAGAAGCTAACTCAAAGAGGCTTAAAGTAGCCAGCGAAGAAGAAGCTCAGCAGCCCCGAGTCCCGACATTCAAGACCCTAGTGCTTACCTTCAAACCCACTCAAACCCTACTTTACCCTACCCTACCCTACCCTACTTTACCCTACCCTACCCAACCCAACCCTTCCCCGCTCGCGACAATACCTGCCCACGGACACTACACACACCCATCACACCTCCGCACAGACCCTACGCAGTCGTCGCAAAGCCACTCAGCGCACACGTCCCAATCGTGAATGGATGGCACACGTTAGCCGCATGGTTCGACGCTTTGACTTCGATGCGTGCGTGCGTGCGTGCGCCTTTGGGGAATCGGGAGGGGTTGTTTTAGATTACGTACCTAGCACCACCACCATCACATCACACCACAGCTTGGGCTGGACTGGGCTGGACTGGACTGGGCTGGGCGGGGCTGGACTGGGCTGAAGACGATAAAGATTTTCGATTCGGAATGGGGTGATATGGAAATTAAGCGGGGTGTAGAGATGTGTTGATATTTCCTTCTACCTACGAACATGCTCAAATGGCTCGTTTCCTGTTTCCATACCTTAGACGGGTGAGAAGATCTAGATTCTGGATGCGACGGCTCGGCACGGGTGACTGATTGCTATCCAATTCCCCCCCTGCCAAGCCGAGTTTGTCCAGCCCATGGGGCGACGGCTGCTACAAAGGTACATAGAAGCGACGGCGGCGAAGTGGAAAAAGGTTAGCATGGACTTGGACGCAAATCTGAGCTGGATGTATACGGCCACTGCATAAGTCATTTGATGAAACTGACAACGTAGTACCGAATTAATTGGCATATAAAAAACCACATCATTATAAGGCCCCTTTGCATATAAAATACCGTTCAAAATGACGGTTTTCAGACGTAGGCCATAATTAGACTGTAAGATAGGGGTCCTAATAGCCTGCTGAGTAATGGTACTTTATTGTACTAGGCCCCCAGGGTAAGATCAGAAGTACCCTCACAGTAGCAAGGCAAGTAGAATAATGAGTGGTCGGAGTAGGTACAGGCCATTTGCGGTACACTACGCCCCCAAATCAGGTACCATCCCCCGTACAGAGGTATTTTCCCGTCTAAAAAGAGCGTCTCTCCGAGCTCTCTGATTGGCGACAGCGAGCTTAGTAAGACCATTGACTAGCGCCTTAGGCCATACGATACCACAGTGTTATAAGCCCCCTTTATGTTAAGGAATCATTATGGTTTGACTCATATATGTGTGTGGTGTAAAAGATGTTGATTATCTATGTGGTCTGCAGGCAGATATGTGCGGTGCCAAGCCTACGCTAGTGGCCCTATGAGTATCCCTGAGGCATCTCATGACCCTTTACATATAAAATACGGTTCCAAACGATGATCAGATGGACGCTTCGGCTATATGGTAGTATCTTATATGCCAATTAATTCGGTATATGTATACGGCCACCGCATAAGTCATTTGATGAAAATGAGAACGTAGTATATGTTTGGCTTAGGCCATGTCATCGAGATGGCTCGCTCTATATGAGGGTTTATATATGAAATATAGACGGTGAAACGAATGTGTTGAAGTGAAAATCCTGTCGACTCCGCGTCGAAGCTCGCGGCGCGGTGAATCATCAGCAGGAACCGCTCCCTCCGAGGAGACTATGGAGGGTGAAATTAGGACGGTGCTCTGACGAGAGGGATTGTGAAGGCGGACTTACGCAGAGCCCGAACTGGTCATGGAATCCCCGTTCAGCAGGGTACCCAGATGCTCATTGTAGGCGTAGTGTGTGATCATGGAGTTCGAGGCGTTCTTCATGAAGGTGCCTTCGAGCCATTGAATGAATTGACACTGGAAGTCACGAATGTCAGCTTCATTGGACCGAACCATAGATGTCGGGGACTCTGGTGGGTGCAAGGGGCAAAACTGACATCTTCGGTAGCTGTGGAGGCATCATAACCGCTTCCCATCTCGGTGATCCACACTTCTGGAATACCGTTGTCTTCCGCCAGCTGGATCATAGCCCCAGCCTGCTCATTCAACATCGCGCCGTTCTCATCTACTGTCAGAGAGCTGCTGCCGTACCAGTGCATGCTTATAGCTTGGAACGTGTATTTTGGGCTGTTCGATGCCGCCAACGAGAGGAACTGGGACATCCACTCCTGCCCTGCGGGATTGGCGACGCCGTCAATCGTGCCTAGTGACACAACAGAATTGGAGACACCTGGTGTGGAAATCTTGGCATCCTTAGAGGACTGATATTGGGCGATGTAGTTCTAGGGCGAGGTGTTAGCTCGAGGAACCTTTCTCCAAAGTTGGTGCGTCTGAGACTCACCCAACCTGAGATTGCTGTGCTGGGCGTCATCCAAGACTGTCCGGGCCTGGGTAGATATTAGGTGGAAAGCTTCACTGCTTTATACGACTGCTAGCTTACATGTCCGGCTCATTGAACCCGATCAGATTTATGCCAGAAGGCCATGAGGGTGCAGCATTGGTCCATGGGTTGAGATCTGTCCGGGAAATGCTCAATTAGCACTTGCACTGATATTGGTCGAGATTTGATGGTATGGCGACTCACGGTTGCTATCCTGGAAGGTCCATAGTTGAGGGTAGAATGTGCCTAGATCGAGATTGTCGGAAGAGCTGAGCGGGATGGGCGACCAATCCACCGAGAAACCGACTTGGCCACTGAAGGCTGACAAATCGCTGGTACTATCGTAAAGGATACCGATGTTGGGGCTGCTTGAGTCGCTGGTAGTACCCGAGGATTGGGGTGTACTTGGGGTTGGAGAGGTACTGGTAGTAGTGGTAGTCGTCGAGGATGTGGGGGAAGCAGCGACTCCTCGGCTGTGGCGGTGATGCCATTGAGGATTCGCATGGGGCTTGGCCTGAACAAGAGTGCAAAGAACAGAGAAGAAAGAAAATAGAGATTGCGATGTGGACCACATGATGAATGAATGAAGGGTATCCGAAGATGCAAGGATCTGTAAAGAGGGTATGAAGGCTATTGGATCAACCAAATGGGAACTGGATCAACAGTGCTGCAGCGAGAGAAGGAAGAAGAAGGAGAGGAAAGCCAAGGGGGGGGGATGGAGACTTTATGGGAGGCAGCATGATGAGCTGAGTCCTGCAGCATTTGGAGGGATTGTGACATTTAGGGGAGAGAAATGGTGTGACAAGGGAGAGAAGGAGTAGAGTGCAGGGTATGTCAATAATAAGAATGTGTGTGTGTGTGTAATCAATCCTCTACAACTCTAAGATAGAGCTTATCTTGGTGAAACAATAAAGTAGCTTTAGTGGAAAACAACGCTGGGATAGCGGGGCTGCTCGGTGCAGGAACCCGGGACCGGGAACCATCGTTGACCTTATCGACTACCTACTTTATTTTACCTTGGCTACCTTACCTAGGTAGTCCATAAGGCAGAGGGGCATGCCTCATTGCATTCTTTTCCTTTTCCTCAACAAGCTTTGATCACATCCTCCTTCCTCATCAAGGAATCCCGAGCAATCCCAGCGCTTTGTTTCATGCAAATGCAATCACACGTGGTCAAAACAAAACACAGCGAAAAGGGATGGGATCAATAATGTCATGATCTTGTGATTCGTGCGATTTGGAGATTGCAGGATTCCTTCTGGACCACACCACTTTCGCTAGAGGCAAGTGGCCTGAACTCTCCGACGGGCGCTAGCCGGCCCGCTCAACGCGTCGCCAAGACTTTCCCACCTAATCCCAACACTCTTATTCGACATTTGACAAGACTTTATCTGTGCCTTGATTATCGCATGAAATCGAAGTTCTCTTTTCCCTCTATCAGTACTTGGGACAAACAATCTTCAATGTCTATGGGTTTCCACTAAGGTGCCTTGCTAAGGGTTAGTAACCCTTGAAGCACTCTGGTGGGTGACTTCCGTTGCCGGCTCCCGTGAGTAATGACTTCCGCCAAGCTTTGGGTTTTTCCTAAGCAGTCGGGTCGTGTTCTAGAGGGGAGTGGCTGTGGAACTCAGGCTGCAGACAACGACCCGAGGTTGGTGAAACGGTTCGCTGTCCCAAGCGTGGAATGATTGGTTGGGCATAGGCATACGGCTTCTGAGGAAGATCCTGCAGGCACGCGCTTCCTTGTCCCTAGTTGCATATGTACGACCAGCAAACATAAAACAACGACGCATTGCATACACACAGTTGCAAATCATTTGATGCAAAGAAAATCCTGCGGAGCTTCGGTCAAAGATAGTGCACGAAGTGTGGAGCGGGATCGCTTTATTACCGTCTATTTTCTAGAGGAGCAAGGAGGTGCCTCCTTCCGTGAGACTCCTCGTACACCCGTTGCTTCTCTTTAGGCATATATTTTCGAGCCCGAAACCACCCCCACGACAGTCTTAGACTTTGAGTGGGTGACCTACAATCAGTACCTTTGATTGCTTCCAAGGCGCCAATTGGGCACTGGTTGTATCGTATAATTAAGTTTGTTGAGCGAGGATCACGGTTTGGAGGGTCAGGATCCGGAAAATACCTAGTTACTCCAGATGCTGGAGTTGGAGGGGGGGGGAAGTAATGTATGCGGGGCCGTCCCCTACATATCAAGGAGGAATTGACATAAGGATGCCATGTATGGAGCGGCTAGAGGAACTTTCAAGGTGATAGTGAAGGCCATAAGTAGTCTTGCTTCCTCGGGCTGGCTGCAAGACAGGTAGCTTGACATTGTGGGTCAAGCGTAAATATTCTAACAGATAACAGAAGCTCTCAAACTCAATTGGACTGTCGATCTGTAAGTAGAGATTGATGGCCTTCTATAACGTTTTCTCCTTGTTCAGGCGAGCCAGAAATGCATTGAAGTACGGCTTGCGTGGCCCATGATTACCTCCATCAGAGCGAGCCCGGCGCCGATACATCCGCGATCTACGCTCGTCACCACGACGTGGTGAAGCGCTAAGCCACCTTGAGGGTTTTCACCCCGTTTCCTTTGAACCCTGGGTAAACAAATGCCCGGAAATATAATAGTTTCGAAGTCGCTTAATAAACGCTTGTGCTTGCTGTTGATGAGAGCAATGATACGCACATCCCACCCTCCCCATTGTTCGAAACGATACTTGCATTGAGAACGGTTGGTTTAGGTACTACCTTTCGCCTCTTACGTGTGTAATGGGTAGACTGGAGACTTGTATATGGATATTGTCGCCAGTGTTTACACGCTTAGTCCTAGCTAGGGTATGCCTGGCTTTCCGGCTCTGGCTCTAAACAATGAGATTGGTACACGCTCACGATCGTTGTTGACACGCATTTCATGTTGATTATATAAAGGGCCATCTGTCGCTTCTTCCTCCCTTTTATCCAACAGCCACACTGGGTCTCCCTCAGTCATTAGATGGCCTCCGCTTCAACCACTCTGTGCCGGAGGGTCACGAGCATCTGTCACGCCGCCAACTGACTCCGCTTAACAGATTGCTTGTCTCCGTGCCTACTACCGTGCCCTGGCTCTGGTGACCTTACGACAAGTAAAGGTCCCTTTCAAATCCTTCGCACGCTTGGATGTGCTCGAATACTTGACAGATGAGGAAAGCCGCTATGCTGCTGACCCCGACGCGGAAGTGGCAAGGTAGGAACGAGCTTGGCATCAACTTCCAAACCGGATTTAACAACGGCTTCAAATCTCCTTGTTCGCGCCAGTCACATTTTCAGTCGGCGAGACGCCTCTAGTTATGCTCAACTGGGAAGTGATATTGCTGAGTCTGCGCTGCATCGAGGAAAGCTTGTTGCGAACCCCGTTTTGCAGCGGTTTCCATTGCGGGGAGCCAAAGCCATTCTATCATTTCACTTTCTTCGGTGGGTACCAGGAAGAAGCGAATTCGGCAAGGGTCCAAAGCTGGGAGAGCTGGTACGTGATATTCATAATCATCGTGACATCCTCGAAACGTCGCTAGTTTCTTAAATTCCCGCCATGCTTGACTTCAGGTTGCTGTATGCGGGAGACGATTCCATAGAATTGCTGTAGTTATCTTGCGGGGAATGGAACTTGTGCTTGCGGGAAAGGGATGAAGTAGTTCAGTCTTTATGTAACCAACACATGAAAGCTTCCGTATACGACGTGAAGAAAACAGATTTGAGACCGGTGTAATGTTGCAAAGAAATAGACGATGTTACAGTGAATGCGTGTTTTGCCAAGAGGTTTTCTAAGAATCCTCGCCCTCACCCTTAACTCCACATCTTTCCAACCTCACTGCAGTGTCTCTCAGACTTCCTAGACCTAGTCAATCGCACGACTCCATTCGCGATCTCATCATCGAGACTCCACCGTTCGTTGTTATCCTTCCACCAAGTATGTGCCCATAGACCGCACATTCGATACTTCAGTTTGTGCTCTGGTCGGCAGACCTCTGGCGGCAGGCCATTCTTGAATGACTGGAGAAAGGTCCGAGAGTCTCTAGCCTACCTCGAATAGGAGTTTATTGATGATAAGGTAGATTAATTTTATCTATACTAATCTCTAACTTATAGTAGATTTCCAGTAAGTAAATAATATTAAAGTCTTCTTTTAAGAATCTCTTTCTTTTATATTATTTCTTTTAATATCTCTAATTAATATCTATAAGATTTTATTAAAATTATATTAGAATAAGTTTATAATCTTAACTTTAAAAAATTTATTAATAATTTAAATATTAAATTAGATAATATTCTTATTAAAAATATAAAGAATTATCTTAGATATATAGAGATAAGCTATTTAATATAGATTAAGATTATTATAAATAGTATTAAATAATTAAGTAATAAAGTTATTGTTACGGATTTAGTGTGCTTTAGAGGGTTTTTATCGTTTAGGTAGGGGTCCACGCTCTTTTGGCGCTACGGTTAACGATAAGGCACGCTTTCCCGTAACAATGGTAGTAACACCGGTTCGATTCCGGGTGTGACCCGGACAGTCTGAATAGGTTTACTTAGCTGCACTTAGATTTGATGGAGGCTTATAACTTCCGTGCCTTTCTTAGCTGCGCACCAGGCCGCAAGTAGCTTACGGGGTTATACCTGGGGGATTCCTAAATACGACATGCGTGTAGGCCAGCGCATAGGGACATACGCCATTTTTCGAAGTGTGCAATTATTACGGATTTAGTGTGCTTTAGAGGGTTCTTACCGTTTAGATAAGGGTCCACGCTCTTTTGACGCTACGGTTAGCGATAAGGCACGCTTTCCCGTAATAGTTATCTAATAATTAATTAATTAATTAATTAATAGCTTTTTATTCTTCGAAGCTTATTAAGATACTATTACTTATATTTTAAAGATCTTTAAATAAAGATCTTTATATTAATTTAATCTTAATTAATTAGATTAGAATTTCGAAGTCTTATATTTTCTATAAGTTTAAGAATTCAAATATTATTCTAAAGATAAAATATCTTTAATATAATTTAAATGATATAATTTAATTTAATAAAAATTATTATAGAAGTAGAAATCTTTTAAATATATATAATCGATAATCTCGATATTATAGCGATTTTATATAAAGATTTTATTTTTAAAAATAAGTTTAATTATAATTAATAACTAAGTTAAATTTATTAAAATCGATATAGATATAATATTAATATAGATATATTAAATAAGATAACTAGATATTAAATAACTATATAGATAGAAGATATTAGATAGTAATAGATATCTCTATTAAGATACGCTAGGCCCTAATAGGCCATAGGGCTAAATAGTATATTAAGAGAGATATAGAATACGCTTATAATACTACTTCTTCTTCTTTATAGAATTATATCTTTATAATTAATAAATAAAAGAGTAATAGAAATAATATATATATACGCTCGCTTAAAAATTAATAAAATAATAAAGAACTTTTAATATTTAAAATCTTTAATATCTCGATATTTCTTAGCGATAATATAAATAGCGAGAGCTTATATCTTAATTTCTAAATTAGTATTATCGTTAGCTAGAAATATAATAAGTATAGAAGTTTTAAATTAAAAGAAATTAATAAGATAATAAATAAGTAGTAATTATAAGTATTTTAATAAGTAATAATAATTCTCAAATTAATATTCTAGCGCGAAGAATGATAATAAAATAATATAATTTAATTAGTTAAGGGGTCTTAAATTAAATCGAGTTATAAACGCTAAACTTTAATTTAATATTAAATTATATTAAAATAAATCTCTCTATAGTAAGTTATTTAATTAATATCGATTATACTTAGTAATAACGATAATAAGATTCGCGTATAATCTAATATAGTCTTAGAATATATTACGAGTTATATTAATAAGAAAAGCCGACTTAATAGATTTAATATAAAATCGTTATAAAGTAATATAAGCTTAAGAAATCATTTTATAAATATAAAAATAAAGTTATTATAAAATATCGAATAGTTTTAATTCATTTAAAAACGCGATATCTAAGGTATTTAACGCTAGTAAGCTACTTATAAATACTATTTATAGAAATTATTAATTATATCTTAATAATTTTCAAATTCGCTATCGTTCGAGTTATACTATTTAAGGTCCTTATCGAAACTCTCTTATTTTACTCTATATTTAAAATAATCATTAATAAATTTAAAGATAAGAATCTTCTTTATTATCTATTCGATTTAACTATTAATAATAATATACTTTAATAAAGAATTAATTTATCTAGATAGAGAGTTTATTAATATAAGAGTTAAGAGATTAAAGTAAAAGATATTATAAATTTTTATACTTATTAAAAACTCTAAACGATATAAGATTTTTATAAGATTTATTACTCTAAATAAGTTATACTTTTTATTATTTAACTTTCAAGATAGTTAATCTAAAATAATATTCTTACTACTAAAAAAGATTATATTATTTACTTTAAAAGTAATCTTTTAGCGTTATTTATTAATTTAAATTATTATAATCTTTTAAGCGCGATTTATATTACTTTAAATATAGTTAAAAACCTACTATATATACTTAGTAATATTTCTTACTTAAATAATATTAAGACGCTTATAAGTAATATTATAATTAATAATATTTAAGTTAAAACTTATCTAAGAATAAAAGCTCTTATATATAAAGAATAATAAAATATTCGTAATTGCGAATATAGTATTATTATCGATAAACTCGATAATAAGTAATTATCTAGACTAATTATCTTATATATAATTATAATATATTCGAAGATAGCGTTTTATATTCTAATTAGTTTATTTAATCTATCTATTAATTTTAAGATAAAAGACTATTAATAACTTAATCTTAATTTCGAGTTATTTATAGAAGGATTTTCATATTATTAATATAAATTAAAAGTCTTTATCTAAAATTATCGACGTTAATAACTTATATAAGCGAAAGATCTTCTTAAGTAATATATTAATCGTTTTTTCGATTATAATTTCTTCGTCTATATTAGAATACGCGATATAATATTATTTCTTAATAAATTAATTTATCGCTATTTAGATAATATTATATCTATTAAATATAAGTAAACTCATTATAAAGTCTATCGAGATATTCTATTATCGCTTTTAAGAAATTAATAGTAATTATAATAAATTATATTCTTAATCGCGAGGGGCTTTAGATCTATAATAAGCGTAGTAGTTTTAAATATAAATAGAAATTATAGCTTTTATATTTTATTAATAATATTCTCGCTTAAGTAGCTTATAGATATAAACTATATTAAAATATCTATATAAGAGCTAATCGTATACTTCGCGAATAATATCGATATATAGACCTTTTAATATCTATAAGCGATTCTTATAATAAAGTATTTTATTCTCTATAAAGCACTTATTAAGCGTAACTTTATAAAGTTTATTCTTACCTTTTATAATTATCTTATAAATCTTATTATATAACTTATTAATCTTATTTTTTTAGACTATTTTATAAAAGATAGAGTCGTCGATAGTATATATTCTAATATTATTATTATTAAGTTTTAAATAGTCGAGTATAAGTATTATCTAATACTACTACTTTAAGCGCTTATTTTTAGAGCTATTTAGCTTAGAATTGACTATATATATAAATATATCGACTTTAACGTTTTAAGGCTCTAGGCGATAAATGATTTTAATATTAAATTTAAATAGTATATTTAAATAGCGAGTCTAGTAATAACTCAGATTTCTTTTTTTAATAAAGTATATTAAATTCTTATAATCTATAAAGATTTTAATAAAGATATTAATATATTTTAATTTAGAATATTAGTATTTTAAATAGCGAATAATAACTAGTAATTTCTTATTATAAATTTAATAATTATACTTAGTTAGAGTAAGATTCTTATTATAGAAAGCTATTGAATATAAGACTTTATTGTTATCGTATTAAAATAGAATATTATTATTAACGTAATTAGAGAAGTTCGTTTCGAGTATAGTATTCTTCGATTTATCGAAATAGCGTAGAATTAAAACTCTTATAACGACTATCTTTAGTAAATAAAAGACTTTTTAATAAATCGATAATTAATTGAATATCGCTTTCTTAACTATAAGTTTTATTATTAATTTTATAATTTTTGAGAAATCTCTTATAAATTAATAATAGAAGTTATAAAAGTTAATAAAGATCTATATTTTTTTTAAATTAATAGAGATAGATTATTTAATAATAGCTTAAATTTTAATAGAGTTTATTTAAAGACTATTAATCGAAATAAGAAGATCTAAAAACTTCGTTTTCTAAATATAAAATTTGTATTTAAGAATATCTATCTATAATCTAGCCTCTCGTAATTTCTAAAGAATCTTTCGAATATATATAATATATTTCTTTCTCGATTAATTATAAATAAGAATATCGTTAAGATAGACTTAATAGAAGTCGTTTAGACACTTAAATAGAATATTATTTATATACTATTAATAGATAACTAGATTATTAGTTAGATCGAAGAGAAGTATTTAATATTTATATATATCGAGAAAGATAATAAATATAGTAAAATTTTTACTATTAAGATATATATGTAATTTATTAAATACGACTATAATATCTAATTGAGTAAGATATTTATAGCCTTAAATTCTCGCGAGAACCTCGTCTATTAATAGAATTAGATATCGATTTCTCTTAGTAATAGTATTTAGCCTTCGATAGTTTATATAAAAATATAAACCTTTATTTAGTTTCTTAGTAAATAAGATAGAGAATATAAACGAAGTATAACTAGGTATTATAAAGCCCTTTTTTAGATACTTATTTAAATACTTCTTAATCTATTCTAATTTATATTTAAATATAGAATAAACTTAACTCTTTAATAGATCGATGATATTAATCTTAATAAATTTTAATTTATAATTGTAAAGGCGATATAGTAGTAGTTTATTTATCTTCGTTTTATCGAAAATATTTAAATAATCGTAATACTCGATAAGAAGTTTTCTTTTAATATCTTTAGAGTTAATAACTTCGATAGCGTTAATTTAAATAGAGTAATTCGATTTATAGTATCTCTTATACTTCTTTTCTAAGTTATAAGAGTATAGCTTATTAATCGATATATAAAGATTATATAATTTCTTCGAAGGAGATAACTTCTTTAATAGCGAGTTATAGATCTCGTTTATAATAAGAGTAAATAGTCGATTTTTCTTATTACGCGCTAATTAGTAGTATAATATAATATTAATTTCAGCGATATTAATAAATTATAGATTTATATCTTATTTTTATTTTACGTTTTAAGAAGTAGATATAAATCTCTTCTTATTAATTAATTCGCTAAAAATGTTCGAGTCGATAGTAGAGTTTAAGTCGTCGTTATATATAAATTAAGAAGGCGATTTTTTCTTTAAGATAATATATAAAGTAGAGAGTTTTAATTTTGAATTTAATAAGATAGCGAGATTCTCTATTATTAAGATCTCGTTATTATTATAATTATAGCGATCTAATATAAAAAGAATCTTATCTTTTATTATATCGAGAAGTATCTTATATTTATTTATTTATAATTTTTTTAAAATTATATTATATATAAAAGAGGCGATAAGTATAGAATATATTTCCTCTCGATAATTATTTATTATTATTATTAAAAGTAAATAGTAGGTAATAGACTTCTTCGTGATTCGGTTATTATAATTCTTTAGTAATTTAAATTTTAATAGTAGAATCGATTTTAATAGTAATTCTTTGTAAATTTTATAAACTAGAAACTTATTAATAACTATATATATCTTAATATATCTACTATCGATAAGAGTATTTTAGAGTAAGTATTTTCGTTTCTATAATAATAGTATAACTTATATTCTAAAAGAATAACGTATTAAAAAATTATTAAAAGTATTTAGTAAATATATATTATGGGTTTCTCTTATTATAACTTTAGTAGAGATTATTTATTTCTTAAATTCTTAGAGGCTTTATAAGCGTTAACTAATAGATTTATCTTATATTCGTTATCGATAATAAGTTTATAAATTCTTATTTCTTATAAGGTCTTCTTATTAGTATTAGTTTGTTTTTATATTAAATAATTATATCTTATATAGTCTATCTTTCTATAATTAAAATATATTAAATTTCTTAGATCTATATTAGTTATCGCCTTCGATATACTCTAAAAAATATTTGAGATATAAGCACTCGATGTGATAGCGAAAGATATACGATCCTCGGTTATAGCGGTAATTATTTTTCTTATTCGAGTTACGATAGTTTTAGAAGTTGTTTTATTAAGAAATAGAGCTAGATATTATTTATAGTCTACGCGCTATAAGTTATTATTATTTATAAGATATTTCTTAATATCTCTTAAGAATATAAATTTATAATTAGAAAGAGCTATAAAAATAAAATAGAGTTAAATATATATTTATAGCTTAGTATTTAAATTATCTCTTAGATAAATTTCGTTATAGTTAAGTATAAAATCGAGTCTAACGAGTTTTATATAGAATCTATTAAAGGACTAAATTATCTATTAAAGAAAATTATAGTCGCGTTTTATCTTCTTATAACGATTCGTTTTTTTATAGATCTTAATTAGTTAGTTTATAACCTCGTTAATTAATATATAGAAGTTTATAATATTTTTATATTTTCTATTTAAAGTATATGAGATCGCTTTTTTATCTATATATAATAGAAGATAAATAATCTAAGACGTTTTAATAAAATAATAATCTTTATTACTCGATAACTTTTTCTTTATTTTAACTAATTAATTCTCTTATATAAGATTTTTATTATTAATAAAGAAGAGAGAATTTAATAGCTTAATAAACTTCTCTTTTCTATAAGTAGAGAGTAAAACTTAAATAGACTTTAATAGAAATAGAATTAACGTCACGGTACGCCAAGGCCTCCTCCAGAGCCACCACCCATTTGGGCCTAGCGTGGCTTGGCACCGCACATATCTGCCCTGTGGGCACATAGAATAATCAACATCTTTACACCACACACCCAAATCATGACATAGTCACATTGTCTCCTGACAACATGGTAGCAACACCTGAAGATCATTCAACAGGCGTCTATTAAGTTTATTTCGCTCCCACACCAGTTGCCTACTCCTCCCCTAGGACCCCACCTACCTCAACACCAAGTACGCTCCTACACCAGTACTCACAGTCCCACGAGTCGCTACACGACCCCACCGTCCACTAAGCGATCCTTTCAATAGGCCAGTCGCTATGCCTCTCAACAGCAGCGAGATCACGATCCCTGGCTTCTCAGCAGAGCAAGTCCGCTCCATTACCAAGCTCATAGAGGAAGCGCTTGACACGGCACTTGATAAGCGATTTGGACCACTGCAGCCACAGCAAAAGCAAGCAGTCATTCCGCCAAAGCCGGCACAGCCACCGAAGCAGGAACAAGCGCATAGGCCATTGCAACAGGCAAATATGGAGAAAATTGCGGAGAAATTTACGGAGAAGAACAAGAGCATGGGCAGCACCAGTCCTATTCAATCGGGCACACTCTCCACAATCCCACACCAGGCCACTATGCAGAATTGCGGAGATCCTTCCCCTCGCCTCAGCAGTAATCCACTTTCTACCTCGCTTCTCGCCTCTCTTCTCGCCTCTCAACTCGCCTCTCTTCTCACTTTCGCCTCTCCGCTCGGCTACATTCGATTCGCGAAGGATATGGAGGCTATAGGCCAAGGATAGGTGCATGGATATATGGACGGCGCATGATTGATGTAGCTATCCAGAGATGCAGCCACGAGGACGTGTCTTTTTTTCATTCTTTGCGGGCATGTTGTCACGGTACGCCAAGGCCTCCTCCAGAGCCACCACCCATTTGGGCCTAGCGTGGCTTGGCACCGCACATATCTGCCCTGTGGGCACATAGAATAATCAACATCTTTACACCACACACCCAAATCATGACATAGTCACATTGTCTCCTGAGAATTAACGCTTATATTTTAAGAGTAGTTTATAGATTTCTAAATATATCTAATTATATTATTATTAGCTATTATTAAAGCTCTCTATTATATTTTTATAGCTTCTTAATCTTAATATTAATTTACTTTAAGCGTTATTAGATCTTATTCTATTAATTTATTATCTTATTCTTCTTAATCTTAAAGTTAATATATTACTTAGCTATATTTCGAAATTAGTCTTATTAATAGCGAAGATCGCGAAGTATAATAAAAAGTTAATTAGGCTTCTTATTAACTTAATAGCGTAATTAATTAATATTAATAATCTATTAAGAATTCGTAATAGTCTTAATATTCTCTACTATATTATTAGATAGTAAGAATTATTAATAATTAAATATCTAAGTAAGAAGATTACTAACTCGATTTATCTTACTTAATTATATATTCGAAATTTATAATAATTTTAAAATAAAAAGAAGAGAGTTACTTTATTTCTTTTAAGTTTTTAATATTATAAATATTAAGTAAAGAAGAAAATAGAAAAATTTCTTATAATATCTTTTATAAGACTTTATTATAAATTCGAAAAATAATATTATACTTTATAGAGACTTTTTTTCTTAATTTATAGACTATTTAGACTGTTATAAAAATCATAGATAGTCTAAATATCGTTCTTTTGAATGCTTTTACTTCGCTTAGAGAATTAATTATATAATTATTAAGTAGAGTAGCGATTTCTTTAAATTTGCTAATCGTATAAATAAACTAATTTAGTAATTACTTTATTTCTCTAACTAGTTATAAGATCGTTAAATTATCTTAATAAATACTCTTTATAATATATTATCTATATAATAGATTTATCTAGAGATATAATAACTTAATTTAATATCTTATTAAAGCCTCTATTAATAGATTTCTTAAATTCATCTATTAATTTAAATGTAATAAGTGAAATAATCTAGTTATAGTATTAGAATTAATATAGATATAGTATTAATATAGATATATTAAATAAGATAATTAGATATCGAATAACTATATAGATAGAAGATATTAGATAGTAGTAGATATCTCTATTAAGATACGCTAGGCCCTAATAGACTATAGAGCTAAATAGTATATTAAGAAAGATATAGAGTAGGCTCGTAATAAAATTAAACTTTATTAATATATTATAAGTAAATTAAATAATAATATTAAGAGAAATCTTAGAATAGAAATAAGTAATAAAATTATCTAAAAGAATAATAGAGATAATATTAGATAAAGTTATAGTAATAGCTATCTTAAAGTTATATTATAATCTTTATAATATAATATTCTAAAATATAATTTTATTAATATCTTTAGAATTTTTTAGAATTTTTTTTATTAAAATAAGAGATCGCGTTTTAAATAGTATTAATTATAGCGATTTAATCGTTATTAAGAGTTTAAGACTTATCTATATCTACTTATTACGAATTAATTCTTTACACTCGATACACCTTCGGGCAAATTACCGAATCATACCCCGAAAGTACGAATTCTTACCGAATCATACCCCTAATTACCGAATCATACCCCTACACCAAATCACATCCAAATATGGGGTATGATTCGGTAATTTGCCATTGCTTGGGGTATGATTTGGTAAGTTTTCAAAGTAGCCTTAAAATGTGAGAGGGTTTAATGAAGGTAATGGTAGTGGTAGGCTTACTCTTACTGAGCGTCTGGAAGTAGTCGTCGACTTGATTATTGATGACGGTGGTATAATTTACGCTGCGCAACGGGGCGGAGTCTGACCCCCGAAGCTTACCCCGCCTCGCCCCGTTGCGCAGCCTCGGCAGCGTAGTGGTATTGTTAGGAATTATTCCTTCGGGGGCCCTACGGGCCCCTACGGGGCCTACGGGACCCGAATAGGGGTGTCTGCAGCGTGAAGTGCGGACACCCCCGGGCATGGCTTTCTAGCCTAGCGGTAACTCGGGTTAGTCGAAATTTCGCCCACTCGGCTTTCGTCTGATGTTTTTAGGCTGATAGAATTCTCATCAAATACGGTCGGAGAAACTCCCTTATTTCTATGATCGAATAAGCCAGATCGCGGATTATCTCCTTCGTACTTTGAGGCCACTTTGACAACTTACCAAATCATACCCCAAGCAATGGCAAATTACCGAATCATACCCCATATTTGGGTGTGATTTGGTGTAGGGGTATGATTCGGTAAGGATCCATACTTTTGGGGTATGAATTAGTAATTCGCCCTACACCTTCCTAATTAGGCCTTAGCGCGCCTCTCTCCGCACGTATGTGCCTGCAGACCACATAGACTAATCAACAACTTTACACCACACACATATATGAGTCAAACCATAATGATTCCTTAATACTACTTCTAGATATCAATTTGATAACTATATTCTTCGCGTAGAAGTTAATTTACGGACCGCGGCCATCTGCACCATCGTCGCGGCACAAGGGGCTACAGCGATCTCTGGTATTGAATGTATCCGTCAGCAATACGTTCCTCAGGCAGGCCAGCCAGCTAGTCAACAAGTTCAAGTAGGCCTCAAAGGCAATCTGTCGCTCATTGCGCCTCTTGCCGCTCAAAACCACCAGGTGGCGACTCTGTGTGGAACATACGTGCCTGGACGTTTCAAGAACGTCTTCTTTGCCGACGCCTCATCGTCTTCACTCATGGCCAAATAACATGGCATTTGCCGCAGGATGATCTGCCGGGAAGGTATGACTGTCGTAGACTCCGGTGTGCTTTATCCACCATTACAGTGGCTCTCGCTGAAACGTCAGCATATGGGCGTGGATACAGGGAGCAAGTGGATCGATGGCAGCACAGAGATCACGCGGTATGGCGCCACCTGACTCATCCGCTCTGCCGTATTCGCCGAATACACATGGGCGATAGAGGAGTATACCTATCGCGATATAAGCTACGAGTCAGACGTCTTAAAATGTATTTGCCGGATTGCTGCATATCTTCTCGCGCTTTTTCAGATGCAAGACACTGCTCGGTCTTCCGGGAAGCCTTCTCGACAGCGCTCTGTTTTAGAAGCCGACGAGGCAGCTTCAACGCAGAAGCGGGTTTCCCAGCTGGTCGTGGCCTGGCTGGGTCGGCCGGGTGGCGTACGATGAGCTGTTCATGGTGACGCGGAAAATGGATGGTACATTTGTTCGCTTACGATAACGACGCGTATGGTCAAGAGGGTGTCAGGCCGCTTGTCCGATGGCATGTATGGGATGCCGTCTCCAGGCGTGTAGTACCCTTGAATTACAGCGGCCTCGGCTTCCCCTTCGAAGGCGCCACACTCCCCAAAGAATGAAAGAACAGTCCCTGCTATTTCGATGGCAAAGGGAATAGAAGTCCATCGCATGTTCCGCCGGTGCCAAACAATGGGTCCTGGAGCCTTTCGAAGGACACCGAGAGTCGCCACCTCATGTTCTGGACAAGTAGCAGTGTCAAATTTCGCTTGGGTGAAACAATCTACCAGAAAAGCGACCAGAGACGTCTGGTCCATGGCAACCTCCCCCACTACGCTATCGATTGATAGACGCAGAGTCTCAAAATGTTGGTACGGTCTTGCTTGATGGCGCTGATCAGCATTTGCTCGATATCGGCAGGCACGAGTTCATCCAGATTGCCGAAGCGCAATATTTTGGGCTTGATGACGAGGAGGGATGTGGACAACTGCCCGCTGTATTTGGTTATGCTTGTTGTCTGGGACGAGAACTTTGACGTTGCGTATACGTTGGGGCTGGGAAGTGTGCAGAAGGTGTCTTGGATGCTGGCCAGACCGAGATTGAAGCTTGTTTGTTTGGCGTGATTACTAGAATACTCTTCCATACATAGCCCACTAGCTATTCTGCATGGCAAATACCTGAGATACCTACAGTACCAACATTTCTCTCTCGTATTTCTCGAATGTCGCTCATTTATCTCGGGCCTACATAACGCCGTCGCTATAAACCGTGAGCCTCTACAAATCTCTTCCGGGCGTAAATAAGCGCAGCGAATAGTCGGGCGACGGCTATCCGTTCCAGGTCACCAGCAGGAGAAAAGGCTTACGTAGAACGAAATTGTTGGAAATGATGCACCGCCTCTGAGCACACGAATAACACAGTCTTGGCAGAGGCTTCACAGGGCATATATGTAGCCTTCTTCCTACTACATCCTCACAAAATCTAACAGAACTTCGAAGAACCGCCCCTTTAATCTCTAGAATATTTAAGGATGTACGACGTTCGACAAATTCCCTCTCTGGCTAGATCTATGAGATGAACCACCTCTCCTAAAATTTTGTCTTAACAAATCGTAGACGTGTCCCTTAACATGTTTCAACATATAGAGATCAACATTTCAACAAATTTAAATACCAATGCCGGACATCATGCCCGCCAATTAACGCGCGCCGAATTTTGCGCAGCAGTATCACTCATATGAGGCAAGAGTTATAGGATAGATCGGCAATAATCCATGCTGCACGTAAGCACAATTCCGTCAATCAATTTGATTTTCGTTGTTCGTGCTGAACCGTTCTTGCATTTTTGAAACAATTTAATACACTACACCACGCCCCCTCCTTACCGCATAGTACAAGAAAATGAAGGCTATGTCAAAAACCACTTCTACTATTACCTTCCGCGAACATTTCTTCAAACCCACTCTTACCGCCAAGTTGTGATATTTCAGACCTTGAAGCATGGACCGACACTATTCGACCCTGGAACTCGCTAAACACGATGAGACTGCTAGAGCTCCAGAACGCGACTACGATGCGACAGCCTTTGAGCTTGATACAAGCGCTCTGGCACCCGAGGTAAGCATAACACCATCCGTGGCAAGAAGTTGTATTGACTACAGATTTAGACTGTACCTGATACCACCCCACAAGTGCTCTATAATAATTCATTGCCAGAGGCTCATGGCAACGAGAAGCCTACTGAGGAACACCTTCATGTCACCAAGCTTACACGCAAATGGCCATGGATTGTTATAGCGTTGATTCTCGCTGCAGTCATCGCTATTGGAGTTTCGGTTGGGATCTGGCATCACCGCGAGTATTTGTTATATAAGCCTCCTAGAGTTAGCAGGTACGGAAATTGTACGAATCGAATTTCCTCCTGGCTTACTTTTATAGCCCTCCGGCGTCGAATATGACATATACCCCTCAATATATCCTTAACGATACATCTCTGGCAGCCGTATCCCTCTCTAATGGGGACCGACACTTATTTTTCCAGGATAATACTGGTTTGATCCGACGTGCGGTTCGTGTTGAATCTAACGGCCAATGGACCACGACCCCGAATCTCAATGCCAGTGCGGATCCTTCTTCCGAAGTCATCTCCAACCCCAAGAGGAATACGCCGTTGACAGCAATCGGCCCTACAGAAGCCCAACCTGACAGCGATGTACTGGCCAAAATCAAAAAAACCTACCATTTGCATACACGCTAACTTATATGTAGATGTCGCTGTACTATATTTCAGAAAACCATACTGTGTGTTCAAATGTAATGATCGAAGGCTCTTGGGGTCAAGATCAATACTTTGGGGGCTACAGCACCGCAGTGGATACGCGCTCACTGTCCATAATCTTATTTTCAGTGGCAAATGATTCATCTAATCTCAATAATGAAGATTCGACTACCAATATAGCTCTGCTGTACTATGAGAATCCAAACGGGAAAGTATCAGCGCTGTTGTATCGTCCTCTTACCGTAATCGCAGAAAACCAGAATGATGGACCGTATTTGCTGGATCAATGGATTGATATCACCAGTCAAGAAAGCAAAGCATTGCCGAATGAATTCCGTAATGCTCCTGGTTTTAACTACAGCGACGCCCTTTACACACACTCCGGATATGGAAATGCTACATTCAGCCATACCTTATATGAGGCAGACCCGATTGCTGTATACAGCACTCCGTTCTGCAGTGCACCAAATACCTTTGGAGTATCCGTAGCATGGTTTTACTCACCGTTTAACCTCCCGCTGAATGCCATAACTCCTCTCGCTGGCGACAGTTTTTTTGCTGCTAGCTACATGGTCGGCCTCAACGGCTCTGGGAACTTCAGCCTAACAGGTATGCATTTTGCAACCCCATATACGGAATGTTTTCCGTGAAATAACATTTATGTTAGAATATACACCACCCTCAAAAGATTATGCTTCAATCCACCAGTCAGATATTGCAGCTTTTGGCATACAATCTGGTATCTGGATCAACGGCACACAGCCGGCACTGATACAAACGGAATACGACGAAAGTACAACGCTCCCAAGCAACGAGTTCCCTTTCACAAGGCTTGCTAGTGTGACCTTGACTGACGGATCGGCGACTTATCTATACCATCAAATGAATGGTACGACGTTTGCTGAGGAACAGTGGGATGATACACTGCGAGCCTGGCTTCGCCCGGAGTACATAACCGTGTCAGATTCCTAGTGCCCAAGATGTCACGTCAGACTTTACGTTCAGGAGGAAAGAGATCTGGGTTTTGGGTATGACACAAGACATGGTTCGAGGCGTTTCTGTTTCGGCGCCTGTTACTTATCGGTTTGAGCCAGTCGGTGTCCTCATTTGGGTCTTCTATCAACGCGTCTTAGACTTTTTAGATCTTCTCAGCTCTCGCTCTTATAGGTTGCTGCACCGGATACCGAGTATAGAGAAAATAGAGGATCAAGCAGAGGATTGGACGGAGAGCTCAAGACAGAAGGATTCAAGATATTGTATGAACCACGTGTGGTCGCGTTAAATGTATGACGGGGCTCTTCCCCAGTGGTAACCTTTGGGAGGCCCGATAAGATGACGAGCTTGGGACGGATCACTTCGTCGAGATAAATAGTAACGATGACTCGGAATGGTGGGAATTTGGTCTCCTACGGTGTTCGAATAGAATCAAACCCTTTTTACTTTTTTTTTGGCGCCATCAAAACTAAAATCTAATTGTAATCTTATAGTCGCTCTTTATAGATTTAATATAGTAGATATTTCTATTAAGAGCTTATATATTATCTATTTTTATTCTAGCGATATATATATTTAAATAATTATTATATAAATTATATATAAATTATATAATATAATAGAATATCTATTAAAAATATTATAAGTTATTATTACGAATAAATTCTTTATACTTAATATACCTTTCTAATTAAATCTTAACGCGTTCTTCTCTAGATATATCTATTTATAAAGTATATAAATTAATAAATATCTTTCGATTATATTATATTTATAAGTTATATTATATTATTTCTTAATAGTTATCTAATTAATAATTAAAATAATATTCAAATAGAATTAACTTCTTTTTACTTTTTTACTATTTTATTATTATTAAAATTAAAATTAAAATTAAAATATAATAATTATAACTATTATTATTATATATTTAAATAATTAATAATTATAATTTATTTTAATAGCTAATATTATAATATTATAATCGCTATTTTATATCTTAATAAAATAAATATCTTTATTAAGAGTTTATATATAATCTATTTCTTAAATAATATATAATAATTATTAAATTAATTAATTTTTCTAAATCTGTTTATATATATTATATACTTTTTAATAATTTATTACTCTTAATTATTACTATATTATTTACGAGTTTAAACTTATAAATTAAATTTATAATCTATTTTTTTAATTAAAACTATCGAGTAAATTTAATAAGCGAAATTGAATAAGCGATATTTGAAAATTCTATTATTAAATAATTATAAGACGAAATCTTTTAACTTTTAATTTATTAAAATATGCGAATTACGTTTTATAACTTAAAAGAAAAATCGAAAGCTTTTAATAGAAAATAAAAAAGTTATTTTAAATTTAAATAATATATATATATATATTTTTTTTAAAATAAGAGCTACTATCGAGTAAATATAATAAGCGAACTTTAATACGCGATAATTAAATATCTTATCTTTAAAGAAATATAAGATTAAATTTTAAAAACTATTTATTATTAAAAAGCGTAAGTTACGGGCTATAATTTAAAAAAAAATCTAAAAAATTTAATAGAAAATAGTAAAGTTATTAAAGAAGTAAAAGTAGAATAAGAGATTTTAAAAATTACGAACGCTAATTTATTTACCCGCGATAACCTAGTCGATTTACTTAAAGAGCGTAATACTTTTAAATATTTAATTAATTATATATATAAATTTAAGATTTTCTAATTTAACTCTATCTTATTCTTTTATATTAGTATATATAAAAGAATAAGATAAAACTAATTTAAAAAATCTTAAATTTATATATATAGCTAATTATAAATTTAGAATTACTACGCTCTTTGATTAGACCGACTAAGTTAGCCCGCTAGCCCTTTCGAGACCTCTTATTAAAAAAATAGATATACGTTATTTATAATAGAAATAACATTTTTGTTATCTATTGAAATTTTGAGATTTTTTTTAAAAATTATAGAGCGTTATTTACGCTTTTCAAATTTTTAAGAATTTTAAAATTTAATTCTATAATTATTAATAAGCAAGGAATCTAAATATCGCTTATTAAAGTTCGCTCATCAAAGATCTAAATTTACTCGACAGCCCTGATTAAAAAAAATGATTATAAATTTAATTCATAGGTCTTTACTCGTATACTAATAAAAAAATTAAGAATATTTAAATCTTTTTAAATAATATTAATAATAAGATCTTATAATAATTATTTAAAAATAAATCTTATTAAATATAATATTAATTTAGATTATTATAAAACTTTTTCTTTATTTCTATAACTTTTTTTTAATATTTTATTTTATTAATTTTTATTTACTTTATATTAATAAAAATAATAACTTTATTATATTAGTAAATTTAATATATTCTAAAAGAAAAAATATATATAAATATTATATATAATACGAGTAAAGGTTTATAAATTAAATTTATATATTTTTTTTTAATTAAGACTATCGAGTAAATAGATAAGCGATCTTTAATAAGCGAACTTTAATAAGCGATATTCAAATTCTTTACGCTTTAATAATTATAAGACTATATTTAAAAATTCTTTTTTATCTAAAAGCCTATATTTTATTCTATAATTTAAAAAATAAAAATAAAAATTTAATAGAAAATAAAAATATTATTTTAAAATTAAATAATATATATCTAATTAAAACTATTTAACTATCGAGCGAACTTTAATAAATAATATTTAAATTTCTTACGCTTTAATAATTATAAGATTAAATTTAGAAACTCTTTTCTTATTTAAAAGTCTATACTTTATTCTATAATTTAAAAAAAAATCTTAAAATTTTAATAGAAAATAAAAAAGTTATTTTATATATTAATAACGTATATCTATTTTTTTAATAAAAGAGCTTAAGAGAGCTAGTAAGCTAACTTAGCTAGTCTAATTAAAAAGCGTAATAAACTCGAATTTATAATTAATTATATATATAAATTTAAGATTTTTAAGCTTAATTCTATTTTATTCTATTATATATATTAATATAATTATAAACTATTAGAAATCTCTATATAGATCTTTATTAAAGAAAATTATTATTATTATTATTATAATAATAATCATAATTTAATAAAAATAATTAGAAGTTTTATTTTAATAACTTTATTAATAATATTTAATTAATAATTTTCTATTTTAAATATTTTCTATATATTATTTTCTATATATTTTTCTATAAATAGTTAAATATTATATATATTAAGTTAAAGTATATATTTTAAATATTATTAATAATATATATTTTAAATATTATTAATAATATTTAATAATATTTAATATATCTTTTAATTATTAATCGCTTTATTATACGCGAAGTTTCTATTAAATTAATTTAAAAATAGTTATATTAAAATATTAATTAATTTAAGTTTAAGTCTATAAATGAAATTTATAAAAAGTAAGAGATACGTTTTTAATAAGCGATCTTTAAACTTCTTATCTTTAGATAATTATAAGATTAAATTATAAAATTCTTTAAATATTAAAATAAATAAATTAGATTTATAATTTAATAAAATTAAAAGATTTTAATAGAAAATAAGAAAGTTATTTTAAGTTAAAATAATATATATCTATTTTTTTATTTAAAGCTATCGAGTAAATTTAATAAGCGAACTTTAATAAGTAATATTTAGATTTCTTATTCTTATATAAGTATAAGATTAAAATCTAATATTCTCTTATTATTTAAAAGCGTAAGTTATAATTTATAGCTTAAAGAAAAAGTTTATAAATTTTAATAAGAAATAAAAAAGTTATTTTAAAACTAAATAATATATATCTATTATTTTTAATTAAATTTATCGACTATCGAGTAAATTTAATAAGCGAAGTTTAATAAGTAATATTTAAATTTTCTATCTTTAAATTATTATAAGATTAATTTAATTACGAGCGTATTTTATATTTTTCTTAATATATTATCTAGCTTTAATATCTATTAAAGTCTAATATATCTTAATAGAGATATTTTTACTATTTAATATCTTTTATTTATATAGTTATTTAATATCTAATTATCTTATTTAATATATCTATATTAATATTATATCTATATTAATTCTAATAAAGTTTTATAACTCTTTTTTTATTCGAAAGTATAAATTATTAATATATATAAAAGAATAAGATAGGGTTAAGCTTAAAAATCTTAAATTTATATATATAGTTAAATATAAATTTAAGATTATTACGTCTTTTAACTAGACTTTCTAAGTTAGCTCGCTAATTCTTTTAAGCTCTCTTATTAAAAAAATAGATATATATTATTAATATATAGAATAACTTTTTTATTTTCTATTAAATCTTCGACATTTTTTTTTAATTATAGAACGAAATATAGACTTTTAGATAAAAAAAGAATTTTTAAATATAGTCTTATAATTATTAAAGCGTAAGGAATTCAAATATCGCTTATTAGAGTTCGCTCGATAGCCGAATAGCTCTAATTAAAAAATAGATATATATTATTTAATTTTAGAATAACTTTTTTATTTTCTATTAAAATTCTAAGATTTCTTTTCAAATTATAGAACGAAATATAGGCTTTTAGATAAAAAAACGAATTTTTAAATTTAGTCTAATAATTATTAAAGCGTAAGAAATTCAAATATCGCTCATTAAAGTTCGCTTATTAAAGTTCGCTTATCTATTTACTCGATAACTCTAATTAAAAAAAAAATTATAAATTTAATTCATAGACCTTTACTCGTAATCTATAATTTAAAAAAAAAGTTAAAGGATTTTAATAGAGAATAAAAAAGTTATTCTATTTATAAATAACGTATATCTATTTTTTTAATTAGAAAGCTCGAGAGAGCTAGCGAGCTAAGTTAGATAGTCTAGCTAAAAAGCGTAATAATTTTAAATTTATAATTAATTCGAGTGAATAATCATAATCTGACTATGATTTCCAAGAAAAAAAATCTGATTTAATGATTTTTACTACTGAGCCTATCACGGGTTACAGCTGACTGGAACTGGGCCAGTTCTAGTCACTATGGTAGGAACACGATGGTGAGAGCATTTGAGCTCCGATATTTGGCAATGATTATTCATATACGAAGTGGAGGATTTTCGTTCTCTCCTCCCTCTCGCCTTCGATTCTACAACTACCCTTGAGCAGCCGACTGCAACAGTCCTCGTCCGCTTTCAAATCGACCGTAGCTCCAAAAACGCCCAAGAATCTTCAACCATGGGGAGTCTACCACCCCCCGACCTCCCCAAACCCTGGGTCTCGACACCTCTGATTGAGTCCGCCGCTCTCTCCAAAGCGGCAGGATGGTACACCCACCCATCACCCTCCGACGGCCTTTCTCCACACCGCTGACCAACCCCCCCGGACAGCCGCATCTTCCTCAAACTCGAAAACCTCCAGCCCGCCGCCTCCTTCAAGTCCCGCGGCATCGGCAACCTCATCCGCCGCACCCTCCTCACGCACCCGACCCCCCACCTCACGCACTTCTACTCCTCCAGCGGCGGCAACGCCGGTCTCGCCTGCGCGACGGCCGCCCACGCCCTCGGCCGCCCCGCCACGGTCGTCGTTCCCGTGACGACGAAGCCGCTGATGGTCGCGAAGATCAGGAATGCCGGGGCGACGGACGTGGTACAGACGGGCGCCAGCTGGGCGGAAGCCGATGCGTATTTGAGGGAAGAGTTGCTGGGGAAGGATAGGAATGGGGTGTATGTGCCGCCGTTTGACCATGAGGATGTGTGGGATGGTGCTGCTACGATAGTGGAGGAGTTGGAAGAGAAGCCGGATGCGGTGGTCTGCTCTGTTGGTGGTGGAGGGCTGTTTTGCGGCGTGATGCGGGGACTGGAGAGGCGGGGTTGGGGGGATATGAAGGTCTTGGCTTTGGAGACCAGAGGGGCCGAGAGTCTGCACAAGAGTTTGGAAAAGGGAGAGCTGGTCAGGTTGGAAAAGATTACGAGTATTTGTACCAGTCTTGGAGCGACGCGGGTTGGGGAGAAGACGTTTGAGTACGGGCAGAGGAAGAGTGTGAGGAGCGTGGTGCTTGAGGATCGAGAAGCGGTGATGGGATGTTGGCGACTGGCAGACGATGAGAGGTTGCTTGTCGAACCGGCTTGTGGGGTCAACGTGGCGCTGTGCTACGATGGCCGATTGAAGAAGTTGTTGCCGGAGCTCACGGCCGAGAGTAAGATTGTGGTTGTTGTGTGTGGGGGTGCTGCTGTCACGCTCGAGATGCTGATGGAATGGAGGGAGAGGTTTGGGCTCATGGAGGGAGAGACGACAAAGGATAAGGAGGTCCCGAGCACTGTGGCGACAAATGGTCATAACAAATGAGTGATGGATGAAGTGCTGTGAAAATCATTTCAATTAAATAGAGGGACCGTGTGAAAAATATAGATTCGAGCCAGACGAAAGAATATCTTACAGTCCTTAGCTTCGCGTTGAGATATACTTGACAAATTGCGTGACCGAGAACATTATAATCGTGAGTTCACACACCCTCAAAGACACATCACAACAGCTGTAATCTATACACAAAGACATTGTGATAACAATTTACAGAACATTCTGCTGCGACTCAAACCCTATCAGAACATTAAAAAAATAATAACTGCTTGGCTACTTGAGTATACGGACGACCCAACTGGGGCAACATTTCCGAAGGAGCGAAGTCAGGCAACTGACGGTGCGATCGCGTTGAAAATTTCCTTTTCTCACCAAGCAACCGTTTTTTCACTCCCAATATACCGGTAGGGACCTGAACCGGATGCATGCAGGTTGCCCAAATAAACAGGCGATCCCAACCACTTCATTCACATTCCGTGAGACCGATCGGATTCCTCCCCATCTCGTCTCTACCCTCTACTCTAGGAACCCCCAACGCATTCCCAGCCAAACCCCTTTACGAATTCCCGCCTCGAGCAGCCATCCGCATGCAGGTACAGCCGCATAATCTCTCTCACCGTGACCTGCTTCATTTCATGCACGTTTCGTCGACGGCGAAAAGCTGGGGACTTTGGACGGCCCTTGGCTTTGGGTCGTGGACAATGGATGCATGGGTCTTTGCGGAGTGGGCTCTCGGCACGAGACCGTTGGCGTGGGCGTTGATGGTCAGACTGGAAGATGAAGGGATTTTTGTCGTGATGAACGAGCTGCACAGGTCTTTGTGGATGACGCGTAGTCGACGTTCGTTGAAGTCGATAATTGGAAAACGGGGTCAGTTGCAAGGATGGATTGGAGCTCGATCCATTCGAGGGTGGCTCTAGCAGAGACCGTTCATCTGATCATGTTGTGCGGATTTTCGCTTTCTGATCGGTTTGCGATCCCGAAGAGACGGAGTGCAGTACGCATTCATTGACATAAATTTGTTTTTACAAAGCGTAATTGGACACCTTCAATCCGACTTCCCTTTCTAACTCGGTCCTCGATGCCTCCGTTTCCCCTACTGACCCATTCTGCCTACACGGCAACTGGATGCAACTCGACCTGCGCACAGCTACTAGGGATGCCCGTCGGAACAAAGAAAAACTCCCAAAAGAGCTGCGGGACGCCGTGCCACCAATCGCAAGCTGCGAATCGTAATCAGCCAACCAATGTAATCATGCAGACGAGAAAGCAAACAGAATCACGTACCCAACCACCCAACGAACACTCCAACTCCCCGCCCATCCCACTGCAAGCCTGACGCGTTGAAAGAGAACCCGTCCGTTGAGCCATACCCCGCATCGAACACAAGCTCGTTGATACGTACAAAGTTCCACGCTACGCAGAAGACGATCGTCAGTCCACCGTCACCGATCCTTGCTTGGCAATCAGGAAAGGACGAACGAACCGACGTCCAGATTCTCGGAGGGTTCCATGATCATGCCGAAGGGGACGGAGCTGTGCAGGTCGAATTGCTGATGCGTGTCGTTGAGGAAGCCGACGGTGTTGCTGGTGGGGGAGAATGGGAGGAGGGTAGCGTCGCTCAGACCAGGCCCTGTGGTCGTGTTAGAAGAGGCAGTGTCGGTGGCATTATTGACTGAGTGGGGTATAACAGAGGAGGGCGGGGGTTAGCGGACCGGTATGATAGCTGCTGACGTAGAGGTCATTTTTGTCGGCATTCCCGGCCCCGATTACGCTGGTTTTGAGGTAGTAGCGGCTTGGTGGAGTGAAGGTTGTATTGGCGGTTGAGTTGGTGGGATTGGAAGGGGTGACAGCGAGGGCGAGAGATAGGTTAATAAAGGAGAAGAAGACAGGGAGTGTGAAGTGCATTGTAAGTGTACTTATGTTTCGTGTAATGGTTTTGTTCTTTGAGAGAGAGGAAGTACTCAGGAATGATGGAGCAGGTATCAATTTCACTCCAATCTATCTTTCCACTCTTCCTCAGCGTATTGTTCTAGAGAGGATCGCTGAATACTTTGTGTTGCTCATTGATCCCCCCTGATTCGGGTACACAAGTATGCGACGTCTTGGCCCGTGCTCAGCCTCCTCATCCAATAGGGGACTTTTGGGATGCGGGGATAGATGAGACATACGTATTGGCTTGGCATCGAAGCCGACCGTGACCAACTATCTTGACCCATTGACGCGGGGAATTAACAAGGTGACTCGCATACGATGACATCCGACGTAAGCACGTACTACTACGCGCGTATTTGGAGCAGAGAGTGGAAGCAGGGTATCAAGTGGTTCATGTTCCCTGCTTCCATATCACAACTCTTTCTTTTGTGGGGAGCTGCATTCTTGATCACGTGCAGGGCGCCGTTCGAAAATTGGGGCATGTACAACAGTATACGAGGCTGCGTCGGACTAAAACGCTGTGAGAAAGATTTTTGAAGAGTAGGAGGCGATGTCGCTCAGGCGTCACAGAACACCAATCTTTGCACGCCACTTTCAGATTTCAGCATAGATCTGCCGAGAAGGAAAAAGCGCTGACGAAGAATAGGGAAGTGCCAAGTACGCTGGCGACGAGTTGTCAGGTCAAATGATTGAGGAGAGAAGGGATACTGTGCACTATGGGTAAAGGATTCGGTTGAATAGATGGGCGAAGTGGAAAATGTAAAATAGAAGCATGCAAAAATAGGGAAACGGATTCGACACATTTCATCTCAATGCCTGGGTATCTAAGTATTCATTACCGTCATGAAATTCCTGATTCAATTACAGACCGTGAACCAACCTCACGCACTGACCTGGTCCAAAGCCAGCAAGCTCCTCCTATAGTCCCAGTAGTTCTTTCGTATAGGATCATACCTCCTAGCCAACAACTCCAGCGCCTTTCCACTTCGTTCCTTGTGCTCCTCGGCGGCGTAGACATCCGCCAAAAAATCAAGCGCATGGCTACTTCGCACCTCATCCTCCTTCTCCAAATCCGCATATTGCTCCGCAAACCCCTTCAACTCCACGAGGCCTATGCCCTTCTTCCTCAGCACGCCCCTCAGATAATTCCACGGGGACTGGTTCTGCGGTGCCGTAGAGATTGCAGCCTTTGTGTACTCAACCTCCCGCTCTATTATCTCCAGCGGTACATCTGAGTCTGCGTCGCCATTCTTGATGCTATGCTTCTTCGAATCGGTATGTCGTGCGAACACGACAAACCAGCGGTGGTTCCACGCGCTATTGTTGCGGACATCGATCTGGAGGAGTGATTCAATGTAGGGTAGTTCGGAATCCCAGAGGGAGAAATGCCGGACGAGCCATTGGCGGTAGGACCAGACGTGGTAGTTTTTGGCGTCTTTGGCGAACATGAGGGCGAGGAATGCGGTTTCTCTGGGAGGTAGGGTAGGGATGTGGGACATGACTACTTGGCGGTGGTGCCTGCGTAGTCCGTAAGCTTCAGCTTTTGGCCCGTTCGCGGATTGCGGTATGAGTACCATATTTGAAAGTTCTTGGTATGTTTGAGAGCTACTGTATTCAGCCACTCTAGCTCCTCAAGAAGGTCTTTCTGCAACGAAAATAGCATGTCTGCTCTATAAAGCCTGCCATGTACTTGTCAGTAACCCGCCATTCTGGCCTTCTTTGTTTATGTACCAGACTGTGTAGTGCGCAGGGTTCATCCGGATAATTTCCTCTGTAAGCTTTAGAGCCCTGTCCGACTTCTCGTTCTTGGCCATCGCAGCTCGGAGATACGACATAGCTTCGCTGTATTCTTCAGTATAGGCGATTGCAGCCAAGGGATTAGGACCACCGTCATCTTGAGGGATGGGAACGACATCCACCCATTCGTCTGAGTCTGAGTATTTGCCCATCTTCCCAGAGGTACCATAAGTATGAGGTAATGTAATGAGTGACGCAAGGGCAATCGAAGAGGCCTCGTGGCTTTGAAGGATGATTAATGGCCGCTAGCTTGCCCATTCCTTTATAAGCCTTTAGATAAGGTTGCGCTAGCGCATCTCTCCATCATATCATATCTCTTTCTGAGGACTGAGGTACTGTCAATCTTTCCCGGCCTTTTCCAAGGAGCCAACAGGTAACAACAAATGTATGCTACAGAGCCACATGTTCTCCGAACTTCTATGTCATTCAATGACGACTCATACAAGTAATCTAAACCGAAGCCTGATTGGAAAGCTTGCACATTGCTTTCTCAATGCTCAAAACTCGAGAATCGAGAACATTTGAGAAGCTTTAACAGATAGATTGATGAATCAAAGCTTTCTACGCTAAATATATACATATGCCTTCGACTTTCTAGACCACAAAATCCTTCCCAAAAGCTCCTCAGTTGCTGTTCACCAACATCCACCCATTCAATTTTTCACGGCAGCAATTGTACATTCAATCTCCTTAACCGGCTTTCGCTCCCAAATCATTTCATATGGCTCACTTTCAGCCCCTTGTGAAGCCTGAGACGCAGCTCACTTCCTCGCGCTTTGACATGGACTTGGACTCTTCAGTGTTGGACAGCGTTGACTGCACTCCAAAGACGAAGAACCTGATGATGTCCCTGAAGAGAAAGGCCAGTCAGCTACTCGATCAGGGCTCCCCGCATACCACCTCCCCATTTTTGAAGTGGCGCCTCGCAGTGGTGGAAAGCACGCTCAGAGTGAGAGCGGTGCAGAAGCAAGCGCTCTCAGAAGCTAATACATTCTTTGACGACGCTGGTAAGCCAAAGACAGAGTTTGTAGCGCTAGTAAAGGAAGACGAGAAGGTCCTTTTGTCTGAGAAGGTATTTCTCCTGTCCGAGCGAAAGGTTCTCGAGGAAGATTTGAACGACATTGTCACTAGCAGGGAACAGCTGAAAGATGCTTACATCACCGAGCTCAGAATTTCACTTGAGGCTGCCTCAAGTTCAAAGGAGAGATTGCCAGGTCTCAAGGCTCCGAGATTAGACAGGAAGCAATTTCGGGATAGTGTCAACGAATATCTCGGCACCAAGACTGAGAACCCCGACACAGAAGACTCACGAATATGGTGCAATGTCCTCGGATACTGGTTGGGCTCTGGGTCAGTGAAATGCGCGCACATCGTTCCTTATTCCTGGAACACGAAGGACACGGCCCACATGTTCGGCAGCGATGAAGCCCCACTGACCAGCAGGAGGAACGGACTCAGCCTTCAGAAAAAGATCGAGGAAGGTTTTGACAATTGTTGGATTACCATAGTGCCCGTGGACTCAGTTGAATCTAGTCCCACGGAGTGGAAGGTTATTCTTCTAAATACTGCCGAAAGAGACAAGCCCTTCTTCGAAGACATGTCCAAAGAAACCGATCGAGGGTTGTGGAGATGGCGCGACATTGACGGGCGCAAATTGAGCTTCCCCAATGACAATCGCCCTGCCCGCCGCTTCTTATACATGCGCTACGCTCTCGCATGGCTGCACGCCGACGACAAGTCCTGGCCAGGCTTCCAACAAAAGCTGCCGCCCGGAGGAGTTTGGGCAAGTCCCAACAAACCCGATGGATATTTAAGAAAGTCGATACTGCTGGAAGTGGGAAAGAAGACGGGAGACAGGCTGCCAAAGGACTTGGTCAGTGCAGGCATTTTTGAGGATCCTGATACGAGCAGCGTCGTGCATGATGAGGTTGCGGGCATCAGGGTCGCTGAGCTTGTGCAGGGTCATCTAGACGGAATGAGAGATTCCAAGGTGGATGAGGATAGCAGGGAACGTGCTGGGGAGGAGGAAGACCTGATGGAAGACGAGTGAATCAAACGCGGTGACGGCCGCCACCCATGTCTCTGCACGGATGAGAGTGTCTCTGCCTCAAGGGTTTACCTTTTGCACCTCGATCATTAGCTTCACCTCAAGGGTTTACCTTTTGCACCTCGATCATTAGCTTCACCTCAAGGGTTTACCTTTTGCACCTCGATCATTAGCTTCAGGTCTGCCATCAGACCGCAAGGCTAGGAAGCCTCGAACTTGTGGCAAATATAATAGACCAAGAGCTATCAAAGATGCCCATGCACGAAGATTGGCCGATCCCGTGCGTCAGCTTCAGAAGATTCAGTCTGACATAGTTTGTGGTTCTCCACATTTTCGGCTCAAAAAGAAGTTCCGTAGTCCCCATCGTTTAGCGACTTGAAGCAATTTTTCCCACAAAAGAAGCCAAATCCGGAGGTGACTCTGCCTTCCAAGTATAACTACACTCATTTTAACCGATTGTCTAATGCCATCCCTCCATCCGCCACATCTTCCCCGCCTCTAGCTTTGGCACTTGCCAGATGCTCACTCAAAAACTCCCTCATCGCCGCAAGTGGCACGCCATGCCTCATCAGCGTCTGGTCATCCCAACTCGAATGCAACCCCACCAGATTCCCATCCGCCTCCGTCAACAACGGCGCGCCAGAATGACCCCAGTATGTCCATGCATCATGCATCAGCGTGCCGATCTCAGAATTGTCCTGCGGATCGACGCCACGTACCATACCGCGGAAAGCGCCCTCTGAGACTTCTATCAGATTGTATTTAGTCCTTCGCGCAGACGATGACTCCAAGTCATCACGACCAGGTTGGCCTATACAGATGATTGGCGTCTTCAGTGCCGGTGGATTGGACGAAAGGCAAGCGTGTCGAAACGCAGGGATTCGTCCCTCTTTGCCTCCATCAGTCTCGACCGCCACAACCTTCAACAGCGCCAAATCCCTTTTGGGATCCCACACTCTACACTCAACTTGCACAGCTAGGCCCGTGTAAAATAGGAGCCATCTCCGTCTGGAGTCAGCTTGGTACTCTGTTTCATCATCACCGAAGCAGTGCGCGCAGGTCAGGATCCAGCCTGCTGGATCGATGCAGATGGCGGTACCGGCCTCGTGTTGGGCAAAGATGAGAGTGGATGCTAGTGCGTGGAGAAGGCCTGGCGCGTTGGGTAGGGAATGGTAGGTGGAGGTGACGGTGGAAGCCAATTTCGTCTGTTTACGGTGAAGGAGTGTTAACTCCGAGGGCGACAGACCTGGGAGTTTGAAACCTGGTGGGATGATCTTTATCGGCGAGGAATTGGAGGATGTGTTTTGTGAGTTGAATGTGAGTGGTGGGAGAGGGAGAGGTTGAAGTTGCGGCACCAAGGTTGATGTGCTTGGTGTTGGGATGGATGCAGTTGATCGTAAGCTACGCTTGTTAGCCGACATTATTGCAGCACCAATAGTACCTCCTCATCACTTGCTCGACGTTCAGTCATAAATAAATTAACGCTTATTTTAGCTCGCGGGTAATAAAAAGATTAAAACGTTAAGCCCATAAGAAATCGTATATAAATTCATATATAATTGTTTATTTTCTTTATATCTTTTTCTTTATATAATATCTTTATTAATTTATTATATTATTAATATTAATTAATATATATTTTAGCGAGTTTATACTAGAATACTTTATAATAGTATAGATTTATTATTTTAAAAACATTTAATATTATTAAATATTTCTTTTAACGCTTATATGCCACCATAAGATCTATTTTAATAGGTATACTTGTAGTATAGCCCTGTGAGCCGAGATTGACGCGTGACTCTTGAAACGAGTCGACCACTGGGATGATCAATGCGCCGGAGATTTCGATCGCAACTTTTCGAAACTTTTATATGTGGGCATTATCCGGCGGGCCATAGATTCACCCGGCGGCATCGCTGGAGGCGGTGGTTGATCTTGCGATCTTCGCGAATATGTATGAGGTGGTCGCTCTCCAAAATCAAGAAGTGGACCGGATTCGGGCGTGCCTCGGCAGGGGTGATTGGCAACTTCAACCAGGAGTAGTGAAATGCATCTACGAGGATGTCGGCGAGACAAGCACTCTTCGACAAATGGTTCGGGTAGACCTGGGCACGATCAACCAGCCAATCAGCCAGCTAGATACAGAGGTCTGCACCGAAAGTCCTGCACCCGCACTAGTGCAGCCCTAACCCTACTTTCGGAAAGCGGCCCTGTAGAGGGGAAGCCTAAAAATATCTTCTCATAGCGTATGATGGGACTTAAGGTACTTCTTTTAGCCTTGATAGGGGCAGTAAGCCCCGAAACCTGGCTAGGGCTAGGTGCGATTCCGAAGAACTCCAGACGTATTGTTTAGGTAACCCTTTAGGTGGGGCGTTATCCGAAGTCTGAGCGTAAGAGTCTTGGCGGGTGCAGGACTTTCGGTGCAGACCTCTGTATGTTTGGCTACAACAGGAGGCTCCTTCCCGCGAACGACTTTATCCGGTCTTGGCGGGAACTTTTTAGAATTATGGCGGGGGACCTTGGTGCGGACTATTTCGAGGCCACGCAGAGGAAGTGGGGTAAAGACGAACTTCAGAAGGGTGGGCCGTGTCGCTTCCATGAGCACGGTGGGCGACCGGTCCCACAGGGCGACCCGACTTGCGACGATGAGGTGATTGAGCCGGCGGTATGTTCTTTCGCGACGTCCGAGTGTTTTAGCGACGAAGTCGAACCGCCGACATCGGACGAGCCTGTGGTCTTATCAATGCGTGAGAGAAAAAGGATGAAACGAACGAGGGCGCGGGCGCGTGAGGAGGCGGAGGCCTGTAAGCCAGAGCCCGGCTCTGCCGAGGACATTGTTCGCGACAATGAGGTCACCGATCGCTGGTTGAGGGTCAGCAACCCGGCCTCCGACTAACGCGTGGAGGCCAAGCTTGGGTACTCTGAAAGTACGCTGGAACCGCGGAGTGGGAGCAGAAGGATGTACGAGCGATGGAAATTCAGATGCTCATTCTGGAACATCCAAGACACTCAAGCACCTAACAAGCGACGAGACCTCTTCTCATCCTGTAAAATTGCGAAGAGGCTGAATGGTCTTCTGGAAGCATATTGCGGTATGGGCTGTCGAACCAATCGTCTGAAAGGCAATTACCAGGGTAATACAAGGCTGGCAATCTGATCGAGATGGCCACTTGTGATTGGCGAGCACAATGGATCGCAAGTTCTGATACAGTAGCTGGGCGATCTGATCTGAAAGCTTCCACCCACTGGAAGTCGCCTTGCTTCATGTGGCAGGTTTTGGTAGCCACCGCAGAATTTCCATCTCAATGGCGGCAAGTTCGCACCGTCTTTCCCCCATCAAGAACATCAGCTCGCCATGCCGATACCTTGTCTTTCGTCCCTTTC
Source organism: Letharia lupina (assembly GCF_014066315.1). Classification (NCBI taxonomy): domain Eukaryota; kingdom Fungi; phylum Ascomycota; class Lecanoromycetes; order Lecanorales; family Parmeliaceae; genus Letharia; species Letharia lupina. The sequence continues at coordinate 1,162,864 of NW_023502974.1, forward strand.
GCACTCCAGCCGAAGAGCTTAGCTTCACATTCGGTACAACTCTCCGATGCCCGTTTTGGCTGGACGACAAACGATGCCTCGCCGATGGAGGAACACCAGGAATTTCCAGTAAAGCGGACTTGCCGAAGTGGACGATTCTGGCACACTGCAACTCTGTACTCCATAGCAGATTCTCCACGCACAAATCACGATGCGTGACGTTGAAGTCATGTAGCTTCTTAAGCGCCCTTTTGGCGCTTGAGATCACTACATCAGCGGGTGGAATTAGCTCTAAACCAGGCTGTAGTCGAATACCGCCGCATGAAAGGAGTAAGAAATGTGTCATAGGATTAGGTGACTCCAAGTAACAAGGTCCATCCAGATCAAGCAGACCAAGGCAGACAGGAATAGGATTTCCTTGCAGTGGATGACAGCTTTCGTAGACGACAAATTCGTGAACCAGAGTCGGCACTTCGTCCGACCTGCTGCCTTTGCCAACAAAGGTGTAACCATGCGAGCATAGTAAGATTGCATACATCTGTCCCGAGCTGCCACCGAGGCCAAGGTGTTTGATTGCGTCAGTATGACTGCGATGGAGCTGCCGCTGCAACAAGTTGTGAAATTGGTCAAGGGTCAGTTCGCGCTTTGATGTCTTCGGATGCAGTGCGGCATTCGGACAGGCCGGATCGAGCTTTCGCGGAATCTTCGTCTTAGAAGAGTATCTCAAGCCACGAAGACAGGCTTGCGAACAATACTGGCGAGGTATATGCGGAGGAGCACACAGCATGCAGCCGGTATTGGTCATTCTCCCTGTGGTGGGCGGGGGCCGGGTACTGCCATTCCCATCATTTGGCGAGGTTATGGAGGCAGCCACGGGGACACGACTGTGGCCTTTTTGTGTGCGGGAACGTGTGGCCGGTCGAGGACGAATCAGCGAAGAATGGTCACCACCGTCATCGTCAGAAGTATCATCGGTACAATGATAAGATCGATCTACCTCCGGTGAGGATATATCCTCGCTTCCGTTTTGGTGGCCTATAGTCTTCTCTGCCTGGCGACACGAAATCAGGTGTACTTGACAATGGCGACGAGGACATCAAATTCAGCTGCGCCTCAGGATCCACGAGAAATCGTGCGTTGCTATCGACCGCATTTCGAATCCAATCAGCATCTCGTTTCTCCGCCGACAGGCAGCAACGAACGAACACGGCATTCTGGCACACGCTGGTTTCCTCGATATTCGCTGTGCTACTTCGAGGATTATCTTGAGGCGGAAATGAAGAGTGGTAGAGTTCAGTTCAGGAACATGAAAGTACACAGCCACGCCGGTATAGCCAGGCGGACGCTATCCCAGTTGTGATCATATAGACGAAGACCTGCGTAAAGACCGCAACGATCGTATACGTCGGATCATTAGTCGCGCGCGGGCTGTCGATGATCGGTTTGGTCTCGAACCTCTTTTGGGACGACCTGTTCCGTTGTCTAGTGCAGTTCGCAGAGCTTCTGCCGTGAGCTTATGGGAAGGCTTGAGCTCCAGCAGTGTGATCGGTCCGCCTCGATTCCAGACGCCGTCCACAGGGGCAAAGGCTGCCTTGGTGTCATCATCGGGATCGCCTCGGGGGCTGAAGCTGACTTCGAGGCCTGGAACGCCATTGCTGGGAGTGAAAGCTATGAAGTGGTTGATGATATCTTTGACTGGCGTCACCTTGGATAGATGGATGTCCTGTCCTGTTCTGTTCTGTTCACAATCTCATCAAGCGATAATCGCAGACTAGTGGCCGGGTTGCTAACGCATTGGTGAGAACAGGTATAGCTACGAAGCGAAATCGGTAAGAATACGAGTAGAAGCTGCTAGGCGGAATACTGGATGTTGTGTAGAGAGCGGTGCTGGATTGGGCGCCTACCTGGTCCAAGAACATGGCAGCTTTGATGATGGCAATAGCTTCAGCTTCAGCAATTCCATCAGGTGAAGAAGGCTCAACTGCTGAAATCTGCCACCATTTCCAGTAGCTCACGCCATTCCCGTCACCAACCCCTTCCGGAATATACTCTCTGCCTCTTTATACCTGCCTTCTTTCATCGCAACCTGTCCATCTTCATCCCTCAAGCCCGCCATCTCCTCCCCATCAATCTCCCTAAGCGCCCGCTCCTCCCGCCGCAGCGCCTTCGCTTCATCCACCTTCCCCAGTTTTCCCAACACCATTCCCAAACTATGCATCGCCGTCGCGATCTCCGGATGCTGCGCCCTTAGCACTTCCCGCCGCAGCGCCAGCACCTCCCTCGCCAGCCCTTCGGCCTGCTCATACTTCTCTTGTCTGAGCAGGATATTGACCTGTTCCCCCATTATGCGCAGGGTTGGTGGACTCCATGAGCCGTTCACCTGTTGACTCAGCTGTAGGGCCCGCTGCAGCAGTTCCGCCGCCTCAGAGAGCTTGGCGTTGTCTTTGTCGTTGTCGGGACCCTGGTGGGCAAGCACGGCGGCGAGGTTGTGCATCGTGGTGAGGGTGTTGGGGTGTGAGATGCCCAGGGTTTGCGTGTCGGATTCCAGGACGCGGCGGTGGAGGGATTCGGCGGAGGCGAGGTGGCCTTGGTGGTGCAGTGCGGCGGCGAGGTTGTTCATGGTGCAGAGCATGCCTGGGGAGGTGGGGCTTTGGTTGAGGGATTCTCGGGTTGTAAGGACTTCGAGGAGGAGCGTGGCGGCTTCGGAGTATTTGCCTTGTTTTGTTAGGGCGGCGCCTAGACTGTCCTTCAGCGCGAGGGCGGTGAGAAGGTGATGGTCTTCTATAGAGGTATTTGCCGGCGTTGGCTGAGGCTCCGCCTGATTCGAGGGTACGAGACCCTGTTCTGGGGATTGAGGGAAAGTCTGAGTCATTCTTGCTGATTTGTTACGGATTGCGCAAATGCTATAGGGTAGTAGTCATGATGGAAAAGGAAAGCAGAGAGCGTTGAGATTTCTTGGATTTTTGGTATCATATATGGGAAGAACAAGGAAGAAGCGCAAGGACGTTCAATCTCGAGTTTCTTTCGGCCAATAACGAATTCGGACAGAGCTTTACGGCGGACGACGGCTGACACTACGACAAAACCAAAAAAAAATTCTCTTTTCGTTTTTTTCTTCGCGATTTCTAGTAACTCTCTTCAAAATATTCTTTTTAGAATATTCTCAACTCTTCGAGAGGTACTTTTTAAGGCACTCTTTAGGGGCTACTCTCCGGGGTACTCTCCGGGATACTCTTCGAGGTACTCTCCAGGGATTCTTCTGGGTATTCTTCGAGGTATAGAGGTCTGCACCGAAAGTCTTGCACCCGCCAAGACTCTTGCGCTCAGACTTCGGATAACGCCCCACCTAAAGGGCTACCTAGACAATACATCTGGAGTTCTTCGGAATCGCACCTAGCCCTAGCCAGGTTTCGGGGCTTAATACCCCTATCAAGCCAAAAGAAGTATCTAAAGTCCCATCCATGCGCTATAAGAAGATATTTCTAGGCTTTCCCTCTACAGGGCCGCTTTCCGAAAGTAGGGTTAGGGCTGCACTAGTGCGGGTGCAGGACTTTCGGTGCAAACCTCTGTACTCTCCGGGGTACTCTCTCGGGTACTCTTCCGGGTACTCTTCCGGGTACTTACGTTTTATGAAGTTCTTCGCAAAAAAAAAAAAAAAAAAAAAAATTACGGGACTTTCCGCGGAACTCCCCGCGAAGTTTTTTTTTTTTTTTCCCCAGTGATTTCTCGAGTAAATCTTTAAGAAACCCCTCGAGTAACCCTCTAAGTACTCTCTAAAATACCCTCCTCGAGTATCTTCGAAAGTATACCCTTAAATAATCTCTTAAATCCTCCTTGAGTACCCCATAAAGAATCCCTTAAAGTATTTCTTTAAAATATTTCTTTAGAAAATCTCTTCAAATATTTTTTCAAAGTCGCAGGAAGAAAAAAAAAAATTGAAGAAAAAAATCGGTTTTGGTTTTGTCGTAGTGTCAGCCCTCGTCCGTCGTAAGCTTGGCTCACAGCGCTCGCCCAATTAATTGCACGGTCATTGTTTCCGCGTACGTCGATTCGGTGCATCACGCCCGGGAAGGACATCTCTTTCTGTTTGAGTCAGGGGACATTCCCGCGAGAGGGGTCGAATGAACGGCCGAAAAGACGGTTTCTCGTTAATTCTCTTTTTTTGGTGTATGGAGGAGGGATACGGGCTTAGATTGCCATTTCTTCTGGCAGCTTTCCCAACGGCTGTCGGTGTGTCGACGCCATGGTGCTTGCTCATGCATCCGGTGACGCTATCGTTGACGGATTGCGGGGGCTACGCTGGGGACGCAGGATAGGACCCACCTACTCCGCAGACGATGGTCAAAACATGTGGAGCAGAGCTGGTAGCAAAAGGCGTCAGGGATCGGGGATCGTAATAGATAATGAATGTTTTGTAAAGATTTACAGAATCAGGTAGTTCCAATTGCCGGCCCTCTGTCAACGAAGGACATCCTCCATCTGACTCCCTTAACGCTTCGCTAGATCGCGCGGATGATTCTGATACTGCGGTGTAATCAAGACCAAGATACTATGAGACATTTGAGGAAACGATAGTGGTGTCCAGCCGTTAGATATCCTCGCTCCCATGCCCCCTTCGCAATTACGATCTCGGCCCTCTTAGACATAGTAGCGTCTGCTATCCCTCGAGCTCCTTCGATGAGTTGATCCGCCACCACCGCTGCGTGAATGTCCGCGCCTGTACATAAGAGTCAGCAAAATTTCAGGAAAACACCTGTTGATAAAATTATGGCATACCTCGAGTCATGACTCCTCCTCCTCCTAGTCACCTCGGTCTTGTACTGCACATTATCATCATCCTTGGTCCTGTGCATGAAGAGCAAGATCATGAATGTGATGAAGAAGAAGATGCAGTTCATGATGCCGAACGCGAAGCTCGCTTTTTGCATTGCGCAGTCCCTCTTGACACTGGCTGAGATTCCACTCGATCCCGAGACCCCATTGGTTCCCACGCTCAGGTATGTTGGGCCACTATCACTGATGCTGGAGCAGTTGGCTTTGGCGATGCCGCGAAGTTCGTAGACGCCGGCTATGAAGGCGCCGACGAAGCAGAGGTCGACGAAGGCGACATAGAGGGTGGATCTTTGGGTAGATTTGCGGCGGAACAGAGTGACGATCGCCCATACGGCTGCGAGGGTGGAGACGATGAAGAGGGTCCTGCAAGATGAATGTGTTAGTATCAGGCACCGAATCTGCGCCTGATTTAGGGTATGGAGCTCTTACAAGATGGAGGCTGGGCTGAGTCGATTTGCTTTCTGGTTGACACTGACGAAGTATGCCTAGCTTGGGTCAGTCCAGGCCTAAGGTGATGAATGGGACAATGGCATCTGAACTTACAAGCATGCCCAATGTAGGAATGAGCGTGACGATCTGGAACAGCCGCCAGAAGGTGAAGAAGATGTACCCGAGCATCGCAAAGTATTGACTGAATGTCGATGGCGGCTAATGCGCAGATGTAGGCCGATGCCTTTGAGTATAGCAAGCGGTTGATGAGCTGAGGTGCGAAGATGAAGCTGTAATTATCGGGATGGAGACCGGATTGATGGGTCTGGCGATTGGTTGGGTGGAAGGCCAAACAAGCCGGATTCTGGTATCCGGGGAGCTGCAGGACTTGCAGACTGGGTGTGAATTTTGCGCAGTTGTTTCTGATGAGCTTTAGAAGCTGGGCCCCGAGTGTCCTAATGTACTGAAGGCAATGTCTGAGATGGAGGGATCTTCGTCGGTCGGGGCTAGTCCAACGGTAGAGCAGCTTTGTGTAAAGTAGGATGCTTGATTGCTGTACAGTCTTGCGTCAAAGGATGACGTGTGATTGTGTGTGTGTGAGAACAGGTCAGCAAAGGAATCAGAAGTGAAGGATATGTACGAGTCGGAAAGTTGCGGAAATGGAATGGAAGAAGCCTGTATTTGTGTCGCGGCAGTGGATGGTGATTTGATACTTAGGTATCCCTGCGCGAGAGGGCTGGGCTGTCATCGCGGGGCTGGAAATGCCAAGACTGTCAACCCCAAAATCCTTGTTTGCTGACATGTACCTTAGAGTAGTATAGCCCTAAGATCGACGGCAGGGATCATCTCCGCCAAAATCCTCTTCAAACATGGTCCTGGGACGTTGAAACAGGATCAAGCCCGTGCTTCATCAGCTTGCTACCAAGGCAATTGCCGTCTTCTGCATGGCCAACAGCGCATTTTGTGAACATGGTATATCAGTCTTGCAAGGCAAATGGCGAGATCGGCCTGCAGTGCGCTTATGATCTAATAGAGAGACAAATCAACTCCCCAAGACTCATGGCGCTGATCTATCTGCTGCTGCATCATAACGAGCCGGTAAAGAGAGGTGGAGCTTGGAAACCTAGCCAGATTTGAGTGGTGGCTCCTCAAAAAGAATCCCGCTTGGAGATGTGCTTCACTCCAAGTAAAAATACTATGTTTCCCAGCCATTAATTTGAGCCATCAGAGATCTGAAATGGATCGGCATTTAATGATATGGGGTGCATTTCATCAAATACGTTACATGCTGGGTATCTAGTATTCAATCTTCAATTTTTGCCGGTAGTCCGGGCCAGACATACAAAGTACACCTGCCCAAGAGGCAGCCAGCAGAATAGCGACATGTAAAACCACAAGTACCACTGACGTTCCAGGCCTTGGACTGTTGAAGATGAGATCAAGCGCAGCCAGACCCAGCAGAAGGTACGCTACCATAGGATTGGCAGCCATCGGCGCACAAGATATGTTGACAGAGACGATCTTGAGCAGCAGGAATAGGATCTTCAGGGTCCGCCGTGCAAGCAGACTTTGGAGGTCAACCTTCGAAAAACGAGACCTCTGTGCCGGAGGTGCGGTAAGCTGTGGCATCTCATGCCTGGTGGGCGAAGGGAATTGCCGACTCAATACTAGACTTCCTCCAGGACTCGTAGCTTCCGCATGGTCGCTCTCTCCTTCTCGTGCTGGTGCTGTTGGGGATTGATTGCGCTCCTTGTGCAAAGACGCCAGTCGAAGCTGGGCAGGGCCGCCTGGTCGAGAGAAGCCTGTAGACATCCTTCGAGCCGGCGTAGACGGTCTAGGACTGTCGACAGGCGAGATCCTGGAATCATTCCTTAGGTCCTCGAACATGAGCCCTGCCGATCTGGACCTAGAGTCCGAGATCCTGTCGAGTCCGGAGTTGGTCTTTATCCCGAGTAGTATAGCTTCTGCAGTAGGCCTTCCCTCAGGATCAAGAGAGAGCAATCGTCTGAGGAAGGTATACAGCTGTTCAGGCAGGTCAGGCCGAAGCTTTCTCTCCTCGTGAAGGCCTGACCAGGTGGTAATCTCGTTTCGCAGCTGATCTAGATCCTCATTCTCTTCGTTAAGAATGTCCGCATGGCTGTAAGGTAATCGTGCAAAGCAGAGAAAGTAGAGAATCATGCCAAGAGAGAAGATGTCACTCTTCCTTGTGAAATTGCCATACACACCAGACGATTGACGGCGTAGTACCTCTGGAGCGCAGTAGGATATGGTACCCGTGGCACCAGTAGATTTCCGTACCATATCTTCTACTTGGACTTCTCCAAAGTCGCTGACTAATACCCTTGGTCTTTCTCCTGTGCCATCATCATGTAGCAGGCAGTTGCTCGGTTTTAGGTCACGGTGAATGTAGCCGTTAATGTGGAGATGGTTCAGACCCGAAGTTATGTCTTTGAAGAACGAGTAGATTTCCTCGAGCGGGAGCTTTCGACCATACAAATCCTGAGGCGGTTCGGGTTGGTTTTTCGAGCGGCGTCTAACGCGTTCCTTGAGATGATGAGGGGAGGTTGCTCTCTTGGCCGAATTCAACACATAGCCGTGGAGGTCTCCAGCGTTGCAATATTGCTGTAAGATGAAAGCGCATGGCACGCTCGGCCCGAAGTTCGACAGCTTCACGTCTTCCAGCCACACGTGATGGTATCGCACCAGATGCTTGTGCTCAAGCTGTTGAAGAAGCTGGACTTCGATGAGCACATTTTTGAGCCATTCTCGGTCATCTCCCACAGGCACCCTCTTGCAAGCGAAGTGCCCTATTTCGTTTCCATCTAAGAGATGTGTGACCAGCAACACGACTCCTTTCCCTCCTTTTCCAAGCTCTTTTTCCACGACGTAACATCTCTGAAAGTACCCTGGACTGAAGGCGGTTTCCGAGATACCAGGCGGAGCGGCTGGGGAAGCCGGTGGGCTATCCACATACGCGCGCTGGTCGGGGGATCTCGGGGAACTATTCTGAGGTCTCACCGGCTCTACCAGTCTTCTCCGTGGAGAAGGCGGGGCTGTGGAGTTTGGCGATCCGTAAAGGCTCTGATGTAGCCGAAAGTAATCTCGATGAACGAATCCCCCAGTTTGACTTGGTTCCGGACCACCATGCTCTTGACTACCCGTACTTCGCTCTCCTCGCAACGGCTGGCGGCATGCAGGGCATAATGTTAGGTCGAGCTGGCCATGGGAGGCGTCGCGGAGGACTAGACGTTCTGATTGGGGTTCGTAGACAACGACGGCATTGTTGTGACGACTGAGGAAGAATGAGTAGATTGCACAGCGACAGAGAAGATATCAGACTCACAGGACAACTTCTCGGCTGGTCGGTTGCTGATACGGTACGACCGATAAGACCCTCGAGTCCATTCGATCGATAGAAGGCATGGTCAATGAGGCATTGCGGAGCAACGTCCGGCTTCACTAGTCACAGCAGTCATGGCGGAGTGTTAAACCCGTGGCTGTGCATATAAGCTTGCGCAGTCGTTAGACACATCGCGAGGAGATGCGTCGAAGATGGGCGAATGTATGGCGATTCATGTGCTCGTAGAAAATGTTGAGTGGAGTTGGAATTGCTTGGCTACTGAGGTCAAGTCACGTGCCCATCATCTAAAAAAGCTTCTCTTCTAGATTCATAAGTGTTTCACTTGTGATTCGCGGCTCAATATATTGGTAACTAGGTCTGAATCAGGTCACTCCCTGAGGATGATGACGAGTTCTTGACCAATGACTGCGGACCTCCCTCCCTCAATCCTTGACACCACGCCCTAGACCGATTTGGCACCGTTACACAACCCCCAGCGACAAACTCCCTGTTGACGAAGAAATCGAAAGTCATTTCTACATAACGTCCCCAATGAACAGCGTGTCGTGCAATACCCTCTAGGATCGCTACTAGTTGAAACCCCTCCAGTGAAACACTCGACTCTGAATTATGCATGACAAAGATCCATGATGAATCAGTGGAAGTCGCCTGGCTGACATTCTCGATTTGGTCGTCATTGTCTAGCTGCGCTAGTGTCATCATGAATTCCAGAATCGCCGAGAAGATGGCGGTTTTCGGGACCCGGTTCTTACGAAAGTCGAACTCGATTCGATATTCGACATCATTTGACCCTGTCATGGCAAGGAGAGTGGTGGAAGAGTTCGTTGCGTTCAGTGATTGAGTGCTCAGCGCCCGCCTTTCTTGTGCCAATGTTTCGCTGGGGTCGGCCCAAGAGTTGCTGGATTGCTCTAGCGAAGGTACATCGTTCTTGTTGTCGAATACACCAACATAAAGAAGCTGGCCGCGATACGACTCGGTAAATCTTGCCCCATACAGAATCTCTTGGGTCATGAGATCGATGGCAAGGGTCTTGATCGCATACACAAGATTGCAACGGACCTGCACATTTCGAAGTCAGAATGTTTTCTTTGGAGTAAAAGAGCTAGGCTACAAAACAAATTGAGGGACTGAAACCGGCCTACTGCTCGCGAGACGTGTCTTGTGGCTCAATACCAAGGGTTTCAACCAGGAAGGACTTGCTCCGAAAGTGCACTTACGAGCTGCCCTTCAGGACCACCTGCTGCAGCATTGATTTGTATACGTATCGGGTCGTCCGCATACTCCGTATCAGTGAAAGTATAGCTGGCTATGTACTGATCGCAGTCTTTGATCGCTTCACGCTTGACTGCGTTTATGAAACCAAGGGCAACTTGATCTATGGTGAAGCCCTCCGACCTAATTGAGATGTAATCGAGGGACAAGTCTGCAAATCGATTGTTGAGATTCGTCACGTTCCTTATAGACAGAATGGTTAGTCCACGGATGTTTCATACAAGAACCCAGAGACTCTCCTGGTCTTCACTGCCTGCTTATTTGGAGGGAGATTTACGTAATACCTGGTGCTACCAAAGCCCTAGCAGCGAATTCTTCGTTATATTGTGGAGTAACGTCAGCGTTGCTGGTGACGGCAAACGCTACCAATACGAAAATCCAAAGAAAATGGCTATAGGATAGGAAAGGCATGGTCACGAAAGGAAGAAGATCAAATCCGGAGGTTGAAGATCACAAGGGAACTGGCTGACAGAATGGCGGCATGGAGGCAGTCTGAGATATGGAGCCGCAAGAAATCCGACATTGCGTGCCCAACATTATGATCTATCCACACAATAGAGCACAAAGCGAAACGTGTCGCATAAGACTCAGCGCTGAGGACGCTTGTCGCTTACAAAAAGTGCGGCTCTTGACCTGAAGTGCCCTTGACTATCCTCAGAGCAGCTCCGCATATAAGCGTGGAGAAGGCTGAGAAGATGGGGACTCGCAAATCGCATGGTCAAAGATGGAGAAGTCTGTGCGATTGCTTAGAATACAATTTCGTCGACAAATGAAATTGGATCTTTACCCATCGGAAGAGTCAATCCACCTCCTCGAACCGGCCTTCCTGCAAGGCTTGCTCGACTGGATTCAAGACGTTAACAACCCCCGTAGCTTTCAGCTTCTCAAACAGTACGAATAGCCTTTCTGCTTCTCTTTCCTTTTCCTCGTCAGTCATCTCTGGCCCAAAATCCTGGGGCTCCATGTCGCGCCTTTGGCCAGTGATAGGGTTAATTTCTTTACCATCTACAGTAGTTAGTCTTCCCTCTAGATCGTCGCTTCCGTCTTCACCCTTGAGTACAGTGTCTGGTACAGGCAGATCATGCGTCATCAAGAATCCGGCAGCGAAACCGTAACCCACGTTTCGCACAAATGATGTTGCGTCTTTGTTAGATATTTCGAAGAGGAGGCTTGAAATGCCTTCGCGAACATTTGGTGCTACTGCCGAGGTAGACAGCCGAAGCAAGCACGAAGCCAATGTGTCTGAATTCCCTAAAGGCTGAGCGCGTTCTTCGTTTGAAGGGAGGAGAGTCAATCGCATATGCGTCTTGACAGAGAAAGGTGCCAGGTCGTAGGTGCGGCGTAGGAGAGTGATGAGAGGAATGACAGTGGTTTCTAGGAGTTCTTCTCTGATGGTGCGGATGGCGGTGTCGAGAATTGTTACAAGCCGGCTAACATTGGTGTTTGGATCAAGATCAGGGAAGAACGAAGATGTTTTACCATTCGGAGCGTTTTCAGATTCCTTGCCTTGGAGGTCGAGATTGAGGAGGGCATTAATTAGTTGGGTTACTGGCGATTGCAAAACAGGTGTCTGGAGTTGAATGTTTTTGAGGATCGCCAAGATTGGGGAAACTGTACGGTCAAAGGCGGAGATTCGGTGGGGATAGAAAGAGGTCAGATTAAACAATAGTTTGAGGGTCTCCGTCAGTGGGGCCCAGCCGGAGAGAGATCGAGAGTTGCTAGCTGGACTTCTGTCGAATTGCTCGGCCTCATGACTGATATTCTGTGTGTCGTAAGCGGCAAAATACCTGGTGACCTGGGCGGAGCGCAAGCAGCTTACCTCGTGTATTTTCTCGGCCAAAGGGAAGTCGTCGAAGAGATTGTCAAAGTTGTAGGTGGTGTCATACGTCAACAGGAAAAGGATCCGAGAACACAAGAGTTCGTGCTCTTGACTATCCTAACGCGGGACTCAGCAGGGAGTAACTGCTCATGATAGTTAGAAATGTACGCTTAGTTTTCTTGCTACCTTGATAGCATTCCCCTCTTGCACAAATGTCTGACGTGTCTTGCTCTCCAGCAAGAGAATGTTGGCAATACACCTCAGGGCCACCCGAGATGTTCCATCTTTAGGTTCCGAATCTTCGAATGCGTAAAAGCACAAAGTCTGGACTCCCTAACAAACGATCGGTTAGAGGGTATACGTCTCAAGTAGATCGAAACATTAATTACCTTCTGAGCGAAAAGCGCAGCATCTTCCGCTGAAGTGATGTTTGACTTAAGGAGCTCCAATTTCTTGAGTTTCTCTAGAAGTGCATTCTTAGGCTTTCATGCCATGGCCATTACCAAGGCTTAGCTTCTTACCTTTCTGAGGTAGACACTGTTCCTCTATATCGACCTCGAGGATACTTAGGAGCCTTGCAATTTCGTCTCTCTTGGCTTCAATTTCGCATTCTAGTTAGACATTCCCTGTTACACTTCCCGTGACTTCCCGTAAGTATTATGCTTACCTATGCCGTTAAGTTGCAGTCCTGTTCCCATGTTGCTTCCAAAATTGGTGGGGTTGAGTCCATAAGACGGATGTTCAATGGCGAGAAGGGCGTGGGGGTTGATCTTCGACTCGAGTAGTGCCCGAGGTTTATCCGACATGACTCGTAAATTATTCTTGACGTGCACGCGTTTTTCGTGTTTGGCGTAGGTGAGTATGAGCAGGCGCCGCCCAGTACTGATCATTCTTCATGTAAATGCTATGCTTTGCAGGGCAACGACTCAAGGAGCTGCTACTTGGGTGTGAGCAAGGTTCAATGGAAAATTGCATGAATCAGATCAATCATGGCGGGCTTCGCTCCAGGACTGGCTCCAATAGCTGCACGCCCTCCTACACCACCTAAGGAGAACACTGCCAAAGCCTCGCCCACTCATGGCTTCGGGATCACTTCAACGGGCTATCTTCTTCTTGACACGCCCGATGAATCACCTACTTCCTCCGCAGAATACTTCAAAGACTCCACAGGGAAAGCCCAGAAGAAAGTAGGGTTTACACTGTTAGGCACGCAATATCACAGATTTTCTGTTGGCGGCCCGGAGTCCGACTCAGACGGTCAGATACGACAACTCCCACGGTCCAAGGACTGCAAATCTTCCAAATCAATTCTGAAAGCCTGCACGGACAACGCCGGAGACTCTTCGAGCAATGAACCGCTCGCTTTCGACAATACCAACCTCCCAGCCATGCTTCGCTCTACCACCCAGCACTTGGCGTCTGCCTCACATTCCTCTCGACTTGATGCCTATTCAACTCTACTGGCGTGTTTGAGTGTCTACGATGAGGTTCCAGAGGAACAAGAATTGGCTGAAAAGGTGGCTGAAATCACTGGATACATCCGGCGGGATGTCACGGCCAAGAACGAAGGAGATGGAAGTCTGGATCTACAACTCGCCTATCCAGCTCTCAAGTTGATTATCATCTTCCTCTGCACACCCAGTATGGCAGCCATGTTTCCCGAGGACTTCTGCTCGTTCATCCTGGACCGATCAATCTCGAGCCTTGAGGACGAAGCGTCCCCGAAGACACTAGTCTCTCACTACATGCATTTGCTCGAGAAGCAGAAGTTTGCATCCAAGTATATGACCATCGACCGAGTTAACAGGCTTATTTCGGCTCTGGACGTTGTGAATGCTCGTGTGAAGGGCAATCGTATTCTTGGACATCGACTGATGATCTACCAACGATTGCTTGGCCAGGTCAAACCATTGATGATTTCCCGCGTAGGAAGTTGGATCAACCATCTTGTCTCTGGTCTGCTGAGCACAATCAAGGATATTCGTGCTCGAGCAATCGCATTTGGCGTGGACGCCGGTCTGCAGCTTGGAACAACAAGTGCAGTGTCACAAGCCTGCCTCGAGGTACTCAACAGGGCATCTGCAGATGGTAGGAAAGTGGTGGACTTCCTATCCTCCCGTCTCATCGAAATGGCGAATGCGAAGGAAGACGGGATCCATGTACCCCAGATCTGGAGCGTTGTGATTCTGTTTCTTCGCAGTCGCCGGCGCCAGCTCGAAAGCTGGGAACATCTCAAAGCTTGGCTGGTAGTCATACAACGGTGTTTCAATTCTAGCGATGGGCAGACCAAGCTACAGGCTAATAGTGCTTGGAATCGCCTCATCTTTGCCACCAGTCTGGACACATCGACCTCAAATTCTATGGCTAAGATGCTCCGGCAACCCATTGTCTCTCAATTGGAGCGAAAATCCAGCGACAAGAACTCCAAGCAGGCAAAGCAAGTCGCTCGCTCATCCTACTGCACGCTTTTATACTATGCTTTACGACCGACCGCAACACATGCTCAGCTGGATCAATACTGGGATCTTTACGTCTCTCAAATCCTGCCAAGCTGCTTCATCGCCAGCAAAAACGATATTAATCACGCTTGCGATGTACTGTCCGCACTTTGCTCAGGGAACGGGAAGCCAAAGATATGGGACGAGAACAGGGCAAATCATGGACACATCAACCCGGAAGATCTACCATGCCTCGATCCAAAATGGATCCGGCTGAGGACGGCGAGAGTATTGCAGGTCTTTGACAGATTGTTCGATCATGCTGACTGGCAACTGTCCCAGGATGGAGACGCACCTATAATACTAGCTTGGCGGAGTTTCACCTTTGCCTTGGGTGATGCCGGTAGGAAGGAAGTTAAAGTATCAATGGATGCTATGAATGCTGTTGCACATATTGTCAACGAAATCAAGCTTCTATTGGAGCGAAGCAACTCCAAGCTCGCTAGGGAGCGAAATACTCTACCAATAGACATCGCAAGCAAAGCAGACCAGTCCGAGACATTTGAGAAGATCAACATACTCATTAACGAAGCAGTAGCTAAGATTGGAAGTATACCTTTCTTGGAGCGGCGTTTGGTCCGAACCTCGCAGGATTCCTATGAAGCAGCTGAAACTCCTTCGAGCCGCTCCAGTAGAGATTCTGGTTCTCTCAATTCACCGGTAACGCACCTCTTGAACTTACTGCTCAGCAATGTGCAACATGTGCCTATCGCAACAAGCTACATTGACACTCTCAAAGCCGTACTAAATATCCCACTACAAGCAGCAGCGTCTAGAGGGACACAGCTTGGCATACTTCGCAGCTTTGGTCGTCTGATAACACTAGACGGGGTTCATCAGCAGGAAGCTGACGTCACGTTCTGGAGGCTTCTTGCAGAAGGCACCTCCTTGGCGCTGAAGCAGCCTCAGCAGAACGAACTCCACAATAACAGCCCTCAATATCCCGGTCATGAGTTCAGGGAGGCCGTCAAGATCTTAGAGCTTGGTATTCAGCTCCGTTGCAATTGTAGTGGATCTACGTGGCCTAAATTATATACACACATTATCGACGCGTTGCGAAAAGATGTTGGTGATGAGGCCATTGGCATCGTCATAATTGAACCGTTGGCGGGATTCATCAGCAGAGATGACAAGATATGTGACGAATCCGTCTTCGCCGCTGCTACGTTGATGCTAGAGGCAGTACACTGGCCACCGTCTCCACACTTGATGGAACGTGCTCAGCACCGGCTTTGGGGAGTGACCCATGTAGTCCCTAAGATCACCTCCCAGGATCCATTCGAAAAACTGTACTCTATGGTAGGTGTTTTACTCAGCAATTCTTACGCCTCTCTAGAAACGCTGCCATCGGCCACAGTTATCAAATTCATATCAGCTACAGCCAAGATGATAGCTTCATGTCCGCCAAAGCTCACAGGCGTGGTCCTCTTTCGCATACAACAGGGACTGGCTCCCTGGATCGAGGATGCGACCGGCATTCTAAGCCTGAGCCCATCGTCCCCATTCAGGACCCTCTATTCTGAAGTAGGTGCTCCACCAAAACTGTATTCTGCACCGCTGACATGCTTCGCTCCAGGTCAACAAGTTGTGGACAAATGTGGTGAAATCGATTGAGCATTCCGTCGTCTTTGATACTAGATTTTTGTTCAGCATTCAGGAACTTGTGGTCGCCGGCTTTAGGAGCCGACATAAAGCAGTCGTTAATGAAGCCATAGTCATGTGGAACAGCACCTTTGGTGGTGAAGGTACTCTGGAGTATCCCGAAGAATTAAGAAACATACTGCGAAAGCTCAGGCCTATTACTGAGCTTCGACTACCTAATTTTCCGGAATTGGATGGCGAGGAGGTAAGTGGACTTTGCTTGGCTGCTTTCAATGCGAGAGCTGACGTTCCCAGGACTTGTATTCGCCTTTGCATTTCGTCGACTCCCAAGATGAAGAGGAAAGTCAACTGGAGCCTGTCGTATCCCCTACTCGACTTCCACCGTCAATAAGTTCATTGCAACGCATTTCAGATACTATCAAAGGCGTGCCGCTCAGTCCGGAAACCAGAATAGCTGCTGGGTTTCAAGCTTTACCATCTCCAGCACGACAGGCAGTCAAGACTACTCCAAAGGCATGCTTACGACACGATGATTCCCAAATCCAGTTCGCTGCCATCGAATCATCACCTCTGCTTCCTGAAACGGTTGAGTCACAATATCTGACAGATCGCCAGAAAGAGGTCAAAGAGCGCCAAGGCCGCGAAGCAGCTGCAATGTTCCCAGAGATCAGATCGAGCCCGCGAAGCATTTCCCGACCTACAGATCTAATGCTACCAAAGCTCCTTTTCAAGTCTACCCAGAATCCGGCTCCAGGCTCTGCCATAGATGAGGACACTAGTCCAACCTACCCCCCAGATGCTTCGATGAATGAGTTCCTTGGGTCTTCGCCTACACCCAATTCGAAGAAGTCGAGCGATCGGCGCTCTGATGACGACCCACCGTCTGCACCTTTCATCTCACCCCATTTGCAAATCAATCAATTGGCTGATACACCGCTGGCACATGAAGACCATGCTCTGGTGCAGCTGGATGCGAATGCAGAGGAAGATCCCGGCAACCGCCTCCCTGACGAAAGGCTGCCACGTGCGACAGATTACTCATCTAACGGCGAATCTATTAACGCTGTTGTGGACGCCTCAATTCCAGTCAATGATCAAGAAGATGGCTCAGACTTGAAGGCACCGCAAGTACCTGTTGATGCCGATCTCAGGTCCGACTTTGGCATCGATGTCGATGTTGCCTCGGTGCCATCACGGAACAAACAGACTACTGAGCAAAATGACAACCCGCCCAACGATATTTCGAGTTCATTCCAGAGCGAAGCTTCGTCGCATCTCTCTGTCGAGGACGACCAGGTCACTGCTCAACTTTTTACGGAGATGGAACGTGCTTCTTCACAACAATCAGCAAAGCCGGACGAAAAGGAGCCATTAGCATGGGGAGCGACCAAGAAGAGGAAATGCACTGCCGACTCACCCAGTGCGAACAAGAAGACAAAACGTTCGCTAGCTTCCTCGGATTCTCGGGCGGCCGCTGAAATCCCAAGGCCCGGTGAGACGGTGGCTGACTGCGTCATGATCGATGTGCGCGAAGCCGATCGCTTGCATTCAGTCCTTCCTCGACAGATCAAGAGGGAGCTGTCCGCACCGCCATCTATCTCTACGAGCACTGAAGGGGTAGAACAGACACCTATAGCGCAACAGATACCTGCGGACTGTCTCAGAAACTCGGAAGCAAGCCAGTCGTCAAGCCAAGAACAGGATACGCCAACGACGGCCAAAAAATCTATCGGTCGCCCGCGAGGGTCGCGTAACAGCCAGTTCAAACTGGAGGAGGCTGACAAGGACCAAGCTAGCGCTCTGCGCAAGAGTATGCGAGTATCAGATCGCCTGAGTGGATCCACTACGAACAGTCCTCACACGTCTCCTGCAGCCTCACCAGATTCTAGCAAAGGAGGGCAGTGGCTTGCCTTAGGGAAGACCCCGCGAAGAGGCATGTTCAGGTGGCTGCAACGCAGCAGCGCGGAATCAGAAGACATCGGAACGCGTCCAAATCCGACGCCCACGGCTTCTTCGGCCAATGAGGGCAATGTTGAGGCAATCAACGAACAATCCAGAGTGCAGGAACTCCAACGCCGTGACTCGTTATCAGCAGATCATCAACCAGAGAATAGAATTACAACGCACAACGAGGACCGCGAGTTTGGGGTCAACCGGCGTGATAGCGAGGCCCAACCTGAGGCAAGCGGCGTCGTTGAAACAGAAGGAGAAAGCCCAACTGCACAGAGACTCCTTCAAAAATTCCAAAGCATGCTGGACAACATCAAACGAGTTACATTTGGACCTGAGGAAGAGAGAGCAATGGTTGGGATTCTGTTCGAGTCTGTAAAGGAAGTCCACGAGGCAGGTCGTCGTCACATATCTATGTAACATATCGTGTACTTGACACAGCGTGCACTCCTTGCATTTGCCATGTCTCATCCTGGCTGTTTCAAAGCATCCTTCAGCGGGGCGTTGGAAGACTTGAAGGACCACTTCATTCCTTGGACTGACTTGCTCTTTGCCACTGGCAGCTATGGCCGAATATTTAATTACACAGGCTTCTGCTTACTTGAGGTGTAACTCATGAGTGACATTAGCAAGAAGATAATATCTTGGTCAAAATAGCAAAGTGGAGGGAAGCCCTAATTCAACCCCTGCATAAGCGAGAGGAAGAAAGTGTTTCAGGTTCTCGCGTACATCCCACTCGAAGATCCGATGGTGGCAGGGGCAACGGTGCGACCCCATTCCCGGGCTTCACTTCCTTGCAAAAGCTTCTATTAGTGGGAATCTCTTCCTACATCTACATCATCATCATCATCATCAAAAAGCTTCTACGAGCTTCCATCTACTTTCCTCTCTATTCTTTCAGACCAACAACTGCTTCTACACGCAAGCACCCTTCAACCTCATCAATACCATGGAACGCTCTAACAAACCCTCCGCTATCCCAGTCTCTCCCACAATACCTACCCCGCAGGTCTCCATCTCAGAAGACAACTCTAGGGTCACTGCAAGCTTGCCCACCGGCGAGTCTGTCGAGGTCCTCCTCTTTGGCGCTACTGTCCTCTCGTGGAAGACTGCAAAAGGCAAGGAGAACTTGTTCGTCAGCTCCAAAGCCCACCTTGATGGCTCAAAAGCTGTGAGGGGTGGTATTCCTCTGGTCTTTCCTGTAAGCACGCCCATAACATCGATTCCCACTCACGACTTGCGACTGCAAAATAATTGTGGGTTAGTGTCGCCTTGCGCGACAATTTGCTGACCGCCTCATCCAGAACTTCGGTCCATCTTCCAATAAAGCAACTGAGGGTCTCCCTCAACATGGCTTTGCTCGCACAAGCAAATGGGAATACCTTGGAAAATCTTCTTCTGAATCCTCAACACTTCCCAACAGCAGCGGAGACTCCTCAGTGAAACTGGACTTTGGACTTTCGAATACCATGTTGGACAAAATCCCGTCGGAGTGGAAGGACTACCAATTCGGTATCACCTACTCAGTAACATTGGGCAGGGATGATCTGGAGACCAGTCTTGCGATAAGAAACACCGGAGAGAAAGACTTCGAGTTTCAGACGCTGTTACATAGCTATTGGGCAATTGATGTAAGTCTCTTTGACTAAGGATGCGATGGAAAAGACAGCGAGAACGAAGCATCTCAACAGCAGGCTGACCGCGAGTACCACATAGAACATCTCGAATGTTTCAGTCTCCGGGCTCGAAAAGGTCTCCTTCGCAGACAAAGTAGGCGGCGGAAACAAGGAAGAGTCAGGAGCCATCACTGTCTCTTCTGAGGTCGATCGCGTCTACCACGTGGACCCATCTCAAGAGATCGCCATCATTGAGAAGGATAAGCCTCGGTTCGAGTTTACCCGGGATATGTTGCCTGATGTTGTAGTGTGGAACCCATGGATCGAAAAATCGAAGACGATGTCGGACTTGGCGCCTGAGGATGCATACAAGAGATTCATATGTGTGGAGACTGGAAGTGTCAGCTGGAACACCCTGGAGGCAGGAGATACTTGGGAGGGCGGGCAGAGGATCAAGGCTCTTTGAAGGAGGCGCTTTTCCGACCAATTTGACGATTTGACGATTCAGCGTGACGATGCATTGGAAGGATCAGGGCGCCATAGAATGACAAAAGGACGGTATGGGTCAGGAAGAGTACGGATCTTTTGGACCACGGGTTGACCTCAGCGTTGGCATTGATATGACTTCAAAGGTCTAAAAATCCATCGAGACACAGATGAAAAAAAGCTAGCTCTTCAAGATTATTCTGTTGTCTTTGATGCAATATCTGTTGGGCTGACGTGACCGGTGTGCGTTGATCGCTGCTAGACTAACGGCTACTAATGATTGCTCGATGTCTGATAGTACAATGTTAATGCTTTTAGCAAGGGTGCCGATAACGGCTATGACGGACTGTTAAAGCACAGTGGAGTCACGAGGGGAGAGAGACTGTCTGCCCACAACAGAGATATTCCTCTCATGCCGTCCATACAAGTATTTCATGCAAATCTGCTTTCTATTGTACCTTCATCCAATATCCCTCCTGATAAACCCCCGCCCCCGCCAAGCATCTCACGCCAAGCCTTCCCGATAAGATAAGCCGTAACAACGTTTATGCGGTCAAGCTCATTAGAAAATGAAATCTCGAATTTGGATACCTCAATAAACGAGGATGTAGCAAGAGCAGGACTGTTAGAACATCCCAATGCATCAGATAGTATCAGGTTACAGGACTTCGCCCACGACTCGGCATCTCAGCAGCAGCATCATGTTGTTCAACACGTCACGCACGACGTCGACGAAGAGGATATCCCCATAGCGCAAGAGGAGGGGAAACCTCAGCGTCCAACCATACTTCCTCGTCCATCGAGTATAGCCCGCCATGCCTCCTTCCTCGATGAAGACGAAGCCCCACCTACTTCTCCATCTCCATCTCACCCACCCACCAAACAAGACAAACCCGGCCCCGTAGCCTGGCGCGATCTTCCCAAAAAGTCCCAACTCGCAATCCTAACCCTCGCCCGCCTCTCCGAACCCCTGACACAGACATCCCTTCAAGCTTATATGTTCTACCAGCTCAAATCCTTCAATCCGTCCCTCCCTCCCTCCACCATCTCAGCCCAAGCGGGTATGCTGCAGGGCAGCTTTACCGCCGCGCAGTTCGTGACTGCTATACTGTGGGGAAGGATGGCAGATGCGGAGTGGGGTGGTAGAAAACGGGTGCTGTTGATTGGATTGGCGGGGACGGCGGTCAGTTGTGTAGGGTTCGGGTTTAGCAGGACGTTTTGGCAGGCGATGGTTTGCAGAACGTTGGGGGGCGCGTTGAATGGGAATGTGGGGGTTATGAGAACGATGATTAGTGAGATTATAAAGGAAAAGAGGTTCCAGTCGAGGGCCTTTCTGTTGCTGCCGATGTGTTTTAATATTGGTAGGTTTGGTGGAACGCTGTTTACGTTTGCCACTGACATTGGGAATAGGAGTCATTATTGGACCAATCTTGGGTGGGTTGCTTTCAGATCCTGTGAGGAGTTATCCGAATGTCTTTGGGGACGAGTCACTGTTTGGAGGGGAGAATGGGGTTTTTTGGCTGGAGCATTGGCCTTATGCTCTTCCGAATTTGATGAGTGCGGTTTTTCTATTCATTTCTGCCATGGGAGTCGTGTTCGGGCTTGAAGAGGTATGCTACCGATGACAAGTGGTCACCAGCTCGAAATTTACAAATCTTGCAGACACTCGAAGCCATACGAGACCAACCAGACCTGGGTCTCCGCCTCGGTCACTCCATCGTCAACGCCTTCCGTTACCTTTTTTGCCAAAACACTCACCATTATACCGCCATCAATGCTGACGATGATCTGGGCTCCCCAATGGATGGCTCTCGGCTTGACTCCTACGAACTCGAATCGCGCCTCCCCAAATCACCTACCCAGAAACCGAAGCCAAGACTTAAACTGCCATTGTCCCGCATCTGGACCCGCAACGTCCTCTGCACCCTTCTCTGCCACTCGATTCTAGCTCTCCACATCGGTACCTTCAACAATCTCTGGTTCATACATCTCTCGGCGCCCCGCTTCGATCCGGAGAGCCCATCTCCACCTTCTCACACACGGCAATCCCTGCCTTTTGGCTTCACGGGCGGACTAGGGATGCCTCCTCGCAGCGTCGGATTCGCCATGGCTGTCCTTGGCATCATTGGAATAAGCCTACAACTTCTTGTCTACCCGGCTGTAAACGCAAGACTCGGAACCCTGAGAAGCTTTCGCTATAGTCTTTGCCTTTTCCCTCTCACCTACACTTTGACGCCATACCTCTCCATCATCCACTCCTCCCTTGCTCCACCGAATCAGGCCTCCGGTATCCTGGTCTGGCTCGCGTTAAGTTGCGTCTTGTTGGTCCAAGTCGTCGGCCGCACATTCGCCCTACCCGCTACCATCATCCTTATCAACAACTGCTCCCCACACCCGAGTGTGCTGGGTACCATTCACGGTATTGCGCAGAGCGTCAGTAGTGCGAGTAGGACAGTAGGGCCAATCTTGGGGGGGTGGGGTTATGGGAAGGGATTGCAGGTGGGAGTTGTTGGGGCCGTTTGGTGGGCGTTGGCTGTCGTCGCGGGGGTGGGTTGGCTTTTGAGTGGCCTGGTCCGGGAAGGGGATGGGCATGAGATCTGGTTGGATGGGGAAAAGGAGGAGGAAGGGGGCAATGAAGTGGTTCGATGATACCATTCCAGAATGGCTACCACCGGTATTGACGAGCTGCATGATCTACGAGCGTGACGATTGAACTTCACTAGTAACTACATATAGAAGCGGAAACATCTTTCTATTTAGCGTCTTTCAATACTTCAAAATATCACAGAATCAATTCTTTATAAAAGTATTGTACGAACGGATTGTGGAGGGTGAAACGAAGAGCCAAATCTTGAAACACCCGCGCAAGGGGGGGGGAAGGACATGGCATCAGAGAGCCCACCTGGAGGAACCTCGTCGATATTGGAAGCGTGCACGGTATGACAAGGGCAGGTTGAACATCTCGCGAGAGAAGGTCTGCCTGTCATAGTCTGCCCGGAGGGCATGGGTGCATCATGTTCCCGGGATCATGGTAGAAATATACACAGGACGAACAACGCGCCCTGAGAATCACCGAGGTTCGCTCTCGGGCGTTGTGGAAAAGGGGTTGTCAGGAGGTGGTACGTGTATCATGTGTGTTTATGAAAGGGTATTGGCGACAACGCTATGGAACGCATACTCCGAAACGACTGCGATGCGTAAGAATAACATGCTTGGGCCTGCCGCGGACGTCTGTTTCCTAAGCCGGCCCTCTTCCCAATCTCGCAGCTTTGAACCTACTCATCTTCTTCGGCCCGCCCTCGGCCTCCGTGAGTGGGACTTCTGCGCCATCTTCGGGCGCCGTGAAGCCGCCCTGGCGCTGTATCATGCGGTTGCGCATCTTGTGGTATTCGGTTTTGACTTCCTGTTGGAGCAAGGCTGGGTCGAACTCGTCGGGTTCGGCGGGCGCGGTGGAGGTGGCTGAGTAAGGCCGCTCGATGACTGTGTTGGCGTGGATGGGTTTGGGTTGGGTGGGAGACTGGGATGCTGTGGGTGATGGAGCGTTAGCGGGTGGAGGCGGGCTGGTTTGGCTGTCGAGCTCTTCGGCGAAGCGGACGCCTTTGCTAGCAGGAGGCTTCAGTGCTTTGTTGACACCGTTGCTTGTGGATTGTGTTGGCCGTTGCTCTACTTTCTCCTGACCGCTTGCCAATGTTGAGGCCTCTAGTGGTGCATTTGGACCAACATTTTGGATAGCTTTCGCACCTAATCTCTGCTCCAATGCGCGCATCTCGGCCAGATAGTCATCACTGAGCACGCGCCGCTTGGTCCTCCCGAACTTATCTTCATCTTCATCGAGGCTGCTATCGTCAGGAATTTCTTCGCTACCAGTGTCAGAATAGGAGGCATTGCTAGCCTCATCATTAATATTAATTTCTGCTACTATGTTGTTGACTTCTGACATGCTGTACTGTATCATCTGCCGGCGGAGAGCCGCATCTTCTGAGGACTCGTTCACGGGAATGACTGGTTGTCGGCGGGGCGCCTCATCTTCCGGGAATCCGTCCACTGGGATGACTCGGTCGACGGACTTCACAGTTGGAATCTTGGTCTTACTTTTGTGCTCAAGCAAGCTCTCTGTCTTGGTGTCTGCAGTGAAGCTGACACTTTTCCTGGGATTGCGAGTTTTTTGGCCTTCACTTGCTTTAACATCCAAGGAATCGGACCCTTTAGCTCCCCTGAAGTTTGGGCTGAGTTCCGCGGAGTCTGCCTTGGGTTTACTGTCCGAAAGCGCTTGCTGGGTGTTTTCTGGATTTTGTACGGAGTGGCCTTCTTCCTCTGCGTTTGATGGAAGATCCTTCACACCGGCTTTGCGGAGGTTTTCTAGGAGTTGAGGTGCTGCCTGACCGGGCTCAGATATAGAAGAAGCTGGGAGAGCCATCAGCTAGAAGACAGATGACTAGCAATCGAGGATTTACATATGACATGCCCTTCCTCATCTAATTCCTCGTGAATCTCCGTCAGAGGCAGACCTTCTTCATTCCGGACTTCGGGTTGGCTTAGGACTTGTGTAGCAGCATACTTCTCTTGTGCTGTGTTCAAAAGCGAGGAAATGGTTCTGATGTTCTGTTGTACATCTGACTCCAATAAGAATGCAACCAGGGAAAGAAAGGATGGTGGTCCATCTTACAGTCGATACGCCTGGAGAGCAGCCCAATCACTTGATGGCTTTCCCGAACATTACCTCTGTCATCAAGCAGCAGCAGCTTTCTCTCTGCTGGGCATTAGTCTGAGAACCCTTGGTTGCTGCGATGTGTTTGCCCACCTTTCGGTGTCAGTAATTCATTCTGAGCATCACCAATGTTTTCCTACATCCTAGTGAGATACTACTTTCACACCCTAGGGAAAGTGGTTCCATGTACCAGATCAGAGCATGAATGAACCTCGCCAAGCTCCAGTATTTCTTCTTTCATACCCTCATACTCGATCTCCCATGTCTGCCAGTGGCGGAGGGAGGCCCGAAGCTTTGCAATGTTTTGTTCTAGCTGGAGGCGATACTTCTCTAGATCGGCTAAGCTGTCTCTTATTTTCATGCCGTTTTCTGCCATATTTACAATATGTAAAGGTGAAATATAACCGTCGATGAGATATAGGCTCCAGGTGCGGAACAATTTCCGCTGCCAAGATTTGTCAGCCTTACAGTCAATACAAAGCCATTGACGGTGACTTAACTCCTGTCGTTCACAGTCTCAGTCACAAACTATGTCGCGAGCACCCGCCCGCAATGGAGCTGCTCCACGTCGCCCAGGAGATGAAGATGGTGAGAAGTCTCCAACCGACTGTTTCTGCACTTAAACAATCGCTGACAAGAACACACCCCCAGACATCTGCCCTGTCTGCAAATCCTCCCGCTACCTCAACCCATCCATGCGCTTCCTCGTGAACCCCGAATGCTACCACAAGATGTGCGAATCCTGCGTCGACCGAATCTTCTCCCACGGCCCCGCCCCCTGCCCCGTCGCCGGCTGCGCCCGCACTTTACGCAAAGCCCGTTTCCGCAGGCAAACCTTCGAGGATCTGCACATTGAGCGCGAAGTCGACATAAGGAGAAGGGTGGCGGGGGTGTTCAACAAGCGGGAGGAAGAGTTTGAGAGCCTGAGAGACTGGAACAATTATCTGGAGGAGGTGGAGAACCTGACGTGGAATTTGCTGCAGGGGGTTGACGTGAAGGAGACGGAGAAGAAGCTGGATGCGTACAAGAGGCAGAACGAGCAAGAGATCAAGCAAAACGCCGCGATCGAGTCGCAGGAAAACGCAAACACGGAGGCCCAGTTCGCCGCGCAAAGGGAACAAGCGCGTCTTCGGCGCGAGGCGGCTCGGAACGAAGAGCTGGACGAGCGCAGGGAGAAGGAAGAGGGCAGGAGGGAGATGGTCGATATGATGGCGAGGGGCGACGGGGATGCAGATACCATTGCCCGCGAAACCCAAAAGGTCGTCCTCAAGAAATCCACGGCACGTCGAACGGCCGCCGAAAGGTCCCGCCAACAAGCCGCCGCCAAAGTCGACAACGGCGCCGCCGCCCCTCTCTTCTCGATCCAAGGGCTCAAACGCGTCGTCCAACCCGCGCCAGAGAAAGAATACGATCCCTTTGGCGGGTATGTGATCAAGCATGAGTATTATTATCTGCGGGACCATTATGAGCATTCGTGGTTGGACAACGCGAGAAGCGACGCGCAGATTACGGCTGGGGGGTATGACGTGAGGGAATATTGTGCTAGGGCTATGATGGAGGCGTTTGGGGGCTTGGGGGTCTTCGTTGAAGATGAGATTAGGGAAAGGGAGGAAATGGCGGATAAAGGGGTGGGGACTGCGAGTGCAGCGGCGGCCGGCGGTGGCGGTGGCGAAGGGGTTGATGGGGATGTGCTTTGAGAAAGGGAATAGACTCCCGCAGAGCATAGCGCTGGCGTTGGATACTAGGAGATACATGATACCCTTTGGAAGCATGATGCATGAAGCACGGATTGATTTGGAAAAGCTTTCGTATCATCCGCTAAAGAGTCCCTTGTCATCCAATTAAGCACAATTGTCTAATTCCACGAACGCCGAGATCCCACCATCTCTTAGCGAACAACGACCGTAAGCAATGCAAAACATGACGGGACG
The DNA here is from genome assembly GCF_014066315.1 of Letharia lupina. NCBI lineage: Eukaryota > Fungi > Ascomycota > Lecanoromycetes > Lecanorales > Parmeliaceae > Letharia > Letharia lupina. The sequence goes on from NW_023502974.1 coordinate 1,189,348, forward strand.
AGAAATCCGACCCCGAAGCTCGTACAAGACGAATGCAAAGACCCCAGCTAGTGTTTCGACAGCAGATGCTGACAAGAAGAGCTCGATCCGCAGACATGAACACTCCGTGGAGTCAGTCGATACGGAGATCTCTTTCCACATCATTCAGTCGCCGCAAAATTATCATCTCAGTTCAAGCCGCTCTCCGGACAGACAAAGCTCAACTAATGGACATACACCGAAGTCAGTCAACATTAGGAACTCTGCTGCGACAAGGAGGCGTGATCGGAGTATGGCGAGAGTGTGAAGGTATATGAATAGGCGCAGATGAATGCGTCATCAGAGCTGAAAATGGAAGGACATTTGTTGCATGCGAAACTGTCTAGTGAGAAGCTCGTGACTCAAGCATCTGAGCTCCTTGTTCGTCCAGCAAACCCGCTCTTCGCAGTCTCCACAGTCGTCTCGAAGCCCTCCCAAGGCAAATCATCGACGTTCTCGCCATCACTATCCAGATCCCATGGCTGGCGTTCAGATAGCTTCTCCTTCCCATCCTGCTGCTCCTCGCCTGCGCCACCTCCTCTAAGATGCAGGCCAGTAGTGTTGATGCCGACTGACTGTAGAGTAATCTCAACTTCTTCTTCACTGATCTCATGGCCATCTTGCTTTTGGCCCTCGAGCACATCATAAAGTGCGTAAACCTGGTCTGCCTTCAATTCAATAGCTTTAAGCAAGGTCTCAATTTTGTGATATACCGACTTGCGCTTGCGCTTGCTGAGCGCAGGGTCGTGGCCATTGTAAAGAGCTTGATATCGAGCAAGCTCAATTTTGAGATGGGCAAGCTCATCGTCAAGGCCCTTGATGACAAGTGCGAGAGCGAGACCTGGCGTTTGAGCTGGGCGGATTGTGGGTTCTTCTTCATATGGACTAGACTTCGGCATGCGGTCCGAAACAGGAACGGGCTTGGGAATCTTGATTGCCTCTCTCACCGTCGCCCCATGCTCATGATGTACATCGTGGCTGATCGCGCGTGTGCAGACTGTGCAATTCTGGCCGCCATGCTCCGCAAGCCCATGAAGAACATCTTGAGCTTCTTTTGTCATGTTTGGTACAGCTTGAGAGTCGATCCCTGGGTTACGGATGGTGATATCGGGCACAATGAAAGCAGAAGTCATATTCTCGACGTCTAAGCCACGGCGTCGGCTACGCATACTTAAAATCGAAGCCTCGGAGTGCCGACGGTTGTGCTCGGGGTGCGCGCCAGGAAGAAGGGAAGGCTCGGTGGCATCTTTCCGATTCGTGGATCTGGATGTCGGGTCTTTCATTGATGATTTGCGAGGAAAGATCTGTTGAGCCTGCTCCGCCTGTGCTTCTGGTGGAACTGTCTGTGTATTAGTGTCATTCTTGTCGTCCGATTGATGGACTCTATTTCGGCGTTGTTTGCGCTGCATACGCTCTTGCTCCAGAGTCTTTCTTAGCGTGGCAATCTCATCGCTCTGTGATCCACTATGTCAGCGGCTGCCGCGAAAGCATAAGGGGGGACTTTTCACCTCAAGGAAGCTTAAGTATGTCACGTTTTGCGAAGTCTCGCCGCCTTGAGCATTCTTTGCGCTGCGAGGTGACCAGACTTTGCCTTTTACTTCCGCTTTGCGGGCCTCATACACAGAGTCTTCACTATCTTGGGAGTCGTCAATCTGAGCAGGCCGCTGCCCGCCTCTAAAAGGTTCATCAATGCCCTTTCGACTTGGAAGATAGAAAGTGTTTGCGTCTTTATGGGTAGAAGATCCTGCATTCCGCTCGGTACCCTCAGTGTGACGAGCTTCAGGAACATTCTTTTCCTGCAGCTTAGGAGGATGCACTCCACTTTCTTCTATCATACTCTGGAATGTTTCTGTCCTCCGGTCGAGCTTTCGTCGTAGAGCTTCCTCCTTGGCTGTCCACTTTTGAGTTTCGTTTTCATTGCTCAACTGGCCAAGACGAGTCTTCAGCTCGTTGTTCTCGCCTTTGAGACCTTCATTCTCAACCTTGAGCTGCTCAATTGTGAAGTACGCGACGCCTAATTGAGAAACGGCTGAGTCACGCTCTTGCGTGATGTTTTTGAGAATTGTCTCGGCGGTGGAGGTTTTTCGATTCGAATGATCCAGTTGACTTTGAAGTGCACGGACAGACGACTCCAAGCCTAAAGACTGTCAGCCAATAATTATCTCATCTAATTGATTCCCACTTACGGTTTTTCTCGATCAAAAGCTTACGTTGACTGCCACGAATCTCAGTACCACCATCGCTATCCGTTGTACCTAAAGCACTATCACTTCGTGGCGCTCTCCTTCTGTCGATCTTTTCACGCTCCAACACTCGGTTCTTCTGTTGCAGATCATTAATAGCGTTCTCAGCTTCGGCATTGGCCTTCTCCAAGGTAGCGACCTTGTCCTGAAGAAGCTTCAGCGACAAGAAGATGGCCTGTTCATCAGCCGGTATCGGTATCTCATTGACTCCAGTGTAATTTTGGCTTTTGCTAGTTTGTCCTGAAGCTGAGAAAAAACGGGAAGCTCGTGACTTTCCGTGCCGTGTGAACACGGGAGTACCATCTTCGTAAACGCCCGAGACTAACTCGGATATATTTGGTAAATCGGGCAACATGAAAGATTGCTGAGTCCCGTGAGGGGTTGCAACAGTTTGCGAATTCTGTATCTTTTTTGGGGCGAGAGATTGTAGCAAGCCTTGCCTCGAAGTGAATTTGCTCGGCATGACAACATTCGATGCAGCGTGCTGGTCCTTCACGTTGCCAAATCGGGTGTTCCTTGCTGTCAAATCGAGCGTTGGCGGCCTTTCCTCGCTGAGTCTAGATCGCTCGTTCTCGTCTCTCACACGAGCGTGCATTGAAGACAGTGTGCGACGGCTCTCTTCACCTTTTTTCCTGCTTTCCCCAGATCCGTAATCCTTTGTCTTGGACGGTGGCGGTGACGGTCCAGTAATCTCTTTCTGTAAGCCAGATGGCCTACGCACCTGTCCATCATGTTTCACAGAACCACCAGGAGTTTCGTTGTTCTTCTTAGACAACTGTCGTTGCGCGAGCGGGGGGGTACCTGTGACCTCATAGTTACCAATCATTGGCGCAGAGAAATCCATGCTCTCTCCATCAAGGCTCAATTGCGCGTTTGAAGAGTATTCGTTGATCCGTCCCGCCTTGCTATTGCTCCCTTTCTTGAGACCTCGCCCAATCTCGATCGACGGACTATCATCATCCGAGGAGGTGCCGCCTTGGGAGAAATCAGGAAACGCTCGACCAATTGCCGAGGTGTTGATGGCGAAGTCCGGTTCGGGTCGAGCGAAGCGACTGTATTTCTTTGCACTTGCACGAAGGTCAGGAAGCTGCTGCGCATTATTGTCGAGCTGACGAGTCGACATGATGGCTTCGTTCTCAGGGTCGAAGTCGGAGACGGTGGGCTGCGGACTCGCGAGATTTAGCGAATGTTGAGAAGATCCTGATGAGTTGCGCGTCCTGTTCATATCTTTGGACATTTCGCGTATCAACTGGGTGCGCTGCTTGGAGGTTGTGGGTCCCGTCATGGCTGTTGTTTATTGTTGGTGCGACTGGGTAATTCTCGACGCGGTCGATGCTCCTAAGCTCGGCGGAGCAAGATGAGCGTTGTTAGCGGAAAGAACCGATGCGTCTATAGTCCGAGGATTTTCATTATCGAATTCATACTGTGGTGAATGCAATGTTAGTTATGAAGTGCGTGTAAAGTGTGTGATGCTCGAGGTTTGTTTACATTTTGAGCGGCTAGCGCTCCTAGGGGTCCCACTTAGCTCTGGCGCTAGTACAAAACCCTAAAATATCAGCTCGCGGTCCGATTTTTGAGGACCACTCGACCACTCGACCACTAACGTAGACTCAACAAGAGCTTTCGAGAGACGTATATAGTTAACGTATTTTTAATACCTTGAGCTACAATCATAGCTAATTCGCCATGACATTATGATACAGTAACCCTTCCTCAACCTATATGAAGCACGATATCGTTATTATACAAGTGAATTACACACTTCACCAATACTTAATGCTAGCTTTTCGTGGCCATGATGCAGCAATGCTAGCACCTAAACACCTTGCTAAATTTAACCCCCTTTCCGAAAGAATTTCGTGGCTTCTTGAGCTGAACCAGACCCTGTCGCCATTATACATCAACCGCCAGCTTCTCCGATATTCTGCCTTGCCAGGGCCTCTTCATGCATCGTGACCGTAGCTGATTGACTTACCGTTGGCATCGACTGCAAAATGTCTCGCGCCAAAAAGTCCCGAGCCAGCTCGGCCATGTCATTGGCCTCTTTCAGCTGATGCTTCCACTGCGCGTGCCGCTCTTCACGTATCCTAATTTTGCGCCTAGCTTCCTCTTCTTCTTCAGCTTTCTTGCACAGACTTCCCAGCGTCGTGACGCAATTCGGGCAGCTGTAGTGGTCCTTGCAATATGCGCAGTCGCAACGCGAATACTGCGCGAGGCAATCTGGACACACGTGGACTTCGCACAACGTGCATTGTTGAGCAGCGGCTGTACAGCGAGGCCGATGGTCACCGATGGAGCGATATTTGGGACAAAGAAACGAGCCGCAGCCCAGCCAGGAGTTGTTGAGTTGAGGTTCCGTACTCTCGTCGTCTGTGTTGGACATGGGTGTGGACATTATCAAACCGAGCATTTTCAAAAGTTCGCCCTCGTAAGACGTTTCTTTGAGTTCGCCTGCTGCCTCACTGAGTAATACCTCGGGTCTTAGTACCAAGGTGTCGGACGCGGCCCTCTGGGATGAATCCAGCAAATGAGCATATTTATCTTTGAAGCTCCGTGACAGTTCTGGCAATTTCGAGAGAACATTCAGATATTCGCGGATTGTGCATTTGGTTTTTTCCCGTGCAGTGTTGAGTGCAACGGTGGAGCTTTCTGAAGCTTCTAGTACTTTCCTGAAGTTCGAATTCGCTTCCAGGAATGATTTTTCGGTGCTGAGGTCCTTATAGCCACAGATTCGCATGCTCAAACCGCGCAAGTCATGTGCAAAACAGAAAGGTTCCTTACAGGTTTGACAGGCCGCTCTCCATCCTGGCGTCTGCCAACAATCATGACAAAGACTTCGAGGGCATGGGTTTTGGTCTTCGCTCCCCATTCCGTACAGAAGCCAATGTAGCATTTGGTAGTGCTTCAGCCTTGGGGAACATCCCGGAAGAACGGGGCAGTCAATCACTGACCCTGATGTCTTGTGGGATTGACGGAGGCGGCTCAACTCCGCGTCTTCGTAGCCCTGGCCTGGTGGAAGTGGAGCAGTATGGACGTGATTGATGGCCGAACCTGTCATTCCAGGTCCGACAAAAGTTATACTACCACCATTTGAGAACATGGGTTTTAAGCAACACCACTGCATTTTCAGAGCTGGAGTGACAGTGCTATTTGGGGTGTTGCTATTTTCAGCACTGTTGCTGGGTACGACTTCTTGCATCATAAGATTCGGATTTCGCATCTGACCAGGGGCCCACCAATATGGCTCTTTGGCTGTCTCATCCCCAGTGCCTGACTCCGATATTGTGCTTCTCGGAGATTTGGCCGGTGGTAGATGGCGAGAAAAAGCGCAATTCTCACAAAGAGTCTTCCTGCAGCCCATGCAGTGCATTCTTATGCTGCAATGCTCGCATCTTTCAGGGATCTGAGCTTTACAGTCCTGACATATAATATTCTCGATGAACTTTCGGTGACTCTGACGTAAATGTGTGGTTTGAGTTTTCCCCTCGCCGTGCCCTTGTTGTGGTTCGCAGCCCAACGGCTCGCCGTTGTAGCCGGACTCCGTGTCTTCCCACAATTGCCCTCTAGTGCTCCTAGGCCTGGCCTCTTCGGAGTACACAGCGGGCCCGAGTCGATTTTCTGAGCGCCATAACCGATCGTAGACCACCCATACCTCTGTCCGAGCATCTGGAGTTCCTCTCCCTACTGAGTAGTCCTTCCGTTTCAAACATCTTCCGCCGGGTGTAGGACACCAAGCCGTGTCCGTCCAAATTCCCAAGTCGTAACATATCTTGATAAGATCGTGTGTGTGGACTGAGTCAGAGTCTTTTCTGATGAGCGAGGCTGGCGTGTAAGGCCGATGCCTGTGGTGTCTGCAGCGGAAAACATAGAGGCTTCGTAGTGCCAGGCCGGGTACCGGTCCTGAGTTTTGGAACTCACTAGCGGACTTTTGGAGGCTAAAGAGAGTGAGGAATGGCATAATGTTGTACTTCAAGGACACCTGCTTGCAACCACGGACAGAAAGATGTTGTAAGGTCTCTCGCCGGCTGTGTAGGACAATTGATGTCAAGGTATCCCCCGCAACAGCAGTATGATCGAGGTCTAAGGATATGAGTCGAGTGCCAAATGGAAGGACAATGGCCATAAGCAATTGGTCCAGGGCGTATGGCTTTGACTGAACGGCTGAGCTCTCACCAGAGCTGTCACTTGCGGGTGACGCCTGCCTGGATGCAAGTCTTCCAGGGCTGAAAGACCGGAAAGAAAGATGGTTCCATGCTGTGGGATAGCCTTGCAAAAACAACCGGAGGTAGTTTGACGTATGGTATAAGTCTAGGATTGACGATGTTGGTAACTGAAGGAGAAGGGACTCAAAGACTGGTGGATGCGAGCAAATGATCTGCTCGAACCTGGATAAGGAGGTCTGTTGCCGTTGGCGTGGGCGAAAGGTGCTGGAGGAGCTTCTTTCCCGAAAAGCTCGGAGGCGCGAAGAGGCGTCACCAGCCATGTGTCCATCCAGAATAAGATGGGTCCTTAATTGACGTTGATTAGATGGGGGTTTCGGACTGCGAGTGCTGAAGAGCGAAGATCAAAAATGGGGGATGATGATACGTTGCCAGCTGGCTATCAAATTTGCATCAACTGTCAAAGCTTTAGGTAGATGTGACGAGCGGGCTCGTTCGGTAAGTACCTATGGATCATTAAGGCAAGGCTCCCCTGCGCCGGCGGATTTCCGCTATCAAATCTTATTTTCAACCCTATTGATTGAGACTACGATTAGAGATCTACTCTTTTCTTGTGTCACGGTTCAAACGTTTGGGAAGACACAAGATCGAAATCATCTTGTAGCCAAAAATATAGGCCTGGTGTTCTTTAGTTCTCAATATGACAAAACCAGAGGCGCCTCCAGTTCTGTCAACTCCCGCCACTCATATCTTTGAGAAGCAGCCGGCGGTGTCTGTCGAAAATTCAGGTTTAAGGCTCTCGAATGAGCAGCTTTATGTTATATACGAAATAGAGCGAACAGTGGCTGAGATTAGAAAAAAAAAAATCTCCCGAGTAGCTTTGCAGTTTCCGGATATCATGCTGCCAGATGCACCAAGAGTCTTCGAGGCATTGAGCAAAGGCCTGGATCCTACCACGTCATCTTCAGATCAGCAAAGAACTCAATTATTTGACTCACAGGGGCTTGTTAACGGTGTGGAGAAGCTGAGCATGACGTCCGAAAAGCTACCTGCGGTGAGACTATATATACTTGCTGATACTTCCTACGGAGCTTGCTGTGTCGATGAGATCGCGGCTGAGCACATAAGCGCTGATGCTGTTGTACATTATGGCCGAGCTTGTTTGTCACCTACTGTCAGGATACCAGTCATCCATATCTTTACCGTTCAGCAGCTCCAAGACCAATCCAGCCTTCTTGAGGATTTCGAGGACTTCTATGTCGACCGCCGAGCGAAGGTCATTCTTACGGCAGACGTGACATATCAAGATCACCTAGAGAGAATAGCAGCAGTCTTGCAATCTCGCGGATATAGCAACCTTTACATGACAAATATAATGCATGATCCTTCTTCGCCTTTACCAAATCGCACCATTCCAAACGAAGTAAAGGCTGATCCTTCCAAGCTCAAAGATTGGCAGCTCTTTCACATTTCCGATCCGCCAGAATCACTTTTGCTTACTCTAGCTTCCCGTTTGGCTAGCATCCGTATCTATCCTACCTCTAGGATAGATGACGAGCGCAATCGCGAACCGTTCTTGGCATCAACAAGTCGGGCGCTGAATAGAAGATACGCTCTGTTGACATCTGTTAGCACTGCCTCTATTGTTGGAATCCTGATCAATACCCTAAGCGTAAGGAACTACATGCACATTGTTGAGCACGTCAAGTCCCAAATACAGGCCGCAGGCAAGAAAAGCTACACCTTTGTAGTCGGCAAAGTGAACGCAGCAAAGGTAGCTAACTTCAGTGAGATCGGCGCGTGGGTTGTTATTGGGTGTTGGGAGAGCTCTTTGATTGATAGCAAAGATTTCTGGAAGCCCGTCTTGACGCCATTTGAGCTGGAGCTGGCATTGAAGGGAGATAGTGAGCGAGTCTGGACTGGAGAGTGGAGCAGTGATTTTCAGAGCATACTGCAAGAGTCGACTCAGCCTGAAGATGATACTGCGAGGGGCAATGGATTCAAGACAGATGGCGAGAGTGATGACAGGAATGGTAGTGAGCTTGACTCAGAAGAGGAGTCCGCGCCGCCAGACTATGATCTACGGACTGGACGTTATGTTTCTCATACGAGGCCCATGCGGACGTCTCATTTGAATGCATCTACTGGCAAGAATCCGCCCAGCGATTCCCTCGTCAGGCGGGCCAAAGGTGACCTGGCTGTTGTCGGCGGCGAGACTTCTCCTGGGGCCGAGTATCTGAAATCGAAGAGGATATGGAAGGGGCTTGGAAGTGACTTCGAGATTGCATATGAAGATGCAGGAGCCGCCATAGAGCGAGGCAGAAGTGGCATTGCAAGAGGCTATACTCACGATCGGAAGGATTCAAGAATCTGAAAAGCGAATGTATAAACGGTAATTGAAAAGCATAAGCAGGCAATCAAAAGCAAGACTTCTGCTCTATTCAGCTCGACAAGAGGCACCGTAGATTAAAGCGCCTCAAATCTGCCGGAGTCCCTAGAGCTCCCCGCCGTTGCTCTTTCTTGTTCTTCCATCAACCCACACAAAACTCGAGACAGCACGTTTGGATGCCATCCATACGGCCGAAACGGTTGGTAGAGGGATTACTAAGCAGGCATAGCCAATCGAGTCCGTCTTCTCCCCTCGCTTCTGTCCTCCCTCCTTCCAAGTTTTCCCCATTTTCCCATGATTCAATCATCCATCTGTATATCAGGGCCATCAAAAGGGCGATGATTGATCGCTTACACAAACAAATACTTGATCGTTATCTGTCCAATACAGCTCCGCAAACTATCACGCGATGCAGCGACTCGAAGATTCAAAATAGCGAAACCAAGCCTTTTAGATCAGCCGCCTACGTGCTGGACGGATCTTGGCTGCTTGGCTCTTGGCATCGGCAAGGGACTTTTCCCATTGTCGCGACAAGATCGCATTCATGTATGTGCTTTCCATCGCAGACTACGCCTTCAGCAGTCATTATAGATGTGCGTTGGTGCTCTTGACTGCCTCGCCGTCGAGCCTTCCCTTCCTGCACACCTCCACAATCTCACCACCATGTACCATGGCCATGTCGTGATACAACCTTACGAGTCCCGGCCTTGTCTCATTATATTGCTATTTCCTGGAATACTCCATCGTTTGATATACTCAGCCAGAACACTTGAATTGACCATGTTGCACCTACAGAAGTATCACTGGACGTCTAAAACACGGTTGGGGCGGAAGCACCAGGCCGATAAGCAGCCGCATGGTCTCGGATTCCCGCTGAATCGAGGATGAAGGCGTCCCAGAACATCAAGAGAGAAACAAGTCAGAAGCGCACAAAACACGCATCTCTTCTGGCAAAGTGTACCGCCCCATTCCACTCCAAGCAGCGCAATCCGTTGGAGCAAGACATCCGGCTTGATGAACCATTCCGACAGTATTCGTCTGGTGATGCCGTCAAAGGAGCAGTACATATGAATGTTGCTAAGTCCCAACGCATCACCCACCTCGTCATACGGCTACATGGCTTCGTCAAAGTATCGAATCGCGCAAAGCTTCCGGGCGAGTCCATAAGCTACGATGAAGCGCTCATGGCCTTGGAAAAGGGTAGAGGTAGGCGGGGCATTGAGTACTTCGGAAATGGCTTCGCACGACTATTTGAAAAAGAAATCGTGCTGTGTGGCGAAGGCCGAGTCCTGGGCCAATATGAATTCCGCTTTGAGATAGTTCTCCCTTCAAAGGGCATGCCGTCCGGTATCGATGTGAGTACCAACGCCTTGCCCCGTCTCCAGATTTCACAACCTAAGTAGTCTACTAACTCGCGGACGCCCAACAGTTCGAACACGGTACCATATCTTACCTACTCACGTCGACAGTGACGCGCCCCACGACCATCGCACCAACCTTTTCGCAACACCGAAAGCTTGGCTTTCTGGAGGCCGTTGATATCTCGCTGATCCCTAAGCCAAAGGCTGAGATGGTCTCGATGGACGTGGGATACAAGAGGGGGAAATCGAAGGCAGGCAAGAAGAAGAAGAAGGCCAGATCACGAGAACGAGAGGACTCGGACCCGGCCAGCTCAGTTAGTGGCAAGCACAACGAGCACTCCGACAGTCACCAAATTGACTACGAGCCCCCACGAAGTCCAGTGCCAAGTGAATTCAGTTCCGCTGCTACCACTGACAGCAGATCGAGCAACATGACTGGCTCGGTGACACCGCCTATACATACTGTTATCGAAAGTGCAGAAGATACTATCCTCAACCCCTCTCCGACCACTATATCCGCAAAGATCGAGGTCTTACAAGGAGGCTGCTTGGCTGGTGACTCATTTCCCGTGCGGATCTCGATCAAACACAACACGGCCGTCAAGAGTATGCAAGGCATCATCATTACCTTGTACCGTCAAGGGCGGATCGATACCCATCCGGCCATACCACTTGGCCCACAGCGACGAGGCGAGAAACCAAAGTATGAGGATTACTACCCTAAATCATTCACGGGGCTTGGCGGTCTATCCTTGACCTCGGCCGGCTCAAGCAGATCTTTCCGACAAGATCTCAACCAAATATTCGCACCCGTCATCGTCGATCCGCAGTCTCTCACCGCTGTCATCAGCACATCAATACAAGCTCCCGTGCACCTGTTCCCAACAATCACTTGCGTACCTGGCGAAATGGTCAGCTTCAAATACTATGTTGAGATAGTGGTTGATCTGCGCGCGAAGATAGGAGGCCAGGACCGCATTCGTCCACATTTGAGTATGACAAGTGGCCTTCAGCATGGGTATGGTGACGCAAAGATGACTAGGATCGAGGGTTCAGACGGTGTCAGCTACGCGGCAACTCCTGGATTTAATTACCTTGTTACGGATCAACTCCGAAGGACGAAAGGCGTGGTCTTCACTCGGACGGAGATCATAGTAGGCACAAAAGACAGCTCACGAAAGCGTCGGAAGCAAAGGGAAGACCAGTCAGCTGTGGACGAGGACAGGTCATTGAAGGGGTCTGCAGTTCTTGGTGTCGAGAGTACCCAAGACCAAGATGTTGATCCTGGACGTCCGGAAAGCTATGTCGAAGTACGTGACAGTCCTTGCCAACTCGCTATTGCCCTAGAGCAACACCCAACGGTGATCATACCGCCAATTAAGAACGAAGAAGACCTCGACGAGAAAGGCAGACTACGAAGAGCAGAAGAACGACTTCTCCCCAGCGCCCCACCACAGGACGACGAACCTGCTTCTTCAGCAGCCCCAATCCCTTCGGCTCCTATGGCTATTGATGAAGAAGATTTCATTCGAAGGTACGGCCCGGACCATCCAGCACCGGCATACGACGAGCCTCAAGACGACAAGATGGAGCTCGAGCGTCAACGATTGCTGGCACGGGCTAGTGCTCCTGACACGGGTGATGGTGCTGAAGCTGCCGCAGTGGGACATGAGGGACGAATCCCTCAGCCTAGTGCTCCAGTGCTTTATGAAGATGATATGTTTGATATCAACGATCCCCGTGTGCCTCAAGTTCTGGCGGACCAACCTCATTCCAGGGAGCCGTCGGCTCTAGTACCTAATGAAATTAACCCGCAGCTTTCTAACGATATGCATGACTCAGGGCCATCGAGCGCCCACGACCTGGAGAACGAAAATTTGCCTGTGTATATACGGTAAGGACAATGGGCGTAGGAAAACCTTTATTGGGCAGGCACTTCTACTCGGCGTTGCAGAATGTTTTTTATACCCGGTGCTGAAATTGAAATCCTCACCACGGTGGCTTGGTTTCGACTTCAACATAGAATAATTGCTGTTGCGCGCAGGCACTTCTACTCAGCGTTGCAGATTTTTTATACCCGGTGATGAGATTGAAATCCTCACCATGGTGGCTTGGTTTCGATTTCAACATAGAATAATCGCGATCGCGGATGAAATTTTCAATGAATCGTCTAAAGATTATCAATAGGGTTACGATGCACGATGTATGAGATGACATGTCACTATACTCCTAGAATGGCCTTGCACACACCGTCCAAATTCTCGCCGCACGTCCAGCGAATGCCCTCATGCCACTTGACTCCCCTTCTACGCCAATCACTCGAAACATCCATATCTCATCTCGCCCCACCTGAATCCGCGTCGGGCGGGCCCAGCGTCCGATCAGGCACCGGTGACGGCCACCGCCGTGGAAAAAGGTAGCGTTCCCATCTTTGCGACGCGTGTGCGCGTCGTCGGTCCTCCCCACAGCCTCCTCGTTTCGCAGCTGGAGTCCTTGCGCCCGTTGCGATAGGATGGAGTCGGGAGTCGAGGTCCCCCGGCAAGGGTCGTCGACGGCTCAAGGTACTCTACCGGTTAAGACGTTCGGAGGAACCCCTCACGTGTGAAATCCGTCACGGCCAGAGATCCGAATTGCAGGTGGGTGTTGCAGTTTGGGGGTGTGTGAAAAGATCGGTAGCCCGGGGGACGCTGAGGTGGGTAGGGTACCTGAGGTATCTTATCTATCTTCTCTTCGGACCGTGGAGGGATAATCCGGCGACATTGTAGAGGTAGACAGCGGGTTTGGTCCAGTTTGGGTCCTGAGGTGTGGCGCTGAAGGCTGAGGGATGGAGGTGGTGGGGAAGAGGGGTTTATATTATTTTTTTCGTAAATACATTACCTGGGGATACGGAAGCATGTGAGGACCGAAGCTTGGATACCGATCGTGTGGATGTGAGATCGCGGTGTCCCAGGTACTTTGACTCGATTGGGGCCACGGCGGGCTCGTTGGGGAAAGGCATTTATAAAGCACAAAACCACTACACCATTGTACCAGCGCGATTAGGAATCCATTAAGGAATAACACCCCGACCACAAGTGTCAGAGATGAGTAGAACACTAGTGCATAAAAGGCTAGGCTAACGTCACGTGCTGAGACTGGAAGCGCAAAGCGCAAGAATTGTAACCTCCTTCACAACTGACTCGTCTCCATCGAAGACCTCAGACCGCTCCAGGTCTACGGACGTAGCCTCGGTCAGTTTCTCTTCTGATGGGACATGCTTCCCTGACCCCTCTTGTAAAGAAATAACAAACAGTTTCAAATCCTATCGAAGACCTCAAAAGGAAGCCAATCACTGACCTCTAGCAACAGTAATAACAGCCTAGATTAGAGACGGCCCCTTCGAACGAGACATGGATCGTAGCCTGCGTATGCGTCCCCTCTCGCCCCTTGTGCACCCTGCCGCACCCGCCCGCGCACGGAGCCCCGAACTGGCGCAGCAAAAGCTCAAACCGTCTCATGCGATCCCGCCGCTGCGTCGCCTCCGAGCCCGCGGCCACACCCTGCCGGCGATGGTGCGGGCAGAGATCCGTTTCCTCCGGCAGCGCGTCCGAAGTCACGGCCGCGAACCCGTGCATGTTGCGCAGACTGCCCTTCTTGTCCAGCGCCGCCTCGGCCAAGGAGGTCGGACGGACGATCAGCGTCAGGTGCACCTGCGGGCACAGGGACAAGGCGTTGTAGAGGCTGAATTCGTGGTTGCGCCCGTACGCGTCGACCACGAGTGTGAGGTTGCGGAGCTCACTGCGTCCTGCGCAGGGTTCGGAGTTAGTGTGGTTCTCTTTGGGCATAATGACGGAAAAACGGGACAGGTTTGAAGAGCAGAAAGTATCCTTTCGCTGCCGCAAGATGGCTTTCTCCTAGGTAATAAGAAAATTATCTGGAATGTGGCCCAATGTGCTACCGAACAGGAAAGATATACCCCGAAAAGGTACATACCTTCGGGGCGCATTCGGCGCAGCCAGGTGTGCTCCTTGCGTTGTCCTGTAATGGCGAAGGCGTTCCCAGAGAGGAAAACAGGCATCGCTTCGGAGTAGATGAGGCGGTTGGTGAAGACGACAGCCAGGTCGTCGAGGGTCGGTCCCCCGTGGAGTCTGCTGAGTCTGACGGGTTGCCTGTGGCGGATGAGGATGCAGCGATAGATTTGGTTGCGAATCTCGGCAGGGAGGTCGGTGAAGCGGAAGTTCTGCAGAAGGTCCTGATGTTCCATGCGTGGATCCATCGGCGGTTGGGTCGTGAGGCGAGCGGGCGTGGGTGGTGGGGATGTCATGGCCGGAGCTGCTTTGCGTGAGAAAAACGGCCGGTGTCGGATTGGTACATATATGGCGGAAGGCTAGTGTTGAGCGATTTCGTGTGTTGATGGATTTACCGGAGCGGGAGCTAGTGGTGATTTTTAACAACACACATGAGAGACGTGATACGGCGGGCAAGGGCTACCTTATCTTCATATACAGGCAATATTCACACCTTATTTCGGGTAATCCACCCTTAAATATCGCTCGATTGGGGGTGCAGAGCGCTTTGTACGGCGCGATGTTTACCGGCGATACTTTCTCAAAGCTTCGTGGACGAGCTCCACAGAGGGAGGGATAATTGCCAGAATCGAGGTTGATAGCCCCGAACACAGATCCAGATAAAGGTGATCAGATCATCAAGCGCAGACATCCCCGTGTCAAAGCTATACACGATCAGTAGATAGAAAGAATCGATCTCGAACGATAGAAATAAGTAGATGAGGTATCCCGGCACAGTCGCAAAAAAAGAAGAGGAAAGGAACCATAGATTGGTTTTATCCTAGCAGTAGCTTTCGTCCGCCGTAGTGTGAGCTATCAAATGAAATTCAGACGATGTAGAAAGCTACGAGCACAAGAAAGAGGAATTTACAGCATGTGGAAGCCATTGAATACCCTCAGCGAACCTAACTTCCATACCCTTCCAATTTCCTTTGCAAACCCCATCCTCTTTCATACTCCCTTTGTGAAGCAAATGAAGCAATTTGTAGGATCACCTTTCAGCCCCCGCACGTCGAGATGAATCGTCGACCTGCTGTCCCGTGCCCTCCCACCCGCCAAATGCTGGCAACCAGCCGGACAGGCAGAGGTGAAGTTGTCCAGCAGCCCTTTATAGGCTATAGCCCGTCTATCCGCGATGCTCATCACATTCGCCACAGCCTTACGCTCGCTCGGATGATGGGAAGACTGTTGAAGATGGCGATGAGCTCCGCACCTACCGTCAACCGCTGGGGCCGGTGATGATGTCGCCGAAGCGAAGCCGTGCATAAGATCCATGGCACGGAAACGATACAGGTCTCCGACAAGATGGCCGCCGGACCTAAGTGTCAGATCCAGCTTCGTACGCTGGCCGAGCAGGTGGAAGAGGCGCTTCTGATCCCCTTCCTGTGTGTTCTTCTCCCCAGCAGGTCGGTTGCAATCATGACGCAGGTCAAAGGTTAGGTGTAAGGGTTGCTCTTCTTCTTGCGTGCTGAAGTATGGCGAGATGTGCTCGAGCCACAGACAAGCTGTGCCCGAGTTGTTGAAGATGATGTTGTTGGAGGAGAGGTAGACCTTGTAAGCTTCCTTTCTGATCATCTTTGAACTGCAGATGGGTATGTTGTGTGGGTATTTGTGAGCTGTTGGCTGAACCTCCTCAGTAAGTAGATACTTGTATACTATATCCTGAAGTTCGAGGGGAAGGCTCATGAAGTTGGCCATTCTTCATTCTTTGAGCTGGATGAAAGTGGTACAGGGGTTTCTGGGGCTAGTCTAAGATGATACTGACGAAGAGATTTGAGGAGCAGTGAGGACTTATGAACTTCAGATGTCCACACTTGGAACCCTGTAGAACTTTGTGGTTCTTCCTATTGTCTTCTGGCAACGCACGGCTTCTTCCACAACGATCCGGATTAATACGCACCGATTCAAATCACGCACAAGGGCGGGTCGCTGACTTTCGGCAAATTATGGGCCGGACGTCTAAGAAATCTAGAGTCGACTCTCGACATTGCAAGGCAATACTCAGACGTGGTACTGATACATTGATTCCATATAGCTTCCCCATATGGAGAATATTTGCTCTGTAACTGTGAACTATACATTGTTAGAACAACAGCGACAGAGTCTGATGCGTGTCACAATCATACTCGCAGGCATCCGAGTATGAAGCCACCAAGTGGCACATAGGTCTTTCCGTGGTTTGGCCGAGCCCTTTGGGAGTTTTGGGGTCCTAGGAATCGCGCAATTCCATTGTGGCTCTTCACTTATCACTTTCCCTATATTCAAGTAAGTTCTGCATGATGTCGGAGTCAAGGAGGCTTGTTAGCTGAAATCCAAGCTAAATTCCTGAAAGCACCATAGTTAGATAGACACTGCTGCAGCAGTGGAAATGCACATTGAACAGCTGCTAATCGTCCCAGATGTACGCTGGTGTAATTTAACGCAGGCTCATTCTGCGCTCATTGCCAATCGAGTGGCCATCGTGGATACCTTTCCGGAGACCAGCAAAGGGATTGTGTAAATCAAATTCCATGCTGTGGATCTAAGAATAATGCTTCACAACTTATAGTTAAAGAGGAAGAAGGGGGGATAAAATTAGACATCCTTAGTGCTAACTATGAGATGACCAGAGGAGAGGATAGTGAGATTTCATGTATCAACACTCCAATAAGACAGACAGATTTGTATCCCGCTCGTCCTACCATGGTACTGAGGGAGTACCGGATTAGACCCTGAGATGAGCGGGATACAATGTACTTTGCGTAGAGGCTTGGTGTCCTCATATCGGACCAGAGTCTTTTACGACGAAAGGTCCTTGGTAGCATAGCTCCGAGTGAGTACCTCATAAGTTGCTGTCCTCATAGAGACACGCTGACACTGAAGAGAAGAAGAGAAGAAGAGAAAAGGAGAAGAGGAGAAGAAGGAGAGAGAAAGGAAAGGTACCTAGTAGACTTCAGTATGTTGGCATGATCCTTGCGTCGATCTGATCGGTCCCTGCACAAGTGCATAAGCTAAGCTAAGCTAACGGGCGGGACGACGGGAAGCATGCCAAAAGGTTACCTTACTTTATCATCTTATGCTGGTCAAGTGGTCATCGTTTTTATCGACGCGAACAATGCAATTGCAACGCATAATCGCAGTGTGAGTGGAGCATCGTAAATGAGAGAAGATGGTGAAGCTGTCCAATATGAAAACACGATACTACCTAATTATATGCGAAGGGAACGGAAAACGTACGCTGACTCGGACCGGCATATCTCGATAAGTGGGTCCAAGGGTCCTTCCAATCATCTCGAGGCAAGAGATTATCAATCCAGCCTTACAGCTTTCATATATCCTCGATTCTTAACCCCGTCTCTTGAGTCATTGGATTTCATCTCCGTCAACATACAACATATCTCTGAACCCTGCGCAACCTCATCAATTCTTGCTCTCTCTCATCCAAAATGGCTGCAACAGCCCGAACCTTCACGCGTCTGACAGCACGTACTGCGCCTACTAACTCCACTCTCCGACTCACCGCCACACACCACGCCCGCCTCTCCCTCCAACGCCAGACATTCCAATCCTCCTCCCGCCGCGGCTATGCCTCTGGTAACGAAGCCACAGCCTCACGAGTCGGCTACTACGTAACTTTTGCTGCCCTCGCGGCAGCTGGTGGCGCAGGCTACTTCTATCTCAGCAATGGAGGCGTCACAGACATGAAGAAGGGCAGCTCGGGCGAGACAAGAGGCGTGTTCACCCCAAAGAAGGAGGACTATCAGCAGGTGTACAATGAGATTGCCAAGCTGCTGGAGGAGAAGGATGATTATGATGATGGTAGTTACGGTCCGGTGATTGTTCGATTGGCGTGGCATTGCAGTGGAACGTAAGTCTCGCGTGTTTGTCCCTCCTAGCCGAAAGCTAACAAGCAACCTTAGCTATGACAAGCAAACCAATACCGGCGGCTCAAACGGCGCGACCATGCGCTTCGCCCCCGAGGGTGACCATGGCGCAAACGCTGGATTGAAAGCGGCCCGTGACTTCCTCAAACCAGTCAAAGGTACCCAACCATCCCCTCGAAGCTCTCCGTACCCTTCTAACTACCCCCAGAAAAACACCCCTGGATAACCTACTCCGACCTCTGGACCCTCGCCGGCGTCTGCGCCATCCAAGAAATGCAAGGCCCCTCCATCCCCTGGCGCCCAGGCCGCACAGACCGCGACGTGTCCATGTGCACACCCGACGGCCGCTTACCCGACGGCGCAAAAGAGCAAAGCCACCTGCGCGCCATCTTCGGCCGCATGGGCTTCGATGACCGCGAAATCGTCGCTCTATCCGGTGCGCACGCGCTCGGCCGCTGCCACACGGACCGCTCCGGCTTCGACGGACCATGGTCTTTTTCCCCGACCGTGGTATCGAACGATTATTTCCGGCTGTTGCTGGGGGAGAAATGGGTTTGGAAGAAGTGGAACGGACCGAAGCAGTACGAGGATGCGGGGAGCAAGACGCTCATGATGCTGCCGACCGACATGGCACTCGTCAAGGATACGAGCTTCAAGAAGCATGTGGAGAGATACGCCAAGGACGACGGGGCGTTCTTCAAGGAATTCAGCGACGTCATCGTCAAGCTGTTCGAGCTGGGGGTGCCCTTTCAGAGCAAGGAGGAGGATCGCATGACGTTGAAGACGTCGGGGGCTTGATCAGACTGGGTGCCTCGAGGGCGGTCGATGCGTGAAGGAGACCGCTGCCGCGGCGGCTAGTGCAGCGTGATGATGCATCTTGAGCGACGGCGTCCTTGCTGATGGCTGTAGACATAGACCCCATACCCCCCTGCCCGCCATTAGAACTAGACTTAGAATTTGTTGTTCCCTTGCAAACTGCTCGTTCCTGCCACGGTACTTGCGTAAACGCCGTTTCCATCGCTCAGTGCTTCTTCATCATCAACTAGACACTCTACCATACATAAAGCTAGACATCGGCTCGTTTACCCGGTATAGTACTGACTGATCAAGCTGGCATCAAGGAAAAGATACCCCCAGTCTCTGATCCCACATTCACATGAACCATCACCTGCAGCCAACACGCCTTGCACAATGATCATTCGATTGGATATTTCCTATCTAATGTATGATGCCAGCACGCAAGCTGAAACGATAAGATAGGTACAGTACGAAGGATGCGAGAAGTGATTCGCTGGCTATGATTTTGGGTACAGAAACCAGCTGTCCGTCAGATCTCGGCCGCATCTCGATGAGTTCTTCTCTCGTGGCATTACTGATCGCTGTTACGGAGTGAGGGACGGAAACTTTTCATCATTCGTTTGGTCAACACGCATCGAGTCCTGTTTCCTCCTCTTGATATGGGGCATCGTATTAGGGTATCGTTCCGAGGACCGCGCCTCTCTCCGCCTTCCTCTCCGCCTCTTCGCTTCAAACACCATACCTCCTCACCATCGCATTGACATCTTGCACTTGTTTCGCGCCCTCCCTCTCCGCAAGCAATTTCTTCGTCGCCTCGAATTCCGCCATGAGTTTTGGTCGCAGGATGTTCCACGACTGCTTGGAGGCCGGCTTCGAAATGGCGATCGCGGCCTGGTACGACTTGAAATGTTGAAGAACCGACGAGTTCAAACCGGCCAGTTCCGCTTGGGCCTCGTAGAAGCTCTCGCGGTCCTTCCTGAGATCCTTGCCCACCTTCTGGTTGTTGCGCTTGTGAGACTCGTGCCAGTTTTCCACAGCCTGGAGCTTGGGCACAAGAGCGTCATTGGCAGCGCGCTTCTCCTCGAACCAGGCATCAATCGCGTCCTGTGGAGGACAAGTCTTCCCAGGCATGGGTTCGTTGGAGGAAAATCGACCACACTCCACGTCATATTCGTTGCCCACAAAAAGTGCGAGTTCTGAGCTGAAGTTGGCGTAAGCTGCTGCGGGATATGCGGTGTATTGACCACTTCTATGGAGTTGGCCCCACGAGGGCGTAGGATCGTAGCTGCCAAGCCACTGATAGTTGTCCCAGCGGTCAAACTTCATCCCTGGAAGAAACTCATCCATTCCCTGGTAGTACTGTGCAATTAAGCGGTATTGGGGCGTTTCGCTGGTTTCAAGTTCCTTGAACACCCTTCCAAGTGCTCTGGGCTAGGTGCACGTCAGCCCAATGAACTACTACCAACCTAAGTCCCAAACTCAAGGTTCTCACCGGAAGGAAAGATTTTTGGAAGCACTCGATGCACAATCGTTTCTGAAACGCCCAGTACGTCTTTCTGGTTTTTTTGGACTCACAGCCACGCGTCTGGCAGCCCGTGCTGGTAAGAAGATCTGCATATTGGGGTTCCGAGAGGCCTGAAGGTGGGTCAGGCATATCAGGACCGAAGTGATTGACACGAGCTCTCTTCCAGATAAGGCTGTCGTCACTGAGCACGGATCTGAATGTTGAAGAAATTGTGCGAGCTTTTAAAAGGAAATCAGGTGGACAGAACAAGAGAATGTTCTCCCAGACGTCGATGTTGACCCTGGCCTTGACAGGATGGTTCTTTTGAAATCTCGTTGGGCCTTTAGGTATCTTTGGTGCGCGTGACTTTCTACCTTTGGGACGTCCTCCCTTATTACGAGCTGGCTCGACTGAAGAGATTTGAGACGAGCTTGCAGGCGTGGTATCGTCTCTCAAACCGGAATCTGGAGCTAAGGGAGCGATCTGATCTGAGCTCACAGCTGCAGCATCATCTCCCATATCACGATCCGAGCCTACTGAAGCAATCTGGTCCGAGATCGCAGGTGTGCTACTGCATCGCAGGTTGGGATCTACTGAAGAGCAATATGGGCTTCTGTATATTGCAATGATCGCCGACAACGAGGTGGAAGCTTCGTCGCTGAGAGGCAGACACACTTCCTTGGGGTTGCCGCCGGTGGCAAATGACGCTTCAGCGTTTGTGCTTTGAATTGGTGGGTGATGAGAGGTCTCATACACAGAACCTGGACGCCCTCTGCTGATTGGGCCTTGAGCTGGTGTATAATGAACACAGGCTTCGCCAGAGATAGGACGCGCTTGAGCGCCTGTATTGGAAGGTGCCGAGTGATGGGAGAAGTCGCGGGGCTTCTGTTCGGGCACACGATGTACGTCCAGTCTTGAGCTTTTGGCAGTCAAGTTCTCAGCTGATGAATTAGCGAAAGGATGTACGTCAGGCTCTGGTGGTCGACAAGCATAGGGACGAACGTTCAAGCTCTCGTTAGCAAAGTACCTGTGAACGTCAAAGTCGGGAGACATCAACAATGTGTCTGATATTCTGCTCTGATCTAATGATTGGCAATCAAATCCGTAGGCTTTGCACCATCTCCCAAGCATTCTTCGGAAGAGAAGGGTTTCAGCACGAGCGCGATCTACGCTTGAGATCCTTTTGGGAACTCGGGCTGGAGGTAAGCTAGCATAAGAGAGCTTCTGTTTCTTGGTGGCGGGCCCAAGGTCTGTGGTATCGTGAGCTGGAGCTGGAGCTGGAGCTGGAGCTGAAGGCAGAGAGCCGTGATCGAGCTCCAGGTTTTGGATAGTCAGGCCATGGTTTGCCATATCATGATCTTGAGCTGGAGAGACAGGGCAGTGGTCTGACTTCCGTTTCTCGGTCCAGGGCCCAGAATTTGTCATTTCATGGGGTTGAGCTTGAGCTAGGAGCCGAGAAGCTTCAACGAGCTTCGGTCTCTCGTTAGTAGGCCTATTTTGCGTCGTGGCATGGGCTTGAGGTTGAGCTGGAGCTGGAGGCACGAAGCCGTGAAGGAACTTCTGTTTCTTGGTAGAAGGCTCCATGACTGAACCATGAGCAGCCTTGCGTTTAGATGCGTTTCTTGATTCTTGCCGTGCGACATACTCTCGAACGGTTTCAGGCGTACTATTCTGAAACCACATGATGGGCGTGGTCAAGCTAAGTAGAAGATGCGTGGAAATCGTAAGCAACGAGGTAGAGGTCTTCGACGGATGGCAGAGGTCAGAGGAAGTTTGCTGTACGGCCACAAGGGAATGTATAGTTAAGGAGAGTCGGTGCTGTCTTTTTTGTGGTCACTGACCGAAGTTGATGGAAGGACTCAGAAGAAACATGTTAGTGTCTACATGGAAGTGAAGTGGACGGATTGATTATCCGGAAAGTGTTGTACGGACGTAGCACTAGCTTCGGAGATTAACCTTAAGATTAGTGGCGGGAGTAGACTCTTGGCATTAATGGTTGCGGTCTGCAATACTCGTGCTGTCCAGGAGTGAGTTACCTCGCTTAATAGCGCCGGGAGAGTTAACCAATCAAACTACTCAGTTCTCCGCGAAAATCGTAGTCTGATTGGTCAACTCTCCCGGCGCTATTAAGCGAGGTAACTCACTCCTGACAGCACGAGTACCTTACGGGTGGTAGATGAAGTCTACTTTACTGATGCTGGATGCTAACAAAAGTGCGACAATAGAGCTCAAGTAATGAGCTGGTCGTATCGTGATTAATCCTCAGAATATAAGTGTGACGGTTCATTGAGAATGAGCCAATGAAAAAGGTCTATGGGTACTCTACATCCCTAGTGCCATATACTGTGTTTCAAGAACAAGAAATCCTGGCAACTATTTCTTTCGTTTTTTCCTTCGGACTTGCGCTGTAGGACCTCTCGCTGCAAAGCCCACGCACCTTTCCACTATCTCCTCTTGCTCTTGCCATCCCAGCGGCCATCTTGAGAAACCAACCAGTATCATATTGATGCATTCCATGGCAAAGTTCCTCGAAAACCTCCACTTTGCGGGCTACGATCCGCTATGATATCAAAACCGGATCGGTATAATAATATTGCTAACAAATTCAGCATGCGTCAAAGCCGCATAAGGCGCTTTTATCTGAGTCTACCCAAAGCGAGAAACATGTAACTCCCTAGTTGAACATACTCAATAACTGCACAAGCATGTGTTTTATCTGAGTAACGTACCTGAGTTGTATTTCACGACTGCGCCACTACCCGTCACTGAGAGCGATTTGGCATCTTTCCAGCCTAAGCTTTGTCAGCTGCATATCCCGAGATCATGAATCAGTCAACATACAAGGAAAAGCCTAAGTGATTCTGTCGAACCCCCCGCAGCGATTTTTGTGAGCTGGGAACTCAGCATCTCTGGCTCAATGGGATCGGAAGAAAACGCAACACACCGCTTCGATGAACATTATGTCGAATTGCAAGAACCAATTAATGAAGGAGGTTGAGCCTATACCTATACCAAAGCACCTCATTCCAAGCGGCCAATTGTCGATCCGGGCTCGGAGTTTTCTCGCATTCCTGCTATCTGGATGAACCATACAATCTCCAGGAAGATGTTCAGATTGGATTATCAGTTCCGTAAACATCCAACTACAAATATAGATGCGGTTGACCCCATCTGCGGCGGTAGTCACTACCATGGGGACTGAAGCCCTGGCGTCATCTGCTAATGGTACTTCGTAAGTATCACCGCATAGTGGGAGTAATCCAGGAAACAACGAACGTGACTCAGAGAGTTTAGTGTATCAGCCTTGTAGAAGCGTTGAAAATCAAACATCCACATTCCCATACCTAAGTTAAAGATCACCGGCATCAACTCATTGTACTCCTCTGAGATTGTCTGTATTAGTGATTCACCGGCACAATAAACGATCTAAGTAATCAACCAGAAATGGGAGTACCCTGATTTGAAAGTAAGAGTCGCAGAGGTGCATCTTCTCAAATTGATGGGGCGGATACCAAATCGCCGGCTTCATCCTCGTCGTTATCGACCTGTCTATCAAAGTTCGCGATGCCTGGAAGGTTCTCCGACCCCTCTCCCGCGAACACGTCTTGGACCCAGAGTATTTTAGAAATATACCGTTTCGTAGCTCTGATACTTCTACTTGCCTTCGATCGCATCAATATCATCTCTACAGCAACCAATTCCTCTCTTGTGGTTAACAGATAGGAACAATCTTTAAAGCTTGGACTTGACTCGCTGCAGGCTGGGGCTCATCATTGCCAGTGCCCCTATAACTTTAATCACTGGCTCCAATGGCGAGGTCAACAGCTTCTCAATAAACTCACAACTCATCAAGAATGCGCCAGCAGCCCATTTCGCAAGTCCGCCAGCGACATGTTAGACCGGGCTCGGGAAAATGAACCCTATTAATTGCCAGGTGCTTGCCCTCACCGAGAACACCCTGACGAGTTTTTCCAGTAACCAGGCTTTACAAGCCACCTTGGTCATTTCCCCCCTTTCCGCTTAGGCGATCTGGCTGTCTTTAAATCAGCCCTTCGTTTGTCGCACGAGAAATCTGTTCAGAGCAATGTTACACTGGCCAACTGGTTCGATCATCGGAGTCACCTCCTGCTGCTTACCAGTACCCACGTACCCGCGGCCTGTCACATCACTATACCTGATTCCGGAACCTCACCCTGGGACTGTTCTGCTCGCTGCCCGTGGTTGGAATTCATCCTACGCAGAGTAATGTTCCTAACCTTATTTTCGTCCTGTTTGACTCTTGACGGGGTCTGTACCTCATCGCAACTGGGCGAGGCCAGCTTAATAACGGGGCTTCTTACCAAGGGCGCGGGCCTCGAGTGTCCGAGACGAATGCCACGAGCTCATCGTCGTTCTGATTTGTGGGCATGGTCACTGTCCTTGTTGAGAGCTCGACCTATGCTCGGTATATGGATCAGTACCTGATGCCATGTCTTTTGGGAATATGACTCGCTTTCTGTTGGCGAACCTCGGCTCCGGTGTCGGTTTTGGGTGTCTGCGCGACCTCCGACAACTTCTCCCGGGAACCTCACTGGACCTCGACTACCTTGTCGGGCCATACTGACTCGTGCTTGACCGGGCGTTTTCTGACGGGGCCTCCCTCGTTGTGCCTTTGTTGTGCTCCTAAGGGCCTCCCCACCTCCCCGGCTCAACGTTGGTTCACGTGTCGATCTCTGAATCGAGGGGTGTTGACCGCGACGAGGGTTTCGCTGCTCTATCTTCGACGTAGGTTCTGTCCGCTCCTCCTGTTGATGACCAGCGTCGCTTCGCTGGATCCTTTTGTGAGTGTGCCGGGCAACCGCTGGCGCTTCTGGGTCTTCTTGTAATTAACCCCGACTCTTTTGCGGCTCCTGCGGGCGCTTCCGACTTGTGAACTGTCGGTAGACTATAAACCCCAACGTTGCGTTTCTAAACGTGTTGGTGACTTTTCTAATATGGGGCTCCGTTGTTCCTGTGTTTGTTCCGTATCCTTTCCGCTTTTTTAATATATATATTATTTTTTATGATATGAAAGATATGCTCTGCTTGTCCAGCCAAAGGGCAGAAGCCGGTCGACAGCCCGAGATTCCTCGCTGTCACGGTCTCGTATCCACCCTTTTCATGCTTACCAACCCATCACAGATTCCGGTCTCTATTCTTGTCCGGCTCCGATGATTCCACTTGGTGCCAATTCCTCGAATAAATAATATGTTGACGGTATTCTGATGCTTTGGAGGACTACTGTTAATCTGATGTTAGGGAATAAGTCCTTCCTTGTATACAGATATGTATTAGGGAACGTCAGGAGTGAGTGCATGCGTGCGTGCGAAAAGGGGGTGAATTGAGGGCCTGCATAAAAAAGACTTTCGGGGGTCCAAGTGCCCGAGGATCAGTGCTGACTGACCGCCATTCAAGAGTAAGCGAATCGGCTGTTGAACGGCTCCATCCGATTGGCCCTAGCGTGCCTAAAATCCGATTGCGGGGTAAGGTAACCAAAGACGAAACCTGCGGTTACAAAAGCTTCCGTACCTGCAAAGCTGTTCATGCGTATAGCATCGTTTTCTTATCCAATTTATCAAGGTCGTTGATCAATATAAATAGAAACAGGAGGCTTTTTGGGGGGGAAATTGCTCATAATGGGGACACACGACAGTAACGACACCCTCCCGGCGGCTGTAAACATTCCATTGACTCTTTTCAGAGACGTCCGGATCCTCCGATTCACCTGTAGACGACAAGGGACAATACGGCGGCAACTATTACGATCCCCATGTTGCCCAGCCTGGAGCGGAATATGACGATGACCTCGGCGTCCAGTGCCCTTCGCATAGTACGTATATCTCGGAGCCATTCTCCCCCCTCTGTACCAAAACCAAAGTCGCAAGACGTAGTGCGCGAGGGAGAGTTCCCCTTCTATTGCCGAGACTCGTGTCATATCAGGGTTCTTGCCTTGAAGAAGCATTGCTGAATCCGAAATGTGCGTAGCCTCCCAGCGCAGACTTGTCTCCAAGATCGATCTTCGCGTGATACCCGTCCTCAGTCTCATGTATCTGCTGGCCTTCCTCGACCGGACCAATATCGCCAACGCGTCCGTGTTCGGTCTCCAGAAGGATCTGAAATTGACCGGTACTCAATATAATACCGCCTTGACCATGTTCTTCATACCATATATCGTCTTTGAGATACCATCGAATATCATTCTGAAAAGACTCAAGCCGCACGTCTGGCTATCGGCGTGCATGTTCCTCTTCGGCCTCGTAACCATCTGCCAAGGTTTAGTGAAGAACTGGAGCGGGCTTCTTGCAACTCGCTTTTTCCTAGGTCTTGCCGAGACAGGCATGTTCCCAGGTTCTTTCTATCTTATTGGCATGTGGTATAAGCGCTCCGAGGCCCAGAAGCGTTACTCTTTCTTCTTCGGTAGTACCAGTCTAGCCGGGGCCTTCGGCGGCCTTCTTGCGTCCGCGATTGGCAAGATGGATGGGATGCGTGGCTATCTTGGCTGGAGATGGATCTTTATCCTTGGTATTCCTCTTCCGTGAGTTGCCATGCCAGAGGCATCCCACTGATTTTGGAATAGAGGGCGTGCTTTCGTGTGTCATTTCATTCGCACTCTACTTCATGATCCCAGACTTTCCGGAAGAGGCCAAATGGTAAACAATTGCTTCCCCATCCCTCCCACCGACCGGTAGATGTAAATGACCAACCCCACTATTCGCAGGCTCAGAGAAGACGAACGCGCCTACGTCAAAGCCCGGCTCGAGAAGGACCAAGGTCGCTCCGCCCGCGAGCGCCGCATCACCCCCCAAGACGTCTTCAACTGCTTCAAAGACTACAAGTTCTTCCTCGGCGGGTTCATGTATTTTGGACTCATCGTCCCCGCCTACGGCTACGCATTCTTCGCCCCCGGTATCATCAAAACATACGGTTATACTCAGATCGGCACCCAACTGCACAGCGTCCCCCCGTGGGCATGCTCTTTCGTCTTCGCGCTCATCGTTGCTTTCTTCTCGGACCAGTTCAAGCATCGCTTCTTGTTCACACTGATTCCAATCGCCATGTCCATCGCTGGTTTCGCTATCCTATTGACCGTGCACACGAGGCCGCATCTCGAATACGCAGCGCTGTTCCTCGTCACCATGGGCACTTACTCGGCCCTGCCGGTGACGGTCTGCTGGTTCAACCTCAACCTCGGTGGCCACCATCGTCGAGCGGTCGGAACGGCCTGGCAGATCGGCTTCGGCAACATTGGCGGGATCATCGCCACCTACGCTTTCCTGGCCAAAGATGCACCGCGTTACAGACAAGGCTATGGCATCTGCATCGGCTTTGCATGTCTGAGCGCAGCGGCTTGCTGTGCTTACGCCGCTAGCGTGCTGGTGCAGAACAGGAACCGGGACAAGGCGGGTACGGATCTCGGGCTGACGGAGTTTGAAAAGACGGAGAAGGGGGATATGAGTCCTGATTATCGATATCTGCTGTAAATTGAGTAGGTGTTATGCCTAATTCTGAAGGATTTGCCTCTCAATTTACGCATTTTTGTGTGAGTATTGGCCAGACCGAATCGGCGCTTCCTAACCGAAGGATATTTAGTAAAACAGTTAAACGCATTTAAAACATTTCCCCTGTAGCTTGACGAGGTTATAAGGAAAGAGCTTGGTGGACAGGGTCTACACCGCGTCTGAATTGTAGGGCTTCAACCATCAATTCCCTTGCAGGTTGACGAAGTGTCCAGAAAAATTTCGTGAACAGGGTCCCATTTTTCTGAGAACGCGCTCGAACTGTAGGACACTGTAATTTCTGCGTGGCAGGTAAAATGACGATTATCGCGGAAATCATCCATGACAACCGTCACTTTTCCCCGGCAACGCGCCTGAATTATTGTTAGACTCTCAAACACGGACGGTTTCGAGCAACGACCCGTTTTCACCCATGCGTAATAGCATATCCTCTTCGGGCTTGCATTTATCCTCCTGGTTTTGGGTCTTTGAATCACATCTGAAAGAGTTCCACAATGCTCAGGACAAAGGAAAAGGGAATGGACCATGCTGCTTAGATAGCTCGCTAGGAGGCTGAGGACGACTATCGAGACACCTCTTGGCTCCAGATATAGGAGGATCGCAACGAGATGTTTCGGCCGGGAATCCAACACGGTCTCACACGACTCACGAGACGCGAATTCACAGGCAACATTCTTCAAAAATGGAATCTCAAGATTTCAACCGCAGGAGGGCAATTCCAGAACACCTGATACACATTCCCAAATCCAACCCGGTACTTCCATAGCATTCTACAGCTATCTAGATGTCTGTCTGTATAAAAAGTCCCACCGCCGCACGGAAAGGCGGAATGACGGTGGGGTGGAGAAGACACGGCTCTGCTAAAAACCTGGTGCTATTCTCCCACCGGCTGGAATAAAAGTATGCCTCGAGACCATTGGTTGAGAGGTACAGGAGGTAGGCAAAGCCGTGGGGGTGATTGTAAACGTTCAATGCATTGATTGCATTTTGGGGGGGGGGGACGGATGTTTGAAAAGATAAATGAGATCGCTTAGAGTAGACGGTGGAGCCGGATGGTAGTAGCGCGCATGGAGGAAACCTACACCGTGATCTGGACCATCGGTGTACGCGATGAGGTTGGGAGGAGTAAGTTCTCTGTTCCTGAGCGCGCCGGGAATTCTTCCAGGCGGTGGGGGACAAGAAGTTTTAATCGCTGTCGAGAGGGTGGTGGTAGGGAGGAGAGTGTGAACAGCTATCAGACTGTCTTGATTACACACTGCTATGCTTTGAAGGCCAGTCGACCCGCCAGATTGTCCCTTTGGTTGTGTGTGGAAGGAGTGGAAATGCAGATGAAATTTTCTCGTACCAAGCTTTTTCTTTTTCGTCTTAGCGCATCATGTGACCTAGGCGTCATACACGTATTGATCAGACATTGAGTCTCGTCCTACGATTTTTGCGTGATGAGATATTATCGTTGTGGATAGTACTTCCCTCGCCGATACTGGGACACCTTCCTAGCCATAACTCGGCGAGTTCATAGTGGAGAATGCTGGGGACCCATGACGAGACTCGATGCTGTGGCGCTACCGTACGTACATGCAGCCGTTGAATATTCCATTCATCATCCCAAGCTTCCAGGAATGCATGATCCAACAAAAGATGCGGAGAGCATCACTCGCTAGAAGAAGCTCTTCCCCCTATAAATACAAACATCGTAATGCAGGCCTTGAATCCCAAGGTTGGGCCATATATCATACTTTCAAGGAGTTATCGAAACTGCTCAGACAAGGCCCAAACATGGCAAAGAAATTATCGAAACAGAATCGAACCAAGTTTCTCCACCTCACCAAGCCCGTGACAGGTCCCGCCCGCGAGACCCAAGCCTTCCTCAGGAGCATGATCATGACCCTAGAAATCTTAGCCCATAAGCAAAAGTAAAACATAATCGTTCCTAGTCTCCACACTCCACGGACTCCCGCAACCCAGTTCCCTCTCCTTCTTCATCAACGCCGCCCTCAGTGCCAACTCTGCCTCCCACAATCTCCCCATATCTCTCAACAACGCCCCGTATTGCCCCGCCGTCTCCAGCGTGCCCTTGTCATTCTTACCCCTGCGCTCGACGTCCGAATAGAAAGCTGAGCGCATCAGTACTAGTGCTTCGTCTTTTCTCTCGGTGCACGCCATCAGTCGTGCAATCCGCCGCCTGCTACCGAGAAGGGCCGTGTGGCTTGCTCTTAGGACTTTCTCGCCCTCTGTGACCACGCCGAGGGCCACTGCTTCGGACTCTGGGTATTTTCCTATCTTGTATGAGAGGCGTGAGATTCGTGCTTTGCTGTGGAAAGAGACGGGCGGGCGTAGGGTGGATGAAGACGAGAGTGATTGATCGAGTTCGATGGCCTGGTCGCAGAGGAGTTGAGCCTCTTTCTGTGCTTGACCAGACGTTGTTTCCTTGAGGAGCGTTTCTGATAGACGGGTGAGCATGTTGAGGTACTCTTCATCCTTGATCTTTGAGTGCGATTCATAGATGTTCAAGGCCTTGCGGAGGTTCTGTGCAAATTCATAGAAGAAGCCCTGGTTGTACGAGAGCACTGCGAGTTAAAATAACACGTTCGCTACTTCCAGACTGTCTTTGCCGCGAGTCTGTTGTTGCAAATGCAGGTACTGGTATCCGTATGACTGCACTTTGACGTAGTGTTTAGAACTGTTGGTCGCATTCATTAAGTCTTGTAGGATCACGCCATGGAGCTGAGTCTCTTGGCCGTTCTCTTCGAGCCTTGCCTCTAGGTCTTGCAACTGTGTGGTATTCTCTGCCGTTGCGGCTTTCAAATTGAGGGCGAATGCCAGTAGCTGCAACATAAGCAGCGTCTGTTTATGTGTTTTACCGACTGTTGATTCTCGAAGGACGATCATTGTGCGACATAGGGTTTCTGCCTCTGGAAGTTTACGTTTCGTTCTAAGGAGGCAGACGGCAAGACTCCAGGCACTGAAAAGAGTGTCTGCATGATCGATGCCAAGGATGGGTTGTATTCCTTTGTGGGCTCGAAGGCACCATGATTCTGCCTCAGAATATTTCCCTAGCCTTTGTAGGACTGCAGCAAAATCCTGGAAGGTTGCGAGTTTTATGCTTAATCCCTTCTCCGGTGTTTGTTCCTCAATTCGAAATACTGTTTGTAGGCAGACTCTGCTCTCGAACATTGGTCGCACAGATACAGTGTTGTTGCCAGGGATTCCAGAGCAAATAGCGTCTTTGTGTGAGCGGGACCGAGCTCTGTTTCATGATGTTGAAGCGCTTCCGCGGCCAATGTGATTGCGTCCTCGTTCTTATCCTGTCTGCGCAGACAAATCG
This sequence comes from Letharia lupina, assembly GCF_014066315.1. NCBI lineage: Eukaryota > Fungi > Ascomycota > Lecanoromycetes > Lecanorales > Parmeliaceae > Letharia > Letharia lupina. The sequence continues at coordinate 1,220,590 of NW_023502974.1, forward strand.
AGAGCTGAAAAATGGTCTCGCTGATGAGATGATGTGTGTGGCCCAGCATCGAGATTCGGATGGCTAAAATTTCGCGAAACACAGTCTCAGCCTCATGCCATCTCTCCTGCTTTTGAAGATTTAGACCAAGATTGTGGGTACTGAGCAGTGTTAAATCATGCTTGGGTCCAAGTCTTTGCTTCCTGCCTGTAACCACTTCTTCTAGTCATGTCACTGCGTGTTGAAGTCCCGCAGATCATAATAATCCATGGCAAGATTGTTCATGGTGTGCAGGACTTGTAATGAACCTGTTCCAAAGACGATTTTCTTGTGGTCTAACAACTCTTGGTCCAATTGGAAGGCTCTTTTGATGTCCTCATGATATCGCAGAGATAGTGCAAGAGCATTCTTCGAAGCCAAGGTGTTTCCATTGTCATGACCAAGCACATGCTCCGAAGGTTCCATATTTGACGAGACAGCGTCTCTGCTTCAGAGTATCGTGACATCTTTCGAAGAACGCACGTAATTCTATGGGATCTGTCGAGCGTCTCTGGATCGTTCAAGCCTAAGCATTGCTGGCGTTTGATCATGACACCTTGATAGATTATGAGGGTCTCATCATTGTCGCCCTCGTCTTAAAGGAATGAGGCAAATTTTTCTCTTACCCGAATAGTTGGCTCCTCATCGTGTCCCAACAAAGTCGTGTTAATCTCGATCACTTGCTGTCGAAGTTTGAGACTTTCTTGCCGCCGGCGTTCGCGCTCCGCAGACGCGTTCATTGCCGCTGGAATCACGGACTGTTCACACTGGCTACTTAAATAGGCTGAATCAGGGTGGTCCGGCGCGAGGACGAAGGCAAGGCCTTGAAAAGCATTATATGTCAGTCGATGGACCTGACCAAGGTTGTTTTGACATATTGTGACATTCTCGCGATTTAGCTCCTCTGCCTCCTCAAGTTTGTCAAGCTTGCACAATAGGGATGCGTATTGACTTCGTGCCGAAACGATGTCGGAAGAGGCGCAGCCATAATAACTCGAATAGTCTACAAGCAACTCCTGATATGCATGTGCGGCTTGGTGGTAGGTCTCCACACTCTCATCTAAGATCGAAGCACACTTGTGCTTTATGGCAAGGGTCTGTGGATCATTCCCCCCGTAAAGTCGAGTCGAGGTCGTCAAGGCATCGCTGATACAGTCACTGGCAAGTTTGTACTGCTCCTTGCTAGACAAGACCTGTGCAAGATTACCCTGCCTTCCAAGGGCCTGCCGATGGTGTAGACCTAAGACTCGTTGACTGCTAGCGAGATTCGTCCTAGCCAAAGCCTCAGACTCGTCCAATCTACCTTGCTTTCTTCGCAAAGTCGTCATAGTCCCGGCAGCTAATATGGTGAAAAAGTGGTCCTCTCCAAGCTGCTCCTCGCACTGCTTCCAGCTGTGTTCGAGATGTACTTCTGCAGCTTTATGATTCCCAAGCGCGAGCTCGCAACGACCAAGTTCCTGAATACTCAGAAGAGTGTCTGGATGGAGATCACCGAGGTGTTCTCCTCTCAATCGCACTACTTCTTGAAGGCATTCCTTTGCTTCTACTAATCTATCCAACATCGAGTTAATGACACCTTTATTGTGAAGTAGCAGAAGTGAGTTTTTCCCTTCCGACTGATTCTTTCTCGTCAGGTACAACGCGTGATCATTCAACTTCTGAGCTTCTGTGAGTTTGGATTGGAACGTCAGTGCCAGTACGTAATTCGCGAGGTTCAGGATGGTGTCAGGATGGTCTTCAGTAAGCAATTCGACCCGCTTGAAGTACATATCTCGGAGTAGCTTTTCAGCCTCTTGGAGAAATCCAATTGTGATCAGAGTGGAGCTATAATTATTGATAAACAGTAGTGTGTCACTGTGCATCGGTCCTTTGGCATTGGTGCTCCTTGCAACCAACGCTTCTTGCAATTAACAAGCCATTGTGAAGTCTGATCGCTTCGCTAGAACGCTGGCCAAATTGGACAGGCTAGCCAAGGTCTGCGAGTCATCTTCTCCAAGGTAGGTTTCTCGCAGCCTCAGAGCCTCCCTTGTCGCAGCTTCAGCTTCCTTGTACTTTCCACAAGAGGCCAAAACTCGCCCTAGTAGGTCTATCGCTCCCATTGTCTTCCGATCATCATCCGAGTATGACTGTCTAGCGCTAGTCGCAAGAGAGCGTGCAAGGGTCTCTGCCTGCTTATTGTTGCCCAGGCTCTCATGCGCTAGAACTATGCATATCTCTGCCTTGAACCGTGTTATGTGGAAATCAACGCTAAAATGAGTAATGCTGATTCTAAGGGCCTCTAAAGCTCTCTCAAGCGACAAAGCCTAATTGCCCCTTGAGTTGAAATACCTCGCGGTGTCACTGAAGAGTAGCGATTGACGCTCAAGTGATGTAGGTGAAGAAAATTCGTATGCCAGGACAACGTCGACATGCGGCATTAAGAGCTCACAGGTCCTCCAGCTGTCTTGCCGTGCGTAAGGAAACCGAATACTCAGTGCTGAAACGGCAATCTCTACGTTTCGAGCGAAGTCGTTACTGGTGTGAAGCCAATGCTGGACGGAAAGCTGTACTAGTCGATGGATGCTGAAGAACCTACCCGTGTCCTCAGTGATTTAGAGAGAACTCAATCAGCGGTCCAATGCTCTCCTCAACTTCGTGAGAATTGACCTCGGAGAAACAAAGAAGACTTTCCATTGGGTTTCTTGTCCAAATACAAGGCTCATGAAGCAAATATTCTCGGCAGCATCTGGGTTGTTTTTTCCTTGCTGTGCTTGAACGTAATGAATCATGTTTTCAGGACGGAATTTGAGAAGTCCTGATCTAGCTCATCTGAGTCCCGTCGGATATCATTGGCAGCCATCTCAAGATAGCCAACCTGATCAGATCGGAAGAGATTCAGATAAAGAGAGATGGTCCTCCGACCAGAACCATTACTGATATATGCCGCGGCCTGAGTTATGGCGAGAGGGAAGTACTCGAGGAGACTGACCAGTTCCTTTGCATCTTCCATAAACGAATTGTCTTTAGGGAGCTTTTTGTGCAGCAGAGACAACGCGTCTGGCTCTGGTAGGCGGTCCACGGAGATAATGCAATCGTCTCCATTGGTGATATCCCTTGCTGCGACTCGATTCCTTGAGGTAATAAGTATTGAACCGTGCGATACTTGTGGGAGATGCCTATGAAGTTGGTGCACCTCGAGGCTCGCATTCGAGTTCGGAGTATGTTCCCTTCGACTCGAGCTGGAAAACAACGTCTCGTCGTCAACGTTATCGACCACCATTAACCAGGGCCTGTTTATTGGATCACGGAGCCAGTCGCCGAAAAGTTTCCCAACGTTAACTTCTGGATCATCCTATCCCGATAATTTCAGTTGGCGAGCTAGGTCTCTATAGCTTTTCAGGAAAGCGTCCTTTCGAGCGCCTCGGACCCAAAATATACGGGTGGGTGGCGAGCGCTTGTGGACACGATGTGCATACTCTATAGTTATCTGAGATTTGCCAATCCCGGCCCAACCAACGAGAGCCATTCGTCGATACTTGCTGAAGCCAGCATCCAGCCCCTCAACTACATCTATCCGGCCCGTGAACTTGGGATCTGGGTCGAATGCAAATGGAATGTATGGAGGTACTTCTGGGGTCATGGGCTTGCCTCCGGTCATTTGACGAACGTCTTGAGATACGATAGCCAGATCCTCCTTGAGGCTCTTTAGGAAGAGCAAGACCTCTGAATGCAGGAACAGTTCGTCCTTGGTAAACAAAATCCGTAAAAGTTCTATGCACTCCGAGTTACTTCGCCGTATGTGAGCTAGTACGTCGGACATATCATCCAGATTCGGAATGAATCGTAGAAACCTGACGACTGTGTTCCTCTGATAGAAACAGGCTGCGGAAACCTGGTACCTGAGAATTTGCCCATACAAATTGAGCAATCGCTCTTCGAACTAATTATCGAGAGTGACCTCCTGCCGTTTTTGACATATGAACTCGACGTGCGTATAGCGGGAAATGAGCTTGGCGACTTCTTCTACACCAGCGACCATAGCGGCGTATTGATCAGATTCGCTTAACGCAGTTTGCATCAACAGGCAAAATCCAGCCCATGGCAAACCAGCATGGAGAGGGTCTAAACCTGCTATTTGGCTGCCCATGTCTTTGAGCGCTTGGATAGACTTGCAGATCATGTTTAGCTTGTCGTGAAGAATGATTTCTTTTCCGGCAAGTTGATCTTCCATCTCTTCTCAAGAAGTTGGTCTTTTCTTCTCTCCGTCTCCACTAGTAGTACCTCGGCGAGGTTCTGGCCTTCTAGTAGTGCGGCACTCTGGATTTTCAGCAGAGCTTCAGCCAATGCAGGCTGCGCTCGTTGCAGTTGCTGGGCTGCTATGGCCCAGTAACTTTTCTTACTATACGATCACATTAGCGATCGTGCTTAGGAGAGCGTTGAATAGGCAAATTGCTTCGGATGAGGCGGCTGATATATGCTTCACATTATGAACCCACCAATGTCAGGCTCCGAGAGGAACTCATCCCTCCGCACCCTCGATAGAAGTATCAGAACTGTCTGATTGTCTCAAGGAAGAGAGGCGCAAGTCTGAAGGAAAGGGCTAGTACCAAAATTTTGAAGCTTTAGCAGGCGTTTCATGCTGAGAGACTCTTTCGACATCAGATAGTCCGACGTCAGGACCATCGAGGTTTAGAGACCCCATCCCACCCGCCAGTGATGCTGCTGAGCCATCCTGAGGGTTCTTGTTCCTAGTTGAGTCGGCTTCGCGCCAGCTTGATGCTTTCACGATATTTCCATGTTTCCTAGAGAAAACATCTTTGAGGCGCATGGTATTCGCAGAGCGGCAACAGTAGAGAAGGCAAGTCTGAAAAGTCAGAGTACCATGACCGCCTCTTAAGTTGAAGGAACTACAAGCTAAATTTCCATAGGGGCGTTATTAGTTCATACTGAGTTACCAGAATCACTAGACCGCTCTGCGGCGATGGAAGCAGGATCGCGCAGCACCACTGTCAACGATTATAGATACATCAGCAGCAGAAGGAAGGACCTATTCCATTTGACATCTAGATGAATTGAGGCGCTGGGAAGGCTGAATTGTAGCCTGCAAAGCCACCACAATGGTTCATCGGCATCTTGATAGACACCTGGCCGCTGAGTACGAAAAAGCCGCAGCTGAAGTCACTTGGCTTGCCGTCTTCAGTCACCAATCTATCAGCGTTATAGAAGGCTTCCCGCTCCCTCTCGTTAAGTGCGTCATTCGATTCCCGTAGATAGCTCTATAGACAGATATGTCTTCTCTCCCTCGGATTGGAGGGCAGATGGAGTTACAGCTCAGTGACCAATTTCGGTGTCCTCAAATGGGCAATTTGGTGGGCGAATGAGTCATCTAAAGGTAGTTGAAGGACAGGATGGAAGGATTTCTGGGGATAGAGACGGCTGTAGATGTCGGGACAAGTGCTGAGGTCAATGACGTATTACGAGCGCATACTCTTCTCGTTATGGGTGTTCAATTGCAGATGTTTTCAAATTCGGAACTTTGCAAAGTTCTATGGTGTGGGTGTAAAAGGACCTCTTCACGGCTGTTATCGGTATTTTTGACGTTTACATGCGTACTAGAACACAAGGATCCTGTGTGCAGTGGTCGCAGGGAAACACACAAGCACCGGGAAGAGGACAACATGCTGGTCTCAGTTGCACGGGGGAGAAGCATTCAAGGATATGGTTTGCTGTGATTTGTTGGTGCGAAGAAACGGTGGAAGGAAAACCATCACTACTTCAACTCCTAGCCTGGCAAGACGAGTATTTCCTTCTCAAAGTAGGGAACTTTCCAGGCAGTGTAGGTCGAGTTGTATATTCCTTAGCCTGCTAGCGTTGATTCACAAGGGTCGTTTCGTTGGCTGGCTAGCCCATCTTTGTTCTTTCCAGAGTACGTGAAAGCAGCCAACTGGCGCCGGCGAAATGCAGACATCAACAAAGTCCATCTCAGAGAGAAGAGAGTAGCCATTGCACGATTGTTGAGTCCTGGGTTTTTGAATATTGGAGAAGGGCTAGGGTTTCTTAGCCGCTAGCGCCCGAGACCGAGGGACCCACTGGATCTGGATCTTCACGCCCTTCTCTTCACACTTTAACGCACGCATAATCAACCGCCAAACCTGCCAGCGTATCTCACGCTCGGCTTATAGGCTGGTCGGTCATATTGGCGGTCCAGATCGACGGAAAGATGGCAACCATTGACAATTGCTGCTTCGCAAAGCACTCAGCTGCGAAAGGAGTACTGGAATGCCCGACATCCCATAACCACGGTACCTAGCCTATCATCACGACACCCAAATGTATCCAACCATCCAAGTATGCTGCGATCCTCATCAATTCCTCCACCGACGCCCCCATGGGCACCACTGCTCCGTGAAGCACAGCTTCGGCAAGGATCGGCGTCCTTCGGCTAGGAAATAACGTTGGCAACAACGCATGCAGAGCTGTGCCTAGGGTCTGTTTTTCTCGTGAGTTGGATAAGCTAGGCGTGACGAGCGACTGTACGACGCGCAGATGGCCAGATGCCGGCTCAGCGGCCGTAGGCGAGGAAGGTAGATAGATTTTCAGAGGTATATGGCGAAGTGGAGCGCCCTGAGCATAAAGGAGTCGTTTGGAGATTGTGTTGTACCCGTCAAAGTCATCTATCCGTTCTCTCTGTCAGTCTCGGTCCACATCTTGTACGGAATACTGCTCGAGCCATACGTTCTTGGACAGCGTTCCACAGCTTTGTCGAATCGTCTTTTGACAATGACATGATTCCCTTGGCCGTGCCATTCCTGAGAAAGTCCGCCTCTTTCACACTGTTGATAAACGCATCGTGCAGCATCTTCCCTTCAGCATCAGGACGTACCAACGACTGCTCCGGCCAATCTGTGAAGTGTAGCGTCAGCCGCCAAGGCAACTGTTCATCTGTACTATCCGAGGGCGAACGGTGAGCAATATCCAGACCAGATGCTTGTGACGGAGAAGCCCCGGAGAATAAATCGTAGAGCAGCCCAAGCGGATACTGCCATTTCAGAGGGACTTCTTCAAAAGAGAACCAACCATCGTAGGATATCACATCAGTGTTTATAAGTGACGGGATGAAGAAAGCGTGGAGACGGTGGAGAAGGAAAGGTAGGTAAGAGAGCCGGGGGTATTGGACGAGATAAGGATCGGCTTGATCGTAGACTCGACATTCCGAAGGTGATAGACGGATCTCTATAGGTAATGATCCATCCCATACCGAGCTCTGTAGATTCTGAGCTTCTCTCGTAGTGGCCATGATGGCGAACCTGACTTCCAGGGGTGCTGGAGCTTCAGAAGCCCCAGGTGTCTTTGAGCCATTGTGCTTGCCGACACATTTTCGTCTGACAAAAACACTTGCCGGAGTCACTCAATCCCGTCAGGCTCACAGCGGAATCTCCGCCTGTGACTCAGCCCTACGGCAGGCAGGCGCGGCGCTAGTGTGAGAACCCCATGAACGTTGACAAGATGAGCACAGTACGAGATTCATACGTAGTCCATAAAACACTCAACTTGGTCTATTTCTGCACATCGATTGTCTGCCCATAGGTGCGCTGAAGAGCAAAGACGCCAGTACAGAAGACGGCCACTTTTTTGGGCTGCTTGTCTGACGGATATTTTGTCTGCGAATACTACACAATAACTTTCACATTTTCTAGCAGTATGAACGGCCATTTAACAAACGGTGTGAGGAAGACCGCTTCCAATAATATGCCTGACCGACTCCCATCGCCGCCCCCACCTCCCCCAGATGGCGCAGCTCCTCCACCTCCTCCAGACTCATTTGCTCCACCTCCACCCCCAGAAGATCTACCACCACCGCCGCCATCTAGTTCCAATGGCGACCCGCCTCCGCCCCCGCCCGAAGTGAAGAAAAAGAAGGCTGGCTGGGGTGCTACACCCAGCAGGCAGCCTTTGAGTGTAGAAGAGATACTACGCAAAAAGAAAGAGGCGGATGAAGTTGCTTCAAAGGTATGAACCCGAGTATTCAACATTTACATTACATTATATTCACCTTGTGCCTCACTCTAGTAACTTAACGAGCCCTACTGATATTTTGTTTCCTTGTTTAGCCCAAATTTCTATCGAAGGCGCAGCGCGAAAAGCTAGCTCTTGAGAAGCGAGAGAAAGAGGTTGAGGAGCAAAAAAAGAAGACCGATTCTTCTGCGAATACCAGCAGGGCAACCCGAAATGGAGACAAAAGTGCCCCAGCTCAGCCCATTAGAAATGGAGCAGGCCGACCTGCAACGCAGACAAACGGAGTCAATGGATCTGCTCGTCCTCCAGTACCAACTGGTCCGAGAGCTTTGCGGAAAGGCGAGATACCGACAGGGCCTGCTTCCATGCGTGCCTCGGAGCCAAACAAAGGCTACGACATGGCTCCTCCACCTCCTCCAAAGCCATCAGTAATCGGCACATCTGCAGCCAAAGGGGAAAAGCGACCTGCTATTGAAGAGGCTCAGCAGAATTTGATAAAACAACGATATATGGGCGCGGACCAAAACCAATCCACCTTTTCGGCCAAGAAGAAGCGGAGGCGGACTACAGAAAAGAAGTTCAACTTTGAGTGGAACGCAGAGGAGGATACAAGCCCGGACTACAACCCGCTGTATCAGGCACGAGCAGAGGCAACATTCTATGGCAGAGGCCGCTTGGGAGGATTTTCGGAAGACTTGGCTGACAGCGCAGCTCGTAATTACGCTAGAGCCTTGCAAGATACGGATCGCGACTCAGGCAAGGCTAGAGCGAAGGAGATGATGGAGATGGAGAGGAGAAGGAAGGAAGAGGGTGGTAGAAGCTCGTTAGACAAACATTGGAGCGACAAGAGGCTAGAGCATATGCGCGAAAGAGATTGGAGAATCTTTAAAGAAGACTTCAATATCAGTACAAAAGGTGGAGCTATCCCGAACCCCATGCGCTCATGGGCAGAATCAGGCTTGCCAAAGAAATTGCAGGACGTCGTGGACCTTGTCGGCTATACCGAACCTTCTGCAGTACAGCGCGCTGCCATCCCTATCGCCCTTCAATCTCGAGATCTTATCGGTGTTGCTGTGACAGGTTCGGGTAAAACAGCAGCTTTCCTATTACCCCTTTTGGTCTACATATCGGAACTTCCAGCCCTCAATGAGCTGACGAAAAACGATGGTCCCTACGCTGTCATCTTGGCTCCTACTCGTGAGTTGGCTCAACAGATCGAGATCGAAGCAAGGAAATTCGCGACTCCTCTTGGGTTTACGTGTGTCAGTATTGTTGGAGGTCACTCTCTCGAAGAACAGGCCTACAATCTACGGGATGGAGCCGAGATCATTATTGCCACACCTGGCCGTCTGGTTGACTGCATCGAGAGGCGAGTGCTCGTACTTGGACAATGCTGTTATGTCATCATGGATGAAGCAGACAGAATGATCGATCTTGGCTTCGAGGAGCCAGTCAACAAGATTCTCGATGCCCTTCCCGTCGCAAATATGAAGCCAGACTCAGAAGAAGCAGAAGATGCTCTTGTCATGAGCCAACACTTGGGCGGGAAAGACCGCTATAGGCAGACAATGATGTACACAGCTACTATGCCCTCAGCTGTCGAACGGATAGCCCGGAAGTACCTTCGTAGACCAGCCATCGTCACCATCGGCAATGTCGGCGAAGCTGTCGAGACCGTCGAGCAGCGTGTCGAATTCGTGGCAGGCGAAGACAAGAGGAAGAAGCGCTTACTCGAGATCTTATCGTCAAGAGAATTCCAACCACCTGTCATCGTGTTCGTAAATATCAAACGCAACTGCGATGCTGTTGCTCGGGATATCAAGCACAGCGGTTTCTCGTCTGTCACATTGCATGGGAGCAAGACCCAAGAGCAAAGAGAAGCAGCGTTGGCGTCCGTCCGGAGTGGCGGTACTGACGTGCTTGTTGCTACGGATCTGGCAGGCAGAGGTATCGATGTGCCTGATGTCAGTCTGGTGGTCAACTTCAATATGGCGACTAACATCGAGAGCTATACCCATCGTATTGGTCGTACAGGTCGTGCTGGGAAGAGCGGTGTTGCTATTACCTTTCTTGGTAACGAGGACTCTGATGTTATGTATGTATACTTCCTGCTCCCTTTCGAAAATTTCGCTAATGGATGCTTAGGTACGATCTCAAGCAAATGCTTTCAAAGTCTTCGATCTCCAGGATGCCTGAGGACCTCCGAAAGCACGAAGCAGCACAACAAAAGTCGCAGAGAGGTAGTGGCCAGAAGAAGATAGAGGACAGTAGTGGCTTCGCCGGGAAGGGCGGCTGGCAATAGCCTTAGAGAGATGATTTGACAACTACTAAACAATCAGCAATCTTACATCATCATCAGCCACCCTCAAGAAGGCCGGGCAGACTCACGGTGACTATCCGTAAAATGTGTCGTTCATGAGTAACGTTATTTTATGGAAAAGGTGAGATAGCGAATGATTTCCTCGTTGATGCTGTCTTTACGATACCAATAAACTACATCTTCGCCTTCGGCCTCCACCTAATCCAATCGTGCTCCTCACTACCCGGCACCAAATAATCCACATCCCGTGTATTCACCAGCCCCGGCCCCGCCTGTCCGACGTCCGTAATCCCGGCCAATCGCATGCTCGTCTCCAACTCATCCTTCAATATCTGACTCAGATGCTCCACGCCCTCTTGCCCGTAGCACAAACTGTACAGAAACGGCCGGCCGATCCCCACGGCCGTTGCCCCGAGCGAGAGCGCTTTCAATATGTCAGTACCCCGCGTGACTCCGCCGTCGACGTAGACTTCACACCGGTGGAAGATCTCGGGGCAGATGCGGTGCAACTCCAGCAATGTAAGCATGGACGGTTGTGCCGTGTCGAGGGAGCGGCCGCCGTGGTTCGAGAGCACGATGCCCTGGACGCCGTACTCGACCGCTCTCTTCGCGTCCGCGGCGCTCTGGATCCCCTTGACGACAACCGGCAGCCGCGACGTCTGCTGGATCCAGGGGATGTCGTCCCAGCTCAGCGTCTTATCGATGTACTGCCCCATGAGCCTCCCCATCCCGCCGCCTTTCCGGTCGTTGGAAGCCACGGCGCCGCTGATGGCCGAGGATACGTTCTCGGCCGCGATGCGCTCGTCCGCCTCGCGCTTCCCCGGCACGTGGGCGTCGACGGTGACGAAGATGGCCTTCACGCCCAGCTCGCGGGCTTTGTGCAGCAGTTGCGTGGTTTTGGCGCGCTCGGCGTTGACGTAGAGTTGGAAGAAGAAGGGCTGGTTGGTGCAGCCTGCTTGGATGACGGAGGCGAGGGGGTAGGATGCGTTGTTCGATATCTGTCGTGTAATCAATCATTTATCTAATGCTATTATACGTCTTCCTTTTGAGATTGCTCACCACTTGGATGAGGCCTTCACTTGCACAACCCCTGGCCAAGGCAAGTTCACCGTCGGGATGGGCAAGCCGAGCCATGGCTGCCGGACTGATGAAGAAAGGCGCCGAGCTGGGGCAGCCTAGGATTGAGCGCCGCGTTTCGGCTTTTGCCACATTACGCATCACTCGAGGGCGTAGCATGATTCTTCTGTATACGTCCGAGTTCCAATGGTGCGTGACCAGATCGGTCGCTGCGGAGGAGTAGAAGGCCCATGCTTTCGGTGTCAAAGTATTGCGGGCTACGTCCACGAAGTCTTGCGTGGAGATGAGTTTGAAAAGTTCGGGCTTTGTATAAGTCTCCGTCGAGGTAGATTGTCCTGTGGTCTTTTCGATGGTCTCCATATCTTCCTTTTGTTCCGGAGGCAGATTGACCACCTCGGCCTGATCCAGGAGTCCTCTGTAACACTCGGGTGGTAGAGCTTCCTCGATGATGCCCGGAGCGTGGATCTCATCGTAAGCTGCGGTTGCGTCGCTTCCAGCATATCTGAGTATGACTTCTATGGGTGAGCAGCCTCCCTGTCTAGTTGCTTAGGGAGGAACAAACTCGAAGAGCCGCCTGGGTGAGAGTCTAGGTAGTTCGTGATATCGTATATTTTGGAATGCACGGCAATCCAGCAATCGCGGTCGTTGTTGTGTCTTTTCAAATCATGGAAGCTCAGTGTATGGGAGGGATTAGAAGACATTTTCGATGCAGAAACAGCGTGGAGTATACGAGTAGAGTCAGGATAGGTACGAGAAAGGGAGTAAAGATAGACTACATTAAGGTGTCTAGTATATGTAAGACGAGAAGAGTTTTATTATCTGAATATTCTAGGTACGTCTTGTAGCTCGCGATTGCTCAAACTGATCACCCCGCCCAAACCCCCACACACACGCGGTTTGCGTTCCGCGATGACGATGTGGGGTTTCATTGCTTGGGGTATGAAGCGGACGAAAACAACATTTGGAGAATTCAGAGACGCCTATTGCTCTAGCAGAACCAATTCGTGACACGAGGAATACCCTCAATCTTTTCAAATTACAAGTCACAGAGGAGAATGGGTCCTCACGAGGGGTCAAAGTTCAACTGCATAATCACTGGAGCAGGCGGCTTCGTTGGCCAGGCCCTTGCCGCTGCGCTCCTCGCAGACCCTCTCGTCTCCAAAATCACATTGACAGATGTGTTCAAACCAGATGTTCCTCAGACGAAATCACAATCAGAGGTAGAAACTCGCTGTTTGGATGCCGATCTCACATCTCTGGAAACATGCCAATCTCTCTTCACCCCGGACATCAACCTGGTATATCTCCTCCATGGCATTATGTCCGGGGCTGCGTACGTATTTTCGAAGTTTATATTTCGTCGTCCGGAACAGATCTTGAGCCTTGAGGCACGTCTTGAAAGTATCCACTCTGTAGACATGTTTCAAAGCTCAACACACCCTCTCGTCTAGGCGACACTGACTCAGAAATTATAATCTAGTGAGGCGAATCTTGAGCTGGGCTTGAGGGTAAACATCGACTCGACGAGGCAGATTCTGGACATACTTCGACACACCAACCCAGGCGTCAAAGTCGTCTATCCCTCTTCATTAGCGGTATACGGCCCACCTGCCACCCCGACGACCAAGATAACAGAGCTGAATGCACCGGTGCCTGGCTCGTCGTATGGGGCCCAGAAGCACATATGTGAGACATTGCTTGACGACTATTCAAGAAGAGGGTTGCTGGATGGACGCGTATGTAGACTACCAACGGTAAACATCTATGCTCTCCTTTCCATTAAGTTTAGAGTAAAATTTGAATGATATGACCAGGTTACCGTCAGGCCCGGCAAACCCACGGGAGCCGCGTCCTCTTTCGCTTCCGGTATCTTTCGCGAGCCACTGAACGGAGAGAAGAGCATTTTGCCTGTTTCGAAAGACCTCGAGATGTGGATCTGTTCGCCTAGGACGGTAGTAAAGAACCTGATACTAGCGAGGGACATCCCAAAGGAGAAATTCCCCGGGACACGGATTGTGAATATCCCTGGTGTGACGGTGACTATTCGGGAGATGCTGGATGCTTTGAAAGCCGTGGGAGGCGATGAGGCATTGAAACTTGTAGAGGAGAAGAGAGACGACGCAACGGAGAAAATAGTCTTGAGCTGGCCGACAAGAGTGGACATTTCGAGGGCGAAAGCTCTGGGTTTCGTAGAAGACGGAACGCTCACCAACACGCTGAAAGAATACATCGACGATTATGGAAGTAAGGCTTCGTAGGTCTCTTGCGTCGATAGAGGACACTTCGGGTTGGAGTTTCGTCGAAAGGACATGTGATCAATTTGCAATCTTCGTCTTGATGGTAAGAGAAGGTGGCAAAAGTCATGCGTAGAGAGACAGTTCCATTTCATAACAGGACAAAGCTCTCTTTCCCTCCATTCACGTACATATCTGTAACTATCGACCACAATAAATCGACCATCCTTCTTGAATAACTATCCGGAGAGAACCAAATGCATTGAAAACAACTCCTTTGCAGGAAAAATGAAAAACTCTTCAGAAAGAAAAATCGCGAAAGCTACCATACTCTTCCGGCACTGCGCCTAGACTAAACAACTTCTACAACCGTCTCCCTTCCATTTCCAGGTAAGATGCCCAGTTTACAGCATCTCGTGAGAATCGTCACTTTTATCTGGCACCGCGCGCCTGAACTGTAGGACTTTTACGATTCTATCAGGGGGCTTTCCGACCCGTATGCGTGGCTTTTGCCACGTTCTCTTGGCTCGGGAGCCCCGGTTGTACAGATGGTGGCGTGCGACAGGAGCTCGTGGAGATGTTTCTGGAAGTCGGAGTGTGGGACGCCGTGGAGTTGGAAGCGAGGGGTGAGGTAGGTAGGTAGATTGTCTTGAGGGCGCAGTCAGAGACAGTCAGTCATTATTGATCTACCAGAAAGTAACGCATGCAAAGTCGTTTTTCTATCTAGTATGCTAGTCATCAGCCATCGTCCTCAAGAGATCCATCGCAGACCTCGACGAACCGAGGTGACAACAAGCGCCGAGTACGAGGAGACTTGAACATGACCAGCATCGCTTTCAAGAACCATGGTTCGAGCAGAAAGGACGGTTCCGGCCGTCCACAACCATGGCTTGTCCGTATTCATGGGCCTTCGTTGTTCGCTGAGTGTGAACCATCCTTCGACGAGAAGGAGGCACCGTCTCTCGCCGAGTACGCATCCCGGAGAGACGGTTGGGATTCGAAAGGCGCGGGGTAGGTAGGCGCCCTGTCCCATCCCTTTTCCTGCACGAACTTCATTAAGTCATCGAATTTCGCGCCCGATTCTCCGTCTCCCATCTTCACGCAGCCCGGATCCTCTGGAAGGTACGACACCGGCGGTTGGTCGTATTCATTCTTGTAGATACGAAGTGGTGCTTTTCCCACTTTGGCGAAGGTGAGCTCGGTACGGGCGTCTGGTTCTTTGGCGAATGGAAGGACGGTCTCTGCGCCAGCGCTTTTAGCTGCATCGCCCGCTATGCCTAGGTCTGCGAATGACTTGAGCTGCTGTTCGGAGAGCTGGTAAGCACGGGCCGCGGTCTGCGGATGCAGGAAAGCGTTGATGATCTGGTGTTCGTTAGCATAGGTTGTGTCAGAACTCAGTGGATTCACATTTACCTTAGAGCTTGATTCTACCCGCTCGAACAACACGACGCCGCCGAAAAGCTCGGCCTCGGCCCAGTATCCCACAACGTTCAATAGGCCGAATGGGTAGCGTTGGAATCTTCGGTAATTTGTATGATAGAAATCGACATAGAAATGGTCAGTCGTGCGGAATTGCCAGAAATGCCCCTCTCGCGGTTCTGGAGGCATGATTTTCGTATCCGGGTGGAAGGATGCATATATCATTCCCGCCAATGCATTCACTGAAGCTGCTGCTATTTGCAGGAGGCGTAACAGATGTTCACGACTGCCTGGTAGCGCATTTTGGTAGGCTTGGGTCAGCTGTGTTGAGTTAGTTTTGATGAGTGGACTACTGACAGGGAGGGAGTACGCACCTCAAGGTCAATTTTCAATCCCTGGGGCACGAAGGTCCTCCTGATCTCTTCGTACTGTTGCAAAGCTCCATCACTGGGCTTTGAATTATCATTGACGATGATGGTCTCCAAAAGACCAGATCTGTGGGCCTTGATGTCCTCAGAATAAGGGGTGCGAGTGGGCTTTCCATCAATGATCTGAGCATAGGTCTCTCGGGCGACAGGCAAGGCCAGAATTGAGCTAAGAACTGTCTCCAACTCTTGCAGCTTTTCGGCACTGAGATTGATGAGATCACCGAATGCAGGCATCTCGTTGGCACTCAACTCAACTGATTCCATGTTGCTTTTGTGTACAAAGCAGTATTTAATGTTAATATGATTGCCCTGCAGAAAACAAATATGGAGGCGGAGCTAGGCAAACTGCGAGGAAGAGGCTTGGCCTTTCCTACTGTGTCTAGCGTATAATAACATAGGATTGATAGACGCCGAGACATCTTGCCCGACTTATTTACACCAGACTACACTGCCAATATGTCGACGAATCTCTGACCGGCTGCCTGCGCATGACTCTCACCTGCAGTGCCGCTGGTACCCGTACTTCAGTACTTTCCTCGTGCATGTCTCATGTCTTAGCACGGAAGTACCCAGCTGTGGACTTGGTGTAGCTCAGGAGTACGACCTTATCTGAGACTTTGTGCCGCCGGAAGGGCCGTGCGCTTTCCGCTTCCCGAGCCTTTTCTGATTCTGGCATTTGCAACACACCATCATCTTCCAACACAACTGCAACCGAGAGCTTGACTGGACAAATTCATCCAGCCTCATACCGTTGAAGCACTCAACGCCGTCCCCAGACCCGCTCCAGCGCCTATCATAAAACATTAGGCACATGACGTCTGCAAAATCCATCTTCAAAATGCCTGCACATCCTAAACACTGATGCCTGGCCATCGGCTGCAAAGTAACAGTACC
Source organism: Letharia lupina (assembly GCF_014066315.1). NCBI lineage: Eukaryota > Fungi > Ascomycota > Lecanoromycetes > Lecanorales > Parmeliaceae > Letharia > Letharia lupina. The sequence goes on from NW_023502974.1 coordinate 1,236,975, forward strand.
GGGTATCCCCTATTGGTAGCCTGCGGGCATCATTTGCAGATTCTCGGCAAGCTGCAGCACACTCGAGTCAGTAACCACCAGGCGAGATCAGAGTATGGAGTGCTCCTAAGTGCCTGGGCTTTCACTTCTCACACGGCTCGTTTGTGTCAAGTCCAATGTTTCAGTTGTCATCAGTAAGACTCAGCTCCGACAGAGCTTTCAGCAAATAGAAAATGTGCTCTTCTTGGTCGTCAATCTCGACATTTCTCCGACTGGTACACAGCTACAGTTACAGATCCATACTTGGCAGCGCCACTGTCACGCCCGGTACGTTTCGCCACGCCACTCTCGTAATCGGTATGTTGCAGACTTCGTGTAACACCCTGTCATCGTTGCTTGGAATCTGGCAGCCAGGTTTAAAGCAACGCCGCGATCTTGACCTGTAAGATGAGACCTCCTCCACACCAGACTGTCGTTTTGTCGGAACAGATTTCGGCAGGACCGCCTTAGAGACTTCTGCCTTATTTTATACTTGTCCTAGCCGGAAAATCACTTGGTTATGTGACCCTCTGGGCGCTGGTGTCTGCTTGCGGATCCGAGAAACTGACGGACAGACCAGAAGCAGCCTTGCTATCTGATTCAATGACACAAGGTCCCACTCACAGCAGATTATGGGTTTGACAAATGAAAACTTCAGGAGGGAGGTTCCGAAGGAAGTGCCTTCCATCTTCGTCGCCTATGCCCGAGACATCATTCTGATTTGAGAAGCCGGAATTTCGGGAGAGGTTGTTTAGGAAAAGGTCTCCCTCATGTGCGATGTCCAGACCTGATACCATTAAGCCTTTCATGTACTAGGCGCTAATGCTGCGCATCCCACCAAAGATTGAGTAGGCCCTGTCTCGGGTGTAAAGTGTTCAATTTTTGCCCATACTCACCCGCGCTCTCTCTTCTCTTCAACATCCAGGTCCTCTCATCTTTTTTACAGTCAAGCTGATTTTCCCATCTACCATAAACTTCACCTCTACGGGCTCTAAACCAATCCGTTCCTACCCGTGAGTCACCACAGGACAGTCATGGCTCCTCCATTATTCAATGAGGCCTTCATTATCATCCGCGTAGACAATAAGGGACAGCCAGTTAATATCATCCCGTATGACGAAAACGCAGCCACTTATGTCGCGGTATCCATAAGTATATGCCGGGGAATGCTGAAAACCTCGAGGGTCAAGGACGCTTTCAAGAAATTTGCCGAAGCATACGATCCGAAGCTACCCAAGGATGGTATCGTCGAGACGTTCATCAACAAGATACTTGAGCGCTTCCCTCTAGTCTTTGTTGACAACTCCATGGAAAATCCAGACCTCATAGCGTGTCATTTTAGACGCGCCTGGCGCGATGAGGGCTACGGCTTTGACCCCCGCAAGCAGGGTATCCTGATAAACGGACCGGTAAGTCGAAAGTATTTTGATGTTACGAGCTCTATGATTGAGTAAGCTGACCATAACATAGAAGGTTCACCAAATGTGCATCGCGGGAATAGGGGCAGAAAGTTCTCAAGACCCGGATTCCAAAGTGTCCAAGCGGTTCCGAGTCTTCTTGTTCACATTTGCCAAGTCGTTCATGCACGAACTCGCCCACATTTTTGTAACCTCTCTCGGCCCAACAGGCAAGACAAGAACTCCGCCTCACATTCGTGGCTCAGAGGAGGACGACCCCCCCACAGGCGAGGCTGGTCGGTATATAGAAAATTTGATTTTCGGCGGCAGGGTGATCATTATACGCAACAATGCTGAGGGCGAGGGCCAGGTATGTTCATACTCGCCTACTTTGATGGGAGGCTTAGCATATGAGCTGACACATTCTCTAGGCCGGCATATGTTTCCTTGCTAACCAGGATGGCGCCTACCAGATCTTGCAGCAGACAATTGATGAAATCATCAAATACCGTGAGTACCGTTCCAAATGGTCTTCTGGTACACCTTTCTTGCTGACCGTCGTTGTCTATTAGAATTCGATTTTCCTATTAGCCGCCTCGGTCCCCAGATCACAGATTCTGACAGAACACTGGGCTTTCATCTCCCCATGAAGTTCGCCTCCGGTGACCCAATGGATGCGCCCGGAACACGACAGCTCTTGGCACCACACGAAGCAAACCTAGTCAGATGGGACGAAGCAGTAGATGACCTTATCAAAGGGAATCCAAACGCCGAAACATTCAGTGAAGAGCAGGAGTCTGTCATGCATGAGGTACCATTCAATCCAAGTCTTCGTATCGAGCCCAAACTTCGTGCCTAGGCGGCGAAGTGACCAGACAGGCGGGTCGGAGGATTGGCATAGACATAGCGATTTCAGTGTTGTACTTGGCGTGACAAGGTTGCAAGCATGCGTGCGGTGCTTTATTTACTTGGCAAGGTCGCAAACAAGCGTGCGTTGCTTTCTTGTCCATTAGCAATGCAAATAATCGAGCTCCACAGCTGCCTCATTTTAATTGAATGGTGTCGATGAAGCGACGAGGCATATCAAGTATATTGATCCTATTATTGCCCGACTGAATTCTTTCGCGACATGAACCGTCTCACAGTCAAGTGAAATTGAGAGGGGTGAGGCAGCGAGCGGGTAGGAGAAAGGGCATTGTTTTGAAGTTGGACGTGCCAAGATCGCTAAGCCCCTTTGGGTTAGTTCGTTGACTTCGCGTGCTAACTGGAGATTGCTGTGAGCCAAGGACACGCTGAGTCATCAGTGCCAAGAGGCGACACTTTCCGAGATTCAAGTCAGATGTAGAATCTCCGAAGAATCTTTCCATACATCCTTTCAACATCATCAACACTACAGCAAATTAATTCCGCATCTAGTGCAAAGTTACACATCTCGAGACGTCGACATACACTACATCCTCGAACACTGCGCGGTCTTACCCGCACGATGGCCGACTACAGCTTTGGTGGCAGCGATGAAGAGAATGCAGAATTGAAGAAGCTGAACGCAGAAGTGGTATGTCTTCCCCAAGGGTCATTTGTATCTTTTCTGGAACTCTGCTCATTTATCACACAGCTCGAAGAACCAGATAGCTTCGAACACTGGGAAAAGCTCGTCCGCGCCGCAGAGTCTCTCGAGGGAGGTCTCAACCGCAACTCCAGTCCCCAATCGATCTCCGCTACTCGAGACATATACGATCGCTTCCTTGCCAAGTTCCCCTTGCTATTTGGATACTGGAAGAAATATGCAGATCTCGAGTTTTCCATCGCGGGGACCGAGGCTGCGGAGTTGGTAGGCTGTATCGCTTTGGAGCCAACCCAAGAAAGAAGCTGAAATATGCAGGTCTACGAACGTGGTGTAGCAAGCATCACCAATTCCGTTGACCTTTGGACAAATTATTGCGCCTTCAAAGTCGAGACCAGCCATGACCCCGATGTGATCCGAGAGTAAGTAGAGACAGACAAGGTTTCCTTCCCATAACCACAAGAAACACAGCACGGCTTTCTGGCCAAGCACCATGGTGAACAACGACTATTTCAGCTCGGCTTTGAGACGGGTGAGAAAGTCACAACCAGCCCCCAAATTGCTTCCTCTCACATGACAGTCAGGCGCTTTCATTTCGTTCGCTCACACGTTGCCCACCCTGCGATGCACTAGTTTGCGTACAAAGTTGAAGTTTGATGGGCTTTCGCGGAGCTCAAGATCACTGAGCAAATACACATGCCACGTTTGCTGCCCTCTGCCTCCTTTTTGCCGTTCCTCCTTTCCCTAAACGCTGCCAAAAGCTAATAAATATACTGCAGACTCTATGAGCGAGGCGCTAGCTCTGTAGGCCTGGACTTCCTAGCGCATCCCTTCTGGGATAAATACTTGGAATTTGAGGAGCGTCTCGAAGCTCAGGACAAGATTTTCCCAATCCTTGACCGCATAGTACACATACCGATGCATCAGTACGCCCGTTACTTTGAACGTTATCGACATCTTGCCCAGATCAGACCTTTGCAAGAGCTCTTACCTGCAGACATGCTCGCCCAATTCCGCGCGGAGATTGAAAATGAGGGTCCAGCAGAGCGTGGGGAGCTTGAGATTGAGCGTGAGCTAAGGAGCCGTATCGATAATTTTCACCTGGAGATTTTCCATCGGACACAAACCGAGACGACTAAGCGGTGGACCTACGAGTCAGAAGTCAAGCGACCATACTTCCACGTCACCGAGCTCGACGAAGGCCAATTGGTCAATTGGCGAAAATACCTCGACTTTGAAGAGGTTGAAGGCGACTACATGAGGACACAATTTCTTTACGAGAGGTGCTTGGTGACCTGCGCCTATTACGACGAATTCTGGCTTCGCTACGCTCGCTGGATGATCGTACAAGATGGAAAGGAGGAGGAAGTACGAAACATCTATCAACGTGCCAGCATGCTCTATGCACCCATCTCACGGCCAGCTGTCCGCCTGCATTACGCATACTTCGAAGAATCAGTCGACAGAGTTGAGCTTGCGAAAGATATCCATCAAGCTATATTGGTCAACCTACCCGGTCATATTGAGACCATTGTCTCTCTGGCGAATCTATCACGACGCCACGGGGGACTGGACGCAGCAATTGAAGTCTATAAATCCCAAATCGACTCCGTGCAATGCGATATCTACGCCAAAGCAGCGTTGGTCGCAGAATGGGCACGATTGCTCTGGAAGATCAAAGGATCCGTGGACGAAGCGCGCCAAGTCTTCCAGAAGAATCAGCATTGGTACCTCGATAGTAGGCCATTCTGGATCAATTACCTTTTCTTCGAGCTCGAGCAACCCACTAGCGCTGAAAGCGAGCCAACACAGTACAAGAGGATTAAGCAAGTGCATGAGGATATCAGGAAGAAGAGCCATTTGCCGCCTCTCACCATCAAAGACTTATCACACTACTACATGGTCTACCTACAAGAGAGAGGTACAAAGGAAGCAGCCAAGGAGTACATGATCTTGGATCGTGAAGTCAACGGGTGAGTCAATTGGCTAAATCCGCGGGTCCCTTGTCTGCGCCCACTGACACATCGTCCTTCAGGCCCTTTTCTGTCCAAAACATTATGAAAGCAAAGCTCTCAGAGGACGGCAGAGAAGCTTCAACGCAACGACGCATGATGATGGAGAATGGACATCCTGGAGTCGAGGTGGATGATGCCGCTATCCGAAGAGGAGAGAACCCATATACCAAGTATTACCAGCAGCAAGGAGAGCAGCAGCTTCCCAGTGACACTCAGGTATGTCAACAAGCCACTCTGCCGTAAGTATATCTAATGACCGTTCATCTACTCCAGCCCCAGCCTTTACGCTACCAGTAACGCGCACAATTTCCGCCGACTCATCAGAAAGTTTGCAAAATATTTGCAGAAAATTTATATCTGTATGCCTTTGGTCTCACCAAGAGTGGATGTCTCTATCGAGTTCACAATGGATAGCGGAGCAACCGTACTGCCATGCCATACACTCGCAGCGTGGACCATTAGGTAAATGGAGCTACAATATTACATGTACCATAACCGAAACTCGTTCTCGCGAGTAGAGCTCTAGGAATCCTGTCTTGTTGCCGGCGGCTTGTCGATATGGCAAATACTTCCTTTAGCTAGAGAATGAGAGTCATTCGTAAACCCATGCATCCTTGTCCACTCCTTTTCTCTGCCTGTCACTCCTAACACGATGCCTGGCTTGTGATTCCAAGACTAACCACTCACTCCATTGGTGAGCATCGACCGGAGCGCCCTCGAATATCATCATCAAGAAGCCTACACTGCTCGTCTTTGAAAAAAAAACCTCCCCCTCAAGGAAGACTGCACCCATCGCTTACCACCAGCACCATGACCACCATGCCACCACAACGTACCATCCACACATCCCCTCACCGCCCCATCTGCCGCCCCCGGCTTCTCTCGAAACGCCACCCTGTCCACTCCCGACACTTTGATCCGTGTGCGGTCGTGAATGGACATCCGGATGGGTCGGCTTGCAGCTTGTATCTGCTGGCTGGTTGGCTGGTAAGTGTATCCGTTTCGGTGTGACTTCTTTTTGTAAAGGGCGAGAGAGGGAATCAATGTAGCAAAAGTCATGCAATCGAGGGCGAACATCCTTGTTGGAGACTGTGGAAGTTCCTACGTGGGGGGCAGAAAGGAGTGACAGTTCTCGACCGAGTTTCCGCTCAACCTCGTGGTTTGATCTGCAAGCTAACGATCTTGTATACGTTCGATCCTCTCTGTTTGATATTCTCTGATTGGAAGCGTTACCCTGTCCTGGACCATATCCGCAAAGTTATATTCGCTCTGTGCGTGCGTGACTTTTGCTACATTCTCTTACGGGGGATCCGGGCCGAAGGGGGCAATGCCGTTTATCAGTGCCCTGAAGGGATATCGTTGTGTAATGGGGGGGTGCGTCAGCTCTGCCGTGTTCGATTAGCGTGGATGCTGACACGGCTTTTGGGGGGAGATGGGACGGTTATTGGGGCTGGAGACGAGCAGGGTGTTGAAGAGGTCCGGTCAGTGCCACACTTGAGGTCTTGCAGATGCTAAGCTTCGTGGTCACAGATCACGAGAAACTTTGTTTTCGTGACAGCGTTTGAAGGCCCCAGAGTAAGAAGATGAAACTACAATTGGCTTGAGCCTTCCTGTCTTTCTAACATGCGTGGATGTGACCTTGAGCAATCCTGCGCTCTGAGAGATCTCTCTCTAAATCCTCCAGAACTTCCATCCCTCTCTCTTCTCTCGTCCGGCTCCTACCCCGACCAGGCTTTCCACCCCAGTTTCCCCCTCCGCCTCGAGGAATTTTTGCTGATCGATTTCAACCCCTCCTTCCTCTTCGCCCTCATCCCTAAGAACGGCAGGCCATAGCACGCCCACTCCGTCGCCGCCAAGCGTCGTCTCGAATCTCTCAAAGTCCTCCGCATCCAGCTTCCCTTCTAGCTCCTTGAGCGCCTTGGGCGACGCGTCTGGCCTCAGTAGTGTGATAGTGCTGCCGCCACCACCTGCACCAGTCAACTTCGTCCAACCCACACCAACTAAATCCACGAGCTCTCTGATACGCTCGAGACGTGGGTGTGAAACACCCAATGAGACCAGCTGGCCATGATTGACGCCCATCAACTTGCCGAGAGTTTCGGCTGTATGTGGGTCCTTTTGGTTGAAAGTAGCGGATGTGATGAGTTTATAGGCGGCCTCTGTGACAGCGTCGATTGTGTTGAGGATTGCCTCTGTGATTACAGGTAAAGACCCCTTCAATGCTCCGACTTTGGCTACTTCTGTTGCGGTGGAACGAGCCTGTTTGGTGTTTACCAGCAGCATAGGGAGCTCGGGGAACTTGCGCAGCGGTGTCACCTTCGGCGCTCTGGTGTAGTCCTCGCGCTTGAAGAGAACGGCTTTCCCGCCTGAGGAGACGGTGTTGTCTACGCCGCTGGGGTTGCCGTGGATGCACATTTCAGCAACGAAGGCCCAGCGGTTTATTCGCTCGATCTGCAACTCTGCTTCCTCGGAAGGCTGGTCTGGGTGAGGTCCTGCCAGGGTGCGTATTTGTAAGAGCAAAGCTGAGCTGAGACAGACGCTTATGCTAGCGCTGCTACCGAGCCCAGCGCCGATGGGGAGGGTGGAGCGGAGGGCATAGATGCTCCCGGGAAAGGTCTGATTGCCAAGAGATAGGAAGAGATAGAGGAAAGCTGAGGCGGCGGCTTGACGTATTTTCTTGTGTTCACCTGTGGCTTCGGGAGAGACGTCTGAGAGATGGGGCTGCATGGCTTTGACAAGATCGGGATCGAGAGTGGTGACTAGGTCATAATACATCTTTTTTTTCGAAGGATGTGAGAACGTAGACCAGGGTAGAGCGTCAATGTCCCATGTATGACTGAGACCTATGTCTGGGAACCTGAGGGATATCGTTCGCTGAGATTTTGAGAGTGTGGTGACGAGGAGGTATGACCGTAGAGAGATCGCTGCAGCTATTGCTGCTTTTCCATGTACTACCGCATGTTCTCCATAGACGATGACTTTGCCAGGCGCAGAGGTCATAAAAGCAGGGTTCATGGGCGAGGAGATCTTCCTTTCCATCCTAGGCTTCGAGGATTTCGATTGGCCTTTGAGCGTACCATTGGTAGCATTGGTACCCTTGGTATTTGAAGATGCCATCTTGTGCTTGAGTGATGCGTTCGTGTCTGCCTAACCCTCTCAAGATTCGTGAAGACTGTTCCTTTCTTTGTGAAAGCTTGCTGCCCCAGATCTTGCCACCCTCTCCAGGTTGGGCGAAGCTGCATCCTGTCTGGTGAAACTCCCCGGGGAGCTTTGGTATTAGCTGACGGAACAAACCAATTCGGTGTTCGGGGATAAATAAGCGTCATGCCGTTAAAAGCTTGGCATCATACCTGTAAGATAAAAGTAGCTCTCAAACATCAAGACACATTTCGCGCGCAAGTTTGCACACATCTTCTCACCAACTAATCAACTCTTTGAATCGAATTCTGTACAGCCATGGATCTCCTTCAGGTAAATTGCTATGATCGATTGTCGCGATCTTCTAAGCTAACGACTACCATAGCGTTTAGGACGCTTCCTCGATAGGCCTGGGTTTCCATGGAAGAAGCTCATTGTTGGCTTTTCCCTGGCAGAATACCTGTTTGAAAGCTTCCTTTCGGCGCGTCAGTACAGGGTCCTGCAGGAGAAGAAGCCTCCGAAAGCACTTGAGGGAGAGGTCTCTCAAGAGGTGTTCGACAAGAGCCAAGTACGTAACCGTAATTCCAGGTAAACACGATGTTAGCTAACGACGTCTCCGTATAGGCATACGGTCGCGCAAAAGCAAAGTTCGGCTTTGTCGCGAATTTGTATAGCCAAATCCAGAACTACGGCATCATCTACTACGATCTCCTACCCAAACTATGGGGCCTAACCGGCGTCTGGCTCACTCGATATGTGCCTGCTCAATACCAGGGGGAGATCGTACATACCTTGATCTTCTTCTTTACTTACAACATCATCACAACCGTCTTGAGCATACCCACTTCCTACTACAGCACCTTCGTCTTGGAAGAGAAATATGGATTCAACAAGTCGACAGTTAAGCTCTGGGTTATGGACATGATCAAAGGCCAGGCTCTGATGGTCGTATTTGGAGCGCCTCTGCTTAGTGGATTCTTGGCCATTGTACAAAAGACGGGCAACAGCTTCTTCTACTACCTGTGGCTGTTTTCAGTTGTCGTGTCACTCTTCGCCATTACCATCTACCCCATCTTCATCTTGCCTCTCTTCAACAAACTATCACCACTCGAACAAGGCCCTCTGAAGACTGGCGTTGAGAATTTGGCTAAGAGATTGAAATTTCCTCTGAACTCGCTCTATGTGATCGACGGGAGCAAGCGAAGCGCTCACAGCAACGCATACTTTTACGGTCTGCCGTGGAAGAAGCATATTGTCATCTATGACACCCTGATAGAGAAGAGCGAAACGGAAGAAGTCGTGGGCGTATTGGCACACGAGCTTGGGCATTGGAGTCTTGGGCACACGACCAAATTACTTGGGATCTCACAGGTCCGTGACTAGCCCTGCCAACGGTGAACCAATCTCTGACATTTGCTAGTTCCACACATTCTACATCTTTGCCCTCTTCTCCGTCTTCATCAACAACCGCTCCCTCTACCAATCCTTCGGGTTCCACAAGGAGTTTCCCATCATCATTGGCTTCATCCTCTTCTCTGATGCCCTCGCACCCATGGACACGGTGGTGAAATTGTTGATGAACATTCTGAGCAGAAAATTCGAATTCCAAGCTGGTAAGGGTTTCCATTCCTAGAAATGTCGATGAACCACACTAACATTGTTACCAGACGAATTTGCCGTGAAGCTTGGCTACTCCAAAGACCTTGCCAGCTCCCTTATCAAGCTGCAAATCCAGAACCTCAGCACCATGAACGCTGACTGGATGTATGCGAGCTACCACTTCTCGCATCCTATCTTGCCGGAGAGGCTCGGAGCGCTTGGATATTATGGCGATGAGAAGAAGGCTGACGCGAAGAAGATGGATGGTGAGAAGCCGGTCAAAGCCTCAGATAGAGAGCTGTAGCGTCCAAAAGTTTTTTGTCGTAGTTATCGAGCCTTAGGACCTGGACTGAGTATTCGATCGTTCAGCAGTGAGTCTGTTCGAGAATCAATTTTCTCCGCTCGGCCCTCCCTTTGGATTCGCGCAGCGTTCTCCAATCGGATTTTTTTCAACCTCTCCCTCTTCGCCTTCTTCCTTGCTTCTTTATCCTCAGGACCCCACGTAGCTTTTACGCGAGGCACGACCGCTCCATCCTCTTCGAAGCCGCCATCAACGGCATTATCCCTCTTCCCAATATCCCCTTGCACGACCTCCTGCTGCCTCTCAAACTCCGCTTTGTCCTGCCACTCGCTCTCCATCTCCAACCCTCCCTGTTCGCCATACGAGGAGCCCTGATGAACGTAATCGCCCGCACCCTCAACTACGCCATCAGGCATCAACTCCGGCAACCCATCCCCTCCGTACTTCTGGAACGTCAAATCTTCCCCCAGATTCTCCCCTCGCAGCCCAGCTTCTACCCGTCGGAGGTTGTGTAGGACGAGGCCTGTGTTGTGGCCCGATGATGGCGCGACAGGGCCGTGTTCTGTCAGGTGAGCGCTGGGATGAAGGGAGGGGTCGGTGGTTGTGGCTTCGAGGTAGGCGGAGAGGAGGGAGAGGGCCTCGGGGGTGGAGACGCGGATGCTGGAGTGGTGGACGGTGGGTGGGTAGGCGGTGGTCATTATTTTCTGTATTATCTCCGGTCACGAGCTAATGTCAGGCCATGACGGTGGGCATGGAGGGATGAGAAGTTGAGAGGTTCGGTTTAGTCCATTTTTGGTAGGCGGGCTTGGCGCTCCTCCACCTGCCAAGGATCTTTGCCTCGGCTATAGTTACCGGCGGAGGAGTCTCAACTACGTCCTGCTGTCCTCGCCCTCGGCGGCGGCCAAGTACAGCATGGTCAACCCGCAAGCCTTCAGTGCCACGTTCAGTATCCCCGCCCAAACGCCCACGTCGCAAGCGCTTCCATTCGTGTCCATTCCGTCCGTGTCGGTTGCCAGGGCGTGAAACATCAGCTCCGGACTCACGGTGCTCGCGCTGCTTTATACGGTCCAGAGTATGGCTGTCGAGACGCTCTTAATGTGTTGTGTAGCGGCTACCGGACGGATGCAGGATCTAGCTTTAGCATGACGCTGCGGAAGGGCAGGTGGGGGGGTATGCGGTTCTGGGTGTAGCTGTTGGGCTGTTGGGGGCTGGGATGTGTTGGGGATAGGTCGAGGGCGACGAGATTCTGAAAGTGAGTGCGGCTTACGGGATTCGGTAAAGCAGTCGTGAATTTGTACGCCAAGCTAGGTTTTATCGGATGGTGCGATTACCTCCACCGTTTTCCCACATCCCATGATCCGATGATCCTATGAAACGAGGACGTTGATTCGCCATGTTGGTTGCGGGTAGCTTCATCCTGAGCGAGGTTTGTGCTACGGAAGCCGTATTTTGAGTATTGTGCCCCGGCATCGCCCCCTATCAGGCCTTGGGTGAGTGCCGCTTAACGCTCGCGCAACGCGAGTGAGAGTCGCGTCAGAATGATTCCATAAGTGCCTTGTAAGCTTCCGAGGCCTCTCTCAGACTCTGAGGGAAAGAGGGTCAATTTCGTCAGTTCACGATGGATGACGTTGATCTCGCTGTTCTGTTTCTGTTGGTTAGTCAAGTTTATTGTGATTCCCTAGAGTTCTTCATCGTTGCTGTAATTTTGGAAGTGTGTTGTTTTCGGTGTCGCCAGATAGCGATGCGGTAACTTGTTGTTTTACGAGGACGGCTTTGAAGCATATTTCAAGGTGGGAGGGCGAGAGCGATTTTGGGGAGGGCATTGAAAAGGGATTCGGATTCCTTAGGGAAGGGGGAGGTTTCTGGTCAAAGATTGCTCATGAGATTGTTGCTGTGGTCCCATCTATTTCTACTACTAGTCTCTATAGTATCCATAAGCGATTGCTTTCGTCTCTATAAGCCCGGGTATTCACTTGGGTAAGGCAATAGGCATATGATCGTTCTTGTTTCTTTCGAGCATTTTTGCAATTTTTCATTTGTTTTCTCTCTGGAAAGTCCTGTTCGAGGTAGCTTTTGTCATGATCTCACAATCTTTTTTGGCTCAGAAAGTCATATCCCGTTTTAGAGCTAGATGTTCGTGGGAATGTGGCTGGAGAAGTTGATGGTTTGATATATTATTAGAGGAATTGAGGATGAGAACAGCGGCACCAGTTTCGCTGCAGGAGCATTGTTAGTCATTCAAAAGCTTATGACTGGGCCGTTCTTTCTGCAGCGCATTGAAATCGACTTTGCCAGCGATCTTAATTGGCCCCTTATCCAAAACCGTGTCGAGCTGTCAGAGGTGTCTTTAGGTTTGATCCTCGACCATGGTCTGGCTGCTGGTCCCTGGAATGCAATTTTGGATGTCAATGCTGTAGTCTCCATCGATGATGTGAGTCTAGAGGTTGCTGGCCAGCTCTCGGTAGGTGATGTGTCGTCCACCAATCTCCGCGTTCGTGCAGGAGCTCGAAGCGGAATAGCGCCAGAGGATGCCCTCAATCGATTCATTGGTGCAGGCACAGGTGCGCAATTGGAATCTCAATTTGAGCTTCCTTCCACCGCGACACTGCCGGATGAAGACAAGGATCCGTTTGAAGCAGTTTTGACACTGCAAAAAGACGCATCAGGATGGTATCTTGAGAACGCGAGCGCCAAATTGTTCTGGCAGCAGGAATACTGGTATCCGATTGATGGCATCAACATCTCTCTACAAGAACTCTACTTCGAATTCATTGCCAAGCGCGAATTAGCGCCAGCCAACGAGAACCCTTCAGATATGCCATTGGCATTCAGCGCCGCTTTCGGCGATTCCATCACGCTTTACAACATTCCTATGGCAGTCGTCATCACCTATCAGTCCAAGACTACTACTACTGTGTTGACTTGCACAGTCGACGATGATGCGAGCATCTGCCTTCAAGATATCGCTGCGGACTCTTCACTAAACCCCACCCCAGACCCCATTAAAACCCCAACTCCCCACGATCTGAACCAAGAGGCGCAAATAAACCAGGTCCCTGGCAGTGTGCCAGTAGACCTGACCTGGTGCTCTTCTCATATCTGGGGTACACAGCGATTCTGCATCTTAATTTTCACTGCCTCAGAACCGGCTCAATTGCAATTGAAAGCAAACTTTGAGTTGGACTGGCAGGTCACGTCGCAGCTGACCATCACCGGTATGGGAACCTATTTTGACATCACGAACCCGACATCTTCCGACAAGTCATCCGTCATCAAAGGATACGCTTATGGGTCAGTCTCATAGCGAATGCTGTCAACATCTTTGCCTTTGTCGCCGGTGTCAGTCAGCCCTCAGGTCCGCGGCAATTTGCTCTTGGCTTGACGCTGTCGTACGATCCTGATGCGAGTCTGGGGTTAAGCGCGCAGTCTGCCATCAGCCATCCTAGATTCCTTGGAGATGTTGTCGCCACCGATTCGTGGACTTCCCAACGTCCGCGCCGAAAAGTGCGAACGTCAGAGATGCCGTCACATCTGTCAACGCTCAAATGACAATGCGTGTTCAACAGACTGTCGACCCAGTCACCGCAGGCAACTACTTGACCAGCATCGTCTCGGTGCAAGCTTCGCTCGCCGTGACTGGCCAATCGACCATCTTCGACACAGTAACCCTGGAACAGTTGGCGCTGAACGTGATTGTGCTCCCTAGAAATGCCGCCACCCAAAACAAAATCAGCTACTATGCCCAGCTGCTTGGCGTCGTCTCTCCTACCCAGAGTGCTATTGGTTCAACTCAATACAAGGTCGTCCTAGCTGCAATGCTCCTACGTAACGCCAAAGAGCAAGCGACGACCTTTACTGCTAGCGTATCAGCTTATTACGTTGGTCAAGCCGACACAGATGTTCCGCTTTCTACATTCCTCCAAATGCCCCTCATAGGCATCAATCCAACGGACGTCCAGAACGATCCGAGCGCCAAGACAGTACCATCAGAACTAGCACTGCAAGCATCCACCTTACTTGCCACTCCAATTGCGTAGTGCTCTCTTATGGTGCAACAAATCGACAAAGGCTGGTCCTTGAAAGAGTTGGATGCATCGGTGTCCCATTTAATTCCCTGGATAATTGTTCCGGATAAGCTTACCATCACAGACAGTACGCTGAACTTGAATATAGTAGACCCCAAGCTGCCCACGCGCCGAATACAGTTCTCTGCATCTACAACAGCGAGTATTGGCATATTAGTGGTCTTGAATGCATCTACCTCCGTCTCCCGAGGAGCAAGCGGACAGGACGACTTTGTCACCGTCATCTTACAGGCAGCCAACTTTCAGCAAGTTTTGGCTCAACTGGTTGGGTCCACGGTTACCATACCTGCCGATTGCCCAATACCCTCGGACAACCAATATTTGGCTACTGTCACAATTGTCTGTAAGAAGCTGAATCCTACCGACAATGAGTTTGGGCTAGCTCCTGTAAGCGTAGGAGTGTCTGCTAGTAATGTTACAACGTGGGCACTGGGCCCGCTGTTCGTTACCGATCCAAGTCTCACGGCAGGATTCGATTGTACAACAACCCCTTCAACAAACACCCTGTCTCTGGATGGCCGAACAAAGATTTCTGGATTAACGAATCCTGTGGATGTCCTGATCACACTTACGAATTTAGAAACCCTGATCATTGGAATCGCTACACCGATTGAGCCTACACAACTTGTCGGAACATTCATCCTCGGTGGCCTGGATTCGCAAAGCCTCCAAGCGCCTGACGTAACATCAGCTTCGGGCCTTGATGGCTATCGTGACGCCGCTTGTGTCAACGCGAGTATCATTTTTATACGAGACACCTCGTGGTATGCTGACAGTCTATCACTCAATGTAGCGAGTGGATTACAGCAATGGTCTCTCGTAGACTCTTACCTATGGGCTAAAGATTTGAAACTGGCTATCCCATCGTCTGGCAGGGGGTAAAATTCAGGGGTTCAGCCCTACCGGCCTGACCACACGAACCACCAAAACAACGCGTCTACCAGACATCGGATGAAAGCCAAATAGCCTAGGAAACCAATAAAAATGCCTCGCAATAAGGTGTCAAATGATCTTGATCACGTGAAAAAGGATCCAAAGCCTACGACAGTCCCAAAAGGACGTCCCCCACAGCCATGGTCAAAGATCAGGAAGCCACTATTGGAATTATCTATTAACACCGTCAGAATACCAGAAAAGGGCCAAAAAAAACGGCCCCAGCAGACCTCAAGAGGTATATATGGCTGTAAGCTATGTGGAATAGCGATATTTAATCATATTGCTTGTTGGAAGGAGCATTTGGAGGCCATACCATGTAAATAGATTTTTGGTGGTGGGTGCCAAGACATTTTACCCGCAAGTCGCCAGACGATGGGATAGCCTTGAAGGACATGCATACTAAATCACAACTGTCCGTGATCCTTAGCATCAACTTCTGGTACACTCTTCGTCCTCCTCAGACGGGAAGCGACAAAGTCAGCTGCTCCCTCGAAGCTACATCGAGACAACTCACTGGAATTGTTGACACAAGTAAATGTGATCTTGCACAGTTCCTTTATGTTGCTACCGCAGATTTTTGGAATCCACCTGACATTCTATCCATCAAATTCATCAAAGCACTTACGCTCACAATGTCATGGGATGATGGTACCGGGAAGTTTACAGCTACCTGTTTCGATTGAATTTGTCGGATACATTACCCAAATTAGCTGCGATGCTAGATCCGCGCTTGGTAGTTTACTTGACTAAGAGTGGAGGTAGTTTCAAAGCTTTCGGGCAACTAGCAGGCACCGCAATGTTCGTTAGATCTGAAAAAGCCTTGGACGTTGCTGACCGTTCCACAGGATGCTTGGAGTGCCTGTCGATCTCTCCTATGATCTAGCAAGCGGACCATTCAGGGTATTCGGGATCGATGTGAAGGAAGCATATAGGATGGCGCAAAAACTCTACAAGCTCCTTAAGGATGTCAAAGAACTGTCCGAAGTCGTCGAAGAAATCGCCGGCGTCATGGCCGAGCTTGCTGAGCTCGCTGGTGTTGCCGAAATTGCTGGCGACATCTGTGCTGCGGTACGTCTTCGTATATATTGAAGCAGTTGGCACCACCTACTTCTTTGCTCTGCTTGCTAATTAGAAAAGTAGCTCACGGCTCTTGGAGCAGCCAAGTCTATTGTGCGAGCTGCACTAGACAAGATATTTGGCAAAGATGATAATCATTTTCTGGGGGATCCTCGACTGCCCAAGACGGTCCCAGCAGCAACGGAGCTGACGCAAGCCTTCTCACTAAGCCTAGCTTGGTAGTGGGGGGACATGATTGTCTCCAGGCCCAAGGGGTCAAAATGTCAACCTCGTGGTCTAACTTAAAGACAAATCCCGACACTACTTGCAACCATTTGACTCCTCTCAGCTGAGATTAAGCATCAGTCTGCCTGATGGAACGTGGCAGAACGTGGTACTTGGTTGGTCTGATATCTCAAACGGTGTGCAGACTTCTTTCCCAAGGCCTTCTCTAGAGGGTCACATGGTACTTAAGTATTTCGGAGTGGTCCCACCGATTGAATGCGATTTTCAGAACGTGATCCAAGCTCAGCCCAGTGGTTTTTCCCTAGCAAATACAGACGTTGCGTACCCTCAAGAAATCGGATGCCTCGACCTCACGCTCACACCCCAAGATCAGTATGGGCAGCCAAGGCTCGGCATGGGCGCTACGCCTCCTTTGAGCCTCACTTTCGTGAACCAAGGCTCTGGTCTCGCTCCATCCTACGATGCTAGCAAAGGCTTTAGCATACGCAACGACTGTCTTTCGCTGCCGTTCGCGTTAAGAGGAGCTGGAACGTATGTATTGACTATCCGGGATCAATCTGATGCACAAAGCCAGCCCGGAATGTTCGTCATTATCGCTTCTAATAGGCTTTCCCCAGACTTGTGTTTTCCTTACGGGGAAGGCCTATGCTCCGGAATCGCTAGCCAAAAAGTCCCCCTCTATGTCAAGTTGAGAGACCAAGACGGCAATCCATACACTCCAGTGCCGAATGAGAATCCAGACATTACGGTTACTTTGTCTTTGCCAGATCTTGCTGTGCCGGATATTAGTATCCAGTTCTCGATTTCAGCAGACCTCTCGACAGCATTCTACCTTCAACCTGCCGCAGGCACCTACCAGATTCTGATTAACATCAACGATATTTCGTAAGGAGAGGCGCCGTTCAATCTACTCTCGACGGCGGCGGCCGTTACTCCTTCCGTCACGAAATCAACATTCAGTATCTGGAGTATGAACCAGGCGCATGTGCAGCCCATTAGAACAATGGCACAAGGTGATCAGCTTCAGGGGCCTGCTATCCCCAGGGTGAGGCAGCCCAACCACTACCTACACTATTGGTCCCCTATGTGTGCATGTGATGCGTGTTTCGCATGAACGGGATAACTAAGCTACTGGTAGCTTCACTATGATTCTTCCACCAAGGCGGTGAACTTCGCCAGCAAGAATTCACGATATGTAAAGCTTACCGCTATAACACAAGCTGGCAATCGCGGTCCGTGCTCGAGCGCTGCAGATATCGAAATTTCTTACACGCAAGGATCAGGTGCCGACGTCGTTTTCTCCGAGCCTTGGGCTTCTAAGTACGTCCTCACTTTGAACATCTCTGGCACCCTAGATAGCCATGGCTTGATCATCGACGACACTCACCAGAGCCAATCCGACTGCTCCATCTACCAGAGTCCCATCCCGGAGTACGGCTGCAGCGTCGCCGTATACTTCCTCTCAGCCTCCAAAGCTTACGACTTCTTTGTCCCCAAACCTGGGGAACCGCCTACTATCAGCCATTGGCTTCCAAGGGCCGTATTGGAATCCAAGTAATGGACGCTGGGTCAATTGAAGAACGAGAATCGAGGATATCGGGGCTTCGAATATGAAGCTCGATCTTACGGCCATGAATACTGTGTTGGTGGTGACGGGAAAAATTGCGTGACTGTGTTCTCAAATGGAGTTTTCAATTTTCGAATACGACGGCCTTTGGCGAACCCATCACAACATTGAATCCGCCGAAACTAGTCTCTTACTGGACTGATATCACGTAAATTATTTAGGAAGAATTTCTCCCCTGAACGTATCCTGTCATGAGTCACAAGACATGTCACGGCCGCGCAAGGCTCCCACTCTGGCATTCACTCACTCACGTACAACTTGGCTCATTAGTCCCTTCTCTCCTTGATCAAGATTTGCTAACTATGGTCTCTTCAGGTGGCATGCTTTGAGAGTTTGTCCGCCGTTGAAACTTGCGTCTTAGGCTGGGATGGCTGTCTGGGCGCCTATATGTTGGCTTGTTCCTGGAGGCGCAAAGTAGCTTTTCTGTGGAGTATTCGAATCCATCGGTGACGGTTAAGACGCTTTTCGCGGCTGCAGACGTACCATGTGGCCGGTCACCTGAGCTGTGCTCACGGGACTCTGCTGTGAGGGTTCATCTGTCTGTTGAGTCTTTGATCGTGCTACACACTTGTTCCCCCACTCGCTGAGTGCTACCCGGCCACGAAACGAAACTTCTGTTTTCTCCTTTCTTTCTCTTTAAACGCGTCGTCCCTGTCCTCGCCTTTTGCTTCTTTAGTCGCTATCTTCGTGATTGATCAACGCCGAGTCTGACTATTCCCATTTATTTTGTGCCTCATGCAGCTCGCGAAACATTTTAGCCATGTATTATGAGGATCGCCTGTTAGTTGTGCGTTCTCGATCTAAAATATGAAACACACCCTCATTTTAAAGGGATCCGGGATTATGGACCGCAATAATGAGCTAGTATACTCCATTGGGCGATACGAAGACGAGAAATAATTACAGCATGCCGACCTGATACAGATTGGTGACTATAGTAGTTGCTATTTGATCATGGCAAGAGCTTTCCCTGTCGAGTAATATTTATACAGTCTCGTACTAAGGAAAAGAAAACACAAGCAGAGAAAACAAAACAAAAGAAAATAAAGATTAGTCAAATATGCCCCGACCTGTACATGTGGTTGACACGAGGGTCAGTTCCGCTCAAGGGCCATTCAAACGTAAATCAGCCAATAGATGAGCTAGCCGAGGTGCCCAGGCTCCCTGCCTTCCCACGCTCCAAATCATCCCACAACCTATCGCTGTATTTTCTTTCATCCTCGAGCGCATCCCCAGTCGGACTGACTTTGCCCCTTCCAAAAGACCACGATCTGTCGGTGACGCTCTTTGGAACAACATGCATGAAAAAAGGCTTCAGGACAGGTACGCAAGCGCAAATGAGACCCGTGTTGACCTCGATAATGCTCCAGAGGAAAGTCTCGGCGGCCAGCCATGGACGGTCTTCCGATGTGAGGTCTCGCACGGCGCAGACGAAGCGGACGATGGCGACGGCCCAATTCCTAAAGATTCAATCAGCTTGGGCCGCTCGAGGTGCCACGGGCTGGGACGGACTCACACAGAGCCGATCATGAAGATCAACGATACCCCAATCCTCTCCTTGCGAGATAGCTGTATTCGCCAGACCATAGGCAGTGGCAAAACAAATATGAGCAGATCCGTTATAAAGTTCAGAGAACCATAGCCGTAGTCGGCCTTGAGCGTAAAAATGCAGTGACCTGGTGTTTCGGGATCCCAGTATTTCGCGATTGGTTGGCAGCCGAATATCAGAGTCCAGAAATTGCTGAATAGGTAGCCGAACGTGACGAACATGGCAGCCCAAGTGCAATACCGAAAGATCCTGTCGACATTGAAAATCCGCAGATACAGGAACAAGATTGACATTTTGTAGCCCAGCAGACTCGGCAAGTATGTGCAGGAAGCGATGAAGATCCACTTTTGGTATTGCTCCCTGAGGTCTCCGGGGAAGTCCCAGGCGTGCAGGCCCATTCCATAGCGGGTCGAGATGCCTAGGAGGGTGCCGTAGGCGATGCAGAAGGGTAAGGTGATCAGCGCAGCATAATCCTCCCAACCTATTGCGCGGATGATCCGGGACCTCGTGTATATTCGAATTGCAACAAAGACGGTGGAGAGTATAGAACAGGCGATAGCAGTTGCAATGATTTCATTAGCCCGTGAAGGGACACCCGTCGGAACACGAGCTACCATAGCAAAAGCACCTCTCAATTATACAGATAGAAAATGCACCAAATTAAAAGACGGAGCAAGAATAATGGGCAAGACCCTCAACTTGAGGCGAAAGCAGACATACCACAAAATCGAGGATGAATTTGAGAATAGACTTATGACTGCAGGACATGTCAGCATGGGGGTGTAGCTTCAGCATACCATTGGCCACACCTTCAGCTTTGAAATCAAAATAACGATTGCTGACCACTTCGTAATGTCAGAGCCAGATGATGGTGCAATTGCTAACCTCGATGTAAAAAAGCCGTGGCCATTTGGAAATGCATAGAATTTCAAACGCCGCACGAATCAGATTCCGGAAAACCGTAGCTAGCACTACACTGCTCCGCCGTTCTCTAACCATTATAGTCTGGGTATCTGTAGCTATATATGTGGTCAGCATGACTGTTGAAATTATTCTCCTTAGTGCTTACGTTATTAATGGACACCTTCACCGGTCCATTAGACGCTGCTCAAGCGCTATGTCCACATTGGGCTAGTTCATCGACCGGGGATTCCAAGGTCAAGATCTGTCTACCTTTTGTTTCCTCCCCCATTTGGTCCCGAATCCGTCATGGTCCACCATTTGGCACTATCGCCATCGCTAGTGCTTAACATTTCTTCCCAAAATGCCAACGGACAGTTACTTCAACGAGTATTCTCTCTTCCCTTAGAGTATCCGTAGACAACCTTCGGTGTCTCTCTTTCAATACGCTGATGACTAACGATAAGTATAAGTCTAGACAACCACGGCTCTGTCAAGCTTACAAGAAAATCGGCTTTTTCACCGTGAACTCAAAAGACTGTAGTCAGAATAATACTATACTTTGTACACGCTAAGACTGCCTTTGACCAAAACGAAGAAACACTGAAAACTAATCAGGGAACGTTAAGAAAGCATGCCTTCAGACCTCCCGTAAGTATTTTTCGGTATATATTTCTGAACCTTTGTTGGTGAAATGAAGCTGCAAGACGGTAGCCCCGATTGCATCGAATTCTACAGCCTCGGACAGGATGATATGCTTGACACATCAGCTCCACGCAATAACCCTGAAGTTATTGAGAGTGATTGTAAGACCTTTCAGAACTTCTTCTGTCATACGTATGGGACTACTCGCCATCTCCTCGCCCTTTTGGACAAGCACTCGGGTCTCGAGCATGGCACATTCGCCGCCCTCAGTCTTCAAGACAAGCCTTCGGGAGCTTCTCCTCGCCTACCCAATTGTCTCTCGCAGAGAGTGGGTGGTCATTGGGATCAAGCTCGTCGTTCATACCGACTTTGGCATTATAACCATGATTCTCAACATCGTCGGTGGATTACAGATCCTTCCCCCTGAGCCGAGAACATTGACCCACATTGATGATATATTCGTCCCGAGCCAGGATGTGCTCTCACCAATTTCGGCGACACAATGGTTCAATGGAGCAGCGGAGTATTGCGAAGCAACATGCATCGCCTGGCGACGGCACCTGGGCAGCAGGCGGGCTGAGCACGCTACAGCCCAGCATATCTGGTACGCTCAGCATCCAACGTATCCATGCGACGACTTGCGGGCAGCCATGTTATCCCCCAGCCTTTTGACGGAGAAGAAGACAACGAGGACATTTACGCACAAATTGTCATGGTGAAGAATCAGCCGAAGATGGTAGGAGGCTTTGGAAGTACAAAAGCAGTGACGCGCTGAGGCAACGGCTAAAGTGAAGCTCTACCATGAGTGAATGAAGATGGTTTTGTGTGAAATTAAACAAGAGCAGATAGGCAATTGACCAGGAATACGTATCCACGCATTCGTCCATTAGGGCCAAATAGCATCATAGCAACCACCTAGGTGGGCGGTGACCTGGCAACCATGAATTTAGGATGTTCTAGGAGCGTAAATTTCGTGACTTCAGGGCCAAATATTCAAACCGAGCAGCCATAGCCGATTACGCGGCAGCCAATGTAAGCTCCTTTGGCTAGCACCTCTCCTGAAACGACGAATTCGGATAGACTCCTTCCTGCGCGTTGTTCCTGTTGTCTTCATCGTTCCCTGACTCCTTTGCTTCCTTCGTCTTCCCCGGATGCTCCCTCGGAAGTGGCCATGCTCCTTTCCAAGGATAGAAACGCTCATCGGAGATCCCGAGTCTGCGCTGTATATTATGGATATGTTGGGGACGGGACGGGGTCCTAGACGCACATTGCAGAAGTCATTCATAGACGGCGAACCTACCGAATGAGGTTGTTGGAGTCCTACAATTCAGAGGCGTTACCGGAGAAGAACATGAGACTTTCCTAAAGAATTGTCATTATACATTCAGAGGAATAATATCTAAGCGTTCAACGTTTTTCATTCATTCAATATCCTTTGATAGAAAGGGCCAATTTGTTCTGGTTGATACGCACCAAAACGTGCGATCGTGGGATGGCAGCGTACGTGTAAAGCAGCGCTCCCCCTAGCCCGATAGGGGCTAAGATTAAGATCAACGCATATCTCTAATAGCTTGCATGAGCAAGGATAAAAAATAGGCCAAGAAGACACCCCAATCTCACCTTCGAGGGTCAGATATGAGCTGCTGTCAGATTCCCTCCTTGTCAGACAATTGAACTGATATATCGATTCCCCATCCTTACATTTTTGACGATCACATCCAACGGGGACTCGCTGCGCAGGCTTTGACGACCTGGTGTCCAATCAAGCTACAAAGAGAACATCATTAATAGCCTTATGTTCGACTATCTATGGTGTGGTCCAAATATTTGTCTATTGTAGCCACTATCAGCATTTATCTAACGTTATATACAAGAGCACTCTTCATTGCGCATGAAAAGTGAGATCAGACCGCGGCACGGATCTGCCGTGTTGAAGAATTGTTGACGATTCAAAGCCATTTGAAGAACACAAGTTAGGTCCCGCACCTCTTGGGTCATGAGATGAATCTAGAGAATCATCTTCGAAGACCATGTTATCGCGACCCTTTCGCCGTTTGGCCTCCACGGCCGTCTCGCCCAGACACAAACAATTAGTGGAAGACTTCTTCTACACAGCGAGCAGTGTTCCTTCGATCGTCAGAAAGCAATTCCTCGACCCAAACCAAATTCAACGTCTCAGCTTGACCCTCAACAGACCGCGGCTCTACCGAGTCGGGCAAATTCTCGAGAACGAGATTCCACTGAATGGTACGCCTCTGGCACCTGGCTACCACCTCGTCTACTTCACACCAGCCGCATTGCCAGACCACCTGGGTAGAGATGGCACAGATATCAGCTATAGTCCTGCGGAGCCGTTCACTCGACGAATGTGGGCCGGTGGTAGGATTGACTGGGTAAAGGAAAACCCGCTTCGCATTGGTGACGAGGCAATAGAGACAACGAAACTCGTTTTTGCAAAGCCCAAAGTCACGAGAGCCGGTGAAGAAATAGTTGTTGTCGGCGTGAAGAAGACGTTTGAGAACGCGAAAGGGCTGGCACTGTTCGACAGGAGGGATTGGGTGTTCCGCACACAGCTCTCGGGACTTCCGCCATCGCATGACTACTCAGAGTCTACTGGAAGTGACGATGCTCCCCTTCCTTTACCAGACACGTCACAAAAGTCACGCGACTATTTGCAGACCGCAGTCTCACTTTTTCGATTTTCGGCGCTTACCTTCAACGCTCACAAGATACATTACTCGCGGCCCTGGTGTAGAGATGTGGAAGGTCATAGGGACATTGTTGTGCATGGTCCGTTGAACCTGATCAATATGCTAGACTTCTGGAGAGATGAGCAAGCAGACGACTTCATGATTCCACAATCCATTAGTTACCGCGCTACGGCTCCATTTTATGCGGGGGAGAAATACAGGGCGCTGTTGGAAAGAGAGACCGACACGACATCGATCAAACTTTGGGGACACAATGGGAAAGGCGACGTCAAAGTGGGCATGTTAGGTGACGTGGTGGACTAAGCGTGTTACAAACAGAGGAGGTAGTCCTTCGACATTATACTAACGGCTTGCGCTCGAGATAGAAGTAAACGCAGCGTCGTGCTAGTCAAAATCCCACGTCTCTATCAGCCTACTAAAGCAATAGCTAACTAGCTCTCGAATGCAGCTCACCTTTCGCTGCTTAGCTGCTGCAAATTCCTGCAATCCTCTCCCAAGATGATCTCGGCATCAGCCCATGCTACCATGAGACGAGAATGTCCCGATCCCGGCCCCGCTGCGACCGCGGTCCGGGGCTCCGTGTGTAATTAACAAGAGGGCAACGCTACCTCATCTATCCTGCTAAAAGGTGACCTGAGTAATGTCACGTCGTGCTCTGCAACGCGTCTCCTCTTTTCCGCCCGCTTAAAACCTGTCAGATGCAAATTCTTCTCCAATATCATAGCAACGGCCCGACCAAGCCTTCTACACCACACCAAATGCCTGGCCAAGATATCGTTTGCTCAACGGCGATGCCTGAGACTTCACGAATACCAGGCGCAACACCTTCTTGCACCAGTACGAAGTCCCCATGCCGCGGGGATGGCGGTTGCAAATCTATCGATAAGTTCGGAGGTCAGGGTGTGATCAAATCTGAAATCCTTGCTGGAGGGCGTGGAAAGGGAAGGTTTGGAAACGGATTCAAAGGCGGCGTTCGCGTGGTCTCATCGTTACTTGATCTAACCCAAGTGCTGTCGCATCTGCATCGGTGCGAAGCCAACGCTGAACGATAATAGAGTAGACGAAGGCAGGAACATCTCGGCGAGGATGCTCGGCCAGCGCTTGTTTACAAATCAAACGCCGCCTGAAGGTCTGCCCGTCGACAAGGTATAAGTCGTAGAGCAATTGAGTATAGGGCACGAGTATTACCTCGCAATCATTACAGACAGAGCCAACGCCTGCCCAATACTCGTCATGTCCCAAGGCGGTGGTCCTGGTATCGAGGAGCTAGCGGCCAAAGACCCGCGAGCTGTAGTCAAAGTGCCATTAGATTATACAGAAGGTGTGACGGCAGAGGCCGTATCTGTGATATGTGAACGGTTTGCTTTACAGGCAGGTCGCGAAACACTGACTGCCCTACTCCAACGTCTTTTCACCTCCTTCAAGCAACGCGATGCCACACTCGTAAAGATCAACCCCTTGATCCGTGAGCCCAAAACGGGACGTCTCATCTGCGCCGGTTCCAAAGTGTGCATCGATAACACCGCATCAAAACGCCAGAGTAAGATATTCGGTCTCCGCGACCGGAACCAAGAATTGGCAGTGGAAGCCGAGAAGCATGGTCTAGTGTACATTCAGCTTGAAGGAAACATCGGCCGTCTCGTCAACGGGGTCGGACTGGCTATGGTAACGAATGACGCTGTTGCTCATCATGGCGGAAAATGTGCAAACTTTCTCGATGGCGGAGGGCAAGCGACGAAGGAGACAATGGTCAAAGCGTTTGAGCTTATACTGAGCGACAAAAGGGTTGATACCATCTTGGTGAATATATATGGTGGCAAGTCCGGTCAAAGTGGATCGACAGATCTGGGGAGATGCTAACGATGTCTTCCAACAGGAATTATCCGTTGCGACATGATAGCGGAATACATCATTGCTGCGGCCCAGAACTTCAATAACATCCCAAGCGTTGTACGTCTTCAGGGGCCCTGGTAAACGCTAGAGCTGAGGGAATTTGGAAAGATAAGGTAATGTTGGTACGAGCTTGAAAATAGTGTATTTCGTCTTGCTACCTTTGAATCATTGGTGCACTGGGTGGAGCATTCTTGGCAAAGTGGGTGAAGGGTAACTGGTACGATGGGTATATGAGCGATCGAGACACAAACACATTTTCACTGGGTAATGCCCACGGCAGTCCATCAGGAGCGCAGGCCATCACTCAATGTGAATATTGGTTGGAGTAGTTAGCTTGACTAGGTATTAGCTCTTTGCAATTGCATGCATTGCCGTGGGGCTGCTTCCGAGAAGACCCCGCAATCCGTGAACCCGGGCGGTCCGCCTCAGAACGCGACCTCCTGCAAATACTACAATAGTACATTGATCGCGTCTGCAGCTCGGCCTGAGATACAGCACAGGCAAGTATAAATGGAAAGCTGAGTAGAGCCTGGGATGTCCTCGATAGCGAAAGCGGGTCGACTAGCCGGAAAGGTTGCCATTGTCACAGGTTGGTCCGTCGTCTCGCATGCGCCCATTACAGAGCTGATAACATTTTGCAGGTGGTGGCTCAGGCTATGGTGCAGGCATAGCCACATTGTTTGCAGAACAAGGGGCGAAAGTAGTGGTGGCCGACATCAATGAAGATGGCGGCAAGCGTACGGTCTCAGCTATGCCAGACAGCATGAGATTTCACAAAGTAAATGTCGCAAAAGAGAGCGACTGGCAAAGACTTGTTGAATCTACGCAATCCGCGTTTGGAAGCATCAATTGTCTGGTCAACAACGCTGGGACAACGTACCGCAACAAGGGGTGCCTCCATATCTACAAGCAATACGCGTGTCACCAAGCTAATGCCCATTGCAGCCGACCCTGGAGGTTACTGAAGCCGACTTTGATAGATGTTTCAACGTCAACGTCAAAGGTGTCTTCTTCGGCACGTCTGCCGTCCTACCCCGGCTTCTTGAGCAGAGGAGCGGCGGGTCTATCATAAATATCGCCTCTGTAGGAGCTACTCGACCGCGTCCGGGGCTGGTTTGGTACAACAGTTCGAAAGGAGCCGTGTGGAATGTAAGAGCCAGCTTTTCAACTGCCCTATGATCATTCTCACCCTGTGTTGTGATATTGTGCCCCACTGCTGATCGTTTCTCCCAGGCGACCAAGGGTCTGGCAGCTGAGTTCGGTCCTCATGGCATACGAGTCAATTCAATCTGCCCGCTTCTTGGTGGCACAGGCTTGTGAGTCGCAAGTTAGGATTGGTATGATGTTTCCGAAAGGTACTGACGCGTGGTTGCAGGTTTGAGTCCTTTTCAGGTGTGCCTGACACGCCGGAAAATCGAGCGAAGTTTTTGTCAAACGTTCCTCTTGGCCGACTGTGCGAACCCTCAGACGTTGCATCGGCCTGTCTCTTTTTCGCGTCCGATGAGTCGTCTTTTGTGACTGGTGTCAACATGGAAGTTGATGGAGGTCGAGCTGTGTAGAATAAAGATAAAATTAGGACAAAGTTTTACGGATGGACCATGTCCTCCATCGAAGAATTTTAGATATAGCAATCTTAAGTGTAGGACTTTGATATCATGAGCATAAGGTAGTCAGTCGGTAAATCATGAAAAACACTCGTATATAGTATATATCTTCCATTGCAATTTATGGAATGACACTGCTCTGTACCTGTAGATACTGGTCTCCCGGACACGGAAATGCCGGGCCTAAAACCTTCGGCCTTAGAGCCCAGCGCCCATGCTCTGTCTCTTCCCTAATCATTCTCTACGTTACACTTGCAGTCAGCTTTGCTTTACAAGGCATTTTCTGTTTCTCTGCCAAGTCTTTTCTACCCGTCATCCCCTATACTTAACGGAGTGCTTCTCATGTTTCAAGTACCCTCACGCATTGGGCATGCAGTCACGGGCCACCGCCAGTCAGCTGCTTCCTGGAAGTGCGTCCGCTCTCCAGCTTGAAATGTGATTCAGACCCGAGACTCGTGCTTCTCCAACATGAATACTAGATGGGCGGCTGCTTCCGTAATTGTGCACTCTTTGACCACGTTGCGTGGCTGACCTGACGTGCAGACGGCTGCTAGACTGAAAAATCCAACTGTCTTCCGTGAGAAGGCATATATCGATGCCCAATGGCTTGAGTCATTGTCAGGCTCAAAGTTTGATGTCATGGGTGCGTCGAGCTGCACCTGAGGGTATTGATGTATGATAGATCCAGCAACAACTACGGTGATCGGCTCATGCCCCGAAATGTTCGTCGGCCCTGCAAGATGGAGTGTCCCAGGCTTGCGCAACATTCATCTAGGTCATCCGAGGACATGAACGATGCTATTGAAGTAGCCCAGCGAGCTTTCAGCACCTTTCAGTACACAGCTCCAAAAGAGAGAGCAAGAATAGTACAGAAGTGGTCTGATCTGATGATTGAGCATCTGAAAACACTAGCAGAGATACTAATGTATGAGAATGGACGACCTATTGCGGGAGCGCGGCAGGGAATTAAATCTGCTGCTGGGTTCTTTGACTGGTTCAGGTGTGAGGCTGAAAGATCATATAACCACACCGCTAGCGGCACCACATCAGGCAACCGCGTAGTTACAATCCAGCAGCCTGTTGGCGTGGTCGGTGTACTTACCGCTTGGAACTTCCCAAGCGCGACGATCACGCGAAAAGTGGCTGGTGCCATCGCAGCAGGGTGCGCAATCGTTCTCAAGGCCGCTACAGAGACACCGTATTCCGCATTGGCATTGGCAGAGCTCGGGGAGCGAGCAGGTGTCCCTAAAGGTATGTTCAACGTTGTGACTACGAACGAACTTGTTCAGGAAGTTGGTACCGCCATTACCACCCGTAAAGACGTCAAAAAGACCTCGTTCACAGGATCTACCCATGTTGGGAAGCTCCTCATGGCGTAGGCGAGCTCGACTATGAAGAAGTGCTCGTTTGAGCTTGGAGAAAATGCTCCTTTATCGGTTAGATCACTCCTTGGCAGTCTTTGGGTCGACCACCGCTATGCTGACAGTATTGTACAGTGTTCGAGGATGCAGATCTCAGGAAAACCATGGCAGGCTTGCGTGCGGGGAAGCTCCGCGGATCGGGTCAGACCTGTGTATCCCCCAATCGGATATATGTGCAATCTGGCATTCACGATGCTTTTATCGCAGAGTTCACGAAGCAGGTCAATGAGCAAATGAGGACTGGTGCCATTGGAGATGATCGGACAGCGCTCGGCTGCGTTATCAGTTCGGAAGCTCTTGATAAGGTTGAGCAACTTGTGGCCGATGCGAAATCAAAGGGAGCAAAAGCAGTGATCGGTGGGGAACGAAGCTTGGATTCTCCTTCGACTCTTTATCCAGCCACAATCTTGACGAACATGAATTCGGAAATGGAAGCCAGCCAGACTGAAATTTTTGGGCATGTTGCTACTGTTTATCGCTTTGACACCGAGGAAGATGTAATTGCGCAAGCGAATCAATCCGAGGTTGGTCTAGCAGCATACATTTTATACCGAGAATCTGCCCATCGCATGGAGGGTAGCAGAGGCTTTGCAGGGTGATAGGTTCAACCACAACATAGTTTGGACCCTCGCTGATGCTCCATAGTTGGAATGACCGGCATCAACACAGGTATCGTGTCTGATCCTGTAGCTCCGTTTGGGGGTTCAAGGAGTCAGGGTTTGGCAGAGAAGGAGGAAGTCATGGTTTGGAGGAATTCCAGATAAGCAAGGTGCGTGGTCTGCGTCCACTCTGAAGAGAGGGGCGGCTGCTAACAGTGGATGACACAGACGATCACGCTAGGCGGTCTTGACTTGCCTCCTACTCCTCTGTAGGGTTGATTGAGAGCTAAATCAGGCCATGCTAGGGCTCGATCAAGCAACTGACAGTTGTAGCTACGCAATTCTCAGAGGAGACTACGATGGCAGCGGTGGCGGATTCGGCCGCCATCACAAGGGCAACGATGTTCAGTCGTGAAGGGTCGGTGAGAAGTCTGGGAACGCTCGCGGAAAGCAGGTCACCGCCAAGTTCTACGATGATAATATCGTTATCGAGGGACAGGTCCCGCACCTCGCGATGGCCGGAGGCCTGCCCTACAAGCATAAGTTTTTCGTATGTGATGCCAAAGGTCTGAAAAACGCGTGTGAGTCCGCCACCCAAAACACTATTATTGTTGTTGCTGTTGATGATTTGGTACGGAAGACCTCGCACATCCGTCCGACAGTCCTCAAGAGTTGAAGAGTATCTTATGAAATTTCTCGATTAACATGGCGGGCGCCCCGTGGGATGACGAGTGAGGTAGGAATCGGGGCTTCCGCCAAACTTGATCCTGAAAGTTGTACGAGGATTATGAATCGCTCATTTATTACCTTTTTTTGATAGTTCAGGGCATATATGCCGGATGCGACCCTCACTTAGACTAGCTCTGTAGACCTCGCAGCACATTCGAATGCTCCAGTCAACCTTTCCAACGATTAATTTTGTGTCAAGTGAATTTCTCGCAACCTCTGAGATGTTTCAATGCATAAAGTCGAAGCAACGAAGAAACAGTCGGACAAAATGTCGATGTGCAGCTCAAGGCGTGTCTAGAGTACCTGCGAGAGGGCGACGACGTATTTATCGTGATGCGGCTGGAACGTTTGGCCGCGTACTAGTACCACCGCACATCTGTGCAACATCAGCGAAAAGACTGTTCTTGCGAAGAAGGCTTAAAATTGCAAGTGGAGTAGGAAAAAAGTTGGAGTGCGCGAGACTCTTTGGAAGACATCAGCCTTCGGGAAGGACGTTAGATGGTACTTCGAACGACATTCTAGAACGGGACGATATCACGATATGGCAGGCAAATGCTCAGTGCCATATGAATTTCTTTTGCGTCTTCAATCCAATATGAAGTCTGACGTGTACGGCCCAGAAACTTTCAACTGTGGAATTCATGTGCTTCGCGTCCTGAGTTCGACAGATCAGTTGTAGATGGAAAGCACAGTCTACGAAGAAGACCTTTGTAGATGACGATGAAAAAAAGGACTGGTATGCTAATTCCTACAACTTTCTGTTTACAGCTGTTCCCGACCGGGCATCACTTGTGTGACAGGATGTCTGCAGAGCCCTCCAGAAAAGATGATGGATATAAGGTGCAAGGTTCCACCTGGGTAGAGATAAGAAGGCGAAGCGGCTGAATGATGACGGTGCTGTGCTGATTGTTAACATACCTGGCGATCGCGGACGTGACCTCGAAGCTTTCAGACCAAAGTTCCCTGATGCAAATGGGCGTATGATATTGCAAGACCTGCCACCCCCTCAAATCAACCATCATCTCAAACCCCGTTAGAAAGGCACGGCTACTTCCTCCATTTCGTCCTCTATGGCTGGCCTGATGCCCTCGCCACCCAAGTACTCACACACATCGCCTTGGCAATGGCACCCGGATACTCAAAGCCCGTTCTTGGCGAATTCATCCTGCCAAACACGGCCGCACCGTTTCTAGCTTCTGGGTTCGATTGGCAGATGATGGTGCTGCATTCGGGCATGGAGCGGTCGCAAGGGCAATGGAGGGAGCCGATTAAGGGTGTAGGGCTGGAGATTGTTGGTTGCTGACAGGGAAGGGAAGGAGGGGAAGGCATCATTGAGGTAGTCAAAGAGGATTCGTCTTGGAGGGATACAGATTATATAATGAAGGAATGTGTTCGAAAACGTGACTACATGACCGTGTTGGAAACGTCGACCCGACTTTATGCTAGAGAGAAATATATTAACGAGCAGCGCTTGAGCGCGAGGAAAAAAGATGGACCTCAAGGAAATGTGGAGGTTCAAGAGTGGCGGCGTTCAGGACTGATTGTGTTGACAATGTTCCCAGTCAAGATGGAATGAAAGAAAACCACGAAATTCAACGCTGACTCCGTTCATGTTGAGGTACGTTACCCAAGATGCCTAGCATTGTGCATGCCGCTTCACCTTTCAAAAGTGATCTTGATCGCCGATAAGGCGAGCGAGGATGAGCGGGGTGAGCGAAGGCGACTGGGTTCCACTTTTAAGCGCTCAGGTACATAAAAAGAGCACTTATCGAATAAGCACCTCTTCACTCTCTCCTTCTTCTGTCTTCGTCCTCAAAACTGTACGATCCCATTCGCTGTTTCACCTTCTAAGCTGGTTTTGGTTCCTAGAATTATACTATTCCTATAAGCCAAAATGAGCCTCACAAGGTCAACAGTCTCACTGTGGAGCGGGGTCGCTCCTTTGTTTACGACCAGTTCGATTGAGAAAACTATTTCTGGTTATATTGACAAAGGCAAGCCAGTTCGCTTGAAGGCATGGTGCAGCGCCTTCTTGTTATGATAAGGGCGACCACAACGAGATCACCAAGAACTTGAGATCGTGATGTGAGAGGTGGTGATCCATTGGTTCAAAGAAGGGAGGTACTGCTCCTCCGCAAGCGTAGTCCCGTTAATCTGATGATACAAGTAGCTCTCCGTTTGGTTAGCTAAAGTAATACTAGCAAGTCTCCTGAAAGGGAATGGACCAACGGGGGCAGTGTTCGTGGAGGGATTGAAGTTGATGACGGCTGGCCGTGTGCCATTAACCCAGATTGCAAATAAATAGCCAGGCGGACTAATCATCACGAGGTCAGATTCGGTAAAATCGCTGTTTCCGAAATTTTTGGCCTGATCTGATGTGGTTGATGTCTCCCCTCCTAATGGATTCGTTAACTTGACGTTTAATTTACATATGTTAGGGTTCTGAAATAGGTATTACGAACCCGAGTAGAATTTTCCATAGCTGGCATTATTCCACGAAGTGTATTCGGACGACAAGAAATAAGTAGAGTTGTAGTCATAGAAAAGCATCTGCACATCTAATATACTTTGATCCAGGAAAGGGGTCGGTGCGCTGGCAAACGGGGCTCTGAGTGTAGTTCCTCCATTCATCTCGTACAATGTGCTGCTGAAAGTTTGATTGAACCTACCAATGAAATAGATGGGCGAAAACCCGAAGCGCGCTTCCGATTTGTTGTTTGAGGTGATATCAATCCAGTGAGACTTTGTACCCAACCCAAGCTTAAGACATGTGAGAGCGATGGCATCGCACGGATCTGTAGCAGCTCGTGCCACTCTCAAAAGAGCGGACACGTCGCCATGCAGATTCTCGTATAACAAGAGACTCTGATTAACAGTCTCATTTGCAGCAACAGTTCCAGTGCTGTTGGTCGACGTAACTGATAGTTGCCGCGTGCTCGGGAATGTAGTGTAATTTGAGAGATCCTCACTAGATTGCCACCAAATACCGTCGGTATACGTTCTTGAGCTGAGACGATTGCTGACCGAAATATAGTAAAGATGAAGCTGAGTTGCTGAAGTCAGTAACAGAAGTATTCTTGTATCTCTCAATGTATAACTTACACTTGTGCTAACATCTTGTTCCACAGCATCAGCCGCTAAGGGTGTTAGATCTCTCGCGTCCGAGATACCCGTTGGGTTTGTCTTTACTATCCATTGATCTTCCGAGGCTGCTTAAACAACTTGCTGAATATCCCCTTTGATATCCTGAAAAAGTACATGTCTATCGCCAATATTCATATATATTGCTGCAAAAGAAGTATCGTTGAGGATTTGTTGCGTGAAAGAGCTATTTACAGGATCTGCAGACGCCGTGGGACTTGCTGTGTTCATTGAAATCGGGCCCCCTGAGGGTCTTGCTTTATAAGTAAAGAATTGTCCTTATAGCATTAGATAGATACGTACCTGGCTGTAGCTGAAGAGCTAGGATAGGCTCTCGGAGATTTTCGGAGTCCAACACCGAGCCCAACGGCTAGTGCCATAAGAAGCAATATGGCCAGGGCCGCGAAAGCAAAGTTTTTCCGCTTTAAGAAAGTAGTTTTTCGAAGTGTAGTCGAAGTCTCTAGCTGTTTGATAACGCCATTGACGTTAACAGCCTCTGGGGGCGATTTGTTGTAAAGGACTTCGAGGCCCTGCTCAGGGAGCGTCTAGGTTTGAATCAGACATGTTATCACCGTAGCACGTCTCTACTTACCTCGGGTGCTGAAGGAGCAGAATCAATCTCAGGAGCAGTTTCAAGTTGGGCTTGAACGCTCGCAGCAGGGACAGGGTAGGGTTCTGGCGCTCTTGCACTCTCGTCAGGGTTGAAAAAGTGTCTTGGACAATGTGGAGCAGTGCCATTTTTCAGATTAACGCTCGAGTCTGTTGTTGTGCTCCGTGATGGGACTGGATTCAAGGCTAAATTAAAAGATGTGAAATGTAGGAAATGGTGGGGCGGATTTCTTCCCACATGCTCAGCCTTTGGACAGATATGGTAAATGAAGTCTGCTGCATCCTGCAGGCCGTTCGACTGCATGTCTCCGCCTCGCTGCTGCCGAAGCTGCTGCATATCCTCTTGGGCTGAAAACAGGCGGATGATAGGCCATAGCAGGAAATCCTGATGAGACCGTGATAACAGTAGGTTGTATCTAGTGATGTGGTACACAAGACCGTTACGGAATGCAAGCAGAGAAAAGAAAGCGAGATGAGAGGTCGAGACGTTCAGGACAGGTTGTCGGACTGTCCGTGAATTGTTTATTGCCTCATTGATAGCCGCTGCAGCTTTCCTTATTCAGCATTGAAGAGAATCCTTCGCGCCCGTTATTTTTAGGCAATTAGATCCGGATTCATTTCCCTCAGTGATTCTCGCGCGTAAAGTCATGTGTAAACTTTGTAATTGGTGAAAAGCAGTATCAGCTCATGCAAAGCACGTCTCAGCTCGCGCGTAAATTTTTAGAGGACGCTCGACGGCCAACACTGTTTATTTACAAGCCACCTCTTACACGCACCCTCGCCTCACCCTTTAGACTCACCCTTACACCCTCGGCTCACCTGTTCAGGAATCTTGAGAGCGGCGAGAGGTACCTTACTCGATGAAGGCATGCCAGAAGAATAATTCTCTATCCAACAGCGACGACATGCCAAGCATTCTCGAACGGGCTAGCGTTCCCGGTGGGCCTTGGCATGGCACAGAAAAAGTGATACCCAGTCGCACCAGTCCGCAAAATTCCATCAAAATCAACATCAACGAGGAACGTTTCTTCCGCGCCAGATTGATCTCGATTAACATGTTCTTTTGAGTCGTAGATCAGATTCGGCGTCCAAATCGTGAAGGAGTCAATTCATCGAACGGCTACTTGTTTTGACAGCTTGCCCGATGGCCGGCGGACGATGTATAATTCACAACCACCAACTGGACTTACTATTTCTGCAACGAGCAAGACGGTATCCTTAGCATCATGTATCAATGTCGAGATGCTGGTAATCCTCTGCCGTCAGGCAAAGACTTGCAAGATGTATATGCGGCGGTTTGAGGCAGCTACTCTTATGCCAATGAGTGGATATGCCATAGAAAGTCCGCTACATGCTTCATGACCTGCGCAATGCCCAATTGATCAGGTGATAAGCCACCTGACTCTGCGTATTGGAGTTATCTGATGTACAACTTGAGATTCTTATGAAGAGGATACAGAGCAGGCTCCTAACAATGCTTCACAACTCCTATACCTGCCCTTATGCCATTCTTTTGCTGTTGCTAGCTATACAACCACTGAAACGTTTGTCCCGGCTTGTTTACCTCGAGAGCTTGTAGCTATCAATGAGTGTGGCTCGAGATTTCATGAAGGACGCAATCGCTCCTCCAACAAGAATCATTTCGGCCATTTCTTCCACCCACGGCCGTGGCCCTTCTGTAGATGTTGTCAGCGCCGTCCCACAGCACCGTAGCTTGAGGTAATGCTTACCTGTTTCCACTCCTGTACCAACTTGGGCATCTCCAACATAGCCTGCCTCCTCTTCTCCAACCTCCCCTTCATCGTCCTCTCCCACAGCTTTCCTTTCACCTTCTGCCCGACCCCTGTCCCCTTTACCCTCAATCCATGCTTCACCCTCCTCTGTATTCTCTCTTCTGTGCCCTTGGTTGTGTAAGGTAATAGCTCTTCAATTCCATTGGCTCGTGCCATCTTCACTAGATCCGCTTGCCGCCGCAACGAAAAGACTGGGTTGTGCCATTTGCCGGTAGCTGGGTGCTTTTGCGATTGGAACGGGTTCGGATAAGGGAGTGATGGGGGGGAATCTGAGATGGTATTCTCTTCTCGACTGGCATTTGGGTTGGAGGAGGAGGTGCTAAGCGAGGTGGACATTGAGGATGTTGGGGCGCGGTTGGCGAAGGAGGATGTAGGGGGAGGGTAACGGGCGAAGAATCGTAGCAGTCGTGGCGGGAGAGACTGTGCGAGCTTTACGTACTCTTGAGAAGCCATGGCTGTGATAAAGAAAGAGAACGCTGAAGCCTGAGACTAATCACAGTCGTCCACCAGCTTGGCCATCGAATCTCAATATGGGGATAGATCTCCCCCACGCTAGCAAGTCATTTAGCGTATCCTTTAAAACCTCTAGGTTTCTTGGGCTAAATCCCCGGCAGCGTGCCAGCAAATCTTGGCGCTGGAACAACCAAATTTATATTTTTTCATCGACTGATACTTTGATAGTCAACGCTTTTGAGAATACATTTTCTATGGCACTATTATAGAGAGCATTGGAACCTCTAGATCTGTCAGCAAAGTTTTCCTCACGAAAGCCCTCATCGAGGAGCTGTGTCGGAAGGCCGCGGTTTTCACGCCGCAGGGTACTAGATACAATCCCGACAGTAAGTCCACCTGGCGCATATGCGGAGCTAATGCCACGCGGGTGACAGAAGTCAAGAGATCCCACTGTCTTATTAATCAGCATAAATCGATCGATGCTTCTCCAATACAACTACCCTGGCGAAGAAATGTTCTTGATTGAATAAGACCCACAATTAACATACGTAGCTCTTCTGTGTCAGATCTTTCGCTGTGGAGCTATCCAGCGTTCCTTATCACAGGGAGTACGACGACTTCTGTCACCCACGTGTCATACCAGAAAGGCTGGAATTGACCCCCGAACGCATCCGAATCACTATGTGCCATAAGCCAATATCGGGTGGTGCAAAAGGGGAAATCTCCAGCGAGTTAGCAAGCGAGTTTGCAAATGTATCTGCCCCCAAGTACTAGCTCTAATCGTATTGGGCATAGCCTATGAAATCAGCAGGACCTATCACCAATCGAAACAGCGCCGGGCTTATCCTGGGTATGCCAACTTATCTGTCCTTCAAATTCACAAGCTCGCTCTGAATCTCTTCGTTTTCAGAGTCTTTGTTCTTTCTCTATATGCCATCCATCATACCGTGAGGGGTGTCATCGACCATGGACGACTCCAGAGATGATGATCTGGAAGATGACAGCTCGCGTCCACTCCTGGCGGATGAGGCTGCGTCTGACCCCTCGTTCAGGCCCAATTTTCCCCACAAGATATCACGATCGCAATTTTACGCAGCTCTGCCAGCGCTAGTTCTGGGGTATGCCACCAGAGTCTCGTCTTAAAGGGAATTGAGGCTATACTTATCAACACAGTATCCTCCTCTATGCTGCGGATAACATTTTGGAGCTGGCTGCCTTTCCCAGGATTGGTATACTCCAATTGCCTGCGTGCATATTGATCGTCTCACCCTAGCTCATACGACTCGCTCCTCTAGGCTCGGAGTTGCACCAATTGCGGCATGTGGCATGGCTCAGTATTACTTATGGTGTCAGCGTTGCAGCTGTGCAGCCACTCGTCAGTCTTGCTAGCAGTCTTTCTCGATTCAGACTTTTCCTTGCAATTAGTCCAACATCGTCTCTGAATTAACATACAGTATAGTCGCCTCTCGGACATCTATGGCAGGAAGACATTACTCCTTGCGAGCTATATGTTTTTTACGGTGGGCATTATACTCTGGTATCAGACACGCTACTTGTACACTAATACATGACAACCCATTATTGACTATAAACAGTGCGATCAGTTACAATTTTTGGATGCTTGTCATTGCCAGATTGGTGGTCGGAGCTGGTGCAGCGGGGCTCGGCTATATGGTCTCCCTGATCTTTAATGGCAAGTCAGCAAAGTATACAATTTGATGACCATGACTCTGACCACGAGGTGGACAGATATCATATCGCTTCAAGACAGATCATCGTGGCAAAGCGCTCTACAGTTCTTCGTCTTCACTGGACAATTAATTGGAGGCACAATGGGTGGTCTCGTCGTCGATCGAATCGGCTGGAGATGGTAGGTATACTCCGCCTCATATTCGAAGATACAATACTGAATCGTGCTGGATCCAGGGCTTTCGCCCTCGAGCTTCCTGTGGCTATACTAGGATTCGTTTTCGTCTTCATAACGGTCCAATTGCCACCATTGCCAAGTCAGAGAATTCAAATCGATCAGCCAGGTGATAGCATTGTCCGCCCTCAGCAAAAACTATCTTTCGATATATATGGAGCAATGGCCCTTGCTTCGTTCGTCGCAACGTTGGTCCTTGCACTGAGTATGGGTGGTAATGACGTGCCTTGGTCTCACCCTGCCATCCCTACGCTTCTAGTGCTGAGCGGATTGTCCTTCGTCTTTTTTCTAATCATTGAAAGGCGTACCTTGGATACCCCATTGGTTCCTTTATACCTTGTGGTTCGGAGATCTATTTGGCCTCTATTCGTAATAACATTCTTCAAGGATATGGCGTTCATGACAGTATGTGAACTCCGCCTTTTCCTGTTCTCAAGCAAAGGATCTAATGAAGACCTGACAATACTCTAGCTATTATACCTCACATCACTGTATAGCAACCTCACAGGCCATCGCACCACTACTGTTGGGGGCTTACTCGTGACAACGATAGCCATTGGTACGGCGGCCGGCAATCTAGTCGCCGGTCTGTACATCCGTCGTTTTGGCCGCCTCAAGGATTTACTTATAGGTTCAATGGTGATGTTACTCGCAGCAGCGATCGCGATTCGTCTACGCTGGAACGGCTCGGAACCAGTGGTGGAAGCCGGTTCCGAGATTCTCGTATGCGGTATATGCAATGGCATCATCATTGGCACTCTCCTCGTCGGCTTGTTGAAAAGTGTTGATAGCACTGGTAAGGGAGTCGACATTGGGAAAGCCTTGCTTGATGCTGACTCTTCTGCAGACAAAGCGGCAGCATATGGAGCCCTGCATCTTTGCACCGCGGTTGCAAACCTGGTAGCACTGTCGGTGATTACGGCAATCACACAGTCTAGGAGTCGACTCTATATGGCAGAAGCCTTGAGGGACAGGAATGCTGAGAATATACCCGAGGTAGTCCTTGTGGGGAATTCGAGAATTCTCTTGACTTTGGCAGATCATCACAGCGTGCGTTGAGAGCCTACAGTGCCTCGAGGCATTGCCGCCTTATATCCAGGTAGCGGTACGAGAGTCCTACGTAAAGGGAATAAGTGATGGTTTCAGTGTGTATGCATATCCGTTGCCGATCCGGGCTAATTCGCGTGCGTAGCTTTCATCTGTGTCAACGTCTTGGTGTCTTTCTTATTCTCTCTGGTCACCAGCAACTACAAGATCAATGCTGAAGAGTGATACTAATCTTCTAGCGCAAGTCTTTGCTATGAAGTGCACATCGAAGTTGGCCACGAATAAAGATCAGAGCAGGACCTTTTCTGTTTCAACACTCCCCAATTTAATCGCCACTTGTTTCGAACTACAAGATAAAATGAGGATGGTGTTAGATAATAAGGATTCTATTCTAAGCAGTCTCCATTACCGGGTCATTGATCCATGCGGTGTCTGTGATTTCGCCGCCAAATATAATCCAGAAATCTTGTGGCCGTACCCATTCTAACTCATTCTTCTCCAAAAGGTTCTCAGCCGCCTGGGTATCCGCATCTCTAATCAACCTCAGCGCCCGCTCTGCTATTTCCAATTGTGGTCGAGACTCGGAGTCCGCCTTCTTCAAGGGCCGTGAGTCGCTAGCCTCCACCTCCTGATGCCTAACAAGGTTCGAAAAAAGCAGCAAGGCTTCGTCGTAGCAGTTTTGCAAACGCAAAAGATCCGCCAAGGTGAGCCGCACCCAGAGGAGTTCGCGATTGTTCGCCTCACGGCCTTTAGCGCTCGCGGCGATGAGGATAGCTCTGAGTGTTTCCACGGCACCTTCAGCGTTCCCCCGGTCCATGCACAGTAAAGCTTGTATGTGTGACACCTGACACACACGCTCGAACCATTGGTCTATGGTCCCTGAGGAAGAAATGAGGTCTAATAGCCCTTTGGCCTCTTCTAGACACCGAGTCTCCCGGTACAGAAGTGCCAGCTGGAGGCCGGAGTCAATTGTCACGGCAAGTTTGAGCGAAAACACGCGCTGTCGGGCCGCGAAGTTTGCAGTCAGGTGCTGCTTCGCTCTTTGGTACATTCTTCGTTTTCGATAGATGGCACCCATGGAGCACTGCGCCATTAGAGAAAGGGGGTTGTCCGGTCCCATTACCGGCAGCCAAATCTTCCATATGTCATCAAAAATATCCAACGCTTCCTCAAGCTTTCGTTGGGCTTGTAGAGCGTATCCCAGAAATAGTTTGCTCTTCAGGACCTCTTTTTTCAAGGGACCCCATAGGCGTTGCAGCCCCGCTTGTGCCTTCGCTTGGCCTCGTGCGGATTCTTCATATCTGTTGATTTGCCACTGGGCATAGCTGATGTATTCTAGGCTCATGACGTGATCCGGATGGTCCGGACCCAAGACTTGATCTTGCATCTCTCCGTTTGTAGAAAGCAAACGTTCCCCTTCTAGCATGTTGCCTTGTGAGAGGAGCTCTCTTGCTAGATGATAGGTGGCTTTCATTGTCAGAGGGTTCTCAGCACCAAAAGTATCCTTGAGGCCTCGGGCCAATAGCCGATAAAACATGTATGACTTCTCTGGCGTGTCACCAAGGTTCGCATATTCTCCCAAACGGAAGAGGCATAAGAACGGGAGACTCTTATCATACTCATCAGCAACGTCATATTGCTGACGAACAGACTCATAGGCTGCAATGAAATATGAATCCACTGGCGCCAATTCTCTGAGCTTTGATGGAAGTAGAGCAAGCCAAGACTGAATCGAGGCTCTCACCTCCAATGCTGGGCCCATGTCGTCCTGAGACTTCCACTCGTATAGCGCTTCCGCCCAGTACACGAAATAGTTATCCTGCAGAAAGTCTCGCAATTGAACCAAATCGGCGATCTTGGGGTTGGGGACTGATGTCAGATGATGATGCCAACCCAAGGAGGCGTATTCATAAAATACACTATTCTTGTAACACTCGAAGTTTTCGAGTGCTGCCGCCGCTGTGCTTGAGAACGCGTTTTTCTGGATCATGGCTCCGATTCGGTGAAGCGATCCACAGGTCTCTTGACTCAGCTTACTGAGGCATTTTCGAGCAAGGTAAATGTTTGATTCCCCGGTTGTCAGGTTAAGCCTTCCTTGCATCTCTGTCGCCTCTTCTGATGGCCACAGGAGGAATTCTTTGACAGACATATGTATCAGTTGCACAAAATCTCCGGTGACCATTGCTAATGGCCAGCACAGTCGCAGAATTTCGTGCTTCGGGTCTAAGAGCAGATCATTCTCATCAAGTTGGCAAGATGGCTTCAAAGCAATTGCACACGATACTTCATCCACCGTGAGTGGACGCACAGCTCCGACCAGGATAATAAAAATCTCACGTCGTAAAGCGAGCTCTTCGGGGCGCAGTGTCTCGGTTCCCTCGCGCAGATACTCGGTATAGACACTGTCTAAACCTCTGGGAAAGCCTGCAAGACGACGGGCCTGGACGTTGTTGCTCGGCGCACGGCTCAAATCGTCAAGCATAAGTTTTGCCCACAGGAACATTCCTTGACTCGAGTCTTCAACTTTTGCAAGGATCTGGGACTGAAGCGGCTGAAGTCGGGCATCTCGGGATATCTCTTGTCGGACAAACTGTATGATGTCTGCACCCACTGTCGACGAGTCCATAGCCAGATTCACAGAGACTCTGAGCGGTCCCTCAAACCTCGCGTGGAAGCGGGAGAGGAATATGATGCGAGAATTGGCCATTGACCCCAAAAGGAGTAAGCGCTGGATCAGAGGATCGTTGTTTTCTGGATCGTTGCACTCATCCAGTGCGTCAACTATTAAAGTGTAATCTGGCATGTTGGAAAGGACTGTTTCCAATACTGGCCATAATCGCAAGAATGGACAGTCCTGTCCGCATCTGAAATGGTCAAACAATGGGACGATGCTGGTAAGGGCTGGTTTGAGATCCGGTTGTGAGCGTGTAATATCGCTTTCCAAGATCTGGGAAAGCATGGAGATGACAAGAGCAGTCGCTCGCGATGAGCTTAAATCCACTGAGCTTTGAAAGAAATGGGTGAGAGTAATATTAGTAGTGGCGTTTGCAGCCAGGAATCGTGCCATGACTGATTTCCCACAACCTAGAGCTGTCAGTATTCTATTGATGTTAGGGCCGCCTCAAACAGCAAACCTGGTATCCCCGATATCCACAGCGGTCTCCTGTAATTCTCCGCAGACCAGGTTTCGAAGGCCGGGTGCTGAAAAATCCACTCGCAAGTTCCCTTCTCCCACCTGGGTGTAGAGTCTGAGGCCCGAGATCCTAGTTGCAGCCATGCTAGGGCTCGACTCGCGAGATCTGTGCGAGCCTTGGCTGCGATACCTATCAGAATTGCACTTGCAACAGTATGGTGAACATGGATTGGTGTGGCATGTAATTACCTTCTTGCTCTTGCCAGTATGCCATTGTTGTATTGTGAAACACGTCACTTATGTCTTGACTCCATGTCAGTACACTGAAGCCGTTGGTATTCATATTAGACCTACGTTGAGCCATGCTGTACGTCCTGTCTTGCTTTGACAGACTCTCTTCAAGAGTCTGGCGAAAGCCGACAGAAGTGCTTTCTTGTATCGACAGAATGTTTTCCAGACGTTCACGGAATGTACAAGACATAGTGGACAGGGTGTCTTCAAGTCGTTCCCGGAGTGTAACGGATGTATGCCCTTGCGTCGGCAAGACATCCTCAATGCATTTATGCAGGGCACGGGACTCTTAGAAAATGTTATTCGCCCATCACTCTGAACATTCACTCATTGGTCCGTCATGGATGTGCGGGCATACCTGTTCGGAATCCTTCCTGCTTGGCGAACTCGGCATCTTCGATCAACGTTCGCGCCTTTTGAGCTGGGATCCAATTTGATCAGTAGAAAGTACAGAAGGCCACGTTGAAACCTTACCATCTCGATCAAGGGTATGATCTAGGTAATGTGCGGCATTAACTTCTCGTTCAAGTGTCTCAGAGTCACTTTCAATCGAAGCCAGTATACTCGCGAACTTGCGGTTAATAAGGGTGAACCCCGTTTTTGCATAACGCACTAAAACGTTAGTCAGATGACACTGAAAGACTGTGGTGCGTTACTAACCAACCCACGATTTCGAATAGTGGTATCTCGCTCTAATAAGATAATTGAGGACTTGAGCGAATATCTCGGCTATCGCGTCTTGGACTCGACCATGTGTGGGGAA
Organism: Letharia lupina; assembly: GCF_014066315.1. Taxonomy (NCBI): domain Eukaryota; kingdom Fungi; phylum Ascomycota; class Lecanoromycetes; order Lecanorales; family Parmeliaceae; genus Letharia; species Letharia lupina. Next base: position 1,280,162 of record NW_023502974.1, read on the forward strand.
AATATGCAAGTACTCCGCCCAACGTCCAATGCGTTTTGCCAAAGCTACTATTGCAGTGCTTAAGATGTCACGGTTCTGTATTTCCTTTACCGCAACCTAGATACTTATAAGCCAATGTTGATACCAAGTGAATACGCGTCTTAACCTACACCCATCAGGAATCTGATCGAGCCCCACACCACGGACGTGATCTCTGGCGATTGTTGTATCATAGCGTCAACGCAGGTTGCATAGTCATGGAACACGGTCACGAAGTGCTCTGCCTTTTTTCTGAAAGTGCTGCCGCTGGCATCGGACGCCTCCTTTGCTTGCGTTGCTGATTCCAGTAGGGTCTTAAGGCTACTTGTGGGATGCTCCCCCATTGTCTTGGTGTCTATACGCTTCTTGTCATCTCTTGTTAACGTGAAGTTAAAAATCTGGAAGAGTAAGCTGTCAAGCTTCTTGGTTCTTATCAGAGTGATTACCTCGACCGCTTTCTCCCAGCAACGGGCTTCAGCAGCTGCTGCTTCAGTCTTGATCGGGGCTACAAGAGCTGACTGGGTCCCCTGGCTTTGTTGTTGTGAAGCATCGATATTTATCAATATGGGATCTTTTCGCAAGCTTGCTTCATTTGTGCTGCTCGCCATACTGGCTTTTTTCTCCAAAGCCCCCATTTCCCGGTTTGTTTTGCTACTGTTGCTTACGCTTGAACTGAGGCATATGTCGACGTCAGTTGAACCAGCCTTGCGGGGCGCAGATAATTGGTTTTCCTATTGGATGATGGGTGTCAGTATGTGACCAATTGAAAACCCCTTGCCTGGCTAAGAGTTCCCAAGTAGATCTCTAGTTGGGTAGGCACACATCTAGCCAATAACGCTCAGAAATATGATGCACAATGCTGTCAGAACGCACTATGATGGAAAGTCCGCTGACGGTAGACATTACGTGTCATAGTGATACATCAATACCTCGATCCTGGCCTATTATTATTCTACAAAAAGATTTCAACAAGCACTACCTCAGCTGAACACGGCCATATCGTGGTCCCACCCCTCGCTTACAAGCGAGTGAGGAGTGGACCCACGATTAAAATGTATGCAGCAAAAGAACCCCATTTCCAGACCCCCCTAAAACCCCCCGATTCGTATTTCTCCAAGATCATGCCCATGTCATTCATCCAAAACAGGATATTGGAGGAGAAGACTGGCGACATTAGTGGAAATGCGGTTTCGAAAATTATAAGTGACTGTACCTTGTGGTTCGGTTCCTCATCACGCGACGGCTTTGGTGGTGCCAGGCCTGAACGTACTTCGTAACCTGAGACCCATCTCTTGTCTGCGTTGAAATAGCCATGACCGCAAGCACAAGTAACCTCCTCTAGAGGCTCATCTGGGTCACAGTCAGGCTCGATACAGCTGTTGCTCCCATCTTCGGGGCCATTTGCCTTGCATGAGACCTTGTTTCCATTAGCCTCAATTACTTTGGACGTTGTCATTTGATTTACATCAGACATAATGCTCCGTTAGAGTCCAAACTCTGTGATCTGTGATTAATGTTGTAAGTAAGTCTCTGTTGATGTGATATTTGGAGTTGTTTTCCAGCCCCGTGACATGGATCCGGCGGGAGACCACTGAGGCATTTATAGATGGAACATGGGGTCAGGCTGCGAGAGCCGCGTTCCCTATCCATGTCTGTGGATGCACCACGTTACCCTCGTGCGCTACGTTGTAGGCCACATGCAAGGTGGTGATTGAGCAGGCAAGGCAGTCAATGGCAGTCTGACGATAGCGGCAGGACCAGATGCCCATCTGAGAAAAACTTCTGAAGTCCGTTGCGCCATTTCTACCATTGGTGATGGCTTTCTAGATGGTGTAGGAGTCCACAGACCCGGGACCCAACCGAAATTGGCACTCCTCGCGTCTCATGTACCACCAATCCACTGAATTCCATCGGTGGGCTGCTGAGCTCGGAATGCAGTCGATAGCCTGAACTTGCCACCCCCTCTCGTACGATTCCCTTCCTCACTCGGTTTCACAATGTCCGATAAGTCCGACCCCCAAATATCTACGTCTCACCAAAATTGTACGACAAGTCGCGGGTATCATAGAACTTTATCAAAATAAGACACAGATTTTAGAACTCTTGAAGCTTCAGGAACCTTTTTCTACGCTTCATAATTCGATCTCCCAGGAAATTGCAAAGAGGGTGAATCCGAGTAATGACTGCCGTCCACCGCGCTTACGAATCCCACCCCACGCCACGCGAGGTGCATTCCAAAAAGCCTATAGCGATGGATGTGTAGATTCTGGAAGCCAATGGGCTTCCAGATGGTTATCTTGACCCGGATGCTCTTCAGCCCTTAAATACATACCCGAGACACACGTTTCCGCGGACTTTATGGACGAGGCTACCTGCCTACATGATATCGGGATCTATTGGATAACCTTTATCGTAGGAATCACGGCTCCGCAATGAGAGCTCCTCGGAAAAGGAAGTTGGTAGAAAACCCCCGTTTATGATGATCTTTGTTCTCCAAAGTCGTGCTATAGGAAGTTTCCTCCCAACAGCGCGGGTCATCAAGATAGCAGGTGTTGATGCGTCATTGATGTAATTATCCCAACGGCAAAACCTACCAGCACGATGAGTCCTACACTGGTAGTACACTGAAGGACTCTGATTGGCTCTTAGTCTTAGGGGACACGAGACTGTTCTACTGGCATTGTGTTTTAAACACAGGCAATTCTAGAGCTGTTGAAAACGTCGTTGTTTGTTTCCAAGATTGCAGCAGCCATGAATGACGCTGCGCCAACTTCTGGAGCGACGAATAACATCGCACCAGTTTCAGCCTTGAGCCGCGACTCTGCTAGAGTGGTCCCCACGGTCGATAGTCAGCCAACAGGACTCACCCCAGAAGCCTTGGTTGACCTAGAATGTCCTGGAGATGTTCAACTGGCACCGTCTGGGAAGAACGCAGTCTACTGTCTGCGCGCTGCATCAAGACGAGGTGACCGTGTAACATCTTCACTGTGGATCGCTGAAGTTGGAAAGGAGCATTCAGCACGTCAGATCACGTCAGGGGATTTCAATGATGAGCTTCCACGTTGGTCCTGGGACAGCAAAACCATAGCATTCGTGTCCGACAGGGCAGAGCCAGGAAAATGTTCTGCCATCTATCTTCTTGATCAGGCGTCGTTAGAGCCTGTCCCGCTTACAGACCCTAAGAAAAAGAAAAAGATATCGTCACTCAAATGGAGCCCGAATGATCGCTATATTGCATTTCTTTGTCCAGACGAGATGACAGCCAAAGAAGATTGCAAGCTTGCAATTGGAGACGACGCAACCGTATACAATGCGAATTGGGATTACAGTCGTCTGCGGTGCATCGATGTTGGAACCAAGACCACCCTCACGCTCTTCGAAAAGGCGTCTCACGTTAACGAATTCGCATGGAATCTAAAATCCGACCAAATTTTTTATGTTTTGCAACCAACCCCCGAATACAAATCTTCCGCTTTGTATCAAGGAGTCATTCTGGAAAAGGTGTGCCTGGAAAATGGTAACGCAACGAAGCTTTGTACCTTCCCAGGTCCTATCAGTAGCTTGACATGGTCCGAGTCCTCGATGTATTTCCTGGGCGGCATATCGCCAGACAAGAACAATACAGTGAGCGGGATCTACACCATCGATGAGAACGGGCAGGGTTGGACTGCATTGGCTCTCGATGACAGCGTTGATGCAGTTGATCTGCGCTTGGCTGCGACTTCTCTTAGTGTCCAGGTTCAGAAAGGCCTCCAGGATCAGATCTTGTTACTAGGTTGCTCTTCCGCCACCGTTCTTTATACTAAGAAATTCTATAATGATATATCCGAGATTATCACCTGGGACATCCTAGATCTCGGTGAGGGAAACGTGGTTTTGGTGCTCGGGAAGGGCTCTCCCAATTGCCCCACAGAGATCTACTCAATATGGAATCAGAATGTGAGCCAGCTCTCGCAACACGGACAAGCCATAACCAAGCTTGACATAGCTTCTGCAGAAGTCTTCAACGCAACGGCGGATGACAACACAGAGCTCGATGGGGTGCTCTTGTTGCCATCGAAAAGAGGTAGAAAACCTTGGCCAACAGTTGTGATACCTCATGGCGGACCTCATACGAGAGTCACATTTGGTTTTGACATTCCATATTTCCATTGGGGGCCGTGGCTCGCCGCAGCGGGCTACGCAGTCTTATGTCCCAATTACCGAGGTGGGAGTGCTCGAGGTGAAAAGTTTGCGAGCTATGGTCGAGGTCTTCTGGGTACTAAAGACTATAGTGATATAATTGCGATGGTTCTTTCAGGTATCGAACGTGGAACTTTTGACCGAGATAGGATAGGAATTGGTGGATGGTCCCAAGGCGGGTTCTTAAGCTATCTTTCGGTGACTCGACCGGCCTTTCGCTTTGTTGCTGCTGTTTGTGGTGGTGGAGTGACAGACTGGGACATGTTAACGATGTCTTCGGACGTTCCAGCAGTTGAAGAAGAATTAGCAGGTGGAGCGCCATGGAACATGGAAATGGACTGTCTCAAAACTCGGCACGTTAGCCCTGTCTGGCATATGAAGGATATTAAGACACCAATCCTTATCCTCCACTCAGAGAAAGACGAACGCGTTCCAGTATCTCAGGCCTTTGCATTTTATCGAGGTTGCTTGCACCACAAGTACCGCTGTGACATGGTTCTCTATCCCAGAGAGCCCCATATGGTGGCTGAAAGATTGCACAGGATCGACATGCTTAAAAGAATCAGGCATTTCTATGATTCGTACCTGCAATGACTCGCTTCGTTGAAGCCAGCACGCGGTGAGATTAACGGTGGCGAAGTATGCTAGAATGAGGTTGGGGGGTGGGAAGATGGGTCCAAGTTGGCTTCTTTGGGTGGCTCGGTGACGGTGAGATAAGTCTCGGTTTGAAGGGGATGAAACGCTCATGTGAGATAAGATCATACGAGTTATTAGGAAGTGGAGAGACAGAGACCGTGACAGAGGAGGGGTGTTTCTATACCTCAGCCAACGCTAAAAAAAAATACCATTAGCATAGTTTCAGGGTGGCTACGCCATTCTAAAACAAGACGCGATATCGTAGAGATATCGCTATTGTCGTTAGCGATCTCGCTATCAGTATATATAAAAGAATAAGGTAGGGCTGAGCTTGAAAACCTTGAATTTGTATGTGCAGCCAATCATAAATTCGGGTTCGCTACGCTCTTTGGTTAGACCGGCTGAGTCATCGCGGGTAAATAAATTAGCGTCCGCAACCATCAAAATCTCGCCCTCCCTCATCAAAAAAATAGGTGTACGTTATTGACACATAGAATAACTTTTTTATTTTCTATTAAAATTTTGAGATATTCTTTTTAAATTGTAGAACGAAATATGGGCTTTCAGATAAAAAAAGAATTTCTAAATTTAGTCTTATAATTATTAAAGCGCAAGGAATTCAAATATCGCTCACCAAAGTTCGCTCGACAGCCCTGATCAAAAAACAGGTGCACATTATTTAATTTGAGAATAACTTTTTTGTTTTCTATTATAATTTTGATATTTTTCTTTTAAGTTATAGAATATAACATAGGCTTTTAAATAAAAAAAGAATTATTAAATTTAGTTATATAAAAATTTAAAGGCAAAGAATTTAAATATCGTCTATTAAAAGTTCGCTTATCAAATTTACTCGATAGCTCTAATAATAAAAAAATGGTTATGAATTTAATTTATAGGCCTTTACTCGTTACTTATAATAGAATAAAGAATAAAGTAAAAAAAACTCTTAAAATAGTTATTATAATTTACTTATATTATTATCTATTAAGATAAAATTTATATAGAGAATATAGCGAAGTTAGCGAATTACTATAGAGATATTAATAAATCTCGCTATCGCTTCTTATAGAATAAAGAGATCTTTTAGCTAATTATTAAAATTCGTAAATCTTATTATTATTTAAAATAATACTTATATAAGAAATATAGCGAAGTTAATAGTTTACTTACTAGTCGAAAAGATATAATTAATATATATAAAAGAATAAGATAGAGCTAAGCTTGAAAACCTTGAATTTGTATATACAGTTAATTATAAATTTAAGTCCTCTACGCTTTTTAACTAGACCGACTGAGTTATCGCGGATAAATAAATTAGCGTCTATAATCATCAAAATCTCTTACCCTTACTTTTAACCCTTTAATAACTTTACTATTTTCTATTAAAATTTTAAGATTATTTTTTTAAATTATAGCCCGTAAATTACGCTTTTTAATATTAAAAAAATTAGGAAATTCGATCTTATAATTATTAAAGCGCAAGTAATTCAAATATCGCTTATTAAAATTCGCTCGATAGTCGAACAGCTCTAATTAAAAAACAGATACACATTATTTAATTTTAGAATAACTTTTTTATTTTCTATTAAAATTTTAAGATTTTTTTTTAAATTATAGAACGAAATATAAGCTTTTAAAAATTTCTTTTTTTAAATTTAGTCTTATAACTATTAAAGCGTAAGGAATTCAAATATCGCTTATTAAAGTTTACTTATCTATTTACTCGATAGCTCTAATTAAAAATTTAATTATAAATTTAATTTATAGACCTTTACTCGTATAATATAATATTTTTATATTCTATTATATCTAATATAATATAGAATCTTAATTAATATATATAAAAGAATAAGATAGAGTTAAGCTAAAAAATCTTAAATTTATATATATAGTTAGTTATAAATTCGAGTTCGCTATACTCTTTAATTAGATCGACTAAGTTAGCTCGCTAATTATTTTAAAACCTCTTATTAAAAAATAGATATACGTTATTTATAAATAGAATAACTTTTTTATTTTCTATTAAAATTTCAAGATTTTTTTTTCAAATTATAGAGTGTAATTTGCGCTTTTCAACGCTAAAAGAATTTTAAATTCCGTTTTATAATTATTAAAAAGTAAGAAGCTTAAATATCGTTTATTAAAGTTCGCTTACTAAATTTATCGATAGCTCTAATTAAAAAATAGATATTTAGGGCTGATCTCGCTGTAAATTATTCTTTTGAAATTCGTTGCTAAACCTGTCTACTCATGAAACCGTGTATAAGAAACTATGCTCCATATGTACCTCTCATAGAATTATACCACTTCAGTTGGAAAAGCTCAGATCGAGTCACTGTAGTATTTATATATTGTGGAGAGGGGGCTGACGAGATTCTGGTATCCGCGAAAGCTCGGGCTCCTCCTTTGGCTCGCTTGAACCTTCAGAGGTGGTGTGATCTTCACCCTCCATTCTCTCAGGGTAGAAACCTTGGCCAGGTATCCATCGTGCTCATTGCGAGCTCGCTGTTGGGGCGTCACAAGAACCGTCAATACTATCAACCCCTGACTCCTTTTCGGATAGTAGTTCTACGATGGTAGCACGCCATGCCTCGAATTTATAGTGAGCAGTTTTATGGATATAAGTCGGTGGTCCGCAGCCGAGAGCTTTATCCAGTGGCGTTTGACCGTCGAGGTCGACAGCTTTGCGATCAAGGCCTTTAGCAAGTAGCACTTGTGCAGCTTTGAAATCGCCTTGCTCGGCTGCCATGTGCAGAAGGGTCCTTTGTGATTTGTCTTTGGCTTTGAGATCAGACCCGTGTTTTTGCAGGAGCTCCATGAGTAGTACTGAGGAAGACATCCCGTCTGTACCCGACCAAAAGTTGGCCGCTTGAAATACCCTGAATATCATAGGATTGTTGTTCTCATCTCGAGTATCAGGGCTGGCTCCAGCTTCAAGCAAAAGCTTGGTACTGGCTACATCCCCGTTCCGGATCGCGAGAGTCAATGCTGTACCATCCTTTGAACGAAGGCTCACATCAGCTCCGCCTTGCAGCAGGGCTCGTACGATCTCCAATCGGTTGTGAGATACTGCCACAATTAGAGGTGTCCATGACCAAGGCAGATTCGTTTGAGTATTGATATTGACGTCATCTCTCGCTACCAGCATTTCCACAATGCGCGGTTCACCAAACATGGCCGCGAAATACAAAGGGGTTCGTCCATAGAAGTCGCGACATTCTGGTGGAGCGCCCTCATCGAGTAGTTCTTGCGCCACGTATTGTAATCCATATATGGCGGCTATGTGTAGAGCTGAAGGTCGAAGCGATAAATCATCACTAGGATTGTTCTCGGAGATATTGCCACGGTATTCGAGAATATCATCTATAATCACGTGGTTTGGTTTATTCAAGAAATTTATCACTGTATCTACAGCAAGTGCATTTGCTGTTCTTCGAGCATGATCTGCCCATTCTGTGCTTGCGTAGCGCATCAGGCGGTAGTGACTGGACAGTTCTCTGAGTTTGAGAAAAGGACCATGGCCGGCTATTTGTAACCCGTCATCGTCCAAGGGCGAGTCTACAAAATCCAGATATGTTACACAGGTCGTTGCGATGTGAGCGTGGGCATCCCCGAAAAGGCTCTCTCCTTTGCGGTCGAAGTACTCCTGCGTGGTGTAATCTGATAGTACGGTTGATTAGCAATCATCACACAGAGCTCTGTATTTGCGAAAAGACCTGTTAGCAGCCCTAATTTTGATCCAGTCTAAATGATCAACGCCCGACTGAATTATACCTCCGGACCTGGTGGTCATAGAATACGCAAATCGCTACTCTGTCTTCGAAATCGTGACAGGCCAGCGGGTTACACGCACCAGCGCCAAACAAACGAGCCTTGTGTCGCGAAGGAAAGTATGAGCGACGATAGAACTTACGGGTGAAGCGAAGTGTATGAGTCTCTGCATCAAGAACTACAAGACCGGCGCAGACTGAGACCAACAGGTCTTGGTCGTCTAGATCTTCGTCGTCTAGCTCGGTCATACCAGGCTGGACAGCAACCGCGTGTTGCAGCTCGACCGGCGACAGTGGCCGATGGGCATTTGCAACCCAGAGGAAGACTCTTTTGGCCAGTTCTGAGTAATCCTTGCCTTGGCCTTCAATCCGTTCAATCGTCTGCTCATATATCCCATCCAGTTCTGGTGGCAGGCTTTCCAGGGCTTTGCGAACATCTTTACGCTTGGTCTTAGTCACAAGGGAATCCATGTGGAATCTAGCCATAATGAACCTGGAAAAAAGTTAACTTTGTGACCGCAGAGAAGCCTTGACAGATGGTGAGAGACATCTCGATATATCAACAATCTAGCAGCAAGCTCTGTTCGGAAACAGCTAGATGCTAGTCAAATAGATCTATTGATCAGGTCCAAAAGCAGTCATCTGCAAACACAGTTGAGGAAAATGCAAGGTATTTACAGGCAAATGTGAAGGTCTTAGCAACGATCGAGAGTGTACCAACGTGAATCCAAGGGTGAGTGGGACGCAAAACATACATCCCTTGCGACTTTTCCACTATCTTATCCACAATAGTCTTCTCCAAGCTTGGATCTGCTTGGATATGCCGTGCGAGTAAGGTTTCAGAAGGGATTCGAGCTTTTACGTAGGTTTGAACATCCGCAGCCATGGCCCATATATCCAGACGCTCGGCTTTCTCAAGCCGTTGCTCGATCGACTTTTCGTACCGTGACGTTACCAGCAGATTTATCGGTAGTCTTTGAAGCTCCGATAGCAGAAGCCTTCTAATGTCTTCATGCTCTGAAGTCTCATCCAGAGCATCTATCAGGACGAACGCCTTGGAAAAGTAACTACTTTCGTGACTGAACAACTCTGCTAATTTGGTAAAATTTGGCCGACCCTGATCGCGCTCATCGTACATGTTTTTGAGCTCCGGTGAGAGGATCCGTTTCTGTTGTATGGCTTGCTTCAACAAATTCGCCATGAAAGTTTCTGCACTTTGGGCCGCTCGATCTCTGTAGTTGCACAACAGGCAAAGCACTGCAACATCTCCTGTTTGGTACTTTGATTGCAAGTGATCGATGATGAGTGACGAGGTAACTGTCTTGCCCGCACCAGGTATCCCAGGACACCATAGACTACCTCGACCTGCGTCGATCCAATTTCGGAACTTCTCGGAATTGAAGAGCCATTGGCGGGTGCCAGGTTCCGCACCTTTCAAGATCTCTTGTTGTCTAGACTTGAAGTTTATTGGAGACAGCCATTCTTCAATCTTGCGACGCTCCTCCTCTTGCTGTCCTAGATTGAGGAAAGTCACACCAACACTAATATCCGAAACACCCTCGCTTATTCTCTGCTGACGGTCATGAAGTGCTATGACTCCATCATTGATCCCAGACACTCTTTTACCTATGGCACTGAGCTCTTGTTTCATGGCTTGGGAAAGACTGAAAAGGTCATCGGTGAGAGCAATGCTGACAAGTGTTTTGATTCGTTCGATTTGGTCCAGAATATCACCCATCTCAGACTTCTCAAACTTCCACATAAGCTGCTTTCCTAGCTTCTTCATGCCGCGGGATGGTTCAACCTCTGGTACTAATCGCTGTAGAGCCCTCCTTATCTGTTCAAGAGGTCCATCTTCTATTCCCAGGCTGCGTACAGCCGTGAACCACGGATCGTGACAATTAGACTGCTCTACCCGAAACCTGAGAGATATGAGGAGACTGTAGATGTTTGAGACCTCTACTGCTAATTGTGCTTGATCTTTCGTCGCATTCTGCATATCATTTATGTACGACAGTAACATTCCAGTAAGCTGTAGCACGGCGATGATGCTGGCACTCAAGCTTAGTGGATCCATGGTGGTGACACTTCACAGAGCTCAAACGACTGTCAGGGGGATCTAGTGTTCCGAGACGAGTAAAATGAAGCACAGAGGCCGAATATGTTGTCTGAACGCAATTTGTGAATCTAGAAGCCATAGACACACTTGTCTCGGAGCTTCGCAGTCGGCTACCTGTTATCACTAGGAAACGCAGTTTACTAGGAAATGCAGTTTTTTTAAATCCGATAAATCCGACGTAATATCAAAACGCCTACTTTCCACGATAATATGGCCTGGCTTATCTTAACGCATTGAAATCTATATTCTAAAGAGTATAAACCGTAGGGTGTATTCTATAGTATAGTTTAGAATTTAAATAATATAAATTAGTTTATTACTGACTAAATAATAGTTAATAAAAGAATTTAGAACTATTTATTTTAATTATAGCTTACTTCTTAATTAGTAATAATAACTTTATAGTAATTATAGAAGCTTTATACTTATATATATTATAATTAATATATACTATTATCTATTATTCGAGTTTAAGATTAAATGATTTTAAATAAGAGATAATAGATTAGCTAGAGACGAAAAAGCTCGCTTAGCTATTAGCGAGTAAATATTATATTTAATACTAATACTTACTCTATAGTAATTAAACTTATTTACTATAATAAATTTAATTTATAGAAGTAGCTATATATCTATATAGGTAGATCGTAAAATATATATTATTATTAAACCTAGTTACTATAGAATTTTAGTGAGAAGTAGATATTTTAATGTTGCGCCGGATTTATCGGATTTAAAAAAACTGCATTTCCTAGTAAACTGCGTTTCCTAGTGATAACAGGTATCCCCTCACTAAATCCGCGGGGTTTCTTGCCCGAGCATGCAGGTTTTCCGTTCCTGCAGCGATCACATCGATCGTATCTCGCGATTGCCAAGCACCTGCCCGATCAGGAAAGCGCGCTGTGCTTACACTTTGCAAGTGCTGACTTTGAAATGTCGAACCCCAATTCCAGTAAACGATGCACGATTTGCGTAGGTACGTAAATTTCGGACCGACTTGATTGATTCGTCGTCTTCTCTTACCAGCGTTCAAACCGATTGAAGACGTCTAAGGATCGCCAGAAGGTCGCGCAACGGACTCGCCTCTTTGGAAACCTTAATAGGGAGGAGGTTTAGCAATTTTTTTCATAAGGATTTTCAATAAAAAATAACGCGTTGAGTATATCAAATTTAAAGAATTCTATTCCACGAAGCTTGACGCCGATAGATTTTTTTAAGAATTTCTTAAATTAGTTTATATAATAGAATAAGATAGGGCTAAGCTAAAAAATCTTAAATTTATATATATAGTTAATTATAAATTTGGATTCGCTACGCTTTTTAATTAGATATTACGAATAAATGAATTAGCGTTCGTAACTATTAAAATCTCTTTCTCTATTTTTAATTATTTAATAATTTTACTATCTTCTATCAAAATTTAATAATTTTATTTTTAAATTATAGATCGTAAATTACGCTTTTTAAATATAGAAAAATTATAGAATTCGATCTTATAGTTTTTAAATATATAGAATTTAAATATCGTTTACTAAAGTTCGCTTATTAAATTTACTCGACAGCTCTAAATAATAAAAAATTAATATATATTATTTAAATTTGAAATAACTTTTTTAATTTTTTATTAAAAAAAAATTAATTCTTTTTTTAAATTATAAAGCGTAAATTACGTATTTTAATAACGTATAAATTTAAAAATTTAGTCTTATAAGTATTTAAAGATAAAGAATTTAAATATTACTTATTAAAGTTCGCTTATTAAATTTACTCGATAGTTCTAAATTAAAAGAATATAGATTATAAATTTAATTTATAGATTTAAACTCGTTATATAATAGTAGATTTAGAACTTAATATTAAAAAGCGTAACTTTTAAATCGCTTTTAATATTAAAATAAATGAAAATATAATTAAGATATCGATTTATTTTTTATAAAATTAATAAAATCTATTTTCATAAGCGATTACTCTATTGAATAATTATCTTTTAAAAATTTCTTTTAAAAAACGATATTAAATAAAGATCTCTTTAATATCTTATAAAAAGCGCGATTAAGACTAGTTTAATAGCTATTATATATCTTATTATTCGCTATCTATCTCGTTAAAGTCGTTTATATTATCTTTTTTATAAAACTTAATATCTTTATTATACTCTCTTAATAGTTAATATATTTTATCTTAAGCTTAATAAGCGCTATACGAGAATTCTTAATCGTTTATTATAAATTCTATCGTTGAGATTATTAGAACTAGTATAGATGCGATACTAGTATAAGTAAGATAGATTAAGAATAATAAGGCTATCTAACTATGTAGATAGAAAGGAGATATAATATAATAGGGGATATCTCCGTCAAGGCCCGCTAGTTATAGAGCTGAGGGCTAAGTAATATATTAAGAGTACGCTCGTAACAGAGATTATTAAATTAAATAATAATATCTTTAAAATAGAGATTCTTAATATAAAGAGTTATCGTTATTAATTATAATAATAATATTAAAGATAAAGATTTAATCTTATAAAAAGAAGTTTTAGAGACTTATAGCTCGATAGAGATAAAAAAAGTTCGATAGAGATAAGTAGATAAGTAGATATATATAACTTATTTAAAATAAAAGAGATATATTATATCGCTAGTAATTATAAAGTCTTAACTATTATAAATAAAGTCGTTTTAAATAATATCTTCGAGTTATATATTAGCTAGTAGAGAATTATATAATATAATCTTTCTTTTATATTAGTTTTATAATAATAATAATAAATTAATAACTCGACCTCGTCTTTTATTTTAGCTACGTCTAATAGAAAGTAAATTTTATATCGTTATAATTATAAAGACTTAACTATTATAAATAAAGTCGTTTTAAAATAATATCTTAATATTATATATTAGTTAATAGAGAGCTATATAATATACTCTTTCTTTTATATTAACTCTATAATAAAGATATATTTCTAATAAGTCGATAATATTTTTAATTAAGAGTAGAATATATTATATATAAGATTTATATAGCGTAGAGTCTAAGAAGAAGAATCTCGAGTAGAGTAATATCTAGTAATAAATATAGTAGAAAGATAGCGAGGAATATCGAGAGGTTTAAATAGTCGTTGATATTCTGTTAGATTACACTTTACCTAATGAAGGACTAGCGTAGCCGCCTTGCCGTACACGGTAATTCACTGTGAAGCCAAGCCCTAATGCACTTGCTGACAACCCTCTTGCAGGCCTCTTTCCTTCTCATTCTCCAAGATAACTTGGAGCAGTCACTACAATTACCTCGAGAGACCTTGAACGAAGTGATCCTGATACCCTAAGCTGTTCCAATTGTGGAAAGATATTTCGCAGAAAAAGATTCCTCACACACATTCAGCAGTTGCCTGATAAGCAGCATCTGCAGCGAACGATATCAAGATAACTCGTGGGACCCTACCCGATCGTACTTGATTACATCTACTTCGTACTCCGCCCGAGATTGGTTGTACACCTCGACTACTACGCGGTGCGCACCGTCCCTGACAGTCCAGCAGAGATATGGCCTGGGGAAGCCATGGCGCAACGGCTTTTGCAACCTTTATGATTCTCTGTCGTGCGTATCATCTAACTCGTTACCGATGCATATGATGAATACCGCTGAATTTATTGACTAGCGACATGTTTTGGCCTCGGCATCCTCTTCTCCCTCTTCCCCTACGACTACCCCATCCTATGGAACCCAGCCGCATGTCCGCCTGAAGCCTACGTCAGGCTCGAGAACCACCTGAAATTCCTGCACGCTTCTCCGCTCATAATCCCCCGTATCCTCCACACGGTCATCGGAACAGGCCTCCTAGGTTTCTTCATTAAGCTTTACAGGCCCTCGGAATCCAATATGCTCTTCGACGGCGCCAGCCTGGTACTGTACATGTGCGGTGTGATTATATACCTTGCCAACATTGTCAAAGGCCTGAGGGTCGTTACCAGCGGTGTATACGACCGCGAGCTTGTTGAAGGGGAGCTAGCTGTTGGCGTGAAAGGTGTGGAAGCGGGAGCAGAGGAGTTTCTCGGGAGAGATGACAGTTTGAAAGTGATGGCAGCTAGCAATACTATATTGGCGCTCGTACTGGTTGGAGTGCTAGTGCTGCAAGCCGGGCAGTGGTATGCTGAGAGGAAAGAAGGGCAAGAGGTGGAGAGTCATAGGGCAAGGAAGGAGAAGACGGCGAATGGTGAGAGCAAAGGTGAGGAGAGGAATAAGCATAAGAGTCCAAATTCGAAGAAGAAAATTTGAAAAACGGTGAGATGGAGTGGCTTTGAAAACAGATGATGGCATGTTCTGAAGGTGCCCGGCATACTTTCTCTGCGCAAAATCTGTAATCTATAAGATCTATTCGAGAATTCCCTCTTCCCCCCCCCCAACGTTCGCGTCTGTTGCGTTCCTTTTCCTTCAAATGTACCCGCTTGCATGGTAGCGTTGCTCTACTGCGTTCCTTTTGGTACCGACATCGACAACCTTCTCGAGTGTCTTTTTGAGTACATAGACTTGATCGCGACCAAGATATTGACCCCTGGTCACAACATTACAGTTAGCGATGGAAAAGATAAGATCTTCTGCCTAGATGGCTTACCCGTTATGGTCTTCGCCAGCATATATGGAGCCTTCGGAGCTAACCGCAGAAGAGCTGTTGTCGCGATCCTCCAGGTTTCCAGCATCCCTCAGGGGCTTTTTCGAGCTTGTAATGCCTGTGGACGGAAAGGAAATGATTTCTCGAATGCTTCGGACTAGGAAAAGTTCACTGATGATGGGGCGAAACAAAGGCAAGCAGGCCCCAATGATCCCGGGCGAAGATTCCATCATTAGCCAGTACAGAGTTGGGGTAAACAGACCTTTTCGTCAATGGGTAAGCCAAGGTCGTTACTGTTGGGATTGCAGATATTCATACAAGTAAAATCCTCGTCACCAGATTGGACTCTTGAGGTTGAAGGTCGTTAGTGGCCTTCCATTTCTGATGAGATCATGAAGAAAAGCTTACCGACAGCAATCTTAAGAAAAACATGAGCTTCGTAACGCTTGCCGCAATGGTCCTTTAGTGTGTAAGCATTGACTTCCTAAATGCGTGCAAAAGAGGTTTACAATATTCCCAGCAGAAACACGCCACTCACGCCGATTTTCTGTTTTGCTGGCAGCTGAAACGCCCAGATCTAGGTGGCAATCAGCCCGAGTCTAAAGGGGAGATATAGGAAGGCTTACCCAAGGGATGGGCATTACAAGGATCATGAGGTCTGTGATAGCGTCTGAGAACGCTTGTCCAATGTACATCATGTTTTCATCGATGTAAGTGTCAGCAGTGCCTCCAAAGCCAGTCCGATTCTTTGATATTGGGTAGTAATGGAGCATAGTCGCGAAGAAGAAGCCAACGGTCCATGTCACAATGATTGTGATCATGGTCCAGACGAGGGCCAAGAACAAAGCACCGCGGAAGATCCTTGCAGCTTTTGTGAGTAACTTATTCTTGCGAACGTCCATGAGATAGATCTACCTCTTGTAAAGAAGAAGCACTGACAACTTCGTCAGGGCGAACGTCAATGTTGAGGTCATCAGTGAAGCATAATTAATCTAGACACCACCGTTGGAGATGCAACAGACAGGAAGACTGGAGAAAGGTCTTACCTGTTGGAAGACCTCTAAAGATGGGTAAAAACGAGTGATCCATCTGATGCGATCTTTGTGTGTCGTCCTAGATCCCCAAGTGCGGTTCCTGTATCTCGGAATCAGCCCACAGCCAACCGAATCTCTGAGGTCGAGTACCGACCAACGAACATACACAATGCGGTACCAGTCGTGAAAAGCTGGATCTACCTTTGTCATTTTGTCAATCGCAAGACAGATGCGCCACTCGTTGGACCCGATCTACCAGTGCGAAAAGAATCAGGTAGTCGTCCCATGCAAGGACCGCATTCTTAATCTCTCTAGCATGAAGGCGAAGCAGAACAGCTACGGCCGCCAGTAGGGTCAACACTGTCGCCAGCGGGTACATTTTTCCCTGTGTTTCACCCATGGTGAATGCAATGCGAGACCACTGCGGATTGAGAAGTACAGGCCTTAAATGAAGGAAACAGGAGACTTCTAGGATACTAGATATTCATTACGATCGCGGCCATACGAGCGAGCATGCATGACGGTATCGCTGTGGGCTTTTGACCTGCACATTCAATGAACGCAGTGCGGCCACAGGATCGCTCTCGGCTTTTCAGAAGGCGTCAGGTCCAAACGCTCAATTACAGTGTCGCAGTAATGCATATTGAGACAGTGAAAACATACTCTCGATCTCTGCATTGTGCCAGCCCCTGCAATCCGAGGCAGGTGGGGCCAGAGGAACAGTCAGCCCTCACTCCCAACGGAAAACGAAGTCATGCATGAACAACGGCTGAAAGTAGGGTCTTACGACGCCCACTCTCTTGTCCACAAGACGCAGTAGATGTTTCAGCTCCGAAGAAAAGCAGCTGAAAGCCACAACCATTGTGAAGAGCCGGCTGTCACTCTCTGTCCAGCACCACGGTCAGAATGGAGAATGTGCACAGTGGATGAGTGAGCACCGAGGCTGTGCCCTTCTTTTGAGAGCCAAAGCGCTGCCAGTATGTACCATGGTCAATTCAGGGGATCTGAGAATCTGACGTGGGTCACCGTTCGTCCTGCCATACTGGTCCTCCAGCAAGCGAAGTTCGAGACTCATTCCGAGGAGGTTCCGTTTCAGAGTGCGAGTACTGTAATGGGAAAGGATAGGCTTACCAAACATCAATTCGCTGCTTTAAAGTCGGCTCTTCTGATCCTACAAGATCCATGTGGTGTCCGTGGGAGCTGGGTAAGCGTTAGGGAAATAACAAAGCTCTCTTGCGTCGGAACCGAGCCAAAGGTTTTCTACTCTCTTCAAGCATGCATTCTTACGGCGAAGGTACCCTCATCGAAAGGCTGAGCAGATTTTCTTCCGGGTGGTATGCGGGTACATTCGCTGCGGCGTGTATGGGGCTGTGAAACATCCATGTTGGGGGCCATCACGTATGAAGCGGAAGGATTGTTTGCATAAATTGAAACACATGAAATGCACACGCCGCCTCACGAGAGAAATCGACATTGTCGATTGTTGATGCAGCCACAAGGCATACGAATCAAATACTCGATATGCGCACGCCGCACGAAAGAAGCCCACATCATCGGCCATCAATGCCGTCCCAAGACGCCCGATTAAAGTTTTCGACCGATCTCCAAGCATCGTCAACCCCCGATGCCTTCATAATCCACGTGAATAAAGTACGTGAGCTATACCCAAGGATCCTCAAGCAATCACCTTGCCTCCCAGCTGCTTCAAAAGTCAGAAGCTACGTCGACTCGCCTCTTTATTGACCCTCACAATGCGTTCCGCCCTCTACCTTCCATCGGCGCTTCTTCTCTGGCCTCTCTTGGTCTTTGCCCTGCCACTGCCGTCATGTCTCGACGTGTCAATCCCTAACATTTACCCTCTTCATTTGCCAGGTTGATGCGCATATACAGACCTCACTTCTTTGCCTGATGACCATGTGACCCTTTTGGGCTTCTCCGCGCCGACTGAGCCCTAGGACAAGACCCTCTACGTCGCAAAGCCCGATCGACCGGTGGGTGCCTTTTACACACGCAGCATTCATTGTTGCTGACGGTTGAACTCAGAGGAAGTAGCTGATGCTAACGCCATCCACGCGATTAAACGGCGCGAGGATATCGTCGAACATGCTATCGTTGGGTCTGATGGACCTGTGCACCGCGATGTCGAATCGGCCCTTTTGATTGTGGGGAAGGAAGGACCTAGAGTAAACCCTCGTGCTATCCGCACACTCAAACAGCGCCGGAGCTTCTTTCCGCAAGAACTAGAGGTCGAGACACAGCCAGCTGTGTTGTGCAGATATTTTCAAATCGTTCATCGCTAATGGATCGTATTAGAAGTCTCTGCTATTGCCGATATTGATTCCACGCGCAAGAAGCGCTGGACAATTACGCATGGCAATTGGGATGTAGCTCCGGTGACGCCAGGTGAGTTGCGCCGCACCTTCCATCCGACTATTGCTAATGCTTGAGATCAGGAGGATTTACTGACGACGATCCCGATGCCACACCTACGGAACCCTAAACGAATACTAAACCGATTCCTCGTAGCCCGCGACTCTCCGTATTGATCATTTGTATCATGTTCCATACAATGGGTTTCATCTGGTGATGCCTATTACCTCAGCTGAAATGCGGCTCAATCTCCAGCTACATTCATTTAGAAGGGTGGCGACATTGCAATACCAGAATTGGCAATTTGCATGTCACACTGTCGTCGGAACATTTCTATTGCTGCAACCTCTCTTGACTTCCCCAGTGCCTGGGAGGACGCTTCATGCACTTTAGCATCTACAGACAAGCCTCTCATGTGATGCCAAGAAACGATGCACAGCTCTCACGTAAACATGCTCCACATGATTTGTGGCAGCCTGCCCCTTTCAAGATGATCCTGATGTATAAAGTCTTGGAATGTATCGCTTTGCGGTGGTTCTTCGGCCATTGACATGCTCTCGGCT
Organism: Letharia lupina; assembly: GCF_014066315.1. Taxonomy (NCBI): domain Eukaryota; kingdom Fungi; phylum Ascomycota; class Lecanoromycetes; order Lecanorales; family Parmeliaceae; genus Letharia; species Letharia lupina. Next base: position 1,299,466 of record NW_023502974.1, read on the forward strand.
TCCAGGCATTAGAATCCGATGTCTCCATTACGGTGCCGCAACGGTGCAGATGGTGGGGGTTTGGAAGATTTGCTGACAGGTTACAATGATAGTGCACGTGTGTTTGGCTGAGATTGTATACGCGTATTGTCTTTGAAGGAAGCGAGGACAATATGGATTCTGCGAGGCCCGTTCATCTGCTCCGGGCTCGTTAAATTTCATCGTCAAAGACGTGCGGATGAAGAGTGCCACCAGAATTAATTGTCAACTCTCGAAAGTGGTGGCGCTCTTCATCCGCACGTCTTTGATACTGAAACATGCCGTTCGTAGTCTGCATCGAGCCTTGAATGTATGTTTGTAGAATGGGCACGCGGGCGAGCGCGAAGACTGTGCCTTCCTTCTTGAAGACGCGGTCCTGAGTTCCAAGGCCTGACTTCCCACGTGGGATGCCATCTCCGCAATCATCTGGATCTTCTGGGTGGTAGTATCTTGTTGTGAAACGCGGAGAAAAAGCTGCGGGCTGCTTAACATCTACCAATGAAGTTAAACTACTCATCGTGTACGAGGGTGTACGCGTTGCGGGCATTTTGACGTCTTTGGGGCTGTGGAATACCTGCGAACTGCGGGTAGTCAATCTTGCATGATCCTCGAAGGAATCTTGCACGTGTCTACACCGCAACGGGTCAGGCCTGCACTCACATGGGTACCCGATATGACATTGTGTATAAAGGTGGTCTTTGAGAGTCACTCTCATAGCAGACCCTATCCTCTTCCCTATGCTCTTGAGACAAACTAACAACAGCAACATCTGTTGGAGGAATTTTCTCTATATCCTCGTTACGCATCTCGCTCTCCACACCCTAGCAGCAGTCGTCTGTGCTCTCTCGGCTTCTGCACTCCCACTCCTACGACCACAACTTCCCGATACAGACATCAGTAAGTGATACTTTTCTTCCCTAAGCCTTTCGATGACAGCTCAGGGGTCTGTCTGACCGGTAAAAAAAAGCAAAATTCTAATTCCATCACCAACAACCCAGACAACATCGACATCCCCAGCGGTAAGTGACGTCCCCTTTGCCCAAGCTCTTCGATGACAACTCCGACGCCTAATCCAAGGCGTGTAGGATACCACCCAACCCCCACTTTCCCCGTCCACTGGTACACATCCGAAAGCCACAACGACGCTCTACGCCGCCGCGACGAGGACGCGGTCAAATGGTCGGTGAGCCCGCCTTCGACCACCGAGGACAGCGACCCCTTACGTCGGAGTGACTCCCCCCATCACGACCTCATCCCTAATCCTGATGGCTTCATCGAAACCGGAGGCCCTACGCGCCGCAACGAGGACGCGATCGACTAGTCGCTGAGCCCACCTTCTTCGCCCGACAACCTACGTCGCCGCGACACCCCTCTGCACCACCTCCCGGACGATGGCGCGGTCAGGATCGAAGGGCCGGGACCCCGTGTCAAGGACCCGCGTGCTTGATTCGTTGAAGTCTGCGCTTCTGGGTTTGATCGTTGCTGATATGCGTGAGATGGAGAAAGGAACGCTTGTTGGTGCCGACGGTAGAGGGGCGCTGCGCTGGACGGGGTTGGATCGACCACGGTTCCTGGTGGCAGTCGGCCGTTGCCTTTGTTCACTCAAGTCCCTAGGTCGTTCCGTAGCAACGTGATAGTCCCCCCCCCCACTCGTTCGACTGGACTGGATTGGACTGGATTTTCGCGTGGGTCTCTGTCTTTCTTTGGGCTAGCTATCTTCATGTACTCTACTCTGCAACCGAAACCGGTGTCGGGTAGCTCTGTATTCCAAGAACTTCGCAGCGGTGTAAATGTTGTAGAGTACGTATCATCATCGATTTGCATTTACGACTACTCCTTGCACCAACCTCTCCTCGTCCCCTCATACGATGGGAGAACACGCCCGGCACTGCGAATGAGATGCCTGAGTCATGCTCCAAAATCCCAACCTTCCAATGTTCATACCTAATTCACACCAAGTAGCATCCCAAGACCTTCGCTCATACAACCGCACGCATCAAATCCCAACCCCTCCACAACACAACCCGCAAGCATACTTTACCACGAACCTCCAAACCCTACCCTCGCAGCCTCACCCCCATCCACCCAAGAAAAATCGCCTACTTCCCAACGCCAGAATACAGTCCACGCCAGACTCCATCACGCAAAAAAACGGCATCATGCCCCATCACCCACCCACCCATCTGACATCTCACCCTTGACGACCTGAGAACCCGCGAGCCGAGTGATCGCACCACCGCGCGGCGACCCGCATCATGCCCTCGCCGCGTGCACCGTCGTTTGTATGCCGGCATCACGGGTAAGCGCGTCCGGAGCGGGTGGTGGGGGCCGTGCTTGGAGGAGGGTAGCGGTACGTGGTCAGTTACGACGTTCCTCGAGCGGGGGAGAGGAGGCCGGGAAGCTGGAGGAGGGGAGAAGAAGGGAGGATGGGGCGCGACGTTGGACGGATGGGGGGGGGGTGGAGGTCTCGTAGTACTCGATCGGGGTCGTGGTGCTATACCGGGGGATGGGGAGTAGGGGCTGCGATGCTTGGGTGTTGGATGGAGCACTCCTCTCGAATGGTGGAATGGACGTATAGGACGTGGTACGAAAGCATGTTTCGTATCCGATCCAAACAGAATACCAAAGATGCGGCGTCGCGCTCGTTCGTACCATCAGTTCGGAATACTGCGTGCTCGACTACCAATTCTAGCATCCGCGTCAATCCCAACGAGCCTCGATGTTTTCCTTCAGCGCCACCAAATGATGGGTATCGTATAAGAAAAGCAGAACGGACCAACGCGTGTACATCTCTTCTCCTCTTCCTGTGCCCACGCCTTGCATCAAACCTCTGTCTCTATCCCCGGATCCCGCTCATGATGTTTGAAATGATCCGTCAAATGATCCTTCCCATGCTGCACCTTAGTCTTCAGATAATTAGCGGTCCTAGCGCCCTTCCACTGCATCAAGCCTCTATGTCTTCGATGCAATTGCTCGCTATGCACTTTGTAGTCCTTAATCTGGTCTATTGGCCCTCTACCCTTGTGGCCATCATCCTCCGCGCCGTCTGTGGAGGATTTGCTATTGATCTTGAGCTTGCGGATAAGACCGTTGGCGGCATGATGGGGCCCCTCCTCATCCGGATCGCTGGAATCGCTGGAGTCCGCTGATTCCTCGTCAGACATGGCCATATCCACTTCCTGGTTGTCATCGGCGGTGCTGAGGACCTCGAAAACGTTTGAAAGATTCGGACTCTTGCTGGTAAGCTTATGGTGGTAAGCGCCCAGTCCGCGGTAGAACTTAATTGGCACCTCGATAGTGCCCATTCGCTCTCCTAAATTATCGTCGCAATTGGACTGTGCCCGCTTTAGAGTATCCGGATCACTCTTCCAGACTGGCAGAGTAACGGTGCGATCTTCTTCATCCGGGATATCCTTGAGCCACAGCACGGCGAAAGCGGGAGTCTTGTCCAAGCCGAGATTGTTCTTCCGGAACTCGATGACAACGCAAGAACAGTAGCGTTTACGAACTGCAACGCGCACCGGCCGCTCATGCTTGCCTGTCCACTGGCTTCCGTTTTCCGTGTCTGTTTCGGAAGAGTACATTTTACCCCGATTGATCGTCGTGCGTATCTTCATGCGCAAACTTCGCAGGTCAGGCGAGATGTCCTTTGAAGTAATTGGCCCTGTGACTTCCAGAGTTCCGTAGCTATCCCAGCCGAGAAGCTCTTTCGGAGCTTGTAGTTTTATGGAGCGGAAGACCATGGATATGCGAACCCTACCATAGCCCAGTCCCCCTACCAAGGGATAATTGTCCATCACCTGTGATCGCCCCCTCAAGATCTTGCCGAGAGGTAGGGCAACAACTCCGAGGAGAGGATCATTCTCATGGATTCGAGAATCACGGACCGAGATAATCACTTCGGTGGTCCGCCAGTCTCTGATGAATCGTTCGGTTCCCGCATTGAAGAATGGGTTCGGGTTCTTAGGTTTTGTGCGTGTTTTGAATACGGTCTGGTGATTCAAGATCACAGTAGAGTAGCTCGATGGTAGATCATTGTCCTCTTCGACATCATCGCCCTCGTCTCCCTTGGATTGGCCCTTATTAATTCTCTCGAACTCTAGGCCTGTAATCTGATGAATTTGAATTGCGAGAATCCCCGTCGGGTAGTCCTCGAGCGGGGGCGTTGAAATGATCATAGCGTCCTCTTTAGACTTCAACATCTGAGCCTTTTGCTGGTCTAGCTCGTGGGATTCATCATGAGTCGTGGCTTCCCGGAGTTTGCTTTTAGCATCGTTGGAGACCTTGTCTTTTAATCCCTGGAGTGATCTGACATCTTCCTCGATTGTTTGTTTCTTTAGCTGTTCATCTCGTATGCTTGTCTTCGAGAAATACCCCACACTCCAATCCAAGGTCCCCGGCATTTCTTTACTCCCTGCGTGGATTTTGGGTCAGCATGTTTTCAGTAAATTAGATGCTTGAGCTACAAGACACGGTCTAGGAAGGAAGCTAGCGTTTGGATTCACTTCCCAAACACGGTTTGCATCTGAACCTTCGAACACGGAAGGGGACTTTACTCCGAGGTGTACGCACCTTCTAGAGCAAGAAAGCCATCGGTTCGATCCCACATCTTTTCTTTAGATTGAGGCGAGTGCATCAGTTCTTTGAGGTCTATTTCGATTCTGCCAAGATCATCATCGCTAGCACATCTCGAAGTCAGTATTCCCATTCGTGATCAAGATTTGGGAGATAAGACATGTTTGAGGAGCAGAAAGGTGATAAAATGGGTGACCCGTTCCTCCAGAGTGTCTCGCGACTCAAAAAGCAGTCGCGAATGGAAAGGGATAATCCGAAAGGTGCCTTACGCTGAAGTACGGTCAGAATCCCAAAGCTGGACCCTTATACGTTCCTCCGCATTGAGCTCCTCTGGACCCACAAGGATGAAAGCAGTCTCATCCCAGACCTACACGAATCCGGTTTTAGCATTGTGTTTAGAATAAGACTTATGAGCTTCAAGGCACAGAATGGGTGCTCACAGGTTCCATGTCGCTCACGATAACTCGTGTACTCCACACAGGCTTTCCGAATTTTGCCCATCCCACGGCAACGTACGCGTCAGACGAAGCCTTTTTCAAAATTCCCAAGCCTGGGTCTCCTGCCTTGAAGTTTCGCCCTCTTTTAATTTTGACCATCAAAACACCTCGGGCCGTGGTATCTTTCTTGAAATCATCTCCAACAAGCATGTCTTTCAGATCCAGCGTCAAGCTCTTTGGAGCTACGTATTCCGCGAGCGCAGCATCGATAGAGCTTTGCACGAAGGACGAGATGAGCGGTAAATCCATTAGGTTAAGTCCCCTTTTTGTCAGTGGCACACAGGAGAGGTCTGCTTTGGGCTGCCCAAGGAAGGTTAAAGTGCAGAGCGCGAAGAATGGTGGGTCGGGGCATCTTTCATCAGAGTCAGCAAGTCAATCGATCTGTGCTAGCAGCGAGCTTGAAAGACTCGGTCAGCCTACAGTTGGAGACGGAGACGCATCGTACCGACGATGCCACGGAGCTCCACCCAGACAGCTGGACCCGATTAGCACGTCTTACTACTAGTTAGAGAAGGTAGCATTGGGATAGTAACTTACGGAAACGAATACCTCCAGGTAGATAGAAAGCCAGAAACAGATGAGCGTTCTTGGATTTCTCCTTAATGCCTTTGCCGCTACTTGACGCTCTGTATGAAAATCCAACCTCAACATTAACAAAATCACCTTCCTCTGCTTCCATGCCCTCAGCGATGTTCTCCTCGTCACCCTCCTTCTTCTGTTCATCTCCCTTTGACTGCTCATCTTCCCCAGATGATCCCATGTCGTCTGGTTTGGTCTCATCGTCGACTCCGCCTTGCCCAGGGACTTTACGGTCGCTTTCGTCCTTCTCATTCTTGACTTTGCCATCTTTGGACACCGTCTTAGCAGCCGCTCCTGTGGGAAGCCACCGGACTCCTAGAATACGAATAGCTTCATTACCCTGACCCAAGTCCTCGACGCTGACCATGCGCACTAGTTTGGGTAATGACGCTTGCATGACATCTTCAAGAGTATCCGCCAGGCTGGTGAAAAGTTCGGGGTTGATGAGTGGCCAAACACTGGACAGAAGACTGTTGAGCCATTGAGTCGATTCCGGCATTGGAGAGCTGATAGTTTCCTGTTCTTGCTTCCTTGCGCTATCCCAGACTTCTTCATCCCAGATGTCGTTGATCCTGTGAATTAGCCAACCCCGTATGCCCCAGATGATGCCGCCGCCAACTACCACACCAAAGACCAGCAATAGTGAGGACAGTAGCAGGGTATGAGGCCAGGATCTTTGCATATCAGTCCTACCGCTGATGAAATGGCTTCCAACAAGAAGGGAAAGCGCGGTGAGAAGAAGAGAACTTGTTCCCACTGTGAAAGCAAGACTGTAGACACTGCTTATCTCTGTTTTTGTAGCAGCAAAACTTGGCGGTGGGAAGAGCTTCTCCATTCGCTGGTGTACTGCCTGCTGTTCCTGCGTCTCCTGCTCAAGTTCAGACTTGGTTTTCGAGCCTGCACTGGCACCAGTAGCACTTCGATGACTTGAGCCCGGAGGAGGTTCATTCGCAGGAACAGTTTGGAGCTCTTTGTTAGTTGTATCATGGACCATGACCTTGAGGTGCGTTACAGGATCCGTCACTTCTCGAGGGGCGTGGTCTCTCTTCATGTGCTTCATGTTCTTCCTCTTTTGTCGTGGATCCAACGTACTGTCGGTTGCCTCCGACGTATCCTTGAGCGTTGAAGACTTTTCAGATCCGTCTTGGTCCCCACCCTCACTCGGAAGGCTATCTCTATGATCGTTCTTTCCCTCCGAATCAGGAGGATTTCCGTCAACATTTCGGTTGTAGGAGCTGTATGGGTACTGTTCATTTATCGTTTCATCGTTGATATGGCCATCGAGGTGGAGGAAACGTTTTGTAGAATCAAAGAGCCCATAATGCTCTTCTTTTTCCGGAGCTTCGTGCTCTATATTGGATTGGGGTACAGTAGCTTCAGAGTCCTCCTGGCGCTCTTGTTTCCGATCCTGATACCCTGAAATGGTAGGTATAGGGTGTCGCTCGGTGTATGGCGCCTGGTTGGTACGGCGTGAAGCATTCTCGTCAAAGTCGTCGTGGTTCGACATGATTGTGGGCCAACGGCACTATTGAAATGAACGAGAGCATAGAATCACGGGGGTTTGGGGCAGGACATGGAGAGGAAAGTAGGGTTTGTATACAGAGTCAATTGAGCAAGCAACTGTTCTCTCTCAATGTTGGGAATTGATAGTAATACTAATTTATATGGACCTTCAATCAGTAAGTAGAATGACATAGGGAAGGAGTCGAATGAGGTTAGTATTGTCTAAACTTGATTTGATACTGACACAACGGAATATGCCAAGGAACGCGCGAATGAGATCTAAAAGATCGGCGTCTAGGATGTCATTTGTGGGGTAAGAAAAAGAAGGGTCCTCGGGTCCTTACGGGTGTATGATTGAAGGAAAATCCTCCGAGTGACTGTTCGCCGTGCTTTGCAGCAAGTCCAGTCCCACCCTCTGGTCGACTCTCCTCTGCCATGCCGGAAAGAAGCTACACCCAAAACCACTACGAAGTCCTTGGCCTCCCATCTAACCCCTCTACAAGCAAAGACCTCACAGACCAAGACATCCGCCACGCCTACCGCCGCGCCCTCCTCCTTCATCACCCCGACAAATCCCGCCCTTCCCCCGCCTCACCGTCGACTTCAAAATACACCATAGACGCTATCACCCTCGCCTACAAAACCCTCACGGATCCCAGCGCCCGCTCCGAACACGACCTCTCTCTCATCACATCATCGTCCGCAACACGAGTCCCGGTCCAACCCTCACACCCAGGCCTGGAAACCGTGGATCTAGGTGACATGGGCTATGACGAGAAAGAACAGATGTGGTATCGTGGCTGCCGGTGTGGGAAGGATGGTGCCTATGTGATTACGGAGGAAGAGTTGGAGTTGAACGCCGAGTATGGGGAGACGATTACGCCCTGTCAGGGATGCAGTCTTTGGTTGAGGGTGACTTTTGCTGTCGCCGAGGATGGGTGAGGCATGGTTTCTTCTTCTTGGAGGAAACGAAAGGTATCAAGCAAAGCCATGCGGTTCTGTGCCGCTGGATGCCCCACATCTGTGGTTCACGTGAAGGTGGCAAGGCCAAGGGCGTGGACGGCTGCCCAGACGAAATGCCTCTGAGCCTACGGAGCGGGTCCAGAGACATCACATGGCCAGTATTCAAGCGGCTACGAGCTGTCTACGGCAGCGTTGGATTCGTCACGTCCATTCCAGACGAACAGGCGTGTCGCTGATGGTGGTCTTGGGTGGTCTGCTGAGAGGAGACCTGCAACCGCGCGCTAAGGAGAGAAAGTTATCTTATGCAAGTCTGGCGTGAAGGCAGTATATGCAGGAAGATAGCGGCTACGGTCTGAAGGATGGTCGCACCAGGGTAGTATGACGAATGGATCGGCGCGAGGAGAATCTTGGTGGCCTGGTCGGTGAGGCCGAGCGAGGTCTTTCATACAGTACTGTGCTATTAGCGCCGCAGATGTGTGGTCCCGGAGTTGAAACCCAATGTTGATAATTTGAGTACGGAGTACTCCGTCCGCAGGATATGTCACCTTTGAGAGTGTATCGGGTCCACCAGTGTAGCATTAGGATAGCTATTTAACAGTCTTCATTGATAAGATAGTAAGCTATGTGTAGCAGAATGACCAGCATAGTGCATACAACAAGGCGGGATACAGCATACACAGCAAGAAAAGCCCCGTCCATCAAGCACCCAAGTATGATTACAGAGAAGGAGAAAAAGTCAGCAACACCCATTGGCAACCTCCAAGCAAGTCCTGTCTCGTTGCCCGTAAGCCGCTAGAGCAAGTGCAAACGCCGTTCTAAGATAGTAATACCCCTTTATGAATACAGCAACACTTTTGGCGGCTAGGACAGCCGTCTTCCATGCTATGCTTGATCCGCGTCACGCTGGCTGGAGCGGACGAATACGTTCCATCGTTATGTCGTCGTAAATATGGTACAATTTTGACATTGTCTATTCCTCCCTCTTCCTCTTTCTGTTCGTCCTGATATTCTCGATCGATGGTGCTGGGCTGGTACTATCTCGGCGAGAGCTGTTGCTGGATGAAGAGCTGCTTGAAGCGTTGGCGGCGGCGGCTTGGGCGGCCTCGAAAAGAACGGCACCGAGAGCACCTGTATCAGTATGGTCGATGGGGCTTCCTGCCTCCGTTGGTGGAAGTTCGCCATCCTCTAGGACTCCCATCACGATGGCACCGGCTCCGTGAGTGCGAGCGTGCTGTGAAAGGTTGTCGCTACGGGAGAACTTCTTGCCACATTCATTGCACTCGAAGGGTTTGTCGTGAGTGTGGAGAGAGCGGTAGTGACGCTTGAGATGCTCTTGGCGACGGAAGCGGCGAGAGCACAGATTGCAAACAAATGTCTTTGATGGATCATCCGTGAGTGATTGTTTGCGGCCTCGACGTGCCACTGGCTGGAGGGAGGTCGCAGCAGTATCAGTGCCAGATGCAACAGCGTTGCTGTCAGAGGCAGCATTGCTATCATGAGTTTCAGATGTTTCGGGAGCAGCAGAACCTTGCTCTGGTGACGAGCCAGTGGCGTGCGAGTGCGTCTCGTGCTTTATGCTGGGCTCAGAGTCAGATATGTCGGCATTGATGCTAGTCTTCTTCACTGACTTCTTGGTCTGACCCCGCTTCTTGGTGGTCTTCATCTTGGCAGACACGTCTTCAGAGGAGCGCCGGGATTCAGGAGGTGTTGGAAGTCCGGCCGACGCAACTTGGTCAACGTTCTCAAAGTCCTCGAAACTGTCTTCACTGAGGAACTCCTCGTCGTCAAATGAGATGAGGTCGAGTCGCTGTCTCTTGTTGCCAAGGTAAGAAGTGCTTTCCGAACGTGAGAATCGGGAAAGGTCAGTGACGAACTCGTTCTCAGAGTCGTCGAGATCAGAGAATGTGTCGAAGCTTGGCAGACCACCGAGGGTAGATGTCGCTGAAGACTCGAAAGATTTACTGAATTGAGATTCTTGTTTGATTAGGCTGAGATCACCTCCAAGGATCAGTTTGTGCTCCTCGTCGTCCCCTGAGCACAAAGTTGGCAAAGGTGGAAAGTCGATCGCGATGTTGCTTGAGTTTTGCGCATCGACAAATAGATTGCGAGGATCACAAAAATCAAAATCGGTAGTGGAAGTGGTAGTGCTGGATCGCGAGATTGGTGACGGTGAAGGAGAAAGTGAAGGACAAGAATTGATGGAAAGGAGGTCGGAGGCTTGGCTAGCCGTTACCGAAGGCGGGTGGATAAACACTACGGACACAACGCAATCATTAGAACACGACACTTCGAAAATTGTATCGAATTTCTTCAAATCCACAATAATCAATCGATGGTTGTGGTCGAACATGGGGAACAGATCGATGATTCATGTGACGTACCAGGTGTCAATGGTGGTGAGCAACATCGAGTCCAATCCCCGCCAGCGAGAATTTCACTCTGCACATCACTTTGGCATCCCTCTTTGACGCCCTCGATGTTCTTCTCAAGTCCCATGTATGCACCCGTTACTGGAGTGGGCAGAACACCACAAGTTGATGGTGGGCTGTTGGAGGCACTCCCAGAGAAAGAAAGCGGTGGTGTCGATGGGTAAACGTAAAGATCCGGTGTGCTGCACTCGGTGTTCACTGAAAGCTGCTGGCCTTCATATTGGCATAAGAAAGCCGGCTTCTGCTGCATGGGACGAGGAGATGCCATGGCGAGCATTGACTTCTGAGGCTGGTACATGGACGGGCCGGACGAGGGCAACGGAGCGAACACAGGGTACTGTCCGTGCATCATCATTTCATGATGGTAGAGCTGTTGCTGGTATTGATGCATTGCTATGCCACCGTGCATTGCATTAGGGTGTGGGGCGAAGTTGCCGTGCTGCCGACGGTCTGCATTAGGGTCTGGGGTGTAATAGAAAAAGGATTGTTGTCCCATTGGGTGGGGAGGATGCATCGAGTGTGAAGATTCCATGGCTGTTGTGCAATTATCTGGCGGGCTAGAGTGAAAATTGTCAGCACTGCCTCTTCCCTGACATATTACATTCCAGGATCATGCCATACTTGTTTGTTCCAAACGTTGTCGACTGGTCGAAGGAGTGACTGAACAACAGAGCTGGACTATCCAAACGTCTGTCTAATATGTTTAGGGGTGTAGTATTGCTCGGGCTCGGTCTGGAATTCGAAGTGTTTGCTTGTCTGGTGGGCAGAAGTGCCAAATGAGTGACAGTGAGAGGATTGAAGAAGGGCACGTAATGAAAGAGCCCGAGGTCAAAGATCTCAAAAATAATAAAAATATTACAAAGAAGTGGGTTAGTAGTAAAAATGGAAAAGAGATTGGAGTGTCGACGAAATGATCGAGCAGACCTGATAATGAGGAGAGAGAAGAAAATGAATGTGGAGGGCACTCAGCGGGTAAAGTAGAATAACGCAGACAAGCGTTGAAGAAGGCAAGGCCAGTTATTCTTCCATTCTCCACTTAGGCGAAAGAGGACAACGAAATGGAGTTAAATCGACCTAAGGAACCCTAGGCTCGAACATAAGCACATGAGCTAGAGTAGAGACGGATCAAATCGTATGGGGATTTCGGGAGGGATGTGATGATGGCGCAGTGCATCCCAGTAACTTGAATAGCTCTACTTTTTAGCCTTCTAGCTTCTAGCTCAATCCCTCAATCCTCGAATCCTCATCCTCTTTCTCCTCCTTGCCTCTCCAGCTCGCATGCACTAACCCAAGCTTACTAGAAAGCATTCCGAGTCCAACCCATTTGACGAGTCCATTTTCCAACGCCGCTTTTCTCTCATCACTTGTACCATTATTGTCCCAGTCGCAGTACTACCCACACACAAACCCCCCCCCTCCCTCTCTCAGGGCTGACACAGCAGCGAGCGGAACCGAAAAAATAAATAAATAAATCATTTAGGCGTGCGACTTACAATGACAAAGGCAAGAAGGCTGACGAATGAATGACCTCCCATTGGGATTTGGGGAAACCCTGAATGGGCCATAATTTGGTAGAGATTCATTAGGGACATTATTGTTTTTATCATGATTGGGAAATTGCGAGCGACCAAGACGCCCCAACGAAGCAAGCGACGACTCTTCTCAGACAAACTTGGCCTGGTACCAGACTTTGCCTGTGCATGACCACTCAACTCCAGTCCCAAAGGTGTCTTGCTGTGCATAGCGACCTGTGACTTGGCACTGTACTCAGGATACTTTGGGGCCTTCAGGCAAGGATCAGCACCCTCACTGGCCAATGCCGATGAGGGGCACGCTGTTCCACCTGCAAGCAAGCGCATACTACCCACATGATGTGAATTTCAGCTGCGACCCTCGAGCCTGATGAATCCACAGGTCCATCTAAAAAGGTGACATCTCAACTATGGTTCAGCGGAGTAAGACAGGATTCTACGCAACAGATGCCTCCTGTTGGATCAGAAAGCTGAGAAAAGCATCTCCGTACGATGATACGAATCAGCTTACGAAGGCCCCGCGTCAGCATCTTACTGGACCACACACCCGCTATCGATAATAGCGCCCATATCGATAGGATCCCGTTGCCTGGGAATAATGGGCGGTCCTGCTGCACAGCTCGGCCTCATATTGGTCGGTCAAAAGCATAGCCGCCATGACTGCAGTGCTAAGGTGCTCCAATCGAGCTTCCAGAACTTCTGACTACTTCTTCATGATCTGCAAAGCCTGCAAGGTACCGATTCTTTGATAGATAGGCGCCAATTAATTCGTCTCACTGGACCGTATCGATAGCAGATTGGAATGTGTCATTTTTGCACCGCTTTGATACCCTTTGAAACCAACAACCGTGCGCCGTGCGGTGCGGGGTCAGCAACATGCGCATCAACAGCAGTGCTGCGGCGCGTATATCTCAGGGACATGTGTCGACAAGACACATAGTAATTAATCAAATGAGATCAATGCGTCTGACTGTTCAAAGGTTCGGTCCTTCTGTGCGTGCCGTGCGCAAATTCTGGGCCTTTGAAGAGTCTGTTGGTCATGCACAACTATTCTGCGGCGGTTCATTACAAGTACCACACAGTGGTATGCTCTAATCCGCACCATGCTATTTCTTCACGATCAGCACACCACCAAGAAAATACCCGCCACTCCAGAGCGGCGCAGCCAATGGCACGGAATTTTGTAGCGACACACCACTAGTTATGCAGAAGACATGCACAACCCGCCCTGGGACACTGCTACTAATAATAGGATCTACACTATTGAGTGGCAAGAGATGAGTTACCAAAATGGCAAGAGAGCCTCGCCGCTATACGCGGATCCCAGCTCTTATGCCGTTCAAGTTGGTTTCGTCACGCTGCATTAGATGGATGTCACGTTATTGGCTCGACTTCGTCAGGGGTCCCTTCCAGCCATGCACATCCCCTGCTAGTGAGCTACGATAGAAGAACGCCAATCGGAATAGGCTGGGACTATCCACAAGCTAATGCAGGAACGGCGCAGGTACGGCACTTTGTTTTTGCCAATGATGCTGATGAAAAACGTAAAAAAATTCGAATATTCAAAACATTTCTTCCCTCGGCAAAAGCGCGATTAAAATCCTAACGACATTGCGTCATGGAAGGATGCCCGATAACAAAATTACAGATCAGAAAGTCCTTGAACACCGTAATCTTTCTCCCGCAAAGACTACCGATCATCATGAATAAACCCCTCAGACGAGCTCACTCCGGAGCGGGTGGAGTACCGCTGTTCGGACCGCCGAAAATTGATCTTCAAGATTCAGAGTTCTTACCCCTCTCGACCCTTGCTTGGCTCTATCAGCACTCAGGAGTCAAGTACAGTCTCCAGGGTCTCGAAATCTAGGGTCAACGGGCCGGGGGAATTTCCCCACCAGCCACCGGCCCACCATGAAGCCTGTTGCTCCCATGAAAAATCGCCGAAGGCATAGATGATGGAAGAAAGTTCGAAGGCTTTTCGAATAGGGCTTGCCTCTAGTCCAGATTCAAGACCAGGATAGTGGATCTGGTCTTGGATTTTTATCAACACTTCGTGACAGGGGAGATTGGTAAACATCTCGATAGCCTCTTGCAGTTTGGCCGAAAAGCCTCATCGACGAATACACCAGTAGCTTCCGCGGAAGAGGCTGAAAGAGGGATGAAATGCACCCAAGGGTCTTAACGCTTTTCTTGAAGCGACATTGTAGGCCGGCGAAATACCGTCATCCAGCATTCGTAGTGCCACGTAGGTCCAAGTGCTACTTCCTGACCGCCAGAAGTCTACCGATGGCCTGGTATCACTCCGCATCTCACATGGAGGAGGGCAGGAGTGAAGTCTGACAGCAAATGGTCGAAACGGAGAACGGGTCAAAGCGATGTGCAGAACCATGGAACGCAATCTTGCGGCTTGGCGGGTGTTTTGAAGATGCTCTAAAGGTCGTTGCTGGTGTGAAGTCAAGAAGCGAGGAGATTGAGGTCAAATCATCGGCCCATCTGGGAGAAGGCAGAACGAATTCGTATCTCGTCGTACTCGTCGCCCAACGGTAGGGGCTATCTTTAGACCGCTTCACGATTGAACACAGGTGCCTATGTTCAATTGGGAATGCCCTACTTTAAGGTCTACCGGATATTCGCATCTTCCGCTCTTTTGACACCGCCGGGACGTCACCAAGCGACATATCCAAACAACAGCGGAGGCTCCAAGACCGACCAACAGCACACCGAGTCGTCTCGATAACTTGATACGAACTGTCGAAGGGAGAACTTTTCGTATGCTCCGTGGTTAGGGTTGCCGTTCGCTGAATTCCTCCCGTCTCTATTTGGGGCACACGGGGAAAAAGGCCAAGCCCGTGGCTTTTTGGAGGCTTGGCCGCCCAAACAGCGGACTCGGAGCCCAACGGGGCCCAGACTCTGTCAGACCTGCATACCCTGACGTGCGAGCCTGCAACTTGTCACCATTCACCCTTATCGACCTTATCGGAAATCCTCCGCTTAGAGTAATGTATTTACGGTACTCAACTTTACCAAATGAAATCATGGCGGAAAAAAAAAAAAAAAAAAAAATCTCTCTCACCGCAACCAGGGGCACTTTACTCCGACGACCAAAGTCCAAACCAAAACACACACTTCCCACCGACTTCCTATCCGAGTCTCCCGGGCCCACACGAGGCACTTGCGGGACAACCATGTGGAGTGGGGACCCGGAAGCCTGAAACACGGCTAGCAGGCTTCTTTCGGAGGCTTTGGGTGTGGTCGTACGGTACCTGAAGATCACCTTTCTTTCAATTTTCCCCTCCTTCCTTTTTCCCGTCCGTCGATCAACCAACCGACCAGCTGTCCTCCTCCTCTGGCTGAAAAGCGACGACGAAAACCCCAAAGTTTCGAACCACGTGTTGGCCGAGATTCGAGGAAACTCTTTTTTTTTCTTTTTTTTCTTTTTTTTCGGGCTTTTCTTACTAGTTAGTTACGACTGCCCTTTTTTTAACCTTTTTTTGGCCATGCGGAGAGGTTACATTCCGTGTTTTGGACTCTCCGTCAACCTGGTTTCTGTAGATCTGGTGGGTGGGGACGGGGGCAGGGGGCAGGGGGGGGGAATGACGATGACGATGACGATGTCGATGGAAGGTCAAAGTCTTCGGGCGTAATTGGTGTAGCGTGTCATGTTCATGATGGGAGATACCTTTACATATGTTGCACGGGGATCAAACCGAGCACCGGTGCCCATCTCGAGCCCGGACGCCCAGAGTTAGAATCATTTACCTATCGCTGTGGGTCTACGAGTCTAGTGGTGTCTAGGTTTATCCTGTGGTACGGTCGATTCATACCATCTGAGCATGGTACCTTGGCGAGAAACAGCTTCAGGTAGAGGAAGAACGGGTCTGGACCGAGGCCCTTCGCAGAGTCGCGCCAGAGCCTGCGGTTCTTGTCCTGTGAGAAGAGTGGTCCGGAGCATGTGCTCCCGGCCCCTTTCGCCTACCTACCGGCCAGTACAATGCTACGCGATCAATGGCAACCACTACGCAGAACGCCTCCCTTCGCTTGACATGAACACGGATACAACCTGCAAGCCGTGGAGTCGTGCGATTGTTTCAAAAAAAAGGAAAAAAAGCGGACCTTTTGTTCCGGCCGGTAGGTAGCTGAAAGTAATCGATGACGGGGTCACATGCAGCCGGCCTTCCATTTCAAATCGGACAGAAACACCTATTCCTCGCGAGCCTCAACTCGATCCGTGCCCCTCCCTGAAAACATAACCGAGGCGGACATTCGTTTCGTTTCGGTCCGTCAAACATGGCCGTAGCGAGCGATCGATCATGACCTCCACTCTCCCGACTCCACACCTCTCAGGCCCCCACGAGCCCAACGCAACTCCCCATCGACGGCCTCACACTCTCCACCCTCTTCCTGCACTGCCTGTCCACCCCCCGTGCTTCAGCCCGAACCGCCTAAACTTCGACGCCACTCTCGCCCCCCGGTAGAGACAGGTACTCCACAACCTCTCCCTTGCCCCTATGCACAGACCGCTGTTGCTGTCGGTCGTCGTCACCAGCTCTGATGATGAGAGGGGCCATGGATCATGGTCGTCGGCTTGGCATCTTTGAGGCGGGAGAGGAGAAGGAGGGGGGACGGAGATCCAGGTTGCGTAGGCCGCGATCTCGTTGGTGGAGGTGTCGATGATTTTGAGGTGGTATTTTGAGGAGGCAGAGGCGGAGTAGGCGAAAGTGGCGAGGTGGGCTTTGTGCTAGGTTGTTGGCGTCATCGAGGAGACAGGGGCTCATGATGAGGGGCATAGCTGTTGAGGTTGACGGTTTGAGGGGAAGAGTAGACGGAGCAGGTTGCAATTGCAAGCGAGGTAGGATTGGCTGTTGAATGTCTTCCTTGAACGGGACGATCACAGCACAGAGAGATAAGATTGTGTGAATCTTAATTGCATTCATTGACATTGGATGTACCTGTAGACATGGGCACAATGTCCCCGAATCGACGAGGGAAAAGGGCGGCTGTCTGAGATTCACAAGGTACTTTTGGGTAGAGCGCTTCGTTTCTTCTCAAACAAATACGCGCCCGACCCACCTTATACTCCTGCACTTGCCTTCTCGATTCGCCCGCTGGTGGACGATCCTGGGGAAAGACCCTGCATGAAGTTGTCGTGTGGGGAAATAGAGGGCCGGTAGATTTGCAAAGTCCGGGTTGAAGACATCAAGAATCATTGAATACGGAAGAAATGCGTGAGACCTAGTTGTTGCTAGCCTGTCTGTCGATGAAGCCGAATACCCGCCTAGGACAGGTGTAAGAGGAACGAGACTCATCTGTGGAATTGGCTTGATCTTCGTAGAGTGAGTCTGCTTCGCTTCCACCGGCTCATTGATCCTCTTGATGCCTCTGATAACTGATCATCCTGATCGAAATAATGGCAAGCTTGACTTGTCACCATGTACAAAAGCTCTTCCTTGTCGCCTCGCTCGTGTGGACACTAGTGTCATGTATTCCTCTCAGCGTCGACCGGACACTCGTACAACCACTTGCCAAACGAAGCACCTTTTTCGTAGGTTCTTGATCCTTCTTCCTAACGTCCACTGAGTCGGCTATCAGACAGGCCACTGTGCTGGAATGTTGCCCCAGGATCCACGAGATTATCCTAGGAACATCTTTATGCAGCCATGGAACGTGGCAAAGGATGGCACAGAGGAATCCATCCAGTACATCGATCAATGGGGTCAAGTAGAGTACATAGAGGACGTGGAAGGCCTCTGCGATCGAGCTGGCTGCCAATGGGTGGGACAGGTGATCAATTGCAACAAGATCGAAAGCCTTTTTTACGAGCCAGCGATAGCAGCCGAATACGCGGAACGATGTTTCCACACCTGTGAATGTTTAGCCGTAGCAGACACGCGAACGTCCCTAATGCCACGAATCCGATAGATCTTGGGGACGGTAGAATGGTGAACCTTCCAGAGAATCTTCAAGTTGCAGTGACTCGACTTAATCCAGACGGTGCAGCATTGGGACACGAAGCCTGCCTTGCTGGTGAAGCAGCTGGCTGGACGTTCAAGAGCTTAGTAGGGAGGGCATGCTGCTCGGACTATTCCTTCAACGCACTGAGCGCTCAAGAGGCGTATATGATCTGTGGTTTTCGATATGTCAGTGATATCATAGCTGGTCTCGTTACCGTTGGTGTTTGTTTGCCAGAACAGCCTCTCCACAGTCTGGCTGGAATGTGCTCTATTTAATCCGCGAGTGTCAAATACGTGCAACGGGAAAGATCCACTCGGAGAGGTTTGGAACGAACGGGAGACGTGATCGATACGGGCATTGGTTCAATAACAGAAGAAAGTATGAGCAGACTCCACCCGGCAGCCACCGCGAACAGCGCTGCTAGCTGCTGCTTGAGACTTGGAATGCAGCTAGAGAGCCTCGTGTGCAAAGCAGCTTACACAATCTGAGAGCTATGCCTCTGATCTTCTACTCGAAAGAGCATGGCTGTGGGCATGTGCTCGTCCAAAAGATCAATTTTGTCATCCAGACGGTTAGCTCTAGGGTTCCACAGGTCTCCACATTCTTTTTCTTTTGACAATGAAGAACTTCATTGTGAATAAGGAAGGATGAGAAATGTTGTGCGGCCACGGGGCCAACCACTCCAAAGGCTGTCAAAGACGTAGGCTTCAGAACTCGTCATATTGAGATCATCTGCTCAAAGAGCAAGTCATTCTCTTCCTATTATATTGGTGATACAGCTCGTATCGTTCATCATCAGCCATATCATGTTAGAAAGAAAACAGCAGGAAAAGCTCACCACCTCCTCATCCACCCCACTAAGGTACCTCCAAATTCAAGCCTAGCTCAGCCTTACGGTTCTCTATTCAACCGAACTTTTCGCCCTCCTCTTCTTTTCCTTCTTCGTGCGGCGGTACGACTTCTACCTCGTGTTGCCTGGTCATCTTACTCAGTGATGTACCCAAGCGTCGGTTGTACCACAGAGTATTGAATTGCACGTCGTTGTGATCCCGGGCAGGCTCTATTCGTTGAAATACTACACCCCATGCAATGTGGGAATGAGAGAGCTGAGGGTGAAGATCGAACATACTTTGACCTTGAGGGCCGAGACATTAGAGTACAGAACTCTTTGTTGCTCTGTTGTTGCACGTTGACGGAGAAAGATTACAAATTGGCAGAGTTTGCGCAAGGAACGATGGCCGGGACAAACAGAGCATATGGGAGTCCAATGGAGGATGGCATTATCAAAATTTGGCAGGTCATTACCAAATGCAAGACACTGCTTGCTTTTGTGCATGCCTCATGCTCGCAAAGGTCAATAAGCGTTTCGTATCCCATGTATGCAGTCATCAGTCATGTTCTCCAACTTTCTCAAGCTTCCCTAGATCTCTCTTCTCTCCTGTCTCGCCCACAATCCTCATCCTATCGATCCTCACTTTGTCCCCACTCCCTTCCCCATCAACAATGAACACCACTAACGAAGTGATATTTTGAAACTTGACGAAGCGTAGCTCAACCTTCGCGGTCCCAGTCTTTTCGTCCCAATCTCGAGGGCTTAACGTAATAGCCTGCGTAGCTGGCAAGTCTTCTGCCTCATCAAAACCTAGTACGTGCGCGCGATTCGAATAAAGCTGGATGGTCTTCGGCCGCATTGGAGGCTCATCATCATCTTTTGCTGGTAAGGAAGTGATGTGTAGCGTATGAACCTTCAGTGTCGACATGAATGGGACGTAGAGCATGAGCTGCTCATCCGTATCACTCTCCACCCAGTCCTTCTTATCCTCTTCCTCGTTCGAAGGCCCCTTGCCTTTGCCCTTCCCACTGTCCAGCGCGGACGGCTTGCTGTTGTCGAAAAGCGTTCTCGCGGTGCCACATTCGCTGGCCGAGTTCAGTAGGTCGAGACCCCGAACATCCACTTGATCCGTCACGTCGCTGTAGCCCTTGGGCAGACTCGCAGCCGTCCAGGATGCTGAACCACTGCTACTTGCCTCCCCGAATCCATTCGCACCATCTGAATCTGCTTCTGCTGAAAGCTTCTTGACTACCGCCTGGAGCTTTCGTGGGTCAGCTCCTTTTATGCTTTCGACGATTTCGGTGTTCTTGAATATAATAAAGGTAGGGAGCCTAGGAGACTGGTGATTAGTTAAGTGTCCCTAATTTTAGTTTGGGCGTCTGTTACCTACGCCGTAACTCCGTATCGCTGTGCAACTTCCCGTTGTTGTTCAGTGTCGACCTTAGCAAATGTGATCTTATTTGGTCGAGATAGCTGCGCCGAAAGCTGTTCATAAATCGGAGCTATCTGTTTGCATGGTCCACACCAGTCTGCGTAGACTGTAGGAAACCGAATCAGCGTATTATCTTTACAAGGAGCTGCTTGGAATGAGGCGCCCTCAGGTAGTAGGATTAAGTGGGGTAAGTGAGCTTGCTTACAGTCTGTCACTACTATCTTGGAGGATCGAAGTAGACTGTCAAACTGGCTTTTCGAGCCTATATGCACTGTTTTCGACATCTTAGTAGAATAGGCTTCTGCAAAAAGTACGGTCATATGCTGACGAACGAGTGATCCAATTGTGTAAGAATCGCCAAAAGTCTTGGCGCTCGGATATAAAAGGTTCTTCTCCGCATGTTGCGAGTGTTATACACATATCATTGTACAATGTACTGGCAATGTCGCGTATGGGCTCATTCTAGGCATACTTTGATGCCCTGCCAGCTTCAGAAGTTATCTACTAGGACACTAGGATGGTGAATACCCCAGGACGACGATTTCCTTGACTTTTCACATGACATGTGAACGCAGTAGCCAGATTGTGAACCTCCTACTCTGGAGACAGTTAAATCCCATGGAAGCTGTATTTGTGTGATACGCACCGTATCGAGTCTACTAGTCCTTTTCTGTTCGCCGATTTATGGGTCTGAGGCCAGCCCTTGTCTGTATCCATAACTTCTCATCATCCTTTTTTGAAATTAGAACCCTTTGAAGAACAGTAACATCAAAAGCGCATCCTGGGGAGAAAAATGCTCTGTTGCCATGTACAGGATCCTTGTCCCTTGAAATCTGCCTCCTAGCAACACCATGGGTGACAACCCCAAATCACTGACTGTCATTGGGCTCATATCCGGTGGCAAGGACTCTTTCTTCTCGGTACTACACTGTCTAGCCAACAATCATCGGGTTGTTGCTCTTGCGAATCTGTATCCGCCACGGGCACTGTCACTGGGCGGAATCTCAGAAGATCTCAACAGCTACATGTATCAAACAGCTGGTCACAGACTTACGCCCCTCTATTCAGACGCACTGGGATTGCCAGTATTCCGTCAGGAGATATCTGGCTCAGCGTTGAACCCGTCAAAGGTCTACGAATATGCTGGAGATAGTCAACAAGATTCCCAACGAGTTGACGAGACAGAGGATTTGATGGAATTACTTCGCAGAATTCTTCAGCAATATCCACATGTAAATGCGGTCTGCTCCGGAGCAATACTCAGTACCTACCAACGCACACGGATCGAGTCTGTAGCCCGACGCCTCCATCTTGTCCCGTTGAGCTACTTATGGCAGTATCCTTCTCTCCCTCCACCATCAGCTGGCGGTTTACTTGATGACATGGCAGCTGTTGGCTTGGATGTGCGTATCGTGAAGGTCGCTTCTGGCGGGCTGGAAGAGGAATTGCTGTGGCAGAATTTGATGGATCGAAAAGTACGAGCAAGGGTCGAGAAGGGTATGCGCAGGTTTGGAGGTAGTGTTCTAGGTGAGGGTGGGGAGTACGAAACCCTCGTTGTAAATGGACCAATGGGAGTATTCAGGAAAAGTATTGTGGTAGACGGCGGAGAGATGTGGATAGAAAAGGGTGGAGGTGGTGAGGCATGGTTGGCGTTTAGAGAACATGCCGGAACAATGGTGACCAACGACGATAGCGAACCTCCCGACGGTCAAGAGTGGAAAACATTACTGAGAACCATCGGACTATGGGATGGGGAGTTTGAAGAATTATATCACCACCTGAGGGGCAAGATACCCTTCATTACTGGTCAAGCAAATCCGCATTTAGTCACTGGTCAAACGAAGGCCAAGAATCCGAGAACAATTCCAACCCGTTGGGAAGTAGAACCCGTCGTCTTCAGAACCCAGGCAATGCTCACGATCTCTAATATGACATCTCGTGGGCCGAATACCATTGCCACAGACCAAATGTCGGATATCAATTCGAGAATACTTGAATTCCTTACGGAAAACGACCGCTCAACAGACGATATCATCTTCACTACCATGTTGCTTCGATCGATGGCAGATTTCCCAGGACTTAATAGCATCTATGGACAATTATTTAAGAAACCAAACCCACCAGCCCGAGTGACTGTAGCATGTGGAGAGTCTCTGCCAGACGAGGTGAGTGTCATGGTCTCATTCGTCGTCAATCTGGGCGCTCTTGCGGCTCGAGAGGGTCTGCATATTCAATCAAGATCCTACTGGGCACCTGCCAATATTGGACCCTACTCGCAAGCAATATCTGTGCCAACGAACACCGAACATGGCTCCGCTATAGTATACCTTGCTGGACAGATACCCTTGGTACCGGCATCGATGGAGGTATTGCAAGTTGAGGACGGCAACAAACAAATGGATAGTGAAAATGAGAATGAAATGGATTCATTCTCAAAGCGGGCATGCTTGGCCTTGCAACATCTATGGAGAATTGGGAGAACCATGAATGTGAGTTGGTGGACAGGAGGCATTGCTTTCATCAGTGGTAAGAGTGACGTGCGAATGAAAGCAATCATAGCGTGGGAAATCTGGAAAGGGGTGCACCAGAAGGAGCTGTGGGAGAAAGACGGAGTGGAAGAGGATGGTCTGGACGCATGGGACAAGAAGTACGGTGGCTTGGGAAGTTTCATGAAAGATGAGGTAGAAGTTCAGTCTCTACCCGACATTGCACGGCTCTCAATCTCCCCATTCGTTGGACCACCCGGTTTCTTTGCGGTTCAAGTGGACGAGCTACCGCGTGGTTGTAATATCGAATGGCAGGCTCTTGGAGTTACGAACCCATACGTTGACATCGTCTCATATGCCACAATATCCTTGACATCGTCGGATGAAGAGTTTCGTACGGTACTATTGGCGACTGTGGAGGGTTGTAGACCTCAGCTGCAACAAGCAACGGTTTATACACAACGTACAGCACTACTTAGCGGTCTCAGCATGCAAGTCTTCCCCTGCAGTGCCGTCTACGCACCCGAAGGCGAAGAAGTTGCTGCTGGAATAGTCCTTCAACAAGCTTAGGCATTCCGGAGCTCCACTTATAGGAGCAACAGGTAATCAGTATCACAAGCCTGAGCAATTGAAACTCTGTAGATAGGTGCTTATCAGATTCCTTATTTTACCAATGATCGTGTTTGAAACCACCTTGTTTGACAACTTCTAGCCTTTCTATAGCTTTGAGCCATAGTTGTCACAAAAGTCGGCATGAGACGTCCAATGGGGCCTAGCGTACTTCTGCCCGATGCACGGCTACGTATCCGTAGAAGACATTAAAGGTCCGCGAAATCAACAGCTTCCAACGTTTCCAATCCAGGTGTTGAATGACCGAAGCAATTTTTCGCAGAATGGCAGTATTTACCTATCCGCAGCGCTATCCAAGCTACCACATACACCCCCGGGGGAGCCTTGTTTGAGCATTCACGTCTCGATATGCCCCAGGCTCAAGCCGCTCTTCTGAAAGCGAACGCTGATGAAAACAATCATCCAAATCGATCTCCAAGGCTTTCGCGCTCCCCTCATCCGTACAGCAAGCAACAGAGCGATGTGCTCCAAGACAACGGAAATGCCGCGGCATGCCTACGCAGTGCCCTCGTCGGTCCAACCGTGACCGCCTCTCTGAACTCTAAAAAGAATGAACATACATATTTCGACGCTGACCATCGGAAGAGACGGAAAGGTTCCTCCTCGCCGAGTGACAGTGGTACCGAAGCCGACGATGAGCGTGGACGTAACTCATTACTAGGGTTACCTGCCCCGCCCATCAGGCCAAGGAAAGGTCTCAAAGGCCTCAATGGCTCGGGAACGGACAGCCCGTTGCTTACACCCTCATACCTGGACGCGGATGCCCGCAAACTGGACTCAAAAGCACAAATCAAGCGTTGGGGGAGCTTACAAAGTCAGAGTTGCACCGATGAAGAGACGATCAAACTCAGACAAAAGTTCAATCAGAGAAGACGAGCAGAGCTTATACGGAGGGTCTCGGAAACGAGCTTGATGGGAGCCATTGGCTTCATCGCCTGCCGCAGTGACAGTGGATGGCTTTTGCGCCTATGGGCTGGAGGGTATCTTCACTCCAGCTTCCTTGCGTCGGAATTCCGCCTCGATCACGTCCCGATAGCGCTTTTGAGCCATGCTGTCGTTGTACTGGGTCTCTATGCTCTCTACCCGGTTCGGATCATATACCAGAATCATGCTCTAAGTGTGTCCAAGAATCGTTCTCGGTTCTACATTCACATTCCAGCAGCATTTGACCCAGCCCCATTACTCTACCCCATACTTGTTCCTGTCTTTGTGGCACTGTCGTTGATGCATGCAGATCCAAGGTTCCTACTTCCTAACCTTGTTCTGAGCATTTCCTCGATACCTAGTAAGATCATTCCATTTGGCAGTGATCTACCATGGTATAGCTCTTGGCAATGGATCCTATCCACCACGCCTGTCTTGGCCTCTCAGATATGGTACTTGAACAACGGTCAAGCTCCAATGTGGCTTGAACGTGCTGTACATGACGTAGTTGGTGTTGAGGTTCTGGTATTACTATACCCACTTCATCAAGCTCTATTGCCCACGTTGGGGTACCTGACTACGACAAGCCTCTTGCCAGCGGAACTGCAACTCCTTTCTGCTTCCATGATCAATCTACTCATAAACTCTGCATCACCACAAGCTTCGATTCTGCAATCACTCGTGTGGATAGGTGGTCTATTCATCTTCATACTGTGTGGTAAGGTTCTCAGATGGGGGGTAGCGCTCGCTCGTATACCAACTTGGCGCTGTCGACGGCCTAGAAATCACATCCGTGGAAACAAGGGTGCCTTATACATGATGGACGAATTCTTGAATAGGAAGTTCAACAATTGGGGCTTGATGGCCGTAGACTCTGAAGCTTCAGAAAGCGAGGAGCCCCAGAGACGCCCTAAATTTCACGCGCGAAAGCGAAGTATGCAACTTCCGAAGCTGGACGCGCCCGAGAACGAGCCAACGGAAGGTGACAGTTCAGCTCAGTACGCTTTGGAGATGCCGATCTCAGCTTTGAAGGATCAGAAACAGCCAGCAATTCCCGGAGTGAGTGGCACAACTAAAGTTCCTCGAAAGACGATGGAACGCCAACGACGATATACTCTGCCTTCATACGTCGGCTCACCTCCAGATAGCCCGTCGAAAGCCTCTCTCAAACGTAGCAGAATGTCTCCATTCTTGTCCGCCAAGTCATGGTCTTTTCGCTCCCTGACCAAAGCCCGGGCGACTGTTGTGAAATGGATGTTCGCACTCTATGTGTATGCTATAGTGACTGCGGTCATTGCTTTTGCCATCAGGCCCTACGTTGGCGGCAAAGCTTTGCACGGGCAAGAGCCGGTAGGTTGGGCTCTCGGCTACCTGCTTGGAGACCTACATCTGTCCAGATACCTAGTGTCTAAATGGAGTCTCGAGGACTGGATTTGCTTGCCGCAAGGAACTCCTCCTTATTCAATTCTCGACATTCGCAGCTGGAGGGAGCTATTTCGACCCGAAAACGTAGGAGCCGCCAACCTACGATTGCTCATCTGCGCTTACTGTCTCAGCATCATCGTCGCTGGCTTGACAGTTGTATTTCGCCTCAGTACTGTAGCCGACGTCGACACACGACGTAAAGTATTCCATGGCATGATGGTGGTCATGTTTTTACCTACCACTTTCATTGACCCCACATTTATCTCGCTTGCGCTGATACTCATTCTGGCCGTCTTTCTCCTTCTCGACCTCTTCCGAGCATCACAGTTGCCTCCACTTTCGAAGCCATTGACCTATTTTTTGGCTCCCTATGTTGATGGCAGGGACCATCGGGGTCCGGTCATCGTATCGCACATCTTCCTATTGATCGGCTGTGCCATACCTCTCTGGCTATCTCTGGCAGCTATTGAGCGGACAGGAGACACTCCTTGGAAAGGATGGGACGTATCGCGACGAGAACTTAGCATGATCAGCGGGGTCGTCTGCGTCGGCATGGGAGATGCAGCGGCGTCATTGATAGGACGACGCTATGGACGCCGAAGATGGTGTTGGAGTGGAGGCAAGAGCTTTGAAGGCAGCTTTGCTTTTGCTGTGGCTGTGGTCTTGGGGCTGGGCTTTGCAAGGCTATGGCTTCTCCTAGGAGGCTGGGCTGGCGATCATGGAGACTCGTGGGCTACTACGTTGGGCAAAGCCTGTATTGCCGGTACAGGCGCAAGTCTCACAGAGGCAGTGTTAACAGGCGGCAATGACAATGTCATTGTGCCTATCATCCTTTGGCTTCTCGTACGAGGCTTGAGGATATGATTGATTTGTTTGCTCGATTTAGCGGTCGGTGTTTCGGAGAAATATCATGGCAAACTGGTGGTAGCCTTGATGAGGCAGCTTTCTCGGCAAATTTGGGAAGTTACTTTAATGTTATTGGTTCATATCTTCTAGAATGAAGCTGAGAGTGCAGGGACCATGACACACCATCTCCTCCCTCAGCCTGATAGAAAAAGGTAGGCTGTCGCAGCCGAACAGCAACAGGATCGGAATACTCAATACAGCCAAGAAGTCTCAGACTAAGACTAAGCTTACCCTTTGAGTCAGTAACATGCATTGGTTGACATGTGTTATCGAGTACTTGATGGAGAAAGCAGCATATGTGACTGCTGAAAAGCCCGGTTTGACTGTTTGACGGTTTGACGATGCCAGGGTACTCATTTTCATTTTCTCCGGGGCATCAAACTGAGCCAGAGCAAACCAGAGTCAAACCATTGTATATATTCCCTTATTTATCTGTGCAACATGGTGATTATTGTCAATATTAATGTCTATTGCCTATACTGTAGAAAAATGACGTGCTCGTCGTATGACTTGCTCGGCTTGTAGACCAAATGTCCTACTGTCTGGTGCTGTGTGATCCCTCGGATGCTTATCCTCTTATCGGTACTAGCGGCTTTTGATAAGAAGTGAAGTGGGAGAGCGGGCGCCTACGAGTAAGGTATTATTGTCCTGTCACCGTCTCGCCCGTGATTCCTACAAATCATCATGATTCTGCTCGGCGTCCGTCTTGGATAACACACATATATACACTAATACAGCTCCCTTTCTTTAACCTTTGTTTATATCATATATCATCTAATCACCTACCTTAATCGTCGAGGGTAATCGCTCTCTTGGCGTCCTGGACCGCGTCGAGTCATAGGCCTATACCTAGGCCTCCGCTCGCCTGACTACATCACGCTTTACTGCTTCTGATACACACATCATACCCTGTACCCCGCGTCGCCTGGCAACTCTGGGAATTACTCTAAGCAGCATACTCCAGTGCTGTAGCCAAGTTCCCTGCATCTGCAGCACCCCCAACGGCAAATCGGAATGGTTCTAACGGCCTTCCCCTTGCGAGGATCTGCGACCTGCATCTAACATGACAACCTCTTAAACCTCAACCTTTGGCAACCTTCAACCACCAAACGCACTTCCAATGTACAACTCCTTGACAGCTACCCTTTACCCTCATCTGCAGTGGTAACGTTGCTCCGAACCTAGTCAGCTGGACCGAGAGAAGCAGGACACCCGCGTCTGACCTTCTATCATGGCGGCTAAACAACCATCGCCCTCGACGTCCAAGCGGACTAAAGATCCAACACATCAAGAAATGGCTGTCGGTAGCTACAGAAGACTGGAGGAGATTGGCCGGGGAAGCTTTGCGACGGTTTACAAAGCTTCCAAGTCTGTAAGTAGCCCTTCTGACTTCCCTCACATCGCCATCACCCTTAGCCTCTTGCAACACCAAGTGCTGCATCCTCAAGTGTATGCTATTACAAGTCAAGGTCGCCATGAGGTCGTCTATCAAGTCGATGCTAATGCTCCTGACTTTACAATAGAAACAACCCGGCTACGTTGCCATCAAATCCGTCGACCTGCACAAGCTTAACAAGAAACTAAAGGACAATCTATACTCGGAGATCCACATCTTGAAGAACTTGAAACATCCACACATCGTATCCCTTATGGATTGCCAAGAAACCACGGCCCATATACATCTCATCATGGAGTTTTGCGAGCTTGGGGACTTGTCCTACTTCATCAAGAAGAGAGACACACTGTCCCGTCATGATACCACCAGGGACATGATAAGAAAGTACCCCAATCCTGCAGCTGGTGGTCTGAACGAGGTCATAGTCCGACACTTCCTCAAGCAGCTAGCGAGTGCTCTGGAGTTCCTAAGGAAGGGAAACTTCATCCACCGTGATGTGAAGCCGCAGAACCTCCTTCTCGACCCATCGCCCCTTTTTTGTGCCAAATTCAAGCCCGAAGCCGTCCCAGATGCTGCTCACGACGAATCGAAGGTCCCTGCCGCTGGTATTGAATCTCTGCCTACCCTGAAGATTGCGGACTTTGGCTTCGCGCGGTCTCTACCTTCAACTTCTCTTGCAGAAACACTATGTGGATCGCCTCTATACATGGCACCCGAGATTCTAAGATACGAGAAATACGATGCAAAGGCAGATCTCTGGTCCGTTGGCACTGTCTTATACGAGATGATGGTGGGGAAGCCGCCTTTCAGAGCCTCAAACCACGTGGAATTGCTACGTAAGATTGAGCGGGGCGAGGACAGAATCAAATTTCCGGAAGAGGTGGCCTTGAGTGACAGTATGAGGAAGCTTATCCGGAGTCTTCTGAAGCGGAATCCGGTTGAGAGGACAAGCTTTGAGGATTTCTTCAGCAATACTGTGATCAAGGATGAGATCCCCGGATTGGCTGAGGAAGATCGACCAGCTCAGCTTCCCAAAGAGGACTTGGAACCAGTGGGAAAGGGAAAAGAAAAAGCATCAGAAGGGCCAATGGGAGAGGGTTCGGCGCCAAGAACCTCAAAAGTTGACGTGACTGGTAACGTGTCACAATCTCCAAGAAGAACGATCTCAGGCAGTCCACAAACCGTTGCGCTCAGGGCTGAGCCTGCAACTCATCGTCGATCATCTGGTACGCCACCACGAACCGCTACTGGCGATTTGCGAGAAAAGAGAAACAGTACTGAGGCTACTCGAGCAAACCCACCATCAAGAGAAGCTGCACACCAAGCTACGCGTCCAAGTATTATTTCTCATGCTACGGCACCAGCACGCCAAGACTTGCTTGCACATAATAGCAAAGCTGCTGCGCCCGCAGTCATGCAACAGCAACCAAGTCGGACATCTCTAGCCCCAAATTCTCCAAGGTCCGATGAGAGAGACCAGCAGCGCAAAGCGGCTTTGGAAGCTAAGGAGGCTCGAGATCGTGCAGCGCATGATGTAGCGTTCGAGCGAGACTACGTGGTGGTAGAAAAGCGAGCAGTTGAAGTCAATGCTTTCGCTGATGAGCTTGCCGCGAGCCCTAGAATCCACGGCACAACCCAAGCTCAGCAGGATTCAAATCGTGGCGCGATGGTGAGACGAGCCACTACTCAAGGAGCTCCTATTTCGGTCGCTGGCGCTCAAATCACACCGTCACGAGCCATGCAGCTGGCGTCTGGGAAAAGACCTGATCATCATCGACAGAATTCCTACGAAAGGAGGCTACAGAACATTCCTTCGGCTACTTCAGCCATCTCAAAAGCAATCAACATGGCTAGTGGCAGGCTTTTCAGTATGGGGTTCTCGCCTCCCTTGGGCATTGGTCGAGGCGGCCCTTCTCCTCCTTCTTACAGCCCCTTCCCCGCCTATCCTACGAGTCAAGGCGGCCCTCTCATGATTGGTGACGGTTCCAGAAGCCCAGCTCCCTTGGATGAAGATTCCAAAGCCGTTCAAGTAATCGAAGATTCTGCCACGAGAAGTGATGTCGTTTATGGATTCGCAGAGGTCAAGTACAAACAGCTAATTCCTCTGGAGCCATCGATGGATCGCGGATTGGGGTTGCATCAAGCAGGAATACCAGAAGGAAGCGAGGGCGGGAACAGTATAAGTGAAGATGATACCCTGACCGTCGATGCAATCGTTACTCTCTCGGAGGAGGCGTTAGTACTCTATGTCAAGGCATTGTCATTGCTCGCTCGGTCTATGGATATTGCGGGAGCTTGGTGGGCGCGAAAGAATCGTGGTGAGATAGTCGACGAATCGACATCGCCTCGGACCCATTCCAACACGGCAAATGCTGCAGCTATTGGTAACCGAGTTAACAACGTCGTCCAATGGGTTCGAGATCGATTCAATCAGGTCCTTGTCAAGGCCGAAGTTGTACGTCTGAAGCTGATCGAGGCCCAAAAGCAGCTCCCCGCAGATCACCCAAGCCACCCCGGCAATCATCCCTCTGCTTCAGATCCTGCGAACATGGGCACATCCGCGGACAATGTCATAGTGACTTCTGGCGTGACGGCTGAGACGCTCATGTATGATCGCGCGCTGGAGATGAGCAAGTCGGCCGCGGTCAATGAGCTGGTGGGAGATGATCTCTGGGGCTGTGAGATGAACTATGTCACGGCAATAATGCTTCTAGAGGCCGTTCTTGAGGATGACGAGGGGCCGTTTTCGAAGAAAACTGCTACGGACAAGGATGCCAAGGGCTCAAGCACGGAAGAAGAGGTCGTGAACGGAGTGGAAGCGGAGGACCGGAAGGTCGTACTCAAACGTAAATAGCATGCCCTCAAGAAGCTCTCGATGCAATTTTAGCTGACAAGCGCATACAGTCGTTCAGGGCATCCGCTCACGCCTCGCTGCTCTTCGCAAGAAGATGCAGATCATAGCAAGGCGCAATAGCGTCCCGAATGCCACGCCACCTCGTTCGAAATCCCCAGTCGTCGCTGCCACCGCTACGACACCGGCAATTGCTACCACTCCACCTCGATAGCTCATCATATCCGCCCTCTCTGCTTCACATGCAGATTCCTTCGAACTTTGTACAACAAATCAAACATAGTCTTTCCAGCACCGCTAAACGTCATCTTTTGCTCGGAACTACCTTCATTCTAGCAATCGAAAATCATGGTCGCATCCAATAAGAGCGCGGTGTTTCGTCTCACATCAAGCATTTTTAGCGAGGGCTGCGAGGCATACTAACCTTCTTCCTGTCACAATGACATGCATTACGAACCTCTATTCTCATTCGTGTGGACCTTGGAGATCTGGCGCTGCATAAGAGGTGGCATTAACAAAGGCGTTGGATGAAGGGAAGGAATGCTGGTCACACTGGCGTTGAAA
Source organism: Letharia lupina (assembly GCF_014066315.1). Lineage (NCBI taxonomy): Eukaryota > Fungi > Ascomycota > Lecanoromycetes > Lecanorales > Parmeliaceae > Letharia > Letharia lupina. Next base: position 1,330,960 of record NW_023502974.1, read on the forward strand.
GTTCCTCCTTGAGTTTCGAAGGGTCGTTGGGGAAGGCGAAGACTGTATTTAGATACCCCGACCCGTAAATACAGATGATTTTGAACCTCGGGTCTGTCCACTTATGTTCCTATAGTAACCGAATGATCTCAAACTATACAGCCAGCTTATTCAGCCTCCCCGGCCGAAGATGCCGAAGCCTTGAGTCTGGATGGAATGTATGATCCAAGTGAGAAACTCCCCACAAGTATCTCGAACAAGGCTTCAGCGAGACTATGACACTGCAAGCAGGGGCATCGCCACTTCGGATCCGAAACGAACGCACAGCGGCTTTGCGGATGGGGAAAGCCTCCGCAAAAAGCAGGCAGCCCATTTCTTGTCACTGCGACGCACATCCACTCCGTACGGACGAAAGACGGAAGGACCCATGGCCCAGCTCGAGAAGAAGTGGGGAATCGAACCCTGCAATTTCAAAGGTGGATGTCCCCTCCTACCATCGCCCATACCGGTCGACCATCTGTATCATCCTTCCGTGTGCAACGGTCGAGTGTGTATACAACCCCAGCGCTTTGTCGCATTTTCCGGTTCAGACATCAACCGGTCGCAGCCGCCACCCACGGTGGAAGGAACCAAAAGTATTCGCAGAGGACGAATCCTTCGAGGCACAAGTGTGGCTGAGGGGACATCCATCACTCACATCGAGCTCGCGCGATCATGGGAGGGAGGACCGACGTGGTCCACGGCCGAAAAGCGACGGGATGGGCCAGTGTCACTTGTTCGGGCCGCAACGGCTCCGTGAAAGCCGTACTACCCCTGTTTTTCTTAATCATTGGGAAATTAAAAAAAAAAAAATCTGCGATTTTGGCACCCCCCGATAATCAAATATCAAAAATTTGAATTTCCTATATAACCTCACCACTACTCGTTTTTACAGTCTAAAAACTTTACGAAATCTACTCACTATATTAAATAATCTACTCTTAAATTTAGAAAGATTTTAATCCTAATCTTATAAGTGAAATGTAAAAAGCGAGAATATATCGCGAACTTCAAAAATTTACCTCGGCTATTTTTTTACCGCCAAGATTATCTCGAGAAAATCTAAGAATTTATTAAATTTTTATTCTATAATAGAACGAATGATTAAGATCTTTTATAATTTGATATTCTTAATCTCTCGTATAATTATTAAAATCTATAAAGTTTTTAGAGCGTTATAAGTTATCGTTGTGAGGCTATTCAAGAAAAGCACTTTTTTTGTTTTTTAGATGGGGGTGCTAAAATCGCGATTCTAGTTTCCCAATGATTAAGAAAATAGGGGTAGTACATACGCGTCCTCGTGGACTCGTGAAAACCCTGGAGGCTGGAGCGACGATAAAGTTAGTACGCAGGATTCGAACCTGAACGGTGAGTCCAGCCTTCGCGCCGTTCATATAGTCTCGTCTGCGCCCTCCGCTCCTCTGCGATGCTCCACTGCGAAAAGAATCATCGCGTCTGCGTGGGAGATGGCCTCTCCGTCTCGTCTCGTTTCGTCTTCGCTCTCTGCAATCCTTGCGAATGTGATGGTCACGTCGACGGCGCGGACATGATATTTTCCCCAAATGGAAAGGAAATCCCCTCGTGACAACCCCCTGCCGTGCGCCTACCGCTGACCAGGAAAGCGCATGCTGTTACGCAGATGACATCTGCCTCGATAACCATCTTTGTCTGCCACAGGTACTAGTACATATTTCCAAAAATGAATCTCTCCTACTCAGAACCAAAATTCAAAAACGAGATATCTCGAGCGCCGGTAGCACTCTTTTACTTTCTAGACTTGGTCTTCAGACTCGACCTTCTATCCTAAAAGGAAACACCGACTCCGAAATCTTTAACAGCTCACGGAATCAACCGTCATCTCCAGAGGAAGCTGCACAGATCACGCGTGGCAAAGTGACGGCTGCGCCAAATACCGTCAGGATGGTGAGTCCAACCGCCTCCACAAGCTCAGAACACGACACCACCTCGACCGACAATGCCACCATCCAAGTCAACAGCGCTGACGGGATCGGATCGTTCCCGTTCTCGCCGACCGAATCCTGCCGCAACGCCGTCAACTTTACCGGCGGCGCCGGCGACGTCGCCACCCAAGGCAGCAGCTCTCCGTTCGCGATCTCGGGTCGGATCGGTGATCGACAACCGCACACCGGGCCCGACGGCACCGAACGATACCAGCGGCCGCCGCTACCACCGTCAGCACCAGCACCCTGACAGCCACCGCCACCGCCGCCGCCTCGGCCAGCGCGGCGGCGGGCTCGAAGGATCGGGCGGCGACAGGTGCTGGTGTGGGGGGTGCCCTTGGGTCTAGCGTCGCTGGGAGCTTCGGCCATGCTGTGGAGGCAACGGCGGCGCGCGCGGGGGTTGGGGATGAAGGCGGAGGCTTGGGGGAAGAGATGTGATGCTTTGGCGAGGATGAAGGGGTTGGGTTGTCGGGAAGATCATGCCCTGGGCCATGGCAACTGCCTGAAAACGCAAGGATTGAGGAGCTGGATGGTGCACGTGCTCAGGATGTCCATGAGATGGCGGGGTGGAAGGGGAGGCCGAGATGATGATGCCGAGCATCGATGTGTCTGCTTGCGGAATGTCCGTCGCGAGGACTTTGAGAGATGGCCGGAAGACGGCTGCAGCTGGAACGGAAGAGGGACCGAAGCCTCGACATCCTGCTTCGGCCGATTGGTCAGGAGGAGGGACAACCTGATCACGATTCGGCATCTGCTCGGGAAATCGCTCCGGGACCTACTGAATTCGACACGATGCTCGGCTACTGTTTACTGAGCCTTGAGGTACATCTCGGAGCAAGGTAGAAGCGACCTTGGCACTCGGTCGGGAAGATGGCAATTGAACGAATGGGGTCTGTAGTACGGCGGACGACGGCTGACACTACGACAAAACCAAAAAAAATCTCTTTTCGTTTTTTCTTCGTGATTTCCAGTAACTCTCTTCAAAATATTTTTTCTAGAATATTCTCAACTCTTCGAGAGGTACTTTTTGAGGCACTCTTTAGGGGCTACTCTCCGGGGTACTCTCCGGGGTACTCTTCGGGGTACTCTCCGGGGTACTCTCCGGGTATTCTTCCGGGTACTCTTCGAGGTACTCTCCGGGGTACTCTCTCGGGTACTCTTCCGGGTACTCTTCCGGGTACTCTTCCGGGTACTCTTCCGGGTACTTACGTTTTATGAAGTTCTTCGCAAAAAAAAAAAAAAAAAAAAAAAATTTACGGGACTTTCCGCGGGACTTCCCGCGAATTTTTAATTTTTAATTTTTTTCTACTTTTTTGAGTGATTCCTCGAGTAACCCTCTAAGTACTCTCTAAAATATCCTCCTCGAGTACCTCCGAAAGTATACCTTTGAATAATCTCTTAAATCCTTCTCGAGTACCCCATAAAGAATCCCTTAAAGTATTTCTCTAAAATATTTCTTTAGAAAATCTCTTTAAATAATTTTTCAAAGTCGCGGGAAGAAAAAAAATTGAAGAAAAAATTGATTTTGGTTTTGTCGTAGTGTCAGCCGTCGTCCGCCGTACTGTAGTTGCCCAGAAGCGCCGCTCCGCATCCGCTTGGGGACTCTTTCCACGAGTTGGTAGGACTCGACGCATTGGAGAGATTTCGCGCATTGGCATCTCGAGCAATCACTTCTGACCAGCGTGGACGTGACAGCCTCGCCTGTCTTAACACAAGTAGCTCACGGGGCCAGATATAAATGTGTTGAGTCTTTCGGTGACGGCGCTAAGCATCGACAACACTTTCTGTCCGCTGCTGACTCCGTTTGGATGACACATTCTCCAAATGATGACACAACAACACACTCTTTTCCAGGTTTTTGTCAAGGTCTTTACCAACCCCGTAAGCTTATCCCCATTCATCTTGCCAGAGAAAATCCTTGCGACCCAAGACAACGAACGGTCTCCGCTTCACCAGATTCTATTCCCTTCGGACCGTCACATTCAGCGACTCAACAGACGCAACCGTGGACGATCGGTCTTCGACCGTCTACTTGGATCCCGGGGCAGCTTTGAAGATCGATCCCCGAGGACAGAGACCAGCAACCGAGGACTCTGGTGGCGTCCTCCAGCGTCATGTGCTCAGCAAGTCCCGCTCGGCGCGTCATGGTCGATCCGCAAGGTTACCCAAGGAGTCCTCGAAGCAGGCCCCGTTTCCCGACGATGATGCTGACGTCTTTGTTGATCCTTTAGCATCTGGATAAGGCGTAATAGGTAGGGGCGGAATCAGATCCGTAAGGGTGAGCGAAATATTGCCTGAATGACACAAGTGTCAACATCGAAAAGTTCGAATCCGACATCTTCAGACTTCAAGAACCTTCCTGACGTACTCACTTTGCGCGTGTGTGCCTACAAGACAGATAGATGCTTGTTCGCCCAAGAGCTTCCTCTCCCTCCCTTTCTCGTTCCTTCATCTCTCCCTCAGTCACTCTAGTCATTTGGAACCCTCGTCTCAGCATGCGACTGCGACAGCGGCGACCAGAATCTACGTACAAATATTTCCCCAGTCCTAGCTTAGTCCTCCTGGCCAGAACAATCTCTCCCCCTTTCTTTCTTTCTTTCTTTCTTCCTTCTGACGACATTACTCTTCTGCATTCGCCCGCCTTCCTCTCTCTGCTCTTGCCAGACTTCTTCTTCTTCTTCTTCGTCTTCTTCTTCGTCGCAAGTTCCTAATCCCGTGTACCTCAGTTGCTGCACATACGCATATGATCCTTGCGTACACGCGCACAGCTCGACTCTCATACCATACTGTGTTCTTCGTCAGCATTGATGGTGTATTGTGAGTGATTTGAACAAGTCTGGCAGGCGCCTCGTTATGGCACCCGTTTGATGCGAGGCAATGGAGAGGCTGGATGAAGAAGGATGTGGCTCACTAGCGAGATCTGACTCGAGTGAGGAGGTTTGGTCTAAAGACCGTTTGCCGGGTTACACTAGACGAAGCATATGGTGCAGAGTCGGCCCCTTAGTCAGTGGGCTGCCTCGGACCTATTGGGTCGAATGAGTTCCTGCTTATCTGGAGGAGAAACTTGCGAGCAAGCGAATGCGGATGGAGAGGGGCTTTTGCATTCGCTCGCTATCATGCATGCTCAGGATACGAAATGAGCCTCTTCTACCGCTCACTGCACTGTCTTCATGCCTGCTTTCCTACAGTTCCTGTCCGCTCTTCGCCAGATATCCGTTATCCGAGAGCCAGCTCTCCACATCTCCTGTGTCTCTCTTCAACCAACTCGCTTTCGCGCGTACAGCGTCTGAGCTCTGCTCTAACGCTCGATCAAAGCCCTAAACCATTAAATTTAGCAATAGCTCCTTTCTCCAGACCCTCAGCAGCAGAAAAAAAGACGGAAGTCAAGAATACCTTGGTACTCCTCTCCTTAAACCACTTTCTTACTCGCTCCAGCTGTTCTTCTGACGTGAATCCGCCTGTACACATTTGCACAATAGTACTCAGCATGCCCAGACTAGCGGGACACTTCTTATTGATTAACTCCCAATTCGCTGTCATCCAGCTCCACAGGCCCTCAATACCCTCCTTCTCACTCCTCAGCCCCGCAATAGGCAAGTACACATCCTGACCCTTGACGTCGTCGCTCAGTGGCAGACCCAGCGAACGATGAATCAGTTTCTCGCCCTTCACGCGGCCCAGGGAGCGTAGTGCGGTGTTGCGCTCATCTGCGTCGTTGGCAATCTTGTACTCGTTGAAGATGGTGTCGTATTCCTTATCACCACCATTTTGGAGAGCGATGGCGTAGACGCTACCACGGATGTTCGGGTGAATGGCTTTCCGGTTGCCGGCGGCCCACTCCCTGAACATGTCCTGTGCGGCCTTGATGATTTTCTCATCTCCAGCAAGACCAGCGCTCCCGAAGAGTAGAGCTTTGAATTGCGCTTGAATGTGATCTTCATCGGGGCTGAAAGCCCAGCCCTTTTCATGAGCCTTGGGGCTTACGAGGTCGCGCTGGAATGCTTTTAGAGCATCCTGTGTCTTCTGGTCCTCGAAGACCCACGCGGAACGGATGGACGAAATGCGGGTTAGAAGTTCATCCCAGACAACGAATTCAGATTCGCTGCTGAAGGATTTAAGAAGGGAAAGGATGCCGGAAGTTTTTTGGTAGCCGGATGAGGCGAGGGCACCAGCGTCGGCGATCATGCCGGCGCGGTCTTCCACGGAAAGGAGGCCTTGTTTCGCCGCTTGGCCGAGCTTCTCAAGACGGTCGGGAGTGTAGGACGTTCTGTATGTACCGGAGTGGTCGGCATTGAGCTTGAAGAAGTCTGTGTTAGGGATTTCGAAATCGTGCTCACGGCCAAAGAGGGTGAGGTCCTCGTTGACTCCATTCTTGGTCTTGAGACCTAAAAATACAGGATAGAGGGTCTCATCCTCTTCGGGTTTTGTATCGCCTGTTCGCAGGAATCGATTCTGTTTGACGTGGATACTCTTTGAGTCCTTGCTCTCCGTCACAGTCACCACTGGATATCCCACTTTCTTGGTCCAGATATCCATGATCTTCTCCACAGGCTTACCACTCGCATCACTCAGCGCAGCCCACAGATCCTCGGTTTTGGTGTTACCGTATGCATGCTTCTTGATGTACCGCCGAATTCCCTCCATGAAGGTCTGTTCACCAAGATATTGGGATATCATGCGGATCACACAAGAGCCTTTCGAGTATGAGATCGCATCAAAGATTTGGTTCACCTCGTCTGCACGTTTTACTGGTACTTCGATAGGATGGCTACTCCGCAGGGAGTCAAGAGACAGTGCGCTCTGGAGATCACCAACGACATAACCTTGCCAGACTTTCCACTCGGGGTAGAATTTATTGCAAGAGTACCACGACATCCAGGTTGCAAACCCTTCGTTGAGCCAAAGTCCATCCCAGAAATCCATAGTGACAAGATTACCAAACCATTGATGGGCAAGTTCGTGCTGGACAACCTCTGCGATCCTCTCCTTGGTCGAAGCACCACTCTTCTGCTCGTCATACAGCAGGTCGACGACCCTGTACGTGATAAGTCCCCAGTTCTCCATGGCTCCGGCACTGAAATCAGGGACTGCCACCATGTCCATCTTTGTTAATGGGAACTCATTATCGAATTCTTTTTCATAGAAGGCCAAAGTTTTTGCCGCGAGGTCCAGAGAAAATCGGCCGTGCTCTATATCTTTGTCCGGTGTTGCGTATACTCGAATGGGTACTCTGAAGGCCTTGGTCTCAACGTAATTTAGCTCTCCAACAATGAACGCCAAAAGATAGGTTGACATCAGAGGAGTCTTGTTGAAAGTCACGGCCTTCTTCTTGCCTCCACTGATTTTCGACTCCACCTCCTTCTCGGATGCCACATCCATATTGCTCAAGCATGTGAGGTTCTTTTCCGCCACGAGAGTGATGGTGTACTGCGCTTTTAAAGCAGGCTCATCAAAGCATGGAAAAGCTCTTCGAGCATCTGTAGGCTCCATCTGCGTGCTTGCAATGTACTGTGTCTTGCCCTCCTCGTCCTTGTACGATGACCTGTAGAACCCAGCCATCTTATCATTCAAATAGCCAGTAAAGGTATGCGTTAGCTGAGCTTTCGAGCCTGCAGGTATCGACTTGTCAAACGATATTGTGGTCATCTGATTGTCTTCGTTGTAGGCGAGCTTTGGGGACGAGGTGACCTCGCTGCCACCAGCCGAGATCTTTGTTGAATGAATGTCTATCTCCAACGTGTTGAGGGAGATGGACTTCGTGTCTTCTTTGACATCAAGACTAGGAAGTCACTCGGTTAGCCAGAAGCCCTGGGGCACGTTGACCAGAGAAGAGGAAAGTCGGACAACCTGCATTGTCTTCACCGTACATACTCAATCACCACTGTTCCCTCATAGCTGAACTTGTCAAAGTTCGGTTCCAAGGTCAAATCATAGTGCAAGGGCTTCACGTGGGTTGGCAGCACCTCTCGATTAGACTCGACATGGACGCTTCCACCGGGGATATCTGCATTCTTTCTGCACATGGCTCTTCGATGTGAGCAATGTCTGACTGTCTGACTGGCTGGGAATCTCTGCTGAACGAGGTTGCGTTTCTCGAGACCTGGAAATTTTACAGTTGCACAGAAGAGACGAGAAGTCGCAGGTGAAGATGGTGGTATGTTATGGACAGAGATTCTAGAGAAGGGCGGAGTTACAACATGAGCTGCTAGTCTGCGTGCTTTTGTAGTTGTTCGAATCATCGACCCCGCTCGTAGGCAGCTATCAATTACGAAGAGGTGGGAAGGACTGCAGTTGCAAATCTATAATAGGAAGGTTGACGCAAATGTATGCAGGGACGAGTCACGTGTACCCCAATTTACGGAATACTCGTATTCTCCAGCACAGGATGGAGAAGAGTATGCAAAATGACTTGCACTTTCAAACAGAACTAAACATTTGCCCATGTACCACCACTTAGTTCTCTCAAGCTCAAGACGAGCTTAAGCAACAGTTGATTAGAAATGTTCCCAGATCTATCCTACCTAGTTATACACCACATTCTTTTTACCGAGCATGACCAGCCCATCTTCTTTTCACGCCAGAGCGCCAGACTGATACCGCTAGACAATGCTGACCCCTTGGCCTCGTTCGTAAATATCTTCTTCTGTTATGTCACCCTCCTCTCCTTCACTGTCATCGCTGTCCTCTTCATCCTGATCGTCGTCTCCGCCTTCGCCGAGTAAAGCGCGATCGAGATCGTCAAGATCATCGTCAGGCTTTTCTTCGTCGCGGCTTCCGTCTGCCCTCATCCCCGGGCTACTACCGTCCCTCCTCCGTTTCCTTGAACGGCTGTCTTTTTCTTCATCGTCAGCATAACCCCGTGACTTCCTCTTCCGCTTTCGATATCCCTCCATCAAACCACCCAAAGCTCCCCTATTCTCTTCTCTGTACAGTCTCCTGACTGCCCTATCGATGGCCTTCTTGTAAGCCAGCGCTTCCTCACCAAAGTCTTCAGCTTCGGTGGGATTTGGCATTATGCCTCCAGGTCCCCATGAACATTCGTCGTCAGTATCATACATGTCCGGTAGATTCCTGACACGCTTCATGACCATCATCCCAAAGGAGCTGTTGACCCTTCTCTTTTCCCGCCGAGCCTCGTCATGCTCCGCTAATATTTGCTTATGTAAGATGTGATCGATCCGCATCTTTCTGTTGATATTGACCGCCTTTTGATGAGAGGTTTCTGGGCGTGGACGTCGTGAACTCATCCCATTAGAAGCTGCACTATACAAAATTGGGTGACCAGAACCAGGAGGAACAGGAGACGACGAATGAGGGTCCATCCGCGTTTTGAGGACCAGACGCTGTGGATCTGACCTATTTGGAGGTGGAAATCGGCCAAATAAGGGGACCCCTGCTTCTCCATTCATGTCTACGCTAGGGCCGTCGTAGGCCATGGCAAGCGGCTTGTATTGTAAAGCTGAGGTGGGAGACGGCGTGCGGGTGGGGTCGTTATCCGAGATTGCAATGACACCCAGTTCGTCAGTCGTTGGATCTAATAGTCGTTAGCTAGGCATTTAGGCACTCAAGCGCCTCGTGGTGACGACTCCATCGTCTTTTAGGGCTTACTTTTCTTGGCCTTTTTCATGGGAGGACCCACCGTCTCATCCTCCTGTAAGATGCGGATCCTTTCCTGCCTCTTCACCTCCCCATAGGTCTTTTCATCTTCGGTGTCAACGTTTTCCGCCTCCGCTTGGGCCTCCGTCAAGTGCTCGAATGGAGGAACTTTGAGCGGCAAGCCACCCGTCTCGGGTCCGTGCTGCCCTGGCCCAAATGGATTCTTCAGAGCCGCCTCTTCGGAAAAATCGCTCTCGAGGTAGAACCAAATAAGCCATAGAAAACACCTTGCTCTGCTCTTGCTGCTCAGCGTGGATCGCATGACGAGGTCGAAAAAATCTCTCGGCGGATGGAAATGGATTTCTGATATTTTAGGAGCATATTGAGAGAGGACGAAGATGAGGTTCACAGGATTAGTACGAGGGATGGGAAGCGCTTTGATCTTGTCAATTGTACCCGGCTGGTTCGCGTCTTCGGAAGCGCCCTTGAGGATTGATTTGAGGCGGGGAGCATCTTGAAGCTGTTTGTATGCATTGGGATCTTGATTAGCTTGAAGTGAAGGTATCGAGTGGTATGTCCGCAATTGAGCGCGCATTTCGGGAAAGACTTGCATCCTTGTAAGCATTCGTTCAATGAGTAAATTTATAGACCACATACAATTCAGCGTCGTATTCATTCTGCCCACGTTGACTAACAAGCAAACCATAGCCATGTGCATAGCAGCTCCACGATCAGCCAGCAGCTTCTCTTTGAGTATCTTGCTTGTTTTGCTACTTCGTGCCATAGCATCAACGTAGATGTCGGCGAATGTATGCCCCGTCGTTCCATCGTAAGCTTTGGTAAAGACCAGAGTGTTATCTTCGAAAACACATTCGAGAAAATTCAATTGTATATCTTTCCGCCAAAGAGGTATGCCATCTTCTTTCTTTAAATGCCGTATCTTGTTTCCCGAATACACAGAGCCGATGGTGCCATTGGCATTTCGTCGAGTATGGGCGACGGTCATGGTGTGTGACGGGTTGAATTCGGCTGCGCGAGTGTAAGAGTCGTTCTGAACACTCGCTGGCTCGTCTTTGTCCCTTTCATCGACTTGTCCTGAATCTCCATCAATCCATATGATTGGCTGTTTCGAGGGGGTCTCAGGCTTCACAGGCTCGCTAGGAGTCAGCTGATCATCGGGCCTATGTTTGGTCTTGACGAGAGGCTCTGACGAAGTAAGAATGTGCTGTAAGCTCTGCTTGGGATCGGACTTGTTCGCTCGTGGTGATAGAGTAGAACGAGCACCGGGCTGGTTTTCGGGCTCCGCTTCCATCTTTTCACGACTTTATTGATTCTGCTCGAGCGAGACCTATCTTGACACCTATTTCCCCTTCAGGAGCTCGGAAGCGAGCACTTGCGGCTATGCATCCCCTATCGATAGCGGGGGATTTAGGTCGTTCCCCTACCTGTCAATTCGATACAGAAGCGGTGATTGACTGCTCATGACCAGTAACGTTGGTAGCCCGTGAGTAGAAGATGGTGTGGGGAGTGGTGGACGTACTGGGCCTACGACCGATGCAAGCTTTATTGAAGCAATTCGGCCTCACGGCCTGTGTGGCGGCTTACTTCCGCGGTATCCCCGAGGATCAGCCATCTAGATTCTCTAAATTGGCCCAATTGAATCCAAGTTCTCATTCAACCGAAGCAGCGTCTACCTTACATGTCAATTCAATGGTAAGTCTATGGATTACTGGAGGCAAGTATGCAATTGGTTCTTATCTGAAGCTGGAGACTGTTTTTTTTGGTCTTAGAGACCAACGCTTAGGTCATCGGATCCTGTGATCCTGTCTTTGAGGTATGAGACCTGGAGACAAAGCTCAGAGGTCCCAAGTATCGCTCAATGCAACGTCCGAAGGCTATCTCCAGCGCACTAAGCACAACAGCCCACCCAATGTGAGCATTGCGGCCTATGCGCCTGAACAACGCCCTTTGCATTCAGATGCTGTCTATCACTGACACGTTATGAACACCGAGCTTGCCGTGAGGGAAGTGTGTATGTTACGGCCAATGCAAGGTCCGGATCGATGAAAATTGGTCGGTATTTGCTTTTGTAAAGAAATGGAGCACACATTAATTCGAGTGAAACAGCTGAGGTGGAAGAGATCTATCGTGTCGTCGGGATGCCAGGAGCCTACTGGGCTAGCATAAACGCAGCAAGATTCGTAAGATCAACGCCCATGAAGACCGCGCATTTCCTGCGTAAGCCGTCAGGCTCCAGGCCTGCGCAGGGTATCGAGGCCAATCGGTCTGAATGGGTATAAGCCAACGCTATCTATGATACGTGCTGATGGACAGTTGCAACGTCGCCCCGTGGTGGACGTCGGCATCGCTTTGCTGCGCCAGTCCTAGCATGTCGAAGAGTGAGTAGGAAAAAATGTCGGCACCGAAAGAGGCTCCGTGAAGAATCGAAGATCTAAATGCTGTTGCAAGAAATTTAGGGAATTATCGTGATGTGATCGAGCACTGCAGCCAGGCGCCAGGACTGGGTCGTGCAAGAACAGTCTTCCCCTGTATTATTTGGAGAAGAGGCGCCGATGGGTGCGGTAGTGGCATCTACCACCAGGAAGACTGCCCTCCAGGTCCAGAGGGATTCCCGTAACCGCCACCTCCGTAACCGCCGCCATAGCCGCCGCCGCCGCCTCCATATGACGGTGCACCACCACCGTATCCTGCAGTTGTATCAGCATCAATGGTTTGGCTTATCAGAAGGAGAGCTCACCACCAAATCCACCAGCTGGTGGGCCGCCGCCGCTGCCACCGCCAACACCGCCGCCGTAGGCATTCTGTTGGGCAAATCGGTCGCCGCCTTTACGGAAGTCACGGGTGGCCGCTCCACCACGTCCGCGGCCACCTGAGCGACCACCACGGCCACCCCCTCCACCGAAGCCAGCGCCTTCGCGGGCAACATTTTCCAGGAACGCAGGGACTTCTTGATGGGCCTCTTTCAGGAGCTCAATCATGTCTCTGACAATGCCGCGATTGCCTCGATTAAAGAATGCGGTTGACTTTCCGGTATTACCAGCACGACCGGTACGACCAATACGATGAACATAGTCATCGATATCAGTTGGTAGATCATAATTGACAACGTGTGTAACGTTAGGAATATCGAGACCACGGGCAGCGACTGCGGTAGCAACCAGGATTGGGCAGCGTCCGTTACGGAACATCTCTAGAGCACGCTCACGCTCACGCTGCGTTCGGTCTCCATGGATGGATGTGGCCGGGAAATTTTGGTTGATTAAGAAATCTGACAGAGAGTCTGCCATACGCTTGGTCTCCACGAAGATCAGGGTAAGACCAGCACCATGGGTGTGAAGGATATCCAGAAGTACAGAGCGCTTATCTGGGTCCTCAACATATTCGACACTCTGCGTGATGTTCTCCGAGGTTGATCCAACACGACCAACAGAGAGAAACACATATTCCTTCAGAAAATCCCTAGCAAGCATTTGGATGTCTCGGGGAAATGTTGCTGAAAACATGAGCGTCTGGCGTCTGTCAACTCCAGGCATGTCTTCACCTTCGACGATACGACGAATCTGAGGTTCGAAACCCATGTCCAACATACGATCCGCCTCATCCAGGACCAAATACTTGATGTTAAGCAAAGAAATACGTCCACGCTCAATCAAGTCAACAAGACGACCAGGTGTGGCAACAAGCAGATCGCACCCTCGCTCCATGGAGCGTAGCTGGGTGCCGATATCGGCTCCTCCGTACACCACGCACGGACGAACCCAAGAACGGTAGGCGAATTTTCGAGATTCTTCATAAATTTGAGACACCAGCTCTCTGGTAGGAGCTAGAATCAAAGAGGTAGGCAATGCTTTTCGCGAGCGGTAGCCCATACCACCACCTTGAGGAGGTGCAGCAGCAGATGGACCATGGATGAATGCTTGTGATAGGATCGGGAAAAGGAAACCGCCGGTCTTTCCCGAGCCAGTCTGAGCACAAGCCATCAGGTCTCGACCACCCATGACGATGGGGATAGAATACTTTTGCACGGGCGTGGGAGTCTTGTAGCTTGCAAGCTTGATGTTGGAAAGTAGGTGGTCGTCCAAAGGAGGGTTTGTGAACTGCAGGCAAGGCTCTGGAACATTTTGGCCGGATGCTTCAACAGGGATATCATCGTAATTAGAAAAATTAATACCGGTCTGCAACTTGGAAGGGTCATTGGGAACACCAAAGAGTTCACGCTCCACACGTTGATTGACAGGTCCAGGGATGTGTTTGCCATCTTTCCACTGCCCATCGCCTGATCCGCGGGCAGAACCACCTCCTCCGCCTCCGCCGTATGATGAACCTCCTCCTCCTCCTCCAGGTTTTCCGTAAGCGCCCTCGTCAAATGCACGGGCAGCATGGTTATCCCAAGTAGAAGGGGGAGGAGCAACGCCGTTCGTAGGAGGGCCTCCATAGCTTCTTGGGGTAAAGTTTGGAGCATTTGCCCAGTTCGGGGCGGCGTGGGGGTCATTCCTCACATCTCTAATACATGAAGATTAGCTCGTCCTGGTTGGAGGTTTGACGACTGTTCGAGCTTACTTTGATGGTTCGTTCCAAGCACTCCCATTGGCTGGGCCGTTCATAGGAGGCGGTGGTCCGTCCATTTGTGGTGGGGGCATACCGCGCATGTGGGGCGGGATGTAAGCTGAGCGTCCTTGTCCATGCTGGGAATCCAAGGACAATCCGTTCATATTGAGTTGATCAGCCATACTGCGGCGGCAATTCAATATTGTGTTGTGTTACTGTCTGGTCTTAGTGATTGATTTAGCAATGCGTCAGGCTGAGCTGATAAGAGAATCATATCGACGTCTGCTGGTGAGCCTGGGAGCAGAGCTGACTTACATTTGTAAGATAAGTCTCTGGAGAGGTACCTAAGGCTTGGACGACGTGTAAAATACAGAGAGTTCGTAGGAGTCTGGGCCGTAATGTGAGATGAAAGAAGTGAAGAAGTTGAGACTTCTGAAGCTCCTGTAAATCTCTCGGTCGTGGATGAGAGTTGACAGAAACGGAAGGAAACACTCTCCACAGAAAGGACAGTGCTATATGTTAAGTGGATCTGGGGGTAAAATCTCTCATGTGGGTTGTGAGAAAGATGCAGGAAGATTTCCAGCAGGCAAAAAAGTTTGATAATTTAGTGATTTCTGTTCGGCCCTGCAAACCGGCCTTGGCGCTCGACACTAGCGCCGGTTGAATTGGTTTCTAGACCTCAGAGGAGCGTTCCGAACCTGCGTTTTCTCATGCAAGTCTGCATTGCTCGAAAGTAACGCCAATTTTGTGGTGAAGATCCTTCTCTTATATTGCTATGGCTACGGTATCAGGCGAAACTTTTCTCTACCATAGGCTTGCGAGTCCTGAGGAAGCTCAACACAACACCAACGATCACGCCAAAGAAAATCAACTTTGTCAAGATGCTCAAACCGTGACTTTCCGTTGGAGGAATCACATCAGATTCCGTAGTTTCTAGCTGTTGCTTGGGTTCATCCCCCAATGTCACGTCCAACTCGTCGCCTGGCACCGCAGGAAGAGCCGATCCGATGAGTTCTTTACCGACACATATCAGCCATTTCAGAGCATCACGAGTGACAAGAGATGAAGAAGCGTCTAAAGCTCCGCGTGGGTACCTTCTTCTGGCACCGGCAACTCCCCCGCCTTTGCGATCTTGACGGTCTTGGCAGGCTTGTCTCCAGCGCCCTTTGGCACGTTTTCCACCTTCTCCACGACATCGTAGCCTTCCAAGACTTCTCCAAAGACTACATGCTTTCCATCCAGCCATCTGATGTAGCATTAGCATAGGCCCCGGATTGGGAGTTAGGATAGCTGACTTACGAAGTAATAGCTGTGGTTATGAAGAATTGGGAACCGTTGGTGTCTTTTCCGGAGTTGGCCATGCTGAGCATGCCAGTCTTGGTGTGCTTCAACTTGAAGTTCTCATCAGGGAACTTGTTCCCATAGATGGATTTTCCGCCAGTGCCTGATGTGAATGTCAACACCCCATCTGTTGTGCTATCTTTCGTACTTTGTCCATACCATCGCCATTGGTGAAGTCACCACCCTGGATCATGAACTGCTTAATGACTCTGTGGAAAGCCGATCCCTCATAACCAAAGCCCTTTTCCCCTGTGCACAAAGCACGGAAGTTCTCAGCAGTCTTGGGGACTGTCTTCCCATAGAGACCAATGACGACTCTGCCCAATTCCTCATCCCCATGTGTAATATCGAAATAGACCTAACAGCAGCTGTCAATTGACCTGCTACAGCAGGTGGGGATGTATGGAACGCTACCTTGTTGGTAATCTTTGGTCCTTTGGCCGCAGACGAAGTTTGTGCGAGGAAAAGGAACGATGCTGTCAGAATGAGCAGCAATGAGATAACGACTCGCTGTAGATTGGCCATGTCGTATATCATCAACTATGTTGAAAGTTTTGATGTTTGGACGATAGATCGCAGCAGCGGAAGAACACCTGTTGGAAAGCGTCTCCAATCAAATCGACGCTAGTGTCATCGCCGAAGATTTGCCCTAATTTCCCAATTCGAGCGCGCTCAAAGTCTCAAATCTTGACCCCTCGGACGTCGACTTGGAGCAGCAACCCGAAAATATCTATCGTTCGTAAGAATGGTATGTCTGCTTTCGATTCTACTCCCCAAGGAAACTCAATTGACACGATCCAGGTCTTCATCCTCGGCAACAACTTCTCCGAACAACGCCTTGTCCTCGTACTTGCCCCATACCCTCCTCCTCCATTCCTCTGACACTTATCCCAGAAAACGCTCCAAGGCTTCTACGGCATCGGACCCCAGATATCCCGGCACCTGCTCGCCCGCCTGCACATCCACCCCACCGCGCGGCTGAGCTCCCTCAACTCACAGACCGTGCTGGACATCAACGCCGAGCTCGCAAGCATGAAGATCGAAAACGATCTGAGGAGAGAGCTGAGGGAGAACATTACGAGGTTGCGGGATATGGGCACGTATAGGGGGAGGAGACACGCGATGGGGATGCCGGTGAGGGGACAGAGGACGAGGACGCAAACGGCGACGGCGTCGAAGTTCAACAGGGTTGAACGGTTGGGCTGAGGGGAGGGAGGGGTCGGGGAGAGAAAGGATTAGAAGCATAGCTCAGGCGTTGTTGCGTGGGGTGGATATCCACGTCAAGAGTCAGGATATCATACCATTGGGGCACCAGCATCAAAAGACGGAGTGAGACAAATTGGCACTGGGTATCCATCCCTCCCAAACTATATCCTCTACGCCGCTTTCTCCGATATAACTCCCTTTCCTCTATTCACCTGAACCCTCTTGTCCTCCCCCCCACTCACAATCCCCACACCCTTATCCCAAGCCACGCCAAAAACCTTCACGCCTTCTCCACCAACCTTTTTCCCCTCTCCCTTCAAACTTTCCCTTTCAACAACATACAAGCTCTCACCCACCCTGCCCTCCTTCTCGCTCCTCGAGCTCCTCACGTCCCACACCCTACACGTCCCATCGTGACTCCCGCTCACAAGCCCATAATTACTTTCTGGATCTGCTGCCAGGCTAACCACCGCGTTAGTATGGCCGCGCAATGTCATGGCTGAGACGGTAGTCGCGGAGGCGCGGGGGTCAATGAGGGTGATATGGCGTGCTGACGTGCCAGCTACGAGGAGGCTAAGAGAAGAAAGAGCGGTGAGAGAGAGGAGAGAGTGCGACGTTGAGCGCGTGTCCACACAGGTCGAGGTGGGGAGGTCCCAGGTTTTGAGAGAGTGATCCCAGGACGTGGAGTAGGCTACTGTGTGGTCGTTCGGAGCGAAGATGGTATCGGAGACGGGGGCGGTGTGAGATTTGAGGACAGAAAGGGGGCCTCGTTGGGGGGTGGATGTTGAGGTGCCCGTTTTCCTGCGCTTAGAACTTCGAGAGGTAGCTGAGGGAAGAAGAGATGTTGGAGCTGCAGGTGCATCGAATTTCCTAGTCGACCAAAGACCAAGCGAGTGGTCCGCAGAGGCGGAGAGGATGCGGGACGAGGGTTGATGAACGGCGAGAGAGTCGATGCTGGCCTTGTGACCGTAAAGCTCGATTTGAGGCGATAGGGATGCGTTGGATGCTTCAGAATCCTCAGAGTATTTCCATAGACGTATTGTGCGGTCTAGACCAGCAGAAGCGACGTGCGACGGGGATATGTATTTTGCTGCTTTGATCGAGGACGTGTGTCCTCCACTGCCTGCTGATGGTGATGTCACCAGTACCTCAGAGGACATGCTCCATACTCTCAAAAGACCGTCGTAGCTCCCAGATAATATTCTTTCTTGTCCAAGCATTCTTGCTCCTGCGCTGCCTGCCCATTTGCCTGCTGGAGAGGTCTCCGAGAGAACGTCCACAGCGCTGACCCAGTCATCGTGTTCGAAGGAGGCAAGATAGAGTGGCGGTATAATCGCACGTACATATTCGACTGCGAGAGTGGTTTCGGCAGATATGCCATTCGCTGTGAGGTACTCGTCTAAAGATGTTCGAAGAAACGTGCCATTGATGAGGAACTCGAATGGTATGGGCTTCTCGGACTGCAATAGAGTATTAACGAGCGTGGAAAGGGCATACCGCCGGAGGTCTAGCGAGGTTGTCAGTAGGAATAGAATTCAAGAGCTCTACTATCACATTACTAGTATTGACCAGGATTGGGCCGGGATTCTCTGGCAGTGAGATGTCAGGATGGCGTGTTGATAGCTGTACTCTGACTTGCGAAGGTGGATCAGGGGTAGCCATTCCGTTGGCACTTGCTATTATTGTCTCCGTAGCCATGACGCTTGATTGATGTTGAATCTCTACTGCCGCCAAAGATAAAATTGTTTGTTACAGTGAATGCGCTATCCCCGCGTTTTATCTCCGTCGCTCCCAATTCGGACGGTAACGATTATTCTTCACAAGGCATATGAAACTCTTAAACAAGTATGCAAAAACATTACTGACACGACCTGGTATCTAGATGCAACGCTATGCTTCGCTATGCAGCAAAAAGAACCCAAAATCCTGTAAAACAGGAGAGAATTACCCAAGCCAGCGCGGCTTTCCCAAATTTCACTCGTCACAGTAGCCCGGAGGTTTGCTACTCGATCCGTTGGCCCAACTCTTGACCGTTAGTGTGGTAGTGTATACCATTACCGCGCACCCAAAAACGCACAAAGTGACATCAGCAATCCGCTGCTTTTTCGAATTTGCGACAGCTTTGAAATGAAGCATAGCCTGAGGTGACGTTAGCCTTTATGAGACCGAAGCAGAGGATAGTACGCACTGGATACACGTAGACCAGGGGTACACAGGCGAAGCTGCCAACAAGAGCAACAAATTTGTCCAGATCGCCTGCTCCACCCCAGGCAATGAGCGCACACATCACAACAAGAAAGAACCGAAAGACGTTCTTCTTCCACTTAATGTAGAGATTGTTTTTCCCACTGCGCGAGAAAATCTCATTCTCCATGATCCGGATCGCTGGAAATAGCTGAAGCGGCGTGGACAGAAGGATAGCCAATGAGTAGAGGAGTTGTATTGCATTGACGAATTTGCTGTCCTGAGGCAGGTTCAAAAGTACAACGGTTTTTGTGGCCGATCCAAATGCTGCATAAGACAAGGCGCCCATGAGGATGAAGAGAATTGTAATGAAAATCATCACACCTGCGAGGACCGGGGGAAATTTGGAAGGATTCTTCATCGACTCTTGTATTGGTATGATCAGACCGACTCCCTCGAAGGTAAAGATCGCTGTGCCGATGAACAAAGTCCAATCTCGAGGATTGAAGTTGGTGATATCGGCTACGCCGTACTTCGCCATTGTGTGAATATCGAAGTATCCGAGGTACAAAAGGCCAAGGGCGATGAAGACATCGGCAATGATGGCAGTCAAGCTCAGCTTGCTGATATCTCTGATTAGAGACAGCGGAAGGAAGATAACGAGCTGCATGAGAACCATGAACTTGATGTCGATCCATGTCCGACACTTCGACACCGCCAGAACGAATGCTTGCAGGCTCTCGGCAGTGAAGACGATATAGGCGGACACAAAACCAATCTGGCTGAGTGCAACAGAGGTTAAGATCAGGGCACGCATCCACTTCCCATAGAGTATTCCACCCATGTCACCAAAAGAGCCCTCAATCTTAAGCCTAGTGTTGACAAGGAGGATGAAGCAGTAGTAGCTTAACGATGCAACCCCCAAAAGGACGACGTTACAAAACATCATTCCTCCATTAAGATAGGCCTTGGGAAGGAAGAGGACGCCGGTTCCAATGAAAGACTTGAGTAGTAGAAGCGCTGCACCGGTGGGAGTGTTCTCACTCTTTACACCTCGGTCCTTAACCTTGCGTTTCCGCATCCCAGGAGTACCAGGCGTCAAAAGTGCACTTCCTTCCCCGGGCTCACCCTCCCTTTCTTCGCCTTCCATTTCATCGACGTATGGCTCATAGTTGAAGTACTCTTCCTCATCGTCTTCTTTGAGCTCCTCTCCTGCAAAGTGACCATAGATGGTAAGGAACTCGTAGAAGCTGTTGGTTATGATCTTCATAGGTCGCCCAGTCTGTGGAGAGTCCTCTTGCGATTCCAGGCCATTTGGCCCTCTGCTCCTTCCCGAAATTTGGTCGGGGGCTTGTCGTCTCAAGTAGTTCCTCCGAAAGCCACCAGGCTGCTTTATGGCACTCGCTTTGAGTTCCTCGTCTTCGGGCTCAAGACGAGAAATATGCCAGCTCTTGCTACGTTTTGCCCGGCCAGGTGCCTCGGCGTTTTCAGCCCATCGATAAATTGTGCGAGTCATGTCTCCTCCCTGAAGACGCAGGCTGGAGAACTCGTCATCACCTATACCCGTTGCAGCGTTGCCGCCATTGCCATTACCAACGTTCACCGATGATGCTCTATCGCTGAGGGTAGAACTACCCTCGCCATTGTCGTTAACACCGTCCAGATTCGGCGGCTGCACAAGATGTCGCTTCACCACTTTCGGATCTTCATTAGGAGCGCCTGATATACGCCTTTGACCACCCTGCCCGGACCGGCTATCGAAAGAGCCATATGTTGTCTGAGGCCCGCTCCCTTGCAGTGCAGCACCCGCAGTACTAGGGGATACGGGTCGTAACGGCGGCGTTCCAAACCTCGGTGGACTTCTCCCAAACGAGCCCTGCAATGCGGCAGCAAGGGCAGAATGACCTGACCCTGGTATCGACTCAGATGTTCCGGTCCCGGCGAGAGGTGTATGGCTTTCGCTGTTGAGTTGGCTCGGAGCAGGAATTTGACGGATGGATGGAGAGCCTTGAGCGCCGAAGGAGGCAATTGGAGACCCAAGTCTGGCGGTTGAGGTTGCTCGAGGAGTAGACTCCGCTGCGGGCGACCGGCCTCGTGAGGTGCCAGGAGAGGTTGAGCTTGGTACAGGCCTGGGCCTTGAAGGAGACGATGTGTTCCTTTGGCTGGACATCGAGCCAGACACAGGGCGTTACCGGGGCATATCTTGTTCAATTTTGGCAAAGGTCGGATGGGGCTTTCATCAAATTGTGTATGGGGAGCCCGAGTGATAGGTGTCGATATTTGTTGGTACTGAAGGGATTTAGGTTGCCTTGGAGTACTGGATCACGCGGGCACTGTATAATAAATGTGCGTGACACGGTCCGGCGATGAGACTGTGCGGAAAAACGGGTATGCTTAGATTCGTCACCAAAGGCGATAAATCGTTACAATCATAAAGTCAATGCTGTTGTATCAGATAAGTGTGACGCAGTAAAAAAGCAATGGTTAGAAGAACACTGGTCAACAGAAAACGGCTCTGACGTGGGATGGCAGGGCTGAGGTAACCATGAACCGTGGGGGCTTCATTCCCCTTCCTTCCTTCAGCACATGCCAGAAAAATCTGGCCTGTTGGCTGGACGTATAATACTCTTGAATGACCTCGCCAGTTCCCCAATGCTATGCATTTGAGCGTCGTCAAGTCCCATTTTCAAGATTACTCTACTTGACACGGCCGTAGGAAAGCCCCGAAAGAAAATGACGCTTTTTGCGGAGATTTACCCCGAAGCCAGTCCTCATACCATGGCATCTCCCCAGGATTATTTGTGCTCTTTCCGACACGAAGGTGTCGTTCAGACAGCTTAAGCCAATATCTTGACGGTCAGTGCGAGGTTTGACAGCAGAAAAGTATAAAAATGCTAGTCATGGATCACTGTTCTTTCGAGCAATGCCCCTTCGCACAAGATTATGTGTCTGGACAGAGACCGCTGCGGACGAAGCTACGTGGCTTGATTGATGATACTTTGCTGTGCCAATGACTGCTCAAGTGCGATAGGCTTGATCAATGACCAGGCCAGTACGTCTATATCACGACGAAAAAGGTGGTGGCCTTGGCCTCTCGATAACGGTTTCCAACATCCCAGTCGCGCCGCCCAAAGACTCTCCATCTATTCATACTCATACGTGCCCGGCTACAGCTTCTTCCCCCAAAAGCACACCACTCAGCTTCCATTGTTTCCTCTGCCGCGCGCTGTATATCATACCAGATGAGCTGACGCAACAGCATAGTAAAGACCAGCCTTGTTAATTACGACTCTTCCGAGCCCCAAAGAGGGCACGTGCGAGAATGAAAAGAAGTGTGTGGGCTATCTCAGCGATTTGAAGGTGCTGACTGAAGTTATCGCTAGTGCTAGTAGTAGATGGTCATATTCGTTGATGGCGACAATGAATCTGTGAACCATGGTGCCTCGATATTGGGACGTGGTTCAAGCTGAAACTTGAAGAAGCAACCGCACTATTAGGCCGGATCTACCGTGTTCATGGAAATCTTTGGCGGTCATGATAGGCAAGCAACTTCGAATGCATGCAGGATGCTGTCGGTATCCCAAAGGGGAATCATCCTAATCCAATGATTCAACCGCAGAATACACCCTTAACTTCAGGGCATGCATGGCAGCCGCAAAATTCGAGTGTTCCTCGACTTCTTGGCGTGCGAGCTGAGGTCTTATCCCAGGTCGACAGACTCCCAGCCTAATTTTTTATGCCATTGCAAGACCTAGGCGAGTATATGCTCATTCACTTCGCTGTACTCTTTCTTCGAAATCAGAGAAGTTCCGTCGGACTAGCACAGATAAGCGAAATTTCTCCTCCAGTCTTTCGATGCCCGGGTACATATCGAAACAATTGCACCGTCTTGAAGCCACAGGACTGTGGCCATTCCAGCTCCCAAAGCGGAAACAACCTTCTTCAAGTCAAGAGTCTGTTGCTTCGGGTTCTTCTATCCATTCCAGTCGCTTACCTTTCCCCCATGCAACCAGGCGTTCATGGCTGCATACATGGCCACTGAGAGCACATGCCAATCAATTATATCGCTCATGGAGTCGGCAAAGACGGCTCATTACAAGGCTGAGAATTCCTGTCAACCAACAGTAAAGAATATGCCTTCATCTCAATGCCCTTGGTTTCTACTGCTAGCTTTGTAACCGCTGGAGTTCGCCACGGCCTTCGGTCGCCCAGTATGTTGCTCGTTGTTGTACTTTTGTTTGGAGTGAGCCTGGCTCAGCGCCCGAGCAATGCTTCAACATGTGACTACTATGCTCAGAACCTTTACGGTGCGAACAACAGCCAAACCCAAAACCAGCTCGTGCAACACATCGTTGCGCTCGCTTTTGGTGGAGCGCCGTTGAGTAACACCAATATCTCATCCGATATAACAGGGATCCTCAATCCTGGCACCTTCCAAGATCTAAGCGTAGATCTTGCTCCTTGGTTCAATGGTGTAATTGACTCTACCAATCTCAACGATCAGGCAGTGGGCATCAATTGGCTAGATGACGGGGGACTTGACCCATTACATAGCTACCTCAACGGCTCAACATCCAATGTCATGTTGACAAATACGACCAATCAGTAGTATGCTGTGTCTTCCGCCCACACCTATCTATGCTAACAACGGTCCACGCAGTCGCCTTTTTGCACATTTCTTCCAGGCCTTCAGTCACATTTTCGGCTGCTCAGATCCGCCAGCCCCACCTCCCTCCAGCAGTGGCAGCAGTGGTCCCCTCAGTCTTGCGTACGTCCATAAATACATGAACCTCAATTACACCGACCTCGGCCACTTCATCAATCAGCTTAGCATGGCTACTACAAACTACGGCTTCTCAGACCAAGACAGCCAGACTTTAAATACAGACCTGAACGGCATGTACAATGTCCGCTGTGCACCGCCAGTCACAGAGAATCCAGCTCAAGGACCTCAATTACTCTCATTGTGTCAAGCTGATACCTGCCCATTAGCTGTACCTAATGCGGATTGTGCTGCTTATGTCAACCTTACAGCCAACGGCATTGCAGCCGGTGTCTCATCTTCGCAGGATTCTTCTGCGGCCACACCCACGCCCTTTATCCCTACCACAATATCATCCACATCCTCTCCAACATCCTCAGCGAGCAAAGAGCCAACATTAACGGCTAGCAATCCATCCACGACCGCATCTAAGGCGACACTAAGTCCAGGCGCCATTGCGGGTATCGCTATTGGCGGAGCTGCGGTGCTTCTCGCTGCAGTCGTAGCAGTTGTCCTCTTGCTCAGAAGGCGCAGACCGGTGCAACAGACGCCGTATCCTACCACGCCCATGTCCCTTGCGTCTCCGCCCGGCGAGCAGAAGTTTCCTTCATTCACGTCTCAGATGCACAGTCCGCCGCTGGACCAACGTTTTGCTTCGTTCACTTCACCAACGCTGAGTCCGACTATAGCTGAGATGGATAGCACACACGGGGGACTTGGCGAAGGCTGGCATTGAATGAGTGCGGCTTAACAGACGGTGTTCTTTTGTCAGGATAGTTCGACGGGGTCATGAACATGGGCTCATTTTCCATATTGCCCAAATCTGCTTGAGACTACCACCGTTGGAGGTTTCGATCCTTCGGTCTTTGCTAGGTTCGGAGTATGCAATGTCTGTATATGTATTGGCATTACTGATCATTAGAGAGTAACATTCCAATAAGGCAACCGCTACTCACGCAAGTTGTGACCTTTTGACGCTCCAACGGTTTTGCAGGACTGATGTTTGAGCTCGTCAAGGCTGAGCCAGTCGAGCCTGGTCTTCTGGTTCCATCTGGTCAGAAAGTGATGTCGCAGCAGTTGATGCAGCATCGCTTGGCCATTTTACAGTAGACCTTTAATGCGGGCTCACGAGCCCTCAGCCACTTGGCAGAGAGAGTCAAACGGCGAAGTATAGCAGGCTCTCTACAACAATCTCATCTGCGCTGGGGATCATTCATCAATGCGTCAAAGAATACGACAGCATCTATACAATAACAACATCGCTGCAATAGGCGGTCTAGGGTCCATCGTGTTCCAGGTTCCTGAGGAAAGCAGACTTGCGCTTGCAGGCCTTTTTGACAGTTTCCGGTAGGTTCGCAGCATCCGCGCTCTGCTTCTTCCGAGTCCACGCTTGCACGGCTCGATTGACACCGTCCGCATCCCGCGGCATTTCACCGTTCGAGTACCGCAATCCCCTTCGCCATCGTCTCTCACCGTCATGGAACCAAGCACTCGAGGCGTCAATGACTGGTTTCCAGATAGCCGGTATGGACTTTCTGTCTGAAGAGTCTACTTTTGGGTTCTCCGAGACGGATTCGCCCTCACTACCGACGTCTGCCGTTGATGGCACGGTAGGCTTCGCAATGTGCAATTGACGGATGTTTGGGTTGTGCGGTCGCGGATGTTGCGTGCCCGTGATTGTTTGTCTGAGAATGGGAGTGATGTTGGGCCTGAGGCGGTGCGAGGGAGGTTGGGCAATCTGAGTTTCCAATCCGTCTTCAGGAGGCTGAGAAGCGCTATGCGGCAGAGGTCGAAAAGCCACGGCTGCCAATGAAAGTATTGGAGGAATCCGGATCTTTTCCCTTCGGTTCAGACACGACCTTAGGGGGTCTCGAAACCGCGAAAGTCTGGTAAATCCTGCACGTTTTCGTACTCGCATGTTTCAACCGATTCAATCTCTTCCCCAGCCCTGTGCCATCTCGCCAGCCTTTTCCCCTCAACTCGAGCTCAGCCATCACATGAAACCCTAGAATCAAAAGGAGGATAATTGACAAGCGCTTGCTTTTGGCCCCATGGACTCAGACAAGACGTTCAGGCGCCAAACCTACAAAATTGTGGCCGTACGCCGCAGCATTGTTTCGTTTCATTTTAAACACTTCAGTCTCTTCTTACCCGGCTGTGCTGTCTCGGATTTCCTGGCGGTTAGACTTATGAGTATAAGAGAGGAGGGATGTCCCTCCTCTTTGGTGTTTTCTTTCATATCCTTCAGCAAGCACAGACAGACAGCATAAGACTCTTCGCATACCTGCACACACACCAGCATCCACACACCGCACGAATATCTGCGCAAGCAGATCATCCATCACCCGCAATACCAGCCACCGAAAACCAAGCACGATGAGCTCTGCTAAACCTCGCGCTGGTGGTGCTCAACCGGTTGCACATGATTGCGACGAAGATCGTAAATATCCCCACGGCGGCTACATTGTTGGTACCGATTGTGAGAACATTAAGCGGGAGGCCACAGTGACAAACCGAGATCCAATTGGAAGTCCTTACCTTTGGTCCTTCCTGGTTACAGCATCCGATGGCCTCCCTTTTCCTCTCGAGCATGTGGGAAATACAATGTTCATAAAGTTCGCACCACCAAATCCCCGCCCTCCGCTAGGTAAAATTTATACGGTGATCTTCACACGTCGTCTCAATGCGCCAGACCATGAACCCTATACGTTTGTGGCGGCGATAGAGGGGCAACATGCCTAAGAATAGAGGGGTTTTGGAGGCGTCGGCGGTGAGGGTGGACTGCGGAAAGGAGTTCGCAGGGCCGTTTTCCCCGGCAGCGCCGAGGATCAGGGTCATCAGGTCTCATTCAGACGCAGGCGGCATGACCTATCGGACAACGGTGGACTGTTCCGGTGCTCTGCTTTGGTTGACGTGATTTGGTTTGGCTTTTGGAAATTCATGTGTTGCTATTCTTGCGGTTTTTGTTTGACCCCCATGTTCCTAGCACGGTAGCACCCTTGTTTTGTTAACCACTTTAGAGCACAAGACACAGCACCTAATTCCAAATGAAAATACTCGTAACCTAATCCGAGACTCTCCGTCTTTGATCGGAAGAGATGCAAGGGTCTGTGCATGGTTTTTCTTTGGTCTGAGATCAAATGAATGATGCGTAGGTAACCCTATTTTGCCATGCCTCACGCTCACAACACTGCAGCCCAGCGATGTATGAAGCAATAGAGACTAATTTGCAATGCCAAGGCACAAGCTTTATTCCTTGGCTAACATGGGTGAACAACAGAAGTCTAAAACATATGAGAAAGACATCTTCGAAAGCTCATAGGGCTCGACCCCTCAGATCGTCGAGCTACCCATAAACACTCTTGAGCAGAACAACCGGGAAAGGTTTTGGACACGGAGCCATCGCCATACGTCGTGGAAGACAATCACATATGGATGCCACTTCTCCCTGATGCCTCGATCGTAAGCCAGACCTGATCACTCGAGACGTTGATCGACTCCGCCCCACTCATGAATCAAGTAAGTACTTTATGATTTAATTCTTGCCTCGTCCGGCGACCTCCCCGTGAAGCGCGGCTAATGTAGCCGGCGGAAGCTAACAGGCGCTATACAGGGGTACCCTAAGGCAAGGGTTCTTGTCACTGACGTAGTAGAAGAATGTTCGTTGAACCAAAATAATTTTATCCCTCAACAAGACTCCATCAAATCGTAGGGAAAGAGGCCGAAAAGCTTGTGGAAACTGAAGCACATTCACGATCTCAACTTCCTATCCGCATCGTCCCGAACACACGCAATGGCCACAATCATCCGCCGGCACCCTCGAAAGCTCGTCGCCGGTATTGTTCTTGTCGGTATGCTCAAAATTCTCCGTCGTTTGAGAAGTTAGTTTCTCACACATCATGGCTACAGGTGTCGGATACGGCGTCGCTGAGGGTATACTCCCAAACCCACTTCAGACTTCCGGTGTACAGAATATCGAGCAGCGCTATTCGTCCGGCGGCGGCTCTAAGAATCATTTGCCAGGCGCTGCTACAAAGAGAGGGCATCCTGATTCGGTAGAGGGGAATACGGAGACGGCGAAGGGGATTGGAAGCCCACATCACGAGGCAAACTATCAGGAGCAGAAACCAGATGTGAGTACACACCGTAGTTTTTGGAGCGTTGGGAAATTCATGGGCAGAGAATTGTTTGAGGATCACTTTTGACCTTGAGCGGTGCGCAAGATTTGTCTACATATGCTGATTATTTGTTGGGACTACCAGCCGAGTGGATTCGACAAGACATGGAACAGAGCCCATTACAATTCTGAAAAGGGAAAGTAGGGTATCATCCGCTCACTGGCGGACTCACGTTGCATTGCTAAGGCGAATCCGGTGTGAAATGGCTTTCTCATTTTCTAAAATACGGGCACAAGGCATAAACATTCAGCTCTGGGCGTAGGAGCTTCAGACAGGATCAGAAGTGGCATGGGTTACGCTTCAGCATGTCAGTTGGATCCGGAAATTTCGCGTGATGCATCCATATTCGTGGTGTAGAGCGGGCCATGGCTTTTATTCCAATACACGCTTCATAGACCTACCGTCTAATGATGCAGGCCGCTTTCGACGAAAAGAATATTTCACAAACGCAGCAAGGAGAAGGAGAGGCCAAAGGTGTCACGCAGCAAATCATCAATAATGGTTAAGCGGCAGTTCACCCAAGTGAAGCCTCCATTGTGAAATTGAATGATTTGCATTGTAGCTTTTTGAACAGTTGTACTGGGATACTAGCTCAGGCGACCCTCAAGCTTTACTCCACTACGTAAGCACCTGGTATCGTTGCATGCCAATCACCTAGGTACTGCGATCTCCTCTCACGATACCCTCGAATCGATTCTTGAACCACTTGACTGTCTCTTGCTGGTTGATGCGGTGGCTAGCACCAACTTTGCTTTGCGCACGCCTTCGCTTGGCTACTCGCTCGCCAGGTCGTGTCCTGTAAAATAACCAATCAGCATCTCATCCGAACTCTGCAAGGGTCCCAACACATCTTCCCAACGGAGAAGACTCACATGCAGCAGTAAAAGTCCATGCCATAGATACCAATTGCCGGATCATACTTGATGCCCAAATCGATATGCTCGCTAATACCGAATCCGAAGTTGCCCGTCTGGGAAAAGTTCTTCTTTCGCAATTCGTATTCCTTCACCTTAAGCCCGCGCTCAAGGATTTCTTCGGCCTTGGGACCGCGGACAGTGACATGGACAGCGATCTTTTCGTTACGTCGGATACCGAACGTTCGGACTGTGTACCGGGCTTTGCCTGAAAGAGGGCAGATAATGTTAGACAACGCTGCGGGAGAGTGACGACCACTCCAGAAACGAGTACGGAAAACGAATGCGTACTGTAGACAGGCGTTTGACCAGATAACTGTTCGAGCACTTTGGCAGCGCGGGTAAGTCTATCACCGGATTCGCCGACAGAGATGTTGAGGACCAGTTTCTCGATGCGTAGTTCGCGCATGGGGTTTGCGCTCTTGTCTTTTTGGGATTCCGCCTGGTGACCGCAAATTAGCATTGTGGTGAGCAGTAAAGCCCATGCACCTGCAGTCACTTGCCATGATCGAGAATGCGTTGGAAAAAGATGTTGCGAAGATGCTAATGCTGTCGCTGCCGTTGATAGTTGAGGCCCTGTGTGGGCGATTAGCGAAAGTATAGCGCGCTTGGCGTGTAATTTATAACTAGCGCAAGTCAAGTCGTTTTGAGAACCTCCAACCGCAAGAATCTAAAGCTTCATACACCATACTGCGCGCTTGACATTCGAAAGAGTGGAGAGCCCAAGAAAGCTTGGAGCTTCCTTACAATCTTTGGACAAGACAAGTCGCGTGAGCGACCACAGTCAATCATTATGGCGAACAAACAGGGGAAGATGGTAAGTCTCGGTCTCGAAAATCGGCCTTTTATTTCATGTCAGGCTTTGTCAATACTCTTGCTGATCGATTCACGTGGTAGCAAAACCTCGTAAGCTCCCGAGCTCCCTCCCGACCAGCTCTCAAATCCCTTCCGAGACGCCAGAATTGCATACAGAAGTACTAATACTGGTCCAGATCAATTACCGAATGAGAATTACACTGAATGATGGGCGACAAATGACTGGGCAAATGCTAGCATTCGATAAGGTTAGTCCATATCAAGATGAGAGTCTGCTTCTGCTAACTTTGACGCAGCACATGAACCTCGTCCTTGCAGACACAGAAGAATTCCGCCGAGTAAAGCGCAAGCCCACCAAAGGCGCACAATCTGCTCCTGGCAGCTCTACACCCGCACTCGTCGAATCGGAAGAAAAGCGCACTCTCGGTCTTACCATTGTTCGCGGCACTCATATCGTCTCCTGCTCAGTCGACGGCCCTCCTCCCGCAGACCCATCGGCAAGGTTAGGAGCAAGCGCACCAGGAGGTGCTGGAGGTGCACCACCTACGTTAGCTGCTGGACCGGGCATAAGTAGACCAGCTGGAAGAGGATTGCCTGTTGGACTAGGTGGACCGGCTGCGGGAGTAGGAGGACCAGCGCCGCCAGGAGGGTTTCCTGGATTTCCACCTGGTGGATTCCCTGGTGGTGCACCACCAGGGTTTGCGGGTCGTGGAGGACCCCCAGGAGGAGGACCGCGTAAGCTCATTCAAGAACAACGAGCCAAAGCACAACGCTAATTATTGGTTTCTAGCTGGATTCGCACCACCGCCTGGATTTCCCGGAGGACCACGTAGGCTCTACCCCATGTCCCGACTCCTGATGTGATGGTGGCTGACGAAATTTCTAGCGCAAGGGTTTCAGCCGCCGCCAGGGTTCCAGCCTCCCCCAGGGGGCCGCGGTTTCCCACCGCCAGGATTCCAAGGGCGGTGATTTACGTGACAGTTGGCTGATTGGATCGATGTCAAAATACATGGAGACATTGAGCCCCCTGATTCGAGCATGAGAGCTCCATCTCGACCAAAGTGAAAGCAGGGACATGAGGAAAGTCCCAGCAGTGGTTCTGCAAATGACTAGTGCCAGCACTGGCGTTTGGGAGGATGGACTGCTAATATACCACAAAAGCGTCAGAATAGTCAGGACAAATCAAAAACTTCAGAAGTCACCACTTGCCGGACCTCAAGCTTCTCCCTTCTTTGTAGATGCAGACCAAATAGTAAATCAAAAGGCACGTGACAACCTTTCCGCCAACATCGTCAGCCCTATCGGCAATAACCCAAAACTCCTCAAATCCAAGACCTGCTCCTGCGCTGTAACTGAACGCATCTTCCTCCCCATTACCACTCGCACAATGGCAGCCGCAATATCAGCGCTCAATGCCAAGATCCGGTCCCAGCCGGTCTTGAACTATGTCTGCTCAACCCGTACGTCGGCCTGCGCCATCACGCCTCTACAGCTCCGAAACAAGACCGGATCACCGACTGACCTACTTCACTCTCTGCAGATTTCTGGGGCCCGGTCTCCAATTTCGGCATCCCCATCGCAGCCGTAATGGACACGCAGAAAGATCCCGACATGTACGCTCCCTCCCACTCTTCCCCCCCCCCTAGCTGCCATCTCCGGAGCGCACTTTTCCCAAATCACCGCGACTCGTCTGACGTGATTGGTAACATAGCATATCCGGCCGCATGACGGGCGCCCTGGTCCTTTACTCCGGCACCTTCATGCGCTACGCCTTGGCTGTTCAGCCGAAGAATTATCTGCTGTTCGGCTGCCACTTTGTCAATTTCGGAGCGCAGTTGACGCAGGGATATCGGTATCTAGAGTACTGGAAGTGAGTGGCATATTCTTCTCTTCTAAGAAAGGTTGGGGACTGGATGGTACCTTGGACGGAGAGTGTGGGTGTTGGAGGGTAAATGGGATATGAGATTGTGATATGGGAAATTGAGGGGACGTAGACCTGGGAACAGCTTCTTAGGCAGGAACGGAATGGCATTTTCGGAACGGATTGCTATGTTTTTGTGGGTAGTGGATACCTACTAACGTGTCGTTAGCTACGGCGGACGAGAAGCGTCACTAGAGGCGAAAGCGAAGACAGAGGCGAATCAGATTGCTCAAGATGGCAAATCAATAGCTGGGGACGCCAAGGCTGGTGCGGAGGGCATTGTCGGCGACGTGAAACTGAAGGCAGGAGAGCTGAAGCAGAAGGTGGTGAAATAGTATGGTGGAGGATGACGATCGGTCAAGAGACTTGGCGGGTATCTGTCTGTAAATACGTTTTCAACACCGCCTGTCTCTGGTCTATTTTCAAGGTACGTTTCTGAAATGAACATTGCTTTCGCAGGAATTGGGTGGGAGTCTTTACGCTGTATGAGTAAGCTGTGGCACTAGTAAGTTATGGAAGGCATGCCTTTGAACTGAATTGTTGTGATTGGACCTGTCACTCGAAACAATTAATCTATATGTTCAGGCTTTTGTTTCCCTCGCGGACCTTCTGAAAGGGGTTGATGACTGCGTAACGTGCTCGCAGGAAGGAATTTTTACCGTCTCTGCTGGAGGTCGACCTTGCCGCCTTTTTCGATGACTGTCATAAAACGGCGGCAATGTCGTGATCAGCATTCTGGAAAATTGTCGTCTTCCCCGTCTTCTTCCTCGTCCTCGTCCTCATCTTCGCCGTCTTGATCGTTCTCATCCTCATCTTTCCCCCCTCCTTCTAAACCATAGTCATCCTGGAAAAAATCCAGTGGCTTGACCTCAGCCTCAAATCCAATCCCTCTAAAACCCTGGACGATTTCCTTTTCCATGATCGGGGCGCAAGTGACGACTAAATTAGAGGTTCTGCCTTCAAAGATGGGGAGTAGAACATTCCTCATCAAGTCTCTGAAGTCCTCACTAGTTACGTTCCTGACACGTTCTAGTATGATGGTCGGCCAGTCCTTAGGCAATCCTCTCATGACTTGCCGTACAAAGCTAATCTCAGCTGCACTTGCCATGGTTGCTTC
The DNA here is from genome assembly GCF_014066315.1 of Letharia lupina. Classification (NCBI taxonomy): domain Eukaryota; kingdom Fungi; phylum Ascomycota; class Lecanoromycetes; order Lecanorales; family Parmeliaceae; genus Letharia; species Letharia lupina. The sequence continues at coordinate 1,363,543 of NW_023502974.1, forward strand.
TGCATTAGCGAAGCCCAGCACAACTGAGCTGACGGCGCTTTCCAGATCGAGAGGATCGATTACTCTCTCGCCAAGGGCGAACGATCGCATGACCTCCTTGATGGCAACGAACGCTACAAAGGCGTTGGGAGAACGGGAGATGTCTAACGATACTTGGCCAGAGCCAACGTGGTGGCGGAAGCTGACGGTGTATGCAAGACCCCTACCACGAGCGGCTGCTGACACTGGTCCTTCGATGTTGTTGAGATAGGCAGTCGCAACCATGAGTGCTGGCACGAGATGGTCGTCGTAAGAGGACGGGCCTTTGCCAACCGCGATCGCAAATGACGAATCAAGCGATGGCATTGGGATGACATAGGCCGAATTACCTGGGCTTTTGCCCTGTTCACTGAGTCTTGAGAGGCGAGTGTCTAGGGGTTTGAGAGATTTGCCGTTGTCAAGTTTTGTGGTAAGAGTATTCCACGAGGCGACCGGGTGAGGGAGCTTCTCTACGTTGCCAACGACAAGAATACGCCAATTGTCTGGCTGGCAGAGTGCAGAGTTGATGTCTTTGAGTTGGTTGATGATGGCCTCGGGGTCCTTTTTGAGGAGATTTTTGACGCGTTTGAGGTAAACAGCACCCACAAGTGTATTACACGCCCTGGTGATAGACGAAGGTGCGGTGCCAACCATTAATTCAGCAGCTAATCTCATGTCATCCCCATCTCGCTTCTCATCCGGTATGTCTGCCAGGAGCCTTGATGTTATGGATTTGACTCTGTCGAGATCAAAAATAGAGGAATACATCAACTCTCTCAGCCAATGAATTGCCGTTTGATATTTTTCGACCTCGACCTGCATTCTGATTGTGACGACTTCAGGATTGCCAATAGGCTGACCTGAATCGACAGCATAGCCTACAGTGTCCCTTTCCAGCTCCATGATGACTTGTTCAAAGCCGATTGTCTTCCCGTCGCGCAGCATCGGTGTGCTAAAAAATCCCTCCATGTAGATGGTCAGTAGCGGTCTGAGGGAGACCGGAATCGCTTCAGTACCCAGCACAAGCGTCAAGTAAACAAAATTTGACTGCACATGTTCGAAATGTAAGAAAACGGGCAGATCGCTGTCCTTGTCAATAACTTGCTGTGCTGGATTTTGGAGGGAGCCCATATTTCGGGCCGCACCAGCTCGTGCAGTTGTCGTATTGATAAAGTGGATTGATGATGTATTTGGAACCTCAAATTGCTCGAGAACTTCTTTGGGGACCTCCTTATCATTCTCCGCCTTTGCGGCTGCAAGCCTTGCAGACAAGTCCTCAAGTCCTTCGACTCCCAGTCGCTCCTTTCGTGCCGCAATGCGAGCCTTTTCTCTGGACTCGATCTTATCAGGCAGAGCAGCCGAGGGTTTACCAATTACACTGATATGATGGGCTTCTGACATCCAGACCCTCAGCCAGTGTCTCCATTGGGAGTCTTCCCAAGTCTCCAAAGTATCGTACTCTCCCAAATTTTCGAGATCAGCCTTTAATGTTGATCCGTCACGTTTGCCGAACAGAAAGTCCTTGACAATTGGTTCAGTGAAGAATCCTCCTGAGCTCTCGGCGTAGAATTTCACTTGACGCTTTTCGCGCCGAGTGCAGTCTTTCATGTACTCGAGATCAATTGGCTTCGCAGCGGTCTCCCTAAGAAGCTCATGAAACCTAGCTTCGACTTGCTCCAATTCTTCTGTAGCAACGCCAGTCAAGGTAAATTGAATGACTGTCTTGGGTCGATATTCACATTCGTAGAACACCCCACTAGCAATTTGCTCCTTCTCTACAAGCGTGTTGTCCAAGACTGAGGCAGATGAGCCGGCAAGATACCTAAGGAGAACATTCATGGCACCACCTACAGAGCCATTATCAGCTACATTGACACGCGTATTGAACGAAGGCCGAACACTAACAAAGAAGGTTATCCGCCAAGTCAGGTCCGAAAAAGTTCATGAGTATTTCGCCTGAAGACTCGTCTGCTTCGGGGAATTCAACGTATTCGACGGTTGATTTTTCCAGCGGCAGCGTCTGCTTGGATTCTAACCAAGGCCGGCTAAAAGGTGCGCCAGGTTTGGGTATATCTTCCAATATGGTACCCTCAAAATGTTCCAGAACATCCAACAGGTTCACATGATCGACGGCGCCCACAATGACCAAACACAAGTTCTTCGGCTGGTACATATCATGTTGAAACTCGCGGATCCGGTGTGCACTTAATGCCCGCAGAGATTCCATCATTCCAAAAGTTTCATACCTGAAGCCTACCCCCTCAGGATACAATAGTCGTTTGGACTTTCTCCACATGAGCCCGCCTTTCTGATTTTCTTCCGCCTGCATCTCGGAGTACACTACACCAGCGTCATTTCCAGAGCCATCCACATGATGTATCTCTGTATAACAGCTGGCATCTGTTAATGTGGGCGCAACGATATGTTCCAAATAAACTGGAAGTATCTGCGCAAATCCTTCCCAGCCAGCAGTGCTTAGTTCGTAGGCAGTGTGATCGGTCGCTGTGTATGCATTGGTATAGGAATACGCTCTTGTGGCAAGCTTGTCCAGCATTCCTTTGTACTGATAGCTCTTAGACCCCATGAAACATAGATGCTCGAGAGTATGAGGTGCCCCTGAATCGTCATGAATCTCTGTTGCAAGAGTGAAAAGACCGTCAACTTTGGGACCCTCTTTATCAACTATCACAATCCTCATTCCCGTTCTTGTAGACTCATACTGCGTTATAGTAGTAGGCGAATACTCCGTGCTGAATTTCTGAATCTCTTTGAAGTGCGTTGCGTTTGCTTTGTGAGGCGTAGACGTTGGTGACATGATGATTTGCAGTGTTTTGGCTGTCTCTGAGGAGATGCTTGTATGGCTCAGAGAATATCGACCATGTATCAAAGCATACCAGACTGCTAGAAGACCAAGCAAAATTGATAGGACTGTTGAGCAATATGTTACGCTTACAAGAACTGTACGCATAACATGATGCTCCAGAAAATGTTCTCAAGGGATTTGACCGAGGTGAAAAGGATAGTTTACTTCGTAAAGCTTTCAAGGTGCTAGACCAAATGAAAATACAACGAAGCTGCTGCCAACAGGGGTAGCTACAAACAAATAGGTAAGCGATTCCTTTTGCTCAGAACCGTAAAAATATTGCTAGATTCAAGCAGGTCAGCTCTCCTATCTACATATTGAAACAGGGTTATGAACCTTTATGAATTGAGAAAAAGACACTGGATATAAGGATGACAGAATTGTATCATGGAATGAACGCTTTGTGAAGAGAAGTACGGCCGGGAGGATTCAGCAAAAATATGGTCGTTGCAGGCTGATCCAAACTATCTGTGCTTTCTATGGAAAAGTTGCCAAAGGAATGGTATGGAGGGTGCACCAGGAGGGAAGAAATGTCAAGATCAAACTTAACACACAGGATCTCAGCCCTACCACCGAGGCGTAACTTCGGCTTTACGACTTCCATGCGCCGTGATCACTGCTTCGACCATCTCCATGCCGTCGCGTATCACGCCTCAGCAGTATGGCCTGGCCGTGCTTGAACATGTGCAGACCGGCGCGTATCCCGAGTCTGAGGAGGTCGTCTCAGCGGATTTCCCTCCATCAGCGTTACCCGAAGTTTCGAAGCTCATAGAGCAAGCACGAGAAGATGTCAAGGTTTGGATTCACGGCTCGTTTACTAGCATTTGAGGATGATTGATAACCCTGGTCACAGGTCAGTATCAGGAAAGCCAGCCGGGACAGCGCCCCGGATATCGAAGGCTGGATTTCCCAAGCAAAGCAGCTACGTGTCGACATAGAGAAATCCCAGGAGATAGCCCGAGAGATTGTGGAACAAGCCCGGCAGGCTGAACTCTTGGAGGAGCAGGTCAACGATGCTACCAGCAAGGTAGGATTATTGAATGGCGAGGTGGCCTTCAACAAGAGCTTGGCGGCGACATTGGAGGCTCTACAGGCAACAAAAAGGACTTTGGATCTTGTCCAAAGAGCTATACTGGCTGGCCAACTACTGGAAGCTGTGGACCTTTCGAGACAGGTGGAAGGGGAACTCGACTCAATCCCTGTGCCTCAAAGCGCCAGAGTAGCTGGCGTCGTTGGTGCCAAGGCTGCCGATCTACGAAATGATGTGGTTGAGAGGTTGATAGAGTCTTGGAAGGCATACATTTGCGTTGATTCGGTTAGATCTTCAATCAAGATCTCACGTAGCCTTAATGGTAGGTCTCCTGCGTTTTCTTCTTCTGACCCTGGGCTCATTAACTTCCAGACTCTTCTACAGTGGATATTCAAACGTTGGTAGCCGCAATGACCAAGCTACAAGTATTCGACAACGTACTACTTCCGTTTTGCAGAGACTTCGAAATGCTTGTAGTAGCACCTCGTCTGCAGGTGGGAGCCGACGGTGAAGTCGGCTTCTTGGAGATTGACGGTGACGAGGTTAGCGTGTCTGGGCAATCGTCAGACTTGAGCGCTGAAGCTCTATTCTCGGACCTCGATTCAATTATTGCTTTCTTGCGCACAAGACTACCGTCGTCCGTGGTTGAACCCCTGGCTCAACATTTGATGCCACGTCTGATCTCAAGGTTGATCTCAACGTGGCTCGCCTCAGCGGTACCGGAAGACCTGGACGGAATGGATGATTTTCAAGAGACAATGTCCTTGGTCCAGAATTTCGGCAACTCTTTGGACTCATACAAATGGCCGGGCAAACGTGACTTGGGTGACTGGACTAGGAGCATACCCAATGTGTGGCTTCGAAAGCGTCAAGAGACTTCACTCAAGAAGATCCGAAATTTGCTTTCCCATGGGATTAGAACAATCGAGACGGTCGAGCGTGTGGAGACGCAAGTGCTCTCACGGCACGACCAAGTTTTCGCAAGCAACAGTGGTGGCGATGATTGGAATGCTGGATGGTCTGATGACGAGTCTGGGTCACCCACCAAAATGCACGCACCCAGTGCTAGCAACGCAGCACAAGGTGAGGATGAAGAGGATGTCAGCGCTTGGGGGCTTGATGACGAGAAAGAGAATGGGACCGATCAAGGCGACCAAGAAAATTCTGCTGCTGCTGCTGCTGATGTTGATGTTGATGTTGATGATGAAGATGCATGGGGATGGGGGGATGAGAACGAGGGTGAAGGAAGCAAGAAGGCACCCCAACCCTCGCAACCCAATATCAAAACGACCCAAAGAAACGGACTAGCCAGGGCACCCGAACAGGCTGCACGCGAAGTAACCCTGAAAGAGAGGTACAATATTACGTCTCTACCTAAGGAGATACTAGAAATGATTACCCAGATTGTCTCAGATGCTGAGAAACTTGAAACGTCCGATCTCGCCAACTCGCCCATCGCCTCTGCCGCTCCAGATCTGCTCTCTCTACCAGGTCTGTTGTTAGCCATGTATCGCGCCAGCGCCTCAGCCAGCTATGCCGCTCACTCGAGCGGCAGCATGTTCCTCTATAACGACAGTCTTTGGCTTGCGGAACGCCTTCAGCAGCTCGCTTCTCACCACATAACCCGGTCAGGAAAGCATATCCAAAGTCGAACGGCGCACAACCTCAACCTTGAAGCTCATGTTCTCGCCCTTGAAAGCTACGGTAAACGTGCGTACGCCAAAGAGATGGAATCTCAGCGCACCATCATCACCGACCTGCTCGACGGCGCCCAAGGCTTCGTCCACTGCACCGAACATCCCTTCAATCAGGAGTGCGACATTGCCATAGCTTCCACTGTCGACCGTCTCCGCGGCTTGCACAAGCAATGGAAAGACGTGCTTTCACACTCGGCTTTACTGCAGAGTCTGGGCTCACTGCTATCAACCGTCACGAACAAGATGGTAGTCGACATCGAAGACATGTCTGACATATCGGAGCCTGAATCTCAGCAACTGGCTGGCTACTGCAATCGAATAGCCGCTCTCGAAGCACTCTTCCTACCGATCCCCCCGCCACTCACAGATGCAACAGCTGCGGCTCAACCTCACAGCAACGAGCAAGATCCTGTTCCGCTGACGGCGCTTTACGCGCCTCACTGGCTCAAGTTCCAGTATCTGGCTAACATCTTGGAGAGCCCCCTGGTGGACATCAAGTATTTATGGACGGAGGGGGAACTCGGACTCGAATTTGATACCGAAGAATTGGTCGATCTTGTTGTGGCTTTGTTTGCGGACACCCCGCATCGGAGGGGCGCAGTGGCTGAGATCAGAGGTCGAAGGGGAGTGAGGTAGAGAACGATCGAAGGGACGAGAGCTTTTTGGGATAGTACCGAGGGACAAAATTAATATGACATGAAGGGCGGCCGGCTAAGCTTCCGATCCTAACACAAACGCAATCCTTTCGAAGTCTCCAAGTCCCAGTCCCTCAATGCCATACATTGCCTTCCCCTTCCCCTCCGCTCCCTCCAACCACCAAAACCCACACATCTTTCACAGCATATCCGCACCCCATGCTCCAGCTCCCCGAACAACCCCCCCCCCAGCTCCCTCTAACCCCCGACGAGCCGCCCCGCCCCGCCATCCTCTCATCCACCACTACATCCCACCACGCACGCACTCCAAACCCCGTGCCCGTCTCCCCCCCGCCCGTCTCCCCCCCCCGCCCATCGCCGCAGTCGGTGTTTCAGAGCCGGCGCCCGGATCGTACCGGCGTCGACGGCGCTCCGACTCCGGCCCTGCTACCGCCGGGTATCCCATCTACCGAGCAGCTCCCGTCCGAGTCTTTCCGAAGTGGGTGTCGAAGTCGGCGCGCGAGGCGGCTATTTCTACCAACGCCGGGGGGGGGTGTCGTTCGCGTTTGGTGCAGGGTCGACGTTACGTTGTGGCCGTGGTGTCGGAGAGGTTCGCGCGGTCGGTACCACTCACGGTGCGTTCCGTCGTGGACTTTGCTCGGGCGGCTTGGGCCTCGGGGTCGATTCGGCGTTGGCTTGGCTGTCCCGTTTGGGCGATGGCGCTTGGGCAGCATCTGAGATGGCGGGGTTGAGCTTTTTTTTTGGTAGGGGCTGGTCGGAAGTTACGATGGAGTAGCGTGCATCAGTGGTACAGGGCCTGTCGGTGGACGAGGGAGACCTTGGTGGTAGCCTGAGACAGATTCTTGATCCGTGGCAGGATGAGGAAGACTGTAGTTCTGGAGAAGTAGACAGGGTCTAAGATATTCAAGTAGGAAGAAAGCAGTGCTACAACCCTGACAAAGAAGGGTTTTACGCAGACAAGGGCGATCTGAGCGTTGGCTGGACTCGCGTAACCGGACACCTGTTACAAAGGGCAGTCTGGGATGATCACTTTGGATGACTTGATTGGTTGAGAGTCAAGTCGGCGGCATGTGGGGAAGACGGCCTCGACGCAGTGAGTGCAGGCACCGCATTAGCCACGGCAGAGACGTATCGCACCCACATACCTCCGCTTCCCCTGCACCAACCGCTCACAAGCCCAACTCCACGGCTCCTCTCAACTCCACCCCAACCGCGAACAACACCCTCACCCCGGCCCCCACCTGCACCACCTCGCCCGCTGGAAAAAACGCCGTCAATCCTTCCGTCGCCATCCGTCCTAACCTCTTCACCACCGCCGTCACAATCTCCTGACTCAGCACACCGACGACAGACTGCAGGTTCAGCGTCAGCTGTCCCGCGCGCAGGAGTATGCGCCGCCGGGGTTGCAGCTCGATGCCAAGGAGAGAGGCGGCGAGGAACTCGCAGAAGAAGTTCTGCATCCAGATGTTGAGTCTGGTTTTTTGGGACGTGAGGTGGTCGGAACTGATGACGTAGGTGAATTTGTAGAAGCGGAAGACGTAGGTTGAGGAAGGCTGGGCGCTGAAAGGGATGGTTCCTGGGGGCCGGCTTGGGACGCGCCGTTTGGAGAGGGTGTGGAATGTTTGCGGTTTCTCGACTAGAGAGTTGGCGATGGTGGTGGGAAGATCGAGATGGAAGCCGGGGGTTTGAAGTAGCTGCTTGACGTTCTGATGGTCGAGGACAGAGCTCTGGGAGGAAAGTGGGTTTGCTGAGCAGGTCTGGATAGTGTATGATAAAAGTAGAAGCAGACAGACCTGTAACGGCAACAGCAAGCGTAGGGAAGAGCGCATCGTTTAACAACGTTGTTGAAGTTGAGCCAGATAGCAAAATAGAAACCTGAGGCGAGGTGAACGAGAGCAAAACTTGGTAAGAATGGATACCGACGAGAAGACGGTAACGACAAAGAAAGATAAATCACAATTGCAGCAATCAATCGATGCATTGACGCGCATGCTAGGCGTGGTTTTGCAGCATCTCACAATAATTTCGCGCAAATCTCCATTAACACTGTGTCATGCAGTCATGGAATGTAACATCTAGTGCATTAAGAGTCCCCTTAAATGAAGAACCGCGAGTATCGGGAATATCACCATTGCCCTCCAGCGACGCCCATCCGGGGTAGGCATTTCCGATAGCCGCATCCTTGCCTACTGCACGAATGTTAAGGCCTTCTCAAAAGGGTGATCAACAAACTGTGGCAGAATGGCATCCTAGAATTAGTCGTTCCGCAATCTCCAAAACGTCGTAATACATTCATCATCCTCTCCGCGGCGCCTCTTACGGCCGCTACTCTCTTGGGAGCTTTCATCCCGTCCCCTCTTCCGACTCGGCTTCGATTCCGGAGAGCTTGGAAGTGGAGTCGGGTACGCTGTATTCTCGAGGTGTAGCTGTGGCGAGGCATCCCTCACTAAGAAAGCCTCGTCACGCAGCTGTTCGTGTGAATTCGGAATGGTGATTTGCTTTCCGAGCAGAGGCTGGGCCTCAATTTCAGACACGCTGGCGAGGAATTTTGGGGGCGAGTTGGTCGATTGGACATGTTGTAAGCTGGCTTGTATGAGCTTTCCAAGGTCCGCAGTCCCAAACTCGTCCTTCTCCTGGGTATTCGTTGATTGGTGTAGTAGATCTGTGGAAGCGCTTTGTGTTGGAGAAAGCTTGCGGCGGCATGGGGTACCGGCACAATCACAGGGGCACGACGGTCCAGGAGAAGTTGCCGTAACGCGAAAGTGTTCCGCGAGGCTTTTGGTTGGTGACCGTGGGAACTCTTCGCTGGGCCCGTGAGACATTCCAGTACGAGACGATGGTGTCAATCCTTCGAATTCATGAAGCCGACTCAAGAACCTTGGGGGTGACATGGTCTCCCTCAGCCGTTGTAGGCTTGTAGCCAAGTCAAGCAGCGTATGCTCTAGTTCAATCTTCTGCCTCTCTTCGTAACCCTGACGATCGTCCAGGAGGAAGATCCCACTTTCATTGGTGTAATAGAAAGGGGAGGCAGGAGGAGTCCAGCTTCTGCACGAATTCTTAGGACCTCCGCATAAGTCGGGGCACTCTTCGCCAGTGAAGGAGCATGGGGAATCAGAGCCATCGTCCAAGCACTCACTATCGGTGTCGGATGAGGTTGGTGAGGCGGGTCTTGGAGGTGTGATTGTGAGTGTCCGTGGTGACACACGAATGGAGCCGCGGGTTGTTGTCATTATGTCGACCCTATGGTCTCTGTTGAGCATAGCGATGTTGTCTGATTCCAGTGGAGGAGTAGACTTGACGGTATCAGGCGTCTTTCCAGGAGCTGTAAGGGCCTGAGATTGGTAAGGGTAGTTGTATAGACGGCTAGTAAATCGATTATCGTACATTTCGTGATCGGCCAGTGGCGACGGGTGCTATGGCCTATCATTCGACAAGGCTTACGTATAAGGCTGGCGTGAAGGTGACTCAAGGCTCGAGGAAGCTATGGTTCGGATAGGTGAAGGAGAAGGAGAGGAGTTGGGCAAGAAGAAGAAGAAGAAGTAGTGAATGAGAGACTGAATTGAAGGATGCATGAAGATGATGATAGAAGTACAAAAGATGGAGGAAGGCAAACAGCTGATGGTAAGCGCCAGAAAAGGAATGCAATGTAAAGGCGTGGCATGGTTTGGTTCAGTACCTTATGATTTGGTTTGATCCCCCTCGTCCGTTGAGACTACTCTACTCCTGAACGAGCTGACGAAACGGGGCTGTGTTGAGGTTGTACAATATACAAAGCACTAAGAAAGGCTAGCAAATGTTTCAAAGAGAAGGGACAAACACATTTTCTGACTCTCGCATATAACAGGTTGGGCTATGATTACTATACCGGCCAGGAGAGACTGACTTTTGAACATTTTGAAGCGACTAGTTGCGAATATGAACTTTGTGTGATGCTATAAGATTTTGAAAGAGGAAGAGGTAAATGAGGAAGAGGATGAGGATGGGGGTGTCTACGAATGGCGGTACTGTAGAGTACTGTTAGATCATGCCTAATTTCCACCTGCAGCTGCAGAAATGCAGGGAGCCATCACCCGGCAAAGCACATGGTGACAGTGAAAAGCCCAGTGTCTCGTGCAGCCCTCGTGCATCATTTATTTATTCATTTATTTAATCATGCGCAATCCACGTCAAATTCTATGATGAAGTGACCCGTCTGGCTGGAATTGTTACTTTAACCTTCCTTTTGTTGCATGTTTGCCCCCCCCCTGCTGCTGATCATACTCTACCTTAGGGACCTACGTCTAGGGCGTCTTAGGCCCAGTCCAGTTGCACTAAGGAAGGGATTGATTTGTCTACCGCGCACCACACCATCAACGCTCTTGCATCCACACTGCGGAATACATGATGCATTGTGGACAAGGCAGAAAGAGGACTGCAATTTCTTTCTCATTTTTGACCTATTCATGTATCAAAAGCCATCACACCTTTGGCACCCCAGCTTACAATTCGCAAGCAGTTACCCATTCATCCTAGCATCAGCCAATACAAGCAAGCCTGAAAAACATACGAGTCCACTCGTCGAACGCCTGGTACCTGATCCATGCTAATCCATACCAATCCGTAACATTGAGCATCTTCTCGCTTAAGCCATCATCAAGCTCCCGATGTTCCCACGTCTTCACTCCTGACTCAATGCCCTCTCTCCCTTCTCATTTCCCACTGCCTTTAGTCCAATTCTGCCACATGCCACCGAGGAATCCGGGTGCCTTGTTCTGCTCCGCGAAACTCGCCTTGCGGGCTGCAGCTGATGCGTCCTGCGAGTTACGCTTTTGGCTGTTGAGGCCTGCGAATTTGGTCACGGAGGACTGTGGTGCGTACAGATGTCAGCATTGCTATCTAATTTCTTAGAGGCCTTGTGAATGATCATTGAAAGTAACCAAGGGCGGAGTAGAGTTGCATGGGTAGTGGAGGTCGATATTGAAGACGGGACTCCTGGGGTAAGGAGCGAGGAAGATTGACCGGGAAGTGGAACAGGAGAGCCGAGACGAAAAAAAAGGTTAGACGACTCACGCGTCTACGTTCAGCAGTATTACCACTACCAGCGTCACTGCCAGCATCACCGCTTTTACGCTTTGTGAATCCACCGACACTGCTGCCGATGTTGTTGCTGAAGACGCCCTTGTTGCCGGAGTTCGACATGGCTGCTTCGATGTGTATTTGAGGGAAAAAAGATCAGGTTGAGATTGATAGAGGGTAGACCAGCTTGGAATGCGGAGGTGTATTGATTTTGTAGTATGCAAGATTTTGATATAAGTAGAATTGATGGGGGGGTGGTTGCGGGAGGGATAGGAGGTGTGTATGAGGAACAAAATGTAAGGAAGAAGAAAGATTGTCCGGCTGCGCTTGCTCTTTCTCTACCTTACCTACCTTACTTACACGCTCGCACCACGCCGAGTAAGGGCAAATAGCTTCAATTGTTTGCCCAAGATTTGGTGCACTAGGTGTCCAGATAGTGAGGTCATGATAGCGCGTCGAGATCTGTGACTGGCCGGTGGCCTTCTAACAAACAACCCCACCAGCCCCCACCATCCCCCACCATTGGGGGTTTCTGCCCTAACAATCACCCCGCAATCGAACGATCACGAGATCACGAGAACAGGAGAACAGGCTCCCTCCCAGTCGTAGCTCTAAGAATGATATACTGAGACACTCCACTCTATTGATAGGAAAGATGTTCAAACAAAAAGGCCGTCTCAAGCAACACACAAGCAGCCTCCATTAAGTCATCCCGTCATACTCATCCCCTTTTTCACGATTTCACTATCTTGCACACAAGATCTTGCCCATCCACCGAGTCTCCCTCCTTCACCTTCAGCTCTGCAATCTTCCCGGAGTGTGGAGCACTGATGACCATTTCCTGTCCGTTTTGTTAGCGAGAGATTTTGGATAACTCAAGTGACAATAATTTGGGGCGACATACCATCTTCATAGCACTCAGAACAGCAACCGGATCTCCCTTCTTCACCTCTCCTCCATCATGCACCCGGACTTCAACCACCACACCAGACATGGGTGCCCCAACTTGACTGCTGTCGTTGCTGTCCGCCTTCGGCCTGCTCAGATTCTCTACCCCAGCCTTCTTGTCCTCGACAGTGACCTGTCTGACCTCTCCGTTCATCTCATAGAAGACCTCACGCTGACCAGTCTGCTCCGAAAGTGGGCCGATAGCCAGCAGCTTCAGGATGAGCACCTTACCCTTCTCCAGCTCTACGTGGAACTCCTCACCGACCTCGGGCTTGCTAAGGAAGAACCGAGTAGGCAGTACGCTCAAATCTCCGTACTTGCTAACAAACTTCCTGTACTCTTCGAATACCTTGGGATACATGGCGTAGCTTGCAACATCGCATTCAGAAGCACTGCCGAACTTGGAGTTGATGTCCTTCTTGATTTTTGCAAGGTCCATCGGTTCGAGGGTCAGTCCAGGCCGCTTGTCAAGCTTTTGTCGGCCGCGAAGAGCGTCGGACCGCAGAGGTTCTGGGAAGCCACCGTATGGCTGACCCATTAATCCTTCGAAGAACTCCAGTACCGACCCAGGAAAGTCGAGCTCTTTGGCCTTCCTCTTGACGTCTTCTTCGCCAAGCTTGTTGGACACCATGAATTGAGCCAGGTCACCAACGACCTTCGAAGTCGGCGTCACCTTGACAATGTCGCCGAGAAGGTCGTTGGCTTGCTCATAGGCCTTCTTCGTCTCGGCCCACTGTGCGCCAAGGCCCAGTTGAGAGGCTTGGAAAATCAAATTGGTCAGCTGGCCACCTGGTATCTCATGTTCGTAGACTTCTGGATCGGGTCCGGTCAGACCAGCCTCGAAGGGTGAGTAGAGCAAACGAAGCTGGGCCCAGTAGGTGTCTATCGCTCGGACGTGATGGCCGTTTAGCCCTGGCTCCAGTCCAGTCCCCTCAAGAGATGCAAGTAAGGCACCAACACTGGGCTGAGAAGTCATGCCCGACATGCTGTCAGTGGCTGTATCCACGGCGTCTGCACCAGCATTTGCACAGGCAACGTAGGTTGCTACTCCTGTACCCGCCGAGTCATGTGTGTGGACATGGATTGGGATATCCGGATACTTCTTCCTGATTGATCCAATAAGCATTGTCGCGGCTTTTGGCTTCAATACACCCGCCATGTCCTTGATGCCGATGATGTGAGTGCCAATCTTCACTATCTTTTCGATCAAGCCCATGTAGTACTCCAGATTGTACTTCTTGTGAGGATTGAGCATGTCACCGCTGTAGCAGACGGTGGCCTCCACCACGCCTCCAGCTTTCTGGACGGCCTTGATGCCTACCTCCAATTGATCGATGTCATTAAGAGCATCGAAGATTCGAAAGATATCCACACCGTATCGCTTCGCCTGCTCGCAGAAATGATAGATTGCGTTGTCTGGTAGCGATGAGTAAGCCACACCGTTAGCGCCTCGGAGCAGCATCTGGAAGGGGATGTTGGGAATAGCTCTCCTCATCTTCCGTAAACGATCCCAAGGGTCTTCGTAGAGGAAACGCATGGCCACGTCGAAAGTAGCTCCACCCCAGCATTCCAGACTGTATGCGTTGCTATAAGCATGACTTGTCTCCTTCGAGATGTTCAATAGATCCACTGTGCGGACCCTAGTAGCAAGCAGTGACTGATGCGCATCACGCCATGTCGTATCCATGACCAGGCATCCTTTGTTTTCCCGCACTGCTTTCGCATATGCAGCGGGACCTTCCTTGTCAATGATGTATTTCCAACCTTTGGTACAAGGTTCAGACATATCGATAAGTTTCCCATTATCGTCGTGGAGCTCGGGCATGATGATATCGCCCTTGAGCTTGGGCTCACCAATTTGGCCTTTGATGCTACTACCATTGACGGCCACATCTCCAAGGTAGCTCAGCAGCTTCTGTGCTCTGTTTTGACTTCCCACAAGTCTAAACAGCTCTGGTGTGTCGTCAATGAAGGTAGTCCAGCAAGTACCATCGATAAACGTTGGATGGGTAAGCAACGATCCGAGGAAAGGGATGTTGGTTTTTACTCCACGGATTCGGAATTCGACTAGAGCACGAAGCATCTTCCTCCGCACGATTTCATAGGTCGAGGCGAGGCATGTGCACTTGACCAACATAGAATCATAATGAGGGGTAATGATTGCACCAGCAAATCCATTGCCACCATCCAGACGCACACCGTTGCCGCCAGCGGATCGATAGACCTCGATCTTACCAGTATCCGGAGAGAAACCATTTGCGGGATCCTCAGTAGTAATTCGGCACTGGATAGCAAACCCACGAGTTGAGATGCGATCCTGCGTCAGGCCCAGCTGTTCCAATGATGCACCTGCAGCTATCTGGATCTGTGCTGCAACAATATCGATGCCGGTGATCTCTTCTGTAATGGTGTGCTCGACTTGAATACGTGGATTGATTTCGATGAAGTAATACCTTTGCTGCTGGTCCACGAGAAACTCTGCAGTGCCTGCATTGCGGTAGTTGACTGACTTGGCCAACTTGACAGCGTCCGACAAGATCTTATCTCGGACCTCAGTAGGCAGATCCTTTGCCGGAGCCAGCTCTACGACTTTCTGGTGGCGTCTCTGGACACTGCAGTCTCTCTCGAACAGGTGCACCACGTTTCCTGTGTTGTCTCCCAGGAGCTGGACCTCGATGTGCTTCGGCCGGTCCAAGAATCTCTCCACGAACACCGTTCCGTTACCAAAAGCAGATTTTGCCTCGGAAGTAGCTCGCTCAAAAGAGTCTTTCAGGGATGCCTGCTCTCGTACGACTCTCATACCTCGTCCACCACCTCCAAATGCTGCCTTGATGATGATGGGAAACCCGTACTCGTCTGTGAAAGACTTAACGTCTTCGAATTTCTCAACAGGGCCATCGGTTCCGGGCACAACGGGTACATTGCATTTCATGGCGAGTGTTCGGGCAGAGACTTTGTCTCCCAAGGAGTCAATGGTCTCAGCGGTGGGCCCAACAAAGATCAAACCTGCCGCCTCGACAGCTCTTGCGAAACCCGCGTTCTCAGAGAGAAATCCGTAGCCAGGGTGGATCAAGTTAACCCCATGCTGCTTTGCAATCTTGATGATCTCGTCACCTGCCAAGTATGCGCCCACAGGAGTGTATTGCCCTCTTTTCCCAATTACGTAGGCTTCGTCGGCTTTCTGCCTATGCATGCTGAGACGGTCTTCATAGCTGAAGACAGCTACCGTCTGTAGCGAGAGCTCGTGGGCAGTTCGGAAAATCCGTATAGGGATTTCGCCCCTGTTGGCAACTACATCAATCACCCCACGTTAGCAAAGGTAGCATCCCACGGTGCGACAGACGCGGGATGCGGGGGTTCTGGACGCACCCAAGATCTTCTTCAATTCCATGATTGTCGAATTCGCTCGCAGCCTCTGATGCACGGTATGATCCTTGCCGGAGTGACCGGCATCGAAAAACTCAGCATACTTGTCGTTGTCGTTGTGTGCCATAATGAGAGGAAATGTAGAGGTCCCGCTGCAGAGCGGAGGAGCGGAAAGGTTGCAGGTGGGCCAATTGATGGCGTGGGCGAGGGATGGAAACGGGCGAAGCTGTAGGAGGTTTAGGAAAAGCAATGTTGTCAAGACGAAAGGTTCTCAGGTGATAAGAGGAGAGTGTGTTGGAGGATGGGAAATATGACGGATGGTTCGCCGAGAACGATTTGGCCGAAAACCGATAAGGACAGTGGTGACTGGCCAATTTACGGTTTGCTTTTTCCACTCCACCACTCTCCCCTGAAATGTCCGCCTACATATTTCGCACATTTTGACAGGCTTTACAAATTTCGCAAATCCGTCTGAAGAGCGAAAGCAGATAGACAGGGCAAAGACACGACACTGTTACTAAGCTTCTCCGACTGCTGGTCAAGGAAGAGCACAACAATACGGGTAACGGTACAGAATTTCGATGATTTTGCTCTGCTCATTTAAGTTCCTATCTATTAAGTACACGTTGGAAGCTTGCTAAAACTCTTGAACGCTTGCATAGAACACGTCCGAGCTGTCGTAGGTTCCTGCTAATCATCACCAATTGCTTTGTATGTTCACGTCGAAAAGCACCACCACGAGAATACGCCTCGACGACGGAGTAAGTGGTGCAACCCTGTTGAGAACTACTCGGCAACTTTTGTCAACTAAATCCCGTAACGCCGTCGAGGGATCTAGAAGGCTCGGTAGCCGGTGGGCTGAGGAGTTATGCCATTGGTCTGAGAGTAAGGTGCTGGCATGGGACTGCTTCCTTGCGTCAGCATTAGTCTCGATCCTCCCAGGATGGGCGTGCTGTCCTCTTCTTTCTGCTCTTTTGCTTCGCGAGCCTTGCGCTCTTCGTTATCTTTCTTGAGTCCCTCAATCGTAGATGCCTGCTGGCTCATGTAATTGATCATGAAAGGCATGCTGAAGTCTGTAAGACCGTGACGCCAGGACAGCTCCATCACGACGTTGAGGCGAATGAGATCGTAACAAGCGTAGAGCATGCCAACGTAGCATTCTCGGCTGCCAATATCAACAAACTATGTTGTGTCAGTAAGTGCCTTTAAAAAATACTTTTGGAGTCGGAGGACACTTACGTAACGAAGCAAGTCTTCCACGACATCACTCTTGCTAGAGAGCGCCGCCGTCTCAATCGCGTCCTTGTACAGTTTGTCTTGCTTGGATAAACCTATCGATTTCTCCCATCTCTTATTTTTGCGGTAGATGTTGGCAGCGATTTGCCGGAAGAAGACAAGTTCATGTTTCTCAAGCCGTGATGCAAGATCTGCCCAATCGTAATTGTCGTAGTTCTCAACTGAATCACGCAACGTCTTGTAATCTTCCTCTTCGATAAGCAGATCATTAATGGCATCATTGACAGTCCTCTTGTTTTGGCTTTGAACGTTAAGCAAGAACGGCTTGATGAGGGGGTGGTCATCGGTCTTCTTGAACATTTTCACCACCCGGTTGACTTCAATACGAGGAGTCAGGGCTTGAAGTAGGTCCGTAAGTAATGTTGGTTGCTGTTCACGGTAGAAATTGAGAGCGCGATAGTAGATCTCGAGGTTGGCGACTTTGGCGATGATGTCTTTGAAGGAATGGTGTTCCCAGGCATCGGAAGAGCGCTCTATCATCGCCAGGGCAGCATTGTCCCATTCGTCATCGTGACAATAGAGGAAGATCAGTTCAGGCCATAGGTGTGCTTCCTCACAAGCACGGATCATCCCAGGCATGTTAATACGGGCCCAGAACAGCTTGAGATGCTCCATCACCCGATCAGGATGATACTTGGACAGCACAACGCCAAGGCTCGTAAACATGGCCTTATGTGCACGTTCAAGACCCAGCCCGGCCTCGAGCAGCGATATGAGCTCGTCGAAATAGCCGTTGCGCTCATATTGTTTAATCAAGTTCGGAAGCTCTTCGGCATGAACAATCAAATTGAGACCACAGATCTGAGCCAGTCGGAACTCCTTCTTTGCGACGCAGGCCTCGTTGACCTGCTTCCAAACTTTGACGCTATTTGCCTTCCGCGCACATTCGACGGCTGCTTGATAGTCTTCCAGATGCACAAGCGTTGTTGCAAGTTTCGCCCAATTCGAGATACTAGTGAAGAAGATCTTCGCAGCCGGGTGGTAGCCTTCTTCGTAAGCCTTGTCGCCTGAAGCTTCGACATCCGCAACGTTGGAAGAGTGCAAGAAGTCCTCAAGCTCGCTTAGCTGGTCCAGTCGAGCGTAGCAGAAAGCAAGAGCGGTGTCGATCGCTGGCTCTCGCTGAGTCTTTCGTGCCATACGCAGATACTTGACCAATTCTTCGTCTTTTCCAGCGTGAGTAGCAATGTCAATCACTTCAATGTGATTGCTTGGATCCTCTGCACGGATGTAGGACTCAATCGCATCACCAATACGGAGACCATCTAGTTGAGCTTTGGCAACCTTGCTCCAGACTTCGGGTATTTCTACGCGCTCGGCATACTCTTGGGCACGGTCAATGCTGACAATATGTTCAACCAGCACGGTTGTTGCTGCGGCATGGTTCTCCCCCTTCTTGTAGATTTCGAATGCCTCCTCTAGCAGGCCAACCGATATGCACATGTTGGCTATCTCTTCTGCATTGTAAGCCGAGAGTTGATGTATGTACTCCATCAGACGGCCCTTGTCAGCTTTGGCGGCTGTGAGCATGAGCAGATTTTGAAGACTGCCGTTGTCGCTGAATGGAGACGGTTCAAGGATGATTTTCTCGAGAAGCTCAATAAGCTCGGCGGGTAGATCGGCATCCAGGAATGCTTTGACAGCTACAGAGACTTTCTCGGGTTCAGTAGACTCAGGGACTGCGGTCGAGATAACCTGATCAACCAGCGAACGTCGGTGGATGTTATTGCCGTTAAGAACGAAAGCCCAGATCTCGGGATCAGCTCGCTCGAGGAGATACCGAGCTTGTGCCTTGTACATCGAATTTTCGTTGGTAACGTTGATGAGTTCAAGGTCGTTCTGGCCTTTCCGGTATGCAATGTATGCGAGGTTGGGGTCTCGCTTCTCACAGTATTTACCAACAGTCAACGGGTCGTACATATCGTTCTCTTTGAGGAACTTCTCGGGGTTGTTGTTGCTGTCGATGTAAATCTTGGCCAGTGCGTTGTAGACAGCTTGCTGCTGGTTCCCACTGGCGAGTGTAGCTTCGAGGAATGGTAGAAGCAGCTTGAGGCGGTTCCGTGATTCGACTTCGGAAACGAGATCGTTAATAGGAATAGAAGCAGGATCGACGGATTGGAGAAGATTCTTGATAATTGATTCATCGCAATCAACATCAAGGAGTCCACCGATGACAAACGGTGTTCTTGCAGGATTGACGCGCTGAACGTAAACCTCGATCGACTTGAATTGCTGGTTCTGGTAGAGGTAAAGAACCAAGTCATGTATGAAGTTGAAGCGGTCGCAGACGATAATTAGTGGCAATTGCTCCGTCAATTTGGCTTCTTTCAGGAAATTCTTTACCTTTTCCGGGTTGTAAAAGTTGTTATCTCGGCAAATCCGCTCGACTTCTGTAGTCTGCTTCATCGCAGTGGCAGCCTCAATGTATTTGAAAACGACCTCCGGATCTTCGCTCAGGTTCACGATGCTACCGAGATAGTAATACAGGCCCTCAGCTGTTCGATACCTCTCGAACAGGTCGATCAAACGGTGTGGTCCCAACGAATCAGAGTACTTGGTCGCAATCTGGTAGACGGCATGGAGGTTCTGACGAATATTGGCCTTGAGCATTTCATTCAAGCAGTCCAGTGACTGATCAACAGACAATCGTCCAAAGTAGTCGACTAGCCACCCTTCGGGATTATTGAGCTTGTCGGTACGAACGATGTTCCTCTTGATCACGGCTGGATCTTCGGTATTCTCTAGGACTCGCTGGTAGAGCTGAGCATTCTCACAAAGCTGGGCAATCCGGGCCTTGTCATAGTAGGAGAACATTTGATTGCCCAGTATGGCGTCGGCAACTTGGGGTGCATTGATTAGATTCATCTCCAACAAGCGTGTCTGCAGTTGACCTTGCTCGGGCCGGTTGTCTTTGAGCGCATCTAGAAGGAATGCCGTAGCTGGCTGAACCAGGTTTTGAGATTGGAAGACATCAACAACTCGCTCGATATCTACCAGTGGTCCGTTCTCGTCATTTGCAAGCGCGATGGCAAATTCAGCACCTTTGTCAGGATTTGTTTGTACGATGTTTCGGATCAGCATAGCAAAATCCGGCTGATATCCAGTCTTCTTGACGAAGGGGAGGATCTGGTCAATTTGCCCTGTCATTGCGAGTGCTGCAATGACTTTGTGTGGCACGTTGGCCCGCGAGTAGATCTGCAACGCAAGCGCAGGGTCATATGGTTGGGCAGCATCTCCCAATTCTTCCGAGCACTCCAGTTTGTTTTCATTCAACCACTTCTCTATCAAGTGCTTTCGATTCTGTTGAAGCACAAGTCGACCGAGCTCAAGACTCTCTGCTCTATTGAGTGGTCCCTTGTCCAGTAAAGTACCAAAGTATTGTAGATGAGGAGTCAATCCACCCCCCTGAGAAGGTAAGCCTTGAAACCTCGCGGTCGTTTGGGGCGTCCTCAAGAATCCCCGAGGAGAATTAGCAGCAATCTTGGCGGCATCCGTATATTGACCGGAAGCCATGAGGTTCTCGAACTGATGAGCGTACAGATTATCGGCTCCTGGTAGTCCAGCTCGTGAAGCAAGCTTAAGTGCGAGGGCGCCGTTTGCAGGATTTTGCAGTAGATATGGGATGATGGTATTCTCATCTACGCTAACGGAGAGGACTTGGCCTTTGCGGTTGACCCCCACAATGCCAGAAGAGTCAGAATCTGGGGCCGTCGTAAAGATCGTCTCGCTTGAGATACGGTTCATGAAGATGCAAGCGGCGGTCTCCAAGTCGTATAGGTGGATGAAGCCATATTTTGTCACCATATAGATGACGCTGTATTTCTGAGACACCTGCATGGCCACGGGAAAATCATTGACCGCTTCAGGAGGAAAGTACACGTCGACAGCTTTTTTCGCGAAAGGAGGGTTTGACGCCTGGTGGTCAATCTCCACAACGTGTAGCTTTGCTGACGCCGCAGATCGGACTGCGAAGGTGAAGACTCTTGTGTCTGCCGGGGCCCCTTCTAATCGAATGGTCCCGAAGGCTGCGGCATGAGCCTCAATTGCCTGGCTGATACCACGCTCTCTCGAGTATAATTGCATCTGACCAACAACACGACCTTGTTGTTGGGTGATTCCTACAACAGCCATCCATTTTTCGTCCTCGTTCACACGGTAGTTGATGATTTGACAGCCCTGTGAAATCAGTGTCAGGGGTGCCCTGTAGAAGATATAGTAGCACTCACAGAAAGATTTGCGTTCCGGTCGAACATTTTCTGTGGGGTAGAAGACGGTTGTTCGAAGACATTCCAGTGATACACCGAGTTCTCCGTTACTAGCCCCAAGCTATCCGGGCTGTACCATTTCCAGTATATCACGTCTTCCAGCATTGTGTTGGAATTGACTTTGATCTTCTGTCCGAGATCGAAGATCTGTAGGGTTCGCTGCTGCGCTTTGAGGGCAATGACCTGCTTGTACCAATGCATGATGGCACTGTCGGCCTTGATCGGCCTCTTGATGATTTCATTGTTATTTTTGAGGTTGACTATGATCACCTCAGGGTTGGCGCCTTCCGGAATGGCCTGGCGGACGCAGATGTAGTGGTCGGACTCTAGTGTCTGCTCACAGTCAGAGTCTACGACCACGCTTGCGAGGCTGTGGCACTCACACAAGAATTGAAGCCTATGGATTTTTGCTTTTCTAATGTCAGTATGACCTTGCGGAGGATGGAATATGAGTTATAGCTTCGACGGACGTACGTCAATCTCTGTATGCGTCAACTGTACAAAAGGACCTGTTAGCTGGTACCCCCCAATCTGCCCAGATATAGCCGGCCATGAGACTCACCTGAAGTAGCTCAGTGAAGCGTATAGGCAGGGCGTTGGCCGCCATGATTGAGGTGTGGCACAGTGCTCATCCACCAACTCCGCGCTTGCCGGAATCTGAGGAGCCAGGAAATAGCTGACTGGTAGGCTCAAAATGAATGACTAAACGTTGAAGAGCGCCCTCAATATGAGTGTGAAGAAAAGGAAGGGGAAGAAATTAGATGTGGTGATGTTGTTGACTTCCACGCCGGAAAGCTCCTGAATCTTTAGCTGCCTCGTGCCAAGATTTTTAAGGCTGGGACGCTGTATGTAAATCACCGATCCTTCAGAGTTTCCGCGCGCGCAGCCTCGAACTGTTTTCACCTCTGGAACACACATCAGGAACATCTGAGACCGGAGCCTGTATTGTTGATGTTACTGGCATTGGATTGCACTGGTACAGAATAGGTACTTGGAGAACGCACCAATATCTGGCACAAATATTGAACACGATTTAGAACTCCATATCAATCCATGGCGTCCTGTTTTCAATCTATCTTTACAAATTGCAGTTTCAGGAGTCTATACCGAGTACTTTCTATGAGATCTTTCGACCATACTCTCTCACATGACGATTATTGTCTTATCTACAACTAGTTTATCCCATACATAATCATGGCAGCATCTTGGCACAATCACTGTACAACGCCACTACTGCGGGCTTGCTGGGACGTGGATGTGCCAAAGACTTACATTGTGACCACCGAGGATGTAGCGCTGCCGGTAGAATGGCAAGATGCTATGATCGAATCTGTCCGGGAATGATACCTGGCTCCCTAGGGAGGTCACTGCAACATATCGCCAGTAGCCATGCACCATTTCGGAGAAGTAAATTTGACCTGCATCATTGATGGGCTTTTTGGCCTTTTGAAGAATATTCACCTAGAAGTATTCGTATTGTGGTGACTCCTCTGGCAGAGTTGTTGAGAGTTTTTGTCGTTCAAGGGACTTCAGGTGATGATTATATTAGCGATCTTTCAAAGTCTCCGTAAGACCATCCTTCTCAGGAGCGGGAGACTTGCGGTGTCTCACTTCCATGTCACAGTGAAGTAGTCGTAGCCCATCCGGAAATTTCTCCATTCGATGGACGGTATTGATAAAATACGGTACACTCGCACTAGTCACTAGCAGTAAAATGAAACTAACATGAATTTCTGCAGCCGAGCAACAGATCTTTTTTCTACATGAACAACGCAAAAATGAACATTCTTCATAAAAGCATTCCGATGAGACGGCTGCGTATGCGACCTCCATGAAATCAGGGAATCGTCAAATAGAATGGAGAACGAAAGCATAAGGGCCGGTCTTGGGTGCGGCGCTCTTTTCCCGCGCTTTGGGGAGGGCCGCAATGACTGGCTGTACATTCTCACGCATGTCCATATTCTCTTATCTACTTCACATTGTGGATGTAGTCGAGATGTCTATTGAGTGAAGTACACTTCTCAAGCGTGTCGAAGTTACGGATATAAGTGCTATGTCGAGACACTTGGTCTCCTACTACCAGCCAATCTCCTCCCAATATTCCCAAAACATACACTACTGCAAAAGAGCACGCTCGCAATCCAAATCCCAACACCAATGCTCTCGTTACTGATGAGACCGTCATAAGCCGCGCTATCGTGAGTCGTGTTCATTACACCTGCTCGTGGTGATGAAGCCGCTGGTGAGGGTACTATCTCCGGGTTGACTCCAAAAGCAATGGCTGTCCCCGCAAGGCCGACAAGCATGGAGAGAAGGAAGCCAGGTTTCGAACGGTCGACCAGGTACCAAAGTACGGGATTGACGAGTGCTAAGGTGAGAGATACCTGTGATGTCGACTGCCAGGGGAGCCTGCGCTGTATCATCTGTTAGCTTCATATTATACATTTAATGATTTGATGCCACTGCTTACAATTGCAAACGCAATTCCAATGAAGGCCCCTACGCTCCTAACAACAGGATTCCAGTCCGCCCCCAAGCCACTCCCCGACTTCGACCCAGGTCTCGGGTCCTGATCTTCACTAACATCTGCAGGCCTCGAATCTTGTGCTTCCGAAGCAAAGACTTCCTTGTCCCTCCCCAAGACCTCTTCCCAGAATACATCGATCCACGGCAGCAGTCCGCCGAGGAGAACGCCGACAACGCCCCAAGCCATCAAGTATGCCCATGATGATTGCTCAATACCTTCCAGCTGCACAGGTGCCACCTGCTGATGGTCGTGTAGATGTGATACTATGACTCCGTACGCCACGCCGAAAGAGAAAAGCAAGATTGTCCGTAAGCCTAAAGGTAGAATGTATTCCAAGAAGCTCTGATGGGGTTGATGAGAATGTGATCTTCGTGGTTGCGGACGCTTGTAGGCACCAATAACCGGTGGTTTTTGGTCGTCGATGCTATGCCGAGGTGTCTGGCTACCATTTCCCCATGGTTGATCACGACTTGTCTCGAAACCGGGGCCGGAAGGTGTGTATATACCGAAAAGAGTGGAGGAGGTGAGGTTGAGAATGGACCGGTTTCGATTGTTAGATATCTCCCTCTGCATTGATTCCGCCTCCATCCGAGAGGAATCACTGGTCTGCCGGGAATAATCTCGAGAGGGCGTCGTTGGAGAGGAAGGAGAGGAATTGGTGGAGGTGGGAGTGAGGTCGTAGTGCCTTCGCGGCTGAGGATGGAGCAAAGTTGTAACGTCTTCTGTCATGGTGGGTTATTTGGCCACAACAACCGAAATCCTTCTCAAATTGCTTCTTTCACTCTCCCGTCACGGCCCACATTGGCCCGAGAGAGATGGATTAAGTTGCTGATCCTGGCGGCATCCGGCTTTAACCAGCTCACGTTTGTATTTTGCAATCCTAACGAGATAGATGGTACATGTGATCTAGGCCAAGATATGTTTGATGGGTTTGAAATGGGCTATGTTGGAAAAGGAAGGAAATCACAAGTGGTGCAAGAGTGAATATCGCTGCAGCCTCGGTCCGAAGCTAAACACGAAAAGCGGGCCTTCGGGAGTGTAAATTATAGTCTTGCGCTAGAGTAAAACTTAATGTGATAGGGCTGTCCGCTGGATGTACACTTGCAGCGACCATTACCTTCAGCTTGGTTTTAGCAAGGCAACACAGTAGCCATCATGCTGTGTCTTCGTGCCATTCGATTCCTCGCCCGCTCAAACCTCCCCCGCGCCCAACCCTCCAAAAAACCAATGTCATCGCGCCGGTAACGCCCCATATATGTCACCATCGAAAACCCTTCTGACAGACTACCAGAGCCTTCAGCATACTCTCCTCAATCCGTCCTTGCATGCTCCGTCGAGACGCGTCAGCTCCATCGCCATCATCGTTACCGCAATCCGAGCCTACTCAGCCCGCCCTCGACCTCCTCCCCCGCATCTCCACTCATCCCTCCCTCGCCTCAGTACAGGTGCGCAATGGACCTCGAGATACATATAATCCAAGTCATAGGGTGCGGAAGAGGCGGGCTGGATTTCTGGCAAGACTTAAGACGAGGAAAGGAAGGATGGTGTTGAAGAGGAGGCAATTAAAGGGCAGGTGTACCCTGAGTCATTGAGATGGTGAGCAGGGGCACTTGAGAGGGCCAAGGCAAGACTAAAAGAGAAGATTCGAGCGGTTAGTCTCAGAATTCAGACTCTACATTTTAGGGGGGGGGCCGGATTATTATAATCCCGAGTCGATTCCGTCATACCCCCCCTGTAGAGTCTGAGTAGGAAACTACGGAATCGCTACATTGACCGTTATTTTGTATGGGATCCTCACCAAAATTGACCGAAATAGAAAATCAACAGTTTTTTTTATATATAACTTTTTACTACGTACTCTAATAAAAGAAAATTCCTATAAAATAACTATTTAAATATCGTAGAATTAGATTTTTTTCTCGATTTTTAATAAAATATCTTAATTAATTATTTTTAAAAGATTTAAATTAGAGTTTTAAAAACTATATCTTTAACCCCCCTCTTATTCTTTAACGTATATCATTAAAACCTTAAGGATAATCTTAAAATATTTATTATATTTATATATTTATTTTAGAATATTATTATAGAATATACCCGGCTAGATTTTTTAAAATATTACTTATTAAATTTTTATTAAAAATTTATTTATATAAGCTATTATCTTAAGTAATCTATTAAATAATATATAATTTTAAATTATTATTTAATAATTTATAAATATAAGTAAAGATATATAAAGTTTTATTAATATTATTTTTTAATTTATTTAATTATTTAGATATTTTAAGATTTTTAGAAAAAAAATTAAAAAGCTTAATAACTTTAGAGACTTCGAACTTTAAATTTAGAAAATTAATATATTATTATTATATATATTAAGAATATAAATATAAATTTTTATAAAAAGTGATGGTTCGGTTATCGAGTAATAATATATCGAAATTATAGATTATTAAGTTTCTTTAGAATAATTCCGGGGTAGCTTCGGGGTAGCTCGCTCCGGGTCAAAGCTACCCCGAAACCTACCAATGCTAATATATACCCAGAGGTGAATATCTCATATCAGCCAAACCACCAAAAAAATGAGGCTTGGCAGGGTTTCCTCCTCAGACCCACTGCGTGGGGCCTTTCTGAGACTACGAGCGGTCGCGTCCACGGAGTATGACGCACGAGTGATGACAGAGATAGCGGCTGGTGCCCGGAGAGGTCGGCCGAGGCGGAAAGGCATAGATGAAATGCAGACATTCATAGCATGGGAGCTCGATGTTACTTAGTGCGAACCTCTGACTGACGTACAATCGTGTTCTCATTCCTACTTTAGGCTAGTTACAATTCGGAGAAACGCACACGCTGTCCATCACATGTGTTGCCTTGCAACTGACATATCTAAGGTCGGGCTTCTCATAGGTAGCGCTTGCGCATGAACGACGAGACCTCAATCGCTTTTGAGTCAAGCTCTCAGTACATCTAGTAAGACGCATGCAATGCTCAAAGACACAAAACTCCATCACGATGATGAGAGAAAAAAGCTTTTCCCTGCCTCGTGTTTATACAGCAATTAGCTTCTATAACGGTCGTTGAAACCGCCTAGTCGAGACTCGGCTCTAGTGTCACGCCCCTGGATCCAGATGTCAGTGTCGCAAAATCCCGTGGATCCGAGGAAGAAGAGACTTACGCAACGATATTCGCCCACCCAATCAACCGCCAATGCTTGTCGATTCTCCTGCTCAGTGCTATTTTCTCTCCTATTTCTGTGCAAGCGGGACTCGTCAATTGAATCTTGGCGGCGTCTTTCTTGACGTTCATGATCTTGGCACCTGTGGCCGTTGATCCAATATTGACCATCAAAACCTCAGCCTTGGACAGCTTTTCCACCTTCGCCTGCTTGCCATCGGCAGTCTTGACCCCTAGTAAGCGGCGGAGCAGCACGAAGGAGACTTCGAGCTCCGTATATATCGATGGTAATTGACCTTTAAGACCGAGAACGAAACCAACGAGACGATCGGCACGGCACAGTGTGGGATCTACTCGAGTACCTACACCGATGAGACCGCCCGGAACGGCAAATTTCAGGTCATTGTGCTCGGCAAAGAGCGAAACAACTCTGCTGAAGATAGGTCGGCACTTGATCTTCCCTTGCTCGTCTTTCGTCACTAGACCGGGTCGAATCTCGATTTCATCGCCGAGCTTCAGGACACCGGTCAGGATACTGCCTCCTGCCACACCCCCTTTCAGTTCTTCTATCTCAGCTCCCGGTTTGTTGACGTCGAAGGACCTGATAATGATCATATGCGGTGCAGCGCCAAAGTCTCGGACGGGAACAGGGATTTTGTTGACTATTCTCTCATTGATGGCGTCAATATTGTACTTTAGCTGGGCGGATATCGGGATGATGGGTGATTTATCTGCTACTGTGCCCCGAACGAAATTTTCGATGGACTGGAAGTGTTGCTCCGCGCCTTCTGATCGCATCAAGTCGACCTTATTCTGGAGAATGATGATGTGGTCAAGCTTCATGATCTCGATAGCTGCTAAATGCTCAGAGGTCTGCGGTTGAGGGCATGATTCATTCCCAGCGATAAGAAGCAGGGCTGCGTCCATGACGGCTGCGCCTGACAACATGGTGCTCATGAGAATATCGTGACCAGGGCAATCCACAAATCTTCACGTTGATCAGCAAAGTTTCTGGATATGGGAAAGGCGCAACTCACGATACATGTCTAACCAATTTATATTGACCTTCACAGCCTGGCCTCTCACACGGTGGATCTACCTCCTTTTCACTCTTGTAGCTCTTATAGCACGTTGGCCTTGGGCACTTCTCGTTGTCACACTTATAGATCTTGGCATTCGCATAACCCAGCTTGATCGTGATGTTTCTTTCCAACTCGTTCTTGAACCTGACAGTCTGCACCCCAGATATTGCCTTCACCACCGTCGATTTACCGTGTGCCACGTGCCCTATTGTGCCAATATTGATCGTAGCTTGCCTTGCGATGATTTCAGGCGAAAGTGGCGTCAATAGCGAAGTATCGAGGTTTTCTGGATCTGGTTGCTCTGGGAGCTCGGGTCTCTTTATCTCAGGCAGTGGCTCTGATTTTTTGAGCACCGATTTTGGCTGATCGAGCGGCTCTTGATCTTCGACCTCGTGGTTTTCCTGGCCGTCGACGGGCTCCATTTGGGGAGACTCCGGTCCCGACTCCTCTTCCGAGGGCATATCGCCGTTTGTCGCCATGATTGCGGTGAATCAGTGCTTGTCCCTCCTCAAAATGAGGGTTCTGCTTGTCCCACTTCTAGATTTAGCTGTTCAATTCTTGCCCTGATCTTGTGATCAGATGAGTTCACTTGGGTATTCCTTAGAAAGAGGCTGTAAAGGTTTCCTGAAGCTTGAGACCGAGGTGAGCGTCTAATTGTAGAAATCTGAATCCGTCTTGAAAATGATTCCCAAAAAAGTCTGGCGGCTGTTTCTTGCCGCGGGCACAGCGCCGTGAGCGCTAAGCCAGAAGAAATGTGCCCCCGGCATCATTCCCTATCAGGCCTAGGGTGACCGCCGTCTTATCGTACACTCCGCATCTCGACTATGATTCAACTCTACGAACGTTGAAGACAAGTCTACTTAGATGACTATCCTATATCATGGCGCCAACAGCAATCCCAATGCTAAAGATATGGCGAACCATGCCAGCAAGCGCCAAAGTCTCGTATTACCCAAAAACAAAGATGAGGACAAACACGATCAATCTTAGTCATTCGCGACCAGCGGAGTCGAAGCCAAGAAAGTGGGGAGACGAGAAGAGAATCCAATAACAGCTCAAGCATCAATTCAAAGGCCAGCCCAAATCAACACAGAAATTGTCCTCTTCTTCCTCTCTATAGATCTCACACAAAATGCCGCAGGCCCGCTCACTCTTCCACGCCCGGCCTCGCAAGCCTGAATTCTTGCAGCACCACGCTGAGACCTTTCTCCTTAGCCCCTTTCCTCTCATCGCACACCTCATCCTCCCTAAACCACCTGAACCCACACTTCCTCAATACCCCCCGACTTCCCTCTCCACCCGGTCCCGTCACCGCCTTTAGATACGCCCTCTCACTCTCATGTAGCACAGGATGCCCATCTGGATACCTCTGCCAATACATGTGGATCCAAGCCTTCAAAGCTTCCGTAGCGTAGCCATGGCCCCAAGAGGAGGGGTGGAAGATGTAGCCGATCTCGGGGAGGGAGTGGGCGCCTGTCACGCCGATTATCTGAGGGCAACGATTGTCGGTAGAAGGGAGTAGCGAGACGGCATAAGTCATGCTCTTTTCACTTTCCAGCCTTATCCTGAGCCATTCGTCACTCTTCTCCAGCGTATCGGGTTCGGTCCAATAGAGTACCCTGGGTTCAGAGCGAATAGCAAAGACACCTTCTCTGTCTGTGGGAGAGAGAGCACGGAGAAGGAGGCGCTCGGTGGTGATTGTGTCGCTAGGACGGTGTATTGTTGGTGATGACATTGTGTAAGGTCAATCGGGTGCAAGAGAAATGTATTTTGTAATAAACATTGCGAGGAAAACGGCTAGACAAGAGGTGCAACAATGTGAGTCAGGAGCTAATGCATGGTCATTGCACAGTCTTTCGAAATACAATCGGTCATCGAGGCCTTAACAGTCAGTACAAAGCTTTGAGCTTATGCTTGGCAAAGCTCTTCTTGCAGGTCTTGAGAATTCAAGCAGATCGAAAATTCAAGTAGATATTTAAGTGGATCGAGTGTCGCTTTACTCCTGTGTTGCCTCTCAGTGCTCACTCGCTAAAGCGGCGGCTTGCTCTGCCAAGCCCGCCCTAAGGTCTCGCCGTACGAACCTGAAGTCAACAGTCCTTACATGCAACACTTACAATGGTCAAGAGGCAGGCGGAAGAGTCACTTGAAGATGTACTGACTGCTGACTCTCCCGCGTCGAAGAAAGCTCGAGTCGACGACCTTCCATACCTCCATCGACAGACCAATGGCTCGAGTCATGTACTAGGGAGATCCGTACTCGTGGATGGAGAGGTACGCGAAGAGGATGAGAGAAACGGCGACGATGTCTTGGCGGCAGCGGATCAGGAAGAGGAGGAGCTAGAAGAGGCAGCAGGCGAGCCTGTCGATCAAGACGAGAAGTCGGCATATTCAGTAACATCACGGCAGCAAGCCCCAACCGAGGGCTATTCCGACCTCTATCTGGACACCATAAATCGGTCGGTACTGGATTTTGACTTCGAGAAGCTCTGTTCAATCACTCTATCGAACATCAACGTCTACGCGTGCTTGGTGTGTGGAAAGTATTATCAAGGACGAGGCCCGAAGTCGCATGCCTACTTTCATGCTTTGGAGGTGGGTCACCATGTTTACGTCAATATGCAAACGAAAAGGGTTTATGTGTTGCCAGAAGGTTATGAGGTGAAGAGCAAGAGTTTGGATGACATCAAATTTGTGGTGGATCCTCAGCTCGCAAGGGAAGAAATCGTGCAATTGGACAGGGAGGCGAAGGACGCGTGGGATTTGGGTGGGAAGAAGTATAGACCAGGTACGAACATATCCATTTTTTATCGGATTTTTAGAGAGCTGGGCTGTAAGATCGAGATGTCATCCTGATTTTGAGCCAGTCTCAGTTTACAAAAGCCCTATGGCTAGAGCATTGGCCCACAGACATCAGAAGTCGTGTGTGTCTTTCATTGGTCATATTGCTTTGATGTGGTTTCAACTATGACGAGTTTTGCGTTCTCTGACTCGAAATCTTGCTGACCACCCAGTAGGCTTCGTAGGAATGAACAACATCAAAGAAAACGACTACTTCAACGTCATCATACAAGCCTTAGCGCACATCCCTCCCTTACGAAACTTCATCATGCTCGAAGACCTATCCCAAAGATCTGAGCTCGTCCAACGGTTCTCGGTCCTCGTCCGCAAAATATGGAATACGCGCGCCTTCAAAACCCACGTCTCCCCTCACGAGCTTCTCCAGCAAATCTCCCGACAATCTAACAAACGCTTCGACCTCCTTCACCAATCCGATCCCGTCGACTTTCTCAGTTGGTTTTTGAACAATATGCACCTCGCCCTCGGGGGCAGCAAAACGAAACCCGGAACTAGCATTATTCAACGGGTTTTCCAAGGAAAGCTGAAAATTGAATCGCAGCAGATCACCGCCAAAGCGGATGCTGGTGACCGTCTTCGCTTCGAAGAGGCTGCAGAAGTTCTGGTGGACACTACACCTTACTTGATGCTAACCCTTGACTTGCCGGCGGCGCCGCTCTTCCAGGACGAATTGGAGAAGAACATCATACCGCAGGTGCCACTAACCTCTATCTTATCGAAGTACGATGGATTGAAATCCCAAGAACATCTCAACACGCGGAAACGATACCGACTGTTACATCCATTACCACCTTACCTCCTCTTCCACATCAAACGGTTCTCCAAAAACAAATTCGTCGTGGAACATAATCCAACAATCGTCACTTTCCCCACCAGGTCCCTCGACATGTCACCATACGTGGAACCGAACCCTTCATTGCATTCACCCGGCGAGCCGATATGGTATGATCTTGTGGCCAACGTGACGCACGAAGCTGTTAGGACGCGGGATGATAGTGTAGAGGGAGAGGCGGAAAGGAAGGTCTGGAGGGTCCAGGTCCGCGATCGTGCGAGGGATGAATGGTTGGAAATACAGGATCTGTACGTTGAGAGGGTCGTTACCGAGACGTTGTTTACGAAGGAGAGTGTGTTGATGGTGTGGGAGAGGCGGAAAGAGGGGAAGGGGAAGGAGAAATGATGTACCAAGGAGGGCAAGAAAGCAGACATGTTTGAAATGGCTCTCTCTCAGCATTGTTGAGGAACACAAAACGTCCAGAAATCTGCCCCCCCATGGGAAGCTGACCTTTAGCATTGCACCGATCTTGCTCAAAGGCATTTTGACTGTACCCACGCTATTCTACCATAACGACATCCCCACCGCCTCCCCCCTCCGCACCCACCACATCCTCCGCACCCCCCCGCTCCCCAGCCACACCCAACTGCTCCATCTCCCCCAGCAAAAACTCAACCAGCCAGCTTTCCCCCCACAGTTCCTCGATCCTCCTGTAGTGCCTCTCCGTGTACACCCTCAACGCCTCCACCACCTCCCTCCCGCCCCTCCTCTTCCCCAGCCCGGCCAGCCTCTCGGCGCCGTAGCTCCGGACCACCACACCCAGCACCCTCTGCGCCACCGCGCAGGTGCGGGCGTTGGTGTTCCAGTCCCGGGCCCGGGCGAGGAGGGAGAGGAGTTGCTCGTCGCCGAGGGAGCCGAGGACCTGATCGACGGCGGTCGACCCGGATATCGACCCCGCTTCCCGCGGCTGCGTGTCCACCACGCCTTGCAGCAGGCTCAGCAACCTTGCCGGGTGATTCAACGCCAGCGCCAGGGTGATGGCTTCCCGGTAGTCCCCCCGGTGGATGTGGTTCTGCAGCTCCTGATCCTGCTCCACACGCTTCGTAGCCGCCGCAGAAGTCTTGGCCGCCGTCTCACTACTCGTGTCTTTCCAGAACGTAACAACGCTGTCGCCGCCACCGGACACCAGCATGCCGGTGTCTGGGTTGACGGTAAGCGCCCAGATGCGGTCGGTGTGGTTGTCTAACGTTGCTGCGACTTCGCCTGTTGATGCATCCCAGACTTTCAGGAGACCGTCGCCTCCAGCGGAAGCGATGAGAGGGGGACGTGTTGATGAGGCCGAAGCATTCAATGTGATTGATGAAGATGTGGTTGGAAGCCAGAGCACTTTGAGTACGCTGTTGGTATGGCCTTCTAGTGTGCGCAGACAGCTGTAATCATTCAGACTCCAGATCTTGACAGTCTTGTCCCCGCTGCCTGTTAGTACTAGTCCTCGATTGGAGCTTGCAGGTCCATTCTCCCCAGATATGGGGGGGGTGTCTTTAGGTGCGAAGACGACGGACCAAACGCCGCGACGGTGGCCGCGGAGGATGCCTTGGACTTCACCTTCTTCTGTTGACCAGATCTTGACGGTTCGATCTTGGGAGGCGGAGGCGAAAAGAGAGGAGGTCGAGGAGAGGGATATGGCGTTGATGTCTTTGTCGTGGGCTTTGCGAGTGTATAGCGCTCTGGAGGATGATGTTGACGTTTTGGGAACGTTCCAGCGTTTAATGGTGCGGTCTTGGGAACCTGTCAAAAGGAACGGTGGAGTATGCTCGAGAGGATTCGTACGTTCAGATGGGTTTTGAGGTGGTGCTGACGAGGGGAGAGATATTGCTCCGATTGATTCGGCATGGCCTGTAAATGTCGCGTATAGCTGGTACAAATTTGAGGCGTGGTCTATTCGCCATAGACGTGCTGTGTTATCTTTGGCACCTGTTGCGAGCCAGCAGCCAGACCAATCGACAGAGAGGCATATGATAATATCCTCATGGCCCTCGAGGAGGGCGACGTCAGCGCCGAAGTACCTCGCAGAAGTTGCTGATAGTGAATCTGATTTCGAGCTTGCCAAAGAGACAAGACGGATATCTTCAGAGTTGGTGGCTAAGGCCAACAGCGCCCGATCTGGCGTCACATAAGCTAGGTCTATGATCTCGTCATGCGTTCCAGATATCCGACGAATGATAGGCAGCGGTTCAATGAGGACGTCAGACGGTATTTTTGAGAGGGAAGCAGTCGAATGGAGTATCAATGATTGATCTGCATGTACAGAAAGTAGGAACCTCTGACTGAAACTTTGCAAAACGTGCACAATTCCATGTCCTTCTCCACCAGCTTCCTGCTCTTTTGTTACCTCTCTTCCAGTCTCGACATTCCATATTCTCAGTCTTCCGCGTTCGCCTCCAGCGTAAAGCAGGGTACCTTCCTCGAGTAGCCCTACGGCCTCAACGCTCTCAAGGATGGGCATGACTTTTCTCGATTTCCAAGTGCGGGCATCCCAAACAATGGCAGTCTTGTCTCTGCTGGCAGAAACAAAGGTATGCGAGTCTGCCGAATAATCGAGACTCCGAACGACAGAAACATGAGAATCTAACGTTGCCACTGATTTACGCTTTGCGAGGTCCCAGATCCTTATCTTGCCATCCTCGCTGCCGGACGCCAGGCGGAATGCTGCTCCCGAATCATGGCATTTAGACGTGTCTTCATCTCGTTGCAAATCACTCCTCGATCGTCGCTTCTTATTGGACTTCGTGTTCTTGTCATGCTCGGCAGCCGAGACTTCAAAGAAATGTAGAGCAGAGATGACACCAGCATGGCCACGGAAGGTATGCGTGACATATCCTCCCCTGATATCCCATACTTTGAGGACTCCGTCAGCGCCTCCTGTTGCCAGTAGGGTCCCGCTACTGTCTACTGCAGCCGTAATCACCGGGGTTGTGTGAGGCTTCAATGTTCTTAATAGTGATGCATTGACTAAGGGTGTGTCGTTCTCGGAGTGCTGTAATGCATACATCTTCATGGATAACGAACGAGAACATGCTATGAGATGCGACGCGCTTGGCGTGACTGAATGAAAGGGTTAGCCCGGCCACATGGATGTATCGAGAGGGGTAGTTACGTGAGAGCGTCGTTAGGACCTCGCCATCCTATCAAACCCTCAGCGTGATATGTTGACTGCCAGATCATCTCTACATACACCCTCTATGCGAGCCAGTAGCTCCCCAGTGCCCAAATCCGTGAGCAGAGCTTCTTCGCCCAAGCATGTTGCTAGGATCCGTCCCTCTCGGTCAAGGGCAACATCACCGCTGGTATAGATTGGCTGTATAGTCCGCTCAGGGTCATAGGTGGTCGTAAGCTTCTTTCTCACAGACATGCTCGCTGCCTTCAAGTGCAAGGAGAGACAAGTGATTCACTAATAAGGAAGATCAAACTCCCTCATAAATGGTGCGAAACATGGGCCATGTCCTCTACTGATCGTCGCATTTGTTGGGTTTGATGCCTTTTACAATTAAAGCAGTGAGAATGATCAACTGTAATATGGCTCAAGTGTAGAATGAAGCTGCTCCAAAATTTCTTTCACTTTCACGATAAAGTAAGGTTTAGGTTAGGTGGTGCGGCGGGAGATCAAAATGACATGCATGGAAATTAGCGGGAGATCGGAGACCCGGGAGATCTAAGCCCAACAGAGTTGATTGGTAAACATTCAATCCGGGTACGCGTTTCATCGAGCAAGTCCATAAAGTCGCAGAAGATAAGTTTGGTCTGTGGTGTACCCTTGAAACTTGTGTTACTCGCAGGTCTGTTATCTAATTGGTGCAAAGCTACTTCCGCTAATGACTTGTTCTAGGCGCATCCACCTTGCGCCGCCGCGCGTTGTGGACCCCTATCTCGTAATTGCAATTGATCGAGTGTGGGGTTCTATTGGAACAGCTATGAAGAGCAGCAGAGATAACGATCCTTTCAGGGTCTGGAAAGAAAGAAAGAAAAAAATAGAAATTCGCACTTAATATTATTACAGACTCGCTTTTGCCCTACCAGGAGACCGCCCACAATGGCTCAATGCAGCCCACTCTCCCCAGTTGCAGCCATGTACGTTTGACATTTGACCATCATTTCCACCTGCGCTGCCACCTCGCCCAGCTTTCCCAGCACTTGCTTATTACCCTCAACAAACCCAAAGATCTTATACTCAATGTTCGTATCCTCACAAAATTCTCTTACGAGCACTTGCAGTCTCCTCAAGTTGTGCCGAGGAACCCGAGGAAAGAGGTGATGCACGGCTTGAAACTGCAGACCACCATGGACAAAGTCAAACCAAGCAGGACAGTCAACGTCCATTGTTGTTCTCAACTGCCGTTGAGGGAAAGACTCTGCATCGCCGAGGTCGGCAGTTGGCATTGCCCAATGCGAAAGTGTGATCTGCACATGTAGCGGCATAGTGATAATGTGAGAAACGAGAACGAAAGCGACGCGTAGAGTCCAGGTTGGAATACTTCGCCATAACAAGCAATACCCGAACAGAAACCAATAGCCCAACATGAATGCTATCTCGGTAGGCCGAGTCCAGGCTGCGCAGCCAAGGTTTGTGGAGCGAGAAGAGAGGAGGTGCAGCCATGATAGGAGGTATAGGTTGAATCGGGCAATGCCCATGACTGGGTAGTAGGTGTAAGCCTGGTACTTGACCGCAATGTTGGCGAAGGCATCCCAGGTGTAGGTGAAGTCGTAATAGCTGGAATGGAGGGAGCGAAAGAAAGATGGACAAGTGGCGAACAAAGGTACGTTTTGAATATCAGGGTCATGTTCCTGTTCAGATTAGCAGATACTTTCCACTGAAGTCATATCACATACTGGGTGGTTGGTCACAAGGTGATGAACATTATGGCTGCTCTTCCACCAGCCTATCGACAGTCCGCAACAAAAGTCGGCAATGAAAATACCAATCATGGTATCAGCCACAAAATTGTGCGTGATGCCTCTATGGCCTGCGTCATGCGCCGTGAACATGATCTGATGCTATTGGCGGATCAGCAAATTGAGGACTGCTGAATGGAGTACATGAGCTTACCCAGAATAGACCGAGAAAGCATGCGGAAGTCAGATACCACTCCGCTCGAAGAAAAGTCAAAAAAAGAGAGAACAGGAGGAAGTATCGTATTATTTCCTTGCCGTATTCGATGTAATGACATTCATAGAAACCTTCGTCTTTGACTCGCTGATGCAATGTCTGATATTTCAAGGTGATCGCGCGTTGTGTCTCTGCATCTAATGAGGGATTGTCCCGGACATCGTTGTCGATGGCTTTCTGTACAGCAGAAGATGTGTAGTCCGTGGGCGACAAGGGTTGATGATCGTTCAGTTGGGCATTTGAAGAGTTATGTCTATGTTCCGTGCCTTGATCATGGTGTACAGATGAGGAGTACTGGTCAAGGCCCTTGTTGGAATGACTACTGATCATAGCCGAGTGGCTGGTATCCTCAGTTGTCATGGAATCAAGGCTTGTCGTACTGGAATTCAAAGACTCTAGGTTTGAGCTCCAGGAGCTGCCAGCGTCGTCGCCATCTTCGTCGTCAGGAATGTATTGAGCAGCTTCTGTGTTATCCCGGTAGATGCCTCCTCTTATTGGTGGTGTAAAGTTTACCCACGGCCCAGCTATCAGGCCTATGCGGTATTTGTTCATCATTTGCAATGCCTTGTGGGAGTGGTAGCTGTAGACACAAAGGAACCATGTCAGCCAAGTGTTGACTTGCAGTATGGACAAGGCAAAGCATCACGAACATGAGAGTCAGCCAGGCTAAGGAGCTTGGTCGACGATCGAATACTTACCGTCCTCGGAAAGGAAGGTTGCAGGAATTTGACCAAACAAGGTTGGGCAGGAGTGTTTACACATTAATCTCATCGGTAGCATCTCTTCCAATCATATGAAGTACGGCCAACCGTCCGCCAGGGTGTTTGTCTAGCCAGCCGTCAAGCTGCAGTACTCTCCCTTCTGTGATAACGATGACACGGCCAGCAGCGATGAGTGCTTCGATCCTTCGTCGAGAGAATATCTGGTTGTGGTCCATGGTGGCTGTAAGCCGGAGAAGCGTTGATATAGGTGTGTTGGTAGAGATGTAGAGGTATGCTGCATGGTGGTTCTGGAGGCAGATGTTGAGAGACAGGAGGTGCTGTGGGGGGAAGTGAAGAGAAGAGAAGAATGTTGGAACATGATCATGGTAGGGGCGGTGCTAAAAGACCAGAGTAGCGGAATAAGCCCAAAATCGCGAGTTGCGGGCTAAGGTACTCGCACTTGCTAATTGCTATGATTAAATACCTACCTTACTTTATTGTCCGGCTCGATCGATCGACAAAGACCCTTTGCACGCCACGTCCGTTTTCCATTGCGCGGCCTTCTGTGGAGCGCCAAATGTTATGTGTCCTTAACCTAATATTGGTAAGGAACACGTGTGGCCGAAAGCAGTGAAACTCAGGCTGATCGGATCGAAAAACTCGGTTCATTAGTCTGGACCCTGACCTGGACCCTGACGGCCGCTAACAATTGAAACTTTCAACTTTCAATTTGAAAGTGGGTCCAATTTCGTTCCCTGCTTTTTGATTCTCGGAACGAATCTTCTAGCGTCGAGTCCATGTCGGCGCCAATATGAACGATCTCTGTGGTAAGTATATTGTGATCCGGACTGTGAATAAAGTCAGTAAAATAATTAGATATGCCAGGTTGCAGACCGCGGTCTTGAGGGATGTATGAAGCGACGATGCCGGAAACCTCCCTCCCAAATATCTTCACAAACGACTCATCTCGATGGTGAGCATTGCTCAAAAACAGTCTCCCAGACTGATCCGAAGCTGTTCTCCATACATCCCTAGAGCTCACTTCTCATACTCTTTCTCTTATGAGTACGGGAACGTTCACTACACATATCTTCCAAACTTCCAGTGGTGTGGAGGTCGCCCTCCGTAGGCTTGAAACCCTCTCCTGCGCATAAGTGAACCCTCACAGAGTCCAATACAGATCGAGATTGGAAGTGGGATCCCTCTGTTGTCTTCGCCAACGGACTACTGCAACAATTAGAAAGGCTGCCGTTCTTATATTTGTATCCATCCGTGTTTCTTTTCGTATCTGCCATGTTAAGCACTGGAGGCAGGCAGAGAGATAAAGAAGGAGAGAAATAATGGAGTAACACTTGGTGAACCTTTGTATAAAGCCCAAGACAAGGTATTGCACAAGGGAAATGAAGCTGCTGTCACGCCTCACAGGCTGGCGACGATTCATTTCAGGATGCTCAACTGGCCTTCATGTTCTCATGCAGGGGCGAGATCCACCGCCATATACTCGGAGCACGCCCCACTAGATTGTCTTCGTATTAATCTTCACCATGCTTGCGTCTCATGTATCATATCGTTCGCAGTATGTAGTCGGAAGCTGGCGGAAGCTGCTCGAATGACGATTAGACCCAGGAGGTGGCGCAATCAAAAGTGGTCTGTGGACATAGACAATGGCACGTTGAAGGATATCTATACATGATTCTACATACGGTTAGCGCAGCAGGTAGGCATAATGATTAGACCACAAGAAAGACTGCAATACACCCACGCACTGCAACAATGCTTATGCAACAACCTCAACTTGCAGAACAGGCTCTATCTCAGCGCAACCAGACTCAATACCACCCAGAAGGCCAAAACAGGTAGACCTGCAGTCTGACCTCAAATGGGCCGTCAGGCCTACTTGACCCGCGTTTGTTTGGTGAGTACAAGTTTGCTAATTTTACTTCGTTGAGATTGTGTTCGATATCTTACCATTTCAACAAACTTGCCGGTCTTTCTTCACAAACATTTGATCATGGCTTCATCAAGAACGAAGTGTAACCTCTTGAGCAATCATGACTTGCGAGTATATAAGCAGCCAGCAAGTGGAACATAAGATCTAATGTAGCTTCGTCAGGGTCGATCTGCGTTCGAACCTCTGACAGGGACAGGCACCACAGGAAATGAAAATCAAGCTTTACAGAGCATTGCAGATAATCCAGGAGAAACCACTGAGCCAGCCACAAACACCATTCGCCAAGCTGACTCTGGGTCTTACCAACAGCAATATGATCGGAAAGGATACCCGGAGAATTTGGCCTCAAGGGCTCTGAGCAGGCAGTCTAGAAGGGCCATCAACGATGTTCTAACCACAGTGGGTGTGTGTGTTGGAGTAGATGCCGATGGCCAGATAAGGCCGGTCCATGATGGTAGCATAGTCGCTCTGGACAAGTCCAAGGTCACTGGCGTCATCAGAGAGAATGAGATCGGCATGCTCGTTGGCTTTACCGAGGCGGCTGTAGATAATTTGGCTGGCATGTGCACCACTGGCTTGAGATATAGATTACAGGTATGCGGATGAGAATGAAGCACGTGAAGGGTTGTTGACCGCAGACCTAGACATTTCGCTTTTACTCTGAAGTACCTCTGACGGCCATCATCAAATCGGAATGGTTGACACTCGGCTTTTTCAAGGGTCTGTTTGCGGGTAGTGCTGCAGATACGGTGTATATTTTTCTCAATGCCGGTCGAATTTTGGGTATGAATATGCTCATCGAGAGACTTGCTAGTCAGCTTGACATACCTTTTGATTCTTTCATCACACGAAAGATCACATGGTTCGTCTTGAAGAACGCACGGAGATTGTGGGTGTCACTCCACTGGATCCGACTGCTCTACGCTAACATCCGAGAAACCAGGTTCAACTTGACAACCCTTGGGCTTCTTACCCCCTTCAAAATCTTCTCAACATTACAGCATCAAGGTCTCCTTCCTGCATGGCCACTCTTACCGCATCCCAAGGCTTTCGTCCCGTTCTCTCCGTCATCACCTTTACGCCTACCTAATCTCCCAGATCGACTAGACGGCGCATCTTGCCTTCGATTTCTGGCGTCCCTCGCTGTCAGTCCGGTGGTCTTGCTATGTGTACGATCGTGGATGAAACCTCTAGTGGAACGCAAGGTTCAGAAATACACGCGCGCCGCTCTCCCCGCACCAGACTTCCCCGACATATACTCTATTCAGGCTGCCATTGAGGACGAGATTGATAGGGACAACATCCCTGGACTCGGTAATGCAGTCGACACTCCCGAGCTATGGGAGAGCAGAAGCGTAACGGAAGAGCTTGCAAAGGACTTGCAGTACGTCGGCAGGAATTTTCAGATCTTGTACGACCAATTCTGGGGTCTGTTCGCAGGCACGTCCAGAAAACCCAGCAGCTCACCAGCAACGGAACCACTACCACTTCCAACACCAACGCCTGCCCCCATGGACCCTCTTGAAGACGACGCCTCCTCATCCTCCTCCTCCTCTCGCACTTCGACTCCACGCCCTCAAATCGAAATCACCGGCTCCACCACCTCGAGCGGCACTGTCCATATGAGCGTCGCCATTCCTGTGCCCGTCTCATCCCTTCCCCGCCGCCGTCATCACAACAGTCACCCCCGAGACCCACCTTCTCCGTCCACGACTGGTCCCAACAATGTCTACTACCCCTATCACCGCATTACCACCCTCAGCGCACAGGCCGCGGACAGCATGGCGCAGCACCTTTCCGGCTATATTACTGACATACTCCTTTTCCCGCTCGAGGCGCTGTACGTGCGTTCTGTCGCGTTGTCTTTCCTATCCTGGCCTGCTGCGAATGTTGGGGCGAAGGTGGCGGCGGAGAGGTGGAAGGGGGAAGTCTATCCACTAGGAGGGTGGTTCGGAATGGGGTTGAGAGGGGGATGGAGGGGCGTAGCTGATTACGTGGGCAAGATGGTGCTGGTGCAGGGACTAGAAATGGGGGTTGGATTTGCTGTTTGGCAGGTTAGCGTGGGTTTGAGTTGGTGGGTTGGGAGGAAGTGGTTTGAGTGGGGAAGGCTATGAATGTGCGATTCAGTGACGGATAAAAGCTCAGAACATACGGAAGGGCGGCATGCTGAGAATTCCATTGAAGCCGTGTTTTAGTTGTTTGGAGGCACAAGATACCCCAATCGTTGGGCGCTTTTGGCTTTTGATCATCAATAGGTATCTTTATGTGATGGGCTTCGACCCTCAAGATCTGAAGCGTAAGGATATCAATACCGCCGATGTCTGCGCTCATCAGATCGGCTTCGGTCTCGTCTTGAGGATTTATATGGACTTCGGTCCCTTCGCGATGAGCCATAGTGATGGCTTCTGTCCCTCGATCTTGAGCGTCGGCGTGAAGAGCTGTGGCTACTTCGCTCATTCGACCGGCTTCGATCCCTTCGTTTTCGATCCTTCGACCGGCTTCTTTCCCGTCTGGATGAGCTGTGTCGGGATGAGCTGTGACCATTCTCCTCGATCAATAATCTCTCTCGTCTCTCCTCCTTCTTCCTCGCATCAATAGCAAGATTTCTATCCTTCCTCTCCCTCCATGAGTCCTCCTCCTCCCCTTTCCCGTTCTGCTCCAACTTCTTCTTCGCCAACTCTTCCTCCGTCACCATCTCCCCAGTCTTCGAATTCTTCAGTATCACGGGACTGTACGTCAGATCTGTCTTCCGCTTCCCCTTCGCCCCTTTACCCCACGCTCCAAGCTCATCGTCGCCGACACCGGTCGGCACCTCTTTCGCACCAATACCCAACAAAGCCGGTCGCCTCTCCACGATACGAGGTTTGTTAGTCGTGGTACCTTGGGTTCTTCGTTTGCCGATTGGCTCTCCATCTTTCCAGCCCATGCCGCGGAGCATGGCCGGACCAAAGTCGAAGACAGGGGTGGCCTCGTAATCATCTAGTGTGGGGACGTCAGGACGGGATGCGACGTCGGCCTTGAAACGGTCATCTTCATTCGTATTGTCTTCGTAGGCGTCTTCCTCGGGCTGGTAGCCATCCCTTTCGTTCTCTAGGGCGGGGACGACGAGGTTCGACTTCTTCTCGCCACCCAGTAGGGCCTCCATCGCTTCTTCATCGGCAGTCTTCGTAGATCTGGGTGTCTGCTCTGTGGCATGTTGGGAGGCCTGCCCCTCAGCCATTGTGGTGTCGCCATCTTGATCCTTCTGCACAAAGGATATACCCGACTGTCTCGAGACTTCATCCCGTTCCACTTGGGCGGCCTTCAGCTCCTCCGACCTTCCTGATCGAGCGGCCTGTACCTCCGCTGGTAAAAGATTTTTCCGCCTCTTCTTCCTGCTCTCTTCCCTCCAGTCGCGGTTCTTCTCCACCTGTATGATAAGTGGCGCCTTCTCTTCTTTCCTTCCATTAGTGACAACAGCACCGGACTGGTCAAATCCGGACACTAGCTCGGCCGCAGGCTGTGCTTCATCTTCACCGTCTGAGTGGTCTGCGAGGGCAGAGTGGGGACGCTTCTTGGGGCCCGGGGTGGGGGCAGTCTTAGGTCTTGCGGACCCAAAGGAGATGGAGAATGGCTTTGAAGGCCTGGAGGACAAAGAGGGAGGCTCGGCGGAGGGCATGACGACTGGTAGATGTGCTGGTTGTAGAGATGGCAAAATCTCAAGATTCTACAGATTCAGTCACTGGAGTCATAGAG
The DNA here is from genome assembly GCF_014066315.1 of Letharia lupina. Classification (NCBI taxonomy): domain Eukaryota; kingdom Fungi; phylum Ascomycota; class Lecanoromycetes; order Lecanorales; family Parmeliaceae; genus Letharia; species Letharia lupina. The sequence continues at coordinate 1,406,699 of NW_023502974.1, forward strand.
GAGTTCCGCGCTAGCCGCTTTTCAACGTTGCTCTAGTAGGTAGTCTTGTTTGGCCACTTTGTTTTCAAGGTACTGTCAGCTGGCACCTCGCAAAATACCAATAGTGAAAACTGTCGAGCTTCCAATTTGATTAGACTCAAAGCTCACAAGCTGTGGGTTTGACAAAGGAGGCTCTCATAGATCCAAGATGGCTGAACAATATGGGCCTATGAACCCGAATCCTATTTTACCGCTGATCCTGACCCGCGGAACTTTCTTACTTCACTCTTCCATACTTATACGCACTATAGTCTGGCTCAAGCGTATAAAATTAGATGACGACTTTCTATGTTGACTTTGGATGAATTTCTGCTTAAGACTTTCGTGTAGCCTTCTTCTATCTTGTTTCTACCCTGATGAAGACAATTTCTATTTGGCCTATTAATCATTGTTTCACTCCCGTGTCTGAACACTGACCACCACGCTATATATATATCTTATGCATACTCATCGCCATCGCAAAACAAAATCCAATTCTCTGGATTTGCATGATGGCCGGCAATAGTCTGTGCCTGCCTGATTGAACAGAGTGTAAGGGTATGAGGGTGTGAGCAATATGGCCCTGATCTTCCCATGGTGCTTACCTATATTACTGCCAGCGCTGACAATTGCTTCGAGTCGATCAGCTGCCATTATGAGCATCGCTTACCGTAACAGGAGAAGAGTGAGGGAGCATGCCCCCCTAAAAGTGTGTGGTTGCCATCCTGCATGATTGCTGGAGTAGCATCACCATCTCGAGACTTCTCAGCGCCGAATCATTCGATTGTCAGTACTGATTACCGAATTAATTGATATATAAAGCTCTAGCTTTATATGGTGTTGGAGGTTTTTTTCACTAATAGAACCGTATTTTATATGTAAAACAGCCTTATATACCAGTAGTACTTTACTGCTGTCGCCGCTAGTTAGTAAGCTGAGAATTAGAGAATAGATAGCGTGTTATCTACCAAATTAGTACGCGTAAGAACGTATTTCTCTAGTATATCCTCTACCTATTCACCTGCTACGAGGCTATAAAAAACGATCTCGAGTTAGATACGTGAGGATGACGAAGAATAGTAAATATAATAGTCGAAATAGTATATATAGAATGGGTGTGGTGTAGAATGGATGTGAAAAGGCTAAAATAGTAAGACTGAGGTAACTGGAGTGGGTACTTAATTGACTATATAGATGACTAAGTAATCTTTATACCCTCTCAGAAATATCAGCTTTATATGACCAAACCCTCAGTTGTTTCAAAATGATTATTTAGAACCATGCTTTATATGCAAAACAGCCTTACAGTCAACTACGGCTTTATATATCAATTAATTCGGTAGTGAATAGTGGGAAGCTTTTGCCATTGGATTTCGCCCCCAAATGCTTCGTCAATTGCGTCGCATACGGGGAGATGGAAGAGAGATCGGATGTGAAGGCCATGGCCAAAACGAGGTTGGCCACACCACCGTGGCACTGTGTCGATTGTTTGAAACAGATTGCTTCTGTCAACATCGTGTTCGCTTGGAACTTTCAGCTCCCATTTCTCTTTCAGCCTCATCATGATTCCAGAGCCGAGCTGTCAAATGCCCGCCGCCATCCTCGGACCGACCGAGCCACTGAAAATATGCGTTAGACTATTGATAATCGCGAAGCTGCGAGATGAGTGAGAATAAAATATGTAGGCATTCGTAATAAGGAGTCAGGCCTCCGGCAGCACAGACAGTGATGAAATTGCAATGTAGCAACAGTACAGTAGTAAGGGAGTGAGGATGGTGAGGAGAACTTCTGTCTCGGAAGGATTGATGCTTGTTACGCCCAAGCAATTATTAGAATGTTTAGCGGGACGATGCGGTCCAATGACAGGCAGCTTCTGTCTGCTCGTCGCTAGTTCCTGCATATATGCTGACATGAGGCTTAAGGCGGGAAGCCAAGGGTCTGTTTCAGCGCTATGAGAATTGAATGCCGTATCCAATCATGAGATGATGAGACCATCTCTGTGCCACTTTGATGCTTTCATCCCACCACCCGCCCAGACTAATCTCCTTCTTCTCTTCGAAAATCATGGACTGCTTCCTTCAATCGTTGAGAAGTCTTCTCTTCAATCTTCATCATGAAAAGTATAAGCAAGTGGCATCTGCTTTCAGCCCCTGCATTACTCATGAACCTCCTGGTGGCACGGTAGAGTACATGCCATTGCCATCCGCAAGCATAAGGCATCCTGCCTCGTTCGAACATCCATCCACTCATCTGATTTTGAAGGACTACACGCATCACACCATTTCGTGCGTGAGACCAGGCCAGAATCAGCACCCCCAGCGGGCGTTTCTACATGGAAAGTGCCCATTAGAAGCTGATATCCTCATGGGAACCATATGTTAGGTATAATGCCTGACTTACGCTGTCTTCATTGTCTCTGATCTTATCCTTCGTTGTCTCTGATGTTGACCTTCAATAACGTTTGGCGATGGGGGATACACTGGGGCATTTTGGTGAACAGTATTACGGCTAGTAAGTCAATAACTTCCCTCGTCGCTTGATGTAGCGAAAGAGTGCAGGATATGTTGCTTCTATCTTACGCTAGAGATGAGACATAAGTGGTCTCTCCATGTGTGCATCTATTCTTCTGGTCCACGTCTGCTAATTACGTTGCTGTGTCTGCAGGGAAGCTATCCGGCAATGGAGTTCACCCTCGCTACCTGAATATATCGGGTTTACTCCCTCCAGTATCTTCTCTATCCCTCGACCCAGCATCGTCTCTGCTCCCCCAAGCACCTGCAGACTACTGTGGACTATGCATTATAGAGGCTCCCGGAGGCATTCGTTTGGTATACTGGGTATGTATATCTTCGGAGCGATCCTTCCTGTTTCGAACCATTATTCAAGTTGCAAGAGACCCTGAACACCTCTCCGAGGTGTTTGATTGCTCGCATTTCTAGCCTAGAGGGAGCGCTGCTGGAGCAAAAATCCTTGATACCTCTTCGCTGTGTTTCATTGCTCGATTTTTAGGCCTCTTAGGAGAAATATTGACCGAAATCTCTACAGGAACCGGACGGTGTGGGATCTCAAGGGAATGTCACCGCAAACGCAAACCCAACTCAACCGTACACCACAGTGGATAATGGATTCACGTAGTAAGCCAGCAGAGCGACCTTCTTCAGGTTATTGCAGCTGATCTTCGCCAAGTACATCTCCTTCGGTATACGTGATATACAGCGAGCTGCAGGCAACGGTGTCGGCGACGGGTCAATGCGACCTGTCAGCTTCCGGAGATCCTGTGGGACCATCCTATGCAGCGAAGACAATCGGGTATTCTTCGCGTTTCCTTGCTTATGGAACAGTCACAATTCCAGGACCGAATTGCGATGAGCAGTACATCGAGGGTGGATTTCACACTATCGACTTCAGCGAGCTCTATTACACGCCTATTGTCACGAGTACAGTCTACAAACCGGGCTGTACTCCCTACGCGAATCCGCGTTTGTCTTTGCCTGCGGACCTGATTGATGTCGTCCCTGCTTGGGAGACATGCCAACCTCTTTTCTATGGAGCTTTTGATCCGCCAAGCATCTTGACGAAGGCTAGTGGTCTCGCTCCCGCTCAAGCCAGTCCTGCAGCAGTCACGCCCCCTCCGCCTCCTGTTCCAGCTTTGCCCGTCGTAGCTCAGGCGACTCCTACTGCTGGAATTCCCGCTGCGACAATAGCGCCAAACAACGCTGGACAAATGGCAGGAGCAATTGACCCACCAGCATCTGTCATCAAGTCGAATGATATAACCTTGTTGAATGGGAACACCCATGAAGTGGTGGCAACACCTGCGGCTTCACCGGAGGATAGTGATCCGAACTCGCAGGAAGCAGTTGCGGCCAATAATGATCCGAGCGGCCAGTTGATTGCGCCTACAGCAGCGGTCGTGGCGAACAACCCTACTCAAACCCCAGCGTCTGGAACTGACCCGGACTCGCAGAAAGTAGCTACGGGCAACGACGGTCCAAGTGGCCAGGTGCCAGGGTCTGCTGCTGCAGTCATTGTCAAGTCACCTGTTCAAACTCCAGCGTCTGCGGCTAACATCGTTGTTGCCCAAGGTAAAACGCTGACGGAAAATGGTCCTTCAGCGAATATTGGTGGGAAAGCTGCTGTGTATTCCTCGGGCTCTGTTTACGTGGATTCGACTCCGGTGGCGGTTCCTACCAGCGCGCAAGTCACTCCGGCTAACATTGTCGTTGCTCAAGGCCAGACGCTTACAGAAGGTGGGTCCTCAGCCAATTTCGGCGGAAAGGCTGCCGTGTATTCCGCAGGCTCCATTTACCTGGACTCCTCGACTCCGATTGCCGTTCCTAAAGCCGAAGACACTAACGTGGTGGTTGCCCAGGGTCAGACACTCACGGAAAACGGTCTAACCGCCAGCATTGGTGGGAAGGCGGCCGTGTACTCTGCCGGGTCCCTCTATTACGACTCAACTCCTATACCAATTCCTAAGGCTTCTCCGACTAACGTGGTTGTTGCCCAAGGCCAAACGCTTACGGAAAATGGCCCTTCTGCGTATCTCGGTGGGAAGACTGCCCTGTACAAAGCAGGTTCGATCTATTACGACTCCACTTCAGTTGCGATTCCCACATCAACGCAAGGCCAACAAAACCACCCGCCGGTGGTTGCGGCCGGGGTTACTTTCGCCCCAACGATACAGACTCCCTCGTCAGTCGTCACAAATGGCATCACTTTTGCGCCAGTGGTGGAAAAGGCCTCTCCCGTAGTTGCAGGCGGGATCACATTTGCGCCAATACTACAAAGCGTTGGGGGAAATACCCATGAGCCTGTCGTGGCTGGTGGCATAACCTTCCAGCCTAGTAATGTTCAGTCATCAAACGCTGTTGCAATGGAAACGCCAGCACCACTTTCGGTGGGTAGGATCCCGGTGCTAAAAGCCGCGAACGGTGGCTTGATCGTAGCAGGTACTACGATATTTCAGGGAAGCACAACTAGCTTGCTCGGACATGTCATAGTGGCTAACTCCGATAACGTCGTTTTGGATGGTACAACCCATTCCCTCGCACCTGTAACTGCTTATCCTGTTGAGACACCGACATCGACACCACTCGAGATAGCCAATGAGCCCGTATTAAAAGCTGCAAATGGCGACCTAGTCATAGCGGGCAGCACGGTATCTCAAGGGAGCATGACTAGTCTGCTTGGTCATGCTATTTCTGTTGGTTTAGGTAATGTCGTACTGGACGGCACGACTCATGCGTTCGGACCTGTTAGTGCACATCCTCTTGAGACACCGACTCCACTCGAAATTGCCAACCAGCCTGTAATGAAAGCTGCGAACGGTGGATTGGTCCTTGCAGGTGTCACGATACCACAGGGGAGTCAGATCAGTCTGTTTGGACATGTCGTCTCAGTCGGTGCCGATAATCTGGTCGAAGATGGCAAAACTCTCGTTTTTGCAGCTAACACTAAAGTTGCTGGGCAGCAATCCGTGACGAGTCTTGTATATGGGACATCCAACATTGAAACAACCCTCACATCGGGCGTCACGTACTCATCAAGCGGTCACATCATCACCTACACTGGATCAATCCCCTCCGTTCTCACAGAAGCGACATCAAGCGTCATCGGCACCACTACCGTGCCCCAACAAGCATCCGCTTTGCCCAACCAGGTCTTCGTTGAAACATCAGTATACGCGACACCTGAACAGCTGTTTGTAGAGGCATCGCCATCAGCTCTGCAGTACGTTCTAAATGGGAAGACAGCAACCGCAGCTGCGCCAAGCGATGTTCCACTCGGCGGCTTAATTCTGGCTGGTTTCGGTGCTGTACCTAGCAATGGGTCCACACCAATGAAGTCGTCGGTATTGCCATCCATGGTTCTGGTGAACAGTACTGTGACTTCGATCCCGACGTCTCAGACGGTAAGGCCTCCAGGTTCGACTTCAATGCCTGGGAGCAAGGCGTCGCCGTCTAGACCAGCTCATGGGACGGGCCCCAGAGTAATGAGTTGGGCGCGGGTCTTGGGGAATTACTTTGTTGTGCTTGGGTACATTCTGGGTATTGCATTAATCATGTAGTAATGTTTTGTGAGAGGCGAAAATGTATCTGACTTCTTGTATATAATTCAGAGATTGTATTGATGACGCAAGGCGCCCTTTCCTGGACAGGTCTTGAACAGACAACAGACATAGCTAATAGCAAGAGCAAGGGTGAAGAAGGTGGCGGCCAGATACCAGCATCAGAGAGACAACCAGGACGATCAATAGCGTCGAGACGGCAACGTGCTTCAAGAGCGCGCTACTGCAAGTCAAATGCATGTAGCTGGACAGGGTAGCAAACAACTGGACAACTCATAAAGAGCCAGTCAAATTTCAACGGCCCCCGCTTGGCTCAAAAATTGACCACACCGGCAAATTCAGCAGTGAAAGATCACCAACGCCCAATGATGGAAGAAGATCAGTCTTGCCCCGTCCTGGACCCTTCAGGTGACCTGCGATTGAGTACCAACACGCAAGACTTCGTCGTCTCATCCAAAGTCATGTGCCTTGCCAGCCCCGTATGGCGTGCAATGTTTGATCCCCAAGGCCACTGGGCCAGGCATTCATCGGGCGTTTTCAGCTTCCCGGACGATGATTCCGACGCCCTCTTGATCATACTCCAAATTGCTCACTTGCAGTTCTCGGATTTACCGGACGCGCTCCTCATCTACGAGCATCTTCTGCAGTTGGCGGTCCTGTGTGACAAGTATGGCGGCTCCTGGACCCTCGATGTTTTTACAGGGTTGCTTGCTGATTACCGGTTGACCAACAGATATAATACCGTCAGACTCGTTCGTCCCTGGATCTCGAAATGGCAAGCTCCACTGCAAGCTCAGGCAGAGGAGTGTTCTCAGGGCGGCGGAGAGGGCTACGAGGGTTACGAGACCTGGCTGTTCATCGCTTGGACATTTGGCGATGAGGCCGGGTTCAGAAAGATCTCTCGCTCGTTGGTGTTGACGTCGACAGTCACCACAGTCAACGGTGAGAAACGGATAGTGAACGCACAGGGAAATATGGTCGGTGATATTATGCCTCCAGGTTCAGCAGGTTAGTGACTATCCTGGGCTCTGATGCCAAATCCCGTCTCCCTTTCATTTTGCTCACAATTACGTAGGCGCCATCGTCGAAGCCCGCTCAGAGCGCATCTCCGCACTCCTCGAAATGTGCTACGGGCTGGTAGACCGATACGAATCGACTACCCTAATGGCTCCTGAAGACACCACCATCTGCACCCTCCGCGATCAATCGCCCAACGAATGCGACTCCCTAGTCTACGGCTGCCTGATCAAAGGTCTGCAAAGCCTCAAGCTATTCCCCAAGCGTGCGGAAGCGTCCGAGGTCGAGTCGAGCGTGATGGCCTTTGCGGACAAGCTGCGTTCGCTGCGATGCTTCGAGTATCCTTTCCCGTATAATAGTCATGGCTACTACAATCATAATGGGATTTCGCATTCAAGATGCAGCTTCACGCTCGCTTTCGCCGATCAGATCAACGCTATTATTGGTCAGGAGGAGCCGTCAGGGGTACTGGAGGAGCATCTGACCCATCTCAATGAGCAAAAGGACTAGCTGCGATTTCCTACAGGCTCATGCCACTCCCACCCGAACCTACTCTGTTGAGGGCGGGTTTGCGCTTGCTCCAGCACATCCGGTCCCCATAGCAAAGCGCTCACGAAGGTCTCGTTCAGCATGTTTCCAAGAGGGATTGTCATGTTGTCTATAGCAGCTCATCAAGTGTTTGTAGAAGCGTTTAATATCCGTGCAAGCTATTGCATTCCAACAACTGCATTTTCACTCAGAGTTCTCCAACACCATACGCAAAGCAGGAGGTCTGCAATTATGCTCTGTTGTTGCAGCGTGTGACACTGGATCGAGATGCTTTACGACCGTCTTGTCCGTTTTCAGTCACATGCTATGCTAGCTGACTTTGGAATTTGCCTTCCGTGGAAGTACGGAGAGTATCCTCATAAATGTTCACAACAAGACAGCGAGACCGTTCAGCTACCCGTACTGTTTTCATCCCCAGAGTTCAGTTCGTTACCACGTTTGCCATCGATGCCGTTCTCCGAACCGTTGGTCTTGTAGCTTTCTAGTTCTGACATGACAAAGGCCTTCAAACAGGTGATCCTGTTCCCCGCTTCGTATGTGCCTAAGAGCAATCCGATTTGCCTTGTGGTGGGCAGTTTCGTTGTGTTCCCGTTCGCTTTACTATCACCGCCATCGGCCGAGATGCTTACTTCATCATTCACTTCTCTCGATTTTGATGCCTCGTCTACGAGCTCTGACTCGTCAACCGTCCAAAGGCGTACAGCACCATCGCTACTACCAGTAACGATGATGAAGTCTTCTGAACCTAGTGGTTTCAAGATTTCAAAATCTTTCACACGGCCAGTTATTTCATCTGCAGCGCCTCCTAATTGGCAGATGGGGTCAGAGATGGGTGTCTCGAGTTTCGAGGCGGACTTGGTGATCTGTGTTCCGACGACGTCTGTGGTATCATAGAACAATATGCGACCATCTTCTGTTGAGACAGCCAGAAGGTCTTTGGTTCCGCCATCGGTCCCAGATAAGGTCATGTAGTGTACTTGATGGATCTTGGTAAGTGGCAAAGGCAATATTCGACATTTTGGCTTCGAGTCCTGCCATAGTAATTAGCTTTCTGGAGGCGGAACATACAAGTATACTCATACCATGCCGAACACAGCACAACCTCTTTCAAATGCCACTACGAATTCTTCGCCAAGGGTGTTCCAATCCACCCTTCTGCCTTCCCCCCTTGCCCATTTACCCTCTCCAACGCCTTGCAAAAGTTCTCTTCCGAAGTTCAGGACGCCCGCCTTTTTGCCGGTCACCAGGTTCCATAAGCGCATACACTTTTCTCCTTTTCCCACGCTCACCATGAGCTTCATACTTGGATGGATTGCAAAATCATTCACACCGGCAGGAGTCCCTCCAAAAGGCGCAGTATCCCCGCTTGGACGTCCATGAGCTTTCGGTATCGGAGCTTTTATTGTCGAGAGCACAGTCCAATCCCGTGTTCGAGCCACCGCTATTGTATTATCCTCGGCCCCCGACAAAAGCTTCGAGCGTGTAGGGAAGTACAAAGCATTAATTCCCGCGTTGTGATGTTGCAGAGACCCCAACTCTCGATTTCTGGGATTCTCCTTGATGGTGCTGCCGGCCAATGTTGGTATTGAGGAGCCTTTGGACTTTTGCGGTAGTGTCGTAGATAAGTGGTAAAGATTAATCATTTGGTCAGAGCTGCCACTGGCAAGTATGATTTTCTGAGACTTGGAAGAACCTGTTGAGGAGGGCGAGATCTACGCACATTTCCGAGTCAGCATCGCTTCCAAGGGTAAGAGCGCGAGCTATAAGACACGTGCAAGAAGTCCAAAACGGTCTTCGCTCTCGACACGAGTCTTGCGACCCAGGATTGGGTAGCGAAAGGGAGAGACTGCTCCAAAAGAAACATACAGCGAGGCAACGTATGGCTGAGGTATGGGCGTTAAGAAGGAAAGTATCCGCAAATTCGATTTGTTTCTGTTCACGGTGTCCCTTGGCCTGACTCGTTATCGAGGCTGTTATCCCGTGTAAGACCTTCTCGTATGTCCCAATGATTATCTGAATTGTCATTGGCGTTGCTCCTTCCTGATGTGCGACCTTTTTTTTCTTTGCCTCGCCCGCCGGGCGGGGCAATTCTTTATCCCCTTCGGCGGCAGTCCTTTTTCTCTTTCCCATCTTCCCTGCCGTTAAAGTAAACTATATGCCCCCTCGAGTGATGTTGGAAATGTAGACTGTGGACGGAGTGTTGAGACAGAGAAGTAGAATTTTGCGGGCAGTAATTTTGAGACTTTCGGGCCTGGGACCCCTCATGCTTGAGCCCTATTTCATTCCACCATCCATCCACCCATCACACCAAATCATCAATGATCATGACGGCAACAACACGAATTTCATCAAAAGAATTCTGAAAAAAGGTATTGATGAAATATCACAAAGAACTGTGATGGTTTTGCTACGAAATATACATCGTAATGAAGAATTGTGATGATCTTGCTACGAAACATACATCGTAATTTGCGATGCTCCAGTCTCCGCTAAACGATGCCCTTTCGTGAGTCCCTATTATTTCCAAAGCTTCATTCCAAGAATTGTTGGAAAGATAAGTGTCATACGTATGACATTAGCCTGGATCGCTGATATTTGCTGTGTTTTGGTATTTGAAGACGTAGTCTTCAAAGGCGACAGAATCATCTCGCCGCCCTATACTATGCGACGGTGACCATCATCGAGATCAATAATTTCAAACCTCACAACGCCAGTCTAGCTTCATTTCTCGAAGCAAATGACATAACACAGTGAGTGCACGTAGAATATACGTCGAATCCTGCCACTCATCATTGCACAGGGACCGTTCCTTCGATCCAGCGACCCTTCCACCTACAGATTCGCTATTAGGTTATCTCAAGGCGCAAACAACAGATCCAAACCAAGCCTTGCGTGAACCCCAAGCAGTCTCGAAATCCGTCTCGCAGGAACAGTCTGGGCCTCCAAGAGATGGGAATGCTGCGGCTCGTCCAGAAGAGCTGGACCGAGAGCCAGACCTGGTTTCTACGCAATTGAAAAACACAGAGTCATCACGATGGGGTGAGGACGGATTTACATTTTCTGAATCCTCAATTCAAGGCTCAACGGGTCTAGGACCGCAGGAAATTACAGCGACGAAACGTGCAGCTGGCGAACCTAGCATTCGTCCATCTGAAGCTCTACCCGTGGCGTCCGACGACGTCGGCTCCTTGGATGCGATAGCGATCAAAAGCCTGACCACCGAACAAAGGTCCGCACATCCTGCTGTTGTTCATCTGCCGTCAAAAGAAGCTCAGGAGGAGCGTCTGGAGCACCCCGATGAACGGGGATCTCGTGATGAAGAGCAGGGGCCAGTATACGCAAGCAAAGGTCATCTGAATGTCAACGGACTTACACCGCCGGCTTCACGAGAAGATACGGCTTCTCGGTCAAGATATGACCAAGCGCAGCCTACGGATGATGGCTCTGGGCATGATGCGATCCTCAAGTCGCAGATGGATATCGCTAGAGCGGAGACTTTTAGTGGGGCTCCTTCTACACCTGATGAACAGCTACGGCTTGAAGAAGCCCGTTCAATGCAACCCAAGGTTCCGGAGAGTACATTTGGTGGGCAGGCCGATGATCTGAAAGACTCACACTCGATGCCAGCGCCGTCTAGCCTACCTTCCCAATTCATAAATGACAATCTCGGCGAGGAAAGCACAATACCTGACATCTCAGATGTGAGCAATGAGATGAGTTTGAAAGAAGATGGCGTTTCTCGAGACCTGAGTGAGCAGAACGACACTTTGCCAAACCCCTCCTCAGCTCTACGGGATCGCATGTTCTCTGGAATGAATGGGGAGTCACTTAGGGATCTTACCCTTAGCCGACGACCACCCATGCGAATCGATACTGGAGTTCCGTCAACGTTCGATTCTTCAAGTTCAATGGCTGGGCCACGGACCGCACCCATAAGTACGACAAATGGTCCCACTCCTTTGGGGTCTGCAACGCCTAGCAAGACTGCAACGCCAGCAACGAGTATCCAGTCGCCCCCGGAGCGGATGACCACAAGAGTGTCTTCTGGAGCACTTCGACATAAATCTGTCTCTGAGATTCTTGGTGAGACGCCTAAGGCTACCCCTGTTCAGGCTGAGAGAGCGGCCATAGACCGAGCTTTAGTCGAATCCCATAGAGAAGATCATGGCTTTTTGCAGACCCCAAAATCTGCATCGTCGTTCACTTCCCCCGATGCTGCGGTGTTCAAGCAGCGGCTTAGTGAATTGAAAGACAAAGAAAGAAGTAAGCTGTCGACCGTGGTGTTTGCTAGTTCGAGGAATACAGAAGTCACCCAAGCTCAACGGCTAGATGATAACGAGTCCCCTGTCAAGGACAGGGACTATTTTTTGACATTGTTTGCCGCTCAGGCTTGGAATGTAATAAGAGCGCAATCTGTCAATACACTAGTGAAAACGGCCCACAAGACCTTGAATACGTCGGATCACTATACCGACTTCAATGAGCGACAAGCTTGCGCTGTCTTGAAAAGGATCCACGAGCTGCAATCCAACAATCGCTGGTCTTTTCGGCAAGTGGAGCGATCTGCAGAGCCCAAGAGATCAGTGACGCACTGGGACGTATTGCTTGGTCAAATGAAATGGTTGAGGACAGACTTCCGTGAAGAAAGAAAATGGAAGCACGCAGCTGCCAAACACACCGCATATGCCTGTGCAACATGGGTCGCCACTTCCCCAGAGGAACGTAGACTACTACAAATCAAAGTTCGATCTGTGCCTGCAAGGGCAATGTCAAGGTCACTCTCAGTATCGACACCAGACCTGGTACACTCGGCGGATGATGGGGCCAGCGAGGTGACCGACGATGACTTCTCCCGTGTGGATGGTACTGCGGGAAGTCCTCCTGCAGTGATCTTCTCTTTGCCCCCTGAAATATTTGTGTTTGGACTCAGCAAGAGCCCTGTGACTGAAAAGCTGATGCTCGAACTCCCGCTATACCGGCCGAGTACTTTGGTCCAGGACGCTGCATTGCGGGTTAACGATATTGAGTCCGATTCTGCTTGGAAGAAACCCATCGTGCCGGTATCTAAGTACGTGCAAGGCAAGATGATATCTCCGGAGGAAGGCCCGCCGCGTAAAAGAAGTCGATTTGATTATCAGGACCCCCCTGGTTCCCACAGCTACTCCTCTAATCTGGCTATCAAGGACTCGGAGAATGCTTTTGGCCCAGATCAAGAGGACGTCGCTTTGTTCGATCCTGAAAACAAGCACATCAGGGATCGCATACACGCTGGCCATGCCTTCAGACCTCCATCAGAACATAACATGCCATCACAGAATTTCTTTGAGTCCCGCCAATCGTCTCAGTGGACCCAAGCAGAGGATGACGAGCTTAAAAAATTCGTCAAAGATTTTGCCTATAATTGGTCGCTGATTTCAAGCTGTTTATCTTCGCCGTCAATGTTTTCGTCTGGCGCTGAAAGACGAACACCGTGGGAATGCTTCGAGCGTTGGATTAGCTTGGAAGGTCTTCCTGTAGAGATGGCCAAGATCAACTACTTCCGAACGTACCATCATAGGTTGCAGTGTGCTCAGAAGATGGTCGAGGCTCAGCACCAAGCATTACAGCAGCAACAGGGCAATAACGCCAATCAGATGCCGTTGAGACGTCGGACCACCCAGCCTTTCACCGTTGAACGTAGAAAGAACGCTAGGCACTTGCATCTCATTGATGCAATGCGGAAGCTGGCCAAGAAGCGCGAAACCGCGATACACAAGCAACAACATGGTATGTTCATTTCTCTGCTCACGAGCGTAAGTCACGAGACTTCCAAGCTGACTTTCATCATTAGTCGCTAGTCTTGCTGCAATGCGAAAGGACAGGGAAGCTACGAAGCAGAGGCCCCAAATGCACACTCCCCAGGAGTTCAGTCGCATCAAGTATGAAAGCCAACTCCGTATGGCAGAGCAAGCTAAATTACTCAGGGCCAACGCGATTGCAAATCAAAAGGTAACGTTTTCCCATCTTGTGAGTCTTACTATATTTTGCTAACCGTTGAGAAGGCTATACAGGCGCAGAAGATTAACCAACAGTCTACTCAACAAAGCAATGGGATGCAGTCTGTACGTATTCCAGGACCAGTGCCAGGAGTACCGAACGGAAGCAGTCCCAATATGGCAGCAGCGAATTCGCATGGACAGATAAGAGGAAGCGGGGGCGATTCCTCCAGACCAGTTCCGCAGATACCAAGGCTTATGAATGGCCAAACGAACGGCGTTTTACCCACCAACTCACACAGCGTCCCTCACGCTCCTATGCAGCCAAATATGCAGGCGCAAATGCAACAACGCGTGCCACCAATGGCACCCGACCGCATGATTCATGAAGCTTCTCGACTCCGAGAACAGCAAGCATACGTGCGACAGCAGCAGCAACAGCAACATGCTCAATCGAACAGCTTAGCCGGCTCTCCGCCCCTGCAACATCCGAACATGCTCTCGCAGAACAATTCCACCATGCTCGCTTCCCTCCAAGGCCGCTCCAGCCCGTCCATCAACGGCGCACCACCTCCCCTAGGCTCTTCTTCCTCGCCACGAATGACACAACCCCAAGCCCTCTCCAGCGGCATGACCCCAGCCGTCAATCAGATTTCCTCGCAGTTCAAAGCGCGCCATCCTCAAGCCAGTCCTGAACAGATCACTCGCATGACCACTGATCAGCTCTACAAGATGTCCAACGAAGCCCGGCAACAAGCCATGCAAGCAGCAGCGGGCAACTCCAACGCCGCTGCCGTTGCCGCGAATGCGAACATGGGTCTTCAAGTACCAAGCTCAATGCAGCAACAAGCGGCTATGATGACAAATGGAGGCGGCGGTCCCATGTTCAATATTGGAAATTCACAACAATACGCGCAGCTCATGCGGCAGCAGCAGCAAAGTCAGCAGAGAGGGGCAGGTGGGCAGGGAATGAATGGTGGAAGTAGAAGTGCTACGCCGATGGTGCAAAGGACAGGGAGCGCGCAAGGGGTGTCGAGGCCGAGTCAGAGCCCTTCTCGGCAGGTAGGGATAGCCGGAGGCCAATAGGAGAGCAATTCAAGTGGGTTATGATTTTGTATATACTTCATCTGTCTCTAGGCGTGTTGACGAGGGCGGATACCTCCAACGTCCGTAAGGGAGTGATGAATGGATGGCAGCGACTTGTAAATATGTGAAGTTATTGTCTCATTGAGGTCTCAATGAACGGAGAAGACTCAATTCTTTTTTTGACAACTTCATCTCTACTGATGAACCTTTATGTCCAAGCAAGGTGTGGAACGTTGAGGGATTGGGAACTCGGAAATGGCCGTTTTCACATCATTCTCAGGGCGAACTGAGCCGAGTTGGACAACTTTCCGGGAGCGCTCTCCCTTTTGGAACCCAGTTCCAACTCCAATCGGCCCTTGAGAAGACATGCTGACTTGGTAAATACACAATGGAATGGAGGAAAGCACGGGCAACACGCCAGGGATCCGAGGACCTCGATTCAACCTCGTTGAGCTGGTGCTGGTATGGAATCCCGTTCGATTTGGTAAAGTGTACTTTGTCGATGGGCTTATGGATGGTTTGGTGGGCTGTTTCCCGTCGCTTGTGCGTCGACCTTAAGTCGTCAATATCAACGCGTGAATCATCTTTTCAAACACAGCCTCATCCCGAAAATCCCGAGCCATGGAAAGCCATGTCTCAAGGTCCGTGAACGGGGTTGTTTTCAGCACGAAATCATAGAACGTTACAAGGATTGGACCGTAAAACAAGGAGGCAACGACGCTGTCTGACAGAGTGGTTTCCAGCATTGAAACTACATTAAATACTGAGTGCCCATCGCTATGCGGGCAGAACTTCCTTGCTCATGTCATAGTCAATCTCCCTGATACCGTCTTTATCTATGACCTTGACCAACATCTGAACGAAGAATTAGCCCATTCTGTGCAGCCTTGAGCGATACTCACCCCTTTGAAGTCTATAGGCAACCTCCGCTTCAGCTCGTCTGTGCACATCTTCAGTATCTTGAGCCCCTGCTCGAAGTCGATGTCTGGGTGGTGGTGTTTGTCGAGTATTGATAAGCAATAGTATCTAGGCCTTCGCTCAGCAAAATGATTCTCACGGCTGTGAACTTCTCTAACGGGGAGCTCAGGAAGAGGAAAACGACATACTGGGCATAGCCATGGGCTGCATATGGAAGCGGGGCCAGCGACGCCAAGTAGTCAAGCCAGTAGAGATGCGGTTCATTCGTGATGGGATCCATTCCTCCAAGAAGCAAATTTACCGTGTATGGTTTCCTTGACCTGAGACTTCTTGCCAACTCTCCGCGGACAAAGCTTGCAACGGCTGAAGGTCCCAAATCGGTATCATTTCGCATGGAGTAGAGCTGGATGTTGGCCTGTATGTATTCCGCAAATTGCACTACCCGCTGCAGATTAGCTAGCCATACTATTAGCGTATCTCGATGCCGCTTTACCTGTGTCTCCTGCTTCTCCTGAGAACGCCATCAACGTATGTTTGTTGAGCTGCTTCGTCTTGTCATCAGCAGCTTTGAGGATCGTTGCACCTCTCATTGCAGCCTTTGAAGCCGCAACGATGGTGTAATCCTTGCCAGTAAAGCCGAGTAGAACCTCCCTGCTGTCCTGTTAGCTGCTGTAGTACATTTTTGTAGATGTTGACTTACATCTTGGTGCGGAGTTAAGGATGAAGTTGAGAGGTGTAGCTAGCTACAGGTCGAGAGGTCTACGCGTGAACTAGCACGTCTAGGTTGGGATTGGGAAGGAAGGTTTAGCGAGACTGCCAAGATTTCGCGGCACTGCAATTATCAAAAGTTCTCGGAGCTCGATCCACGGATTTGCACTTGGGACACTCCCTCATTCAAGCTCTTGTACCAGCTTGAGAAGCTAGTGGCTCCCATGTCTTCCTTCTTCACTATCCCAGCGTCGCAACGAAAGCGCAAGAGAGACGAGGCCAATGTGGTTCCATCAACAAAAAGAAGAAATACAACTAAGACCAGTGCAAAGCCTCCGAGTAAAAAATCCGCTACAGCTCGACGAGATGAATCTATATCAAGCAGCGGCTCAGAGGACGAGGTGATTCGTAAAAGGGTTAACGATGCAGAGGCAGTCTCGGAGAACGAATCAGAAGAGGACGATGAGACGGGGGCGGAGAGACGTCTACGATTAGCGGAACAATATCTGGAGAATATAAAAGGGGAGGTAGACGAGGTTGGGTTTGACGCAGAAGAAATTGACAAAGATCTTATTGCCGAACGATTACAAGAAGACGCGGTATGTAGGCTGCCTAATTGCACATTGCTCTTCCCTGGATCCTCATCGCTCTACAGGCCGAAATCAAAGGTCGTCTTTACCGTCATATAGCCTCTACGCTCGATTTCTCCTCTGCGACGGAGACCTCATTTCGCACAACATGCTTGAGCACAACCTCTATAGCTACCTGTGCTCCCTTCGCATATACCGTCCACAAGGACCTTACCCTCACAAAATGGGAGCTCCCCACCCCGCCCCCTCCTCTGCCCCCAAATCGAAAACCCCCCATAAAACCTCCACGCCCGGTCCGCCGTCGGCCAACGAAGCTCATGACCACCAGGGGAGACAGGGGCAAGACTGGGGATCCGAACTACCAACACCACACAGCCCCCATACTCTGTGTCGCGGCTTCGGATACTGGCAAATTTGTTGCTACCGGGGGAGCAGACAAACGGCTTATCATCTGGTCCGCCGACAAACTCGAGCCGCTGCGTGTTTTTACACAGCACCGTGATGCTGTCACCTCCTTGGCATTTCGAAGAGGCACGAACCAGTTATATTCCAGTAGTGTCGACCGCACCGTCAAGATATGGGACGAATTAGCTTATGTGGAGACGTTGTTCGGGCACCAAGAGGAAGTGCTCGATGTGGCAAGCCTGGCGCTCGAGCGGTGTATAAGCGTTGGGGCTAGAGATCGCACGGCTCGCTTGTGGAAGGTTGTTGAACAGACACAATTGGTCTTCCGTGGCGGTGGCAGTTCGGAAAAGCGTCGACCGCGAAATAAAGATGGGGAGATTGCGGGGCTGAGAAGCTATGGCGAAGGATCCATCGACCGGGTCGCCCTTATCGATGAAGAGTCGTTCGTCACTGGAAGTGACAACGGCTCGATATCCCTTTGGACACTGCACAAGAAGAAGCCAATATTCACCATTCCACTAGCACATGGACTCGATCCACCAATGAAGCCGGAAGAGGCATCTGCAGAAGCCGAGCCGGATGCTAGGGTTCCGGAGCGACAGCCGAGATGGATCACAGCGCTGGCAACGGTCCCTTATTCTGATGTTGTTTTGAGCGGCAGCTGGGATGGTCAGGTGAAGGTCTGGCGAGTAAGTCAAGATAAGAAAAGGCTGGAGTCGATGGGAGTCGTTGGAAAGGTTCAAGGCGCAGATGAAGATGAAAAGACGGCTGGTGTGGACGTACAGGGTGTCCAGGAGGAGAGAAATGTGCGGGGCATCGTTAATGACCTCTCTGTTTTTGAGAGAGGAGATAGAGGGAAAAACGGACTATGTGTTGTCGCTGCACTGGGAACGGAGCATCGACTGGGAAGATGGAAAAAAGTCTATGGCTCGAACAGACCTATTGTTTTTGAGGTGCCTAAGATAGTAACAATTGCAGAGGCAGAGGCAGAGGCAAAGGAAGAGAAAAGAGGTTGGGATGGGAAGGAGATTGTGCAAAAAGAACCGCAGGATGTATAGCTGCATTGTTTTAACAAGCTCTCTGTCGCCTATCCGTGGCAAAGGTCGGCCGCACACAAATTCGTACAGCACTGAACATGTATGATATGCTATGAAGCTATGCAAATTAGTTGTGGCTGCTGAGGCGCTGGTGTACATGCAACAGTAGTAGCCCGCAAGCTCGAAATGGATGTTGGGCCACCGAAGCGCTTCCCGCTTCCGCCAAAGACGCTGTAAGCAATGTTAAGCAGACGGGCATCTATGTCGCGCCTTACCAGCTTGGGATGACTAGGCACCACGAGAAACACCTATTGTCAGCTCATGCATGAAAGCCTAGTGACCCTTCAGGCAAGCTGCACCGGTCTCTTCCCGCTCGTTTCCCTTGGTCCGTGTTCGGGTGTCTCTTGATCCTACGGGGTTTCATCAGAGGTCTTCATATTGATTCGATGAGCCTGGCGAGGGTGACAGTCCACTTTGGGGCCTCGCTCTCTGCTCTCGCTCTGCCTTGAGGCGCCGACGTTCAGCTCTCCTCTCAATCTTCTGTGCTTGACGGTCACGTCTTCCCTGCTCGAACATTTCCATTGCCGTTGGTGAGTGATACTGCCTAGATGTTGGGCTATGCGGATGCGCAGGAGGGGGAAGTGGACTGCGACGCCGCGTGCCTCGACGCTGCTGTAGCCCGTTAGACGGGGAAGCATTGGCTGGGGAACGTCTTGTAAAAATGCCCTGAGGCGAGTTATCCGCTCCACGGTTGGTGCGAGTAGGAGCCCGCCTGCCGATGTTCAGAGAGCGGTTTGGATGACGGGCAGATCGGGAACGTTGGGGGAAAGCTCCAGGGACAGGAAGCTGGCGGTTTGCCGATCTCGTCGGACTTGACTCGATCAAGATTGGCGAAGATGCACTGCTGGTCTGACTGGCCGGTAGGATGCCTCCAGTCCTACGAGCGATCCAACCAGCAATCGGTCTTGGGGAGTCTCTACCGACAGTAGCCGTACCACTACTGGCCTCCACGGCACTGTCATCGTCCGATGTGAGACGATTCGGAATAGCTCGCCTTCTTCTCGTATGCTGAGCAGGCACAGGGGAATCAGAATCACTTTCAATCTCGAATGGGCCGCCTGTGGATCTTTCACCACTTGCACCTGGGTTTCTATGGGGAATGTTCCGTTGCGCGTTCACAGATACACGGCTGCCGCTGTATCCGTTTCTCACGCGAAGGGCATTCAAAGCCTGCGAAACGCCACTGCCATCACTGCCACTGGACTGGTTAGACACCACTGATCTTCGTCGAGCTTGTCGCCTGGAACGCAGGATTGGGCCTTCGTCGGACTCGTCTCCAGGGTCATATTGAGCAGTTGCAGATGATGCTTCGTTACGAACACCATTCGCAATTGCTGAGGCGTCTTCCTCTTGGCTGTTTTGATCATTGTCGGAATTTTGCAGTTGGTTACCCTCCCCATCCGTTCCTTCATCCGTTTCCCAATGCAAGCTTCTGGTCGAACTTGTAACGGAGTGATGACCATTTTCGACATCGTTGACAACGAAATCATCGAGTGAGCCAACCTCCTCACCTTGACTGCCTTCATCTGTATCATCAAGAAAACTATCGTAAGGGCGCTCGTCCTCTGAATTTGCCCGCAGTCGATTGAGCTGTGCCGTAATCCGTCTACCTCTGTGACGCATTTGCGGCGGGTTTCCGTCAGAAGAACCATTTTCACTCGAATATCCGTGCTCGGAGAAGTCGAGATTCGGGATATACCCATCCATACGAGCATCTTCACCAAGGGCTCCCACAAGTTCTTCCATAGTAGCCCCTTCCATATCGTAGAGGTCATCATCCCAATGTCCATGGCCGTCAGAATCACTCATTTCGGCCGAGTCTTCCCCCATTGGATATCCACAAGATTCACAAAGTCCGTCTTCAAGCTCCCACGTGCACCTTGGACAACGATCAACACCATCTTCATCGTCCCTAATGACATTCAATTGTCTTCGACGTGTCAGTTTGAAGCAACCTCGGAAAAGGCCACCTTTAAGGCCGGTAGTTGTCCTGTCTTTTTCGACCAAAGCCGCCTCCTCGTCCTGCCATTTTTTGTGTTCCTGGGTAGTTTCACCGACAGGCATGAGCTCTGCCCGCTTTGCGAATATTTGCGTCATATCACGAATCTGGTAAACTTCAGTGAGGGCCTTGGAGCGGTATAGGGACAATTGCTTACAAGATAGGCCGGGGCGGGCGGACGTAGCACATCGGCTCGGCAGTCGGGGCAAGATTTCTTGGTCCGGTCCCTCTCAAACCAACGAACAAGGCAACCGTAGCAGAAAGTGTGGCCACATTCGATGGTGTAAGGTTCAAAGAGAGGGCGTACACAGACTCGGCAGGTAACGAGGGTTCGTATGTCGTCGAGGCTCGTTTCCAGTGTTTGTAGTAGTCCGACGGGGTCATCTCTTCCATCTCGACCCTGCTCTGGTTTGCTGCCGGAGTTTCTCCTGACTGTTTTGGCGACTGAATCTC
This sequence comes from Letharia lupina, assembly GCF_014066315.1. Lineage (NCBI taxonomy): Eukaryota > Fungi > Ascomycota > Lecanoromycetes > Lecanorales > Parmeliaceae > Letharia > Letharia lupina. The sequence goes on from NW_023502974.1 coordinate 1,427,584, forward strand.
CCATTATGATTCAAATTGCGGTGCTAAGCCCGAAAAACGGCGGTGCTACGCCCAAAAAGAGGTAAGATTGACGAGAATGCGGAGAATAGGGTGGATTCACAGCTGAGCATTTGCCATCAAACCCCTTTGATGTGACTGATGTTCTCTTGTAGTAGTCAGACTGCTTGCGGCGTTGGTGAAATGGCTGAAATGAAGTGTAATGAAGGTTGTACTTCAAAGAAGAGAAGGGTGATGTTTGATAAGTCTGGAGGGGAAGAAGAACGATTGGTTGAGCCGAATCAGGCTTAGATTCGGGCTCGGTTGAACACACTAAGGTACTTTAGCGCCACCATCCCGCTCCTTCTTTCTTCCGAGTTCCCAGGCTTCCTGAAGCAGGCACGGAGAGGATTGTATCTTACATTTCGGAGTGTCATTTCTTTCTATTCCAGATCATTCTTCGGTTTGCATAAACACATCTCGGGACCAGGCTGCCCTTAGTTCTTTTTCAATCTATGTCACTGCTCGGGATTTGCCTTGGAAAAAGAACGCTGAAGTCGGAATTTCTTAGATAGTCAGGTATCTTATGACCACAAAAGATTGGCAGAGAAAACGTTATGTGGGTTGAATGGTAAGATATCGCTCAGATTTCGCCAGCCTCAAATCTGGATTTCTGCGTAGACAGCTACGAGAAGAGACCGCTCTGCGGCGGCATCCTGATGAAGTATGTTGTGTACGCAAGCATTTTAGTCTACTTCTATCAGGGTATATCGCAGCGAAGGTGCAGATATGCGACCAAACAAGTTCATCACGGTCAAGGAAGCCGCTGATCAAAGTACACAACTCGCTGAATACCGTCAATGAGATTCATCAGCTGCCGTTATCACTCTCGCTCCATTCTGTCACCCGCTGAATTTGAAGGCTCGCTCACTCGACCCTCGCGCGGTTGCTCTCGGCAAAGTCGCTGAAAAGATGGCTATTGTCAATGCTGCCCTTTGTCACGAACTCATCATCGATCATTTCCTTGTTCATGTGTGCGAGAAACAATTCCTGATCATGAAGGAATGCCTTGAGCGCCTTCGTGCTCATTTTTCTACCGCTTCTCTCCGCATCTCTCATTGCCTTGAGCTGATTGCGAATTCTCTCTTCGAGAATTTCCAGGCGGTACTCACAGAATTGGGAGTAGAGTTCCGACAAGTTCGAGACTGGGCGGACAGTGGTAAGCACGGTGTCGTCCCTGAAGGTGTGGCATTTGGGACGGAAGGATGTCACCATCGTGACCCGCTCCGTTGACCCGAGAGCGCGTAGAGCTTGGTGCTCGATGTAGCGGCCTTGCAGCACAACAGCACAACCCTATCAAATCGTAAGCTTATCTCGCTTCAAGTCCTAGGTTCACATACCATCTGAGGTCCTCTGACTTTGATGACATCTCCATTTCCAGTGCGTAGTACAGTCTCTCCGCCAATCATATTAGTACAGTCGCTGAGCATGGTAACGCAAACGAAAGGATAGCTGTCAGTGTGCCAGTCGACGATGGGTTTGTCATCTTCCCATGGGCAGCCGGCAATACCCTCATCGTCCTCGGTCAGCTTTCTGTCCAAGAATGCCTCAAGTTCTTCCGCTTTCTGCTTCTCTGATTTGACGGAGATGTTGATATGGGCAATCTCGAAATCCATCTCTGTTACAAGTTGGACACCGGCAATATTAGACATGATCGCGAGCGTCTCAGGGTTCTTCCACGCATCGTACACAAAGGGTGCATATCTGACAAAAGATGTTAGTGGAATAGGAGAAGGAAGATGAGTGGATGGAAGAGGTTGTCGTGGTTCTTTGCTTACTTCGCAGCGAAACCTCTCAGCTGACACTGGGCTAGGTTGCTCGAGTATTTGCAGTTTTCCAAAACTTCTTTGCTGAATATCTCGGCTCTCATGCGTTGCACGGCCTCCTGAGTGAAAAGCTGAAAGGGATCGGAGACAGCAAATGGGGACACTCCGGTACCCTCAGGAAGTTTCAAATCGCTCATCGTCAGGGTCTTGGCTGGTGGTGTGAAATCTATGTGCTTCTTGGGATCGAAATTGTCGGTGCTCAGCGTGTTCATCGACATCGCTTTGATGACTGGCCCGACGTGTGCGCGCGTGTCGTCCATGAGTGACTCAACTTCCGCGGTAGCCATGCCAGCAAGAAATTAATGAAGTTGTGGATTTCCGGGCCTAAATGATGTTGTAAGCAAGAGCTAGAAGCAGCTAGAAGCAACAAAGACGACTGAAGGAAGCAAGCAATAAGTAGGTAACAAAGATGGTCCGCGTTAGATTGTAACCACGAATAAGAGAAGGCTCTGATACAGAGAGTGAATCTGAAGGATTGAGAAAAATAGCGAATCTGTGTGTGAGACGACACAGAAGGACCGTATGACAAGGCCAGAGTGTTGTTATCTTCACACTTACTGCTCTTATCTGGCGAGCGCCAGGAATTTAGCTTTATAAATGTTGATAGTAGAGTAGGTTCTTGCTCGGACGCGGGCGACTCTTATATGCCAGAGTCTTATGAAGAGATGGACGGTATTTCGCGAGAAGTCGATCTTTCTAACGCGTATCAATACTTGGGCGCGTCATTCCCACCAGTTGGGTTGTGCACTGAAAGTTCCAAAGCCGACATTGGTTGGTGAATATATGCGTATCAAAAAGATAGATTTTTCAGCCGTACGAGTACAATGCACCTACAACATAGACACTTTGTTATGGCAAGAAAACCCAATTCTGGCTTTTACGCGGGGTTCCCCAAAGCACGTTGGCACCTCTAATTTACAATCTAGGTTGATACCCCTCCACACATCGAGATGCATGCAGTTCTTCTGGATAGAGATGGAGACGGATTTGCGGAGTAAAGCTGTCACCAGCGCCGCCTCAGCCACTTCCTGCATCGGAAAGGAACCGACGGAAGGTATGGGCCATGGTAAAAGCATCTGTGGGAAAGTCAGAAGGTGACCGGGGTGGAAAGGATACCAATCGCTGATATGTTATATGGATTCAGTTACTTTGTTCGGTTTGGTATGCGGCTAGACCGGATCATGCGATTGTGCCGAGACTAAATACTCGTGCGACCAGGAAATCTAATCATCTATCTCTTTGTCACAGAGATATCCACCAATAATGTCGGGTTTGCAACCCTCTATGAACAGCTTAATTGGTGGGTATATCCGTGTCGGACTGTTGATGAGGATCGACTCCTCGACCGCACGAGTATCTGCTCTCTTCCAACGGGCACTAAGATCCTTGACGCTTGAAATTCTCTCTTCCTATAGGTCTATACCAGTCATGCAGGGATGCCATGCAGTAAACCTTCTCAAACTCTATCCAGATGTCTCTCAAATAGCAAATGCCTTAACATCAATGACTAACAATTACACACTTTCGACGTCCACACTCGGAGTAAGTAACATTCGAGAACGAGCGCTCTGCAGGGAAGATGACAAAAACCAATGAATTACGCGAACGGATACGACCGAGTCGTATTTCATCTAGCAATCTCATAGGACGGTCTGGATCCAGATGCTTGATATGGACAGACAGTCATCATTCGATAAGCTGGAGAGCAGTGCAAGCTCCAAGCTAGCGACCCAGGTGGTCAAGCATAGGTCCCAGAAAATTCGGCAGCTGCACATTTGTCCTGCATGATTTGAGAAGCGAGCGTGCTTCCACACGATGATTGTCTGCCCAACCTTCACTTAGGACCCAGGGGACAGAACCGAAGCAAGATTGCTGCCGATGTTAGCCGCTGGTTGTTTCTTGGGTTTGCAAAAATCGGTAGAGTCTGCATCATGCAGATCAACTTCATCAGTCAGTATATGCAATCTGTCGGTTTCGGACTTGAGAGGGGTAATGTGGTTGGAAAGTTATAGCACTGGTCTAAGGTACCTAGTTGGAAAGATGACGTTGAAGTCCCCTCGGTCCTTATCGGTTAAAGTGCTGATAGCGCTAAAGTAGCCTACCCGAGCTTGAGCGCTACCTACTGTACTACTAGACAAGAATAGAACCTCGATTCATGCAGATGGAACTCTGGGCGCAACAACCTTTCAACAATCAATTGCTCCTTCACCTGCACTACCAACTCACAAATATGGCCCAGCCCGGTGGATCTGACGAGTCCCCGTGGGCCAAAGGAGAGGCCGCATTTACAAGGTGCCCTCCCAAACCTTGTCTGCATTCTGAAATACTCATTTCATAATGCCTGCGTGCCTGCGTGCCTGCCTGCGTGCCTGCCTGGACCTCATACCTTCTAATGCCTCAGAACTGACGACTTGGTAGCAAGGAGTACAGCAAATATTTTGACCCGTGTCAGGACGCAGCGTCCCGTAGCATGAAATGTTTGCACCGCAATGGAGGAGATAGGCAACTGTGCTCCGACTATTTCCAGTGAGTCTGCCTAACCTCTGCTTTCGGGAGCTCCAAGTCCAGGACGATATCGGAAGCCCGCCACCCGTCTTGTGAATCCACTGGCTGATGAACCTATTTATCAATGCAGGGCATACAGAGACTGCAAGAAGGCATGGGTGAGCATCGGAAAGCAAAGTCGTTAGTCGGGCACAAATGCTGATGATAGTGCAGACTACCGAGCGCAATGAGGCGAAAAGGAGGCAATCCAAGGGGTTCTTCCCAGAATAAGCTGAAGTCTGCTAGTGGTATTGGGTAAACCCGGAGAAAGGGATAGTAATCAGTGTTCTGGCCGTGGAGATCGACAGGCACTGCGATTGTTAGCTACAATCGGGCATATATCACGGTGATTACGAGTCCTGGGATAATGGAAATACCCAAGTAAAGAGTGTGGAGGGGCAATCGTATTCAGAAGTATCGAAAGCAGAAGAGAGCCAATTCGAAACACGAATGGAAGAGTAGGCTCGGGGCTTACCTTATGAGGCTTGTCTCCATTTCGCCGCGGAGAGCTGATGACGCGATGAAAATAACTTCGGGATTGAGGCGGCTCTGCGAGTCGCCCGCGTGTGTTCTGTCACACGTAGACAAACCTGGATTGAGCATAGGATTACACGAGTATCAAAGCCGGCTGTCAACCGAAAAGTCTGTGTAGCTCACGATCGCGCGGCAGCACCAAGCAGTTACTGCAATGCAACCCGATCCAACGCGACATTCGCTGAGACCCCTTGCCACAATCTTCCCAGTCACAAATCTAGATGCACTACAACCTATCTGTTTTGGCCGCAGCCTCCTTACACCTTTACTTGGCCCTGTCGTCTTTGTGGCCCAACCGCATGTGCGCCTTGTTATCGAGATTTACTGAGAACGTCTCGTTCCTGAGAGCAAGAACGGGAGAGCTCGAAAATTAGTATCCAACTATCTATCAGAGTTACAGCTACTAGACCTCGGCCTGTTGGGATATTTGCCAGCTTTGGGGCCGGTAAAAGAGAAGAGCGTTTGTAGTAAGAAAATCTTTGGGGTCGTAGCCGACAGAGGTGAACGAACTCAACGAGGCATTGGAATGTTGTCCAGAAACACTCAGCAAGAGTTCTCATGCTCTCATGAAGCCAAACGCTCAATTCCGATAAGAAGTGCAACGAGATGTGAAGCGCGATCGCCAAGCATTCTGGTAACCTGGCAAGGTGCCAACACAAAAGTCGAAGGTACGAATCCCTAACAATAGCAGCACCAACGAGGAGGAAATCCGCTGTCTAACCTTCTTCTTGAAGCAGTCATAGTCAGTCAAAGTTGAGGTTTCTCTTCGAGTTTCACACTGCTGTCTTTTCTGATAGCTTGCCGAGCGAATGGCCGAACGGACATAATAAATCTTATGAAGCTTAAACCCGATCCATCATAAATCCCACGAAATAGTTGCGTAAATTGTAAATAGTCAATCACAAAGTGTCGGGCATCGAGCCCAACATGCCTACTCTCGACGGGCAAGATGACCTTTTGGATGAGCTTATCCTAGCCAAACAGTGGAAGCAAGCCTTGAGTCTGTGTGAGAAGAAGCTGAAGAAGGCAAATAGTAGCGATTATCTGCTGGTTTGTGACCCTCCGTCCTCAATGACTAACGACTTGGAGCCTTCATGCTCAAATAAGCGCAGGTCAAGAAGATCAAGGTACTTCTTTTGTGGCCAGAAAAGACACGTCATCAGCAAGGATTAAAGGAGCTCGGCGTCCTACTGGAAAGAAATCCTCCAGTGGTCGACATCGAAACTCTTCGTACTCTAGATACTCTCGCTGAGGCGAAAGGACAGAATGAGCCAAGGCTACGGCAAGTATGGCAAAGAGCCGCAGGAGTGCGCCCTCAGGATGAAAAGCTGCACGTGGTCTGGTTTCGGTCGAAATTCCAGGTCGGCAATCTGAGAGCTGCACAACAGGCCTCTCAGTCTTGGATGAAGAATTTTCCGAAGAACCGAGAACCCTTCTTCCTCTACATTCTCACAATGCATAAGCTTGCCGAAGACTCGGCCACACCGGAGTCGGAACGAACGCTGTTGCGATCTTTGGCCTATAAATTCCTGTCGAAAGCTGCCTCAGAAGTTTCAGACGGGGTAGAAGGGATCAAACCCACCAGAGCTATCAATAAACTGGAAGATCTTCTACTCCTAATCAGAGTGTATCGAGCGCAGGGGAAATACTCAGAAGCGGCCGCCATCGTCAGAGGTTCTCGTATGGGTATGGAGTCTCCGCTCGGAAGGAATTCATGGGAGCTTGTCAGGCATTTAATCGAGTTGCTGGAAATGAGCCATCAATGGGTAGATTCATGGCAGCTCTGTCAGCAGCTCCTAGTTGATGCTCGTGACGAATCTACTGAGAGGCGATCTCATTTGACACATTATCCTTTTGGTAAACTGGGAGATGACTGGAAAGTGTGGCAGGCACTTATCACGGCAAGCAGCAACATCGGTACTGAAGAGTGAGTGGGCATCGCTCCTTGTCTGTATTAAAAGCCGAATCTGACAATCAAAGGCGATCAACGATCACGGAAAACTTGATTAATTCGTTCGGTACTGGCATGCCTAGCTCTCGCAACGCTCAACTCGCTTTGCTCAAATTCTACTCATGCAAGGTTGCTGCACGAAAAAATTGCCAGGATCAATTGCTTTCCTCGTGCTGGGAATACTTCAAAGACTTTTCAACAAAGGTCGCCTGCTTCCATGATCTACAGCCATACATCTCATCTTTGGACAGGGTAAAGCAAGAGAAATTGGTCGAGCTCTCAAGTGATATTGCTCGAGAGATTCGACCCGAGCCAGAGAGTTCAGAGGTCAGTGAATCGAGTGGATTGATTGACCCTTACTAAACTCAAATCGCAGTCAAAAAAGGTGCTGTGGATCACATCAGAGATCAACGTGCTGAAGCTCGAATATAATCTCGTTATCTCGAGAGACGACAATACGTTCAAGGATGGCCTCCTCCAAGAATTTGTTTGCAATTGTCTCCGACTCTATAGGCTTTCATTGAAATATGATCTCAAACTCCCAGTGAGCGATCGCCTACCCGGAGATGACGCAGCTTTGTTGGCTGCCATGGGTCTCATTCGTCTATACAAAACTCGGCAAAAGTACCCAGAGCACAATAACGCATTGTTGCGAAGCGTTGTTGTCCTGGAACATCTGCTCCTGCGCTCCAAACACAACTACGACGCGTTATTGATCCTAGTCCGGCTCTACATATTTCTAGGTGCAGGGTCTCTGGCCATGGAGCGATACTCTCGGCTGTCAATAAAAAACCTACAACATGCGACAGTCTCGTGGGTACTTTATACCCGTATATCGACAATGCACCCGCATCTGGTGACCATATCTCGTCCGAACGGCGGAGGCCAGATAACTATCGACCCGGCATTCGACATGGCCCAAGCGTTAGACTGGCATAAGTCTGCCTCGGATCTCAGCAAAAGATCTGTAACATCGATGCAGGAAAACGGCCAGTGGAGCATGTCCTTGGACGCTCTCTCTACCAGCACTCATATCGAGTCCGGATTCTCAAAGCTTCTGCTTCTCGTTGAGACTAAACGGATAGCGCGCTTTGTCTCCGTGTCTCATGAGATCCAAAGCCTGGATATCAGTAAGTGATGCAGTGTCAATACTCATGGGTTTAATGCATTCTTGCTAACACTATCAAAGTGCTAATTCCTCCTCGGACAAAGGATGCCCGGGACCGATTGGCGTTTCCAAACTACGAAGCTCATGGCCAGCTCACATTCGAAGAAACTCTACCCTCAGCAGGCCCAACCATTGATACAAACGTAAGCGTGAGGGTGAAACATGGTATTACAAGAATATCCCACTGACCTGTAAATCCTAGGATAAATGGTTGGAGCACCAACTCAGCCTGGCAAAGTTCTGGGACATGCTCCACAACAACGGTCATAGCTCGATCGATGAGGCTGGATTGGCTGCAATGAAACAGAACAGCGGGTCAGACCCAAATGCCTCTACCGACGCGGAGTCCACGATAGGCGTGGTTCTAGAAATCCTTCAGGAGCTATACATGGTCTTCTACCAAAAGCCACCAACGATTGAAGGGAAGTTTGTCGGCGCATGGCTTCGCAACACTGTGGACAATCTCGAGGTGTATATTCCTACCGGCTCGCAGACCCTAGAGTCAAACATGAAAGCCGGAATGAATGCTTCTGCACGACTGGGGAAGAGCCTGAAAATACCGCTTTGGAGTTACTTTCATTCTATGTATACCTACTTGGAGCTTTGCAAATATTTGATTCCACTCCTCGACTACGTGCTTGCAGAGAATCGCAAATGCAAACATGTCGATGCCACTTGGCTGGGCTCCAAGCTAGCAAGATTTCGAGAAGAAGGCAAAAAGCTGTCTGTCAATGTTCGGCTCTCTGTGACAGAGCTGCGAGATAAGCTGCGAGGCCCCGCTGTCCTTCAAGAAATCACTGGAGAGGTATCAAGGGTTACCAACAAAGATGAATTGGAGGATGTGATTGGGACGGAGCTCCGTTGCTTGGGGAAAGAGTCAACTATGATCTGCAAAGACATACAAGAAAGCTGGATCGAGGCATTAGATGGAATCATTACGAACCAAGGTCGCATAAATTGAGGAACTATGAGAGGGATTGCATGCTTGGAAAAAAAAGGGGCTTCATTTGCATAGCGTGGGGCGTTTCGAGCACAAGATACCCTTTTGCATTGACAAGGTCAGCGAGACATCTGGCCGAGTATATGGAGAAACCCAAACAAATCATTTGCACACTACCTACGCATTGGACATTCATAGCTTCTCCAAATAGAGCCAGGGGTGCAGGAGCGATGAGCATTGCCCTCTTACAATGCAGTGACCTTTGCATTCGCCGACTTCTCAAGCTCACAGCCGATCCTCTTCCGCCTTTCTCCTCTCCTGAACCTTCACCATCAGCTCCCTCTTCTCATCTCTCAACGTCACATAAATCTGGTCCGCTGTCAGCAATCATCCCTGGAAGTCCGAAGGCTCAAGCACGGCCACTCACCCAAAACCACCATAGCATCTCCAAAAACCCCCAAGTAAACACCACACTATTACACAGCACCTCCCCTCCCCTCCTTCCCTTCCCACCCCACAAGCCCCCCGGCTTGCCCGCGTAACTGTACCCGGTAACCGCAAAGAAGAACGTCAACCTGATCGGCGCCTGGCTGCTCCAGTAATGGCTACCCACCTCTTCCGGTAATCCTGAGCTCGTCAAGTCCGATATAGCGAATAGAGCGAGGAACAAGGCGGCGAGGGTGGAAGCGGGGGAGGGCGTGGAAAGGGATATAGGAGGGTCGGGGATGTCCATTGCGGCGCCGAGGACATAGACGAGGTTTTGTGAGGCGATGGTCGAGGGTGAGGTGAAGAGGTAATAGGAGAGGGTTAGGTGGAAGAGGGAGAGAGTGCGGAGGAGTGATTGAGCAGAGAGGATGGCCATTGTGGGCTTTGGAAAGGTTTTTATGCGCCCAATTGGTTTTCTGGCAGTAAGCAGGAAGCTACAGTTGAAGCCGAACAGGTCGACGTGGGACCGAGGTTTGCCCGCGTGGGGGGGGGGAGGTGCTCTCCGCTTGTCCTCCCCTTCCTAGCCGTATAGACTCGTTGCTCGTTCTTAGCATGAAGAAACAATGCCCGCCTCCATCACCCATGCCTCCCTGAACAAAGAAAAGCACGTCAAATACTGGCTCCGCTGCCTGAAAACCTACCTCCCAAACGCTTACACCTCCAATGAAGCACAGCGCATGAGCTTGGCCTTCTTCATTCTCTCCGCCCTCGATATCCTCGGTGCACTCCACACCAAAACCACTGCCTCCGAGCGCGCAGGATACGCGAATTGGATACTACGCTGTCAGCACCCTGATGGAGGCTTCAGAGGGTTTACGGGTACGATGACAGGGGATGAGAACAGGAACGAATGGGATGCGGCGAACCTGGCTGCTACGTATTTTGCGTGCGCGTCATTGGCGGTGCTAGGGGATGGTATGGAGAGGGTGAGGAGGAGAGAGTGTTTGGAGTGGGTGAGGAGGTTGCAGAGAGCGAATGGGAGCTTTGGGGAGGGGATAGGAAAAGAAGGCGTGGTGGAAGGGGCTGAGGACATGAGGTTTTGTTACGTGGCTGCAGTGACGAGGTGGTTCCTGAGGAGGGGAGAGGATATGGAAAAGGTGGAGGACATCGACGTTGAGGGGTTGGTAAAGTGGATTGAGGCTTCCGTGGTGAGTAGAAAGTCTGATGACGGCATGGTATGCGCATGATGCTGAATTTGTCAGACTTACGAAGGAGGCATTGCGCAGGGTCCGTTCCATGAGGCACATGGTACGCAACATGTCGCTCTTGTTGCCGGGTGAAGAAGCCCTACTCATCTGCGTGTGCAGCTGGGTATACGTACTCTGGCGTCGGTGCACTAATGGTACTTGGCAAGCTGCCACGGCGTACGAGCGATTCAAAGGACGAGGGGAGGATGAGCGCAGAGTTCGTGGAGAGCGTGACCAAATGGCTCGTGTTGCGGCAAACGCTGATGCTGCACGAAGAGGATGAACTCCCTATGGCAGACGAGGAGCCACCCGATACGACGCTGGAATCCTTCCCTCCTACCTTTCATGTCCAAGGGGCCTTCCCTGTGTCGGTCGCAGACGCAATTCTTCCAAACGGTCTAATCGAGATGTCACCACACGATCTTCAGTGGGCTGGGTTCAACGGTCGATGCAACAAGGTAGCTGATACATGCTACGCTTTCTGGGTTGGAGGAACATTGGGGGTGAGTTTCTGCTATACTGTATGACCGAGCGTCAGCTGACCAGCGGCCGGGACAGATGCTGAACAGAGAACATTTGCAAGACTTCAACGCCATTCGCCACTATCTGCTAGACAAGGCACAACATATGATCGGCGGTTTTGGTAAACTGCCTGGTGATGTCCCTGGTCCGTATTCCTCCATAGCTACCAAGCTTGAGCGGCAATCTAACATCAGATCCACCAGACATCCTGCACTCAAATCTCGGTCTCGCAGCCCTGGCGATCATGCATGACCCAGATCTGAAAAGTATAGATCCGACGCTATGCATCAGCCTCAGTGCGAAAGAGAACTTTGAAAAAAGCTTCCCTTCTCAGCAAGCACGCGGCAATCTTCATGGTTCAAATACAGCCAAAAGCATGCATTGATACAACTACGAGTCCCATTCATGTTCCTGTCGGGCCACAAACCCCCACCGTTTGTATATTTTCAAAGCTCAAACAGTAATTAGAAGGATCGCATTTGCTGCTCAAGTATTTTGATTCTCTCAGTCAGAGGTCCAACGGACAGACGTTGTGAAAAAGGTCCCACAATAAACACTATTCTTGACGTCGAGCAGACTCTGGACTGGCAAATTTCCTGCTCCAGTCCTTCACAGCTCAACCCCTTGCAAAAGCACATTCCTGGCGCTAGTCCCGATGGGGACCTCACTCCCATCTGAGTCACGGCTCAATCGTTTCAAAAGTGGTTCATATAAAGAAATGCGCAAATTTTCCCTACAAATGGCTCAAATAGCTCAGGGGTTTAGAGCATGGATTTGCAGTGTCCAGGGTCCGCTGTTCGAATCAGTGTTTGAGCTTTTTTTTGTTTTTTTTGGACTTTACTGAACGCTCTCCGTCTTGCTCGGTAGGGACGCTGAGGCAGCAGTCGTTTGGTGACCGACCACCTTTTTTCCACATTTTTCCCGCTGGATTTCCGGATTTTGATTTACTAGCCGGGATACGATTACGTGCCAAGAGAACCACTTTTGTACCTATGTAATTCATTCTCTTTAGGGTTGATTCAAGTGATAGCCCTCAGGGGAGGTCAAGCCCCCGGAACGAAAACCAATTGTTATACACGATTGAACTATTTGAAAGAGAAAAGAAGGAGTTTGTTTATGAATCTCCTAGAAGAGCGCAAGATTCAAATCGCTTCTGAATATACGACTGGAGTTCTCTAGATATTCGACCTCGGATATCGCTTTCCGATCAAGATGTATTTATTGGAAAGCTTGCTTTCTCATTACTCAAGACTGAAATCACAAAATGTTCGACAACCATAAATTTAAAGTTGACCAATCAGGTCTTCAGATTTCGTGATTTTGAAGCTAAAACTCACTGTATTTCTTCATTTCTAAGCTAAAAGCGGGTGCACACGGGTACGTCCAAAAGAGGAAGCACCATAAGGCTGAACCTCGAACATCAACTTTATCAATTTATTCTATTTAATTCCTTTAACGTTACGTAATAAATGATAATAAAGTAAATTTATAGAGTTATAGAGTTAATTATACGCTTTTAAATAAAGTAGCGAAGACGAAATTTGATAAAGTATTCGTAAAGATATACTAAAAACTAAGATTTTTATTCAAATTATCGAGTTTGCGAGAAGAGCCTCTCCGGCGGGAGCCCTCGGAGAGCCCTCGGAGAGCCTCCGGAGGGTTAGGGGGGTTTCAGGGGGTCTCCCCCTGAGTATATTAACTATCTCTCTCGATTCTCAGGGTTAGACCCCTTAAAATCCCTTAAGTCCTTCGGAGCTCTTTAAGGGCTCTCCGAGGGCTTCTATCGGAGGGGCTGTCAAAGTAAGCTCGAAATCAATCAAATATCACTAAAATAATCAAATTTCGAGCTTGCTTTGACAGCCCCTCCGATAGAAGCTCTCGGAGAGCCCTTAAAGAGCCCCCGAAGGGTCCGAGGGGTTTTAGGGGGTCTCCCTGAGAATTAATCAGTCAAAAACCAGTACTCGGCAAGCTTTTCACTACTGGGAAGCCCGCGCCCCAGCACATATTATTTCCATGCACGTACGTAGGGCTGGTATTTGTGGCTAGCCAAAAGGGCCCTCGGTGGCTACCGGCCTTGATTAGCGGTGTAATAAATAATGGGCGTTCCACATCTAAGGGACCTACTTGTTATTCAATCAATGACAAGACTGCATGCTTTTTGCGGCGCCTAAATTGCTATAATACATATAATGATACCCACCCATCCCCCCTTATGAAGGCCGCCAAAAGGTCCCTAAGGTGGAGTTTCTTTGCCCACTGGTGCCTGTCCAGTCTCCTCGACTTTGATCGTATGCGTGTTTGCCGCTGGATTACTGTCCTGGTGAGCCTTCCGGTCGCCTATGCGGTCGCTCCTAGTAGGCTGGACGATCCTTCCCTTCTCATCTCTAGGCTTCCTCTCCCAGCCCGTCTTCAGGCCGCGGGTAAGCTTGAAGCGTGGGAATATATGAGCTTCCGTGTTGATGACAATAGACTCCAATGGTAATAAATCATTAGGCGAGAAAAGAAGATAGAAGTATTTGAGAGTCTCGGCCTGATACTGTCAGCTCGTGGGTCTCGTCAGCAGCAACCTGGTGTGCCACTCACCAGCCAAAAGCTCTCCATGTTATCTTTCAGCAATGGGGGTATCTCGTTTGCGTTGGCAAGGCTGGTAAAGCCAGCTCCGTCCTCTGCCGCACTGTACTTAACGAATGACGTGAACATCTCCCAACCCCACTCGCGGTACTTCTCGTCGCCAGTGATCCGCCACATATAGAAGAGCGACTCAACTGTTTCTGGGCGCTGTAAATTATGGCGGTCGTTAACTTTGATGATATAGTCATCCTTCCACGCCGCATGTGCTCCCTGCGTCATCTCCTTAGACGCTAAGATTCCATCGGACTCCATGTGTGGGTTTTCACCAATTTGGAAATGAGCAATTTCTGGCGCTAAACCTGTCGGAGTGATCCGGTACATTCCCCAGCAAGTTTTGGTTAGTTCGATGGCGAGTGCCATGTCCTCTTCTTCCTTTTCGCTCCAAAGGCCAGCCTTCTTGACTTCTTCGATGGTAAGGCCTCCTGTTACGCCGAGGGCAATGGTACCGGGCATGAAGCAGACGAGGTGGTCCATTTTCCCCTCAAGTTTACCACCAAGACCGAAAGGACGCTCAGCCAGGACGGTGAAATGATTTGGAGTCGAGTATGTAATTAGCCATTTTCTGACACCAGCGAGGGACTGGTTCCACATTTCTTGATAGATGGGCTCTTCACAGGAAGTTTGCAGATATTGCTTGATGAGATATTCATAGTACGAGTCGCCTCGGCTTCCTAGTCGTATATTATTGGCCCTGAAACCACCTGTGGTGGCGTATAAGAATATTGGTACAAGACCATCCTCCATGCCATTGTCGTCGATGACTTGGATGACTTTCTCTGCACTTTCCCAGTAGTTCTTTTCCCCAGTCAGCATGGCAAGATACTTGAATTCTAATTGCAGACTAGATGCTTCAGCGGTCGATGATGCGCCTCCATCTACGTGGGATTCCTTTCCCTTGGAGGTCTTTAAATTGACGCTTGCATACGGTACACCGCTGTTGGAATCGAAGGCGCCCATCAGGCGACCTGCCAAATCCGCAGCCTTCTCAAGATACAGATCCTCTCCGGGAGCACCCTGATCATCGTCCGTCAGAGGAGCCATCTCAGGGAAAGCAGTGGAGAGGTAGTGCGCTGAAAGAAGGCCCCCCAGCATGCGTATCGTAGTCTCGAAGGTATTGACCTCATGGTCCTGGTCGTAATCCAAAGACGTGGATATCCATTCCCTGGCATGAGACAATCGGGATGTTAGGTTCATTATCATTAGAGTGTCCAGAGCATCGACAATGATCCAGCCCATGCCTTTGCCTTTGGTATCCATTTGTTTCCCTTTTTTTGAAATTGGGTGATACTCATCGAGGCCTGCAACATACGGTCATCAGCTTGTTGATCTTGAGGCTGATTCGAGACTTCCTCAGGGACGAAGGGTCTCATGTCATCGAAGTCGCTGCAAGCCACATACCCCATGCATACTGCTCGTAACCGTCCCAACTCAAGATGAATGCCTCCTTTACTTTCTCTCGTCTGTCGTTCCAATCCACGGATTCCGATATCGTAGGGCTGCTCAGCCAATTCCACGCGCTCTTATTGGTGTCTCTCAGTTTGGGCTTGACCATCGAAGGCGAGAAGATGCCAAGCCAGTATACCAACCCCATCAAAACCAAGATAGCTCCACTGATGACCCGCTTTTGTCTGTAAAAAGGTGTGTATTTTCTAGATCCCGCATAGTTGTAGGGCTTGTCCTTGTACATGGGCAACTCTTTCTTATCCATAAAGCTTTCCAATTTTGACCCTAGACCACCGTTTGTATTGCCGTTCTGTGACCTTGGTTGCCCCGAGTTGCCCCAGTAGTCTTCGGCATGAGAACGTTGTGTTAGAGACATTTTTTGTGACAAAGGCAAAGGTCAACATGTCCCGTCTTGCGGAATTATCATTCTCCCTCGCGAACCCCAATGCTGCCTCGAAGTCTGCTATATGGTTAGAAGTAAGCTTCTTCGAAAAGAATGGGCGGACTCGGACAGCAGCTCAATGATGTGTTGAGCTTTCATGACCTCTAATTACCAGTCGCCGAAAGTGAGACTCTGGTGATATGGGGATATGAGCCTCCTAAGAGAACAATATGCAATGGTGAAGTCGCGACGCTCAAAGGTGTTTTGGTCCAGATACAAGTGAGGTGGAAATTGGAAACGTTGACTGGACGAGCCTTGGCGTTTTCGATTTACCCCTGGCGACATATTTTCTACAACTACTCTACATACGTGCGTGTTCTTGGAAGCCTGATGAACTTGAATCAATCGCCTTGCTAATGCTTATGCTTCAGGACTGTCTATTATTCTATCTACAGCTTCTGGTATTCCAGCTTGCCTTCTAGCTTCTTGGATTCTGCGACCTTCCTCACTGCCTTGTTGAAGTCATCTTGATTTATTGAATCTCTGTAATCTTTAATAGCGAAAAGTCCTCTGCAATAAGTAGTTAGTTGCCGGTACGAATCAATAAACGTAGATAACTCACGCTTCTGTCACCACATTGCGAAGATCTGCACCATTCAGCTGGTCACTCATCTTGACGACGCTCTCGAAATCAATCTCTCCTTCTAGAGATACGCCGCTTGTGTGGATCTTAAGAATCTCTAATCTGCCGACCTCATTTGGTAGTGGTATTTCAATCTTCCTGTCCAATCGACCTGCTCTCAGGAGTGCAGGATCTAAGGTATCTGGTCGATTGGTTGCCATTATAATCTTGGTCTTACCCAAATAGTCGAAGCCGTCGAGCTGATTGAGCAGTTCCATGAGCGTGCGCTGGATTTCTCGGTCAGCAGACGTGCCCTCTGAAAATCGTCGTCCTCCAATGGCATCGATCTCGTCCATGAAAATGATACAAGGCTCATGCTCCTTGGCGTATCCGAACATTTCTCTGATCAACCGTGCTGATTCCCCGATATATTTGTCCACGATGGCCGAAGATACAACTGCAATTAGTATCAGCAGACGTATTGGCAAGCTATATCAGACGAACCCTACCTTTCAGGAAATTGGTCTCCAAGCCACTTGCCACCGCCCTTGCCAACAGTGTCTTCCCCGTGCCTGGGGGCCCGTAGAGCAAAACCCCCTTTGGCGGCTTGATGCCCACCCTCAGGAACAACTCCGGATTCTTTAGCGGCAGCTCGATGACCTCTCGGAGTTCTCTTATCTGTTCATTCAGCCCTCCAATTCCGCCAAAGCTGACCTGTCCCGGATCTTCCAGCGACATGTTGTATACCAGTGGGTCCACTTCACGAGGTAGCATTCGCATTATGGTAAGGGTAGTCATGTCGAGAGCGACGCGTGTGCCTTGCTTAAGCTTGGCTTTGTCGACCTTGGATCGGCAGCCAACGACGTAACGTGGACCGGACGATGCTTTGACGATGACTAGGATCCATGGTATTAGCAAAGTCTTACGCGTGGTTTTGTTGAGTCAAATAAGTCTTGAACGTGTAATACTCACATCTTTCCTCGTCGAGCTGCTTCAGAACCTCCCCTATGATCTGGCCCACGCTCTGTAAGGCCTTGATGTTGTCTTCCGTAGTATCGAAATCTTTCTGTAGGCCTTTGATATCGATCCGCAGTGTCTTGAGCTTGGCTTCCATTTCCCTCAGCTCAAGCAACTTGTTCTTGAACTGCTCCAGAGCATCAGCCCTCTCTGGGTCTCCTTTGCCGTCCATGCTTGCAACAAGGGATGGTGAAGTGTGAGATGTGAGATTTCCAGATCAGTGACCTGCTTCGCCCCAGGGGCAAAAAGTGGTGAGGTTCCAAGCCGTCAGATCCGAGATTATAACAGCGTCCAATTGGCCGGTAGGGTAGAGAGAGTATCTATCAGTATCGTCTAGGCGTTGGACAGTTGAACTCTTGGAGGTTGACGAATGTGGAGGGCAGAGGTACGCGCCTTCTGGAAGCTTGGACCAAGCGCTAGCGGCCCACCTAGCGTGCTTGGCAGCTTGGCAGATTCCTCGAGACCAAGTGTCTCGGTCCCTACGATCTTTTTCTGAAATTCGGCCAACATTCGTCTATTAAAAGGATACGTGTTACACAGCTAGGCCGTCATGGTACTCCAGGCCATCAAATACAGCCGCGGAAAGCTTGAAATCCTCGACCAGCTCCGTCTACCCCACGAGGAGGTCTTTATAGACATACGAACAGTGCAAGATGCCTGGGATGCCATCCATTCTATGCAGGTCCGAGGAGCTCCAGCAATAGCCATTGTCGCTGCCCTCAGCGTAGCAGTCTGTCTCAGCAATTGCAATAAGAACGGAGCATGTCCCGAGCGCCTCGGACTAGACATGACAGGGTCTGGTTTGATTATTCACAATCTAAGGTTCCTTCTCACGAGTAGACCTACGGCGGTCAATCTTGGGGATGCTGTGAAAAAGCTAGAGAAAGTTGTTTCTTCGGCCCAGGTCACAGCTGGCGCGACTGACTTCAATATTAATGAGGCGTACATACAAGCAGCAGAGCAGATGCTCGTTGATGATGTGCAAGACAATGAGGACATAGGGCGTTTCGGTGCTGATTGGATTCTACGAAATTCCAATTTGATTCCACCAGTTGGGAAGATATCCGTCATTACACACTGCAATACTGGGTAAGCGTTGCTGGCATCTCATGCTCATCTTCTTGATCTCTCTTTAACGCCTTCTCTCAAGTTCTCTGGCAACTGCAGGCTACGGTACCGCTCTGGGTATCGTACGAAGCCTTCATGCTCGTAGTTTCCTCAAACGAGTCTATTACACAGAAACAAGACCGTACAACCAGGGATCTCGCCTCACAGGGTACGAGCTTCTTCATGACAAAATACCAGCAACCCTCATCACAGACTCAATGGTTGGAGCACTCCTCGGTCTTAAAAGGGATTCAGAGAACATCTCTTGCATAATCGTTGGAGCAGACAGGGTGGCTGCAAACGGGGACACCGCAAACAAAATTGGCACGTACGGTTTAGCGACTCTGGCAAGTTTCCACAACGTCAAATTCATAGTGGCAGCGCCACGGACCACCATCGATTTAAGCACGGCTTCTGGCGCAGATATTACGATTGAAGAACGCCCGCCCACCGAGGTAACGACGATGAAAGGCCGTCCTATCAAGCGATTAAAGGACGGAAGCTTAAAAGTTGAAGGCGATATTCAAGAAATCGCTATTGCAGCGGACCTTACCGGCGCTTGGAATCCGGCATTCGATGTGACCTGCCATAGTCTGATTGATTGCATCGTAACCGAGAAAGGGGTTGTCGAGACGAGAGAAGACGGAGATTTCCATCTCGACGAGATCTTCCAAATATGAGCCAGCAGATGCCGGAATGTAACGAATAGGCCACAACTAACATGGCACACATCGATTGAGTTGGAGTCTGGACAGTCAACATGGAAAGGGCTTTCATTGCCTTGCAGAGTACTTGTTGCATCACTTGATGAAAAGACTGGGAGTGAAAAAAGGGGGCAACTGACAGCTTCAGAGTCGCGAACTCAGGTGAGAGAATTGCCCTCCAGCTACCTACTCGCGTCATTAGTAGCCATGTAAAGAGCTTTTCACAGCAAAGTTCTCAGATATGGATGGACATATTAGATACACAGCTATCATTGGGTCAAGAACAGCCCGTTCAAAAGATATAGGGCCCCAAATCCAACAACTATGGATGTTTAGCAAGCAGACGGCGACTCTAGAGTGCTAGTTCACCTGCAAAAGAATAAATAGAGAAATGAAGACGGTTATGTCGTGTCATTAGGAACTAGTATCCTAGCCAGCATGAGGTTGCACCGACGCCAATGCTTTCCCAGAATTCGTCGATCCGAACAAAACGCCGTGCTGGTTATTGGAATCATTGACTCGACTCGGCCATGTCATCTTCAGTCTCCCTTTCCTCCCTCTCTCGGTCACCCTTCCTTATGTTCTCTACCTTTTGCAACGGTTCCTTTACCTTTTCTTTCACCTTATCCTTGGTACTCCGTGTCCCTTCGCCCTTAGCCAGTCCTTCTTGCTGGTCCAAATCCTCCTCGTCACTGCTACTCAAACTGCTACTATCACCCTGTACAACGGCAGTATGCTTTCCCTCCGCCTTCTTTCGTTCTCTTTGTTCATTCTTCCACTTGTCCATCTTCTCTTTGTCGCCGTTGCAATCTAACGTCACGATCTTGATGCCGGGAAGATTCTTCTGCAAGAACTCTTTCAGCTGAGGAAGTAATTTCGCATTGGGCCGATATGTGCCGCTGT
This sequence comes from Letharia lupina, assembly GCF_014066315.1. NCBI lineage: Eukaryota > Fungi > Ascomycota > Lecanoromycetes > Lecanorales > Parmeliaceae > Letharia > Letharia lupina. The sequence continues at coordinate 1,447,587 of NW_023502974.1, forward strand.
CATTGTCGATGATGAGTGAATAGTAGGCTGGATCCTTGGGCGGCTCGTCTTGCGGGGGTCCGTCCCCCATGTCACTTGGAGGGTGTGTGGGTTGGTCGTCAGGAGACCCTTCCTTGTGCGGCGTCTTGAGCCGCCGGATGAAGAACTCGCCAGAGAAGGCAATATAGATGTTCACGTCGCTATGCATAGTATGCTTGCTCAGCAGATCGATTCCAAATTCTTTGCCCGTCTCTGTGAAGCGCCATATCCCGTCTAGTGTCAGCACATAGGTATAAATTCTGCCGCCTTTGTCGTGGTGAACGAGGTCGAGGAATTGGAAGGTCATGTCCCGGGAGGGAGAAGGCAAGGAGCCATATATGGTGTCACGGTCGTAATTGTAGATACGGTTATGTTGGTGGTGTAGGGCGTGGTGGAGGACGCGGCCGCGTAGAGAGGTCGATGTAAACATGCCTTTGACGAACGGTCTGAATTCTACATAACGATGGTAGAGGGATGCAGGGACAGGGCCGGCAAGCTGAATCTGGTTGGCTTGGAAGCTGTGAATAATTTAGCGCGGTGCTCTCCACATGATAGCGACGTTGATATGGCGCTCCTTACGCGTATTTCTCTGTCTTCCCATCTTTGCCTGGCTCTTTTGTACCCGCCAGCCTGCCAACCATGGGACTGAGATGCTGGCTCCAGTTGCAAGGGCCAACAGTCCAGAGTCTACCACCATTATCGGTATCTGTCTTCCCAAGCACTTCCACGCTAATGAACAGTTCGCCGGACATATGAACGCCTCGATTGAACATGGCAGCGCAACCTCGTATCAAGTAGGCGCGCTTGCTCCCCATTCGCTTCTTGATCTTGTAAGACTGATCTCGTATGCCTCCGAATTTATTGGTCAGACTATCAACATACACGTGCACATTGCCTAGGCGGTCATCATGGTCGGCGGGGTCCTCGTCGTAGATTCGCGCTTTGAGCGCAAAGCCATTCGCCGGAACATTGGCCACGATCCATTCTGAATTCCATATCGGATCACAGTTCCTTCTAACAGTAGGCGTACGAAATGTCATGGGGGGGTCTTGTTTGTGTCTTGGCGGCAGGCTCGTGGTCAAAGTAGCAAGCACGTACGGATCCGAAGACATGGTGTTAATGTCAGCCATTGGGAGCTTCGAGGCTCGGTGGAAAGTGAATTTGACATTGAACCCTGGAGGAGCTCGAGGAATGGCAGTGTCATCGAAGCCTCCGGCAGGTTGTGCACCATCATCCTTTTTCTTTCCTTTGCCGTGCTTCTCCGCTTTGGCTTGGAAGGACTCTGCCTTTTGATCGAATTTTGTCGCGTACCCAACGCTGCGGTGGCCATTGGGCTGTGAGACGGCCTTCTCCTCATTCATTGCTGACTGTCTTTTGTAGTTGATAATTGGCCAATTCCGAAGAAGGTCGTAGGTAGAAATTAAAGATTGTCGAAGAAGGCGGGTATTCAAAGTCAGCGCCAAGCTTGATACTTCACTGATAGTACTTTAGCGGGCAAATCCTGTTTACGGGAAGTCCTCGGGAGTGAAGATCAGGGTCTCTGGCTTTTTCTTGGCACGACTTGCTCCCGCCCGCCCCTCACTGCCTCGATCAAAACCCTAAATGCCTAAGAGCTTATTCAGTGTATAAGGTAGCTTGATTTACATGACTAGAGGGTCGCCATCTCGCTATCGAGATTAAGGGGGGTCATCTTAGGGCCCGGGTACCCTATACTAAGGCCCCTGAGCCCGATGATCGCTGGGCTCCCGCGGGCCTAGAGATCGAAAATACTTTATTTTGATACCGACTTCTTTAATCTGAGCTTAATCTTTAAAAATTTTTAAAGTAAATTTAAAAACTATTATTAGTTCAAGATTTCTTTTCTAGAATAAAAAATTCTCGAACATAGAGTCTAGGGAGTTAAAAGAAATCGAGTTTAAGCATCGATTTTACGCGTAAGATAATTTAGCTTAATACTAAACTAATCAACTCTAGATCAAATACAATAATTCTTTATAATAGAAGTAGAATAAGACTTAAGTTTAAGACTTTTTTTTCGAAATTAAATAATCTAAAATATTAAGTTCGAGATAATAAAAGAGAAAAAAGTTGAAAAGAAAAGTTCTAGTTTCAGGAAATTCCCTAATGAATAGCTTAGCAAATCTAATCATATTTCAATACTATAGAGATATAGACTCTCTGATATCTATTATAGTCTTATTAATTAATAGAGTAAAAAGACTTTATTAATAGATAAGCTATTATTATTATCTATAGATATTCTTATAGTCTAAAGAGAAGAACTATTTAGATATAATATTTTCTATTACTTAATCTTTTTTGCCTTTTTTTCTAACCTATTAAGCTATATCTATCCGCTTTATATAGTCTACTCGACGGCGGTTTTAGTTCATATACCATCGAAAAACCCCACTCTCTCCATCCCCTCAAACCCGTTTCCGCGCGTTTCGGAAAGGCTAACAGCATCCTATACTATACATCCGCATCGACCTTCTCCACATACTCCAACCCGCCCCTAATGACCGCGAGGTCGTTATTCCGGGCAAACAACACGTCGCGCCGCGGCGCGACCGCGCAAACCACGTCCCTCGTTCCGGCAAACCAGTCATACGGCACGAAGAAATGCCTCGAGTACGTGATGACCGAACCGTTGTGGCTCTTGAGGGTCTCGAGATCGGCCGAGCAGACCCAGGAGTGGGTGTCGAGGAAGACGAGCTGGTTGGCGTCATTATTGCCGAGGCCGATAACGTGAGCGACGCGGCGGGCGAGGGCCGCGAGCTGAGGGACGAGCAGAAGCGGGGTCGAGACTGCCGTATCCGTGGCGGCGGTTTCTTCTATTGTTCTTGTTGTGGTTGTTGTTGTTGAGACCTTGTCCACGTCTTGACTCTCTGTGGCTGCCTCGGCAATGCTTCCATTCCGCGAGAAATCCTCGAAATTGTTGAAATAGACGGAATCGAGGAGCTGTAGGCCGCGTGTATCTGGCGAGCCATCCAGCTCGCAGAGCTCGACGAGGACTTGGCATCGACGGCCTGAAGTATAAGGGGTGGCGCTCTTCAATTGGAGTCCCCTTATGTCAGCTATAAGATGTACACACGCTACTTCTGACCAGTCCGTCCAGGTGTAGATTCGAGCGACTGCACCTTCAATACAAATCATGTGGAGGGGCGACTGCTGGTGCTGTATCCACTTTCGGATCCCTATCGTGTCCGAATAAGTTCTCTCATCCTCCTGCTGGCCGTCAGTAGTCCAAAGGTGGTCTGATTGACGGGTTGACATGATGAACTTGCCAGCTGTCGCGCCTGGTAAGACCTGGATGATAGCCTTTCCGCAGTCCAGGCGAGACTGGAACACTAGTTTTTCGGTGACCCATCCCTCCTTCTGCGACATTTGCAATTTCCACGCGAGGAGCCCGTTTGACGCGTCGACGCTCATGATAATATCGCCTTGAGGCCACAAGGTGAGGATACGGACCAGGGACTTATGGCGGTAGAGCACTCGTATCTCGGTTCCAGTTTTGAGGTCGTACAAGGAAACGGTCCCATCATCCTTACCGCAGAACACTGCATCTCCCTTGGGATGTATAGCCATAGCACTTATCCTGGCTTTAGTATCTGAAGAGACCACATCGACGACTGAGGTTGATGTGCCTTCGCTACTTGAGTCACCCAAAGAGTCCCGTAGCAGGACTGCAGGTTCCCAGACATTGCAATGTGACCCTCTAATGTCAGAGAACCGGAGGCTGTCTCTGCTAAAAGCCAGTTGCTTGATGTAGACGTTGGAAGACTTGACCCGGTAGAGCAATCGCAGCGTGTCAAATTCATAGACCTGGACTGTTCCCCCCCCAGCGCCACCTGCGAGTAAGCGTCCATCCGGGCTGGCAGCGAGCGTATGGCAGTCTGCGCGGAAGCTCTCCAACTCGTGATCATCAAACGGATCAATGAGTACGAGTTCACCATCGAGATAAGATGATGCGATGAGGCCGATATTTGGGTTTGGGTTGAAAACGATGGCGGTGACCATATGTGTACTCGTCTCGCCAGTAGCCAACTTCTTGCCGCAGCTACCGTAATATGCATCTTCCTCAAGGTCCCAGAGTATTATCGGTCGACCGCTATAAGCAACAGCCATCATTTTGTGGCTCACGGCGATGGATATAGCACACGGTGTACGATGTAACCGCGTGTCCAAGAACTCACCTGAGTCACTCCATGGCCTGTTATGTTGCTGGGCACCGGCATTATCGAGATCCCATGACGCAATGTAGTTTTTCGATGACGCAGCTATTAGAAAGTTCTGGTCAAAGGCGAGATCCATAAAGCGTTGAGGGGCATGGAACTTGTGGATAATTTCGCCCGTGTAGGTGTCCCAGATCCGGATCGCCTTTATTCCGCAAGATGCCATCAATCCCGTCTTGCTCTTGAATCGCAGAATTCTCACAGACTCACCATGATTTATCATCTTGTATTCCTGAAACGACGTCGCATGGTACAAGGCAACCATTCCAGTAGTCAAGCCGACTGCAAAGAAATCATCTCCGTGACAAATGGCGCTGGTCTGGCCTTCATGAAAGTCGATGCAAGACAACCGGTCATCCCACTGAGCATTTGAGAGACCTACCACAGAGAGCTTCCGCCCATGGTTTGCAGTCTTGTGAATTGCAGACTCCGTAGGACAGAATGGCAGGATCAGGGAATAAATCGCTGAAGGTGACATTGTGAGAGCATCAGCAAACTTCGCAACAATGCGGACAAAGTCTGTTGTCCAGCCACTGATCGTCTGCACCGACCGGTCAAACGGTGACCTTTCGGTAGCGCATGAGGCGAGATATGCCCTAAGATGCTTCGCGGCGCGAATTAAAGGGATGAGATCATGTGTTCGGGCAACGAACTCGATCCATGACAGGACATTTGCCTTCAAGAATTTGTCGACAAGAAAGAAGACATCGTTGGCAAAGGGGCTAGCCCTGGCTAGATGATACGAGAATGCGCTACAGGCGTAAATTGAAAATTTGGCCCTTTTGCCCGCGATGTCCAAGGCAGAACCACGTCTGCCGGTCCGAGGAGGTCTCATCTCCTCCCCCGTGAGATACGTGAGACATGCTCTAGCAAGCCTCGTGTGTGCTTCCGTTTTGTTGACAGCGAATTCGGATTCCAAGTCATCGCTCAATAGGAATTCTCTGGCCGTTCCATGCACCATCTGCACCTTGCCGAACTTATCAACATTCACAAAGTGGCCACAAAGTACCTGGATACACTCCTCAAGTTTAGGAAAATTATCCTTGATGTCCAATGTCAGAGCGCCTTCAAGCTCCTTCATTGTCATTGGCCTTGTTGCACATGTTGTCCAGGTGAGAATAGCTTTAGCGAGCTTCTTCCCACCCGGGGCTTGCGTCATCAATTCCAGTGTCCTATGGTATAAGGGTTCCATATCCTTAGGAATCTCCTTGAGAGCTTTGCTTATTTCTTGCTCACCGTAGGAATTGGACAATTCACTAATGACCAAGACTGTCCACAGGAAAGATCCTTCCGATTTCGCCAGTATCTTTTCTACCAATGTAGCACGATCCTTGTCGTCTTTCAAAGTTATAGACTTCGCCTTCGCCTCAACCAAAAGCTTAATGTCAGGCAGAGTATCCGCTGTTGAGATCTTTTCATGCTGAAATCGATGAGTGCCGAGACTTAAGAAATGGTTGGCCAATTTAGGAGTCTCTCGGCTCGTGATCAAAACTCGTAACGGTGTGGACTGGTCAAGCTTCGCCAGCATTGAATCGAAAAATGATACGTAATTTGTACATTCATCTAGCGCATCAATGACCCAGTATTGCTCTGGAATTGCCATCTGGAAAATGCCACGCAGGAACAGTGCATGCCATATAGTGCGTTCGTTATCCTTGTCAAATCTCATACCATCTTCCTGCATCTCCAAGAGCGTGTCTCGCACCTGGGTGTTAGTACAAGCCATTTGGAAAGCCAGAGACCGAAGACAGGCACTAAGCCGCGACTTAGATTTGTCGCCGTATTTGAAGAAAAAGTAGCTGCAGTCTGCGTTGAGGTTTTCTAAATGACCAACTGCATAGCCTGCGAGAACAGACTTGCCAGCCGCCGGTTTTCCAGTGACCCAGAGCACACTTGGAGCTTCTAGAGCAAAGGTACTCCATCTCAAGTAGCTTTCTTTCGCTGAAAACCACTCGCAGGTTCCCGCCATACGGGCATCTTCGCTGGCGACGAGGTCATCTGCTGATCTCTCAGGTATCTGTAGGTATTGTTCCAGGTCCTTGATCTGCATGTGCCGTGTTCTCTCTTTCGATCTCAGCACTATCAAAATATTGAGCACATTCGCCATGAACTTTATGGTTTGCCCTACCTAGGTTGGAGGTAGTTTGAACCATGGACGCAAGCGCGTTGCGAATGACTACGTAGTTGGGGTCTGTCGGTGTCTCAAATTTGCAAATTGAACGGTGATCAGCATTCATCGGTATTTGCTTTTCTTCACGATAACCTAGCGTGGCCGAGTCGGGATCAACGATGAGCGTGCTAAGGATCCCAATTTTGAGCTTTTGTGTCTCGTAGAACGACCAGAGATCTACGTCAGCACTATAGTTGCGAAACTCATCATTGATAGACTGGACAGCTCCGGAGCCTCGCTCAAGGTCAGCAACGTAGGCACGGGACGAATAGGCAAAGTGCAGAATGTTGTTCAGGAGCTTGGCCGAGTCAGAACCTCTATGGGGCGTCGCAAGAAAGCAGATTGTGTGGACGCGTTCGGCCAAGTCCTTGTACGCTGCACCTTGCCTTGCGAGCATGTAGGCTTTCTTGATAACCAGGCCTCCCATACTATGCCCGATGAGCACTATTGCCGTATTTGCCTGGCTTAGATATGGTGACGTGCTCATTTCGCCAAGTAAAGACTTGCCGAAGTGATGAATGTTCAGGCAGTTGTCCTTGCCCTTGACCCAGTCTGAGTCATACCCGAAGCTATGCATTCGTACATTCTCAAATGCCGAATCTTTAGGAAGCCATTCCTGCGGCCAATAGTGTGTAATTGAGCTTGTCTTGCTCCATGTTTTCCTCGAACCACCGCCAAGCCCATGCACGAAAATGAAGTCGATGAGAGGCTCGGAGGGAGCGTAGAGGAGGCTCAGTCCAAAGGATCCTCTTGGGTCATCCACGCCATCGCTGGTGGAGGCAGTGGTCATTAACGTACTGGCAGAAGTCAAGTCGGTGTCCTTGTGTCGGAAACTCAAAATCGACTGTGTAAGATTCAGTCGAGTCAAACATTCCAACAACCAAATCAAAGACTTGAAAATTTTCTGGGAATAAAAAAAGGCCCCCCACTCCAGCTCAGCTCTCTCACCGATTGGATTTCGAACTTACCATGGTGTCCCGGCATCCTGTCTCAGATGATGCCAGCAATCCAAAGAAGCCTTACGGAGTACTCCTTATCGAACAGTTCTTGACCTATTATTGGATAATGTGTGCATTTAGTAGTCTCATATGCATGTAGAATAGTTATTCTATTGTGATTTTCTATAAAGGATGTAGAAGGATGGAGGAGGACTACCTATTTATGATGTGAAGCCCACATTAAGGCCATTTACCACTTAACATCTATTGGAACTTATCAGTATAGCTATGCTGGCCTCCTATTGGCTGATTCCAACACCTATGCCAATGGGTTCTCACGAAATGGAAAGCTGTATAAAGGTACGATAAGCGCTCCAAAAACTCCACGACACGCAACCTCCCATCTTATCACACCAATCACCTTCCACATATAACAGATCCCTACCGTATGCGTCAGACCGTAAGCGTTCCCGACCCACAAGGAGCAACGCCCCCACCAAGTACCTCTGGGAAACGGAGTTTCGCAGATTGTGAAGCGTCCGATCCTCGTCGCGAAAGCTGCGTCAAACTCTTCAAACAAGTACTACAAATTCGCTGAGAACGTTGACTTACAGATTTTCAAGGGTTGATTTCATCACATATCGAATTTGAGCGGCGTCATACACATTGGTCGGGTGCATCGCTTTGCAGAAGTCCGTGCGCACTAGCGTCAAAAAGGGTGTGGGGGGGGTATCGGAAGGTGGGGATTGGGGGCAGACGCAGGCGCGCATCGAATATCACGTCCTTCAGGAGGCTAGCAGACAGCTATCTATCACTAGCAGCACATCCTGCAAAATCCGAAAATATCTACCCATCCGTCGGCTCGTCCATTTGTCTCAATCTTCGAGATTTCAATCTTTCCATTTTGAAAAAGTACAGGTCCAAAACCTCTTGACAACTGTGGTATCAACGATGGCTTCCGAACCGCCCCATCCGACCATCTCAGCCGGCGATCACAAAGCATATATGGAATACGCCCTGGAGCGAGCCCGCCTTTCACCGCCCGCATCCACCAAATTCTGCGTAGGGGCCGTCCTCGTCGACGCCGACGAGAACGTCATCCTCTCCACAGGCTACTCTTTAGAACTACCGCGGGACTCCCTGGGCGATCCCGGCAGCACGCACGCGGAGCAGTGCTGCTTCATCAAGGTGGCCCAAAAGCATAACCTCCCCGAGGAGCGTATTGGGGAAGTGCTGCCGAAGAACACCGTCCTGTATACGACCATGGAGCCGTGCAATAAGCGATTGAGTGGGAATCGGACATGCGTGGAGAGGATCTTGCGGCTCAATGGCGCGATAAAGGTGGTTTACGTGGGCATCAGGGAGCCAGAGGTGTTTGTTGGGGAGAATGTGGGGATGCAGAAGTTGAAGGATGCGGGAGTCATTGTGGTGGTCGTAGAGGGGATGCAAGATCGGATATTGCAAGTCTCTACCGCTGGACATGAGGTTGAGAAGAGTTGATGGCTGCACTAAAGTCGGCAGTGCTTTTGTGCAATGCTCTCGGTAAAATCCTGGGCAATTTTTTAAAGAGGACGGAGCTGGACTTCGGGACGTTATACGGTGGGGTCTTTACATAATCCAAGAAAACCTCCTTGCAACGAGCTTCTCCCTGGAGCTATCCATATCTCTGTACTAAGTCCCTGATATCGCCAAGCATTCTATAAATTTTTGTCAGCAACAGCGTTCCTTGCAGGGCCACAAAACTTCGTACTGTTCTCTGAGCGCCTGATTTTGGGTGAAGAGGGCAGATACGTGCGTATTGAATCTTCTGTTCCAGGTTAGGCTCGGGAAAAGGTCCAAGATAGGCGTGGAAATGGCATCCTCACAGCTTGTAGAGATCCAAACGTCCGTCATAGTCCTCTTCAGGCGGAGATATTTGATTGTAAGAATGGTATGCTGCCAGGTATTCGGCGCCGAACCTATTGCAAACGGGCCGCCACTGGCCAAACTCATCTTCATCAAGCGGCTGCATGTGAGCTTAATGATTTCTGTTGCGTCAATCAGTCTACGTCAGCACTTACATTCGTTATGAGCGTAGAAACTGCATGCATCAAAGATGAGAGATTCCCCCGTCCCCACGTCGATCCCCGAATTCGCGTACCAAAGATCGCCGTGCACGAGCGAGGGTTTCAAAGACCGGCCGTCGCTCTCAAGTGGGCGCAGAAGACGCGGTATGACCTTATCGAAGAGCGCTGGAACTAGCGTATCAAATTCGGTATCCGGTCCCTTGGCTTCGAGTTCGAGATTGAGAGCCCGCCTCATGCTCTTCGCAAAGTAAGTCTCCCAGCTTGCTTCCCACTCATTGTCCTGGGGCAAATTGCCGGTATATGTTGTCACATGGAAGCCGAATTTGTCTTGCGGGGACTTGCTGTTCTGGTGGAGCGCTGCCAGCCGGGCGGTGAATCTGTGCGGGTCTGGCATTTCGTCGATCATCTCTCGGAATTCGCACAAGAAGAAGTGCGTGTCCGGTACGGTTTCGTACGTTCCCCAGGCTATCGGCTTCGGCGTGAAGTCAGGCAAGAGTGCGTGGGTTGCGGACATCGACTCGAACTCCCCATGCATCATGTTCTTGCCACGCTCTTTCGATATGACCTTAATAAAAAATGATTGTGGTGTCCCGTCGGCCAGATCGACGTCAATACGGCCAGTATAAGCCCAGAAACTGACGCCATGGCTTTCAGTAGATACCACTCGACAGCCTTCTGGTAGTTCTGGATATTGTTTAGCAATGAGTATATGAATTCTGGCGAGTGTGACATCTCACCTGCGGCGACGCTTGGATCAATCTTGATATTTCCTCCACCAAACTCCAAACCTGGAGCACCGTTATAGTTCATTGATATGTAACGAGTTATAGTGTTGACAAGATCTGAAGGCTCAGTCAGCTAATGTCGGTGACCTCTTATCGCAACGGTTTTTCCGTTGGTGGTATGATAAAAAGACCGCTCAACCCTCTTCTGTCTTACCAATGCAGTTGGAGAAGGCGGAGCTTGACCCTCATCCATAGGAGACTGGTCCGAAAGCTTTCCTTTATCTTTATATGGATGCGCTATGCATGTATCTTTAGGTTGCCTGTTTGATGAAAGGATAAACTCTGCGCCATACCATGAGTTGTTGTTCGCTCCCCAAAAAGAGTCTAAAAGCACTAGTGAAGAAATCAACCAAGCGCTTTTTAGGGGCATCGAAACGGATACCCCTGATTGCATAATCCTTGAGAAAAAGAAAAAAAATTCCCACAGTTCTGGCACAACCTAAAATTAAAAATCAAAATCTCAAATATTCTTATATAGATTCACAACTATAATTAATTATATCTAGAAATTATAAAATATATATATTAGGGATACTGTGTAAGAAGCATGCATGTACTCCTGGAAAGGAGTTTCACGAAGAAGCGAAAGGTGTTTCTTGGTTCTGATTGTGATTGAATGATTGATTAAGTCTCAGCTATAAACGTTCTCGAAGAAAGGAAAGGAAGCGACATGCCAAGTCACGCTAGTAAGGAGTTACGCTAGTAAGGTTTCTCACGCTATGCTCAGCTATAAACGTTCTCGAAGAAAGGAAAGGAAGCGACATGCCAAGTCACGCTAGTAAGGAGTTACGCTAGTAAGGTTTCTCACGCTATGTCGGGAACGTAACAATATACTTTATATACTTAAGTATTTATTATTAAAGTATCTAAAAATTTTAATCTTTATAACGTAAGTAAAATAAAATAATATTAATTTAATATTATATTAAAAAATTATCTAAATAAATATTAACATTTAAAAAAAAATTACCTCGGCTATTCTAAAGCTATTAAGAGTATTTCGAAATATTCGCTATTATTCTATTTTATAACGAGTTTAAATCTATAAATTAAATTCATAATCTATTTTTTTAATTAGAGCTATCGAGTAAATTTAGTAAGCGAACTTTAATAAGCGATATTTAAATTCTTTGCCTTTGAATAATTATAAGATTAAATTTTGAAAAAAAATCGGCGGTAAAAAGCGCAAACTACGCTTTATAATTTAAAAAAAAATTAGATTATTAAGATTACAGGTATGAGAAGTATGCATGTACTCCGGGCAAGTAGTTTCTCGAAGGAGAAAGGTGTTTCTTGATATGATTGATTGATTGAAGATGCTAGGAAGCTATAAAGAAACGAAGAAAGTAGTTACACGCCAAGCCACGCTAGGCTAAGCTACGCCAAGTCACGGAAACGTAATATAGATTTTTTTAATAGAAAACAAAAAAGTTATTCTAATTGTAAATAATATATTTTTTTTTTTAAATAAGAGATCTTAAAAAGACTAGCGGGCTAATTTAAATAGTCTAATTAAAAGGCGTAATAATCTCGAATTCATAATTAACTATATATATAAATTTAAGATTTTTTAACTTAACTTTATCTTATTCTATTATATATACTAATATAACGAATAATTTAAATCTTTTAAGAATTTTATAATCTAATCTATATTATATTTATTAAATTTTAATAATTTTCTAGATTATAATTAATTGATTGTGAACCTATATAGAAAAATTGAAATTTTTGATTTTTGATTTTTGATTTTTGGGTGTGCCAGAATTGTGGGATTTTTTTTTTCTTCTCAAGGTGTCACGGTACGCCAAGGCCTCCTCCAGAGCTACCACCCAATTGGGCCTAGCGTGGCTTGGCACCGCACATATCTGCCCTGCAGGCACATAGAATAATCAACATCTTTTACACCACCATGAATTCATGACCCAGTCATCCATTTCCTTGACACAAGGATTATGCAATCAGGGGTAAGCCGGCCAATACGGTGTTCGACGATGACCGATATTTTTTACTTTTTTTTTTTAATCCTTCGACGGCAGTGTAGGAGAAATAGGCCTATTTGAGCTGAAGATAGTGTTGTAATTGGGGGCTTGTATTGGCTTTAGGATTGCGGAGTTTTGGATTTTGGATTTTGTGGAGTGAGGCTGTTCTTCGTCGAGGCTGTGCAGGGGTCGCTTACGGAGTGGGCTAGGAATAGATGCCATTTTGTCTAAAATCTGCGCAACAGGAATGGGTAGCTATCATTTCTAAGAGTGTGTCGATAATTGAATAACGGATTACTTGAAGATCAGCTCTTTCCACCAAGATCTTCTGTTGATGTCACGTCATATAGGCACTACGAGTACGTACCTGCAAGGGTAAGTCTAGTACAGTTGAAGTCTAAGCCACACAGGCCAATGATCTCAAAGCTATGTTTCAAAGTCCGAATGGTGTTGTATATACCAAAATATGGGCAACAGAGGATCCGTTGGGGTTTGAAGCGATGTTTCGACCGTTGCTTGGAGATGCTGCAAAGCGGCAAATTTGGCAATGGCACTAACGAGGACGGTCGACTTGCAAGTATATAAGCGGGCTTGAAACCCTTGGTCAAAGCATTCTGAACTTCAGAGCATCCTCGAATTCACAATACCTTGACTTTAAAGCATCTTCAACGTCAACAGGTTTCCAGCTTCAAAGACCAAATAAATTTATCTCTATCCCATTCTATACTCAAGATCCTGAGACCAGCAACCCAACATCATGCATTGGACACTCCTACTTGCAAGCCCCTTTTTTCTCGGCACCTTGGCCATGCCTCAAGATCCATCAATCAAATATCACCTAGAGGCGAGGGTCCCTGAAGAGGATGGTGCCGCTGGTAGTGAGATTGGTAATGATAGTGGCGGTGGAAGGACTCCTGGTCAAGAACACGGTGATGGCATGACTCCACAGATCCCTCCCGCCCAATACCAACCAGTAGAAAAGTGAGTTCATGATACCTGGTCATCCCTCCTCATCTCCATACCGCGCCACCCCGAGCACGTGCAGTCTTTCCCAACACCACACCAAATAACCTATGAGTAATTCTACTGATCACCTTCACATCCAGCTACGGCTGCCATTCCTTGACCGAGTATGCTTGGATGCCGGAGGAAATAGATGGCGTGGTAAAGTCGCCCGGCTGCGCGAAAACTGGCAAGATGGTTAATGATTGGCCAATGCCCAACCCTGACGGCAAATGGTACGACGAGTGGGCGACAGATTTCGACGATAGCTCAGACTGCAATCTCTATCTTGCCTGGGCACAAGGTGACAATTACTGGATCGCCTTTGCGCGTGACGCATCAAACCACCCCATGGGCGGGATTGCCCCACAAAACCGCAGTGCGCTCAACCCGCCCGGAGCCTTCAGTCTCGGAACAGGCGGATGGATAATGACAGTAACGGAGGCGACAAGCGACTTTTCAGTGATATCTCCACCTGACAATTCGGGCTTGAGCTTTGTCTGGGCACATTCAGGCGGGGGAGATGGTGAAGTCGCATGGGCGAGCAATTATGCTTTTGATGACTCGAACGATGGGAATCAGGGTGGGTGTAAGTATTCCGTGGATCCAACTAAGCCGCAGAAAAGCCAGGGTGGTATGGTGGGTATGAGGTACTGGCAGTGCCCGTTTCTGTGTAGCGTTGCACATAAGTAGAGGCTATGATTGAGCTTTTTACATGGTATGAAAAGCTGAGGATGCAGGCAAGAGTGGAGGGGGAAGACATCGTGTGCGGGCCTTGGTACTGGAGTAGGGAGGTTTAGCAGTTTTTATACAAAGAATTCTACAATACCAGTTGCCCTACCCGTCCGCCGCTCGCTAACCTAAATATGTGCTGGGGCGCGGCCTTCCCAGTACTCGTACTCGTATACCCGACCCGCTGTACGACGCTAGCTGCGCCACCATTAGGTGGTTTGCCAGCAATTCGATGCAATAACGACATACGTTCATTATTCGCCGACATTGATGCATTTTGGCACAGTAACCAACTCCTGGTTCGATGACAGTCTGGTTTTGGCAAGAATTGATGTATTTCCGGATGATTATTACTCGTAAGTGGACCAAGACCGACAAGGAAACATCATTGTACGAAGCTCTTCGCCTCTGCCCACCTTGAGACTTTGCAAGAGTCTGGCAAAAGTCAGATTGGCTCTTTAGGGACTCACAAGATCAGCCTCCGATATGCCGAAGGCCAGACAGACTTGTACGAGGTGCTCTATGCGTCGGCAGAAATGTGATCGCAAAGACCCTTGTACGAGATGCGTTGAGAACAATGAAGCGAGCTCCTGCTCACGCAAATGGCAAGATGGCTACGATCCGCGGAGAGATAGGACATACCCTTAATTCCACGCTGTGCGCTTATCCGAAAATACCATTCCTTCTGGGCGCACTAGCGATGGGGTGCCCCAGAATGCTGGTCAAGATGCGTCTCTGATGCAAAACTTGGCAACCACGTAAAGAACATACTCACCGCACCCCACAGTCCATGATATCACCAAAATAACCGCCTCTCAACCCTTGCCTGGTACACCATTCGCGAACGCTGTGCCGCAAACGGCTCCCAACGGCTTTGACTTTCTCAAGTAGGAAACGAGCCAGCTTCTTCAACGTTTCTGACCAATGGAGCTGTGACGCTGTCCAATTTTGTGCCATCCAACATCCCGTCATTAATGCATTCACCTGTTGGCGCTTAAAAATTCCGCGGATGTGAATGGCCACAGCCATGCGGATTTGGTACCCGTGATATTGAGAAACATAATCTCCAAACTTCGGTTTAGACTAACAGGCAAATATTGCAGCTGGTGGAATATCACGAGGAATACTTACTCTGGTATCATGGTTGTGTCCATGGCCCAACGTTCCGGATGGAATTGAACAAAGCCTCACAAGTAACGGATGGTGTCCAATTGAAGAGTCTCGACCTTCGGTGGTCTGCTCTTCTCTTTTCTATCATGGCAGCAAGTCTCAATTGCGCAAGCCACTCTGTGGCGCATTCCTGGGTTTTTCTGAAGGCCCAGAAATGCCATTTAAGCAAGCAGTGGTACGAAGCCTCTATTTCGTGCTTGCACCTGGGAGACTATACGTCAAAACTCAATGTATACTCCATTCAGGCAATTCAGGTGTTGAGTATGTCAGCTCATACAATTGGTTTTTCGAATACACAGTTCGTTATCTTCGATGCAGCCCTCAGAATTGTTCAGAATCTAGGTTTGCAACGGCTTTGCATAAACGCAACGGGGGCCGTTGCGTCCAACGGTGTTCTCGGGATCATTGAAGCTTGGCGGTTTAGGGCCGTAGATGTGCTGGCCCGAGTGCCTGTAGTCGGACATCCAGCAGTCATACTGCTCTTCTTCGATCTCCTTGCAGAGCTCGGGCCAATGGCGGAATATTGACATGGCGCTGGGTTGAATGGTCAGATTATCCTCTGATCAGTTGGCGTCAGCAATCGGCGATCAATAAGGATTGGGGTTCTCCGCTAGAGTTAGCTGTCCATTATTGCTGCAGCTCACCTGTGTAGACTGGTCCCGCACTTCTCTCCAAACTCTTGATCGAAAGTCCTTTCCGCCAACACTGCAATGCAGTCATTAAGCCTCCAATCCCCGATCCGACAATGAGGACTGAAATATCAGTCTCGGCTTATTTCTCCAGCTTTGATGCCATACCAGTGGCAGCATCGCCATTCCCAATGCGAGAAGTACCATTAGTTTCCGATCGATTGGCCGAAGAGATTGAATCTGTTGCGTGGGGTACCATGTTGCTATGGGTCTGAGCTATGGCAATAATCTAGGAGTGAACGGATTGAAGAGGATTTCAATGTAGGCTTGGCTAGAGGAGGTGTCCCAGATAGAGGCCTTGCTGATGGTTGCCAGTCAAAATCCCCACCAGCAATTTGTTGAAATCACATCAGCGAGCGACCCATTGCGCCCCGCGCCCATCACCCTCACCAGCTTGCCACAGCTTCTTCCATCACGGACTCGGTGCTATACACATAAGTCCGAATATCAAACCTCTATCTCGCTTAGGCAGCACAGCACAGCTTTCGGACTCATTGCACAGGATTCATGCGAGGCGGGGCTTACGGCGCATGCTTGATAATGGGATGGGTGCGGACGAAATGAGATGTCTCGTACAGCCGAGGGGTGTCATGAGAGAGGATAGGCCCGAGGGCTGGCGCTGGAGGTTCAGAGAAAAGCCCGCCTGAAGGATTGCCTGGACAATGCACTTAGATTCGCTTCGGAACCGCGACTGACTTGAGACCAATTTGGGACTCATTGCCCCTATCAGGCCCGATAGAAGTCCCTAGAATTCAGTCTATACGGTCCCAGAACAACGTTCTAGGGTCTCTTGTTACAAGGTCGCCTTCCGAAAGTAGGGTTAGGGCTGCTACTAGCGCTGTGCAGGATTTTCGGTGCCGGCTACAACGCTGACCTGCAGCGAGTACAGAGTGCCATGCCATTATTTATTGTAAAGCTTGGCAGTGGACATCATCACGCCAGTAGCCGTTCTCAGCGTATAATGGAATTGTACAGAAATGTTAGCAAAGGGGTTGATTACATTGCAACGGATACCTCGCTTTGCATGTTGTGCAAAAGCCAGCCCAAGAGACTATTTCGAGTCCTTTGTATTGAATCTTCCTTTCAGCCTTCTGTTTTCTGGGACCAACAATGCAAATACAAATCTCAGGATAGGAAACTCAGAGCTAAAGGGCACCGAGATCCCAGGTCGTACTACCCTCAATACCTCGCACGAAGGCACTTGTCATGGCAAGAGCCAAACTTCAGAAGTGGATTCAACATTCTATTATCTGGCAGCTTTAAATGGGGCATGCATGCCCTTCTTTACGGAGGGAGTCTACATCACCTTTTCCCAATCATGCATTGCTATACTATTTGCCTCACTCAAGCGCACTTCCTCGCCTCCCCGCGGCCTCATCTCGTTCTCATAGGCTGCAATTGCCGTTGCCCTCTGCTCAGATGAAAAGCGGCCAGAATTTGAGAACCCTTCAATCCTTTTGCAAAGCTCGTACGAATCCTTGAGCGCATGGTTGAGCCCTTGCCCTATTTGAAAAGTCATCGGGTGCGCTGCATCCCCTGCAAGAGTGATTCGGCCGTCATGATTCTCCCAGCTGTGCTCTGGCTCGCTTGGATCCCATTGGCGCAGTTTCCCATACCATAAGGGGCTGTCGGTTGGTGTCCATTCGAAAACGCTCCTGAAAGGGTCGCAGAATTCTTTGGCCAATTCCTTCTGGTATGCGAGACGTCCAGCCATTGACTTGTTGTTTTCCACATTTCGAGGCTCGGGATAAGAAATGTAATGGAAGAACTTCCATTTCTCAGGGTGATCGACATCATCACCGTCGTGGAGACTAAGCCAGCCAAAGGAGCCATGGGGATGTGGGGCGACCTGATAGAGTGGGTGAAACGGTGTACTCCGTAGGAACAAAACTCGCTCTCGAGAGTGCTTCGTGAAGCACAAGGTTGTAGCAAAGTCGGTGGGGGTCACCTTAGCTTTCTCAGCTCCGACGAGCAGCTCCCGCACTGTCGAATGTGTACCGTCGGATGCAACCGAAAGACTGCCTGTGTCCTTTGTTCCATCTGCGAAGCGTGCTGTGACTTTCGTCTCATCTGCAGAGTATATGATATCCGTAAGACTCTTTTCCCATTTGATGTCGAGTCCTTCCATCAACAGCTCCATCAACAGCTTACCGAACTTGTCGCGTCGGAGACGGTCAAATTTGCTCGATTTGATTTCCCCAATGCGCTCGCCTGTCTGACCATTGATGAAAGGGAGTCGGTCCGCATCACTTGTGGGAGTTTTGGGGTCTACTTGTGTACCCTGAATCCTAGCGGCGAAATCATCCGGCATCAAGGCCTCAAGAGCCGGTAGTGATGAGGAATACGCGAAGCCAATTTTCTCACCATGTCTGCATTGATTGGCTGGGTGAGCCGGCCCAGGTGGTCTCTCAGACTCTCGTAGGGGACCAGGACTGCTTTGCCTGTGTAGTATGAGTACGGATCTATCTACGAATCGGACTATATCTGTCGCCCACCGAAATACCGCTGTTTTTATATCTTCGACGGTTTAGATAAACTTTTATACGCTAGTATTATCGCGCAAGAGCTCAATCCAAGGAACTGACCCATTTTTTTTTCAAAGTGTCCCCCGCTGTGCCCAAGCACGAGATTCGGGTGCCGAAGCGCGTCACCGTTAACGATCCCGGTTCCTGGAAGGCTGATGACCCTGGCAGATGACAATGGCTCTCTTATTCCTCCTGTAAGCGTTTTCATTCACTCTAGCAACGTCTGCACGACTTCAACTACGATAAGATCTTCAGCCTCGAGCGCTCTGGAAATGGCACCAATGAACGAGGAGCCTCAGCGGCTGCTATGTTGGACAGTCTGCGCCTATCGCAAGCCTGGCATGGATGAAGGAGACTACCACAGATACATGAGCGGGGTCCATGCACCGCTTGTCAAGGATCTGATGGTAAAGTATGGTATGATTCGATGGTCGATGGTAGAGTTCCAGCGCTGCATTCTGTCCGCTCTTCGTTCATCGAGCTCATGACACCGCTAGACGCATAATACATCCTCCTCGAAGCCGCTGATGGCGCATCTCGCTGGTCCACAGTACGTTATGCTTCTATCTATAATCTATGCTCGACTCTTGCATAATCTAGCCATCATGAAAGTTAATCATTACTAGAAGCCATTCTATTCACCTGGAGTCAACCTCATTTAATCACTGACAACAGCCGTGTGACTCTTTAGACTCCCATACATTAGCACCCGTGTTCGCCTGCTGGGCCGAGAAGGTTATTGATGGGTGATGACCTTGGACATGGGTGCTTTCATGAGCATGTTTGTCAATCCGACTGCCCATCCAACTCCAATGTCGGGCATCTGTCGGGCACAGTGCGGACCCACATCCTACACCCGATTCAAGATGCAGGCCTTCGGCCGTACGGACAAGAATCATTCGATGCATAACCCGATTGTATACTGCAATTTACAATTCCGGCAACGTTTCGTACAACGTCATACCACAATCGCTGCTCGGCTAAAACCTGTCATCGCTCCTTTGCCATGTTCCCTTCTCCCGTGTTGCAACCTTAGTCTTGGGAATATATACGTTTCGGAGGCTGAGAGATAAGCATTGAACACCGTTATCAAGCCTAGAGGCCCGAGTGTTGTCAAGGCAAGTTCCGAAGAGCCTGAAGAATTCTCTATTAAGTCACCTTCCAGGCCGTGCACGTAACAGTGACAAGGCTTCAATGTTCTTTCCATTCCCACTTGGTCACTAGGCCTGCATAGATCCTTCAACATGGAGCCACCGACTCAGATCTTCATCTTTGGAGACCAGACGAATGCATCTGATGCAGACTTGCGCCAACTTCTGCATGTCAACGACAATAGTGTTTTGAGATCCTTCTTTGAGCGTGTCAACTATGCACTTCGTGTCGAGATAGCACGATTGCCCGTCGTTCAACAAGAATGGTTTCCCCGCTATACTACCCTCCTTGAGCTATTGACTGCCAGACGCCGTGGGTTTGGGGACAATCCGGCTCTTGGGCTTGCTTTGCTTTGCATCAACCAACTTGGCCGTTTCGTAAACTATGTCGTTGCGTTTACTACTCTAAACGGCGGCCAATGCTAACTTCAGTTAGGTACTATAGTGAAGGATCACGGCGATATCCTCACAGCTCGACCAATTATGCCGTGGGACTGTGTACTGGATCTTTTGCAGCCGCTGCCATAAGTACCTCCCAAACAGTTGCTGAACTTCTTCCTGCGGCTACAGAAGTAGTCCTAGTTGCATTTCGAACAGGCCTAGGGTCTTTTGAAGCACGCAATGATATTGAACCTCGCTCCGTTGTGCCACCAATATGGTCGGTGATAGTAGGCATGCAAGAGAAACAGGCTGCTGCCATTCTTGATGCGTTCTCTAATGCAAATGTAAACTCTCAACGCCAATTTTGAGACTTTTGTTGACTCCAGCAGGGTCTTTCGAAGAGTTCAAGACCTTACGTGAGTGCAGTTACTTCAACTAATGTAACAATCAGCGGCCCGTCCACGGTTCTCCAGCAAATGTTACAATCAGAGCCTTTCTCCGCTTTCAAACCAACCAAGCTCTCGATCAATGCTCCATACCATGCACCTCACATCTGTGGGCCGAATGATGTTGAGGCAATTCTGGCTCCATGTGATCAGGCAATACTTGATTCTTTACAGATCGAAATTTCCTTTACTCTCCAGTGCAGCGGGATAACGAGTCTCAGGATATAGTTACAGATCCTTATTGCGGATTGTCCTGAATGACGTTCTAACTTAGCAACTTCGCTGGTACATATTGAAAGAGAGCGCGACAGAATTTTGTCAAGCATCTCCTTCTTCGCGCGTCATCATCTATCTAATCCTCACTTCTACAGCTCAAAGTTTAGCTTCGATACTCTCACAAGCCACTCAGTCACAGACAACCATAAACAATTCCTGCATGGCTGACCCCAGGAACGATCCGTCTTCAAGCCCGAGTGGCAAACCAGAACAATCGAAGATCGCAATCGTTGGGTTTGAGGGAAGATTCCCTGATGCTGAAAGCATAGACAAGTTCTGGGATATCCTGCACAAGGGTCTTGATGTCCATCGAAAGATTCTAGAAGACCGATTCGATGTCGCAACGCATTATGACCCTACTGGCCGAAAGAAGAATACGAGTAAGGTCCAATATGGCTGCTTCATTGAGAAACCAGGCTTGTTCGGTGCTCGGTTCTTCAACATGTCACCACGGGAATCTGCCAATGCCGATCCAGGTCAGCGATTAGCGATCATTACTGCATACGAAGCCCTGGAGATGGCCGGCTTTGTACCAGACACAACTCCATCAACCCAACGGAATCGAGTCGGCATCTTTTATGGCATGACTAGTGATGATTGGAGAGAAGTAAACAGTGGCCAGAATATCGACACTTCTTTTTTACCTGGTGGCAACCGTGCTTTCACTCCAGGGCGCATCAATTATCATTTCAAGTTCAGTGGACCCAGCTTCAGCGTCGACACAGCGTGTTCCTCGAGTTTTGCAGCCATACACGTAGCCTGCAACTCATTGTGGAGAGGTAATTGCGACACTGCCATTGCTGGCGGTACAAACGTCATGACAAACCCAGATATTTTCGCTGGTCTCGACCGTGGCCAATTCTTGTCATCCACAGGGAATTGTAACACATTTGATGACGGTGCAAATGGTTATTGCAGAGCTGATGCTGTAGGAACCGTGGTTCTCAAGAGGTTGGAGGACGCAGAAGCCGACAATGACCCTATCAGAGGCGTCATTCTTGGAGCATACACGAACCACTCCGCAGAAGCGGACTCGTAAGTGACATTTCCTACTTCGACTTTCTGAACAATTAGAAAGCTAACAGGATCTCTAGAATGACTAGGCCTCATGTGGGAGCTCAAGCCTCCATCTTTACCAATATTTTGGATGTTGCAAACGTTGATCCGCTCGATGTGAGTTACATCGAAATGCATGGAACTGGCACTCAAGCTGGTGATGTCGTGGAGATGAAGTCGGTCTTAGATGTTTTTGCTACAGGAAAACGTGGTCCTGAACATTCGCTACACCTTGGATCGATCAAGGCAAACGTCGGTCACGCCGAGTCAGGATCAAGGGTAACTTCTCTGATCAAGGTCCTGAAGATGATGGAAGAGAACGAGATCCCGCCGCACTGCGGTATCAAAACAAAGATCAACCACAATTTCCCTACCGACCTCAAGGTGAGAAATGTGAAGATTGCGTTGGAACCGACTGATTGGAGACGACCGGAGCATGGGAAGCGAAAACGAACCGTATTTTTGAACAACTTCAGTGCTGGCGGAGGGAACACTGCTCTGCTTATGGAAGATGCTCCTAGCGTTTTCCCTATGGATCACCTCGACCCTCGATCCACTCACTTGGTGGCAGTTTCTGGCAAAATCAAGCTTTCAATTCAGAAGAACATCGAAACTTTGGCGGCTTTTCTGAATGGCAACCCCGAACTGTCGCTCCCATCTCTGGCATACACATCAACCGCTCGCCGCATGCACCATAGCCATCGAGTTATCGGCAGTGGCCGTGACCTCAGATCGACCAAAGACGCTCTGCAAGGCCTTGGACCAAGCGAAGACCTTAAATCAACTCCGATTCCCGCAAAGGTCCCCAAAGTGAACTTCGTATTCACAGGCCAAGGCGCCCTATATGCCAGTCTGGCACGCCAGCTATTCGACCACATCTCCTCATTTCGGGCAAGTATCCAGCGCTTTGATCGCATAGCGCAAAGCCAAGGATTTCCAAGCTTTGTACCCCTGATTGATGGTTCTCGCGGCGGCCTTCAGGAGGTCGGGCCAGTAGTCTCTCAAGTAGGCACTGTCTGCGTACAGATGGCCCTTGCTCAACTATGGATCTCTTGGGGAGTTTATCCATCCACGGTAATCGGTCACAGCCTTGGAGACACACCGCAGGAGTTGTCTCAGCTAGCGACGCTATCTTCTTAGCCGGAATCAGAGCTCAGGTTCTAGAAGAACGCTGCAACACCGGAACACATGCTATGCTCGCTGTCAAAGCGTCTTTGTCATCGCTCAGCAATTATGTGAATCGGCAAAGCTACGAAGTTGCTTGTATCAATGGTCCTAATGAGACTGTACTCAGTGGGACGATTTCAGAGGTTGACTTGCTTTCAATCATTCTTACAGCGCAAAACATCAAGAGCGCAAGCTCGATGTACTCTTCGCTTTTCACTCACCTCAAGTCGAGTGCATTTTACACGATTTCGAACCCGCAGCGCAGGCTGTAAGGTTTAGCGAGCCATCAATGCCCTACATGTCTCCTCTACATGGAGAAGTCATTAGTGATAAAGGAATACTCGGCCCATCTTATTTGAGCCGTGCCCGTCGAGAGACTGTCAACTCTCAAGCGGCACTAGTCGCTGGCAGGGATGCTGGCACCGTTAAAGACGAAAGCATCTTGGTCGAGATTGGTGCTCACCCGATTTGCTCTAAAATGATCAAAGCGGCCCTTGGTTCTCACATACAAGCCCTCCCATCACTTCGGCGCAATGAAGACGCTTGGAAGGTGCTGGCCAAAAGTCTATCGTCACTGTACCTGGCCGGCCTCGATATTCAATGGAAGAAATATCACCGGGACTTCATACACGCCCTTAGGGTTCTTCAGCTTCCTTCTTATCATTGGGATAGCAAGGACTATTGGATCCAGTACAGCAACGACTTTTGCCTTACTAAGGGAGACGAAAAGCCCGCGGCGATCTCAGCTGCTCTCGTATCCGCAAATTCTATGCTGTCTACGTCTTCGGTTCAAAGAGTGCTCGAGCAGCAACTCGGTGATGAAAAGTCCACTCTCGTCATTGAGTCAGATCTCCACCATCCATCCTTGTCGAGCGTGATTCAGAGGCACAAAGTCAACGGGGCCGCTCTCTGCCCTTCGGCAAGTGCATTTCAAAGTTTCTTAAGGCAAATTGCTAATCCATCCAGTCTCTCTACGCCGATATTGCCCTGACTGTTGCCGACTACTTACTACAAGCGGCCAAGACAGATACGAAAGGGATCGGAATGGATGTGTCCGACATGACCGTCAACAAGCCTCTAATTGCCACTGGAAATGGGCCACAGCTAGTCCGCGCTTCGGCGTCTGCAGACTGGAATGCCCGACGTGTCTTGATAAACTTCTATAGCGTTACTGGCGATGGCAAGAAGACGGTGGATCACGCGATTTGCACCGTCGACTTCGAGAACACCGATGGTTGGCTGAAGGAGTGGAGGCGCAACGCCTACTTGATCAGAAGCCGAATTGACAGCTTGGAGCAAGGTGTCGAGCAAGGACAAGTCAAACGTGGCCTTGCTTACAAGCTCTTCGGCGCTCTTGTTGATTACGGTCAATGCTATCAAGGCATGCAAGAAGTCACATGCGCTATGCAAGTACCAGAACTTGTTGGCCTCTGGAGGGAACTGTTTTTCACCAGTTGCTTTTTGGAAAATCCATGTAACCAGGCGGAGGAGCTCCTTTACCTGAGGTGAAGGAATGGTGAAGATGTCAGAAATCATTCGTATCTTATTTCGTTTTCACTTCAATTAATCTTTGACTTTGATTGAGTTGGTAATTACCATATATTACCGGGCGTTGTAATATTCCTCTCGGCCGACTCGGAGACTATTTTTGCGGGTTGTCAGACACAAATGACATGCTCGGCTGTCACACGCTATGAGCTGTGGCGGTGTGGCGGCGCTTCTACGGCGGACGACGGCTGACACTACGACAAAAGAAAAAAAAAAAAAAAAAAAAAAAAAAAATTCTCTTTTCATTTTTCTTCTTCGCAATTTCTAGTAACTCTCTTCAAAATATTCTTTTTAGAATATTCTCAACTCTTCGAGAGGTACTTTTTGAGGCACTCTTTAGGGGCTACTCTCCGGGGTACTCTCCGGGGTACTCTTCCGGGTACTCTCCGGGGTATTCTTCCGGGTACTCTTCGAGGTACTTTCTGGGGTACTCTCCCGGGTACTCTTCCGGGTACTCTTCCGGGTACTTACGACGGATAATAAATGAAGTTCTTCGCAAAAAAAAAAAAAAAAAAAAAATTACGGGACTTTCCGTGGAACTTCCCGCGAATTTTTTTTTTTTTTTTTTTTTTCGAGTGATTTCTCGAGTAAATCTTTAAGAAACCCCTCGAGTAACCCTCTAAGTACTCTCTAAAATACCCTCCTCGAGTACCTCCAAAAGTATACCCTCGAATACTCTTCTAAATCCCCCTCAAGTAACCCCTAAAAAATCCTCTAAAATATCTCTCTAAGATATTTCTTAAAGAAATCTCTTAAGTATCTCTTTAAAATCGCGGGAAGAAAAAAAAAATTAAAGAAAAAAAATTGGGTTTGGTTTTGTCGTAGTGTCAGCCGTCGTCCGCCGTAGCTTCCGCATGCGGTTAAGTACTTTTGTCATTTCCAATTCAAAGCTAGAGAAGTCACTTTTTTTCCCCAAAACAGGATCTGATGCTCATCGATCGGGCCAATGGGAAAAAGAAGACGGTTTCAATGCGGTAATTGATCGGCGAACGCTCGGGTTTGCTACACCCTTTTTCCCACGTAGAACAAGCGAGACCCTCTGATATTATTCCACTCCGGCAGTACAGCTTACTACCAACCCATCGACTCTCCATCCGCCTTTTGGCCTACATTACCATGCTTGACCCTCTTCCCTTAACCCCCCCTCCCCCCCCCCATTTCCTTGAACAACTCAAGACTATGTGACCATTCTTCATCTCTCCAGCTAAGTCCACAGTCTCTGACCAGCCACGATTCACGATGAAAGTCTTTTTCTCCCTATCCCTTCTTTTCCTTCTTCAGAATCCTGCTTGCTTCCTCGTCACTTGCGCTCCGGTATCCATTGAACATCACGAACTGCCCGCTACCAGTACAGCAAAGGCTCATGCAATCTTCACATACCTATCTCGTTACGATTTGTGCTGGAGGGGGAAGACATCTTCTACGCAGGAACCTTTCTATCCTCGAGTCATGCTTGACAGAGCTATGGCGGCCCAGGTGAGCCAAGAGCAAGCAATCGAGTCACTCCTGAATGCAGCACCTCGGTCAGCCACTCTTCTTTCGGCCTTGTCGGTGCAGCAGGAGGACAAAGGTCCAGCGATGACGACCAAACCATCCTTGCATTCACGAACTCTTTTAGTGTGTGTGTACAGGACACTCAAGGTCGTCATGACAAGCTTGCAATGCAGGGTAGGCAGCGTAATGGCGATGTTTGGTTGGATAGGCTCTTCCGACGACGGCCTGATTGTCACAGGATTGATCCTGTCAATGATGATGCAGATCATGTTGGTATATTGGATTTGGATGGATGCCAGAGCGGTATGTATCCGGAAGCCAATTCACCGGAGCCAAGCATGTACACTAACACATTCAATCTTCGCAAGTTGGAGCACGAGGAAATGGATAGCTTTCAATGACCGTCAGACTCTAGGGTCAAGAAGATTTTTGCAAAGGAAGAAAATTGGATGACTCTCCACCGGATTCTCCGAGGCAGTACACACCGAGACGACCTGGGAGAATGTACCAGTCCAAAAATGAGGCCTTGGCGCAAACAGGTATGATCATTATGGATGTTGCAGCGGCATCTTGACCTCGGGATGAAGCCATCGACGGTTCCAATCTTACCTTCATTCATTGGAAAGGGCAGAGGTTCTAGTTCAAATAAGAATCTTCAAAGAAACATACTAGCCGATGCCGACCTTTGAGTTCTGGTTGGTCTGGCAACATCAGTACCACTTTCCAGAGACCTTGACAGCTAGGTACCACAACTGCCGAAAATCCCTCGATTCTCCGTAGAGACTAGAGACTGAATGAATCCTGCTTAGGTCAATGTATTCACTAAAATACTAGTGAATACGTCGAAACCTTTAATATACGTACTTGATAAGTATTTTTATGACCTAACATGAAATACAGTACCAACGGTAAGTTTGCTCAACGGGTAATGAATGGAAAAGGGTTTTTGGGTCTAGGCCTGATCGCCGGGACGCCACTCCCGTTGGATGGAGGGGCGAGGATCTTGCCAATCGCCATGCTAGGTTTTAAGGTATGGATACTGTAATGCCGTGATCCGCTGCGGAGCAAACTCCGCTTCCTGTTTTGAATTTCGTCTTACAGATGCTTTCGTCAACTCTTTAACTACTTGACCATTCTCACTATCCGGGACAGATACAGTACTGATAGAAGGTCGTACAGTATTCTCGCATCCATGCCATTAACATTTATGCCATCGCAAGCGCCAATAGGACCTGTCCCACTCAAGCTTCAACAGCTGTTGTCTTCCCTGTCATGTTTCGCAAGCGGTACGCATATCAACCTTTTCCCTATCAACATCCAGGATGTGGCATCGGCAAGCAGACAATCGTCGTTGATGTGATGCACAAATAGGAAATGACAGAACTTCCATAGGCGGAGCTCCAAGAAGCTGGACATCGAACTCTATGCCAGATTCAGGGAGAACCACCCTGATGTTAGCCCCGGAACTTCCGTACCCATCCACCTATCAGTCACCGAGTCCCAACGCATCATCAGGTCTAGACGTAAAGACGAGGAGTAAGTAATCTACTCACCACCAACACAGTTTCTCCCAATGTACTTGCGCTACTCGAGCGATTTGCTGGATTGAAATCGTGACTTGCAGTGATGCACGACATGATGACATAACTGTCGCACCGATATCCAGAGTCCCGTGGCTTTCCCTCGAAAATGTTGTCTCTGTCGCACCGACGCCATTCATGACAGATGAACCAGCCTTGAGACGAACACTGGTTGCTGAACGACAACAAGTCGAAGAATGTAATCAACCAACAGTCGTAGGGTCGAGTCAACCACTATCCCCCGCCACTGAGCACGATATGTGGTCAGAGTTTATCCTTCCCGAATCTCTGTCCACTTCTGAGGCTATCTGGTCGTGTGATTTTCAGGACTTTCCATCTCCTCTAACCCCACAAACTTCATTTCCGGACACATTATCTTCTGCCTCGCCAGATCTTCAGCCTCTGTCATCTCTTGCGTGTGAAGATGTCGCTAGTCCAGATTGCGTGGACGTCGTCGAGTCACATGAACCTGAGATCGTGGACAGCTTCTACCAGAAAACTGGGAGTACTGGGTCAGCCTTATCAGTGCAGCCCTCAAACGGGTGGGTGTTTGATTCAGGTTCCTCAGCATGATCAACATTCACTGACATGATGACCCAAGGGCTCGCTTTTGCCACAAACTTCACGCACCCCCTGCTTTGATGCTAAAGGGATCTGGTGAAAGCCCCGTGACTTATTTAAACAAAGGCTCACATTATTCCATCTCTGTCGAAGATACGTTGCGTGCTGGACCCGACCCTGGTAAGCAGGTGTATTGCACATCTGTGCAAGTCGTGTTCGATACAGAGCAGCAAAGACAACAACCGTTAGCCTGTTGGCGATTGTGGGAAAGAAACTGAGATGATGATGAGGTCCGCTCAATTGAAGGGAGGTCTCAGGCAATTGAATACGTGGACCCTCACGAATCTGATCATCCGGACCACGGGGCAAGTTCTCAGGTTGTTCACTCTGATGGCTTCTCGTTGATGTGGAGCGCAGACCACAATGACATGAGACAATTCTCAATCGCATTTCGATTAAATTTCCGGTCAACAGACTTTAGTCACTGCAAAGGAGTCATGGGGGTTGCAATGCAACTCTGCAGTAAAACCGAAGAGATATCGACCACTTCAGTACAGTCTCTCAGACCGAATCTCGAGATGAGCTTTTGCAGGATCAAGTCATTCAGGAGTCATGGTGCAGAGCGCAAGAATGCCAACGATATGGCTATTGGGCAAAAACGCATCAGAAGACTGAAGCAGCAATTAGCGCAATCGCAGACACGCCAGACACCAAAAGACAAGAGACTCGGCAGGGATAAAAGCAAGACGCCGAGACTCCCAGGAGCACGAAGAAATCATGAGGATGGCATACTTTGTAAGATCAAGATCTTGCAACAGAATTGCACTTCAACCCCGCCGTACACACTCCTCGACCAACAAGGAAAGAAACAGCAAGACTGTGACTGGCCCCCGTTAGGGCACAAGGACAAATCTCCAGAATCGCCCGAGACTGGGCCGGCGTCCTCATCTTCGGCTCCACGAAGCGCGTTGATGCCGATAACGTCGAGACCAAAACACTCGATGTTGTCGTCAGAGCCGATTCAGCTTCCAACTTCACCATGGTGTGATGAGTCGCAGCAAAGGACGTCGACACGAGATCTTCCAGAAGGGACCAGGAACAGATCAATAAGGCCCGGGGGAGTCAAAATTGCTTGTTTTTACATACGTCCAGTCGGTTTCAAACACGTAACCCAGATTGACCATTACATAGCAGTATACCTTTTCGAGCGCACAGCTTGTGATCTTACCAGGAAAATCGCGGAAGCAGTCTCGATTGATCCCGGGGAGGTGGGGCAAACAACATGGTCTACTGTCAAAGGTCTAACCATCCTAGTCGATGACGACGTAGTCGCAAATATGATGGAGGGCCAGGAGATGCAGGTCGAAGCGAAAAGCACCGCAACCAGGTCCGATTCTGGAAGACAGTTGAGCTTTGACTCTGCAGATGAGGTATATTCTTGTGAGCATGGAGTCAGGCAATGTACTCGAGAGCTACTTGAATTCAACCTCGTGTTTTGATGATACGACCGAGCACATTCAACGACAGGGATAGAGATTGAGAGGGACGGTCATACCTGTAATTCTAGGATGGCACAAACGTGCACTTGGACATTGAGTGTTTCAAAACATGGGGTGAAATAGGTGACAACATGAAGACGTCCAAAGTTCACATTCGCGGTCAGGGAAATATCCCCATCATCATACCCTAAAGTAGAAATCTTGGCACATTTCATCACGGTGCATCATTTGTTGGAGAGAGAGAATGCTGGATCTGCATTTCTTCGAGACCAGAGCGAGGAAGGGGAAAAGTACACGGAAAGTGCCATGTACGTTGCAAAAATCCAAGGGCTTTGGTACTTAAAAGCACTCTCCGAGCAGCACGGTGTCAGGCCCTCGTTGCAAAGAACGAGCTCGTCCGCCTCCTGAATAAAAGTCCATGACTCATTCACCCTGCTCAGGGTCGACTTCCAATGGATGTGAGGCATCTTGGCCCGGATTCGCCTCCTCGTAATTGTAGTGCTTTGCAAATCTATAGTATCCTGCAGCAAGAATGGCACCGAAGGCTGGTCCAAGCCAGTATATCCAGTGATATCCTGGGAAGTTGCGATTTACTGCGCAGGGGCCAAATGATCGAGTGGGGTTTAGGGATCCGCCGGTAAAGTATACCCCTACAAATGCATCATTAGTGACGAGAAGGCGGAGATTGCTGAGAGGGGTGGGCAGGGTGAGAACAAGCCCGTAAGTTCAGCAACGAAAAGCGCAAGCCCAATGGCCACTGGCGCCAAGAATGTTGCCTTGCTCTTCTCTGCCGCCAAGAACAAAACGGTCAAGACCAGTTCTGCGGTCAGGAACATCTCGATGAAGAGGCCTTGAGCTATAGAGGTGCTGTGGGTAAGGGTCGTGTTCACTGCTAGTGGGCCTGGAAACATGCAGGAGACGAGTCCAGCTGCAACAAGACCGCCGAGCATCTGGGCTGGGACGAGTAGGAGTCCACGGGTCCAAGGGAGGGTATTGGATATCATCATTCCGAGCGTTACCTGTATACGCTTCTCAATATGTGTAGTAGGGGCCACGATTAAGCAAGTGAATATTTACAGCAGGGTTGAACAGTCCGCCGCTGATCCTGTAGAACACCCACGTAGTGACAGCGAGGGAAAAACCGAATGAAAGGCTAATAAAGAGCAGCTGTTGCAGATCCGGCGCCGAAGCAGGAGTCAGAGTGTTGGCGATTTGAGTACCACCGAAGCCAAAAAAGAGGAACATAGTGGTGCCAACGAATTCTCCAGACATGGCGACGAGGTGTCCACGCACGGTCCTGGAGAGAGTGCCATTTTGTTTGCGCCTGCCGTTCTCATTGCCTTGGACTGGAGCTGGGTGGTGTTGAGAAGGCTCACCCCGTTGATGGTTGAAGAATTTTTGCATGCTAACGTAAAAACGAGCAAGGTTGGAGGCTGTGGGGAGGGTTTTGAAAAAATAGCAGAGGCGTGTAGTGCGTCAGGGATGGTGGCCTACATATTATGTGGACAATGGATGTCATCATTTGGCGAAGCCATAGATACCGTATGTGATATAATGATTCACCAAGATTTGGTCTAGATTGACGGAAGCTGAAAGACTGGTGCTTGAATGACTGGCTGTTGGGGGGTGATCGATCGATCGACTGTCGCGCATCGCTCCGAATTCGAGAAGGGAGGCCGAGGGAGGGTGCAAAAAGAAAATTGGGAAAAAAAGGAAAAGACAAAAAATTAGCACGTACGGTACGTTGATTTCCATGGCTAGTTTCCTCTGCACAGACTAGTAGTAACGTTGAGAGTGCTTGTCTCAGGTTCGGTCACTATATGGAATAATTATGGATGTATTTTAAGAATGAGGTCTGACTGTAGTCTTGAGAATCAGATGTGATTCCACGAATTATCGTATCAATCACGTCACAGAAAATCTGATTCCTCAAAGTAAATTGAATGTCTACGCTCCTATGTTCTCATGAAACATTGATAAGTCACTGTTTATTAATAGACAAGTCACTTGCAGTTGAGTTGTTGTGATTGTAGTATCCAGCAGCGGTCGAGACCCACGTCAGGAATACGGATCATGAAGGAGCCAGCATTCTTGGATGATTTGGATCCTGCACCGCACAAAGTCATTCAGAGGGAGGGGAAGCACGAGTCTCTTCCTTTAGCAATGACTGGCTTAACATTCTGACGTATATTCATTGGAAGTGCGGAGAAATTCAGGCCTGAAAATAATTCTATTTCATCCATTTCTACATATCAATACTAGTCTTGTACATCTTGTTGAGATGGGCTTTGAAGGCCATTAGAGTATGGTGAATTGGTGATTGGAAACCCTAAAGAACAGAGCGCCTTGATGTTGGCAATATGATAGGCTATACCCAATACAATTAGGGCTAGGGCTATATATGAATACTATATAAATAGATCATATATATAGATAGATAGAATATAAGAAAAGAACTTTATATAAGTAGATATAGGTCTAATATAAATATAAAAAGTCGCTTACTAAATTACTAAAGATTCGTTTCTTTAAGTTATTCGATTTCGGCTTATAGCTTATAATAAATCGAATTGCTTTAAAAGTTATATTTTAGTCTTTTAGATATATTAATTCTATATATATACTAAGTAAATTAATTATTCTAATATATTATAGTTATAGCTATATAACTATTATCTATAGCTATATAGCTATTATTAATAGCTATATTATCTATAGCTATATTTATCTATAACTATATAATTATAGCTCTTAATTATATTATAACTAATAATTATAAATTATAACTAATAATTATAAGTCGTTAAAATTAATACTCTCTCTTTATTTAATTATTAAGAAGATAGAGATAGTAGAGTAAATAGTTGATATTACTCTTCGAAAAAATCTCTATAGAGAAAGTAGAGAAAGTAGAGAAATAACGTAAACTTTTAATATAGTTCTCTAATTTATTCTTCTAAGATATATAATAGCCCTTATATATAATAAGATTATTTTAAGAAAGTAAATTTAAATCTTATATAATATCGAACTTTCTTAATAGCGATCTTCTAATTAGTTAAATAGCTATATATCTCTAATAGTTTTC
This sequence comes from Letharia lupina, assembly GCF_014066315.1. NCBI lineage: Eukaryota > Fungi > Ascomycota > Lecanoromycetes > Lecanorales > Parmeliaceae > Letharia > Letharia lupina. Next base: position 1,480,146 of record NW_023502974.1, read on the forward strand.
TATACTATTTAAATAGCTTCTTATTAAATAATTTAATAAGAATATCTACTATTATTTAGACTATAAATATATAATCTATTATAACTACCTTATTTTTAATTAATTAATAAATATAATAATACTAGATATCGATATATTTAGTTCTTTAATAATACTCGAAATTCTTTATAAGATTAATAGTCTTCTTATTATTATCGAGTAATATTATAGAATCTTTATCTAATACTCGAAAACGAACTTCTTATAATTATTGTATAATTTATATAATAATCTTATTTCTTTCTATTAAGATTATATATTTAGCTTCTATAATAGATATAACTACTTCTTACTATTTTCGACTATATTATAAAAATATTACTTATTTATATAGTAGAGCGAATTCGTAGATAGACTTATAATTCTTCTAGTTATTATCGTATACTAAATTCGCGAATTCTTTTAATATTTCTATTTTTTAATAGCGTAGTTCTAGAGATATAATATCTTATATATACTTAAGTATTTAATTTACTATATTTATATAGCGAATAATAAGATTATAATTAAATTAATTAAGCTTTTCTATAATAAAGATTATATTAATTTATATATTAATTATAAGAAATATAAGATTTTCTATTCGCTTCTAATATTATAACTAATTTATATATTCTTTCTCTAATCGACTTAATTAAATTAATTTATATTTATTAATAAAGATATAAATAAGAGTCGTCTAATTTATTAAATATTCTTTAAATATCTTTTTAACGTATTATACTTATTTAATAATTAAGATATAGAATTTCTAATTATAATAAACTTAAATATCGAGAATATAATTAATTAAATCTACTTTAATAATCTTAAATTCTTTATAAATTTAATACTTAATATAGTTTATAGTATTTTATAGCTTAATTTTAATAAGAATATTATTTATATAAAGTATTATAATAGTTATTTTCTCTAATAGTACTTAAATAAAGATATAGCTATTAATTATAATAACTATAAATTCTATTTTCTTAATAATATATTTAAATTTCTTATTTTAAATATAAGCTAATTATTTAAAATTATATAATTCTTTCTAGAGAAGTAATATTTTATTTTTAATACTAGTTATTAATAGATAGCTTAATAATAAAATTATATAGATTTTCTTATAGAAATCGCTATTAAGATAAGTATTATTAATATTTATTTATTCTATTAAAAGATCTATTATTATTATATATAATAGAAATAAATATAGAAAGTTAAATCGTAGAGTGAAAGTAAAGATCTTATAAAAGTCGATATTTTCTATTTATATAAATTCTCTAATAATAAATCTAATCTTAAATTTATTAATAATTTTATCGCTATTATATTTAATTTTAAAAATTTATTTATAGATAATTAAGCGTCTATTAATCGATAGAATAGCGAGTTTTTAAATTCCTTTAATAATTAAAGTAATAATTTTCTTAATAATAATTTACTTTTATTTACGAGCGTTTAATTTATAAATAGCTTTTTAATAAATAAAGAATTTAATTATAATAATTATAAGCTTAATTTTATTCTTTATATTAAAATTATTATAAAACTTATAGAAATTATAATCTAGCTTCTTAATATAAGATTATTATATAAAGATAACGATCTAAGATATAAGACGTCGCTTAATACGATTAGAAGAGTTAGAAATAAATATAAATATAATAGATTATTAAATATTAATCTTAGATATCATCTCTTAATTTATTATTTTCTTATTATTTAAGATATTAAGAGTTTCTTTAGCTTCGCGAAGATCTAGCGAAGATTTCGGTTTAATTTAATATATATTTAAGCTATTTAATCCTAAATCTCTATTATTATTTATATTCTCTAGAAAGTTAGTAGAAACTTCTTCCTCTATTTAAATTTTTTATATATCTTTAATTTCTTTAATTCGTAATAACGATATAATATTCGATATAGATCTCTTATAATTCTTTTTATTATCGTTATCGCTAGATATAATCTTAATACTATTCTAAATAAAGGCGTTATTAAAATTATTATTATTCTAGCGAGTAAAGGCGATATCTACTTATATAAAGTTATAGACTATTAAAAACGAAGTTAGAGTTATTAATTAAACTTTCTTATAATTCTTATAAAAATAAATATTTATAAATTATTTAAATTAATTATTTCGAGGATTATAAATTCGATATTAAGTAAATAAATAATAATCGATATATATATCTTAATAAGTTATAATATATAGCTTATTTTCTTATTTCTCTTTTAATAAATAAATTAAGTATAAATAATTGAAGACTTTTTTATAACTTAGATCTAATTTCTTATTAAACTATAGTTTATAAGATAACTTACTCTCTCTACTATTATATAATAATCTATTTTTTAAATAATTTATATAAACTGCGATCTCTAATTAGAAGCTTATAGATAGATCTAATTAATTAAATATAAATCTTATAAATTTAATTAACGTTTTATTAAATCGTTTTGCGATATTATTCTAATATAAGATATAGATAATTATAAATTTTATAGTAATATCTTATTTCTTAAGTATATTCTCGACTAACTTATATTCTAATATATTATTAATTTTAATTAATATTACTTCTCTTACTCTAGTCGTTTTATTAATTATAATTATATTTCTAAAAATAAAGATATAGATCTATTTCTTTAATATAATAAACTCGAGATTTAATTAATTAATAATCTTATCGATAAGAAATATAAATTACTTACTACTCTTAATAATGCTAATTACGAAATATAATCTCTAGAAGTTAATATATATTTAAGCTTCTAATACTATTTCCTTTAATCTAAAATCCTTATTAATCTATTAAATTATTTTTATAAAATCATATATATTATATTAAAATTCTTTTAATAATTTTATTTTTTCTATATCTCTTATATAGAGATATAGATTTTTTAGACGATACGCTTTAATATAGCTTAATTATTAATATATTAATTAAAAATAATTAACTTATTCTTATTTTATAAATATAAATATACTTTTAATAAGAGATCTAGACTTTTTAGAAGCGAATACTCTATTAAATATCGATTTAATTAATTAATATAGGCTATTCCTCACATAGCCTCTTATTATTATCTTATCTATAAATATATTAATAATTCTAATATATAGACTTTTAAATTATATCTTAAAATTCTTTTAATTTAATATTATAATAAATAGTATATTATTATCTATTTCTAGAATATATAGAATACTCTCTATAATCTATATATAATTATCTATATAAATTTAAATAATTTCTTTATCTCTTATTAATAACTTACTTTAATTATTAAATTTTATCTTCTTTTAATAAGACTGTAAATTAATAAATAATTCTTTATTTAATATTATATAGCGAGTCGCTTCGAAGTCTATTAGCTAGCTACTATCTTCTAAAAAATTTATTATTATAAAAGAATTCTTTATTAATAATATACTATTTATAAACTCTAGCTTTTTCTTAGCTATTTATAAATCTTTCTTTTAATTATATATATCGCTTATATTACTAATATTACTATTATTATCTAATTTATCTACTATTATAATAATACGATCTAAGTATTCTTATCTACTATCTTTAAATATCTTTAAATTCTTTAATCGATTCTTTAATTTATAATTTTATCTATCTAAATTCTTCGCCTTATAATTCTTATTCTTTTTATTCTTCTTATTTAAATACTCTCTCTTATAATATTCGATTTTCTTATAGCTATAGTATTCTATCTTATTTATATCTTTAAGAGGTTTTTAACTTAGTTAGTTCTTTCGTCTATTATATATAAATAAATCTTTATTCTTAATCTATCTATCTTACTCTATAATTTATAAATATTTTATAACTATTTTAATAGTAAGATTATTATTAATCTCTAAATTATATTTAATTATATCGAACTTACTTCTCTAATAAGTATTTATAATTATTATTACTATAGTAAGATCGTATAATATATAAACTAAATTTAAATTTATAACTTTATTCTATAGATTTTATAAATTTACTATTATTTAATCGATCTTTTAATCTATTAATTTAATATATTTAAGAAATTTCTATAATATAATAGAAAGATGTTCTTTATTACTTATTTTATAAATTTAATAAAGCTTATTTTATATAGATTTAAAAGTAATAAAATAGACGATATAATTTTTCTAATTTTAATTAACGTTATCTCTAATTAGTATAGCGATCTATTTATTTAAAATAATCTATTATTTAGCTAACTCTCTACTAAATTATATAGATATTAATAATTTCTCTAATACTATTTTAAAGATATCTTATTTTTTAAGAAATTATCGATAATTCTAGATCTATAAATAGTAGTTTAAATTCTTTAGAACTTTCATTTTAACGTATAATTTACTAATAAGTCTCTTATCTAATTTCTTTAATAAATCGACTATTAGCAAATTATTTAAATCGAATAGAAGATTCTTCTCCCCCTCTTCTTTCTTCTTTCTCTTTTCTTTTAAATAAAAGAATTCTTTAATTAATAACGCTATCTATCTAGCGAATAAATAATCTTATTTCTTAATCTACTATAACTCTATTCTCGAGTATTCTTTAATAAGATTTTTAAAATAATTATATTCTCTAATATTTAGAGAGATTATAGCGATAATAGATAAATATAATAAAAAATTAAAACCTCGATTAATAACTAATTAGGCTTATAATCTATTAATAATATAATAGATTATATCTAATATAATTAAGATTAGAGCTATATATAAATATTATATAAATAGATTATATATATAAATAGATAGAATATAAGAAAAGAACTTTATATAAGTAGATATAGGTCTAATATAAATATAAAAAGTCGCTTACTAAATTATTAGAGATTCATTCTTTTAAGTTATTTAATTTCGGCTTATAGTCCATAATAAATCGAATTACTTCGAGGATTATATCTTAGCCTTTCAGGCGTGTTAGTTCCACATATACGCTAAGTAAACTAATTACCCTAGCATACCATAGTTATGACTATATAGCTATTATCCATAACTATATGGCTATTGCCAATGGCTATGTTACCCATGGCTATGTTTGCCTATGGCTATATGGCTGTAGCCCCCAGCCACATTATAGCTAATGGCCATAAGCCGTGGCTAATGGCCATAAGCCGTCAAAACCAACACTTGACTGCCTAGATAGTAGCGCGCCAAGTGGTCTTGGCATAATACGCGCAGACTTTCCAAGCTCACAGAGCTCCCATACAACAATATACTCTGCCTTTTGCCTTCTCACACTCATACATACCAGAAGTCTCCGTTTGGTAGATCATCCATCTCAAACCTGGTAAATTGCATCCAACCCTCCGTCACAATAGCCAGGTCCTTAAGATGAACCACCTTCCCCAGGCATGGGGCCGTGTAAGTCGATAGCTTGCTGATCCTGCCACGAGCTATAGCTGATACATAGTCCATGTTGCAGCCACGCGATGATGTATATGGACCATACGATGCTTCATATCTCCAATCTAGTCACCCTCAGACCCACACTCAGCAGCCCATAGTCACAGGAACATCTGTTCTCGCGGTCAAGTTTAAGGATGGGGTCGTCATCGCTGCAGATAACTTAGGTAGCACCGCTTCCTCTGGCAAAACACCATGATCCGGCTAACGCCTCTTTCTTCTCTCACAGCTTCCTACGGTTCTCTCGCCCGTTTTACAGACGTAAAACGCCTCCGGCCCTTCAACTCCCGCGCAATTGTCGGCATCGGTGGCGACGTCTCAGATATGCAATACCTCGACCGGCTCCTCAACTCCCTCGACGTCACCGAGAATTACTCTTCAGAAGGGCATGGCCTTAACGCCAGAAATCTACACACCTACCTCTCAAAAGTCATGTACAAGCGCCGCTCCGACGTCAACCCACTGTGGAATCAGATGCTGGTAGCCGGACTCGATGGGGATGATAAGCCATTTCTGAGCAGCGTAGATCTATTGGGCACAACATTCAGTAGCCCTACCCTGGCAACAGGATTCGGAGCACATTTGGCACAGCCATTGTTGAGAAAAGTGGCGGATGACGAGAGCCAGGTCTCGGACGTGACAAGGGAGAAGGCTGTAGATGCGGTGAAAGAGTGTATGAAGGTGCTATTCTACAGAGATGCAAGGAGTCTGGATAAGTACTCGATCGCAGTGGTCACGAAGGAGGGCGGTGTGGAGTTGAAGGAAGATGAACAGCTGGAGAACCAGAGTTGGGCGTTTGCCGAGACCATCCGTGGTTATGGCCGAACGCAGGAAGTTTGAATGACGATTTGACTAGCACTGATCGATAGAGCGGCATGATATCCTTTGCTCGCCCCCAGCTTCACTTGTATCATCGCACCGCTCCCCCGCCATGAAATGCCTCCGAACGCCGTCGTGCAAATTGCCAATTGAGAGATCAAAACTCAAGGACTTCCTCCAGCAAGTCCATCCCCAAGCCGCTATTACCCTCATCGAAAACCGACCACTCCTCTGCCGGATAGTCATCCACTCGATCTTGCACAACAGGCGCAAATTCTGACTCTCGGTTTTCCTTGTCACTGTCCTCGTCTGCAAACGGATCATCCTGCTCAACTTCTCCCGTTGGTCTCTCTTCTTGCCCTCCCTCCTCCGCTTGTTGCTCGTCTAGTGCTTCATCCGCACTTTCTTCGCTCAAGTCCTGTTGGCCTGCTCCAGCTGCGTCTGCGCAGTCTCCTTCCGCTTCGACCTCGACCTTTTTGCCTGGCCGGTCGTTTGACACGCACCCACTTAAAACTTGGTCATCCCCGCCAATTTCCAGTGCAGACTGAGTCGTGTCCTCCACTGCCTTCGATGTCCTCTTCTTAGCCGCCCCACGCAAGGCCTTCTTCTCCGCGCTCTTTCCTTCCCTCTCCGCTCGTTTTAGCCCCCTCTTCTCTCTTATCCTCCTCTCCAATCCAGGCTCGTTGTTCCAAACATTTCCATACCGCTTCCTCCTCCCGTCCTTCTCGCTATTCTGAGGCCATTGCGCATAGAGCGTCGATCCTTCCCCAACTTTGCAGCTGGAGAGTACTGAATCCATCGCTAAAAGTTTGTTCCGATACCTCAATCTGATGCCACAGAACGGAAGGTCACTCCGCAGGATACGAACTCCACTGGCCCGCCAAATGGACTCAAGACGGGCATCGACTGTCGCTTTGACTGCTGCGACCGTGGTAGTGTCGAGATCGAGGTCCAGAGTTACGGTGTCCCCTGCTGGTAATTGGACGACTGAGGTGCGTTAGTGCTCTATCTTCGGGGGAAATAAAAGACGGGCGTCGACTGCGGAGCGGGTGACGTACAGAACTGGGTCATACTTGGAGGGACAGCTTGTACCGAAGCGCAATGGAGATTATCAGACGGCAGTCAAAATGTGGCCAGGTAGACTTTTGGAGAGCTTTGCTGTATGGAAGTATGGAGCAAGAAAAGAACATTGAAAAGCCGATTCTAAGAGGCATTCAATGAGCTATGCTCGGGCAGGCGTTGTGTTGAAGGGATGCACTTCTACGTGTGTCGAGGTGGTGTGTGTTGAGCTGCGTGGCAGTAGGACAGACCTAAAATCTACGATGTTTCTGTACGATGCAGACAAGACTCAGCAACTTTACAGTTTTGGCCTGCTTTTGATATGTTCGATTTTGTTCACGCAAGTCCCAATGCCTTCCAGGCTGACTTCAACAACATCCCCGTCCTTAAGCCACAACTGCGGCTCCCTGCCCATGCCTACGCCTTGAGGTCTAATCACCAAATCAGCTATTTTCGAAGTCCAAACAGGCACGAGCACTTACGTTCCAGTGAAAATCAAATCCCCAGGAAGAAGAGTCGTCCCTTGACTTAAGAAGCTAATCGTCTTCGCCACCCCAAAAATCATATCCTTGGTGCTGCTGTCCTGGACGGTCTTGCCATTAACCTTTGTCGAAATCCGGAGGGCTTGAGGATCTTTGATCAAAGCACTCGACACAATGCCTGGCCCATACGGAGCCCATCCATCGAAGCCTTTGCCCAATGCCCACTGGCCGCCTCCTCTTTTCAGTTGCCATTCGCGATGTGATACATCGTCACCGACTGCATATCCCATGACATAGTCAAGAGCTTTAGATTCCGGGACTTCCCTCGCCTCTTTGCCAATGACGGCGACGAGCTCGCATTCGTAATCTAACCCGTCCACTTCTTGGGCCATGGTAGGGATAGGAACATTATCGAAGGGCCCGCCGAGCGAAGTAATTGGTTTGTAGAATAGCACGGGGTACTTCGGCAGCGGCATGCTTGATTCTTTGGCGTGTTGCTCGTAATTGAGGCCGAGGCAGCGGACGGTTCTGACGTCTTCGCTGGCAAGGGGAGCAAGGAGAAGGCGTACATCCTGATCGGATTTCAGCGAGTGGGATGATACGACCGTGGGAGGGAAGCACGTACGGCGATTTGCTCCGTCACATCGTGTTTTCCGAACACGTCTCCCTTGATCACGCGAGCTTGCTTCGTTTTGCCTAAATCGCTGACGCCCTGTGGTAAGATAGCATCCCCATAGTATGTTCTGCCGTCCTTGGCGAGGAATCGGACCAGACGTGAGAAAGGAGGCATAGCACGAATTAGATGACTCAAAGCAGTCCAGCGACAGAACGGAGCGTTTCTAAAACTCCAATTGGAGCTCAAGTGGCAGATTGTAGAAGATTAATGTGCATTGACCGTGCCGCTCGTGTCTGCCATTGCATCATTTTGGAGCGGGCCTTGTAAGATTAAACGCCGTTCTTTGAGTAATCCCCGGCAGCGGCATTCTGTTGCGGCTTCTTGCCGTGGTAAAACTCTCCCCCCCTGAGCACTCGTTATCCGTGATATGAGGCTCTCGGGGTTGCAGAGAGGGGTTTTGTCACTCTACCGCCAGTGCTGTACGTTATAATTTCCGAGGCAATTCTTCCCCATAGTCGTCATACATGTCTCTAGTTCTCTGTTCCTGAGACGTGTCTCGCGACACCAAATTCCTCCCAAAAGAGTAATGCTGACTGCCGAAATCATCAAGTGAGAGAGATAGAGAAGAAGCCAGCGGTTCGTTAATTACCTTATAAAGTCTGTCATCAAAACGAAGAACATATCTAACCCGTCTTAGGACGTGAGAGAAAACTTCAAGGGCTTTGCAAGGTAGGTGCCATTTCAGAAATCATCTGACCAGCTCGGAATTACAAGTTAACATCATCATAGGACCGAGTTCGAAAGGAGCATTGGGCTGGACAAGAAAGACTTCGCTGCAATTGAGTATCTCCTACGAAAAGGCCAGAGGCAGCTGGAAATCTATTCCTCTCCTGGAATCAGGAATATAATAAGATGATGCCAATCAGGTTGGTCACAAGTTGCAACTTCGGATATTTCTGTGCTAAGATTACGGTATCTCAGCTCTTGCATTCATAATCATCGTATCAGGTGGAAATGGCAGTCATAAGATATAGCACCCCAAGTATCCCTACAGCGCCACCAACGCCATCGCTAAAATTCAAGAAGCTCAGACGGCATTCAGAGCTCTCCTCCCTCACCATGAGGATACTCTCGATACCGATCACTGGGATCTCCGCCAGGTATGCAAAGCCCGAGCCTCCAGAAGTAGTCTCGATGAGCAAAGAACAATTGCCATATGCGAAAGCGTGGCGGTACTGTTAAAAGACCCTTCGTGTCCTTCCACCAGTCCTTGAACCCTTCTATATCGGCGCCTTGTTCAATGCTTGGGATATTCGGACCGCTCTGACCTTCGTCGTGGACTTCCGCACCGGCTATACAATTTGGATCTTCGTCACCCTCACAGTATCTCAGGTCCTTGGCCTCCGGAGATAGCTCCGGCTTCGAAATGTAGACTTCTCCAGCGTGCATTTGATAGCCCCACTCTGTTAAAGGAAGCAACGGCACCGGGTCATCACAATGTGTTACTCGTCTGTACCTGCCAGTGATGTCTGTGTGACCATGATCCGAGAAAGTCTTGTCGATGTATTGCATCAGTCCTTGGTTCCCAATTCTTGGCTCACCAAAGGTTGTTACTTGGGGGTTCCAACCCCGAGACTCCAAGTCAAGAGACGCAAGAGCTGCCACCGCCCCGCCGAGAGAATGTCCTACCAAGGTTACCTGGTAGTCCGGATATTTCTGAACGAGTTCATCGAGATGGGGTAGGATATGAGGTCGAGTATGCCTCCATGAGGTCATGAACCCTGCGTGGACAGTGCAATTGGTACATTCTGCCCTTTGCGGATTTATTGCTCGTTTCCGCAAGCTTCTGGCATGCTTGTCCTCAGCCTCGTCCTCGTCACCTGGATAAGGCATATACTCCTGTGGAACCGTTGACAAGTCGATGATGGTATTCGCTACTGAATAAGTTCCGCGGAACGCCACAATAATCCTTGGAGGCGATGGAGGATGAGAAAGGACAATGTATCCACAGCTGTCCGACATGAAGGGGCCTGTATTCCATGTCTACTCATAACCATAAACCTAGGCGCAGGCCGAAGAGCAGAAGTCAGACGCTTACCGTTATCAACTCGAAGCTGGGGAAATCCTGGCATCGGCTCGCGCATAGGAAAGGTTTTTGAATGCCTATTCCTGTCACTCCGACACAATAAGAAATATCGACTATGCGTGATAGCTCTTCCAGGTCATTGAAAAGCTCTATGGATATGTTGGGCTTCGAGATTGCTGGTAGGTCCTCCACCAAGGGTGATTGCGAGGAAGGGACCCCAAATGCTGGAGAGAGGGATGAGAAATAGCATAACAATAGGACGAGCCTCAGAAAGCGAGACATCATGTTCGAGTTGGTCGAGGAAGGATAGTGAATGAAGAGGCGTCGCGAAAACGTCACGGTTCAGGTTGCCAAGACCTGGGGTAGCGCCTGGATCTTGCCCGAAAGAGGTATAGTTAGTGCTCATGTGGACTTCGTCCTACCTTACCGAACTTACTTTACCTAATAAAACTATCCGGCGTGCTCGTCCTACATGGAGGTATCAAAGGTTTATGAACGCATTACGGGTTAATAGGTATGAGTGCAATAGAGTCTTATCAAACCAATCCATCACCAAGAACGCCTGCGCCAAATGTCAAGCCTTACAACTCAGGTCTCAACAATTACGACCCGACCGCATGAGCGAACACCTTCGCAGCTAATTCGCTGAGTAATTTAGCCTTGTCGCCTTGGGGTAGCTCCTACAACCTCGTCAGAAAAGCCCACTCCTTGCTCCATCGAGGAACAAGGAAAAGCGCAATCCACTCACCTGGAACACGCTGTAGACGCTCTTCCCTCTTGCATCTCTCACTGCTCCTAACCTGTTCCCCGCCACTGCTCCTGCGATAGCCCCTGGGAAGTTTGCAACGATGAAGCCCATAGCTCCACCACTAAGACCTCCTACCATGCTCCAAAACTTGTTGGTAGGCTTCGCTTCCTTGCCTTCTGCCATCCCTTCCTCTCTCAACATCTCCTCAAAAATACCTCCGAACTGTTCATTGCTGAAGTGTTCTTCTTCTTGTGTATTTTTCGCACCGAAACCAAACGCAGACCAGGGGAAGCCACCAGAGCCACCAGATGGCTTTTCTTGGCGAGGTATGTCTTCAGTGTCAGGATCGCTGTCTTCGCCACCAGTGGGAAAACCGTGGTAAGAGCGGGCTGAGTCGTAGTCGCGGCGACGAGTAGGGTCTGAAAGTGTGTAGTATGCATCATTGATTTGCTGGAATTTCTTGGTGCGGGCCGGGCGTTCAGAGGAGTCAGAGGGGACACGGTCGGGGTGCGATTTCAAGGCTTGTCTTGACAAGACGGTTAGTCCGCAATATTAACAGCATGGATGCGTGGACATACTTCTTGTAGCCATCTCGGATTTGCTGTTGGGTAGCTTGGGGTGGTATGTCGAGGATCACATCTGTACTTGTTAGAACTGCGAGGGGCAATACGTGGTCCGGTCGTACAGTAGTCTGGAGGCGCGTCTGGAACAAGATTAGCAGGCTATTCACGAATCAGGACCATTAGAATGGCACTTACTGGACATCTCTTTGAGAACGGCTGCTCAAGGCGTGATGCCTGTTATTGCACGTCAAAGGCAAGCTGAGAGCTTTGGACAAAAAAGGCTGCCTAGGACGTAGGGGAGGCGCGCGACCAGAGGTGGGGTCCAATTTTGAATGAATACTCGTAGTCTCAACGGATACGTGTACACAATTCAAACGAACATGGAAGCCTAAGTGCACATGCCACATGGAAAGCAACCTGAATGACGTATCGTTAGCGTTATGCCAAGCAAATGGAAAGCTCCGAACTCGAAGGTCTCGCCTCGCCTACGGTACTGTACCTATAGGTACAAGTGTAGGGAACTAAGCCTTACAGCCAGCCCGTATGCAAATTCGGATTGACGAAGCCGAGATGATTTTGAGATCATAGGGTATCTTGGTGTACGAGTGGCTATTTGTTGTTCTTTGCATTCATCAGGGACTCTGATTGTATGCTGGGGAGCGAATTGAACTCTGGGGAAATCCCTAGCTAGTCTTGGCAGGGCGCCTTGGCTTTCAGCGGCCCATCAGCCCCAACCTCTCTCTTGAACTTGGAGCTTCGTAGCTTTTCTGAAGACTTTTGATTCTACCCAGCTCCATCTCACTATCGACCAGCAATGGCATGGTTCTCCAGTCCCGGTCGCTCCTCCTCTCCGCGCCGCTCGTCCGCCTACCCGCAACGTCCTTCCAATGACAGCAAAGGCTACTACTACAGGACCTCCTCTTCACATTCTAGCCGCGCGCGACCCCGTGGAGGCTACGTCAATCGCATCCTTTCCCAAATAAAGCGCTACCTCCGTCACCTGTACGATTACGCGCGCGATCATCCGGTCAAGCTGATAATGCTTTTGCTACCATTGTTGACGGGCGGGGCATTGGCGGGGGTGCTGGCGAAGTTTGGTATCAGGTTACCGGCCGGTTTGGCAAGTATGGTGCCGGGAGGTGCTGGAGGCAAACAAGGATTTGGAGGAAGAAGTGATGTAGGCGGTGGGGCCGGTGTACAGGGTTTGATGAAGATGGCGCAGATGTTTGTGTGAGACCAGGACGGACTGTTGATACTGATAGGCGTGGGAGGTAAGTGTTCCGAGCTTATACCATGACTACATTGCGACGGGCCAATGCTAATTGGCAAGGAAGCGAGAGGCCTGGTTCAGAGAGGCAACCTATTCATTGGATATCCTCCTCGAATTATTATACCGTTGATGACTGACATGAAATGGCGAGTTCCACAGCTGCCTTGACGCAATGAATTAGACTGCAATTGTGAGGGTGGCCTTCCAGGAAAGATGTCCAAACCAATAGCAGTCGGAGTATGCGCAAAAGGCCAACTTGCTCTTTTTCTAGCTTGCAAAGTGCTGTACTGGATAAAACACTGCCCGTTTACGAGTACCGAGGTGGAATCCTTTGACCATGCATAAAGCAAGTTATATCGGCGAACGAGAATGCTAAAGTCCCCCACGGTTTGCAAGCCTGTACATAATCAATTGGCGCAACATTGAACGCTTTCTACCTCTAAGCTTAGGTCACCAGGCCGCAACTAGGAAGGGATTTCTTTGTGGAGGTCGCTTTCATCCACGGTTGTCGACTATGATTTTCGATGGCCGGAGGTGTAATACGTCTCGTCAGTGCGCCTTGCCATTCCTCTTGACACGTTTTCGTGCTGCTCCATTCCTTGAATCTTCCTTTATTTCTGGGTCTCCATCCTCTCCGTCATTAGCAGTCTCCAGATCCTCCAATTCAGATTGCTCATAGTTCGACTGAACACCGGCAATGCGACTCTGAATCTTATGATAAGTCCACACCGGTAAGCGGAACAAAACCGTCCGCCTGAACGTGGGCTTGGGTATCTCCTCTGGATCTAGCAAAAGCTCCACCCTTTCACCGTTGTCATCCTCTTCTTCCACATAAACGTTTCCCACGGAATCCACGATGAGAACTTTCCCATTGCGAGCTTGAACTTTCTTCTTAGCCCCTTGGGGCCCCTGTTCAGGTTCCGACTCAATAGGTGTAGGTGTACTTGTGCCACTCCGCTTAAGCCCCTTGCCTGTTTTCTTGTCTTTCTCCTTTTTGTTTTCTCTCTCCTGCATGCGCTTCTGGCGTCGATTAAGCACCGCCGCACCGTTCTCTTGCGCCAAAGAAGCAGGGGGGCTAGCTGTCATTCCCGTCATTGCACCATCAATGCCAGGAATCCCTCTGACTCCTGAGTCGTCGCCCCAGGCTGATCGTCTCGCATCTCGAATGACCCGTTCGGCGTAATCTCGTTGTCTCTGCCAGCTTACATACATAGCCGCGTAATGGACCAATCCTCCTCCAAATGCAAACAGGCCCACCAGCACTGATCCCAGACCAGGGCGAAAGCGGGCGTAGTAATATCCAGTCCCCCTCCATTTGGGGAAGCCGCTGCTCAGGAAGAAATTGTATCTTTCGCGACCAGGTCCTTTCAGAATCTCGGTGATAACGCCGAGTCGAGCATACCGCTCGCTAGCCTTCTTCACCGCGGTCTGAATTTCGCTTTCCGTGGGAGCTTTGTTAACGTGAACGCCTGGTTCCTTGTTTTTCAGTCCGAGTAGTGGCTTGGAAGTTGCCTTTGCCTTGGAGGCTATGAGCGACTGCTTTGCCTTGTCGGGATGTATAATTCTGGATTTCTTCCTGTAGGCTTTGACGATCTCGTCCTGAGAAGCGCTAGCCTTCACCCCCAAGAAATCTAGAGATTGAAAAGAGTAAGCCAACATGAATACGATTACAATGGTAGGAAGGTGTGAGTAATTACCGTAAAAAGTCACCTCAGGACCCTCGGAAGCCTGGATCTCGTCTCGAAGTCGGAATATTTCGTGGTCATCCTTAGTAAACCCAGCAACCAGCGCCAGCAGACCGCTGCAGAGCAAAACAAAGAGTGACAGTTTCATGTTTAAGGAACGTGATGCATGTGTGCCTGAAGCTATAGCACAAAAGCTCCCAATATGTGTGTACCTGCGTGTACCTCTAGTGGCCCTTTAGCTTGTGTAGTAAAAGTAGGTCGTGGTCCCAATCAAGGAATCGGGCAGGTGGGGAGATCCGAAATGTAAAATGTGCGAATAATTCCGGTACACAGTCAACTTACAAGAGAACTCTTCTCCCCACTCACTTCCCTCTTGATTCTCAAGAAAACTGGGCGGTACGCCTAATGGTTGCCGCGGATGGAAAATATGTGATGAGCAATTGAGCATGGCTGAAGTAGTTCGTGGCTGAAAGGACACAGACCCTCCATCGAAAATAAGCCTAGCAGATAAAATCTGTGGGACAAAGAACACATTTGCTTTCTTTCAACTCCACAATCCTTTATACAACCACCTGTCTGACTATTCGCTACCATTTCCACCGAAAATTGTGAACAATTCCCACTTCTAGTCTCTGTAATCACTAGCTAATCGAATACAAAGAGACCAGAATAACCCTCTTTCCACCCCGTGTTACCCTTGAAAGTCCAAGAAAACGAACCAAAACCAACACCTTCACTCATTCGGCAATGTCGCGAATCAACATCCCCCTCGAGGCTCTGACCTCTCGCCTTAATCTCGGATCCCGCTTTGAAGGGGTGCGGTCGCAGTCGCTGACGTCCCGATTCGCCAACCTCAAGCCCATCTCCGAGTTCCTGGATCTCAAGCGCCTCTCCAAGCCTGCGAATTTCGGGGAGGTTCAGAGCAGAGTCAATTACAACCTGTCATATTTCTCAAGCAACTATTTCGCAGTAGCCCTGATGCTCACAGTCTATAGCTTGCTTACCAATGTAGCATTGCTCTTTGACATGGTCTTCATGGGCGTTGGACTCTTTGCAATTAAAAAACTTGATGGTCGGGAGCTCGAGTTGGGCTTTGCTCGTCTTACCACCTCCCAACTATACACGGGCCTGTTCATCATCGGTGTGCCCGTCTTCATCTGGGCTTCCCCAATTGCAACAGCCTTATGGCTAGTCGGAGCCATCGGTGTGACTACACTTGGTCACGCATCCTTTATGGACAAACCGATCGATACAGCTTTTTCCGAGGAGGCGGTCTAGGTGGTCGGCCGCGAACTCCAAAAGATTCGCCCTTATGGGGAAGACCATCAGGGGCTCGCCCGGGGAAGAGAAGGAGTGGGTCGGACAGGCAGGCACAACAATGGGAAGAAGATAGACGATTTGAAGAAGTAGACAGCGATGAAGATGACGGTCAGGGTGTTGGGTTGGATGGGGCGTTCGTTAGCGATGAATTGCGGTTTACAGGTGCAAACTTGAATCAACGTTCACGTCGTCGACAGGTGTATGGTGATAGGATGTCCTCCGAGTCGTCTGGCGATGACTATGGCTCGGACCATGGAGCCAGCGGTACCATGCAGATCGCTCTTAGGGACAAGGAAGAATTATTGGTGCAAAAGGCTTTGGAACGCATACGTCGTGCACAGATGCTGGGGAGAACAAATGTTAAACTGAGCCAGCCTGAGATAGATGCTCTCGAACGCAAAAGAAGAAAGGATGAAGCTGAGAGTGCACGTAAGAAGCCAGAAATGAGAAACGCCGATCGACGTCGAAGCAGCGGTCAGTCTCGTGATGCATCTAGGGAACAAAAGTCTAGCAGGAGAAAGAGCAAAGGGTATTTTCCTGCCTATGATAGCGAATATTCATCCGGTTCCAGAAGAGCTACGCTTCCTGGTATTCTTGTCCCTGGTCCAGCCGGCGTGCCTGCGTATTCACCGCTGGGATATTACCCGCCAACCACAGCTCCACAGGGTGGATCATCGCGTTCGGGTTCTCGATCAGCAAGCTCGCACAGCCTCGCACAGGCTTCACCTCCGTTGCCTCGTGCACACAAACAGCGTTACTCCTCAGGTCCTGATCCTGCTCTGGCCTCGCCAGCACCTCGTTCACCACAGTCGTCGCGACGTCTTCCGGACGACCCGAACTGGATACCTCGGCCTCGCTCAGCATCTTCCGTATCCAGTCAACCCTACCCGCCAGATCAGTACATAGCATACTCGCCTCCGATTCCGCAGATACCGCATCAGTACAGCCAAGGCCGACGAATAGTGTCAAGTCCGCAGCCGGACCTACAATACCCTCGCATCAGGGGAGAGCCTCAGGCGCGCGCTTCCGAGCCTTCCGCGCTGCGCCGAGAACACTCTCGCCAATCGACTCCCGAGAGAAGTGAAAGCGAGGATATCAGCGCAAGTGATGATGACGAAGGTGACGGCGTTCAAGTAGACGTTGTACCTTACAGTGAAGGCTATGAAATCAGCGTGCGTCCTGAAGGCGCCCGGGAGAAGCAAAGAAGAGGCCAGCGATAAGCGTGTTCGGAGTTTTGGGGTTCCGGAGACAAATAAAGATAGGCTTGTATAGACGGCAGTTCACACACAGCGTTCCTTCGCTTGAACTTTGACATCGCTACCAAGCCAGCATGTTCTCCTTGACTTTATCCTGTGTCCTCTCATCCACCCCAATGCGCTTCAAATACTCATTCACTCCCCCATAAACATTGTGGAGATGTCCAGCTATCTCCTGCACAAAGCCGGCCGGACATGCAGCAAATTCCTCGCCCAATCCGATCCGCCTGATCTCCTCCATTCTCGACTCCTTCTCGCTTTCCAATTCGTTCTCACTAGCCGTGTAGTCCGCACTTATCGCTCCGAGTGGAACGTTCAACAACAACAGAAGGAGTATGACAACAAGGCCAGTCCTATCCTTTCCTTGGGTACAATGTATTAAAGCAGGGTAATTGCTTGATTCAGCAAGGACTGTGAATATCCCGCGGAGTTCCGAGGTGCCATGATCAAGGCTATCTTTCCCCAATCCAGTCAATCCGCGTTCAGCCATGACTTCGCGACCAAGAATAGCAATGGCCTCCACTCTATACCCTAACACCATGAGCCCCACGAGTTTGCTGAGGCTCAACCATCTGAGCTTCCAGAGCAGGGCGCGCGCGAAGGATCCGCCGTTCAGGTTGATCTCGTGGTATGTAATCCCCGGTATTTTTAGTGGCTCGGCCGCCTCGTCGTTAGCCGGAGCGAGAGCCGCTGAGGTGTGGAATTGAGCGTTTCGTTTTTTGGCTTGATCAAGGTGCTCGGTTGTGGAGCGCAGGTCGATGATGTTGTTGATGTGGTATTTTGAGGTCAGCGCTTCCCGATCCGATTTGGAGGCATTGTCCTATGCTCATTTCATTCAGCGTCACTTCTTCAAGGCAAGGTCTGACTTTCAAGACGGGTGTGAAGAGTGACCAGAGCCGTTTTCTACCAAAAGACATGTATTGCGACTCAGATTTGGGTAAGAAAAAGAAGTAAGTACTCGGGACTGTACGTACAGGGAGCGCGCTGCGGTAGATGCGGCCTTGTCGAAGACGGTCGTTGCCTTGTATTTCATTAATTGTCTGGGCAACGTCTCGGAAGTTGAGGATGTTCTGTAGGGAATCTGATGGCATGTCTGCTGCTGCTGCTGCTGCTGCTGCAGTAGGTTCAGAGGCGAAAGATCAGACTATAGGGCAACAAAGGAGATCGAGAACGAATTCCATCACGCCTGCGTATTGACAACTCGTAAAGCGCGGAAAGTGCGATCTCAAATTTCCGACTTCAGGGCTGCTAAGTACTCATGTGAGTGAACGAGAAATAGAACATGTTGCTACAGGGAGGATCAATCCTGGCACCCAGGCACCTTGCTGATTTTCAATCCCCTGCGCAATTCTCGATCAATTAATTGAAGGCCTGTGAATATGTAGAGTAGAGTATAATAAGTAGGGTAGGGATTCTCAACATCTGACTGATCGTGTTGCAACTTGCTGCTCGTAACTTGCTGCTGTTCACATCCAATGGCCATGCAGCCTCCACGTCATATTTGCCTGCTAGTGGCATCTGGAAATTAGGATCCCGCCGCTGCAACCTCAACTCGACTCTGAAATAGTAACGTTCGAAAACAATCGAACAGCCCGTCTTGCCTTTGTCCTCTGCGATCAATCCTGACCCTTGCAGGCATCGCATGGAGTCTCTACCCCCATTCCAGCCTAAACAAAACCAACGATATCATCTATAGCCAAACTTTGTACTCACATCATGACTTCCGCCAAGTCGCAGAAGCTCGAGGATCAAGGTGAGCAACGATGTGGAATCCTGACACGTGCTACTTTGTTGTAGGCTGACCTTCACAAGCCGCGACGGCCGCTCTATATGTAACAAAAGGCAAAGACAACAAGTCGCAAACAAAGCCGAGCAACTATCCCCTGGATGAACACAACAAACTCTCGGCTGCTAGTAAGTCCAGCCTCTGTTGCTCTTTCAACTTTGGACTGACCTCGTTCGCCAGGTGCGGCAACATCATTGAAGCATGCAGACCCGAAAGATTTACCGGCGTTTCCTGTTGTAGGCCTCGCCCACCCGGAATCCTCAGCAGGAGCCGCCGCAAGTCTAGCAAACAAAGACCATAAATCCTTCGAGTACTGGAAGCCGGGAGACATACCAGCTGCCAACAAGGCAGCAATGCTAGCCAAGGACTACAAAGCTGCTCCGTTGTGGCATCCAGAGCTGAGTGCCGCCGGCTCAAAAGCCGCGCTTCTCGCTCAAAGGGAGGGAGGAGACGTCAAGATCTGGAGACCCTCGCCAACTGACGCTGGAAACTCAGCAGCAGGTCAAGCGATGCGCATGAAAGGCTTGAGTCCTCAACTCGACTATGGTCATACTGAGGAAGGTGGCAGGAGAGCAATGATGGCGGCAACTCAATCGATGGCTAGCGGAAGAAAACGAGCTGGTTCTACGCCGATCGAACCAAGCTTATACCCAGATTCGAAGAATTCTGCGACAAATGCGCTGAAGGCAGCCACATCTGTTTCAAGAGCTGCTGGGAGAAGTCAGCCCGCACCACGTGCCCCAGCTGGCTCCACGATCAATGCCGCCAAGATACACAATGCAGCCATCACCAACCTTTCACGCGAGATGTACACGTCCCATCCCCCAGTTGCGCCGGAGGTGGAAGAGAAGAATAGACAAGCCGGCCTGCGCGCTGCAGCAATCTCAATGGCAAAGCAGATGTATGATGTTCAACAGAAAGCTATCGAGGCAGCGGCGGAGACCCGGCGATCTGATAGCTCATATGCTGCTACCAGCGTGCACAATCGTCCAGCCTCGGCTACACCAGAGGAACCGCATAACCCCCCGCAGTATGCCAACCTGCAGGAAGCGGCGCAGAAACTAGCAGCTGAGCGCCTCGCTAAGCTCCATGATGAGCATGCAGCGTACAGGACATATTATGGAACACAAGCTGCACCCCAGACCCACAAGCTGTCAATACGAGGTCGGGCTCGAAGGCGCGCATCCAGCGATGGCCAGGCAGATGACGAAGAGCGCTCCCAACAGATCAGGTCCGAAATGTCTCTGTTCACGGACAAACTAGCCCAGGTGGATGCAAAAAAGCGGCAAAAGGATAGGGATTCGCTCTTGGCTGCCGCTCAAAGAAATGTCAGAGCAAGCATGCATGGCATGGATGAAAAGGTCTTCAACGATACTGGTAAAGTTTCCCCAGCAATGATGGAGGACTGGGAAGAGAAGGCCAAGGCCAAGGCAAAAGCTGAAAGCTCCGCAAGAATGGTCAATCATGGCAAAGTCAACATAGGTGGTGGCAGGTACATGGACCAGTCGGAGATTGATGCGATCGCCGCCGCCAGAGTCCAGCCTACACTTGATGAGGTCACCGCAACTGCCGAGAAGCACCGCGCAAGAGACGAAGAACTTCGCCAGCAACAACTTGAGCGTGAACGGCTAGCTGCGGAGAAGAATCAGGACCAGAAGGAGCGTGATGCAAAGACCAAAGAGGATTGGAGGCGCTTCAAGGGTAAGTTGATTCCAGTTCTATTTTGGAATATATGCTAACGATCACCAGAGGAAGAAAAGCGAGAAGCTAGGGCTAGAAAGGAAGAGGAGAGAGCAAAGAAATCTGAAGAAAGGCGCCTTCGCGAGGCGGAGAAGCAGGAGAAGCGTAGAGTCAAGGAGACAAAGGTCGTCTCGGAAGTTCCAGTGGTGGTTGCGAACGAGGAGCCCAAGGAAGAGGCCGAGGAGGCCGATTCCGAAGCTGTGGTTGCTGGACCAGAACCACCAGTGCTCGACCCTATCCCTGCGACCACGCCTTTTGCTACCGATGATTCAAAGCCTGAGACTCTTCCAAGCGACGAAGAGAGGATCGATCCAACGTTTCTGCCAACATCTGAGTTGGAGCTCGTAAATGCCAGTCAGGCCAATCTGGCGCCAGCGTCTACGGAGGAGTCTGAGCTTGAACCAGTGTACACTGCGGACAGCGGTGGACATCTCGGTGGAAATGCGGAAGAAATAGCCAGACGTGTATTTTCAGCACCTGTTGAAGGAGAGCCCACAACAAGCACCTCATTGGGAAACACAAACACAGGTACTGAAGAGCTGGTTGAGAACACGTCCAATGCAAAGACGGCTCCTGTTGTAGGAGCAGAAACAGCCATGGCACCAGCAATCGAGACAGAGCCAACCCCCACCGTCACAGAGCCCTCGACGACAACAAAGCACGAGGCTCCTGTCGCAGCTAGAGTAGTTCCCACTATACCTGCGGCTACAACCGAAACAACGGTGAGCGGTCCTTCGACCTCGAAATCGATGAAAGACAAAGATACAGGTAAGGTCTCCTCCTGGCTCAAAACGAAATTCTCCCGCCGCGCCAGCAAACCCGCTAAGCCCGAGTCAACCACCGCACCCTCTGAGGGCAAAGGGAAAGGCTTCGTTGGTGGCGCAAATCTCACTGGCCCCGATGCTAGTAATACCAGCTCGGATCGCGGCGACTCCTCTATGCGCGAAGTCGCTCTTGCGGGCAAAGATCCTACCGCGACTACGACCGAAGCGCCCCTAGTGAGCCCAACCGCGAACGATGACCTTTATTCAGCGTCTACTCGTAGCCTTCACACTGGACCGACAGCTGCAGGCGCCCTTCAACGCGAATCTCTTTCCTCAGCCTCCATCAGCTCTCTCTCGAGTGACGAAGACACTCGCGGTCGTAGCGCCATACCACGAGAACGAGAGCCAATTACACAAAGTCAATTTGTGCACGAAGAGATCGACAAGGGCCACATCGATCCTGCTTTGACTCGCCATACGAAAGAATCGGAGAGCTCGACTGGTGGAGGCGAAGAATTTGAGGAAGCGAGGGATACCTTTGATACCGAGAAGTTGAATCCGCCGGCAGCTGGTGTTCTTGGTGGAACGGCGAGGAAGAGCGACAGTCCGGCGAGGGATTCGAAGTTTATGGAGGACTTGTGAATGGGGGAGTTGGAAGACGTTCGTGGGAAGAATGGCTGATTCGATACCTTAATCGTGCGATTGCAAGTTTTTCCTGAAGAGATATCTATGTCGTTGGATCAGGCAAGCAAATGATGTATAAGTTCCTTGTGCTTAATTTATATGCTAATGCAGAGAGCTACTTTCCTCTTCGTTCTTTCCTGTCAGTCAAAATCTCTATGCCTCACGCCATGCCAATAGGCGGAATTCTTTCCAAGTAGAGAGAGATCTTGACTGAGCATGACTGTAATTATGAGTGAACCTTTCCAAATTCGACTCAGAAATGATTCCTGACCGCCTATACGGCAACCAGTCACTTTCCTACTTGATGGCCCATTAGGATTATCCCATCTGCTCGACTTTCGCTGGTATATAACGCACGTCAAAAATCTTCCTTTTCAAGATACTGCGTCTATGCAGCTACCTCTCCCTTGGAATGCAATTCGAAACGCCGTGCCTGCAGTACGAAAAGACCGCTCTCAAAAGTTCTGCGCAGCAGGTGGTCTATAATGCCCCGTCCCAGCACCATCATGCCCTGCCGCTCCAACCGCATATGCATTCCCATTGACGCCATTCGTCGTCGTCCCGTTGGTGTATCCAGAATCCTCCATCATCGCACCCCCATTCTCTGCTTCTTTGCGACGCAGAAGCTCAGCGTTCGAGTGCTCCTGGGTGCTCCGGGCCGCCGGCAGCAAATCCACAAAGAAAGTAAGGACGTAGAAGGTAAAGACGAACGCGATGATCCATTCGAAAATGGCCGCGACGTTCTGTTCACCGTCGAACGTGGTGGCCGCGAAGATGATTGCAAAAACGACCTCCACGATAATGAATATGAGTTTGAGCCAGAAGGAGAGACGCAGGATCCGATGTTGGCGGAAATGCACGCCGAGGCGTTGGTACTCGGCGCAGATGAAGATGGCGCTGATGACGTAGCCAGCGATGAACAAGAGGAGGAAGCCGTCGTGCAGATGCGGGTGATGGAGAGTGTCGAAGATGGAGAGGAGGATCAGGCCGCAGGTTCCTGCGATGGCGAAGATGACTGCGATGATTGATCAGTATGAATGGATCTCGCAGTCCGGCTTGATACAGAGATGGGTGTCAGCGTACTGGACAAGCCGGACAGGACCTTCTCGGCCACGCCCAAATTCTGTGCCAAACGTCCTGTGTGTCGTAGCCAACGCTCTGATGCGAAGGAAAGGTCGAGGAAGACAGTGGTGACGCAGCAGCCTGCTATAAAGAGGGGTTTCAAACCCTGGGCGCCAATGTCGGAGATGTATGCTATGTGTTGATTGGCGCTCATTGAGGCGTAATGAGGGTGGCCTTCAAGCTCCCAGACAATTAACATGGCTAGAAGCATGGCTGAAGATATTTTAGCCCAAAGTATTCCCCGTCAAAGTGAATGTGAAGGGGTGGTTTAGAAACCCTTGGACTTACCCAGCCAGGTGCAAGCGCTCACCAGAGGCAGTATCCATACAAAGGCGTATTTCAAGAAACTCGGTATAGCCATGTGGGAGCAGTGTGCGCGACTTGGCAGGGAGACGCGTAGGAGGTAAATGTGTCGGGTGAGAGGGGATTGTGGACGCCTCAGACAATGGCTTTTATATATTGAAATGAATAAATGTGAGGAGATAGAATTGAAGAGGAAGGTGAAAGGTTACTCGGTAAAGGAAAGTAAAGGTAAGGAAAGTAAAGGAGGGTAAGTTATAAGAATAAGAAACAAAGTCATACACTCATTCCCTGGCAAGTTTCGGCTTCGGATGCGCTTTCAACTTTCCCATTCATGGAGAAAAAAAACCTTATGACGTCATGATTAGTCGGCCCGTCGGGAAGTCCGGATGTGAAGCTTGAGCTCTAATCAATCTTACCGAGCGTACCTTGCCTAAGGTAAAGTACTTTATAAAGTACTCAACTCGTATGATCGTAACAAACCAAGGAACCACTCAAATTCAAGACATGCCACAATTCTGCAACTTCAATCAAATCAATAAGAGCAGATAGTGGAGTATGTCAAGATACCAGATCAAATTGACAATTCTCTTGCCAAGCTCTGCATGACCGTTCCTCTTATTGACTGGTAGTCGTACGTCCACCAAGCAGTGTGCAAGGAATCTCTTCGTGGCCTGAATCATACACTGTTCCAAGATTGCCCGTCCAAGTTCAGTCGAGCTTTGGCGGCAGTCCCTCCAAGATGTCGGGCGACTGCTCCCTCTGCTTCCGGAGAGTACTGGGTGTGTCCTGGCCGGCCGCGAAAGAGGCATTTCCACAAGTCTTCCTTACCAACCACCTCACCACTGCTTGAACCTTTGGCAAGAAGATTTCCAAGTAGGCTTTCTTCCAACTCCATAGTATTCGCCGCATCAATCTTGTGTTCCAGATTCGCTTCTTCGCTCCTCCCCGTTTTGGCACGTGAGCGACCCATGTGCGCCAACCGCCGGGTCACGGATATGTCATAGATTGATTTTTCCACCGTGTCTTCCACAATATACATCCACACTGTAGTCACCTGGTGCTGTCCAATTCGATGCACCCTCGCAATCGCTCTGGATTACAATGTCAAGTTAGCATTGCCTACTTGAGACTCGAAAAATACATACTGCAGCTCGATCGCTGTGTTTATCAGCGGCTCGCAAAGGAAGACGTGTGTAGCATTGACCAGGTTGAGGCCAGAAGATGATGCCTTGGCGTGGAGGAAGAAGCATTCCTTCTATTACACAATATCAGTATTTCGCCTTCCGTGTCATCTGTCCTCCAAGACATACGCTAGGGTCGGTCATGAACTTCTGTACCCCATCTTTTCGGTCGATGCCTGTAAAATCGATTCGAAATTGAGTAAAGGCTCTTGCCAAAACATCCAGGAAGTCTCGATACTGAGAAAAGACAATGGACTTAGCGCCCGGATCGTGCTCTCGAATCCACAATATGTGTCGGGCGATGGTATCGATCTTCGTTCCAAATGAGCCGCCGAGGTCAATATTTTTAATCTGATGAAGGACCGTGTCGCGAATTCCAGAATATATTGCAGATTCTTCCATGCCGTTCGCCACCCTGACTTCCGTTTCTTTCTCCTGCGCTTCTTCCTGCATGCTAAGCTGTTGCGGTTTGTAACTACACTCCAATCAGCCCCTTAACGATGATTATGCACAATGAGACTCGTGAATACGTACGTAATTTGATGAAAATCGTTCCTCGTCAGATGCTTTTTACACGTTGGGCAATTTCTATGAGATCCCCACCAGAGACGGACACACTCGACACAGTAGGAATGTCCACATGAGGTCAAGATACCCACTTCAAATGGCTGCTGGCATATTATGCACAGTCTCTGACTTTCGACATTGGTGGCTTCATCCCGTAAATGCACGAGATAGCGGCCTTTAGACTTCAACATTGCAATGCGAGCTTTTGTACGAGATTCGGATGCTTTTTTATCAAGCAGAATACCATTGCGAGCTTCTTCGCTCAGGTCTTCCTCGTAAGGAGCCACCGTGTCTGAGATATGTTGTAGTTGTCGGTAATAATCAAGCCGCAGGTTCATGGTGTCTTTGAATAACTCGATTTCCTGATCTAGACCTGCCACTGCCTTCGTTTGTCCCGCTGAAATTTGATGCAAATATTCCAATGCGACGTTGATTAGCAATAGCTCTGCCGCTGCTCGAGAACTGCCTTTCTCAGTCGCTCCCCGGAGAGTGGTCTTAAGTTCACGAAGCTCTGTTATCATGCCCCTAACAGACCCTACGTCCTTCGCAGGCTTAAGTCGATTTCGGGTGGACAAGAGCTTAAGTAATAGCTCGGGAGAATGACCCTTGCCCTCCTTAGCTTGCTTTGAGGCAACACTCATCTCGTGTTTGATAAGTTCATTATCCTGACCGGTCAAAACGTCGTGACGGTCCGCAATGAGGGCCTTCAAAGCGTCGACGTACACATAAACCTAGAGTGAAATCAGTAGAAGTCAACAAACTGGGCGCTGGCGCCCTGCAACACACCTCGTCTTGTCGTTTCGTCGAGGTCTCGTATTCGTCTCCTTGAAGATCAGCCTCCTCTTCATCGACAAGCGTAAGAAGTAGAAGTTGAATTGTCTTCTCCCGCCATTCGTTGATTTGCTTTGCTTGATTCTGCATGATCGCGATCATACTCTCCAGTCTCTCAAAAATACTTCTAGATTCAATGCCCCCTCGATTTTTGAGTGGCGAGATCTCTGGGATGTTGACTAGGGATTTTGCGTTAACCTTTTCATTAACCCTGCTCATCAGCATTTCAGCCTTGGTGTGGGCTTCTCGCAGTAACTCTTTGCGTAGGATCTTTGCCCTTTCATATGTCATTTCTTCTTTTCTTTGCAGCTCAGAAAACTCTTCTGACTCGGGTTTGATCCTCGTTTCATCGGTCTTTAGTTGGTAATAAGCATTAGCAACAAAGAAGGTACACATATGCTCAATCTCGATAGCTGTGTATGATTTGAGGTTAGCTTTACATCTCCAGGCGCAGTTTCAGTCAGAACAACAAATCATTAGGCAAATTTTGTGAATATGTACATACCTGCACGCAGTCTTTGTCGGTGGGGTCCGGTACGTATGACTGTCGCTGATTCCATTTCGTCACTCTTTTCCATGGCCTCTTCAGTCATGCTCAGCCGATCAATCTCAGCTTTCAATTGCCCCCTGCAATCATGGACGATTGACTTGGCATCTTCGAGGGTGTGCGACCAGATTTCTAAGGCTTTCTCGCTCTGTTCAGCATGTTCAAGGATCTGCCCCCTTCGTGCTTGA
This sequence comes from Letharia lupina, assembly GCF_014066315.1. Classification (NCBI taxonomy): domain Eukaryota; kingdom Fungi; phylum Ascomycota; class Lecanoromycetes; order Lecanorales; family Parmeliaceae; genus Letharia; species Letharia lupina. The sequence goes on from NW_023502974.1 coordinate 1,507,230, forward strand.
GATAATAAAAGCTGATAAGGGTTTAAGGGTCAGCAGGGTTTTGCAAGGTGAAATCGGTGCCCAGATTTGAGTCGTAAGACAGGGCCGCAAAGCACAGTCGGGAGCATGAACCCTTCAGCTCCCGAATATTTAAGCAAGGGATCACTTGGGGCTTTGCGTACCGTGCGTTCTTCCAAGCGAACCGCAATATCATTTTGTTCTATCATGACCTCAAGAACTTCCCCAACAGTACGCAGAGGTCCTTTACCACTACCTAGGGCCCGCCTGTTGCGGGCTCCAACCTCAGGATGAAGACAAGTCTGTCGTAGTCTAATCAGCCAACTGCGCATTTTCTCGACGGTAGCAGGTAAATTAGGATTCCAATCGTCTATTCGTGGGGTTCCATCCAGGTTTAAGCCACAATCCTCGGCCATTTGCCCAAATATCGTCGAATAATGCTGTTCTTCAATTTGCGTGAACGGTACGGTGACAACCACCCGTCTCTGCGGCGGCAATTGGATGTCATCTTTGATCTGATCTTTCGTGTGGCGGAGAGCAAGGGTACGAAAAATTTGCTTGAAAACGTTCCTATGCCGCATGACAAGGCTTTCCCACACATGTGTAGGAAAATCACAATATGGTTTGTAGCACAAAAAATCGACAAGCCCGAAGAGATCCCTCGCATCTTTCTTTACCGGAGTGCCGCTAACGCACCTATGAAGATTTCGGAATCAGAACTCCTTCGAGACAAGAACCCGAGTAACGGAACAGCCCGAAAGGGCACAAGGCAAAATTCGCTCTCGCTGTGGTATGGGTTAAGAAACGACTGCTCGGGAATGTACATACCAAGCTATGTCTCTGGGTATGAGTTTCGCAACCTTAGCAGCGTTGGAGACTCCGCTCTCTACCATTTGAGCTTCATCTAGCACTACTCGCCACCAATAGATATGTGTGAGCGGAGAGAGCCTCTTCTCGTACCTTTTCTGGTGGCGTAGACTCCGGTCAGGCGTCTCAGCGTAGTGAATCTCTCTGGTGAGTACATTATAGGTTGTCAAAACAACATCATGTTGCGTGCACCGCAACATTAGCGCTTCATGATCGCTTTTGCCAGCCTCGACTCGCAGTCCTTCGTAGACAAACACACTGAGACTGGGAGCAAGACCTTGCAGTTCGTTTTTCCATTGTTGAAGTATAGCAGGGGGTGTGATGATAAGTGTCGCGGAGCACCGTGGTAATTCCTTTGGCGAAGGAGACTGCCTAGCCGGATTTACCGGATTTAACAGCAGTAATGCCACCAACTCCACCGTCTTGCCCAGTCCAGTCTCTTCTGCGAGTATACCCCCCTTTGGTTCGGAGCCCATGTGTACTGGTACTAGATCATCGGTTGTCGCCATGCCCCAAAAATTGCTGACAAGGCATTGCCTGCCGTCCCCATCGGTAGTGTGTACAAATCCATGAGGGAGCTTTGGGAGCTCTTCAGGAGACTCATGGGCTTCTACGGCTCCTTCTCGCCAGAGAAGCCATTGAACGGCCCTCTTCTGGAAAGGATACAGCTCACACTGAAGTTGCTCAATTGACGGGACATCTGGCGCCACCCCATCACTTTTAGGCACATGAACGTTATCGTAAAAGTCCCGAGGAGACCAGGAATCCGTCTTTTCCGGTAGACTCTCAGGTGCGCAGATGTCTAGTATGTCGTTTCGAGATATACCGATGCTGTCAGACAAGCTCCTTGCATTGCGCACTAAAATCCTGACGCAAAGATCGAGCGTGTAATCACGTGCGTCAAGTTCGAAGCCCGATCTTTTCGCACCATGGTCAAAGCCCAGTGATTTAGAGAGTGTGCAATTGCTCCTCAATGTTTTTTTCGGTTGCCGGCGACTGGGAGGGTTTGTGGCTATCTGCAATACCTCTAACGTCTGCGGATCAATGCTTGAACGGATCACTTCGTCGAAAAGGGCAAGACCGTGCACCGTGGTGATCCGACATGAGTATTCTCCATCAGTCCTTTCAGCGAACCGTTCAAGCCGCACCTGGTGCTCTTTGTCGTTCTCGTCTGGAGAGGGCGATGGATATGACTCGCTTGGGCTTTTCCGAAATGCCTGATCCAAACTTAGTCCGTGCAGACTCTCGAATTCAAGCATAATCTCACCAAGTAAATATCCACCCGAGCAAGAGTCAAGTAGTCATTTGAATCATACGAGTGAAGGGGCGTCTGTGACGCATTCGGCCCTGTCAATTTTCGCCTTTTCTTTGATCGTTCGGACTCTGGTTCTGAGGGTTCTGAGGAGGATAAATTTCGTCCATCAAGCAAGGCAACAAGGTTCTCCGGCACTTGCTCTGGGTGTATGTTCAGTAACTCAACAGCTCCTGTAGCTGAACGATGGTTACTGACCATCCGAGCGCAGCTGTATACTGGAGTGCCTCATGGTGAGAAGTATCAAGCTTGATGCATGACCGCGCGCGACCTTTTTTGCTATAAACGAAGCAAGTAAGCACCGCGCAAATAGCAGGCGGTCACCTAGGACATTATCTCGGAAGGAATCGTCGCTGATGACGATGGCCAGGACTTAGCATTTTGCGCTAGCTTAACACCGAAACTCAATCCTAATGTAGATACCATTATTACTCTCACCGTGGCCTACATATTCTCCTACCCATAGCATAGCATAGACCTCATCAATTAAATCCTAGTTACACACCACCACATAATTCGCTCTGGCATAGTTCTAACATGAATCTCGATACACAGGACACGAACATGTCCACAAAGGCTCCCAATTCCAATATCGAAGTACGGGGCCTGGTATGCTTGTGTAGCGAGTTTACAGTAGCACACAACCCGTTGTGATCAATTCTTCCTATATGTGGGGAACCAGGACAAGAAAAGAAATACTAAAGACGGCGTCCGGAAACGGCCTAAGCTACAACCATGCTAAAACAGCCACAGCAGCGCCTACAGCGCCCATAATTGAGCCCCAGACCTGAGCTGCGCCGGTGGACGCGTGAGTTGCAGAGCTTGAGGTTGATGCCATCTTGGACGATGAGGACCCTGGATTTTGTCAGCTGTCAAATAGATAGTCTGAGGCAGAGTCAAAACGCGGTATTCTGGATACGACCCCAATCTCCCCTCTGCAGTTCAATAATAAAGTGCTACTGCCGCGAGAAACAGGGCGTCAGATCGGAACGCGGACAGAAAGATTGCAGGATCTTGGCCACACACTGTGAATCACCGGTTTTGAAACCAGTAAAAGACTCCAGGATGCCGTTGTTCGGGATGCAGCAGATATTGCAATATATGATGCTTCGTGGGGAGTATGAAGGGAACGGGCCCAAAAGATTGCGATCCAGAGGGAGTAGTAACAAGAGAACACCACTCACCAGTAGCAGATGTACTAGTAGTAGAACCCCCTGTGGCAGAACTCGATGATGTGGTCTCGGCACCAGAGACAGCGCTTGTTGTGACCGCAGACGCAGCGGTACTCCCGCCTGCACTGGCGGCACTGTTGCCCCCGCCTACGGCAGAGCTGACTGCTGCGGTGGCACTAGCAGACGCGGGACAACTTGCTGCAGATGGCAGCTTTACGTTGACACTATATAAGATGATAGTCAGCGGATCGAGTTTTTGTGAATTCTAGGAGAGGCGAAAGATATTTGCGATTTGAGCTGCTAAGACTTACGTATCACAAAATTGAACGGCGACATTGAGCGTTCCTGTGCAGTTGGATGAGTATGATGCCTAGTGATTGCGACTTTTGGATGAGAAATGCCCACTTTGTTGATCGGATGGAGAGCACTTCTATTCGCATTTAAATTAGAGTCATATGTTCCTAAGCTATAATTGAATAGTAGCTACCGTTGCAATACAGCATGAGATCCCACTTATCCATGAATCATCGGCACATATGCATGAGGGGTTTAGTTTGCACGAACTGGGCAAACTTGAAGCACAAGGTTTGGCACAATCAGGTAGGTCTTGAAGTTGGGCTGCGCAGAGGGTAGCGAGCCCGACCAAGGTGGTCTGGATCAGGAGCTTCATTTCTTTCAACCGGGTTGTTACATGTGAAAGAAAGATAATTCTTGATAACCAGAAGCAGAAGCAGATTTACCAGTCCTGTGTTTTGATATCCCTTGGTCGATTTCCAAGGCCAACCTAAACCTCGCACTAGGCCTTTAGTCAGTATTTAAGCTTTCTTACACCACCAAATCAGCTAGCAGTAAGAATCAGTTCGCGATACCTTTAAAATAATTCATATTAATAATAAACCTAAGATATTCTATAGAATGGTCAACTAAAAGATTAAATTCGTTAATGCAAGTATTATTCGCTAAAATAGACACACTTTGATCACTGTCTGAGGCCATATCCGATACAAGCATTTGGCTTTGTTAATGTCGCGCCGTCGCGGGAGCTATTGGCCGTGAAAACCGGCACCGATTAAGGGGTCTGGGGGTGAGACCAAAAGGGCGAGCAGTAGGTTTTAAGCTCATCCGCTAATCAATGGCTCATGCTAAGGTATTTCCGAACCCTGGACTCAAAGGCCTAGACCAAGCTGTCCATGATTTGCCTTTAGCCTTTTATTGAAAAGCTTGCTTTCTCAATCTCAAGACTGAAATCACAAAATGTTCGACAACCATGAAAATAAGGTTGATCAATCAGGTCCTCCCATTCCGCTAATTTCACGCTAAAACTTATCTTAGGTACGGTGTTTCTTTTTTCTAAGCTAAACGCGGGTACGTCCTAAAGAGAAAGCTGAGTAAGAACTTCAAAATCTCGAAATCTATCTTCTTTAACTCCTTTCGTGATAAGTACAATATGATAATAAAGTGAGTCTATAGAGTTGTAGAATTACTTATACACTCTCAAATAATGTAGCATAGACGAAATTTGATAAAGTGTTTGTAAAGATATACTAAGAGTAACAATTCTACCAGTTAGAAGCAATCTAATTATTCGCGGACTCTCTGAATATGAGGGCTTCGAGCTTACTTCGGCAGCCCGTTCGGCCGCAGTTCTCGGAGAGCTCTCAGAGAGTCCCCGAATAATTAGAGTGATTTAGTGGTGGATCATGGGTATGTAAGGCAGTGTCTTCCCACGGTATCGACAAGCTTTCCGCTACTGGGTAGCCCCGCGCCCCAGCACATATCAAACTTTAAATCTTGAAGTTAGACTATCCGTGCCTTGTTGACTAAGTACGGTCCGCACCTATGTGACTTAAGGAGTATGCATTCAGAGATCAGCAGAGTAAGGTCGAGGGGTACTATAGTAGTAATGTAGGTAGTACTCTACCAGTGTGATGTCACTGCCCGAGCCGTTTGATAAAAGAGACTGGGGATTGGGGTGGTGGGGTTCGCTCTTCGGAGGAACCTCGGATACGCTACTCTACTGCTAAATCGACTCTATTCCCTTTCCTTTCATCACTGTCAGTAAAGAGACGACTCCAGACGAGTGTCTGCATTCAACCTGGTCTGCCTGATTGACCAAAGTCTTCCAACAAATAAAAATTCCTGGGTACAGTTGTACCTGCAAATGATACATCCGACGTAAAACTGCTAAGATTCAAGAGCTGTCATCGTCCAGAAGATCTCGCCTGGGGCGCTCTACACTCATAAGATACTTGGGCACAGGGGAGCGGTGCCGGGCGAACAAGCTCAAAACGCAGAGCATGCTGATTATGACACACACCTCCGAGCTTCCATAGTTAGCACCTTCAACAAGACCGGACAGTCATCAGGACTGAAGATTCGTCAAGATGGGCCTTGGAATCCTGGAATCTTCAAGAGTTGAGACAGTCCCCGGTTCGTTGTTCTGAGGTTTGGCTCTCAATGACGCTGATTACTTGTGATGCTAGGGACCGCCTTCATGTATGATGATGCCAGTCGACCGACGCAGGACGGGCAACTCGAGTCGCGGCGACTGAAGTATGATACTACAAGTGGTCCTATTCCCGTCATACTCGTGCCACAACCTAGTGACGATCCAAACGACCCTCTAGTATGAAAGAGCTTCCTAGTCGCGACATCGCTAAGCTGATGGAATTAGAATTGGCCGTTATGGAAACGTGATGCTATCCTCGCCATCCTATCAATCCTCTCGGTCATTGCCTCCACATTGAGTCCTTTGCTCGCTGCAAACACTGTCACACTATCGTTGCTCTTCGACAAAGACTTTACGCAGATGGCACTTGCCACGGGTTATCATCTGCTAGGAGTGGGCGTGGCTGGCTTCCTTTTCGTAGCCTCCGCGCGAGTTTGGGGCAAGCGTCACCTATTCTTGCTGGGTACTGTTCTTATTGTTGGCTCCAGCGTGTGGGGAGGTGCCGCCGGGACAAATTACAAAAGCTTGCTGTGGGCAAGAATCATTCAAGGGGTAGGGTTGGCGCCGTTCGAGGCGCTGGTCAACGCAAGTGTGGGAGATCTCTACTTCATTCACGTATGCCCTACCTTGGTCTGTGAGTGCACGAAATGGACGACCAATTGACCTGTGATATAGGAAAGAGGTAAACGCATGGCCTGCTCAAATCTTGCTCTGTTTGGTGGAGCCTTTTTCACACCCATTTTGGTGGGAAAGATCACTCATACCATAGGCTGGCCGTGGTCATTTTACTTTATCGCCATCTTCTGCGGTGCTATGTTGCCATTTGTATTCCTTTTCGTCCCGGAAACCGCCTTCCGAAGGGACGACTCCTTAAATATTGACATCAGAGGCGAGGAGTCTGTCCAGCATAGCTCTTCTTCCAATATCACCCCTGTGTGCGAAATACGCCCCACCGAGGACGGAAAAAGTCCAGACTCAAGCATGCCGGTCTCCTTCAAAAAGGATCACTTCTCAATCTCAGAACATCGCTCTACTACACAGGTCCCCCCTAAAGTTAGCTTTGCCCGCTCTCTCCTCCCCTTCAATGGCCGGAAGACAGACGAAAGCTTCTTGAGACTAGTTCTCCGTCCGATCCCCCTCTTCCTTCATCCAGCCATATTTTGGGCATGTCTAATACAGTACGTATTTTCGGAGCCCGTATTTCCCCATTTGGAGCAAATAATGACTCTTGAGACATGTCTCGGGAGCCTTTACTCTCGATACATGTTTCAAGGCTCAATGTACCTCCTCGGATAGGCAATACTGACTGCGAAACTGGAATCTAGAGGCGCCCTCATTGGTTGGACTGTTATGATTGGTGTGGTTCTAGCTGTAAGTCTACCTTTGGGATTTGATGCTTCCTGTTCTCTAGCAAGATTTCGTCTCCAGAGACATTTTTCGACAGGATCTTGCTCTCGGAACATGTTCCCTGACTCGAAAATCATCTTGAATAAGTAATGCTAACTCCGAAAACTTGAAGGCGATATTTCTCGGACCCCCCCTTTGGTTCGACGAAGTACACACCGGCTATATGTACACAGGACCATTTATTGGAGCAATATTGGGCTTCCTTTTAGCAGGTTTGTTAGCTGATTGGAGCGCAAAGATAATGATTCGGAGGAACAACGGAGTTTATGAACCGGAGTTCCGTATCATACTTGTCGCGGCACAATTGGTATGTGGATGTGCGGGACTGTATGGATTTGGGATCACAGCAAATAACGTTGCGAAATATGGTTGGTTTTGGCCAGATTTTTTTTACGCGCTGGAGGTAATGGGCATGGGTGAGTTCGGCCGCGTATTTCGAATCAATTCTATCTCAAATCCACCGTGGTCTGACAATGATCACAGTCCTCGGCGCTGTTTCTAGTGCATTGTACATCGTCGATGCACATCGTAAGCTCTTCTTGTCCTATAGAAAAGCTGTCATTCGAAACATGCTAATAGCTACTCAGGGGATATCGCTGTCGAAGCCTTTACATGCCTTCTAATGTGCGTCTTCCGTGTCCTGATGCAATAGGTTGACTGATTTCTTCGACCAGATTCAAAAACCTGTTCAGCTTCGGGTTAACGTGGGGAGCGTACCATTGGCTTGTTCAAGGCGGCATACTAAAAGTTTTCTACGTCATTGCAAGCATTCAGGTTGGCATTTGCCTGCTGAGTATTCCCATGTGTAAGATACTGCAAAAACCTTTGCGCATCTTTCTAGTCTTCACTTGTGCTGACTGCATCTACAGATGTCTTGGGTAAGAAGAATAGAGCTTTCTTCAGCCGGCACGACTTGTTGAAGATGACGCATCTCTGGTGAAGAAGGATATCATCTTGCATATTGATTTGATTTTGAGCGGACATCGTAACGGATACCCAGGCATTCTATGAGCGAGTCGTTCTAATAGTAGTAGAACCGCAACGTGGACCATAAAGCGAAAACATTCTGGTAAAAGCATCAGGACCAGGCTCGGGTGGCGTACGCATCGTCTGTGCAATTGAAAGAATTTGGGGCACCCTCGCAGAAATGGTGACAGTTGTGCTCAGACGAACCCTCAATTAATGTTCCTGTTAGCGAGGGAAAATTCTCTTGTTTGCTTCACAGAACACCTATATTCGGGGTTTCTTGAGATTAATATTTATCTCAGTCTGGTTGATATCCGTAAATGTGTGCTTGAGTTGAGAGGAGGAAGCCTTGCGATTGATCTTTCTCTCGTTCAACAACCTGTCTGACTGTAGAGCTTGAAGTTTTCAGCTTCTGACTCTTCGGAAGTCTCGCACGCAATCTCCGCCTCTATGCATCAGTGTTGCTCGATCCTATTACATATAGCTGCCAGTAGTACAAGCTAAAGACTAAAGTTGATAGGATCCAGTCCCAAATAGCGAACATTTGATTTAATAGGCAGTGACAATGGAAGTATTACGAAATGTGCCTTGGGGTAGAGACTGGTTTTGTATTTGCGAGCTCCTATCTAGAATAGCAGGGTCTCCGCGAGGAGAAGAAGTACTCTTTGAAGGCTGGGATGATGGATCAAAAGAAAAAAAGACCTCTGCAGTTCAGCCGATTGAGCTGACTAGACGACCCTCCTGCTCTCTACCTTTCGCGCACAGCATGACAAACAACGTGCAAGATGGAAGACAACTGCAAAGACCTGGTGGTTACATCTCAGCTTTCCGTACACCACTCCGCTCGTTTCAGTGACGATGATAACCAAGGCCAAGTCAGAGCAGATGGGGCCATGAAGGTCCCTATGTTTCAGAAGGACGCGCAGCCTCGGCGGGAGCCTCGCTAGCTGCAGAGGTCTCAGCCTTGGGCTCGGCTGCCTTTTCACCCTCCTTCGATGCCTCACCACTTGGGGCAGCCTCAGCGTCACCGCCATCTGACGAAGTCCAGAGGGTAAGGTTGTCGCGGAGCAGCTGCATGATGAGAGTGCTGTCGCGGTAGGATTCCTCAGAGAGGGAGTCGAGCTCCGCGATTGCGTCGTCGAATGCCTGCTTGGCAAGGTGGCAAGCGCGATCGGGTGAATTCAGGATCTCGTAATAGAAGACCGAGAAGTTCAAAGCAAGACCAAGGCGAATAGGATGCGTGGGAGTGAGCTCGGTCTGGGCAACGTCTGTAGCGTTCTATCTTGAGGTGAGCAGGCTGCTGGCGCATTTATATGAAGGTGCCATACCTTGTACGCCTCATGGGCAGCAGTAGCAGCAACCTTACGCTTTTCACCTGACGCAAACTCGGCAAGGTAACGATGGTAGTCTCCCTTCCTAAATCTCATACTTAGCATGTGTTGCAATGCCGAGTTTTTTGCTCATCTCCTTCTTCGCCTCACATACATCTTGTGGTAGAACACCTTTGATTCGCCTGACTCGGCCTTGGGGATGAGGGATTCATCCAACACATCAAGCACATCTTGACATACACGCTCGAGTTCTGTCTCGATCTTCTGGCGGTAATCGCGGATGGTACCAACGTGCTTGTCTGAGCCCTTCGACTCCTCTTTCTGCTCGATTGACGAGATTATGCGCCAGGAAGCACGTCGGGTTCCAACGACATTCTTGTATGCAACTGAAAGGAGGTTCCGCTCATCCACCGTGAGTTCACCGCCAATCTAATCTTCGCATCAGATATTGATCCCTCTCATACTGTTTGTCCTGCTTGTTTGGTGGCTAGAGATGTAGTACCTTTGCAACTTCCTGCGTAGTGTGAGCATGGAGAACGTTAAATGGATTCATTTAACTGACCTTCATGTACGTGACCATTTCTGAAACGCGTCAATGTCAGTATTAGATCTATCGTGATGACGAGCCTGAAATTAATGCGTACCATCGTAGCGCTCGGCTTGCTCACACAGCCTCGCAAGAAATGTCTTGCTGTAAGACACTTTAGTCAACCGCCAAGTCTGTTAGGAGGAGAATAGGTGAGTACCTTTCACGCTGTAAAAGTTATTCTCGGGTCAGCTATTGTTCAAGACGGGCTTTATGGCGGAGGGGGGTTGGTGTGAGGGACCGCCCGGACAGATAGGCGCGTTGATAACTTACCTCACTCGTCATGGTGTATCAAGTCGGTCTATGTGAGAAGTGGAAAGTGACTTCTGATCTTAGCAAGATTTGATGCAGATATGTGCGACGTATCAATCGATGGAATACACTCGAGGACAGACTTGGTAGAAGAGTGGTGGTGAGGTTTTGACAGCAAATTACGGCAGCCGCGCAATAAGCGACGACGACGCTAATCAGCCCTACCCTGGGCCCAAACAAACATTGGGATCGTTGTAGCAATGCCCTGCAATTGCCTTTAGCTGCAGATGCTTTGCGTTCAAGTCAAGTGCAGCATACGCTTACTGCCATCTTCCACAATATGGATGACAAGACACTTAATCTACGGTTACGAAACCCCAAACGAACGCGATGTACTTTGACTACTGGCTTTGTTAGAGAATGATCTCGAATCTACGTTTGGTGTCTTTGCACGGCTCTAGACCCTAAGAAGACGTTTATGGATATCGGGACCTTGCTGTTAATCGATGTTCCGCTTGGGGGAAGGATGGCTAACCATCTGCCCTTGTGCCCGACAATTCAGCACCTAGGTTTCGGTCCTCTCGAAACCAATGCTCTTCTTTCTCTGTCCGCTCCATTTCCACGAGCGTAGCATGTAACGGCATAAAGCATTGGTAATCTTTGGATATGAGTAGTATTACAATCTCCATGTTGTTCTATAGCAATAGAAATGCGCAATTACTCGTTATAGGTGACTCGTGCGAGTCACTGCTCTCTCGTAGGCAATGAACGCCGCTGAGTAAATGGAGTTTGAGGCTCTGCTGGAACCCTGCGGGAACGAATGAGACTAGGACAAATGTTCTGCCGTAAGAGAGAAAAATCAACCAATCAAAGCAAAGGACACGTTCATGCGAGGATAATCACCAATAGGTTTTCTTTCCCCTAGAATGCTATATCCTCCACGTCGTTCTTTCAGACGGTATACTTCTTGCCACTACCGCTTTGTAAGACGCCCTTTCCAAGAAGCATTGGACTTCTGCCGGTCAGTGTCCCAACGCAATCCTTTCTTTTTGAGGACACTATGGACGCTTCATACCTCTCCTCAACCGAGCAGAGTCTGGAGCACTTTCAAGTCGATGAACAGCAAGGTCTCTCCGAGCAACAGGTTCGGAGATCTTTAGAAAAGTATGGGCGCAACGGTACTGTGCATCATCACATCTCTATCCGCAAGACTGTGCTAATGTTACCTCCATAGCATTGCCAGAAGACCCTCCAACGCCTTTGTGGCAGCTTATACTCGAGCAATTCAAAGACCAGCTCGTCATAATACTGTTGGGATCAGCTGCAATATCGTTTGTCCTCGCTTTGTTCGAAGACGGGGAAGGATGGACTGCCTTCGTGGATCCAGCAGTTGTCGGTGCTCTCAGCCCTGATTAAGTAGGAAGTACGCTGACTCATGAACAGATCCTGACCATCCTAATTTTAAATGCGGTCGTTGGAGTTTCGCAGGAAAGTAGCGCAGAAAAGGCTATTGCGGCGCTACAGGAGTACTCTGCAAATGAAGCCAAGGTGGTCCGAAACGGCGCGCTGAAGCGCATAAAAGCGGATGACCTCGTCCCTGGAGATGTCATTTCGGTGGCAGTGGGGGATCGGATTCCTGCGGATTGCAGAGTACTATCGATCCAGAGCAACAGCTTCCGTGTTGATCAGGCAATCCTGACTGGGGAAAGTGAAAGCGTTGGCAAAGACACCATGGCGCTTCAAGATTCGAGAGCTGTTAAACAGGATCAAGTCAACATGCTCTTCTCGGGTACCACCGTGTCCACAGGCCACGCCACTGCTTTAGTTGTTCTGACGGGAGCATCGACGGCTATCGGAGATATTCATGAAAGCATTACGTCGCAAATCTCTGAGCCCACGCCGTTGAAGCAGAAACTGAACGATTTTGGAGACATGCTCGCAAAGGTTATCACAGTCATCTGCATTCTTGTCTGGCTGATCAATATCCAACACTTCAACGATCCTTCACATGGCAGCTGGGCTAAAGGAGCTATCTACTATCTCAAGGTATAGTCAACTGGGTCCGACTCGAAATTGAGGTACTAAATGAGCGGACAGATTGCCGTATCCCTTGGCGTTGCAGCAATTCCGGAGGGTCTAGCTGTTGTCATCACGACTTGTCTTGCTCTAGGGACTCGAAAAATGGCGGCTAAGAATGCAGTAGTCCGAAGTCTGCCCTCTGTTGAGACACTTGGAAGCTGTAGCGTGATTTGCTCCGACAAGACTGGTACTCTGACGACAAACCAGATGAGTGTCAACAAGATGGTGTTCTTGAATGAATCTGGCACCGATCTCGAGGAAATCGATGTACAAGGTACGACATTTTCTCCAGAAGGCGGCATTCTATCGGGTGGCAAGTATATGAACGATCTAGCAGCGTCGTCTTCGATGGTCTTGAAGATGACAGAAGTCGCCGCATTATGTAACGAGTCGCAATTATCTTTCGATCCAAGGAACATGACATATAGCAACGTTGGCGAGCCCACTGAAGGCGCACTACGTGTTCTTGTGGAAAAGATAGGCACACCGGAGCCAGCCATAAACCAAGCGGCTAGAGAGTTGCCCGTACATGAGAGAATGCACCATGCCAGCAAGTATTTTGAGGAGAAGAATCCGCTTCTTGCCACATATGAATTCTCACGAGACCGCAAGAGTATGTCTGTTCTTGTTGGCAACGGCCCGCAACAACGTCTTCTTGTGAAGGGAGCGCCAGAGTCAGTCCTGGAGCGATGCACACATGCTTTACTGGGTTCCAACGGAAAGCGGGTCTCGCTGAATGAAAAGCTCACAAGTCTTATATCCGAGGAGGTTGTCGAATATGGGAACCGTGGGCTTCGAGTCATTGCGCTTGCCAGTGTCGAAGATGTGGGATCCAATCCTCTACTAAGCTCAGCAAAGACTACGGAAGAGTACACTCGCTTGGAGACAAACATGACCTTGATCGGCTTAGTAGGCATGCTTGATCCGCCACGACCTGAGGTTGCAGAGTCCATCATGAAATGCAGAGAGGCAGGCATTCGTGTGGTGGTCATTACCGGAGATAATCAGAATACAGCCGAGACAATCTGTCGTCAGATTGGCGTTTTTGGCGATCACGAAGACCTGAAAGGGAAGAGTTATACGGGCAGAGAATTTGATGCCTTGAGTGAGGGCGAAAAGCTCCAGGCTGCCAAGACAGCACTACTCTTCTCTCGAACGGAGCCCACCCACAAGTCTCAACTTGTGGATCTATTACAGTCAAGCGGTGAAGTCGTCGCAATGACAGGCGATGGAGTGAATGACGCTCCTGCGCTTAAGAAATCCGACATTGGTGTTGCCATGGGATCTGGAACGGACGTCGCTAAGCTAGCTGCGGACATGGTACTCGCGGATAACAATTTCGCAACGATAGAAAGCGCTGTCGAAGAAGGCAGATCGATCTACAACAACACCCAGCAGTTCATCCGCTACCTAATCTCGTCCAACATTGGAGAAGTTGTCTCGATATTTCTAACAGCAGCAGCCGGAATGCCGGAGGCATTGATACCTGTACAGCTGCTGTGGGTGAACCTCGTTACTGACGGTCTACCAGCGACGGCGTTATCATTCAACCCTCCAGATCACGACGTCATGAGAAGACCACCCCGGGGCCGCGATGAAGCTCTTGTCAGCGGATGGCTGTTCTTTAGATATATGGTTATTGGCATTTACGTTGGTGGAGCGACAGTCTTCGGATATGCCTGGTGGTTCATGTTCAATTCGGAAGGTCCTCAAATCACGTTCTGGCAACTGGTGAGCATATGACGAGAAATTTCAAGGCTGCATTTGATGCTAACAAGGTCCATGTAGTCTCACTTCCACCGGTGTTCATCACAGTTCCCAGAGATTGGTTGTGAGATGTTCTCGAACGACAGCGCAAAAGCTGCGTCCACAATCTCGCTTTCGATGTAAGTACATTCCAAGTATTCGAAGCATCACGCATTAACGATTCTCAGCTTGGTCGTCATTGAGATGCTCAATGCTATGAACGCCCTCTCATCTAGCGAATCTCTTCTGACACTCCCACTGTGGGACAATATGATCCTAGTCTATGCCATTACATTGTCAATGGTCCTTCACTTCGCTCTACTCTACACCCCTTTCCTACAGACGCTCTTCTCCATTGTCCCACTGAATTGGAACGAGTGGCAGGCGGTGCTACTAATAAGCATACCCGTAATGTAGGTTGATATCAAAGTCTACGTGGCCTCGAATAGGTGCTAATGAGCCTCTACTAGATTCATCGACGAGATCCTAAAATTCTTTGAGCGGAAGATCTACCTACCCAAGCCTTTGGAGATCAGAGCCAAAAAAGAATAGGCGGTGTTATTGGGTTTGCGGACCATACACTCACGAGCAAATCTCGGAGGCTTATCGAAACTAGGAGCATAGAGACGAATGAAATAGAATATAGATACAAGCACCCTTTTCACCTACTCTACTTTGATTATCTCAGACTTTGTGCGATGCTCCAAGCCTAGGGCACCAGGCCGTAGTAAATCTGCCAAGAGGCACTAGTCCCGAGCAGGTAGGTGCTGTCTTCACACATAGAATCATAATAATAATACTCTGTGGATAATTCACTTGAAACTTCTTAAGAAGTACCTTTTGTATAACATTTGTAACGATACTCACCGAAGTGTGCTCGTTTATCATCTTAGCAACAGATACACCAGTGTGTGGAAAATGTTTTGGATGTGATCTCAATTATGTGTCTGCCGCATCGTTCCTCTACCTGCTAATGCTAAACCTGAACTCCTCGCCTAGGCCTTATCCACCCTAGCACCATCGCTATGCATTTTCCAATCCAACCTACTCAATGTTGATCCTCCTCGAATCCTTGGCTAGAACCTTGGGAACGACGACGGATAGTATGCCGTTAGAGAGCGACGCCTTGACATTCTCAAGCTCAACTCTCCCCGGGAAGCTAAATCGTCTCTCAAACTCCCCAACAGAGCGTTCGCTGACCCAGTACTTGAAGCTCGGCTCTGCAGCTTTCTTGGTCTCGGCCGTCGGTGCTACCTCAGCGGCGGTGCTGGCAGGTGTCTTGGCCCCCTCAGCAGCCTCACTCTCAGCCCCCGCATCGACATATTCGTCTTCAACGCTGGCCTTCTGGTAGCTGGCCGACTTCTCTGAAACGTTGTCGTCGGCTGCTTCGTTATCGACAGCCCTTGCTGGTTCGGCTGCTTCTGCTGCTTCGTTGGTCTTGGCGGCCTCGATGCCTGTCCGACCACGGATCACAAGAGTCCGATCGTCTAAGAATTCGATATCGAGATCCTTCCGTTCGAGGCCTGGCATTTCGCCTTGGAGCTCGTAGCTGGCGCCAACCTCTCGGACATCGAACCTTGGCGTGAAGGTTCGACGAGCCTGCTGACGAGACGAGGGCACGAGGTCGGCTGTCGCACTGTCGAGCAGACGAAAAAGGGGCGCGAAATCGCTGCCCAGGGTGTTGAAATGAGGGAAGAATGGTGTGGTAAACATTGTGCGAGTTGGTGTGGATGCCTTGCAGACGCGAGGGATGGAGCGGGTGGAGACGATGCGGTATGGTTGCATTGTTTGGTTTGGCTTTGTGCGAGTATGTTCTGTTGTGGTAGATTTAGAATGTTGAGGAAGATTTCTTGTGTTTTGGGAGAGATGGCTCAGAATGTAAAGTAGTCTTCGTTCGACTTTTGGTTTTTGTCTTTTGAGAATGATGAGGAGTCAAGTCGGTGCTGCTGGGAATATTTATACCCCAGCAGACCAATTCTAGAAAATGCTCGATTCTACCAGTATGCTTACCCATCTCAAGCACTTCATTTTGATTCCGAAGTTCGTAGATACTTCCATGCTTACCCATCATGGTGGCAACGACTCGAATTATCGAGAAGCTTCGGTTCCAGACGCACTATACCCGATTAGGTTGTCGTTGACTCCGCTGCGGGTTACAAAAGTGGCAATGGGCACGAAAGACAGAATCTGTTGTGCACAGCACAATCTGCTCGAAGGGCATCTGCTCAACGATTGACAATCTCTTCGGCTTGATTGTCATCACTGTGTGAATTCGAAAATACCACGCTTCAATCATCAACTTTTTTTTTTTTGATAATTTGCCTTAAGTGTGACCTATGGTGTTGACAATGTCAATGGCTGAATGGAATGATGAGACCAAGAATCTCAGCACATCACCGTCGTTGGAAAGCACGAGATGTACATGTATAAATTTGGATAGATACTTCCTCCAATGGCTCATGCGACCATGCAATCTAAGTACAACAGAAATGAAATGCTATGGCTACACTCGGAATCCAATTACCTATTACCAGGTAACAACACGCGCATGCATATGCATTGTCCTTTGCTCTCTATGGCCCAAGAGCAACTCCCGCTAAACTCTTTACCTACATTACGACTTTTCCTTTGCATGCTATCCCCTTTGCCTGCACGGCCTAAGGCTGCAAGCACTCTCAGCCCAGATTTATGCAGCAGGATAATCATAGAGATACGCGCTATCATCCCTTTGTTTGTTCATTCTCCACATGCTCTTTTTTGTTTCACGCTTCTTCTTCATCTCTTCCCACCCTTCTTCATCGTCATCGTCACTAGCGGTCGACTTCCTGGGCGGTGTTTGAGAGACAGTTCTCAAGGATGGTTTGCTTTGCCTATCGCCAGGTGTAGACAGTCTGCTGTTCCCGCCAGACACTCCTGGCTGGAGCATTCCACTTGTGAATGTAGATGTTTTTGCGGCTGATTTCTGCGCATGCTCATCAGCAGGCGCTATAGAAACTGGACGATAGCGCGACGGCATGCCGACATTACTGCGCTCGGATGGCGCGATTGACGCCGTGTAGCCTGAATTTGTGCCCCCAAGTGCACCACTCATCATGCTTGGGACCACAGAATTTCTGTTGTTATCCTGGGGTTGCCACCCTGCAGCGGATGTAGGCCCCATCATACTCATTGCGCGAATTTGCTTCTCCTGTGTACCTGCTGGAATTCCTGGTGCAGAACGTGGGCCTGTAGACACTGGTCTTTGGATACTGCCCGGTGGAGCTACCATTCCGGCATTCATCATCATCATCTGCTGCTGTTGAGGAGGAAAAGCAAACGGCATTTGAGGTCCACTCTGCACTCCGCTGGCCATCATTTGCTGCATCTGTTGCATCCACTGCATCTGCATTCGCATCATCTGGTTCATCTGCTCGGACATCTGAACAGTAGCTTGTTCCCCAGGTGACATCATGGGCGGCATCCCCGGCAACATTCCCATTTGCATTTGAGACATGCCTGGAGGTAGGGGAGAGCTGTAGCTCCCTTGAGCGTTGGGGCTTCCCCTTCGCGCAGCTCTCGCACGTTCTTCGCCAGCG
Source organism: Letharia lupina (assembly GCF_014066315.1). NCBI lineage: Eukaryota > Fungi > Ascomycota > Lecanoromycetes > Lecanorales > Parmeliaceae > Letharia > Letharia lupina. The sequence goes on from NW_023502974.1 coordinate 1,524,969, forward strand.
ATGACCCCGACAAGACCACCCGGTGCCATGCTTGGTGGGGGCCCACCGTGAACTGATGCCGGAGACCCATGACCAAGCGCTAGAGACTCGCGATTCGATGGGTTGACAAGGCCTGCGCCGTAGTATGGATCTGGAGGTAGATTCCGTGCAAATGGTGGCAGACTACGAGCTGCTCCAACTGCTGATGTGCCAGCTGTAGACAATGGAGGTGGTGGATATGATTCGCTCTTGTACTGGATGCTTGCGCTGGAATTGGTGAGAGCGGTAGGGGGTTTGTTCTTCGAAGGAAATCCGTGCGCTGCCAGTACCCCTAAAGGAACGTCTTCGTCTTCGTCGTCACTAGCCTTGGCCGGGTCTGGGGGCTTGTCAAAGCTGAAGGTTGGGGTACTCGAACGATCCGTGAGATTCGGTGCGCTCATGCGTGATCTGTCCATGCCTGGACGCTGCTGTACATCCGGCAAATCAGAAGGTTGCTCTCCAGTCACCTTCATCATCTGCTGTCGATACACAGAAAGATGGGCCTCTTGTTTCCTTCTCTGTCGAGCAAGCTGCTTGTTTCGCTCTACCTCGTCGTCATCTTCGTAGTCGTCCCCCTCTTCGTCTGATGCATCGTGGTTAAAATACTGCTCTCGTCTCATCTCCTGCTCTTTTCGATACCGCTCAAATTGGGCAGGAGTCATAACCTTGTTCTGATTTTCAGTTTTTGGGGAAGTCTCGACTTGGGAATCTGCAGGAGGGGCTGACTTTCCTATCGATTGAGGCGATGCATCGAACAATGAACGTTCCTCCTGGTATATCAATTCACGCTTTCGTGCTCGAGGTGTGGTCTCTGATGATTCTTCCCGCCATGGGGTGGCAGAGAAGTCCTGATCGCTGCTGTCGAATAACGGTGTTGGAGATAGCTGTTTGGTGTTCCGCCTGGATGATTGTTGAGGACCAGAGGCTACATTCGGCGACGGGTAGGAAGTCTCTGGGATTAAGGACGCAGCCGGGTTATCTACCTCGTCATCACTGTCTTTATATGCACCAAAGTCGCCAGGTTGACGACTGAGCTTCTGCCTTGTGGTAAGAGAGTCCATCGCCAGTCTGGCATTCTCGTCCTGCAAAATGCCAGAGTCAGCAGACTCCCTTCCGGAGGTTTTGCGCGATGCATAAATATTATTTCTTTGCAATCCTATTCCTACGACAGAAGGAGGCCGTTGCTGTGTCTTCCTCTGTGGGGAGCTGGTCGACTCGGGCAGTGGCACGGTCTGAAACTTGGGCGAAAATTGGTCAGGTCTAGACCCAGAAGAGTTGCTGCTGTAGAAAGAAAGGGCTTCTGCTGCTCGTTGGCTACTACTAGCAGTTGAGTCTCCCTGCGAATGATCGCTGTTCCAGGAACGGGGGGACTCTTCTGCTTCGCGGTATCGATCGCCCTGTATCGGGGAAGCGGTGTACGGCGAACGCTCAGAATAGTATTGTTTTGTCGAACTCCTAGATCCTGCGGGTGATGTGTTTTTCTAGAGAACTATTAGGGGGGCGGCCAATGTACGTCAGTCGTTCAAGACATACCGGGCTCTGTGTATTTGTTACGGCCAGCACTGCTGGCTCCTCCACCAGCTTGATCTCGTTCTTCCCGAAGCTGTCAAACATGTTGCCAAATTCACTAAGATCAGATTGTTCCAGATCAAGTCGAGTATCGAGCTTTGGCGGTGTTGCAGTACTTCCACTAGTGTAGCTACTCTCCGTCATTGCTCTTGGCCGGTTGAATGATTCGTAGCCATCAGAATTCGCTTGTTCCGTGACTGGTCCAGGTCCAGGTACAGGCAGCGATCGTGACTCCGCTCTCCTTCGACCGAAAGAAAATGCTCTTCCAGCTGCTCTCAAAGAAAGTGGATTTGACTCGGGGATTGGAGGCGTCGGTACATTATAAGGGTCTTTAGCATTCGGGGAAGGCCTATCGTTCAAAGGTACGTCGGCTGAAGATGGTAGTGTTGACGTGGAACTGAACCGGGCCTCAGACGAGGAATTGTCATTTTGGCCACCGCTGGAGGCTGAATTATGGGTTCCACCGCTGCCCCTGGCAATTTTTAGTATGCTGCAACTTTCGTATGGGAACACCGCCGCAACGTACCGATTGGGGGGGTTGTTTCTTGTTCTTCCATCGACGAAGAGGTGGTCTTCCCCAAATTGCCCTGCGCTCAACGGCCGCGCCAGACTTATACGCTTGTAGTTGTTATAATTGTTCCCCCCATCGAAGGATTTCCTCCCTTGGGGACGCTCGAAGACGCGGAACGAAGGTTCAGGGGGGTTTGGCAGCTCCTCCAGAGCATTCCCGGAGGACTTGCGTCGTTGAAACCCTTTCGGTAACTTGATCGGCATATAGAAGGTTTCGAGGAGATCTTTGATGCTGCCCTAATCGAGAGATGTGGTGCTCGTAGTTTGTTTGACAGGTTCCTGGCGAAAATTATCTCATCCTCAGATGCAATGGATGGTTGCAGCAATGCGGGCCTCCGGATCGAAACGCCTACACGCGTAAGGTCCAATGGCCGTTGCCCTCTATGTATGCTTAGTCGTGATGGCAGCAAGGGTGAAAATTGTGGCAGCTCACGGAAGGATTTCAATGTTTGGGTTCTTGGACCAGGGCTGAAACGTTTCAGGCAGCACGTTGTGATGAGTGGTAGAGGAAATTGGGATGGAAATATGCGTTGGGGTGCCCAGAAATGTAGTCGTTAGATCTAGGTAAGAGCTGCGGTATCGAGTGTTGTACTATGTAGTGGAACTCGCAGTGTGTTGTTTGAATCGGATATTTATCGTATTATAAATAGACCAACGAGACGGGAAGTTTAAAAGATGGACGAGACCCTGAAGCAAGAAGCCGCGTGTAGGGTCAACTTTTAAAACGAGTGTAGAGTATGAACAGTAAGTCAATTCAATGCGACGACGGTGGTAGATAATATGTGTGTGATGAAGCTGACGACAAGAGGATGAGATGACTTTTTAGTAGCGTGGGTACCGGATTGATTAAGGAGCAATGTAACCTTTTACCCCCCCCTGGATGAAAATGATGTACAGGGATGGGATGCCCCATTATGCCTAGATACGGTCAGCCCCCAAGCCCCCACCCTCCCCCCCCCCTCACCCCGGCCTCCAACTCTAGCAGTCAATATGTAGCCACCGCAAAGACAACGTGCTTTACATCTCCATCTCCGCTGTGCAATTCAGGCTATGCTTTTACTCCGCATTACGAGTCGATAACGATATGCTCATAACTCAATGGCTGGCCCATTGCGCCCTGGCCTTTGCTACCACGACCTTCTCCCAGCACATTCAATCCCCATTAAATCTCGGACTCGAGCAGCCGGTCGGGCTCAATGACTTTGAGCTAAGCAAGAATGCGTTGTTCTCGCTACATAAAACTCTGGTCAACATTGAGTCCATCTCAGGCAATGAGCAAGCCGTTGGAGAATTTCTAGAATCTTACCTCAGATCTCACAATTACACAGTCGAGAGACAAAATGTCGACCCTCTACCCACAGGCTTACAGCACTCCCAAGCAGGAGAGCTTAGAAGGCACAAGCAGAGATTCAATCTCCTAGCCTACCCTGGAGAAAACCGGCAGACTCCCGTTCTACTGTCGAGCGTAAGCACCCTTTCGGAGCCATGTTCGCCCGTCCTGTACCCTCTCTTGACTTGAGCCTCAGTACATGTTGCGGAAGCAAAACGCCGATGGTTTTGTTATAAAGCTCCCCCGAGTTATCCTGTGACCCAAAACTTGTCTTGGAGTGGCAGTGCTGACTCCTGGTGAAGCATATCGACACGGTTCCTCCACACTACGGCTATGAGATTCACAGGCATGATCAAATATTCGGCAGGGGAAGTGTGGATGCCAAAGGTTCCATCAGTGCACAGATCTATGCGACTCAAGAGTTGCTCGCTTCTGGAGAAATCTCCGCTAATGATGTCTCCCTTCTCTTCGTTGTTGGGGAAGAGACAGGGGGCGATGGAATGAGAAAGGTCAACGACCTTGAGATGGAATGGCAGACCGTCATCTTCGGCGAACCGACAGAGCTCAAACTCGCGACTGGACACAAGGGTATTATGATCTTGACGATCAAAGCCCACGGAAAGGCTGGACACAGCGGATATCCATGGCTTGGCCAGAATGCAAACCACATGCTCATGCCTGCTCTAATTACTTTACAGAAGTTGGCACTTCCAAGCTCCGAGAAGTACGGCAACAGCACATTGAATATCGGCCACATGTCAGGTGGGGTTGCTGCCAACGTAATCGCTGAAGAAGCCTACGCAAGGATTGGTATTAGGATTGCTGCTGGATGCCCGGAAACTGTGAAGAAGTTGGTATCAGACGCTGTAAAGGCGGTGGACGAGGACCTAGAGCTTGATTTCAGTGACGGCAGTTATGGTACGTATTTCAGGGACCCACATTTCCTCTTCTCTACCTAACCTGAGAGTCTTGCGACATGTTTTCGGGGTTTCTACTCTGACGGCCTGTTCCAAGGCTTCATATACCCTCTCAGATAAGCAACACTAACTGCGAATCTCTACTCCAGGGCCAGTATACATTGACAGTGACGTGGAAGGGTTCGAGACCGTTTCAGTTAATTATGGAACAGATATACCGAACCTCAAGGGGAAGCACAAGCGATATCTTTATGGTCCAGGGAGTATCTTGGTTGCTCACTCAGATCACGAGCATCTGAAAGCTAGCCATCTATTGACAGCCGTGGATGGCTACAAGAGGCTTGTGAGGTCTGCTCTAAGGTCGTGACAGGATTAAGAATAGTAGATATATTCATTGAAAGATTACAAATTGTCCTGGTCCCTTCGATCAAAGCTAACCGTATAATGACCTAGCTGACACACGGCCTCTGGTGGCCTCTTCTTTTCTTGTTCGTTGTATGCAGTGTCTCGCTTGAGAGAGTGTTTCAATGGTGAACATATTTTTCTAATGCGTCCTCTATCTCGAATACCTGACCTATTACACCGAATTAGACCCCGAAAATCCGACCGTGCCCATGGGGTATCCTTGCATAGATCGCGGTTTGCCTTGTCCCAAATCATGCGCAAAGACTCCTTTAGATCTCGGTCCCTTCCCAAGGCATCCGAACGCTGCCCATATCTCTCAATATAGACTCTTGCCCCAACGCCATTCAGTGTCTATAAAGCCGTATGAAGAATCATGCATTCAGATCAGTGAAGGACGTTCTAACAGAAGAGTTTGTAGGCTTTCTTCCACTTCGGCCACTGCGCCTTCTCCACCTCGTCTTCAGCCTGAAGCTCCCTCAGATCAAGCTGCCTGATTCCCGTGTTCAGATCCATGTCCTTGCTTCTCATGAAAGGAGTCTTATAGAGGACCTTGTAAACGATGTAGAATAGCAGCACGATAGGCACAGCCAGATACGCTGCGAAGAAATTCTCGGTCAAGGCCGCGGCACCAGTCACGCGAGTGCCATCCTGGTTAGGCACTGGAGCAATGCCAGTCCAAAATTGTGCAATAAGCACCAGGACGTTGAAAAGGAAGCCAACCCAAGAGCCAAGGACACCGGCTTGGGAACGGAAAGCTAGCTGATCAATGGTACGGCCTTGCTTCTTCCAAGCTCTGCGGAATCGGATGTGGCAGAGGCAGATGGAGCCCCAAGTGAAGATCGAGCTGAGACCGCTGAGGGCTTGCATCCACAAAAATGCTTGTTCTTCTTTACTTGATGCCGCAAGGAACGCGAGGAAACCTAAGGCAGAAGCAAATACAATGGCAACAAGCGGACGACCTTTTCGGTCGATGTAAGCGAACATCTTGGGCGCTTGGCCTTGTTCTGCCAGGGCTGCCAGGGTACGAGAGGAGCCGTAGATCGAGGAGTTACCCACGGAGAGGACTGCAATCATGATCACAACGTTCATGACAGAGTCCAGGCCAGTGATGCCGGCATTTTCGATGGCGATAACAAATGGAGAGGCTTTGGCGTCCGAATTTGAAGAGCCTATAAGACGGGGGTCGCTGTAGGGAACCAGCAGGCCGACGAGAGTTAGAGAAACGATGTAGAATAGAGCAATGCGCCAGAAGACCTGCTTTACTGCCGTCGGAAGGGATTTACGAGGGTTAGCAGTCTCAGCAGCTGCAAGACCGACAAGTTCCGTTCCGGCAAAAGCAAAGGCGGCAGTGACGAAAACAGAGCAGAGACCCTTGAAGCCGTTGTGAAAGGCTCCAGGGTTGTGCCAGTATTTTCCACCTATGTACCCTCCATTGGGACCCCCACCAATGTCGAGGATGATGCCGAGTACTATAAAGCCGACAACTGCTACGACCTTGATAATGGAGAAGACAAATTCCGCTTCACCGTAGCCTCTGACGCCGAACAAATTGATGCTTATGATAATAGTGAGGAAGATGGCAACCCAAGCGGCAGGAGAGATCTTGGAGTTCCAGTACTTGACTGTAATTGCTGCGGCGACAACTTCGAGCGGCAGTACCACTAGCCATTGCATTGCGTAATTCCAGCCCATTGCGAAACCCCAGGCCGGGTCAAGGAACCGAGTAGAGTAGGCGGAGAAGGAACCAGCGACCGGGAACAGGACAGCCATTTCGCCGAGAGCTTGAACTGTACAGAAGAGCATGATCCCAATGAGACTGTATGCAATCAATACCGATGCTGGACCGCCGTTCGAGAGGGATTTTCCAGAGGCGACGAAAAGACCAGTACCTGTGAGAGGATTAGCACTAAGCTAAGCAGCTGCAGGATGACTGCCGTACCGATCGACCCTCCGATAGCTATCATCTGCAAATGTCGTCCCTTCAACTTCCTGGCCAACGGCGAATCTGCAGTGGCTTGTGCAGCCGCTTCGGCATCGAAGACGGCGCCATTGGCACCAACGACACCACTGGGAGTGACCCTAGAATGGGGGTCCCGCCTGAAGCTGTCGAAAATACGACGAGGGACACTTGCTCGGGATTCTACCTTGTCATCGTAGATTGGCTGTGTGTGACCAACGCCGTTGGAATCGAGGGAACTGGACTCGGGCGAGGACATGGCCGGGTCTACTTTGGTCTCTTGAAACGCTTCTTTCGCCATATGGCAAACTTCACCGCTGCCGGCAGATGGCTTCCCGAGGTATCCAAGATAGGCAATGGGTGATGTATGATGGTGAGCGTGGATGGTCTGGAGGTCAGGCAGTCGCTTTATGTTAGGTAGAGTGCCACAGGTGTGGGTAGGGGAGATGCCCTGGAATCGCGGAGAAGGCAAAGACGATGGTATTTCAGGATGCGACAAGAGGATCAGATTATGTCAGGGTCTGCGAGAAGGGTCACGATGGGCGTAAGAGTGGAACATTTTCGGCGTCCTCGTCCCACAGATGTAGAGTATAGATAGAGGCTGCGGAGAGCTTGGGAGCTTGTTGGGCGAGGGTGCTGATAGTTGATTTGCGTTGATTATGAGAAAGTTTTGTGGTCCATTTGATTGAAAGTAGAAGAAGTAAGGTAAGGTAGGTAAGGGCGTTGCTGGAAGCAAAATGGATGGCTTGATGGTTACATGGGCTGACGCTAGCTTTTAATCCCCGAACTCCACTCCTGGAAAGTGGTGCAGTAAAGAAATAAATGGGGGATTCACCAGTTCGGTTCCGAGGCTGTACAACATAATCCGTAAAGTATTTAAATAATAGAGGACTTGCTGATAACGAATTGATTGGGTGGTTAGCCAATCTCTCTTCCACTCGGGACTATCCGAGCCTAACAATATGCATTCAACCCTCGAACATTATCATTGTAAGATACTCGCATGAACTCTGCAATCAGCAGTTTGAAATCATGCTGCAAGAGTCTCACAGTAATACTTCATCTAATTCATACTCATAGTTTGCTCTGCCACAATGCGAAGAACCAGGAGCAGAAAGACGACCACCCAGCTCCAGAAGAGTTCTGACAGGGATCCCACGGGACTGTCTGCATTTCCTGACTTGTGCTCAGTTTCATGGGCTCGCTGTCATCAGACCAAGCATTCAACACTCGTGCCCATGAATGGAACACGTCTGCCTGTGCACCTTATCTCTCCTTGTAGTGGAACGATTCGAAAGCATGATACTCATTTTTCTTTCAATAAGCCAAGAACGCCACTGTGGACAATAAGACTTTTTGAGTCCCATATTATCTCAGCGCAACCAAAATTTGGCAGACATTAACTCCATCTTGTGGCAGGCAACTTTTGACACTTGGAGTTTCTTACCCGTTTGAGCGTTTGAGCAGCACATTCCGCGGTGCGAGTAATAGGCTGAGGCACCTACTGATTTTATGTACCTGGTGGGCGGTCCGAGGAAAAGGAAGTACTAAGGAACGGAAGGGGACATGGAAAATGCTGGATGTGCAAAACAGAGAACAGCGCATTGTCAAGGCAGACCATTAACCAATTAGCAAGAAAATGTGGCCAAAGCATAGAAGCAAATTCAAACCCTCGAAATGTTAAGAGCAGCTATTTGCCCACATTGTTGTGGCTATCGACCAAAACAAATCGGCTCTTTCTATCAAACGATATTGAGTAAAAAGGATCGAACGCATAAAAAGCAACAGCCTTGCGCTTGTTTCTCTATTCCACTAGGGTCGACCTTGACACATCATTGGGAAATGGTGGAGCTTTCTCTGGATGTTGCAACATGAGGGGTCTCGAAAATGAGCTCTTCTAATCGGCGGTAGATTCAACGAGGCTGAGAATTTAGCCGTCAAGAACATCATCTCCAATGGGTAAGAGATAACCCAACAGTACTTGGCCATAGCCGATTACGAGTCACAGTGATTCCAACTGACTCCTCATTACAACTGCTGCAGTCCCTTGACTGCAAGGCGAACTCACAGCTGTTGGGCGGACACCTGGGCAGGAAAGCTTGAAAGTTATTGAATAGGCTTGGAAGCAAGACTGGACTCATGTCTTCTACGGTAATGCCATAGATTACGCCGTATGGGATCTTCATTAGAGCTCGATACAGGGAGGAAGCTGGAAACCAAGTATTAAGGGAGGGACCTTCGTCCGCTCAAGCCCCTGAGGCATGAGGGAAAGGCAAATATCTAAGGGTGAAAGGCATGAGTGTGATGATTTTTTGAGGAGGAGCTCTATATTCGTGGTCGATACTATGGGAAATATGGTCACGAAGCAAAAAAATGCGACTATCTTGCTGTGGTAATACATCAGATACACATAGGATGTGTGAAAGCGGAGTGTTGAGTGAGAGAAATCCGGTATGCCTGTTACATGTACATAACCCTGAAGACCTTATTGAGGCATCCATGGACATCCACACGCGTCCGAGGCATGTTGCTCAGAGGTTCAAATCACATATTTTCTGGGGAGCGCAGGCTTTGCAAGGAAACGCGCGAGTTTGCTCTATCTGATGTAAGGTATCGAAAACCATAAAACGTGTTCTAAAACTTGAAAGCATAAATCGAACCGCCATGAATAAACATGACAAGCTATGTTGAGATCGGTGTCATCACGGCGAGCCAGCTAAACCTCCCGAGTTCCAGTTTCCACTTAAGCTGACCAGTTGATATCCTTCGTCGCCTCCATATGGCTATCCCATGGAGATACTTCAGTCTCCGAGGCCACCTTCTTTTCTGCCTCCAATTTCAAACCACTCCCAAGCCGACTTCCGTGCCAGGCTCTACTTGATCGACTGCCTTCTTCTCTTTTGCTTTTCTTGAGACGCTATCGAAGAGGCTCACCCAATGCCCAACCATGTACTCAGGCATCACCTCGCGGAGGCGTGTCATTGTGTTGTTGATGGCCGAGTCAAAGTGCTCTTGTTGATCCTCGATCCACTCTAATTCTGCCTCGACCTTCGGATCCTGCAAAGACTTTGCCTTGAGGTCCTCAAGTAGCGGGTTGTACACCCCAGCAACATAGAGATCATATTGTGCAAAGCCCAAAGTCACGGCTTCATAGGCATCCTTGTACATCCTGCAGTCTTCACATCCTTTGACTATATCCAAGACATTAGTCCCGAGCTGTACACCGAAAATAAAATTTCTTAGCTCACCAGAGAGCGCTTCATCATTGATCACCATTTCGGTAAGCTGCTCAATATCTTGGTCTCGATCGGAGGCGTTGCTACCGGACTCAGGTTCGGAGAGCGCTTCCTCACTGTTCACCGTTTCGGTAAGTTTCTGAATATCTTGGTCCTGGTTAGAGGCATTGCTATCGTCATCGGGGTCGGAGGTTTGCATGTCGAAGTCATTCAAGGGTTCAGTATCATCCGTCGGCGGCGCGAAATTTGGAGGATGAACGGGATGGATCAAGGTGCTGTCGTTGATTCGATGATAGAGCAACGTGAAGGCATGGCTATCCTATTTACTAGTAAGTAGAGTCTACTGCAGCAAAGAGTGTCGACTTACCCAGACGACTCTCTCAAAGCATACGGACTTGACGTGGTCGTCATCATATTCAAGCCATTCAAACTCGCGGGATATGAGAGCCTTGTAGTGTCCAGTGTAGATGCTGCTGCCGTAATGAGAGATGACGGCCTTGAGCTCGTAGCTGGCAGGGACATAGGGTGGTGAGAGAGTGGATAGAAAAGAGATAAATTTCGAGCTCTTTTGCATACCTCCCGAACGAGGTAGTTGGATAAGCAAGACCTGCGGAGGCGCCAAGATGCTATACTCCGTGGACGATAGCTTGCACCTTGTGTAGTCTATGTGATCATACCCGTACGAGATGAGCAAATTTTTCAGAGTGTCAAAGAAGTCAAATCTGAAACGGTTAAAGGAAGAAGAATAATCTTGACTTTTTCGGTAGCAATAAGATGCTGCCCTTTGCCAGATGACTCTGTATGACTGAAGCGCTCCTCGAGCGTGAAGAGGGGTTTGAGATCCGGGACTTGTCCAATCAGCCATTCCAGGAACTCACTGGCATCTTCTTATCTAGATGCAGTCCACTGTGGATCGAGATCATGACAGATGCTCAGGAACCATTGCAGATTACTCGCGCTAGCAAGGTGATTGTGAGGGTATACTTGGATATATATTTTCATATTTAGAAAGACGATCCTAGACTGGATAACAAGTGACAGATACTGCTCGTGCGTAGCATAGTCCAGCGTTCAGTCAATACGTGCTGCAATGAGGTTGATGACTGCAACAGAGTGAGAGTAGACTGTGAAAAAGGAGTTTGATCAAAAACCACTGATGCAGTCATTACTAAGAATTTATAGTGATATAATGCGTATGTGTTTGCTGCTGATGTTGTTGAAGAAGTATGTAGAAAAGAAGAAGTTCTTTTGAGAGACACCGATTTATATAGGCTAAGAAGCCCTTGGTGAGAAGGGTATATGTAGAAAAGAAGAAGACCTTGGGAGAAAACTCGGTTTATATAGACTGAGAAGCTCTTTGTGAATGCTGTGGAGAGATAATGCTATGAAGAGATGAATGTTATGAGGGGATGAATATAATGGAGGGATGAATGTGATGGAGGAATGAATGTAATGAAGGGATGAATGAAGAGCTGAATGTTATGGAGATACGATATAACTAATGAAGGGATTAATTCTTCAGTGCGAGGAATGCTGTGAAACCTAATTCATCCGGCATCTGAATAATCGTAGCATAATACTTCTAGCTTGTTTCTACCCTAGCAATCAAGTTAGAGATATAGAATAGATATATATACATAATATGCCAGGTTAACTTAGTTTACAAAATGATGTGGTGAAGTAGTCTCAAATTATTCGACTTCAGAATCGCTCGTTTTTTGGCCCGGCGAGGAAAAATGTTTGAGGTGGCTAATTGTTTGAGGTGGCTACGAGTACTACTAATTTAAGGAGCGCGCGACGAAAGCATTATGTCAACGTCGATGTGATACAATCTTCAGAGCATGGGAAGAAACCTCGTGACAGCCCAAGCGACGTTCCTCGAGCTCGGTGCTTTCGGAGCGTGAATTTTATTACTAGGTACTCGGTCCGTGGTAATCAAGGTACATACTTACGAGTAGGTACTTGTGGTGAAAGCGTGGGGGCCTTGCAAAACGATGACGGCAAGGAAGTACTTTACCTTATAATCTAAAGTACTTTACTCCGTAGGGGTCTTCAGTTTTCACTTTTCACTGCTCATTGCTCAATAATACTTTGATATTAGCGCACTAGCAGATTGTAGAGGCGCACTTTCAGATGTGGATCTCCAATCAAATCAAACCCATGCAATCTTAACCCCCTCCGGCTCGGTCGATCAAGCAGCTGCACATCATGCCGAATTGCGAATTTGCGAACAATCTGCTGACTCCTCAATTTTCGAACTCACCGCTTCTCCAGTCGTGCTACTACTAGACTATCTCTTACTACCTTACCTCACTACTAGGTAGGTACTTAGGTACTGAGAGAGTACTAATATTCGGAGCTTTTTGTTAACGTCTTTTTTGAGCCTCGTCGAGTGGTGGAGGTTGAAACTTGAAAGAGCAACCGACTGGTCCTGCTCTTCTCTCCTCTCCTCTCCTTCGTCCGAGATGTAAAGCTTTACTCTGTGTAAGTGTGTGTATATATATATATATATATTTAGTATTCCATGAAAGCCAAGCCGGAATGCACGACCTTTTTCCCTTCTTCCCGCTACACCCACCCAAAGCAAGTCGAGCAAGTCATGTGAAGACTGAAGAGAAGCGTAGCTTTGGACTCGGGCAGTGGGGGATTATTTTGCATTGTGCACTAAGCTGTTGCTGTCAGGCAACCCGAAACGTTTTGAATGCTGCTTTCGGCGGCTATGAGACTATACGAACCATTGTTGGACTGCCAGACTGCGTGCCATGATTGTTCGGAGGAGTTGATTTAGATCAGCATATAACATCAGTGAAAGAAAGGAGAAAACGCTGGACTTTGCCCAAAGATGTATTATTCGTGGACTCTCGGAGTAGCACTTTGTGCCGTCATCTTGGCGCTACTCTATACCTACTACATACACTACTATACACTTTATTATCCATTTTAGCCCCCCATCCCTATACATATCCTTACATACCTACCACCCGACTCGTAAACATCACTCTACTATCCATGTGCCTGCTCACCTTGCTCTCCGTCCATGTAGCCATCCTTCCACCTGCTCCCTAAAAGCCTGCCATCAACACCGCAGCGCCAACTTTGGGAAGCAGCCATGACACCCGATTAATCTCTAATCCTACATCGCCACCACTACTACCTATGAGGCCTTGCCGCCCACCTTCTTCCACGCCAGTCATTACGCAATCTCACCTCAATCTAACCAGCCGCTGATCCTGCGACAGGTCTCGAACGAATGTTCGGATTTGTAGTATTTGGGCGCAACTCCATCGCCTTTGGACGTGCCCTTGGAGCTGATGGATTCATGGAAAGGGACTGCAGAGCAGGCCAACTTTGAGTCCCGCAGGGTTGCTTCCGGCATTAGCCAAAATTTGCTTGGGTATCGACAGAGTGCGCAAGTGCCACGCTCCGCTGATGGACGCAGTACGCCGCGGAAGCCTACGCCATCCCCGTTGCAGGTCAGCGAGGCTGCCACTGCGGCGACTGTTGGCGAAACGCACAGCAACATCAGGAGTCCCAAATCGCCTACTGCATTCCAAAGTAATAGCCTTTCAGAATCTTCTCCACGTTCGCCGCGACCCGATCTAGCCGCGAACCTGGAACAGCCCAAGTCCCCCCCGGAGCGGCTGAACGAGCTTCTTGCTTCAGAAAATGTCACTACAAATGGGGATACGAGTGGAATCGAGAATAGAGCTTCTAGAGCTACTATAGCAGCACCTTCGAAGGCCCAATCCTACAGCCAGCTGCGGAACGTCTCGTCCCCTTTCCCTCAACTAAGACCCTTGGGCAACTCCTCCCCGCCTTCCCCTCGATCCACGGCATCTCCGCCGCTAGGCGAAGCACTTGCTCCGCTAGAGGTTCGGCCAATGCCACGCACATCGTCCATAGACTCCGCTATCTCAAAGCACTCGCACAAAACCTCGTTGGATACCTCTAGTGCATCAGACATCTCGGACCTCATAGAAACGGCAGGCTCCCCAGAGGCAGTCATTCAACATCTGTTGAAGGAAAAACAGTCTTCCGCTGTACAAAACGCTCAATTATGGAAAATCGTGGATAAGCAGCGTTCATTGGTGCTTGGGTTAAACCAAGATCTCGAGAAAGCTCTCAGAGACAAGGAAAAATATCGAAAGGAGTTGAAAGGACATTTGGATAAGGTTCCGCCGATCCCAAGCATGACGCATAAAGCGCCAATGCCACGGCCAAGAGATGCCAGTCATTCTCCAGCACCTAGCGAAGCCTCTGCTGATCTACCAATTCAGAGACAGAGCCTGGTGTATGCTATTCCCCGTGATTCTGAAGGCGGCGAGTCGCCCACTGGCACATTGATAGATGGCAAGGATCAGAATCAGGATCGGGATCAAAATCAGAAACAATCCTTGAGCTCTACGCCAGCAGTGTCGGAAGAAGCGGACGACTGGGTGAGGAGCAAACCGCGAGCAGGAGGCTCCAACCATTCACACAAGGCCACATCGAGCTCTGATCTTGGCGTTCTCGGACCCGTCAAGGCTGCGCATGTCGTGACTCCCGTACAGACAAACGATCTGGAGCCATCAGCTCAGAAGGATACACCTAACAGTCCTACACCAATCTCGCAAGCTGTAAGACCCGTTGTGTCACCAACAAATAGCTTCACCGCGAAACGTTCCCAGCCTTTCTTTGCCAAAGCTTTCAATGGTCCAACATTAGCGTTAATCGAATCAACACCTCCGGGAAATGACATTGAAAGGACGACACCGCCTCGCAAACCTCCTCCTGCGCCTCTACATCTGGGCCAGCCGAAGCCTGATGAGCCAGCCCAGCACCATTTTCGATCCGACGATCATTCTGGCTCTGACTACGATGAAAATATGGAAGTGGACGAATTGCCTGCTTTAGATAGGGGCAGGAAGAAAACACGAGAGGCCGATGACAAGGAACGAGAGGCTGCTATGCTTAAGGAAAAGCAAGATCGAAGTCGTTCGAAGAAGGAGAAAGGGTCGAAGCCCCCAGCGGATGTGGCTAAGCCAGTGGCCAGGGAAAACGTGAATCCTGCGCAGCGTCATGGGACTCCCATTCCCGCGTCCATCAAAACCATTTCACGAGAGCCTACCGCAACTGGTACAACTGAGTATTTGTCGCCGCCAGCCTCGCTAGCGGGTGTACTCAGTCCCTCTGGTGGCCTGAAAGGGCCGATCACCACGGAGAGGCTTATGACCTTGAAGCCTATGAGCCCCGGCCTTCCCTTAAGCCCACGCCCAAACCATCGCCCAATGAATCCTCCAACCCCAAGAATGCCCCGTGATGTTGTAGGGACATCCCTGGGGTCTCCTCCAATGTCTCCTAGAAACGCTTTCTCCGGCCTCCCTCTTTCGCCGAGGGTCTCAAGGCAGCCTATTCCTCTTCCTCCCAATACGTCGATGTCCCTAGCTTCGCCAAAGCCGGCAAACTTCGAGTCTCGCAATGATTCCAACGGACCGACCCGGGTACCCTCTAGTCCTGTGAAGAACTCTTTGAGTTGTCTGCAAACCCACGTAGCGCCGGAGGCTGAAGAGGCCTCAAAGCACAGGGGTATCTTTAAAGGCTTCATGTCTGATGCATACCCCGAGCTTTTGATCCCACCTAATGCTCTCCCTTCTATTATCGTGAAGGTGGTCTCTTCGCGCCTGAAGCCTTCACGCCACAGCCTAGTGCTGAAGGGAACTGACGAGGAACCAGTGTTCACGCTAGGAATATCGGCTCGGTCTGATTGCCAGGAATTATGGCAGGTCGAGAGACCCATACAGTCGCTTCTACAGTTAGACCAACAGCTCCGCCAATCTACGACCTTCAATGCCAAGCTCCCAGACCGGTCGTTGTTCACTGGTCATGCTCCCGCAAAGATTGATGGACGAAGAGTGGCCTTAGAACAGTACTTCGAGAACATTTTAGATACGCAAATGGACGAGAAAGCAGCGCTCGCTTTGTGCTATTACTTATCCACCCAGGCCGCGGAGCCAACCTTCGGGGAAGCTAACAGTTTCGCCTCCGCCCCCCACCCTGGATCACCTGTTACGCAAGGTATTGAGGGAAGACTTCTCAAAGAGGGCTATTTGACTAAGAAAGGTAAAAATTTTGGCGGCTGGAAGGCGAGATTCTTCGTTCTCGAAGAGCCCGTCTTGCGTTACTACGAAACTCCTGGTGGATCTGTATTGGGAACAATCAAGCTTCAAAGTGCTCATATCGGCAAACAATCTTCTAGTAAACCGTCTTACTCACCTTCGCGAGGGCCCGATGACAACGATGGTCACTACAGACACGCTTTTCTCATCCGTGAACCGAAACGCAAGGATAAAGATAGTTTTATGGACCATGTCCTCTGCGCCGAGAGCGATGCTGAGCGAGACTCTTGGGTGGCAGCCCTGTTGCACTATGTGGATGGTCCGGAAATGGATGGGAAATCGAGGCCTCCACTATTCAACAGCGACTCGGGATCCAGCAGGGTCGTGGTTCCTTCGAAAAAGAGCTCGCTCAAGACCGATGTGATCAGTTCAGACAGCCCAAACTCCGAAAAGTTCGACAGTCTCCAGGCTGTCCCTTACGAGGACACTAAGCCAGCTCAAGCCCCTCATGTGCTGATCACCCCTGATCCTCTGGCAACAGAGTCACCCTCACCGACAACATCTAGTTCACAGCCTTCTGTCAAAACACACACATCGCAGTCCAAAGCTATTTCGGCGCCTTCGAATGGTGCCAAGATCAACGATGTGGGAGCTTGGGGTAACAAGCCGATGGCAGTCCCTGTGGGAACTCAAAGGGAACACAAGAAACGAAGCATTTGGGGTTTCCGCGACAAGAATGGCCCAGATCTTGGGCTCAACCACCCAAACGACTCGAACCTCAGCTTAACACAACAGCAGTACCAGGAGCAAATCACTAACGTGAAGGCAGCCTTTGGCGCACCTCTTGCTGACGCTGTCGAGTACTGTGGCCCGCGTGGTATTGATGTCTGCTTACCAGCTGTCGTCTATCGTTGCCTCGAATACTTAGAGAGTAAAGATGCTCCGAGTGAAGAAGGCATTTTCCGTATGAGCGGGTCAAACGTTGTAATCAAAGGTCTCAAAAAGCGTTTTAATGCCGAAGGCGACTTTGATTTCCTCGGTCCTGACGAGCCGTACTTTGACGTGCACGCCGTTGCTTCATTGCTGAAGCTATATCTACGCGAGCTGCCGCAACCGGTCCTGACGCGCGATTTGCATCTCGAGTTTATTGCTGTTCTGGGTAAGAAACATTGTTTCTAAAAACACCTTCTCTAAATTGCAAAAAGTGAGCTTCGAAGTGCTGACCTTCTTGTACAGACCTTACCGAGAAGCCAAAAAAGATAGCTGCCTATAATGTCCTCGTCCACAGGCTTCCCAAACCTAATTTTACGCTCCTCCGAGCCCTCTCGGCCTTCCTCATCAACATCATCAACAATTCGGAAATCAATAAGATGACTATGCGTAACGTCGGAATCGTCTTCTCCCCCACTCTCAACATACCAACTCCTGTGCTCTCCATGTTCCTTACCGAATTTGATGCTGTCTTTCGCGAGAAGATCGAAGCTGCGAATGTTCCGTCACTAGAGGTTACGACGAGTGAGCCTCTGACCCCAGAGGATATCCGATCACCGAGGCGGCAGATGTTTTCAGACATACCTACTCCCTCTTATACTCAAGATACTTTCTCCGCATCCAATTCGCAGCTGTCACATCCATATGAGCAAGCGCCCAACAGTCACACCATGGACCCGGGTGACACAGGTTTCATCCCTTTGCAGCCAGCTTACGAAATATCGACGTCTCATGTCCAGCAGGGCTCGGTAACCGTACCGGGGCCCGAGTATGCTGTGGCTCGGCCTCGAAATCTGCCTGCAGGCGGTGCTGCGAAGGCGAGGAGAAGAGAGAGCTCGATGCTGTTAATGAGCCCAGGCCAGAGAAAGAGCTCCTTGCCCGTGATGAGCGGTGATAACGGTAGGTCATTCCCAGTTCAGGACTGACAGGACTGACGTTATGGCAGAGATGCTACATGAAGAAAACGCGTTTGACTGATCGATCTATCATATACTCCCAGACTAATATGTAAAAGTAATGTGTGGTCAGTGGCTATTCTTCTCTTCAGAGCGTACTTTGAGCCTGGCGTTTGGGCTTGGCATCTAGCGACTACCCTGCTTTATACCCATGAAATCTCTGGATCAGGCCGGTTCCTACGACGACGTATAATTCTTTATTTCCTGCCATTTTGCTAGCTGGGTTTTGGGGTTCGGTAACGACGAGTGGCTCGACCACATAGCATTTTCTCAGTGACCAAAAGAAGCGACATCCCAAAACGTGAGGTTTACTGATAGATCTAGCGTGCCTTTCCCAAGGTAGAGGATTATGTACAAGACGTGCACGGCATTGCATATATAACCTCAATCGTTAGAATAACAAATTCATATCTAAAATATGTGAACTCGATTTTGCCCCTGTATCCCTACTGTTGAGACATTTGACCACTAATCGCCTTGAAAGCGACGGTTCCCTCGCGAAGAGGGCACATGACGGAAGCGAGCCGTATATCCTTCCAAAAACATGGTCAGGGCACGTAGATAATGCCATAAGTGATCGGTCGCGCCTCTTTGTGGGTCTGGGAAGAAAGGTCAAGATTCCCGATCTGCCCAATGTTTTACACATCGAACACAGCGTAGTCATGCAGGCTCGAAGCATTGTACCCGTAGATTTCTTTTCGGAATCCACAGTGTTCATTCATCATCCTCATCAGAAGCCTCCATAGGGGCATCACTGTCTTCTTCCATAGGCGCCCCCTCGTCATCACTTTCATCCTCCCTTCCTCTCTTCACTCCCTTCCGTCCGTCCTCTTCTCCATCAACGTCCACCTTCCCCTTGTCAATCGACGCTTCGGTAACGTTGGCACTAGATGCAGAAGGCACAGGTGCTGGGAGTGACGAGGGTGGAGCACCGAATATGGACTGCTGCAGCTCCGTCGTCGTAATGTCGATCCCCACCGCAACGGGCATACGATATGTGCCATCCAGCTTCGCTATCGTGTCTGATTTCCCCTTCGCATACTGTATCTTCTATCCTCACTTCTCAGCATCTGTTTCTATGACTAGCCGGTGAAGGAAGGCAGGACTGACGATCTCCTTCCCAAAGAAATCAAACCCCTGTAGCGCTCTCATCGCTTGCGTACTCGCCTGCACATCTCGAAAAGCAACATGCGCCTGGCCTCGCATCTTGTTATTCCGAAGAGCGACGACATCAAGGACCGGACCATAGGTTGCGAAGAGAGTATAGAGGCAGAGGCGGAGGTCACGTTTCTGGATCTTTTCGGGGAGGTTGGTCAGGTAGAGTCTGTGAGTGTTTAGCTAGAGATCCATATTAGAGCTAGGCTTGCCTATTGATCATGAAAGAGACTCACGTTTGATTTGGAGCAAATGTGGACTTTTGGGGTGGGCCATTGTGGGATGGCACAGCTTTGGTAGACATTCTACCATTCGAAAATGTATCAGGAAAGCGAAGAGAGAATGTCAAAAGTCATTTCCCAGTGCCGCGAAATAATCCTGTCGTGGTTTTGCTCGAGAATTTGCGAGGCTAGAATCTAATTAGCCTGATTGCATTTTATGCACCTGAGCTCCAAGACTTCACCGCGTAGACCTCCACAGCTAAGCTCCAAACGTCCCCATTCGCACCACCAGCCACGGCTTTAAGATTACTGTCCCTGGGCATCCATTGAGAGGAGAACAACTTTATAGTGCTTTGTTGAAGATGGTAAGTCTCAATAGCTCGGTTGAGTCAATTTGGCTAACCATTTCATCAGAGCTCGCCCTTCGCCATCAGTAAGCTGCTATAGCCCCCAATGGACGAGGCGTCGTCTTTGTATCATCTTGCTGAAACTGCCATCTAGATGGCGGTGCTTGTGTGGCCATGGTCGGCAAAGACTGCGTTGCGATAGCTTGTGACCTCCGCCTCGGTCTTCAGTCACTCACAGTCTCCAACAACTTCCCAAAGATCTTCTCATACGGCGACGTCTATCTCGGTCTCACGGGTCTAGCCACCGATGTATCTACCGTCTCCGATCTTTTCCGCTACAAAGTCAACATGTACAGACTACGTGAAGAGCGTCAAATATCTCCGCAGACTATGGCGAATCTGGTTTCAACGAGTCTGTACGAGAAAAGATTTGGACCTTACTTTGTCAGCCCGGTGATCGCTGGCATAAACCACAAGACTGGAAAGCCTTTCATCTGCGGCTTTGATAGCATTGGGTGTATAGATTTCGCGAAGGACTTTATTGTTTCGGGGACGGCTAGTGATCAGCTCTTTGGAACGTGTGAGGGATTGTGGGAGCCAGATCTGGTATGGGGGAGCTTAAATTCTGCCGCATGGAGAGCATTGCTGACAGCACTTGAACTTGGTAGGAGCCGGAAGATCTGTTCGAAACCATATCCCAGGCTTTACTTAACGCGGTGGACCGAGACGCGTTGTCGGGATGGGGTGCACATGTCTACATCATTGAGAAGGACAAAGTTACGAAGAGGCTGTTGAAAGGCAGACAAGATTAGGGGGAAATCAAGTCTCAGGCGCATGGCGATGGAGGGCGGCATAGAGACCTTTGAGCATGCATAGCGATGATTGACAACCAAAGTCCTGCACTTATGCGAGAGTTGTGTACAATGTGATATGTCTCGAATTTTTACAAAAATCAGCAGACCTTTATTCTATCATTTCTCCATATTGCTAGGAGCGTTATTGGACCAGATGGTTGGAGAATACCGTTTAAGGTGATAAGGCTCGGCGCTAGGATATTCCCCACGTTTCGAGAGTTCCTGACATCTATCTTAAGTCTTGGCGCTCGCGAATGCTGGTGTCTCAAACTGATGCATCAGAACGACGCCCATACTTGTTGGCTTGTAGTCCTGTATACTGTATCACCTAACGAATGGGGGACTGCTCATGCATCGCCATTACCACGGGATTTATCCAGCGAACCCGATAACGCCGCCGTCGTCTCCGCTGCACGAACATCAATCAACATCCAAATATGCTAAAGGATGATACCTTACAAATAATCGCATAAGTCGCTCGAGGTCTCGAACGGGAGTAAAAGCGCCAGGTCTCGGCTAACCGCAGTCTTGACTCTATTCCTTGGAGTATGGGGAATGTCAGTAGTCGAACCGAAGACGGTGGGGCATTTGTCCTTCGAGACCAAAGTCGCCGTAAGTGCCCAAACTCACGACGCCCTTCTCCTGTCTTGACTAAAGTCTGAATAACAGTATCTATCGCATCCCTCACGGTCACAAATTCTAAGGGAAAGATCCTGCTCAATGTTGTTCCCAATGTATACCCGGCAACTAGGATCATTGCCAGGAAGGACTATGGCGACGAAAGCCTTGTGGAGTACATACAGGTAATAGGAATACCTACTGCAAGGGAAACAGCAGGTTGACCAGGTCTTTCTTTTAGGACCCTGAATCGTCTCCTACATTGCCTGTACCGTCATTCTTGTTCCGCCTAAACAACGACGACGAGCTCATATTCAACTTCACCTTCGTGATCCGTCAAAGTCAAAGCAGCCTGCCGGGGGTTTCAGGAGGGATTGATACATTTATTAATGGCCTCACCTTCGCCTTCGCATCAAACAACAAGGATCTTGACAATCTAGTCATTAGAGAATTTCATGCAGACCCAAACCTTCACAAAAATGCCAACGTGGAGCTGGTCGGCGACTATTCAACGGGTGGTAGCCCGTCTGCAAAGTTTGAGTGGTCATGGAAATGGCGCCCCCCTAAAACGACCGAAGATCGAGGAGGAGGTTGGCGTAATGCTTGCAGCTTCTCTGAATACGATCAGAGGGCCCACAAGCTTCAAGCCCTTGCATTGTTCAGCTTCTGGGTACAGAACACACCAAAAACGTTCACTGGTCCCCAAACACCCTCGCCATACTTCGAACTAAATGTACCTCCTCGACTCCGACTCCCATCGTCACAATCTATGATATCTGCGCCAAGTGAGTCAGATCATACGGACATAGGGCCACCATCACCCATCATCGAACCTGGAGAGATCAGTTTAGGCGTTCCACAGGTTTCGACCAAAGATCCAGTGGTAGTCGGAGTTTCATGTCCGCGGCCCAGTGAAGACATGAGCGCCGTTGAAGACGGACCCTTATTTCGAGCCACGATGAAAGCCCTGGAACAAAAGACTGGGAACATGCGAACAAGGATGAAGAAGGTTTTGCGTAAAGCCGAAGCAGCTCAGGCAGCTCAGGTCGAATGCAATGCTGCGGTATCTGCGTTCATGGAAGCACTTCGAGAAGCATCGGCGTCAAATGCAAATGCCATCCAGCCAGCACTCGAGCACTACTTCGAGAAGATTGCCAGCCAAATCCTTCAGTATGAAAAGCAGAACACAGTGCATTTGCAGAAACTCATCATCGACCCTCTCTCGAAGATATATAACATTGATATCAAGCAGGCAGAAGCCAAGAAGAAGGATTTTGAAGATGAGAGCAAGGACTATTATGCGTATGTCAGTCGCTATCTTGGCCAACGTCAAGACTCGTTAAAGGAGAAGAAGCGAAACGAAAGTGACTCCAAGTATCAAACTAAGAGAAGAAATTTTGAGCTCAAACGATTTGACTATTCGTCTTTCATGCAAGATTTGCATGGTGGCAGGAAAGAACAAGAAGTCCTCTCTCAATTAACGAAATATGCAGAGACACAATCGAAGAGTTTTCTGTCGACTGCAAAGAAAATTGGAGAGATGACTCCTCAATTAGAGGTGTTGATCCATGAGGTAAAGGAAGCCGACAAAGAGTATAAGATTCAGCGCACTGAAAGGGAAGAAAAGCGAAGAATTCTGGAGATGAACACTAAGACATACGTCGAGCCTGAGGCCGATGCATCTAACATCTTACCCATTCAGTCCATTGCCAATGGGACCTCCGCCCAGGAATCTGAGCTCTCGCGAGCTGATAGTAATGGTCGGAATGGTCTTCACTATTCTTCTTCGACCGCGTCACAACATGGTTCAACTTTGTCTGCACGAAACTCCACTCACGGTGTTCCTTCCACGCCCAGCAGTCGACCTAGCAGTGGTGTTCCCGTAGTGAGTCCCGACAAGTTCAAAGGTTTCCGTGACCTTGAAGAAAGGGATCATAATGGTGCTGTCGGACCAGACAGGGTTCAGCACAAGAAAGAAGGGTTACTTTGGGCTCTAAGCAGACCGGGTTCCCACGTCGATCCCAAAGGCCTTAATAAACAAGCATGGCACAAGTATGTAAACTCTCAAGCGTACCTTGGTCAGATACTAATGTATCAGGTTCTGGATCGTACTCGATCAGGGCAAATTGTCCGAGTACAGCAATTGGAAACAAAGGCTCGATCTTCACATGGAGCCGATCGATTTGCGGATGGCGTCGGTTCGAGAATCCCGCAGCGCAGAACGGAGGTTTTGCTTCGAAGTCATAACGCCACAATTCAAGCGTGTCTATCAAGCAACGTCAGAAGAAGACATGAATAATTGGATAAATGCCTTGAACAACGCCCTACAGAATGCCGTCGAGGGCAGAAATCAACCTCAACCTTTTACTCCTTCAACAATAGAGGAGAGGACCGCTCATCGAAATATTGGTTCTATACTTACGGGGAAAAGCTCATCGTACTCTGGACATCATCACCATCAATCACCTTCCAACGCAAGTGCCGCCAATAGCGTGTATAGGCACCGCACCGTTGGCGCACGACCGACCTATGTCCGTACGGATAGCAACAGCTTTGAAGATGACCCCTCGAAACTCCTTCAGATAGTGCGAGGCAATGATCAAGGCAATCGCTGGTGCGCTGACTGCAACTCTGAATCCAAAACTGAGTGGGTCTCTATCAACCTAGGCATCGTGCTGTGCATTGAATGCAGCGGCATTCACCGCTCCCTCGGCACTCACATATCTAAAGTCCGCTCCCTAACTCTTGACACAACATCGTTCAGTACCGACATTGTCGAAGTCTTGCTCCAAATCGGCAATCGTATCTCTAATATGGTGTGGGAAGCTACTCTCGACCCCAACCAGAAACCCTCAGCACAAGCAACGCGTGAGCAGCGTCTCCGCTTTATCACTGCCAAATACGCTGATAGAGCATACATAAACCCCATAGGCTCAAATGCCCAGTCTCGTTATTCCACTTCAGACGAAACGCTTCTGGCTTCCGTCAAAAAGAACGACATTCAGGGTGTTCTCTACGCTCTAGCGCTGCGTGCAAACCCGAACGCCACCGACCGCTCCCGAAATACGCACTCCATCTTTCTCGCTCTCGCAGCCGCTGATCCAGCTGCTCCAGCGGGGTCCGCCCTCCCTACACCTGTTACCTCACCTAACGCCAAGACGCCATCTGGTAGTCAGAAAACAATCGTTGCTTTCCCTGTTGCCGAATTGCTGGTTCAGAACGGTGCCATCATCCCGTCTACCCTGCCCGCATTTCCACTTTCTCCGAACGCACAGCTGTACATTGACCAAAAGGCTGGCAAAGGCGTAGACACGCTCACTGCTCTGCCGAACATAAACAGAAACAGTGGCGTCGGCCCGACTGCCATAGAGGGTGGCAAGGATAGTCAAGCGAAGCTGCAGAAAAGAGGCAGCGTGGGAGGCCGTCTGGCGGTCAGACCTGGGCAATGAAAGGAGCAGAAGAACGCTAGTGGAGCTAGCTTTGTAGTCTAGCTTGGGCTTCTGTTTGATTATGAGTGGGAAGGATAATAACCGACGGTCTGGGTGGCGATTTCCTCGATACCGTTACTGTTACATAGCAGAGGTAGCTAGCTCTCCCTGGATAGTAAAGCTGCACTACAGTCGGGCTTTAATAATATCTAATGGTTACAATAGAAATGAATATGTGCTTGAGGTTTGATACATGGGACATATGTTGAGATTCAGCTTGTCTTGCTACGAGATAGCACCATGGCAGGAGTTGTTGATCTGTCTCGTGTGTTTGCAGTCAATTTACGGTCTGGCGGAAAATATCTCCTTAGGCAAGCTCAGGCCGACAACACTACCCACTATCCCGATCCACAATATCATATACTTTACAGGACTGACTTCTCCCTTGATACCACCCAAGATATTTTGCATAGCTTCGGCCGAGTTGCAGGGGTGCACCCAAAAGCATGGAATGTCTGTTAATGGGTGATTCTGAAATTGTTCGACCGATTAGCCCCTTTTCAGACGCCCGGGGCAGACCCCTTGAGGCTACTTACAGTCATACTAATACCCCCCATAACACCCGCATTTCTCACTCCGGATTGAAGGTGCTTTGGTACTAGCTTTTCGTAAACAAAATCTATACTCTGTAATATCGAAGGTGGCAGATTGTGGAGAAAGAAGTAGAGGACGGGGACCCGGTAGCTTGTTGACGGTAGAATGTGATACTCTACTGATGAGACTGTGAGCGACGGGGGAGAATGGTAGATGGCGACCTTTATCTAAAGATCAGGATTTTTGAAACTTTGGATTGTAAGATTAAGAAAAGGAACGCTGAGCTCACGTCCTCGTCTTCTTCCTCGATATTGCTAGATTCATGAGAATCTTGCGCAGCGGAGAAGAGCTTGGCCGAATCTGATGGTGCTGGTGGGTTAACATTGGTGCTTAGAAGACGTATTATCTTGAGGTATTGGTGTTCTCCCTAGACGCATGTGAGCATAGGAGAAAAGACGCAGAACTTGCCTCTATGCTCAATTATCCGGCATAAGAAAGAAGAGAGTTTTGAACTGATCAAGGGGATCTTACATGTCTACGAGTCTCCAAGCTCATATCGCTGGACCATAAACCTGAACAAAGCGCCAACGCCTGACAGGCTTCATCGAAGGCTTTTCTTGATATGAAGCCGGCCTCCTCTGGCCGATTGAGCGACATGTCAGCGTTACTATTTGATAGGCAAAATGAGGCCTTGTATGTGCACTGGAACCTGGTTTTTAATGTAGTCTTCTCTATGTCCTGAAATCAAGACAGCCTGCCATGCAGAAAAAACGCAAATACCGCATGCGAAATCTCACCACTGGTGCAAATGATGCTGGTTTGCGATTCGCCTTGGTCAGGTGAGACTTGTTCCGTGCGCTTGCTTGTATGATTGTATGGTTGTATGATTGCAATTGGTACCGTATCGTGCGTATCTAAGAAGCGAGGAGGAGAGATGTGATAGTTTTCGCTCGCTTAGTTATAAACAGTACAGTAGCGTTAGCGGTGGCTGAACAGCTCGCATGCACGACTGGTTCAGCCGTGGCTGAGTCGGCCGATCATGTCGATCATCTGCAGATGGCCGGGTAAAAATCGCATGGCTGAAAGTAAGCTAAGAAAAAGCAGGGGATAGCTGCAGCCACTTGCCCATAGATGGTATGGTGAACTTTGGTAGTGTGAATTCATCCGTGGCTTGAAATCAATCCTGTTTACCTGCGTAATCAATCGCCCGTTGCTCTGCCATGGCTCTCATCGTTCATCCACTTTCCTCGTCTTCCCTCGTCTTCATTCATTATCTCATTCTCACCTTCTTCTAACTACTTCCTCACATATTCGTCGGTAAGGAGGTCCGCACCGTAGCCAGACTTCCGGCGCCAATGAGATAGTCGACGGGCCTGTCCCAGCCTTCTCATTTCTTCCTGCCAACCCTTCTTTGCGTCCATGTTTTAGCGTGTCATGCAATTGTCGATTGGGCTTCTTCTCGGTCCTTAATTGAATCGTCGGTCCTTAATTTGAAAAACATATACCTTCCCAGCATCTAGTCTTTTTCGCATATTCGCCCGAGGAAATTTATCCACTTCGGAAGAAACGTTCCCCATGGAGGACTCATCAAACGTTCATGTCGGCCCCCGACGGCTGTCTAAGCCTCGGACGAATAAGTCTTCCTCCACTGTCCTTAGTGAACAGCCTACTACGCCATCGTCACCTCACAACTCCTCTGATCAGGACTATTTCGGTAGAGATGCGGTCATCGTGAACTCGCACGGCGAACGTAGAAGCCGAAGCAAATCCCGGGGCAGAATTAGAGCTTACCTGTATGGCTCGAGTCATGATGCCGTACAGACTTCGTCAGATGATGAAGAGGCGCAGACTGGAATCGCAGTCGCAGCGCGCGACGTCAAAAATCGGTTATCACGCACAGGCTCATCGATTATGCCGCTCCAGAGTGCCAAAGCATCGGCAACACGCCTTTCAACCTCCTCAAGTTCACGGCTACTTTCCACATGCTCGACAGAGTCACAAGGAATGGACCCCGAAGAGGCGGCCATGATCGCGGACCAGATCAAACAAAGAGCCTACCATGATAGCCTAGCGGCCCAGAACCACGTCTCTACGCCGGTCGACGAGGATAGGCACGTTGACTCAGTCATGGCTCCACTCCGTAGGAAATCACTTTATACACCAGGCATAGCCACTAGGAATGCCAGCGATATACTGCGGAAGCCTCCCAAGCCATCAACAGATCACGAGTACTATTACGACCCTTTGCGTCCCGAGTCTTCACCTCTCTCTCATCTTGCAACATTGAACATGGGTGAAGATGGTAGACGTACCCCTTCCGATCTTCAATATTCTCAACTAGGAGGACTGCAATTGGGCACATTAAGGGTTACAAATGGAGCTAGTTCGCCGGTACCGGGGGATCATCCCCTAGACTTGGCATGTCGCTCAGCAACACCCGAGGCCAAAACGCACGACGAATACTACACAGCATCTGAAGGAAGTGTGACTGGGGACGGGGACCATGCCACACCTCTACCCTCTGGTGGTGGGAGTCCCTTGAAATATGAGAGTCGAGTCACAAGCAGCCCCGAAAAGTCTTCACCTTTCGAGAGGGAAACATCGAATGAATCTTTTCCTTTCTCAAGGGAATCGGCCGATCAAGTGGCTTGTTCTGACAGGGGGGCAACCGATCAGTCAGCTCGTTTTAGAAGGGAGACACCCAGCGACATACTTCGCTTGGCGGATGGGTCATCGAATGAATCATATCCTTTCAAAATGGGATCATCCAAAGCCTGCCCTGCTGAAGCAACGAAACCCAGCAGTCTTTTTCCTCTTGAAAGGGAAACACCTAACAACTCTTTCTCTTTTGAAAATGAATCACGCGATGAAATTGAGCACTTCGAAAGGGAAACATCGAAAGAATCTTTTCCCCTTGAGATGGGGTCAATCAAAACTTGTCGTGTCAAGGGGGAAATACGAAATGAATCTTTCCCTTCCAAAACCGAAACACCCGACGAACTTGTGCGCTTCAAGGGGGAAACATCAAGCGATTCATTCCCTTTTGAGGGGAGGTCATCCAAAGCCCGTCTTGTTGAGGGGAGGACGCCCGACGAGTGCTCTTGTTTTGGGGAAAATCCCCCAAACGGCGCCTCAGATATAGCAGATGAATATATTGCAGAACTTGACGGCGGTCCGTTCTCTTACCCACCGCTTGAAGATAAGAGGGGTATCGAATCACATTTACAGCATCCCGCAAAGGAAACGTGGAGGTCATTCATCAACGATGCTGAGGTGCAGCATGCTGGTAATAACAGCAGCTCAAGGGAAGACGCCCTTCGAAAACTCACTGTAAATGGTAACATCTCATCGACGTGGAGACCCGAACCTCTCTCCGTCCCGTCCTCTCAGCCTTCGAGATACAGCACCTCTTCAGAAAAGCCTCAAACAGACAGCGGATACTGTTCGTATGCTTCATTGACAGGGGCTCCTGCTGATCAAGCTTGCTTTAGAACGGGGGATAATCCAATTCCTTCTATCAAGGTCTCTGCTTCACCCCCACCTCAGGCCGTTGAGACTGTCAGATCTTCCGCTCGATCTTCCTTTCATCGGAATCCAATACGCAAGCTCCAGAAACAAAGACCGAAGTCACAGCCTCCGCCCGTGAATCTCATCACAGGATACCACGAGCTTACCGATGCGAACATACCTCGTATACCTTCACTCATTGCCGCGAGGCACGCAAACAGGCTCAGCCAATTCCCCCTTCTTGAACATACATTTCCAAGCTCGCAGCATACAACTGCAGATAGAACCTCGTCTCCGGTCCAGGCTCATAACACGCCGGTTCGGTTTCCGTCCCCCCCAAATGCTCTTGAAGCGGCCTCTGAACCTTTTGGACCATTTTCGACAGCTTCCTCTAAACCTCGAGCCAGTACGAATGTTGTCGAAGATGAATGGGGTCCTTCGGATCTGGTAAGATCCCCTAGCTGGTCTGAATTTGGCGGTGGCAGAGGAAGGAAGGAGCAGAAGAAGCTGGCTAAAGAAGAGAAGGAAACGGAGAAAAGGCTTCTGAAAGAAGAAAAAGAATTGGAAAGAAGATTGCAGAAAGACAGAAAGGACCTCCAAAGGCAAATTAGAAAAGACGAGAATAAGCAGAGGTCCACTCGCTCTCGCTCTGTTTCTAGAACAAGAGCGAAATCATCCGAGGGCCATTGCCGCCAGGACACACTGGTAGCGATCGCAGACTTCGGAACTGTGACCGAATCTTTGGGGTATGTACGTTTTGTAGCTGTTTCTCCCTAATTGAGACCAGCATTTGGGTCGCAAAGCATGTTTCTGGAGTAAAAAGCCCATATGAACCCCTGGGATTGTCTCACAAACAGGGTCTCTACTCTCGAAAAGATATCGCTTTGCGACTAGGAAGCCTAGTCTGACACTGGAGTGGTCTTGTAATGCGAGTTTTCACCCCAGAAAGACAGTTCTGAGAGCAAGAAGCCCAGTTCGAGTCTTTGGATTGTCCCACAACCCGTACTTTTACCTTGAGAAAGGGATGCTGACTCCGAAACTTGATATAGTAATAGCCCGTATGACATCGCAACATCGATGTTCCCCAACCCATCGCAAAATGCCAGCAATTGGCATCCCCATCAGATTAGTACTGCTATGCCAAGACCAAAATCCTTGGTTGGCGCGAGAGTGCGTCCTCGAAGCATGTTTACGGACGCGGTACCAGCCTCGGCTGCAGTGGATATCAAGGCGCACGAGCTGAAATGGGCCCTGGGCCGTCGAAGGAGTCAAAGCTTCTCGGTAGTAGGGGCGCACAGGCCTGAATCGTTCAACGACCGTGGGGGAATTCCAGGAAAATCAGTTGGACCTCACGGCATCACCATGGATGCACCACCGGTGCCAGCGCTTCCTTCGGCGTCACAGGTCAAGCAACGGGAAGCGGAAATCATAAGGTCTCGTCCCCATAGTATGATAATCGAAGGACCGGTGCCAAACCCTACCTCCCGGGAACATGAAGGGCGAAGGGCGGCTCCTTACCCCCCTGAGTCAGGTACAAATGCTACACCGCGTAAGAGGAAGGGCAGCAAGGAAGTTCCAGATCTCTGGAGTAACGGATCGCTCGAAAGGAAGAGCCCCAAGACCGTTGAGAGATCAAGAAAAGCATCCAACCCTGTGACTGATGAAAGCGACGAGGCCTTACCAGCCAAGGACAACCTTTGGGAAACCCAGAGCCACGCCTGGTCTCAACGTCGTAAATCAGCCGGCGAAGCTCTTCTGAGGAATCAAGTCAGAGATGTTATCGATAACAAGGAAGCCGCGAATCCAGCTCCACTTTACGATCACAGCAACAGGCCCCAGTCTCTGGCCAGAGCTTCTACTTCTGGAAACCACCCCAGCCACCTAGGCCCATTCGCAAATGCGCTGTCATCACACCCTCAGTTGACGGCACAACAGTCAACTTCCACGTCAAGTACGGCAAGTTCCCTTCACCGATCAACTACTCAGCAGACGCAGCTGCTCGGCTTTAGCCCGGTCACTTCGCCTCCTAAGCCATCTGCGTCGTCATTTCAACACGGAAACCAAACACCAAATTCTTCCCCACGCCGCGCACAAACCCAATCATTCCAGATCCCACGCAAGCGTGTTGGCTCTGGCCCTTTTATACTGCGCACTGAAAGCGCCATCGGATCCAGCCGTTACGCAGCGATTCTTATCTGATCCGAGCTTGGTGTAAGTGCTGGCATGATGAATGCTGGGACCGAGGTGAAAAGGAAGAGCATCGAGGTATGCAGAGGATTGAAGCTGTGAGTGGCAGACAGCGGTGCTGGCCAAAGGGATCCTGGATGAATACTACGTGTTTGATTGAAGAGCCAAATACCCTTATTGTCTGTCCATGATGACTGCATATACAGGTGAATAGTTGTAAATACACTGTCGTCCTCACTTGTACGTAGAAGACTTTAGAGCGTAGTACCCCTCGAGGCTTAGCAGTGGGCCCTTTCCGTGACCTAGAACAAAGTCCCTTCTATGCTAATATCATACTGGGCAAAAATGTGCGGTCTGATGCCTGGATCCCTCGATCGACTGGGTGTATCACATTGTGAAAGATTGCGGACTCGAGCTGGAGTCTGATCGAACATGGCGTGTCTCTTACTTCCTCTCGGACTGATCCTCGCCTGCACCGGTAACATTGCCTATTGTCTCGGTGCTTGCTCGGTCTACTTCTGCGCCCCGGTCATCGGCGCTGGCGACCGTAGCAAGCAACTCGTCAATCTTGCGCTCCAGAGCTGTGAGCTGTGTCTCCATTGCTGAAGCTGTTCTCTCGCCCCTAGCGCCGACCGATTCACCGATCAGCTGGATTGGCATTGTGGTGCGAATGATAGCGGGATGCAGATGGTGACCACTTATTATTGTGGTCCGGATTGCAGACGATAGCCACCACGGGACTTGATCGCGGGGAAGAAGCATACTTTGCTAGTTCTTGGAAAGCCTAAAGTACGGTGAAGAGGTTGGTAAGCAGAGATAGGATGGAGCAAGAAATGAGATATGCCATACTCGCGCAAGATCAGCATCAGCATCAGCATCGCCCGGAGACGCCGGAGGGCGACTGATAGGAGGCATGGCTATTTTTTTCGCGTGGTCAGCGAGGAGAGTAAAAGATTCTAGCACTCTGATGTTTGTAGAGTAAGGTACTCCACTTTGTACTCGAAGGTATGACGGTGACGTGAGTGAGTACCTTGATCAATCTAATCTAAAATCCCGATCTAAGCACTTAAAGCCGATGCGACCGATTCATAGGGTGAGGACCTTAGGTAAAGGTTGGTAGGTAGCGAATTCGCGATGCTCAATAATAATAATAATAATACCTAATAATAATAATGCAAATTGATGAAATGGCATGCCTCTCCGACACTCTCCTCGACTTTCTCATCAAAGCCTGCGCCAGGACCGGCTCGCATGCGCATGAAGAGGTGGACGAGCTTCATGTGTCTAGGTTCCTGGCCAAATAATGTCTGTTGCATCAGCGCTCCAGATGTTGGAAAAGGGCGGGTATTCGGAATCGGGTATCGGAGATGGATAGGAATCGTCTTATGAGAATTGTGAATTCCGATTGCTCGATATCAATTCCGATTGTGGGGTAAAGGCAAGAGTACGTACTAACTGATGAGTGGTGAGTGGATCGAGAATGGGAAATCGACGATGCAAAGCGATGGACGTTGCAAATTGTGATGCCAACTAGTCAACAGCCCGACATTCCAGAACAAATCAGGGTCCGAGGGTCCAAGGGTCCAAGGGGCCAGACAGAATCAAGGAATATACAGCCAATGACTTGCTGAGTATGACCTTTTTTCCCTGACCTTCCCTTTCCTCTCTTTTATTATTAATATTTTATTATTTTATCTCCCGGCCTAATCGTTAGCTTTTCTTCCGCAATATATTACTACTACCTTACTACCTTACCTTATGTAGGGCAAATAGTAGATCTACGATCAAATCATCGATGCGCCAGGCATTTGCTAGATGAAGCTGCTGTCTCATGCACAATCATTATCCCTATCATTTCTCCGCATTCTTATTTCCATTTTCCATTTTCCACTTTCCCCTTTCCACTTTCCACTCTTTTGCCTCCAATCTGTGCATGGACATTATCAATTCATCGTCATTCCCTTCCCATCCCCATCCTTCCACCTTCCCTCACTCTCTCTTCCCTTTGATCAGTCTCAACAACCTGATGCTAATCTGCACACATCATTGCTCTTCATCCACCATTTACCCTTCCATCCTTCGAGTCCGCAACGTCAGCGCTGGGCCTTGACACCTCCCCCCTCCCCCCTCCCCATTCTCAACCCACTTACTCCCTGGCTGCACCCCCGTTTGCCCCTCCATCATCTTCCAACGTACGACCTCCAGTCCCATTCAGTGGAACTCATACCTATAGTCAATCCATATACCATGGCCTGCATCAAACCCTTCTGCCCGGTTCAATGCTCATCTTACCCATAATTACATTTCACACACTGGGCACTTCCCACCTACAGCTGGACATTGGGGATGTTGGGGCTATCACGACTTCAAACAACCCACAACCAGACGTTCTGTTAAGGACCCAATACAAAGAGTGTGGATACAAGAGCCAAGCAGTTCACGGGACACCTGCGGCCTACATCTCTTGAACAAACAAGTCGGACATTAGATCCTAATAACTCTACGGCTCGGAGCGTTGATGACTGACCTCCACCCTGTTTTGTCTCGACTGGGTCTTGCCCAATATGTCGAGAGATTTAGCGAAGAAGGCTTTGAGACTTGGGAAACCGTCCTGGACATTACCGAATCAGATTTGTACGATCGCTCCCTCTACCTGAAAGTGCCTGGCTAACAGGTGTTTTTAGGGATACTTTGGGGGTAAAGCTTGGACATCGCCGGGTCAGCAACCGTCGAATCAGCGCTCATGTTAGAGGGCGTCTTTCGCCAGTATCGAGCTAACGGTGATTCAGGTATTGCAAAGAGAGATAGCCCAGACGCAGGGTGTGACTATGGAGCAATTGCATTCGTCCTTCAGATCAGGCCATCGCGATCATCGTCAGAGTAATGGAGGAGATGAGAGCAGGACAGACGGCCAGGACGCTACAGGCGCAGGGGGCAAAAGAAAATATCGGCGTCACCCCAAGGTATAGGCCTTTCCTTTTTGGCGTGGAGATGTTGCGCCTTATCCCACTTTGCCCGGTATTTGGCTAAATCTTTTTCGAATCTCCGCAGACCGATGAGAATGCGCCTGAAAGACCACCATCTGCCTACGTCATATTCTCGAATAGTGAGCGTCATCAATCAAGGCCCCACGAGATGTTACTGATAGCATCAGAGATACGAGAAGAACTGAAACCCGAAAATCTGTCGTTCACGGCCATTGCCAAAAGAGTAGGTGAGCGCTGGCAAGATGTTTCGGCAGAAGAGAAGGAGCCATATGAATCTGAGGCCTCCGCGGCGAAGGAGAAATACCATGCCGAAATGGCGGATTATAAAACCACCAGGTCCTATAGAGTGTACCAGCAGTACTTGGCGGAATTTAAAGCCAAGCACGCTACGAATTCGGGTATATGTAAATGTCCCAGTCACTTCGCGAAAGCTAACTCGTGACAAGGTGGGAAACGGCCAAAGCTCACCCCAGAAGAAACCCAGGAGAGTACAACTAGCAGTGGGAGTGCGGAATGCCAGCTTGATGGCATAGAGTCTTTGTCTGGCAGTAGCGATCTCATGCACCGGAGAGTCGGATCCGTGAGTTCAGGGGGCCTCTATTCAGCCACTAGTGGACTTCCATCACCGACAAGTGTTACTTCCGGGGCAGCTGTACGACGTGGAGGTCTGTCATCCCTTACTCCGCTCGGCAATACGTCGCCGTTGTCCGCGTCGCCGTCCACACCGTCGGCTCGCAGAGAGTCTTCGACTAGCCAACTGTTTCATACCTCTGCCCAGGGTCGGCCTTCCGCTGAAAGACAGGATGAACGAATGGCGATGACATCCTCAGGGCCAGACCAGAGCTATACCCGCATCGTGGCACTCGAGAGCAGGGAAGCGCGGAAATTGCAAGGACATGGTTCAGGACCGTTCATTGAACCAAGAAGGTCCGGAGGTCGAAGGAGCCCGCTTGAAAGTCCACGGCGGTCCGCTCGTGTTCCTACACAACCTCAGGATGTTCCATCAGATTCATCCAAATCGTCGATAGGTTCCACGTTGTTGAGTACTGGCACTGCTGCTTCATCGCTCTACTCGCCTGCCTCGTTTGACGGAGAAAGGAAATCTGCATTGTCTCTCCCACCACTCGGCTCGAATCCGAGCAGTAAGGGTTCGTCGTACGCTGAACCAGCCGCTCGACCAACTCTGCAACCACTTGCTAGCCGGACAGCATCATCGTTCGCTCCGGATCAGCCTGCACAGTCTCCATTCAATTCATCCTCATCCACAGGTATGAAGTTCGAGTCTCTTCAACTCCCACTACCATACAACATCTCATTTGGCCAACATCCGTTGCCACGACCCGACAGCGGCGGTAAACTGGCTAACCTATTCGATCTTCAAGATACCTCGCGGAAGAGGAATTCACTTCGCGATTTAAGTCTTGAGCATGAGCAAGGGGTGGCTACTCCACCGATCCCACAAGGTCCTCCCGAACCTCGGCACCCTCCGCATCATCCCAATTTACCATCCTTCCCCTCCCTCTTACGTGATGACACTCATGAACCATTTCCTCACGATGCGGATCCACTCGCGGTCCTTGCTTATGCTGGACGAATTGTTGGACGTGAACGCGGAACTCCACGACCACATTGACTGCCTCTACGAACTCATCTGCGATCATAACGGCACTGACGATCTCAACAAGATCACGATGCTGTCTTGACAGCTCATTGCTTCGGCCCGCTTATGGCACATTCAAGGCAAGCGGCAGCTCCAGGTGTATAGCACTTTGGAACCCGAGTCGATTCATCGATAGTCTTACTTGTTTGCACGAGCTTTTAGCACCCCAGCTGATCCGGAGCTGCATCACAGAAAGCAGTTTGCACTAGCGAACGCTGCAGCGCTCACTCATCAAGCAGGTCAAGACGCTCAAGTCCAAAGCGTGCCAATGAAAAATCGGATTATTAGTCACTGGGTCATATTCATGTGTACATAGTCTAGATACCCATACTTTTTATGAAGTCACGAATTGAATGTAGGGACTGCTCACTCAGATGTGACTGAATTCAAGCGCCATGTCAACAAATCGTCGCACGGCTTCCAAATATTAACGGTACCGTGAGAAAAGATCACGGGTCGACGTTGTCCGCTCTCGCTTTTGCCTTGACGAATGGAGGTGTGATAGAACTACAGAGAGACATTTCAGCCGCTAGAATTTCCTGATTTTGTCTCCCCTCCAAAGTCCCCGTAATCCTCCAGTCTCTCCAACCCACTCAACGACCCAATCGACCGCAGCTTTCACCAACCCCTTTTTCCTCCTGGTTCTCCCATCGCCACCGCCGCCCAAGCTCCCTTCGCTTGTGCCTAGACTGCCCCCAGTGGCGTACTCACTGCCCATACTCGGGAGCACGTTCTCACCCGCGCTTAGCGAGACGAAGAGGGCGAACGGGACTAGCCAGACACAGATACCGAAGTAGGACGCGATTTCGGTGAAGGTGGGCATCTCGGGACGGTCGTAGATGGATGATGGATAGCGAGACGATGAAGAGGGCGACGGGGGAGTAGAGAAGTGGCGGAACCAGAGGAAGTGGTTGGCGAGGACGAGGACTATGTATTCCGTCAATTCGACGCACTCGGACAGGGGCCGCGGGTCTCGGGGCAGCTTGCCGCAGGAAAGGATGAAGACGGGATCGGTCAGTTTGACAATGGGGAAATGGCGCAGGTTGCCCATGTAGACGCCATGGCTGGCTATGCTCACGAGGGAGAGGAGAAGGGGGAAGCGGTCGATCAGGGTCAGGAGGGTCTGGATGGCGATGATGGCGTAGATGAGGCGCGTGAGGAGTTTGCGGGCGAAGACGGTGTGCTCTTCTACCAGTTCGGAAAGGTAATAAAGTCCGCTGGCTGTGAATGAAGAGGTTTAGCTTGGGTTTGCCACGGTCGGTTGATGGGGGAAGAGGAAGAGGAAGAGGAAGAGGATGATCATGTAGGGGCCATTGTATATACCTATGGCGAGGGTAAGGAAGCCAAAGCCGAGCAACACTCCTGTATAACCGACAAGAGGGAGTATCCACATGTCGGGATGATGGGCAACGTGTCCATGAACGCCAAGGTTGTTGAAGCTTGGGAATGCGGAGCCATGACAGCTCGCTCCGCTCTTGGCTCTTTTGGACGCTCGGCAAAAAGAAAAGTTTGTCCGTCCTTCTTCTCCAATCTCTACTCTAGTCACTTGTAAGCTTCGATTGAATTACCCATTGTGATATTTTGGACACTCAGCGCTCCCTCGTCAGTCTCCCACTGCTACACATCTGACATGAGGGTGACAATAAGCCGCTCCCACCATGTCTCGTCCAGAAGACACACTGTATGAAAAGCCCTACCCTACAACCAATTCCTCCACCCCGCCTTTGCCCTGCTGACCATCTGCTAGCCCTCCCGACCTCTTCTACAATGATTCCGAGTCCCGCAAGTACACTACATCCTCCCGCATACAGAATGTGCAGGTTGAAATGACCAACCGCGCCCTCGAGCTCCTCTCCCTGCCTTCTCCATCCCTGGTCCTCGACATAGGCTGTGGTTCTGGCCTCTCCGGCGAAATCCTTTCCTCAGTGCCACCATCGGACGGCGGTCCTCATATCTGGGTCGGCATGGATATCTCCGCTTCCATGCTTGATATTGCTTTGCAACGAGACGTCGAGGGCGACCTCCTCCTCGCCGATATTGGGCAGGGCGTGCCGTTCAGGGCAGGTACTTTCGACGCAGCTATCAGTATCAGCGCCGTCCAGTGGCTGTGCAACGCCGAAAGCAGTGATACCAGCCCTCAAGCTCGACTTACGCGCTTCTTCAACGGTCTGTATGCAAGTTTAAGAAGAGGCGGCAAGGCGGTGTGCCAGTTCTACCCGAAGAACGGGGCGCAGAGGGATATGGTCAGCGCGGCGGCCATCAAGGCGGGTTTTGGAGCGGGACTGCTGGAGGATGGAGCTGCGACGAAGAATGCCAAGGTCTATTTGGTTTTGAGTGTTGGGGGTGGGGCCATTGAGGGAGTGGTCGAGCGCATGGACGGGGTAGATGTTGTGGAAAGAGGGAAAACCAACCAGGAAAGGAAAAGAAAAGAGAATGTGGTAACAAAAGGAAGTAAACAGTGGATCTTGAGGAAAAAGGAGCAGATGGAGAGGAAAGGGAAGATTGTGAAAACCAACTCAAAATTCAGTGGAAGGAGGAGAAGGATTGCTTGGTGACGCCTTGAAGTTTTCGAATTACTCGATGTTTAGCATGGCGCTTTGGGCAGAGATGGTGGAAGCTTTGCACCTATGACCCATGTTCTTCGTTGATAGTGATAGCTGTTGGCATAGCTGAAAGCAGTCATCAAACGCACTGTACTCATTCCAATTTTCAACTCTTCTCTCCTGGTATTCAGTACTATGTACATCCGTCTTTGCAGAGTTCAGGCCGTTTCCATTTGGTCCAGGACAGACCTTGTGAAATCGTGGGTGGTGCTGTTGCCACCCATGTCTCGAGTTCTCGTTTTGCTATCATGCATATCAGCATTTGTAGGCCGATTGTAGAGAAGACCTTACCCTTCTTTGATCACGTCATAGACGGCTTTCGATATACGATTCGCGTGTTCATCAAGGCCTAGATGGCGAAGAAGCATTGAACCGGACAAGAGCATCGCTGTAGGATTAGCCTGATCCTTCCCCTTGATATCCAGGCCAACATGTCGACATCCTGGCTCGAATACTGCGACGTCACGACCCATGTTGCAGCCCGGCACAATACCTGGGCCTCCAACAAGCGCAGCACCTACGTTCGATAGGATGCCACCGTAAAGATTTGGCATAACCATGACATCAAACTGTTGAGGTCTGGAAACAGCCTGCATTGAGGCGTTGTCGACTATCATGTCATTGACCGTCAACGTTGGGTAATCCTGGGCAACTTGATGAAATGTATCTCTGAAAAGACCGTCGGCAAGCTTCATGATGTTCGCCTTGTGTATGCATGTCACCTTCTGCCTGTGGTTAGCAAGGGCGAAGCTGAAAGCGAATTTGGCGATCCGCTCCGATTTCGCTCTTGTGATAATTTTGAGAGATTCGACGACACCTGAAACAGATTGATGCTCCAGACCTGAGTATTCGCCTTCAGTGTTCTCTCGAATTATACACAGATCCACATTATCGTGCCGAGTTTTGTAGCCAGGAATGTTTTTAATGAGGACAATAGACGCATAGATGTCGAGTTCTTGTCGCAGTGCAACGTTGAAAGACTGGTGGCCAGACCTCTCGACAGGAGTGTGTAAGATACCTGACAAGGTCTCAATATAGCCTCTTCCATGCAAACGAAATTTCGTACCTTTGAGACCTAGTTTATTCCTCTTCAAGGAAGCGATTGACTCCCGGAACAGCTCCTCAGAATGCTTATCTCCAGACTCAACTCCAGTGACGTCGATCTGCTCCCACTCAATCGGTACGTTATCGGCCTTGAAGATAGTCTTGACGGATTCAGCAACCTCAGCACCAATACCATCGCCTGCGTTCTCGTGTAAGCGGCCTCAAAGTTGGAACGAGGAATGAAGCTCAATTGCTCACCAGGTATGAGTGTCGTTGTGTATTTCCCACCAAATTTGGTTGGCTTGAAGATATCGGACTGCACTGTAGCCATAGCTGGTGGAGAGGTCAGTCAATGATGAATGCTTGCGTTCCGGAGGGCTGTACTCCTTGCAGTTGGTGGGGCTGCGCGCCATGTTGATGAAGCCTTGAGGCCTTGGAAGAGGGACTAATGAGCCAACGCGGTGATTAGCAGCTTATACTAAGAAGCTTGAGGTGGACCTCACCCATACCTTTGGCAATCTTATAGGAGCTTGAGACAGCATTGTGATTGCTGACCTAGGAAAGGCGGATGGATATACGAGCGGAGGGGAGTTTTGCTCGGAATGGTACTTTAAAGTAGTTGATGCCAAGCTTTCAGAACGCGCTAGCAGAGGACTTGATTCGTTGAATCTTCTCATAATCATTATTGAACAATACTCAAGCATGGTTTCGTACTGCCAATCTCTTATGATTGCGATTACATCCACGCTCAACTTGTTGATTTACCGTGTTACCGTACATCCATAGACAATATTCATGCCAACCTGATGTATTTTGGC
Organism: Letharia lupina; assembly: GCF_014066315.1. Taxonomy (NCBI): domain Eukaryota; kingdom Fungi; phylum Ascomycota; class Lecanoromycetes; order Lecanorales; family Parmeliaceae; genus Letharia; species Letharia lupina. The sequence goes on from NW_023502974.1 coordinate 1,565,035, forward strand.
ACCTGTCTCTCACGCTGGCTTGATGTGACACGAGTCACTAGAGAATCACTTACCTGCCAAAGGAAATGTTCACCATTCGACCCGCTCAACTTACGTTGTCTATTCCCGGTCTCGTATCCTACGTCTTTCATTTCATGGTCCCTTGGGAGTAGCCCCTTGCGCGTCTCTCCTTCCATGTTCAGTCTTCCGCCAAAGTATGGTGGTATCCGTCTTTCTGAGTCCTGCTCTCCGTCTTGACCAAATCTTTGGCCCCTTGGTCTCTCGGGCCGGCCTCGTATCCAACAATAAAGAATCATGATTGGCCGCGATAGATGGTTCTTCAGAGCCAAGGAACCTTACGCCGTTATCATCATTTTACGTGGTCGCTTTGTTTTTTGGTCTAAACGAGTTTAGCGCTTGACACACGACCTTACCGGATTAGGGTATCAATAACCCAACCAGAGGCCTTTCATGCCACCTCGTCTCCGACATGAAGGGATACGGGCAGCGAGCAAGGAACCGCCTAGGTTGACAGCCCCGCATTCTATGGACAAGCCCACCATGGTCCTCCTTGAAACGCACTCCGAGACCATGCTTTCTGGGGGGAGTCCTTTGGAAGTCGAGGTCATTCCAAGTCCCGGACCTTTCTGCTCTAATGGCGATAGTAAAAGGTCGCAGACTTCCCCCGCGACCAGTAAAATAGACTCGGAAATCTTGTCGCCGTCATGAGCCCGGTGCAAAGTACACCTGTGCTATTGTTATTCTTATCCTCTCTGTCGTCATCAACAACTCGAAATTCTTATTGACAAACCAGCAGGCCTTTGTATATCCTATTGACAGTTGATTCTGCACAATTTGGTCTGCGGATATCCTTTCGAGAAGTGCTTTTCTTTATTGACAATCCTTCACCAGACAACCCTTATTGACAGTTCTAACGTCTTGAGTCCCTTGTCTGCGCCCTATAAAGATCTCTTACTTGCTCTCGACATCCTGGAATCTTCTTTCGTTATACACTCTCTTTCCATATTCCCTTCAACATCGATCTTCAGACATCTTCTTCAGACCACAGTCACTCACTTCAACATCTTACAACAAGCATACATCAATTCCAACCACCAACAGTGATCACCATGAAGTTCACTAGCATTATCCTGACTACACTCCTCACATTCGCCTCCGTTGAAGGTGCTGCAGTCGCAAATCCGGCGCCCGAAGCACAGAACTGGCACGGACACTGTTACCGGGACGACCAACCATGCTCCAAGCTGAAGCGTGCTGCCGAGGCCGCCGCTGAAGCCATAGCTGATGCCCAGAGCTGTCACGGATTCTGTTACCTCGCTGGTGAGCCGTGCTCGAAAGCCAAACGTGATGCTCTCGCTCTCGCAGAAGCTACCGCCGAAGCCTTTGCAGCTGCCGATCCAGAAGCTCATCCATGTCACGCCCCTGGAGCGCCCTGCTCGAAAGCCAAGCGTGAAGCTCTCGATGCTTGCGGAAAATCTCCACCCCCTCCTGCTACAACTCGTAAGCTGACTGACATCCCTCATGCCCTACTATAGATGTTTACAAGCTAACACGTCATGTAGCAGTTTCCGGGAGCACGCACGGGTTCTGCTGGGAAGCAGGAGAACCCTGCTCCAAACTCAAGCGCGCAGCAGAAGCAGTCGCCGAAGCTATCGCCCAGCCCAAACAAGGCCCTGAAACTGGTAAGCAGACCTAGTTTCGCGATACCTTACACTAGAATTCTAGATGCTAACAGGTCGCTTGCAGAGTCTGGGAGCTGGCATGGATCCTGCTGGCCTGCCGGAGAACCCTGTTCCAAGCAAAAGCGTGCACTTGACGACGTGAGCAGCCTCCTCGACAGAATATTGCTCAGATAGATCGCACCCAGTGGACACCGTCGAGACCTCTGCATCAGGAATTCCTACGGCCTCTCATCAGTAAAGCTCACAAATCGACACGCCTGCATTTACTTCTTGTTATCCGCTAAAACAAACTTCTTACTTTCTTTACCAATAAACTCCATACTTTGTTCACCTTTTCGTGGTGGGTAGTCATTGAGCCGGGCTGGTGGCAACCAATTAACAATCATCAATCAGCATCGATCTCTTACCACCGAAAAGGCTACTTCTAACGTACAGGGTTACCCATACACACCATCAATATCAACTATCCAGACGGCGACGATTACTTTTGTGGAGCGATCGCAGGACGATAAACTTCATTCAGGCAACCTCAGTATCGGACAATGAGTGGCGGCTATGCTCTTCGCAACGGCAGATCCTTCATAATTTATAGCGAAAATGTATCTTGTCCTACCAGTCATACTCGAGCACTCTCAAAGATCTTCATAATTCGTGGGTAGAGAATCCTTCGAGTGGCCTGAAACCTACCGTGAGCGTGGTGGTTGAGACTACATATAGCATATTACTTTAACTGAACAATCCGCATGAACTCCACTCATTCCTACAAGGGATGAAATGTGTCTACATGCGTTTCGATCTCAAGACATGGTGGACTATGCCGTGTATGAATAAATGCAGCTAGATTTATTACAGTAGCTAGCGGTAATCTAGCGGTAATTTAGCCGTACAAACTTTGTACCTTTCCAGTAGACACTCTGAGGTTCCATCTCTGACCTTGTTACAATGACTGGCCTCGTGGGCTATGGAAGCAGTGATGAGGAGGACTCCGTCGATGAGAGCGGGCGAATGCAGTCGAAGTCCCAAGTACGGGTATCCCCACCTGCCCATATTCGACTATTTGTCGGTTACTATAACTGACTGGATAGACCTTAGACACCCACCCAGTCGGACTTATCAGTATCAGGAGGCCAAAGACCACCGAGTGAGCGGGCATGCGCTATAATTTGTTGTTGGCGCTGACTCTAGCAGATAATACAAGGAATGAGCCAACTGCGGTCCCAGCAGAAGATGAAGCTCTCCACCCCGCGCGACCCAACGGAACCGTTCTTGGACCTCCGCCTCAAAAGGTGACCCCAGAGAGCAGCGCTCTTTCCGCCTCTTCTTCACCTTATGCGCTCCATCGCGCAACGATCCGTAGTCTGACGTTGCCTACCAAACCCAACCTTGATATCCCCCAGTCGCCTCTTGCCTCGCCCACACCAGGCGCGAACCACAAGTTTTCTCATTTTCTTGAACTAAAGAAGCAAGGCGTTCATTTTAACACCAAGCTCGCATCCTCTTCGGCCCTCAAAAACCCAAGCTTACTACCTAAATTGATGGACTTCGCCGGTGTGAGTGGCGAGCGGCAATACACAACCACATTGCCCCGCGAGCTGTGGAATCCAGCGGAATTTCCTACATGGGCCTACAAGGAAGAGCTGGCAGAAGCCCAGCATGGTCTTTCCAAGAAGAAGGGAGAAGAGAGAGTCAAACTTCAACGCGAGAGCATCGATTTCGTCGCCGCTGACACTCCAGGACAACCAAGTGGGTTGGTGGTGACAAAGGGAAAAAGAGCAAGTGCTGCGGAGAGGGTTATGGCGGGGCTAGGCAGGGACAGGAAACCGTCCCCGCAACTGAGCACTGCAGGGGTGCGAAACGAGGTAGAACAGAGGGGACGGACGAGTGATGGCTTGCATGCAGGAACAAGGTCTGAATCACCGAGGCGGAAACGCTCGCGTTCAAGGTGAACAATCTGTGAACATGTTTGAAATACATTCAAAGTCTAGATTTGTTTTTTCCTTCGGGTAACAGCATAGCACGAGGAAAGCGGAGTCACATGTCAGCTATGTGCGTTTCATCAAAGGGACCGGGCATTGCTCCTTTCCTTCATTTCTTGTCTGGTGTAGCCTAAGCACGTCTCAAAGACTTTAGTAAGACTGATATGGCTTTCCTCGGTCGTCTCGTTCACAAGATCAAATATTGCTTACAAGACTCATAGGATGAAGAATAGTGAACCGTATTCGCGCACCGAAAGAACTGGGCGTCCAACGGTATCAGCTAGGAAATACAGTGACTTCTGCACGGCTCGACGTTAAAACAATGATACTGACAGATGCAGTGGGACGGAGAAATCTCGTTCCGCGCGCTATCCCTACAAGAGAGATGGCCGTGCCAGTGGGCGACTCGGGAGGAGCCTCTCCTAAGGTAGTTACGAGGCCGAACCCGCCTTATGAGGCCGAAAGGGTCGACATGATAGGAAGGAGTTATCAGAAGGAGGAATGATTTCCATGGATGTAAGCGACCTGAGTCAGATTCAGCGAAGACCAGGTCCAGGCTTGACACTACTGCGCCTGCATGATGCCGAGGATGCGAAAAGAGGTTATTTGGAGGTGCAGCTCCAGTCAATGTGGCAGCTGCACAGCCAAGTCACTGCAAGTCACTCTCAAGTCACTGCTACGCAGCGCAGGAAGTTGGAAAGAGGTTGGTGGAAGAAGGGGTGATAGGATACGGTAGTACCTACTGTATGCGCGTGCTTGGTCAGTAAGGTAGGTAGGTACTTAAGGTACCTTAGTCTCAACTTATTTTTCACGCTGCTTAAGTAAAATCCAAGTGCGACCATTAGTGGATCGGGTTTAAGATTCGGGATGTCGTAAGAGGCAAGGATCAGTCATGTTGGGCTGTCAAGATCTCACTCGATGACATCAGATTTTAACTGCAAGAGGCATAGCTTCGATAGAGCGGCGAATTTGGTCCCTTTTGCTTATAAAGTTATAAAAGCGGTTGACATCGGGCAGAGAATCCGGTCACTGGTCAGGGCCTAGACTTCGATGTCCACGCTTCTCTTCACACTTCAGAAAGAAGCATTTCCATCGAACTCTGGACTGTCGGTGTATGGACGGAAGTACTGGTGGTACCTCGGGTCTGGATATAGTACTAGTAAAGTAAAGTAGTGTAGAAGTATTCGATACTTTCCCTTTCACTTGTTGTGCTACGGACGAGACATTAGCCGCCCTCTCCACATATTGGCGAAGAAGGATATGCAGGAAAGGGTGAACAGAGTTTGAAGCAACGACTACCTGGGTACTTAGGAGACCCCGTCGACTGATGTTTTGATTCCTGTTGACTGTTATCGAGACCATGATCTGACACTCAATCGTTTCGTTAATAGTGTGATTTGCGAGGGAGAGTGAAGTGGAGTGGAGGGGAGTGAGAGTAGGGTAAGGTAGACTAGAGTACTGGTAGAGTAACTGGTGCCAAGATAGGTACTGTGAAAGAGGTAGAAAAGGTAAAAAGGGTAAAAAGGGTTAAAAAAAAGGTAAAATAGGGTAGTTAGAGTAGAAAAGATAGAAAAGGTCTAGAACACGGAAGGCGCGTCTTGTCTCGCCCCGGCCGAGCCAATGATACTGAATCCAGCATGCATCTTTATTATTTCCTACTCCTTTGCCCTGCCTGACCCTGCCCTGCCCTGCCCTACCCTACCGAGTACGGAGACTCGTAACGTGATTATTACATGAACCTGTCTCAACACTATCTGCCTATCTGGACCTTTACCTTTGGACTTATATCCGGTTCAGGCGCGAGCCGGTCCGCGGTGAAGCAATCGACAATCCACAGGAATACACCCCCCCCCCCCACCCGCGCCTCCCGCTCAAAGCAAAGCCTCTTCTCCAGATCTACTCTCACCATCTTTTCATCCTTGCCCGCCTGCCTTGCTAGGACACCCAGGAAACCCCAGGAAACCCACGAACCACTTTCTGCTATCACTCCTCCGCTCAGCCAGCCTTTCTTCCGCACCCAACTATAGTGAGCACCTCTCAATGACCTACTCGTCACTTCAACTCGGTCACCAGACAGAATCACCCCAATCCAAGTGAGTGCCGCCAGCGCCGTTTCATAACCCGGCCATCCCATCATTTGACGGCGCAGATACACCATCAGCCTGCTTCACCTCAAGGCCCCGATCCAATGATACCCCTCCAACCAGTATTCCTGCCCCGCTTGCATTTGTCCAAGGTGTTACAACACATAGTTGCCTGATGTACGAGAACAGCGTTGGAGATGAATCGTCAAAAGATGACTCGTCCAAAGACGAAGAAGAGTGCCGGCGGAGACGCTTTGGCGGACATGATGGAAAGGACAACATTGTGCGTTTCAGGTCCTGAGCCAGGTATAGCTGCACATGATGGGGACAAGGGCTTCCGCGAAACCGTTCAGCAACACTATTCTGTACTGGAGAACAATGTCGTTGAGCAGCTTGTACGGCTGAAGCAAAGTCTTAAGGAGGCGACTACCTATGATTTCTGGAGCTTGCTCATGGAGGGTATGACAAGTATTACCGGCGCTCAATACGGCTTCGTAACGAAACGAATTTTGGTAGATGATCAAAATTCGGCAGTTGAGATGCCACCAATTGGAGAACCTGGATCATGTCTGCTAGGCGTCGCCTTCTATTACAACGACGGTGCACAGCTCAAGAATCTTCATCGAGATTACAAGTACCTGGCCTATGGCGCCCCTTGTCATAACATGAAACATGACAAAGTGTTTTTGATTCCCGAGGGACTACAACAATTTGTCCTCAACAATCCCAACGAGTTTCCCTTCCCTACCGAAGCCTACCTCGGGGTACCTTTATTCGCCGAGGGAAAGTGCTTTGGACACTTTGGCATGATGTGGACGGTCAAAGGTGTGGAGAACCTCAGGTTAGGCTGGGGCTACATTGAGCTGCTCTTGCATGCACTTGAAGACATCATTCTCGAACGACTCGTGGATGGACAGAGCTACGCCAAGGATGTTGAAAGGAACAAGCTTGGTAAAGTCATACCTACTGAAGCAGTCACAGCTGCACAGTCATTGAAACCATACGCTCGAAGTTTGTCTCATGAGTTGCGAACCCCGATGCAGGGTGTCGTGGGAATGCTCGACGTCATGCACGCAACGGTCCAAGAATCTTTAGAAGGTCAATCCGATGCGTCCGTCCGCAAAGTCTTCAAAACATTGCGGGACAATATTGAGGTGGTCCAAGGTGATTCCCCAACCCTTGACGACCAATGAGGACTGGCAATAACAGTCATGACAGATAGCTCACGAAGAGCCGTAGAAGCTGCTGATAATGTGGTCCACGCATACGATTTGAACATGCAAGTGCCAGATACGCCCAATCCGCCCAATGACGACGAGAGTATGGATGGGATGTCAACGGTCTCATACAATGGTAGAAGATCAAGTATAAGCATCGACGGGAAGAGCATCTTCTTTCGGCGAAGCAAACGACAGAGGACAAGCGACTCTGGCAATAGCGGCCCAGTCACCAAGCATCGGCACTTGCAGTCTCAGAGCTCAACACCGCGCCGAGAACTATCACCACATATAGCATCTCTGCGGACGGCCGTTGAAGAATGCGACAGTAATACGGGTGGTATGGAAGATTTCACTGAGCCAACTCCGGCTCTCATTGAGCCGGAGAATGCATTCGAATTATCCGAGCCTGAATACACCGTGACTCCGAGCCTGAGGCACACCAAAGTCCGTGATCTGCTGCATATGACCATTAACGACTGTTTGAGAAATGGAGGGAGACCAGAGTCTGCAATTGCGGAGGACATCGACGGCGGTGAGATAATCGAAGTCAAGACCAGTAGCTCGAATGGGGATTCTCGTACCAAAATCATTGAATGGTCGGTGGATCCCCAAGTCCCAGAGACAGTATTAGGTGTGTGACCACAAAGTTTATCTTGTTTTACATAGTGCTAATTGGATGATAGTCGATGAACGGGATCTATTGAAATTAGTTTCCTGTATTTTCATGAACGCCGTCAAATTCACCGAGGAGGGCAGAATATCACTGAGGGCAACCCTGACTCCCAAAGCTAAATTCATCGTTATCAACGTGGTCGATACAGGTCCTGGTATTCCCCAGGCCTTCCAACCTTATCTATTCAAGGCTTTCTCTCGTGAAGATGACTCCCTCACACGGCAAAAGGAAGGCTTAGGCCTAGGGCTGATGGTTGCCAAGGGTCTTGCCCGCAGAATTGGCGGAGACCTGCAATGTGTAAGGACTGATACCGACGGTCCTCGACGCGGTTCTGAATTCGAGCTTCGCATACCGCTTTCCTACACAGATCCGGACAGCAGGGCAACATCTCCAGGCCGCGCGTCTACACCAGCCCGTCTTCCTGCTAGCGAACCCATTGCCAAATCTCGTGCCCGGCGAACATCATCCATAGATCATCGGCGCACGTCCCGCAGCCGCCATACTCCCACAGCTAGCAAAACACCCGACCTTTTTGAAGTCAAGGCCACCTCGCCCCTTGGCCCTTCATCGTTTTCCCGTCGTAATAGCCTCTCTCAACAAGCCCAAGTTACCCCTTCCCGCCGGCCTTCGACAAAGAAATCACCAACCTTTGATCGCCACCTTGCTAAGAAGCATCCTCTTACTTTTTTAGTTGCAGAGGACAACAAAATAAATCGCAAGCTCCTCGTAAACATGCTTGGGAAACTCGGTTACACAGGCGTGCACGAAGCCTACGACGGCGCCGAGGCCGTGCGTCAGATGAGCATTGACAGGATTGCGCGCGGCGAGAAGCCCATAGATGTTGTTCTGATGGACTTATGGATGCCGAATATGGACGGGTATGAAGCTACTCGAAGGATATTTGCAATGGAAAAAGAGCAAGAGAGGAGGGGAGAGAAAGGCTTCGAGGAGGACGACGATGACGATGGAAGAAAGAAAAGAAAGCAGGTTAAAGGTGTTACGGTGCTGGCTGTTAGTGCGGACGTGACAGACACTGCATTGGAAAAGGCGCGGGAGGTGGGAATGGAAGGGTTTATGACGAAGCCTTACAAGCTGCTGGATCTGCAGAGATTGGTTTTGGAGTATTGCTCCGGCGATAAATGATGGCCTTAACATTTGAACAAAACTCTGGCATCGAAGATTGCGAGATTCGCAGAGAGAAGGGTCATGGCGAGGGAAGAATCGACTATTCGAATTAAAGATACCCACATATGCTGAGCCAGGACAGGAACAATGAGCTACGGAGGGCAAAGTAGGCCGAGGTTGCTTCTGAAAGGGTGTTATTCGAGAGGGTTCCATGTCCTATAAGTTAGATGGGAAAGGTTTCATGATTGGGATGCCATATGTCATGATATACCAATAAATATTACCAACTCACTAGGCCGCTTAGCTGTAGAGTATCTGGGTATGCGTGGCTATTGGCATTCGGAGACAAGGAGAAGAGCTGAGCTCCTGAGGTACTCTGAAGAAAAGTCGCTTAGATCAACGCGACTAAGTCCAATACAGCCTAGCTACCCGCTTCACCTTCGCACGAAATCCCAACGACAAACCATCTTCACATTCACATCGATACAACGCCAACCTCACGATGGCTGTCAAACAACGCAGTGGAATCGCTGTTGGTCTCAACAAAGGCCATGTATGTCTACTCTCTCCCTCTTATCGTTCATGATGGAGCTGTGCTGTAGGCCTCGTCAGCTTTGGAGCATGGGAGCTAACGGACTTGCTCGAATAGAAAACCACCCCTCGCGAATCGTCACGCATATCACGCACCAAAGGACACTTGAGCAAGCGTACCGCGTTCGTAAGAGAGATCGTTAAGGAGGTGTCTGGGTAGGTCATCTGTCCCACCACGTCTTGAGTACGGAGGCAGGAAAGCATCAGGTCTACTTGATTGGAGCCCGATGGTGTCGAAAACTGTGCCAACACGCGAGATGTTGGACTGTGTATCCTGCAATAAACCCCGCCTGGGCGGCATACTAGCGGCTCAAGTCAAGGGACTGTAGCTGATCCGCCTTGGCCAATAGACTAGCACCGTATGAGCGTCGTGTGATCGAATTACTCCGCAACAGCAAGGACAAGCGTGCCCGCAAGCTAGCGAAGAAGCGAGTACGTATTGCCTTCCTTCGACTCCTACCAAACTCTTTCGAGTATCTACCCTGCACTACTTGAAGCTTTCTAGACTTGCTCTTGGATGGGTACCGGCTGACACTCATGGCTTGAATTACAGCTCGGGACGTTTGGACGTGCGAAGCGAAAGGTTGATGAGTTGCAAGGTGTCATTGCCGAGTCAAGAAGGGCTGGACATTAGATGAGGGTGTTCGGAGCTGGAGGTCTTGCGGACACGATCATGGAGACTCCTGTGTGGTCCATCTTACGGGTTAGCTTGATGGACCGAGATGTTGAGATGCAGGTTTTGACCTTCTGAACAAGTGGAACCTCGTGCCATTGCACCCTGTGCTGTCTATGGCGGCTCGCTCGTGACACACAGCAAAGGCTTCACGGCTATCTATTCCAACTCCATGTAGATGCTACTCGCGTGCTTCGTCTAAACCATGCTCGCTAATGTCAAGATGTACCATAACGTCGTGCACCATCGCTCACCCGAAGAAGGCCTTCAAGATCCTCGCACGTACCCGTTGTCTTCATCAAAATCGTGCTTTGTTGTCACTTCTTTCCGGGCAACTTAAGCCATCTAGGCACGCCTCCCTTCCTTTCCCGCCCTTCGTCCTTCTGCTTTCCTTTTCCCTCGACCGTTTCATTCGCTTTCTCGACCGTTTCGACACTTTCTATTTCCTTGACTTCGATTTGCTTGGCTTTGTTCTGGAATTCGGGTTTCAGCACGCTGCCTGCCCTTACTTCACTGCTTGCTCCAACTTCCCATAGGACATTAACAAGCACGCGTCCGGCCATCCCCAGATCACCTATCAGCCTCACGTTGCCGTCTTTGGGTAGACTCCTCGGTCCCTGCGCTGAGCTGAAATTGAGGGAAAACGGCTCGTTCTCTTTCTCCATAAGGCCTTTGACAAAGTTGTAAAGTGTGGTCGATGTATCCAGGTGTGAGAATGTGCTGATCACCTGCATTTGATCTGGAAAACGAACCTTGATTCCCACATCTTTTGCGTCCGCAGTTTTCTTGGCTTGGGTCTCGGCCTGGACTGCGAGCTCAGCATCAGTGGGGAGGCGCCTGTTGACGCTTGATGTGGCAAGACGGGCTTGATGCAATTTGGCGTGGGCGATGGTCGGCTCATAATCTTTCTCGTTGAACGCTTGGCGTGAAGCTGCAGGTGTCGAGGCTGACGACGGAGCGAACACAGATATTGGGCGCTCGGGTGGGCCCGTTATGATCGTGTCTAAAGTTGGCAAAGCATCGGAGAGGAGCGCACTAGATTCAGGGCGGGCCTGAGCTTCATCGCCTATGGGCGACTGGGAAGAGAACAGAGCTGCTGACTGTTGGGAGGGCGGTTGTATTTGAGATGGCGATGAAGGCTCTTGAGGCGACGGTCTTTCGCGATCGTTGGGGGCAGGGAAGGGTTCCAAGACGGATGGACCAGACCCTGCTTTTGCTGCACTGGCCGAGTGTACACCTCCGGTCTGTTCGCCCTCAGCAGATTTGAAATATTGGTCTATCTCCACAATCGCTTCTTCGAGAGGACGCTCGGTTCTACGGAAACTGAGGCGCAAGAGAACACCCCCACTATTGAACCCCAGCTGCGCAAGAGACTTTTGCAGGTCGGCGAATGAAACAAGCTCCCTTCCCATGACTTGTACTACTGGAGTCTCATAGAACAGTCTTCCGGAACCGCTCGCCCCAGTCTCCATTTGTGGTATCCCGCGACCAGTGAAGTTCCTGCTGGGCTCCGAGCCCGTCGATTCAGACTCGAAGTGTCTTAGTAGCAGCCATATTGTGGTTGTGCTTGGGAATTTTCCCGTGAGTCTGTTTGACGCGCCCGATTCTGAGTCCGGAAGCTGTAGAGCCACAGAGACAACTGAGGGCGAGCGCGACAGAACAACTACTTGTAGCTTGGCACCTGAGGATAAACCTGAGAGCCGGATGGGCTGTGAAAGATCAAGGGTCTTATTACTATTATTCCTATCCACAAATGCACATTAGCATAATCTTGATCAAAGTCGTAGTGGGACCTCCTACTTAAGCCCATGACGGGAGGCGTCTAAGCCGAGCTTTGTGCATGCTTCCTGTAAGACGTCGGCGAGGTGCTTGGCAGGCGTTGTTTTTATGACAGCCCGGCGTGCGGATGAGTCTAGAACAACAACGTGGGAGGCCATAGGTTGTAGATTGGAGCCCAGTGGAACAAGTGGTCCTTAAAGGACGGGTACGTGCTGGCGGTTTATCTTGCTGAGTAGTGGAACCCTATGTCAAGCGGGCATTTCGACGGCCTGAATGTACAGGATTGGTCCCCTGTCGCGTGCAGTAGGACAAGAGTTGTAGAATAGAAGAGAAAATAGTCTGTGAAGCTGGAAGTCTCGAAGTTTGCCTGTGCTCAATAGGGTTGGTTTATGGTTTTAGGGTTAAGATGCGGAGAAACGAGAAATATTATTTGGTGGATACTCCCGCGTCGGACGGCCAAGATGTTTAAAGTAGAATTTTTGGCCACACGAGTAGGGCGGCGGTACCCCCCACCTTCCTCCATCTGACGGCACCACCAGCGACGACAGCATAATTCCCTTACATCTCGGCCAGATACCTTGAGTCAACGGCGATAGTAGAGAGCTACTCCTGTCGCTCGTTATTCGCAATGATTTCACCCGACGTCCACCACCTTTTCCATCACCCAATCGCAGACCATTCCTTCTCCGCAGACAGGCAGACACTAGCTGTGGCCAGAGACAACAACGTTGAGCTCTACAGCAGGTCTGGGAACAAGTTCAGCTTGCAAGATGAGCTGAAGGGACACGACAAGACTGTAACAAGTGTCGACATTGCGCCGAGTACCGGGCGAATCGTCACTTGCTCGCAAGGTGTGTCTGGGGAAAAGGTTAAAGGTACTATGGAAAAAGGCTGACTTGTGGACTCGCAGATCGCAACGCATACGTTTGGGAACCGTCACCTTCCGGCTGGAAGCCTACGCTCGTATTACTCCGCATCAATCGCGCAGCTACATTTGTACGGTGGTCTCCATCGGAGAAAAAATTCGCGGTCGGCTCTGGTGCCCGGGTCATTGCAGTCTGTTATTTTGAGGAGGAGAATGATTGGTGGGTGTCGAAGCATTTGAAGAAGCCCATACGAAGTACCATCACAACTGTGGCATGGCACCCCAATTCGGTCCTTTTGGCGGCGGGATCTACAGATGCGCATGCGAGGGTGTTCTCGAGCTTTATCAAGGGGGTCGATGCTAGACCCGAGAGCAGTGTCTGGGGCGAAAGACTGCCTTTCAACACTGTGTGTGGAGAATTTTTAAATAACTCAGCGGGTTGGGTACATGGCTGTGCTTTTTCGCCAAGCGGCAATGCTCTGGCGTTCACTGCACATGATAGTAGTATCACAGTCGTCTATCCAAGCGGTCCTGATGAGCCTCCCACCGCCGTCGTCAGCCTTAGCACGCAACTCCTGCCCTTCCTGAGCCTGATCTGGAATGGAGAGAGCGAAATCATTGCTGCTGGATATGTAAGTAATCTTCATGCCTATGGGAACCTGCAGCTGACGGTGGGCAGGACTGCGAAATATACAGACTGCGGGGTAACGAGCAAGGCTGGCAGATTGTAGGCTCCATGGAGTCGAAGGGCAGGCCCGGATTGGAGGAAATGCGTGAAGAATCTGCTCTGAACATGTTTAGGCAAATGGATCTAAAAGGAAAGAGCAAGGACGATACCCAGCTCAAGACAGTGCACCAGAACACCATCGCCACAATTAGAACTTATGATGAAGCTGGCGGAACCGTCAGAAAGTTCAGCTGTGAGTACCCGCTGGTAGTTGGGGGTTCAGGAAGAACTTCCACATGCTAATTCTTCGCAGCCAGCGGTGTTGATGGACGAGTGGTCATATGGTCCACATGAGATGAGGGCTTTGTATCGATTCCAAAAAGTATACAACGCATATCTTCCAGGGCGCTTCGCACTGATATGAGAAGAATCCCCCAGTCAATGGCCATTGAAGAGTAGAAGGGGTTCATGTCGACTGAGGAAAAAGTACAATAGATAAATTCTGTCGTTATAGAACCCTCTGGATGCCAGAAGTAGGGTGATATTCTAGAAGGCGGTGGTCCAGACTATGATTTTCTCCACAGCCCCTTTCTGTTTCCTCAAGCCCATTCCTATTTATCATCACTTGCCGAAGCATACTTCATGACATGGTTCTCATCCAGCGGCCGCCTCGATTTCTGAAAGTTATACAACTTCATTGATATTGCACGTACGTTGCTCCGCACATGAGCGACATGGCACACCTAGACCAACAGCAGGAAATAAGAGACGGTCCTAGAGACCGTGTGGTCACAGCCTAGACCTTTGCGTCAGGAGAGATATTCGATCCTCCTAGAATCCTCATCCAATAGTACTTGGCTCCAATCCCCAACGTCAAGGAACAATTTTCTCCGCGCCCCTTCAATGCCTTCCCGAACGCAGTGATTGGCCCTTCAATATCTTATCACTTGGCACACTGAAACATGCACACTTTTAGGTCCCTGATGCTGGGGAGAATTTCTCAAGTCACAATTCTCAAGAATTACCCCTGTCTCGGCGTAACAGCCAGTCTATGAGAGCAGAAGAGCACTATGCGGGGCCAGCCTTCGACAATGCTGCAGATAGCACCAATCCAGTTTCTCTAGCAGATGGGGCGAGCTCTGCATCACCGATCGCCTCCGCAGTGAGCCAGAGTCCAGCGAGTGACGCAGGAGTCGACCATCATCCTGCAGCCGCTGCTCCCATAATTATCGAAAGCTAGGCGAACCTGCTTCAGACCAACGAAAGCATCTGCACCATAGTTGCCTCAAATCGAGTGCAGCTCTCGTACCAGGTTCCCCCCAGCATCTCCGCGCTCTGCCGCCAACGCTCGCCGATTCCAGCCCTATGCAACCGACGGCTTTCTATTTCGCTCTGGTAGGGGTTGGGTGAGCTCCCAGTGCTGTTGGCTAGACTACGTACGGATTTTCGGAGCCCCAATTTTCTCCTTCAGACGTAGTCTTGAGGCTTAAGACATATATTATGTTCGGTGTGTTTACTCTCGAACATGATTCCGAGGCTCAAAACACCCTCTCAAATAAGCAACACTGACAGCGAAATTGGAATCAAGACTGCGCAAATTGCGGATACACTGTGGCACCAGGCCGTGGAAGCTGAAGATCACGCGGAAAGACTTGAAAGCGTGTACCGCGTGGGCAGTTTGTATTCATTAGTAGAGAGTGTAGTGAGTGGTGCTCTCGCGGCATTAGCAGGGCAAACGATGGGAGAGGAGGCATTGTACGTGACCGTCATGGCGAGTGAAGATCTGTACAGCTCGCTACTGTGGTAGCAGGCAAAGGGGGAGCTGGATGGACTGTTGGAGCAATTCATGGTAATCCTAGAAGGGCTCATATCAGCGAAAATGAGCGAGCACTAGAAATGGGAATGGATCGTGATCTTATGGGTTCAGCAATACGGTGCTAAGTGAGAGGATTTGGTACGAAGAGACGGCATGGCGAATAATTGGACATGTGCAGATATAGAGCATATTACCAGTAGGCGAAGTGGTGAAGCGAAATATGATACGAGAGTAGTTTTGTTGCCAAGTCCGCCTGAGTTGGGGGAGTGGTAGGAAACCAGAATTTCTCAGAAAGCCATCGCCGTCTTCGGAACAGCACAAGGGGAGAAATTTCATTGTACCTCAATTCTTGGGAGTACAGGGATTTGAACATGAAGATTCTGACAGTGAACTTCCTGACCTGTGCCGTCAAAGCATGCAAGACTTCTTCCCTTTCCTTTCCCCTCCATTTTAAAGACGCGGAGCTCGAGCAGTCGGACATTGAGTACAATGCTTCATTTCTACGGAACATCCTTCCTAGGATAGACTGGGAAGCATTCAAAATTACTGCTAACGAGGTATGTGCCTCGTGTCAGCCACTCAGAATTTTTGCTGTTCTCCTTTGCATACATATTTCCAATAAGTATGACCTTGCACCACGTCTATACTCTATCGCTGTTTCCTCAATCACGACGTCTCGATCAACCCTCCAATTTTTGTTTATGGAGCTAGTCACCACTTACCGCTTCTCATCTTTAGCTCGGCTTCACTACCGTTCCCAGTGAAAAGCCAACAATCTCCGCTCCCACGACGGATCTTTCAACTCCTGACATCGTCAACACGACCTCCCATACGGAAGCTTCCCACGACAAGGTAATGCGAGACCTGCACACCCTTCTTCTCGAGACCGAAGTTCGCGAGGGTAAGATGGTATGCGGCAATTGTGGGCATGAGTACAGGATAAAGGAGGGGATTGCCAATTTTCTGTTGCCCAGTCATCTTGGTGAGCTGTCTCCGTTCATACTTGTGATTTTTACTCTACATTTACGGCTTGATCTGCAAGAATCTGCTTCTTGTCTTCTAAGCAGTCAAGCCAATCTATGGAAAGGGTCTTGGCTCATCGGTTGTAGTCTGACCGAGCATGGACCATCCGAAGGACATTCGGTGAAAGTGCATGTCTGGAGAAGGCCGCAGATGGAACATTGAAGCACGCTCGAGGATATCCAAAGGTTAGACAACTAAAAAAGCGAGGTGTTTTAGCAGAATTCGAATGACGCTAGGGCACGGAGCCTGTTCGCATTCTTGACATATTTCTCCATTTCTGAAGAGCAGGTTTTTGGAGACCTTCTACAAAGGTGGGGGAGATAAAGATGCTTTTCTGGATGAGCAGTGGATTTCACAGGAATCCAAGCACCCTAAAAGCATCATATCAGATAGTGATTTAGTATACATTATTTTTCGGCGACCTCAATGCGCACGCTTCCAGATAGCTGACCCAAGCACCCAGCCCTTCCAGCTTGATTTTCACTGGAAGTCGCCTGACGTTTTTAGAAACGCCTTGGATGCTGTGATAGCTTGATGCAACGCTGATGGACTTGGCCGCCAAAGACTTATCTACCAACATGACGTGTAGATATAACAAAAGTCAGACATGAAGGAAGATGTCAATTGAGAAAGCCTTTGCAACGTGCAGTGCCACAAAGACAAGGTATTCGATCATCGCTGCCCCATTCCCGTTCGAATTTGTAGTCATATGTGAGTTCTTCATCTAAGCAAAGATTAGTGTGAGCTTCGGGGAAGAAGAGAGGTAGTAGAAGAAGAAGAGACCTACTTTGCCCAATGTCCCGGAGGGCATAGATGACAATTCGCTTGCTGCCTTCTACTTTGATGATCTTGGCGGTGCAATTTGGATCACAGCTGTGATTGATGAAACGTGCGATGCCACCGCGCTTCGTAGCGTCGATGACGGTATTTTCGTCGATTCTGAAAAGGTAGCTGCTGCCGATCCCGCTCTTCAAGTATTGCCGTTCTCGCATGTCGGCCACCTGCTGTCGCACCTTCTCGCCAACGTACTCTATGATCATGTCATTGGCAGCGATGTTCTCCATTGCGTAAAGTCCCCAATTGTGGATGGCAGAACGAGCAAATTTGACAGGCTTCTTTCGTTTCTTGAGCTGATTGAAGCGGATCGCGTCACCTTCGCCATTGGATGTGGCCAGCACCTGTTTTTGGGCGGCAATATCGGCGACGAGACGACGATTGTTGACACGGTTCGACCGTGAGGACGACTTGGATTGGGTTTTCGCCAACGCCAGCGCCACGGCTTCCGCAGCGGCAGCAACAGGGTCATCCTTCGCCTGGGCTTCCCGTTCTTCGCGAGCTTTCTGAACCTTGATCCGATGGGGCAGGTACTTGGACTTTTCCGACTCCAAGATTTTCGTGGTCCCTTCAGTCCTGGCGCAGCCTGTGGAGTTTGGTACATAATAACCGTCGATGTTGGTCTCGGCTCTAATGACGCCCCTCTCACCACCACGATTAAGCGCCTTGATCTCTTTTTGCTTCCAGGCCCATAGGGAGACATTACCCAGACTTGCCTCGGATCGATCAGCCAGGACTTGTCGCAGGTATCGTAGGTCTTCTTCGTCTTTGACATTATGCTGCCATCCGTCCAAGTCAAGCACTACATTCGGATCCTCAGCAACCGTGCGCTGAGGTTCCCCCTTCGTTGCACTCCATTCGTTCTCAGCTGTTGCTTGCTCTGTAAGTTCAATCACCACTTCAGGCTGGATTTCCCCAATCTTCGGAGCATTTGCCATTATCTCATTAAATTCAGCCTTGGCTTGCCGCTTCTTGAGGGCTTCTCGCTCTTCGAAGACCTGCTTCTTGGTCTTCTTCTTCTTTCCTTTTGTCTGTTTTGATGTTACCAATCTGCTCTCGGAATCGAGGTCCGGCGTTTCGCTAATATCTTTCGATGGATTGTCAGCTAGACCGTCCATTTCAAAGAACTGGATGCCTGTGACCGAAGAATCGATCTCTATTGTCGAAGAAGGCACAAGGACATTTCCGTCGTCTTTGCTAATCCCGAATAACTCTTCATCTTCCTTCTGCTTCTTTCTGTCAGCAATGTCCTGGATAAGTCGTTTTCTCTTCTTGGACGTTTGTTGAACTTTGCTGGCATCCCGAGAAATCTCCTGATCTATATCGGTCATAGCTGGCGTGACATCATCAGTATCTTCCTCGTCAGGCATCGTACTCCATGCTGAAGCTCTACTGTGCCGGCGAGGTTTCTTCGGTGTTGGGTTGGTGCTCTCGTTTTCCGACATGTCTGACGCAATGCTCATCCGGCTCGCTGGCCTACTATCCTGCTCTTCGGTATCTCTTGTGAAAGTAGTACGCCGTTCATCTTCCGAATCCTCGTCATCGTCTCGAAATGTGGGCAAACGATGGTGAAGTCCACGGACTGCCATCTTCTTAGGAGCTTTCTGCTTACGCCGTTCGTCTGTGAAACCAACGTTCTCTCGCTTACCACCGACTCCTTTCCGAATTCTGGGCAGAGTAGTAACGTTCAACGTCGAAGTCGCCAGGGGCCGACGGCCATTGATCAAGACATCGCTCCTCGAATCTGGCGTACCGTTTGGCGGTGTTTCGCTCATGTCAAATTTGGAACCGCTTCCTCTCCTGTCGTTCGGATCTGTGATATTCAGTCTCCGTCTTTTATCCGCATGCCGGTCAGGATCCAGAAAGTCATATAGAGTTGGTGCTGCAAGCTTGAGTCGGACATCCTGCATGAGCTTGACTTGGAGCTCAGTTCTGAGAACTTCTGCCGCTTCGCTGACGGGGTCGAGGTTCTTAGCTCTTTGCTTTTTTTCCTCCTCGAGATCCAGCTCATCCTCCCTTTGAACCCTTTCCCGCTCTGCCTTTTCACGTTGCTCTGCAATAGCTCTCTCAGGAGTGGGGCTTCTTTCGTAATTGGGGTTTCCAAACTCATGACACTCCATGTTCATGATGTAGGTGAACAATTCACGCAAACGATACGCTTTGTAGCATTTGACCGCAGCTTCCTCGCCTCGTTTCGAATTCTCGAATATCACATAATACCCTGTCTTGTCGCACCTCACTTGCTCCCAATTCTCGTTCTTGAGTCTCTTCTTCAGATGTGGTACCGTTTTAGGCATTACAGGCACGTAACAATGAGCAATGAAGATATACGGATCGCGCTTAATTTGATCCAGTATGGGCTTCTCCTCTATCGAGCCTGGGTAGTCGACTTCCGCAGCCTTTCTGGAAGCATCGAATTGCGAAGGTGGCTGTTGTATTGCAGTGGATCGTGGTAATGGCGTCGTTGGTACTAGTGGTGGTGGCAGGTTGGGCCGCACAGGAAATTTCGCAGAAGGACCTTTTGGCGCAGATGGAGGAGGCCCCGGTATCTCCATACTCGTTTCCTTCTTTGGCATTTCCACCTTTTTCTCTTTGTATCGCTGTCTTTCCTTGGCCTTGGCCAGTGCACGCCGGCCCACAGACCCATCACGATCAAGTTCAGCAAAAACAGGACAGAGACCAACCCTAGTCTGACCGTCTTTGCATTCTAGGTGAGCTTTCTTTGCAGCAGCGCTTGCAGATGTGGCCGGCCCGCCGCGAAGCGACCGACTGTCCTTGTATCTAATAAGGCATATACCCAGAAAGCTACCGTTCTCCGGATCAGTGTGACTAGTGATGTCTGCTATGTCTCCAAAGCTAGAGAAAAGATGACGTATTTGGTTGACAGGGGTAAGAGGATCAAATCCGGTCACCACGATTCTAATTGGCGGTCCAGGCCCAATCGACGTTTCCTTGTCATACTGGTAAGCTTTTAATGAGTACGGTGCGATTCGGTGGCGGTTTTTGTGCTTGTTTGCAGCTCCTTTGGTATAGTTAGAAATTCTTAATCGGGGGTCTGTTGGGGAAGCCCCATCTTCCTACAAAGAAATTCCATTAGCTTGCCCAAAGCCTGAAACAAACAAGTAAATGTACACATTGCAATCAAACACACCTCTTCGCCAAATGGACTGAACTGAACCTGACGGCTTCTCTTTTCCTTTCCCTTCAGCGTTTTGTCTAAATCTGGGTCGTAAACGGCTTGGAATCCCTTGACCTCCCCTTTGCCAGGCCGTGCCGACAGCGCGGCTGGCAGTTGGGCACGTGCAAAATCCAAGCCTCGATAAATCGACGGTCCTTCCACTTGGTCTCGCGGGGGTGATAGTGCCGAGTTTCCAACTGAGAGATGCTCATCATGAGTTCGCCTTTTGGGCGGCGAATTATTACCATTCGCTCGAGGGGAGGAGTCCGTGTTGGTGAGGGGCGTTAGGCTTGTGGATTTGTGTGGTTCATCTTGATGCGCCATGTTGGCATCTCTGTTGACTGCACTGAAGATAGAACATGTAGTGCTCGTAGAGCTAGTGGAGCCAACTTCATGTGCGATGTCGCTGTTCGCAATTTCGTTCTCCTCATGCGTCAGCGAGCTTGACATTGCGTTGAAATGGCCATTTGGTGTTCCGTGGGCAAGGGTGTCGATTTCGCCCTCGCCGTCAGAGGGAGCAGGAGGTGCAGAAAGCGCACTAGAGGAACAAGACAGGCCAACGGACGGGGACTGGTGTCTTCTGCGATCCTGAGAAGCTTTGGAACGTTTTTGCTGGAGCACTGAAGGAGCAGTAGGGAAGAAATCGGCAAAGCCCTTTGACGAGCGCGACATCCTTGGAGATGGTTTCTATCTGTACCGTTTGAGATGCACCATTTCGCCGCTCCAACTAGCTCTCCCAAAAAATGTGACCGCCGGTTTGTCTCTCATGTACTGATTATGGAGGCTTGAGATTCTGGAAGCAGATATTGTGCGCTGTGGCTTCGCACGCGGTGGGAGGGGTCTGGGCTAACGCGATCACCGGCAGAGTGAATGTCAGGCAGATAACAATTCGATTGGTGGATTCAAGTCTGTGAATGAACCTCGCATGAGTGAGGTAAGAAAAGGGCAGCGAAGTCAGAATAAAGTTGGGTTTCAGAGGGTAGGCAAATGGCAGGCACTTGTCATGAGCAGCAACTGGATGTAGTGAGGTTACGGTTGCTTTCACATTTCCCAAAAAACCCCGTAATTTTAGCCGATTCCTGATTCCGAGCCGCCGAAAACGAATCAAATCATGGCGGATCGCCTTCTTCTATACACCTTCACGCGGTTTAGTACAGGGCCTTTATCCTACAGTACACGAAGACAAACATAATTATCTGGTGGATATGTCACTACATCAAAGCCTAAGAAATTCGCGCGGCGCCTTGATCAATGACGACAGCGGCAATAGTTACCAGAGGCCATCATTCGGGATGCTGCAGCACAACTTTACCAGCAGCTTCGCTCAACACGAAAGCAAGAGCAGAGGCGTGGACTACAAACGGAGCCTCAGGGCTGTTTTCTATCATCTGTCCTTTGCCGCAGAGGTCCATTTGACAGGTCTATTAATATCGCCGCTCGCGAAATCGAACATCTTCTGCATTGCTGAAGTGTATTAAGCTAACACAAAGTCCAATGGAAACCTGAGTTTGAAGTTGAAGCAGAAACTATTCCTCATCTCGCCTTCAGCCTGTGACGACGAACGGGTCTGCCTAGAGTGACCACATCCGAGCAGAAGCCCCTTCGGGTATTTGGGAAAGATAGTACTCAAACAAAGATGTGGATGATCTTCGGATCATTATGAGGCAAGGGTTCGAGTGTGGCTAGGCCAGCCTGATTGATATGAGCACAGGAGTGACATAGTTCCGGAACTTCCATTCCCTTCCAGTCGCCTCTGGGACCGGTATCTTTCGTCTGCAATGTCCGATATATGGGACTGGCAATAATGAATCTAGCCCTTGTTGCATGGTGACAGGTATTCTGTAGATGACGGTGCAAATCCTCCGCTTGCTCAAAGCTAAAAGCTGCCATTGGCGGAGCTGGAACACCATTTTCTTCTGCGAAAGGCACTGATCAACATTGGTGGTGGGTTCCCGTTGTAGTTTAGATGTTTGCTAATGCTGTCTCAGTTCTGTAAGAGTTGGACTTCAGATGTGAGGACCGAAGGTGAAATCAAAGCTCCCGGCTTTCCCTTACTGCCAGTTACAATAAAGGGAAAATTGAGTGCTGGACGAGGTCTTGATCTACGCACCGAGTCTAGTAGATGACGTGCTTAATAAGTAGCTGAATCCTGGAGATCTGAGGCTGTATCGCCTGCCGTCACACAAACTTCTCAAAGCTCAAAGTCCTAAGTAGTGGCAAAGGGTGACTGTCTTAGGACCACAGGGTTATAGAACTGTAAGATTGTAAAATTGGCCTACTAGAAGAGCTACTAGAGGAAACGGCAGTCCGTAAAATGTCCAGGCAAATGAATGCATGGTCGAAGTCATGATTTCCAGAATTGAAAAGACACCTTGGGAAGTAGAACACAGTTGTCGTTCTGCCCTTGGTCACATCGTGTTCCCGGATCTCTACCATTCAATATCCGGTATTGTCGTAAGTGGGTAAGGCTGGATACCGGCATGGTTGGTGCTGCCTTTGATGCAGCAGCATGCAAGCTCCATTTTGCAAGCGGCGCTACTGCAAGGAACGCTTTCGGCGCTCGTATAATGTGCATGCTATTTTTGGTTCTTTGCCATGACATTTTTGCTCCAGGACAGGACAAAGGTAGTCATAAACTGGACTGCGCCTGTCTCGCCACGTACGTGCAAAGTTGTGTAAGAAGACAAACACGAAAGCAGAGAAAAGGGGCAAGGTCTCAGCCTTCATGTCATTTGCTGGGCTGTTAGCGCGTCGTTTCGGAGTGACACTGACAGGGGTAAATCCGTCAAAGCTATA
This sequence comes from Letharia lupina, assembly GCF_014066315.1. Classification (NCBI taxonomy): domain Eukaryota; kingdom Fungi; phylum Ascomycota; class Lecanoromycetes; order Lecanorales; family Parmeliaceae; genus Letharia; species Letharia lupina. The sequence goes on from NW_023502974.1 coordinate 1,588,017, forward strand.
AACAACAAGCTTGCTTCCTTCACAACCTCAACATCTTCCCGACCAACCCCCTACCTTCTCCACTAGATCGTGTTGACTGTGGTCTCATCAGTTTCAAAAACACTCAAGTATTTACTTCTTTGAAAATCTCGCTTCAACACCCTCTCGTTCATTGCAAACATGTGGTTAGTCATGGCCCTGATCTGGTCTTTTGGCAGGTAAACATCCTAAAGCTGACAACATCTTTTGTCTTCACAGCGGTATCTTCGGCTACATCAACTACTTGGTCGAGAAGGACCGCAAGTACATTATCGAGACACTCGTCAATGGACTCTCGCGCTTGGAATACAGAGGATACGACTCGGCAGGTCTTGCTGTTGATGGAGACAAAAAAAATGAGGTCCTTGCGTTCAAGGAGGTTGGCAAGGTTGCCAGGCTTAAGCAGCTTATCGCTGAGAGCGAGCCAGACATGAACAAGGTCTTCGACTCCCACGCCGGCATTGCACACACGCGGTGGGCTACACATGGCCAGCCATCACGAATCAACTGTCATCCCCATCGATCAGATCCGAGCTGGCAATTCTCCGTCGTCCACAATGGTATTATCACCAACTACAAGGAATTGAGAGTGCTTCTTGAGGGCAAGGGGTTCAAGTTCGAAACCGAAACCGACACCGAGTGTATTGCAAAACTCGCAAAGTATCTATACGATGCGCACCCAGACATCGAGTTTCTCGTGCTCGCCAAAGCTGTCATCAAGGAGTTGCAAGGAGCCTTTGGTCTTCTCCTCAAATCGGTGCACTACCCACACGAGGTTATCGCGGCTCGCAAGGGCTCACCACTTGTTGTGGGCGTGAGGACGCAGAAGAAGATGAAAGTTGATTTCGTCGATGTGGAATACGCTGAAGACGGCCCTCTGCCTGCTGAGCGAGCTTCTCAGAATGTTGCAATTAAAAAGGCTTCGGCCAGTCTCCTCGCACCCCCGGACAAATCGCTCCTTCATCGCTCACAGTCCCGCGCCTTCTTGTCTGAGGATGGACAACCACTTCCCACCGAGTTCTTCTTATCCTCGGACCCCTCGGCGATTGTCGAGCATACTAAGAAAGTGCTGTACCTTGAAGACGACGATATCGCTCACATTCACGAAGGCTCCCTCAATATCCACCGTCTTAGCAAGGACGATGGGACATCCAATGTACGAGCCATTCAGACTCTCGAGCTGGAACTCCAAGAAATCATGAAAGGGAAATTCGACCACTTCATGCAGAAAGAGATTTTCGAGCAGCCCGAGTCCGTCATCAACACAATGCGTGGACGCTTAGATGTTGCCAACAAGAAGGTCACATTGGGTGGCTTGAAGCAGTACATTAGCACCATTCGCCGCTGCCGCCGCTTGATCTTCATTGCTTGCGGTACTAGCTTCCATTCTTGTATGGCCGTTCGTGGGGCTTTTGAGGAATTGACAGAGATCCCCATCTCTGTCGAGCTTGCATCGGATTTCTTGGACCGACAAGCCCCTGTATTCCGCGACGACACTTGCGTTTTCGTGTCTCAGTCGGGAGAGACAGCGGATTCCCTCATGGCTTTGAAGTACTGCCTTGAGCGAGGGGCCCTGACCGTAGGCGTTGTCAACGTGGTTGGCTCGTCGATCTCGCTCCTTACTCACTGCGGTGTGCATATCAACGCCGGCCCTGAGATTGGTGTTGCCTCGACCAAGGCGTATACCTCACAATTCGTCGCCATGATGATGTTTGCGCTCTCTCTCAGCGAAGACCGTTCGTCAAAGCAGAAGAGGCGCGAGGATATCATGAATGGTTTGGCTCATGTTTCCGAGCAGTTCAAGCAGATCTTGAAGCTTAATGACCCTATCAAGGCCATGTGTGCCAAATTCCTCAAGCACCAAAAGAGCTTGTTACTCTTGGGCCGTGGTAGTCAGTTCTCGACCGCGCTGGAAGGTAAGAGATCACCCTCCACCAAAAGCTGGCGAGCTTCATGCTGACCATAAAATGTACAGGTGCTTTGAAGATTAAGGAAATCTCCTACCTTCACTGTGAGGCAGTCATGTCTGGAGAGTTGAAGCACGGTGTGCTAGCCCTAGTTGATGAAAATCTGCCCATTATCATGATTCTCACTCGCGATGACATCTTTGCCAAATCGCTCAACGCTTACCAGCAAGGTAATTTCTCACATGAATTCGCCCTAGCCTTGAATTGTCCACTAATACTCCAATCCAGTCATTGCCCGTGGTGGTCGACCAATTGTCATTTGCAATCCCAATGACTCCGAATTTCCATCTGAGCAGACGGAGAAAATTGAGATTCCCAAGACCGTTGACTGTCTCCAAGGTTTACTCAACGTCATCCCTCTCCAGCTTATCGCATACTGGCTCGCCGTCGGTGAAGGCCTCAACGTTGATTTCCCTCGGAATTTGGCCAAATCTGTTACTGTGGAGTAGATGATGACGGTCAAGGGATCGGGTTCAATATGGTTGAGGCCAGTTCAATTGGACGAAGCCTTTCTTTGGCGCTGTGAGGGTGGTCCGAAAAGCATGGAATGGGATAGCAGTCACGAATAGATAGACGATTCGCAATGAAATTAAAACAGCATACTCCAAATTGTTGTGCTCCCTTTTCCTTCCTCGTTCAAACGCTGTTGGGGGACGACGCAACTGGGTGGGGCAAGTCGAGATCGGAGTGGTCTTCCAAGCGAATTACGATTGCAATTGCAATTGGCCACGCTTGTTTCCGATCCGAACTGTTGATTTCTTTTCATCATTTGCCCAGTACATGAGTGCATATAATGGCATCGCTGAAAGGCCCTGGTGAGACCCAAATTCACGATGGCAAGTGCCCTGTTCCGCCCATCCCCAAATCACCTAGCTAATGCTTCGCCATCATCAGGCTCCAACCTCCGCATAGCCATAGTCCACGCCAGATGGAACATACAAATGGTTTCGGCTCTCGTGGCGGGTGCGCGCAAATCACTGTTAGCTTCTGGCGTCAGAGAAGAGAACATAGTGGTTCAAGACGTGCCGGGCAGCTATGAACTGCCCTTCGCTGTGCAAAGGTTTCTTATGACCCCCTCCTGTACGTCAGCTTAAAATGCCGATTGATTCCTTCTTCCCAGAATGTACACATCCTCACAGATTGAATCCTCGAACAACCCCACTGGGCCCATCTCAGCGGTCACGGATCTGCTGTCCTCCGCTTCCTTGACCGACCTCACAATGCCAGAACCCACCGCCTCCTCTCCACAAAACTCGTCCAAGTCTTCGACGGCACCTTTGGCAACACCATTCTCAGCGATCATTGCAATTGGCGTTCTTATAAAAGGCGAGACCATGCACTTTGAATACATTGCTGACGCAACATCACATGGCTTGATGAAGGTGCAACTGGATCTAGGAGTGCCGGTTGTATTCGGATTGTTGACATTGCTAAACGAGGAGCAGGGCAGGGCGAGGGCGGGAATGGATGGTGGACACTGTCATGGGGAAGACTGGGGCAGAGTAGCTGTTGAGCTGGGCGTGAAGAGGCAGGTTTGGGCGGAGGGAAAATTCTCATGACAAAGGGAGCATTCAGGCAATGCACGCTCATGTACGCCATTAGCAGGAAAATTGGTCCACATACGGCCTTCAAAATTGTGTGAGCAGCCACATAGGTTGAAGTATCGAAGTGGGAATCTCAAGTACCAGACAAAGCGCCGCATAGGCACCTGACGCATGCTAAAATTGTATTATTACACCATTTGCATCTGTCCAGCTCATTCCTCCATCGTCTCCCCTTCGGCGGCCGTCGTTTCCTCTTCGTCGTCGCCCTCCATCGCCTTCTTGGCTGCCTTCTCTGCCTCCTCTAAGATGTCCTTCGGGACCTCCTGGTGCCTTCCCTTGGTTGGTCCCTCGGTCGAGCTAATCCAGGACATCTCCAGCTCAAAATCTTTGTCCTTACTGTCCTCGTGTGCAACATAGATGATTCGGGCTGCTTCCCTCACGCCGGCTTCGAGTGACAGATTGCCCGATGCTAGATCCAGCTTTTCGAGTTCCGCTTTAGCTGCCTGCCTACCTTTCCCTGTAGCTGCGCCATAGTATCCCTGCAGACGTTCCATTAGTCATCGTCAAGGTTCGTACGAACGACACGCTCACCCAGTAAAGACCACTTGGTTCGATCATGTACAAGCCCGGACCTCCAGCCTTAGTGCCTGATACCTTCCCACCAGCGCCGATGCTTGGCCCACTACCCACTTGTCCATCTACTCCCAGCTCTGCTTCCGAATCCCAGCCACCGACTATGGCTGTTACACCAAACGGTCTGACACTTGAGTAAAGTGTGTATGCTTGGACGTAGCCACCTAATCTACCGGCAAGAGCAGCGAGAGGTATAGGTGCTTTGTATGTCGACCGCCATGATGAAGCCTCATCTCGTGCTCGTGATACAAAATGTCGACCATCTGGGACAAGGCCTGAAGATACCTATGATTGCATATATTAGTTCCATCACTTAGGCTCGCCCATGAATGTGCACTTACCACACCGACATTGCGATCGACCGTTGCTATCCTCTTGTTCGCACCAGGTTTTAACAATTTGCTGGTTACAATCTTCTCTACTGCCAAGACAACACCATCTTTACATCGAATGCCGACGCAGGTACCTCCGTTCTCGACTGCTTTGACCGCGTACTCGACCTGAAAAAGAGGATCAGTTCCGAAAGGTCTGGAAAGCACGAGTAATCAAGGCCACCTGAAAGTTCCTGCCGTCAGGTGAAAAGACAGAATTCTGAAGGTCGTACCCCGTACCAATGGATGTCTATGTGAACGCTGTTAGCTCATATTCAAAATTCGCTTGTTCGAAATGACTAACCATGGCGACAGTAGAGGCGGAGATTCGAACGTAAAAATGAGAAGACCTGAAAGGAGGGTATCATGAAGCTGGTCTCAGCGCTGGGAACGAAGCTGGGAGCTCAGGCAGGTGCTTTGCGCGTCGTTGCGCTAGCGGCCTTGGCAAGCTGCTTGGATCATAAGCCATCATACCTTCTACCTTTCAGATCTTCCACGCTTTCCGAAATCGCCTCGATCTACTCACCTTGCTTACAGCAGCCATAGATCTTCCAGTATGGCGTCAATACTCGGCGCGAATCCAACCCTGACTTCAATTCCAAGCTACTCCTTCTCCCAAGCTTCACACAACAATGGGGCAACTGGTAATAAAGAACACGCCTTCTACCCGTAAGACTGGGTATCATTGCTTGTATGCCACCGTCTAATTATGCCAGATACACAGACAATGGCGGCTCTACACTAGGCATCACAGGCAATGATTTTGCCATCATTGCAGGCGATACTCGTTTAACCTCAGGCTACAGCATCAATACTCGTTACTCCCCCAAGGTATTCAGGATCGGTGGCGATGATGAAACAGGAGAGGGTGCACACATCATACTTTCGGTTGTCGGTTTCGCAGCAGACGGTACAGCTCTCAAGGAACGCCTCAACGCAATCGTCAAGATGTACAAATACCAGCATGGCAAGAAGATGTCTGTCAAGGCTTGTGCCCAGAGATTAGCTACAATTCTTTACGGTAAACGGTTTTTCCCCTACTACGTGACGGCGATCCTAGGTGGATTGGACGAGGACGGCAAAGGGGCGCTGTACAGCTACGACCCAGTTGGCTCTTACGAGCGTGAGCAATGTAGAGCCGCGGGGGCTGCAGCTAGCCTGATAATGCCGTTCTTGGATAACCAGGTCAACTTCAAGAATCAATATCTGCCGAGTACTGGCGAAGGTCACGACCTGTTGGCACGGCAGGCAGAGCCCTTGCCAAGACATGAAGTGGAGCAGCTTGTAAGGGATGCGTTCACGAGCGCGACCGAGCGCCATATCGAGGTTGGGGATGGGTTGCAAATGCTTGTCATAACACAGGAAGGGATTGAGGAAGCGTTCTTCCCACTGAAGAGAGACTAACCTGGAGGTTTCACGACGTAGCATGGTGTCGACGAGACATCGCACTGGCGCAATAGTGTATGTATCTGAGCGCTTGAGTATGCCTACACGGACTCCAGACCTCGATTTAGCCATAGCCCTGAACCTTTCTACCTCGCCCCTGCCATGCCTTTTCACCGCAACAACTTCGGATTCCGCGTGTGCTAAATACCTGATTTCGGTTCTCCGACGCCGACTCCATTGTTGTCCATGACTTCTGGTTTTGACTCTATCCCGATCCACATGTCCTCATGCTCAGAACTGCATGCTAATGCCCTGCAAACTGCACCCTGTTTGCGCAAACGCGACTAAAAGCGTTCTTTCATACGTGAGGCCACAGTTCTCAAGTTGCCGTATACCTTGCCCTGAAAGATAAAGTATGTCAGGCAATTGCATTAAACAAGAGAGTAGCTGGAGACTTACCGGTGGACTTCCTAATATCAGGCTACCTGTTTTTGCAAATATATTAACTCAAATGGCCGAGGACACTGCACCCCTTGACCTCCACAAGGAATGCCTGATGGAAATCTTACAGATGGCTTCTGTTGCAATGTGGATGTTTCTGAACCCTCCCAAAACATGTATGGTCTGGTCCGCCAGCACAACTCTAGTTTTACTCGCGTTTTCGATAGCGAACTTTGTCTTGCCTAGAAAGAACCCCGGTATCAGCAAGTCAAACAGGAGACAGTCCCGTCGTGAGGTTTTACCTCCTTTTCCCGCTATACGTCCAATTGCTCGATTTTTGTGCTCTCCATTCAGCGTCTTCACATCTTTGATTTCGAAGCTATTTATCAATTAGTCTCCATGGAAGCTGTGCCCATTCCGTTAGGGGCTTGGGGGTGATAGTACGTTTCGATATACAAATCATCGAGCCGCAGCATTGCGATAGCATCCTCCAAATCAAACCCCAAGCAAAACGCCCGCACAAAATCCTCGCCCTTCTGCAGTGCTCCTGAATCAACGGTATACGATGAGGTTCTCATTTCGACTGCTCGGGCTGATACGTTCATGCGCACCTGCAACTTCAAATGTCCAACAAGCGGAGGGTATATCTTAGGCCATTTCGATTTGAGGGCGGGATAACGGTGGGGTGGGATGAAGACCTTTCGTGCCTCTACTTTAAGGGACTTCTCAGCTTCTTTTGCGGGTGGGAACTTTGGGCGCCCTTCTTCGTCAACCTGCATTGCGGAATCCAGATGCTCAGCGGCTGTATCCTGTTGGACTGAGGGTGTGGCGCTGGTAGCATCGACCAGAATTTCGTCTCCATAGTCATCTGTAGCGAATTAGATAGAGAGCCAAAAACCGTAGATTTGTAGAATCTTACTGTCTTGAGGCAATGGTGTTGCCTCTGCTTCTGCAAGCTTTTCAGGCCGCCTAAGCAGTGCTGTAGGCGCAGGCATCTCAAGGTAGCGTAAATGTGTATTGTGCTTTTGCGATCTCGAGTCAAGATGTACTTTTACTTTAGAGCGATTCTGTTGTGCGGAAAATTAAGTCCGAGATCTTGCCGTTTCCGTGGGCAAAGTTTTGTTTTTCAACGGCATTATCGTGCTTTGTCGTTAGACTTCACAAAATTTCATCATCTCTTTCGGGTGAAGAAATCACTCGAATAATCATCGATAGATCTGTGACCATGATCACAAGGGAAGATTAATGATTGTCTGAAAAGGATGAGCAGCAATGTACGACAAAAGCTGTGCGCCACTGTCTGGGGCACGCGAGCGACCTGCTTTGCTATTCAGATAACACCCTTGTCTAATGTTCTTATCAATCACAGGGTTTGGAGACATGCATCTGCCACCGCAAGACCAATATCGTTGCCAGATTATGTTTGTCCTCCCATATTTCGAACCTTACCAAGATCGATTGGAGTTACGACCGCCCCAACAATCCTGACCTTGGGGCCTCTGCATGATTGGGCTGCATCCGTAATGCCATTCTCAAGTGGAAGAAACCTGGGTCCAGCCCAGCAGAGGTCGGATATCCAAGGCAAACGCGGCTTATTGGGTCTCCATTGGGGAGATGATAGGCGGTTTTCTACGTATGGCTTGCGCCGAAAAGACTCTGGACAAGAGAAAAACAGATCCCCAGCCCTAGATGGTCCAAATGCGATACAAACTCGGCATGCCACCACGCCTGACAAGCCTGAACCCTCCTCTGCGTCCTTATACCCTGGTACTATGAAAGGCGCTGCAAATAAACATTTGAGGGACCGCCTACCAGATATCTCACACATCCACAGACCAAGTCGAGAAGAGCTTCTTGCGGCTGCTACTGGCTTCTGGTCACGACTCAAGGTCCGTTTCAAGTGGTTCTCCATCCGAAGCGTGCGGCCTTTCAATGCGGATGAGATTGGGGCTTTTTTCTCTTGGTTCTTACTGGGCCATGTCCTTTGGATTATATTGGGTACGACTACATTCTTCTCCCTTGCTATCTTTGCTGTAAATACAGTCTTTGCTCAGGAGACTTTGGCTCGATGGGTGGGCAATTACCTGACGAAGTCTTCTGGTGTCAAGGTGGTCTTTGAATCAGCAATCGTCCCCAAGTGGGGCGATGGGGTCATCACGTTCAAGAATGTCTTTGTGTCTAGGCGGCCAGGTCAGGGAGCTGGCAAAGTAAGCAAAGGCTCTCCATCAACAGAGGCTGCAGCTGCGGCTGCTGCCGCAAGCGCAGAGAAACTGAAGGGCTCCGGGGAAATGATTTCAATCAGTGCTAAAAGTGACGAAGAAGAGGAGGACGCAAATTATACGCAGTTCGATTTGTCTCTTGATACAGTCAACGTCACTCTTTCATTTACCAAGTGGTTCAACAGCAAGGGCTTACTCCGCGATGTAGAGATCAAAGGCGTTCGGGGTGTCATTGATAGAACGTCAGTGCACTACACAGGAGACTACGTGGACCCTCGGACCTACAAGCACGAGCATAATCCAGGTGACTTTGAAATTAACTCTTTCAAATTGGAAGATCTGCTGGTGACTGTTCATCAACCTCATGGTTTTCGGCCATTCTCCATAAGCATTTTCTCTTGCGACCTGCCTCAGCTTCGAAGGCAATGGCTCTTCTACGACTTTTTATCTGCTAACATAATGTCCGGATCCTTTGACGAGTCGCTCTTCACAATTCATCCGCGTCAGATGCACGGGCATGTTGGCGGTCAACTAGGTAGCGGACTTGAGATAAATGGACAGGCAACCCCGTGGAAGAAGCACAGCCGCCTGAGGATAGATGGCTTGAACATAGATCATTTAAATAGGGGGGTGGAAGGACCGTTCTCCTGGATCCATGAAGGGAACGTCGACATTGTAGCGGATCTAATGTTCCCAGCAGATAATGATGAAAGCATTGCCAAAGTCATGTCCGACTTCTACGATAGAATGGAGGCCACTGTCACATCCAGTCGACACCCCCAGAAAGGTCGAGAGTCGATTAGAACCAATGACATCGATGTACGCAGAGACGACGAATTGACTGCTTCGACTGACTCTGGTCCGTCTGATGACGACAAGCGCTTTCTTGTGATGGACCTGAGAGTCCATCTTAATGATATCCGTGCCGCTGTGCCGATCTTCACGAAAGATCTGTCTTATGTGAAGAACGCTCTTATCCGGCCCATAGTGGCTTATATGAACTCGCGCAGAACCTTCATCCCCATCAATTGCCGTGTGGTTAAGCGAGCTAGTGAATTTGATGGTAGCTGGACGATCTTTGACAGCGGTCTGATGGATGATCTTTCAGCAGAGGTGAGACTAGAGTGCGAAGCTTGAATGACGAGTCGCTGACGTGCTGGTAGACCTATCAAGCCTTCGCAAAGGATGTCACAGATGATCAAGCTAGGCTGCGGCGTTTCAAAAAGGTTGGCCTATGGTCGTTGCAACTCGCTGTGCAAGCGTTCTTCATGGGTTTGGCAGGCAACTTCGCATAGATGGAGATATGTCGATTTGCTCGTCAGCCCAATTAGCGCGGAGTTCAGGGGTTTGCTTTTTGTCGGCGCTGATTGTACAAAGGAGGTTTCTATCGATCGGAAGTCATGTTGTAGAAATATCTGTACATATGGGGAAGACTGGACTTGGGGTCTTTTTGCATGGCTCAATGGCCGGGTTGCATACTGAGCACTTAATACGAGATCCACTCAGCCATGCGTCGCGGTACCAGGGTGCATGTAAGGTACAGGCATGAAGAGAGATACCGTAGAGTTTAGCACTAGATATCCCAAGTACATACGCTAGCGGAGAAACGTCCTGCTGCAAACATATGATCCTAGTGCCATATCTGCACATATTCAAGGTCTTTGAGAAGACTCCAATGTCTAACTGACGTACGGCCTTTACCAAGTTGTGTAATAATCCTATTAGAGATGGCATCCTCAATACCATCAGCTTCGACCAATGGTTTTCAAAATGCCTCTTCGTATGACAAACATCGACCCTCCTACCCTCCTGAAGCCGTGACTCGTTTCCTCGAGCGCCTTCAAGTCAACGGAGTAAAGAGAGCCCGTATTGTTGATCTTGCAGCAGGTACGGGCAAATTTACGGAGTTGCTAGTGGGTAGGAACGAGGATTTTGAGATTCTTGCTGTCGAACCTCATAATGGTGCGTACAACTGCGAGCGGTCTTTCATTCATCTATACCAAGTTTTGAGTCTTGACCAGAAATTCCCTCTTGGCCCCCATTTACCTCCTCGACTCGTCTTATGACTTACAGAAGTATCGTGAAAGCGAGGTACTGACACCGAAGAATTGATTCAGACATGAGGAAAGAATTGGAGAAGAAGGGGTTGATGGGTGTGAAGGTTCTAGAAGGCGAGGCTAGTAGTATGGCGGGAGTGGAAAGCCAGAGCGTTGATGCTGTGATTGCTGCTCAGGTGCGACCATTGACTTCTACGACACGGCCGACATGGGCTTGATGCGCTAATGTAGGGCCAATTTGCAAGGCATTTCATTGGTATGGCAGAAAAGGCCGTTCTTATTGGTTCCTCGGGCCGTTGCTGCTAATCATCCTCAGGTTCGCAAACAAAGACGCCCTTGAAGAGATCTACAGAATTCTCTCGCCCGGTGGAGCATTTGGCATGATATGGGTAAACCCATGAAATGGCTCAGGGGTTTTACCTCAAAAGGGCAATGCTGACTCTAAAATACGCACAGAACATTGAAGACTGTTTGTACTCGATGATTGAAAGTTGGCTGTGAGCCTAGCTGAAGGAGTCAAGATAACGCGCCCATGACATGGAAGCCCACCACCGAATGGGAAGGAAAGCTGAAAGATATCACATGGTCCTTTGGCAACGAGGATGTCCGCTTTCGACACGAGCAGTGGCGAAAAGTCTTTGAGGAACAGCTTAAAAGCACGCCATTCAGCATTCAAGCAGCAGAGCCCCTATTCTCACTGCCACTCGGGGAAGAATCTGTGGAATTCACTCAATGGCTAAGTTCAGACGCTATTTGGGATAGGTACCATAGTAAGCACCCTTTTTGGGTTATTTCTTCGCCTTCAATATCCTTCTTCGATTCTTAGGGCATGTCTGAGGAGCAAGACACATGTCCTTGCCCCAAACATGTCTTCAGACTCGTGAATTCGTCTCGAAAGAGAAGTGCTAAATCCGAAATGGTGTAGCTCTGAGCCAATTCGCTGTACTAGAGGGACAAGAGCTAGCGGTGAGTCGAAAATATAACACCCATGTGTAATCAAGTCTCCAGGCTTACTCCAGGGAAGGACACGAAGAGGAGGGTCCTTGAGGCAACGGGAGCGGCAGACGTTGGGAAGAATGAAAATGGGGAGTTGGAATTGCATGGGCGTACATACTTCGCTTGGAGTACTGCGGTACCTGGAGCGCCTTTGAAAAGTGGTGGATAGATAATGGTTCGCTTTGATACCTCGCTGCCTCGATCAAACCTCCCGAGCGTAGTCTTAGTATTGGACCAAGATTTCCACCGCCACCAGATGGTAACGCCTAGGCAGATCATGGTAGAGTTGGAGACAAAATCCGATCGTTGATTCACGAGGCAGAGATATACAGCACTGAGGGAGGGTTAACGAAAAAGCCCGGACTCAAAGAATATGAAACAGAGGGTTACCATTATTTCCCCTCACGAAAGCCTCTCCATAAGAACGGCGCAATTTCCCATCCACGTACTCCTCCGTCTTCTCTAAGGAGATGTTCATATAACCGTCCACGGATATGAGGTACCCTGGAGATCCACAATCTTAGCATACAGCTCCGACATCTCAAACCGGAACTGTATACCTCTATACTCCACTGAGCTATTGAGCTTCACCTTGACTGGCGCTCCAATTATCTCTGTAAGGAAAGAGCTGGGATCAGAGCTTCCGGAATTTGCGCCGTTCTCCATCGATATCTTGGACCTAAGTTTGTGAGGTTCAGAATACTGTGATAGGATGGGATCCAACGAGAAGTTCTCAAGTCTCCTTTATTTGAGCTGGGACTTGTAAATTAGGTTTGGTCACAAGTTTCTTTCATTTTACTGACTGTCACTCACTGAGTGAGGTTGACTCTACGCGCCGAGACCGCGCCAAGCGCGCGTTCAGCCGGACTTCAAAAGTTCCTGTCTCACTTTCTGGATCTCGAACAAGCGGACAGACTCGGTATGATCGCCGAACAGCCTACCCAGGGTGCCGTCGGGTCCGCTCCTCGGAAGCGATCTCTCTTCAACAAGCCAAGCTGGAGCAAGCCCCAAGCCCTGAGCAATGATACTGATCTCTTTCACCGTTCAAATCAGGCCTATGCCGATCTTGCTGCTGAAGCGGAGCGTGCACGGAAAAGGAAGTTAGCTAGGAAAGAGAGAGAAAGAGCTCGTCAAAATATAATTGGAGAACGCGCAGGCAAGAGACGGCGTGTTTCTGAGGATGAGGATGAGGATGATGAGGACGATGACTCTAGTAGCGATGAAAGTTCGAGTCACTCCAGTCGTAAAGAAGGCAAAGCCAGCCCCACCCAACCCAAAAGTCACCATGTTTCTCCCACAATTTCTCAAAAGCCGATACATTCTCCAAAATCTTTACTCAAGCGCTACGAAGCTAAGGTTGCGGCGAGCAAAGTCGGCCAAGAACAAAAGCAGAAGCAAAAGGTTTCTGATATCATTGATCTTGAAGATGAGGAAGACTCCTCAGCATTACCCGGGCAAGATACAACCTGGAGTTCTGCGATTGTCAAGCCTGCAGCTCCTCCTGAAGAGGATGACCAACCAGTATCGGATGAGGAGTTCCCGGAGTTGGCTCGTCAGGCCAGGGAAAAGGCCCGAAGAAAACGTCTGGAGGAAGACATAGCATCTACAACCGTAAACCCTCAAGAGGGCCAAGTGTCCTTGCTCCAACCAATGCCTCCAACCTCACAGCCAGATCCAATTCTTCAAATATTGATAACCTCGAGAATTGACAACACAATCCCATTGATCGTTAGCAGAAGAGTGTCGCAGCGATTGAAAGACGTAAGACTGGCATGGGCAAACCGGCAGAACTTTACTACCGATTTCACAGACACGGTCTTCCTGACGTGGCGGGGAAAGCGAGTCTTTGATGTCACGACGTGCAGAAGCTTGGGCATCACTGTTGATGCCATGGGAAGGATCTCCACGAAAGGAGGCTCGTGGGAGGAAGAGGAGGGGCAAATTCATATGGAAGCGATGACGGCCAAAATATTGGAAGCCTACAAGAAAGCAAAGCGCAGCGAGACTACCGGTCAAGAGGATTCGGCCGCGCAGGAGGAAGCCGTGGCGGTGCAGGATCATGAAACTCAAGTCAGAATCGTTTTGAAAGCCAAGGGACTCGACGATTTCAAGCTCCAGGTCCGGCCGGTTCGTCATTGGTGTGTTGATTGCTTGGTACAATGGCTAACAAGCGTTAGTCTACTCTCGTCTCTAAGGTCGTTAATGCTTTTCGTTCTCGGTATCAGATTGGTGGAGATAAGGATGTCTTCATGTCCTTTGATGGAGAGCGATTATCGCCTGATAGCAGGATTGAGGAAACGGAGATCAGCGATATGGACACTCTTGAGGTTTACGCCAAGTAGCAAAGAAATTTGCATTCGAAATGATACATACCCCCAAGATGTCGACAGATGTGGCAGAAATGGGCCTAATATACATTCAACTGCGGTATCCCACAAAGCTTCAATTCTGTCACAACTCTGTCCAGCACTTCTCCCTTCCATACCATTCAACAATCAGTCAGTTCTCGATCTGAAGCATAATGGTGGTTACAATCTCGTAAAAATGCAAGCATTAGGGTCAAGGGTGTGCCAATTGGCAGACTTGTACCACTGTTCCACAGGATTTGTGTCCTCAAAGGGTCATCAAAGTGCAGGCTTCTGATCTTCTCAGCGCTACAAAACTGCAGGCTCCCAGCCTCAATCTAGTCGTCAAGCTGGGGTTTGTTGCCCATAGCAGTGCCATCAAATTGCAGGCCTCCAGCTCTTCTTAACGCTCAAACTGCAGGCATTAGTATCCATACCAAAAGCCGAAAATCGAATCCCATTTTCATAAACTTTTTGCTCACTCATGTCACTTAGCTTATCTAGCTATGATCCCTTCACAATGATTGTTGACATCATCTTCTTACCCCTCGTGTGTTTCTTGTCCACAAACGTACGTCCTGTTGTGATATTTGAAGTTTCGATCGTCAATGATCGTTGTCGAATTGGGTCATGGAATATCTTGTGACTGGGAAAAGAAATGGAGAGTCTCTACGAGTACTGGCGTTCTTCCGCAGGGCCGACTCCCTTCCAATTTGGCTACTCCGAAGGAACCAACGGCAAAAGCGTCGGATCTCAATTCTCACGCGGGTCCGGCTCTCGTTCCAATATAATCTACTCCCACTTCCTTCGAAAACGTCGCTCCGGAATATTGCCCGAAAGGCTTGGCTCCTTGGTATTGTTGGGTGTATTTAGTTCGTATTAGGTTCGATTCCTAATGGCGCTGGTACAATGGTGTTGCCGTGCTTTTTCTTTTCTCTTGGGTAAGCGCCGAAAAGTCGGGCCGCCGTTCTGCCCCACTACCCCACTAAGATTTGCGGTTTGGTCACACGTTTCTTTTCAACTTTGCTGTCAAAAGCAAATAGTCCCTTCGCAAACATTTTCGAATCCATTAAGATATTCATTGAACAACATTCGTCAAGACAAGGTAAGTCTGCCATATACTCTACTTCCGTGCGTGTTGTCTTTGTTACTTCATGCTTTGCGCTTCCTCATCCCGCCCGCAAATCACCATTTATTTTCTCACTCCGAGAACACCTTGCTATTTGATTTGGGTTGACGCCAGTCAATTAAGAGCTTTCGCAGTTCTTCCTTTCCTCGGAATTGGTGTCCTCCTTTTCACAGGCTAATCTCCTTTTGCCCCAGGCAGCATGGCAATCCAGAAGATCCACGCACGCTATGTCTACGACAGTCGAGGCAATCCCACCGTGGAAGTAGACCTTGTCGACAGCACTGGTCTCCACAGAAGCATCGTGCCAAGCGGAGCCAGCACAGGGAAGAAAGAACAAAAGAAGGCAGAAAAGCAAGAGGCTAACATTTGAGCAGGGCAACACGAAGCATGTGAGCTAAGGGATGGCGATAAATCCAAATGGAGCGGAAAGGGGGTTCTCAAAGCCGTCGCAAACGTCAATGAAATCCTTGGCCCTGCTGTCATCAAGGAAGGATTCGATGTGACAGACCAGGCAAAGGTCGACGAGTTCTTGAACAAGCTAGACGGAACTAAGAACAAGACCAAATTGGGCGCCAACGCTATCCTCGGCGTCAGCTTGGCTGTTGCAAAGGCGGGTGCTGCGAAGAAGGTATGTCATCTTGGGCTTTGGAGACTTGTCCGCCTTCGTTAGTACTGATAGGTCCGATTCACCAAAGAACGTGCCTTTGTACGCCCACATTTCCGATCTTGCAGGGACGAAAAAGCCATATGTGTTGCCAGTTCCCTTCATGAATGTTCTCAACGGCGGATCTCATGCCGGTGGTCGTCTGGCTTTCCAAGAGTTCATGATCGTGCCCGCGTATGTTCAGGCCTCGGGAAACCCTGCCATGCACTTCTCCAATAGCTGACATCGTTAGTGCTGCTCCGTCTTTCAGCGAAGCAATGCGTCAAGGAAGCGAAGTGTACCAGCAGCTCAAGTCGCTCGCAAAGAAGAAGTATGGTCAATCCGCAGGTAATGTTGGGGATGAAGGTGGAGTCGCACCAGACATCCAGACCGCAGAAGAGGCCCTAGATTTGATTACGGAGGCTATCGAAAAGGCAGGATACAAAGGGCAGGTGAAGATCGCTATGGACGTCGCGTCCAGCGAGTTCTACAAGGAAGACGCAAAGAAATACGATTTGGATTTCAAGAACCCTGATAGCGACAAGAGCAAATGGATCACCTACGAGCAACTTGCAGACATGTACAAGTCTCTGGCCAGCAACTACCCCATCGTCAGCATCGAAGATCCCTTCGCAGAAGATGACTGGGAGGCATGGAGTTACTTCTACAAGACATCGGACTTTCAGATTGTTGGGTAAGAATCCATTGAGCTGTTCGTTCAGCTGGAGTGCTGACGAAAGGACCGTTTCTAGAGACGACTTGACCGTTACCAATCCCGAATTCATCAAGAAAGCGATCGAGTTAAAATCTTGTAACGCCTTGCTACTCAAAGTCAATCAGATAGGTACGCTCACGGAGTCGATCCAGGCTGCCAAAGACGCTTATGCAGCAGGATGGGGCTTGATGGTTTCGCATCGTTCTGGGGAGACGGAAGACGTTACAATCGCGGACATTGCCGTAGGATTGCGATGCGGGCAGATCAAGACAGGGGCACCTGCTAGGTCTGAGCGTCTAGCCAAGCTGAACCAGATTCTCAGGATCGAAGAGGAGCTTAGCAAAGAGACCCCATCCGCCATCTTTGCTGGTGAGAAATTCCGAACATCGGTCAATATTTGAAGAAATGGATAGCCAACACCTAGGCCACCGAGGCCTTCGAACGCCACAAATTACACACCCAGTTGGCCCTCTCCGGCAGCTTCAAGCAGTCCCGTCCGTAGTATTATGAAACCCACTCCCAAAATTGACCTAAACCAATAACAAAAGTAAGAATGAACTTACTCATCCCAATTCTGAGATTGTATCCAGGCTGCCCCTGGAGTACTGGAGGAGTTGAGTACTCGTACATAAGGTCTCTGTAAACGTCCTCTCCGCATGAGCGCTAGTGCTAAAGTGTAGTCTTTGTCGCACACAACAACTTTCCTTCCTACAGAACATCATCGGTTTCACACTTCACAGAGCTGGTCTAGTGGTATCACTATACACGACACGCGCAGCAGTGAAGCTGCCCAGCTTTTCCTTTCCGTACTCTTAATCTACAACTGCGGACATGCCGCCAGCAAACCGGCGAAGAGGTTCGTCGGCCCCACCTGATCCCTGTCACACACTTGCTGCAAGGCATTTCCATGGTATGATTCTTGCAAGCAGTAACGCTGACGCGCAGATATCTGCCCAATCCAGACGATGACTCCGAGGATGAGAGCTCGTCCGATTCCTCGCCTCCGGCTATTGCTCGACGATCGAAGTTCAATGATGAGGAAGACGACAGCGATGTATGCACATAGACAGCCTCGCTATTTCAGATAACATCAAGCTCAAAATTCATCAGGTTCTCGAGTCATGGGATGCCGCCGAGGACTCCGAGGTCGAACGTGAAAAGGCCAAAAAAGCAGCAGAGGCCAAAGCCAAGGCAGATGCAGAAGCAGCTGCTAACAAAAAGTCAAAAGCGCAGAGGATAGAGGAGAAGAGGATGGCTACCATGCGTAGAAAGGCGGAGGAAGAGGAGGAATCGAGTAGCGAGGAGGAGGATGAGGCGACCGCTCGCGCAAGATTACGACAAACAGAACAGGATTCGGACCTGAAGCACGCCGAGGACATGTTTGGCAACATTGGTATCAAAAAGGATCGGTCGGCTACAAAAGCTGTGGTGGCCGCAGATTTGTCGGATCCCTCGAGCGCCGTGGATCTTTCCGTGCTTCCTCTCTTCAACCCAAACACGAAAGACCAATTCCTGAAGCTGCGCGAGACCCTCACGCCCATATTGGCATCCAACTCAAAGAAGGCCCAGTACACCCTTTTCATGCAAGAATTCACCAAGCAAATAGTCAAGGATCTGCCGAGCGATCAGATCAAGAAGATAGCTAGCGGTCTGACCACGCTGTCCAACGAGAAGATGAAGGAGGAAAAAGCATCAGAGAAAGGCGGAAAGAAAACCAAAGCTGCTAAGAGCAAAGCGACATTGGTAGCCAATCGTGACACGAGCTTCAAGGCGGACACAACAAGCTATGGGGCCGACGTTGACGAGTGAGTCGTTGCAGTATTTTGTATACTTTCCGGTGCTTCTTCTAATATCTTGCAGCGACGATGATTTCATGTGAATATTGTCAACTCGGCATCGGCCACATCCGGATTTCCCAACGAGGGGATTCCTTTACAAGATACAACGAATCCGACTCAGCGAAGCATTACCGGCTTCGGGCTTACAAGGCTACATTGTGTATCTGGAAAGAGCCCTTTGTGTTGCTTTTGAGCATCCGAGAAGACCAGCGTCCCTCCTTTGCAGAAGGCGTTCATGCATTTGATGTCACGTGGATCAGTCAAAAAGAGTCGGGCTTCAACAATGTGATTTGCCACAGTAGAAATCGTTGGCTTTTATTTATCTCATCACCACCAGCTTCCTCGATTGAATCATGACGAGTGAGCACGAGCGGCCTCTGCAATGTAGCAATTCTATCCATAGATAGTACCAGATACACTGGATTAAGAAAGGCGAAATCTGGCGAGGTGCAAAACCCGCGAGTCCGCTGTCACGGCAGGGATGTGAATGGCCGCGCAGAAATAATAGAGGCAAAAACCCCTCCCCCCCAAAAAAACCCAACTCCAATTTCCGCCCAAATCCTACCTAGGTACCTAGACTAATCATTCATCCCAATGATTTTCATATTCTCCCCTCTCTACAGACTCTCCCCTCTTCCCACCGTCTTGAGGCCTGCTGCTTTCCGCCCGAATACCGAGCCAAGGGTCTTAGAGCGGATAACGTCTGACCTACCACTCACGCTGTGACATATGCCGGCTGTCAGAAGCAAGGCAGAGCTGCAAACTCAGAAAAACAAGGTCAGCAGTGCCAAATATCCCCGTGGACCTTCAAACTTTTGCTTTATCTGCTCTCTCCCCAATTGACCTGTTTTTGCGCTGACCATCTGGGACCCACAGCTCGCTAATTCCTACCATGAGCTGTTGGAGTATGTTGCGCCCTTGTGACCGAAGACATATTCAAAGGAATATACTGAGACCGTCGCCCACTACAGAGAGTTCTCGTCGAAAGAATTACGGACAGTTGGGAATTATACATTGGGCCGCCTCATAGGCAAGGGGTCTTTCGGCAAGGTCTACCTTGCATCGCACAAACTCACCAACGGGTCCAAGGTGCAACTTATGTTCTTGGAATCTATAATCATCGCTAAAACATTTATAAGGTGGTGCTCAAGTCAGCCAACAAGGACGACTCGAATCTTGCCCGCGAGATCCATCATCACCGGCAATTTCTACACCCTCACATTGCTCGATTGTACGAAGTCATTGTAACCGAGAATCTGGTCTGGCTCGTTCTGGAGTACTGCCCTGGTGTGACTATGATATCTGATGTTGTCTCTTGAGCCCCACTGATTTTTTGATTTGTTTTCTGGCAGGGGATGAGCTCTACAACTACCTGCTTCGTCATGGGGCAATACCCGTGGAGAAGGTCCAGAGTATCTTTACCCAGCTCGTCGGAGCCGTTGCCTACGTACACAACCTTTCCTGTGTCCACCGAGATCTAAAGCTGGAGAACATCCTGCTGGACAAAAATGAGAACGTCAAATTGTGTGATTTTGGCTTTACACGTGAGTACGAAGGCAAATCGAGCTATCTACAGACATTTTGTGGGACTGTCTGCTATAGCGCGCCGGAAATGCTAAAAGGAGAAAAATACGCTGGAGAAAAGGTTGATGTTTGGAGTCTTGGGATAATACTTTACGCACTGCTGACCGGAGAGCTACCTTTTGATGACGACGATGACATGATCACGAAGCATAAGATTCTTTCGAGCGAGCCAAGTTTTCCTGACACCTTTCCGCCGGATGCCAAATCTCTTATTAGCCAACTCCTCTCGAAGAGACCACTCTTTCGACCTGGAATTGCTGATATTTTGACAAATCCCTTTCTGTCGGAATACGCTCCGCAACAGCAAGCTATTTTAAAGTTGACTCAGCCTCTACCCTTTACTACGAATTTGGAAAAAGAGACGTTGGAGCGTATGCGCAGTGCTGGGGTTGATGTGGACAAGGTCATTGAAAATGTTCTTGCTCAGCGCTGCGATGCTTTGGCTGGCTGGTGGGCCCTGTTGATCGAGAAAGAGGGGCGTAAAGAGAAAAGGAGGGAAAGAAAGCGAAGGGAGCGAGAGATGGAGGCGAAAAATCTTCGAAGGCTTAGCGCTGCTAGCAGTCGTCTGGAACGCATAGCAGGACCTTTAAGAGAAGTGGATGAAGAGGGTCTTTCCCCTTCACCGAGTGCTGATGTTTCACGAAGTCGAGGGAGGCGGGAAAGGCGCAGCACACCCACTCGTAAGTCGACTGAACATATAAGTAGTTGGATTCTACTGAAACAAACAAAGCTCAACTGATTCTTCCTGAGCTTCCTCTGTTGCCTGAAGGGAGCACTCTTGATTCGCCTGGCTCTCCTGTCCCTCCTCCGCCAATCGAGAAAGACTCGATACGTTCCCGTTCAGCGAGCTCTTCTCGGCGTCGACCACCTCCTCCTCCCAAAGAGAGAAGGCAATCCCGTCCAGGTAGCACGCTCCAACTGGTCTCTACGAATTCTGACCTTCTGGCGCCGCCGAACGGAATGTCAAAGAGACGTCCCAATCGTCGGCGCCAACACGCCTTCTTCCACCAGCTGGCATCCATCAAGCATTGGTTCATGGAATCTGCCAAGAGGGCCAAATCCCCTATCTCTAGGAGCGATTCTTCGACGCTCAAAAACTCTCCACAGGAGAGAAAGAGCCCCATCGAGCCCCGCCGTACGCTAAACAATGGGACTCCAAGCCGATCAGCTGCCACACCTACACGCCAGCTTTCTGGCGCTTCATATCCTCGGCCTGGTATACCAAATCCCAAACATAGGTCTTCTCTGTCTCCTGCTCCAATAACGCCTCGGTCCTCGTATCGCCGATCTTCTGGCGGTCTCCGTGGCCGCAAGTCTACCTCCTCTTCAGTATCCTCCATCCGCAGCATTCATCATGTCCATACCCACTCGAAAGCGTCTTCCACCTCGTCTACTTCCAACTCGGTCCACTCTTCTGTTCCCTTTTCCAAAACCTCACGTTCTCCGCACACCTCTGTCAAAGTTCTCCCCGCCACCCCTACTGTGACAGCGTTCCCTTCAAACATCCGCCTCGTCCGAGCGGCGCCTAACTACAATGAACCGGCCAACTTCGCCTCTCCTAGCGGGTTGGTCTTCGCAAAGCGGAAGAAGAAGCCTTTTCGGGGTCCAATGCTCTCCATTGGTAATAGTAATGGTGGCATTCCTGCCGGCAGACCAAGAGATTCCAGTGTGGGTGGCAGCAGAAGTGCGAGCGCTGCTGGAAGAACTAGTGGCGAGATCATCGAGGAGGAAGACGAGGATGAGGTCGAAGAGGTGGATACCTTTGGTCCTCTTGCTCCGGAAGCTGAGGAAACGATTGTCTGGGAGGGTGGTAAAGAGGCTGAAGTGGATGGTTGGGTCAGGAGACGGCATGATTGAACACAGCACAATGCAGTGTGACATATTGCCGACCTTTGGACCCCGGTTTCTTAGGGTCTAAATATTGGAGCGGCACATTACCCATGTAACATTATTATTCATCATAATTAATCGGCCGTTCTAGGGTATACATCAACAAGTGATATACATGCACTCTCAGCCATTTTTTGAAATGGTCAGAGAAAGGGATCGTGTCCCATACCTCGCGCCTTCGATCAAACTCCTTGCCCTTCAGTTGTCTTGATGTCCTAGCAAGAAGTAAAACTCAGGGGCTGCCGACCGATTATCAACAACTCGTTGCTTTCAACATAGCACAACTCAACAGTGAAACGACCTACAGCGAAACTTTCAAAGTAAGCAAAGTCTTTCTCTGAGCAGATTGGAAATGATATAGCACAAAGTTTGACTGTAAACCTTGTTAGTCAAAAGACTTTTGACCAAAGTTGTTGCGTTGCAAAAGAGGCAGTACTTTGATATTTTGCCAGAACATGTTACCAGGAGACGGGATAGGTACATCTACGACCTAGCAGTTTAGGAACTGTGATTCAACCGAGATACTTTGCCTCCTGGTTTTTCTACGCTAGGAGCTATCTACAAGTATTCTGACAGCCAAGGAAACCATTGTGAAGGAGGCAGGTTGAATTCGTTGATGTTTGGCGTCTCAGCAATGTACTCTTCACGCTTCACATTGTGAGGCCATTCCAAACATCAGCGTCAACTTCGCCTTCCTGTACGATCGCGTCTTGTGCATTCGGCACTCCAATGAGAGCTACCCCTTTCGGTACTGCCACTTCGGTCACATTGAAACATCCAAACGCTGTAACCTTGATCAGCTCCGGGCAGCTTCTGAACATTCCAGCGACTATCGAGGTATCAATCTTCGTTAAGAATGAGATGTTGATGTCCTTGAGGACGGGGTACTGTTGCTTGCCATCGAATACTCTAGAAAAGCTTTCATAGGTGATGTGACGGCATGAGCTGATATCTAACCGTTCGAGACGGGACCCAGAATGTCTAATTAACGCCTCAAAACCCCCAGATGCGAGTCCGACGGGATCTTCGGGACCGTCAGGTACTGCATAATCGACAGAACGGTTGCTGGAAAAGTCGATGAAGGCAAGGGCCGGATTTGACCAATTGATAAAGAGAGATGCGAACCCAACGTCGGTACAACAATCGTTCTCGGTAAATCGTAATTTGCTTAGCTGGGTGCAATTGGAATGAATCATGGACAAAGCGTCGTCATCGGCATCGCTGAACCCTTCGAGAGAAAGTGTACGAAGGCCTGGACCGACAGATGATATAAGATCGGCAAGGACACCCGGGGTAGTTG
The DNA here is from genome assembly GCF_014066315.1 of Letharia lupina. Classification (NCBI taxonomy): domain Eukaryota; kingdom Fungi; phylum Ascomycota; class Lecanoromycetes; order Lecanorales; family Parmeliaceae; genus Letharia; species Letharia lupina. Next base: position 1,611,093 of record NW_023502974.1, read on the forward strand.
CCGTTGGAAAGCGAAGAGACACATGCTCCAGTTGCCTCAACTCGGTCATAACACCAAGGGCGACGTCCCCAAGCCGGAAGCATTTCTTCATCTTCAAGCGTTTGATGTTAGGACAGTGGCGGATCAGACACATGAAAGTATCTTCATCCATGGAGTAATCGAGCCAAGACAACTTGAGAGTTTCGAGCCGAAGCCCACAATTCTCGAAGAATTCTGCCCACTTCCCATTGGACACTAGGTTCGCTGCCTCAAGCTGTAAAATTCTAAGGGGAACATTACGCTCGATGATATAGTCGACAACCTCGTCTTTGAATTGCCCGGCGTTTCGGAGATTAAGATTCTGTACTTTTGGAACCACCGAGAAAATTTTGATGTAATCCTCGGTCTCAAGTTCTGTTGAGCGTCAACCAAACCCTGTAATTACAACGAGCGGAACTTACTGCCGCAGTCATAGATATCTATAGTCTCAAGATCGGGACGAAGGAAAAGCTCAAGGGTTCGGGACGTAATAACACGTCTCCTGGATAGGATTTGGCTTAAGCGATTCAGTAGAGATTGCGGCAGGTCACCGAATTCTTCGACTTCGTGGATGTTGTTCGCAACTTCCTGTACAGGATTAGGACATTACACATGCTGGAGTATGGCCGCATCAGTCAGGCGCAGTACCTTAATGCAGAGCTCCTGTAGTGTCCTGGAACCGATCTGCACAATACCATCCAAAAGATTGCTCTGGACATGTCGACGTTTGTCTCGACTCACAGCCTGTTTCTTCGACTTCTGATCCTTTTTCTTTTGATCTTCCTGCTCCTTCGAACATTTGGTGCAAAGGAGTCCGCCATCTGGGCCTGTCTTACTGTATGCGGTGACAGTGAATCGTTTCTCGCAATTCTCGCAATTCTCCAGCTGACCAGGTAATGGCTTCCTTCTCGTGTACATGTCCCATGCAACATCATCATTCTCGCCATCAGAGCCTTCATCCTTGCGTTTCTTTTGGCGCTTGTAGTCTTTGCTCTCCTTGATCTTGGCTAGAGTCTTCTCCTGCTGCCGTTTTCTCTTCTTCTTCTGAGCCGCCGTTTCTACACGCTCTTCGTCGTCCTTTTGGTCGATAGATTCACCATTCGCGGTTGATTCCTGTTCCTGTTGCCGTCGAGCTTCCCTCTGGCGACGCTCATAGTCTGCAGAGATTTGAGCAGCAGATATGTTGTTCGAGGCGAGAAAGTCAGTGAGAGCCGACTGGGGCCCCCTGATCTGATTGTTTGCTGCTCTTCGTCCTGCCCTGGGTCACAACGTTAGATACTGTATGCATTGGCGGAGGGACCTCGAGCGTACATTGTTATTGCCACAGGCTACAATTAGTAGTAAAGAAGGCTTCTGTGCGGTTGAGAAATGTAGGTGTAATATCGAACGTCTTGCTCCAGATCCAAAGTGAGAGTAGTGCGGAGTGTGATGTTTGAGAATGTTGAGATGGAGTATGTTGTACTCTTGCTCGTGTTTGATTTGGGAAAGGGTGACTGACTTTACTCATAGCGGGAAAATCACTTTACGCGCCCTCAGAACGCGTCGTAGAAAGTGTGGCAAATAATCCTTTAGATTCTTTAATCTATCACTGGGCGAACCCCTTACTTACTTCTACACTTCCTTTAATGGTGCTTTGACACTCAAATTTTCCAGAGTCAGAGTCTGCCTTTAATTGAAATTTTTTCTCTCTCCTCGTGGTTTGTCTGTTAGTGTAACAGGAAACGCCATTACAAAGGGCCATATTTCCAAGGATCCTATTCTGTTCCGGTCATGGCCAGGAAAGTCGCGGCCGCAAGGGCAATTGCCCGCTCGTCCCCTCATCTTCGTGAGTCGCTGCTTGATCATTTAGTAGTCAATCACGAATACAGCCTGACCATTACTCCAGCCGTGAATCCCGAATCGTCATCTCCTCGTCGAAAGGCAGGCAGACCATCCAATCAATCCAGGCCCAAAATTTCCGCAGCCGCCGAATTTGAAGACATGGACTTGGTTCAAGAGCCTATATATGCAAAGGCGAAGAGGAATCAGCTTCCTCAGCAGGTACTGAAGAAAGTCGTGATTCCAGTCAATGGCCGCTCGTCAATCGCCTCTTCCGTCTCCAGTGTGCGCGACCAGTCTAGCGAGTATGACACACCAGGCACGAGCGTGGCTGTGACACCTGCAGAATCCCTGGTGAGAGAGGAACGATCTTCCAAACGTCCAAGTAGAGTTAGCAGCAGCATACCTACTTATCAGCCCAAGGAACCATCCAAGGGAAAGCGGAAGCGCTTGGAAGTTGACGAGCTCGTGGAAGCTGATGCTCTCTTGGCTCAAAAGTTACAAGAGCGAGAGTATGGCGAGGACCAAGAAGAGGCTCGCAGACCTAGACGAGCTCGAAAAGGTCTGATCGAAGATTCCGAAGACGAACTTTTGCTTTCTGATCTAAGCCAAGAGCATTCGCCAGATCCGGACGACGTCCCAGAACTCGACATACCTATGTCTCGAAGGTCCATCAGAAGAGGCCACAAGGCTTTCCTATCTCGGGCTACTCCTCCGGATGTAGATGGCGATCGGTCCCAAGAGGAGTCCCTTAATGAGGAAGAAATCATAGAATCTCTTATGCCCAAGAGTAAGAGACTGAAGGCAAACCACCGTACATCTTTGCCATCTCGAGCTGCTCGGGACTCTGCAAACAAGTCTATTAAAGACAAGGCCTCCCGCAGAATCCTTGACAGCGAGGACTCTGACTTGTCTGATCATGGCGACGACGCGTCTCTTTTCGGCTCTGATATCCGTTCTGATGCATTTGAAGAATCCGAAGATGCTGGTGAAGAGGTTGATGATGTCGTCGGTGTGGTTAACAGCCCTTTGTCAGCGCCAACCGCCGACCCGGCTACTGGCCGTCGTGGCCGTAGAGGAGCTCCGTCCACCCGAGGCAGACGCTCTTGGCAGAGACGGGTTGAAGATAGGGTAAGTTCAGAGATTCTTTTGAACCTACATGCAGGACTAAGACATACATTAGGCTGTAAGAGAGCGGCAAAAGCTAGAGAAAGCGCATCCTGAGATCATGACCATGTGGACAGATCTTGAAGCCGTCCCTCTAATCAAGCTCACGCAAGCTGTGCAACCCGAGACGATTACGCGTAAGCTTAAAACATTTCAGCTCGAAGGCTTGGACTGGATGACGAAGCAGGAGAAATCTCAATGGAAAGGAGGTCTTCTCGGCGACGAAATGGGAATGGGCAAGACTATCCAGGCTGTATCCTTGATCATGTCTGATTATCCGGCAAAAGACCCTACATTGGTAGTCGTCGTAAGTTTTCGCCGCTTTTATACTGCACAGCACAAATCCTCTTCTTCGATGATTCTGTCGATTCCATATTGGCTTTCCCCCAAAAAACTTGCCTTCTTCTATCGTTATTGAACGCTCATCTGCCACCACCTCTTGTACCTTGTTGATCCTTCTGGGCTACGTCACATGAGATTTGTACTACTGCGTTGACTGTATCCAATGGAACTGACCGTTTGTCGCAGCCCCCCGTTGCGCTCATGCAATGGCAGAACGAGATAAATGAATACACGGATGGCAAACTGCGCGTTTTAATCTATCACAATTCGAACCCGAAGGTTAAGAACTTGAAGGTGAAAGACCTCAGAGGCTTTGATGTAATCATGATATCTTACTCAGGACTCGAATCGGTATATCGCAAAGAATCTAAGGGCTGGAAACGTGACGACGGCCTCATCAAAGAGAACAGCAAGATTCACGCTATTAATTATCATCGACTGATCCTGGACGAGGCACATAATATCAAGACGCGGACTACTGGAGGTATGCACTATAATCCGCAGAGGATTTTCATTGTCTGACCCATTTGCAGTCGCCAAAGCTTGCTTCGCACTCAAGGCAGATCATAAGTGGTGCCTGTCCGGTACACCTGTGCAAAACCGCATCGGGGAGTTCTTTTCACTTCTCCGCTTCCTTCAGATTGCGCCTTTTGCATGCTACTTTTGCAAGAAGTGCAAATGTGCAGAGCTCCATTGGACACAAGACGAAGCGAAGAAATGTACGACTTGCAATCACACTGGCTTTGACCACGTCTCGATTTTCAACCAGGAGTTGTTGAACCCTATCACTCAAGGGGAAGACCATGAGCTTCGTCGGGCTGCACTTGGCAAGCTACGCCTTGTCACCGACCGAATCATGCTGCGACGTATGAAACGTGATCACACTGCTTCCATGGAGCTTCCACCTAAGGAAGTCATCATTCACAATGAGTTCTTCGGCGAGATCGAGCGAGACTTCTCTTCCAGTATTATGTCCAATACCACCCGGGAATTTGATACGTACGTGAGTCGTGGTGTCATGCTCAACAACTACGCAAACATTTTTGGCCTCATCATGCAGATGCGTCAAGTACGTCCTCTACTCAGCTTGCCCTTCCTGATATCTTGACATCTAATTCTTCAACAGGTAGCAAATCACCCTGATCTTATCCTAAAGAAGCACGCGCAAGGCGGACAGAACGTCCTGGTCTGCAGTATATGCGATGAGACTGCCGAGGAACCCATTCGTTCGCGCTGCCATCATGAGTTCTGCCGTAAATGTGCAAAGGACTACGTAAGGTCCTTTGAAGACGACACTCCAGACTGCCCACGATGTCACATCCCGTTGACCATCGACTTCGATCAGCCGGACATCGAGCAAGACGAAGATAATGTCAAGAAGAGCTCCATCATCAATCGAATCAAGATGGAAGACTGGACTTCATCCACCAAAATAGAGATGTTGGTTTACGATCTCTACAAGCTAAGAAGTCAGAAGCAAACCCACAAATCAATCGTCTTTTCACAGTTCACGTCAATGCTACAGCTGGTCGAATGGCGTCTTCGTCGTGCAGGCTTTAACACCGTGATGCTAGACGGCAGTATGAGTCCAGCTCAGCGCCAGAAGTCAATTGAGTATTTCATGAATAACACTGATGTCGAGGTCTTCCTCGTTTCACTAAAGGCTGGGGGTGTGGCTTTGAACCTGACAGAAGCCTCAAGAGTATTTATCATCGACCCGTAAGTACCAACTTTATATAGACTCATACATACCGCTAATGCTCATTTAGTTGGTGGAACCCTGCCGCCGAGTGGCAGTCCGCTGATCGCTGTCACCGTATCGGCCAGAAGCGTCCTTGTAAGTATTTTCCGAGGGTTTTTTTTCCAATTCCAACCTGAGATTGAGTGACGAGGGTAGCTGTGAGGGCCAGATTTGCTTTTCTGGGAAGATGCTGACTCCCATAAAAGGTGTCATCACCCGTCTCTGTATAGAGGACTCGGTCGAGTCACGCATGGTGATGTTACAGGAGAAGAAGGCGAACATGATCAACGGCACCATCAATAACGATCAGGTTGCTATGGAGAAGCTGACCCCCGAGGACATGCAGTTCCTGTTCCGCGGAAGCTAGATAATTGTTCGCCGACTATGTGTATTCATGGTCTATGGCTTAGCGTGGCGACGCATATTTCGCGGGGAGTCACTGCAGATACTAGCGGTAGCTTGACCCCGGACGTTAGTGTTTTGCACATGGCGTGGCAGCTTTTGAAGGCGAATGCTAAGATGATGAGAGGAGAGCGAAGATCCTCTGAGCAGTCGAGAGCTTTATGTGACGCAAGCGAGAATCCTTTGCGCCTATAATAGCTGACGAACATCGTATAGCCTCTTTCTCACATTGCTGTCGGCGATTTATATTTCTCTCCATCATGTTAGTGGTGCATGAGAGAGACCTAGAGTGTCATGACGCAAGTACTCTAGTTGAATCGAGGTCTTTGCTCCAGGGTTTGCTCCCATGTCCTCCTTCGCTGCCGGGATTGCCTCTACTCATCTTCCTCTCTGCGCCGACAATGAGTGCAACATGAGAGCTTACTGCCACGATATACTCGCTTTTTCCAAGATAATAAAGTCAATGTCCATTCGCCCATTCATTGTCATCTTGGCTCTTACTCTTGCGATGAGCCATGCCGCGCCCTCCAACGGGTTAGCATTTCTGACGTCAAGGTTCACACGGCAGTTGAATACCAGGATTGGGCCCTTTGAGATTGCCTCGGACCTTTCGGGAATGAAGCCGACATCCAAGGCTCCGCATGCCGTGGGGGAACCTCCTGCGTCGGCTTGTAGGTTCTTCATCTCTCTTTCAAGATCTTCTTGGCCGTACGCTGTGTCCATGACTTGTGGAAACATGTCAGCCACATAGCCTAGGCTCTCCTGCGTGAAACGCTCCGTCCCCTCGAAACACAGCCACTGATCGACCAAGGCCGGGCCAGCCTAACCGTTTTCAAGTGAGTCCTGACTGTTGAAGATTCCGGAATCATCTTCTCCTCGTTAGAACAGTAACTGGAGCCTGGGGACAGTTCTGGAGGGTAAATCAAAGCTTCTGGCTCCCAAGAGTGTCTTTCGATCAAATCTCGTTGCCCAGTATGAAATAATTAATCCAAAAACACGTACAGTGGTGACCTGTTTTACGGATATTGTGGAACGGCTTGTGATGGAGCGACCAGTTTTGGTCGGTGCCGCTACGTAGTGCTTGGGTAGAAGGGAGAGATAGAGGAGGTGGAGAGAGTGAATAAGCCGCCGGAAGAGACATGCCTGTTGTTTGCATGGAAATTTGATTGCGTGAGGTAACCTACCACACAAGGTGCCTGATCGCCTTGCGTAAGTACAAGTTTTGATTCTGTAATTTTTTGAAGTTTGCTCTGTCCTCGGAAATTCGGCGAAGAAAGCGGGTCGAAAGGCCAAAGTGTGTGGTTCGTGGTAAGAAGATAGATAGTATGGCATGGAAGTGCAGTGTGGCTACTAAGAGAATACAGGAAGTAACGTAACCGCCGTGGGGGACTGAGGAGGTTTCTGAAGTTTTTGTCAAAGGAGAGATTCCGGATCATCCGGATCACCAAAAACATTCACGCAGCGATCTTCTCCGATACAAGCAAGTATATGTAATTAGATAGACTTGCTACTGCCAATGCACCAGTCAGGGTGAAGGAAAACCTTGTGACTGCGGGTGCCAATAGCACTGCATTGGTCCCATTCCCACAGCGGTCAGCAATCTTCTTGGAGGTCAATGTCCGACTGCCTCACAACCCAGACCATGGTATCCACTAAGAGTTGACAAGATGGGAAAGAGTCTACTGGATGCTGCAAGCCCTTGCAACGGGTGGTTTTCATACCGGGCGGCATTGCAACACGTATCCAGGCTTTGTATCGCCGGGGCAGCTACTCGTACGAGAGGAACGTTCTCTGCATTCAGCGTAGTGCACCGGCTTCTCTCAATTATATAGGAGATGTACACAAGACTGAATTCTGGGAGCTTTCCAAGTCGAGGAAATTTCTTATTGCTAGATGTATAGCCACAAGCTACGCCGTCGTCAGGATGAGCTTCATGATCCGCTAGGGTGCTCGAAAATTGTCGATAAGGCCATCAAGGCGTGATTAGACTTTGAGTGTCATCATAGCCACTCCAATGCTACAAGGAAAGAGGTATTTTATATCTAAAATCACGACAGAACCTCCTTCTCCTAGAGCTTCCCATGCCAGCTTGCGCAATTGTCTCAAAACAGCTGGTCTCTATACTCTAATCTTTTGGTGCTGATCAACGTCACTTCGGTCTTGACTTTCTACGCAGACCTCGGAGTTAGCGTTGTTTATTCGAGGTAGGAAGTAAAGTTGCAAGACAGATCTGAGGAATAGAAAGGTCTTCTTGCTCCCGAAACATGTCTTGCGAGTCAACTTCGTTACCAAACAAGGATCAGCTCCGAAATGTACGTACGATGCGTCTCGATGGGGTTTGCATCTCCTCTAGACTGATCTGATCATCAGGATTCCCACGCTGTTTCCTTCCGCCATGCACGTGCGCATTGTGGCCCCAAGTTGTATTATTCTCGACGCCCGTTTCTTCAAGACGAGTGAAACTTCTAAGGGTACCATCCTCACCTTTGTTGCGACTCCACGTGTACCGCGAGGGGGTGCCGCTGCCATAGTCCTGGGCGCTCTTGTTTCTCGTACCCTTGAACGTTGGGCCATGGTAGGTATTACTGACAAGCCTTTTCAGGAGAGGTCGTAGACTCGGCAAACATGCGCTGACGACGCCCATAGTCGGCTCAGTGGCAGTCCAGATTCCAGCGTTCACGTACCTCCCTTGCATGTTCATCGGACCTCATCTTTTTCCATAATTCCTTGATATAGCAACGAGAAACTTACAGGTAAGGTCAACGTCTTCCAATCGCGAGAGAACGATTAATCGGATAATACTGCATAGGCAAACGCTGCAAGCATAATCAGTACGTTGGGGCTATCTAAGCCGGAAATCTTCTCACAAGCCAGCAATCATAAAAATGGACGTCAGGGTTACTTTTTGCCCCTTGGTTGTTCGCAGACGCCACAGGAGAGGAATTGGCTTCATTAATATCAGCAAAAGTGCGTCTAGTCATGCGTGCTGGGGTTGTACCATAAAGACAATCAGCGCGTCCAATGCGCAATTGACTCCACCAGCGACCAAGAAGAGCAAGTTTACATTCACGCAACGAGCATGTACTCTGTCTTCTACATCCCAAAAGGCATGTATGGGCACACTGAAGTTTGTATGTGTGAATAAAATTCGTTCAGACCGCTGGGTGGACGGCTTACCATTGGAATATGACAATCATTACGAACGTGACTGTAAAACACAGCACGACGGCAGTCATGATGAGCAGAACGATCCGGAGCTGGGCAATAGGAAAGATCCTGCGATAGAACGCAAGACTAGATACGAGACCGCATCAGCAAATCAGACTCGAAGTCCCTTCGTCGGGCAATCTTACATGGAGAGCTTGTTAAAACAAATGGTGAGCCCGAAGAAAAGTTCAAAGACCCAAAGGGTTTGGAGGAACATCGATGTCGCATCGAGGGGCAGTATCCATATGTGCCTACCGAATCCTCGAGGAATCGCTATCTTATGTGTCAGGTGGGTTGGAAGCGGTAATGAGAGTTGACGACTGACATATCAGATTGAGTATAGGCAGGACGTATGAAAGAAGCTTCCCAACTGTCAGACAGACTCCCGGAAACAGAGCACCAAAAGTATGCCACTGACCAAAGCAAGAAAAATGAGAAGGTCGTCCCACTAATGTGACGCAAGAGCATCAGTACAATATTTATGTCAAAGCAGATGATCCGACGTTATACCCAATATCCCGCCCTCGAGATCTTCCTGGAGACGAGACGTAGAATGACAAAGACTGTAGGTATTATTATGAAGGCGATGTTCGATGCTCGTATCCTGTCACCCTGATCCGCTTGGAGATTGAAGCCCGGTTCGCCGGTAGGAGGTGCCTCATTAGCCATGGTGTTTGTTGTAGCGTTCGCTCAACAGACTTGATGCGAGCATTGGTGAAGACAGTCGTCAGGATGGGAGTGTACTCGTCCTGTGCCCACACGCATGCTCTCATCCTCTCACATGCAAAAGCAGCAAAGGCAGTCAATAAATCCCGGAGCTGTAGCTTCATATTAATCAGATTGTGGCTTTGGAGTACGCCGCGAGAAGTCGAGCAGGGGTCTGACGACACGGTATCATTTAGATGTTGCAACGATAATAAGATTATACACATCCAGTTACAGTAGTCCAGATGATCCTTACCATTTTTTAGTGAATAAAAGGAAGACCTCTGCTAAACGCGCCGCACTCTCTCGTTCCTAGCAGTATGACACGCAATGCAAGGCTGCACCCCTGTGGTGCCTTGAATTATCTCACAATCTCCCAGTCCACAGTCCACATGAGTGGTTTCATCACGGACGAGCTGTTGGAAGCAGGACAAGTAAGAATGGAATAAAATGGCAGGTGAAGCCGACATAAGGTACTGTAGTCAGCAATTAGTTATCCTCAAATCCGAGCTACCAAGATTATGATACTTAAGATAGTGGCTAGTAAGGGACATGTAGGTACTGGTGATAGATAGGGTCGTGGGTGAAACTCGATGATGATCTACCTTACCCCTGATTGCATAATCCTTGAGAAAGAAAGAAAAATTCCGCAGTTCTGGCACACCCCAAAATCAAGAATCAAAAATTTCAATTTTTCTGTATAGGTTCACAACCACAATTAATTATAATCTGAAAAATTAATCAAAATTTAATAAGGCAGCTACTACGCGTATAGCCCTTACTTAGTAAGCGTATAACCTCTATCTACTAGGCGTATAACCCCCCTAATCGAGTTAGCGGCCGCGCGAAAGCTAATAAAATTTAATTAAAAATAGTAAAGAATTCGTATCTAGTCTTTATCGAATATCTTTATAGTAAAATATAATAGTAAAATTAACTCTTATCTTATCGTCTACTATATCTCTCGCTTAATAGATAAGAATTAGAGTATATATTTATATCTATCTCTATATCTATCTCTATATTATAAGCGTTATAATAAGAAGATTTATAATCGCTATAGTAACTATTTTAATAATTAGATATTATATAAGAAAGACGATAAGATAGATAAATTAAATAGACTATAAGAGAAGAATAGCGAGATAATACTATATAAGAATAGCGAGATAATATTATATAGGTCTATATATAGAGTAATAAGATTATATTTAATATATTTTAAATATAAAAAGATTAATTAATCGATAGATAGTAGATATTTAAGTATAATAGATATATTTTTAATAGTAAGTAAAGAGAGTAGTTAGTTAATTAGCTATCGCTATAAAGAAATTATTTAAAGATCTTACTAATCGATAAATTAAAATTATTTAATATTATAAATCTATAGAAAGAGATATAGAGAGACTTATTCTACTACTATTAAGTATCTTTATAAGAATCTCGAAGAGATTAAATACGAGTTCTTTATTATTTTTAATTAGTATTCGTTAGCTTATATAGATTCTTTATTAATTTCGATTAATATTTATAAATTTTCACGTAATTACTAATTCGATTAGAGAGGCTATACGTCTAGTAGATAGAGGCTATACGTCTATTAGATAGAGGCTATACGTCTAGTAAATAGGGGCTATACGCGTAATAGCTACCTTTAATAAATAGAGTATAGATTAGATTATAAGATTTTTAAAAGATTTAAATTATTCGTTATTTTGTAAAATAGAATAATAGCGAATTTTACGAAGTACTCTTGATAGCATTTAGAATAGCCGAGGTAAAAAAAAAAAAAATCTTGGCATTTATTCAGATGATTTTTCAGCGCACCCTCGACACTGTCAAATTAACATTTTATTATTTTACTTACGTTATATAAATTAAATTTTTTAGATACTTTGATACTAAATACTTAAGTGTATAAAATATATATTTTATAATTTTTAGACTATAATCAATTGTGGTTGTGAACCTATATAGAAAAATTGAATTTTTGATTTTTGATTTTGGGGTGTGCCAGAACTGCGGGAATTTTTTTTTCTTTCTTAAGAATTATGCAATCAGGGGTAGGGGGCCGGGAAGGCCGCACTAAGGCTATTGTGCGTACTCGTCTTCACTAGGATTTGCAATCTCTAAAACTTAATCTTTATAATTTGTTATTTCATAATAGAACGAGTAAAGGCCTATGAATTAAATTCATAATTATTTTTTTAATTAGGGCTATCGAGTAAATAGATAAGCGATCTTTAGTAAGCGAACTTTAATAAGCGATATTTGAATTCCTTACGCTTTGATAATTATAAGACTAAATTTAAAAAAAAAAAAATCTCTAAAAGCTCACATTTCGTTCTATAATTTAAAAAGATAATCTTAAAATTTTAATAGAAAATAAAAAAGTTATTCTAAAATTAAATAATATATATCTATTTTTTAATTAGAGCTATTCGACTATATTCTTTTAATAATTACGAATATTAATTTATTTATCCGCGATAGTTTAGTCGATTTAATTAAAGAGCGTAGTAATTCTAAATTTATAATTAGCTAGATATATATATAAATTTAAAATTTTTAAACTTAACTATATTTTATTCTTTTATATATACTAATAGTAATAAAATCGAATTAGTATATATAAAAGAATAAGATAGAGCTAAGCTAAAAAATCTTAAATTTATATATATTATAAAAATATAAGATAAGATACTTAGTTATTAACTATAGAGTTACTATAAAGAAAAGAGCGACTAGATATAAATACGCTAAGGCGTATTACGTAATTATATCACATAATCGCTAAGACGCTAAGAGTTATATAATTCGAATTTTAATACTCTTCTTCGTATATATTCTCTTATAGGCGGAAATTTAATAAATATAAAGTTTAATATTAACGATATTAAAATTAAATAGATAAGATAAAATAATTTAACGATTTTTATTAAATTATTAAAGTAAATTAGCGCTAAGTAATTAAAGTAAAATTTAAATTAGATAATTAAAATAAGTTAATATTAAATAATAGAAATAAAATTAATATCGAATAATTAAGATAAGTTAATATCGGATAGCTAGCGTAAAAATATATCTCTTATACTTTCTATACCTCTATTCTCTTTTTATATAAATAAAATTAAAAAATATAAGATTTAAGATTCGTAATATTTAAAATAGAGTAGATAAAGTAAAAAGTTGAAATCTGAAAATAATTATATTAAATTATAGCCTCTATTTAAATATAACTCAAATTTCACTTTTTATTAAAAAGCGATTTTTCGAAATTTTTATTTTTAGATTATCTAATAAAGTATATATTAAAAATTATTTATTTTAAGATCGAAGGATATTTATAAAAATAACTAAAATAATTAAAAGAAATTCTTCTAACTATATATCGTCGGTTATAAGATTTTTATAGAGATTATTTTAGATAACTAATTTTTAATAATAGTAGCTACGATTATAGTAATTTAAAGATATAATACTTAAGATATTAATAACGAATAGATATAGATTTCTTAAAAGAGCTTTAAAAGTTTTAATAACGATAGCGGTAATAGCGCTAAAGAAATAGCTATTTCGATATAAAATAGCGAGTTTATAGAGTATTAAAATAGCGGCTCGACGAGTAGCTTAAATAGATTATTTATAGTATAAAAACTAATAAAATAATTCTTTTAAAGTAGTTAATAGTAGATAACTCTCTTAGATCTAAATATAGATATAATAAAATAGCTTTTCTATTAGATATTATTATATTAAAACTATACTAAAATAGTAGTAAAATTAACGACTATTAAAAAGATAAATAAATATAATTTTTATTTTAAAGATATTTTAAAAAGTAATAAATTTATTTAAGTAAAGAGTCTTAATAAGTTTATTAGCTATCTATTTATTAACAAAAATATATTATATATCTATAATATTATTATTAATCTTTTTCTATATAAAATAGTAAATAATATTAATATATTTAATATAAGTATAAAATTAAGTATTCTTTATAAGAGTAATTATATTCTAATTACTATCGAAAATAATAATAATTTTAAAATTTATATTATTAAAATAAAAGAGTTAATTAAGTAAACTCTTTAATTAAATTATTTTATAATAATTTATATTTAATTAATATATTTTATTTTATAAGTAAATAATATTATAATAGCTTAACGCTTAGATAATTAATTAATTATATTACTTTTTATTCTAAAAAGATAATTAGATATAAATCTTTATTAGCTTAATTAAAATTAATATAATCGATAAGTTTTTAAAAAGAGTCTTTATATATAAGTTTATAGTAAACTATATTTTTTAGATATTAAAAGATTTAAATAATTATATTTTAATATATTAAAGTTAAGTTAACTAAATAGCGATTTATTAATAATATTATATAAATAATATTAAAATAAATATCGAGTATAATATATATAAGAGATCTTATTATAAATTAATAGTTCTTTTATAATTTTTTTAAAATAATATAATTCTTTTTAATAAAAATTAATTTATAATTAATTTTAAAAAATATTAATATTAAAATAAAATTTTAATAATTAAAATAGTTTAAAAATTAAATAATATAAATCTTTTATTTTAAATAAAGAATATTATTATAATAATTTCTTTTAATAATTATATCTAAATAATAAATATATAATTTTAAATTTAATATATTAAATTTCTCATTAAGTCTCTTTTTAATTTACTAAATATTAATTTTATTTAAATTAATAATTAAGATATTATTAATATAGAGCGCTATAATAATATTCTTTTTAGGATTTATAAATATATTATTATTTAATTTAATAAAGAAAAGATTTAGCTTTTTTATATACTTTAAAAAATATTAATATTAAATTTAAGAGAATTATTTTAAATTATAAATATCTTATTTAACTTATAAATCTTAATATTATTCTTATTAAAATTATTAAATTAATATATATAAAAAATTTTCTTTATATTATTATATAAAAAGATAATTTTAATATCTATTTATTTTAGATCTTAATTTAAAATAGTTATAAATATAAAAATTATTTTATAATTTATAAACTTTATTATTAATATAAAAGTATTATAATAATTATAACTTTTTTATTATTCGAATTTTTAAATAATTTAATATATCTTATAGCGAGTAATTTTTCTATTAAGATCTTATTTTAAGATATAAATTTATTTATCTTTTAAAATATAAATCTTAAAAAACGTCTAAATAAAATATTAAGTATTATTATTTATAAGAGATTTATATTTATTTTTTATAAAAAGTTTTTAATTTATTTAAAATAGCTAATTAGATATAATCTATTTATAAATAATAGATTTAAAAATATTTAATTTATTAATATAATTTATAAATAAGATAAATATTATAAAGATTTTTAAAAGAGAATTAGAGAATAGATTTTATAGATTTAAAATTATAAAATTTAAATAATTATATAATATTCTTTAAATAGCGCTTAATTTATAATCTTCGCGAATAATTTATATAACTTTAATAATAATAAATAATAAATTTAAATTTAAGAAATTTTTTTATATAGATAATATAGATTAAATTATTAATATAAATATAAATATAATATTTAATTAAGTAAATTAAGTAATTTATATTAAAAATATTTAAGCTAGAAGGTTTCGCGTAATTAATTAAATATATTATATTAAAAACTCTTATATAAATCTTCGCGAAGATATTAGCTTATTAATTAACTATAAAAAATTTAATCTTAATTTTATAAATATTAAAGATTTTAAAGCTATTAAAAATTTAATAACTATTTTAATTATAAATATAATATCTTCTAATATTTCTTTAGATTTAATATCTTTTAAAATATTAATAATATATTATTTATTTAATATCTTTTTTATAGCGAATATTAATATTATTAGATATTATTATTTATTTAAAAATTTATAAATCTTAATTTCTTCTTTTAAATTTATAATTAATTTTTTTTTATAAAGTATACGCTATTAGCGTAAATAATTATCTTTTTAATAAGATTATATAATTAAAAGATATACTCCCTTTTATATTTTAATAGTATATACTTTTTACTTTAATCTATAAGCTTTTTCTAAATTCGTTTTATTATATAAGTAATAGAATTAATTATATATAAATAAGAAAGAATAAGCTTTTATTAATAAAAGATTTTAAAAAAGATTATAATAATTTTAATATTAGATAATTAGTAATAATAATAATTTTAAATTAAAAAGATTTATTAAATTTAAAATTTAAAAGAATAAGATATATCTTATATAATAAAGTTTATCTAAATTACTTAGCTATATTATTTATCTAAGAGTTATTAAAGATAATAAATTTTTATTTAATATTTAATAGAGCGAGATAATTAAAAAAAACTTTAAATATATATTCATCTTTATTATTAAAATAAATATAAAAAATTTTATAATTATATAATTTAAAATAAATCTTAAATTATAAAAATATAATAAAAAATTTATTTTTATAATAAATATAATAGACTTTAGAGTAAAAGATAAAATTATTTTTAAATATTATAAAGTATCTATAGCTATTAAAATTAGTAGAAAATAGAGATTTTATAAAATTATTATAAATAAATTTATTTAATTATATATTAAGCGTAATAAGATTAATATAGAGAATAATCTTTTAATATTTTATAATATAATATTTATAAATATACTTATTCGCGATATTCTTAATAAAATCTATATTTATCGCTATAGTAAGAAGTTTATTTAGATTTTATTAACTTAAATAATTTATATAAATATATTAAAATTAATAAATCGAGTTTAAAAAAATATTATATATTATTAAGATATTATTTAAACTATTTTAAAGATTAAAAAAAATCTTAATTATTAATATTTATAAATTTTAAATTATTTTTAATTAAAGCGTAATTAATTTTATAAAAAGCGATTATAATATTAATATTTAAAAGTTTATTAATAAAAAGAAGATTAATATCTATATTAAATATATATAAAATATTTAATAAAATAATATTTATATATTTATTTTAAACGAAGTAATTTAAATTAATAATATTATAATTAAGAAATTAAATTTAATTACTTTTAATATCGCGAATAAAATATAAATAAATCTTTTTATAAATAATAAATATTAAATAATTAATAAAGAAATAATAAGAGTAGTTAAAGTTTATTACTATATAAAAGTATAGATTAATAAAATTATTAATTATTAAGTTATACTTTAAATTAGAATTAATAATTATTAAATTAATAACTTTTTTATTATTAATTATATTAAAAATATTAGAATTATTAAAATTATTAAAATTATTAAAATTATTAAAATTAAGATTTATATAATATATAATTAAATTTAATTCTTTTAAAAAGATATAATTAATATTAAGATATTTATTCTCTTTTAGAATAAAGATATTAAAAAGTATCTCTTTAATACGCTTACACTTAATACTAAGGCTTTTTTTTATATTATTAAAATTAATCGCGATAATTTAAATCCTCTCTTTTTTTTTATTTTTAATATAAATTTTTTAAATTTTAAGTAAAAATATTTAATTTAATATTTAGCGAGAGGATATCTTAATTTATATTTAATAATGTTATATAAAAAATAAATTTCGCGATTAGTTTTTAAATTATCGATTTTATAATATTTAGCGAATTACTTATTTTTATTTTTATCGCTATTATTATAAATAGTATATATAATATTATTATTATTTTTAAATAATAATAGATAAATCTCTTTATTTATTATAATATAAATAATTTTATTAAATTTAATAATTTTATTATTATATAGCTTATAGATCTAGATATAAGTTATTATAAAGATATTAAAAAAGTTTTTAAGTTCTATAAGAAAGAGCTAAATTAGAAAAAGTTTTAATAAAATAAATAATTTATATAAACTAATAATTTTAATAATAATTTTATAAAAAAAATTATATTAATAAATATCTCTTTTAAAAGTAAAGATAATATTAAGTAATTAATAAATTAGCTTTATATAGAGTTTAAAATCTTTAAATTTATAATATTTAATAATAGTATCTAATATTATTTAAAGATTTTTATTATTATAATTAATTTTTATAAGTTAGCGATTATTATATTTAAGATATTAAAAAATAATTATATAAATTTTAAATTTAATAATTTTAATAAAAAGTTAAAAGTTATTAAGTATTAATTAGTTTTTAATATCTTATTTTTATTTAATATATCTTATATTAGATTTTAGAATAGCGATAAAAATTAGAGAAAAATTATCTCTATTAAATTAAGATTAATTAAAAATATTAATTATAAAATATTATAATTAATTATTTAAATCTATTATCGTTAAAAAATAATTTAAATAAAAATATATAAAATATTAATAGAGAGAGCGATTGTTACGTTTCCGTGACTTGGCGTAGCTTAGCCTAGCGTGACTTGGCGTGTAACTACTTTCTTCGTTTCTTCATAGCTTGCTAGCTTCTTCAATCAATCAATCAGAATCATACCAAGAAATACCTTTCTTCTTCGTGAAACTCCTTTCCCGGAGTACATATATACTTCTCATACCTATAATCTTAATAGCGATAGCGATAATAATAATAATAATTTTATTATTATTTTAGATAAGATAGTAAAATTAGAAAAAGATTTTAAAAGTAACTCTAAAGTAAATAAAAAAGTTAACGTCTATAATCGGATAACGAGAATGACTGGGCTTCGAGAATCTTAGTAAGTATATATAAAACTTAGTTGTCTAATCGTATATAGTATAGATTTATTAGTAAGGGTCTTTCTGCAAAATAATAAAGTTTAAATATCTATCTCGCTACCCTTTTATCTCTTTTTCGCTCTTTTTATTACTAGTCTAATATCTAGCTTATAATATTTAATTAAATAATTATAACTTAGAAGAAGTCTTTTAAGATTATTACTCTCGAAATTTATATAATTAAAATAATAGAATTATAATAGAAGAATCCTACTTAGAAACTTAGTAAGCTCGCTATCGAATTTAATATTCTTATATTCTTATTATATACTTATATTTATAGCCGAAAAACTCGTATATAAAAATTAGAGCTATAAAAGTATTTTATTTAAGAAGAGAAAAATATTCTAGCTAGCTAATATATGAAATTAATTAAATAAAGATACTTATCTAGAGTAAACGCTCTATATATTATAGTCTTAGAACTTCTTTAAATAAAAATAGAGAATATAAATATATATATAAATAAATGATAGATAAAATAATTTTTAAAATATAATAGTTAATTAAAAACTATATATAGTAGAGTATTAGATAATAATCGAGCGAAGATTATATATCTTAAAATAATTCGTTATTAATTTAATCTCCTAGCTAGCGTTATTATCGAGTATAAGATTCTTATAAAAAATATCTATAATTTTAATAAGAAAGGAATTTTTATAGATATAGCCTCTAAAGCGAAAGTTATTATAAAAATTAAAGATAAATATCGATTTAAGACTTAGTTAGAAAATCGAGAATTAGTTATAATTATTAAGGCTATTAACTCTATAGAATAGATTATTCTATTAACTCTTATCTTTAAAGATAAAAATTAATAAAGTAGCTAATAAAAATAGAATCTTATAAATAAGATAAAGATAGCTATTAATTTATAAGGCTAAATAAATTTAAAGCTTATTATAAAGTAGCTAATAGAAGTCTTTAACCTCGCTATTAAAGAAGTAATATACGATATTATATATCGACTATTAATTCTAGATAGTTATAATAATTATATTATATAGTAATTCGTTATAATATATTACGCTTAAAGGATTCTTTTCTTATATTTATCTTCTTATATAATATATCTCTTATAATTACTTAATATTACTATTTTTAAACTACTATAGAAAGTATATAAGAATATTATTAATAAAAAATTCGAGCTTAATATAGACTCTATTAATAAAGATTTATTTATTAATCTTTATATTCAAATATAAGAGTATATATTTTATCTTAAAGTAATTTAAGTAGGCTTTAAAGCTATTAATCTTATATTATTATATTTTTAAAAGATATATAAGCGTCTACTTTAGAAAGATTATTCTATAATTTTAGAGCTAGAGCTATTCGAGCTCGAATAATTATTATTAAAAACTTTAAAAACTATATAGTAACTACGACTTTAAATAGAGCTTTTTAAGATTATACGTTAAAGTCTTATAATAGAACTTCGACTCTATAAGCTTAAAAAGAGATTTACTAAGCTTTATATCGATAATATTCTTCTAAATTAATAAAATTGACTATTATTTAGCGAGAATCGAGTTTGAAAGATTAAATCTATCTTTCGAAGATTAATATTAAATAACGATTATTTTATAATTAAAGAAGCTATACTTATATAGTAAATTACGATTTTTAAAAAGAAGCGAGATTAGATAAAGAAGATACGATATCGAATTATAAAGAAGAAATACTAAAAGTATTTACAAAAGAAGAATATTTATCGAAAAATACTTTTAAAGTATAAGTTTATTATTCTATATTATAAATTAGAAGTATATTATAATTTCTTTAATAAGATAAATAATTTAGAGAAGGATCTAATAGAGCGAGATTTCTCTAATATTATATATTAAGAGTCGTTAGATATTAAGTTAAAGATTTTTAAGACTAGTAATAAGAAGATAGATAAGATTATTTAATTAATTTAGAAGGGAAAATAATCGTATTTAGACGATATTCTCTATATAAAGTAATTTATTCTTTAAGAGACTTAATTAACTATTATATAGGCCTATTTAAAGACTACTATATAGATAAATATATTATTATTTCACTATATTATATATAGTTTATAAATTAAAATAGCGGAGAAAGGTAATTAGTAGTAGCTTTATTATAGAGAATATTAGTAATAGCCTTATCAAATTTAATTAATTATCTCTATACGCTAATGTTAGTATGCCAAGATTCTCGAAGCCCAGTTATTCTCGTTATCCGATCATGGACGTTATTTTAATATAAAAATTAAATAGCTTAATATCGCTTATAAAGTTAAATATATTTTTATTAACTTCGAATTTAAAGTTAATAAAGCTATTATTTAATAAAATAATAGAAGTAGAATAAATACTCTAATTATTATTAGAATTTTTAAAAATCTTATTAATATTAATTAATTATCGTCTTTAAACTTCGAGTTTTTATATATAAAAAAAAATTTATATATAGAGCTATAATAGATATAGGCGATATAATTAAAATAAAAGATATTTAATAATAAAAATTTATTTATAAATATAGACTAGTTTTTAATAGAATTATATAAAATATAGTTATTATAAATATATAGATCTTCTTCTTAAAGAGGGATTAATACTCTTTTTATATTATTTATTTAAAAATTTAAATTTAGAATATTTATATCGCTAGCTACTATTATAAGACTTCGAAAATTATTCTAATTTTATAATTATAATAATAGAATATAGATAATTATAAAAAAGAATTCGATAATAAAGCTTTAATTTTTTTTTAAAAAACTTTTAAAAATCTAGAAATTAATATTAATAAGATATTTTTATTATTTTTATTTTAATAGATTTATAAATATATTAAAAGATAGTAATATTAACTTTAAAATATTTTAGACTATAATTAGATTATTAGTATTAATATTTAATTATTTTTAATTAATAATTATTAATTTAATAGTTAATATATAATTTTAAAATTAAAATTAATATAAAATAACTTTATTTTTAATAGAGTTAAATATTCTAATTTAGTAAAGTTATTATATTATAAGTATAAGTATAAGATTTTAATAATAAAAGTTATAATTATTCTTCTAAGAAAAGCTATTACTAAGATATCACTAAGTATCAAGCTATATTAAGCGCTAAGCTATATTAAGCCATATTTAATTGTAATATTAACAGATATAGCTATAGCTATAATATCTTCTCTTTTAAAAAAAAGCTTATCTCGAGCGTTAAAGTAAATAATATCTAATAATAATACTAGAAATTTCATCGATTTAAATATAATTTTCTAGGTTTATTTATTCGTTAAGTGCTAGAGAAATTCTAAAATTTTAACTCTTATATTAAGCGATTAGAGATTTTATATTTAAAAACTTTATCGCGAGAGTCTTAATAGCGTTATCGCTTTTTTATAAAATAATATTAATATTTTATTTAATCTACTCTCTATTTACTATAGTTATCGCTATCTTTAATATTAAGAATTTATTCGCTAAAATCGCTATCGCGTTATTCTAATATAAGTCGAAGATAATTAGAGCTTAAATCTTTTAATTAATAAAGACGATAGTAATAGATAGCTTAGCGACTTATCTAAATAATCTAATCTCTATACTTTTTAACTTTATCGATATCTTATTCTTTAAATATTTAATTTTTAAAAAGTCTATTATTAATAATATTAAAATAGAGTTTAAAAGTAAAATTAATTATATAATTAAAAATAAGATATTAATTAATAAAGTTTTTAATAAAGTCTATCTAAGAGAGCTTAATATTAAGATTATAATTAATATTTAATTAAGATATAGAGTTAAGAGAGATTATAACTTCTCGAGTCTCTATTATTTATTTAATAAAAGACTCTTTAAAATATTTTAATCTTTTAAGATTCTATAGTTATTTAAATAGATATCTCTTAGATAATAATATTATATCGTTTTTTCTTTAATATCTTTTACTAGTTTATTAGAGTATATTCTATCTTTTATACTTTTTTAAGCGCTAATAAAAAGCTTATATATAAGTTTTATATACTTTTCGAGATTCTTATATAGTTAATATATATTTTATATAATAAAGTATTTAATATTATTCTTATTTTTTTATATAGCTAATATATTATAGAGTATAAGTAAAGGCCCATGAATTAAATTCATAGAGTTGGATTTTTCTAAGTCAAATCGAATTTTAGCCCTAGCCCTAAGTCAAATCGAACTCTAATCGCTTACTGTGCGTTTTTGACCTATATATAAGTATATATGTGCGGAGAGAGGCGCGCTAAGGCCTAATTAGAAAGGTATATCGAGTGTGAAGAATTAATCCGTAATAATTGCCCATAAAAAACAGAGAAAGGCCATATTCTTATGATAAGAAGTATCGAAATATTGGAAAGAAATGAAGATAACATGTTAATTAGTGGTGTGAATCTTATATTATCTCCTACCGCAGTGAAATCTTTCGAATAATAAAATAGCTATCAGAGTAAGACATCGAACGATTTTAATTTATCTAAATATGTATCGTCTGATATTCCTCTTATAGAGATTTAATTAACTATAATTATCGTAGTAGATTCTTCTCTTATAACGTTATTATAGTAATATATTATATTAATATAATAAGAATAATAGACTAAGTTATAGTAGTATTCTTCGCTTACTAAGTAATAATTTAATATAAAATCGTAGAGAGTATATAACGTGGGATCTTAAAGAGCTAAGTCGTATTCTTAATAATAATAGCCTTATTACTACTTAGTTTCTCCGTAATATTCTTCATAGTATTCTCCGCATTTACTTACTATAATAACTTCTCTTATCTTAATTAAATAAATTAATATAAGATTATAGAGAGTCGATTTATTATATTACTACTACTATTAACTATATCCGCAATATTCTCCGTAATATTCTTCGTATTCGCTTATTATAGTTTCTTCTTTTATTTAACTAAGTACTTTAACTAAGTAACTAACTAAGTAATTAACTAAGTAAATAACTAAGTAACTAGCTAATAATCTAATTAAGTGAATTATTAAGCTAATAGGATAGATAGTATTAATTAAATAGCTAATCGAGTATCGCTAGCTTAGAAGGAGTATATAGAGAAAGACGATAATTATAAATCCGTTCGGGCTCTTTTTAAGAGCCTTTTAACGCGTTTTTAAATATAAACGAGTAGAGAAGAAAGATACGTCTTAAGAGATAGCATCGTTAGATTAGAAGATACTATCGCTAGCTTAAAAAGAGTATATAGAGAAAAATATATCCGTTTAAACTCTTTTTGAGGGTCTTTTAACGCGTTTATAAGTAGTAGTAGATAATTATTAAGCTCGCTTATAACCTCGATTATTAATAATAACAAATTCGTTAAGAGGCGGCTTAAAGATATTAGTAGAGGCTCTAAAAGGGAGATAAAAGAGGTATATATATCTTATAGATTTAATAATATAAGAGCGAGGGGTAGAGAGAGTAAATATATTTATATTAATAAAATTAATAGAATTAATAGAGTGATAGAGAAATAATAATTATATAAATAGATAAAAGAATTATTATTCGATCCCGAACGCGTTTAATATAACTACAATATTTGAATATTAGTTTAATTTATTAATAATAAATCAAATTTTATTATTTTTATAGCGTTAGAAAGCGTACACTAAGCTCTATAATTTACGAAATTATAAAATAATAGTATTCGTAGAAAGCTGGTTATTTCAGAGGGAAAGACTTCTGCATATAGATTTTTATAGATTTTTAATGATTGCGGATGCTAATTTATTTACCCGCGGTGTCTAACCAAAAAGCGTAGACCTAACGAATTTATAATTGGCTGTATATATAAATTCAAGGTTTTCTAGTTCAGCCCTACCTTATTCTTTTATATATACTAATAAAGTTTTAGACTAGCTATTCTTTCGAATTAAAATTAAACTTTTAAAACTTAAATCTATTTTCGATATATAATCTTATTATATAAAACTTTTAAAATAGAGAAGAAATTTCTTTTTAATAATATGATTAGTAATATCGACGATAATATAGATAGAAAATCTATTAATAATAAATTATTTCGGCTTATTAGCGTAGCTAGTTCGAAGCTATAATATAATATTCTTAAACTTTTCTTTATTATTTAAATTATTAAAAATCTAGCGATTTATTAATCTATCTAGATCTCGATAAGTAATAAAGATATTCTCTTTCTTTATATTGATAATTAAAATTCTAAATTCTCTTAAAGTAATAAAGGTTATATTAATTAAGTAATTTAGATTTTTTAATATTTAAAGCGCTAATATAACTAAATTTAAAATTAGTAAGAAATATAATAAAAAGTTACTTTAATTTTAACTTTAATTTATATTTAATAACTCTCTTAAATTATTATAGATATACTATAATACTTTATTCGCGTTTTTAAAAATAGTTTATTAAAAACTCTAAAGATTGATATAATCTAAAGCGGTTTTTAAAGTAATATTAATAACTTTTCTAAAGTAGTTTAAGATCTAATCTATCTTTAAAATTACGATTAATAGTACTTTATAGCGAATTTATAGATAATAATTAGAGTTAAAAAATAAGAAGTTTTTATCTCTATTTTATAGTTTAATTTCTTTTTAATAATCTCGTAAATAGTAAATATAAAAAGCTTTTAAGATTTTTAATTATTTTAATATCTTCGCGTAAATCTTAATTTAAATTAATTAGAAAGTATTAAATAGAGGGTAATTATTATAGTTAAAAGTGTAAATAAATAGAGAAATAAAAGAATAGCGGTTAACGTCTTTCTTTATCTAATAGAGATTTTCGTTAAAATTTAAGAGTTTAGTAATATTATTAGTAATTAGTTAAGAGGCTTTATTCGTAATATAATAAAGTACTTCTTAAATTAATAATTATAAGATATTTTAGATTAAGAAGTAGAGGTATTAATTATTTAAAATTATAAGAATTATATTATAAAGCTTAAAAAGATTTTTAAATTTAAATTTAGCGAGATAATAAAAAAGTATAATATTATTATATTATAGAATTAATATCGAATAATCTTTAAAGTCGTTTATATAAAAAATACGAGTTATAATATTTCTCTAAATTTTTAAAAGTGTAAAAATATTAAAAATATTTTTTTAGATTTTTTTCTAGATAAGTTTTAGATAGTAATAGTTTATACTTAGAAAACGCTAGATATAATTATTATCTATTTTAATTAGCGATTAATTAATTAGATAAAAATTAATCTTCTTTTTAAAGATATTTTTATATCTATATTTAAACTTTTAATAAATTATATTAGCGAAAAAATACGAAAGTGCTATTATTTTTACAATAATATTTATATATATAATATTTATATATTAATAAATATAAAATATAGCTAGAGTAGAATATTATTAAATTAAAATAAAATATAAATATATTTATATAAATAAAGATAGAAGTATAATAATAAAAAGATTTAAATTTATTTAAATTTATTTTTACTTTATAAGTGTAAAGAAGAAAGCAAAAATTTATAATCTTATTTTTATATTCTTAATTTCTCGAATTTCTTAACTATTTTTAATATATTCTTTTAAAATATATTAATAAGTTTCTAAATAGTTTCGAAGTACTCTTTTTAGTATATATAATATCTATTCTTCTTCTCTTATTTCTCTTAGCGTATAATCTTCTCTATTATATACTTCTTCTATCCTTTAATAACTATAAATATAAATAAAAATATCTCTCTATTAAAAGAGTTCGACTTAGCTTACTCTAGATAAATAATTAAAATAATTAAATAGATTTTAGATATATTAAATAAAAGTTTTAGTTTATAGATTAAAGTATTAATCTTTTTAAGAATTTTATATAAGTTAACTTTCTTAATAGATAACGAGGAATTTTTAAAGATATAGTAATCTATATTTTTAATTTTAGTTAATTTAAAATATATATTTCTAATTAGATTAAAGATTTTATATTTAATATTATATCTAATAATTATCTTAATCTATATTAGCTTAATTATATTAAAAATATTATTATAAATTATTTTTTAAATTTTAATAAAGTCTATAGACGCTAAGTCTTTATTTAAAATTATATTTATTAGAAAATCTTTAGATTTAATTTTATAAAGTACTTCGAAAGAAGTAATAAAAGTCGAGGCGTTTTTTATAACATTTAGAGAGTACTTAACTTTCGTTAATAGAGTATTCTAATTCTTTTTATATTTATTAATAAGTAAATATCGTAAAATTATCTTTATTATTTAATTTATATATTTTATCTATCTATTCGCTAAAAAGTAATAGATTATTATTATTTCTAATATTACTTTATATTTTAAGAATAATATTCTTTAGAATATATTAATAAATTTAAAATTTTAATCGAAGATTAATTTATAGAAGATCTTCTAAAATCTATAGATTTAATTAAAATATCTTATCGCTTAAATCTTCGCCGTATCTCTCTTATTTTCTAATATTAATTAAACGAATTTAGAGAATTTATTAATAACTATTAAGATATAATTATATTTATTAGAGATTAAAGATAATTTAATTTTAAAGTTTATAAATAGTTCTTTTAATAATTATTAAAAACTTCTTATTAGCTAGAGCTATTTATATAATAATTATTAAAAGAGTTTTAATAATTAATATATTAGATAATTATTAATATACTTCTAAATTATCTTTTATATTTTTAAAAAGTATATCGAGTTATAAAGTCGATTATATATTTAATATATATTCTTATAAGTATAATAGTTATAATTATATTTTAAAATTTTATATATTAATTTTTTAAGAATATATAAGCGATTTAGTTTATTATCTAATATATAGAATAATTTTAAATTAATATTAAAATAATAGAATTAATAGATAATTTACGAGCTAGATTTTAAATCTTTAATATTCTTTACTTATTTCTAGATTTATTTATATATATAATTAAAGTATAAATTATTAAATAAAGCTATAGAAATTTTATTAAGGAATTTCTTTTTAATTTATAATATTACTATAAAAAAAACACTAATTATATCTAGATTTTTTATTAATACTTCTTCTATAATTAAATTTTTAATAAGAAATCAAGATAATCTATTAACGTTATCATAAGTTTTTTTAACTCTATATATAATTTTTATTCTAGATTAAAAAGTCGATAAATATAAAACTTATTTATTTAATCAAGTAGATTAATAACTATTAATCTTATTTTAAAAAATAGATTTTAAAGCGATATAATTAATAATTATTATAAAATCTTTATTATCGAAAAATTAGAAAAGTTTAATTAATATTTAAACTAAGACGTTAGTTTTTAATTTTATAACTTAATATTAAATCTTAATATTATTAAAATTATATAATAAAAATAAGATTAATTATTTAGTTTTATCGATATTAACTTAATATAGTATTATCTTATAACTTTTTTTATTATTATTATTAATATATAATATAAATAAACGATTAAAGTTCGAGAAAGCGAGAGTTAATATATTATATAATTTATTCTTTAAAATCTCTTAAATCTTATAATATTCTAAGCCGACTTATAGATTTAATACTTTAATAATAAATTTATTTAATTTAGAAATTATAGCTATCTTTATAAAGTCTAGATTAATATTAATTAAAAGTTATTTCTTTTTTATATAATTTTATTAAGATTTACTCTTATTAGAGCCATTTTTAAAATTTTAAATTAAATTAAAGATTTAGCGATAATTATATAATATTCTATAAATTTATTATAATAACTAAAGAAATTTAATTTAATTTTTAGCTATCTAAAATTTTTTAAAAAGATTATTTTTTAAATTATTTTAATTTTTTTTTCTATAATATTAAGATTAAATTTAAAAATATAATATCTAAGTGTAATAATATTTAAATAAGTAAAATAATATTTAGAGAGTAAGAGAGTTATCTCGCTTTTTTCTAGTAAATCTAATATCTAATTAAGATATTTAATATAATTATTAAGAGATATTAAAAAAATAATTATATTATTAATATAGATTAGAATAAATTATTAAAAATATAAAATAAGAAGTCGTTCTATTTAATATTAAAAAAAATTTAAAAAATTTATAAGATCTATAGTAGAGATCTTTAATTATTCTTATCTTCGATAAGAGTTAATAAAAATAATTTTTTATTAATTCGATAATTTAATAAATTATTAAAAAAACTTTTTAATTAGATTAATAGATAAGAAGATTATTAATTCGTCTAAAGCTCTTAATATAGTATTCTATTTAAAAAATAAATAAGCGTTAAGATATAATTTAATATTTATCTTTTTTAAATTAATAATAATTTATTATTTATTATTTTTTTATATTATAAAAGTCGATAAGAAGATAGTTAAAGAAATTTCTAGAGATATCTTCTCGATATAATCTTATTCTATTAGCGAGTTTAAAATAAAATTTATAGCTTAATAATTTTATTAAGATAGATTATAAGGATTTTATTTAAATCTAATAAAATTAATCTTATTTTTAAAAGATATTAATATTTTAATTTTATTATTAAAACGTTCTAAATTAAATCGAAATAGTATTTAATATCTTTTAAGTATCTTTTCAATTTATTTCTTATATTCTAATTCTTAGTATTCGAAAATATCTATTTATAATATTATAACTTTTTTCGAAAAATCTATAATATATAGTATATTTAATTTCTCTTTAAACTTTTCTATAAAGATATTAATAAAATAAAAATCTATCTTTATAGACTTAGTTAAATCTTAAAAAATAAATAATCTTCTTAATAATTAGCCTTTATAAATTTTAATAAATTATTTTTTAAAGTTAATTATAGAAATAGCTTAAGGATTATTATTAATTATAATTTAAATATCTAATATAAAGATTTTAAGTTAAAGATTAATAATAAAAATAGATTTAAATAGATAAGAGTATTTTAATATTAGAGATCAATACTTAATAGAAATATTTTAATTTATATTCGATTAAAAAATCGTAGTTAATATCGCGTAGATATTAATTTTTCTATACTTCGATATTTATAAGATTTTTACTTTTATCGATAATATAGATATAAATAATAACACTAGAATCTTAATCTTAATTCTTAGAATTTTTCGAATTACTTAAATAAAAACCTCGCTTTTATCTTTAATAATAATAAAATTAAATTCTTCTTATTAAATATTTATTTTATTTAATTTTAAAATATTAATATTAATAATTATATTATAAGATAAATTAAATATAATATAAAATTCTTTTAAAATTATTACTTTTTTTTCGATTATTATATATATATTAATAGAGAAATATATATAATCCCGTAATAGTAGTATATTAGCTTTTACTCTTTTATAGCGAAGTCTTCTCTTATTAAATATAAAATAGATTTTATTTTAATTAAAAATTTTTAAATAATATTAATTAGATATTAAGAATATTTTAAAATTAAAGTTTATATAAAAATTATATATTTATTTATCTTTATTATAATAACTATTTATAATATTAAAAAACTTCTTAAATATTATATTATATTTCTTATTATTTTTTAATTTTATATTTATAATTAATATTAATATAAAATCTAAATTATTAATATTTTTAAAAGATATTTATAAATAATATCGAGAGTTTAATATAATATTTAAAGATATTTTTATAGTTAATATAATAATAAAGTTCTCTTTAATTAAATCTTAATTATTAATTAAAAGCTCTAAAAGAATTTCTTCTAACTTTTCTCTTCTATTAGAATTTCTAAAGCTATATAAATCTCGAGATTATATATATTAAGATCTTTCTCTTCTCTCTTATTATAGTTTTTATTATTATTATTCTCTTTATTAATATTTATTTCTTTTAAATTAATCTTTATAATCTTTTAATTATTTTTCTAATAATTATTATTCTAATAGTCTTTATTATAATATCTATAAAAATAAAAAAATAATCTCTTAGATTAATATTTATTTTCTTTAATTTTAGATATCTTTAATAATTATTTAAATTTAATATTTAACTCGATTTTAGATTTAAACTTCGCAATTTAAATTAATTTCTTTATTATTAGATTTTTAAAGAGTTATTAAACTCTAACTAGTATTAAAATTATTAATAAATTAAGCTTTTAATAAAATTTATTTATCTTATAAACGCGCTTCGCTACTATCTTATTATTATAAATTTATTTATTAAAATTCTTAATTATATCTCTCTTCTTATATATAAATATAGCGAGAATTAAGTTTATATCTAGCTCTTATTAGAGATATCTAATAATTATATTTTTATTAGTAATCTCGATATTATATAGATAATTAGTTTTTCTTATTAAGTATTAACTTAGTATAATAGAGAAATTATTAAATCGAAATTTTATCTTTTTCGTTTTTTTTAGAGATTTAAAACGATTTAATTAATACTTTTAAAGAAGTTTATCTTTCTATATTATTAGATTATAGTTTATCTTCTAATAAACTTTTCTTATAGAGAGAGTATTTAAAAAATAAGAGCGTTATCTTTTAACTCTACGATATATTAAAAATAATAAATAAAGAAAATCGCGAAGTATTTTTAAGAATTAAATATTATAACATTTTTCGAGTGAAGCTTCGAAGTTTTTTATTAATTCGAAGATTTCTAATAGTTAGAATACTTATATAATTAAAAATTATTTTAAGAATTTTTATATTCTCGAGAGAGATAATTATTTTAAGTATATAAGTAATTATATTCTCGAGATAAATAATTATTTTAATTCTAATAGCGACTTAAGATTAATGTCAAATAATAATTTTTTCTAGAAATAAATTTAGATCTAAAGTTGAGATTATAATTTTAATAAAGCTTTATATTTTATTAGATAACTCTTATTTATAAATAAATTAACTTATTCTTAATTATAAGATAATTAAATTCCTTTAATTATTAATAAAATTCTTAAATAAATTTTTAGAGCTTTAAATTTTAACGAATTTCTAAGAGAAAATTTAAATAAATTTCTAGATCTTTCGATCTTATATTCTAGCGAGATAAAAAGATAATAATTTAAAAAATTAGTCAATATTAAGGTAAGAGATTAATAGTTAGAGAATTTATCGAATTTATAAATCTTTTAAATATATTTCTAATTAAATCTTCTTAAATTTTTTAATTATATAAATCTAAACGCTTTATCTCTTAATCTTAATAATTTTTAATAATTTCTATTTTTTAAACGCGAAGTGTTAAAATATATATTTTATTAGAGAAAGCTAGTATTTATAAAAATAGCTTTAGATATTATTATAAAAAGTCTTAAAATTAAGAATAATTATTTAATATTAATAATAAATAATAATTAGTAAATTCGTTTATAAGTTTAAGAGATAAATCGAGAGTACTTAATTCTCTTAATTTTTTCTTATTATATTATATTAAATTTAAAAATCTTCTTAATTATTTAATATATATTAAATTAATTCTTAATTTAGAAGCTATTAATCGATTTTAAATTAATAAAACTTTTTTTAATCTCTAATAGAAGTCGATAAATAGCTTAAATAATATCTATATTAATATTAGTTAGAGATTTATATAGAAAAGATAACTTATAGTCTAGCTTCTTTTTAATTAATCTATTAATAATTATTAGAATAACTATATAGTCTTATTAATAGATATTTTTAAAGTATTATAAGTTTCTCGAATTTTTTCAATTCTCGATTAACTCTCCGATTTAATTAATTATATATTTTATAATATCTAATTATATTATTAAATATTTTTCTATAATTTTAGAAAATTCGATAAATACGAAATTATTAAGATTTATATTAAAACGATTTCTAGGATTAAAAAGATCATTTCTTTCAATTTTAATAGATTCTTTTATTTTTATTAGAAATAAGATTAATATCGACGAAATTTCTAAAGTTATTTTTATAAATAAGAATAATCTTAGAAGACTTTAAATTTAGTTAATATCTTACTTAAAGAAATATAAAATAAGTTAAAAATCTTTTAAATCTTCTATTTAAAATATAAGCTAGCTAAGATATCGACGACTTATATATAATTAAGCGAATCTAAAATTATTTCTAATAAGATATCTAATAATATAAATATTAATAAAATTAATAAGATTCGAGTTCTTTTAAGATAACTTTATATTTAGAAATTTATATAGCTGAAATTAATGGTTTTAGAATTTTATTAGTTATCTATATATTTAAAGCTAGCTTAATTAAAGAGTTAATAAATTAATATATATTTTTTAAGCTTCTCGATATAATATAATTATAATTAGAAGTTAATAAAAAATAATTTTAAGAATAATAGAGTTTAAAGTAATAGAATAAATATAAGCGAAAGCGACTAATATACTTCGAAATCCTTTAAAAAAAATTATTAATTAGTTTACTATTAAAATAATTTTAATTCGAAATAATAGCTAAATATATTATCTTCGAATTAAATATTAATATTATTATTAGTTATTATATTATAAGTATAAGTATAAAATTTTAATAATAAAAGTTATAATTATTCTTTTAAGGAAAGCTATTACTAAAGTATCGCCGAGTATCAAGCTATATTAAGCGTTAAGTTATATTAAGCCATATCTAGCCGTAATATCGATAGGTATAGTTATAGCCATAACAAAAAATTAATAAAATTTAAAAAGTCTTAGCGATATAACTTAATTATATAATAATATAATTATATTTTTAATATATTTAACGAGTTTAATATTTTAATTAGAGATAATATATTTTAAAAAAGAGAAATATTCTTATTAAGAAGATTAAAAGAATATCTTTATAACTACTACTATCTCTATATAATAAACTTTAAATATTATAAAATAAATATTAAAAGTCTAAAAATAATTATAATTATAAAGATAAATAATAGTTATAATATAATAGTTATTAAATAAAATTTAAGCTTATAATCTATAGAAATATAAGATAAAATATCTAATTATTAACTATAGAGTTATTATAGAGAAAAGAGCGATTAGATATAAATACGCTAAGATATATTATATAATCATATCATATAATCGCCAAGACGCCAAGAGTCACGTGATCCGAATTTCAACATATATAGCCAATTATAAATTCGAGTTTATTACGCTTTTTAATTAGATCGACTAAGTTAGTTTAATAGCTCTTTTACGCCTTCTTATTAAAAATTAGATATTATTAAAATTCGAATTATATAACTCTTAGCGTCTTAGCGGTTATATAACTACGTTATATAATATATCTTAGTATATCTATATTAAATCGCTCTTTTCTTTTATAGAATTTAATAATTAATATAATTAAATATTTTATCTTTATATTTTAATAGATTATAAATTTAAATTATATTTAATAACTATTTTAATAATAATATAATCCATCGCTATAATTATAATTATTTTAAGATATTTATATTTATTATAATAAAGATAATTATAACTATAAAGAGCTTTATTAATCTTCTTAATATAAGAAATTTTTATTTTAAAATAGTTATTCTAAATCTAAATAGCTATAATTCGCTTATAATTTAAAAATTAAGAGTTATTATTTAAGCGCTTTTATTTTCTATTTAAAATAATATAAAGTAAATTAAAATATATTATATTCAATTGAGATTATTAAAATCGCTATATAATTAATTAAATTAAATTATTATTAAAATCTCTAGAATATTATTAGCTTTTCTATATAGAATATATTAAATAAAAAAATATTATATTTTTATTTATATATTATAAATATTAAAGAATTAAATAGTAAGTATTCAAACTTCGTATTTATTTAATTATAAAACATTTATAATAAAGGCTAAAAACTAGCTACTCTAATTATTATTAAAAAAAATTTAATTTAAATTTTTTTTTAGCTTTAATATTAATTATATAATTTTTAATTATCGCTAATAGAGATATATTAATTAAAAAAATAAAAATTCTAATTTTAAAAGCGAAAGAAGAAAGAAGCTTCTATCGTTATAAAGAAGTTTTAATAGAAATATTTATTTTAAAAATAAAATATTTTAATAATAAATAAATAATCTCATAATTAATTTCGATTTTAAATTTTAATTAAGTTAATTTTACGGAGGTCGATATTAAAAGTTCTAAATATGTTAAGATAAGGGTTTAGATAGGGCTAAGTGCTTGATATACTTTCAAATTTCATAAATAGTATTATTATTCTTTATTTTAATAAGTACCAGTGCTCTATATAATAGCGATATAGTATATATATACGAAGTATAAATATACGAAGTATAAATATGCGAAGTATATATATAATAGCGATATTAATAGAATATATAATAGCGATAATATTAAAATACTAATTATAGCGTAAAGAAATAGAGAAAGAGTATAAAAAGTTAAAGACTTCTAATATATAAGTCTTATTTATATAATATAATAAATAGAAATCTTCTTACTATTCTCTATTTTAATTATCTTTTATTAATATATCTAATACTTAAAGTATTATTAATAATAATAAAACTTAAAATCTTATTAGAATCGATATAGATATAATATTAATATAAATATTTTAAATAAGATAATTAAGATATTAAATTATATAGATAGAAGAAAGATATTAAATAGTAGATAAATATCTTTATTAAAATACGCTAAACTCGAATAGATTAGAGAACTAGGTGATATATTAAGAATATAAAATACGCTTATAATGCATTTAAGTACTTACTAAGTTTTATTAATTATAAATAAAATATTATACTACTTAAAAAGATATATTAAGAATTTATAAGAAAGCCGAAAGATAATAGCTATATTATTAAAATTATAAGTTTATTTAAAAGAGAATTTAGAAGTAAATAAAGCGAATATCGAGATATATTACGAAGATAATATATCTTAAAGATAATAACGAGTATAGAAAAGATCGTAAGAAAGGTAATATACGATTATACGACTCCGCCGAGCGAGCTAATAAGTATATATATAATTATATAAAGCATTATCGTTAAATAAATATAACTATATAGAAAGTGCTAAGAATACCAAGAGTGCCAAGTATTTTAGCGCTGTCCAGGACTTTTAATGCCGACCTCCGTAAAGAAGATAATTAAAGCTTTTAATTATTAAAATAATTAGTATAATCTTAATAATATAATATTATATCTATACGAGTAAAGGCCTATGAATTAAATTCATAACCATTTTTTTTGATTAGGGCTGTCGAGTAAATTTTGATAAGCGATCTTTAGTGAGCGATATCTGAATTCCTTGCCTTTAAATATCTATAAGACTAAATTTAGTAATTTTTTTTTTATCTGAAAGCCCATATTACGTTCTATAATTCAAAAGAAGAATCTCGAAATTTTAATAGAAAACAAAAAAGTTATTCTAAAATTAAATAATGTACACCTGTTTTTTGATCAGGGCTGTCGAGCGAACTTTGGTGAGCGATATTTGAATTCCTTGCGCTTTAATAATTATAAGACTAAATTTAAGAACTCATTTTTTATCTAAAAGCCCATATTTCGTTCTATAATTTAAAAAAAAAATCTCAAAATTTTAATAGAAAATAAAAAAGTTATTCTATGTGTTAATAATATACACCTATTTTTTTAATAAGGGAGGCGCGGGAGGGCGAGATTTTGATGGTTGCGGACGCTAATTTATTTATCCGCGATAACTTAGCCGGTCTAATTAAAGAGCGTAGCGAACTCGAATTTATAATTGACTGTACATATAAATTCAAGGTTTTCAAGCTTAGCCCTATCTTATTCTTTTATATATATTAATATAAAAGATAAATTCTTATTATTATATAAGAGATAAATTCTTATTATTATAATATTTTTAGTATTTTTAATATTTTTAAAATTCGTTAATTACTTAATTTTTTAATAGAATATAATTTATTATTTCGAGTATTAATAAATAATAAATCTTTATAAATAAAGATCTAAGCTATATTAAGTTAATTTTAAAACTTAATAAAACTATGAAAATATAAGATAAGATACTAAGTTATTAACTATAGAGTTACTATAAAGAAAAGAGCGACTAGATATAAATACGCTAAGGCGTATTACGTAACTATATTATATGATCGCCAAGACGCTAAGAGTTACGTAATCCGAATTTTAATATTTTTCTCTATATATATTCTCTTATAGACGAAACTTAATAAATACGAAGTTTAATACTAATAATATTAAAATTAAATAGATAAGATAAAATAACTTAATCGATTTTTATTAAATTATTAAAATAAATTAATATTAAATAATTAAGATAAAATTTAAATCGAGTAATTAAGTTGATTTGAAAGTTATTTATTTTATTCGATTATTTAGCTGAGATAGCCGCCTTAACGAAGATACCCCATCTAAAAATCTATAGAAACTCAAATTCGTAAATTACTCTTATTTAAGTATATATAAAGTATTACGCGAAGGTCTTTATAGAGAGAGATTATATCGAGTAATTCTATTAAATTAATACTAAATTAAATAAATTAGAGATAAAAGAGTATAAATAAAAAATAAGAAAATTATTTATATAGTAAATTTAGACTTATTAACTTATTTTAATCGCTAATATTATTAATATTTATATTCTTATTCTCTATAATATTATTTAACTTTTTAATTATTTTTATTATTTTATATTTAATTTAATTTATTATTATAAAAAAGTTAAATATTAAATAAATAAAGCTTTTATAAATCTTTATTTAATTAAAAAACTTATTTTAAAAATTCTTAAATATCTATATATTATACTTTTTAATTTAATATCTTTTATAAAGATATAAAACTTAATTTATAAAAATCTATTTTTAAATTAAAGTTTAATAATAATTTTAAGTAATATTTAAAAATTAATATATAATTAAATCGCTAAAACTATATAAAAGATAATACTTCTATAGAGTTTAAATAATAATCTAATAAAGAATATCTTATTATCTTTTATTAATATCTTTTAAATTAAAATTAAATATTATAAAAGCGATTATCTTATTAATAATCTTTATGTTACGTTCCCGACATAGCGTGAGAAACCTTACTAGCGTAACTCCTTACTAGCGTGACTTGGCATGTCGCTTCCTTTCCTTTCTTCGAGAACGTTTATAGCTGAGACTTAATCAATCATTCAATCGCAATCAGAACCAAGAAACACCTTTCGCTTCTTCGTGAAACTCCTTTCCAGGAGTACATGCATGCTTCTTACACAGTATCCCTAATAGTCTTTATTTTAAATATTAAATTAAAAATTAATTAATTTAAAATAATAAAGAACTCTTTCTATATCGCTTTTAATATTATATATTTAATCTATATATAAAATAAAATTAATTAATATTATAAATAGAATATAGCTATTATTATATTAATATTTAAATAAAATTAATTTTTAATTAAATCTTTCTATAGAGTAATTATTAGAAAAAGTCTTCTATATATAATATTTTAAATTTATTATAAATTATAATCTATATTTTATTTATTAAGATTTTTAATTTATAGCGATATTAATAAATAAAAATAAAATTTTTAATTTTATCGCTAAAATTAATAGCTTTTAATCTCTTATTTAAGATTATAAAATAGATTTATTAAAAGCTAATTTTTAATAGAGAAATAAAATAATTATTAATCTCTATAAAGTATTTCTATCGAAATATATCTAGTCTTTATATATATAAATTTAAAAATAATAAATATTAATTAGATAGAGTAGTATTAAAAATTAATTTATTAATAATATAATTAATTTAGAAAAAATACTTTTTATATATTATTCTAGCTAAAACTATAAAGATTATATATATTAAATTTTATATATCTTCTAAGACTCTAATATCTCTATTTTATAAAGCTTATTAAATCTCGAAATTAAACTTTTTTATATTCTTTAAATTAACTTTTTTTAATAATAAATAATAAAATATTAACGTTATTAATAGTTTTATAATAATTTAAAAAGATTTAACTTAGAGAATTTATATAGATATCTTTTTTTATCGTTATTAGATAACTTATATTAACTTCAAAATATAATTAAACTAATTAAAGAATTAGATTATTTAAAAATTAATAAATATTAAAATATATAAGAGATTTTAGATATATAACGCTAGAATATTTTTAATTAGAATAATTTATATTAATTTAGAGAAGTTAATTACTTTATTAATTATAGTTATAACGCTTTTATTAATAATAGCTTATAAATTAATTATCTTAATTTTACTCTTTTTTATTTAATAATAAATATAAAAATCGCGAATAATATCTTAAACTTTATTATTCTATATTAATTTATAATACTTCTTTTCTAATTTATTATATATTATTAAAAATATATATAAAAATTATAAAATAAATCTAAATAGAGATATTATAAAAATAATTTTAATTATTACTTTATTTTTAAGAAATAAATAAAATTATAATTAATTTTATATTAATTTTTTAGCTTTTTATAGAATTTTAATTTAAAAATTATTTAATTAATAATTAATATTTATTTTAATTAATATTTCTAGATATTTATAAAAAAATTTAAAAAAAAATTTCTTTATATTGATAATATAAATATAAGCGATATTTTTTATATATAATATATATAACTTATTTTAATTAATTCTTATATTAATTATAATATAATAAATTCTTAAAATCGCTATTATAATATCTATCTCTATTTAAAATTATATTATAATTATTATATTATTAATATATATTATTATCTTTAATACTCTACTTCTTATTTATATTTTCGAGATTTAAGAATTATAGATAATATATCGAGTAAAATTTTTAATTATAATTATAAATAGAAGATAGCTTAAAGAGTTTTTTTATTTTATATTATTCTATATTATAATTATTTCTTTAATATAATTATTAATATAAATCTTAATCTTAGCTTTCTTATAAATAAACTATATTTAAATAATAAATTTTTTAAATATATCTAATTCTTTTAAGATCGCTAGAAAAAATTTATAATTAACTTAATTATATACTTTTTTCTAATCGAAAAAGAGAATAATAATTTTCTCTTATTTCTATAATAGCTTTTTAATAGATTTATATTTAGCTATTAAATATTAAATTATTTTAATATTATTATTAATAAATCTCTTTAATAAGAAGGCTAATTATTATTCGCTAATTATTCTATTTAAAGCCTTTATTAAATATTATGTTAAAATATTTATAAAGATTTTATAATTTATATTTATAATAAATAGAGAATAATAATTTTTAATATCGATTTATTTTTCTTTATTTTTAAAAAGAATAGTTAAAATCTTATTTATTTAATATTTTAAAAGTTTTTATTTTTATTATATCTAATTATAGAAAAAGATTAACTAGATAATAATAATCGAGATTTCCTCTTTTTTCTTCTTCTCTTATTTTATAATAATCTTATAGAATTTACTTAAAAAATTATCTTTATTTAATAAGATTTCTAAAAATACTTAATAAATAATAATCTATATCTTTTAAATTTTAATAAAATTCTTTATTTTAATAAAATCTATTAAGCTTACTTAATCTATTATATATTATAAAATTTTATTTTAAATATTTTTATTTAAAGACTTTATATTATAAAGATTTTAATAATAATCTATTACTATTTTAAGAATACTCTTTAAATCTATATATATCTCTTTTTGATTATTTTCTAGAGTCTTAATAAAGCTATAATTTATATATCTAATTCTTATAAAAAATTATCTTATTAACTTCTTATTAAGAATAAGATATTTAATTATAATATTATAGAAATAGAATTAATTATATATATCTATAAATTATTTCTTACGCGTTTTAATAATTACTATTCTTTTCTCTAACTCGAAATTTAATAATCTAAAATATCTTTTCTTCTATAATTATAGATAATTATACTATAAATTATATTTAAATTTCTAATTTATTTTATAATTATTCTTTATAATTTATTTTATAAATTATATTATTAATATCTTATAAATTATTTACTCTTTTATTAAATTTTCCTTTAAAAGTATTTATAATATTTTTAAATATAAAATTTATATTTAATTTCTTTATAGAAATAAAGATAATAATCTTTATCGCTTAAATTTCTAGATAGTTATAAAGATTATTTTTATTATAATTATTATAATCTTATAATTAATAAATAATTTATTAAATACTATCTTCTAATTCTCTAATTTTTCTATTTAATTATTTTAAATATAAATTTAATTAATTCTAGAAATTAAGATTCTATTCTCTAAGAAATATATAAAAACTTTAAAATTCGAGTTTTAAATCCTTTAATCGTTTATTAAATAATATATATTATTTTTATTAAAATTTAATAATAATTTAAATAACGCTTATAGCTATAAGAGAGATAAAGAAATTATAAAAACTTTATTTATAGCGATTAATATAAGATTTTAATCTCTCTCTATTATATTATAGAATATTTATAATAATATTTATTTAAATATTTTTATATTTACTTTTAATTATAATAATCTTTTATCTTCTTTAATTAAAGTATATATTAATATTATTATAAATATATATTATATATATATTTAACTTTATAGATTAGAATTCTTCTATTATTTTCTTTATAAATAATATAATTTAAATCTTTATTTCTTTATTACTCTATAGATTTAATATTTATAATAATAATAATTTTATTTTTTTTAACTCGATAAATTATAATAGCTATTTATAAAAATAATCTTTTATAATATTTTATAATCTTATTAAATAGATTTATCTCTTAAAGTAATAGAATATTAACTCTATAACTCTATATTATATTATATATTTTTCTAAAATAATCTAAATTTAAAATTAAATAAATATTAAATAAGATTATTTATATTTTATATATAGCTATAATTATAATATAATAAATTTACTTTTTATAAAAAAGATTTTATAATATTTATAAATTTTAATATCTATAATTCTTCGTATTTAATTATTAAATATATTTCTTTATAAATATTATATATTCTAATTAAATTTATTAATTTAAATCTAATATTAAACGCTTTATTATATTTTAATTTTAATTATCTAATTATAAACTCGAAATTATATATTTTAAAACTTTTTTTAAAAATAATTATAATCTTATTATTTATAACGCCTCTAAACTTCTAATATTTTATTAAAAATTTTAAATTTTAAAATTTATTATTTTTATTATTTATATAGCTAGAAAATAAAAATCTATAATATCTAATAAGCTTTTATTTATTATATATATTTAAATTTTTTTTATATAATATTTAATAATATATATAATCGCTAAATCGATATAAAAGCTCTAATTTTTAATTTCTTTAACGATTATAGAAAAATAATAATATATTATCTAGTCTTTAACGTTATAAAGTTCTATAAATATTATATTTTTAAACTTTATAATTTTCTTTAATTTCTTTATAATTTATTTTAAAATTAATTTATTCTACTTTTTTTATAATTTAGATAGTATTTTTAAATAGAGCTATCTATTATTTTTAAAAGCTAATATTATTAAAATAGCGATATTTTTTTCTTTTTTATTATAATAAATAAATATTATCTTATTCTCTTATATTAATATATATAAAAATTATAATTTAAATTTAAATTTCGATTTAATATAACTTAATAGAATTACTTCTCTTAATATCTTATTTTTTATTATTAAAAATAAAGTATAAATTAAATTTATCTTCTATAGCTAAGTCTTTTTTATCTTTTTCTTTATTAATAATTAAAAAAAGTTAAAGATATCGATTTATCTTTATTTAGAGATTAATATTTTAAACGATAAAGATAAGAAGATTATTTT
Organism: Letharia lupina; assembly: GCF_014066315.1. Lineage (NCBI taxonomy): Eukaryota > Fungi > Ascomycota > Lecanoromycetes > Lecanorales > Parmeliaceae > Letharia > Letharia lupina. The sequence goes on from NW_023502974.1 coordinate 1,653,143, forward strand.
TTTTATTAATTTATTATAATTTTATAATTAATAATTTTACTTATAGAATTTATAGAATTAAAGAAGATCTTCGCCTCTTAATTTTATCTCCTCTACTATCCTTTATCTCTTCTTATACTATTTATTCTTCTTAACTCTCTTTTACTTTTTTCTCTTCTTTTTCTTTAATATATATTAATTAATATTCTCTTTTTTAATAACTTATTTTTTTAAAAAGTTTAAATTAAGATATTTTTTATAATAAAAGAGAGAAAATTAATAAGACTTAATAGATATTAAATCTACTTTACTATTAGATTATAACTTATTTAAAAATAAACTATACTTTAATAATATACTATTTTCTTATATTACTTTATTATTTAATTAATTCTTAATAAATTATTTATTAATAATTTTAAATTATTAATTTAAGAAAAACTCTTTTATAATAATTTTAATAGAGTTAAATATTAATATTATAGCGTTATATTAATAATTAATATAATATATTAATTATCTATATTATATTTTAATTTAAATTTTTTAAAATATATTTTTTAATAAGATCTTTAACTCTTAGATTTTAATTATTATCTCTTTTAATTACTTTATTCTAATAAAAAAGTTTTTTATATTATAATATATATATATTTTAAAAAATAATATAGCGATAATAAGATATTAAATAAAGTAACTTATTAGAGTAATAGAAAGATTTTATCTATTATATAATTATTTTATTTCTTTTAAATATTTAATAGAGATATAGAAATACTTTATTAGAAAATAATTAAGAGTTTATAATTAAATTCCTTAAATATTAAACCCTTAGAATTACTATATTAAAATACTATATATAAACTTAAGCATTACTAATAAGATATCACTACTAGCGCTCTTAGAATATATTATTATTATCGACAACACCTCTAAAAGATAAATCGAGTAATTAAGATAAATTAATATCGAGTAGCTAGCGTAAAAATATATCTCTCTTATCTCCTTATATCTTTACTTCTTATATAAACGAAATTAAAATATATAAGATTTAAAGTTTATAATATTTAAAATAGAATAAGTAAAGTAAAAAGTCGAAATCTAAAAATAACTATATTAAACTATAGCCTTTATTTAAATATAATCTAAATTCCACTTTTTATTAAAAAGCGATTTTTCGAAAATTTTATTTTTAGATTATCTAATATATATTAAAAATTAATTAATTTAAGATCGAAGAATATATATAAGAGTAGCTAAATAAAATAATTAAAAGAAATCCTTCTAGCTATATATTATTGATTATAAAATCTCTATAAGAGTTATTCTAGATATTTAATCTTTAATCTTTAATAATAATAATTATAATAGCGATAATTTAGAGATATAATACTCGAGATATTAATAATAAATAGATATAGATTTTTTAAAAGAGCCTTAGAAGTTTAATAGCGATAGTAATAATAGCGTTAAAGAAATAGCTATTTTAATATAGAATAGCGAGTTTATAGAGTATTATATCTAATATAGCGACTTAATAGATTATTTAAATAGATTATTTATAATATAAAAATTAATAAAATAATTTTTCTAAAGTAATTAATAATAGATAACTTTTCTAGATTTAGATATAGATATAATAGAATAGCTTCTCTATTAGATATTATTAAATTAAAACTATATTAAAATAGTAATAAAATTATTAACTATCGAGAAGATAAGTAAATATAATTTTTACTTTAAGAATATTAAAAAAAATAATAAATTTATTTAAATAAAAAGTCTTAATAAGTCTATTAGCTATCTATTTATTAATAAAAATATATTATATATTTATAATACTATTATTAATCTTTTCTTATACGAAATAGTAAATAATATTAATATATTTAATATAAATATAAAACTAAATATTCTTTATAAGAGTAATTATATTTTAATTATTATTAAAAATAATAATAGCTTTAGAGTTTATATTATTAAGATAAAGAAGTTAATTAAATAGATTCTTTAATTAAATTACTTTTTTAATAATTTATATCTAATTAATATACTCTATCTTATAAATAAATAATATTATAATAACTTAATATTTAGATAATTAATTAATTATATTACTCTTTATATTAAAAAAATAACTAAATATAAATCTTTAAATTATATTATTAATTTAATTAGAATTAATATAATTAATAAATTCTTAAAAAAAGCCTTTATATACGAGTTCGTAGTATATTATATCTTTTAAATATTAAAAGATTTAAATAATTATATTTTAATACGCTAGAATTAAATTAATTAAATAATAACTTATTAATAATATTATATAAATAATATTAAGATAAATATCGAGTATAATATATATAAGAGATTCCACCGCGAATTAATAGTTTTTCTATAATTTTTTTAAAATAATATAGCTTTCTTTAATGAAAGCTAGTTTATAACTAATTTTAAAAGATATTAATATTAAAATAAGATTTTAATAATTAAAATAATTTAAGAATTAAGTAATATAAGTCTCTTATTTTAGATAAAAGATATCGCTATAGCGATTTTTTTTAATAATTATACTTAAGTAATAGATATATAATTTTAAATTTAATATATAAAACTTCGCGTTAAATCTCTTCTTAATCCGCTAAATTTCGATTTTATTAAAATTAATAATTAAGATATTATTAATATAAAGCGCTATAATAATATTCTTTTTAAGATTTATAAATATACTATTATTTAATTTAATAGAGAGAAAATTTAGCTTCTTTATATACTTTAAGAAATATTAATATTAGACTTAAAAAGATTATTTTAAATTATAAAGTATCTTATTTAGCTTATAGATTTTAATATTATTTTTATTAAAACTATTAAATTAGTATATATAAATCTTTTTTTTTATATTACTATATAGAAAGATAATTTTAATATCTATTTACTTTAGATCTTAATTTAAAATAATTATAAATATAAAGATTATTTTATAATTTATAAATTTTATTATTAATATAAAAGTATTATAATAATTATAACTCTTTTATTATTTAAATTTTTAAATAATTTAATATATTTTATAGCGAGTAATTTTTTTATTAAGATTTTATTTTAAAATATAAATCTATCTATTTTTTAGAATATAAATTTTAAAAGATATCTAAATTAAATATTAAATATTATTATTTATAAAAGATTTATATTTATTTTTTATAAAAAATTCTTAATTTATTTAAAATAGTTAATTAGATATAATTTATTTATAAATAATAAACTCGAAAATATTTAATTTATTAATATAATTTATAAATAAAATAAATATTATAAAGACTTTTAAAAGAGAATTAGAGAATAAATTCTATAGATTCGAAATTATAAGATTTAAATAATTATATAATATTTTTTAAATAGTATTTAATTTATAATCTTCGCGAATAATTTAAATAACTTTAATAATAATAAATAATAAATAATAAATTTAAATTTAAGAAATTTTTTTATATAGATAATATAGATTAAATTATTAATATAGATATAAATATAATATTTAATTAAATAATCTATATTAAAAATATTTAAATTAAAAACTCTTATATAATTAATTAAATTTATTATATTAAAATTTTTATATAGATCTTTATAAAGACGCTAGCTTATTAATTAATTAGAGAAAATTTAATTTTAATCTTATAAATATTAAAGATTTTAAAATTATTAAAAATTTAATAACTACCTTACGGGAGCTACTATATATGGGAATTTACTATTAATAGAAAATAGATAAGTTATTGGTAATAATGATGCGATTTATATAATAAGGACTACACACCGGATATATTTAGATTCTACGTTCTATATAACGTAAATTATATAAAATTTTCTATTTATAGAAAATTTAGTCGAACTTACTATTAATGGATAGTTAATGGATAGTTAATAAAATATGAAAGAGATATCGATTTATTATTATTTTAATACTACGCTATAAAGTAATATATTAATATATTACTAGTAGAGAATTAATGAATAGCGGTAATTTATGAAATTTTTCGAAAATTTCTTTAAGTCCCACAGCCCTATAGGGCTATATATCTTACTAATATATTAAATTTCGAGAAAAATCGAAAAATCGAAAAATAAATCACGTGACGTTGATGAATAGACTATTATAAGCGAAGCGAGATACCCGAATTAGTGTAAACCTTAATATATAATAAGGGAATTACGAAATAACTATCTATTTATTTCGAATATCGAATAATTTACTATTATAGAAAATTTGATATCAATAGAAAGTTGATTGAAAGTTGATTGAAAGTTATAACAAATATCGAGTTAATGGTATAATCACGTAATATACCCTAATCGTATATTCCCTCTAAGGTATTTTAATTATAGATATAATATCTTCTAATACTTTTTTAAATTTAATATCTTTTAAAATATTAATAATATATTATTTATTTAATATCTTTTTTATAGTAAATATTAATATTATTAAATATTATTATTTATTTAAAAATTTGTAAATCTCGATTTCTTTTTTTAAATTTATAATTAAAGATTATTTTTTTATAAAGTATACGCTATTAGCGTAAATAACTATCTTCTTAATAAGATTATATAATTAAAAGATATACTTTCTCTTATACTCTAATAATATATACTTTTTACTTTAATTTATAAACTTTTTTTAAATTTATTTTATTATATAAGCGATAAAATTAATTATATAAAAAAAAAAAAAATAAGCTTTTAATAATAAAAGGCTTTAAAAAAGATTATAATAATTCTAATATTAAGCGATTATATTATTAAATAATTAGTAATAATTATAATTTTAGATTAAAAAGATTTATTAAATTAAAAGCTTAATAGAATAAGATATATTTTATATAATAAAATTTATTTAAAATACTTAATTATATTATTTATCTAAAAATTATTAAAAATAATAAAATTTTTATTTAATATTTAATAGAGCGAAATAATTAAAAAAGACTTTAAGAAAATATTCACTTTTATTATTAAGATAAATATAAAAAAATTTATAATTATATAATTTAAGATAAATTTTAAATTATAAAAATATAATAAAGATTTTACTTTTATAATAAATATAATAAATTTTAAAATAAAATTATTTTTAAATATTATAAAATATTTATAATTATTAAAATTAGTAGAAGATAAAAACTTTATAAAATTATTATAAATAAATTCGCTTAGTTATATATTAAATATAGTAAGACTAATATAGAGGATAATCTTCTAGCGCTCTATAATATAATACTTATAAATATATTTATTCGCGATATTTTTAATAAAATCTATATCTATTACTATAGCGAGAAGCTTATTTAAATTCTATTAATTTAAATAATTTATATAAATATATTAAAATTAATAAATTAAGTTTAAAGAAATATTATATATTATTAAGATATTATTTAAATTATTTTAGAGATTAAAAAAGAATAGATTTTAATTATAAGTATTTATAAATTTTAAATTATCTTTAATTAGAGTATAGCTAATTTTATAAAAATTAATTATAATATTAATATTTAAAAGTTTATTAATAAAAAGAAGATTAATATTTATATTAAGTATATATAAAATATTAAGTAAAGTAATATTTATATATTTATCTTAAACGAAGTAATTTAAGCTAATAATATCGCGATTAAGAAATTAAATTTAATTATTTTTAATATCGCGAATAAAGTAAGAATAGATCTTTTTATAAATAATAAATATTAAATAATTAATAAAGAAATAATAAGAGTAATTAGAGTTTATTATTATATAAGAATATAAATTAATAAAATTAATAGCTATTAAATTATATTTTAAATTAAAATCGATAATTATTAAATTAATAACTTTTTTATTATTAATTATATTAAAAATATTAAAATTATTAAAGCTAAGATTTATATAATATATAATTAAATTTAATTCTTTTAAAAAGATATAATTAATATTAAGATATTTATTTTTCTCTAAAATAAAAGTATTAAAGAATATCTTTTTAATATACTTACGCTTAATACTAAAATCTTTTTTTATATTATTAAAATTAATTATAATAATTTAAATCTTCTTCTTCTTTTTTTTATTTAATATAAATTTTTTAAATTTTAAATAAAAGAATTTAATCTAATATTTAGCGAGAGAATATTTAAACTTATATTTAATAATTTTATATAAAAAATAAATTTTATAATTAATTTCTAAATCGCTAGCTTTATAGTATCTAGCGAATTACTTATTTTTAATCTTACTATTATTATTATAAGTAATATATATAATAATATTATTATCTTTAAATAATAATAAATAAATTTTTTTATTTATTATAATATAAATAATTTTATTAAATTTAATAATCTTATTATTATATAATTTATAAATCTAGATATAAATTATTATAAAGATATTAAAAAAGTTTTTAAATTCTATAAAAAAAAGTTAAACTAAAAAAGACTCTAATAAAGCGAGTAATTTATATAGATTAATAATTTTAATAATAATTTTATAAAAATCCTTTTTATATTAATAAATATCTTTCTCGAAAATAAGAATAATATTAAATAATTAGTAAATAAACTTTATATAAAGCTTAAAGCTTTTAGACTTATAATATTTAGCGATAGCGTTTAATATTATTTAAGAATCTTTATTATTATAATTAATCTCGATAAATTAATAATTATTATATTTAAGATATTAAAAAATAGTTATATAAATTTTAAATTTAATAATTTTAATAAAAAATAAAAGATTATTAAATATTAATTAATTTTTAATATCTTATTTTTATTTAATATATTTTATATTAAATTCTAAAATAGCGATAAAGATTAAAAAGAAATTATCTTCGTTAAATTAAAATTAATTAAAAATATTAATTATAAAGTATTATAATTAATTATTTAAATTTATTATTATTAAAAGATAATTTAAATAATAATATATAGAATATTAATAGAGAGAGTAATAGCGATAATAATAATAATAATTTAATTATTATTTTAGACGAGATAGTAGAGTTAAAAAAAGATTCTAAAAGTAACTTTAAAGTAAGTAAAATAAACTTTTTAGTATAAAGATTAAATAACTTAATATCGCTTATAAAGTTAAATATATTTTTATTAACTTTAAATTTAAAATTAATAAAATTATTATTTAATAAAATAATAAAAATAAAATAAATACTCTAATTATTATTAAAATTCTTAAAAATCTTATTAATACTAATTAATTATTATTTTTAAATTTTAAATTTTTATATAAAAAATAAAAAATATTTATATATAGAGTTATAATAGATATAAGCGATTTAATTAGAATAAAAGATATTTAATAATAAAAATAATTTATAAATATAGACTAATTTCTAATAGAATTATATAAAATAGAATTATTATAAATATATAGATCTTCTTCTTAAAGAGAGATTAATATTCTTTTTATATTATTTATTTAGAAATTTAGATTTAAAATATCTATATCGCTAATTATTATTATAAAACTTTAAAAATTATTCTAACTCTATAATTATAATAATAAAATATAAATAATTATAAAAAAATTTAATAATAGAGTCTTAATCCTCTTTTTTAAAGGGCTTTTAAAGACTTAGAAGCTAATATTAATAAGATATTCTTATTATTTTAATCTTAATAAGTTTATAAGTATATTAAGAGATAGTAATATTAGCTCTAGAATACTCTAAACTATAATTAGATTATTAATATTAATATTTAATTACTTTTAATTAATAATTATTAATTTAATAGTTAATATATAATTTAGAAATTAATATTAATATAAAATAGTTTTATTTTTAATAGAATTAGATATCTTAATTTAGTAAAAGTTAATAAAATTTAAAGAATCTAAATAATATAATTTAATTATATAATAATATAATTATATATTTAATATATTTAGCGAGTTTAATATTTTAATTAAAGATAATATATCTTAACTCGCTTAGAGTAGAGATAAAAGTAATTTCTAGCCTCTTATATTATTAGCGAATTATATTCGCTTAAACTTATAATTATTTTAAAAAAAATATCTCTATTAAGAAAATTAAAAGAATATCTTTATAATTATTATTATGTTTATATGATAAACTTTAAATATTAAAAAATAGATATTAAAAGCTTAAAAATAGTCGTAATTATAGAGATAAATAATATTTATAATATAATAGTTATTAAATAAAGCTTAAGCTTATAATCTATAAAAATATAAGATAAAATACTTAATTATTAACTATAAAATTACTATAAAAAAGAGCGACTAGATATAAACACGCTAAAGCGTATTACATAACCATATCACGTGATCGCCAAGACGCCAAGAGTCACGTGATCCGAATCTCAACAAAAACTTCTCTTATATATTTAAATCTTTAATATACTATAAGAGATAATCTAATAGCGAGAGTAAGTATATATTAAGCTCTCTTATTAATTTTAATTTAATATTAAAATAATTAATCTTTAAGTCTCTATTAGAGTTAATTTTTAATAAAGATTTCTTTAATTTCTAAACGCGCTTAATTGCGCTAATATCGTTTATCTTAATTACTTTTTTAATTTTTATTAATATATAAACTCTATTTTTAAATTTATATTTATATAAAGCGAGCTTATTTAGTTTATTTAATTTATTCTTTAGTAAAGAGAGCTTATTAAATCTTTAAGTATTATATTTTTTAAGAAATCTAAAATTTTAATCTCTTTAAATTATCTTAATAAATTTAATAAATTTAATTTTTTTTTAATTATTAAATTTAGAAGTAATAATTTAAGAATAAATTAAAGTTATTTAGACTATAGCGCTATATTAAAAAAAACTATATAAAATTAATTATTAATATTATTATTATTAAAGTCTAGATTAATAACTAATTATAAATATAAAATTAAATCTATATTATATTAAAATTATATTATAAAAAAAAATTATATTTTAAAATTAAGAATAAAATTAATATTAAAAAAGTTTAAGAGATTCTAAATAAGTTTAAATTTTAAGATTTAAATATTCTTAATTTTATATTTAGAAAGATAAATAATATTACTTTTATAAGATATAATAATAATTCTTAATTTTACGCTAATAGATTTATAAAGATTTTAAATAAATTTAATAATTTATTTTTAAAATTAAAATTTAATAAGAATTAGAAAATCTATTATTTTTATTTAAATTTAAATTTTATATATAATTTATACTATAAATAATATAATTAAAATTATAATATTTTTAAAAATAATAATATTATAAAATTTAATCTAAATTATATAATTATTTAATTTATTAATATTATAATTAATTTTATTAATTTGATTAATATTAAAATTTATATATTGATAATATTATTTAATAACTTTTTTATATATAATTTATAAAATATTATTAGTAAAATTATTATTAGTAAAATTATTAAATATAAAATTTAATAAAAAATTTATATTAATAATTTTTATATTTAAATTTAAATTTATAAATATTATAAAAATTATCAAAAAAATTAATATAATAATATTAAATATATTATTTTAAATTTTAAATTTAAAAAATAAGATAGTAATAATAATAAAGAAAATTATAATAATAAAGATAGCGATAAAAATAATAATAATAATAATTTCTCTAATTTAGATAATAAAGATAAAAATAAAAATATTTAAAATAATAAGTTTATTATTAATCGCTAATTTAGTAATATTAAAATTATTATAATATATACTTAATTAGTACCTTAGAGGAAATATACGATTAGAGTATATCACGTAATTATATCATTGACTGGATATCCTTTATAACTTTCAATTAACTTTCAATCAACTTCTCATTAATATTAAATTTTCTATAATAGTAAATTATTCGATATCAGAAATGAATAGATGATTATTTAGTAATTCCCTTATTATATATTAAGGTTTAAACTAGTTCGGATATCTCGCTTCGCTTATAATAGCCTATTCATCAACGTCACGTAATTTATTTTTCGGAACTTCGATTTTTCTCGAAATTTAATATATAAGTAAGATATATAGCCCTATAGGGCTATGGGACTTAAAGAAAAAAAATCGAAAATTTTCATATATTATCGTTACTCATTAATTCTCTACTAGTAATATATTAATATATTACTTTATAGCGTAGTATTAAAATAAAAATAAATCGATATCTCTTTCGTATTTCATTAACTATCCATTAACTATTCATTAATAATAAATTTAACTTAATCCTCTATAAATAGAAAGTTTTATATAACTCTATTCGATATACGTTATATAGAACGTAAAATCTGAATATATTCGATGTATAGTTCTTATTATATAAATCGCATTATTATCGCTAATAACTTATCTATTTTCTATTAATAGTAAATTCTCATATATAGTAGCTCCCGTAAGGTAATAATATATAATTTTATAATATATATTTATTACAATACCAGCCCCTTCGACTATCGCATATATGTCGCGTATTATCAGAGCTAGTAATTATTAGTTACTATTAGCTATCTATTTTATATATATAAATATCCGTATATCTCATAAATTAATAATTAGTCTTTTAGTTATAATTATTTAATTTCTAATATATCTAATATTCTACTTTTAATAGATTATAAGCCCGAAAGCGGGCAAGGTAGTATTAAAATATCCTTACACTTTCTAAGAGATATTAAACTAAGTCTTCGATAATCGTTTATAAATAGATATATCTTATAGCGATAGCCTATTTTTTTAGCTTATACTTATTAATAAGAGGGCTATCGTTATTTAATCCCTATATAAAAAATATCGAACTAAAATCCTTATTTTATTCGAGGTCTCGAAATAATACGAGTAAAAAACTCTTATATTATACGAGGACCCGAATTAAACTCTTATATTATTTCGAGGTTTCGAAATAATACGAGTAAAACGTTAAAACCCTTATTTTATTCGAGGTCCCGAAGTAATATAAATAAAATAATTATTTCGAGATCTCGAAATAATATGAATAAAATATTAAAACCCTTATTTTATTCGAGGTCTCGAAACGGGTATCTAAAGCCCTAGTATTCTTTCTATTTTCTCTATCGAGGTTTTTTATAGATTTAATAAGGCTGAATAAATAATTAATCTCGAATTTAAAGCGTAGATATAAAAACTAATATAAAATATAATATGCTAGAGTTTAGAGAATTAGCTTCTAGGGCTATCGAGGAGTATTATAATATCAGCCCCTTCGACTATCGCATATATATCGCGTATTATCAGGGCTAGTAATTACTAGTTACTATTAGCCACCTATTTTATATATATAAATATCTATATATTCCATGAATCAATAATTAGTCTTTTAGTCACAATTATTTAATTTCTAATATATCTAATATTCTACTTTTAATAATATTAATTATAATTTAGAGAATATTATATATTTTATTATTAATTCTTAATTTTTATAAAATTAAATCTATTATTTCTTTATTAAAAAGAGTTTAAAGATTATAATTTAAACTTCTTCGATATTTATAATCGCTATATTATTATATTTATAATTTATTAATAATATTTATATTTAATATATTACTTATAATTTCTTAATCTTTTAAATTTTTATTTTATTTAAATTATATTATTTAATTAATAAAATTAATAATTTAATTATAATTATAAACTTTAAACGTATTAAACTTAAATATAAAGATTTTAAAAATAAATAAATTTTATATATAGAAGATATTTAATATATCTCTAATAGTAATTTTAATTTAATTTTTTAAAAATAATTTAAAAATTAAAATAATTTATTTTAATTTATATTTAAAAATATTAAAATAAAAGAGTATAATATTATTTTTAAATATTAGCGTAATTATCTTTATACGCTAGATATATAAATAAAAACTCTTATATATTTAATAGTTATTAATAAAAATATTTTTATTTATAATAAATTTATTATATTTATATTTATATCTAAGTTTAAATTCTTATTCTTATTTATTAAAAAAAAATCTTATATATATAATACGCTTATTATAATTATTTAAAATTTTAAAATTTTAAAAAATTAATTACAATATATATTAAAATAAATAAATTTATTTTATTTTTTAAGAATATATATAAATTATATAGTATTATTAATATAAAAATTAAATTATATAAGCGTTATATAACGTTAAATTATTAAAAAAATAATTTAATCTATAATAATTTTTAAAGATTTTTTTTTATTTTTTATAATAATTATAAATAAATAATAAATTTAAAGATTTTAATTAAATAATATAATATATAATTAGCGCTATATTTAAAAAGAGTAAACTATTATAAAATATTAATCGAAATTTATATAAATTTCTAATTATTTATATAATTTATAATTAATATTAAGAAGAAATATTATCTCTTATAAGATCTTTATAAACTATTTATTTAATATTTTATATCTTTAAATTATTAAATAGATTAATTTCTATTAAATATATTTATTAAATATTAATTAGATTAAATATAAGAATTACATCTATAAAGAATATTTAATTAATTATAAAATTAATTAATTTTATTATATATTAATATTATATAGTAAAATTTAAATTTATTTAAATATAATATAAATTAATATTATTTCTTTTAAGTCTATTCTATTTAAGCTTAATCTCGCTAAAGAAAAAAAGATTAATAATTGAAATCTATTTAAAAATAGAAATAAGCGCTATATAAATACGCTATAAAAGGCTATATATAAGCTATTAATTATCTCTTTAATATTAATTCTAAAAAAGAGAGCCTTAAAAAGAATAAAATAAGAAATATTTATTAAAGTAATAATTATTTTAATTATTACTCTAGCTAAAGCCGTTAAAAAATGATTATTACTATTATATAAATCTTTATTAAAGAAATATCTTTATAAGTATCTTTATAGTAAATACCTTTATAGATATCGCTATAAATATCTTTATAAATATCTTTAAAAGAAATAGAATTAAAATTATTTAAAACTCTAAGTAAAAATATATTTATAAGATTTATTTTAATAGTTTTAGCGTCTTTAATATAAGTCTTAATAAAATTTATAATTAGATTTAGAATTAATTAATAATCTTTTTTAAAGTAATTTAAATAATATAAAATCTTAAAAACTTATCGCGATCTTTTATTAAATTTACTTACTCTTTTAATTAAAGTTAATACTTTTAAACTATTTAAATCTTAAATTTATTAAAAAATAATAGCGAATAAATATTAAAAAATAAAATAAAAACTTATTATATAAAAAGAAGTTAACTTTTTTTTAATTAACAATATTTAAATTTTAATAAATTTATTTTTAAATATATATATTCTAAATAATAAATAGATTTATAAATTTAGATAAGATTTTATAAGAGAGATTATATAATATAAAGTTTAATAAATAATTTATAATTTTAATTAGCGTAAAGATATAAATTTTAATAAGATTTTTATTTTTATAATTAAGTCTATAAGTTATAAAGCGATTTTTATTTTAATAATAATTAAAAATTAAAAATTAAAATAACTTTTATTTATAATAATATAAAAAAAATTATTTATTAGTATATATAAAAGAATAAGATAGGGCTAAGCTAAAAAATCTTAAATTTATATATATAGTTAATTATAAATTTAGAGTTATTACGCTCTTTAATTAGATCGACTAAGTTAGCCCGCTAGCCCTCTTAAGCTCTCTTATTAAAAATTTATATATAGAAGTTTTATACTCTAAAATAACTAGCTTTCTATAGATATTATTACTTTATAATTTCGTAAATTATAGAGCTTAGTTTATACTTTTTAATAATATAAAAATTATAAAGTTTAATTTACTATTAATAAATTAAATAGATATTTAAATATAGTAATTATACTAAACGCGTTCGAGATTAAATAATAATCCTTTCATCTATTTATATAATTATTATTCTTTTATCACTCTATTAATTTTATTAATTTCATTAATATAAATATAATTATTCTCGATATTCCTTATGAAAACGTTACTAAACGCTTTAAATATATATATCTCTTTTACTCGCCTCTTATAGCCTCTATTAATACTCTTAAGCTATCTCTTAGCGAATTCGCTATTATTAATAATCGAGGTCGTAAGCGAGCTTAATAGCTATTTATTACTACTTATAAACGCGTTAAAAGATTCTTAAAAAGAGTTTAAATAATAGCTATTGTTTTCTTCTATATATTTCTTTTAAGCTAGCGATATTTAACTAATCGCTTAATTAATACTATCTATTCTATTAGTTTAGTAATCTACTTAATTAGATTATTAGCTAGTTACTTAGTTATTTACTTAGTTAATTACTTAGCTAGTTACTTAATCTAATACTTTATAAGAGAAAAAGTAAGAGAAATAATTATAATAGATAAATATGGAGAATACTATAAAGAACACTACGAAGAATACTATAAAGAAATTAAGTAATAATAAAACTATTATCGTTAAGAATACGGCTTAGCTCTCTAAGATCTCACGTTATATACTCTCTATAGTTCTATATTAAATTATTACTTAGTAAGCGAAGAATATTATTATAACTTAATCTATTATTCTTATTATATTAATATAATATATTACTATAATAACGTTATAAGAGAAGAATCTACTATAACGATAGTCTTAACTTAACCTTATTAGCTTTAAGAGAGAGAGGTATATTATAATAAGCTTATAATATAATTAGCTCTCGAAACGAAGTATAAATATAGAACTAACTATAGATAATACTTCGGCTAATTATAAGTCTAAATTACTAAGATTACTATAACGATTATAGCTAATTAGACCTCTATAGAAGAAATATTAAACGATATATATTTAAATAAATTAAAATCGTTTAATATCTATAGCTATCTCATTATTCGAAAGATTTCACTATAATAAAAGATATTATAGAATTCATACCACTAATTAACACGTTATCTCTATTTCTTTCTAATATTTCGATACTTCTTACTATAAGAATATAGCCTTTCTCTATTTTTTATAGATAATTATTATAAATTAATTCTCTATATTCGATATACCTTCCTAATTAGACTTTAGCGCGCCTCTCTCCGCATATATATATCTATAAATCATATAGATTAATAAAATAACTTTATACTATATTAATATTATATAATATTAAGAACTATTCCTTAATAATAATTCTAATTAAAAAAATAGATTATGAATTTAATTTATAGGCCTTTACTTATATAATATAATTCATTAATTTTAAAATTAATAATAAGTATAAATATATAAATTAAAAAAAAAATTATACGATTTAAAGTAATTTTTAAAAATCTAATATAATTCTCTCTTTATATATTTAAAGAAATTAAACTTTAAATCTATTATAATTAATTTCTTAATTCTTATTAATAATATTATGTTTTAAATTTTCTATATAAATAATATTCTCTTAATTAATCTTAATAAAATAAAAATTTAAAATATTAAAAATTATTTTAATAATTATTTTAAAATAATTATTTTAAAATAATTATGTTAAAATTATGTATTTATTATCTAGATATAATTATTATTAAAAATTATATTAATTATATTATTTAACTTAATTAAATAAAATATATTAAAAAAAAATTCTTAAATATAATATATAAAAATTTAAAAATATATTTATTTCTATAAATATTAAAAGATATTAAATATTAATTAATAATAAAATTATTAATATATATAATATTTAATATAAGATTAAATATTATATTTATAATCTTAATAGTATTTTAATATAATTTAAATTTTAATAAAGTTTATTAATAAGCGACTAAGTGGATCTTTCGCTATTTTAGATAAATTATTAACTATTAACTTATCTTTAGAGAAAATCTAAGATCTTTAAATAATTATATTAATGCCGATTAAATAAATAATTAAAATATCTATTATTTTATATTTAAGCATATATTTAATATCGATAGCGAAGCTATTAATTACTTATCGAAGTAATAATTTATTATAATACTTTTAATTTATAAGATTAAATATATTAATTAAATATAAATTATTAAGAAAGTAATTTAATTACGCGATCTATTAAATTAATTTAATCTTAATAATAAATAAATATAAGTAATAATTATTTTTTATAATAATTAAAGCGCTATAATACTAGCTAAAAACTTTTAATTCTATATTTATATTTAATATATTAATATTTAATATTATTATATATAAGAATAAATTATTACTAGAAATAATACTTTAAACTATATTTCTATTAAAATATAAGATAGAATACTTAGTTATATTAATTATAGAGTTTTATAAAAGAAAAGAGCGATTAGATATAAATATACTAAGGCGTATTACGTAACTATATTACGTGATCGCTAAGACGTTAAGAGTCACATAATTTAAATTTTAATATTTCCCTTTATATATATTCTTTTATACGCGAAATCCGATAAATACGAAGTTTAACGCTAATAATATTAAAATCGAGTAGATAAGATAAAAAATAATTCAATCGATTTTCGCTAGAGTTTTAGTATTAAATAATTAAAGTAAAGTTTATACTAGATAGTTAAAGTAAAATTCGCGTTAGATAGTTAAAGTAAAGTTTAAGTCGAATAATTAAAATAAGTTTAATATTAAATAATTAAAGTGAAGTTTAAATCGAGTAGTTAAAGTGAGTTTAGCGTTAGATAATTAAAGTGAAGTTTAAGCTAGATAATTAAAGTAAGTTTAATATTAAGTAGTTAAAGTAAAGTTAGAGTTAAATAGCTAAAGTAAGTTTAGCGTTAAGTAATTAAAATAAAAAATTAAAATCTAAAAATAACTATATTAAACTCTTAAATTTCACTTTTTATTAAAAAACGATTTTTCGAAAATTTTATTTTTAGACTATCTAATATATACTAAAAATTAATTAATTCGAGATTAAAGGATATTTATAAGAATAACTAAATAAAATAATTAAAAGAAATTCTTTATTTTATATATTACGATCGACTATAAAGCTTTTATAAGATTATTTTAAATATCTAATTTTTAATAATAATAATTAATAATAATAGTAATATAGATAAGAGTATTTTAAAAGAGTTTTAAAGATTTAATAGCGATAGCGATAATAGCGCTAAAGAAATAGCTATTCTAATATAGAATAACGAGTTTATAAAGTATTAAATCTAAAACTTAATAAATAACTCGAATAAATTATTTAAACTGCGTGAATTAATAAAATAGCTTCTCTAGATTTAAAGTTAGCTCTCCTAAATAGATAATACTATAAATAATATTTTAATCTAATTAATATATAAAACTTTTTAAATTTATTCTTAAATAGTATTTTAGTAAGTTTATCGATTATTTATTATTTAATAAAAATATACTTAAAAATAATATTATTAATAATAACTTATTCTTATATATAGTAATACTAAATATCGATATACTTAGTGCGTATATGAAATTAAGAATTTTTAGTAAGGGCTATAGCACTCTAATTATTATAATAAATAATAATAGTTTATATATACTTAGCGCTAAGATTAAGTTAATTAAGAAGTTTATATAATTAAATTATCTTTTTAATAATTTATATTTAATTAATATATTTAATTTTATAAAAGAATAGCGCTATAATAGATTACTATTTCGATAATTAATTAATAATAATATTATTTATATTAAAGACGTAATTAAAAATAAAATATTGAGTATTTTAGTTATTTATCTAATTTATATCTATATAATTAATAAATAATTTTAGATTTTCTTTAAATATTAATTACTAGTTTTTAATATTATTTAAATATTAAAAAATATACTTAATAGCCTTCTAATAGAATTTATTAAGATTTAAGATATATCTAGAGACTATTAAGATAATAAATATAAGATTAAATTAAATATTTAATATTATATATATAAATAATCTTATAATTAATGTTATAAATTATGCTTAATAGATATATTTAATAGGAGCTAGTGTTTAATAGCTTAGTATAACTTAATATATATATTTAGATAACTAGATTCTATAGAAAAAAAATTATCTTTTTATTATTTAAGAAACGTCTTTTTTAGAAAACGTTTTTTATAGAAATGAGATTTTTAAGAATCTTATATTATTTTAATAGTAATAATAATATTTATATAGTAATAGCTATTATATAATAGCTTATTATTAGAAATTAATAGAGTTCTTTATTAATATTAGATTAATTTAAAGTTAAAGATTTTTATATTTCTTAAATAAGAATAAAGAATCTTTATACTTCTTTATCTTTCGCTATTTCTATATATTTATTAAGTTGACTTTTTATAATATAGTTATTTAAATCTAATAGCTATAAGATTTTATTATCTTTAATTATTAAATAAGCTTTTTTATTAATAAAATTATTCGAAGAATTATTTAATATCTTATTAAGAATATCTTTAGATCTATTAAATTAATATTATTATTATTAAAAAAATAATAAACACGATCTTATTCTTCGTTACTCGATTCGCTTTCTTAATAAATTTAGTTAGAAAATTAAGTAATTAACTATACTACTCTAAGAATAGTACCTCGTTTCTTTTAAAAATTTA
This sequence comes from Letharia lupina, assembly GCF_014066315.1. Classification (NCBI taxonomy): domain Eukaryota; kingdom Fungi; phylum Ascomycota; class Lecanoromycetes; order Lecanorales; family Parmeliaceae; genus Letharia; species Letharia lupina. The sequence continues at coordinate 1,671,752 of NW_023502974.1, forward strand.
TAATTTAAAAACGCTATCTTTTCGATTTTTTATTTATTAATAATACTCTAGAAGTAGAAAGATATACTTCTTTAGATTAAGCTATAAATATCTTATCTATTAAATCTTTAAATAGTAATTCTTAATTTATTATTAAATTTAACGATTTATAATATTATTTATTAGAAATCTTAAATATTTGTATTAATAAGATTATTTATTATTATAATAATAATAAAATAATAGATAGAGGATTTAAAGTAAATTTCTAAGCTATTAATATAGAAATAATTATTACTAGTGTTATTAATCGCTATATAAGGAATTATTTAAATTTAAAATTTTCTAGCTCGCTAGATTTACTAGAAAATCTAAAAAATCTAGAAATATTAGAATAGAATACTATTAATAAAAATAATAAACTTTATTTTCTTAATAGCGATATTAAATTTTTCAACTTTTTTTATAATAATAAATTTTTTAATATAATAATAAATATAGAGTATATTAGAAAAGAAATTTATTTTTAAAATATTATTATCTTTATTAATAGAATTAAGAATATTATAAGAGTTAAGAGTATAGAGTTATTACGAAATAATTTATAAATCTATCTTTAAAACGAAATATTTAAATAATATATATATTAGCTTATTAATAATAAGAAGTATTTACTAATTTATAATAATAACGTTAAAAAATAAAATATTATTTTATTTAAGAGATTTAGACTTATTAAAATATTAAGAATAACTATTATTATTAAAAAACGATATATATTTAATAATATAATAAGATATCGTAAATTATATAAATATATTATAATTATTATTAAAGTTATTAAGATAATAAAGTTTAATAATAAATATAATTAATTTAATATTATTTAAAATAATTTTAATATTAAATTTTAATCTAATATAGATTTATCTATTATTTAAATTACGCTAAATTAATTTCTTATAATTATAAATATATAAAAAAATTAATAATAAATAAAGATTTTAAAAATAACGAAGTCTAATATAAATAATACTTCTTATATATCAAATTTATTTTATAAAAATAATCTTAATTAATATAATTAAGTAAAAGATATATTTAATTAATTTATAAATTCTAATTTCTAGAATTTTAATTAATTATAATAGTAATCTTTAGCTTTCTCTAATTAATAAAACTATTAAACTTATAATTAATTTTAGAAATTAGTTTATTAAAATAACGATCTTACTTATTAAAGCTATTTTTAAAAAGATATATAATAAATATTATTAGCTTTATCGATATAGCGTTAAATTATTATTAATCTAAATTAATATTAATAGTAAAATATATATAATTCTTATTAATCTTTTTAACTTAGTTATATTTTATATTAATCTAAAAAAGTTTATTAAAATACTACTACTTAATTCTTTTAATTATAAAAATAGTAAATTTATTAAATCTTAACTAGTAAAGTAAAGAAATTTAAGGATTTTTAATAAGATTTAAATTATTTAAAAAATTTTAATAATTTTTATAACGATTATAATAAGAAGAATATTAAAAAATAAAAAAATAATTATTTTAGCTTTTATAAATTTTATAAAAGTTATCGACTTATCGCTATTAAAATACGCTTATTAGCGATATTATAAGAAATTTAAATCTTAAAATAAATTATTTTATTATCTTAAGTAGTAATATTAAAATTATAAATTCAAAAATAAGATTTTTAGAAAATCTATAAATTTTAAAAATAAGAATTTTAAGAATTCTAAGTATATTATAAAAGTAGTTTTTATACTTTATATTACAAAAATAGTTTTTACTTTTAAAATTATTAAGTTTATTACTATAAAATCGTCTAGATATAGATAAAAAATCGCTTTTTATAATTTCTAATATATTAAAGTAGATATTCGTCTAAATTTAGATTTTTTTAATATCGAAGTTTATCTAGATTCTAGATACTTAATTATTCTAAATAATTATACTTTACTAGCTTTTTTATCTAATTTTAAAAAAAGAATTTAAAAATAAATATTTCTTATATTAATCTAAAATTATAATAATAAAAATATTAATATTATAAAATATATTTTTATAAATTTATATTTTTTAGAAAATCTAAAAAATATAAAAGAAGCTATTCTTACTAAGATACAGATAAAAATTTACTTAATAAATAATTTTAAAATTAATATATTAATTAAAACGAATATTTTTATACTATATAAGTTTCTACTAGATTATAAATTATAATTTACTATTATAAATAATTATTAAAATATTAAGATTTCTACTTATTCTATAATAAAGTTTTATTTTTAAATTAAGCGAGTTATAAAAGTAAAGTTTATATTTATATTATTATCTAATTTTATAATAAATATTCTAATTAGTTATTATAGTACGCTCTTTAATAATTATAATTATTTATTTAAATCTAAATTTTTAATTTTTCTCAAAAAAGAAAGCGATATCTTTATTTATATTATAATTTTTATTATAATTTTTATATAAATAAGAAATTTTATAAAAGTATTAATTTTATTTTTTAAAAATATAAAGCTAGATATTATAATAGAGTATATTATAAATAAATATTATTAAGTTTCTTATAAATTAATAGACTTAGTAGTTTATAAGTAATATATTTTAAATTAATCGAAGATAGCTATTATTATTATAGCTATAAATAATTCTATTAATATAAATTATATTATTATAATAGATTTTAATTTTAAATATATATTTTTAAATAATATAATCGTTTATAGTAAAAATAAGATTTACTATACTTTTAGCTCTATTATAATAGAATTTAAAGATATTTTTATAAATTTAAAAAGTATTATAGATATTTCTAAAGAATAATAAATATTAATTTTATTAAAATTAGATATTAAAGTAAAGTTATTAAAAATTTATTTTTTTAATTATAAAGATTAAAAAGTAGTTAATATTATTTTTAATAAGTTATAATAATAAAAAAAGCTTTATTTTTTTATATAATTAACTCTTTATAATTAGTCTTATTTTATAATCTAATAAAATATATTATAAAATTATAAAAAAAGAGTTATTATTAATATCTAAAGATTTAATATTATAATAGAAGATAATAGCTATTTATTACTCTTATAATTAAATATTATTACTATAATAATAGAATATATTTCTATTTCTATTATAAATAAAATTATATAATTTTATTAATTTAGTATAAAGCTTTTTAATAAATATAAATTTATTATTATTAGTTATCGCGATTAGAAAGAATTTAATATAATATTTATAAAATATAAGAGATCTTTATTATATATATAACGTTAGATAAATATTCTACTATATCTACTTTATACTTTTATATATATTTTTATAAATAATATTATTATCTTTAATAGAATCTTTTAAAAATATAAATTTTATTTTTAATAGTTATTTTAATTATTATAAGAAAAACGTACTTCTCTAATATTAATAAAATTTTTTTTAAAATTTTTATTAATAATATTATTAGAATAATATATTAATTCTTTTAATATATTTATAATAAAAGAAAAAATTAAAATAATTATTATATTTCGATTTTTATTAAATCTTTATAATTTAAAAAATTTTTTTAATTTAATAGAATAATTAAGAAACTTAATTTCTCGCTATATATAACGTGTTTAGCTATTATAAAAATATAAAACTTTTTTTATTTAAATAATAATAGCTAGATTAATTATTTTTTTAAATTAACTTAAAATAATTATTATATTTAATATTATTACTTCTAAAAAATAACTTATTAAATTCGCTTATAAATAAATTTTTATAAAATTATATTATAAACTAATTTAAAAAAAAATTTCTATCTTTTAAAATTTATAAAATACTTTTAATTCGCTCTTCTTTCTAATATATTTTAATTAAAAATAAAAATTATATATTAATATTAATACTTTTAAAGTATAGAATTTTATTATTATAATTTATTATATATAGAAAGAAAGAAAAGTCTTTATTTTTATTAGAGAAGATATATAAATTATAATATTTTTAAATAAATTAATTAATACTATAAAATATAATTATTAATTTATAAAATTTAAAATTATTATTATAATTTAAATAATTTATAAAGTTAAATATCTAATTAAAGTATTCGAAGTATTATTAATAATAATTTATATTAATTTTTTTACTATAACCTAGATTACTTAATAAATTATATTTTTTATATTATTTATTAATAAACTAAATTTTTAATTAATTTATATTTCTTAATATTTATTAAAATTTAATTTTATTATATATTATAAAATTAATAAATTAAATATTATTCTTAATATATTATTTAGATTTTAAATAAATATAAATTTTAAAGAAAAGTAAGTAATACTAGAAAGTCTTTATAGAAATATTTTAAAATTAAAAAAATAATTAATATTATTTAAAGTAATCTTAATTTACTATATAACTTTAATAGAAATAAATAATAATTTTAAAAAACGCCTTATTAAGGCGTATAGTAAGAATTCTTAATAAATTAAGATTCTTAATTTATTTAAATAGCCTAAGCTCGATCTTTTAAAAGAACTTCGCTTTTAAAAATATAATAATCTTATTTATAATATTATACTTAATTATATTAATAAGTAATAACTCTATATTTCTAAATCTATATAATAAAAAGTTTTCTAATTAATATATAATTAGAATTATTATATTAATTTTTATACTATTTATATTAGAATCTTATTATTAATTTATATTAAAGACTTATTAAAATATTTTTAGATTTATTTAAAATATTATTTAAAGTATTATTTAAAGTATTAATTTAATTAAATTAAATAATATTTTACTTATAATAAACTTAATTTAATTTCTATACTATTAATTTTATTTTATATTATAATAATAAATTTTATTATTATACTTTCTTTCTAAGAAGATAAGAATATACTTCTTATTATAATATATAAATTCTCTAAAAAAAAACTTCTTATATTAGAATTTAATAAATAAATTATTATTAATTAGATAAATATTTTATTTATTATTCTAATATCTTATAATTAAAATATTTCTATTATTATAATTAGCGATTATAATATTAAATTTATAAATATCTTCTAAAAAACTATTTTCGAGAAGCTTAAAATTATTATAATAATTTTAATTATTTATTATTTTTAGATAAATAGATAGTCGAAAAGAATAAATTAGATTATTAAGATTATTTTATAATTTTATCTTACTATTAATATAAATAAATAATTAAATATACTTTTATTTTTTTAAGTATATCTTAATAACTTAATTATATTAATAAAATTTATATTAAATAAAATTATTTATAGATTTAAAATAAGAGATATTTTAAGATTACTTATAGACTTATTATTAGAGAATCTCGATTAATTATATTTTATTAAATAAGAAGAGATTAATAATACTATTACTTTCGCTAATACTATAATAAAAATTCGCTATAATAATAATTATAAAGCTATTAATCTTCGCGAGAAATTATTAATTTATCTAAAATTATATTATAGTTATTTTATTTTTAATATTAATTCTAAATTTTTTAATTAGAGAGTTAAATTATTTAAAATATTAAAGAAGATTAAAAATCTTATTTATTAACTAAATCTTTTAAATATTATATATATTTATTTTATAATATTTATAATCTAATTAAAGTCTACTTTAAATTAATTTAAAGATTTTTATTATAAAAAATTATATTCGCTATAATTAGTAAAGAAAAAAGAAAAAAGCTAGATAAATTTAGAATTTTTTATTAAATTTTTATTATTTAAGATTAATAAATTAAATAATAAATAAGAAATTAAAAGAAATATTAAGTATCTAATATATTAGAAAAATAGTAGAAAAAAGTATAATACTTAATATCTATTATATATTCTTTTAGAAGTATAGAATCTTATAATAAAATATAATATATATATTTCTATTAACTTTATAAGAAATTAAGAAAAAAAGTAATTTATTATAAAAGTATTAATTAAAAAAGTATTTATTTCTAAAGTTAATACTATTAGAAAGTAAGCTATTATTAAAAAGCTTAACTATTTATAAAAGAAAATTATTTTTTAAAAGAAGTATTCGCTATTAATAAGAAATTCGCTTTTATTTATACTATCGCTTATCTTACTATTAAATTCTTTCGCTATTTATTATAATATATAATTTCTTACTTAGTAATAAGAGTTTTTTTTATAAAATTAGATCTTATTATAAGAAGAAAGAAAGTTTATATTAAATTTAAAGAAATAATTTTCTTTACTTTATTACGGAAAGAGAAGAGATCTATACTTTATCTAAAGAAATAACTTTCTTTACTTTACTATAAGAAGGGAAGAGATCTATATTTTATCTAAAGAAATGATTTTCTTTGTTTTATTATAGAAAGAGAGGAAATTTATTCTTTATTTAAAGAAATAAATTTTTTATCTATAATAAGGATATTATCTTTTTTTCTTTTTATTAATATATATTATAAATTATATTTAATAGATATATTTAATAAAAGCTAGTATCTAATAGCTTAGTATAATTTAATATATATATTTAGATAACTAGATTTTATAGAAGAAGAATTATCTTTTTATTATTTAAGAAACGTTTTTCTTAGAAAACGTCTTTCGTAGGAATAAGATTTCTAAGGATCTTACGTTATTTTTATAATTAATTAATAGATATAGCGAGATTAATTAATAAAGATAAAATTATCTTTAGCGATATTAAATTTATTATTATTAATAAAAGTAAGCGATAGCGTAGAGCTTAATATATTATATTTTTTTAAAAAAAAATTAATATAGTCTTTTTAATTAAGGCGTAGAATTTGATTAATATAATTTTTAATAATTATTATATTAAGATAATAAGTGTAAAGTTCTAAATTAGTTATTTCGAATTTCTTATTAAGCTTATTCTTAATATTCTATATTTTGATTTTATTAAGACTCGCGAGTAGAATATTATTTATATAAATAGTAATAATAATAATATTATTAGTAAATATAAAGAGATTACTATTCTAGCCATCTGCGAAGATATATAACTATTCTATCCTTATTATATAATAGTTATATAACGAAAATAGCTATATAATTATTACGAAATCGCTATATAACAATTATATATTAATTATATTAATTTAATCTAAATTATACTATAATTATATAATTATTATATATTAATTCTTTTATTATAAATTAAAAGTATTTATATAATTAAAGAGAAGAAGAAAGCTATTAATAAAGTAATCTATCTTTAATATTATATAAAATATCTTAAAAATATATATCGCTATAAATATTAATATTTATAATTTACCGAATTTTTTTATATATAGTTATATAGTTTAATATTAATTATAATATAAAGTATTATAAAGTAAATATAAATAGATAAAAATTTATTTATAGAATATAGTATATATAGCTCTATATTATATCTACTCTCTATATAAAAATATTTTTTAAAGCCTCTTATTATTTATTAATTATCTTATTCTTTATATTATTTAATACTTTATCTATTTCTTTTATTAATTTTATCTTTAATATAAAAATATTTAAGTCTTTATTAATATTAATCTTTTAGAATTATTTTTTTTATATTAAATAAGATATAAGTTTTTTAGAATAGCTATTTATACTTTAATTTTTAAATTCTATATATTAATATAGAGTATTAAAAATATTTAAGAGATATTATTATATATATTTAAATAAATTAAAATTATATATATCTTAATAATAAAGATAGATTAAATATTAATAAATAGTAAATTAAAAAAAGATATTTAGATAAGAATTATATTAATATATATAAAAGCCTTTAATAAATAATAGTAGATTTATCTCTTATATTTTAAAAAACGTAGTCTTATTAAACTAATCTCCTCGAAATCTATAATATTAATATTAAACTTAAAGATAGTTTTAAATTATAATATATTAAAGTTATTTTAATATAAATCTTTTTTTTAATATTCGCGAATATAGATAAATTCGATAAATATATTAATTATATATCTCTTATTAAATTAATTTATTATTATATTTACTTAAGCGCTATTATTAAAATCTATTTTTTTTAAATTTTATATAAATTTTATATATATTATTTAATATTTTTATATATTAAATAATTAATTTTTATATTTAAGAATATTATTTAAATAAATTTATTTATATATATATTAAATAGATAGATTAGAAAATATCGCTTATAAAGTATATTTAATTCTACTATTATTATACTCTTATTTTTCTTTATCTTCTTTATCTTTTTTAACTTTCTCTTATTAAAATTAATCTTCTTTAGCTTTAATATTTATAATTAACTTTATTATTACTCGATATTAAAATAATAATAAAATTATTATAACTTCTCTTCTTTATATTAGCCTTTTTATTATTATTATTTCTATTTCTTATATTATCTATCGAAGCCTTTAGTATACTCTCTAATATATAAAAAGCTATAGTTTTTATAGACGAGAGATTTAATATACGCGTTATATCGAGAACGCGTTTTATAGAAATAATTTATAAAATAGATCTTAAGATAAATTATAAGATAGACTATAAGATAGATTATAAGATAAATTATAAGATAAATTTTAAGATTTACTTTATAATAGATTTTAAGAAAAATTTCGAGATAAAAAATTATAAAGTTATTATCTTTATATTATTTATAATAAACTTCTTTAAAGATTTAGATTTAATTATAATTTATATTAAATAAATTAAATTTAAAGAAAATATAAAAATATTAATTTTATATAAACTATTAAAAGCTATAAATTAATTATTTTTACTTTTAAAATCTTTATTTAGCGATCTCTTATATCGTTATTAGTATATATAAAAGAATAAGATAAGGCTAAACTAGAAAACCTTAAATTTGTATGTATAATCAATTATTAATTTAAGTCTTATACGCTTTTTAGTTAGACCGGCTAAGTTAGCCCGATAGCTCTTCTACGCCTTCCTTATTAAAAATTTATATATAGAAGTTTTATACTTTGAAGTACTCAGCTTGCAATATATATAGTTACTTTATAATTCCTTAAATTATAGAGCTCGCTTTACGCTTTCTAACGCTGTAAAAATTATGAAATTTGGCCTACTATTGGTGGATTAAATGGATATTTAAATATGGTAGTTATAGTAGTCACATGTGGGATAACCGTGTATGTATGATATTGTGGTGTTATGTGGTTTACTATGGGTTGTGTAATGTGTGGAGTTGGTGAGCCGCGGGCTGCCGATAAGCTGGCAGTCTGGGAAGGAATGCGGTATATCAGGTGTGGTAATTGGGGGGTGGGCGGGGTGGCCGGTTTTGGCGGTTTTGTCCCCTTGTTTTTTTTGGAGGGCGGGTTAGTTGGGTGGGGGGGGTTATGTGGGTGCCGGGTGTTGTATGGTGTGGGGTGGGGGTGTGTGTGTTTGCGATGTGTTTATGGCGCTGCGGGGGGGTTGTGGTCGGGAGGGGGATCCTTCTGCTGCTGGGGGCCTTTTGGTTCGCTTTTGGAGGGGGCGGAGGTTGTGTGGGGGGGGGGCTCTGCTGTGGGGGTTGGTTGTTGTGCCTTTGCTGGTTTTACGCTGCTTTGGGCTGTGTGGGGTGGCCGCGGCTTTGAACTCGGCCTTTTTTTGTTGTTTGTGTGTACCTTTGATTTTTTTTTTGTTTGGGGTCTTGGTTTGTCCTGGGAGGACGAGATGCGTTTCGGGTTAGGTTGTTTGTGTGGTTGGTTTGTGGGGGTATGTGATGTTGTTTTTTTTGAGGGGTTGGGTTTTGTTTTTTTTTTTTTTTTTTTTTTTTGTATGTTTTGTTTTTTTGTTTTTTTTTGTTTTTATTTTTTTTTGTTTTGTTTTGTTTTGGTGTGAGTTTTTTTTTTTTTTTTGTGGTTGTGTTTGTTTGTGGTTTGGGGGTTTTTTATTTTGGTACGGTCACATCAGACGCGTCCGGGATTGAATAATAATCCTTCCACTGTTTGTGTAACTATTCTTCTTCTATTATTCTACTAATTCTACTAATACTATTAATATGAATATATTCGCCCTCGATACCCCTCGCCTAAATATTACTAAGTATCTAAGGTATATATTCCTTCCGCCCGTCTTTTAAACCTCTTACTAACGCCCTTAGGCTACCCCTCGACGAATCCGCTATTGCTGATAATCGAGGCCGCAATCTAACAGCTATCTACTACTACTTATAAACGCGTTGAAAAACCCTTAAAAAGAGCTTGAACGGATACGTTCTCCTCTATATACTTCTTCTAAGCTAGCGGTGGTGTCTTTTAACCTAGCGATGCTACCTCTTAAGACGCGTCTTCCTTCTCTATTTATTCTTTATTACTCTATTTTAAAGCCTCTTAACGCGTGTTAGATTCTAAATATCGTTAAGAAGAAGCTTCTAAAAATATGATAATTATATTAGACGCGTCCGGGATCGAATAATAATCCTTCCACCTATTTATATAACTATTTATCTTTTATTATTTTATTAATTTTATTAATTTCATTAATATAAATATATTTATTCTCGATACTCTCGTACTTAATTAAATAAGAGGAGAATCTATAATAGACGAATACGGAGAATATTATGAAGATAGTTATTAGTAGCAGTAATATAATAGATCTACTCTTTACGATCTTATATTAATCTACTTAGCTAGTATAAAAGAAGTTAATATAATAGGCAAATGCGGAGAATACTACGGAGAAACTAAGCGGCAATAAGGCTTTCAGCACCAAGAACACGGCTTAGCTCTCTAAGATCCCACGTTATATACTCTTTACGATTTCATATTAAATTATTACTTAATAAGCGGAGAATATTACTGTAACTTAGTTTATTATCTTTACTGTATTAAGGAGTAAGAGGAGAAACTATAATAGGCAAATGCGGAGAAGACTGCGGAGAATACTATGGAGAACACTACGGAGAATACTGCGGAGAAACCAAGCGGCAATAAGGCCACCATCGTTAAGAACACGGCTTAGCTCTTCAAGATCTCACGTTATATGCTCTCCACGGTTTCATATTAAATTATTACTTAGTAAGCGGAGAACACTACTGCAACTTGGCCTGTTATTCTTATTACATTAATATGATATATTACTATAATAACGTTATAAGAGAAGGATCTACTGCGATAATTATAGTCAATTAGGCCTCTATAGAAGAAATATCGAACGATACATATTTAGACGAATTAAAATCGTCCGATATCTTGCTCTAACAGCTATTTTATTATTCGAAAGATTTCACTGCGGTAGGAGATAATATAAGATTTATATCACTAATTAGCATATTATCTCCATTTCTTTTCGATATTTCGATACTTCTTATCATAAGGATATAGCCTTTCTCTGTTTTTTGTAGGTAAGTATTACGGATTAATTCTTTATACTCGATACACCTTCCTAATTAGGCCTTAGCGCGCCTCTCTTCGTATATATATATCTATATATAGATCAAAAACGCACAGCAAGCGATTAGAGTTCGATTTGACTTAGGGCTAGGGCTAAAATTCGATTTAACTTAGAAAAATCCAACTCCATGAATTTAATTCATAGGCCTTTACTTGTATATTATAAAATAATATAATTTTCGCTAATTTATTTTAAGAACTATCTTTATTTTATATAAGTTTTCTATTTAATATAATTTATCTAATTTTTTAAATTTTAAATTTATTATTAATTATTAAAGTCTATTAAGAGATTTATTATAAAAACTATTTAATTATTATATATAAATCTAAATAATTAATATTAATATAAATTAGAGAATATAGAAATTATAAAAATATAATTTAAAGATCGAAGTAAATAATATTAATCTTTTTATTTTAATTAAATATATTTAAAAAGAAGCTATTTTAAAAACTATTAAGATATCTTAATATTTATTTTAATCTATATAAAAATATATAAATCTTTTATATTATAATTATCTATAAAAAAATCCTTAAATTATAAAGAAGATAAATAAATTTCGATAATAACTTTATTTACTCTCTTTTAAAATACTTATTTTACTTTTTTTATTATATTATTTATCTTACTTTTACTTTAACTATCTTAATTATTTATATATATTAAATCTTATTATTATTTATTTATTAAAAACTTTTATAATTAAATTATTATCTTATTTTATATATTTAAATTCTTATATAGAGTATTAATTAAAAGTATTTATTTATTAAAAACTATTATAATAGTATTTCTACTTTATCTTATATATTTAAAATTTTATATAAATTATTAATTATTTATTATAATATTTATAATAGATATAAATTTTAAGATTATATAATTATAAATTAATAATAAATTATAAGATAGTCTTAGTTTTATTAATATAGCGAAATTAAAAATTTTTATTAATAATCGATTTTTTAAATCTTATTTTAATTAATATATAAAAATATATATTTATTTCTAATAAGCCTTAGCTTTTAAAAATAATAATTTATAAATAAAAGACTTTAATCTATAAATAGTTAAATAATATTTATTTTAAAAAAAGTAATTTAATAATAATAAATTCTTTTATCTAATTTCTAATAAGATTAAATAAAATAATATTAATTATTATATATATATAATATATAATCTTTAAAAAAATAATTATAATAATATTTAGAAAATCTTTTATAATAAAAATTTAAATAAGAGTTAAATATATAATTATTTTTAGATTTTAATACGATATATCGAATATAATTAGATATCTTTTAAAAAAAAGAATTTTTATAAATATCTATTTTATAAAAGATTTTTATTATTATTAATTGAATTAAGCTAATTAAAAATAAGTTAAATAAAATATTTAAATTAAATAGAGCGTCTAAGCTAAATAAATTACTTAAATTAATTAATTAATAATCCTTTTATTAATAATTACTTAACTTAATAATATTATTAACTTAGAGAATAATTTATTTAATAATTTATTTAATAATTTATTTAATAATTTATTTAATAATTTATTTAATAACTTTAATAAGAGTGAGATAATTCGATTTTATAATATTAAAATTAAATTTAATAGAGATTTAAATAATAAAGCTAATAGATTATTTATAATTAATTTTAAAAATAAAGATATTAACTTTTATTTTAATTTAATAAAGATATTTATTGGAATTCGGATCACGTAACTCTTGACGTCTTAGCGGTCATATGATTATATTATATAATACGCCTTAATATATTTATATCTAGTCGCTCTTTTCTTCTATAGAACTTATAAATAATATAACTAAATATTCTATTTTATATTTTAATAGATTATAAGCTTAAGCTCTACTTAGTAATTATTTTAATTATTTTATAATTTATTTATTATCTATTATAGCTATAATTATTTTTAGCGTATTTAATATATTAATATTTATTAAATAATAGTAATTATAATCGCGAAAGATCTCTTTTATTAATCTTTATAATATAGATATTTTTTATTTTAAAATAATTATTCTAACTAAATAATATATATTAAATATACTTTTAATAAAATAAATAAGAATTATAAGTAAGAGAGATTATATTAAAATTATTAATATACTAATATATTATATTAATAATTTATTATATAGACTTTTATATTATTTTTAATATAAAGTAATTTCGAATAAGTCGAAGTATATTATATTTAATTATATAATATCAAAATTATTATATATCGTAATAGAATATTATACGCCTATATCTTTTTATTATATAATTACTATAATCGCTAGAATATTATTAATTTTTTTATATTAAATAAAATACATTAAAAATAAGAAACGATATATCTTTATTTTTATACTTTATTATATTAAAAACTAATAATAAGCGATTAGACTTTAATATTTTATTATATAATTTTTATAATAGAAATTAAAATTTAGTTTAAGATAATAATATAATATCAAAAGAGAAAATAATTTATATCTTATATATTTAATATATTAATATATAAAGAGAAATTATTCTCTATCGCAGCGATCGAAGAACAATTATTTTTTATATCTATAAAAATAAAGCGATTTTATAAAAAAGTTTTAATTAGATTTAATAAGCGAGCGAAGCGAAATTATAAATAATCTTATATTTAATTTTAATTAATTTCTTTAATAGAAGAGTTAATTAATAGAAGATATTATATTATAAATATAATAGAAGATAATTAAGATAATCGCGATAATAATATAAAAGATAGAATTTAATTAAACTTTCTCTTAAATATAAAAAGAGATAATTTTTTCTTAAATTATTATATATTTATATTATATTTTTTCTTAATATTTATAAATTAAAGTTTTTTTTTTAAAATATTATTAATTATATTATAGATTATAATATAAAATTCTTTTTTAAATAACGCTTTAAATTATATTAAATTAATTTTAAAATTTAGCGAGATTTCTTCTATACGCTTTAAATAATTATAAATATTTTAAATATAAATAATATTAGTAGCGAGTATATTTTAATCTCTTATATTAATTTTATTATTATATTAAATTAATTTATTCTTAAATTATTATTAGAGTTAATTTTAGATAAAGAGTTTTTCGAGTTTAGAGTAAAGCTAATTTTATTAGCGCTATCTATTTTATTTATTTTATTAAATCTTATTATATTATAAATCTTATTTTTAAATTTAAACTTTTATTAAAACTTTATTCTATTAAGTTTTAAAAATTAAATTAATTTTTTATAAATAGTATTATATTTAAATATATTAATATTAAGCTTTTAGCTAATTTAAGCTAACTCTACTAAATTTCTATATTTAAAAATGCTTTTAATTATTATAAATAAAAGCGAGATATATAAGATTTCTTTATTTTATTAGATCTCTAATATTATATTAAAATTAATATAATTTAATTAATCTCTTATTTAGCGATTTTTATAAAAATTATAATTAATTAATAATTTATAAAAAATATCTTTAAAGTTATTATTAATATAAATATTATAATATAAATTAAAGCGTATTATAAACTCTATATTATAATAAAAACTCGCTATAAAAATAATTTATATAATTTTATTAAAAGCTATATTAATATTATAATTATTGAAAAGAATTTAAAAGAATATAAATCTCGCGAATTAGATATTTTTAGCTTTATTATTTAAAAATTAAAATCTCTTATTTTTACTATTTATAAAAATAAATTATAAATCTATATTAATTAATTTATTAGTCTATTACGAGTAAAGGCCTATGAATTAAATTCATAATCATTTTTTTGATCAGGGCTATCGAGTAAATAGGTGAGCGATCTTTGGTGAGCGAACTTTGGTGAGCGATATTTGAATTCCTTGCGCTTTAATGATTATAAGACAAATTTTCAAAACTCTTAAAAATTCGGAAAGCGCAAATAGCGCTTCAAAATTTAAAATAAAAAATTTCAAAATTTTAATAGAAAATAAAAAAGTTATTACTATTGTGAATAACGTACACCTATTTTTTTGATGAGGGAGGCGCGGGAGGGCGAGATTTTAATGATTACGAACGCTAATTTATTTACCCGCGATGACTTAGCTGGTCTAATCAAAGAGCGTAGTAACTCTAAATTTATAATTGGCTACATATACAAATTCAAGGTTTTCAAGCTTAGCCCTACCTTATTCTTTTATATATACTAATATAAAATTAATAACTTATTTAAAAAAATTCCTTTTATTATTAATAAGAATTAAAAAATTTATTATTTTTATAAAGACTTAAATAGCTAATATACTTAATATCGTAAAATTTATAATTAAAATTATAACCTTTATAATAAAGATAAATCTTTTAAATTTATATTAGTTTATATTAGAATATAATAATTTAATAATATTTTTAATTTTATTATTTTTATTAAATTCTTTAATATTTATATAATAGCTATTTATATTAAAATAAATATCTTTATTTTTATTTCTATAGCGTCTATATTAATTAAATATTATATTTAAAATAATATTAATTCTATTAATTTTTATATCTAAATATAAATTTATAAATTCTATATTATTTATAATAAGAATTTTTATTTTATTAAAAAATATCTCGAATAATTAAAATATAAATATATTTATAAAAAATTTTAAATTTTTAAAAATAGAGATTATAATAGTTATAATAATTAAGATAAAAAAGATAATTAAAAAAATAATAATATTAATATTAAATTTAAATTTAAAAAGTTTAAAAAGAAGAAGAATTAATTTTCTAATATTAAAATAATTATTATAATTATTTAATTTATAATAATATATTACTTTATTACTTATATCGCTATTATATTTATTACTAACTCTTAAATCTTAAATAATAAAATCTATAAATTTTTTAAAATTAAATTTTTAAATAAAGTTTTTATTATTATATTTTTTATTATAATAATAATATTCTCTCTTTAACTTTATAATTATATATATATTTAATATATTATTTATATATATATTTAATATATTATTTATAATTTCTTAATTTTTAAAATCTTCTCTAAATTTTAAAAATCTCGCTTTATTAATAAACTCGTTAATAATAATTATATAATTATTAATTTTAATAATATTAATCTTAAATATAAAATAAAGAGTATTAAGCGTATTTAAATTTTTAATAATATCTATTATATATCTAAATATAATTTTAATCTAATTTTTAAAAAATAATTAAAAGAGTAATAATACTCGCTTTCTTTTATTTTTAATAATCTTTTTATAAAAAAAAAATTTCTTTAAATATATTTAAAGTTATCTTTATATATTTAATATTTAAAAAAATATCTTTTTAATCTTAATCGTTATTAATAAAGAAATTTTCGTTTATAATAATTTTTTTATTGAGTTTATAAAGCTCTCTAATAAGTAAAAGTCTCAAATTAATAAAAATACTCTATATATATAATATATTTATATAAATTATTTAAATACTTAGAACGTTAAAAAGATAATTAAAATATATATTAAAATAAATCTTTTTAAATTTTTTTCTAATAGTATTTATAAGTTATACTTTATAATTAATCTTAAAATAAATTATTATAAATATTATATTATTTTTAAGAAATAAGAGAATAATTTAATTTATATTAATCTCTAAAAATCGTTAAATATTTTTTATAATAACTATATATTTATAATTTTTTTTTTAAATAATTTTACTTTATATTTCGATATTTATTTTTTATTAAATAAGTTTAACGAGTTTATTCTTATTATATTTAAACTTTTTTTAATAATATAAAATATAATAATTATTATTATACTCGCTTTCGTTCTAATTATAATATAAAATATTAAAATTATAAAATAAAAATCTTTTATTTATTTAAAAAAATTATCTAAAAAGATATTATATTAAAAAATTTCTAAATAAATAATAAATTTAAATAATTAGATATTATTATTTAATATAAAATTAATATAATATTTAAAAAAAGCGATTTATTATAAAAATATTAAATCGAGTTTATTTATATTAGAAATTATTTATATAATTATTAATTTATAATTAAATAAGATATTACTTCTTTTAAGATTTATATCGATTTCTCTCTTAATATATTTTATTTATATATTATTAAATAAATAGATTTTTATTAAATTATATTTAAAGCTATTAATTAGAAAAAGTATTAAAATTATATAATTAAGAAATAACTTATAAACTATTAAGATTATTTCTATTATATACTTTTAAATAATAATAAAATTATTATTATCTTAAATATTAAATAATTTAATAATATCTCTTTTAAATCTATATTCTTTATTTTAGAAAAAAATATATATAATAATATCAAAATAATAGTCTATCGTAATAATTATTAATTTATTAAAATTATTAATTATCTTAAAAATTATCTTCTCTTTTTATCTATAATTTTAAAGAAAAATTATTAAAAAAGATAAATAATTTTTATTAAAAATAAAGTTAATAATTTAATTAATTTTATTTAAATTTTTAAAAAAGTTTAATTAATAGTCTTAGCTAATTTAAAACTTTTAGAAAAATAATTATTTAATATATTTAATAATAAAACTCTCTTTATAGCTTCTACGATAATATCTTTTAAATTTATTACTTATTCTATAAATAATTATAACTTAATTTTAGCGATAAATTATTTATTTAATACTTTAAGAGTATATAGAAAACTCTCTTTAAATTCTCTAACGCTATTAATAAAAGTTTTTTCTTTTACACTTTATAAATCTTAAATCTATAAAAAAATTATATCGAATTTTTATTAGAAAATATATTAGAAAATAATTATAAAGAAAGAAATTAACTCGCTAATTATTAATAGAATTTAAACTTTAATAAATTATCTATTAAATATATATATTTAAAAAATTGATAGATTTATAAATTTAAATATAAATTTATAGAGGAGATTATATAATATAAAGCTCGCTAAATTATTCGCAATTTTAAATAATAAAAAAAGATCGATTTTAATAAAATCTTCGATTTTATTATTAAATTTATAAGTTATAAAGTAATCTTTATATTAATAACTATTTTAAACTAAAAGCTTAAATAAATAAATATTAAAAATATTTTTTTATATAGCGATATTAAAAAGATAATTTATATTATTTAATTTATTAATTTTAAGATTAAAGATTAAAAGAATAAGATATATAAGCTTATTAAGATATTTTATAATCTAAAATAATCCTTTAAAGTTTAATATAATATTCTTATAATTTATTTTAAAAAATTAAATTTTAAATTTATTACTATTAATCTCTTTATATTTATTAATAATATTAATATTATTACTATCTATATAGATAATATTCTACTTATAAATCTTAATAAAATTAAAATATAGGGTATTAAGAATAAGCTTAATAAAAAGTTTAAAATAATTAATTTAAAATTTTATATCTATTATCTTAATATAATAGTTATTAAAAATTATATTAATCGAATTCTACGCTTTAATTAAAAGAGCTATATTAAAAAAATTCTAAAGAAATATAATATATTAAACTTTACGCTATCGCTTACTTCTATTAATAATAATAAATTTTATATTATTAAAGATAATTTTATCTCTATTAATTAGTCTCGCTATATCTATTAATTAATTATAAAATTATTTATATATATAATATTAAGTATTTAATTTAATATTATATTTATTATCTTAGTAATCTCTAGATATATTTTAAACTTTAATAAATTCTATTAAAAGACTATTAAGTATATCTTTTAATATTTAAATAATATCAAAAATTAATAATTAATATTTAGAGAAGATTTAAAATTACTTATTAATTATATAGATGCGGATTAAATAGATAATTAGAATACTTAATATTCTATTTTTAATTATATCTTTAATATAAATAATATTATTATTAATTAATTATCGAAATAAAAGCTTATTATAATACTATTCTTTTATAAGATTAAATATATTAATTAGATATAAATTATTAAAAAGATAATTTAATTATATAAACTTCTTAATTAATTTAATTTTTATACTAAATATATATAGATTATTATTATCTACTATAATAATTAAAATACTATAACTCTTATTAAAAATCTTTAATTTTATATATATACTAAATATATTAATATTTAATATTATTATATATAAAAATAAGTTATTATTAATAATAATATTTTTAAATATATTTTTATTAAATAATAAGTAATCGATAAACTTATTAAGATATTATCTTAAGAATAAATTTAAGAAATTTTATATACTAATTAAGCTAAAATATCGTCTATAGTATTATCTATTTAAAGAAGCTAACTTTAACTTTAAAAAAGCTATTTTATTAATTCTTATAATTTAAATAATCTATTTAAATTACTCGCTAAGCCTTAGATTTAATATAAACTTACTATTTTATATTAAAATAGCTATTTTTTTAACGCTATTATTACTATCGCTATTAAATCTTTAAAACTCTTTTAAAATACTCTTATCTATATTATTATTATTATTAAAGATTAGATATCTAAAATAATTCTATAAAAATCTTATAGCCGATTATAATATATAAGATAAAGAATTTCTTCTAATTATTTTATTTAGTTATTTCTACGAATATCCTTTAATCTCGAATTAATCGATTTTTAATATATATTAGATAGCCTAAAAATAAAATTTCTAAAAAATCGTTTTTTAATAAAAAGTAGAATTTAATTATATTTTAATAGGGGCCATAGTTTAATATAGTCGTTTTTAGATTTCGACTTTTTACTTTAATTATTCGATATTAAACTTACTTTAATTATCTAGCTCGAACTTTATTTTATCTATTCAATTTTAACATTATTAATATTAAACTTTATATCTATTAGATTTCGTATATAAAAGAATATATGCGAAGGGGAGTATCAGAATTCGAATTATATAACTTTTAATGTCTTAGCGATTACGTAATTATATCACGTAATACGCCTTAATATATCTATATTTAGTCGCTTTTTTTTTTATAGAACTTATAGATAATATAACTAAGTGTTCTATCTTATATTTTGATAATATTTATTAATATTAAATATATAGCGAAAAAGAATAATTTAATAATATTTGATTTTAATAAGCATTTTTAATAGATCTAATTAATTAATTAACTAATTAAAAATAATAATAATATTATAATATTATAAGAGATTATAAATTATATAATTAATTTTAATTATTAAGTAAATATAGAATCTTAAATATAGATAATATAGATTATAAATAATTTTAAAAAAGATATAATTATTTATTAGCTCTTTATAAATAAGATTATTAAAACCTTTAATTTAAAGTAATAATACTTTAATAAAATTAACTATTAGAGAGAGAATCTTAAAGCCTTCTATAATATATTTAATATTTCTTAAAATAAAAATAATATTATTCTTTATATATTAGAAATATTCTTATTTTCTAAATTTATATTTTAATAATTTATTAATATAAAAGCGCTAATTAACTTTTATCTAGATAAATATATTTAAAAATATATTTTAGCGAATATTATAGATCTAAATAAAATCTAAATAATAATTTATTATTTAATAAAAATATATTTTTTCTATTTTATATTTATCTTATTAGACTATTTAAATTCTATTATTAAAGTTTTTTACGAAGTCTCTTATTAACTATATTAGATTATATATATATTTAAAAATATAAACTCGAATTATTATTAATGCGTAAAATCTTTTCTAATTATAATATCTATATATCTTCTAAATTAATAAATACATATATTCCACCTTATCGCATCTAAATTCTTTAAAATATATAAATATTACGAAGATTATTATTATTATATACTTATTATATATAATATAGATTTTAAAGAGTAACTTAGAAAATAATATTTAATCTTTTAAGATTTAAAAGCTAATCTTAATATTATTATAATTATTATTCTAAATATATAGTTAGATAAATATAATTTAGAAAAATAATGAATTTAATTAAAAAATAATGTTAGAATAATTAAAAGATAAATTAATAAAATTAATATAATATTATAATCTAATTAGATATATAGTTTTAAGAAATATATTAAAACTATTATTATAGATAAAGCGTAATTATTAAAATTTTTAATTATCTAAAATACTTTTACGCTATAATAATTAAAAATATAAATATATATTATAATATTAATAATATTAATATTAAATAAAATTATCGACTAGATTAATTATATAAAATTTATTAAATATTCTAATATAAATAATTAATAGAAAGAGAACTCTTTATATAATATATATTTTTCTATAAATTTAAATCTATTTAATATTTTAGATAATTATTTAGTTATAAAATTATATCTAATAGAATAAGCTTATAAAGATTAAATTTAATAAATAAATATAGATTTAATAATTAAAGGGAGATATTTTACTTAAATCTAAAAGCGTATTTTTTTTTAATAAATTTATTTAAGTTATATTTCTTTTAAGAAAGACTCTTATATTAAAGAATATCTATTAAAAGTTAAAATTATTATAATTAATTATAATTATAATAATATTAAGATTAAGTATTATAGAGTAATAAAAAATAAAATTATTAAAATTAATATTATTATAAAATCTAATTTAAAGAAATAAAAAAAGTCTTAATAATCTTTAATTATATATTATAAATTTATAATATTAACTATATAATTAAAGCTTTTAGATTTAAATAATAAAGTTAATTTAAAAGCTATAAATCTTAAATTAATATTTAAAAATAAATTTTTCTTTATAAATTAATTTAATATTATAAATATAAATTTATTAAATCTAGCTTTTTATCTTTAATAACTATTAAAAAGAGTATTAAAAATTAAAACTTTATTATAAAATATTCGTAGTTAAATAAATATTAATACTTACTTTATCTTTATATATTTCTATAATCTTTTATAAAAGACTTCTTTTATATAAAATAATTTATTATAAAAGTTTATTATAAAAATAGATTATATATATAATTTTAAATAAATGTTAATTACTTTTATTATATAAATAATATAAAATTAAAAAAAGATTTTAATATAATATTAGTTATTTATAATAACTATCTTACTTTATATTATTTTTAAAATACTTTAAATTAAAGTTATTATTATAACGATATTTTAAAAAAAAGATAAAAGAGATTATATTATTAATATATTTAATAACTATAATAAAAAGATTATAATTTATATTATAATTTATATTATTAAATCTATTAAATTAAATATATAAAAGCGTTATTATCGAGTTTATATAATTAAATTTATATATAATCTTAATATTTTATAATAAACTCTTAGTTAAACTTATTAACTTAAGAATTTTTTTAATATTATTTATCTATATAAATACTTTGTAAAGAATATTTTTAATAATTATATAATATAGAAAAATATTAAAAAATCGATTTCGAAAATTATAGCTTATTTTAATCTTTAAATCTTTTATAAAAATAATAATAATAAAGAAGAATTCGATATTGAAGATTAAGTAATTAAAAATAAAAAATTAATAAAATTAAAAGATTTAAATATTAATATTAATAAGAATAATAAGATTATAAAATCTCTAATAATATATAAACTATTATATTATATTTTAATAATAATAAAAAGAGAGAAAATTAAGTTATAAGTATATAATTCTACTATAAAAAGCTTTTAATTTAATTAATAATTTAAGTAATAATCTTCTTTATAATCTTCTTTATAGTCTTATTTTTATTATATTATAATACTCTTATTCTCTATAAATAAATATCTTTAATAATAATTTTAATAATATAATTATATAATTTAATATTATTATATATAGCGCTAGAAAAAACTTTTATAAAATATTACTTTATATATATAGTCTTTAATAAAAAGATTATCTTATTTTATAGAGAGCGTTTTAAGATATTATTATAAATAAAACTAATTATAGCCTCTTATAATTTTCTCTTAATACTATTATTTAATATATAATATATTATAAAAATATCTATATAATAATTAATCTCTTTTAAGAATTATAAAATATATTAACTACTAGCCTATTAATTATTAAATATAGATTTCTAGAACTACTATAGTCTACTTTTTAATAGATATTTAATAATATTTAATAATACTTTATAACGACTAGCACTCTTTATATAAATATAACTATAAATTTTAATTTCTTAAATATTAAAAGATATTTATTATAAAACATATTTTCTAATTAAAATAAATAGTCTTCTTAAATTTATATAAATATTAATTTAATATTTATAATTAATTATCCCCTTTTATAATAGCTTCTTAATTAAGAATAAATAAATTATATATTCTTATCTAAGATTTTAATTATAATAAAGATCCTAATCTAGATCTTACTTTATTAAATCTTATCTTTACTTTAAATATTACTTTATCTAAATTAATTTCGAAATCTTTATAATTTTAAAATAATAATATTAATAAGAATATTATTACTAACTTCTTATTTTTAAAAATAAATATAAAGTTAATTAAAGGCTTTAGTAAGAATATATCTATAGATAATATAAAGAAGAGCGAGTTATATTATTCTAAAGAAGCGAAAAGCGATATAAATCTAAATAAAGATAATAAAGAATATAATAATAAGTATAAATAAAGTAATAATAATAATAATAAGAACTTATTTATAATATATCTCTATTATATATATTATTAATTCTAATTATATAGTAATTATCTAATAAGATATTTCGTATATCTTAAGACTTATAATCTTTTATACTTCTTTAATATTTTAAAGATCTTAAATTTAATAATAAGAGTAAGACTGAAAATAAATAACGTTCTTTTTTATCTTTATTATTATCTTTATTTTTATCAAAATACTTTTTATCTTATATCTTTTTATTTAAAACCTCTTTACTATTATCTACTTCTTTTTATAAAATTATTTATTAATTAATAAATAAAGAAATACTCTCTTCTTCTTTATATCTAGTATTTAAATTATAATTTAAAAAATCGAAAAGTATAAGAGCGAAGTATATTAGATTAAGAGAAATCCTTTAACTATTATAACCTTCTATAAATAATAATAATAAGAATAATTATTTAAATCTTATATAAATACTCTTACTTAAGCTTAATATATTAAAATAATAAATTTATTAATATATATTATTATTATAATTAATATAAAAGTCTTTATTAATTATAATTAAGAAATAGCTATCGCTTTTATAACGTTAAAAGAAAATTTAATAATAAATAATTAAATATATAATATAATAATATTAATATAATTTATTTAATTTAATTTAAATTATTTTTTTAGCTATAATATTATAGAAGAAGATATTTTTCGAAATAATATATTATATAAATAAATTTATAAAGCTATAAAAATCTTAGATTTAGAAATTTTTTATATAAATAATATTAGAGAATATCTATTATACTCGAATTAATAACTTAATTATTCTCGATAATATTATCTATATTAAGATAATATTACTTTATAAAATAAATTATATAATCTTTATAAATTAAGATTATTATATAAATATAATTATATTAAATAAAATTATAATTATATTATAAATAATTATAAAGTAATAATCTATTTTAAAAATATTTAAATTAGATTTAAATATCGAATATAAGCTTTTTCTATTAAAAGATCTTTTTATTAAATAATCTTTAAATATAATTAATAGATATCTATCTATATATCTTAATTGAGAATATAATAAAGATAATAATAAAAAAATAATTTATTTTAATAAATAAAGATATATTAAAAGAATTCTTAATCTTAAATCTTTAAGTGTATAATCTTTTTATTAGCTTTATTAAATTTATAGCGAACTCGAAATAGCTTACTTTAATTATTAAAAACTTAAATTACTTATTATTAATCTATATAAATCTCTATTATATTTCTTATTTATTAATAATTTTAATATATATAGAAATATATATTACGCCTTAAAAGCTTTTTATATAATTTTTATTTATTTAAAATATAATAAGTGAAGAAAGCTTATAAATATATTTATACTATTATTAAATTTTTATAATATAAAAATAGAAGATATAATAAAAGCCTTTAATAGATTTATTTAGAAACTAAATTAAAAAGTATAATTAGATATTAATAAAGAGATAATTACTATTTAAATATTCGCTATTATATTTTTAGAAGATATACTATAATAGATTAATAATATAAGCTTTAATAAGATATAGTATAAGAATAAACTATCGAAGCTATTTCTACTTAAAAAAAGAGAAGAAAAAATTTAATTTTAATATTATAGATAATAAAAGAGATTATTAAGAGATTATTTAGTAAAAAGAATACGCGAATAATTTAAATAATATAGATCTTAAAATATTTATTCGCAATATAAGTATTCAATTAAAGATTTTATTAATTATAAAACTTACTTTAGCCCTTAATTTTATATAATTATATTTTTATAATATATCTTACTCTAAATAAAGAGATTTAGATAAAATTTTATAAGATTTTTTTATAATTTTAATTCTTAATAAGCGCGATATATCGATATATCTAAAAATCTTTTAAAATTTTTAATTTTTTTTAGAGTAAAAGCGAATTTAAAGTTTAATAATCTATATTTAATTATAATTATTTTCTAAAATAAAAAAGATTATAATTCTAACGCTATTAATATTTCGAAATTAAATAAAAATAAATAAATTTTATTTTCTATTTTTATAAATAGTAATAAATATTATAATTATTAAGTTTTCTTTATTTCGAATAATAATAAAGATATTGAATATAATTACTTATTCTAATATATTAATTAATACTTAACACTATATCGAACTTAATCTCCTTTATTAATATATATTAAAAGTATATAAGATTTATTAAAATCTTATTATCTATAGAGCTTCTATTATAATAGACTTCAATAAATTAAATTTAAATTTTAATTATAATAGAGAATTATTAAATAAAATATTAAAAAAGATAATATTAAATAAGAATTATTCTAATTCTAAAATTATTCTCTAGATATTATTAGAATATAAAATTAAAAAAAAATTAATTAAAAAAAAAAGAAAGAAAAGAAAAGCGAATAATAAATTTAAAAAGTTTTTTAAATTTTTTAATATATACGCTAACTTATATCTAATTAATAATATAATTAAATATATAATAATAATAAATTTAAATATTTTAATAAGTAAATTAAAGTATAAATATATTTTATAGAGCTTAAATTATTATAATTAATTATTATTTTAGAATTTTTAAAGATATAATTAATATTATAATATCTTTAAACTTAATAATTTTTATTAAAAATATAATATAATAATCTCTATAATTAAAATTAATAGATATATAAAATTATAAATATTCGAAATTAATAAATATCTTAATTCTTCTAGATATATAATATTTAATTTTTATAAAAAGCTTTTTATTAATTAATAAGTAGAAAATAGATAATATTATTAAAGATTATTATAATATTTTTATAGATAATTAATATAAGATTAAAAAGCTTTTTTTAATTAAGTTTATTTTAAATAAATTTTAAATAACGATTATAATAAACTTAATAAAGCTTTCTTTATAATACGATTTTATTTAATATCTAATAGCGATATATTAATAAGATTATAATATTTAAATAATAGACTTTAATTTAAATTTATTAAAGTAATATTAAAAAATAGCCTATATTAACCTATAAGTAACGCTATCTTATTTTTTAAATACTCGATTTATAAATAATTAATAAAGTCTTTAATAGAACTAA
The DNA here is from genome assembly GCF_014066315.1 of Letharia lupina. NCBI lineage: Eukaryota > Fungi > Ascomycota > Lecanoromycetes > Lecanorales > Parmeliaceae > Letharia > Letharia lupina. The sequence continues at coordinate 1,699,047 of NW_023502974.1, forward strand.
TCGTCGCTATATCTATAATATTAATAACTATCTTAATATTAAAAGTATTAAAAAATAATTAATATAATATTTTATATATATCTATCGACGAAGAAAATACGCTTTTCTAATTATTTATATAATAAAATAATTATAGAGTAAAAATAAAGATATACTTAATTTAGTGTTAATACTATTAATCTATTTTTATTAAATTAAATAATAAATATTTAGACTTTCTAGATTAAAATATTAAGATCTATATATAATAAATATACTAATAAAGTTAATTTAAAATAAGAATTAAGATTTTTATATATTAGAGTATATTTAGAAAGTATTATATTTATAAATTTAATATACTTATATAAATAACTATATAAGACTTTATATAAATAAATACTTTATTTATCTTTTTAGAGATTTTTATATAAATATATATAATATATAAAATTATAAAAGAATATAATATAAGAGTAATTAAGTTATAGAAGAGTTATAAAATAATAATTAAATCGATTATATAATTATTATATAATAATTCTATAATAGATATTAAACTATTATTAGCGAATAATTAGATTATAATAATTATTATTATTAATTCTAAAAAAAGTAATTTATAATTTACGACGGTTATATAACCGTTATATAACCGTTATATAATCGTTATATTACCGTTATACTATCAGCACACAATCAGTCGAATACGAGTTATATAACAATTATATACTAGTACTAGAACTTCATAGAATAATAGGATAGTAATAATAATAAATTTAAAATCTAGTTTTTTAAGATAGATTATAAGAGTATTATATTAAACTTTAGAGGATTATTTTAGATTATAAAGTATCTTAATAAGCTTATATATTTTATTTTTTTAACTTTTAATTTTAAAGTTAGTAGATTAAATAATATAAATTATTTTCTTAATATCGCTATATAGAAAAGCGATTTTAATATTTATTTATTTAAGTTTTTAATTTAAAATAATTATTAATATAAAGATCGCTTTATAACTTATAGATTTAATAATAAAAATAAAGATTTTATTAAAATTAATCTCTTTTTATTATTTAAAATTATAAATAATTTAGCGAGCTTTATATTATATAATCTTCTCTATAAAACTACGCTTAAATTTATAAATTTATAAATTTTCTAAAATATATATATTTAATAGAAGATTTATTAGAGTTTAAGTCTTATTAATAATAAGCGAATAAACTTCTTCTTCTATAGTAATTTTCTAATATATTTTATAATAGAAGTTCGATATAGTTTTTTTATAGATTTAAGATTTATAAAATTTAGAAAAGAAGATTTTTATTAATAGCGTTAGAAGATTTAAAAAAAATTCTATATACTTTTAAAATATTAAATAAATAATTTATTACTAAAATTAAATTATAATTATTTATAAAGCGAGTAATAAATTTAAAAAATATTATTATAGAGATTATAAAGAGAGTTTTATTACTAAATATATTAGATAATTATTTTTTTAGAAACTTTAAATTAACTAAGATTAGTAATTAAGCTCTTTTAAAAATTTAAATAAAATTAAATAAATTATTAGCTTTATCTTTAATAGAAATTATTTATCTCTTTTAATAATTTTTCTCTAAAATTATAAATAAAGAGAAAAGATAATCTTTAAAATAATTAATAATTTTAATAAGTCGACGATTATTACAATAGATTATCGTTTTAATATTATTATATATATTCTTTTTTAAAATTAAAAGTATACGCTTAAAAGAAATATTATTAAATTATTTAATATTTAAGATAATAATAATCTCGCTATTATTTAAGAGTATATAATAAAAATAGTCTTAATAGTTTATAAGTTATTTCTTAATTATATAAGCTTAATATTTTTTCTAATTAATAACTTTAAATATAATTTAATAAAAATCTATTTATCTAATAATATATAAATAAGAAATATTAAAAAAAAAATTAATATAAACTTTAAAAGAAGTAATATATTATTTAATTATAAATTAATAATTCTTAATATAAATAATTCTTAATATAAATAAACTCGATTTAATATTTTTATAATAAATCGCTTTTTTTAAATATAGCGCTAATTTTACGCTAAATAATAGCGCTTATTTATTTAAATTTATTATTTATTTAGAAGTTTTTTAATATAATATCTTTCTAAATAATTCCTTTAAATAAATAAAAGACTTTTATTTTAATATTTTAATATTTTATATTATAATTAAAGCGAAAGCGAATATAGCGATAATTATTATATTTTATATTATTAAGAATAAATTTAAATATAATAAAAATAAATTTATTAGACTTATTTAATAAAAAGTAGATATTAAAATATAAAATAAAATTATTTAAAAAGATAATTATAAATATATAATTATTATAAAAAGTATTAAATAATTTCTAAAGATCGATATAAATTAAATTATTTTTTTATTTCTTAAGAATAATATAGCGTTTATAGAATTTTATTTTAAAGTTAATTACAAAATATAGCTTATAAATATTATTAAAAAAAAGTTTAAAAAGATTTATTTCGATATATATTTTAATTATCTTTTTAATATTCTAAGTATCTAAATAATTTATATAGATATATAATATATATAGAGTATTTTTATTAATTTAAAAATTTTATTTATTAGAGAGCTTTATAAACTTAATAAAAGATTTATTATAAATAATTTTTTTTTATTAATAATAATTAAGGCTAGAGAGATATCCTCTTAAATATAAAGTATATAAAAATAACTTTAAATATATTTAAAGAAAAACTATTATTTTTTTATAAAAAGATTATTAAAAATAAAAAAAAGCGAGTATTATTATTTTTTTAATTATTTTTTAAAAATTAAATTAAAATTATATTTAAATATATATTAGATATTATTAAAAGTCTAAATACGCTTAATATTCTTTATTTTATATTTAAGATTAATATTATTAAAGTTAATAATTATATAACTATCGTTAATAAGTTTATTAATAAAATAAAATTTTTAAAATTTAGAGAAAATTTTAAAAATTAAAAAATTATAAATAATATATTAAATATAAATATAATTACGAAATTAAAAAGAGAATATTATCGCTATAATAGAAAGTATAATAATAAAAACTTTATTTAAAAATTTAATTTTAGAAAATTTATAAATCTTATTATTTAAGATTTAAGAGTTAATAATAAATATAATAACGATATAAATAATAAAGTAACGCGTTATTATAAATTAGATAATTATAATAACTATTTTAATATTAAAAGATTAATTCTTCTTCTTTTTAAACTTTTTAAATTTAAATTTAATATTAATATTATTATTTTTTTAATTATCTTTTTTATCTTAATTATTATAATTATTATAATCTTTATTTTTAAAGATTTAAGATTCTTCGCGGGCGCGTTTATACTTTAACTATTCGAGATACTTCTTAATAAAATAAAAATTCTTATTATAAATAATATAGAATTTATAGATTTATATCTAGATATAAAAATTAATAGAATTAATATTATTTTAAATATAATATTTAATTAATATAAATATTATAGAAATAAAGATAAAGATATTTATTTCGATATAAATAGCTATTATATAAATATTAAAGAATTTAATAAAAATAATAAAATTAGAGATAATATTAAATTATTATATTTTAATATAAATTAATATAAATTTAAAAGATCTATCTTTATTATATGAGTTATAATTTTAATTATAAATCTTATAATATTAAATATATTAACTATCTAAATTTTTATAAAAATAATAAATTTTTTAATTCTTATTAATAATAAAAGAAAATTTCTTAAATAAATTATTAATCTTATATAATAGATTAATAAATTAATTAATATAGATTTATAACTTATTTTTATAAATAATAAAGATAAAAGACTTTAGTTTTTAAATAGTGAAGCTAAAGATATTTAATTCGCGAGATTTATATTTTTTTAAATTTTTTTAAATAATTATAATATTAATATAGCTTTTAATAAAATTACGCGAATTATTTTTATAGCGAGTCTTTATTATAATATAAAGTTTATAATATACTTTAATTTATATTATAATATCTATATTAATAATAATCTTAAAAATATTTTTTATAAATTATTAATTAATTATAGCTTTTATAATAATTACTAAATAAAAGATTAATTAAATTATATTAATTTTAATATAATATTAAAGATCTAATAGAATAAAGAAATCTTATATATCTTACTTCTATTTATAATAATTAAAAATATTTTTAAATATACAAATTTAATAAAGTTAATTTGAATTAATTAAAAGCTTAATATTAATATATTTAAATATAATATTATTTATAAAAAATTAATCTAATTTTTAAAGTTTAATAAAATAAAGCCTTAATAAAAGTTTAAATTTAAAAATAAGATATTACGTTTCCAGTATAGCGTGAGAAACCTTACTAGCGTAACTTGATATGTCGCTTTCTTTCTTCGATTTCGTTTATAGCTTTAGCTTAATTCATTATTTAATTAGAACTAGAATTAAGAAATATCTTTCGCTTCTTCGTAAAACTTCTTTTTAGAAGTATATATATACTTCTTATATAGTAATCTTAATAATTAATAATAATATCTACTTTTCTATATTTATTTATTATTCTTATTATTTCGTATTAGAGACTATTTTTATATTAAGAAGTTTTCTTCTATTAGAATAACACTTTCTATATTAGAAAACATTCTTTTCTTTAAATTAAAAAATCTACTTTCTTAGAGAAAACCTATTTCTTTATTATGAGAAAGTTATTATTATATATCTACGATAACTTATTATTTATCTACTTCTTATCTAGAGAAACTTCTTTTTTTATAAAACTTATTTCTTTAGAATTATTTATTTCTCTTTCTTTATAAAAATATATAAAAACTTTAAATCTAGAGCTCTCGTATTTTAGAATCTTTCTTAAATTTTATATAAAATATTAAATTTCTAACGCTAATCTACTTTTAGAATTAATTTAAATTTATTACTTTTTTAAAGAAAGAACTTTTTTTTAAAAGAAAAAATCGCTATAAGAGCTACTTAATTTCTTTTATCTTTTTAAATAACTTTTCTTCTCTTAAAAAAAACTTATCTCTTATTCTTAATACCTTTCTTCTTTTTTAATATAGCTCTCTTTTTATTTTCTTTTTATATCTTTCTTATAATAAAATATAACTATTTATAATTAATAAAATTAGAAAATCTATTCTATTAGATTTAACGATTTTATTTATCTTTTAATTTTAAGCTTTTTTAATAAAAAATCTTAAATTTTATAAATAGATTCTTAATAAGAATTATTATTAGATTATTAAATCGATTATATAGACTTATAATTTATTTATCGATATTCTATATAATTAAAATCTATATATTTAATAAGATTAATCTTAGAATATTAACTTAATCTCTTCTTCGAAAATTACTCGATTAAAGAAACCTCTTATCTACTCTCTTTTCTAAAATTATAGTTTTAAATTTATAAATACTTTAATAAGAGTAATTATTATCTTTATATAAGAAGTTTATTATTATATAAATAATAATTACTTTTTTATTTAATAAATTAGAATAACTCGCCTTAAATTTAAGAATATCTTTATTTTTAAGAATTTAAGTCTTAACTTAAAAGATTATATAGACGTCTTTTTAGAGTCGTTATCTTCTTCTTTTCTTAAAATAATTTAATCTTCTTATCTTAATAATAGAACTTCTTTTTCTAAATTTAAAAAAAAGAAAGAAGATTTATTAGTCTTTTCTTATTATTATTTATAATATTTATATAAAAAATTTAATCTCTTTATTAATCTTAATTTCTATCTTTCTTCTTATTATTTTCGAATTTTATATTAAAAGTAAATCTAACTTTAAGAAAACTAAGTATATTAAATCTCTAAAATCTTTATATAACTATAAACTTAATAAATAAAATTCTCTTTTTATTAAATTAAGCTATATTTAATAAAATATTAAAAAATAATAATAAAGAATATTAAAATTTTATAAGTATAGGATTTTCTAATAATAAATTTAATAGATCGACTTTTAATTAGTTAGAAGCTTTTAATTTAGAAAATATTACTTTAAAATCTAATTTTAATAAAAATTAGTCTTTATAAGATTAAGAGAGTCTTTAATAAATATTTTCTTCGCTTATAAAAGTAGATTTATTAATATAATAAATTATATTATAAATTATATAAATAATTATAAAGAACTTATAACTTATATCTAATATTATAGATTTAATAAGTCTATAGAATCTTTTAAAATCTTCTAAATAAGCTACTTTAGTTACAATATCAGCCCCTTCGGCTATCGCATATATGTCGCGTATTATCAGGGCTAGTAATTACTAGCCACCATCAGCCACCTATTTTATATATATAAATATCCGTACATTCCATGAATCAATAATCAGTCTTTCAGTCATAATCATTCAATTCTAACATATCTGGTATCCTACTTTTAATAGGTTATAAGCCCGGAAGCGGGCAAGGTAGTATTAAAATATCCTTACACTTTCTAAGAGATATTAAACTAAGTCTTCGATGATCGTTTATAAATAGATACACCTCATAGCGACAGCCCATTTTTTTGGCTCGTACCCACCGACGAGAGGGCTGTCGTTATTCAATCCCTACACAAAAAATATCGAACTAAAATCCTCATTTCATCCGAGGTCCCGAAACGGGCAAACCATCAAAACCCTCAGATCATTCCGAGGTCCCGAAACAATACGGGCAAACCATCAAAACCCTCAGATCATTCCGAGATCCTGAAACAATACGGGCAAAACATCAAAACCCTCAGATCATTCCGAGGTCTCGAAACAATACAAGCAAAACATCAAAAACCCTCATATCATTCCGAGGTCCCGAAATAGGTATTCAAAAGCCCCGGCACTCTTCCTATTTTCCCTATCGGGGTTTTTTATAGGTTTAACGAGGCCGGGCAAATAATTAATCTCGAATACAAAGCGTGGATTTGGAAACTAATACATATGGGATACGGTGTGCTGGGGTTTAGGAAATCTAGCTTCTGAGGCTGTCGGGGAGTGTTACAATACCAGCCCCTTCGGCTATCGCATACATGTCGCGTATTACCAGGGCTAATAATTACCAGCCACCATCAGCCATCTGTTTTATGTACATAAATATCCGTATATCCCATGAATCAATAATTAGTCTTTCAGTCACAATCATTAAATTTCTAACATGTCTGGTATCCTACTTTCAACAACTTTAAGAGAATTTAATAATAATTTCTATATCTTTAATCTAGAATTCTTTTATCTAAATCTTAAAGAATTATATAATATTAATAATATTATTTTTAATAATAAAGAAATTATATATTAAAAAGTATATTCTTTTTATTAATATATAAAAGACTATATTATAATTAAAGAAGAGAATATTATATATATAAATCTTTTAACTTATTTTTAAAAAGCTATCTTATTCTAATAGCTAAATACTTTATTCTAAAATAAAAAAAATATAATAATATAATTTTAAATAGAACTAAGAAAAACGCTTATTTAACTATAAAATTATTTTAAAATATTTATATTCTTAACTCTAAATTAATTTATAAGATAAGTTTATATTTTTAATAATATTAATAATAGATATAATTTTATAAGCTATATATAAAGCGTTTTTAAATATATTATATAAATAGAAATCTTTAAAAAGTACGCTTAAATTATTTAGATATAAAATTATTTAAAAATCGAGTTATAAGCTATTATATCTTCTTTAACTTCTTAAATTATATTTTATAAATTTATAAAAAAGCTTAATAATAGAAAGAAGCTATAATATTATTTTAATTAATAAAAAAAATTATAATATAAAAATATATAAAAAAAAATATAAAATTAAGATTAAGAGAGAGATTAAGATTAAGATTATAAATAACGATTTAATAAAGATAGATCTTTCTTTAGAGAATAATAAGATAAATTTTAAAAAGCTTAAAAGCGATTATTTCTTTCTTCTCGCCCTTTTATAATAGATTTATAAATATATAATACTTATTCTTATTAGTTAAGACTATTATATTTAGATTATAAATATTAATAATAATTAAATTTCTCTATATATCTCTCTTATACTTTTTAAACTTATATATCTTATTAATAGAATTAAGATAATTAAGTATCTTCTTATATATAGTTATCTAAATAATAATTTCTATAAACTTTATTCTTAATTTAGATTTAAATTTAGACTTTAATTATAACTTCGAAGAATTAAGCTTTAAGAAATATCTTATTAACTTTTAAATAGTTATTTATAATTATAATTAAAAACGCTTAATTAAATTAATTATAATATTTAAATTAAATAAACTATTAGAATTATAATAAATATTTATTTTATTTAATTAGATAATATAGCGATAATTAAAGATATAATAATTAAGAATTTATAAGTATATCTATATCTTAATTCTTATAAAAAGTATATTTTTATAATCTTAGAAATAAGAGCTTTATTTCTAAAAATTATTATAAAAACTATAATCTTATATATTTATAGAATTCTTCGATATATTATATAAGTAATAATAATTATTTCTATAATATATATAAAAATAAGATTTTAAAAGATAAGAAATTTGATTATAAGAATAAGAAAGTCGATATTAAATTCGTTTTAATTATTTATTATATTATTATAAATAAGATAGAAGATTTATTAATTTATTAAAAATATTAAAAGAAGTTTTTATCTAATAATTAGTTATATATTTATTTTAAAAAGAAATCTTATTATTAAATAATCTCTTTAAAAAATATTAAAAAGATTTCTAGAGAGAAGAATTCTATATTTAACTTATTATTAGAGAAATTAATATAAATCTTTAAAAAAATACTATTAGAAAAGACGTCTATTTCTAAAAAACTTAAGTTAATTAAATTTATAATATCCGCGAATCTAAATAATAGAATAATCTTTCGATTATAATATTATTTTATTAGACTATTTAATCTTTTTTTAAAAGCTTTATTAAAATTAGAATATCTAAATATCGAATATTTAATAAATATAGAAAATCGAGTTTTCTTAAAGAGATTAGTGCTCTCTTTCTCTATTAAAAAGTATATAACTTCGATTATCTTATATAAAATTAGCTTAAATCGATATTTTATTAATAAATAATATTTTTTTTCTTTCTTTATAAAAAATAAAACTTTAAAAAAAAGTTTATTATAATTAAGTTTATTTAAGATATATATATTATAAATAATCTTAAAGTAAATCTTTTAATAGAAATAAATATACTCGATCTAGAAGAAGTAATAATTAATCTTCTATAAAAGAAAGTAATTCTTATTAAATATAAGAATATCGCTATATCGATATAAGCTATTATTAAAAATAATATAAAAATTTAATAAATTATAAGATTAAAATAATATTAAGTTATTTCTTTAAAATTTATTAAATTTATTATTATATCTTTATAAGATAAAAACTTATTTTCTAATTAAAATTTTTTTTTAAATTAAAAATAAATAGAGTTTATATATATCTTATAGATATAAATTTTAACTTTATTTCTATTCGAAATAATAGTATTACTTCGCTTATAATATCTCGCTATTATAGAATTAATTTTATAATTAAATATAAAATTAAAAAAGATTATTTAATTTAAGTAAAGAATTACTCTTTAGTAATTAAAATATTCAAAAATAAAGAACTTATACTCGAGAAATTTATTAATCTTATTATATTAAAGTTAGTTATCGAGAAAATAATTATAGATTTTATTTTAAAAACGCGATTATCTAATAAAATTACTATCTATAAAAAATAGAAATATATTAATATAATACGAAATATCTTAGAAGAAAATTCTTATATTTAAAAAGACTTTAGCGATATTATTAATCTTTCTAAAGCGAAGTAATTATAAATATTAATTATTATAAACTAATAATCTTTTTTAATAAAATTAGAGAATAAGATTTATTCTCTAACTTTAAAAGATTATAAATTTATTAATAAAAAGTTTAATAAGATATATATATAAGATAAGATAAGCTAATTTAAGAAACTAACTTCTTTTATTTTCTCTATTTTCGTAATCTATAAAATAGTCTATATTAGATTTAAAAAAATATTTAAATAAAAAAAAAGAGTTATTATTAATATTAGAGGTTTTAATAAAATTATAATTTTTAATAATTATTCTTTTTCTCTATAGAATAATATAATTATAATAATTTAAGAATATACTTTTATTAATATAATTAATTATAATAAATAATTTTATCTTTTTTTAATAAAAAAAGATTATTAATAATAATTTACTATAATATTTTATTAAGAATTAGAATACTTTAATATAATAGTAATAAATTTTAAAAATTTAATATCTTATATTTAGAGGAAAATAAATAATTTTTTTTATTTATATTATTATTTTACTAGATACTATATAGATAATTTTTTTTTTTAAAATATAAAAAATTATTTCAAGTACTTAAAAACGATTTTTCGCCTTTTCGCGAAATTTAAAATTATTTTTAAACTTAAAAAATCTTATTTTAAATATTTATTAATTACACTTCTAGAATAGAAGATAGATAAATTTAGTTTTATTATTATCAAGAAAAGAATTATAGCGATTAAGGAAATATAGTTTTCTACTATTTTAGAGATACTCGAAATCTATATAGAAATAGCGAATTAACTATAAAGAAATATTAAATACTTTATTTAGATTTCTAAGCTACTATAACGCTTAAAGATAAAACTTTTAAAGCGATTTTTAATCTTAAATAATTATCTTTATAGAAATTTCTTAAAAATTATAAAAATTACCTCTATCGAAAAAGAAGTAAAAGCTTTTTATATTTTATAATAAATATTAATTATAGAAATTTATCTATATTATTATAATATTAATTATTAATTTTATATTAATCTTAATAGATCTAAAAAGTATAATTTTAAAGTTATAATATATTACGCGATAAACGATTTTTAAAAAAATTCTTTCTTTAAAATAAATATCTAATTTATTATATTTTTATTTAAACTTTTAAATATTATAGAGTTATATTACTAATTAATAAAATTAAAAATAATTATATTAATTTAAATCTTAAAAAAGATTCTTTATATACTAAATTAAAGAATAGAAAAGAAGATTATCGTTTTTATTAATTACTCTACTATTATTAATATTATTTATTAAATTATACTTTCTTCTTTATTCTCTAATCGAATAAATTTATAACTTATATATATTTTATAATATATCTCTTAATTTAATCTAAATATATAATAGAGACTTAATAAATAAAATATAATTTTTAACGTTTTATTTAGATTACTTTATAAGTAGAAAGAGAAATTCGATATCTAAAATCTAGAAATTCTTAATAAAATTCTTATATATAACTTAATACTTATAAAAATATCTAAGAAATTTTATATTAAATTTATATTAAACTATTAAAAAAATAAGAAATAATTAAAAATCTTTAATACTTTTATTACTTAAAAGATATAACTTCTTAATAAATAAGAATCTATAAAATATATTAAACTTTCGAATATATAATTTCTACTTTAAGATAAAATTATTTATTATTAAAATAAATTTAATAAGTAAGAATAACTTTATATTTTAAAGAAGACGAAATAGAAGATTTTTAAGCTTACTTATAATAATTATAATTATACTAATTTTTATAGATTATATAAGAGAATTATAGAGATTTATTATATAAGATATTTAACTTAATATTTAAAGCGTTATATTATTTATTACTCGAAGTATTAGCTAAATTAAATTATAAGATATATTTTATATAAAAATCTTAAATTTATTATAACTTCTACTTTAATTTTTTATATAATTATTATTAATTTTATTCTAATATTATTATTTTTAGAAAATAAATTTAATATAATAATAACTATTATTAATAAGTATTTTAAAAGAAATATATTTATATTAAGAAAAAATATATAAAATACTATTAAATAGATAGAAGTCTTACTTCTTATTCTCGTTAATTAGAGAATTTTTAAAACTATTATTTTAGATAGAAATTTAAAATTTCTTTTAAATCTCTAAAAAGCTATCTTTAAAACCTTAGAAATAAAGCTTCTTATCTTTACTATTTATTACTTATAAATTAATAATTAATCTAAGCGAATTAATTAGATAATAGAGATTACTTTAAAATTTTATATTTTTTATATTTCTAATAATTTTTAAGATAAATTCTTTATATATCTAAGAAGTAATTTTAATAATTTTATAAATATATTAATAGAAAAGACTTTTCATAAATTTATTTATAATATAAAATTTAACGATAAATCTAATATAATAGATATCTTAGTAAAGAATTAGATAGATATTATAAATAATTATATTTAATATTAATAGAAAGCTTTAAATATCTTAGCTTTTATAATAATTAATATAAAATTTAAATATAATTTAAAATATAAAGCTTTAATTATAAAGAAAGAAAATAAAGCTTTTATTAAGCTCTATAAAAGATATTATTTTTCTAAATTTAAGAATATAAAACTTTTAAATTAGAGAGTTAAATCTTTTATTATTTTTAAATAAATTAAAAACTTAATCTATAAACTCAATCTCTTAATTATTTAAAAGATTTATTTTATTATTTTAATTATAATACTTAAATCTATATCTAAAAAAAAAGATTTTTATTATTAATTTTATAAAAAAGAATAAGCTTTTATATTTAATTAGAAGAAATTAATAATTAAGAATTATTATAAGATTTAAAAATTAGCGAATTAATATATTAATTAGCTTTTGAGTCGAGAAAGTAAAGATAAAAAAGATATTATAGAGTATTTAATAAAATAAAAAGATTAAAAAAAGATCTATAATATATAATATAAAGTAAAAGATTTAAAGAATATAAAGAATTTAATTTATAATTATAATTTAAAGTATAAGAAATATTTATAAAGAAAGTATCGAAAGAGAAAAATTTAGAATATCTTTATAAGTTTGTAGCGTAAAAATAATTTTTTACACTATTAGTATATTATTAAGCTAAATATTAAATAGAGTATAATTTTTAGATTTATAAAGCTATTAGACTATAGATATAATTTACTTTATTAAATTATACCTTAAAGGGCCCACCTATACATAAGGCGGAAAGTAAACGATCTATATAAGAAAGATTAGCCGAGCATATCTATCCGGAATCTATTCTAAATCTATTAGATTTCTTAAATTACTTTCGAAGTCTACTAATATTATATTTTATATAATAACGTCTTTAGCTAAATAGTATATTAATACGATATTAAATAAGATATATTATTAAGATATAAAGTAATTTTAAAAGATATATTATTAAATATTATTATATTATCTTTATATATATTTCTATTAATATATAATATAGAATAGAGAATATATAATAAGTTAATTGAGGCTAAGCGAGTAATAGCTTATAATAATAGATTTTATCTTTAAGTCTAGGGTAATTAATTAAAAGAAAAGATAGGGGTTATAGCTAGCTTTATATATCTTTTTTAATCTAAATTATAAAATAATAATAAGATTTAGAAAATTATATATAAGGTAGATTACGAAGATAAAGATAAAAGTAAATACTATATATACTCTATCTATCTATCCTATTCCACATTATAATTAATTATTAAAAATCTATTAATATTATATTATTCTCTTATCGAATTACTATAATATATTAATATATTATTAAATTAATATTTTAATTAACATTAATATTAGAGGATTATAAGAATAAATCTTCTATTTAAAGTTATAGTATTTATTTTATAAAGATAAAGTAGATAGAGATATAAATAACACTCTTAGATTGTTATTCTAAAAGTTATCTCTAATATAAGAGAGTGTTTTTAATTATATAAATATATTATCTATAAAAGAGATGTTTCTTATAAAGTAATCTATCTTATTATATTAGATATCTATTTAAAATAGATTAACTATAAAAAATAGAGTATATATTAAAATTAAAATATATAATAATATATACTCCTCTAATATTTATATTATATCTTTTTATATAAAAAAAGAAATCTAATATTTATAAAAATATATAGAGAATATTAAAGCTTGAAGATAAGATTTAAGTAAATATAATAGGTAAGATTAATAGATAAAATTAATAGATATTAGATATAATTTTATAATAATAATAGCGAGATAGAATATATTACTATTATAAAGAATATTTTTATTACTTAAATATACTATATTAACTAATATAATATTAAATAAGTACTCTTCGTAATTTCATAGTAGCTAGAATATATCTGATAGTCTTATTCTAAGAATATTTAATAATTATATATCTTATTATATTAATTAGTTTATAATAAATATAATTCTATAATATAATATTAGATAATAGAAGAGAATTACTTAATTTATAAGAATACTCTTCGAAAGTAACTCTTTCTTTAGATTAATATCTTAATTCTATATATATTATAAGCTTGCTTTACTAAATAAGTATTATAAAATTAAATCTATCTAAGAGATATCTGAATATATATTTTAAGAAATATTTATCTTATAAAGTAAATGCTATATATTATAAATATCGTAATATTATATCTTCGCTAAAAATCTAATACTCTTCTAATTTAATAGAATAGTAATATATAATAGAGTATAATGCTTTTATAGAATTATAGTAAGAAAGTAGATAGAGTTATATAGAAGATGAAGGAAATAGAGATTATATACTTCTTAGACTAAGATAGAGCTTATAGCGTAAGCAAATATATTTATTTCGAAGGCGGAGTCTCTAGAAATAAATAATTAATATTTTTATTCGATTTAATTAAATTAGTAAATTTATATCTAGAATAATACTTTTTTAATTTAATATATATAAAGTCTTTAATATCGATATAATACTTCTTAGACTTCGCTATAATAGAGATCTATACTAAAAAGAAGTTTTAATTATATTTAAAATTATATAAGATTTATAAATCTTTTATTTAACTTATATAGAGCTTAACTCTTATAATAAAGTTAATTTATATATTTTAAAATATATTAGAAATAGATATATAGTAAAGAAGTAGAGAATAAAATAAAAGAATTTATTTTTAAAATAAAAATAAAGTACTAGCTTTATATTAAACTTCGTAATATTAATATATTTATTTATAAAGTTAAAGATCTAATTAAATATATTAAGAGAATACTTAAAGACGAAGAATTTAATAAATAATATATATTCGAAAATATTTTTAAAAGTGTAACTCTTATTATTCTTAATATAATCTTAAATCTTGATTTACGAGTTATTAATATAGATATTATAGTAAGTATAGAGTTAAGAATTATATCTATATATTCTAAATAAAATAAATCTTTTAATTATTTTTATTCTAATTAATTCTATTATTACTCTCTTTTTATTTCTAGCTTAATTTTATAATATTATCTCTCTATATAGCTTTAATAATAAAAATATAAAAAATTATTTTAAATTTTACTAAATATATAAGTTAATAATAAATCTTAAGTTTATTAAAAATTATATATATATTAGTAAAGATGCTACTAACTCTATTTAATACTTTTTTAGAAGAATCGTTAAGAGTACTCGTTTTCTTAAACTTAGAGATAGATATTAAAGATTAGATAATAGAGCTATCTTTTAATAGAGCGACCTCTACCTCAAACTTATTAAGCTTATTATCTCTTTCTTTATTTAATAATATATTATAATTTTAAATATTTAAAATTAATTTTTATTAATAATATAATTAAATTAAGTAATTTATAATAAAATTTCGGAGTATATATTTAAAGCTATTATCGTTATTTTTATTCTTAGAATCTATCTTCTATTAGCGAGATAGCGAAGATATATAATAATTCTTTTATAAAATTAAACGTCTATCCTTCTAATCTAGAGCCTAGATTCTCTACTTCTTTATATTAATCTTAGATATATTCTTCTAACGCCTCTTATTAGAGATTAATTTAAAGAAGATAAGATTTAACTAAGATTAAGATTAGGTGAGATTCTTTCTTACTATATTTCTTATTAATATATTTAAAGTTATAAATATATTAAGATAGAGATAATAAAAGATTTTATATATTAGATTTTAAATATATAAATAAGTAATATAAGCTTTATCTAAAAAATAAAGATAATAAGTTAAAAAGTTAGAGAGATAAGAAAACTCGAATATTTCTTATTTATTTTTAGCTTGATAGGTTTAAATATAAATATATAATTAGCTTTTTTCTTATATTTAATAGCGTTAATATCTTTTTATCTATTATAATTATATTACTAATATTATTATTATATAATATCTAGATTATTCTTCTATTCTAGCGCTATCTAATATTTTTATATAAATTATTAACTATATTTTATTAACTCTTTAATATCTTATTATCTCTTTATTAAAAATACTATCTTTTATTATCTAATATATATATATAAAAAATAAAATCTAATATATTTAAAAAGTAAAGAAATATTTATATTAATAATCTATATATAATTATTATATATAAATTTTAAAAATCTATCTTCTAAATAGAATTATAAGAATTTAATTATTTTTATTATTTATTATTCTAAATCTACTATTAGAAGAAATATTAGATATATAAAATATAATTATAAAAGATTAATAATAAATAAGATAGTTATAGAAATAGTTAGATATTATAAATTTTTATAATTATAAAAAAAATATAAGTATTTTTAGATTTTAAAGATTAAAATATAAAATTATATTTTCTCTACTTTCTCTAATATTATAATAATATTAAATATAGACTGATAGTATTATAATAGTATTTATCTATAATATATATTTAGTATTCTAATTTATAGCCTAGCTATTTATAAGCTTTTTTTATATTTTTTAAAATATCTTTAAAATATTTTATTTCGTCTTATTTTTTTTAATCTTTTTTACTATCTTAAGTTTTCTTAATATTCTATATAGCTTTTCTAATAATTTTAATAATTTTATTTATTTAAGCTTCGCTTTTATAGTTATAATTCTTTATTTTAAGAATTTATTACTACTATATATTCAAGTATAAGTTTTTAAAGAGTATAAATCTAGCTTATAATATTAAATAAAGATCTATAATTCTAATTATATTATTTTATCTTAAGATTTAAATTCGACGTTATTAAGTAATAATAATTAAATAATCTTAAGTGAGAGAATAAAAGTAAATAATAGAAATATAATAATAACATATTTAATAAGTTTAATAGATTTAATAAGTTTATAAAGTCTAATAAGTCTATAAAGTTTATAGAGTTTATAAAAATTATATTATAAGATAAAATATTTATATTACTTAAAACTATTATTAATAATAATTTTCTAATATTAATATATATACTTTTACTAACTTTTAAGAACGCTATCTTTATTATTAATAATCTACTTAAATATATAGAGAATATAAAAGTAAAAGATTCTATTTACGAAGCTTTAATTAATAATCTTAATTCTTTATTTTTAAAGATCTCTATTAATATATTACTTAATCTTCTTTTATCTTTTAAATCTCTTTAATAAGAATTTTTAGATAACTTCGATAAGCTAGTTTAAGATAAGTTTATTATATTCTCTAATAAAAATATATTATTACTTTTATATTATTTTTCGATAATAAATTTATTAAAAGAAATATTATATAAGCGAACTAGTTAAAAAATAAAGATATTTTTAATAATATTAAACTTATAATATAAAATATTTAATATTACTTTATAAAACTATTTGAGTTTATTAAAGATATTTAATCTTCTTAAAAATTTATAAATATTTAAAAATCTTTCTCGCTTTATTATAACTCTTAAAAAATATATTAATATATAGCTATTACTAATATAACTATAACGTTAAGAGATAGATATAATATAAAAATAATTCTCTATATAAAGTAAGTAGAAGAAAAATTTAATTATAAAGAGTATAATATATTATATTAATCTTATTAAGCTATTTAAGATTATACTTTTATTAAATAAATTTCGCGCTAAGATTTATATAAAAATAATATATTTTATTAATTAATTTTTTAAGCTCTATTACTTTTTAGTATAGATTACTTTTATTAAGTCTTATTATTAAGAATATATATTCTATCTTAATTAAACTTTAATCGTCTTTTTTAATATTATCTACTATCTTTATTAAAATAATTATAAATATAATATAGACTATATTATTACGATTAATAAAGATAAAATAATTATTAAGAAAATAATTAATTAAATTAGAATTCTCGTAAATTCGCTTTATATTGCGAGCGCTTTTAAATTAAAAGAATTAGATTTTCTAATATCGATATATTTAATAATTAAAAAATTATTTCTCTTAAAATAAAAAACTTTTTATTTAAATTAAGTATAAATCTATATTAGAGAGATTAATATATATTTTAATTATCGTTATAAGAGATTAGATATTAAATTAAATAGAAATATATTAATATATTAATTAAAATTTATAATATATTAAATATTTAAGCTTAATAATAAAAGTATTTATTTATTATAGCTCTTTATATTTATTTATAAAGTATTAAAGTTAAATATATATAAATATATATATCTAACTAATTTTATTATATCTCTATATCTTTTAATTTCTTTTTTTATCTTTATTAATATATTTAATTTATATTAAAATATATATTAATCTCTAATAGAGGTTTATATTATAATTACTAGTTTAAATTAATAGTTTTAAATTATAATATTAAAATTAACCTTAATAGCGTAAATATATTTATATATATTTATATTATAATCTTTATAGAAGATATAAAATAATAATAAGAGAATTCTAGTTTTATATCTTTAATTATTAATAGAAGATATTTAAAATATCTAATTATAAAGAAGTAAAAAGTAAACTTAACTTTTAATATTATACTTAATACTCGCTATTATTATTAAATTCTATATAAGCGAATTAAAGATAATACGTTTATAAATAATATTAAATTCTTTTAAAGTATAAGAATAAGATCTAAGTAGACTTCGCTAATTATTATTATATTATCTCTAAATATTATATATAGCTAATCTAAAGATATAGTATATTTAGAATATGCTAAGATTATTAAATAAGCGTAATATATACTATTTGCTATTATACTTACTAACGTTAATATTAATATCTATTACGTCGAGCTTTAATACTTTTTCTTTTTATCTAGCTAAAATTAATTATAATTATTTAAATATTATCTCGCTAATTATTAAATATAAAAATATAATAAACTCTTAATTATTATATCTTTATTTCTATAGACCTAGCTATAATTTAAGTAAATTAATTCTATATATCTAAAAATTATAGAAATAATAATATCTCTAATATTAAATCTTAATAATATTAATTTAATTATTATATATTATATTATTATAATTAAAAATAATATTATAATTCTAATATAGAATATAAGCTAAATAAATTAATAGAATATAATATTGCTATTATTATAACTAAGAAAAATATTTTAAAGACTCTATTAATACGCTACTCTTATTTACTTTAAGAACTTTAAGCGTAATAATTATTTTATCTTCTTTAAATAAATAATACTAGTTAATCTCTTAGACGATAAATTCGAGATAGAAAGTATATTTAAAAATAACGAGTTATAGTATTTAAGTTATTTAGAGTATAAATATTTAATAGAGATTTTTAAGATTAAGAGTAATATTATAAAATAAGTAGTAGTATTTTATAACGTTATAATACGCTTAAATATATATACTACTTTATATTATAAAAATATAATTATAAAATATATTATTTCTAATAATTATATTACTCTTAGTGATAAAAATAAATATAGATATATATATAGAATTCTTCTTATTTATCGCCTCTATATTAATTTAGTAAAAAAGATTCTTTAAGAAAGTAGTAACTTAAATTAACTTTTAAGATATAGAAAAGATTTTACTTAGTAAAGAGAGCTTATATTAAACTTTACGCTTTATTCTTATTAATTTATATATATTTATTAAGTCTAGATTAACTATAAAGATAATAAAAATATATTTAAAATATTTTATTTTTCTAATTAATTTACTATTCTACTTTAAGCTAAATATTAAAGAGAATAACTTATATTAATCTTAGATAATAATTACTAGAGATATAGCTTATAAAAGGTCGTTAACGCTAAGATATCTTAATCGTAAATATATTATAAAGGATTTAAGATAGCCTTTATAGTCTAATTAACTTACTTTCGATAATCTATTCTTAATATTATTATAATATATCTATAAGATAGACTATAAAGAGCTTAATATTATTTTATCTAGACGCGTTAGATTATAATAATATTAAAAGCTTAACTTTACAAATTAATAAGATATCTAACTCTCCTCCCTTTAATAGCTTTTATATCTCTATTATTTATCTATATATATAGACTTAATAATAGTTATAAAAATAAATAGTTATTAATAAATTATAATAGAGTATCTAAGTATCGAATTATATTTAGTATTAAAGATTTTATTATTATTTAAAATTTCGACTTAATTTAAATTAATTTTTTTTATATAAGCTTTTTAAGAGATATATTAGATTATTTATTAGAGTAATTATAATATAGAACTTTAGAGAATTAAAATTTAATTCTATTCTTAAAGTTTTTTATTAAAAATTATTAAAGATAGTGTAAATTGTTAAGCTTCTAGGTATTAATATAAAAAAGTATTATATTTTATATATAAGTTATAGAGTATAATAATAGAATTAAAGAAGGCTTAGAGAGAGGTAATTAGTATTATGAATTATGCTTAATAGATATACTTAATAGAAGCTAGTATCTAATAGCTTAGTATAGCTTAATATATATATTTAGATAATTAGATTCTATAAAAAAAGAATTATCTTTTTACTATTTATTTTTAAAAAACGTTTTTTTTAGAAAATATTTTTTTTAGAAATAAAATTTTTAAGAATTTTATATTACTTTAATAGTAATAGTAATATTTATATAATAGTAATTATTATATAATAATTTACTATTAGAAATTAATAAAGTTCTTTATTAATATTAGATTAATTCGAAATTAAGGATTTTTATACTTCTTAAATAAAAATAAAGAATTCTTATACTTCTTTATTTTTTATTATTTCTATATACTCATTAAGCTAGCTTTCTATAATATAATTATTTAGATTTAATAATTATAAGATTTTATTATTTTTAATTATTAAGTAAGCTCTCTTATTAACGAAACTACTTAAAGAATTATTTAATATCTTATTAAAAATATCTTTAAATCTATTAAATTAATATTATTATTATTAAAAGAATAATAAATATAATCTTATTCTTCGTTATTTAATTTACTTTTCTAATAGATTTAGTTAGAAAATTAAATAGTTGATTATATTACTCTAAGAATAATATTTTATTTCTTTTAAGAATCTATAACTTAGAAATATTATTTTTTTAATTTTTTATCTATTAATAATACTTTAGAAATAAAAAAATATACCCCTTTAGATTAAGCTATAAATATCTTATCTATTAAATCTTTAAATAGTAATTCTTAACTTATTATTAAATCTAATAATTTATAATATTATTTATTAAAAACTTTAAATACCTCTATTAATAAGATTATTTATTATTATAATAATAATGAAATAATAAATAAAAAATTTAAAATAAATTCTTAAGTTATTAATATAAAAATAATTATTATTAATACTATTAATCGCTATATAAAGAATTATTTAAATTTAAAATCTTCTAATTTACTAGATTCGCTAGAAAATCTAGAAAATCTAGGAATATTAAAGTAGAATATTATTAATAAAAATAATAAACCTTATTTTTTTAATAGCGATATTGAATTCTTTAATTTTTTCTATAATAATAAATCTTCTAATACGATAATAGATATAGAGTATATTAGAAAAGAAATCTATTTTTAAAATATTACTATCTTTATTAATAGAATTAAGAATATTATAAAAATTAAAAATATAGAGCTATTACGAAATAATTTATAAATTTATTTTTAAAATAAAATACTTAAGTAATATATATATTAGCTTATTAATAATAAAAAGTATTTACTAATTTATAATAATAACGTTAAAAAATAAAATATTATTTTATTTAAGAGATTTAAACTTATTAAAATATCGAGAATAACTATTATTATTAAAAAACGATATATATTTAATAATATAATAAAATATTATAAGCTATATAAGTATACTATAATTATTATTAAGGCTATTAAAATAGTAAAGCTCGATAATAAATATAATTAACTTAATATTATTTAAAATAATTTTAATATTAAATTTTAATCTAATATAGATTTATTTACTATTTAAATTACGCTAAATTAATTTTTTATAATTATAAATATAAAAAGGAATTAATAATAAATAAAGGCTTTAAGAATAACGAAGTTTAGTATAAGTAATATTTTTTATATATTAAATTTATCTTATAGAGATAATCTTAATTAATATAATTAAGTAAGAGATATATTTAATTAATTTATAAATTCTAATTTCTAGAATTTTAATTAATTATAATAGTAATCTTTAGCTTTTCTAATTAATAGAATTATTAAACTTATAATTAATTTTAGAAATTAATTTATTAAAATAATAATTCTATTTATTAAAGCTATTTTTGAAAAGATATATAATAAATATTATTAACTCTATTAATATAGCGTTAAATTATTATTAATCTAAATTAATATTAATAATAAAATATATATAATTCTTATTAATCTTTTTAATCTAATTATATTCTATATCGATTTAAAAAAGTTTATTAGAATATTATTACTTAATTCTTTTAATTATAAAAATAGCGAGCTGATTAAATCTTAATTAATAAAATAAAGAAATTTAAGGATTTTTAATAAAATTTAAATTATTTAAAAGATTTTAATAACTTTTATAATAATTATAATAAGAAGAATATTAAAAAATAAGATAACGATTATTTTAGCTTTTATAAATCTTATAAAAGTATAAAATTAAAGATTAACTTTATCGATTTATCGCTATTAAAATATACTTATTAATAATACTATAAGAAGTTTAAATCTCGAAATAAGTTATTTTATTATTTTAAGTAGTAATATTAAAATTATAAATTCGAGAATAAGATTTCTAGAAAATCTATAAATTTCGAAAATAAGAATTCTAAGAATTCTAAGTATATTATAAAAGTAGTTTTTATACTTTATATTACAAAAATAGTTTTTACTTTTAAAATTATTAAGTTTATTACTATAAAATCGTCTAGATATAAATAAAAAATCGCTTTTTATAATTTCTAATATATTAAAATAAATATTTATCTAAATTTAAATTCTTTTAATATCGAAGTTTATCTAGATTCTAGATACTTAATTATTCTAAATAATTATACTTTATTAGCTTTCTTATTTAACTTTAAAAAAAGAATTTAAAAATAAATATTTCTTATATTAATTTAAGATTATAATAATAAAATTATTAATATTATAAAGTATATTCTTATAAATTTATATTTTTTAGAAAATCTAAAAAGTATAAAAGAAGCTACTCTTATTAAAGTATAAATAAAGATTTATTTAATAAATAATCTTAAAATTAATATATTAATTAAAATAAATATTTTTATATTATATAAGTTTTTATTAGATTATTAATTATAATCTACTACTATAAATAATTATTAAAATATTAAGATTTCTATTTATTTTATAACGAAGTCTTATTTTTAAATTAAACGAGTTATAAAAATTAAGTCTATATTTATATTATTATTAAATTTTATAATAAATATCTTAATTAGTTATTATAATATACTTTTTAATAATTATAATTATTTATTTAAGCTTAAATTCTTAATTTTTTTAAAAAAAAACGATATCTTTATTTATATTATAAATTCTATTATAACTTTTATATAAATAAAGAATTCTATAAAAGTATTAATTTTATTTTCTAGAAATATAAAGCTAGATATTATAATAGAGTATATTATAAATAAATATTTTTAAGTTTCTTATAAATTAATAAATTTAATAATTTATAAATAGTATATTTTAAATTAATTAAAAATAGTTATTATTATTATAATTATAAATAATTTTATTAATATAAATTATATTATTATAATAAATCTTAATTTTAAATATATATTTTTAAACGATATAATTATTTATAGTAAAAATAAGATTTATTATACTTTTAGCTCTATTATAATAAAATTTAAAAATATTTTTATAA
Organism: Letharia lupina; assembly: GCF_014066315.1. Lineage (NCBI taxonomy): Eukaryota > Fungi > Ascomycota > Lecanoromycetes > Lecanorales > Parmeliaceae > Letharia > Letharia lupina. The sequence continues at coordinate 1,723,399 of NW_023502974.1, forward strand.
ATTTAAAAAGTATTATAGATATTTCTAAAGAATAATAAATATTAATTTTATTAAAATTAGATATTAAAGTAAAGTTATTAAAAGTCTATCTTCTTAATTATAAAGATTAAAAAATAATTAATATTACTTTTAATAAATTATAATAATAAAAAAAGCTTTATTTTTTTATATAATTAATTTCTTATAATTAACTTTACTTTATAATTTAATAAAATATATTATAAAATTATAAAAGAAGAGTTATTATTAATATCTAAGAATTTAATATTATAATTAAAAATAATTATTATTTATTATTTTTATAATTAAATATTATTATATTAATAATAAAATATATCTATATTTCTATTATAAATAAAATTATATAATTCTATTAATTTAATATAAAGCTTTTTAATAAATATAAACTTACTATTATTAATTATTATAATTAAAAAGGATTTAATATAGTATTTATAAGATATAAGAGATTTTTATTATATATATAATATTAAATAAATATTCTACTATATCTACTTTATACTTTTATATATATTTTTATAAATAATATTATTATCTTTAATAGAATCTTTTAAAAATATAAATTTTATTTTTAATAGTTATTTTAATTATTATAAGAAAAACGTACTTCTTTAATATTAATAAAATTCTTTCTAGAATTCTTCTTAATAATATTATTAGAATAATATATTAATTCTTTTAATATATTTATAATAAAAAAAAAGATTAAAATAATTATTATATTTTAATTTCTATTAAATCTTTATAATTTAAAAATCTTTCTTAATTTAATAAAATAGTTAAGAAACTTAATTCTTCACTATATATAGCGTATTTAATTATTATAAAAATAAAAATAAAATTTTATTTAAATAATAATAGCTAGATTAATTATTTTCTTAAATTAATTTAAAATAATTATTATGACTAATACTATTACTTCTAAAAAATAATTTATTAAATTTATTTATAAGCGAATTTTTATAAAGCTATATTACGAATTAATTTAAAAAGAAATTTCTATTTTCTAAAATTTATAAAATGCTTTTTACTCGCTCTCTTTTCTAATATACTTTAATTAAAAATAAAAGTTATATATTAATATTAATACTTTTAAAGTATAAGATTTTATTATTATAATTTATTATATATAAAAAAAAAGAAGATCTTTATTTTTATTAGAGGAGATATATAAGCTATAATATTTCTAAATAAATTAATTAATATTATAAAATATAATTATTAATTTATAAAATTTAAGATCGCTATTATAATTTAAATAGTTTATAAAATTAGATATCTAATTAAAGTATTAGAAGTATTATTAGTAGTAATTTATATCGATTACTCTACTATAATTTAAATCACTCGATAAAATATACTTTTTATATCATTTATTAATAAACTAAATCTTTAATTAATTTATACTTCTTAATATTTATTAAAATTTTATTTTATTATATACTATAAGATTAATAAATTAAATATTATTTTTAATATATTATTTAGACTTTAAATAAATATAAATTTTAAAGAGAAGTAAGTAGTATTAGAAAGTTTTTATAAAAGTATTCTAAAATTAAAAAAACGATTAATATCGCTTAAAGCGATTTTAATTTATTATATAACTCTAATAAAAATAAACAATAATTTTAAAAGATATCTTATTAAGATATATAGTAAGAATTCTTAATAAATTAAGATTCTTAATTTATTTAAATAGCCTAAGCTCGATCTTTTAAAAGAACTTCGCTTTTAAAAATATAATAATCTTATTTATAATATTATACTTAATTATATTAATAAGTAATAATTTTATATTTCTAAATTTATATAATAAGAAGTTTTCTAATTAATATATAATTAGAGTTATTATATTAATTTTTATATTATTTATATTAGAATCTCGCTATTAATCTATATTAAAGACTTATTAAAATATTTTTAGATTTATTTAAAATATTATTCTAAATATTAATTTAATTAAATTAAATAATATTTTACTTATAGCGAGCTTAATTTAATTTCTATATTATTAATTCTATTTTATATTATAATAATAAATTTTATTATCGCGCTTTCTTTCTAGAAAGATAAGAATATACTTCTTATTATAATATATAAATTCTCTAAAAAAAAACTTCTTATATTAGAATTTAATAAATAAATTATTATTAATTAAGCGAATATCTTATTTATTACTTTAATATCTTATAATTAAAATATTTTTATTATTATAATTAGCGATTATAATATTAAATTTATAAATATCTTTTAAAAAATTATTTTTAAATAGATAAATAGTCGAAAAGAATAAATTAGACTATTAAGATTATTCTATAATTTTATTTTATTATTAATATAAATAACTAATTAAGCGTATTTTTATTTTTTTTAAATATATTTTAATAACTTAATTATATTAATAGAATTTACTCTAAATAAAATCGTCTATAAATTTTAAATATAAGATATACTAAGATTATTTATAGATTTATTATTAGAAAATCTTAATTAATTATATCTTATTAAATAAGAAAAAATTAATAATACTATTATTTTTATTAATATTATAATAAAAACTCGTTATAATAATAGCTATAAAGCTATTAATCTCTATAAAAAATTATTAATTTATTTAAAATTATATTATAACTACTCTATTTTTAATATTAATTCTAAACTTTTTAATTAGAGAGTTAAATTATTTAAAATATTAGAGAAAGTTAAAAATTTTATTTATTAATTAAATCTTTTAAATATTATATATATTTATTCTATAATATTTATAATCTAATTAAAATCTATATTAAATTAATTTAAAGATTCTTATTATAGAAAATTATATTTATTATAATTAATAGAGAAAAAGAAAAAAGCTAGATAGATTTAGAATTTTTTATTAAATTTTTATTATTTAAAATTAATAAGTTAAATAATAAATAGAGAATTAAAAAGAATATTAAATATTTAATATATTAAAAAGATAGTAAAAAGAAGTATAATACTTAATATCTACTATATATCCTTTTAAAAGTATAAAATCTTATAGTAGAATATAATATATATATTTTTATTAATTTTATAAGAAATTAAAAAAAGAAGTAATTTATTATAAAAGTATTAATTATAAAAATATTTATTTCTAAAGTTAATATTATTAAAAAATAAGCTATTATTAAAAAGTCTAACTATTTATAAAAGAAAGTTATTTTTTAAAAGAAGTATTTATTATTAGCGAGAAATTCGTCTTTACTTATATTATCGTCTATCTCGCTATTAAATTCTTTTATTATCTATTATAATATATAATTTCTTATTTAATAAAAAGGGATTACTTTTATAAAATTAAATTTTATTATAAAAAAAAAGAAAGTCTATATTTTATTTAAAGAAATAACTTTCTTTACTTTACTATAAGAAGAGAAGAAATCTATACTTTATCTAAAGAAATAACTTTCTTTACTTTATTATAAAAAAAGAGGAAATTTATTCTTTATTTAAAGAAATAAGTTTCTTATCTATAGCGAGAATACTATTCTTCTTTCTTTTTTATTAATATATATTATAAATTATATTTAATAGATATATTTAGTAGAAGCTAATACTTAATAGCTTAATATAGCTTAGTATATATATTTAAATAATCAGATCTTATAAAAGAAGAATTATTTTTTACTATTTAAGAAACGTCTTTCTCAGAAAACGTCTTCCTCAGAAATAAGATTTCTAAGAATCTTATATTACCTTAATAATTAGACCCTTTTATTAAATTATAATTATAATATTTAATTTATATAAGCTAATAAATTTACTTTTAAATTAATATATAAGTTAAATATTTTAATTTTAGATATTTTAATTAGCTATTAACTTAGATAATACTTTATTTTAAATAAGATATTTTAGAGATAGAGGTAATAAGAAGATGAAAGTTACTAGGTATTATTATTAGATATATTATAAGTTAAGTAATATAGATAAATAAGCCCTTTATTAAATTTCTATATTTCTATCTTATATTTATACTCTATTTATTATAAAATAACTAATCTAGCGAAGAAGTAGATTTAAAATATTAGATTTATAGAGATAAAATTAATTTTAAATAATTTTTTATTAGATATACGAAGAGCGTAATGCGATTTTTTAAGATATTTCTTTTTTTTAAAAAGCTAGCTATTATAGTATTAACGTTTTTATATAATTAATAAATTAGACTTATTATCTCTCTAGATATATATATATATAGATATCTTTAGAATATAGCTATTATCTCTATAGAGTTATAGTATTAGATTATTAACTTTTTATTTTATCTATAAAGTCTATTTATTAATCTCTATTTTATTATTAATTTTATTTTTAATAATTATTTAAAGAATAGTAGCGAAGAGCTTATTTAAGATAGTTAGAGTATAGAAATTATAAATTTATATAGTTTATTTTGAAGAGAGCTTTTTTAAAATAGAATATTAATACTTTAATAGAGATATCTTTAATCTAATTATCTTTAGATATAAGAATATTATCTGAAAATTTATAAAGAATATAGTATATTATTAGATAACATTAAGAATAAGTAAATTATTTAATTGAAAGATAATAGATTATAAAATATTATAGTTATATAATAATCTTAATATAAATTAAAATAGAAGATATTAGAGGGATAAGCTATCTCTTTTCTAGGTTTCCTAATATTACGATAGTAGTAACTAGATATAATTAATTCGTAATTTAATTATATAAATAAATATAATAAGTAGTTATAAAGTATCCTTAACGTATAATAAGTTATTTCTAAGTCATCTCTAAGATATCTCTTTTATTCTTACTCTTTTATACTCTCTTTATATTCGTTAATAGCGCTCTTTTATATAATAATATTTTTATATTTTATTAATAGCTATATAGCGTTTTTATACTTTTAACTTTTATATCTTTTATTATTATATTTAAATTAATATTTCTCTTAAATTAATAATAATTAGAGATATTAGTTATTATAATCTATACTTATAGCGATAAATATCGATGCGTTAATAGACTTATATATAAATATTCTTTATTTTAATTATATAATAGCGATAGATTAAATATAATAGAGATATAAAGAATATAGATAATTTTTATAATTTTATAAATTAGATAATTTATAAGTCTAATTTATAAATATGCTAGAAATATTTATATAATATTAGATAACTTATAAGCCTAGTTTATAGATATATTAAAAATATTTATACAATATAATAATCTAAATAGTTAATCTTACATTATAAATAGATTAGCTTTTTTTCTCTTTTCTATCTACTTGAAAATAGATATATTCTTTTATATTATTAGCGAGAATTAAGCTAATAAATAAGATAAAGATATTAAACTATCTATTCTTTAGATTAGCTCTCTCTTTAGTATATCGCCTATTTAATAATATTATATTTCTATTATATATTCCTTTTTATCCCTTTATTCTTAGCGTATCTTTATTTAAAATTTAAAGAGTTTTCTAATATATAATAAGTTAATATTATAAATAGAAAAAGTATACTAATTATAATATAATTAAATTATAGATAAAATTCTATTTAACGTAGATAATATAATATAGTTAAGATACGTAATTTATCTATACTTTTATTATATATACTTTAATATCGCTAATTACTTAATCTAGTAAATATAAGAAATATATAAATATTATTAGATATATATCGCTTCTTAACTCTAATATATCGCTTTATAAATATTTTATTAATAAAAGATTACTAATTAATTTATAATAGTTGAAAATTAGATAAATATTATAAGATATATAGATAGATAAGATTAGAGGGATGCGAAGAGGGTAATTGCTTATATTGCTAACTAATTATACTTTTACTTACGTAATATATTTTATAAATAATAGCAATTATTAATATATGAGATGTATATATAAATTAGTATCGATTAGATTTGGTTTATTATATGAAATAAAAGTGGCACTTAGTTTAAATAATTCGATACCTGCGGAGAAAGGACTGAAAGATCTCCAACAGATTTTCAATAGATCCTTAATAGATCTTTAATAAATTTTTAAATATCGTTCGATAAAGCGTTAATTATCATTTAAACATAGAATTACTTAAATTATACTATTAAACAAATTAGGTAGTTATATTGAATGAGTTATTGAGCCCGATAGTAGATTTATGAAAATAGCATATTGGACTCTCTGACTGTAGAGATATATATTTCCTAAAACAGTCTGTTAACTAGCCGAGGAAATGCCTGTTATAACTGGATAGTGAGGACGATCGATATCGAAAATCAGTCATCCACGCTATATACACTATCTATAGATATATCGTCTTTCGTACTATCGGCCCCTATAAGATATTCTTTAATATATTATTATATAAAAACTCGATTTAAGAATTTCAAGAATATTAAAAATTTCGAGAATCTCGGAAATTTCGAAAAACTTTATAATTTATAATCGCGAAGTAAAGTAACTTAACTAGTCTTTTATTTTATTTTTTTATCTTATTATATTTTCTTTTAATACTTTATAATCAAATATAACTCTACTTCTTAAAAAAAGATATCTTATAATTTTAATAATTTAGATATTATTACTAAAAAAGTAAAATATTAATAATTTTATTTAAAATTTAAAATAATAGAAATAGTGAATTTTAATTATTTAAAGTTAATTCTCTAGAGTTAAATCGAACGCGTTTCTAAAAAATTTAAATTCTTTTAATTAAGTTTTATAGGTCTCGATAAAGTAATTAATTATATTTAACTTAAAATAAAAGAAGATTTACTCTTAAAATAATAGAATTACGAAAGTCTACTATAATATATTCTTAATTATCTTTCTTAAATTTATCTAAATTACTTTTATAAACTTAAGAATTTTTAAATAAATACGCTTTATAATTAAAATCCTTATTATCTCTATTCGTAATAAGGCTTTTTTATATATCTATCGAATCTTTACTATAAAAATTTAAATAACTTCCTTAATTTTATAATTTATTATTTAAAAATATTTTTTATCTTAAAATCTAAATTAATCTTATATTAAACGAAGAGTTTATTTAAGAATAAAAACTATTATTAAGATAAAACTATTTTTATTAAAAAAGTAACTAAAGATATTAATACTTCTCTCTATTATATAAATTTTTTAAATATTTAAATTATTAAGATAATAAAAATATAAAGCTTTATTAAAGTTTAATAATATTAATATTAGTTCTAAATTTTCGCGAGTAAATATTTATATTAGAATTATATTATAAAAGATTAAATAGCGAAGATAAATATAAAAGACGATAATAAAATTAAGTAATATTATAAGGTTTTATTTAAAATTTAATAAATATATAGAGATAAAGAGAAAGAATACGATTACTCTCGAGATATTTTTATTTATATTAATATTATAAAGTATAATAATTATAATATTTATTAAGAATATCTCTATTTTATTTAAAATTTAAAGTATAACTTCGAGAAAGTAAAAAAAATCGCTATAAAGAAGATAGATTCTTTAAAGAAGATTAAGAATACTTTATTAGAGATTAAGAAATAAATAATATCGCTATTAATCGCTAATATAAAATAACTTAAAAATAATAAAATCTTAATTTATAAGATAAGATTTAAGAGAGAAAATACTACAATTAAAGCTAAATTTTTAAAAAAGATTATTAAAAAATTAAAGATTAAGAAATTTAAAGTTAAAAGTATAATTAATAAGATAATAATTAAGAAGAAACCGATTTATTAATTATTTATTTTTAAGAATTTAGATTTAAAGTTAAAAGTTAAGAAAGTAGATATTTATAATAATTATATATATATAAAAAAGAAGATTAACTTATTAAAGAATACTCTTTTAAGAATATAAAAAAAGCTAATAATACTTTTAATAATAATAAAAAGAATTTATAAAATAATTATTTTATTTTTAGCTTAATATAAAAGCGTAATAAAACTTATTAAAAGCGCTATAAAACTTTTATCTTTTCTAAATTAAGATAATAAATAAATTAAAGATAAAAAGATCGATATTAAGAGTATTAAGAAATATTAAAGTATTAATAAGCTATTACTAAATAGAATTCTCGATATCTTAAATAATATATAAGAAATCTTCGCTAAAAAATATCTAGATCTAATAATTTTAATATTTATTTATAATAACGAAAAGTCTTTTATAGAGTTCGAAGAGTGAAAGAAAAAAAAATTCGTTTCTGATATTATAATTGAAGAAAGCGCTTGATTGAAGGAAACGCGGATCTTATCGAGATATTTTACGTCTAAACCTTTAAGCCTTTTAGGCCTTACTTAAATACTTTTACGCTTTCTCTTTTATTACTTTTTAGTATCTATCTTAAATTAGTTTTCACGAGAAGTGAAACCCGTATATCTTCTTTTCTACATCTTTACGTCTAAATCTTTATAAGATATCTTAGTTCCGTCTTAAAAGAAATACCTTCTTTTCTATCTTATATATCTTTATATCTATAAATAAGAAAAAGCTTAAGAATAATATAGCTTTTTACGAGAGAGAGTAATTGTTATATTTTTAATATAGCGTGAGAAACCTTACTAGCGTAACTTAATATATCGCTTTCTTTCTTCGATTTCGTTTATAGCTTTAGCTTAATTAATTAATTAATTATAACTAAAACTAAGAAACACCTTTCGCTTCTTTGTGAAACTTCTTTCTAGGAGTATATATATGCTTCTTACACAGTATCCTTAATATAAGATTTATAATATAATAGAGCTTAATAAAATAAATAAAATAGATAATATTAATAAAATTAACTTTACTCTAAATTTAAAAAGCTCTTTATCTAAAATTAGCTTTAATAATAATTTAAAAATAAATTAACTCGATATAATAATAGAATTAGCGTAAGAGATTAAAATATACTTATTATCAATATTATTTATATTATCTATATTTATAATTATTTAAAGTATATAGAGAAAGTCTTATTAAGCTTTAAGATTAATTCGATATAATTTAAAATATTATTTAAAAAAAGATTTTATATTATAATAAATAATATAATTAATAATATTTTAAAGAGATAAGTTTTAATTTATAGATATTAGAAAGAAATATAATATAAATATATAATAACTTAATAGAAAATTATTTCCCTTTATATTTAAGAGAGAGTTTAATTAAATTTTATTTTTTATATTATTATCGCGATTATTTTAATTACTTTTTATTATATTTATAATATAATATCTTTTATTAATTAACTTTTTTATTAAAGAAATTAATTAAAATCGAATATAAGATTACTTATAATTTCGCTTCGCTCGCTTATTAAATGTAATTAAAACTTCTTTATAAGATTACTTTATTTTTATAAATATAGAGAATAATTATTTTTTAATTATTATAATAGAGAGTAATTTCTTTTTATATATTAATATATTAGATATATAAAATATAAATTATTTTCTCTTTTAGCGTTATATTATTATTTTAAACTAGATTTTAATCTTTATTATAAAAATTATATAATAGAATATTAGAGTCTAATCGCTTATTATTAATTTTTAATATAATAAAATATAAAAATAAGAATATATTATTTTTTATCTTTAGCGTATTCTATTTAATATAAAAAAATTAATAATATTTTAATAATTATAGTAATTATATAATGAAAAGATATAGATATATAATACTTTATTATAATATATAATTAAATACAATATATTTTAATTTATCTAAAATTATCTTATATTAAAAATAATATAAAAGTTTATATAATAAATTATTAATATAATATATTAATATATTAATAATTTTAATATAGCCTCTCTTACTTATAATTTTTATTCTTTTTATTAAAAATATATTTAATATATATTATCTAGCTAGAATATTTATTTTAAAATAAAAAATATTTATATTACGAAGATTAATAAAAGAGATTCTTTACGATTATAATCATTATTATTTAATAAATATTAATATAATAAATATATTAAAAATAGCTATAGTTATAATAAATAATAAATAAATTATAAAATAATTAAAATAATTATTAGATAAAATCTAAATTTATAATCTATTAAAATATAAAATAAAATACTTAATTATATTAATTATAGAGTTCTATAAAAGAAAAAAGCGATTAAATATAAATATATTAAGATATATTACGTAATTATATTACGTAATTATCAAGATATTAAGAGTTATATAATCCGAATTCTAATAATTTCTATCGATTAATAGATAATTAATAATCTTATTGAAATCCTCTATAAGAATAAATTTAAAAGATTTCGTTAACTTATTAGATTAAAATATCGTTTATAATCTTATTATAACTTAATAATCTTAATATAAAGAAGTTATCTACTCTAGAGAAGCTATTTTATTAATTCTTATATTATAAATAATCGACCTAAGTTATTCGCCGAGCCGCTATATTAAAGCACTCTTTAAACTCGCCATTTTATTTCGAAATAGCTATTTCTTTAACGCTATTATCGCTATCATTATTAAACTTTTAAAGCTCTTTTAGAGAACTTATATCTATTTATTATTAATATCTCTAATATTATATCTCTAAATTATTATCGCTAATTACTATTACTAAGAATTAAATATCGAAAATAACTTCATTATAGCTAGCGATATATAGCTAGAAGAATTTCTTTAATTATTTTATTTAGTTATCTCTATAAATATTCTTTAATCTCGAATTAATCGATTTTTATAAAAATATGAGATAAGATACTTAGTTATTAACTATAGAGTTACTATAGAGAAAAGAGCGACTAGATACGAATACGCTAAGGCGTATTATATGATTATATTATATAATTATCAAGATACTAAGAATTACGTAATTCGAATTTTAATATTCCCCTTCATATATATTCTTTTATAGACGAAATCTAGTAAATACGAAGTTTAATATTAACGATATTAAAATTAAATAGATAAGATAAAATAATTTAATGGATTTTTATCGAATTATTAAAGTAAGTTAGCGTTAAATAATTAAGATAAAATCTAAATTAGATAGTTAAGATAAATTAATATTAAGTAATAGAAGTAAAATTAATATTAAGTAATTAAGATAAGTTAGTACTAAATAGCTAGCGTAAAAATATATCTTTTATATTTCTTATATTCTTATCTCCTCTATATAAAAAAAACTTAAAAATATAAGATTTAAAACTTATAATATCTAAAATAGAATAGATAAAGTAAAAAGTCGAAATCTAAAAACAATTATATTAAACTAGGCCCCTATTAAAATTCGATCTAAATTTCACTTTTTATTAAAAAGCGGTTTTTTAGAAATTTTATTTTTAGACTATTTAATATATATTAAAAATTGATTAATTTAAGATCGAAGAATATATATAGAAATAGCTAAATAAAATAATTAAAAGAAATTCTTTTAATTATATATTATTGGTTATAAAGCTCTTATTAGAGTTATTTTAAATATCTAGTCTTTAGTAATAATAGCTAATAATGATAATTTAAAGATATAATATTCAAGATATTAATAGTAAATAGATATAAGTTTCTTAAATAAAGTTTAAAAGTTTAATAGTGATAGCGGTAATAGCGCTAAAGAAATAGCTATTTTAATATAAAATAGCGAGTTTATAGAGTATTAAGTCTACTATAATAGTTTAATAAACGACTTAAATAGATTATTTATAATATAAAAATTAATAAAATAACTTTTCTAAAGTAATTAATAGTAGATAATTTTTTTTAAATCTAGATATAAATATAGTAGAATAGCTTTTCTATTGGATATTATTGGAATTCGAATTATGTAACTCTTAACGTCTTACTAATTATATAACATAATTACATAATATATCTTAATATATTTATATCTTATTACTCTTTTCTTTTATAAAACTCTATAATTAATATAACTAAATATTTTATTTTATATTTTAATAAATTATAAGCTTAAACTTATTTAGCTTAATATAAAAGAGAAAAATAAAAAAGTTAGTTTTTAATTTTAATTTAGATAATATATTAATAATATTAATATAAATACTCTTAAATAAGTTATAAAATTCGATATATCTTTATATTAGTTAAGATCTAATTTAAATAATTAAGAATAGAGATTATTAAGAGTATTAAAATTTTTAGACTTATTATTAACGATAATAGCTTTCTATAAAAAATAAATATTAATTTTACTTTCTAGATTTAATAGTAGATTATTATTAAAGTAATTTTAAATAATATTAATAGTTAATTTATATTTTAACTTTTATTTAATAACTTTATTTTTAATAATTTTAATAAATTTTATAATTTTAATATTAAATATATTTTTAATTAAGATAAAAACGATAGAGTAATTTTTTTTATTTAACTTTAATAAATTTAATAAGATATTATATTATAAAATATTAATATATATCTTATTATTATATTTAAAGATTTTTAAATTTTTTAAATTTAATAATATAAAGAGATAGTTTATTAAACTTTATATTTAAGTTAATTTCTTTTAATATAATTTTAATTTTAATATATTATTTAAAATATAAAGAGCTTTAAAGTTTATAAGAAGATTAAATTTAATAGATTATATAATAATATTAAAGAGATTCTTACTATTAATTACTTCGAGGAATAACTTATAAATTAAATTATTAAGAGTTATAAAGCTATTAGAGAGATAGATAAATATATAATCGCCTTTTTAATTTTTTAGATATTTTCTAGATTAATATTAAACTTTATTTAATATTTAGTTGTATTAAAAAAAATTATGCTTAAAAATATATCTATTTATATATACTTTATTATATAATATATTAAATTATTTTCAAGAGATATTTAGAGATATAATAGATATATATAATTTATAATAACTTTTAAGCTTATTTTAAACTGCGGAAAGCGTTAATAAATAATTATATCTAAAGCGTTTAATATTATCTTAATTAGAAGAAAATATTAATATATAATTATATTTAGAGTATATAATATTATCTTAATTAGTATAATTAGATAAAGAATTTTTTTAAAGCGGTATAATATTATAATAAAGCTTTTCTCTATTATTTAAATATTTAATTAATAAGCTAGCTAGCTTATAAATAATATATTAAATAAATATCTTATAATTTAGATTCTATTAAAAGTAGTAGATAGAAAAATACTTAGTTAATTAGATTTAATTATAGAGAGTATTATAAATATATATATCGTTAAGTCTCGATAAATCTTTCTCGCTTTAGTTAATCTTTCAATTTAGTTAGGTAATATATTTCGATAATATTTTAATTAATTATTTTCAGAAGATTTAAATTAGAGTTTTAAAAACTATACTTTTAACTCCCCTCTTATTCTTTAACGTATATCGAGAAAACCTTAAAAATAATCTTAAAATATTCGTTATATTTATAAGTTTATTTAAGAATATTATTATAGAATAAGTTAGATCAATTTTTATAAATTTATATTTATTAAATATTTATTTAAAATTTATTTATCTAAGCTATTATCTTAAGTAATTTATTAAATATATTTAAATTTTAAATTATTAATTAATGATTTATAGATATAAGTATATTACAATATCAGTCCCTTCGGCTATCGTATACATGTCGCGTATAGATAGACTAAACAGTACTAAGACTAGTAATTATTAGCTACTATTAGCCATCTATTTTATATATATAAATATTCATATATTCCATAAATTAATAATTAGTCTTTTAATTAATTTCTAATATATCTGATATTCTACTTTTAATAGATTATAAGCTCGAAAGCGAGCAGGGTAATATCAAAACATTCTTATACTTTCTAAGAGATATTAAATTAAGTCTTCGATAATTATTTATAGATAGATATATCTCATAGCGATAGCCCATTTTTTTTAGCTCGTATCTATCAACGAGAGGGCTATCGCTATTTAATCCCTACACAAAAAATATCGAACTAAAAATTCTTATTTCATCCGAGATCTCGAAATAATACGGGTAAAAAACTCTTATATTATTTCGAGGTTTCGAAATAATACGAGTAAAACGTTAAAACTCTTATTTCATTTAAGGTCCCGAAATAATACGGGTAAAATAATCATTTCGAGGTTTCAAAACAATACGGGCAAAACGTTAAAACCCTTATTTCATTCGAGGTCTCGAAACGGGTATCTAAAGCCTCGACACTCTTTCTATTTTCTCTATTAAGATTTTTTATAAATTTAATAAGATTAAATAAATAATTAATTTCGAATTTAAAGTGTAGATATAAAAACTAATATAAGATACGATATATTAAAATTTAGAAAATTAGCTTTTAGAGTTATCGAGAAGTATTATAATATTAACTTCTTTAACTATTATATATATATCGTATATTATTAAAGCTAATAATTATTAGCTACTATTAGTTATCTATTTTATATATATAAATATTTATATATTCTATAAATTAATAATTAGTCTTTTAATTATTTTCTAATATATCTAGTATTCTACTTTCAATAAAGTAAAGATATATAAAGTCTTATTAATATTATTTTTTAATTTATTTAATTATTATTTTAGTTTAAGATTTTTAGAAAAAAAATTAAAAAGCTTAATAACTTTAGAGATTTTAAACTTTAAATTTAGAAAATTTAATATATTATTATTATATATACTAAGAATATATTTATAAATTTTTATAAAAAGTAATAATTCGATTATCGAGTAATAATATATCGAAGTTATAGATTATTAAGTCTTTAAAATAATTTTAAAATAGCTTCGAGATAGCTCGCTTCGAGTTAAAGCTATCTTAAAAGTTATTAATACTAATATATACGTAGAAGTAAATATCTTATATTAGCTAAATTACTAAAAAAATAAGACTTAATAAAATTTTCTACTTAAACTTACTACGTAGATTACTAAGACTAAATTTTAATAAGCGAACTTTTAATAGACGACATTTAAACTCCTTACCTTTAAATATTTATTACGAGCGTATCCTTAATATACTACTTAGCCCTATAGTCTAGTGACTTAGCGAAGACATCTCCTACTATATTATGCCTTCTTTTCACTTACATAGTTCGATAGCCTTATTATTCTTATCTATCTCACTTATATTAATATTATATCTATACTAATTCTAATATTATAATAAAGCTTCTTTATATACTTAACGAAGAGAAATATAATTAAATATACTCTATTCGAATTAGCGAATAAATTTAAAGAAATACGCTAATAAGAGCTTTATTAAGATATTAAGTTAAGCTATCGTATTTCTAAGTAAGTCTATTAGATAAATAACTCGATTTTAAAGAGTATAGTATAATAGCGAAACGACCTCGCTAAAATTGTAGGCGAGGGATAAAAAAGATATAGAAATTATTTGTACGACTAGCGAATTAATAGTAGAAAGAAATTATTATAAATCTTATATATAGTGAGCTTACTATAATAGCGATGAGAATAAACTTAATAAAATAATTACGATTCGATCTCTTTACTAAGTATATCGATAATATATATAGTAAAGCCTACTATCAAATAACATTCAATATATTTAATTCTTCTCTATCTTTTTATTAAATCTATAAATTAGTAGTTAAGATAAAAGATAAAATAAAGAATAGACTTAATAATAAGAGTATAGAAGATATAGAGTAAATCTATAGTAAAGCTTTTAGACTAGATTATTAAAAGGTATTAAAGATAAATATATATATTAAATTTTCTTTAATTCTATTAAAGAACTATAATAAGAAGAACTATGATAATAAGACTAGGTAAGAAGAAGAACTCGAAGAATCTTACTAGTACGTAGGTAAGATATAAACTATATCTTCGAAATCTCTAAAGGATAATATAGGTATAATATAGTTAAGACCAGTATACGACTCGGCAATACCGTTACACCTCGGTAAATCTTCTCTAATTAAGGCCTATAGAGACTATAAATGTTTAGAGATATAGGGTAAGCAATAGGCGTGCATCTCCGGTCTACCAGCTATGAGAACTATAGCTATTTAAGAGGGGGGGTAGTATTACGAGCGTATCCTTGATATATCACTTAGCCCTATAGCCTAGTAACTTAGCAGAAGGTATCTCCTACTATATTATACCTCCTTCTCATCTATATAGTTCGATAGCCTTATTATCCTTAATCTATCTCATCTATATTAATATCGCACCTATGCTAATTTTAATAGTATTTATAAGATTAAATTTTAAAGTTTTTATCTTATTGAAAAGCGTAATCTTCGCTCTATACTTTATAAAAATAATCTTAAAATTTTAATAGAAAAGAAAAAAGTTATTCTATTTATGAATAACGTATATCTATTTTTTTTAATAAGGGGTCTCGAGAGAGCTATCGAGCTAATTTAGTCGATTTAATTAAAGAGCGTAGTAATATGAGAGTAATATGAAAATATAAGTATAAGAGTAGTATGTAGTAAAGATGATTATTCTTCTATTAAGAAGTAACTACTTATAATACTAAATTAAGATACTTATTAAGATATCTTCTTAGTAGATATAAAGATATAGTAAAACTATATATTTATATAATTATAATAGTTTACTATAATAATATACTCTTAATAAAAAATATAGTGATCTCGATATATATATAAGTAAAGAGTAATATAAAGTAAGTAAATATAGTAGTAAGCTCTTATATAATTAATTTCTTTTTTTTAGAAATTATAATCGTAATAGCTTACTTCGTAATAAACTTCGAAGATTTAATTATAAAAAGCTTCTATAATGTCGTTAATAGCGAAGATAATAGCTTTAATAGCGAAGATAGTAGCTTTAATAGCGAAGATAATAATTTTGATAGCGGAGGTAGTAATAATATAGTAATATAATTAATTATAAAAAGCTTTTATAAAGCGAGGTGAGGTAATAGTTCTAGAGGTATAGCGATTTTATAATCTTTTATTAATTCTAAAATATCGTCTAGCTATTTAATATTATATTATTAATTATATTTAAAGCTATATTCTTTTTAATATACTAGATATTTAATTAAATAACTCTTATTATAATATCTAATATATTTATTAAATAAAAATTATAATTTATATAACTTATAATTATTAATATCGCTTTCTACGTAGATAGAATTAAGTTTCTCTAATAATAGTCTATAAAAGAAATTAATATTAGTAAATTATAATTTTAATTATACTATTAAAAATATAAAATAAATTCTTTAATAATTAGATATATCGAGATAATACGCTTACTTATTTATTTTAATAATAATTTCGAAAAGATTAATATAGCGTTAACTAATTTTATCTATCTTAATAATATTAATAGATTATAAAATAAAATAATCTTTATATAATTATAAGAGTATTTTATCTTTTTTTTTTAAAGTATATAAACTAATATTTATCATTATAATAGAATTTCTAAAATATTTAAATAAAGCTTATTATATTAATAGTTTTAACTCTAATAATAATATATATCTATTATAATAATTCGAATAATATAAAAATTAAAAATCTTATTAAAAGAGAATTTATAAAAAAGTTTATTTAATAATTTAATTATAATAGCTAATTATATATTATTAAGAAGTACTTATATATATAAAAGAATAATAAATTATATTAAAAACTTCTTTAGAGTATATAAATAGAAGTATAAAGTGATTTTAATCGTCTAATTAATATATTTATTATTATTATTTATTTAAAAATAATAAATTATAAAGTATAATAATTTAACTTCTAATTTATCGAATATAGCTTTTTATAGCTTTAATAGAAATTTAAAATCTCTATTAAATAATAAGTTCTTCAATATTCTTTAATTATCTATATCGAAATAATCTAATAAAATAATAGCTTACTCTTTAATACTTTAAATAAATTTATTAAAAATATAAATAATTCGCTTTATAAATTTATCTATAACGATTATTATATAATTAAATCCTTTATTAAATAATAATATAATAAAATTAAAATTAAGTATTAAGATATAGAAAGATAGAGTAAAACTCTTTATAAGTTATAAATAATTATAAAATTTATAATAGCGAGTTTATAATATTAGATATTTAGAATAATATTTAATATAGCTATAAAAATATTTAAATAATCTTTATATATATTATAATTTAAAATTATATCGAAAAATCTTTTAAAATCTAAATAATTATTATTATAGATAATTTTAAGAATATCTTTAATTAGTAATTAAGATATATATAATTATTTAAAATTAATTAATTAATTCTTATAAAAAATAAGGCTAAAGTTTATAATATTATAAATAAAAGAAAATTTAATATTCTCGCTCTTTACTATTAGTTTAGCGTTAATATTAATAATATTAATAATTCTTATTTAATATAAATTTATACTATATCTAATAAGAAACTTATTATAAAAACTTTATTTATCTCTATTATTATAATAAAGTAATTATGAATATTATTATAATCTATTACTTATATAATATAAATATATAAAATATTAAACTCTAAATAAACTTTAAATAGCGTTAATTTATTAGTATATATAATAGAATAAGGTAGGGCTAAGCTTGAAAACCTTAAATTTGTATGTGCAGCCAATCATCAATTCAGGGTCACTACGCTCTTTGGTTAGACCGGCTGAGTCACCGCGGGTAAATAAATTAGCGTCCGCAACCATCAAAAAAATAGGTGTACGTTATTCATAATAGAAACAACTTTTTTGTTTTCTATTGAAATTTTGAGATTTTTTTTTTAAATTATAAAGCGTTGTTTGCGCTTTTTAAATCTTTAAGCATTTTAAAATTTGATCCTATAATTATTAAAGCGCAAGGAATTCAAATATCGCTCACCAAAGATCGCTCACCAAATTTACTCGACAGCCCTGATCAAAAAAAACGGTTATGAATTTAATTCATAGGCCTTTACTCGTTAATATTAATAAAATATAAAAAAGCGTTAAATATAATTTTTTTTTATTAAACTTATATCTTATATTAAGATAAAATTAATAAAGAAATTAAAAAGTATATACTAGTTATATATTTAGTCTTATCGTAGATATTATAAAAGTAATAAAAGATTACTTTATAATATCGAGAATAATTAAATAATTAATTTAAATAATAATAAATCAGTTAGATAACTCTATAAGATATTAAACTTTTTTGAAAATTTATATAAATTTTATTATCTCGAGTTTTATAAATTAATAATTTTTTTTAGCGAAAGTTAGTATTCTTAATAAGTATATAATTAGCTTTATAGTAATTCTAGATAACTACTTAATATTAACTATAATAATATATTTCTTTTTAATATAAAATATCTATATATCGAAATTTTATTTTTTAAAAATATTAAGATCTATCTATAGATCTTTATTTAAATTAAAATATATAAATAATAGAAGTCTATTTAAAGCTTTCTATAGGCTTTAAAAACTTTAATTCTTTTATAAAATAATCTTTTATAAATAAAGTTTAAAAAAATATATATAATATAAATTACTCTTAATAAATATCTTTTTAAATAAATAGGTTTTTAAGATTTATAGAGAATTAGTAAACTATATATAATAATAAATTAAACTTTTTAAATAGTCTATTAAAATAGTATTTAAGATTATTAAATATATTAAGATAAGTAATCTTATTAATAACATTTAACTTATTTTTAATTATTATTATATTAAAAAAATTAACTCGATAATTTAATAAATTAATATTAAGATGTTTTAGAAAGATTTTTATAGATATAATAATAATATTATATTTAATTAAGATTTAAAACAATTTCTATAAATATATAATGTACTTTTTTAAAGTTTTGAAGTTTAATATAATATTATTAATATATATTTAAATAAAGTCTTTAATAAATTATAGAATTTTATTAATTTATTACTATATATAAGCTATAAAATTTATATATCTTATAATTAATATATTAAAAATCTCTTAATCTCGATAAGAAATTATAATAAATATATAGCGATTATTATAGTAAATATATTATTAATAAAAAAAGATATTATATTAAGTATAAATAAATAGATATATTCTAATAATATTATTATAATATCTAATTATAATAATATAAGATATATATCTAAAATAATAAGATTATTAAAATCTCTAATATTTACTATAATTCTTTTCTTCTACTTACTATTTAATAATATTTTCTAAATTATAAATATAAGATAGCTAAATAAAATAAGCTTAATAATATATTTAAATCTATTTTATTATTATAAATCGTTAAATATATTATTAATTATTTCTCTATTATTAATATCTAGAAAATAAATCTGTATATAATTAAATTTAGATAATTTATTTTATTAATTATTATATAATGTAATCTTTATTTAATTATCTTTATCTTTTTATAAAATAAAAAATTTATTAATTAAATCTATTAGAATTTAAATATTATACTTATTACTATAAATTATAATATCATTTAATAATTTAATCTTTTTAATAAGATCTTTATTTAATTATCTTTAGATACTTTAATAAAATCTTTATCTTTTTATAAAATAGAAAATTTATTAATTAAATCTATTAGAATTTAAATATTATACTTATTACTATAAATTATAATATCATTTAATAATTTAACCTTTTTAATAAGATCTAATTAAAATATAATAATATTATAAATAAGCTATAAGAGATTATTAGCTATATTTATTAATATTATTATAATAAAAAAACTACTTTCTTAATTTAATTACTTATAATAAACTTATTTATAAAAAAATTTGATAAAGATTCTATAAAGAAGATATTTTTATAATTAACTTTATATAGTATATCTAGATAAAACTTTTTAAAGATTTAAATAATCTAATTAATTTTATTTTTAATTAAAACTTTAACGATATATAAGTCTATAAGATAAATATATAGAGTTAAATTTTATTATACTATTAATTCGAAAATATAATCTCTCTTAAATAGTTTTTTAGAAAAGTTAATAAATATTATAATATTAATATAAAGCGCTATAATTAAGACTTTATAAATATAAATAATATATCTCTAATATAAACTATATTATTAATTAATAATATTAATAATAATAATATAGTTATTAATATATATTTTAATTTAAAAAATATTAAATATAATCTTTTTAAAATCTATAATATTATTCTCTAATAATATATAAGCTTTTAAATTATTAATAAAATAAATCTCTTTTTAGATATAATAGAGAATTTTACTATTATCTATCTTACTAATAAGAATATATATTTAAATTAAGTCTAAATCTTTAATATAAAAAAATAAAATTATTTTTTTAAATTTTTATAAGAGATAGTATATTAATAACTATAATTTATTTACTAAAAAAACTCTATAGCTAATATTAATATAAATCTTCTTATTAATAATATTAAATTTTAAATATATAAGAATATAAATATAATTTTATTCTTAAAAAGTAAGTTTTATATCTAGATTAGACTTTTTAATAAAATTAAAATTAATAATTTTAATAGAATAGAAGTCTTAATAATAAAAGACTTCTAATTAATAAATAAAAGACTTCTACTTAGCTATAAAAGACTCTTATAAATAATTCTCTTATAAATATTTATAGAGTTTTATTTTAGATATAAATAATATATTATAATTTTAATAAATTATATAAATATTAACGAAGTTAATATAAATCTCTTTATATAGCTATTCTTTATAATTATTAATAAAGCTTTTCTTAAATAATTTATCTTAATAAGCTTCTTATATCTTATTATACTTTTAAGAATTAAATTAATTATTATTAATATAGTTAGCTTAATTATAAGCTATTTAATTATTATAATTAGCTTAATAAATAGTAATCTAGCTATAATAGATATCTTATAACTATTATAGTTACTTATCTCTATTACTTTAATAATAATTATCTTATTTTAAAAATCTTTTATCTTAAAAAGAGTTTAATTATTTAAATTAATTCGAGAATATCGAATTTAATATATTTAAAAAATCGGCGATTTAAAGGCGCGGCGATATAGTAAGTAAACGATTATCTTACGAAGAAGCGTATTACTAATTTAATTAATAACTATACTATTAATTATTATAAGCGTATTATTTTTTATTATAAAGTTTATTCTAATAGCTAGAAGATTATTATAAATAGAATTAAAATTAGAAAAAGTTAAATAATTAATTTTTATAATTTTATTAATCTTAATAATTAATATTTAATTAATTTTATTAAAGATCTTATTAAAAGATTTAATTATTATATTATTATTATAATAATTAATTTAATTAAAATCTTTAATAAAATAATCTAAATATTTTAAATTATATATCTTTTTTTAATTTAAATATTTAAATAAATAAAGAAATCGATATTATAATAAATAATAAATTTATAAAAATATATAAATTTATTATAATATCTTAATAAGTAAATATTAATTAATTTTTAATATTATTTATATTAATAAATTTAATATAATAAATAACTATTTATATATAGTCTAAAGACTCTCTTCTATTATATATATTTATTAGAATATACTTTTTAATAATAAAATAAGCAAATATTATCTTAATCGATTTCTTAAATTATCTTAATAGTATTTTATATTATTTCTTAATATTATTATTTATCTATAAATTAAGCTTTTTAAAATCTAATAATTTAATAATATATTATAATAACGCTATATCTCTTAATATTATATTAAAATTAAAATTAATTATAATAAATTTTTTTATAATAATTATATTTTATAACTATTCTATAAAAAGAATAACGCTATAAAAATAAATATCTTTATTAATTATAATAATCTTATTTTCTCTATAAAATTTATTAAAATAAGAATTAGAATAATTAAGATCTAATAAATTCTATTAATTAAAAATACTTAATAAGATAGATAATTTTCTAGATAAATCTTATAACTCTAACTATTCTATAAAGCTTATAGAATTAAATAATATTTATAAATTTTATAATATTTAAATTATAACTTTTTATATAATATTATTAATATTTTATTAAAGCTATTAATAATTAAAAGAAGAGTTAAAAGTTATAATATTATTATAAATTATAATTTTTATAAAGATCTCGAATATAGAAGAAGAATATCTATTAGATAAATTTATTAATATAAGATTTCTTATTTAGATAAAATTTAAAGATTCTTATATAACTAGCGAGAGAGAGCTTAATAAAAATAAATTTAATAAAATAATATTAATAAAATAATATTAATAAATAAAAATATTAATAACTTTATTAATTATATAGTAAGATTATTAAAATCTTTAATTATTTTATAAAAGAAAGACTTATTAATAGTCTAATCTAATAATTATAATATTAATAATTTAAATTCTAAAGAATTAAATTAAATTTTTACTCTATTATTTTATAATATAAATAAAAACTTTAATAACTTTAGAGACTTAAAAGTATAAGTAATAAGATATTAAATTATAAATATTATTAAAGGCTTTAATAGATTAAAATATAGATATACTATTTTAATAAAGTCGTCGATTCGAAAGGCTAGTATAATTGCTTTTTAATTGATATAAATATAAATAACGTCGATGTTAAGAAGATATTTTATTAAATTAGAATTACTTATTAAATTAATAAGATAGTAAAAACTTTAATTTAATAAATAAAAGAATATTAGTAAAAGGTTTTTAATAGTAAAATAACTATAAAGAATTAAGTAAATAAAGTATTATTAAATAAATAAATAATAGTAAAAAAGCTTCTAGATTATTCGATAGTTAATTAATATCGAATAATAATATTACTACTATATTATAAGAGTAATATAGAAATATAGATATAAGAGTAATATATAGTAAAGATAATTATTCTTCTATTTAGAAGTAACTACTTATAATACTAAGCTAAGATTCTTATTAAAATATCTTCTTAATAGATACGAAGGTATAGTAGAATCATATATCTATATAGTTACGACAGCTTACTATAACAAGTAAACTCGAATTTATTATTAGCTATATATATAAATTCAAGATTTTTTAGCTTAGCTCTATCTTATTCTTTTATATATATTAATTCTATTATAGAATAACGAGTAGAGGCCTATAAATTAAATTCATAATTATTTCTTTTAATTAGAGCTATCGAGCGAAGTTTAATAAGCGATATTTAAAATCTTTACTCTTAAATATCTATAAGACTAAATTGAGTAATTCTTTTTCATCTAAAAGCTTATATTACATTCTATAATTTAAATAAAAAATCTTTAAGATTTAATAGAAAATAAAAAAGTTATTCTAAAATTAAATAATATATATCTACTTTTTGATTAGGGCTGTCGAGCGAACTTTAATAAGCGAACTTTAGTAAACGATATTTAAGCTCCTTACTTTTTAATAATTATAAGATCGAATTTTATAATTATTTTAGCATTAAATAGCGTAAATTATACTCTATAATTTAAAAAAGAAATTTTAAAA
Source organism: Letharia lupina (assembly GCF_014066315.1). Taxonomy (NCBI): domain Eukaryota; kingdom Fungi; phylum Ascomycota; class Lecanoromycetes; order Lecanorales; family Parmeliaceae; genus Letharia; species Letharia lupina. Next base: position 1,747,912 of record NW_023502974.1, read on the forward strand.
TTTTAATAGAAAATAAAAAAGTTATTCTATTTATAAATTATATATATCTATTAAAATATAAAGATAGAATACTTAGTTATATTAACTAAAAAGTTCTATAAAAGAAAAGAGCGACTTAATATAGACGCGCTAAGATATATTACGTAACGTAGTTATATAATTATTAAGACGCTAAGAGTTACGTAATTCGAATTTTAATACTCTTCTTCGTATATATTCTTTTATAAGCGAAATCTAATAAATATAAAGTTTAAGCTAAATAGTTAAAGTAAGTTAATATCGAGTAGTAAGAGTAAATTAATATCGAATAGTTAAGGTGAGTTAGTGTCGAGTAATTAGCGTAAAAATATATCCTCTTATATCTCTACTTCTCTTATAGAAAAATTAAAAAATTTCAAAGTTCAAAGTTCGCGATATTTAAAATAGAGTAGATAAAATGAAAAGTCGAAATTTGAAAATAACTATATTAAATTATAGCCCCCACTTAAATATAATCTAAATTCTACTTTTTATTAAAAAACGATTTTTCGAAAATTTTATTTCTAGATTATCTAATATATATTAAAGATTATTGAAATTCGGATTACGTAACTCTTAGCATCTTAATAGTCACGTGATATGATTATGTGATACGCCTTAGCGTATTTATATCTAATCGCTCTTTTCTTTATAATAACTCTATAATTAATAACTTTTGTCACGGAAAACGTGCCTTATCGCAAACCGTTGCGCCAAAAGAGCGTGGACCCCTGCCTGAACAGCAAGAATCCTCTAAAGCACACTAAATCCGTAATAATTGCACACTTCGAAAAATGGCGCATGTCCCCATGCGCTGGCCTACACGCATATCGTATTTAGGAACCCCCTAGGTGTGACCCCGTAAGCTACTTACGGCCTGGCAAGGCAAGGCACGAGGAAAGGCACGAGGATTATGAGTCCCCACCAAATCCTCACCGAACCCGAGTACATTATAAGTCCCCATCAAATCCTCATCGAACCCGAGTACCAAGTAACCTATTCAGACTGTCCGGGTCACACCCGGAATCGAACCGGTGTTGCTACCATTTGTCACGGAAAACGTGCCTTATCGCAAACCGTTGCGCCAAAAGAGCGTGGACCCCTGCCTGAACAGCAAGAATCCCCTAAAGCATATTAAATCCGTAACAATCTATCTAATAATTATTATATTATAAAATACAAGTAAAGGCCTATGAATTAAATTCATGGAGTTGGATTTTTGTAAGTTAAATCGAATTTTAGCCCTAGCCCTAAGTCAAATCGAACTCTAATCGCTTGCTGTGCGTTTTTGACCTACTTCTATTACTATAAAATTAATTTAATCTATATAGTATATAGATATATATATGCGGAGAGAGACGCGTTAAAACTTAATTAGAAAGGTATATCGAGTATAAAGGATTAATCCGTAATAATTGCTTATAAAAAATAGAGAAAGGCTATATTCTTATAGTAAGAAGTATCGAAATATCGGAAAGAAATGAAGATAACGTGCTAGTTAGTGGTGTAAATCTTATAATATCTTCTATCGTAGTAAAATCTTTCGAATAATAAAATAGCTATAGATATTAAACGGTTTTAATTCGTTTAAATATGTATTGTTCGATATTTCTTCTATAGAGGTCGTAGTGATATACTATATTAATGTAGTAGGGATAACAGATTAAGTTATAGTGGTGTTCTCCGCTTGCTAAGTGATAATTTGATGTGAAATCGTAGAGAGTATATAACGTGGGATCTTAGAGAGCTAAGCCGTGTTTTTGACGATGGTGGCTTTATTACCGCTTGATTTCTCCACAGTATTCTCCGCATTTGCCTATTATAGTTTCTCCTCTTACTTCTTAATATAGTAGGGATAATAGACTAAATTGTAGTGGTATTCTCCGCTTGCTGAGTAATAATTTGATGTGGAACCGTGGAGAGCATATAACGTGGGATCTTGGAGAGCTGAGCCGTGTTCTTAACGATAATAACTTTATTGCCGCTTAGTTTCTCCGCAGTATTCTCCGCATTTGCCTGTTGTAGTTCCTCCTCTTACTTCTTAATGTAGTAGGGATAATAGGCCAAGTTACAGTAGTGTTCTTCGCTTGCTGAGTGATGATTTGATGTGGAATCGTGGAGAGTATATAACGTGGGATCTTAGAGAGCTGAGCCTGTTCTTGGTGCTAAAGACCTTATTATCGCTTAATTTCTCCGTAGTATTCTCCGTATTCGCCTGCTGTAGTAACTTCTCTTACACTAACTAAGTGGATTAATATGAGACCGTGGAGAGTAGGCCTATTGTGTTACTGCTGCTGATAACTGTCTCCGTAATATTCTCCGTAGTGTTCTCCGCATTCGCCTGTTATAGATCCTCCTCTTATTTAATTAAGTGCGAGGGTATCGAGGGTAAATGTGTTTATATTAAAATTGGTAGAATTAATAGAATTGATAGAATTAATAGAATTAATAGAATTAATAGAATTGATAGAATTGATAGAATAGTAAAAGAAGAATAATTACACAAATAGATGAAAGGATTATTATTCGATCTCGAACGCGTTTGATATAACTATAATATTTAAATATTAGTTTAATTTATCTATCGCTGACTTAGAAGGAGTATATAAGGGAGGACGTATTCGTTCGGGCTCTTTTAAAGAGTCTTTTAGCGCGTTTATGAGTAGTAGTAGGTAGCTATTAGACTCGCTTACGGCCTCGATTATTAGTAGTAGCGGATTCGCTAAGGGGTGGCCTAGAGGCGTTAGTAAGGGGCTCTAATTAGGCGAGGGGTATCGAAGACGATTGTGTTTATATTAGTGGAATTAATAGAATTAATAGAATTAATAGAATTGATAGAATGGTAGAAGAATAACAAATAGGTGAAAGAATTATTATCCGATCTCGAATGCGTCTAGTGTGACTACTATAACTATCATATTTAAATATCCATTTAATTTACCAATAGTAAATTAAACTTTATAATTTTTACAGCGTTAGAAAGCGTAAAGCGAGCTCTACAATTTAAGGAATTATAAAATAACTATATATATTATAAGCTGAGTACTTTAAAGTGTAAAACTTCTATATATAAATTTTTAATAAGAAAGCTCGAGAGAGCTATTAAGCTGACTTAGCCGGTCTAATTAAAGAGTATAGCGAACCCGAATTTATAATTAGCTGCATATACAAATTTAAGATTTTTAAGCTTAGCCCTATCTTATTCTATTATATATACTAATATTTATCTCTATAATTATAATTATTCTTAAATTTATAATATCTATCTTATAATATTTAAAGTTTATTATATAAAGATAGTAATAATTATAAAAATATTCTTTTAATCTTCTTAATAGAGATATTTCTTGCTTTTAAAATAGTTATAGATTTAAGTAATTATAATTTATTAATAATATAGAAAGCTAAGAGCTATTTTCGCCTTTATTCTAAGCGAATTAAAATATATTATCTTTAATTAAAATATTAAATTCGCTAAGTATATTAAATATATAATCGTATTATTATATAATTAAATTATATTATTAAAAAAAATTAAATTTTATTAACTTTCGCTAAATTGGAATTTTTAATTTTATTAAAAGTAAAGTTATTTTATATTAATATTATCTAGAACTATAAATAATCTATATAATAACTAAAAATAATTTTTAATTTTTAAAGTTCTTTATAGGGCTGAAAATTCGCTTAGTATATATAGGCTTAAATATTAACGCTAGTAACTTAAAATTAATTTTTTCAAATTTTTACGAAATTTTTACATTAGAAGATATATTATATAATACTACTAGCCTATTCGAGACTTAATAAAAAAAATAAAAATAAAAATATATTATTATAACGATTATAAAACGGTTATAGAACAATTGTAAAACTATAACCGTAGTGAATTCTAAGGGAAGAGATCTATAGTTTACGACGGTTATAAAACGATTATAAATCGATTCTAGAACGGTTTTCCAACTAGCATAGAACCGTTACAATACCGTTTCATAATCGTAATACGCTAGTTCTATAACTTTACAAACGGGCAGAACGATATTTCTTATTTTTTATATAAGAATTTAAAGCTTAAAAATAATAGTTAATTAGTATTAATAAGATTTTTAAAAACTCTAATAATAATTAGAGTATTTATTTTATTCTCGCTATTTTATTAAATAATAATTTTATTAATTTTAAATTCGAAGTTAATAAAGATATTTTTAGCTCTATAAGCGATATTAAGCTATTTAATCTTTATATTAAAAAGTCTATTTTATTTATTTTAAAATTACTTTTAGAGTTTTTTTTTAATTTTACTATCTTATTTAAAATAGTAATTAAATTATTATTATTATTATCGCTATTATCCTCTCTATTAATATTCTATATATCTTTATCTAAACTATATCTTTATCTAAACTATATTTTTAATAATAATAAATTTAAATAATTAATATTTTTAATTAATCTTAATTTAATAAAAGTAATTTCTCTCTAATCTTTATTATTATTTTAAAATTTAATATAAAATATATTAAATAAAAATAAGATATTAAAAACTAATTAATATTTAATAATCTTTTACTCTTTATTAAAATTATTAAGTTTAAAATTTATATAATTATTTTTTAATATTTTAAATATAATAATTATTAATTTATTAAAATTAATTATAATAATTTTTTTTTAAATAATATTAAACGCTATCGCTAAATATTATAAATCTAAAAAATTTAAATTTTATATAAAATTAATTCGCTAATTACTTAATATTATTTTTATTTTTAAAAAAGATATTTATTAATATAAAAAGGATTTTTATAAGATTATTATTAAAATCGCTAATTTATATAAAATATTTATTTTATTAAATTTTTTTCTAATTTAACTCTTTTTTATAAAATTCAAAAACTTATTTAATATTTTTATAATAATTTATATTTAAATCTATAAGCTATATAATAATAAAATTATTAAATTTAATAAAATTATTTATATCGCGATAATAAAGAGATTTATTTATTATTATTTAAAGATAATAATATTACTATATATACTATCTATAATAATAATAATAAAAATAAAAATAAATAATTTATTAAATATTATAAAACTAGCGATTTGAAAATTAATCGCGAAATTTATTTTTTATATAAGAGCGTTAAATATAAATTTAGATATTCTCTTATTAAATTTTAAATTAAGTTCTTTTATCTAAAATTTAAAAAGTTTATATTAAATAAAAAAAAGAAAAAAAGTTTAAATTATTATAATTAATTTTAATAATATAAAAGAGAGTCTTAGTATTAAGTATAAGTATATTAATTTTTTTTTAATATCTTTATTTTAGAGGAGAATAAATATCTTAATATTAATTATATCTTTTTAAAAGAATTAAATTTAATTATATATTATATAAATCTTAATTTTAATAATTTTAATATTTTTAATATAATTAATAATAATAAAGTTATTAATTTAATAATCGTTAATTTTAATTTAAAATATAATTTAATAACTATTAATTTTATTAATTTATATTCTTATATAATAATAAATTCTAATTATTTTTATTATTTCTTTACTAATTATTTAATATTTAATATTTATAAAAAAAATTATTTTTATTTTATTCGCGATATTAAGAGTAATTAAATTTAATCTCTTAATCGCGATATTATTAATTTAAATTACTCTATTTAAGATAAATATATAAATATTATTTTATTTAATATTTTATATATATTTAATATAAATATTAATTTTTTTTTATTAATAAATTAATAAATATTATAATTATAATTAATTTTTATAAGATTAGCTATACTTTAATTAAAGATAATTTAAAACTTATAAATACTTATAATTAAGATTTATTCTTTTTTAATTTTTAAAATAATTTAAATAATATTTTAATAATATATAGTATTTTTTCGAATTTAATTTATTAATTATAAATTATTTATATAAATTATTTAAATTAATAAAATTTAAATAAACTTCTTACTATAATAATAAATATAAATTTTATTAAGAATATTATAAATAAATATATTTACGAATATTATATTATAAAGTATTAAAAAGTTATCTCTTATATTAATTCTATTATATTTAATATATAACTAAATAAATTTATTTATAACGATTTTATAGAGTTTTTATTTTCTATTATTTTTAATAATTATAAATATTTTATAATATTTAAAAATAATTTTATTTTTTACTTTAAAGTTTATTATATTTATTATAAGAATAAGATTTTCGCTATATTTTTATAATTTAAAATCTATCTTAAATTATATAATTATAAAATTTTTTATATTTATTTTAATAATAAAGATAAATGTATTTTTAAAGCTTTTCTTAATTATATTACTCTAGATATTAAATATTAAATAGAAATTTATTATCTCTAATAATATTTAGATAAATAATATAATTAAATATTTTAAATAAACTCTATTATATAGAATATATTTTATTTTATTAAATATTAAATTTAATAAATCTTTTTAATTTAAAATTATTATTATTATTAATTATTTAATAATATAATTATCTAATATTAAAATTATTATAATTTTTTTTAAAATCTTTTAATTATAAAAATCTATTTTTTCTTATTTACGTATAATTAATTTTATTATTTATATAAATAAAAAAATTTAAAAAAATTTATAAATTAAAGTAAAAAGTATATATTATTAAAATATAAGAGAAAATATATTTTTAATTATATAATCTTATTAAGAAAATAATTATTCACGTTAATAGCGTATATTTTATAAAAAAATAATCTTTAAATATAAATTTAAAAGAAGAAATTAAGATTTATAAGCTTTTAAATAAATAATAATATTTAATAATATTAATATTCGCTATAAAAGAGATATTAAATAAATAATATATTATTAATATTTTAAAAGATATTAAATTTAAAAAAGTATTAGAAGATATTATATCTATAATTAAAATAGCTATTAAATTTTTAATAACTTTAATTTTCTTAATATCTATAAAATTTAAATTAATTTTTTTATATTTAATTAATAAATTAATATTTTTATAAAAATCTATATAAAACTCTTTAATATAATATATTTAATTAATTACGCGAGAGTCTTTAATTTAAATACTTTTAATATAAATTACTTAATTAAATATTATATTTATATTTATATTAATAATTTAATCTATATTATTTATATAAAAAATTTTCTTAAATTTAAATTTATTATTTATTATTATTAAAGTTATTTAAATTATTTATAAAGATTATAAATTAAATATTATTTAAAAAATTTTATATAATTATTTAAATTTTATAATTTTAAATTTATAAAATCTATTCTTTAACTCTCTTTTAAAAACCTTTATAATACTTATTCTATTTATAAATTATATTAATAAATTAAATATTTTTAAATCTATTATTTATAAATAGATTATATCTAATTAACTATTTTAAATAAATTAAAAACTTTTTATAAAAAATCAAAATTAATTTTTTATAAATAATAATATTTAATATCTTATCTAAACGTCTTTTAAAGCTTATATTTTAAAAAATAAATAAATTTATATCTTAAAATAAAATTTTAATAAAAAAATTATTTATTATAAGATATATTAAATTATTTAAAAATTTAAATAATAAATAAACTATAATTACTATAATATTTTTATATTAATAATAAAATCTTTAAATTATAAAGTAATTTTTATTCTTATAATTATCTTAAATTAAAATCTAAAATAAATAAATATTAAAATTATTTTTCTATATTATAATATAAAGAAAAAGATTTATATATATTAATCTAATAACTTTAATAAAAATAATATTAAGATTTATAAACTAAATAAGATACTTTATAATTTAAAATAGTTTTCTTAAATTTAATATTAATATTTTTTAAAGTATATAAAAAAGCTAGATCTTCTTTCTATTAAATTAAATAATAATATATTTATAAATCTTAAAAAGAGTATTATTATAATACTCTATATTAATAATATCTTAATTATTAATTTAAATAAAATTAAAATTTAATAAATTAAAAAGAGACTTAACGCGAAGTTTTATATATTAAATTTAAAATTATATATTTACTATTTAAATATAATTATTAAAAAAAATTATTATAATAATATTTTTTATCTAGAATAAAAAACTTATATTATTTAATTTTTAAATTATTTTAATTATTAAACTCTTATCTTAATATTAATATCTCTTAAAATTAATTATAAATTAATTTTTATTAAAAAAAGCTATATTATTTTAAAAAAATTATAAAAAAACTATTAATCTATAATAAAATCTCTTATATATATTATACTCGATATTTATCTTAATATTATTTATATAATATTATTAATAAATTATTATTTAACTAATTTACTTTTAATATATTAGAATATAATTATTTAAATCTTTCGATATTTAAAAAATATAATATATTACGAACTTATATATAAAGACTTTTTTTAAGAATTTATTAATTATATTAATTTTAATTAGATTAGTAATATAATTTAAAAATTTATATTTAATTATCTTTTTAATATAAAAAATAATATAATTAATTAATTATTTAAATATTAAATTATTATAATATTATTTATTTATAAAATAAAGTATATTAATTAGATATAAATTATTAAAAAAATAATTTAATTAAAGAATTTACTTAATTAATTTCTTTATCTTAATAATATAAATTCTAAAATTATTATTATTTTTAATAATAATTAAAATATATTTACTTTTATAAAGAATACTTAATTTTATACTTATATTAAATATATTAATATTATTTATTATTTTATATAAGAAAAAATTAATAATAATAATATAAATATATAATATATTCTTACTAATAAATAAATAATTAATAAATTTATTAAGATTTTTTCTTTAAATAAATTTATTATTTTTCGAGATACTCTTAAAGTAAAAGCTATACTAACTTACTTTCTCGATAGTTATTAATCTTATTACTATCTTAGTATAATCTTAATATAATAATATCTAGTAAAATATAAAGTAGAATACTTAGTTATATTAACTATAGAGTTCTATAGAAGAAAAGAGCGATAAAATATATGTGGAAATATAAGGTAAGATACTTAGTTGTTAACTATAGAGTTATTATAAAGAAAAGAGCGACTAGATATAAACACGCTAAGGCGTATTACGTAACTATATCACATAATCGCCAAGACGCTAAGAGTTATATAATTCGAATTTTAATACTCTTCTTTACACGTATTCTCTTATAGGCGAAATCTAATAAATACGAAGTTTAATACTAATAGTGTTAAAATCGAGTAGATAAGATAAAATAACTTAGTTAATTTTCGTCGAATTATTAAAGTAAGTTAGCGTCGAGTAATTAAGATAAAATTCGAGTTAAATAGCTAAAGTGAGTTAGTGCCGAGTAGCTAGCGTAAAAATATATCTTCTATATCCCCTATATCTCTACCCCCTTCTATATAGATAAAATTAAAAAATATAAGATTTAAAGTTCGTAACGTTTAAAATAGGGTAGGTAAAGTGAAAAGTTAAAATCTAAAAACGACTATATTAGATTAGTCCCTTATCAAAATTCGACTTAAATTTCACTTTTTATTAAAAAGCGATTTTTTAGAAATTTTATTTCTAGACTATTTAGTATATATTAAAAATTAACTAATTTAAAATTAGAGTATATATATATAGATAAATAAATAAAATAATTAAAAAAATCCTTCTAGCTATATATCGTTAACTATAAAATTTCTATAAGATTATTTTAGATAACTAGTTTTTAGTAATAATAACTAATAATAATAAATTCGAGATATAATATTTAAGATATTAATAATAAATAGATATAGATCTTTTAAAAGAGTCTTAAAAGTTTAATAGCGATAATAATAATAGCGCTAAAGAAATAGCTATTTTGATATAAAATAGCGAGTTCGCTAAGTATTAAATCTAATATAGCGACTCGATAAGTAGCTTAGATAAATTATTTATAATATAAGAATTAATAAAATAGCTTTTTTAAAGTAGTTAATAATAAGTAATTTTTTTGAATCTAGGTATAAATATAATAAAATAGCTTCTTTACTAGATATTATTAAATTAAAATTATATTAAAATAATAATAAAATTATTAATTATCGAGAGAATAAGTAAATATAATTTTTACTTTAAGAGTATTTCGAAAAGTAATAAATTTATTTAAGTAAAGAATTTTAATAAGTCTATTAGCTATTTATTTATTAATAAAAATATATTATATATTTATAATACTATTATTAATCTTTTCTCGTATAAAATAATAAGTAATATTAATATACTTAATATAAGTATAAAATTAAATATTCTTTATAAGAATAATTATATTTTAATTATTATTAAAAATAATAATAATTTTAGAGTTTATATTATTAAGATATAGAAGTTAATTAAATAAATTTTTTAATTATATTATTTCTTATATTAAAGAAATAATTAGATATAAATCTTTAAATTATATTATTAGCTTAATTAAAATTAATATAATTAATAAATTCTTAAAAAGAGTCTTTATATATAAGTTTATAATATATTATATTTTTTAAATATTAAAAGATTTAAATAATTATATTCTAATACGCTAAAGTTAGATTAATTAAATAGCGATTTATTAATAATATTATATAGATAATATTAAAATAAATATCGAATATAGTATATATAAGAGATCTTATCGCGAATTAATAATTTTTTTATAATTTTTTTAAAATAATATAATTCTCTTTAATAAAAATTAATTTATAATTAATTTTAAAAGATATTAATATTAAAATAAAATTTTAATAATTAAAATAATTTAAGAATTAAATAATATAAGTCTTTTATTTTAAATAAAAAATATCGCTATAATAATCTCTTTTAATAATTATATTTAAATAGTAGATATATAATTCTAAATTTAATATATAAAACTTTATATTAAATTCTTTCTTAATTCGCTAAATTTTATTTTTATTTTAATTAATAATTAATATATTATCGATATAAAGCGCTATAATAATACTCTTTTTAAGATTTATAAATATATTATTATCTAATTTAATAAAAAGAAAATCTAGCTTTTTTATATATTTTAAAAAATATTAATATTAAATTTAAAAGAATTATTTTAAATTATAAAATATCTTATTTAGCTTATAAATCTTAATATTATTTTTTCTAAAATTATTAAATTAATATATATAAATCTCTTTTTTTATATTATTATATAGAAAGATAATTTTAATATTTATTTATTTTAGATTTTAATTTAAAACGATTATAAATATAAAGATTACTTTATAATTTATAAACTTTATTATTAATATAAAAGTATTATAATAATTATAACTCTTCTATTATTTAAATTTTTAAATAATTTAATATATCTTATAATAAATAATTTCTTTATTAAGATCTTATTTTAAAATATAAATTTATTTATTTTTTAAAATATAAGCTTTAAAAGATATCTAGATAAAATATTAAATATTATTATTTATAAAAAATTTATATTTATTCTTTATAGAAAGTTTTTAATTTATTTAAGATAATTAATTAAATATAATTTATTTATAAATAATAAATTTAAAAATATTTAACTTATTAGTATAATTTATAAATAAAATAAATATTATAAAGATTTTTAAAAGAGAATTAAAAAATAGATCTTATAAATTTAAAATTATAAGATTTAGATAATTATATAATACTTTTTAAATAGTATTTAATTTATAATCTTCGCGAATAACTTATATAACTTTAATAATAATAAATAATAAATTTAAATTTAAAGAAATTTTTTATATAGATAATATAGATCGAATTATTAATATAGATATAAATATAATATTTAATCGAGTAATTTATATTAAAAATATTTAAATTAAGAGCTTTCGCGTAATTAATTAAATATATTATATTAAAAAATTTTATATAGATTTTTATAAAAATATTAGCTTATTAATTAATTAAAGAAAATTTAATTTTAATTTTATAAATATTAGAGATTTTAAAATTATTAAAAATTTAATAGCTATTCTAATTATAAATATAATATCTTCTAATACTTCTTTAAATTTAATATTTTTTAAAATATTAATAATATACTATTTATTTAATATCTCTTTTATAGTAGATATTAATATTATTAGATATTATTATTTATTTAAAAACTTATAAATCTTAATTTCTTTTTTTAAATTTATAATTAGAGATTATTTTTTTATAAAATATACGCTATTAATATAAATAATTATCTTTTTAATAAGATTATATAATCGAAAGATATACTTCTTTTTATATCTTAATAATATATACTTTTTATTTTAATTTATAAACTTTTTCTAGATTTATTTTATTATATAAATAATAAAATTAATTATATATAAATAAAAAAGAATAAACTTTTATTAATAGAAGGCTTTAAAAGAAGTTATAATAATTTTAATATTAAATAATTATATTATTAAATAATTAATAATAATAATAATTTTAAATTATAAAGATTTATTAAGATTAAAATTTAAAAGAATAGAATATATTTTATATAATAAAATCTATTTAAAATACTTAATTATATTATTTATTTAGAGATTATTAAATATAATAAGTTTTTATTTAATACTTAATAAAGTAAAATAATTAAGAAAAGCTTTAAATATATATTTATCTCTATTATTAAAATAAATATAAAAGATTTTATAATTATATAATTTAAAATAAATTTTAAATTATAAAAATATAATAAAGTATTTATAATTATTAAAATCTATAAAGAATAAAGATTTTATAAAATTATTATAAATAAATTTATTTAATTATATATTAGACATAATAGAATTAATATAGAAGATAATCTTTTAATACTCTATAATATAATATTTATAAATATACTTATTTATAATATTCTTAATAAAATTTATATTTATCGTTATAATAAAAAGTTTATTTAGATTTTATTAATTTAAATAATTTATATAAATATATTAGAGTTAATAAATTAGATTTAAAGAAATATTATATATTATTAAAATACTATTTAGATTATCTTAAAGATTAAAAAAAAAATTAATTATAAATATTTATAAGCTTTAGATTATCTTTAATTAAAATATAGCTAATCTTATAAAAATCGATTATAATATTAATATTTAAAAGTTTATTAATAAAAAAAAGATTAATATTTATATTAAGTATATATAAGATATTAAATAAAATAATATTTATATATTTATTTTAAATAGAGTAATTTAAATTAATAATATCGCGATTAAAAAATTAAATTTAATTATTTTTCATATTATAAATTAAATAAAAGTAAATCTTTTTATAGATAATAAATATTAAATAATTAATAAAGAAATAATAAGAGTAATTAGAATTTATTATTATATAAAAGTATAGATTAATAAAATCTACAATTATTAAATTATACTTTAAATTAAAATTATTAATTATTAAATTAATAACTTTTTTATTATTAATTATATTAAAAATATTAAAATCGTCGAGGCTAAGATCTATATAATATATAATTAAATTTAATTCTTCTAAAAAAATATAATTAATATTAAAATACTTATTCTTTTTTAGAGTAAAAACGTTAGAAAGTATTTTTTTAATATATTTATATTTAATATTAAGATTCTTCTCTATATTATTAAAATTAATTATAATAATTTAAATCTTCTTCTTCTTTTTTTTATTTAATATAAACTTTTTAAATTTTAAATAAAAGAACTTAATTTAATATTTAATAAAAGAATATTTAAATTTATATTTAGCGATTTTATATAAAAAATAAATTTTATTATTAAATTTTAAATTATTAGCTTTATAATATCTAGCGAATTATTTATTTTTATTCTTATTATTATTATTATAAATAGCGTATATAATAATATTATTATCTTTAAATAATAATAGATAAATTTCTTTATTTATTACGATATAGATAATTTTATTAAATTTAATAATCTTATTATTATATAATTTATAAATTTAAATATAAATTATTATAAAGATATTAAAAGAGTTTTTAAATTTTATAAAAAAAAGTTAAATTAAAAAGAGTTTTAATAAAGTAAATAATTTATATAGACTAACGATTTTAATAATAATTTTATAAAAATTCTTTTTATATTAGTGAATATCTTTTTTAGAAATAAAAGTAATATCGAGTAATTAATAAATTAATTTTATATAGAGTTTAAAGTCTTTAGACTTATAATATTTAATAATAATATTTAATATTATTTAAAAATTCTTATTATTATAATTAATTTTAATAAATTAATAATTATTATATTTAAAACGTTAAAAAATAATTATATAAATTTTAAATTTAATAATTTTAATAAAAAATAAAAAATTATTAAATATTAATTAGCTTTTAATATCTTATCTTTATCTAATATATTTTATATTAAATTTTAAAATAGCGATAAAGATTAAAAAGAAATTATCTTCGTTAAATTAGAATTAATTAAAAATATTAATTATAGAGTATTATAATTAATTAATTAAATTTATTATTATTAAAAGATAATCTAAATAATAATATATAAAATATTAATAAAAAAAGTAATAGCGATAATAATAATAATAATTTAATTATTATTTTAAATAAGATAATAAAATTAGAGAAAGATTTTAAAAATAACTTTAAAATAAATAAAATAGGCTTCTTAATATAAAGATTAAATAGTTTAATATCGCTTATAGAGTTAAAAGTATCTTCGCTAGCTTCGAATTTAAGATTAATAAAGCTATTATTTAATAAAATAATAAAAATAAAATAAATATTTTAATCGTTATTAGAGTTTTTAAAAATCTTATTAATATTAATTAATTATTATCTTTAAGCTTTAAGTTTTTATATAAAAATAAAAAATATTTATATATAGAGCTACGATAGATATAAGCAATATAATTAAAATAAAAGATATTTAATAATAAAAATAATTTATAAATATAGATTAATTTTTAATAGAATTATATAAAATATAATTATTATAAATATATAAATCTTCTTCTTAAAGAGAAATTAATACTCTTTTTATACTATTTATTTAGAGATTTAAATTTAGAATATTTATATCGCTAGCTACTATTATAAGACTTTAAAAATTATTCTAACTCTATAATTATAATAATAAAATATAAATAATTATAAATAAATAATTTAATAATAAAGCCTTAATCTCTTTCTTTAAGAGGTTTCTAAAGATTTATAAATTAATATTAATAAGATATTCTTATTATTTTAATCTTAGTAAGTTTATAAGTATATTAAAAGATAATAATATTAGTTTTAAAATATTTTAAATTATAATTAAATTATTAATATTAATATCTAATTACTTTTAATTAATAGTTATTAATTTAATAATTAATATATAATTTAGAAATTAATATTAATATAAAATAGCTTTATTTTTAATAAAGTTAGATATTTTAATTTAGCGAAAATTAATAAAATTTAAAAGATCTAAATAATTTAATTTAATTATATAATAATATAATTATATATTTAATATATTTAACGAGTTCGATATTTTAATTAAAAGTGATATATTTTAATTTATTTAGAGTAGAGATAAAAGCGACTTTTAATTCTTTATATTATTAATAAATTATACTCGCTTAAATTTATAATTATTTTAAAAGAAAAAAATATCTCTATTAAGAAGATTAAAAGAATATCTTTATAGCTACTATTATCTTTATATAATAAACTTTAAATATTAAAAGATAGATATTAAAAGTTTAAAGATAATTATAGTTATAAAGATAAATAGTATTTATAATATAATAATTATCGAATAGAGCTTAAGCTTATAATTTATAGAAATATAAAATAAGATATTTAGTAGTTAACTATAGAGTTATTATAAAGAAAAGAGTAATTAGATATAAATACGCTAAGGCGTATTATATAACTATATTATATAATCGCTAAGACGCTAAAAGTCATATAATTCGAATTTTAATAATATAGATATACTAAGATATATTATATAATTATATTATATAATTACTAAAACGCTAAAAGTTATATAATTTAAATTCTAATACTTATCTTTATATATATTCTTTTATATATAAAATTCGATAAATATAAAATTTAACACTAATAATATTAAAACTAAATAAATAAAATAAAAAATAATTTAATTAATTTTCGCTAGAGTTTAATATTAAATAATTAAAATAAAATTTAAATTAAATAATTAAAGTAAAATTCGAGTTAAATAATTAAAAGAAATTTAATATCGAATAATTAAAGTAAAATGAAAGCTAAATAATTAAAATAAATTTAATATTAGATAGTTAAAGTAAAATTTAAATTAAGTAATTAAAGTAAAGTTAAAGTTAAATAATTAAAATAAAGTTAGAGTTAAATAATTAAAGTAAGTTTAATATCGAATAGCTAAAGTAAAAAATCGAAATCTAAAAACGACTATATTAAATTTCCAAATTTTACTTTTTATTAAAAAACGATTTTTTAAATATTTTATTTCTAGACTATTTAATATATATTAAAAATCGATTAATTTAAAATTAAAGAATATTCATAAAAATAACTAAATAAAATAATTAAAAGAAATTCTTTATTTTATATATTATAATTAATTATAAAGTCTTTATAAAGATTATTCTAAATATTTAATTTTTAATAATAATAATTAATAATAATAGTAATATAAATAAAGATATTTTAAAAGAGTTTTTAAGATTTAATAATAATAGTAATAATAATAATAGCGCTAAAGAAATAGCTATTTTAATATAAAATAGCGAGTTTATAGAATATTAAATCTAAGACTTAATAAATAACTCGAATAAATTATTTAAATTATAAAAATTAATAAAATAATTTCTCTAAATTTAAAGTTAATTTCTTTAAATAAATAATATTATAAATAATATTTTAGTCTAATTAATATATAAAACCTCTTAAATTTATTTTCAAATAATATCTTAATAAATTTATTAACTATTTATTATTTAATAAAAATATATTTAAGAGTAATATTATTAGCGATAACTTATTTTCATATATAATAATATTAAATATTAATATACTTAATATATATATAAAATTAAATTTTTTTAATAAAAATTATAATATTTTAATTATTATAGTAGATAATAATTGTGGAAATATAAGATAAGATACTTAGTTATTAACTATAAAGTTCTATAGAAAAAAGAGTAACTAGATATAAACCCGCTAAGGCGTATTATATAACTATATCACATAATTATCAAAACGCCAAGAATCACGTAATTCAAATTTCAATACTCTCCTTTATATATATTCTCTTATAAATGAAACTTAATAAATACGGAGTTTAATATTAACGATATTCAAATTAAGTAGATAAGATAAAATAACTTAATCAATTTTTACTAAATTACTTATTAAAGTAAATTAATATCGAATAATTAAGATAAAATCTAAATTAGATAGTTAAGATAAATTAATATCGAGTAGCTAGCGTAAAAGTATATCCCCTATATCCTCTATACCTCTATCCTCTCTCTATATAAATAAAATTAAAAAATTTAAAATTTAAAGTTTATAATATTTAAAATAGAATAGATAAAGTAAAAAATCGAAATTTAAAAATAATTATATTAAATATAACTTAAATTTCATTTTTTATTAAAAAGCGGTTTTTTAAAAATTTTATTTTTAGATTATCTAATATATATTAAAAATTGATTAATTTAAGATTAGAGAATATATATAAAGATAATTAAATAAAATAATTAAAAGAAATTCTTCTAGCTATATATCGTCGGCTATAAAGTTTTTATAAGAGTTATTTTAGATAACTAGTTCTTAATAATAGTAATTATAATAGCGATAATTTAAAGATATAATATTTAAGATATTAATAATAAATAGATATAGATTTTTTAAAAGAGTCTTAAAAACTTAATAGTAATAATAATAATAGCGCTAAAGAAATAGCTATTTTAATATAAAATAATAAGTTTATAAAGTATTATATTTAATATAGCGACTCGATAAATAATTTAAATAAATTACTTATAATATAAGAATTAATAAAATAATTTTTTCAAAGTAAATAATAATAGATAATTTCTTTAGATTTAGATATAGATATAATAAAATAACTTCTTTATTAAATATTATTAAATTAAAATTATATTAAGATAATGATAAAATTAGTAATTATTAGAGAGATAAGTAAGTATAATTTTTATCTTAAAAGTATTTTAAAAAATAATAAATTTATCTAAATAAAGAGTTTTAGTAAGTTTATTAGTTATCTATTTATTAATAAAAATATATTATATATTTATAGTATTATTATTAATCTTTTTTTATATAAAATAGTAAGTAATATTAATATATTTAATATAAGTATAAAACTAAGTATTCTTTATAAAAGTAATTATATTTTAATTATTATTAAAAATAATAATAATTTTAAAATTTATATTATCGAGATAAAGAAGTTAATTAAATAAATTCTTTAATTAAATTTTTTTTTTAATAATTTATATCTAATTAATATACTCTATCTTATAAATAAATAATATTATAATAATTTAATATTTAAATAATTAATTAATTATATTACTTTTTATATTAAAAAGATAATTAAATATAAATTATTAGATTATATTATTAATTTAATTAAAATTAATATAATTAATAACTTCTTAAAGAGAGTTTTTATATATAAATTTATAGTATATTATATCTTTTAAATATTAAAAAATTTAAATAATTATATTTTAATATATTAAAATTAAATTAATTAAATAATAATTTATTAATAATATTATATAAATAATATTAAGATAAATATTAAATATAATATATATAAGAGATTTTATTATAGATTAATAGTTTTTTTATAATTTTCTTAAAGCGATATAACTCTCTTTAGCGAAAGTTAATTTATAATTAATTTTAAAAAATATTAATATTAAGATAAAATTTTAATAATTAAAATAATTTAAAAATTAAATAATATAAATCTTTTATTTTAAATAAAGAATATTATTATAATAATCTCTCTTAATAATTATATTTAAATAATAAATATATAATTTTAAATTTAATATATAAAACTTCGCGTTAAGACTTTTCTTAATTTATTAAATTTTAATTTTATTAAAATTAATAATTAAAATATTATTAATATAAAGCGTTATAATAATACTCTTTTTAAAATTTATAAATATATTATTATTTAATTTAATAAAGAGAAAATTTAGCTTTTTTATATATTTTAAAAAATATTAATATTAAATTTAAAAGAATTATTTTAAATTATAAAATATCTTATTTAGCTTATAAATCTTAATATTATTTTTATTAAAATTATTAAATTAATATATATAAATCTTTTTCTTTATATTATTATATAAAAAAATAATTTTAATATTTATTTATTTTAAATTTTAATTTAAAATAATTATAAATATAAAGATTACTTTATAATTTATAGATTTTATTATTAATATAAAAATATTATAATAATTATAATTTTAAATAACTTAATATATTTTATAATAAATAATTTTTTTATTAAGATCTTATTTTAAGATATAAATCTATTTATCTTTTAGAATATAAGCTCTAAAAGATATTTAGACTAGATATTAAATATTATTATTTATAAAAAATTTATATTTATTTTTTATAAAAAGTTTTTAATTTATTTAAAATAGTTAATTAGATATAATTTACTTATAAATAATAGATTTAAAAATATTTAATTTATTAATATAATTTATAAATAGAATAAATATTATAAATATTTCTAAAAAAAGATTAAAGAATAAATCTTATAAATTTAAAATTATAAAATAAAAATAATTATATAATACTTTTTAAATAATATTTAATTTATAATCTTCGCGAATAGTTTAAATAACTTTAATAATAATAAATAATAAATTTAAATTTAAGAAAATTTTCTATATAGATAATATAAATCGAATTATTAATATAAATATAAATATAATATTTAATTAAATAATTTATATTAAAAGTATTTAAATTAAAAACTCTCGCGTAATTAATTAAATTTATTATATTAAAAATTCTTAAATAAATCTTCGCGAAGGCGTTAATTTATTAATTAATTAAAGAAAATTTAATCTTAATCTTATAAATATTAAAGATCTCGAAATTATTAAAAATTTAATAATTATTTTAATTATAGATATAATATCTTCTAATACTTTTTTAAATTTAATATCTTTTAAAATATCTATAATATACTATCTATTTAGTACCTCCTCTATAGCGAATATTAGTATTATTAAATATTATTATTTATTTAAAAATCTATAAATCTTAATTTCTTTTTTTAAATTTATAATTAGAGATTATTTTTTTATAAAATATATATTATTAACGCGAATAACTATCTTTTTAATAAGATTATATAATTAAAAAATATACTTTCTCTTATACTCTAATAAAATATATTTTTTACTTTAATCTATAAATTTTTTTTTAAATTTTTTTTATTTATAAATAATAAATTTCATAATATATAAGTAAGAAAGAATAGATTTTTAATAATAGAAGATTTTAAAAGAAGTTATAATAATTCTAATATTAAATAATTATATTATTAAATAATTAATAATAATAATATTTTTAAATTAAAAAGATTTATTAAGATTAAAATTTAATAGAATAAGATATATTTTATATAATAAAGTTTATTTAAAACGCTTAGTTATATTATTTATCTAGAGATTATTAAAAATAAATTTTTTTTATTTAATATTTAATAAAGTAAGATAATTAAGAAAAACTTTAGAAATATATTTATTTCTATTATTAAAATAAATATAAGAGATCTTATAATTATATAATTTAAAATATAATAAAAATCTTATTCTTATAATAAATATAATAAACTTTAAAATAAAAAATAAAATTATTTTTAAATATTATAAAATATTTATAATTATTAAAATTATTAAAAAATAAAGACTTTATAAAATCGCTATAAATAAATTTATTTAATTATATATTAGATATAATAAGATTAATATAGAAAATAATCTTTTAACGCTTTATAATATAATATTTATAAATATATTTATTTATAATATTCTTAATAAAATCTATATCTATTATTATAATAAAAAATTTATTTAAAATTTATTAATTTAAATAATTTATATAAATATATTAAAATTAATAAATTAAGTTTAAAGAAATATTATATATTATTAAAATATTATTTAAATTATTTTAAAGATTAAAAAAGAATAGATCTTAATTATAAATATTTATAAATTTTAAATTATCTTTAATTAAAATATAATTAATTTTATAAAAATTAATTATAATATTAATATCTAAAAGTTTATTAATAAAAAAAAAGTTAATATTTATATTAAATATATATAACGTATTAAATAAAATAATATTTATATATTTATCTTAAATAAAGTAATTTAAATTAATAATATCGCGATTAAAAGATTAAATTTAATTATTTTTAATATCGCGAATAAAATAAAAATAAATCTTTTTATAAATAATAAATATTAAATAATTAATAAAGAAATAATAAGAGTAATTAAAGTTTATTATTATATAAGAATATAAATTAGCGAAATTTATAATTATTAAATTATACTTTAAATTAAAATCGATAACTATTAAATTAATAACTTTTTTATTATTAATTATATTAAAAATATTAAAATCGTTAAAATTAGAATTTATATAATATATAATTAAATTTAATTCTTTTAAAAAAATATAATTAATATTAAAATACTTATTCTCCTCTAAAATAAAAATATTAAAAAGTATTTTTTTAATACACTTACGCTTAATACTAAGGCTCTCTTTTATATTTTTAAAATTAATTATAATAATTTAAGTCTTCTTCTTCTTTTTCTTATTCGATATAAATTTTTTAAATTTTAAATAAGAGAACTTAGTTTAATATTTAATAGAAAAATATTTATATTTATATTTAATAATTTTATATAAGAGATAAGTTTTATAATTAATTGTTAAGTTACTAGCTTTATAATATCTAGCGAATTATTTATCTTTACTCTTATCGCTATTATTATAAATAATATATATAATAATATTATTATCTTTAAATAATAGTAAATAAATTTCTTTTTTTATTACTATACAATATAAATTATTATAAAGATATTAAAAGAGTTTTTAAGTTTTATAAGAAAGAATTAAATTAGAAAAGACTTTAATAAAATAAATAATTTATATAAATTAATAATTTTAATAATAATTTTATAAAAGTTCTTTTTATATTAATAAACGCCTCTTTTAAAAATAAAAATAATATTAAATAATTAATAAATTAATTTTATATAAAATTTAAAGTTTTTAAATTTATAATATTTAGCGATAGTATCTAATATTATTTAAAAAAATTTATTATTATAATTAATCTTAATAAATTAATAATTATTATATTTAAAATATTAAAAAATAATTATATAAATTTTAAACTTAATAATTTTAATAAAAAATAAAAGATTATTAAATATTAATTAGCTTTTAATATTTTATTTTTATTTAATATATTTTATATTAAATTCTAGAATAATAATAAAGATTAAAGAAAAACTATTTTTATTAAATTAAAATTAATTAAGAGTATTAATTATAAAGCGCTATAACTAATTATTTAGATTTATTATTATTAAAAGATAATTTAAATAATAATATATAAAATATTAATAAAAAGAATAATAGCGATAATAATAATAATAATTTAATTATTATTTTAAATAAGATAATAGAATTAGAGAAAGATTTTAAGAATAGCTTTAAAGTAAATAAAATAGACTTTTTAATATAAAGATTAAATAATTTAATATTACTTATAAAGCTAAATATATCTTTACTAATTTTAAATTTAAAATTAATAAAATTATTATTTAATAAAGTAGTAAAAGTAAAATAAATACTTTAATTATTATTAGAGTTTTTAAAAATCTTATTAATATTAATTAACTATTATTTTTAAACTTTAAATTTTTATATAAAAAATAAGAAGTATTTATATATAGAGTTATAATAAATATAGATAATATAATTAAAATAAAAAATATTTAATAATAAGAATAATTTATAAATAAAGATTAATTTCTAATAGAATTATATAAAATATAATTATTATAAATATATAAATCTTCTTTTTAAAGAGAAATTAATATTCTTTTTATATTATTTATTTAAAAATTTAAATTTAGAATATTTATATCGCTAGCTATTACTATAAAACTTCGAAAATTATTTTAATTTTATAATTATAATAATAAAATATAAATAATTATAAAAGAATTTAATAATAAAGTCTTAACTCTCTTTTTTAAGAGGCTTCTAGAGATTTAGAAGCTAATATTAATAAGATATTCTTATTATTTTAATTTTAATAGATTTATAAATATATTAAGAGATAATAATATTAGCTTTAAAATATTTTAAATTATAATTAAATTATTAATATTAATATTTAATTACTTTTAATTAATAATTATTAATTTAATAATTAATATATAATTTAAAAGTTAATATTAATATAAAATAACTTTATTTTTAATAAAATTAGATATTTTAATTTAGTAAAAGTTAATAAAATTTAGAGAATTTAAATAATATAATTTAATTATATAATAATATAATTATATATTTAATATATTTAATAAATTTAATATTTCGATTAAAGATAATATATTTTAACTCGCTTAGAGTAAAGATGAAAATAACTTCTAATTTCTTATATTATTAATAAATTATACTTATTTAGATTTATAATTATTTTAAAAAAGAAAAATACTCTTATTAAGAAGATTAAAAGAATATCTTTATAGCTACTATTATCTTTATATAATAAGCTTTAAATATTAAAAGATAAATATTAAAAGTTTAAAAATAGTTATAATTATAGAGATAAATAGTATTTATAATATAATAATTATTAGATAGAGCTTAAACTTATAATCTATTAAAATATAAGATAAGATATTTAATTATTAATTATAAAGTTCTATAGAGAAAAGAGCGATTAGATATAGATACGCTAAGGTATATTATATAACTATATTATATAATTATTAAGACGCTAAGAGTTATATAATTCGAATTTTAATAATAATAATCTATATATACTTAATATTAATTTTTAAATTAATTAAAAAATTTATATAATTAAATTATCTTTTTAATAATTTATATCTAATTAATATATTTAATCTTATAAGAGAATAATATTATCTATATTAAAAATATTATAAATTATTTTCTTAATATTACTATATAGAAAAGCGATTTTAATATTTATTTATTTAAGTTTTTAATTTAAAATGATTATTAATATAAAAATTATTTTATAATTTATAGACTTAATAATAAAGATAAAATTTCTATTAAAAATTTTTTTTTTTTCTATTTAAAATTATAAATAATTTAGCGAGCTTTATATTATATAATTTTCTTTATAAAATTACACTTAAATTTATAAATTTATTAATTTTTTAAAATATATATATTTAATAAGAGATCTATTAAAATCTAAATTCTATTAATAATAAGCGAATTAATTTTTTTTTTTATAGTAATTTTCTAATATATTTTATAATAAGAGTTTAATATAATTTTTTTTTAAATTTAAGATTTATAGAATTTAAAAGAAAAAGCTTTTATTAATAGCGCTAAAGAATTTAAAAAAAATTCTTTATATATTCTTAAAATATTAAATAAATAATTTATTATTAAAATTAAATTATAATTATTTATAAAGTAAGTAATAAGTTTAAAAGACGTTATTATAAAGACTATAGGGAGAATTTTATTATTAAATATATTAGATAATTATTTTTTTAAAGATTTTAAATTAACTAAGATTATTAATTAAACTTTTTTGAAAATTTAAATAAAATTAAATAAATTATTAACTTTATTTTTAATAAAAATTATTTATCTCTTTTAGCGATTTTTCTTTAAAATTATAAATAAAGAGAGAAAATAATTTTTAAAATAATTAATAATTTTAATAAGTCGGCGATTATTACGATAGATTATTATTTTAATATTATTATATATATTCTCTGCTAAAAAAAGTATAAATTTAAAAGAGATATTATTAAATTACTTAATATTTAAAATAATAGTAATTTTATTATTATTTAAAAGTATATAATAAAAATAATCTTAATAATTTATAAATTATTTCTTAATTATATAATTTTAATATTTTTTCTAACTAATAACTTTAAATATAATTAAATAAAAATTTATTTATTTAATAATATATAGATAAAAAACGTTAAGAGAAAAATTAATATAAATCTTAAAAGAAATAATATTTTATTTAATTACGAATTAGCGATTATATAAATAATTCTTAATATAAATAAATTTAATTTAATATTTCTATAATAAATCGTTTTTTTTAAATATTATATTAGCTTTACGCTAAATAATAATATCTAATTATTTAAGTTTACTATTTATTTAAAATTTTTTAATATAATATTTTTTTTAAATAATTTCTTTAGATAAATAAAAGACTTTTATTTTATAATTTTAATATTTTATATTATAATTAAAATAAATATAAATATAATAATTATTATTATATTTTATATTATTAAAAATAAATTTATTAAATTTATTTAATAAAAGATAAATATTAAAATATAAAATAAAATTATTTAAAAAGATAATTATAAATATATAATCGTTATAGAAAATATTAAATAATTTTTAAAGATTAATATAAATTAAATTATTTTTTTATCTCTCGAGAATAATATAGTATTTATAAAATTTTATTTTAAGATTAATTATAAAGTATAATTTATAAATATTATTAAAAAAAGATTTAAAAAGATTTATTCTAATATATATTTTAATTATCTTTTTAATATTTTAAATATTTAAATAATTTATATAAGTATATTATATATATAAAGTATTTTTATTAATTTAAAATTTTTATTTATTATCTTATGGGCTTTAGTAGTAGTAGGAATTTTAGATCTATTATATATAGATTAACTATTTTATCAAATGATATAAACTATATAATAAGCACTATATACCGAATCATACAAAATAACTTATTTTAAATAATTTTTATTTCGTATAATATATTAATATAATATATCTTCTATTTTAACTTATAATAAGTTAAATAAAACTTATTACTTATTTTAATTTATATATTAATAAATAGTTAATAGAGAATTAATAATAACTAGATATAATATTAATTTCGTATTAATTATTTATTCTTTTTTAATATACTATAAGTAACTCTATATAAACTATATTTAATACCTCTAACTATACGTTTATATTAGTATATCTAGATAATAAATATCTATTTAATTTACTTAATAGCTATTATATCTATTATCTAAATAATTAAGATAAATATTACGCTATATTATTAATTTATAACGTTATTATATAATACTATCTCTTTTTTAAACTTTAATTATATATTCGCTTATATATTAAATAAATATTATATAATATAAATAAATATAACTAATTTATCTAAAAAAAAAACTATATTTAATAGATATATATTTAAAATAATTAATTTATAATACTAATTATAGCGCTTCTTTTTTTTTTAGATAAGCCTCTATTAAGATTAAAATAGCTTTTTATAGTATTTATATATTTAATAATATATTATATAATAATATAATAATATAATAGTATAATAAAATATCTAAATAAAATATAAAATCGTTAAATAATTTATTATAATACTTTATTATTTAATATAATTATAATCTATTAAATAAATTTCTCTATACGCTTTTATTATTTAATTAAGCGAATTTAAAAGTATCTTAATAGCTTATATACTATTATTAATATATATTAACTTTTTATTTTTATACTTAATATAAAGATTTAAATTAAATAATAAAGTATTATATAATTTAATATTAATAAAGAGATAGAAATAATATTAAAAATATATTTTTTAAAAGTCTCTTAATATAAATATATTATTTAAAATTATTTTATCTAATTTAGAATAGTTATTAGAATTAATATATAATATATTAATAAAATATAATTAAAATAATATAGAATATAATATAATTATATATTTAAAAATAGAAAAAAAATCTAATATCTTAAAATTAATATCTATAATATTTATATTAATTACATTATTCTACTTTCTTTTCTATTATAACTAATTCTATATTATTATTTTATTCTAATATTTTATTAGATATAAATCTTTTTTTTATTTTAAATTATATTATCTTTTTTTTATTTATATCGCTATTAATATTATATTATAATATCTCTTTTAAATTAATAATAGAATATATAATAACGATCTATATATTTAGCTTATCTATTCTATTTATCTACTTTAATTAATTATAAAAAGATAAATATATATTTTATATCTTATTATCGCTATTTCTATATTAATTTAAAAATCTAAATTTAAAATTTTAATTAATTTAAAATTAAAAATTAAATTATTATTATTATAGATAAAGTCTATAAAAATAAAATATAGATTAATAAATATCTAATTAATAAGAAAATCGAAAAAATCTAAAAAAAGTAGAAAAAGTTAAAAATATTTTTAGAGATAAATAAAGATAGATAAAGATATTTAATATATAATAATATTACGCTATTATTAAAATCATTAGTAATTTTATTATAAAGCTTCTATATTATATTAATAAGAAAATATATATTATTATTATCTATTCTAGAATATCTAAAAATATTATTTATTTATATAATTTCTCTATTAAAAAAGTATTAATCTATTAATTTTTTTTTATATATCTTACTATTAAAAAAGAGCTTTATAATTATATCTAATATCTTTTTATATATATAAATTATATTTACTAGATTTCTATCTTTTAAAAAAATTATAATCTAAATTATAATATTTAAGAGATAAATATTTATATTATTTCTTAATTTTTAATTAATTAAATCTAATTA
Organism: Letharia lupina; assembly: GCF_014066315.1. Classification (NCBI taxonomy): domain Eukaryota; kingdom Fungi; phylum Ascomycota; class Lecanoromycetes; order Lecanorales; family Parmeliaceae; genus Letharia; species Letharia lupina. The sequence continues at coordinate 1,775,985 of NW_023502974.1, forward strand.
TTTATAAATTTTATTTTTTAATATTTTTAATAATATAAATATTTATATAATTTTAAATTAAATATCTTAATTAAGAGAAAATTTTATTATTAAATATTCTAGAAAAATATTTAAATTAGAATATAAATATATAGATATATAATAGAGCTTAAAGTAATATTATTAATAAATAAATTATATCTATTTTCTCGAAATTCTTCTAAATTAAATATTAAGTATTTTTTAAATTTTCGCTAAGTCTAAATTTTAAAAATTTCTTATTAATTTTTAAATTAGAATTTTAACGATTTATACTTTAAATCTTAATATCTATATTTAAATATTATATTTTATATATTATATAATTTATATTCTATATTTAATAATTTAATATTAAAATAAATAGTTTTAAAGTATAGAAAATATAACGAAATTTTCTATAAAGAGCGCTTATTTAATAAGTATTTATAAATTTTATTATTTTATAATTTAAATAAATATATTCTCTATTATTAAGATAAAAATCTTTAAAATAAATTATTTTTATTTTATATAAATTAAATATTATAATCTTAATTTAAAAGTAAGATAGTTTCTTTATAAATTAATTATCGAATTTTATTAAGTTATTTTATATATTTAATATATATAATATAATACTTCTTATTTTTAATATTAAAAGTTTTATAATATTTATAATTATAAATAATTTAAAATAAAAAAATATTTAAAATAAAATTAATTTAAAAGATATAAAAATTCTTTATTATAGTAATATATGTAAATATTTTAATTTATCTATATAAAAGCTAATATAGAAATATTTATCTAAATAAGTAAGCTCTTTTATTCTAATAATAATAAAATTATTAACTTTAAATATAATTTAATAATAAAATCGCTAACTTTAAATATAATTTAATATTTAAATTCTTTATATCTTAATAATTAATATTCTAATCTTATTTTAAACTTATTTTTAATATAATAAATTTAAAAAGAAGTAGAATATATCTATTTATAACATTTAACTTTTAATATTATTATAATTTAATATTATAAAAAAAATTATATTTAATTTATTATAATTAATCTAATATAATTATTATAAAATTAAAATAAATAAATTATTAAATTTAAAATTAATAGATTAAAGCGATTAGTCTAACTCTCTAATAAATTTTTTATTAAAATAATTTAAGATAGTAGATTTTTTATATAATTTATTCTCTAAAATAATTAATTTTAACTCGCTCTTTATATTCTTCTACTCTCTTTTAAATAATAATAATAATTATTTAAATAATATTAGATATTAAGTATAGATTCTTTATAGCTCTATTATTAGTTTTAATTTAAAATATTATATTAAATTAATAAGTATAAAGCGAAGTATTTAATAAACGCTTTTTTTAAATAATAATATCTTAATAATATCGCGATAATTTATATATAAAATAGATATTTTAAAGTTTTTAAATATTCGAATTAGCGAAATATAATAATAGTTATTAAAACGATTTTTTATTGATACTTATTTTCTTTAGAGAAGATTATTAAATTATTCGAAGTTATATATTCTTATATTATTTTAATAAAATATAATTTAATATAAATATTTAATTTATTTATAAAAGTTTAAAACGTTATCGCTTTTTTTAATAATATCTTTTTTATAATAAAAGACTCTATAAAATTCTTATACTTTAAGCGCTTTATCTCTTATATCTTATAATTTTTAAATATATTAAAAATATTTAACTCGTTATTAGATTCTTATTAAGATTATATTAATATTATATCTCTAAATAAAATAAATCTCTTTTTATATTTAAATTTTAATAATATAGCGAGAGTAATATATTAAAATAATTTTTAAAATAATTTTTTTAATTAATATAATAGAGTAATTATATTATCTCTATCTTCGCTAATTATATTATAAATTAAAATAATAATATTACTTTTTATTATATAAACGTAATATTATATAATAAAATTTATAATATTATATTTTAAACTCGAAAAAATAATATTTTTTATAATCTTTAAAAAGAGTAATATTATTTATTTTAAATATAATTATATTTTTAAAAATAGCGATATAATAATAAAGATTTTATATATTTTTATATTTAATAGTTTTATAAATAATAAATAGAAGATTATAATTTATTTTAACTTAATAAAAAAAAAGTAATAAAATTTAATTATATAGACTTCGATATTTTTTATTATAAAAATAATCTTAATTAAAATTTATTAAACTTATTTTATTATATTAGTAAATTTTAAATATATTATATTAATTAAATTACTTTAAATAAAATTAAAAAAAAATAAAATTCTAATAAGAGAATAGAAATTTATTTTAAATTTATTTTTAGTATTTTTAAATAATTAATAGAGTTAGATAATAACTTTACTTTTAATTTTTTATATAAAATTCTTTAATAAAAGTATTTATTAAATCTAATATTAAATATTAAATTTAATTTATATTTTTTAAGAATTAAATATTTTATATAATTTTAATTTATTAGTAAAAAGCTAAATTCTATATTCTATATCTATTACTTTATATTTTTAATAAATATTATTATATAAATATATATTATATACTTTACTTTATTAATCTTTATTAGAATCTTTTTATTTAATTTTATTATTTTAAATTTAATAACTTTAATAATATTTATAAACTCGCTTTTATAAAATTTTAAAATAAATAATAAAATATTAACTCTTCTTTTTTTTTACGTTAATTTAATCTTATAATAATAATATATATTTTAAAAATTAATTTATATATATTTTAATATAATTTAAATATATTTATAAAAATAAAAAGAGATATATTAATATAAGAAGATTTAGAGAAATTAAAAAGATAATATCGATTATAAATTAAAAGTTTTAACTTATTATAATAAAAAGAATAAAATTATAAAGTATTTATTAACTTAATTTAAATATTATAAATATTTTATATAATAAAGCGAGTTTTATAAATAGCTAGCTTTCTATTTAAATTTATATTTAAACTCTTATAATAATAATAATAATATATTCTTATTTTTAGAGAATTAATTTAATTTTAAATAATATAATAAAACTCGTTTTTTAAGAGAAATAGTTTTATAATTATAGATTATAAAGAAATTAAATAATTTAAATAATTTAATTTAAAGTAAGATAAAAAATAAAGAGAATTAATAATAAGCTTTATTATTTTTAAAGAGATTATCGCTTTAATAAAATCTTTCTTAATTTTAAAAACTCTATTAAAATAAAATTTAATATTTAATTTAGCTAAATAATAGTAATTTAGCTTTTTATAATAATAATAAATTAAATAAAATAAAAAAATTATAAAAGAGTTATTATAATTTCTAATATAATCTTTAGAATATACTTTTATTAATATCGCTTATATTATAAAATAATAAAATTTTATTAATTTATTTATAAAATAAGCTATTTTAATATATATCTTTATATAAAAATTAATAAATAATAAAATCATCTTAAAGAGATATCGTTCTATTCGTTTGTAAAGTTATAGAACTAGCGTATTACGATTATGAAACGATATTATAACGATTCTATGCTAGTTGAAAAACCGTTCTAGAATCGATTTATAATCGTTTTATAACCGTCGTAAACTATAGACCTCTTTTCTTAGAACTTACTACGGTTATAGTTCTATAATTATTCTATAATCATTTTATAATCGTTATAATAATATATTTTATTTTTATTTTTTTTATTAAGTCTTAAATAGATTAGTAGTATTATATAATATATCTTCTAATATAAAGATTTTATAAAATTTTAAAAAAACTAATTTTAAGTTATTAGCGTTAATATTTAAATTTATATATATTAAGCGAATTTTTAGCCTTATAAAGAACTTTAAAAATTTAAATTTATTTTTAATTATTATATAGATTATTTATAATTCTATAAAAATTATATAATTATTTTATAATTATTCTATAATTATTTTATAACTATTCGATAACTATTATATAATCATTATATAATTATTAAATAATTAATATAATATTATAAATTAGAATAATTCTTCTAACGAGTATAAGTTAAGTTTTATATTAATTATATATTAATTATTTATCGATTATTAATTATAGAATTATTATATAATAATAATATATTTTTAATAATAGCTAGAATAATATAGAGAATTAAAGAAATATATATTTTTTTAATTAATATAAAAAATACTTTTAGAACTTTAAATAGATAGTTTCTAAAGTATTATAATTATTTCTTAATATTATAATTTAATAAATAATAATTATATTTTAATATATTTTTTAATAATAAAAATAGACTTTAATAGATTTTTTAGAGTTTTTAAATTTTTTAATAGATTAAATATTTTTAATAAAATTTAATAACTTTATTTATTTAATTTAATTACTTAATATTATAATTTAAAAATTATTATAAAAATTTTTAATTTTATAAAAAAAAATTTATAGAGAATTTTTTTAGAAAGATTAATTATAAAAGAGCGTTTTAATAGTAATAATATATTTATAATTTATTTACGCGAATTATTCTTAAATACTAACTTATTAAAGTTATTTTTAAAATTATTTTTAAAATTTTATATTAATATTTTTAAAGAAATAAAAATTAAAAATAAATTTAATAAAAATAATAAAAAATCTTTTTTATTATTAAATTCGTTTTTTTAATCTAATATAATATTTAAATTATTATTTAATATAATATTCTTAATAATTTAATAGAGATTATTTATTATAATAATAATATTTTTTTAAAATTAATAAATATTTAAAGTTAATTAATAAATTAAAATATAATTTTATATATTTATATTTATTTTACTATTTATAACGCTTTTTAGCGCTTTAAAATATTTATTAATTTTTTTTTTAAGATATTTTAAAAATATAGTTTTATTTAAATTCTTTTACTTTATCTAAATCTTCTCTTTTATTATTATTTTTTATTATTTTTTAATATAATTATTTTAAAAGATAATAAATTTAAAATTAGAATATTAGAGATCTAATATTTATATATTATTATTTTATTATATATTTATTAATTATAAAAGATATATATTATATAATATTATAAATTATATTAAAATATTTAAAATATATTAATTTAATAAATTAAAATTCTAGTAGATTAAGAATTATAAAATAAATAAATATTAGAAATAGATAATAGCTATAGATTTAAAAAGGCGATTAATAATATATTATTTTTATAAAAAAATATAAAAAAATAAAAAAGAGTCTTAAGGAAATAGGCGGGTATAAAAATATTTTAAAAATAATTAATTATATTATAATAAATATTTAAACTTATTATCTAATTAAATAATAGCTTTTTTTTTAGAATATTATTATTATTTAATTAATTAAATTCTTATTAATATTATTATTAGAAGAAATAAAAAGATTATCTATTTATTTAATATTAATTATTTCTTTTTATAAAACTTAATTCTATTATTTATAAAATAATATTATTATTATTAATACTTCGCTATATTATATAAATATATTTATTAATTTTTTAAATTATTATTTAATTTTAAATATTATATAATTAAATTTTTTAAATAGCTTAAATATTTTAATTAGTTTATTTTAATATTTATTAATAAATCTTTTTAAATCTTTTTTAATTATATAAATATTTTATTATTATAAAAATAATTAATTTTAAAATTTAAAGATTAAATTTAGAATTTTACTCTCATATTATAAAAAGCTTTTTATAAAAAAAATATATATTTAAATCTAATTTTTAAAATATTAAATAGTTTTATAGAATATTCTAAATTAAAATATAATAATATTTAATTTATATAAAATATAAGATAATATTATTAATAAAGAAAAGATAATTAATTTTTTAATATTTTCGAAATATTAAAATCGCTAAATTTATTTTTTCGATAATTATTATTATAAAAAATCTATAATTTAAAAATTAATTTATCTATATTATTTATTATTCTTTATAATCTTTTACTTTTTTTATTTTTTTTATTTATTCTAATAGCGATAATAATTATTCTTTTATTTATTATAATATATAATAAATTTTTTAAAATATTTAATTTAAAATAAATTAAGAGAATAAATATATAATTTTAATTTATTTTTATAAGCTCTTCATCTAAGTCTATATTAGAGAAAACTTTAAAAAAAAAGATAATCTCTTAATTCGTTAATATAAAGAAGTTTAAAATATATAAACTCTTTAAGATAAAGTTAAATTATTAAGAAATTATTATATTAAATAATATAGAAAAAAATAAGAATAAAAATAAAAGATTTAATAAATTAAAATTTATAAAAAATAAATAAAAAGTAAATTTTCTTTTTTTAAAATATTAATATTTTTAATATATAATATTTAAAGTAATAATATTCTAGAAGAAAATAAAATAAATAAAGAGCTTAATAATATTATATATTAAAAAAAAATCTTAAAAAGAGTATTAAATAGATATTTAGATTATCTAAATTAAAGTCTAAATAAAATAATATATTATTTATATTTAAAATTAATAGCTTATTATACTTTATTAATAATATTTAAATTAAATTTAATAAGCTTTTATATAATTATTAAGTTATATATTTTATATATTTTAATTTAAATAAAATTATATATATTATTAGATTTATTTAAAGAAATAATATTAAATAATATAATTAGAAATAGATTAAAAGTAAATATCGTCTTAATTAGAATAATATAAATTAAAAAACTTAATTTATTTTAAATATAATTATAAATATTATTTATTTTAATATTATTTTTATAATTTATTTATTAATTAATTTTTATATATAGATTAAGATTATAGACTTTTTAAAAAAGAATATAATAAATATTTTAATTATTATTATAAAATCTAAAGTTTTAATATATTAATTTATAAATAAATATTTATTTAATTTTTTTATTTAAATTTTAAATTTTTTTAATAATACTATTAATATATCTAAATTAAATAAAATAAATAAAAAATAATATTTTTATTTTAAAAGTAGATTAAATTTAAATATTTATTTTTAATATTTTAATATTAATCTTTTTATAAAATATCTAATTAATTTTTAATATTAGAGTTAAGCTATATATAAATTAATTTTAAAATAAAAATAAATATATTAAATCTTTTTATTCTTATTATAATTTACTTTTTTAAATAAATAAAATAAACTTTTTATTAAAATATAATAATTATTAAAATAAAAATCTTATTATATTAGAGAGTAAATAATAATATAATAATAAAGTAGAGAATAAATTAGACTTTTTAAATAATAATTTAAACTATTACTTTAGAGAAATATTATTATTTTTTTAATATATTAAAAAATTAATAATATCTTTATTAAAGAGAAGTAGATTATATATTAAGTATTTATTACTATTTAAAATTTATATTTTATTATCTCTATATATATTTATCTATTTAGATTTATAATTTATTATCTATCTTTATTTTATATATATTATATTTTTAAAAAAATATAATCTATTAAATTATTTAAAAATTTATAATAAATTAAAAATTAAAACTAATATCTATTTTTATAATAATAATATTTTAAAATATAATAAATAAATTATATTTTATAATTTAAATAAAATATAATATTAAAATAGCTTTTATACTTTTAAGATATTTATTTAATATATATATATTAAGTAATTTATAATAATAAGATAATAATAAAAAAAGTATTCTCTTTAACTTTTTTAAAGAGTTATAATATTTTTTATATATATAATTATTTTAATATTCTAATTATATCTTTACTATAAAATAAATAAAATTAAAACTTATTATAAAATATTAATAAAATTAATTTTAAATTCTAAAAAATAATTATTAAATAATATTAAGTATAAATAAAAATATATAAATTTAATATAAGATAATAGCGATAAGATAAATTATTTATTTATTTTATTTTATTATATATTATTATAATTTTCTCTAAATTCTATTTTTTTACTCGTTTATAAAGTTATAGAATTAGTATATTATAGTTATAAAATAATATTATAATAATTCTATATTAATTAAAAAATCGTTTTAGAATTAATTTAAAATTATTTTATAATCGTTATAAATTATAAATCTCTTTTTTTAGAACTTATTATAGTTATAATTTTAGAATTATTTTAGAATTATTTTATAATCGTTATAATAATATATTTTTATTTTTATTTTTTTTATAAAGTTTTAAATAGACTAATAGTATTATATAATATATCTTTTAATATAAAAATTTTATAAAAATTTAAAAAAAATTAATTTTAAATTATTAATATTAATATTTAAATTTATATATATTAAGCGAATTTTTAACTTTATAAAAAATTTTAAAATTTAAAATTTATTTTTAATTATTATATAGATTATTTATAATTTTATAAGAATTATATAATTATTTTATAATTATTTTATAATTATTTAATAATTATTATATAATCGTTATATAATTATTAAATAATTAATATAATATTATAAATTAAAATAATTCTTTTAATAAATATAAATTAAATTTTATATTAATTATATATTAATTATTTATTAATTATTAATTATAGAATTATTATATAATAATAATATATTTTTAATAATAGCTAGAATAATATTTTATTATATAAAAATCTTAATTAATAAAATAAGATTTAAAGTTTTATAATTTTTTAATTATTTTTAATTTTAATTTTATATTATATAGATTATTTAAACTTTATAAATTTTATAATATTTTTATATTAATTAAATAGTAAATAATATAATATATTAAATATTATATATATTAATTTAAAGTAATATCTTTTATTTTAAATTTTAATATTAATATTAATAAATTTTATTATTTATTTAATAAACTAGCTAGTTATATTATAAAGCGCTTTTTTAAAAATATAGATATTATAATAATTAATATATTTATTAATAATATTATTAAAATATAAAAATAGAATATTTAATTATATTAATTATAGAGTTTTATAAAAAAAAAAGAATAATTTAATATAAGCGTGTTAAGATATATTATATAATATAATTATATAATTATTAAAATATTAAAAATTATATAATTTAAATTTTAATACTCTTTTTTATATATATTCTTTTATAAATAAAATTTAATAATTATAAAGTTTAATATTAATAATATTAAAATTAAATAGATAAGATAAAGTAATTAATATTAGATAGTAAAAGTAAAATTAATATTAAGTAATTAAAGTAAGTTAATATTAAATAATTAATATAAAATTATATTCTCTATACTTCTATTTTCTTATATAAATAAAATTAAAAAATTTAAAATTTAAAATTTATAATATTTAAAATAGAATAAATAAAGTAAAAAGTTAAAATTTAAAAAATAATTATATTAAATTATAATCTCTATTTAAATATAATTTAAATTTTACTTTTTATTAAAAAGCGATTTTTTAGAAATTTTATTTTTAGACTATTTAATATATATTAAAAATTAATTGATTTAAGATTAAAGAATATATATAAGAGTAATTAAATAAAATAATTAAAAGAAATTCTTTTAATTATATATTATCGATTATAAGATTTTTATAAAAATTATTTTAAATAATTAATTCTTAATAATAGTAGCTATAATAGTAATAATTTAAAGATATAATATTTAAGATATTAATAATAAATAGATATAGATTTTTTAAAAGAGTTTTAAAAGTTTTAATAATAATAATAATAATAAAATTAAAGAAATAGTTATTTTAATATAAAATAATAAATTTATATAATATTAAACTTAATATAATAATTTAGCGAGCGATTTAAAATAATTATTTATAATATAAAAATTAATAAAATAACTTTTTTAAAATAGATAATTTTTTTATATTAATATTATTAGATTATAGTTATAAATAATATTTTAATTTAATAAATTGATAAAAACTTTTAAATTTATTCTTATAGAGAGTCTTAATAAGACTATTAATTATTTATTAATTAATAAAAATATAATTTAAAGCGATATTTTTAATAATAATTTATTTCTATATATAATAATATTAAATATTAATATATTTAATATAAATATAAAATTAGAAATTTTTAGCTAATACTATAGCGTCTTAATTATTATAAAAAATAATTATTACTTATACTTATTTATTATTAAAATTAAACTAATCTAATAAATTATATAATTAAATTATTTTTTTAATAACTTATATTTAATTAATATATTTAATTTTATAAATTAAGAATATTATAATAGATTATTACTTTAATAATTAACTAATAATCTCATTATTAATATTAAATATATATTTAGAAATAAAGTAATAAATATCTTAATTATTAATCTAATTAATATTAATATAGCTATTTAAAGATTTTAAATCTCTTCTAAAAACGAGTTAATAGTTAACGATTTATTTAAAATAATAAAAGATTCGCTTAATCGCTTTTTAATAGACTTTATTAAAGTTTAAATTATATTCAGATTATAAATATAATATTTAATTTTATATTAAATATTATATATATTAATAACTCTATTACTAATTAATACTTAATATAAAAAATTTTAAAAATTTAAAAATTCTTTTTAAATATTTAGTATCTTTTAATATCTATAGAAATAAATATATTTTTAAATTTCTATATATTATATTTAGTAAAAAACTTTTTAATATATTTTATCTAATTAAATTAAATAATATAATTAATATAATCTCTAATAATAATTATATTTAAATAATAAGTATATAATTCTAAATTAACTATTTGGAAATAATTATTAAACTTATTTTTAATATTTTAAATTTTTATTTTATTAAGATTAGTTAAGAGAATATTATTTATATAAATTATAATAATTATAATATTATTAATAAAAATTAAGAAATTAATTATAATAGACTTAAAGTTTAATTTCTTTAAATATATAAAAAGTATATTATATTAGATTTTTAAGAATTACTTTAAATCGTATAGCGCTTTTTTTAATTTATATATCTTATATTTATTATTAATTTTAAAGCTTATAAATTATATTATATAAATAATTTCTTTTATATTATTATAAAGAAAAGTAATTTTAATATTTATTTATTTTAATTTTTAATTAAGAGCTATTATTAAAATAAAGATTACTTTATAATTTATAAATTTAATTATAAAAACGAAAGTCTTATTAAAATCTACATCTTTACACTATTTAAAATTATAAATTATTTATTAAACTTTATATTATATAATCTTCTCTATAAAATCTTATTTTAATTTATAAATTTATTTATTATTTAAGATATATATATTTAAGAGTAAATTTATTAAAATTTAAATATCGTTAGTTATAAGAGAGTTAACTTCTTTCTATATAATAAATTTCTATTTTATTTTTCGATATTTATTCGCTATTATCTCTTAATAGATTTAAAGCTTAAATAATTTAAAAGTATTAATTTTAATTAAAAAGATAAATAAATTTAATAAAAGATTATAATAAATTTTAAGAATTTTATATTATCTAGATTACTTTAAAAAAATTATTAATTAATTATAAATCTAATTATAGATTTTATTAGAATTTATATTAAAGATATTAAGATTATTAAGATAGATTTCGCGAGTATATTTTCGCTTAGAGTTTCGAGTAATTTTATTTCTTTTAGATATATTTATAAAGATATTTATAGCGAAGATATCTATAATAATATCTATAATAAAGATATCTATAAAAATATTTTTTTAATAAAGATTTATATAATAATAATAAATTTTCTTCTAACGACTTTAGTTAAGATAATTATTACTTTAATAAATATTTCTTATCTTATTCTTTTTAAGACTTTTTTTTTAAAATTAATATTAAAGAAATAATTAATAATTTATATATAATCTTTTCTAGCGTATTTATATAATACTTATTTTTATTTTTAAATAGATTTTAATTATTAATCTTCTTTTTTCTAGCGAGATTAAGTTTAAATAAAATAAATTTAAAAAAAATATTATTAATTTAAATTATATTTAAATAAATTTAAATTTTATTATTTAATATTAATATATAATAAAATTAATTAATTTTATAATTAACTAAGCGTTTTTTATAAATATAATTTTTATATTTAATTTAATTAATATTTAATAAATATATTTAATAAAAATTAGTTTATTTAATAATTTAAAAATATAAAATATTAGATAAATAGTCTATAAAGATTTTATAAGAGATAATATTTTTTTTTAATATTAATTATAGATTATATAGATAATTAGAAATTTATATAAATTTTAATTAATATTTTTATAATAATTTACTCTTTTTAAATATAATTTTAATCTTATATTATATTATTTAATTAATATATTTAAATTTATTATTTATTTAAGAATTATTAGATATAATATCTTTCTAAATAATTTCTTTAATAAATTAAAAGATATATATATTATAATTATTATACTCGAAATTATAATCGCTATAAAATCTAATATAGATATAATTTTTATATTTAATTTAATTTAGAAAAAATTTAAATATAATAAAATAAAGCATTTTATTATTTAGAAAAATTACTATTTATTTATAATTATTATAAAAAATAGAGAAAAATCTTTAAAGATTATTATAGATTAAATTATTTTTTTAGTAATCTAGCGTTATATAACGCTTATATAATTTAATTCTTAAATTAATAATATTATATAATTTATATATATTTCTAAAAAATAAAATAGATAAATTTATTTTAATATATATTTTAACTAATTTTTTAAGATTCTAAAATCTTAAATAATTATAATAAGCGTATTATATATATATAATTTTTTTATTAATTTAAAAATCTAAAGTATTAATAAATAAGAATAAGAATTTAGATATAAATATAGATATAAATATAATAAACTTATTATAGATAGAAATATCTTTATTAATAATTATTAAATACATAAGAATTTTTATTTATATATTTAATATATAAAGGTAATTATATTAATATCTAAAAATAATATTATACTTCTTTATTTTAATATTTTTAGATATAAATTAAAAAGAATAGTTTTAATTTTCGAGTTACTCTTAAAAAATTAAATTAAAATTATTATTAAAAATATATTAGATATCTTTTATATATAGAATTTATTTATTTTTAAAATTTTTATATTTAAATTTAATATATTTAAAATTAATAGCTATAATTAAACTATTAATTTTATTAATTAAATAATATAATTTAAATAAAATAAAGATTTAAAAAATTAAGAAATTATAAGTAATATATTAAATATAGATATTATTAATAAATTATAAATATAATAATATAATAATTATAAATATTAAAAAAGTTTAAATTATAATCTTTAGACTCTTTTTAATAAAGAAATAATAAATTTAATTTTATAAGAATTAAGAATTAATAATAAGATATATAATATTCTCTAAATTAGAATTAATATATATTATAAAATTATATATTATTATTAATTAATTATATATTATAATAACTTTAATATTATTAGATTAATAATTAATAATAAATTTATTAATTAAATTAGAGAAATTATTATTATTATTATTTTTATTTTTATTTTTATTATTATAATTATTATAATCTTTATAAGTATTATAATCTCCTCTATTATTATTATTATTTTATTTTTTAAATTTAAAATATAGAATAATATATTTAATATTATTATACTAGTTTTTTTTATAATAATTATAATATTTATAAATTTAAATATAAATATAAGAGTTATTAATATAGACTCTTTATTAAATTCTATATTCGATAGCTTCGCTAATAATAATTAATATAATAATACTTTATAAATTATATATAAAGAATTTATTAATTAAAGTAATTAGTATATAGATTTTAATATTAATCGAGTTAATAAGATTAATTATAATATTAATAAATTAAATAATTATATAATTTAAATTAAACTTTATAATATTATTATTTTTAAAAATATTATAATTTTAATTATATTATTTATAATATAAATTATATAGAAAATCTAAATTTAAATAAAAGTAATAAATCTTTTAATTTTTATCGAACTTTAATTTTAAAAATAAGTTATCGAATTTATCTAGAATCTCTATAAATCTATTAATATAGAATTAAAAGTTATTATTATAATTTATAAGAATAATATTATTTATTTTTCTAAATATAAAATTAAGAATATTTAAGTTTTAAGATTTAAACTTATTTAAAATCTTTTAAATTTCTTTAATATTAATTTTATTTTTAATTTTAAAATATAAATTTTTTTATAGCGTAATTTTAATATAATATAAATTTAATCTTATATTTATAATTAGTTATTAATCTAGACTTTAATAATAATAATATTAATAATTAATTTTATATAATTTTTTTTAATATAGCGCTATAATCTAAATAGCTTTAATTTATTTTTAAATTATTACTTTTAAATTTAATAATTAAAGATATTTTTAAATTTATCGATATTATTAAGATAATTTAAAAAAATTAAGATTTTAAATTTCTTAAAAGATATAATATTTAGAGATTTAATAAACTCTTTTTATTAGAGAATAAATTAAATAAGTTAAATAAGCTCGCTTTATTAAAATCTAAGCTTAAAAATAAAGTCTATATATTAATAAGATTTAGAGAAATAATTAAAATAGATAATATTAATAAAATTAAGTATATTTAAAAATTAAAGAGATCTTTATTAAAGATTAATTTTAATAAAAATTTAAAAATTAATTATTTTAATATTAAATTAAAATTAATAAAAAAGCTTAATATATACTTATTTTTACTATTAGAATATTTTTTATAATATATTAAAGATTTAAATATATAAAAAAAGTCTTATTAAGTTTTAAGATTAACTTAATATAGCTTAGATCTTTATTTATAAAGATTTATTATTTATTAATATTTAAAATAGCGAATAGTATTCTATTAAGAAGTTAAGTAATTAATAAATTTTAAAGATATTAAAATAATCTAAAAATATTGTAATAATAGAGATTTATCTCTTATATATAAATATAATATTATATTATTAAAATTATATTAATTATCTTAATAACTAGAAGTTTTAATTATCTTCTCTAAAATTAATTTAATTAAAATTTAAAATCGAGATTAAGATTAATTATAAGATTATTTACTTACTATCAAGATATTTTATTTTTAAAATAAATATTTATATTAAGACTTCTTTATAATAATAAAAAAAATTTTTCTCTTTTATTTTTAAAATTAAAATTCTTATTTTTTTAATTAATATATTTTTATTAATAATAATTAGAAATTATATAATTAATATTAAAGCTAAAAAATTTTTTTTTAAATTATATTTTTTCTAATAATAATTAAGATAGTTAATCTTTAATTTTTATTATAAATATTTTATAATTAAATAAATATAAAATCTAGATACTCGCTATCTAATTTTTTAATATTTATAATATATAAATAAAGGCGTATTATTTTTTTATTTAGCGTATTTTATATAGAGAAGCTAATAATATTTTAAAAATCTTAATAATAATATAATTTAATTAATTATATAGCGACTTCGATAATTTTAATTAGATATAATATATCTTAACTTATTTTATATTATTTTAAATAAAAAATAAAAGCGTTTAAATAATAGCTCTTAATTTTTAAATTATAAATAAATTATAATTATTTAAACCTAGAATAATTATTTTAAAATAGAAATTTTTTATATTAAAAAGATTAATAAAGTCTTTTATAATTATAGTTATCTTTATTATAATAAATATAAATATCTAAAAATAATTATAGCTATAGTGATAGATTATACTATTATTAAAATAGTTATTAAATATAGTTTAGACTTATAATTTATTTAAATATAAAGATAGAATACTTAATTATATTAACTATAGAGTTTTATAAAAAAAAAGAGTAATTTAATATAAGCGTATTAAGATATATTATATAATATAATTATATAATTATTAAAACGCTAAAAATTATATAATTTAAATTTTAATAAATATATTTATTTATTTATTTATTATTTCTAACTTTTTAAAATTATAAAATTAAATAATTAATTTATAATATAATAATAATTTTAATTTCTTAAAGAATATTATCTTTTTATTTTATATCTTAATTTTTATTTAAAATAATATAAAATCTAATAATATTATTTAGAATAAAATATATAAAATTAGATTTATCTTATATAAAAAGAAGATATAAATATTAATATTAGAGAATATTTTAAAGAAAGTATATACTTTAAAAAATTTTAATTAATCTTTTATACTAATATAATTAAAAAATATATCTTATTGATTTAACTTCCACTTTTTGGATTTCTATTAATACATTATATATATCACATCTTTATTAAAGATATATCTAATTTAAAATATTATTAATAATTTAATTTTTAGAATAGATAGTTATAAGAGATCTAAAGTATCTTATAAAATCGTTTTATTAATTATAAATTAATGGATCATTAATAAAGAGAGATAATATTTATTAAAATAGTATATTTATAATTATAATATCGATAGATATAAAAAGTGTAATTTAATATTATATAATATATATATAATATAATTAATTTAAATATTTACTATTATAGATAGTATTTAAATTAAAAAATAGCTTAAATAATAATAATAAAATATTATAATTTTTTTAAATCTTAAATAAGATTAAAAAGTATAAATATATTAATAATATAGGATTTATAGATATAAGAATAAAATTTTATTAATAGAATATTTATTTATTAAATTTAGCGATAAAGATATATTAATTATTTTTTATATTATTCTATTTATTTATAAAGTTATAGAATTAGCGTATTATAATTATAAAATAATATTATAATAATTCTATATTAGTTAAAAAATCGTTTTAGAATTAATTTATAATTATTTTATAATTATTTTATAATCGTTATAAACTATAGATCTCTTTCTTTAGAATCTACTATAATTATAGTTTTATAATTATTCTATAATTATTTTATAATCGTTATAATAATATATTTTATTTTTATTTTTTTTATTAAGTCTTAAATAGGCTAGTAGTATTATATAATATATCTTCTAATATAAGAATTTCGTAAGAAAAAAACTAATTTTAAGTTACTAGCGTTAATATTTAAGCCTATATAGATTAAGCGAATTTTCAGCCCAATAAAGAACTTTAAAATTTAAAATTTATTTTTAGTTATTATATAGATTATTTATAGTTCTATAAGAATCGTATAATCGTTCTATAATCGTTTTATAATTATTTAATAACTATTATATAATCGTTACGTAATCGTTAAATAATTGATGTGATATTATAAGTTAGAATAATTCTTTTAACGAGTATAAATGAAGTTTTATATCGGTTGTATATCGGTGATACATCGGTTATTTATCGATTATTAGTTATAGAATCGTTATATAATAATAATATATCTTTAATAATAACTAGAATAGTATATTAAGTCTTCTTTAATTCTTCTTTATATCTAGAGATATTAGAGAATAGATTTATTAAAGATATTTTTACGCTATCTTCTTATTAAATAGCTATATTAGTTTTTATAATTATTATTTAATCTCTTATTATAGCTAATATAAAGTATCTATTTCGTAATTCTAATAATATTATATTATTTTAAAAAGATTATATAAATAACGTAATTTAGTTTTAAAGACGTTTTTAAAGTTTAATTAAGAATCTTATTTATAATATAATTAGTTTTATTTTTAATATATTTAAAATATTAATATTAATTAGTTTATAATTTATCTAAATATTATTATACTTATTCTTCGCTAAGGAATAGTTCTTAATATCATAATATCGGTGTGGTGTAAAGTTGTTCTATCAATCTATGTGGTCTACAGACAGATATGTGCGGTACCAAGCCTACGCTAGTGGCCCTATGAGTATCCCCAAGGCATCTCATAACAATTGCCCACAAAAAACAGAGAAATGCCATGTCCTCATGGCAAGAAGTAAGCATGCATGAATGAGTGAGTTTTCGAAATGCTGGAAAGGAATGGAGACGCCAAGCCAATTAGTGGTATGAATCCCACGAGTTCTCCTGCCGCAGTGAAACCTTTCGAAATAGCTATCAGAGCAAGATATCGGACGGTTTCAATTCGTCCAAATATACATCGTCCGAACTCCCTTCTGAAGAGGCCTAATTGGCTGTGATCGTCGCAGTAGATCCTCCTCTTATGTTGTCATTGCAGTGATGTACCACAATATAATATTGCCTAGGCATGTGGAGACAGTAGGTCAAGTTGTAGTATCGTTCTCCGCTTGCTAAGTGGCGATTTGACGTGGGATTGTAAAGAGCTGAGCCATATTCTTGATGGTGGTAGCCTTGTTACCGCTTGGTTTCTCCGCAGTATTCTCCGCAGCGTTCTCCGTAGTGTTCTCCGCAGTTGCCTATTATAGTAACCCCTCCTCTTATTTTAACTGAGTGATTAACTAAGTGACTGGCTGAGTGGCTGGCTGAATGGCTGGCTAAGATTAAGGGTGTTCGACACTTAAAAAAAATTGACTTGGTTGCTGGCGAAACTCATTACGTAGTTGATCCATTTCAGCTCTTATTTCAGTTCTTAGTATACCCATTTCAGTCCTTAGCATACCTTGAAATAGAGCGATTATACCCTGAAGCTAATCGTTCGAGATGCTAGGAATGAATGGGCTAGAACCGAAAGTAGTCATAGTGATAGCCTATTAAAAGATTTACTGCATGTGTTTACGTATAGTAACTCTACATAACAGGCTAAGTACTAATAGATAAGCGATATAAATATTATTTGCGTATAGTGACTCTACATAACGAGCTGAGTTGCTGATAGATAAGCGATATAAGTATTAAGGTAGATAAAGGTATAGCGTAACTAGCCAGCACTATAGATAAGCGAATAAATTCACTAGACTCCTATTAAGTAATCTTCAGATATTACTACTATTTATTAAGTAATAGTTCTTAATATTATAATATCGATGTGGTGTAAAGTTATTCTATTAATCTATATGGTCTATAGATAGATATATGCGATATTAAGTCTACGTTAATAACCCTATAAGTATTTCTAAGACATCTCATGATAATAAATTTAGAATAATAAAATTAAATAAAAAAATCTTAATAAAAATTAACGAAATAGAGTATATAATATATATTTATATAATAATATTTATTAGAGATATAAAATAATAAATATAAAATATAGAATTTAGCTCTTCGCTAATAAATCGAGATTATATAAAATATCTAATCTTTAAAAAGTATAAATTAAATTTAATATTTAATATTAAATTTAATAGATGCTTTTATTAAAAAAATTTATATAAGAAATTAAAAGTAAAATTATTATCTAACTCTATTAACTATTTAAAAACGCTAAAAATAAATTTAAAATAAATTTCTCTTATTAAAATTTTATCTTCTCTAAATCTTATTTAAAGTAATTTAATTAATATAATATATTTAAAATTTATTAATATAATAAAATAAGCTTAGTAAATTTTAATTAAGATTATTTTTATAATAAAAAGCGCTAAAATCTATATAATTAATTTTTTTTTTTTTATTAGATTAAAATAAATTATAATCTTCTATTTATTATTTATAAAATTATTAAATATAAAAATATATAAGAATCTCTATTATTATATCGCTATTTCTAAAAATATAATTATATTTAAAATAAATAATATCGCTCTTTTTAAAGATTATAAAGAGTACTATTTCTTTAAATTTAGAATATAATATTATAAATTTTATTATATAATATTATACTTATATAATGAAAAGTAATATTATTATTCTAATTTATAATATAATTAATAAAAATAAAAATAATATAATTATTCTATTATATTAATTAAAAAAATTATTTTAAAAATTATTTTAATATATTACTCTCGCTATATTATCGAAATTTAAATATAAAAAAAGATTTATTTTATCTAAAGATATAATATTAATAAAATCTTAATAAAAATTTAATAATAAATTAGATATTTTTAATATATTTAAAAATTATAAGATATAAAAAATAAGAATCTTATAGAGTCTTTTATTATAAAAGAGATATTATTAAAAAAAAAAGCGTTTTAAACTTTTATAAATAAATTAAATATTTATATTAAATTATATTTTATTAAAATAATATAAGAGTATATAACTTTAAATAATCTAATAATCTTCTTTAAAGAAAATAAGTATTAATAAAAAATCGTTTTAATAATTATTATTATATTTCGCTAATTTAAATATTTAAAGACTTTAAAATATTTATTTTATATATAAATTATCATAATATTATTAAAATATTATTATTTAAAAAAAGCGTTTATTAAATACTTCGCTTTATATTTATTAATTTAATATAATATTTTAAATTAAAATTAATAATAGAGTTATAGAGAATTTATATTTAATATTTAATATTATTTAAATAATTATTATTATTTTTTAAAAGAGAATAAAAGAATATAAAAAGCGAGTTAAAATTAATTATTTTAGAGAATAAATTATATAAAAAATTTATTATCTTAAATTATCTTAATAAAAAATTTATTAAAAAGCTAGATTAATCGCTCTAGTCTATTAATTTTAAATATAATAATTTATTTATTTTAATATTATAATAAATATATTAGATTAATTATAATAAATTAAATATAATTTTTCTTTATAATATTAGATTATAATAATATTAAAAGTTAAACTTTATAAATAAATATATTCTATTTCTTTTTAAATTTATTATATTAAGATATTAATTACATTAAAAATAAAATTAGAATAAAAATAAAATATTAATTATTAAGATATAGAGAATTTAAATATTAAATTATATTTAAAGTTAATAATTTTATTATTATTAGAATAAAAAGATTTACTCGCTTAGATAAAATATTTTTATATTAATTTTTATATAAATAAATTAAAATATTCGCGTATATTATTATAATAAAGAATTTTTATATCTTTTAAATTAATTCTATTTTAGATACTTTTTATTTTAAATTATTTATAATTATAAATATTATAGAACTTTCTAATATTAAAAGTAAGAAATATTATATTATATATATTAAATATATAGAATAATTTAATAAAACTTAATAATTAATTCGCGAAGGAATTATCTTACTTTTAAATTAGAATTATAATATTTAATTTATATAAAATAAAAATAATTTATTTTAAAAGTTTTTATCTCGATAATAGAGAATATATTTATTTAAATTATAAAATAATAAAATTTATAGATATTTATTAAGTAAGCGCTCTCTATAAGAAATTCCGCTATATTTTCTACACTTTAAAATTATTTATCTTAATATTAAATTATTAAATATAAAATATAAATTATATAATATATAAAATATAATATTTAAATATAGATATTAAGATTTAAAGTGCGAATTATTAAATCTCTAATTTAAAAACTATTAGAAAACTCTTAAAATTTAGACTTAGCGAAAATTTAAGAAATATTTAATATTTAATTTAAGAGAATTTCGAGAAGATAGATATAATTTATTCGCTAATAATATTATTTTAAACTCTATTATATATTTATATATCTATATTTTAATTTAAATAATTTTAAAAAATAATTTAAGAAGTAGAAAGTTAATTTTAGCGTAAAGTTTATAATATTAATAAATATATTTAAATAATAAATATCTTTCTAAAATATCTAATAATAAAATTCTCTCTTAATTAAGATATTTAATTTAAAGCTATATAAATATCTATATTATTAAAAAATATTAAAAAATAAAATTTATAAATAAATAGATTTAATTAATTAAAAGTTAGAAAGTAATATAAATATTTATTTTTTAAATATTATAATTTAAATTATAATTTTTTTAAAAGATAGAAATCTAGTAAATATAATTTATATATATAAAAAGATATTAGATATAATTATAGAGCTCTTTTTTAATAGCGAGATATATAAAAAAAGCGATTAATAGATTAATACTTTTTTAATAAGAAAATTATATAAATAAATAATATCTTTAAATATTTTAGAATAAATAATAATATATATTTCTTTATTAATATAATATAGAAATCTTATAATAGAATTATTAACGGTTTTAATATTAGCGTAATATTTTTATATATTAAATATCTCTATTTATCTTCGAAGATATCTTCGACTTTTTCTACTTTTTTTAAACTTCTTTAATTTTCTTATTAATTAGATATTTATTAATCTATATTTTATTTTTATAGATCTTATCTATAATAATAATAATTTAATTTTTAATTTTAAATTAATTAGAATTTTAGATTTAAATTTTTAAATTAATATAATAATAATAGCGATAAAATATAAAGTATATATCTATCTTTTTATAATTAGTTAAAATAAATAAATAAAATAAATAAATTAGATATATAAATCGTTATTATATATTCTATTATGAATTTAAAAAAGATATTATAATATAATATTAATAGCGATATAAATAGAGAAAAGGAAATAATTTAAAATAAAAAAGAGATTTATATCTAATAAAATATTAGAATAAGATAATAATATAAAATTAGCGATAATAGAGAAGAAAGTAGAATAATATAATTAATATAAATATTATAAATATTAATTTTAAGATATTAGATTTTTTTCTATTTTTAAATATATAACCGCGTTATATTCTATATTATTTCGATTATATTTTATTAATATATTATATATTAATTCTAATAGCTATTCTAAGTTAAATAAAATAATTTTAAATAATATATTTATATTAAGAGACTTTTAAGAAATATACTTTTAATACTATTTTTATCTCTTTATTAATATTAAATTATATAATACTTTATTATTTAATTTAAATTTTTATATTAAATATAAGAATAAAGAATTAATATATATTAATAGTAACGCGTAAGCTATTAAAGTATTTTTAAATCTATTTAATTAAGTAGTAAAAGCGTATAAAGAAATTTATTTAATAAATTATAATTATATTAAATAATAAAGTATTATAATAAATTATTTAATAATTTTATATTTTATTTAGATATTTTATTATATTATTATATTTCTATACTATTATATAATATATTATTAAATATATAAATATTATAAGAAGCTATTTTAATCTTAATAGAAGCTTAATTAAAAAAAAAAAAGTAGCGCTATAGTTAGTACTATAAATTAATTATCTTAAATATATATCTATTAAATATAATACTATTTTTTCTTTAAATAGATTAATTATATTTATTTATTTAATATATAGATAAATATATAATTAAAGTTTAAAGAAGAAATAGTATTATATAATAATATTATAGATTAATAGCGTAGCGTAGCGTTTATCTTAGCTATTTAGATAATAAATATAATAACTATTAAGTAAATTAAATAGATATCTATTATCTAGATATACTAATATAAGCGTATAATTAAAGATATTAGATATAGTTTATATAGGGTTATTAATAGTATATTAAGATATAATAAGTTACTAATATAGAATTACTATTATATTATTCTACTATCAATCTTTCATTAATTATTTATTAACTCTTTATTAACTTTCTATTAATACGTAAGCTTAAATAAATAACAGATTTTATTAAACTTATTATAGGTAAGAACGATAGATACTTCGTATTAATATATTATGAAGAATATAATTTATTTAAAATAGGCTATTTTGTCTAATCCGATGTGTAGTCTTTATTATGCAGTTTACACTATTCATTAAAATAGTCAATCTATGTAAAGTAGACCTAAAATTCTCGTTACTACTAGGGCCTATAAGGTAAAATTATAAAGTTAAAAAGAAAGAGAGAAGAGTAATAAATTTTAGCGAAGAGTAAATATAATAGTATTTAAATAAATTATAAATTAATTAATATTAATATTTTAAATATATTAAAAATAAAGCTAATTATATTATAAATAAGATTCTTAATTAAATTTTAAAAATATCTTTAAAACTAAATTATATTATTTATATAATCTTTTTAAAATAAAATTATATTATTAAAATTATAAATTAAATACTTTATATTAATTATAATAAGAAGTTAGATCATAATTATAATAGTTAATATAGCTATCTAATAAGAAGATAGCGTAAAAATATCTTTAATAAATTTATTCTCTAATATCTTTAGATATAGAGAAGAATTAAAAAAGATCTAATATATAGAGAATAATTAATATATCTTTATCGCTAAACTTAATAAATAAATATTCTATTAATAAAATTTTATTCTTATATTTATAAATTCTATATTATTAATATATTTATATTTTCTAATTTTATTTAAGACCTAAAAAAATTATAATATCTTATTATTATTATTTAAATTATTTTTTAATTTAAACGCTATTTATAATAGCGAATATCTAAACTAATTATATTATATATATATTATATAATATTAATTTATACTTTTTATTATCTATATCTATCGATATTATAATTATAAATACGCTATTTTAATAAGTATTATTTTTCTCTATTAACGATTTATTAATTTATTATTAATAAAACGATTTTATAAGATACTTTTAGTTTTTTATAACTATCTATTCTAGATATTAAATTATTAATAATACTCTTAATTAGATATATCTTTAATAAAAATATAATATATATAATATATTAATAGAAATCTAGAAAATAGAAATTAAATTAATAAGATATATTTATCGACTATATAAGTATAAAAAATTAGTCAAAAATTTCTAAAGTGCGTATTTCCCCTAAGGTAGAGAGCTTTATAGACTTAATAAAAAACTTATTATAAGTAAGAATTTCTTTATTAATAATTATTAATATTAGAGAATTTTTTTTTAAATATTAAGCGTATAAAGATAAGTTTAGATATATTAAAAAAAAAACTATTACTTTTTTATAAAAAAATTGTTAAAAATAAAAGAAAGCGAGTATTATTACTTTTTTAATTATTTTTTAAAAATTAAATTAAAATTATATTTAGATATATATTAAATATTATTAAAAATTTAAATATACTTAATATTTTTTATTTTATATTTAAGATTAATATTAGTAAAACCGATAGCTATATAATTACTATTAATAAATTTATTAATAAAATAAAATTTTTAAAATTTAAAAAAGATTTTAAAGATTAAGAAATTATAAATAATATATTAAATATATATATAATTAAAAAGTTAAAAAGAGAATATTATCGCTATAATAGAAAATATAATAATAAAAACTTTATTTAAGAATTTAATTTTAAAATATTTATAAATTTTATTATTTAAGATTTAAGAGTTAATAATAAGTATAATAACGATATAAGCGATAAAGTAATATATTATTATAAATTAAATAGTTATAATAACTATTTTAATATTAAAAAACTAATTTTTCTTCTTTTTAAACTTTTTAAATTTAAATTTAATATTATTATTATTATTATTTTAATTATCTTCTTTATTTTAATTACTATAATTACTATAATCTCTATTTCTAAAAATTTAAATTTTTTTATAAACGCGTTTATACTTTAACTATTTAAGATAATTCTTAATAAAATAAAATATTTTATTATAAATAATATAAAATTTATAAATTTATATCTAAATATAAAAATTAATAAAATTAATATTATTTTAAATATAATATTTAATTAATATAAGCGCTATAAAAATAAAAATAAAAATATTTATTATATAAATATTAAAAAAATTTAATAAAGATAATAAAATTAGAGATAATATTAAATTATTAAATTTTAATATAAATTAATATAAATTTAAAAGATTTATTTTTATTATAAAGATTATAATTTTAATTATAAATTTTATAATATTAAATATATTAATTATTTAAATTTTTATAAAAGTAATAAATCTTCTAATTCTTATTAATAATAAAGAGATATTTTTTAAATAAGTTATTAATTTTATATAATAGATTAATAAATTAATTAATATAGATCTATAACTTATTTTTATAAATAATAAAAATAAAAAATTTTAATTTTTAAATAATAAAGCTAAAAATATCTAATTTATAAAATTTATATTTTTTTAAATTCTTTTAAATAATTATAATATTAATATAACTCTTAATAAGATTATACGAATTATTTTTATAATTAATCTTTATTATAATATAAAGTTTATAATATATTTTAATTTATATTATAATATCTATATTAATAATAATCTTAAAAATATTTTTTATAAATTACTATTTAATTATAATCTTTATAATAATTATTAAATAAAAAATTAATTAAATTATATTAATTTTAATATAATATTAAAAATCTAATAATATAAAGAAATCTTATATATTTTACTTTTATTTATAATAATTAAAAATATTTTTAAATATAGAAATTTAATAAAATTAATTTAAATTAATTAAAAGTTTAATATTAATATATTTAAATATAATACTATTAAAAAAAATTAATTTAATTTTTAAAATTTAATAAAATAAAAATTTAATAAAAATTTAAATTTAAAAATAAGATTTATAATATAATAAGATTTAATAAAATAAATAAAATAAATAATATTAATAAAATTAGCTTTACTTTAAATTTAAAAAGCTCTTTATCTAAAATTAACTTTAATAATAATTTAAAAATAAATTAATTTAATATAATAATAAAATTAATATAAAAAATTAAAATATACTCGCTATTAATATTATTTATATTTAAAATATTTATAATTATTTAAAGCGTATAGAGAAAATCTTATTAAATTTTAAAATTAACTTAATATAATTTAAAGCGTTATTTAAAAAAAGATCTTATATTATAATCTATAATATAATTAATAATATTTTAAAAAAATAAATTTTAATTTATAGATATTCAAAAAAATATATATATAAATATATAATAATTTAATAGAAAATTATCTCTTTTTATACTTAAAAAGAAATTCAATATAATTCTATCTTTTATATTATTATCGCGATTATCTTAATTACTTTTTATTATATTTATAATATAATATCTTCTATTAATTAGCTTTTCTATTAAAAAAATTAATTAAAAAAATTAATTAAAATTAAATATAAGATTATTTATAATTTCGCTTTACTCGCTTATTAAATTTAATTAAAACTTTTTTATAAAATTATCTTATTTTTATAAATATAAAAAATAATTATTTTTTAATTATTACGATAGAGGATAATTTCTCTTTATATATTAATATATTAAATATAGATTATTTTCTTTTTTAATATTATATCGTTATTTTAAATTAGATTTTAATCTTTATTATAAAAATTATATAATAAAATATTAAAATTTAATTATTTATTATTAATTTTTAATATAGTAAAATATAAAAATAAAAATATATTATTTTTTATTTTTAATATATTCTATTTAATATAAGAAAATTAGTAATATTTTAGTAATTATAATAATTATATAATAAAAAGATATAAATATATAATATTTTATTACGATATATAATAGCTTTAATATTATATAATTAAATATAATATATTTTAATTTATTTAAAATTATTTTATATTAGAAGTAATATAAAAGTTTATATATTAAATTATTAATATAATATATTAATATATTAATAATTTTAATATAGCCTCTCTTATTTATAATCTTTATTCTTTTTATTAAAAGTATATTTAATATATATTATTTAATTAGAATAATTATTTTAAAGTAGAAAATATCTATATTATAAAAATTAATAAAAAAGATTCTTCGCGATTATAATTATTATTATTTAATAAATATTAATATAATAAATATATTAAAAGTAATTATAATTATAATAGATAATATATTAGTATATATAATAGAATAAGGTAGGGCTAAGCTTGAAAACCTTGAATTTGTAGTTGCAGCCAATTATAAATTCGGGTTTATTACGCTCTTTAGTTAGACCAGCTAAATCAGCCCAATAACCCTCCCACGCCTCCCTCATTAAAAATTTATATATAGAAATTTTATACTTTAAAGTACTTAGCTTACGATATATATAATTACTTTATAATTTCTTAAATTATAGAGCTCGCTTTATATTTTCTAACGCTATAAAAATTATAAAGTTTAACTTACTATTAATAAAGCGAAGTAGTATTTAAATATAGTTATATGAAACGCGTCTAAGATCGAATAATCCTTTCATCTATTTATATAATTCTTATTCTTCTACCTCTTTATTAATTCTACTAATTTCATTAAGATAAATATATTTATTCTCGATATCCCTCGTCTAAAGGTTATTAAACGTTTAAGATATATATACCTCTTTTTCTCGCCTCTTAGAGTCTCTATTAACACCTTTAAATCGTCTTTTAGCGAATTTATTACTACTAATAATCGAGGCCGTAAGCGAGCTTAATAGCTATTTACTACTACTTATAAACGTATTAAAAGATTCTTAAAAAGAGTCTAAATAAATACGTTTTTCTCTATAGATTTCTTTTAAGCTAGCGATAATATTTTTTAATCTAGCGATACTACCTCTTAAGACGCGTCTTTCTTCTCTATTTATTCTTTATTACTCTATTTTAAAGTCTCTTAATATATATTAAATTCTAAATAAAAAGAAGCTTCTAAATAAGAGAAAGACGCTATTAAAAACTCTCTATTATGAGATTTATTAATAGACTTCTTTAATAACGACTCTTTTAATAGCTTACGTTCTTCTAGCTTATTTTTTAGTCTTTATTTAGATTTTACTTAACCTCTAATAAGACTTATTAACTATATCGCGCGTTATCTATATACTATAAATTCTATATAATATAATTTAAATTCTATAGATTAGATTTATAATAATTATAATATAGCGTTATAAAAAGATAAGATAGTTAAATAGTATTACGATAGTGAAAAGATTAAAGTTAATATATTTAAAATAGATAATATAAAATAAGATTATAAGAGTATTAAAATAAGTATAAATAATTTAATTAACTCTAGCGAGTATATTATTAATTAAATCCTTTACTTCTTAATATTAAAAACCTCGAATCTTATTAATAATTATAAAGAATTTCGTTATTATAGCGTTTAGTATAATAATATAGTCTCTATAATCTTATAGTAGATTACTATTAATTATTTAATTATTTTATATATATATAAAATTTAAAGAGTAATTACTATTTATATATATATCTTAATACTTTTAAAGAATAAAAAATTAATCTTTAGCTAAATCTATATTATAAATAGTATTTAAGATTAATTTATAATATAATATAACTTTCTCTTAATTATATTTTTTATATTAACTTTATTAGATATAGCTATTATAATTATACTAATTAAATACTTTATTATAAAATAATTATAATTCTTAAAAGTATTAATTTATATATTAATACTCTTAAATCGATATTTGAAAAGTTAAAGATCGATTTAAGTATATAAGACTATAAGTTATTTTATAAGAACTTATAATATTATAATTTATATATTTATAATTATTCTATTTTAGATAAAATCGCTATCGTTTAAAAGAGTAATATAAATAATCTATTAGATATATCTAAGGCTAAGAATATCTTAATAGAGACTTGAAATAATAAGAGATTTAATATTCTATATTAGTATTTAGCCTATATACTCTTATACTATCTTATTATCTTCTTATTTAATAAATAATTATAATATAATAATATATTTAATATAGATATTATATTAAATAAGAGTTTTTTTATCTATCGATATAATAATAATAAAATCATTTTATAAATTAATAGAATTATCGATTAAGGTAGCTCTATATAAATAATATTTATCTTATATTATAGATTTATATTATTTATTTCTTCTATTCTATTAATTGCTAACTTCTTATAAATATATAATATAAAATTATTCTAATAAATTTAATCGTCTTCTTTATTATAATAGATTACTATAATATTTTATCTATAATATCTATATAATTATTAAAAATAATAAACTTTATTAATTAAAGATAAATTAGAAGATTATTTAAGTTGATATTTATTAAGTAATTATTAATACTTATATCGATAGAGCTATTATAGATAATTAAATTAATAAATAATATATTATTCTCTCTTTCTTCTATTAAAAAGATCTATAATTTATAAAATAACTCTATTAGAATATTATTATCTTATTTATTAAATTTAATTAATTAAATCTCTTTATAATTTTTATCTATAATCTAAAATAGATCGAGATTATTAAAAACCTCTTACTTGATGAATACGCTATTAATTAATTTAATTTAATAATTAAAGTATTTAAATTAAAGCTAAAGACTTTTATAAATAATATTCTAAAAAGAAAGATATTAGATATACTTTTATTTTTCTTATATCTTATTATAATATAATAACTCTTCTCTTTTTTATTTAATAAGATAATCTTTTAAATAATATATTAATTAAATAATTAATATAAATTATAATCTCTAAAAGTGCTTCTAATATAATTTAGCTTATTATATATTATAATTTCTATTAATTAGCCCTATATATTATCTAAAAAAAATCTTTATTTCTATAAAGATAAAGTATAATTAATTAAAATATTAATTAGCTTTAATTCTAATTAACTTTATAAGTAATAGATTAAGTTTTTATCTATATTTATACTATAGAATTTTAAAAATAAGATTTATTATATATCTATATTCTTATTATATTATACTCTAAAAATTAATTCTTTAATATTATTAAGATAGATATCGCTATTAATACTAAGATTTCTAATTAAAATCTATTTCTTAATCTCTATATAATTATTATTAGATATATACTTTATAAAAATTATAGCTAGTATATTATTAATAAAATAAATATTATCTCGCCTTATTAAAATTTAGATAAAAATATATATAATAAGTAATTTTCGAAGAACTTTAATGACTATATCGTCTTTAAATTAAATTTTAAATATCTTATATATTATTAATATAGACTTATTAAGATATTAGATAATAAATTTAAATAGAATTATTAAATAATATTTTATAATTTCTATTTATTAGCTAAATATAACGCTTATATTAATATAAAGATTTATATTAATATTAAAATTTATAAATATATCTTTAAATATATTTATAAGAATAATAATTAGATTAGTTTTTAAATAGAGTATAAAAGCGATATAAATTAGAATAATATAGGTCTAGATTAAGTAAATAAGATTTAAAAATATTAAGATATATAATAAATAGACTCTATAAAAGTCTATTAGAGGATTTTTAACTTTAAATTATATAATTATAATTCTTCTATCGAATAATTATTTATTTATCTCTCGAATTAATACGATATAATATTTAATAATAATAATAATTTATTTTAGATAGTTAATATAGTAAATAAACGCTAGATTAAATTAATAACCTTTTTTTTAACTAAATTAATAGTATTAATAACGAAAATAAATAAAAAACTTCTTCTATATTAATCTATCGAAGTAATATATCTAAAAAAAAAAAAAAGTGAGATATATTTAAATAAAATTTATATAAGAGGTATAGAGATATTATTATAAGAATATACTATATTAATTTAAACGCTAGAAAACTCTTCTATCTATAATACCTCCTTTTAAATATATTAAATTCTATATTCTTCGAAGACTTATATATAATAAATAATAATATTTTTTCTTTTTATTATAATACTTATATAGTAAAAGACTTACTTTATAATAACGTTAAATAGAATTAAGTATTAAATAAAGTAGCGACCTAATGGAGAGAATATTATTTATTAATTTTTTTTATAATAATTCTATTATAATATAAGCCCGATAATTCTTTAAATCTATAAAATAATTATAAATTAAGATATATAGATAATTTTTTTTTTTATTAGATAGAAAAACTTTAAATATAATATAAATAGCTTATCGCGCTAACGATAATATTAAAATATTATAACTTTTTTTAATATAATTTTTTTTTTATATATATTAAAACTTTTCGCGTTAGATATATTTTTCCTTAATAATTTCTTTAATAAATTAAAGTATTTTAAATTATAGAATAAGAAGATTATCACGCTAACGATAATTTTAAAATATTATAACTTTTTTTAATATAGTATTTCTTTTTTTATATACTAAAACTTTTCGCGCTAGACGTATTTTTTCTTTTTTTACTTATAAATAATTTAATTCTCCTCTTATACTTTATATATATTTCTTAATTAATATTATATCTTTTCTCTATCAAATAATACGCAATATAAATAAACCATTATTAAAGATTTCTATCTTTATTTAATTTAAATTCACTTAAAAAAAAATTATTTCTATAAGAAATATTAATTTTACTATTAACTTTAATTTATTAGCGATTTAATAAAACTATAAACGATATTATATTAATAATCAAAATCGACTTCTACGCGAAGAATATAGCTATTAAACTAATACTTAAGAGTAAATATAAATGAGTTTTAATAATAATTAAAATATTATAGTCGACGCTATTTAAAACGCGATCTCTTATTTTAATAGTGAATTCTTTTTTCTAGATAGTTATAAAGATATTAATAAGATTATATTTTAGAATATCGTATTATAAAGAGTATAATATAACTCTAAAATAGCTATTATTATAACTTTATCTAATATTATCTTTATTCTTTTTTAAAATAATATTATTACTTATTCTTACTTTAAGATTCTCTTTAATATTATTATTTAATCTAATTATAATATATTAATAGAATCTAATTTAGCTTAATTATTAAAGATAATTAAGCTTATTTTCTAAGATAAGATCTCTATATAAAATCGCTACGATATCGAGATCGTTAATTATATACTCTAAGATATTTAAAAGAATCTTACTTCTTTTAATAATATAGTTATATACTTTTATAATAACTTTTATTAAATTCTTTTAATTATTAAGAGTATTAAATTAGATTATATCGCTTAAGCTATATTAAAAGTATTCTATCTTTAAAATTATATTTAAATTTTTAGATTTATAGAAAATATAAAGCTTCGAAATCTTAATTTAATTAATTAAGATTAAATTAATATAAAGAAATTCGCTTAAAGACTATTAGATATAAATAATAATATTTTAATAAATTTTAAAGAATAAGAAGCTATTAATTAGTTTATTAAGTAATTATTAAATAACTCTATTACTTAACTAATTAATACTATTTATAATAATTTTAATCTATATTAAATAATTAATTTCTATATATCTAGAATAATTCTTTATACTCTTAATAAGAATATTATTTAATTTAATAATTAAATTCTTAATAAGTTTCTTAGAATTAAGATTATTTATAATAATAGAAATTAAGTTATTAATAAGAAAGATAGCTTTCTTCTATCTATTAAAATAATAAATATCTTTAAATTAATTTTACTTTTACTCTATTATTTAAAGTTAAAATAGAATTATATAATAATATTATTAAGAAATTTAAAGTAGCGTATAAATCTATATAATAAAATATATCTATAAATTAAATATATTAAATTTAAAATACTTAATTATTATATTTTTAAAGGCGAATATAATAATAAATAATATTATATATTATATATTCCTCTAGCTTTATCTAATTTAAACGATCTATATACTTTCTTTCAATATATTTAATTTTTAATTTAATTAGTCTTTAATATAACGATTAATAAGTTCTAGAGTTAATTATTATAGTAAATCGACTTATATTTATACTCCGAGATCTTTATCTATAATTAATTATATATAGCTTTAAGTCGAGTTATTAATAAGATTAATTTATTAATTATGATTTTAGACGATTTATTAAGAAAATAACTTACTTAATTAATAAGATATATTAAAAATAAGATTATTAAATAAATATTATTTTTTTAGATAAGAATATAATTAATTAGCGATTTATAGTAATAGAAATAGACTATTTATTATATAGAAAGTAAGTAAAGTCTAATTTAACTTAGAGTTAGAGCTTTTACCTTTTTTATTAATTTCGTAATAGTAAAAGTAGATTAAAAACGTATAGTAAGCGATTAGAGTTCGATTTAACTTAGGGCTAAGGCTAAAATTCCATTTAACTTAGAAAAATCCAACTTCATTTAACTTAGAAAAATGAAAAATTCAACTCCATAAATTTAATTTATGGGCCTTTACTTGTAAATTATAAAATAATTAAAATAGTTATTAGATAAAGATAAAATTTATAATATCTATTTTATCTATTATATTTAAAATTATAAATTAATAAATAAGATAAATGTAGAGTTTATTTTCTTATTAGAGTATATTATATTTCAATTTATTTAGATAATTATTAATTTATCTTTTAAATGTATTAAATTTAGCTATATCTTTACTACTTAATATTCTTATTATCTTACTCTAAATAATTTAAATTTTATTATTATTATTAAGTTATAAAAGAAAGCTATATTTAATTTTAATAATTATATAATTTAAAAGTAAGTTAAATATTATATCTATTATAAAAAATATTATTATATTAAAACGAAGTATAATTAATTTATTAAAAAAAGTTAAAATAAAAGTAATAATAGTAATAATAATAATAAAGATAATATTTATAATAATAACTTTAAATTTAATAATAAAAAGAATAAAAATAGAGATTATAAATCTAATAAAAAGCGTTATTATAATTCTATTAATATTAAAAAAAAATTATATATACCGCTAAATTTAATAGCTCTTCTATATAATTAATTTAAAAGTTATTTATTTTATTTAGCTATTTAGCTAAGATAGCCGCCTTAATAAAGATATTTTATCTAAAAATCTATAAAGACTTAAACTTATAAATTATACTTATTCGAGTATATATAGAGTATTATATAAAGGTCTTTATAGAGGGAGATTATATTAAATAACTCTATTAAATTAATATTAAATTAAATAAATTAGAGATAAAAGAGTATAAATAAAAAATAAGAAACTATTTAAATAGTAGATTTAAGCTCACTAATTTATCTTAATCGCTAATATCGCTAATATCTATATTCTAATTTTTTATAATATTATTCGACTTCTTAATTATCTCTATTATTCTAT
Organism: Letharia lupina; assembly: GCF_014066315.1. Taxonomy (NCBI): domain Eukaryota; kingdom Fungi; phylum Ascomycota; class Lecanoromycetes; order Lecanorales; family Parmeliaceae; genus Letharia; species Letharia lupina. The sequence goes on from NW_023502974.1 coordinate 1,811,087, forward strand.
ACTTAATTTAATTTATTATTATAAAAAAATTAGATATTAAATAAATAAAGCTTTTATAAATCTTTATTTAATTAAAAAACTCGCTTTAAAGATTCTTAAATATTTATATATTATACTTTTTAATTTAATATCTCTTATAAAAATATAAAATTTAATTTATAAGAATTTACTTTCGAACTAGAGTTTAATAGTAACTTCGAGTAATATTTAGAAATTAATATATAATTAAATTACTAAAACTATATAAAAGATAATATTTTTATAAAGTTTAAATAATAATTTAATAGAGAATATTTTATTATTTCTTATTAATATTTTTTAAATTAAAATTAAGTATTATAAAAGCGATTATTTTATTAATAATCTTTATCTTAAATATTAAATTAAAGATTAATTAATTTAAAATAATAAAAAACTCTTTCTATATCGCTTTTAATATTATATATTTAATTTATATATAAAATAAAGATTAATTAATATTATAAATAGAGTATAGCTATTATTATATTAATATTTAAATAAAATTAATTTTTAATTAAACTTTTTTATAAAGTAATTATTAAAAAAAACTCTCTATATATAATATCTTAAACTTATTATAAATTATAATCTATATTTTATTCGCTAGAATTTTTAATTTATAATAATATTAATAAATCAAAATAAAGCTTTTAATTCTATCGCTAAAATTAATAGCTTTTAATCTCTTATCTAAAATTATAAAATAAATTTATTAAAAGCTAATTTTCGATAAAGAAATAAGATAATTATTAATCTTTATAAAATATTTTTATTAAAATATATCTAATCTTTATATATATAGATTTAAAAATAATAAATATTAATTAAATAAAATAATATTAGAAATTAATTTATTAATAATATAATCGATTTAAGAAAGATATTTATTATATATTGATTTAATTAAAATTATAAAAACCGCGTATATTAAATCTTATATATATTTTAAGACTCTAATATTCTTATTTTATAAGACTTATTAAATCTTAAAATTAAATTTTTTTATATTTTTAAAATTAATTTTTTTTAATAATAAATAATAGAATATTAATATTATTAATAATTTTATAATAATTTAAAAGAATTTAATTTAAAGAATTTATATAGATATCTTTTTTTATTATTATTAGATAATCTATATTAGCTTTAAAATATAATTAAATTAATTTAAAAATTAAGTTATTTAAAAATTAATAAATATTAAAGTATATAAAAAACTTTAAATATATAATATTAGAATATTTTTAATTAGAATAATTTATATTAATTTAAAAAAGTTAATTACTCTATTAATTATAGCTATAATACTTTTATTAATAATAATTTATAAATTAATTATTTTATTTTTATTCTCTTTTATCTAATAATAAATATAGAGATTATAAATAGTATTTTAGACTTTATTATTCTATATTAATTTATAATACTTCTTTTCTAACTTATTATATATTATTAAAAATATATATAAAAATTATAAAGTAAATCTAAATAGAAATACTATAAAGATAATTTTAATTATTACTCTACTTTTAAGAGATAGATAAAATTATAATTAATTTTATATTAATCTCTTAGCTTTTTATAGAATTTTAATTTAAAAATTATCTAATTAATAATTAATATTTATTCTAATCGATATCTCTAAATATTTATAAAAATTATTAAAAAAAAGATTTTTTATATCGATAATATAAATATAAACGATATTTCTTATATATAATATATATAACTTATTTTAATTAATTTTTATATTAATTATAGCGTAATAAATTCTTAAGATTATTATTATAATATCTATCTCTATTTAAAATTATATTATAATTATTATATTATTAATATATATTATTATCTTTAATATCTTATTTCTTATTTATATTTTTAAAATTTAAAGATTATAAATAATATATTAAATAAAATCTTTAATTATAATTATAAATAGAGAATAGCTTAAAAAATTCTTTTATCTTATATCGCTTTATATTATAATTATTTTTTTAATATAATTATTAATATAAATCTTAATCTTAACTTTTTTATAAATAAGATATATTTAAATAATAAATTTTTTAAATATATCTAATTCTTTTAGAATCGCTAGAAGAAACTTATAATTAATTTAATTATATACTTTTTCTTAATCGAGAAAAAAAAAAATTTCTTTTACTTCTATAATAATTTTTTAATAAATTTATATTTAATTATTAAATATTAAATTGTTTAATATTATTATTAATAAACCTCTTTAATAAGAAAATTAATTATTATTTACTAATTATTCTATTTAAAGTCTTTATTAGATATTATATTAGAATATTTATAAAGATTTTATAATCTATATTTATAATAAATAGAAAATAATAATTCTTAATATCGATTTATTTCCTTTTATTTTTAAAAAGAATAATTAGAATTTTATTTATCTAATATTTCGAAATTTTTTACTTCTATTATATCTAATTATAGAAAGAAATTAATTAAGCGATAATAATCGAGATTTCCTCTTTTTTCTTCTTCTCTTATTTTATAATAATCTTATAAAACTCGCTTAAAAGATTATTTTTATTTAATAAATTTTCTAAAAATATTTAATAAATAATAATTTATATCTCTTAAACTTTAATAAAGCTCTTTATTTTAATAATATCTATTAAATTTATTTAATCTATTATATATCGTAGGATTTCATTTTAAATACCCTTATTTAAAGACTTTATATCGTAAAAATTTTAGTAATAATCTATTATTACTCTAAAAATACTCTCTAAATCTATATATATCTCTTTTTAATCGTTTTTTAAGATCTTAATAAAGCTATAATTTATATATCTAACTTTTATAAAAAATTATCTTATTAATTTCTTATTAAGAATAAGATATTTAGCTATAATATTATAAAAATAAAATTAATTATATATATCTATAAACTATTTCTTATATATTTTAATAATAATTTTTTTTTCTCTAGCTTAAAGTTTAATAATTTAAGATATCTTTTTTCTATAATTATAGACGATTACGCTATAAGTTATATTTAAATTTCTAATCCGCCTTATAATTATCCTTTATAATTTATTTTATAAATTACACTATTAATACCTTATAAATTATTTACTTTTCTATTAAATTTTCTTTTAAAAATATTTATAATATTTTTAAATATAAGATTTATATTTAATTTTTTATAGAAATAAAAATAATAATTTTTATTATTTAAATCTTCGAGTAATTATAAAGATTATTTTTATTATAATTATTATAATCTTATAATTAATAAATAATTTATTAAATACTATCTTCTAATTCTCTAATTTTTCTATTTAATTATCTTAAATATAAATCTAATTAATTCTAAAAATTAAAATTTTATTTTTTAAAAAGTATATAAAAACTCTAAAATCTAAGTTCTAAATTCTTTAATTATTTATTAAATAATATATATTATTATTAGAATTCGAATCATATAACTCTTAGCGTCTTAGCGGTTATATAATTATATTATATAATACGCCTTAATATATATATATCTAATTACTCTTTTCTTTTATAAAACTCTATAATTAATATAATTAAATATTCTATCTTATATTTTAATAAATTATAAACTTAAACTTTATTTAATAACTATTTTAATTATTTTATAATCTATCTATTATCTATCGTAATTATAACTACTTTTAATATATTTATTATATTAATATTTATTAAATAATTATAATTATAATTATAAAGAATCTCTTTTATTAATCTTTATAATATAAATATTTTTTATTTTAAAATAATTATTCTAATTAGATAATATATATCGAATATATTTTTAATAGAAAAAGTAAAAATTGCGAGTAAGAGAGATTATATCGAAATTATTAATATATTAATATATTATATTAATAATTTATTATATAGACTTTTATATTATCTCTAATATAAAATAATTTTAAATAAATTAAAATATATTATATAATATTATATAATATTAAAGCTATTATATATTATAATAGAATATTATATATCTATATCTTTTTATTATATAATTATTATAATCGCTAGAATATTATTAGTTTCTCTATATTAAATAAAATACGCTAAAGATAAAAGACGATATATTCTTATTCTTATATTTCGCTATATTAAAAATTAATAATAAGCGATTAAACTTTAATATCTTATTATATAATTTTTATAATAAAGATTAAAATCTAATTTAAGATAATAGCGTAACGTTAAAAAGAAAAATAATTTATATTTTATATATTTAATATATTAATATATAAAGAGAAATTACTCTCTATTATAATAATCGAAAAATAATTATTCTCTATATCTATAAAAATAAAATAATTTTATAAAAAAGTTTTAATTAAATTTAATAAATAAGCGAAGCGAAATTGCGAGTAATCTTATATTTAATTTTAATTAATTTCTTTAATAAAAGAGTTAATTAATAGAAGATATTATATTATAAATATAATAAAAGATAATTAAAATAATCGCGATAATAATATAAAAGATAAAATTTAATTAAACTTTTTTTAAGTATAAAAAGAGATAATTTTTTATTAAGTTATTATATATTTATATTATATTTCCCCTTAGTACTTATAAATTAAAGCTTATCTTTTTAAAATATTATTAATTATATTATAAATTGTAATATAAGATTTCTTTCTAAATAATATTTTAAGTTATATCGAGCTAACCTTAGAGCTTAGCGAGACTTTCTCTATATATTTTAAATAATTATAAATATTTTAAATATAAATAATATTAATAATAAGTATATTTTAATTTTTTACGCTAATTCTATTATTATATTAAATTAATTTTTTTTAAATTATTATTAGAGTTAATTTTAAATAAAGAGCTTTTTAAATTTAGAGTAAAGCTAATTTTATTAATATCGCTTATCTTATTTATTCTATTAAGCTTTGCTATATTATAGACTTTATTCTTAAATTTAAGCTTAAACTTTTATTAAAGCTTTATTCTATTAAGCTTTAAAAATTAAATTAATTTTTTATAAATAATATTATATCTAAATATATTAATATTAAGCTTTTAGCTAATTTAAGTTAACTTTATTAAATTTTTATATTTCAAAATGCTTTTAATTATTATAAATAAAAGTAAAATATATTAGATTTCTTCGTTTTATTAGATCTTTAATATTATATTAAAATTAATATAATTTAATTAATCTCTTATTTAGTAATTATTATAAAGATTATAATTAAATAGCGATTTAAAAGAAATACTTTTAAGATTATTATTAATATAGATATCGTAATATAGATTAAAGTATATTATAAACTCTATATTATAATAAAAACTCGCTATAAAAATAATTTACGCGATTTTATTAAAAACTATATTAATACTATAATTATTTAAAAGAATTTAAAAAAATATAAATCTCGCGAATTAGATATTCTTAGCTTTATTATTTAAAAATTAAAATCTCTTATTTTTATTATTTATAAAAATAAATTATAATATAAGATTAATAGCTTATTTAAAAAATTTCTCTTTATTATTAATAAGAATTAAAAGATTTATTACTTCTATAAGAGCTTAAATAGCTAATATATTTAATATTATAAAATTTATAATTAAAATTATAACTTTTATAATAAAAATAAGTCTTTTAAATTTATATTAATTTACGCTAGAATATAATAGTTTAATATTATCTCTAATTCTATTATCTTTATTAAATTCTTTAATATTTATATAATAACTATTTATATTAAAATAAATATTTTTATTTTTATAATATTTATATTAATTAAATATTATATTTAAAATAATATTAATTCTATTAACTTTTATATCTAGATATAAATTTATAAATTCTATATTATTTATAATAAAAATTTTTATTTTATTAAAAAATACTCTAAATAATTAAAGTATAAACGCGTTTATAAAGAATCTTAAATTTCTAGAAATAGAGATTATAATAATTATAATAATTAAGATAAAAAAGATAATTAAAAAGATAATAATATTAATATTAAATCTAAATTTAAAAAATTTAAAAAGAAAAAGAATTAATCTTCTAATATTAAGATAGTTATTATAATTATTTAATTTATAATAATACGCTATTTTATTATTTATATCGCTATTATATTTATTATTAACTTCTAAATTTTAAATAATAAAATCTATAAATCTTTTAAAATTAAATTTTTAAATAAAGTTTTTATTATTATACTTTTTATTATAATAATAATATTCTCTCTTTAATTTTATAATTATATATATACTTAATATATTATTTATAATTTCTTAATTTTTAAAATCTTCTCTAAATTTTAAAAATTTTATTTTATTAATAAACTCGTTAATAATAATTATATAATTATTAATTTTAATAATATTAATTTTAAATATAAAATAAAAAGTATTAAATATATTTAAATTTTTAATAATATTTAATATATATTTAGATATAATTTTAATTTAATTTTTAAGAAATAATTAAAGAAGTAATAATATTTACTTTCTTTTATTTCTAATAATCTTTTTATAAAAAAATAATAGTTTTTCTTTAAATATATTTAAAGCTATCTTTATACGCTTAATATTTAAAAAAATATCCCTCTAATCTTAATTATTATTAATAAAGAAATTCTCGCTTATAATAAATTTTTTATTAAGTCTATAAAGCTCTTTAATAAGTAAGAGTTTTAAATTAATAAGAATACTTTATATATATAATATATCTATATAAATTATTTAAATATTTAAAATATTAAAAAGATAACTAAAATATATATTAAAATAAATCTTTTTAAATCTTCTTTTAATAATATTTATAAATTATATTTTATAATTAATCTTAAAATAAATTATTATAAATATTATATTATTTTTAAAAAATAAGAGAATAATTTAATTTATATTAATCTCTAAAAATTATTTAATATTTTTTATAATAACTATATATTTATAATTATTTTTTTAAATAATTTTACTTTACGCTTTAATATCTATCTTTTATTAAATAAATTTAATAAATTTATTCTTATTATATTTAAGCTTTTTTTTTAATAATATAAAATATAATAATTATTATTATACTCGTTTTTATTTTAATTATAATATAAAATATTAAAATTATAAAATAAAAGTCTTTTATTTATTTAAAAGAATTATTTAAAAAAATATTATATTAAAAAACTTTTAAATAAATAATAAATTTAAATAATTAAATATTATTATTTAATATAAAATTAGCGTAATATTTAAAAAAAGCGATCTATCGTAAAGATATTAAATCGAATTTATTTATATTAAAAATTATTTATATAATTATTAATCTATAATTAAATAAAATATTACTTCTTTTAAAATTTATATTAATTTTTCTTTTAATATTTCTTATCTATATATTATTAGATAAATAAATTTTTATTAAATTATATTTAAAATTATTAATTAAAAAAAGTATTAAAATTCTATAATTAAAAAATAATTTGTAGATTATTAAGATTATTTTTATTATATATTTTTAAATAATAATAAAATCGCTATTATCTCGAATATTAAGTAATTTAATAATATCTTTTTTAAATTTATACTTTTTATTTTAGAGAAAGATATATATAATAATATTAAAATAATAATCTATTATAATATTTACTAGCTTATTAAGACTATTAATTAATCTAAAAATTATCTTTTTTCTTTATTTATAATTCTAAAGAAAAATCGCTAAAAAAGATAAATAATTTTTATTAAAAATAAAGTTAATAACTTATTTAATTTTATTTAAATCTTTAAAAGAATTTAATTAGTAATTTTAATTAACTCGAAATCTTTAGAAGAGTAATTATCTAATATATTTAATAATAAAACTCTCTCTATAATCTTTATAATAATACCATTTAAATTTATTATTTACTTTATAAATAATTATAATTTAATTTTAATAATAAGTTATTTATCTAATATTTTAAAAGTATATAAAAAATTCTCTTTAAATTCTCTAGCGCTATTAATAAAAGTCTCTTCTTTTAAATTTTATAAATCTTAAACTTATAAGAAGATTATATCGAATTTTTATTATAAGATATATTAAGAAATTATTATAAGAAAAGAAATTAACTCGCTTATTATTAATAAAATTTAAACTCTAATAAATCTTCTATTAAATATATATATTTTAAAAAATTAAAAAATTTATAAATTTAAGCGTAATTTTATAGAAAAAATTATATAATATAAAGCTCGCTAAATTATTTATAATTTTAAATAATAAGAAAAGATTAACTTTAACGAAATTTTTATTTTTATTATTAAATTTATAAATTATAAAGCGATTTTTATATTAATAATTATTTTAAATTAAAAGCTTAAATAGATAAATATTAAAATCACTTTTTTATATAATAATATTAAAAAGATAATTTATATTATTTAACTTATTAATTTTAAGATTAAAGATTAAAAGAATAAAATATATAAGCTTATTAAGATACTTTATAATTTAAAATAATTCTCTAAAATTTAATATAATACTCTTATAATCTATTTAAAATTAACTTTATTATTATTAATCTCTCTATATTTATTAATAATATTATTATTATCACTATTTATATAATTAATATCTTATTTATAAATTTCGATAAAATTAAAATATAGAATATTAAGAATAAGCTTAATAAGAAATTCGAAATGATTAATTTAAGATTTTATATCTATTATTTTAATATAATAATTATTAGAAATTATATTAATTAAATTCTATATCTTAGATAAAAAGATTATATTAAAAAGTTTCTAAAGAAATATAATATATTAAATTTTATATTATTATCTATTTTTATTAATAATAATAAGTTTTATATTATTAAAGATAATTTTATTTTTATTAATTAATCTCGCTATATTTATTAGTTAGTTATAAAATTATTTATATATATAATATTAAATATTTAATCTAATATTATATTCGTCGTCTTAATAATCTTTAAATATATTTTAAACTTCGACAAATTTTATTAAAAGACTATTAAGCGTATTTTTCGATATCTAAATAATATTAAAAATTAATAATTAATATTTAAAGAAGATTTAAAATTACTTACTAGCTATATAAACGCGAATTAAATAAATAATTAAAATATTTAATATTTTATTTTTAATTATATCTTTAATATAGATAGTATTATTATTAATTAATTATCGAAATAATAGCTTATTATAACGCTATCCTCTTATAAGATTAAATATATTAATTAAATATAAATTATTAAGAAGATAGTTTAATTATATAAACTTCTTAATTAATTTAATTCTAGCGTTAAGTGTATATAGATTATTATTATCTACTATAATAATTAAAATATTATAATTCTTATTAAAAATCTTTAATTTTATATATATATTAAATATATTAATATTTAATACTATTATATATAAAAATAAATTATCGCTAATATCGTTATTTTTAAATATATTTCTATTAAATAATAGATAGTTAATAAATTTATTAAGATACTATTTAAAAATAAATTTAAGAAATTTTATATATTAATTAGACTAGAATATCGTTTATAATATTATTTATTTAAAGAAATTAATTTATTTAGAGAAATTAACTTTAACTTTAAAGAAGCTATTTTATTAATCTTCGTAATTTAAATAATTTATTTAAGCTATTTATCGAGCCTTAGATTTAATACTTTATAAACTCGCTATTCTATATTAAAATAGTTATTTCTTTAATATTATTATGGCTATTACTATTAAATCTTTAAAACTCTTTTAAAATACTCTTATTTATATTATTATTACTATTAATTACTATTATTAAAAATTAGATATCTAAAATAATCTTATAAAAGCTTTATAATTAATTATAATATATAAAACGAAGAATTTCTTCTAATTATTTTATTTAATTATTCTTATAAATATTCTTTAATTTTAAATCGATTAATTTTTAATATATATTAGATAGTCTAAAAATAAAATTTTCGAAAAATCGTTTTTTAATAAAAAGTGGAATTTAATTATATTTTAATAAAGGCTATAGTTTAATATAGTCGTTTTTAAATTTCGACTTTTCACTTTAATTACTTAACGCTAAACTTACTTTAATTACTCGACTTAAACTTTATCTTAACTACTCAATTTTAACGCTATTAATATTAAACTTTATATTACCTAGATTTCGCGTATAAAAGAATATATATAAAGGGGAGTATTAAATTTTAGATTATATGATTTTTAGCGTCTTAGCGATCGCGTAATTATATCACGTAATACGCCTTAGTATATTTATATCTAATCGCTCTTTCCTTTTATAGAACTCTATAGTTAATATAACTAAGTGTTCTACCTCATATTTTGACTATTATTTTTATTAAAATTTAATAATAATTTAAATAGCGCTTATAATTATAAAAGAGATAAAGAAATTATAAAGACTTTATTTATAGCGATTAGTATAAGATTTTAAATTTCTTCTATTATATCGTAGAATATTTATAACGATATTTATTTAAGTATTTTTATATTTACTTTTAATTATAATAATCTTTTATTTTCTTTAATTAAGATATATATTAATATTATTATAAATATATATTCTTTATATTTAATCTTATAGACTAGAATTCTTTTATTACTTCTTTTATAAATAATATAATTTAAATCTCTATCTTTTTATTATTTTATAGATTTAATATTTATAATAATAGCGACTTTATTCTTTTTAATTTAATAAATTATAATAGCTATTTATAGAAATAATCTTTTATAATATTTTATAATCTTATTAAATAGATTTATCTCTTAAAGTAATAGAATATTAATTTTATAACTCTATATTATATTATATATTTTTCTAAAATAATCTAGATTTAAAATTAAATAAATATTAAGTAAAATTATTTATATTTTATATATAGTTATAATTATAATATAATAGATTTATTCTTTATAAAAAAGAACTTTATAATATTTATAAATTTTAATATTTATAATTTCTTATATTTAATTATTAAATATATTTTTTTATAAATATTATATATCTTAATTAGATTTATTAATCTAAATTTAATACTAAATACTTTATTATATTTTAATCTTAATTATTTAATTATAAATTTAAAATTATATATTTTAAAGCTTTTTTTAAAAATAAAAATAATTTTATTATTTATAACGCTTTTAAACTCTTAATATTTTATTTAGAATTTTAAATTTTTAAATTTTTTTATTTTTACTATTTATATAGCTAGAAAATAAAAATCTATAATATCTAATAAACTCTTATTTATTATATATATTTAACACTTTTTTATATAATATTTAATAATATATATAATCGCTAAATTAATATAAAAGCTTTAATTTTTAATTTTTTTAAAAATTATAGAAGAGTAATAATATATTATCTAGCTTTTAATATTATAAAATTTTATAAATATTATATTTTTAAACTCTATAATTTTCTTTAATCTCTTTATAATTTATTTTAAAATTAATTTATTTTACTTTTTTTATAATTTAAAAGATATTTTTAAATAAAATTATTTATTATTTTTAAAAATTAATATTACTAAAGCGATAATATCTCTCTCTTTCTTATTATAATAAATAAATATTATCTTATTCTCTTATATTAATATATATAAAAATTATAATTTAAATTTAAATTTTAATTTAATTTAATTTAATAAAATTACTTCTCTCGATATCTTACTTTTTATTATTAGAGATAAAGTATAAATTAAATTTATTTTCTATAATTAAGTCTTTTTTATTTTTTTCTTTATTAATAATTAGAGAAAATTAAGAATATTAATTTATTTTTATTTAAAAATTAATATTTTAAATAATAAAGATAAAAAGATTTTTTTTTTATTAATTTATTATAATTTTATAATTAATAATTTTATTTATAAAATTTATAAAATTAAAAGAAATCTTTATCTCTTAATCTTATTTTCTCTATTACTCTCTATCTTTTTTTATATTACTTATTCTTCTTAACTCTCTTTTATTTCTTTCTCTTTTTCTTCTTTAGCGTATATTAATTAATATTCTTTTTTTTAATAATCTATCTCTTTAGAAAGTTTAGATTAAAATATTTTTTATAATAAGAGAGAGAAGATTAATAAAATTTAATAGATATTAGATTTACTTTATTATTAGATTATAATTTATTTAAAAATAGATTATACTTTAATAATATATTATTTTTTTATATTATTTTATTATTTAGCTAATTCTTAATAAATTAATTCTTAATAAATTAATTATTAATAATTTTAAATTATTGATTTAAAAAAGATTTTTTTATAATAATCTTAATAGAGTTAAATATTAATATTATAATATTATATTAATAATTAATATAATATATTAATTATCTATATTATATTTTAATTTAAATTTTTTAAAATATATCTTCTAATAAGACTTTTAATCTTTAAATTTTAATTATTATTATTTTTAGCTACTTTATTTTAATAGAAAAGTTTTTTATATTATAATATATATATATTTTAGAGAATAATATAATAATAGCGAGATATTAAGTAAGATAGTTTATTAGAATAATAGAAAAACTTCGTCTATTATATATTTTTTTTATTTTTTTTAAAGATTTAATAGAGATATAAAGATACTTTATTAAAAAATAGTTAAGAGTTTATAATTAAATTCCTTAGATATTAAATCTTTAGAGTTATTATATTAAAATATTATATATAAACTCGAGTATTACTAATAAGACACCGCTATTAGCGTTCTTAGAATATATCATTATCGCCGATAATACCTCTAGAAGAAGCTCTTCTATATAGTAGACTTTAGATTATATCTACTTATAGCACTTTACTTCTTATTAAAATATCTTTATTAAATATTATTTTCTTAATTTTAAAATTAATAATATTTATCTAATTAAAGATATCGCGGATTTTTTTATTCTTATGAATATTAATAAAGTATATCTTAATATTATTATCGATAATAAGAAGAAGGAGTTAATTTTTATTATCATTCTTTATCTTTTCGAGTTATCTCTTAATCTAATTTTTTAAAAGTAATTAATATATAATAATTTATTTATAAAATTTATTTTAAATAATATTAAAATTAGTTGTTATAATATTATCGCTTAACTATAGAAAAATAATCTATATATCTTTTATATATAAAAGTTAAAATTTATATTAATATTATTTAAAGTTAAATTAATATTTATATTAATATCTAAATTATAAGATATAAAGTTTATTATATTTTAGATTATTTCGAAATATAAAAAGAAAGCTAATTTAATAAATAAAGATATTTCTACTCTCGCTAAATCTAATATCTCTAATTTTAATTTCGATTCTAACTCTAATAAAACGCTCTATAAAATTAATGAAAAAACTCTTAATTTTTAATATACTCGTATAAATTATTTAGAGTATTAAAATATTTAAGAATTCGCTAAATTATTTAAAAGTATAAATCTTATTAAAAAGATTATAAAAACGAAGTCTTATACTTTATATATTATTAAAAAAAATGAAAAAAATATTATATAAATCTTATATTTATTTTAAGGAAAAATTAAATAATTTAATTTATAGCGATATATATAGCTTTATTATCCCTCGCGGCTTTAAAAAAAAAAAAACTTTATTATCTTTCTAAATAACTATAATAAATATTCTAAAATTAAAGTTATTAAATAAAAAAGTAATATCTTTATAATTTTTAAGTATTTTTAACTTTATAATAAGTATAATAATTATATTATTAAATACTTATAAAGTAATTATAAAGATAAATATAAAAACTATAATTTCGATATTTGTTATATTAAATATAATATTATTTAGAAATTAATTTAATTAGAAAATCTTAAATAAAATAAAATCGCTAAATAACTCGATTAAACCCTCTTTAATACTATTAATATTATTATAATTTTTTTTAATATTAATTAAAAGTTTTAATTAAAGCTTATAATAGTAATAAATTATTTTTATAATTATAATTCTATTATAAGCTATAAATTTATTTTATATAAGATTTATATTAAATATAAGCCTTATTTATTATATATTAAATATATTAGAATTAAGAGCTTTATTATAATAAGAAAATTAGTTATTAAATAAAAGAAAGAATAATATCGTATTTAAAAAGATATTCTTATAAATTATAATAACGATTATATCTATATAATATTATTATTAGATAATAATATTATATACTTATTAAAAATTATATAAAATAGAGAAAAGAACGAATTTTTATTTAATTTTATATTTTCCTAATTATTAAATAGTTTAATTATAAAGAGAAATATATCTAGACTTATAACACTTTTTTTAATTAAAAATCTTCTTTTTATAAAGATAATAAATATAAATAAACTTATTTAATTATCTAGATTTATTTCAAGATTTTTAAAGCTATAATAACTCCTTTTAATTTCGATATAAATATTTCTATTATTATATCTTAATCTATCTTAATATTATAAAATAATATATCTTTATATCTTAATTATTCTTATTTAATCCCTTAAAATCTCTTTTTAAATCTTTTTAAACTTTATATTATAATTACTTAAATTATAAATATAAAACTATATAAGTCGAAGATTTATAAAGAGATTATTATAAATAATTTTTTTTTATAAATAATAGAAAGACGATATAATTAAAGAATTCGAGTCGCTAAAAAAGAATAATATCTAAATTTTTATTAATCTATCTTATAAGCGTATTACACTTTATAATAAATAAATTTATATTTTAAAATATAACTCTAATAATAAAATCACTCGCTATAAGATTTATTGGATTATATAATTTTAAATAACGCGAAGGCTTAGATTATAACGAAATCTTTATTTTAATAATTAAATCTATATTCTATAAAACTATCTTTATCTTAATTATTATTAAAAATTAAGATTTAAAATAAATAAATATTAAAATTACTTTTCTCTATAGAGATATTAAAAAAAAAATCTATATAAAATAACTTATTAATTTTATTTTAAAGAAATATTTATAACGAATTTATAAGCTTAATAAAATACTTTATAGTTTAAAATAATCCTTATATATATAGTATAATATCTTTACTAATTATATATAAAAAATTAATTTTAATTTTATTAATATTAATTATAATATATTTATTAATCTCGATATTAATATTATTATTACTCTTTATATAAATAATATTCTTATTATTAACTTTTTTTAATTTAATATTTAATAAATTAAAATATACTTAATATTAAATTTAAAATAAATAATTTAAATCTCTATAATTATTATTTAAATATAATTATAATTTATAATTATTATTTAAATATAAATATAATTTATAATTATATTAATTAAATTCTATATTTAAACTAATTAGTTTATATTAAATAATTTCTTAAATATTATAAAATATAAGAGTTTAAATTATAATTTACTTTTATAAAAATTAATATATAATTACTCTCTATTAAGAATAATTATATAATATTTATTAAGTTATTAAAAACTTATTAATTAATTATTAAATTTCTTATATACGCTATATTAAATATAAAGTTAAATATTATATTTATTATATCAATAATTTTATAATATTTTTTAAATTCTATCGAAGTTTATTACGCGGCTATTAAGCGTATCTTTTAATATCTTAAAATAATTATTTATTAATATCTTACTTATAAAGATTCACTTTAAAATCTAATTAGCTATATCGATTTTAATTAAACTAATATTTATAATATTCATAGATTAATTTTAAATTATATCTATAATCTAAAAAGTAAAATAATTAATTAATTTTTTAAATAAATAATAATTATTATATTATTTATTTATAAAATTAAATATATTAATTAAATTTAGATTATAAAGAAAGTTATTTAACTTTAAAAATTACTTAATTAAATTTATTCTAATAAATTATTTTAAATAATTATTATCTTTAATAATAATTAAAGCGTAATCGCTCTAATAAAGAATTTTTAATATTATAATTATATTAAATATATTAATATCTAATATTATTAGATATATAGTTAAATTATTAATAATAATATAAATCTTAAATATATTTTTATTAATAAATAAATAATTAATAAATTTATTAAAGCTCTATATAAAGATAAATTTAAGCTCTTTCGAAAACTTATTAATCTAAAACCTTATCTATAAAATAACTATTTCTTATATTTTAGCGATATACTTATTATTAAAAAAAAATTAACTATAATATCTTAAGAGATAAATAAATTTATATTTTAATAATATACTTATTATTAAAAAAGAGTTAATTTTAATATCTTAAGAGATAAATAAATTATTATTAAAAAAGAGTTAACTCTAATATTTTAAAAAGTAAATAGATTTTAAGTAAATTAAGTTTTTTAATTTTATTATTTATATAAGAGTCTATTTCTAATTAATCTTTATATCTTAAATAATCTACTTGAATCGCTTATCGAGCTATTATATTAAGCTTAAAACTTTATAGATTTATTATTTTATATCGAAATAGCTATTTCTTTTATACTACTATTATTATTACTATTAAATCTTTAAAACTCTTTTAAAATATTTTAATCTATATTTTATTTTATTAATATATTATATATAAAGCGTATATTATTATTAGCCACTATCGCTAAAGATTAAATATCTAAAATAATCCCTATAAAAGCCTTATAGTCGAGCGTATATATATAAGATAAATAATTTCTTCTAATCGGATTTCTTCTATCTCTATAAATATCCTTCGATTTTAAATTAATTAATTTTTAATATATATTAGATAATCTAGAAATAAAAAATTTAAAAAACCGCTTTTTAATAAAAGTGAAATTTTAATTATAGAGGTATAATTTAATATAATCGTTTTTAGATTTTAACTTTTTACTTTATCTACCCTATTATAAACGTTATAAATCTTTAATTTTTAATTAATCAATTTTTAATATATACTAAGTAAACTACTTAGTTTACTTAGTATATATTATTATAATAATCTCTCTTAATAATTATATTTAAATAATAAATATATAATTTTAAATTTAATATATAAAACTTCGCGTTAAATCCTTTCTTAATTCGCTAAATCTCGATTTTATTTAAATTAATAATTAAGATATTATTAATATAGAGCGCTATAATAATACCCTTTTTAAAATTTATAAATACGCTATTATTCGATTCGATAGAGAGAAAACTTAATTTTTTTATATACTTTAAGAAATATTAATATTAGATTTAAGAGAATTACTTTAAATTATAAAGTATTTTATTTAATTTATAAATCTTAATATTATTTTTATTAAAGCTATTAAATTAATATATATAAATCTTTTTCTTTATATTATTATATAAAAAGATAATTTTAATATTTATTTATTTTAAATTTTAATTTAAAATAATTATAAATATAAAGATTACTTTATAATTTATAAACTTTATTATTAATATAAAAATATTATAATAATTATAATTCTTTTATTATTTAAATCTTTAAATAATCTAATATATCTTATAGCGAATAATTTTTTTATTAAAATCTTATTTTAAGATATAGATTTATTTATTTTTTAGAATATAAGTCTTAAAAAACGCTTCTATAAAATATTAAGTATTATTATTTATAAGAGATTTATATTTATTTTTAATAGAAAGTTTTTAATTTATTTAAAATAGTTAATTAGATATAATTTATTTATAATTAATAAATTTAAAAATATTATAAATATTATAAAGACTTTTAAAAGAGGATTAAAGAATAAATATTATAGATTCGAAATTATAAGATCTAAGTAATTATATAATATTTTTTAAATAATATTTAATTTATAATCTTTATAAATAGTTTATATAACTTTAATAAAAATAAATAATAAATCTAAATTTAAGGAAATTTTCTATATAAATAATATAAATTAAATTATTAATATAAATATAAATATAGTATTTAATTAAATAGATTAAGAAGTTTATATTAAAAGTATTTAAATTAAGAGCTTTCGCGTAATTAATTAAATATATTATATTAAAGACTTTTATATAAATCTTTATAAAAATACTAGTTTATTAATTAGCTATAAAAAATTTAATAGCTATTCTAATTATAGATATAATATTTTCTAATACTTTTTTAGATTTAATATCTTTTAAAATATTAATAATACGCTATTTATTTAATATCTTCTCTATAATAAATATTAATATTATTAAATATTATTATTTATTTATTTGTTTAAAAATTTTAATTTCTTCTTTTAAATTTATAATTAGAGATTATTTTTTTATAAAGTATACGCTATTAACGCGAATAATTATCTTTTTAATAAGATTATATAATTAAAAGATATATTTCTTTTTATATTCTAATAATATATATTTTTTATTTTAATTTATAAACTTTTTCTAAATTTATTTTATTATATAAATAATAAAATTAATTATATATAAATAGAAAAGAATAAACTTTTATTAATAAAAGACTTTAAAAGAAATTATAATAACTTTAATATTAGATAATTATATTATTAAATAATTAATAATAATTTTAATTTTAAATTAAAAAGATTTATTAAGATTAAAATTTAAAAGAATAAGATATATTTTATATAATAAGATTTATCTAAAACGCTTAATTATATTATTTATTTAAAAATTATTAAAAATAATAAATTTTTATTTAATACTTAATAGAGCGAAATAAATTAAAAAAACTTTAAATATATATTTATCTTTATTATTAAAATAAAAAAAAAAAAAATATAATTATTTATATAATTTAAGATAAATTATAAATTATAAAAATATAATAAAGATTTTATTTTTATAATAAATATAGTAAATTTTAAAATAGAAGATAAAAGTATATTTAAATATTATAAAGTATTTATAATTATTAAAATTAATAGAAAATAAAGACTTTATAAAATTATTATAAATAAATTTATTTAATTATATATTAGATATAATAAGATTAATATAGAGAATAATCTTTTAATATTTTATAATATAATATTTATAAATATATTTATTTATAATATTCTTAATAAAATCTATATCTATTATTATAGTAAAGAGTTTATTTAAATTCTATTAATTTAAATAATTTATATAAATATATTAAAGTTAATAAATTAAGTTTAAAGAAATATTATATATTATTAAAATATTATTTAAATTATTTTAAAGATTAAGAAAGAATAGATCTTAATTATAAGTATTTATAAATTTTAAATTATCTTTAATTAAAGTATAATTAGTTTTATAAAAGTTAATTATAATATTAATATTTAAGAGTTTATTAATAAAAAGAAGATTAATATTTATATTAAATATATATAAGATATTAAATAAAATAATATTTATATATTTATTTTAAATAAAGTAATTTAAATTAATAATATTATAATTAAAAAATTTAATTTAATTATTTTTAATATCGCGAATAAAGTAAGAATAGATTTTTTTATAAATAATAAATATTAAATAATTAATAAAGAAATAGCGAGAGTAGCTAGAATTTATTATTATATAAAAATATAAATTAGCGAAATTAGTAATTATTAAATTATATTTTAAATTAAAATTAATAATTATTAAATTAATAACTTTTTTATTATTAATTATATTAAAATTAAGATTTATATAATATATAGTTAAATTTAAATCTTTTAAAAAAGTATAATTAATATTAAAATATTTATTTTTCTTTAAAGTAAAGACGTTAAAGAGTACTTTTTTAATATACTTATACTTAATATTAGAACTCTTCTCTATATTATTAAAATTAATTATAAAAATTTAAATTTTCTTTTTTTTTATTTAATTAATATAAACTTTTTAAGTTTTAAATAAGAAAATTTAATTTAATATTTAATAAGGAAATATTTAAATTTATATTTAACGATCTTATATAAAAATTAAGTTTTATAATTAATTTTCAAATTATCGATTTTATAATATTTAATAAATTATTTATTTTTATTTTTATTATTATTATTATAAATAGTATATATAATAATATTATTATCTTTAGATAATAGTAGATAAATCTCTTTATTTATTATAATATAGATAATTTTATTAAATTTAATAATTTTATTATTATATAATTTATAAATTTAAATATAAATTATTATAAAGATATTAAAGAAGTTTTTAAATTTTATAAAAAAGAGTTAAGTTAGAAAGGGCTTTAATAGAATAAGCGTTTTATATAAATTAGCGATTTTAACAATAATCTTATAAAAATCTTTTTTAAAAATAAGAATAATATTAAATAATTAACGAATTAGCTTTATATAAAGTTTAAAGTTTTTAAATTTATAATATTTAATAATAGCGTTTAATATTATTTAAGAATTTTTATTATTATAATTAATCTTAATAAGCTAGTAATTACTATATTTAAAATATTAAAAAATAATTATATAAATTTTAAGCTTAATAATTTTAATAAAAAATAAAAAATAATTAAATATTAATTAATTTTTAATATTTTATTTTTATCTAATATATTCTATATTAAATTCTAGAATAGCGATAAAGATTAGAGAGAAATTATCTTTGTTAAATTAAGATTAAATTTTAACTATAAAGCGTTATAACTAATTATTTAAATTTATTATTACTACAAAATAGTTTAAATAAAGATATATAAAATATTAATAGAGAGAGTAATAGCGGCGATAATAATAGTAATTTAATTATTATTTTAGATAAAATAATAGAGTTAGAGAAAGATTTTAAAAGTAACTTTAAAATAAATAAAATAGATTCTTTAATATAAAGATTAAATAGCTTAATATCGCTTATAAAGCTAAAAATATCTTTATTAATTTTAAATTTAAAATTAATAAAATTATTATTTAATAAAGTAGTAAAAGTAAAATAAATACTTTAATTATTATTAAAATTTTTAAAAATCTTATTAATATTAATTAACTATTATTTTTAAACTTCGAGTTTTTATATAAAAAATAGAAAGTATTTATATATAGAGCTACGATAGATATAAACGATTTAATTAAAATAAAAGATATTTAATAATAAAAATAATTTATAAATATAGATTAGTTTCTAATAAAATTATATAAAATATAGTTATTATAGATATATAAATCTTCTTTTTAGAGAGAAATTAATATTCTTCTTATACTATTTATTTAAAAACTTAAATCTAAAATATTTATATCGCTAACTATTATTATAAAACTTTAAAAATTATTTTAACTTTATAATTATAATAATAGAATATAAATATTTATAAAGAAGAATTCGATAATAGAGTCTTAATTCTCTTTTTTAAGAGACTTCTAAAGATCTAAAAACTAATATTAATAAGATATTCTTATTATTTTATTTTTAATAAATTTATAAAAACTAGTAATATTAGTTTCAAAATATTTTAAATTATAATTAGATTATTAATATTAATATTTAATTACTTTTAATTAATAATTAATAATTTAATAATTAATATATAGTTTTAAAGTTAATATTAATATAAAATAACTTTATTTTTAATAAAATTAAGTATTCTAATTTAGCGAAAATTAATAAGATTTAAAAGTCTTAATAATATAATTTAATTATATAACAATAATTATATATTTAATAATATTTAGCGAGTTCGATATTTTAATTAAAGATAATATATCTTAACTCATTTAAAATAAAGGCGAAAGCGACTTTTAATTCTTTATATTATTAATAAATTATACTCGCTTAAGCCTATAACTATTTTAAAAAAAAACTTTTATTAAGAGGATTAAAAGAATATCTCTATAGCTATTATTATTTTTATATAATAGATTTTAATTTTTATAAAATAAATATTAAAAGTTTAAAAATAATTATAATTATAGAGATAAATAGTAGATATAATATAATAGTTATTAAATAGAGCCCGAGCTTATAATCTATAGAAATATAAGATAAGATATTTAGTTATTAACTATAGAGTTACTATAGAGAAAAGAGCGACTAGATATAAACACGCTAAAGCGTGTTATGTAACTATATTACGTAACCGCCAAGACGCTAAAAGTTATATGATTCGAATTTCAATAATAAGATCTTAATAGATATTAATAATTATTTTTTTATTTATAGAATTAAGTTTAATTTTTTATAATATAAAAATATTATTATTAATTAATATATTAGTCTTTAAATTATTAACTATATAAGCTTTTATAATTATCTTCGCGAATAGTTAAAAGTTATCGAATAGTTTTTCTTTTATATATATTATTATTATAATAAACTTATTAATATTATATATAATTTTTTTAAGATCTCTAACGCGTATAGAGAATAAGATTTTTAAAATTTTTATATCTAAAAAGAACTTCTAACGTTAAACTTAATTTATAAAAATAATATTTACTCTAGAATTTATATAATTCGATATAAATTCTTGAAAATTTAATATTAATTTTAAATTAATAAGAGTATAATAATATTTTTAATAAGGGTATAATAATATTTTTAAAAAGCGTATCTTAATATAGTAATCGATTTCTTATTTAAAAACTCGATTATCTTTTTTAATTTTAATAATATTTCTAAAGTTATTAATAGAATTTATTTAATAACTTCTAAATCTTTAATAACTTTAAAAGCTTTTGAAGTATATCTTAAGAGATCTTTTTATACTTTCTTAAAATAATAAAATAGAGCGTTTTTAAAGAAAAAGCTTTTTAGATATTAGTAATAGATATAGATTATTAATATAATCTTTATGAAATAATTTATAAAGTCGAAATATTTAAAGAATTTAAGCTTATTATTTTCTTAAGAATTTAATTTAACTAATTTCTTATACTCGATATAATATATTCTTTAACTCTTCTTAAAATAATAAATCTTTATTATTCTTATTAATTGAAGTCTAATAGACTTTCTAATAATACTCGCTATAATTATTATTTTATTATTATTATAGTTTTTAAAATTCTTAATTTTTTTAATTCTCTTTTTATTATAAATTATGCTTAAGGTAGAAGCTAGTAACTTAATATGGCTTAATATACCAGATGTATTTAGGCAATCAGATCCCATAAAAGAAAAATTATCTTTTTATTATTTAAGAAACGTTTTTCTTAGAAAACGTCTTTCTCAGAAATAAGATTTCTAAAAATCTTATATTATCTTAATAGTAATAACAATATCTATATAGTAGTAGCTATTATATAATAGCTTATTATTAGAAATTAATAGAGTTCTCTATTAATATTAGATTAATCTAAAATTAAGGATTCTTATACTTCTTTAGATATAAAAATAAAGAATCTTTATACTTCTTTATCTTTCGCTTCTATATACTCGTTAAGCTAACTTCTTATAATATAATTATTTAGATTTAATAATTATAAGATTTTATTATCTTTAATTATTAAGTAAGCTCTCTTATTAATAAAATTACTTAAAGAATTATTTAATATCTTATTAAAAATATCTTTAAATCTATTAAATTAATATTATTTTTATTAAGAAAATAATAAGTATAATTCTATTTTTCGTTATTTAATTTACTTTTCTAATAGACTTAATTAAAAAATTAAAAAATTAATTATATTACTCTAAAAATAATATTCTATTTTTTCTAAAAATCTACAACTTAAGAATTTTTTTTTTTTAATTTTTTATTTATTAATAATACTCTAGAAATAGAAAGATATATCTCTCTAGATTAAACTATAAATATCTTATCTATTAGATCTTTAAATAGTAATTCTTAATTTATTATTAAATCTAATAATCTATAATATTATTTATTAAAAACTTTAAATATCTCTATTAATAAGATTATTTATTATTATAATAATAATGAAATAATAGATAAAAGATTTAAAGTAAATCTCTAAGTTATTAATATAGAAATAATTATTATTAGTACTATTAATCGCTATATAAGAAATTATTTAAATTTAAAATCTTCTAATTTATTAGATTCGCTAGAAAATCTAGAAAATCTAGAAATATTAAGATAGAATATTATTAATAAAAATAATAAACTGTATTTCTTTAATTGCGATATCGAATTCTTTTAATTTTTTTTATAATAATAAATCTTTTAATATAATAATAAATATAGAGTATATTAGAAAAGAAATCTATTTTTAAAATATTATTATCTTTATTAATAGAATTAAGAATATTTTAAGAGTTAAAAATATAAAGCTATTATAAAATAATTTATAGATCTATTTTTAAGACGAAGTACTCGAATAATATATATATTAATTTATTAATAATAAAAAGTATTTATTAATTTATAATAATAACGTTAATAAATAAAGTGTTATTTTATTTAAGAGATTTAAATCTATTAAAGTATTAGAAATAACTACTATTATTAAAAAACGATATATATTTAATAATATAATAAAATATTATAAGCTATATAAGTATATTATAATTATTATTAAGATTATTAAAATAATAAAGTTTAATAATAAGTATAATTAGTTTAATATTATTTAAAATAATTTTAATATCGAATTCTAATTTAATATAGATTTACGAATTATTTAAATTACGCTAAATTAATTTTTTATAATTATAAATATAAAAAAGAATTAATAATAAATAAAGGCTTTAAGAATAACGAAGTTTAGTATAAGTAATACTTTTTATATATTAAATCTATCTTATAGAGATAATCTTAATTAATATAATTAAGTAAGAGATATATTTAATTAATCTATAAACTCTAATTTCTAGAATTTTAATTAACTATAATAATAATCTTTAACTTTTCTTAATTAATAAAATTATTAAACTTATAGTTAATTCTAAAAATTAATTTATTAAAATAATAATTCTATTTATTAAAGCTATTCTTAAAAAGACGTTTAGTAAGTATTATTAGCTCTATTAATATAGCGTTAAATTATTATTAATCTAAATTAATATTAATAATAAAATATATATAATTCTTATTAATCTTTTTAGTCTAATTATATCTTATATTAATCTAGAGAAGTTTATTAAAATATTACTTAATCTTTTTAATTATAAAAATAGTAGATTTATTAAATCTTAATTAATAAAGTAAAGAAATTTAAAGATTTTTAATAGGATTTAAGTTATTTAAAGAATTCTAGTAGTTTTTATAACGACTATAATAAAAAGAATATTAAGAAATAAGAAAATAATTACTTTAACTTCTATAAATCTTATAAAAATATAAAATTAAAAGTTGACTTTATCGACTTATCGCTATTAAAATATATTTATTAATAATATTATAAAAAGTTTAAATTTTAAAATAAGCTTTTTTATTATTTTAAATAATAATATTAAAATTATAAATTCGAGAATAAGATTTCTAGAAAATTTATAGATTTAGAGAATAAGAATTCTAAGAATTTTAAGTATATTATAAAAGTAATTTTTATATTTTATATTACGAAAATAGTTTTTACTTTTAAAATTATCGAGTTTACTATTATAAAACTATCTAAATATAAATAAAAAATCGTCTTTTATAATTTCTAATATATTAAAATAAATATTTATCTAAATTTAAATTCTTTTAATATCGAAGTTTATTTAAATTTTAAATATTTAATTATTCTAGATAATTATACTTTATTAACTTTTTTATCTAACTTTAAAAAAGAATTTAAAAATAAATATTTTTTATATCGATTTAAAATTATAATAATAAATTATTAATATTATAAAGTATATTCTTATAAATTTATATTTTTTAAAAAATCTAAAAAATATAAAAGAAGCTATTCTTATTAAAGTGTAGATAGAAATTTATTTAATAAATAATCTTAAGATTAATATATTAATTAAAATAAATATTTTTATATTTTATAAATTTTTACTAAATTATAAGTTATAGTTTATTATTATAAAAAGTTATTAGAATATTAAGATTTCTACTTATTTTATAATAAAGTTTTACTTTTAAATTAAGCGAGTTATAAAAATAAAGTCTATACTTATATTACTATTTAATTTTATAATAAATATCTTAATTAATTATTATAGTATATTCTTTAATAATTATAATTATCTATTTAAGTCTAAATTCTTAACTTTCTTTAAAAGAGAAAGCGATATTTTTATTTATATTATAAATTTCGCTATAACTTTTATATAAATAAAGAATTCTATAAAAATACTAGTTTAATTTTCTAGAAATATAAGATTAGATATTATAATAAAGTATACTATAGATAAATACTACCTTAGAGGAAATATACGATTCGGGTATGTCATGTGACTATATCATAAACTCGATATCTATTGTAACTTTCAATCGACGCTCAATCAACTTTTCGTTAATGTTAAATTTTATATAATAGTAAATTATTCGATATTGGAAATGAATAGATGATTATTTAATAATTCCTTTATTATATATTAAGGTTTAAACTAGTTCGGGTATCTCGCTTCGCTTATAATAGCCTATTTATCAACGTCACGTGATTTATTTTTCGATTTTTTCGATTTTTCTCGAAATTTAATATATAAGTAAGATATATAGCCCTATAGGGCTGTAGGACTTAAAAATTTTCGAAAAATTTCATATATTACCGCTACCCATTAATTCTCTACTAGTAATATATTAATGTATTACTTTATAGCGTAGTATTGAAATAATAATAAATCGATATCTCTTTCGTATTTCATTAATTATCCATTAACTATTCATTAATAATAAATTTGACATAATACTCTATAAATAGAAAGTTTTATACAACTCTATTCGATATACGTTATATAGAACGTAAAATCTGAATATATCCGGTGTGTAGTCCTTATTATACAAATCGTATTATTATCGCTAATGACTTATCTATTTTCTATTAATAGTAAATTCCTACATATAGTAGCTCTCGTAAGGTACTAAGTTTCTTATAAATTAATAAATTTAATAGCTTATAAATAGTATATTTCGAATTTATTAAAGATAGTTATTATTATTATAATTACGAATAATTCTATTAATATAAATTATATTACTATAATAAATTTTAATTTTAAGTATATATTTCTAAATAATATAATTATTTATAATAAAAATAAGACTTATTATACTTTTAGCTTTATTATAATAAAATTTAAAAATATCTTTATAGATTTAGAAAATATTATAAATATTTTTAAAGAATAGTAAATATTAATTTTATTAAAGCTAGATATTAAAGTAAAGCTATTAAAAATCTATTTTTTTAATTATAAAGATTAAGAAGTAGTTAATATTACTTTTAATAAGTTATAATAATAATAAAAGCTTCGCTTTTTTATATAGTTAACTTCTTATAATTAATCTTACTTTATAATTTAATAAAATATATTATAAAATTATAAAGAAAGAGTTATTATTAATATCCGAGGATTTAATATTATAATAGAAGATGATAACTATTTATTACTCTTATAATTAGATATTATTATATTAATAATAAAATATATCTATATTTTTATTATAGATAAAGTTATATAATTCTATTAATTTAATATAAAGCTTTTTAATAAATATAAATTTATTATTATTAGCTATCGCGATTAGAAAGAATTTAATATAATACTTATAAGATATAAGAGATCTTTATTATATATATAATATTAGATAAATACTATACTACGTTTACTTTATACTTTTATATATACTTTTATAAATAATATTATTATCTTTAATAAAATCTTTTAAAAGTATAAATCTTATTTTTAATAGTTTTTTTAACTATTATAAAAGAAATATACTTCTCTAATATTAATAAAAATTTTTATAAATTTTTTATTAATAATATTATTAAGATAGCGTATTATTTTTCTTAATATATCTATAATAGAAAAAAAGATTAAAAAAATTACTATATTTTAATTTTTATTAAATCTTTATAATTTAAAAATCTTTCTTAACTTAATAAGATAGCTAAGAAACTTAATTTTTTACTATATATAGCATATTTAATCGTTATAGAAATAAAAGATTTCTTTTACTTAAGTAATAATAGCTAAATTAATTTTTTTTAAATTAATTTAAAGTAATTATTATATCTAATACTATTACTTTTAAAAAATAACTTATTAAATCTACTTATAAGTAAACTTTTATAAAACTATATTATAAATTAATTTAGAAAGAAATTTCTATCTTTTAGAATTTATAGAATATTTTTCGCTTATCTTTCTTTTTAATATATTTTAATTAAAAATAAAAATTATATATCGATATTAATACTTTTAAAATATAGAATTTCGCTATTATAATTTATTATATATAAAAAAAAGATTTTTATTTCTATTAGAGAAGATATATAAGCTATAATATTTTTAAATAAATTAATTAATACTATTAAATATAATTATTAATTTATAAAATTTAAGATTATTATTATAATTTAATTAATTTATAAAGTTAAATATCTAATTAAAATATTAGAAGTATTATTATTAATAATTTATATTAATTATTTTATTATAATTTAGATCGCTTAATAAACTACGATTTTTATATTATCTATTAATAAATTAAATTTTTAATTAATTTATATTTTCTAATACTTATTAGAATTTAATTTAATTATATATTATAAGATTAATAAATTTAATATTATTTCTAATATATTATTTAGATTTTATATAAATATAAATTTCGAAGAGAAGTAAATAATATTAGAAAGTTTTTATAGAAATATTTTAGAATTAAAGAAACGATTAATATCGCTTAAAGCGATCTTAATCTATTATATAATTCTAATAAAAATAGATAATAATTTTAAAAAACGCCTTATTAAGATATATAGTAAGGATTCTTAATAGATTAAAATTCTCGATTTATTTAAGTAATCTAAACTTAACCTTTCGATAGAATTTCGCTTTTAAAAATATAATAATTTTATTTATAATACTACGCTTAATTATATTAATAAGTAATAATTTTATATTTCTAAATCTATATAATAAGAAGTTTTCTAGTTAATATATAATTAGAGTTTTTATATTAATTTTTATATTATTTATATTAAAATCTTATTATTAATCTATATTAAAGATTTATTAAAATATCTTTAAATCTATTTAAAGTATTACTTAAAGTATTAATTTAATTAAATTAAACGATATCTTATTTATAATAAACTTAATTTAATTTCTATAGTATTAATTTTATTTTATATTATAATAATAAATTTTATTATTATACTTTCTTTTTAAAAAGATAAGAATATACTTTTTATTATAATTTGTAAATTTTTAAAAAAAAACTTTTTATATTAGAATTTAATAAATAAATTATAATTAATTAAATAAATACTTTACTTATTATATTAATATCTTATAATTAAAATATTTTTATTATTATAATTAGCGATTATAATATTAAGTTTATAAATATCTTCTAGAAAACTATTTTTATAAAGTTTAAAACTATTATAATAATTTTAACTATTTATTATTCTTAGATAGATAAGTAATTAGAGAGAATAAATTAGATTATTAAAATTATTTTATAATTTTATTTTATTATTAATATAAATAATTAATTAAGCGTATTTCTATTTTTTTTTAAATATATCTTAATAATTTAATTATATTAATAAGATTTATATTAAATAAAATTATTTATAAATTTCGAGTAAGAGATATTTTAAGATTACTTATAGATTTATCGCTAGAGAATCTTAATTAATTATATCTTACGAGTAAAGGCCTATGAATTAAATTCATAAACATTTTTTTGATCAGGGCTATCGAGTAAATTTGGTGAGCGGAGCGGTCTTTAGTGAGCGAACTTTGGTGAGCGATATTTGAATTCCTTGCGCTTTAATGATTATAAGACAAATTTTTAAAATTCTTAAAAATTCGGAAAGCGCAAATAGCGCTTTAGAAATTGAAAAAAAATTCAAAATTTCAATAGAAAATAAAAAAGTTATTACTACTTATTGTAAATAACATATATCTATTTTTTTGATGAGGGAGACGCGGGAGGGCGAGATTTTGATGGTTGCGGACGCTAATTTATTTACCCGCGATGACTTAGCTGGTCTAATCAAAGAGCGTAGTAACCCTGAATTGATGATTGGCTACACATATAAATTCAAGGTTTTCCTTTTAGGGGTGTCATCGACGACGGTAACATATTCTAGAAGTGTTAATAGCGACGTCTTACTAGTAATATTGAAGTTTATATATAATATCTTAACGTAATAACTCTAAGAGCTTAATATTTAAGGAATTTAATTATAAACTCTTAACTATTTTCTAATAAAGTATCTTTATATCTCTATTAAATATTTAAAAAGAATAAAATAATTATATAATAAACGAAGTCTTTTTATTACTCTAATAAATTACTTTACTTAATATCTCGCTATTATTATATTATTCTCTAAGATATATATATATTATAATATAAAAAACTTTTCTATTAAGATAAAGTAGTTAAAAGAGATAATAATTAAGATTTAAAAATTAAAAATTTTATTAGAAGATATATTTTAAAAAATTTAAATTAAAATATAATATAAATAATTAATATATTATATTAATTATTAATATAACGCTATAATATTAATATCTAATTCTATTAAAATTATTATAAAAAAGTCTTTTTTAATTTAATAATTTAAAATTATTAATAAATAATTTATTAAAAATTAATTAAATAATAAAGTAATATAAGAGAATAATATATTATTAGAGTATAATTTATTTTTAAATAAGCTATAATCTAATAATAAAGTAAATCTAATATCTATTAAATTTTATTAATCTTCTCTCTTTTATTATAAAAAATATTTTAATTTAAACTCTTTAAAAAAGTAGATTATTAAAAAAGAGAATATTAATTAATATATATTAAAGAAGAAGAAGATAAAAAGATAAAAGAGAGTTAAAAAGAATAAATAATATAAAAAAAGATAGAAAATAATAGAGAAGATAAGATTAAAGAGCGAAGATCTTTCTTAATTTTATAAATTCTATAAATAAAATTATTAATTATAAAATTATAATAAATTAATAAAAAAAATAACTTCTCTATCTTCGTTATTTAAAATATTAATTTTTAAATAAAGATAAATTAATATTTTTAGCTTTTTTTAATTATTAATAAAGAAAAAGATAAAGAAGACTTAGCTATAGAAGATAAATTTAATTTATATTTTATCTTTAATAATAAAAAGCGAGATATTAAAAAAAGTAATTTTATTAAATTATATTAAATTTAAATTTAAATTTAAATTATAATCTTTATATATTTTAATATAAGAGAATAAGATAATATTTATTTATTATAACAAAAAAGAGAGAGATATTATCGCTTTAATAATATCAATTTTTAAAAATAATAAATAATTTTATTTAAAAATATTTTTTAAATTATAAAAAAAATAGAATAAATTAATTTTAAAATAAATTATAAAGAGATTAAAGAAAATTATAAAGCTTAAAAATATAATATTTATAGAATTCTATAATATTAAAGATTATTGAAATTCGGATTATATAACTCTTAACGTCTTAGCGATCATATAATATAGTTATATAATACGCCTTAGCGTATCTATATTTAGTCGCTCTTTTCTCTATAGTAACTCTATAGTTAATAATTAAGTATTTTATCTTATATTTTCATAGATTATAAGTTTAAGCTTTATTTAATAACTATTATATTATAAATACTATTTATCTTTATAATTACGACTATCTTTAGACTTTTAGTATTTATCTTTTAATATCTAAAGTCTATTATATAAAGATAATAATAATTATAAAGATATTCTTTTAATCTTCTTAATAGAGATATTTCTCTCTCTTAAAATAATTATAGATCTAAGCGAGTATAATTTATTAATAATATAAGAAACTAAAAGTCGCTTTTATTTTTATCTTAAGCGAGTTAAAATATATTGTCTTTAGTCGAAATATCGAACTCGCTAAATATATTAAATATATAATTATATTATTATATAATTAAGTTATATTATTTAAATTCTCTAAATCTTATTAATTTTTACTAAATTAAGATATCTAACTTTATTAAAAAATAAAGCTATTTTATATTAATATTAACTTTTAAATTATATATTAACTATCAAATTAATAGCTATTAATTAAAAATAATTAAATATTAATATTAATAGTTTAATTATAATTTAAAGTATTTTAAAGCTAATATTACTATCTCTTAATACGCTTATAAATCTATTAAGATTAAAATAATAAGAATATCTTATTAATATTAATTTCTAGATTTTTAGAAGCCTCTTAAAAAAAAGACTAAAACTCTACTATCGAATTCTTTTATAATTGTTTATATTCTATTATTATAATTATAAAATTAGAATAATTTTCGAAGTTTTATAATAGTAATTAGCGATATAAATATTCTAAATCTAAATCTCTAAATAAATAATATAAAAAGAATATTAATCTCTCTTTAAGAAGAAGATTCGTATATTTATAATAATTATATTTTATATAATTTTATTAGAAATTAATCTATATTTATAAATTATTTTTATTATTAAGTATCTTTTATTTTAATTAGATTATTTATATTTATCGTAGCTCTATATATAAGCACTTCTTATTTTTTATATAAAAATTTAAAGCTTAAAAGCGATAATTAATTAATATTAATAAGATCTTCGAGAACTCTAATAACGATTAAAGTATTTATTTTATTTTTACTATTTTATTAAATAATAATCTTATTAACTTTAAATTTAAAGTTAATAAAAATATATTTAGCTTTATAAGCGATATTAAATTATTTAGCCTTTATATTAAAAAGTCTATTTTATTTATTTTAAATTATTTTTAGAATCTTTCTCTAACTTTACTATTTTATTTAAAATAATAATTAAATTATTATTATTATTATCGTTATCGCTCTTTTTATTAATATTTTATATATTATTATTTAAATTATCTTTTAATAATAATAAATTTAAATAATTAATTATAGCGCTTTATAATTAATATTCTTAATTAATTTTAATTTAATAAAAATAGTTTCTCTCTAATCTCTATCGCTATTTTAGAATCTAGTATAAAATATATTAAATAAAAATAAGATATTAAAAACTAATTAATATTTAATAATTTTTTACTCTTTATTAAAATTATTAAGCTTAAAATTTATATAACTATTTTTTAATATTTTAAATATAATAATTATTAGCTTATTAAAATTAATTATAATAATAAAAATTCTTAAATAATATTAAACGCTATCGTTAAATATTATAAATCTAAAAACTTTAAACTCTATATAAAATTAATTTATTAATTATTTAATATTATTCTTACTTTTAAAAGAGATATTCGCTAATATAAAAAGGACTTTTATAAAATTATTATTAAAATTATTAATTTATATAAATTACTTATTCTATTAAAGCTCTTTCTAATTTAACTCTTTTTTATAAAATTTAAAAACTCTTTTAATATCTTTATAATAACTTATATCTAGATTTATAAATTATATAATAATAAAATTATTAAATTTAATAAGATTATTTATATCGCGATAAATAAAAAGATTTATCTATTATTATTTAAAGATAATAATATTATTATATACGCTATTTATAATAATAATAATAAAATTAAAAATAAGTAATTTATTAGATATTATAAAGTTAACGATTTAAAAATTAATTATAAAATTTACTTTTTATATAAAATCGCTAAATATAAATTTAAATATTTCTTCGCTAAATATTAGACTAAGTTCTTTTATTTAAAATCTAAAAAATTTATATTAAATAAAAAAAAGAAGAAGAAGATTTAAATTATTATAATTAATTTTAATAATATAAAGAAAAGTTTTAATATTAAGCGTAAGCGTATTAAAGAAATATTCTCTAATATCTTTACTTTAAAGAAAAATAAATATCTTAATATTAATTATATCTTTCTAAAAGAATTAAATTTAACTATATATTATATAAATTTTAATTTTAATAATTTTAATATTTTTAATATAATTAATAATAAAAAGATTATTAATTTAATAATTATTAATTTTAATTTAAAGTATAACTTAATAATAATTAATTTTATTAATCTATATTTTTATATAATAATAAACTCTAATTACTCTCGCTATTTCTTTATTAATTATTTAATATTTATTATCTATAAAAAAATCTATTCTTACTTTATTCGCGATATTAAAAATAATTAAATTTAATTTTTTAATTATAATATTATTAATTTAAATTACTTTATTTAAAATAAATATATAAATATTATTTTATTTAATATTTTATATATATTTAATATAGATATTAATCTTCTTTTTATTAATAAACTTTTAAATATTAATATTATAATTAATTTTTATAAGATTAATTACGCTTTAATTAAAGATAATCTAAAATTTATAAATATTTATAATTAAGATCTATTCTTTTTTAATTTTTAAAATAATTTAAATAATATTTTAATAATATATAATATTTTTTTAAACTTAATTTATTAATTTTAATATATTTATATAAACTATTTAAATTAGTAAAATCTAAATAAACTTTTTATTATAATAATAAATATAGATTTTATTAAGAATATCGCGAATAAATATACTTATAAATATTATATTATAAAGCGTTAAAAAATTATTTCTTATATTAATTTTATTATATTTAATATATAATTAAGTAAATTTATTTATAATAATCTTATAAAGTCTTTATTCTCTATAGATTTTAATAACTATAAATACTTTATAATATTTAAAAATAATTTTATCTTTTACTTTAAAGTTTACTATATTCGTTATAAAAATAAAATCTTTACTATATTTTTATAATTTAAGATTTATCTTAAATTATATAATTATAAAATCTCTTATATTCGCTTTAATAATAAAGATAAATATATATCTAAAGTCTTTCTTAATTATTTCGCTTTATTAAATATTAAATAAAAATTTATTATATTTAATAATTTCTAGATAAATAATATAATTAAGCGTTTTAAATAGATCTTATTATATAAAATATATTTTATTCTTTTAAACTTTAATCTTAATAAATCTTTTTAATCTAAAATTATTATTATCGCTAATTATCTAATAATATAATCGCTTAATATTAGAATTATTATAATTTCTTTTAAAATCTTCTATTAATAAAAATTTATTCTTTTTTATTTATATATAATTAATTTTATTATTTATATAATAAAACGAATTTAGAAGAAATTTATAAATTAAAATAAAAAGTATATACTACTAAAGTATAAGAAGGAGTATATCTTTTAATTATATAATCTTATTAAAAAGATAATTATTCGCGCTAATAGTATATATTTTATAAAAAAATAATTCTTAATTATAAATTTAAAAGAAGAAATTAAGGTTTATAAGTTTTTAAATAAATAATAATATTTAATAATATTAATATTCGCTATAGAGGAAGTATTAAATAAATAATATATTATTAATATTTCGAAAGATATTAAATTTAAAGAAATATTAGAAAACGTTATATTTATAATTAAAATAATTATTAAATTTTTAATAATTTTAAGATCTTTAATATTTATAAAATTAAGATTAAATTTTCTTTAATTAATTAATAAGTTAATATTTTCGCGAAGATCTATATAAAAGTCTTTAATATAGTATATCTAATTAATTACGCGAGAGTTCTTAATTTAAGCGCTTTTAATATAAATTACTCAATTAAATATTATATCTATACTACTATCGATAATTTAATTTATATTATCTATATAAAAAATTTTCTTAAACTTAGATTTACTATCTATTATTATTAAAGTTATATAAATTATTCGCGAAGATTATAAATTAAATATTATTTAAAGAGTATTATATAATTATTTAAATCTTATAATTTCGAATCTATAAGATTTATTCTCTAACTCTCTTTTAAGAGTTTTTATAATATTCGCTTTATTTATAAATTATATTAATAAATTAAATATTTTTAAGTTTATTATTTATAAATAGATTATATCTAATTAATTATTTTAAATAAATTAAAAACTTTTTATAAAGAATAAATATAAATCTTTTATAAATAATAATACTTAATATCTTATTTAAACGCTTTTTAGAGCTTATATTCTAAAAAATAAATAAATTTATATTTTAAAATAAAATCTTAATAAAAAAATTACTTATTATAAGATATATTAAATTATTTAAAGATTTAAATAATAAAAAAATTATAATTATTATAATATTTTTATATTAATAATAAAACTTATAAATTATAAAGTAATCTTTATACTTATAATTATTTTAAATTAAAATTTAAAATAAATAAATATTAAAATTATCTTTCTATATAATAATATAAAAAAAGAGATTTATATATATTAACTCGATAATTTTAATAAGAATAATATTAAAATCTATAAATTAAATAAAATACTTTATAATTTAAAATAATTCTTTTAAATTTAATATTAATATTTTTTAAAATATATAAAAAAGCTAAGTCTTCTCTCTATTAAATTAAATAATAATATATTTATAAACTCTAAAAAGAGTATTATTATAACGCTTTATATTAATAATATTTTAATTATTAATCTTAATAAAATCGAGATTTAGCGGATTAAGAAGAGTCTTAACGCGAAGTTTTATATATTAAATTTAAAATTATATATCTACTATTTAAATATAACTATTAAAAAAAATTATTATAATAATATTCTTTACTTAAAATAAAAGATTTATATTATTTAATTTTTAAATTATTTTAATTATTAAAATCTTATTTTAATATTAATATTTTTTAAAACTAATTATAAATTAGCTTCTATTAAAAAAAGCTATATTACTTTAAAAAAATTATAAAAGAATTATTAATTCGCGATAAGATCTCTTATATATATTATACTTAATACTTATTTTAATATTACTTATATAATATTATTAATAAGTTATTACTTAGTTAATTTAATTTTAATATATTAAAATATAATTATTTAAATCTTTTAATATCTAAGAGATATAGTATACTATAAACTCGTATATAAAGACTTTCTTTAAGAATTTATTAATCTTTCAGAGGTGTCTCCGACGACGATAACACATTTTAGAGATATTAATAGCGACGTCTTATTAATAATACTTAAGTTTATATATAATATCTTAATATAATAACTCTAAAAGTTTAATATCTAAGGAATCTAATTATAAACTCTTAACTATTTTCTAATAAAGTATTTTTATATCTCTACTAAATATTTAAAAAGAATAAAATAACTATATAATAAATAAAGTCTTTCTATTACTCTAATAAATTACTTTATTTAATATCTCGCTATTATTATATTATTCTCTAAAATATATATATATTATAATATAAAAAACTTTTTTATTAAAACGAAGTAGTTAAAAGAGATAATAATTAAGATTTAAAAGTTAAAAATTTTATTAGAAAATATATTTTAAAAAATCTAAATTAAAATATAATATATTATATTAATATATTATATTAATTATTAATATAACGCTATAATATTAATATTTAACTTTATTAAAATTATTATAAAAGAGTTTTTCTTAAATTAATAATTTAAAATTATTAATAAATAATTTATTAAGAATTAGTTAAATAACGAAGTAATATAAAAAAATAGTATATTATTAAAGCGTAATTTATTTTTAAATAAGTTATAATCTAATAATAAAATAAATCTAATATCTATTAAATCTCGCTAATTTTCTCTCTTTTATTATAAAAAATATCTTAATTTAAACTTTTTAAAAAAAAATATTATTAAAAAAAAGAATATTAATTAATATATACTAAAGAAGAAAAAGAGAAAAAAGTAAAAGAGAGTTAAAAAGAATAAATAATATAAGAAGAGATAGAGAGTAATAGAGAAGATAAGACTAAAGAGTGAAAATCTCTTTTAACTCTATAAATTCTATAAATAAAATTATTAATTATAAAATTATAATAGATTAATAAAAAAAAAAATCTCTCTATCTTTATTATTTAAAATATTAATTTCTAAATAAAGGCGAGTTAATACCCTTAACTTTTCTTAATTATTAATAAAGAAAAAAATAAAGAAAACTTAATTATAGAAAATAAGTTTAATTCGCGCTTTATCTTTAATAATAAAAAGCGAGATATTAAGAGAAGTAATTTTATTAAATTATATTAAATTAAAGCTTAAGTCTAGATTATAACTCTTATAAATATTAATATAAGAGAATAAGATAATACTTATTCGCTATAGTAAAAAAGAAAAAAATATTACTACTTTAATAATATTAATTCTTAAAAATAATAGATAACTCTATTTAAAAATATTATCTAAATTATAAAAAAAGTAGAATAAATTAACTTTAAAATAAATTATAAAGAGATTAAAGAAAATTATAAAATTTAAAAATATAATATCTATAGAATTTTATAACGCTAAAAACTAAATAGTATATTATTACTCTTTTAGAATTATCGAAGAAATTAAAAATTAGAGCTTTAATATCGACTTAGCGATTATATATATTATTAAATATTATATAAAAGAATCTTAAATATATATAACGAATAAGAGTTCGCTAGATATTATAGATTTTTATTTTCTAACTATATAGATAATAGAGATAAAAAAATTTAAAAGTTTAAAATTCTAGATAGAATATTAGAAGTTTAAAGGCGTTATAAGTAGTAAGACTATAATTATTTTTAAGAAAAGCTTTAAAGTATATAGCTTTAAATTTATGATTAAATAATTAAAGTTAAAATATAATAAAGCGTTTAGTATTAGATTTAGATTAATAAATTTAATTAAAATATATAATATTTATAGAAAAGCGTATTTAATAATTAAATATAAAAAATTATAAATATTAAAATCTATAAATATTATAAAGTTCTTTCTTATAAAAAATAAACTTATTATATTATAATTATAACCATATATAAAATATAAATAATTTTATTTAATATTTATTTAATTTTAAATCTAGATTATTTTAGAAAAATATATAATATAATATAAAGTTATAGAATTAATATTCTATTACTTTAAGAGATAAATCTATTTAATAAAATTATGAAATATTATAAAAGATTATTTTTATAAATAGCTATTATAATCTATCCAGTCGAAAAAAATAAAGTTATTATTATTATAAATATTAAATCTATAAAGTAGTAAGAGAATAAGAATTTAAATTATATTATTTATAAAGGGAGTAATAAAAGAATTTTAATCTATAAGATTAAATATAAAGAATATATATTTATAATAATATTAATATATATCTTAATTAAAAAAAAATAAAAGATTATTATAATTAAAAGTAAATATAAAAATACTTAAATAAATATTATTATAAATACTTTATAATATAATAAAGAGAAATTAAAATTTTACGCTAGTCGCTATAAATAAAGTCTTTATAATTTCCTTATCTCTCTTATAGCTATAAGCGCTATTTAAATTATTATTAAATTTTAATAAAAATAGCGTATATTATTTAATAAACGATTAAAGGATTTAAAACTCGAATTTTAAAGTTTTTATATATTTCTTAGAGAATAGAACCTTAATTTTTAGAATTAATTAAATTTATATTTAAGATAATTAGATAAAAGAATTAGAGAGTTAAAAGATAGCGTTTAATAAATTATTTATTAATTATAAAGCTATAATAATTATAATAAAAATAATCTTTATAATTACTCGAAAACTCGAATAATAAAGATTATTATCTTTATTTCTATAAAGAAATTAAATATAAATCTTATATTTAAAGATATTATAAATACTTTTAAAGAAAAATCTAATAAAAGAATAAATAATTTATAAAATATTAATAATATAATTTATAAAATAAATTATAAAGAATAATTATAAGATAAATTAAAAATTTAAATATAATTTATAGCGTAATCGCCTACGACTATAAAAGAAAAGATATCTTAAATTATTAAATTTCGAGTTAAAGAAAAAAATAATAATTATTAAAACGCGTGAGAAATAGTTTATAGATATATATAATTAATTTTATTTCTATAATATTATAATTAAATATCTTATTCTTAATAAAAAATTAATAAAATAATTTTTTATAAAAATTAGATATATAAATTATAGCTTTATTAAGGCTCTAAAGAATAATTAAAAAGAAATATATATAAATTTAAAAAGTATTCTTAAAGTAGTAATAAATTATTATTAAAATCTTTATAATATAAAATCTTCGAATAAAAGAGCTTAAAATAAAATTCTACGATATATAATAGATCGAGTAAACTCGATAGATATTATTAAAATAAAGAGTTTTATTAAAATTAAAAGATATAAATCGCTATTTATTAAATATTTTTAGAAATCTCGCTAAATAAAGATAATTTTTTAAGCGAGTTTTATAAGATTATTATAAGATAAAAGAAGAAGAAAAAAGAGGAAATCTCGATTATTATCGTTTAATTAATCTTTTTCTATAATTAGATATAATAAAAATAAAAACTCTTAAAATATTAAATAAATAAAATTTTAATTATTCTTTTTAAAAATAAAGAAAAATAAATCGATATTAAGAATTATTATTTTTTATTTATTATAAATATAAATTATAAAATCTTTATAAATATTTTAATATAATATCTAATAAAGACTTTAGATAAGATAATTAATAAATAATAATTAATCTTCTTATTAAAGAGATTTATTAATAATAATATTAAAATAATTTAATATCTAATAGTTAAATATAAATTTATCAAAAAGCTATTATAGAAGTAAAAGAAAATCGCTATTCTCTTTCTCGATTAGAAAAAAGTATATAATTAAATTAATTATAAAAATTTTCTAATAATTTTAAAAGAATTAGATATATTCAAAAAATTTATTATCTAAATATATTTTATTTATAAAAAAATTAAAATTAAGATTTATATTAATAATTATATTAAAAAAATAATTATAATATAAAGCGATATAAAATAGAAAAATCTCTTAAGCTACTCTCTATTTATAATTATAATTAAAAATCTTATTTAATATATTATTTATAATCTCTAAATTTTAAAAATATAAATAAAAAGTAAAGTATTAAAGATAATAATATATATTAATAATATAATAATTATAATATAATTTTAAATAGAAATAGATATTATAATAATAATCTTAAGAGTTTATTATACTATAATTAATGCGAGAATTAATTAAAATAAATTATATATACTATATATAAGAAATATCGTCTATATCTATATTATTAATATAAAGAAATTTTTTTTAAAAATCTTTATAAATATTTAGAGATATTAGTCGAGATAGATATTAATCTTTAATTAGATAATTTTTAAATTAAAATTCTATAAAAAGCTAAGGAATTAATATAAAATTAATTATAATTTTATCTATTTTTTAAAAGTAGAGTAATAATTAAAATTATCTTTATAATATTTCTATTTAAATTTATTTTATAATTTTTATATATATTTTTAATAATATATAATAAATTAGAAAAGAAGTATTATAAATTAATATAGAATAATAAAGTCTAAAATATTATTCGCGATTTTTATATTTATTATTAAATAAAAGAGAGTAAAGTTAAGATAATTAATTTATAAATTATTATTAATAAAAATATTATAATTATAATTAGTAAAGTAATTAATTTTTTTAAATTAATATAAATTATTCTAATTAAAAATATTCTAGCGTTATATATTTAAAGTTTTTTATATACTTTAATATTTATTAACTTTTAAATAATTTAATTTTTTAATTAATTTAATTATATTTTAAAATTAATATAGACTATTTAATAGTAATAAAAAAAAAATCTATATAAATTCTTTAAATTAAATTTTTTTAAATTATTATAAAACTATTAATAATATTAATATTTTATTATTTATTATTAGAGAAAGTTAATTTAAAAAATTTAAAAAAGTTTAATTTTAAGATTTAATAAGCTTTATAAAATAAGAATATTAAAATTTTAAAAGATATATAAGATTTAATATATATAATCTTTATAATTTTAGCTAGAATAGTATATAATAAATATTCTTTTTAAATTAACTATATTATTAATAAATTAATTTTTAATATTATTTTATTAAATTAGTATTTATTACTTTTAAATCTATATATATAAAAATTAAATATACTTTAATAAAAATACTTTATAAAAATTAATAATTATCTTATTTCTTTATTAAAGATTAATTTTTAATAAATTTACTTTATAATTTTAAATAAAAGATTAAAAATTATTAATTTTAATAATAAAATTAAGAGCTTTATTTTTATTTATTAATATTATTATAAATTAAAAATCTTAATAAATA
Organism: Letharia lupina; assembly: GCF_014066315.1. NCBI lineage: Eukaryota > Fungi > Ascomycota > Lecanoromycetes > Lecanorales > Parmeliaceae > Letharia > Letharia lupina. Next base: position 1,853,436 of record NW_023502974.1, read on the forward strand.
AAATATAGATTATAATTTATAATAAATTTAAAATATTATATATAAAGAATTTTCTTTAATAATTACTTTATAGAAAAATTTAATTAAGAATTAATTTTAATTAAATATTAATATAATAATAATTATATTCTATTTATAATATTAATTAATCTTTATTTTATATATAATATAATATTAAAAATAATATAAAAAGAGTTCTTTATTATTTTAGACTAACTAATTTTTAATTTAATATTTAAAATAAAAATTATTAATAAAATAATTACTTTTATAATATTTAATTTTAATCTAAAAAGTATTAATAAGAAATAATAAAATATTCTCTATTAAACTACTATTTAGACTCTATAAAAGTATTATCTTTTATATAATTTTAGCGATTTAATTATATATTAATCTCTAAATATTATTTAAAATTATTATTAAATTTTAATTTAAAAGTAAATTCTTATAAATTAAGTTTTATATCTTTATAAAAAATATTAAACTAAAAAGTATAATATATAGATATTTAAGAATCTTTAAAGCGAGTTTCTTAATCGAATAAAGATTTATAAGAGCTCTATTTATTTAATATTTAACTTTTTTATAATAATAAATTAAATCGAGTATAAGATAGTAGAGATAATTAAGAAGTTAAATAATATTATAAAAAATAAGAATATAGATATTAGCGATATTAGCGATTAAAATAAATTAATAAACTTAAATTTATTATTTAGATTATTTTTTTTATTTTTATATTTACTCTTTTATCTCTAATTTATTTAATTTAATATTAATTTAATAAAATTACTCGATATAATCTCTCTCTATAAAGGCCTTCGCGTAATACTCTATATATACTTAAGCGAGAGTAATTTATAGATTTAAATCTCTATAGATTTCTAGATAAGATATCTTTATTAAGGCGGCTATCTTAGCTAAATAGCCGAATAAAATAAATAACTTTTAAATTAATTTAAGAATTTATTAATTATATTAATTCTAATTAGACTAATAATATAACTTAAAGATCTATATCTAGCTATCTCTTTAATATAAAAAATAGCGTAATTAATTAATTATCTAAGTATTAAATTATTATAATATTATTTACTTATAAGATAGAGTATATTAATTAAATATAGACTATTAAAGAAGTAATTTAATTAAAAAATCTATTTAATTAACTTCTTTATCTTAACGATATAAACTCTAAAGCTATTATTATTTTCAGTAACAATTAAGGTATAATTACTCTTATAAAGAATACTTAATTTTATACTCGCATTAAGTATATTAATATTATCTATTATTTCATATAAGAAAAGATTAATAATAATATTATAAATATACGATATATTTTTATTAATAAATAGATAGCTAATAAGCTTATTAAGGTCTTTTACTTAAATAAATTTATTACTTTTCGAAATACTCTTAAAGTAAAAGCTATATCTACTTATTTCTTTAATAGTTAATAATTTTATTATTATCTTAATATAGTCTTAGTTTAATAATATCTAATAGAGAAGTTATTTTATTATATTTATATCTAGATTTAAAAAAATTACTTACTATTAACTACTTTAAAAAAGCTATTTTATTAATTCTTATATTATAAATAATTTATTTAAATCGCTCGTCGAGTCGCTATATTAGACTTAATACTTAGTGAACTTATTATTCTATATTAGAATAGCTATTTTTTTAATATTATTATTATTATCGCTATTAAACTTCTAAAGCTCTTTCGAAAAACCTATATCTATTTATTATTAATATCTTAAATATTATATCTTAAATTTATTATTATTAGCTACTATTACTAAGGATTAGTTATCTAAAATAGCTCTATAGAAGCTTTATAGCTAGCGATATATAGCTAGAAGAATTTCTTTTAATTATTTTATTTAGCTATTTCTATATATATTCTTTAATCTTAAATTAATCGATTTTTAATATATATTAGATAATCTAGAAATAAAATTTTTAAAAAACCGCTTTTTAATAAAAAGTAGAATTTAAGTCGAATTTTAATAGGGGCCTAGTCTAATATAGTCGTTTTTAGATTTCGACTTTTTACTTTATCTATTCTATTTTAAATATTATAAACTTTAAATCTTATATTTTTTAATTTTATTTATATAGAGAGAGGATAGAGATATAGAGAGTATAAGGGATATATTTTCACGCTAGCTATTCGATACTAATTCACCTTAATTACTTAACTCGAATTTTATCTTAATTATTCGGCGCTAACTTACTTTAATAACCCGACGAAAATTAATTAAGTTATTTTATCTTATCTATTTAATTTTAATATCGTTAATATTAAACTTTATATTTATTAGATTTCGCGTATAAGAGAATATATGCGAAGAAGAGTATTAGAATTCGGATTATATAATTCTTAATATCTTAGTAGTTATATAATATAGTTATATAACACGCCTTAGCGTATTTATATCTAGTCGCTCTTTTCTTTATAGTAACTCTATAGTTAATAACTAAGTATCTTACCTTATATTTCCATAGAAATTAGATAATATATTATTACTCTTTTATAATTATTAAAGAAGTTAAAAATTAAAGCTTTTATATTAATTTAATAATTATATATATTATTAAATATTATATAAAAGAGCTTTAAATATATATAATAAATAAGAGTTCGCTAAATATTATAGATTTTTATTTTTTAATTATATAGATAGTAAAGATAAAAAACTTTAAGAATTTAAAATATTAAATAAGATATTAGAAGTTTAGAGATATTATAAATAATAAAATTATTTTTATTTTTAAAAAAAGCTTTAAAATATATAATTTTAAATTTATAATTAAATAATTAAAATTAAAATATAATAAAATATTTAATATTAGATTTAAGCTAGTAAATTTAATTAGAATATATAATATTTATAAAAAAGTATATTTAATAATTAAGTATAAAAAATTATAAATATTAAAATCTATAAATATTATAAAAAAAAGTTTTATAAAAAATAGATTTATTATATTATAATTATAACTATATATAAAATATAAATAATTTTACTTAATATTTATTTAATTCTAAATTTAAATTATTTTAGAAAAATATATAATATAATATAAAGTTATAAAATTAATATTTTATTATTTTAAGAGATAAATCTATTTAATAAAATTATAAAATATTATAAAAAATATTTGTATAAATAACTATTATAATTTATTAAATCGAAAAGAATAAAATCGCTATTATTATAAATATTAAATCTATAAAATAATAGAGAGATAAAGATTTAAATTATATTATTTATAAAGAAAATAATAAAAGAATTTTGATTTATAAAGTTAAATATATATAATATATAGGTACTTATAATAATATTAATATATATCTTAATTAAAAAAGATAAAAGATTATTATAATTAAAAATAAATATAAAAATACTTAAATAAATATTATTATAAATATTTTAAAATATAATAAAAAGAGATTAAAATCTTATATTAATCGCTATAAATAAAGTCTTTATAATTCTCTTATCTCTCTTATAGCTATAAGCGCTATTTAAATTATTATTAAATTTTAATAAAAATAATATATATTATCTAATAAACGATTAGAGAATTTAAAATCTAAATTTTAAAGTCTTTATATATTTCTTAAAAAATAAAACTCTAATTTTTAGAATTAATTAAATTTATATTTAAAATAATTAAATAAAAGAATTAAAGAGTTAAGAGATAGTATTTAATAGATTATCTATTAATTATAAGACTATAATAATTATAATAAAAATAATCTTTATAATTACTTAAAAATTCGAATAATAAAAATTATTACTCTTATTTCTATAAAAAAATTAAATATAAATCTTATATTTAAAGATATTATAAATACTCTTAAAGGAAAATCTAATAAAAGAGTAAATAATTTATAAGATATTAATAGTGTAATTTATAAAATAAATTATAAAGAATAATTATAGAGCGGATTAGAAACTTAAGTATAATCTATAGCGTAATTGTCTATAACTATATTATGGATTTAGTGTGCTTTAGAGGATTCTTACCGTTCAGATAGAGGTCCACGCTCTTTTGGCGCTACGGTTAGCAATAAGGCACGCTTTCCCATAACAATAATAGCAACACCGATTCGATTCCGGGTATAACCCGAATAGTCTAGATAGATTTACTTAACTGCACTTAGATTTAATGAAGGCTCATAACTTCCATGCCTTTCTTAGCTACGCACCAGGCCGCAAGTAGCTTATGGGGTCATATCTAAGGGATTCCTAAATACGACATGCGTATAGGCCAGCGCATAGGAATATATATTATTTTTCGAAGTGTGCAATTATTACGAATTTAGTGTGCTTTAAAGGATTCTTACTATTTAGATAGAGGTTCACGCTCTTTTAACGCTACGGTTAGCGATAAGGCACGCTTTCCCGTAATAAACTATAGAAGAAAAGACATTTTAAATTATTAAATTTCGAGCTAGAGAAAAGAATAGTAATTATTAAAATACGTAAGAAATAGCTCGTAGATATATATAATTAATTCTATTTCTATAATATTATAATTAAATATCTTATTCTTAATAAGAAATTAATAAGATAATTTTTTATAAAGACTAGGCGTATAAATTATAGCTTTATCGAGGTTTTAAAAAATAATTAAAAAGAGATATATATAGATTTAGAGGATATCCTTAAAGTAGTAATAGATTACTATCGAAATTTTTATAATATAAAGTCTTCGAATAAGAGAGTTTAAAACGAAATTTTATAATATATAATAGATCGAGTAAGCTCGATAGATATTATTAAAATAAAGAATTTTATTAAAACTTAAAAGATATAAATCGCTATTTATTAAATATTTTTAAAAATCTTATTAGATAAAAATAATTTTTTAAATAAATTTTATAAGACTATTATAGAGTAAGAGAAGAAGAAAAAAAAAGAAATTCTAATTATTATTACTTAATTAATCTTCTTCTATAATTAGATATAATAAAAATAAAAACTTTTAAAATATTAGATAAATAAGATTTTAATTATTCTTTTTAAAAATAAAGAAGAATAAATTAATATTAAACATTATTATTCTCTATTTATTATAAATATAAATTATAAAATCTTTATAAATATTTTAATATAATATTTAATAAAGGCTTTAAATAAAGTAATTAGTAAATAATATTTTATCATTTTATTAAAAAGACTTATTAATAATAATATTAAAATAATTTAATACTTAATAGTTAAATATAAATTTATTAAAAAGCTATTATAGAAGTAAAAGAAAATTACTATTTTTTTTCTTAATTAGAAAAAAATATATAATTAAATTAATTATAAATTTCTTTTAACTATCTTAAAGAATTAAATATATTTAAAAAATTTATTATTTAAATATAATTTATCTATAAAAAAGTTAAGATTAAGATTTATATTAATAATTATATTAAAAAAAATGATAATATAAAGTAATATAAGATAAAGAGATTTTCTAAATTACTCTTTATTCGTAATTATAATTAAAAATCTTATTTAATATATTATCTATAATTCTTAAATTTTAAAAATATAAATAAGAAGTAAAGTATTAAAGATAACGATATATATTAATAATATAATAATTATAATATAATAATTATAATATAATAATTATAATATAATTTTAAATAGAGATAGATATTATAATAGCGATTTTAAGAATTTATTATATTATAATTAACGCGAGAATTAATTAAAATAAGTTATATATACTATATATAGAAAATATCGCTTATATTTATATTATTAATATAAAAAAAATTTCTTTTAAAAATCTTTATAAATATTTAAAAATATTAATTAAGATAAATATTAATTTTTAATTAAATAATTTTTAAATTAAAATTCTATAAAAAGCTAAAAAATTAATATAAAATTAGTTATAATTTTATTTATTTTTTAAAAGTAGAGTAATAATTAAAATTATCTTTATAATATTTCTATTTAGATTTACTTTATAATTTCTATATATACTCTTAATAATATGTAATAAATTAAAAAAGAAGTATTATAAATTAATATAGAATAATAAAGTTTAAGATATTATTCGCGATTTTAATATTTATTATTAGATAAAAAAGAGTAAAGTCGAGATAATTAATCTATAAATTATTATTAATGAAAATATTATAACTATAATTAGTAGAGTAATTAACTTTTTTAAATTAATATAAATTATCTTGATTAAAAATATTCTAATATTATATATTTAAAGCTTTTTATATATTTTAATATTTATTAATTTTTAAATAATTTAATTTTTAGATAATTTAATTTTTAGATAATTTAATTCTTTAATTAATTTAATTATATTTTAAAGTTAATATAAATTATCTAATAATAATAAAAAAAGATATCTATATAAATTCTCTAAGTTAAATCTTTTTTAAATATTATAAAACTATTAATAACGCTAATATTCTATTATTTATTATTAAAAAAAATTAATTTAAAAAATATAAAAAAATTTAATTTTAAGATTTAATAAGCTTTATAAAATAAGAATACTAAAGTCTTAAAAGATATATAAGATTTAATATACGCGGTTTTTATAGTTTTAGCTAGAATAGTATATAGTAAGTATTCTTTTTAAATCGATTATATTATTAATAAATTAATTTCTAACGCTATTTTATCTAATTAATATTTATTACTTTTAAATCTATATATATAAAAATTAGATATACTTTAATAAAAATACTTTATAAAAATTAATTATTTTTTTATTTTTCTATCGAAGATTAGCTTTTAATAAATCTATTTTATAATTTTAAATAAAAGATTAAAAGTTATTAATTTTAATAATAGAATTAAAAGCTTTATTCTTATTTATTAATATTATTATAAATTAAAAATTTTAATAAATAAAATATAGATTATAACTTATAATAAATTTAGAATATTATATATAGAAAATTTTCTTTAGCGATTATTATTATAATAAGCTATCGTAATTATATAAATATATGATTTAATCTATCTTCGTATCTACTAAGGAGGTACCTTAGTAAGAACATTAATTTAGTATTATAAGTAGTTACTTCTCAATAGAAGAATAACTATCTTTACTATATACTACTTATTATATTTATATTTTCTTATTACTCTTATAATATAATAGTAATATTATTATTTAATACTAATTAACTATCGAATAATTTAGAAGCTTTTTCACTATTATCTATTTATTTAATAGTATTTTATTACTTAATTCTTTATAGCTAGCTTACTATTTAAATCTTTTATTAATACTCTTTTATTTATTAATAAAAAAGCCTCTATTATTTTATTAATCTAATAAGTAATTTTAATCTAATAAAATATTTTCTTAACGTTAATACTATTTATATTTATATTAATTAAAAAATAATTATATTAATCTTTTAAATTAATAACTTTATTAAAATAGTATATTTATATCTTAATCTATTAAAGTCTTTAGTAATATCTATAACTTAATATTTTATTTATATATACTCTTAAGTCTTTAAAGCTATTAAGACTCTTATTTATATTATAAAATAATAGAGTAAAAATTAAATTAAATTTTTTAGAATTTAAGTTATTAGTATTATAGCTATTAAATTAAACTATTAATAAATCTTTTTTTTATAAAATAATTAGAGATTTTAAAAATCTTACTATATAGTTAGTAGAGTTATTAAAATCTTCTTTAATTAATATTATTCTATTAAATTTATTTTTATTAAACTCTCTCTCGCTAATTATATAAAAATCTTTAAATTTTATTTAAATAAGAAGCTTTATATTAATAAGCTTATCTAATAATTTTTTTTTCTATATTTAAGATTTTTATAGAGATTATAATTTATAGTAATATTATAGCTTCTAATTTTTCTTTTAATTATTAATAGTTTTAATAAGATATTAATAATATTATTTAAAGAGTTATAATTTAAATATTATAGAGTTATTAAATTTTATTTAATTTTATAAATTCTATAGAATATTTAAAGCTATAAAATTTATTTAAAAAATTATCTATCTTATTAAATACTTTCAATTAATAGAATCTATCGAATTTTAACTACTTCGATCTTTATCTTAATAAATTCTATAAAGAAGGCGAGATCGTTATAATTAATAAAGATATCTACTTTTATAGCGTTATTTTTTTTATAAAATAATTATAAGATATAGCTATTATAAAAAACTTCTTTATAATTAAAATTAAAATTAATATAATAATAAAAGATATAATATTATTATATTAAATTATTAAATCATTAAATATTAAAAAGCTTAATTTATAAATAAATAATAATATTAAAAAATAATAAAAAATATTATTTAAATAATTTAAGGAATCGATTAAAATAATACTTATTTATTTTATAATTAAAAAGTATATTCTAATAAATATATATAATAGAAGAGAGTTTTTAGACTATATATAAGTAATTATTCGCTATATTAAATTTATTAATATAAATAATATTAAAAATTAATTAATATTTATTTATTAAAATATTATAGTAAATTTATATATTTTTATAGATCTATTATTTACTATAATATTAGTTTCTTTATTTATTTAAATATTTAAATTAAAGAAAGATATATAATTTAAAATATTTAGATTATTTTATTAAAGATTTTAATAAAGTTAATTATTATAGTAATAATATAATAATTAAATCTTTTAATAAAATCTTTAATAAGATTAATTAAATATTAATTATTAAGATTAATAGAATTATAGAAATTAATTATTTAATTTTTTTTAATTTTAATTTTTTTTATAATAGTCTTTTAATTATTAGAATAGATCTTATAATAAAAAATAATATACTTATAATAATTAATAGTATAGTTATTAATTAAATTAGTAATACGCTTTATAAAATAATTATTTATTTATTATACCGCTACGTCTTTAAATTATTAATTCTTTAAGTATATTAAATTTAATATTCTTAAATTAATTTAAATAATTAAACTCTTTTTAAGATAAAAGGTTTTTAAAATAAGATAATTATAATTATTAAAGTAATAGAAGTAAATAGCTATAGTAGCTATAAGATATTTATTATAGCTAAATCGCTATTTATTAAGTTAATTATAATAATTAAATAATCTATAATTAAACTAATTATATTAATAAGAATTAATCTAATATTTTTTAAAAATATAATAAAATATAAGAAATTTATTAAAATAAATTATCTAAGAAAAGCTTTATTAATAATTATAAAGAATAGCTATATAAAGAGGTCTATATTAATTTTATTAATATTTCTATAATCTATTAAAATTATAATATATTATTTATATCTAAAATAAAACTTTATAAATATTTATAAAAGAGTTATTTATAAGAGTCTTTTATAATTAAATAAAAGTCTTTTATTTATTAATTAAAAGTTTTCTATTATTAAGACTTTTATTCTATTAAAATTATTAAATTTAATTCTATTAAAAAATCTAATTTAGATATAAAACTTACTTTTTTAAAAGTAAAATTATATTTATATTTTTATATATTTATAATCTAATATAATTAATAAAAAGATTTATATTAATATCGATTATAGAGTTACTCTAGCGAATAAACTATAGCTATTAATATTACTATCTCTTATAAAAATTCGAAAAATAGTTTTACCTCTTTATATTAAGGGCTTAGATTTAGTTATATATAATATTAATAAATACGTTCTAATTTTAATATATATTTCTATTAATAAGATAGATAATAATAAGATTCTCTATTATATTTAAAAAGAGATCTATCTTATTAATAGTTTAAAAGCTTATATATTATTAAGAAATAATATTATAAATCTTAAAAAAATTATATTTAATATTATTTAAGATAAAATATATATTAATAACTATACTATTAGTATTAATATTATTAATTAATAATATAATTTATATCTATAAAGTCTTAATTATAGCGCCTTATATCGATATTATAATATCTATTAACTCTTTTAAAGAATTATTTAAAAGAGATTATATTTTTAAATTAATAATATAGCGAAATTTAACTTTATACGCTTATCTTATAGATTTATATATTATTAAAATTTTAATTAAAAATAAAATTAATTAGATTATTTAAATTCTTAAAAAGCTTCGTTTAGATATATTATATAAAATTAATTATAAAAATATTTTCTTTATAAAGCTTTTATCGAAATTTTTTATAAATAAATTTATTATAAGTAATTAAATTAAAAAGGTAGTTATTCTTACTATAATAATATTAATAAGTATAATTAATAGTCTTTTATAGCTCGTTTATAACGCTATTATATCTTAATCCGATTTTATTAAAAAGATTAAGCTATTAAATATTATTATAATTTATAATAATAAATATAATATTTAAATTCTAATAAATTTAATTAATAAATTTTTTATCTTATAAAGAGATAAAGACTTTATTAAAGTATTTAAATATAATTAAATAAAGATTATACTACGCGATAACTAATAAAATAAATTATTAAAATCTAATTATATAAAGACTTACTCTTTAGATATTAATAAGAGAGAAATAATTAATAATATATTTAATAATTTATCATAATAAGATAGATTTAAATCTATTATTAAATCTATTCTATTTAGCTATTTTATATTTATAGTTTAAAAAATATTATTAAATAATAAGCGAAAGAGAAGAGCTATAATAGATATTAGAGGTCTTAATAATCTTATTATTTTAGATATATATTCTATATTATTATAATTAGATATTATAATAAGATTATTAGAATATATTTATTTATCTATATTTAATATAATATCTTTTTTTTATTAATAGCTTATTTATTACGATAATCGCTATATACTTATTATAATTTCTTATTAAAATTAAAAGACTTTTAATATATCGATTATAAGATATATAAATTTTATAATTTATATATAATAATAAATTAATAAAATCCTATAATCTATTAAAGACTTTATTTAAATATATATTAATAATATTATAATAAGCTTTAAGATTTTAAAGAAATATATTATATATCTATAGAAGTTAATTTAAATCTTAATTAAGTATAATATTATTATTATATCTATAAAAATCTTTTTAAAATATTTTAATATTAATTTATTAGATCGCTAAGTTAGTTTTTTTAATATAATAATAATTAAAAATAAGTTAAAAGTTATTAATAAGATCGCTTATCTTGATATATTTAATAATTTTAAATATTATTTCGAATTAATAGATTATTTAAGAAATTTAATTTACTATTATATATAGTTTATTAATTCTCTATAAGTATTAAAGACTCGCTTATTTAAAGAGATATCTATTAAAAATAATTTATATTATATTTACTTTTTTAAACTTCGCTTATTAAAAACTATCTTATAAAAAAATTAAAGCTTTTAAAATCTATAGAAAGCTTTAAATAAATTTTTATTATTTATATATTTTAATTTAAATAAAGATTTATAAATAGATTTTAATATCTCTAGAGAATAAAGTTTTAATACATAAATTTTTTATATTAAAAAGAAATATATTATTATAGCTAATATTAAGTAATTATCTAGAATTATTATAAAGCTAATTATATACTTATTAAAAATATTAATTTTTATTAAAAAGAATTATTAATTTATAAAATTTAAGATAGTAGAATTTATATAAATTATTAAAAAGATTTAATATCTTATAAAGTTATTTAAGCGATTTATTATTATTTAAATTAATTATTTAATTATTCTTAATATTATAAAGTAATTTTCTATTACTTTTATAATATCTATAATAAGATTAAATATATAATTAATATATACTTCTTAATTTCTTTATTAATTTTATCTCGATATAAAATATAAATTTAATAAGAAATATATTATATTAGACGCTTTTTTACGCCTTATAAATATTAATAAATTAATATTATTTAAAGATTACTCGAAATTTAATATCTTATATATTTATATTATATAAGTAATAGATTATAGTAATATCTATAATTACTCTATTATTATAATAAAGATAAATAAAATCTTTTATAATAGGCTTTTTATTAGATATAATATAGATTTATATTAAATAAGAATTATTAATATTATAAATATTAATATAAGATTAATAGCTAAGAATAAAGATATCGAGCTTTCTTTTATTTATAATATTTTAAATTTTATTTTTATTTTTTATAAGAATAAATTTATTAATTTTAAATAATTATATATACTCCTATCGCTAATTAAAAATATTCTTAAAATTACTTATAATAATAATTATCTAGATTTCGAAAGATTTTTCGATATAATCTCTAAATTATAATATATATAAGAATTATCTAAATATCTTTATAGCTATATTAAGTATTATTTTAAATATTTAATATTATAAATTTATCGCTATAAGTTTTATAATTATCTATAATCTATAAAAAATCTTACTTTATCTTTTTATATCTTAACGCTTAATTTTATTCTTATTATATTATTATTTAAAAAGAAATTTAATTATATAATAATTATTATAAATAAATTTATAAAGCGAATTATTTATATTTCTAATAAATCTATTTAAAGTATTAAAAAATAGATTATTATTCTATTAAATTATCTTAATATAGATAATTAAAAAATATTAAAAATCTTATTATTTAATAGAGATCTTAAATTTTTATTAGAATTATAGAAAGCTATATTCGATAGATTAAGAGTTAAATTATTATACTTTATAATTTATTATCTTTAAATAAATAATAGTAGTAAATATATTAATTAGACGATTAAAATTATTTTATATTTCTATTTATATACTCTAAAGAAGTCTTTAATATAGCTTATTATTCTTTTATATATATAAATATTTCTTAATAATATATAGTTAACTATTATAATTAAGTTATTAAATAAACTTTCCTATAATTTCCCTCTTAATAAGACTCTTAATTTTATTATATTATTCGAATTATTATAATAAATATACGCTATTATTAGAGTTAAAGTTATTAATATAATAAGCTTTATCTAAATATTTTAGAAATTCTACTATAATTATAAATATTAGTTTATATACTTTAGAAAAAGAGATAAGATACTTTTATATTTATATAAAGATTACTCTATTTTATAATCTATTAATATTACTAAAATAGATAAAATTAATTAATACTATATTAACTCTTTTAAAATTATTATTAAGATAAATAAATAAGTTTATTATCTTAATATATCTAATTATTAAAAAATTTATTTTATATTTTTAATAATATAATTAGAATTATAATTTATTAATATTAATTTTTTTTATAAGTTATTATTAAAGAAATCTAATTCTATCTATATAAAAGATAATATTAATAATTATAAATTATATAAATTATAATTCTTATTTAATAAGTATATTAGATATTATAATAAAGATTATTTAATTAAATATCTAATATAATAAAAAGAATATAACTCTAAGTACGATTAATAATATAATATTAAATATCTAGACAATATTTCGAAATTAGTAAAAGATTATAAAATCGCTATATCGAAAGACTACGAGATTGATATATCTTTATCCCCGCTATCATCTCTACTACCAGAGCTACTATCTTCGCTATCGCTATTACCTCCGCTATTAGAGTTATTACCTTCGCTATCATTACTATTTTCGCTATTAATAACGTTATAGAAGTCTTTCGTAATTAATTATCTATCTTTATTATTATTATAAAAGCCTTCTATAATTAAATCTTCGAAGCTTATTATAATTATTATAGTTATAATATTTAAAAAAAAGAAACTAATTATATAAGAGTCTTACTATCTATATTTACTTACTTTATAATAACTTATATAGTACTCTTTATTTATATATATATCGAGGTTACTATATTTTTTATTAATAATATATTATTATAGTAAGCTATCGTAGTTATATAGGTATATAATTTTATCTATCTTTATACTTATTAAGAAGGTATCTTAATAAGAATCTTAGCTTAGTATTATAAGTAATTACTTCTTAGTAGAAGAATAATTATCTTTATTACATATTACTTATTATACTTATATTTCCTTATTACTCTCATAATTACTCTATAGAAAAATTTAATTAAGAATTAATTTTAATTAAATATTAATATAATAATAATTATACTCTATTTATAATATTAATTAATTTTTATTTTATATATAAATTAAGTATATAATATTAAAAGTAATATAGAAAAAGTTTTTTATTATTTTAAATTAATTAATCTTTAATTTAATATTTAAAATAAAGATTATTAATAAGATAATCGCTTTTATAATATTTAGCTTTAATTTAAAAAATATTAATAAAAGATAATAGAATATTCCCTATTAGATTATTATTTAAATTCTATAAAAATATTATCTCTTATATAACTTTAGTAATTTAATTATATATTAATTTCTAAATATCGCTTAAAGTTATTATTAAATTTTAATTTAAAAGTAAATCTTTATAGATCGAGTTTTATATCTTTATAAGAGATATTAAACTAAAAAGTATAATATATAGATATTTAAAAATCTTTAAAGCGAGTTTCTTAATCGAATAAAGATTTATAAGAGCTCTATTTATTTAATATCTAACTTTTTTATAATAATAAATTAAATTAAGCGTAGAATAGTAGAGATAATTAAGAAGTTAAATAATATTATAAAAAATAAGAATATAAATATTAGCGATATTAGCGATTAAAATAAATTAATAAACCTAAATCTACTATTTAGATAGTTTCTTATTTTTTATTTATACTCTTTTATCTCTAATTTATTTAATTTAGCGTTAATTTAATAGAGTTATTTAATATAATCTTTCTCTATAAAGGCCTTCGCGTAATACTCTATATATACTTAGATAAGAGTAATTTATAAGTTCAAGTCTCTATAGATTTCTAGATGAAGTATCTTCGTTAAGGCGGCTATCTCAGCTAAATAGCCGAATAAAATAAATAACTTTCAAATCAATAAATTTAAGGTTTTCAAGCTTAGCCCTATCTTATTCTTTTATATATACTAATTAAACGCGAGAAAGCTAATAATACTATTACTTTCGCTAATATTATAATAAAAATTTATTATAATAATAATTATAAAGCTATTAATCTTCGCGAGAAATTATTAATCTATTTTCGATTATATTATAAATACTCTATTCTTAATATTAATCTTAAGCTTTTTAATTAGAGAATTAAGTTATTTAAGATATTAAAGAAAATCGAAAATCTTATCTATCGACTAGATCTTTTAAATATTATATATATTTATTTTATAATATCTATAATTTAATTAAAATCTACTTTAGACTAGTTTAAAGATTTTTATTATAAGAAATTATATTCATTATAACTAGTAAAAGAAGAAGAAAAAGAGATAAATCTAGAATTTTCTATTAGATTTTTATTATTTAAAATTAATAAACTAAGTAATAGATAAAGAATTAGAAAGAATATTAAGTATTTAATATATTAAAAGAATAGTAATAAGAAGTATAATATCTAATATCTAATATATACTCTTTTAGAAATACGAGATCTTATAGTAAAATATAATATACATATTTTTATTAATTTTATAAGAAATTAAGAAAAAAAGTAGCTTACTATAAAAGTATTAATTAAAAAAGTATTTATTTTATTAGCTTTTAAAAAGAAAGCTATTATTAGAAAGTTAGATTATTTATAAAAGAAAATACTTATTTTTTAAAGGAAGCCTTCGCTATTAACGAGAAATCCGCCTTTATTTATATTATTATCTATCTCACTATTAAATTCTTTTACTATCTATTATAATATATAACTTTTTATTTAATAAAACGTCTTTCGAGAAAAACTATTCTTATAGAAAACGGGTTTCTTCTATAAAGATAAGATCTTATTATAAGAAGAAAGAAAGTTTATACTTTATCTAGTTATTCTTATACTTTACTTAAAGGAATAAATTTCTTTATATAACTTTCTCTATAAAAGTAAGATTATTCTTATTTAAAGAAAGAAGTTTCTTTACTTATAGCGAGGACGCTATCTTTCTTTCTTTTTATTAATATATATTATAAATTATATTTAAGATAAAAGCTAGTAACTTAGTATAGCTTAATATACTAGATATATTTAGATAACTAGATTCTATAAAAGAAGAATCATCTTTTTATTACTTAAGAAACGTCTTTTTTAGAAAATATCTTCCTTAGAAATAAGATTTCTAAGGATCTTACGTTATCTTAACACTTTTTTTAAAAATTTATTATTTTATAGATAATTCGATAACGTTAAATCTAATATATTTAGATTTAAAGAAAATATAATTTATAATAGTTAATAAGATATTAATAGCTCTTATTAATAGCTCTTATTAAATTAATTATTAATTATATTACTACTATAATTAATAAATATTTAAATTATTAAATTAATAAGAGAAAGATAAATAAGATTAATAAGATTACTAATTATAAAATAATTACTATCTAAATTTAGATTTTTATTATTAAAATTAAAAGTTATTATAATTATTTCTATTATTAATAGATTAAATTTATTATTAACTTATTTATATAGTAAATCTAATACTTCTTTCGCTATATCTACTTATATATATTTACTATTTATATTTATACTTATTAAAACTTATTAAAAATATATTAATAATAATATTATTATTAAATCTCTTAATATTTTAATAAAGCTTTAAATCGAGATTATTATAAATAATATCGAGTTAATTCTTAATAAGAATTATATCGATATTTTTAGCTAATCTTAAGATCTTCTAGATATATTCGCGAGACTTATAATAAGAATTTATATCTTTTAAAAAATATCGTTTTTATAATATAATATTAATAATAATATTAGAAGATTTTCTAAATCTTAAAATAAGTAGTTAACTTTATTTCGAAATATCGAAATTCGAATTATCATACTTTATAAGGCGTTTCTTAATATTTAGAAGTTCTATAATCTACTATTCGAGAGCGATATCTTATAGATATATTTAAAAAAAAATTAAATAAGTAATTCTTATAAGGGCGTAGTCTACTGGCGGTTAGCTAGCGGATATAGACTATAAAAAATATAGAGTCGTTATGGGATTTAATAATATATTTAATAGTAGAATTAATCTCTAAGAAATATTAAAACTTCGAGATATATAAAGTAGATCTATATCCGCTAAGTCTCTAGATATATAAGATATATTATTAAAATTAAACTTCAATAAAAACTTTAACGTAATATATATAATATTAAAGTCTCGATATAAATAGCGCTAAGGTCTATAATAGTATTAGATCTAATAATAATTTTTTTTTTTAGGTTTTAATCCCTAGATATCTAAATAAATAAAACGTTTATTAAAAAACCTTTAAACTTTAGTAGGGAAATAAGGGAAAAGAGTTAATTTATTACGATATCGTTCTAATAACGTAATAGAATTAATTATTATACGTTATAAGCGCGTTCTTAATATATTATATAATAATATTAATACTATTCTCGCGAATAATATTATCTTTATAATATTAATTAATAATAATCTATAATAAATCGATATATTTAGTATTAATATTTCTATAGCGCTAATTAATAGCCTCTATAGCGAATAGATATTTAATTTAAGAATTTATAATAAAATTTTAAAACTCTAATAAGTAAAAGAAGATAGAAGAATTTCTTAATAGGCGATATTATTTTTATAGCGTACTACGCTAATAGCGAAGTAACGTAATAAATAATCTCTATTATAAATATTCGAAAAAAGTAATTAATAGAGCAATACTTTCGCGATAATACTCTTAATTATTAATTAATAATAATAGTAAAATAATAATAATAGTTAAATAACGCGATCTTATAGATAATAGCGAAATATTAGCGCGTCTCTAATATCTACGTTATTAGATATTATTTATTAATATTAGCACTATAATAAAGAATATAAAAACTCTCTTTAAATTATTTATTTTTATTCTTTATAACTTCTAACGTCTTTTTTATAAGTATTTATTTTAATATTATAATATTAATATCGATATTAATATAAATATAGTATATCTTATTATATTAATAGTTTATCTCTTTTTACTACAAGTATCTTATTATTATTAATCGTATTAATATATAGACTAATAATTTTATAATATTATTTTTTAATAATAATAATAACTTTAATAGTAAGTAAAAAGTTATCTTATGGGCGTAATTACTAATCTCTAATTATCCTTATTATTATCGCTCTATATATATAATTACTAATAAATTCTAATATCTAATTTATTATATAGAACTTACTTTTATTAAGATAATAATTTATATATTTAAAATAAGTCTTTTTTTTATAATAATTATAAGATTAAAAGATATAATATTAATCGCTATATTAAAATCTCTTTATATCTTTAAACGTAAATAAAAAAATCGATATAGCGTTATTATCGCGCTAGATAATTTTAATAAATATCTTATTAATAAGCTAAGCTCGATAAAAAGATTACTTAATAGTATAAATTATAGAGATATATAATAATAATAACTTTAATCGCTTTTATTATAATTATAGATTTTTAAGACTAGCTTATAATAATAAATAAACATATAGCGAAGTTAGAGAAAATAAATAAATTATTAAAGAAGAAGTTTAAGAGTCTTTATTAATATATAGCGAATATTAATAAGTATTAATTTAAAGATTATACTTTAATTATCTTCTTATTAAAATAATAGATTAATAAATTTAATTTAGAATCTAATATTAAGATAATAGAGAATATTTAAATAGCGATCTTTTTTTAGTAATAGCGCTGATATAAAGTCTTTAAATAGTTTTTTAATAACTACTTTAAATAAAAATATATCTATATTAATAATATATACTTTAATATAATATAGTCTCTCTATAATAGAGTTTAATAGATAATTAAATAATATAATTATTTAATTAATCTATATCTTAATAATAATAAATATAGAGAAATATACGCGTAATATAAGTATTATCTAGAAATATATCTAATTTAATTAATATTTATATCTTATTTTATTATCTTCGCTTACTTATTATTATTTATTACTTAATACTTTTACTTATTATTTATCTATTTATAAATTTAAATTAGCTCGCTAATATTAATAAGTTTATTATTTAATAGCTATTAATTATACTCTTTATTTTAATTAGTTTATTTAACTTTATATTAAACGTCTTTTTTATACTTAATCTTATTAATAATTTTTTTAATCTTTTAAAACTTATCGTTATTAATAAGCTTAAGAGTCTATATAAAGATATTTACTACGTTATTATAATCGCGATTATAATAAAACTTAAATAATAATATATAAAAAATATTATAAATATTATATATCGAGGATAAGAGTAGATAGTATATCTATACTTCTATCTTATCTATAATTTAAAATAGTTTTATAAATTTATAAAATAACTTCTTATTTAGATATTTTTATTTTAAATTCTTAATCGCTAATATTATTAAATTATCTATCTTATAATTTTAAGATTAGTATATTTTATTATAATATTTAGACTAAGTCGTAATAGCGCTATAAAGATACTCTATTATCTTATCTCTTAATATTTATAACTTCTTTATTCTATTATTTATAGCGAATATCTCTTTTTTAATAAAGTCGTTTTTAATCTTTTAATAAATTTTAGAATAATATTTATATATTAGAAAGAACGATATCGTTTTAATAAAGAAATATTAATTATTTATATAAGTAAACTCTATTATTAATAATTATTTTATTTAAATATTTTACTTATCGTTAATAAATATATATAAAAAGTATTTTAGTATTTAATTTTATTACTTAGTTTATTTATTAATTTATAAATAAAAGACGATATTTAGATATTATTTAATTTTAAAATAAAAGTAAATAGTAGATTAGAAGTTATTAATAAATATAGAGCCTCTATTATTAATAATATTATTTAATATACTATAGTAATATACTATTTCGAAATAAAATACTTTCGCTAGTTAAATAATATTAATCGTAATAAATATAGAAATATATCTTATTATTTTTATAAATCGATTTACTATAATTAGAATAGTATCGTAAATAATACTCTTATACTTATTTATTAATAAGCCGATAATAAAGTTTATAGATTTTTTTTTATAGCTTAATAACGATAAAAAGCGAATTTAATTCGCTATAGAGATAATATCGTAAAGTCTTAGTTCGCTAGTAAATATTATATATCTTAATATAATTAATAATTTACTTTAAGCTCTTATTTTAATAATATTTATAAATAAGTAATTTATATATCTTTATAACGCTAAAGTATTTAAATAATAAATTATTATAATATTTATTAATAAGCTCTTTTTTTAAAGCTTTATCTTTAAAAATATAAAAATAACTATTATATCTTAATAGTTTCTTAAAATCTAAGATTTATACTTAGCTACGCGCGCGACGCTTAATTATTAACTTATTAATATTAATTTAAAAAGAGTTTATCTAATTATTATAAATTTATAAATCTTAAATTAATATTTTTATTAGTCTTTAAAATACGTTATAAGTAATCTCTTATACGATTTTAAACTCTCTTTTAGAAATAATTATTTAAATATCTATAATATAAAATACGAGCGCTATTATTATTATAATCTTCTTATTTCTTTATAATTACTCGCTATTAATTTAAAATATAAATTTATTTTATAATATTAATAGTAGTTTAATATTTAATAGCGAAGTTCTTTTATAATTAAAGCGCCGCGATAGCGAGTTAATAGAATTTAATTTATTTATTTAATAAAAAATCTTAAAGTTATAAATAGCTAACTTTAATATTTAACGAGCTTATTTAGAGTTTAATTTCTTCTACTTTATAAAGTTTTTAAGATTATTATAATTTATTAGAATTTTAATATAAAACGTATTATCTTCTAGATAATAACGCTATTATTTTATAAATGCTATAATAGCGAATAGCTCTTAATTATAGATCTTATAGTTTTACTTTATAAAAATTATTTTCTTGAATTAAAATATTATTAATTATTAATAACTATTTTTATTTAATTATAAAAGTATAGCTTTTATATTAAAGTTAAAAGCGTCGATTTTAAGATATAGCTTTAAATTTAAATTATAGTAATATAGAAATAGCGTAATTATAAAAGTACTTTAAAGCTATTAGAACGCTAGCTTAGCGCTATCTATTTATTCTAGCAATTTAAATTTCTTATTATTCTTATTTTCTTTAAATAAATTAATAAATAGCGCTCGTAGTTATATTAAAATAGCTATAGATAAATTATCGATAGAAATTAATAAAGTCTAAAAAGACTTATATATTTTAATAACTTTTTAATTTTAACTACTTTTTAATAATAGCGATATATTTTTAATTTATCGCGATATCTTCGATAAATATAATAAACTTTAGAAATTTAATCTATTCGATAT
This sequence comes from Letharia lupina, assembly GCF_014066315.1. Taxonomy (NCBI): domain Eukaryota; kingdom Fungi; phylum Ascomycota; class Lecanoromycetes; order Lecanorales; family Parmeliaceae; genus Letharia; species Letharia lupina. The sequence continues at coordinate 1,874,911 of NW_023502974.1, forward strand.
AGAATTAATACTTTTTAAAATTAATATATAATTAAAATTAATATAAATACTTAAATACTTATTTAATATATCGCTAATACTTCGCTAAATTAGTATTATAAATTAGAATATTATTTAAATATATTATATATATTATATTTATTAAACTTATAAGAGCTTTATTAATATACGCTTAAAAAGTTATTAATATATTAATAAGTTTAAAAGATATAATTAAATATTCGAAGTAATTATAATAACTACGGAACGCTATTTTCTACTTATCGCCTTTTTTAATTTAAATTTAATAATAGATATTTTTAAGATTTAGCTTTATAAAGATTTTAAATTTATATAAATAATCTAAAGTCTTAATAATTAGAAATAGCGAATATCGATTTTTAATAGTTATTATATTTAGGCTTCGATAATTAATATAAAAATAAAGTTTCTTATTCTTTTTAAAAATAAAAAGAATTAATATTTTAATTGCTAAAGTCGAGTAATAAATTTAATTTTTCTAAAAGAAATTCTTTAAATAGCGTTATAGTTTTATTAACTTTATTTAAAATAGATTATATAAAGAGCTATATAGCGGCTTTTTATCGCTTTTAATTTTAATAATATAATCTCTCTATTTAAGCGTAGATAAGATCTCTACTTTTTTATTAGAAAAAATATTATTAAACTCTAATAACTTCTAAAAAAGCTTTAGACTATATTTATTTTTTAATTTATTTTATATTATCGCGATATATATAATCGCGAATATATTTAGCTTTTATTTAATAATTTAAATAAATTTAATTAATTTTTTAATCTATAATTTATTAGCGTTAACTTTAAATTATTATTACTTCGTCGCTAGATTTAATAATATTTATAATTAACTTAACTCGAGTATATTTAATATAATATTAAAATCTTTTTAATTAATAGTATAGAAGAGTATATTATACTCTTTATTTTAATTTTAATTATCTACTAATTAATAATTTAGCTAATATACGCTATAGTAATATATACTTTAATCGCTTAACACTTTTAATTATAATAAAATAGCGTTATAAGATTTTAAATTCTATTAAATTACGAATTTTTATAAAATTAAATTAATATATATTTTAATATCGAGTAAAGTAATAAGTTATCTTTATTCGCTTTAAAGCTTTATCTACTTCTTTATAAAAATAAAAAAAATTATCTCTATTAATTATTATTCTTATTTCGCTTCTAAAGCGATTATAAAGCTTAATCTTTTTTTATTAATATTATATTAATATTAATAATAGACGATTTATTAAGATCTAAATATTTAGATATTTAATAACTTTACTTATTATAATAGAAATAATTATTCTTTTTATAATTAAAATTAAAGAATTTAACTTTATATTTTATATTATTCTCTTAAATATACGCTACTTTAGCGTCGTCGTTTAGAGTTAATTTAGATTTCGAAATTCGCTTCTTTAAGAGCTTATTCTTAGTAAATCTCTTTAAAAACTTCGAATAAAAACCGCCGCTAAAGTATATATATTCTAAAATCTTTTTCTATATAATAATCTAAGTAAGAATTTCTTTCTATTATCTCGATATATTATTAATATTTAGAATTTTATTTCTAAACTCTAATCTAAATTTAGCTAAAAAGAAATTAATTTAATATTCTTTAAAAAATAGAAATAAATAAATCTTTAGCTTTTTTAAATAAATTTTAAAAATAGATATTTTCTAATTAAAGTAATATTTAATATTTTTTTATTTTTTATAAATAAGAAGATAGCGATTTATTAGATTTATAGTTAAATTAAATAAAAATTATTTAAAAAATTTAAAGATTATATTTTCTAAATTATAGATTTAATAATATTTATATTATTAAGTATTAAGATCACCTTTTAAGAATTATATATAATAAATAATTCTAATTTAATCGATAATAAAATACTTAGAATTTATAAGAAACTTAATTTTAACTTCGCGGAATTAGTATAAATACTCTCTCTTACTAATATTTTTATAAGAATATATTCTTTTAAAATAAAGTATTTTTATCTTAGTTAATATATTTATTAGAGATATAATAGTAATTAATATAAATAAACTCTTATTAATTATAGATGGTAAATTAACGTTATAAAGTTTATAATTATAAGCCTTTAATATAGCTAACTTTTATTCTTATTTTAAATAATAATTTTCGATCTTAATAATCGTAAAATATTATTTTATAATAAGATTTTTTATTAATAAAAAACTTTTAAACTAATTATTAGCGCTATAACGATTATCGATATTATCTTTATTATTTATTACGCGATTTAAAAATAAATTTAATATTATAATAATAATAAATCTTTTTCTTTAAAAGATAGAGAGATGAGAATTATAAAAATATAATCTATTAATAATTAGTTAGCGAGTATAGACTATAAAAGATATAGAGTTATTATAAAATTTAATAATATATTTAATAATAGAATTAATCTTTAAAAAATATTAAAATTTCGAGATATATAAAGTAAATCTATTAAAATATAAGATAGAACACTTAGTTATATTAATTATCGAGTTCTATAAAAGGAAAGAGCGACTAGATATAGATATATTAAGGCGTATTACGTGATATAATTATATAACCGCTAAGACGCTAAGAGTTATATAATTTAAATTCTAATATTACCCTTTATATATATTCTTTTATACGCGAAATTTAAGTAATATAAAGTTTAATATTAATAGTGTTAAAATTAAGTAGTTAAGATAAAGTTTGAGCCGGGTAATTAAAGTAAAAAGTTGAAATCTAAAAACGATTATATTAAACCATAGCCCCCACCAAAATATAACCAAATTCCACTTTTTATTAAAAAACGATTTTTCGAAAATTTTATTTCTAGATTATCTAATATATATTAAAAATCGATTAATTTAAAATTAAAGGATATTTATAAGAATAATTAAATAAAATAATTAAAAGAAATTCTTTATTTTATATATTATAATTAGCTATAAAACTCTTATAAAGTTATTCTAAATATTTAATTCTTAATAATAATAATTAATAATAATAGTAATATAAATAAAAGTATTTTAAAAGAGCTTTAAAGATTTAATAGCGATAGTAATAATAGCGTTAAAGAAATAGCTATTTTAATATAAAATAACGAGTTTATAGAGTATTAAGTTTAAAGCTCGATAAGCGATTTAAGTAAATTATTTAAACTACGAAGATTAATAAAATAGTTTTTTTAAAATTAAAGTTAGCTTTTCTAAATAGATTAACTTCTCTAAATAGATAATATTATAAATAATATTTTAATCTAATTAATATATAAAAAATTTTAAACTTATTCTTAAATAATATCTTAATAAATTTATTAATTATTTATTATTTAATAGAAATATATTTAAAAGTAATAATATTAGTGATAATTTATTCTTATATATAATAATACTAAATATTAATATATTTAATATATATATAAAATTAATTTTTTTAATAAAAGCTATAATCAGTATATATAACAGAATAAGATAGGGCTGAGCTTGGAAACCTTGAATTTGTATGTGTAGCCAATCATCAATTCGGGTCTTATACGCTTTTTGATTAGACCGGCTAAGTCAGCCCAATAGCCCTCCCGCGCTTTCCTTATCAAAAATTTATATATAGAAGTTTTATACTCTGAAATAACTACCTCTTTAAGGATACTATTACTTTATAATTTCGTAGATTATAGAGCTTAGTGTACGCTTTCTAACGCTATAAAAATAATGAAATTTAGCCTACTATTAGTGGATTAAATGAATATTTAAATATAATAGTTATATTAAACGCGTTCGAGATCGAATAATAATCCTTTCACCTATTTATATAATTATTCTTTTTTTATTATTCTATTAATTCTATTAATTTCATTAATATAAATATAATTATTCTCGATACCCCTCGCGGAAATATTACTAAATGTCTAAGGTATATATATCTCTTTACTCGCCTCTTAGAGTCTCTATTAATATCCTTAGATTATCTCTTAGCGAATTCGCTATTATTAATAATCGAGGCCGTAAGCGAGCTTAATAATTATTTATTATTACTTATAAACGCGTTAAAAGATTTTTAAAAAGAGCTCGAATAAATATATTCTCCTCTATATACTTCTTCTAAATTAGCGATAATATCTTTTAATTTAGCGATACTATCTTTTAAAACGCGTCTTTCTTTTTAATTCGTTCTTTATTATTCTATTTTAAAGCCTCTTAATAAAGTCTAAACGAATTTATAATTTTTTTTTTATATACTTTTTCTAAGCTAGCGATACTCGACTAACTATTTAATTAATACTATCTATCTTATTAGCTTAATAATCTACTTAGTTAACTACTTAACTAGTTATTTAATTTAATACTCTATAAAAGAAGAAGTAAGAGAAGAATCTATAATAGATAAATACGGAGAATATTATAGAGAATACTGCGGAGAATATTACGGAGAATACTACGGAGAAATTAAGCGGTAATAAGGCTACTATCGTTAAGAACACGACTTAGCTCTTCAAGATCCTACGTTATATACTCTTTACGATTTTATATTAAATTATTATTTAGTAAGCGAAGAATACTTCTATAGCTTAGTCTATTATTCTTATTATATTAATATAATATATTACTATAATAACGTTATAAGAAAAGAATCTACTATAATAATTATAGTTAATTAAATCTCTATAGAAGGAATATTATAAGAGAAAAAACTATAATAGATAAATACGAAGAATATTACGGAGAATATTACGAAGAATATTACGGAGAAATTAGACGATAATAAGATTATTATTATTAAAAATACGGCTTAGCTCTTCAAGATCTCATATTATATACTCTCTATAATTTTATATTAAATTATTATTTAATAAGCGAAGAATACTATTATAACTTAGTCTATTATCTCTATTATATTAATATAATATATTACTATAATAACGTTATAAGAGAAGAATCTATTACGACGATTATAGCTAATTAGATCTCTATAGAAGAAATATCGAATAATATATATTTAAACGAATTAAAATCGTTTAATATCTTACTCTAACAGCTATTTTATTATTCGAAAGATTTCACTACGGTAGAAGATAATGTGGAATTCACATCACTAATTAATATGTTATCTCTATTTCTTTCCGATATTTCGATACTTCTTGCCATAAGAATATGGCCTTTCTCTATTTTTTATAGGCAATTATTACGGATTAATCCTTTACACTCGATACACCTTTCTAATTAGGCCTTAGCGCGCCTCTCTCCGTATATATGTGCCTATATATAGGTCAAAAACGCACAGCAAGCGATTAGAGTTCGATTTAACTTAGGGCTAGGGCTAAAATTCGATTTGACTTAGAAAAATCCAACTCCATAAATTTAATTCATAGGCCTTTACTTGTATTTTAATTACTATAATAAATAATAATAATCTAAATATATTTAATATTAAGATTAAATTAATTAAGAAGTTTATATAATTAAATTATCTTTTTAATAATTTATATCTAATTAATATATTTAATTTTATAAAAAAAACGCTTATGAATAGTAACGCTATAATAAACTATTATTTTAATAATTAATTAATAATAATATTATCTATATTAAAGATATAATTAGAGATAAAATATTAAGTATTCTAATTATTTATCTAATCTACATCTATATAACTAATAAATAATTTTAGATCTCCTTTAAATATTAATTATTAATTTTTAATATTATTTAAATATTAAAAAATACATTTAATAGTCTTTTAATAGAATTTATTAAAATTTAAAATATATCTAGAGATTATTAAAATAATAAATATAATATTAAATTAAGTATTTAATATTATATATATAAATAATTTTATAATTAATTAATAAATATAGCGAGATTAATTAATAGAGATAAAATTATCTTTAATAATATAAAATTTATCGCTATTAATAGAAGTAAATAATAGCGTAAAACTTAATATATTATATTTCTCTAAAAAAAATTTAATATAATCTTTTTAACTAAAATATAAAATTTAATAAATAAAATTTTAATAATTATTATATTAAGATAATAGATATAAAATTTTAAATTAATTATTTTAAATTTCTTATTAAGCTTATTCTTAATATTTTATATTTTAATTTTATTAAAATTTATAAATAGAATATTATTTATATAAATAGTAATAATAATATTATTATTAATAAATATAAAGAGATTAATAATAATAAATTTAAAATCTAATTTTTTAAAATAGATTATAAAAATATTATATTAAATTTTAAAAGATTATTTTAAATTATAAAGTATCTTAATAAGCTTATATATCTTATTCTTTTAATCTTTAATCTTAAAATTAATAGATTAAATAATATAAATTATTTTTTTAATATCGCTATATAAAAAAGCGATTTTAATATTTATTTATTTAAATTTTTAATTTAAGATAATTATTAATATAAAAATTATTTTATAATTTATAAATTTAATAATAAAAATAAAGATTTTATTAAAGTCGATTTCTTTTTATTATTTAAAATCGCGAATAATCTAGCGAGCTTTATATTATATAATCTTCTCTATAAATTTATATTTAAATTTATAAATTTATTAATCTTTTAAAATATATATATTTAATAAAAGATTTATTAGAGTTTAAATTTTATTAATAATAAGCGAGTTAACTTTTTTTTTTATAATAATTTTTTAATATATCTTATAATAAGAGTTTAATATAATTTTTTTATAGATTTAAGATTTATAAAATTTAAAAGAAAAGACTTTTATTAATAACGCTAGAGAATCTAAAAAAAATTCTTTATATATTTTTAAGATATTAAATAAATAATTTATTATTAAAATTAAATTATAATTATTTATAAAGTAAGTAATAAATCTAAAAAGCGTTATTATAAAGATTATAAAGAGAGTTTTATTATTAAATATATTAGATAATTACTCTTTTAAAGATTTTAAATTAATTAAAATTATTAATTAAATTCTTTTAGAGATTTAAATAAAATTAAATAAATTATTAACTTTATCTTTAATGAAAGTTATTTATCTCTTTTAGCGATTTTTCTTTAAAACTATAAATAAAAAAAGAAAATAATTTTTAAAATAATTAATAGTTTTAATAAGTTAATAATTATTATAATAAACTATTATTTTAATATTATTATATATATTCTTCTCTAAAATAAAAAATTTAAATTTAAAAAAGATATTATTAAATTATTTAATATTCGAGATAATAGCGATTTCGCTATTATTTAAAAGTATATAATAAAAATAATCTTAATAATTTATAATCTATTTCTTAATTATATAATTTTAATACTTTTTTTAATTAATAATTTTAAATATAATTTAATAAAAATTTATTTATTTAATAATATATAGATAAGAAATATTAAAAGAAAAATTAATATAAATCTTAAAAGAAATAATATCTCGCTTAATTATAAATTAATAATTATATAAATAATTTTTAATATAAATAAACTCGATCTAATATTTTTATAATAAATCGCTTTTTTTAAATATTATATTAGTTTTATATTAAATAATAATATTTAATTATTTAAACTTATTTTTTATTTAAAGATTTTTTAATATAATATCTTTTTAAATAATTTTCTTAAATAAATAAAAGATTTTTATTTTATAATTTTAATATTTTATATTATAATTAAAGCGAAAACGAGTATAATAATAATAATTATATTTTATATTATTAAAAAAAAGCTTAAATATAATAAAAATAAATTTATTAAATTTATTTAATAGAAGATAAATATTAAAATATAAAATAAAATTATTTAAAAAAATAATTATAAATATATAATTATTATAAAAAGTATTAAATAATCTCTAAAGATTAATATAAATTAAGTTATTCTCTTATCTTTTAAAAATAATATAATATTTATAAAGTTTTATTTTAAGATTAATTATAAAATATTATTTATAAATATTATTAAAAGAAAACTTAAAAAGATTTATTTTAATATATATTTTAATAATTTTTTTAACGTTCTAAGTATCTAAATAATTTATATAAATATATTATATATATAGAATATTTTTATTAATTTAAAACTCTTACTTATTAGAGAGCTTTATAAATTTAATAAAAAATTTATTATAAATAGAATTTTTTTTATTAATAATAATTAAGATTAGAGAAATATTTTTTTAAATATTAAGCGCGTAATAATAATTTTAAATATATTTAAAAAAAAACTACTATTTTTTTATAAAAAGATTATTAAAAATAAAAAAAAGCGAGTATTATTACTTTTTTAATTATTTTTTAAAAATTAAATTAAAATTATATTTAAATATATATTAAATATTATTAAGAGTTTAAATATACTTAATACTTTTTATTTTATATTTAAAATTAATATTATTAAAGTTAATAATTATATAATTATTATTAATAAATTTATTAATAAAATAAGATTTTTAAAATCTAGAGAAGATTTTTAAAATTTAAAAAAGATTTTAAAAATTAAAAAATTATAAATAATATATTAAATATATATATAATACTAAAGTTAGAGAGAGAATATTATTATTATATAAAAAAAATATAATAATAAAAACTTTATTTAAAAATTTAATTTTAAAAGATTTATAAATTTTATTATTTAAAATTTAAGAGTTAGTAATAAATATAATAGTAATATAAATAATAAAATAGCGTATTATTATAAATTAGATAATTATAATAATTATTTTAATATTAAAAAATTAATTCTTTTTCTTTTTAAACTTTTTAAATTTAAATTTAATATTAATATTATTATTATTTTAATTATCTTTTTTATCTTAATTATTATAATTATCGCAATCTTTATTTTTAAAAATTTAAGATTCTTTATAAATATATTTATATTTTAATTATTCGAAATACTTTTTAATAAAATAAAAATTCTTATTATAAATAATATAAAATTTATAAATTTATATTTAAATATAAAAGTTAATAGAATTAATATTATTTTAAATATAATATTTAATTAATATAAATATTATAAAAATAAAGATAAAGATATTTATTTTAATATAAATAGTTATTATATAAATATTAAAAAATTTAGCGAAAATAATAAAATTAGAAATAAAATAAAATTATTATAATTTAATATAAATTAATATAAATTTAAAAGATTTATTTTTATTATAAAAATTATAATTTTAATTATAAATCTTATAATATTAAATATATTAGCTATTTAAACTTTTATAAAAATAATAAATTTTCTAATTCTTATTAATAATAAAGAGAAATTTCTTAAATAAGTTATTAATTTTATATAATAAATTAATAAATTAATTAATATAGATTTATAACTTATTTTTATAAATAATAAAAATAAAAAATAAAAATATTTAAATAATAAAATTAAAAATATTTAATTTATAAAATTTATATTTTTTTAAATTCTTTTAAATAATTATAGTATTAATATAACTCTTAATAAAATCGTATAAATTATTTTTATAGCGAGTTTTTATTATAATATAAAGTTTATAATATACTTTAATTTATATTATAATATTTATATCGATAATAATTTTAAAAATATCTCTTATAAATTATTAATTAATTATATTTTTTATAATAATCGCTAGATAAGAGATTAATTAAATTATATTAATTTTAATATAATATTAGAGATCTAATAAAATAAAGAAATCTTATATATTTTATTTTTATTTATAATAATTAAAAATATTTTTAAATATAGAGATTTAATAAAATTAATTTAAATTAATTAAAAGCTTAATATTAATATATTTAAATATAATATTATTTATAAAAAATTAATCTAATTTTTAAAATTTAATAGAATAAAGTTTTAATAAAAATTTAAATTTAAAAATAAAGTTTATAATATAATAAAGTTTAATAAAATAAATAAAATAAATAAAATAAATAATATTAATAAAATTTATTTTATTTTAAATTTAAAGAGCTCTTTATTTAAAATTAACTCTAATAATAATTTAAAAATAAATTAATTTAATATAATAATAAAATTAATATAAGAGATTAAAATATACTCGCTATTAATACTATTTATATCTAAAATATTTATAATTATTTAAAATATATAAAGAAAATCTCGTTAAACTCTAAAATTAATTTAATATAATTTAAAGTATTATTTAAAAAAAGAATTTATATTATAATCTATAATATAATTAATAATATTTTAAAAAAATAAGTTTTAATTTATAAATATTAAGAAAAAATATAATATAAATATATAATAATTTAATAAAAAATTATCTTTTTTTATATTTAAAAGAGAGTTTAATTAAATTCTATTTTTTATATTATTATCGCGATTATCTTAATTATCTTCTATTATATTTATAATATAATATCTTCTATTAATTAGCTTTTCTATTAAAAAAATTAATTAAAATTAAATATAAAATTATTTATAATTTCGCTTCGCTCGCTTATTAAATTTAATTAAAACTTTTTTATAAAATTATTTTATTTTTATAAATATAGAGAATAATTACTCTTTAATTATTATAATAGAAAATAATTTCTTTTTATATATTAATATATTAAATATATAAGATATATATTTTTTTTTTAGCGTTATATTATTATCTTAAATTAAATTTTAATCTCTATTATAAAAATTATATAATAAGATATTAAAGTTTAATTATTTATTATTAATTTTTAATATAATAAAATATAAAAATAAAAATATATTATTTTTTATTTTTAGCGTATTTTATTTAATATAAAAAAATTAATAATATTTTAGCGATTATAATAATTATATAATAAAAAGATATAAATATATAATACTTTATTATAATATATAATAACTTTAATATTATATAATTAAATATAATATACTTTAATTTATTTAAAATTATTTTATATTAGAAATAATATAAAAGTTTATATAATAAATTATTAATATAATATATTAATATATTAATAATTTTAATATAATTTCTCTTACTCGCGATTCTTATTCTTTTTATTAAAAATATATTTAATATATATTATTTAATTAAAATAATTATTTTAAAATAAAAAATATTTATATTATAAAGATTAATAAAAAAAAATCTTCGCGATTATAATTATTATTATTTAATAAATATTAATATAATAAATATATTAAAAATAATTATAATTATAATAAATAATAGATAAATTATAAAATAATTAAAATAATTATTAAATAAAGATTCAAATTTTAATAAAATCTATATTCGCTAAGTCTCTAGATATATAGAATATATTATTAAAATTAAATTCTAGAAGAAATCCTAACGTAATATATGCGATGTCGAAGTCTCGATATAAGTAGCGTTAAGGTCTATAATAGTATTAGATCTAATAATTCTTTAATAACGATAAGATTCTTAACTCGCTCGATAAATAAAAAAATATTTTAAATTTTTTTTTATTAATATACTCGATTAGCGATTTTATATTAATAAATTTTTTATTATAATTAAAATTAAAGAATTTTAATTTATCGAAATTTTATTTAAATTAATTTTCGATTTCTACTTCGATAATAGAAAGGTTTAGTAGTTTTTTTAAAAGAAATGATTTAAAACGGGAATAGTCCTATCCTTTTATCGCTAACTCGATTGAGTAATATCACGGACTTCGGCGAAACCTTTATCGAAGAGTTACAAATCTCTTTAAATTTCACTTATTCTTCTTCTTTCACTATCTATATATATTATAAACTCCTTCAATGATGGGGCCCTCGTTATAACGACCTTTATAGTTATATTACTAGGCTATTAGACTATAATCGCCACTACACCACGTTATAGATACATCCTCTCAGTGAAGTACGAGCAGATCGAGTTTGATTAGCTGGATATGGCTGTGGTAGTTCGAATAACTGGAATGACTGAGACATCCCCATGGCTGCGGTAGCCCAAATAGCTGAAGTAACTGAGATATCTCCATGGCTGCGGTAGCCTCGATAGCTGGGATAGCTGAAATATCCCCATGGCTGCGGTAGCCTAAACAGCTGAAATACCTGAGACATCTCCATGGCTGTGGTAGCCCAAATAGCTGGAATAGTTGAGACCTCTCCATGGCTGCGGTAGCCCGATTAGCTGAAATAGCTGAAACATCCCTATGGCTGAGACATCTCCATGGCTGCGGTAGCCCAATTAGCTGGAATAACTGAAAAGAAAAACCCCCTATAGCTGCGATAGCCCAAATAGCTGAAATAACTGAGACATCTCTATGCTGCGGTAGCCTAAATGGCTGGAATAGTTGAGACATCCCTATGGCTGCGATAGCTGAGATATCCTTGTGGCTGCGATAGCTCCAATAGCTGAAATCACTGAGACATCTCCATGGCTGCGGTAGCCCAAGTAGCTGAAATAACTGGGATAGTCCAAATAGCTGAAATGGCTGTCGAGACAAGATATCGGACGGTTTCAATTCGTCCAAATATGCATCGTTCGATAGGTGACCCTTACCTGCAGAGGTCCAATTGGCTGTGATCGACGCAGTAGATCCTTCTCTTGTGTGCTTATTGCAGTGATGTATCACAATGTGATATTGCCTAGGCACGCGGAGATAGCAGGCCAAATTGTAGTGTCGTTCTCCGCCTGCTGAGTGGTGATTTGACGTGAGATTGTGGAGAGCATATGACGTGGGATCTTGGAGAGCTGAGCCGTGTTCTTGATGATGGTGGCCTTGTTGTCGCTTGGTTTCTCCGCAGTGTTCTCTGCATTTGCCTACTGTAGTAACTTCTCTTGCACTGGCAGAGTGGACTGGTGTGAGACCGTGGAGAGTTAAGCCGTGTTCTTGCTGATGGGGGCCTTGCTGTCGCTTGGTTTCTCCGCAATGTTCTCCGCATTTGCCTGCTGCAGTGACTTCTCTTGCACTGGCTGAGTGGACTGGTGTGAGACCGTGGAGAGTTAAGCCGTGTTCTTGCTGATGGGGGCCTTGCTGTCGCTTGCGTTCTCCGCAACGTTCTCCGCAGTGTTCTCTACCATAGTCTCCTGTAGTGGTTCCTCCTCTTGCTTAACTGAGTGCTCTGGCTGAGTAGCTGGCTGAGTAATTGGCTGAGTGGCTGGCTGAGTAGTTGACTGCTGTAAGAACGAGAGGTATTCGTATATACCCGGAAGTGCCCGATACCTGGTAATGCCCGATTTAAAATCCGATAAGTCCGGCGCAACACCAAAATATGCGCATTGTTTTTGATTTTACTACATATCTATCTGAATAAGACATTATACTATATCGAGGCCCTATGGTGCAGTGGAATATCATAAAGGATAGCCTACTTATTTATAGCTAGCCACTAGCTTCGCTAGTAGGTAATTCAAACGTAGGCTCCACTATAGGCTCCACTAGAGGCTTCACCACAGTAACAACAGCGGGGTGGAAGAGGTGGAAGAGGTGGAAGAGGTGGAAGAGGTGGAAGAGGTGGAAGAGGTGGAAGAGATGGAAGAGGCGGAAGAGGTGGAAGAGGTGGAAGAGGTAAGAAGATAGTTAAAGAAGATGTAATAGAAGAAGAGGTAGTGGAAGAAGACGTGGTAGAAGAAGAGGTAGCGACGGTTTTTCACGAACCGGTAGACCGATAAGGCCCAGAAAACGATAAATTAGGTTCTTAGATATATCAATATTGCTAGCAATGGAAGTCCAGTATTATCCTTCATGATTATGCCGAGTTGCCATAGAATTTTGGTGAAAGGTAGGCATTTTGGTGTTGCGCCGGACTTATCGGATTTAAAATCGGGCATTACCAGGTATCGGGCACTTCTAGATATATACGAATATGTATAATGACATCTAGATAGGTGGGTAGATTATTTCTTCATTTTTGCTATATTTAAATAAGTAGTTACACTAAGATCTAATCAGGTAATCAAGCTTTTAAATTAGTGATTTAAATTATATAGCTACTACGCGTATAGCCTCTATCTACTAGGCGTATAGCCCCTACTTAGTAGACGTATAGCCTCTATCTACTAGGCGTACAGCCCCTCTAATTAGATTAGCGACCGCGCGAAAGTTTATAAACACTAATCGAAATTGATAAAGAACTCGTATAAACTAATAAATACTAATCGGAAATAATAAAGAACTCGTATTTAATCTCTTCGAGATTCTTATAAAGATACTTAATAGTAGTAGAATAAGTCTCTCTATATCTCTTTCTATAGATTTATAATATTAAACGATTTTAATTCGTTAATTAATAAGATTTTTAAATAATTTCTCTATGACGATAGCTAATTAGCTAACTACCCTCTCTATTTACTATTAAAAATACGTCTATTATATTTAAATATTTACTATCTATCGACTAGCTAATCTTTCTATATTTAAAATATATTAAATATAATCTCGTTATTTTATATATAGACCTATATAAGATTATCTCGCTATTCTTATATAGTATTATCTCGCTATTCTTCTCTTATAGTCTATTTAATCTATCTATCTTATCGTTCTTTTTATATAATATCTAATTTTCGAGGTAACTACTATAGCGATTATAAATCTTCTCGCTATAACGCTTATAGTATAGAAGTAGATATAGAGATAGGTATAGATATATACTCTAATTCTTACTTATTAAGCGAGGGATATAGCGAACGATAGAGTGAAAGTTAGTTCTCCTATTATATTCTACTATAAAAACATTTAATAAAGACTAGATACGAGTTCTTTATTATTTTCAATTAAATTTTATTAGCTTTCACGCGGTCGCTAATCTAATTAGAGGGGCTATACGTCTAGTAGATAGAGGCTATATATCTACTAAGTAGAGGCTATACGCGTAGTAGCTACCTTAAATTATAAATCACTAATTTAAAAGCTCGGTTAAGTTTTAGACTAAGTACTACCTCATATAATTAGTTAATAACGTTATTACCCTTTTTAATTTTAAATTAGTCTTTTAAATTAGTTACTAAACCTCTCTAATAGAATCGTTATTTTTTAAAAGTTTTAGAGATTTTAAAAATTCTAATAATAAGTTAAAACTTCGAATTATTATATTAATAATATTAATAATAAAATCTTATAACTATTATAAGATTATCTATTAAACTATATTTAATAACAGTTTTAAATTAATTAAATTACTATAAATTTCTTCTTCTATAAAAATTATTCTAATAAAAAAATTAATATATTTTAAAAAGATTGAAGTTATTAATAATATAGTCGTTAGAGAATTATAAGATATTATTCTTATAGAAGAAGAATTTCTACTTCTAAAGTATTATAAAAAATTTAATTTACTTTAAAGACTATAAATTTAATTATTAAATATTCTAATAGCTCTATAAAAGATAAATAGATTTATTAATTAATTATATAAAAAGATAGAAAATTTTATTAAAGATATTTTTATTTATTTTAATAGTCTTAACGCTAATCTTAATTCTAATTTTAAATAGTTATTAATAATATAGTTAATAGTATTATCGAAATATGTTATTTAACTAAATTAGAAGGTTTACTAAGGCGAGAAAGATTTATTAAGACTTAGCGATATATATATTCGTAATACTCTCTACAGTTAGATCTAATTAATTAAATATTCTATTTACTACTTTTAATAGATTATAAATTTAAATTATAGAATATTTATTTAATATATTATTTATAAACTAAGGTAACTACTATTCTAGTTATTATTAAAGATATATTATCGTTATATAATAATTCTATAACTAATAATCAATAAATAACCGATGTATCACCGATATACAATCGACATAAAACCTTATTTATACTCGTTAGAAGAATTATTTTAAGTTATAATATTATATCGATTATTTAACGATTATGTAACGATTACGTAATAGTTATTAAATGATTATAAAACGATTATAGAACGGTTATACGATTCTTATAGAACTATAAATAATCTACATAATAACTAAAAATAAAATTTTAATTTTAAAGTTCTTTATAGGGCTGAAAATTCGCTTAGTATATATAGGCTTAAATAATAACGCTAGTAACTTAAAATTGGTTTTTTTCAAATTTTTACGAAATTTTTACATTAGAAGATATATTATATAATACTACTAGCATATTCGAGACTTAATAAAAAAAATAAAAATAAAAATATATTATTATAACGATTATAGAACAATTGTAAAACTATAACCGTAGTGAATTCTAAGGGAAGAGATCTATAGTTTACGACGGTTATAAAACGATTGTAAAACGGTTGTGAATTGGTTCTAGAACGGTTTTT
Source organism: Letharia lupina (assembly GCF_014066315.1). Lineage (NCBI taxonomy): Eukaryota > Fungi > Ascomycota > Lecanoromycetes > Lecanorales > Parmeliaceae > Letharia > Letharia lupina. The sequence continues at coordinate 1,891,176 of NW_023502974.1, forward strand.
CAACTAGCATAGAATAGTTATAATACCATTTCATAACCGTAATACGCTAGTTCTATAACTTTGCAAACGGGCAGAACGGTAACTTATTAATTAAGTATTTAAAAAATAAAATAAAATATTATTATAAGATTATATCGCTTAGCGATATTATTATAATACGAGTAAAGGCCTATGAATTAAATTCATAACCATTTTTTTTGATTAGGGCTGTCGAGTAAATTTTGATAAGCGATCTTTGGTGAGCGATATCTGAATTCCTTACCTTTAAATATCTATAAGACTAAACTTAAAAATTACTTTTTTATCTAAAAGCCCATATTATATTCTATAATTTAAAAGAAAAATCGAAAATTTTTAATAGAAAATAAAAATGTTATTCTAAATTTAAATAATGTGTATCTATTTTTTAATTAGGGCTGTCGAGCGAACTTTGATGAGCGATATTTAAATTCTATACCTTTGAAAAACTATAAGACTAAATTTTATAAACTTTTTATTATTAAAAAACGCAAGTTACGGGCTATAATTTAAAAAAAAAATCTAAAGATTTTAATAGAAAATAGTAAAGTTATTAAGGGGTTAAAAGTAGGGTAAGCAATTTTTTGATAGTTGCGAACGCTAATTTATTTACCCGCGATGACTCAGCCGATCTAACCAAAGAGCGTAGTAACCCTGAATTTATAATTGGCTACACATATAAATTCAAGGTTTTCTAGTTTAGCCCTATCTTATTCTTTTATATATACTGATTACATATTTAATTAATTTACTTCAAGATAACTCGATAATACTTTCTAAGCTTTATCGATTTTTAAATTATAAATTATACTTATTATCTTATATAATAATCGTAACTCTTATAAAGACCTCGCTATTACTATCTTTAATTATTATATTAAAAAATAAGAAATTAGAATAAAGAGTTTAAATATTAAGTTAATTAAAATTTTTATCGAGTTAATTAATTACCTTACGAAAGCTACTATATATAAGAATTTACTATTAATTAAAAATAGATAAACTATTAATAATAATAATATGATTTATATAATAAGGACTATATATCGAATATATTTAAATTTTAAATTTTATATAATGTATATCGAATAGAGTTATATAAAATTTTCTATTTATAGTAGATTTAACTAAATTTATTATTAATAGATAGTTAATGGATAGTCAATGAAATATAAAAGAGATATCGATTTATTATTATTTCAAAACTACGTTATAAAGTAATACATTAATATATTACTAGTAGAGAATTAATGGCTAGCGGTAATATATGAAATTTTTCGAAAATTTCTTTAAGTTTCACAGCCCTATAGGGCTATATATCTTATTTATATATTAAATTTCGAGAAAAATCCAAAAATCGAAAAATCAATCACGTGACGTTGATGAATAGGCTATTATAAGCGAAGCGAGATACCCGAATTAGTTTAAACCTTAATATATAATAAGGGAATTTCGAAATAATTATCTATTTATCTCGAATATCGAATAATTTAATATTATCGAAATTTTAATATTAATAAAATGTTAATTGAAAGTTGATTGAAAGTTATAACAGATATCGAGTTGATAGTACAGTCACGTGATATACCCTAATCGTATATTTCCTCTAAGGTAATTAAGCGCTTTAAACGATATTAATTTCATTTATAAAACGCTAAATTTATAAATGAAAATAATATAATTATAAAAGAGATAATATATAAAGAAGTATTTTTAATTTTTAATTAAAATATAGCTATATTAATTAAATAGATTCTAATAAAATATTATTATATTAATATTATTAGTTATTTAACTAACGGATTATTAGATTAATAATTAAATATTTAATTAATAAAGAATATAATTATCGCGTAAAATAAAGAATATAAAGAGTTTTTAAATTTTTTATTTAATATAGATTTTATATTTATCTAATTATCTTTAAATTTAATTATAGTTTAAAAAAATTCTTTATTTAATTATATTAATTAAGATAATATTATATACTCTAAATATAATTACTTTATATATTAATATTTTCTCTTAATTAAAATAATATTAAATATCTTAAATATAATTATTTATTAATATCTTTTATAGTTTAAAATAAATTTAAAAATTATTATAAATTCTTTATTTAATTATATTAATTAAGATAATATTAAATACTTTAAATATAATTACTTTATATATTAATATGTTCTTTTAATTAAAATAATATTAAATATTTTAGATATAATTATTTATTAATATCTCTTATGTTAAAATAAATTTAAAAATTATTAAAAACTATATACATCTATTATATCTTTAAATATCTTTTAAAAATAATTTTATATATTATATAATAAAGTATATATAAATAAATATATTTTTAAACGCGATTTTTCTTAATATAATTAAATATTAAATAAAGTTTAATATTAATTTAGAAAGTATTTAAAAAGTTAAAAATATAATTATATATTTATTTATCTTTTTAATAACTTTATAATTCTTAATAATTTAATTCGCGAGTTATTTCTCGAATTAATTAATAATAATAATTTTTTTATTATTATTATATAATCTATTAAGTTTAATCTTCTTATAAGTTCTTAATCTCTTTATACTCTAAATAATATATTAAAATTAAAATTAAATTAAAAAAAATTAATTTAAATATAAAATCTAATAAGCTACTTCTTTATATCGCTAAGTTTAAAAAATCTAAAAATCTTTAAATATAATAGCGAGATATATATTAATATCTTACGACGTAGCGTCTTATTAAATTTATTAAAATTAAATAAAAAAATTATTTTATTATTTTTATTTTAATTAAAAATATATTCAATATTAAAGTTATAGAGTTTATTAATATTATTAAAAATAAAGTCGCTAAATAAGAGCTAGAATATTAATTATCTTAATAATAATTTATTATCGAATTTAAAAAGTAAAATTAATATCTATCTTTTATAAGACATTATTATTATTAATAATAAGTCTAAAAATTCTAATATTCTTAAAAATCTCTATTATTAGTTATTTAAATTAGATCTTAATTAATATAAAAATATATTAAACTTTATAACTTATCTTAAGAGTATTTATATTAATATTATTAATATATTATTTAAATTAAAATTAGAAATTAATTTTTTTATTTTTCTTTTCTATATCGAATTAGATAAAGTCTATAATATCTATTTTATCTATTATATTTAAAATTATAAATTAATAAATAAGATAAATATAAAGTCTATTTTCTCGTTAAAATATATTACTATTTAATTTATTTAAATAATTATTAATTTATTTTTTCGATTTATTAAATTTAGCTATATCTTTACTATTTAGTATTTTAACTATTTTATTTTAAATAATTTAAATTTTATTATTATTATTAAGTCGTAGAAAGAAGTTATATCTAATCTTAATAATTATATAATTTAAAAATATATTAAATCTTATACTTATTATAAAAAATATTATTATATTAAAATAAAATATTATTTATTTGTTAAAAAGAATTAAAATAATAATAATAATAGCGATAATAATAAGAATAATACTCGAGATAATAACTTTAAATTTAATAATAAGAAGAATAAGAATAGAGATTATAAGTTTAATAAGGTAAGAAGTATTATCGTAATTTTATTAATATTAAAAGAGAAATATATATTATATATATTATTAAATTTAATAACTTCTCTATATAATAGACTTTAAATTATATCTATTTATAATATTTTACTTCTTATTAAGATACTTTTATTAAATATTATTTTCTCGATTTTAAGATTAATAGTATTTATCTAATTAAAGATATCGTGGATTCTCTTATTCTTATTAATATTAATAAAGTATATCTTAATACTATTATTAATAGTAAGAAGAAGAAATTAATTCTTATTAATAATCTTTATCTTTTTAAATTATCTCTTAATTTAATTTTTTAAAAGTAATTAATATATAATAGTTTATCTATAAAATTTATTTTAGATAATATTTAAGTAAACTATTATAATATTATCGCTTAACTATAAAAAAATAATCTATATATCTTTTATATATAAAAGTTAAAATTTATATTAATATTATTTAAAGTTAAATTAATATTTATATTAATATCTAAATAGTAAAATATAAAATTTATTATATTTTAAACTATTTCGAAATATAAAAAAAAAGCTAATTTAATAAATAGAGATATTTCTATTCTTATTAAATCTAATATTTCTAATTTTAATTTTAATTTCAACTTTAATAAAACGCCTTATAAAATTAATAAAAAAAAATATATTTTTTAATATATTTATATAAGTTATTTAGAATATTAAAATATTTAAAAATTCGCTAAATTATTTAAAGATATAGACTTTACTAAAAAGATTATAAAAATAAAGTTTTATACTTTATATATTATTAAAAAAATAAAAAATAAAATATATAAATCTTATATTCATCTAGAGAAAAGATTAAATAATTTAATTTATAGCGATATCTATAATTTTATTATCCCTCGCGACTTTAACGAAAAGAAATACTTTATTAATTTTTTAAACAATTATAATAAACGCTTTAAAGTTAAGATTATCGAATAAAAGAGTAATATTTTTATAATTATTAAATACTTTTAGCTTTATAATAAGTATAATAATTATGTTATTAAATATTTATAAAGTAATTATAGAGGCGAATATAAGGATTATAATTTCGATATTTATTATATTAATTATAATATTATTTAAGAGCTAGTTTAATTAGAAAATCTTAAATAAAATAAAGTTATTAAATAATTTAATTAAACTCTTTTTAGTATTATTAATATTATTATAGAGGATATTAATATTATTATAGAGGATATTAATATTATTATAGAGGATATTAATATTATTATAGAGGATATTAATATTATTATAGAGGATATTAATATTATTATTAAAGGATATTAATATTATTATAGAGAATATTAATATTATTATAAAGGATATTAATATTAATTAAAATTTATAATAATAATAAATTATTTTTATAATTATAGTTTTATTATAAGCTATAAACTTACTTTATATAAAGCTTATATTAAATATAAATCTTATTTATTATATATTAAATATATTTAAATTAAGAATTTTATTATAATAAAAAAATTAGCTATTAAATAAAAGAAAGAATAATATTACGCTTAAAAGATATTCTTATAAACTATAATAATAATTATATTTATTAAATATTATTACTAGATAATAATATTATATATTTATTAAAAATTAGATAAAATAGAGAAAAGAACGAATTTTTATCTAATTCTATATTTTTTTAATTATTAAATAATTTAGCTATAGAGAAAAATACGTTTAAATTTATAACGCTTTTTTTAATTAATTTTTTTTTATAAATATAATAAATATAGATAAACTTATTTAATTATTTAGATTTATTTTAAAATATTCGAAGTTTATAATAACTTTTTTTAACTTCGATATAAATATTTTTTTAATTATATCTTAATCTATTTTAATAATATAAAATAATATATCTTTATATTTTAATTATTCTTATTTAATCTCTTAAATCTCTCTTTAAACTCTTTTATTAGTATATATAAAAGAATAAGGTAGAGCTAAGCTTAAAAACCTTAAATTTGTATATGCAGCCAATCATCAATTTAGAATTACTACGCTCTTTAATTAAACCGGCTAAATCATCGCGGGTAAATAAATTAGCGTCCGCAATTATCAAAATCTCGCCCTTCCGCACCTTCTTATTAAAAATTTATATATAGAAGTCTTATACTTTGAGGTACTTAGCTTATAATAATTCCTCAAATCATAGAGCTCGCTTTACGTTTTCTAACGCTATAAAAATAATAAAGTTTAGCTTACTATTAATACATTAAACTAATATTCAAATATTATAATTATATTAAACGCGTTCGAGATCGAATAATAATTCTTTTATCTATTTATATAATTATTATTCTTCTATTACTCTATTAATTTATTAATTTTATTAATATAAATATAATTATTCTCGATACCCCTCGCGGAAATATTATTAAATACTTTAGATATATATACTTCTTTTACTCGCCTTTTAGAGCCCCTATTAATATCTCTAAATTACTTTTTAATAAATTTATTATTACTAATAATTAAGACTATAAGTAAGCTTAATAGCTATCTATTACTACTTATAAATATACTAAAAGACTTTTTAAAAGAGTTTAAATAGATATATTTTCCTCTATATACTTCTTTTAAATTAGTAATAATATCTTTTAACTTAATGATATTATCTCTTAAAATACGTCTTTCTTCTTTATTTATTCTTTATTATTCTATTTTAAAGGTTCTTAATAAAGTCTAAATAAATTTATAACTATTATTCTTCTTTATATACTTCTTCTAAGCTAGCGATACTTAAGTAATTATTTAATTAATACTATCTACTCTATTAGCTTAATAATTTACTTAATTAGCTACTTAGCTAGCTACTTAATTTAATATTTTATAAAAAAAGAAGTAAGAGAAGAAACTATAATAAATAAATGCGGAGAATAGTGCGGAGAATACTACGGAGAATACTACGGAGAAATTAAGCGGTAATAAGACCATTATCGTTAAGAACACGGCTCAGCTCTTCAAGATCCCACGTTATATGCTCTCTACGATTTTATATTAAATTATTACTTAGTAAGCGGAGAATATTACTATATTAAGAAGTAAGAGAAGAAACTATAATAGATAAATACGAAGAATACTGCGAAGAATACTATAAAGAACACTGCGAAGAAACTAAGCGATAATAAGACTATTATCGTTAAGAATACGGCTCAGCTCTTCAAGATCTCATATTATATACTCTCTATAATTTCATATTAAATTATTATTTAATAAGTAAAGAATACTACTATTACTTAATCTATTATCTTTATTATATTAATATAATATATTATTATAATAATATTATAAGAGAAGAATCTATTATAATAATTATAGTTAATTAAATCTTTATAAAAGAAATATTATAAGAGAAGAAATTATAATAGATAAATGTAGAGAATATTACGAAGAATACTATAAAGAATATTATCAAGAAATTAAGTGATAATAAGATTATTATCGTTAAGAACACGACTTAGCTCTCTAAGATCTCACGTTATATACTCTCTATAATTTTATATTAAATTATTATTTAATAAGCGGAGAATACTATTATAACTTAATCTATTATTCTTACTATATTAATATAATATATTATTATAATAACGTTATAAGAGAAGAATCTACTACGACGATTATAGCTAATTAGACCTCTATAGAAGAAACATCGAACGATATATATTTAAATAAATTAAAACCGTCCGATGTCTATAGCTATTTCATTATTCGAAAAATTTTACTACGATAGAAGATATTATAGAATTCACACCACTAATTAACACGTTATCTCCATTTCTTTTTAGTATTTTAATACTTCTTATTATAAGAATATAGCCTTTCTCTATTTTTTATAGGTAATTATTACAAATTAATCCTCTATACTTAATATGTCTTCCTAATTAAGTCTTAGCGCGCCTCTCTTCATATATATATACCTATATATTATATAGATTAAATTAATTTTATAGTGGTGAAAGTAGGTTAAAAACGCACAGCAAGTGATTAGAGTTCGATTTGACTTAGAGCTAGGGCTAAAATTTCATTTCACTTAGAAAAATCCAACTCCATGAATTTAATTCATGGGCCTTTACTTGTACTCTATATTATAATTCTTTAAATTATAAATATAAAGTTATATAAATTAAAGACTTATAAAAAAATTATTATAAATAATTTTTTTTATAAATAATAAAAAGATAATATAATTAAAGAATTTATATCGCTAAAAAAAATTTAAACTCTTATTAATTTATTTTATAAATATATTATATTTTATAATAGATAAATTTATATTTTAAAATATAAATTTAATAATAAAGTTACTTACTATAAGGCTCGCTAAATAATATATAATTTTAAATAACGCGAAGGCTTAAATTATAATAAAATCTTTATTTTAATAATTAAATCTATATTTTATAAGATTATCTTTATCTTAATCGCTATTAAAAATTAAGATCTAGAATAAATAAATATTAAAATTATTTTCCTCTATAAAAACGTTAAAGAAGAGATCTATATAAAATAATTTAATAGTTTTATCTTAAAAAAGTATTCTCGGCGGGTCTATAAGCTTAATAAGATACTCTATAATTTAAAATAATCTTCATATATATAATATAATATCTTTATTAATTATATATAAGAAATTGATTTTATCTTTATTAATATTAATTATAATATATTTATTAATCTTAATCTTAATCTTATTATTACTCTTTATAAAAATAATATTCTTATTATTAATTTTTTTAAATTTAATATTTAGTAAATTAAAAATACGCTTAATACTAAATTTAAAATAAGCGATTTAAATTTTTATAATTATTATTTAAATATAATTATAATTTATAATTATATTAATTAAATATTATATTAAATTAAATAATCTATATTAAATAATTTTTCAAATATTATAAAATATAAGAGTTTAAATCATAATTTATTTTTATAAAAATTAACGCGTAATTATTTTTCGTTAAAAATAATTATATAATATTTATTAAATTATTAAAAACTTATTAATTAGTTATTAAATCTTTTATATACGCTATATTAGATATAAGATCTATTATAATTATAGCTATATCTATCGATATTATAACTTAATACGACTTAATATAGCTTAATACTTAATATAACTTAATACCCGATATCTTAGCAATAGGTTTCCTTAGAAATTATATTATAAATATAGATATAAGATTTTAATAGTAAAAGTTATAATAATTCTTTTAAGAAAAGTTATTACTAAAGTATTAAGTATTAAGCTATATTAAGTTATATTAAGCTATAATATTAATAGATATAGCTATAGCTATAATATCTTCTCTTTTTAAGAAAAAGCTTATTTTAAGCGCTAAGAAAAAAGAAAAAGAAAAAATTTATAAAAAATATTAATAAGTTTAATATAGATATTAGCGGGCTTTAATAATAATATTAAAAAATTTATCGACTTAAATATAACCTTCTAGACTTATTTATTTATTAAGTATTAAAATTTTTTTAAAATTCTAACTTTTATATTAAGCGATTAGAGATTTTATATTAAGAAACTTCGCTATAAGAATTTTAATAGTTATTAAAATATGAGATAGAATACTTAGTTATATTAATTATAGAGTTCTATAAAAGAAAAGAGCGATTAGATATAAATATACTAAGGTATATTATATAATATAATTATATAATTATTAAGACGCTAAGAGTTATATAATTTAAATTTTAATACTTCTCTTTATATATATTCTTTTATACGCGAAATTTAAATAATATAAAGTTTAATATTAATAGTATTAAAATTAAGTAGTTAAGATAAAGTTCGAGCTAGATAATTAAAGTAAGTTTAATATCGAATAGCTAAAGTAAAGTCTAAGTCGAATAGCTAAAGTGAGTTTAGCGCCGGATAGCTAAAGTAAAAAATCGAAATCTAAAAACGACTATATTAAACTATGCCCATCAAAATATAATCAAATTCCACTTTTTATTAAAAAACGATTTTTCGAAAATTTTATTTCTAGATTATCTAATATATATCAAAAATCGATTAATTTAAAATCGAAGGATATTTATAAAAATAACTAAATAAAATAATTAAAAGAAATTTTTTATTTTATATATTACGTATCACAGTAAGCTATCGTAATTGCATAAATATATAATTTTATCTACCTTTATATCTGTCAAGGAGATACCTTAATAAGAATCTTAACTTAGCATTATAAGTAGTTACTTCTTAATCAAAAAATAACTATCTTTACTATATATTATTTATTATATCTATATTTCTATATTACTCTTATAATATAATAATAATACTATTATTTAATATTAATTAACTATCGAATAATTTAAAAGCTTCTTTATTATTATCTATTTATTTAATAATACTTTATTTACTTAATTCTTTATAATTATTTTATTATTTAAGCCTTTCGCTAACACTCTTTTATTTACTAATAAAGCTTCTACTATCTTATTAATCTAATAAATAATTTTAATCTAATAGAATATCTTTTTAATATTAACGTTATTTATATCTATATTAATTAAAAAGTAATTATACTAGTCTTTCGAATTAACGACTTTATTAAAATAATATATTTATATTTTAACTTATTAAAGCCTTCGATAGTATTTATAATTTAATATTTTATTACTTATACTTTTAAGCCCTTAGAGCTATTAAGGTTTTTATCTATAATATAAGATGATAGAGTAAAAACTAGATTTAATTTTCTAAGATTTAAATCGTTAATATTATAACTATTAGACTGAATTATTAATAAATCTTTCTTTTATAAGATAGTTAGAGATTTTAATAATTTTATTATATAGCTAGTAGAGCTATTAAAATCTTCTTTAATTAATATTATTTTATTAAATTTGTCTTTACTAAGCTCTCTCTTATTAGTTATATAAGAATCTTTAAATTTTATTTAAATAAGAAATCTTATATTAATAAGCTTATCTAGTAAATATTCTTTCTCTATATTCGAGATTTTTATAGAGATTATAATTTATAATAATATTATAGCTTTTAACGCTTCTCTTAATTATTAATAACTTTAATAAAATATTAATAATATTATTTAAAGAGCTATAATCTAAATATTATAGAATTTATAAATACTATTTAATCTTATAAATTTTATAGAATAATTAGAGCTATAAAATTTATTTAAGAAATTATCTATCTTATTAAGTACTTTTAATTAATAAAATCTATCAAATCTTAATTACTTCGATTTTTATCTTAATAAATTCTATAAAGAAGATAAGATTATTATAATTAATAAAGATACTTATTTTTATAGCGTTATTCTTTTTATTAAATAACTATAGAATATAACTATTATAAAAGACTTTTCTATAATTAAAGTTAATTTTAATATAGTATTAAGAGATATAGCGTTATTATAATATATAATTAAGTTATTAAATCTTAAGAAGCTTAGCCTATAAGTAGATAATAATATTAAAAAATAATATAAGATACTACTAAGATGATTTAAGGAATTGATTAAGGTAATACTTACTTATTTTACTATTAAGAAATATATCTTAATAAATATAAATAATAAAAGAGAGTCTTTAGATTATATATAAGTAGGTATTTATTATATTAAGTTTATTAATATAGATAATATCGAAAATTAATTAATATTTATCTATTAAGATATTATAGCAGACTTATATACTTTCGTAGACTCACTATCTATTACAATATTGATTTCTTCGTTTATTTAAGTACTCGAATTAAAGAAAGATATATGATTTAAGATATCTAGGCTATTTTATTAAAGGCTTTAATTAAGCTAATTACTATAGTAATAATATAATAATTAAATCTTTTAATAAGGCCTTCGATAAGATTAATTAAATACTAATTATTAAGAATACTGTCCTGGCCATTATCAAAGATATATTACCGTTATATAACGGTTCTATAACTAATAACCGATAAATAACCGATGTATCACCGATGTACAACCGACATGAAACCCCATTCATACTCGTTAGAAGAATTATTCTAACTCATGATATCACATCGGTTGTTCAACGGTCACGTGACGGTCACGTGACAGTTGTCGAACGGTTGTAAAACGGTTGTAGAACGGTCATACGATTCTCATAGAACTATAAATAATCGATATAATAACTAAAAATAAATTTTTAATTTTAAAGTTCTTTATAGGGCTGAAAATTCGCTTAGTATATATAGGCTTAAATATTAACGCTAGTAACTTAAAATTGGTTTTTTTCAAATTTTTACGAAATTTTTATATTAGAAGATGTATTATATAATACTATTAGCCTATTCGAGACTTAGTAAAAAAATAAAAATAAAAATATATTATTATAACGATTATAAAACGGTTATAGAACGGTTATAAAACTATAACCGTAGTGGGTTCTAAGGGAAGAGGTCTATAGTTTACGACGGTTGTAAAACGATTGTAAATCGGTTGTGAATCGGTTCTAGAACGGTTTTCCAACTAGCATAGAACCGTTATAATACCGTTTCATAACCGTAATACGCTAGTTCTATAACTTTGCAAACGGGCAGGACGGTAATAGAATTATGAAAATTAATTATTTAACTTCTTTTAATTTTAATTTTATTTATAATAGTCTTTAGATTATTAGAATAGATCTTACGATAGAGGATAATACGCTTATAATAATTAATAATATAATTATTAATTAAATTAGTAATACGCTCCTTCGTAAGATAATCGTTTACTTATTATACCGCTGCGTTTTTAAATTACTAGTTCTCTAAATATATTAGATTCGATATTCTCGAATTAATCTAAGTAATTAAACCCTCTTTAAGGTGAAAGGTTTTTAAGATAAGACGATTATAGTTATTAAAGTAATAGAGATAAATAGTTATAGTAGTTATAAGATATCTATTATAGCTAGATCGCTATTTATTAAGTTAATTATAATAATTAAATAGCTTATAATTAAGCTAACTATATTAATAATAATTAATCTAATTCTTAAAAGTATAATAAGATATAAAAAGCTTATTAAGGCGAATTATTTAAGGAAAGCTTCGCTAATAATTATAAAGAATAGCTATATAAAGAGATTTATATTAACTTCGTCGATATTTATATAGCCTACTAGAATTATAATATATTATTTATATCTAAAATAAAACTCTATAAATATTTATAAAAGAGTTATTTATAAGAGTCTTTTATAATTAAATAAAAATCTTTTATTTATTAATTAGAAATCTCTTACTATTAAGACTTTAATTCTATTAAAATTATTAATTTTAATTTTATTAAAAAGTTTAATCTAGATATAAGATTTACTTTTCGAGAGTGAAATTATATTTATATCTTTATATATTTATAGTCTAATATAATTAATAAGAAAATTTATATTAATATCGATTATAGAGTTACTTTAATAAATAAATTATAATTACTAATATTATTATCTCTTATAAAAATTCGAAAAATAGTTTTATCTCTTTATATTAAAGATTTAGATTTAGCTATATATAATACTTATAAATATATTTTAATTTTAATATATATCTCTATTAATAAGATAGATAGTAGTAAGATTCTCTATTATATTTAAAGAAAGATCTATTTTATTAATAATTTAAAAGCCTATATATTACTAGAAAATAATATTATAGATTCTAAAAAGATTATATTTAATATTGCTTAAGATAAAGTATATATTAATAGCTATACTATTACTATCAACATTATTAATTAATAATATAATCTATATTAGAGACGTATTATTTATATCTATAAGACTCTAACTATAGCGCCTTATATCGATATTATAATATCTATTAACTCTTCTAAAAAACTATTTAAGAGAGATTATATTTTTAAGCTAATAGTATAGCGAAACTTAACTCTATACGCTTATCTTATAAATTTATATATCGCTAAAATTTTAATTAAAAATAAAATTAATTAGATTATTTAGATTTCTAAAAAGCTTTATTTAAATATACTATATAAAATTAATTATAAAAATATCTTTTTTATAAAATCTTCGTTAAAGTCTTTTATAGATAAATCTATTATAAGTAATTAGATTAAAAAAATAGCTATTTTTATTATAATAATATTAATAAATATAGCTAATAATCTTTCGCAGCTTATCTATAATATTATTATATCTTAATTAAATCTTATTAAATAGATTAAGCTATTAAATAATATTATAATTTATAATAATAAATATAATACTTAGATCTTAATAGATTTAATTAATAAATTTTTTATCTTATAGAGAGATAAAGACTTTATTAAAGTATTTAAAGATAATTAGATAAAAATTACGCTATATAATAACTAGTAAAATAGATTATCTAAGTTTAATTATATAAAGATCTATTCTCTAGACATTAATAATAAAAAAGTAATTGATAATATATTCGATAATTTATAATAATAAGATAAGCTTAAATATACTACTAAGTCTATTCTATTTAATTATTCTATATTTATAATTTAATAAATATAAATAAATAATAAGTGAAAGAGAAGAGTTATAATAAATATTAGAGATCTTAATAATTTTATTATTTTAGATATATATCTTATATTATTATAATTAGATATTATAATAAGATTATTAGAATATATTTATTTATTTATATTCGATATAATATCTTTTTTTTATTAATAATTTATTTATTATAATAATTATTATATATTTATTATAATTTCTTATTAAGATTAAAAGATTTTTAATATACTAATTATAAAATATATAAATTTTATAGTTTATATATAGCGATAGATTAATAAAATTTTATAACTTATTAAAGACTTTATTTAAATATATATTAATAATATTATACTAAGCTTTAAAACCTTAAAGAAGTATATTATATATCTATAAAAATAATTTTAAATCTTAATTAAATATAATATTATTATTACGTTTATAAAAATCTTTTTAAGATATTTTAATATTAATTTATTAGATTATTAAGTTAATTTTTTTTAATATAATAATAGTTAAAAATAAATTAAAAGTTATTAATAAGATCGTTTATCTTAATATACTTAATAATCTTAAATATTATCTTAAATTAATAGACTATTTAAAGAGTTTAATTTATTATTATATATAGCTTATTAGTCTTCTATAAATATTAAAAACTCGCTTATTTAAAGAGATATTTATTAAAGATAATCTACATTATATCTATTTCTCTAAACTTTATTTATTAAAGATTACTCTATAAAAGAATTAAAGCTTCTAAAATCTATAAAAATTTTTAAATAAACTTTTATTACTTATATACTTTAATCTAAATAAAAATTTATAAATAGATCTTAACATTTCTAAAAAATAAGATTTTAATATATAGATATTTTATATTAAAAAGAAATATATTATTATAGCTAGTACTAAATAGCTATCTAGAATTATTATAAAATTAATTATATATTTATTAAGAATACTAATTTTTATTAAAAAAAATTATTAATTTATAAAACTCGAGATAATAGAATTTATATAGATTATTAAGAAGATTTAATATCTTATAGAATCATCTAAATAATTTATTATTATTTAAATTATTTATTTAGCTATTCTTAATATTATAAAGTAATCTTCTATTACTTCTATAATATTTATAATAAAACTAAATATATAACTAGTATATACTTTATAATTTCTTCGCTATTTTTATCTTAATATAAGATATAAGCTTAATAAAAAATATATTATATTAGACGCTCTCTTACGTCTTATTAATATCGATAAATTAATATTATTTAAAGATTACTTAAAGTTTAATATCTTATATATTTATATTATATAAGTAATAGATTATAGTAATATCTATAATTACTCTATTATCGTAGTAGAGATAGATAAAGTCTTTCGTAATAAGCTTTTTATAAAATATAATATAAATTTATATTAAATAAGGATTATCGATATTATTAATATTAATATAAAGCTAATAGCTAAGAATAAGAGCGTTAAGCTTTCTTTTATTCGTAGTACTATAGACGCTAACCTTATTTTTTATAAGAATAAATTTATTAATTTTAAATAATTATATATATCTTAATCGCTAATTAAAGATATTCTTAAAATTATCTATAGCGATAATTATCTAAATTTTAAAAGATCTTTTAATATAATCTCTAAATTATAATATATATAAGAATTATTTAAATATCTTTATAGCTATATCAAGTATTATTCTAAATATCTAATATTATAAACTCGCTATTATAAGCCTTATAGTTATCTATAATCTATAGAGAGTCTTACTCTACCTTTTTATATCTTAACACTTAATTTTATTCTTACTATACTATTATCTAACGAAAAATTTAATTATATAATAATTATTATAAATAAATTTATAAAGCGAATTACTTATATCTCTAGTAAATCTATCTAGAATATTAAAGAGTAAACTATTATTCTACTAAATTATCTCGATATAGATAATTAAAGAATATTAAAAATCTTATTATTTAATAGAGATCTTAAATTTTTATTAAAACTATAAAAAGCTATATTTAATAAATTAAGAGTTAAACTACTATACTCTATCGCTTATTATTTCTAAATAAATAATAATAATAAATATATTAACTAGATAATTAAAATCGCTTTATATTTCTATTTATATACTCTAAAGAAGTCTTTAATATAATTTACTATTCTCTTATATATATAAGTATTATTTAATAATATATAGTTAACTATTATAATTAAGTTATCGAATAAATTATTTTATAGATTCTCTCTTAATAAAGCCTTTAATCTTATTATATTATTCGAATTATTATAATAAATATATATTATTATTAGAGTTAAAGTTATTAATATAATAAGCTTTATCTAAATATCTTAGAAATTCTACTATAATTATAAATATTAATTTATATACTTTAGAAAAAGAGATAAAGTACTCTTACGCCTATATAAAAATTATTTTATTTTATAATCTATTAATACTATTAAGATAGATAAGATTAATTAATACTATATTAACTCTTTTAAAATTATTATTAAAATAAATAAATAAGCTTATTATCTCGATATATCTAATTATTAAAAAGTTTATTTTATATTTTTAATAGTATAACTAGAATTATAACTCGTTAATATTAACTTTTTTTATAAATTATTATTAAAGAAGCTTAATTCTATCTATATAAAAGGCGATATTAATAATTATAAATTATATAAATTATAATTCTTATTTAATAAGCGTATTAAATATTATAATAAAGATTATTTAATTAAATATCTAATATATTAAAAAGAATATAATTTTAAATATAATTAATAATATAATATAAAGTAGCTAGGCGATACTTCGAAATTAATAAAAGATTATAAAATCGCTATATCGCCTCTATTAGAATTATTATCTTCGCTATTAATAACGTTATAGAAGTTTTCTACAATTAATCACGCTGTTATATTATCACTACCTCCGCTATTAAAGCTATTACCTCCGCTATTAACGATATATTTATAGAAATCTTTTATAATTAAATCTTTAAAGCCTTTTATAAAGCAAGCTATTACGATTATAATACTGAGAAAAAAGAAATTAATTATATAATTATTATTCATTTTACTTACTTACTAATACTCTCGCTTATATATATACCGAGATCGCTATATTTTTTATTAATAGTATATTATTATAATAAGCTATTATAATTATATAAGTATATAGTTTTATCTACCTTTATACCTATTAAGAAAATATCTTAATAAGAACCTTAGCTTAGTATTATAAGTAGTTACTTCTCAGTAGAAGAATAATCATCTTTACTACACACTACTTATTATGCCTACATTTTCATATTACTCTCACATTACAATTAATTATAAAACTTTTATAAGAGTTATTTTAGATATTTAATTTTTAATAATAATAGCTAATAGTAATAGTAATATAAATAAAAAATTTTAAATTTTTTTTAAAGATTTAATAGCGATAATAATAATAGCGTTAAAGAAATAGCTATTTTAGTATAAAATAGCGAATTTATAAAATATTAAATCTAAAATTTAATAAGTAATTTAAATAGATTATTTAAACTACGAAGATTAATAAAATAGTTTTTCTAAAGTTAAAATTAGCTTTTTTAAATAGATTAGCTTTTCTAAATAAATAATACTATAAATAATATTTTAACTTAATTAATATATAAAACTTTTTAAATTTATTTTTAAATAATATCTTAATAAGTTTATTAGCTATTTATTATTTAATAGAAATATATTTAAAAGTAATAATATTAGTAATAATTTATTTTTATATATAATAATATTAAATATCGATATATTTAATATATATATAAAATTAAAGATTTTTAATAAAAGCTATAATATTTTAATTATTATAATAAATAATAATAATCTAAATATACTTAATATTAAGATTAAGTTAATTAAAAAATTTATATAATTAAATTATTTTTTTAATAATCTATATTTAACTAATATATTTAATCTTATAAAAAAAAAAATTTATAATAAATTATTATTTTAATAATTAATTAATAATAATATTATTTATATTAAAAATATAATTAAAAATAGAATATTAAGTGTTCTAATTATTTATCTAATTCGCGTTTATATAATTAATAAATAATTTTAAATCTTCTCTAAATATTAATTATTAATCTTTAATATTATTTAGATATTAAAAAATACGCTTAATAGCCTTTTAATAGAATTTATTAAAATTTAAAATATATTTAAAGATTATTAAAATAACGAATATAATATTAAATTAAATATTTAATATTATATATATAAATAATTTTATAATTAATTAATAAATATAGCGAGATTAATTAATAGAGATAAAATTATTTTTAATAATATAAAAATTATTATTATTAATAAGAGTAAATAATAGCGTAAAGCTTAATATATTATATTTCTCTAAAAACTTTTTAATATAATCTTTTTAATTAAAGCGTAAAATTTAATTAATATAATTTCTAATAATTATTATATTAAAATAATAGATATAAAATTCTAAATTAATTATTTTAAATTTCTTATTAAGCTTATTCTTAATATTCTATATTTCGATTTTATTAAAATTTATAAATAGAATATTATTTATATAAATAGCGATAATAATAATATTATTAATAAATATAAAAAAATTAATAATAATAAATTTAAAATCTAATTTTTTAAAATAGATTATAAAAGTATTATATTAAATTTTAGAAGATTATTTTAAATTATAAAGTATCTTAATAAGCTTATATATCTTATTTTTTTAATCTTTAATTTTAAAGTTAATAAATTAAATAATATAAATTATTTTTTTAATATCGCTATATAGAAAAGTAATTTTAATATTTATTTATTTAAGCTTTTAATTTAAGATAGCTATTAATATAAAGATTATTTTATAATTTATAAATTTAATAATAAAAATAAAGATTTTATTAAAATTAATTTTTTATTATTATTTAAAATCGCGAATAATCTAGCGAGCTTTATATTATATAATCTCTTTTATAAAATTATCTTTTATTAAATTATATTTAAGCTTATAAATCTATTAACTTTTTAAAATATATATATTTAATAAAAGATTTATTAAAATCTAAATTCTATTAGTATATATAATAGAATAAGGTAGGGCTGAGCTTGAAAACCTTGAATTTGTATGTGCAGCCAATCATCAATTCAGGGTCACTACGCTCTTTGGTTAGACCGGCTGAGTCACCGCGGGTAAATAAATTAGCGTCCGCAACCATTAAAAAAATAGGTATACGTTATTCATAATAGGAATAACTTTTTTATTTTCTATTGAAATTTTGAGATTTTTTTTTAAATTATAAAGCGTTATTTGCGCTTTTCAAATTTTTAAGAATTTTGAAATTTGGTCTTATAATTATTAAAGCGCAAGGAATTCAAATATCGCTCACCAAAGATCGCTCACCAAAAACCGCTCACCAAATTTACTCGACAGCCCTGATCAAAAAAAACGGTTATGAATTTAATTCATAGGCCTTTACTCGTTAATAATAAATAAGTTAATTTCTTTCTCTATAATAATTTCTTAATATATCTTATAATAAGAGTTCGATATAATCTTTTTATAGATTTAAGATTTATAAAATTTAGAAAAGAAGATTTTTATTAATAGCGCTAAAGAATTTAAAGAGAGTTCTTTATATACTCTTAAGATATCGAATAAGCGATTTATTATTAAGATCGAGTTATAATTATTTATAAAGCGAGTAATAGATTTAAAAAATATCGTTATAAGAGTTATAAAGAGAGTTTTATTACTAAATATATTAGATAATTACTCTTTTAAAAAATTTAAATTAATTAAAACTATTAATTAAACTCTTTTAAAGATTTAAATAAAATTAAATAAATTATTAGCTTTATCTTTAATAAAAGTTATTTATCTCTTTTAATAATTCTTTTTTAGAATTATAAATAAAGAGAAAAGATGATTTTTAAGATAATTAATAATTTTAATAAATTAGCGATTATTATAATAGATTATTATTTTAATATTATCATATATATTCTTCTCTAGAATAAAGAATATAAATTTAAAAAAGATATTATTAAATTATTTAATATTTAAAATAATAATAATTTTATTATTATTTAAAAGTATATAATAGAAATAATTTTAATAATTTATAAATTATTTTTTAATCGCGTAATTTTAATACTTTTTTTAATTAATAGCTTTAAATATAATTTAATAAAAATCTATTTATCTAATAATATATAGATAAAAAATATTAAAAGAGAAATTAATATAAATCTCGAAAGAAGTAATATTTTATTTAATTATAAATTAATAATTATATAAATAATTTCTAATATAGATAAATTTAATTTAATACTTTTATAATAAGTTATTTTTTTTAAATATTATATTAATTTTATATTAAATAATAATATTTAATTATTTAAATTTATTATTTATTTAGAGATTTCTTAATATAATATTTTTTTAAATAATTTTTTTAAATAGATAAAAGACTTTTATTTTAATTTTTTAATATTTTATATTATAATTAAAGCGAAGATAAGTATAATAATAATTATTATATTTTATATTATTAAAAAAAGCTTAAACGCGATAAGAATAAATTTATTAAACTTATTTAATAAAAGATAAATATTAAAGTATAAAGTAAAATTATTTAAAAAGATAATTATAAATATATAATCGTTATAGAAAGTATTAAATAATCTTTAAAGATTAATATAAATTAAATTATTTTTTTATTTTTTAAAAATAATATAGTATTTATAAAGCTTTATTTTAAGACTAACTACGAAATATAACTTATAAATATTATTAAAAAAAGATTTAAAAAGATTTATTTTAATATATATTTTAGCTATCTTTTTAATATTTTAAATATTTAAATAATTTATATAAGTATATTATATATATAAAGTATTCTTATTAATTTAAAACTCTTATTTATTAAAGAGCTTTATAAACTTAATAGAGAACTTATTATAAATAAGATTTTTTTATTAATAACGATTAAGGCTAAAGAGATATTTTTTTAAATATTAAGTATATAAAAATAACTTTAAATATATTTAAAAAAAATTATTACTTTTTTATAAAAAGATTATTAAAAATAAAAGAAAGCGAATATTATTACTTTTTTAATTATTTTTTAAAAATTAAATTAAAATTATATTTAGATATATATTAGATATTATTAAAAGTTTAAATATACTTAATACTTTTTATTTTATATTTAAAGTTAATATTATTAAAGTTAATAATTATATAATTATTATTAACGAGTTTATTAATAAAATAAAATTTCTAGAATTTAGAGAAAATTTTAAAAATTTAAAAATTATAAATAATATATTAAATATATATATAATTACGAAATTAGAGAGAGAATATTATTATTATAATAAAAAGTATAATAATAAAAACTCTATTTAAAAATTTAATTTTAAAAAAATTATAAATTTTATTATTTAAAATTTAGAAATTAGTAATAAGCGTAGTAGTAATATAAATAATAAAATAATATATTATTATAGATTAAATAATTATAATAACTACTCTAATATTAAGAAATTAATTTTTTTTCTTTTTAAACTTTTCGAATTTAGATTTAATATTATTATTATTATTTTTTTAATTATCTTTTCTATCTTAATTATTATAATTATTATAATCTCTATTTTTAAAAATTTAAATTTTTTTATAAATACGCTTATACTTTAACTATTCGAGATACTTTTTAATAAAATAAAAATTCTTATTATAAATAATATAGAATTTATAAATTTATATTTAAATATAAGAATTAATAGAATTAATATTATTTTAAATATAATATTTAATTAATTAAGGATAAAGCTTTAATAGAAATAGTTATTATATAAATATTAAAGAATTTAATAAAGATAATAAAATTAAAAATAATATTAAGCTATTATATTCTAATATAAATTAATATAAATTTAAAAAATTTATCTTTATTATAAGAGTTATAATTTTAATTATAAATTTTATAATATTAAATATATTAATTATTTAAATCTTTATAAAAATAATAAATCTTTTAATTTTTATTAATAATAAAGAATTTTTTTTAAATAAGCTATTAATTTTATATAATAGATTAATAAATTAATTAATATAGATTTATAATTTATTTTTATAAATAATAAAAGTATAAAATATTAATTTTTAAATAATAAAGCTAAAAAATATCTAATTCGTAAGATTTATATTCTTTTAAATTCTTTTAAATAATTATAATATTAATAAAATTCTTAATAAAATTACGCGAATTATTTTTATAACGAGTTTTTATTATAATATAAAGTTTATAATATACTTTAATTTATATTATAATATTTATATTAATAATAATTTTAAAAATATCTTTTATAAATTATTAATTAATTATAATTTTTATAATAATTATTAGATAAAAGATTAATTAAATTATATCGATTTTAATATAATATTAGAGATCTAATAGAATAAAGAAATCTTATATATTTCGCTTTTATTTATAATAATTAAAAATATTTTTAAATATAAGAATTTAATAGAGTTAATTTAAATTAATTAAAAGCTTAATATCGATATATTTAGATATAATATTATTTATAAAAAATTAATTTAATTTTTAAAATTTAATAAAATAAAGTTTTAATAAAAGTTTAAATTTAAAAATAAGATTTATAATATAATAAGATTTAATAAAATAAATAGAGTAAATAGCGTTAATAAAATTAACTTTATTTTAAATTTAAAAAGCTTTCTATCTAAAATTAGCTTTAATAATAATTTAAAAATAAATAAATTTAATATAATAATAAAATTAGCGTAAAAAATTAAAATATACTCGCTATCGATATTATTTATATTTAAAATATTTATAATTATTTAAAGTATATAGAGAAAGTCTTATTAAGCTTTAAAATTAGCTCGATATAATTTAAAATATTATTTAAAAAGAGATTTTATATTATAATTTATAATATAATTAATAATATTTTAAAAAAATAAACTTTAATTTATAGATATTAAGAGAAAATATAATATAAATATATAATAACTTAATAAAAAATTATCTCTCTTTATATTTAAAAGAAAGTTTAATTAAATTTTATTTTTTATATTATTATCGCGATTATCTTAATTATCTCTCTATTATATTTATAATATAATATCTTTTATTAATTAACTTTTTTATTAAAAAAATTAATTAAAATTAAATATAAGATTATTTATAATTTCGCTTTACTCGCTTATTAAATTTAATTAAAACTTTTTTATAAAATTATCTTATTTTTATAAATATAGAGAATAATTATTTTTTAATCGCTATAATAGAGAATAATTTCTTTTTATATATTAATATATTAGATATATAAGATATAAATTATTTTCTTTTTTAGTATTATATTATTATCTTAAACTAAGTTTTAATCTTTATTATAAAAATTATATAATAAGTTTAATCGCTTATTATTAGTTTTTAATATAATAAAATATAAAAATAAGAATATATTATCTTTTATTTTTAGTATATTTTATTTAATATAGAGAAATTAATAATATTTTAATAATTATAGTAATTATATAATAAAAAGATATAAATATATAATATCTTATTATAATATATAATAGTTTTAATATTATATAATTAAATATAATATATTTTAATTTATTTAAAATTATCTTATATTAAAAA
The DNA here is from genome assembly GCF_014066315.1 of Letharia lupina. Taxonomy (NCBI): domain Eukaryota; kingdom Fungi; phylum Ascomycota; class Lecanoromycetes; order Lecanorales; family Parmeliaceae; genus Letharia; species Letharia lupina. Next base: position 1,915,081 of record NW_023502974.1, read on the forward strand.
TAATATAAGAGTCTATACAATAAATTATTAATATAATATATTAATATATTAATAATTTTAATATAATCTTTTTTACTTATAACTCTTATTCTTTCTATTAAAAATATATTTAATATATATTATTTAATTAGAATAATTATTTTAAAATAGAAAATATTTATATTATAAAGATTAATAAAAGAGATTCTCTATAATTATAATTATTATTATTTAATAAATATTAATATAATAAGTACGCTAGAAGTAACTATAGTTATAATAAATAATAAATAAAATATAAAATAATTAAAATAGTTATCGAGTAAAGTCTAGATTTATAATCTATTAAAATATAAAATAAAATATTTAATTATATTAATTATAAAGTTCTATAGAAGAAAAGAGCGATTAGATATAAATATATTAAGATATATTATATTATATAATTATATAATCGTTAAGACGCTAAGAGTTATATAATTCGAATTTTAATAATAGTATTATTATTTTTATTTAAAATAATGTAATAGTAATCTTAATAAATAAATTCTTAATATTAAAGATAATAATAACTATAATAGAGAGAAAGTAGATCGAAGGAGATATTAACGTTATTCTATAAAAAAGCGATAACGCTATTAAAATTCTCGCGATAAAGTTTTCTAATATAAAACCTCTAATCGCTTAATATAAGAGTTAGAATTTTAAAATTTCTTTAATACTCGATAAATAAATAAGTCTAGAAGACTATATTTAAGCTAATAAAATTTTTAATATTATAATTATTCGCTAATATCTATCTTAAACTTATTAATAGTTTTTACGAATTTTAATTTTAATTTTTTCTTAGCGGAGTAGCCTATTATTAATAGATTTTCTACTTATATTATCGCCGACATTACTAATAATATTACTAAGAAAAAACTTCTTTACTATTATAGAATTTTTATAATTCTATTTAATTTTTAAAAGTTTTATATAATAAAATTACGTATTAAAAATAAATTTAAATTTTCGAAGTAAGTTAATTAAATATTCGATATTATAATAATATTATTAAGCGATATAATATTATGATAATTTTTATTTTTATTTTTTAAGTACTTAATTAATAAGCTAGCTAGTTTATAAATAATATATTAAATAAATACTCTATAATTTAAATTTATGATTTATTAAAAATAATAGATAAAATATTTAATTAATTAGATCTAACTATAAAGAGTATTATAAATATATATATCGCCGAGTCTTAATAAATCTTCCTCACCTCGGCTAACCTTTCAATTTAGTTAGGTAACATATTTCGGCATTAACTTCTTACTTACTTTACTCTAGCGAGATCGCTATACTTTCTTCTTATCTATAAGAATACTATTACGAAAATATGAAGAGATATAGTATTATGTTATAAGTATAGATATAAGATTTTGATAATAAAAGTTATAATAATTCTTCTAGAGAAAGCTATAGCTAAGATATCGAGTATTAAACTATATTAAGTACTAAGCTATATTAAGCTATATTAAATTTCTTCAATAATAAATATAGCTATAATTATAATATCTTCTTCTTTTAAAAAAAATTTATCTCGAGTATTAAAGAGAAATTCGTAAAAAGTATTAATAAGTCTAAAAGTTAATAGCGAGCTTTAGTAATAATATTAAAAAATAAGGTTAAAATAGATATTAGCGGGTAATTATAGTATCGAAGATTTCGTTAGCTTAGATATAATCTTTTAAATTTATCTATTCGCCGAGTATCGAATTAATTCTAAAATTTTAATTTTTATATTAAGCGATTAATAATTCTAGATTAAAGAACTTTATCGCTAGAGTTTTTACGATATTATTACTTTTTTGTAAAATTATATTAATATTTTATTTATTCTATTTCTTATTTATCGTAGTTATAATTATTTTTAATATCGAGAATTTATTCGCTAGAATTATTATCGCGTTATTTTAATATAAGTTAAAGATTATAAAGACTTAGATTTTATAGTTAATAAAGATAATAATAATAAATAATTTAGCGATTTATATAAATAATATAGCCTCGCTTTTTAACTTTATTAATATCTTATTTTTAAAATATTTAATTTTTAAGATAAAGTTTAATAATAAAATTTTCGATTAAATTTATTTAAGAGAGTTTAATATTAGAGTTATAATTAATATTTAGCTAAGATATAAATTTAATTCGAATTATATTAAGAGAGATTATAACTTCTTAAATCTTTATTATTTATTTAATAAAAGACTTTCTAGAAGATTTTAGTCTTTTAAAATTTTATAATTATTTAAATAGATATCTTCTAGATAATAGTATTATATCGTTTTTTTTAAATATCTTTTACTAGCTTATTAGAATATATTTTATCTCTTATACTTTTTTAAGCGATAGTAGAGAGCTTATATATAAATTCTATACGTTCTTTAACGTCTTTATATAATTAATATATATTTTATATAATAAAGCGTCTAACGCTATTATTATTCTTTTATATAGTTAATATTTTATAAAATATAAAGTTTTAAATTAGTTATCTTTTTAAATTAAAGTTAAACTTTTAAAATTTGAATCTATTTTTAATATATAATTTTATTATATAAAATTTTTAAAAGTTAAGTAAGATTATAAAGATCTTATAATAGAGAAGAAATTTCTTTTTTATAATATTATTAATGATATTAATAATAATATAAATAGAAAATCTATTAATAATAAGTTACTTCGATTTCTCGATATAATTAGTTTAAAGCTATAATATAGTATTTTTAAACTTCTCTCCATCGTTTATATTATTAAAAATCTCGCAATTTATTAATTTATTAAGGTCTCGATAAGTAATAAAGATATCTTCGTTCTTTACGTTAATTATTAGAATTTTAAATTCTTTTAAAGTAATAAAAATTATATTAGATAAGAGATTTAGAACTTATAGCGTTAATATTAACGAATTAAAGATTAATAAATAATTCGATATTAATAATAAATTAGAGGTTATTAAGTGATTAGATATTAATATTATTAGATTTAAGATTAATAAGAAATATAGTAGAAAATTACTCTAATTCTAACTTTAATTAATATTTAATAGTTTTTTTAGATTATTATAAATATATTAAAATACTTTATTTATATTCTTAAAAATAATTTATTAAAAACTCTAAAGATTAATATAGTTTAAAGCGATTTCTAAAGTAATATTAATTACTTTTCTAAAGTAGTTTAAGATTTAATCTATTTTTAAAATTATAGTTAATAATATTTTATAGTAGATTTATAGATAATTATTAGAGTTTAAAAATAAAAAGTCTTTATCTTTATCTTATAAGTTAATATCTTTTTAATAATCTTATAAATAATAAATATAAAAAGCTTTTAAAATTTCTAGTTATTTTAACGTTTTCGCGTAAATCTTAATTTAAATTAATTAGAAAGTATTAAATAGAGGGTAATTATTATAGTTAAAAGTGTAAATAAATAAAGAGATAAAAAATAGCGATTAACGTCTTCTTTTATTTAATAAAGATTTTTATTAAGATTTAAGAGTTTAGCGATATTATTAGTAATTAATTAGAGGGCTTTATTTATAATATAATAAAGTACTTCTTAGATTAATAATTATAGAGTATTTTAAATTAAGAAATAGAGATATCGATTATTTAATATTATAAAGGTTCTATTATAAAGTTTAAAAAGATTTTTAAATTTAGATTTAATGAGATAATAGAGAAATATCGCGTTATTATATTATAAAATTGATATCGAATAGCCTCTAAAATTAATTATATAAAAAATATAAGTTATAATATTTTTCTAGATTTCTAAGAGTATAAAAATATTAGAAAGATATTTTTAAATCTTTTTTTAAATAAGTCTTAGATAATAATAATTTATAATAAGAAATCGCTAGATATAACTACCTTACGGAAGCTACTACATGTGGGAATTTACTATTAATAGAAAATAGATAAGTTATTAGCGATAATAATACGATTTGTATAATAAGGACTACACATCGGATATATTTATTCTATATAACGTATATCGAATAGAGTTATATAAAACTTTCTATTTATAGAGGATTATGTTAAATTTATTATTAATGGGTAGTTAATGGATAATTAATGAAATACGAAAGAGATATCGATTTATTATTATTTCAATACTACGCTATAAAGTAATACATTAATATATTACTAGTAGAGAATTAATGGGTAGCGGTAATATATGAAATTTTTCGAAAATTTCTTTAAGTCCCATAGCCCTATAGGGCTATATATCTTACTTATATATTAAATTTCGAGAAAAATCGAAAAAATCGAAAAATAAATCACGTGACGTTGATAAATAGGCTATTATAAGCGAAGCGAGATACCCGAACTAGTCTAAACCTTAATATATAATAAAGGAATTATTAAATAATTATCTATTTATTTTCAATATCGAATAATTTACTATTATAAAAAATTTAACATCAACGAAAAGTTGATTGAGCGTCGATTAAAAGTTATAATAGATATCGAGTTAATAATATAATCACGTGACATACCCGAATCGTATATTTCCTCTAAGGTATTATTTATTTTAATATAAAACTAATTTATTAGATAAGAGTTAATCTTCTCTTTAGAAATATTCTTATATCTATACTCGAGTTTTTAATAAATTATATTAGTAAAAAGAATACGGAAGCGTAATTATTTTTATAATAATATCTATATATATAATATTTATATATTAATAAAAAAATATAAAATATAGTTAGAGTAAGATATTATTAAATTAAAATAAGATCTAGATATATTAATATAAATAAAGATAAAAGTATAATAATAAAAAGATTTAAATTTATTTTAGTTTATTTTTATTTTATAAGTATAGATTAAGTTATTTAGAAAGTAAGCATTTATAATCTTATTTTTATATTCTTAACTTCTCGAATTTCTTAATTATTTTTAATATATTCTTTTAAAATATATTAATAGATTTCTAAGTAATTTCGAAGTATTCTTTTTAATATACTCGATATTTATTCTTTTTTCTTTTTTTCTTTTAGCGTATAATCTTTTCTATTATATACTTCTCTTATTTCTTAATAATTATAAATATAGATAAAGATATTTTTTTATTAAAAGAGTTTAATTTAATTTACTTTAGATAAATAATTAAAATAATTAAATAGACTTTAGATATATTAAATAAAAGTTTTAACTTATAAATTAAAGTATTAATTTTTTTAAAATTTTTATATAAATCGACTTTTTTAATAAATAATAAGGAATTTTTAAGAATATAATAGTTTATATTTTTAATTTTAATTAATTTAAGATATATACTTCTAATTAGATTAGAGGTTTTATATTTAATATTATATTTAATAATTATTTTAATTTATATTAATTTAATTATATTAGAAGTATTATTATAAATTATTTTTTAAATTTTAATAAAGTTTATAGATATTAAGTTTTTATCTAAGATTATATTTATTAAAAAATCTCTAGATTTAACTCTATAAAATACTTTAAAAGAAATAATAAAAGTCGAGGTATTCTCTACGATATTTAAAGAATACTTAACTTTTATTAATAAAGTATCTTAATTCTTTTTATATTTATCGATAAATAGATATTATAAAGCTATCTTTATTATTTAATTTATATATTTAATTTATCTATTTACGAAAGAGTAATAAATCGCTATTATTTCTAATATTATTTTATATTTTAAAGATAATATTCTTTAGAAAGTATTTATAAATTTGAGATCTTGATTAAAGATTAATTTATAGAGAATCCTCTAAAATCTATAGATCTAGTCGAAATATTTTCTTATTTAAACTTCTATTATATCTTTTTTATTTTCTAATATTAATTAAATAAATTTAAAGAATTTATTAATAATTATTAGAATATAATTATATTTATTAGAGATTAGAGATAATCTAATTATAAAGTTTATAAATAATTATTTTAATAATTATTAAGAATTTCTTACTAGTTAAAGCTATTTATATAATAATTATTAAAAGAATTTTAATAATTAATATATTAAGTAACTATTAATATATTTCTAGATTATCTTTTAGATTTTTAAAAAGTATATCGAGCTATAAAGTTAATTATATATTTAATATATACTCTTATAAATATAATAATTATAATTATACTCTAAAACTTTATAAGTTAATTTTTTAGAAATATATAAATAATCTAATTTTTTATCTAGTATATAAAGTAATTTTAAGTTAATATTAAAATAATAGAATTAATAAACAATTTTTAAGCTAAATTCTAAATCTTTAATATTTTTTATTTACTTCTAAATTTATTTATATATATAATTAAAGTATAAATTATTAGATAAAGCTATAGAAATTTCGTTAAGGAATTTCTTTTCGATTTATAATATTATTATAGAAAAAATGCTAATTATATTTAAGTTTTTTATTAATATCTCTTTTATAAATAAATCTTTAATAAAAAATTAAGATAGTTTATTAGCGTTATTATAAAATTTTTTTAGCTCTATATATAATTTTTATTCTAAATTAAAAAGTCGATAAATATAAAATTTATTTATTTAATTAAATAGATTAATAATTAATAATTTTATTTTAAAGAGTAGATTTTAAAGTAATATAGTTAGTAATTATTATAAAATCTCTATTATTAAAAAACTAAGAAAGTTTAATTAAAATCTAAATTAAAATATTAGTTTTTAATTTTATAGTCTAATATTAGATCTTAATATCGCTAAAATCGCGTAATAGAAATAAAATTAATCGTTTAATTCTATTAATATTAACTTAATATAATATTATCTTATAATTTTTTTTTATTATTATTATTAATATATAGTATAAATAAATAATTAAAATTTAAAAAGATAAGGATTAATACGTTATATAGTTTATTTTTTAAAATCTTCTAGACTTTATAATATTCTAAATTAACTTATAGATTTAATACTTTAATAATAAACTCGTTCAATTTAAAAGTCTTAGCTATCTTTATAAGATTTAAGTTAATATTAATTAAGAGTTATTTCTTTTTTATATAATTTCTTCGAGATTTATTCTTATTAAAGCTTTTTTTAAAATTTAAAATTTAAAATTTAATTAAAAGTTTAATAATAGTTATATAATATTTTATAAATTTATAATAATAGTCGAAGAAATTTAATTCGATTTTTAATTATTTAAGATTTTTTAGAAAAGTTATTTTTTAAATTACTTTAATTTTTTCTTTTATAATATTAAAATTAAATTTAAAAATATAATATTTAAAAGCGATAATATTTAAATAAGTAAAATAATATTTAGAAAATAAGAGAGTTATTTTATTTTTTTCTTGTAAGTCTAATATTGAATTAAGATATTTAATATAATTATTAAGAGATATCGAAAAAATAATTATATTATTAATATAAATTAGAATAAATTATTAAAGATATAAAGCGAGAAATCGTTTTATTCGATATTAGAAATTTTTTAAAATATTTATAAAATCTATAATAGAGATCTTTAATTATTCTTATCTTCGATAAGAACTAATAAAAATAATCTTCTATTAATTTAATAATTTAATAAATTATTAGAAAAATTCTTTAATTAGATTAATAGATAAAAAGATTATTAATTCGTCTAAAGCTTTTAGTATAATATTCTATTTAGAGAATAAATAAATATCGAAATATAATTTAATATTAATATTTTTTAAATCGATAATAATTTAAAATTTATTATTTTTCTATATTATAAAAATCGATAAAAAGATAGTCGAAGAAATTTCTAAAGATATCTTCTCGATATAATCTTATTTTATTAATAAATCTAAAATAAAATCTATAATTTAATAATTTTATTAAGATAGATTATAAGGATTTTGATTAAATCTAGCGAAATTAATTTTATTTTTAAAAGATATTAATATTTTAATTTTCTTATTAAAATGTCTTAGACTAGATTAAAATAATATTTAATATTTTTTAAATATTTTTTTAATTTATTTCTTATATTTTAATCTTTAATATTTAAAAATATTTATTTATAATATTATAACTTTTTTTAAAAAATCTATAATATATAATATATTCGATTTCTCTTTAAACTTTCTTATAAAGATATTAATAAAATAAAAATCTATCTTTATAAATTTAATTAAGTTTTAAAAAATAAATAACTTTTTTAATAGCTAGCTCTTATAAATCTTAATAAACTATTTTTTAAAATTAACTATAAAAATAGTTTTAAAATTATTATTAATTATAATTTAAATATCTAATATAAAAGTTCTAAGTTAGAGATTTATAATAAAAATAAATTTAAATAAATAAAGATATCTTAATACTAAAGATCGATATTTAATAGAAATATTTTAATTTATATTTAATTAAAAAATCGTAATCGATATAGCGTAAATATTAATCTTTCTTCGCTTTAATATTTATAAGATTTTTATTTTTATTAATAATATAGATATAAATATTAGCTTTAAAATTTTAGTCTTAATTTTTAGAATTTTTTAAATTATTTAGATAAAAACTTTATCTCTATCTTTAATAATAATAAGATTAAATTCTTTTTATTAAATATTTACTTTATTTAATTTTAAAATATTAGTATTAATAATTATATTATAAGATAAATTAAATATAATATAAAATTCTTTTAAAATTATTACTTTTTTTAATTACTATTTATATATTAATAAAAAAGTATATATAATCTTATAATAGTAATATCTTAGCTCTTACTTCTTTATAATAAAATCTTCTTTTATTAAATATAAGATAGACTTTATTCTAATCGAAAATTTTTAAATAATATTAATTAGATATTAAGAATACTCTAAAACTAAAGTTTATATAAAAATTATATATATATTTATTTATATTATAATAACTATATATAATATTAGAAAACTTTTTAAATATTATATTATATTTTTTATTTTTTTCTAATTTTATATTTAAAGTTAATATTAATACGAGATTCGAATTATTAATATTTCTAAAAGATATTTATAAATAATATCGAAGATTCGATATAATATCTAGAGATATTTTTATAGCTAATATAATAATAGAGTTTTTTTTAATTAAATCTTAATTATTAATTAAAAGCTCTAAGAGAATTTTCTCTAATTTTTCTCTTCTATTAAAGCTTTTAAAGTTATATAAATCTTAAGATTATAAATATTAAGATCTTTCTCTTCTTTTTTATTATAATTTTTATTTTTATTATTCTCTTTATTAATATTTATTTCTTTTAAATTATTTTTATAATCTTTTAATTACTTTTTCGATAATTATTATCTTAATAATCTTCGCTATAATATTTATAAAACTAAAAAGATAATCTTTTAAATTAATATTTATTTTTTTTATTTTTAAATATTTTTAATAATTATTTAGATCTAGTATCTAAATTTATTTTAGATTTAAACTTCGTAATCTATATTAATTCTTTTATTATTAAATTTTTAAAGAGTTATTAAATCTTAATTAATATTAAAATTATTAATAAATTAAGCTTTTAGCGAGATTTATTTATCTTATAAACACGCTTCGCTATTATCTTATTATTATAAATTCATCTATTAAAATTCTTAATTATATTTTTTTTCTTATATATAATTATAGCGAGAATTAAATTTATATTTAATCTCTATTAAAGATATCTAATAATTATATTTTTATTAATAATCTTAATATTATATAGATAATTAATTTTTTTTATTAAATATTAATTTAACGTAATAAAGAAATTATTAAATCGAAACTTTATCTTTTCTACTTTCTTTAGAGATTTAAAATAATTTAATTAATACTCTTAAAGAAGTTTATCTTTTTATATTATTAGATTATAATTTATCTTCTAGCGAACTTTTATAGAGAGATTATTATATTATTTTAAGATATCTCTCTCTAAATATATTAGAAGTATTTAAAGAATAAAAGTATTATTTTTTAATTTCGCGATATATTAAAAATAATAAACGAAGAAGATCGCGAAGTATTTTTAAGAATTAAATATTATAATATTCTTTAAGCGAAGCTTCGAAGTTTTTTATTAATTCGAAGATTTCTAATAGTTTAAATACTTATATAATTAAAAATTATTTCGAGAATTTTTATATTTTTAAGAGAGTTAATTATTTTAGATATATAGATAATTATATTCTCGAGATAGATAATTATTTTAATTTCAATAATAACTCGAAATTAATTTTAAATAACGATTTTTTCTAGAAATAAATTTAGATCTAAGATCGAGATTACGACTTTAATAAAGTTTCGTATTTTATTAAATAACTCTTATTTATAAGTAAGCTAATTTATCCTTAATTATTAGATAATTAAGCTTCTTCGATTATTAATAAAATTCTTAAATAAATTTTTAAAGCTTTAAATTTCGACGAATTTCTAAGAGAAAATTTAAATAGATTTTTAGATTTTTTAATTTTATATTTTAATAAGATAGAAAGATAGTAATTTGAGAAGTTAGTTAATATTAAGATAAAGAACTAATAATTAGAGAATCTATCGAATTTATAAATCTTTTAAATATATATCTAATTAAATCTTTTTTAATTTCTTAATTATATAAATCTAAATAATCTATCTCTCGATTTAATAATTTTTAATAATTTTTATTCTTAAAGCGCGAAGTATTAAAGTATATATTCTATTAGAAAGAGCTAGTACTTATAAAAGTAGCTTTAAATATTACTATAAAAAATATTAAAATTAAAAATAATTATTTAATATCGATAATAAATAACGATTAATAAGTTTCTCTATAACTTTAAGAGATAAATTAAAAATATTTAATTCTCTTAATTCTTTTCTTATTATATTATATTAAATTTAAAAATCTTATTAATCACTTAATATATACTAGATTAATTCTTAATTTAGAAGTTATCAATTAATTTCGAATTAATAAAACTTTTTTTTAATTTTTAATAAAAATCGATAAATAATTTAGATAGTATTTATATTAATATTAATTAGAGATTTATATAGAAAAGATAACTTATAGCTTAGCTTCTTTCTAATTAATCTATTAATAATTATTAAAATAACTACGTAATCTTATTAATAAATATTTTTAAAGTATTATAAGTTTCTTAAAATTTTTTAAATTTTAATTAACTTTTCGATTTAGTTAGCTATATATTCTATAATATCGAGTTATATAATTAGATATTTTTTTATAATTTTAAAAAATTCGATAGATATAAAGTTATTAAGATTTATATTAAAACGATTTTTAAAGTTAAAAGAGTTATTTCTTTTAATTTCGATAGTTTCTTCTATTCTTATTAGAAGTAAAATTAATATTAATAAAACTTTTAAGATTACTTTTATAAATAAAAATAATTTTAAAAGATTTTAAATTTAATTAGTATTTTATTTAAAGAAGTATAAGATTAATTAAAAATCTTTTAATTCTTCTATTTAAGATATAAATTAGCTAAAATATCGATAATCTATATATAATTAAGAGAATCTAAGATTATTTCTAATAAGATGTTTAATAATATAGATATTAATAAGATTAATAAAATTCGAGTTCTCTTAAAATAGCTTCGTATTTAGAAATTTATATAACTAAAATAATAGTTTTAGAATCTTACTAGTTATTTATATATTTAAAACTAGCTTAATTAAAATAAAATAATATATATCTTTTTAAGCTTCTCGATATAATATAATTATAATTAGAAGAAGAGATTAATAAAAAATGATTTTAAGATAGCGAAGTTAGAGATAATAGAATAAATATAAACGAAAGCGACTAATATACTTCGAATTCTAAGTATCTACTAGTATTATTTCAAGTCTATATTCTATTTATTAAGAGATAGAATAATATATATAAGCAGATTTTGAAAATATGTAATTACTGAAGGGGTCATTAGCGCGTGAGATGTTATTGTCTATATAATATGCTACTAAATTCGTTTATAAAGACGCCGTTCATTCTTTGAAGTATCGGTGTTGTGTCTTGAGAAAGAAGCACATGCCTTCGAGTTGCATCATCTTCTCAGATTGCGTTGACTTTTTGACGGAATTTGTTGAAAGACACTGGTACGTAGCGTATCCCTCCCTTGAACCGTGGCCTTTACTTTGGCTCTCGCCTTTGACCAAACTTTTCTTGTCATACAAATTGCCGACTTAATAGCAGCCTTCAAAGTCAGATTTTCACACTGTATGCTCATAGTATATTGAGCGACCAAGACTCATGGCCGTCAGAGTCTTGTAACATATCATCCGATTCTGCCGACTTGTCGTCAGGATCATGGAGGTAAGCGACAGGATCCAAGGAGAACTCATGGCGAGGGTTTGTCTTGCATTCTTCGTACTTTGGCCTCCAGATCTGATATTTCTTCTTTGAGCGATATTAGTGAAGTGTATTCGCCATGACGGCCTGAGAACGCCCACTTCTCTTGTTGTCCTTGATCTCGTCCGTTTCGAGTTTCACCCATATCCAGTAAACGGTTTGATAAGTCACCACGGCCCCAAGGAAGACCTTCCCAATTGGACGACCGAAGCTCCTGTAGAAGTTCACCTGTTCAGATTAGCCATTGGTCGTTTACAAAACAACGATGCGCAGCATACATGAGGCGACGAAGGTCTCCGGGGTTTATCCATTGCGTTGTATTCCGTATGGATTATGTGGTGGTGGACGGGCCCTTTGACGGGAGCAGTAGCAGTCAAGCACTAGACCAGAATGTTCGACATTGGAAACTTGCTGATGTGCCACTGATGCAAAAGATTTCTGCTATCCGGAAAACTTGGGCCTGGAGACGCGAAAAGGTGTGTGGAATTTTTGGGAAAAGTTGAGAGCATGAGAGCACAAGGACAGGTGGTGCAGAGAAAAGGCCAAATCTCTCCACCCACACCCCCTCTGGACTCTCACACTTTCATACCATCATCATATTTATTCACGACAACGGTGTTATCGCCGTGGGCATAATCTCTAATATTCTCCCAACCCCATCTGATCCTCGATCCCGACTATCTATAACGTGGAATACAATCCTGCGACACTTCCACGCCTGTGAGAGTACCCGCCAAGCCAGCTGAACATGGTACGAATACTCCGCAATGTCTCTTCTCCCGCTTCAAAGCTTACTGCTGGTACAGGCCCAAACTCTCCAACAGCGCAGAGCGAATGAGAAATACGCCAGACAAGAGGCTGCCAAGAGAGGCAAACCAGAAAGTGCCATTAAACAAAAGCAAAAGTTCAGTCCACCAATATCACCACTCTGGATAGGTGCGTTATCGTAACATTGAAGAGACAGAATCCCGGAAACGATGTGAGCTGATATTGATGCAAAGGTGTCCTAGTCTTTGTGCTTTGCGGTGGCATCATATTCGAGCTCTTGAGACTCTTTTTCTAAGCTTGCTGCGTTACGAAGGGTTTCAGGGATGCGGACTAGGTCTCGGTATTCAGAGATTCACTTGGAGCGATATGGTCGAACCTGTGCAAGCTAGCAAAATTGGTAATGTAGCCAAATTGCTCGCTAGGTTGACGCAGTCACCTTTGGAACTCTCTCGTCCAATGAAAACGAGAGCCAACCTCAAGAGCCTAAGCCTTTGCGCTTCGATTCTTTTTTGTACGACAAGCCAGATTCATACTGTCTCTCCAGATCTGCATTAATGTGACCGCTGTACTCAGCCGAACGAGCAGAAAGACCCGCCGATCCATCACTTCCTTCCATGGTTGACTTCTGGCCTCCAAGCAGTCGCAGAAATTTGCTTTTGCGAGACGTGTCGCCGGGCAACCCATCCACATTCCATGAATTGGCGCCCTTGCCTATGCCATTCCTCCCTGAATTACGCTCGGCGTTGGCGTCGACCTCCCTTAACAAGCCAAACCGGTTGGGCAGCTGCGAATCTTTGCGCTGCTTCTCGTTTGCACTGAGCGCTAGCTCGGCGTCGATCATTACCTGACGGTCACTGTTTGTCGATTCGCTCTGCTTGTTACTTACTTTCGAGCCGTCATTTTGTAGCCTTTGCCGCTTACTGGCTTTGGTATCATGGGTTGAAGTTGATGACTCAATATTCGAATTGTCCTTGGATAGAGCTCTTGAATCTTGCTCTGATTGATCGCCACCGTCACTGGATGCTGACCTCTCGCTCTCAGCTCGGCTTCGTTTCATCCTGACTCTGGCAGCTCCAGGAGCTGCAATTGGCAATGAATTCTCTAGGGCGCTCATAACATCAGCATGGCCATCCTCGTGTTCATCATTGTCCGCTTCTTCTTGTTTTATGTCAGAATCACTCGATGGGATCTTGCCTATCAGCTCAGCATGTTTGCGCAAACCTGCGTAGATGGCAGCCTCTTTTGCTTGCCTCCTGAGAACACGCATCTGAGTGTTATATTCGGCCAGTTCCATCCTTGCACGGACTCTTTCTTGCTTCGCAGTCTCGAGTGTTCCGTTCTCGAGGATCCTCTGGCCTTTAGCATTGATTGCCTTGTAAGGGGTTCTCAACTCTGACGGGACCTCGATGTTCTTTTCGTTACAGTGGTCAAGTGCACGCTGGCGAACCAGCATCTCCTTGCGAATTTCAGCATTGTCGATAGCCCTGCGGAGTTTTCGTCGGAGCTTGTGGTTGTAGTTGAGCGTCTCAAGATCTTGACCTTCGCCAACATCTAATTTGATGAAATCTTCTGGTTCCCTCTCTTCACTTAGCTGTCCCGTAGAGATGTACTCCGCCTTTGCATGATCTGGGACGTCTCCCAGGTTGACTCTGCTGTTGGCTTTCTTGGGCTTCACGTCACTTCGACTCCCTCCAATCTCAATAGCATCAAAGTCAACTTCGACACCCTTCATACCTAAAGCCCGAGGCTTGATCTCGTCTACACCAAGGGTGTTGGCAAGTGTGAAACCTAGCGCTGCGCAACAGTCAAGCGCCGCCTTGCGCTCTAAAACGTTAATGTCAACGGCAATCTTCTTTGACTCTTCATCCTCAATACTCTTCAGTCTCGTCTTTTCCCTCGTTTGCTCCTCTAAAGACAGGACATGATTAGTCTTTCCTTGGGTATTCTGTAGCCGCACAGATCCATACCTTTGATAGCCTTCCAAGTGAGTTTGATATCTCGATAGACTCTCCTCTTTTCGTCTCTGGCGACACGACGCTCCGCTTTGCCTGATTTTTGTTTCAAACGTAGAGCTTTTCTTTCGGCGGCTTTGCGCTTCTTCTCCCTGAGAACCCTCCTCTCCAGCTGATCATCGGGTAGGTCCCACAACTCCAGCCAATTTTCTTCGCCTTCCGGGATCGAGACACCTTCCGGGACTGTAGGTTTCGGGGGCGGTGGTCGCGGCTCAAGAGCCGCTCTCTTCTTCTGCTGCGTTTTGCTTAGACGACTAGGTGGCCGTTGAGATGCTACAGCTTCTATATACGTGAGGCGATCGGGGTTTATCCCATTGCGTAAAGCTGGAGAATTGGTAGAAGTAGACGCTAGAGCTTCTCCATCGCCAAGTTCATCAGTGGTCCGTGTGCCATTGGTAGATCCTCCTTCCTTGGTTTGCTCCGCAGCAGCTCTTTCTTGGGCCTTTTCCTGTCGCCGACTTAGGGTGCCTTGAGAGATGACAGTACCATCCTCCTGCATCACGACGGGTCCCACATTGAACGTTACCCCAGACTGATCGTGTACTACGGCTAGTCTTTGTGCCTGTCGAACAGCCTCCTGCCAGATCCTTCGTCTTTCGCCCTCAATATCCCGGAGACGGTTGCGTTCAGCATTTTTGTTGTACTTGTCGGGATTCCTGGTCATTCGACGGAGGATTGTAGCATTGAGTTTCCTTTGTTTCTTCTCGTCCGATTTGCGATTTCTCTTCTCACGCCGTGCAGCGACTCGATATTCCCGATTCCGTTGTTTCCTCTCCCAATCAATATCTGAGTTACGATTTAGTCGAGCTTCACCGAAAAAGCCGTACTGTTGATGTAAACCTTTGATCCCTTTGGATGCCTCGAAGCCGTTTTCAGAATGGTCTTCATTTACAGTGTAACTCATATTCAGGGCGGAAGAAATTAATTCCAAGAATTCGGATGCCAAAACGCTATCTCATCGATGTTGCTGAGTGTCAAAGGACGAATTTGCTAGATAATTTTTTTACCCCGCATAATACAGTTAATACTGTAGCGATTCGTGCGGAGCGGGAGCAGCGCCTATCTTAGCGCAAGATAGCCGTGCGTCTTCAACTTCGTACTTGATGCGAGCTAAAGCCTAAAGGAGGTAACGCTCCTTTCCTGAGCTCTTTACTCTCATTGGTCAACAAATGCCATAAAGCCGCTGCATCAGACAAATACTATATCGCTTTTGCTGGCGAATTTGATGTTATCACCCGTTGTGTGTATCATATCGATGTGCACACCTTGAGGCTCTCACGTTGAAAGCACTCAAGTACGAAGTCTTATCCCTCTACATCAGCTCTATAAGCATGAAATTTGCTGACAACGCCAACGCTATGTTGCAGTTCCACATCCTCTCATTCACAGCACCGCTTGACTTCGAAAAGATGAAGCATCTTGACCACCCTCAAAAGCTCTCAATTCTTTCTCATCATCAGGCCTTGTGATCTCAGGTTTCCTCTTCTTTTTCTTCTTCTTTGCTATAAGAGTAGCATCGGCATCTTGAGAGCCTCGAACTGGACCGCCATCAGCTTCCGGGTTAGGCTTCCGGAATTGAGCCTCTATGTCTCCGGTTAGCTGCTTCAGCTTCTTTTTCTTTTTCTTCTTGACCAACGTGCCCTCTGCCGGAGCCCCGTCTGTCGCTTGGATACGCTCAGAGGCACGCTGCATTTCTAGACGTAGACGCTCTACTTCAGCAAGCGCTTTGGCCATCTCTGTGTCTTGCGCCTCTTGTCTCTCGATGTCGAGCTGCTCAGCGACACTCTCAGAATTGTCAAGTGAGAAGCTACCTAGCCCTCTTGAATCGACCTGAAGTAGAGACTTCTTCGTTTTGTCGCGCGCCTGTTGAAATGGACCGTTATCGTTCATCGTGCCCATAGAAGCTGTTTCGGATTGAGCCACTCCTGAATCTTCGTATTCGATGTTCTCATCTTTGACAATGTCAAATTTCTTGGGCAGCCTGCGCTTCTGCCTTCGAGTCTCCATATTAGAGCCATCAGCTGTCAGAGTCTTGTCCCCAAGATCTAAGTTCATGATCGGAATGGAATCAACGTCAACGTCCTCCCCGTTTGCGCTCCTTAAAATATCATGGAACGGAGTCGAGGTACCAGAAGACACATCATCGTTTCCTATGTAAAAAGGATCGTCCTTATTTCTCTCCCGCCGTTGGTTACGTTTGCGCATAACTGTGTCCGTGTCTGGGATGCTGTCTCCTGTTTGCTGATATGATGATGGTTCAGGCCCAAGAGATGCTAATGAATTGAAGGTCGGGCCAGTGGCAACTCTTGGGAGCGGGCGTTTATTGTAAAAGGAGTCGAATTCCGCGGCCTCGGATTCAGCTAGGGGACCCTGGTCTGCAAGCTGCAGAAGGCGTGGAAGACTCTTGTTGATAGGAGCTCCGAGATCTAGATCATCCGGCAAAGGCACTTTTCGCTGGGCGGTCGGAGCTACTGGGTTCAGCTCGAAGCCAGTGAAGAGTTGTGGCATGGCTCGCGTAAGGAGAAGAGGCCCACGGTCGTTTTCTAAGCCGTGGCTAGTGATAGCTTGGGAAGCCACCCTCATTAACTCCAGAAGTTCAATAGATCTTTCTTGAACTTCAAGGTTTGAGTGCATTGCCAAGGGTTCAAGGAAGTGAATGACCCGCGCCACTAGCAGAGACATCATCGTTTTATGCTCAGAGCTCCAATCGAGCAATCTTTGCGACACGATAGAGGTAAGCACCTTGGGAATGGCTTGAAGGTATGCGCAAATGACCATAGGCGAAAGTGATTGGACCTTGGGATGTATAAGAGAATCCAAGCTATGGTACGATGAGACGGAACCGTCAACGTACTCGCCGACAATCCAAGCCACGAATGTGAGTATGCCCTCGCCGCCAGCACCTTTGAGAGCAAAGAAACCTTCGCTCCCAGACACGCTTAGGAGAGAATTTGCAGCTCTGACAGCCTCTGCTCTCACTGTGCTCACCCTCACAGCAACATTACGTAACTCCCAGCCGATGGCACTGGATGCGTCGGCCTCATGTGACGTAGATGAGTTTTTAAGAGTGCGCCCACTGCTTCCGTATAGCTCAGGGGTAGATTGACCGGTGATAGGCACCAGGTTTACCAGCTGTATCAATATATCAATATACCATTCAAAATCAGTGATGTTTGAATATGTGTCCTTAGAGCACATATCAAGTATCTGATGTATAATGATGGTTCTGTACTCGGCTGGCAATGCAGTAGTCTCATCCTGCGATTCTGCCGCAGGTCGCAGAGTTTCTTCTGGATCCTCTCCGTCTGAGTCTGCCGCAGGTTCAACACTAACGGTGTGACTTCGACCATCGTCAACGCGTCTACTGGCAATAGGTGCGTTACGGAGTTGCTGCATAAGGCGCTCAACGACAGCTATCATATTGTCAATGTTGACCATGCCAGAACCAAGGTCAAGAGCTTGTAGTCGTATTGAAACGTCAGGATCGTCAATGCAACCGATGATCACGTCTTGTTGCATGGATATTAAATGTGGATGTGACGACACAATCTTGTTGAATGCGAGAAGTGCTACGTATTTCACTGCGGTTTGTCAGTGTTATCCCGAATGTGACTTCTGGTCAACCCACGGTTGGGATCTCCTTCCACGACGATCATTCCTCGAAGCTTCCCGACGCACAAAGAAGCAATCTCCTCCCCTTCTCTAGCCCCATCCGTACCTTCCAAGATACCTCCCTGTATCAGGCCATTGATGCACTCATAGAGGAGTGACATGGCCGGCGTTGTCCGAATGAGTTTGGTAAGAGGAGGCAATAGTTTTTTAATCAAGCGAGGTTCCAATGGTGTCAGCGTTGCAAACTTGAGGCGGTCAGCATAGAAGATAACACATAATGTCGACGCACGCACAAGTTTGATGATTTTGATGGCCATCCAATTGTTGCCCCCATCGACCAGTAAATCGAAGAGCCTGGGGGCCAAGGCAAGGAAGTCTCTTGGTCTTCTCCAACCCAACTCGCAGACAACATTCACTACTGCAGCTGTGACGCTCGAGTCTTCATCCTCATCCATGAGAAGATCCTTTATTTTCGGCCAAGCTGACCGTAACGTATCAGGATATACCAACGCAAGCCTATACAGAGTAGCGACCGTCTTCTTCCGTATATTTGGATTCGAGTGCGATAATCTTGGCAACAAGTCTGACAGAAGAGAAAGCGCCAAGGAGGATGTGATGATGTGAGGTAAAGTCACCAAAGGTAAGGACATTGTGGGCGCCAGTGGGGAAGACACATCCTACGGCCCAGGTGAGCGCTCTGCAGATTCTGAAAGTTATGTTTCATACCTTTTTTAGTAGGTTTGTGGCAAGCATCAAGACCTCTGTGTCGGGACGAAAGCTTTGGACTGCCGCGAGGTACCCAACCCTTTTTTGGAGATATCGTGGGCATGACATGACCTCCAGCACATGGAACGACGCCCAAGACATGTCGTGGCCGAACATTTCGAGGTATATGAGCTTCAGGAGCGCAGTAGCTTTCAGATCCATATCTGCTCCCCGTATTTCGGAGCGACATTCTCGAAGGCTATGCTGTATATACTCCCTTTCATTGCCTTTGTGATTCCGTAGGCCCCTGATCAGGTCGTAAAGAGACTTTTCAAACCTGCGACTCTGTTCAATATATGTGATAAGCTGGAGAGGCGAGAACCTACATTGTGAACTACGATGGAAGTTCAAAGCCAGGGAGGTTGAGTAGGCCAGACAGGTAGTGTCCTGCAAGCAGAGCCCATTTCAAGAGCGCTTGCGTTCGTCTTCGGCTTCAAATGTGAGGGACTTTTGACCTTACAACGACGAGAGGTCCGGCGTTAAGACCTTCTGCTTCTTGAATACTTGCGGCATGCGCTGGCCCGCAACATGCCTTTGACAAGGCTATTCGCTACAATGAGTGCTAACATTCGTAAATGTGGCGTAGAATTAGTGGATACCGCCGTGGTAGTCGTGGTTGAACGAGGTTCGACGTCAAACTGGTGTAGAAACGAAAAATAAGCTCGGTGCACCTTTTTTTGGATGCTTCCAATTTTTACATGAAGTCCGCGTCCTACACTTGCATCGACATTCCCATTAAACTTAGAAATTTTTGCTCCGGCAAATTTGATGTCAAGATGTCGCTCAGCTCTCTACTCCGACAATCTAATGCAGAAGCTCTGAGCCTATCTCAGCAGACGGCTCAGTACCTTCGAAAACACGCATCTACGGGAATATCGACAATTAATATCCCGTTTCTGTCATATCCAGAATCTACAGACGTATGGCTTATGTACGAAAAGCTGCTCCTGTCCTGTTTGCGCACAGGAGACGACAAGGCTGCCTTCAATTGCCTTGAAAAGCTCATCGATCGCTTTGGAGCTACCAACGAGCGGGTCATGGGTCTACGTGGACTATATCAAGAGGCGGTAGCGAAGGACGATGCAGCGTTGGAGAGAGTTCTGCAGGAATACGACGAAGTCCTCGCTGAAGACACTGTCAATACTGTCGGTGTTCCCCAACAATATGCCTCCCGCGGTCTATACTAATTCGGACATTTTGTAGCCAGTAGCGAAACGTCGGATCGCACTCCTTCGGAGTCTATCGAGGACCACCGAGGCCATTGATGCTCTGACAGAGCTATTAGAGTCATCACCGACCGACATCGAAGCATGGACCGAACTCTCCGACCTGTACTTGTCACAAAATCTGTTTCCTCAAGCGGTCTTTTGCCTCGAGGAAGTTTTGCTAGTGGCGCCCAATGCTTGGAATGTGAGATAGTCTCTTTCACGCTGATTGGATAGATGCTGACGGACTCATGCTAGATACATGCCCAATTGGGTGAGGTACTGTACATCTCCGCAATGAACGGCAATGAAAGCTCGGAAGGCAGAAGTCTCGCCGAGGCAGCGCGACGCTTTTGTAGGAGCGTTGAACTCTGTGATGATTATCTTCGAGGATACTATGGGCTAAAATTGGTATGATCGTGACCGTATATCGGTAGCATGGAACTGACGCGCATCTTCAGACGTCCGACCGAATGCTTTCCACCAATCCCAACGACACCAGGTCGACAGGACAGGTGGCGACCGTTGATAATGGCGAGCTTCCGATGCTTCCGACTGCAGTTGTAAGAAGACTGAATGAGCAGGCCACCTTCAAACTTGCTGAGATCACCCGGACGAGTAACAGTAGCTGCAATGTTGCCAACATAAATGCTGCCAAAGATTTGCTAAATAGGAGCACGCAAAGGAAGCAGCGGTGAGGGCCTGTATGATTGGACGATGACTGAGTGTAGATCTCGAAACACATCCGCATTGGGTTGCAGAATCGACGCCAAACAGCATTCTAGAATCAAGCGCGGCAAGCCTCAGTTGCTTCGATAGAACAGAGTCGAGTGACTCGAAGTTTGTTGAGAGTCCTGTGCCAATGGCGGCACCTCCGCATGGCACCACGGCACGGAGATGAAGTGCGGCCCTGTTTGCCTGCTCATGGAACAACGGGATTTTGCAGGGCCAACACATGTTTATGATCCATATGAACCAGCAGAGAGCGTCTTGAGTCGATAGGCGTATTGCTGTGATACAAGAAGATGGTGCTACTTAATGTCCCACAGGAACTTCCAAAATTTAAGTCGTCAAGGGGCACGTTCATGCTCGTAGTTATTGGTATGGGTTGTGCGAAAAATCCTAGGCATCGACATGTGATATAAGCTCGTAGATGTCTATGCTCCGCTAGGAGAAGAAGACGACACTGCCGATGTTGGATTTGTTGACTGCACTCAGGTGGTGATATGATGTACTCTCGGGAGAGGGAGAATAGTAGTGGGTGATAGCCTCATAGCTTTATAGGTCATACATATTGTGGAGTACTAGTACCTAGATGAACCTGCAGGACACCCTCTCCAACAATTGGGTATGCATTTCCCACATCCAAATTCACGATTCAAGAACTTCACTGCCAGATCGATTCCCGACAATCATAGTACTGACTTCTGTCGACGAGGCCACATCTAATATTTGCTTTGCACTGCCAAGAAAAACACATGACTCGGCTGATATTCAGCCTCTGCTTGTTGACTCACATTTTTCAATCAGGTCTTCGTTACCATCTCAGCCTTGTGTTTTCCCCAACTCGGATCATTGCCTCGGTGTTCAAGAATTTCACCGCTACTTTGAAAAATTTCGTGCCCGTCGTCTCATTTCTCAAGGCAATCTATGCTCTTCCTCTTCATCAAGAGGATTCGAGCTAGATCATTCCAAACTCTACATGCCGTGAGTTAACCGATTGTTCTTCAATGCCATTGCTAATGCTCATGGTGCTTGCTAGATACAACATCACCATCGACCACACCAACACTGCCCACAGTTCGGATCACTCCGATCATTCTGATCACTCTTCATCATCATCAGTGACAGACGACGAAGACTCTACGGGTACTGGTGTTCAAGTGCGCCCAAGATCAGTCGTCGAGGGTCACGAGTATTCTGACCCCGTTGAAGAGCAAGACGGCAGCTGGAACGTGGTCTACCGTGACGAGATCGGTCCCTCGGATTCCGCATCAAGACCTCGGACCTCCAATCAGCAACGCCCTTTTGTGGAAGCGCCACGACCGGAGGAGGCACGACGTCCATCTTTCCGTCGTCACATATCCCGCGAGCCTGCGCGCCACCTCCCACATCCTAGAGCGCATCGATCACCGCCGTCGGAGCCGCCTGAAAGTGTGGACCCCCACGAAGAATGGCAGGGCTACGCCCGAGGCCCACCGCAGCATTATAGCCGTCCTTATGCCCACTATGCCCCAGGCTACCCTCATCACGCCTATCAAGCCTATCCAGCTCCAAGTGCCGTACCCGGAGGCCTACAGCAAATAGTCCCTTACGGCTTTTCCCCATACCAAGCCCCTACCGGTGGACCTGCGTCCTCCTATTTCGCGCATGGGCATCATGGGGGGCCAAGCCATGAGATGATTCCCCATGCTCCAAGTGCAGGGTACTTTCCATATGGTCCACAAGGATATCAAATGCCCATGCCCATGTCCATGTCTCCGCCCGTAGTCTACCCTGCTTATGGTGGTATGTATGCACACCCGCCAACTCCACAGGCTCCGCCAGCTCCACCAGCTCCAGCAGCGACCACCCCGCCTCCACCACCTCCCCCGCCTCCTCCACCGTCTACGTCGGATACTTCCAAAGACGATGAGAAATTTGCTCGCCTCGAGAAGCTTTTTTTGGACCAGAAAGCAGAGCAACAAGAAAAGGCAGCCGCAGCCGAGAAAGCCGCAAACGACAAAGCTGCTAAGGCTGAAGCCGATTCAAATAAAGCCAAAGAGATTGCGGCGGCTTCGGCGGCGGCAGCGGCAGCAGCAAAAGAGGAGGTCGAGAAGGAATATCAGGCTGCTGCAAAGGACAAAGCTGCTAAGGCTGAAGCCGATGCGAAAAAAGCCGAAGAGATTGCGGCAGCTTCTGCGGCGGCGGCGGCGGCAGCAAAAGAGGAGTTCGTGAAGGAACACCAGGATGCTATAAAGGCCAAAGCTGCTAAGGCTGAAGCCGAAGCCAAAAAAGCGGAGGAAATTGCCGCCGCCGTAGCCGCAGCAACTGCCACTGTCAAACCATCATCTCCACCAAAGGAGAAAGACAAACCTATCAAATTCAAGGATGCTATTGGGAGAAGATTCAACTTTCCTTTTGATGTTTGCAATACGTGGTCGGTACGTTACTCTAGAATAGGAAGAATTGCATGTTTTGAACCGCAATTGACCGCTTCTCTTATAGGGTATGGAGTACTTGGTCAAGGAAGCTTTTCTCCATGTTGCCGACTTGGGCCCACATGTGGCTGACGGTCAATATGACCTACTCGGTCCGAAAGACGAGATCATCATGCCGTCCATCTGGGAGTCAGTGGTCGAGCCGGGCTGGGAGATAACAATGCACATGTGGCCTATCCCGGAGGCGCCTGAAGGAGGAGACGCTCTAGCAGGGGCAATGGCTGATGTTGTCATTGTGGAGCCAGGTCTGCCTCCCCCACCCCCTAGTGGCAAAATTGTTGATGGTGTGCTTCCACCCCTGAAGGAGCTGCCGTTGATCTATGCTGACTTTGACCAGAAAAGAAAGGCAAGAAAAAAAAAGAAAAGATCCCGCCATTCATGATCTGGACCGCGGGCAAGTCAAACAAGGGCCGAGGGAACGCTAAAGGCAAGAAGAAGTGAGAGCTTCTTGCACTCTCTCCACTTAAGTTGGTACTGGGATTATACAAGTGTGGACACTGTGCAAAGGATGAAGTCTGCCCAATATGGAACGCTCTATCTGAGACGGCTACGAAGTACGCTCCAGTTTCAGACGATATTTATATCCTGAGGGCGCACGCTTCATCTGTGGAGAGCTATCCTTGGCTTTGACCACTTTTCAGGGCTCTCTTGTTTTGTTTCTTTTTTAGAACATCAATTCCTTTTGGCTTCAGTTCCGTTTTTATTTACTTCTGAACTACGACGAATCATGATTGGCTATAGATTCCCCACCAAGCTTTTGCGACGGAGTCTTGGAGAGTGGCAGAAACAGCATCAGCGACGGCGCTTAGAGGAGTGCGTAGAGAACTTTTTCGGTTAGCAGCCAATAAAAATTGCACTGAGGATTTATAAGTGTCAGATAGTGGATATCTATGATTATCATAATCCACTTTGTGTAGCAGCCTGCGAGGACGTGTAAGCAATGGCGTGTACTTGCAAACGATGCATGTATCATGTCAGATCAATCTGCTTGTCTGCACAGTGCAATTCAGTTTCTTGTGTCTAAAGTATGGTGGCAGGTCTGACTCAACGTGTCAGTGACTCATCTAGATTTCCACCATGATGCCGTTTCATAAGCCCAGAATCTCCCTTGCGCTCCCACAAATCGTAGCATATAACCATGATCCCCCTTCTCACAGTGCCTGACCTACTCGCCAATATGTGTTTTTGCAAGATCGAAAAACCGGATCATGACGAGGAGCTCGTGGTACCAAACCGCCCCTCGCAGCGCCTGTCCACCTCTTCACATCTCACCAAGATTAGAGCCACTTGGCACTGTCCAATCGTACTCACGTCCACGCACAGCCGAGTTGCGCAGAAGCGTCCCGCAGGACCGATTCACCCTTGTCGAAAGCATTACGCCGCGCTCATCTGGCCCCGCTGTCCTCCAACGGCCTCGTTCACCTGGTCAAAGGACCCTGCCGAAAGACTTGCAGAGGGAAACTCGGCCTCTGTCCATAGCTGAGTCGAACGGCCAACTTAGGTCCTGACTCGTTCATGCCGAAAGTCCTCGCCAATCAAATGGCATGGTCGCTGTCATCACCCCTCGGCAGTCAGGAGTGTGGTTCGCCCCTGCTGATCCAGAGCGGAAAACAGTCAAATGCAAGTCATCGCAGCCCAACACAGTCAGCCACGAGCGTCCGATCCACTGAATATGCATCTGAAAGAGAGACAATGGCCGAGATCGATGAAGGGAATTCGAATTTGAGAATGGAATATGACCGCAGAGATGAAGCTCTGAAAATAGTCCAATCTCCATAAGTCAAGAGTCATGGAGGTGATAATAATGACAGTCACTTGCCAGCGTACATGTTACGGAGCTTGGACAAAAAAAGCACGGTGCGTCCACAGTATTTGTTGAAGGATAATCACACTGTTCTGCATCTGCTGTAGTATCTGTGATGACCATCATTCTTCCTAATCTCACCATCTACCTACTGGTCAAGATTATCATTGTTGACGGCGCATCGGCTGCAATGACGGTATTGCGCTTGCACCTTCGTTGTCATCATCCATCAGTCCATTCCGAACTGAAACGATAGCACCGGTGCTTCTTGGTGGGAGAGGAGGTCCATCAGACTCTGCTGCCTGCTGCCCGTAAATTCCCTGCGGCTTGGTCCGTTGCGGAGGTGGAGGGAAAGTTGTTTTAGCACCACCACCAAATGCTGTTAGTGCTCCTGCCGGAGGCCTTGATGACGTAGACTTTCTTTGTCCATTGTTCCTGCTTTCTTGACTGTGCTGCCGATTGCTAAGCAGAGCAGGTTTCTTTGGGATTGGTGGAGCCGCTTTGTGTGCTACATTCGACGACATTAACACTAATGACGACTGGCTGGAACTCCTCGAATTCGGTCCACGAAGAGCGACTTCTTCCCTCAGTGGATCGGGATCGGTGTCAAGCGGCAAAGGTTGACTCCCATCAGGAATTGGCGAAAGTCTGTGAGAGTTCGGATGTTTGAGTTCGTTGTATTTGAGGGCATGGCTTCCTCCAGGTGTCGTCTTACTCGCTTTCCAGTCTGGTTCGTCGGTGAGAGTGAAAGGGTTCTGAGGTCTGTGCACGTTAAGCACAGATGTCTCGTCTGGGGCCTTGAGGTTCGATCTAGCTGGAAGCCCTAGCCCAATGAATTAGCAATGATTAGACGGTTAAAGTGAGAGCCAGGAGATTCCTCACCATTGTCCAACCACCACTTGCGACGATCCGAACTAGCTGGAGGAAGTTCGGGAGCTATTGACTCATAACCAATTATGTCCTCGTCCTCGATGTCATCATTTCTAGCATTAGCAGTGGTGTCCCCAACTTCCGACCTCCGTTTCGCGTAGATCTCTCGACTCAGAGTCTCTTTTCGGACCTCGTCGACGGCACTCACAGCGCATTGGAAAGTTCCGTAGACGGGCCTGTGATCAGAGAAACGGAGTGGCGCTGTTGTATAATTTATCTGCTTCAGAATCTCTCCTTTTCGAAGTATCCGATCACACCACGCAGGTATTCTCGCCTTTTCTCTACTAGTTGTCAACATTAGGTTACTTAAAGGGCGCGAGATAAGCCTACGAGGTATCGTAATCATCTGAGCCGTTGTTGTATTTATACGTTGGCATGAAGGTAATTCTCGACTCGGAATAAAAGGGAAATGTATGCCCGGCGACCATCTGTAAGTTCAACTGTGTACATGTCACTCAGCAAGCGCAATTATGGATCCACCGCTTCGTGGCTTACCTGATCGTTCTGATACAATGTATCAAGATCGCCTGCTTTGATCAGCTGCCGTGCTTTATCATCGCTCAGGCCTACTCGGTAGTTGAAGTCTCCCAACCATATGATTGCATCATGGTCTTCAATGGATCGATTCCGTTGGAAGCGAAGGCCAGTGCTGATTGTACGATAGTCACGATTGCGTTCTTCGTAGTTAGCAAAACCAGCAGCCAGGTGGGCAGTTACGAAACAGATGCGGGTACTCGCATAGTCCAATCGTATGGCCACCGCCCCTTTGTTTCCGGCCATGCCAGACATGCCAGTCTTTCCATCGTTAGCTCAAGATTTCCAAACGCGGGGATTCCCTTGAAGCTTACCTTCTTCACGCTGCCTTCGACATTTTTGATTTTTTTAAGGATACCAGCTTTCACAAAGATCATGAGTGCTGCTCCCACGAGCTGTCCGCTGCGTAATAGGATGTACTCCTCCGACGAGTGCTTGCGAGCACTGTCGTTCAATGTTCGTCTCACAGCGTTTTCCCATGCCTGGCGCCTCACTGGATCAGTAGACATGATCTGTTGCGGGCTAAGCTCTACAATTTCTTGGAAGCCAACAGCAACAATGCCAGGGTGCTGATGCAATTGATTGATATCAGGCCACAGCCAGGCTGTAAGATCTTCCTTGACGCCACTGCCGCGACCGTTCAGATTGAACGTTCCAACCCAAATTTGCACCGTGTCAGGTGTGGAGTACTCGTTGAACCTGAACTCTGTCACTATCATGAGGATACTGGCCGAAGTTTAAGACACACCTCCTCTTGAGCTCCGCGCTTACAAAGTCGGTGACGGGATCATACAAATGAACAGACGACTGGTCCATCAAGCGTCCCTTAAATATGTTAGAGCGTTAATGTGATTACAAAACCTTTAGTCGTTTACCAATAGCATGTCAATAGTATTCTGCCTTCCCTTGTCTGCGAAATTATTGATGTACATTCTGGTGGCACTTTTACGGGCATCAGCTATGGCGCCAGCCAATGACATCTTCCCATGTCGGGTAAAGGAGGATTTCAAAGCCCCAGTGCCGGCGTATATCTTAGATAATGCCTGTAGCACACTTTAGCCCTTGGAGCATAGTCCCTATATTGATTGTGACTCACATCTCCATTGTCTGCCCAGAGGCTAGAATGCCTTACCCAGAAGTCGGTTGCAGTATGCTCATTGCGATGCTGTAGAAACTGCTCTAGAGCCATTTGGCTAATAATAGTTTGAATGAGGTTAGTCCGGTCTAGGCAATCCAGGCAGTTTGTGCGAAAGATGCCTTCCTGTTGAAGTATCACTACCTCTCCCACTTGTGCAGCCTTCTCGTCATACAGCGATCGTTGAGACGACGAGTCCACATCTTCACACAGAAAATACACAAATCCGTCCGCACGGTCCTGAATGAGCCGTTTGACCATGGTTGCAGCTTCATATCCTCCTGGTCCTCTTGTCTCGGCATGGAAATCGAATTGCGACTCAATAAGACGATTTTCCGACGTCCCACCAACGTCGACCGTTTGATTTAACGGGCTATGCAGCACATGATAATTGTATCTTGCTGTTAACTCTGCCTCTCCGGGTTTTGACTCACTCAAGAGATTGAGGATGTGAATTGAGCCATAGTCAGCTCCCAGAGACTCAAAATGCTTATCAAAAGCTGGTTGCGTAGCTTCAGGAGATCTAGTAATCTGAATTTTCTGCTGTCCTGGAAGCAGACCGGTAGCCTGCTCCCAGAAAATGGGTATAGAGCCCCTTATCTGGGCGTAAGAGAAACACAGGCTGGAAGGATGGTAGAAAACGGTCTCCGTTTCTACGAAGTTTGCCACGTTCCCATCGTCGTCTATGCCTCGAGAATTGAACCTTGTCCCTGCACGCCTACAGGACAGTCTTGATATCAAGGTTAAAGTTGAAGGTAAATTAGTCCTCAGGCCCTTAATTGGCGAAGAAGAGGACGGGACGGTGATTGTGGAAACAAATCCTCGGATAGCGGACGTCAGTATTCGAGAGGAGTCAAGAAGTTCTTTCTCATTTGCTGCCAGTCGGGAACGAAACTTGATGAGAGGATCTATCATATAGGAGTTCCAGAGAAAACCGTCATCTAGATTATCGATATCAAATGCTGACTGCTCCGACAATCTAGGAGACTATCAGATCTCCGCATTCTCGAGGTGACATACCTCACATACCTATGTTGGAGCCGGTTGGTCAAGTCGAAAGTCAAGCTATAGTAAAAAGTCCCGCCGCTTAGGATCTTCTTCAGTTCGGAGCAGGGATGCTCCAGGGCCGCATCATGCGGATCTACCACGTTTGTGTGCTCGTGCCTGTGAGGCGGCCCATGGTCTACATAGTACGGGTCAACCTCTTGATGAAGCTCGTAATCAAAATCGTCTCTGTTCAGGCAATCTGAAACTCTTATTAACAGGCTCCGAGTCTCACTGAACATTGAACTTGAGCAAGGGGCTCACAGAAGTCGACAGAGAGTATTCTCTGAACAGTCTCATCAGGTCTCACTATCAAGATTTCGAGTTTAGCACCCCTTCCGCAAGGCAAATACGCGTGCAATAAGACAGTTCAGAGGAGCATTGACAACTTTTTGCTCCCGGAACTTCTCTTACGAAAAGCAAAGTGGTCCGGCATAGGGAAGGCGAACTTCTCGGAAAGTATACATACCTGTAGCCACACGAACAGCTCCGCTGATGACACAAAGAAAAACATCGGCGTTGATGTTGATCAGACCAAGCGTTCCATGAACCCCAGATGCTCGTAGCACACGGTAATCCGTCAGGTCAACATCCTCGTGAGCCGTGAACTCGACCATGCATTTGGAAGCCGAAGATCTCGCGCTTGTCTCATTATTGCTCGAGGAATCCGCGCTGGTACTTGACAGGCTGTGACGCAATATGAGAGCATGAGAATCTGTAAGGATAGCAAGAGCTCTCTGAGGGTGTTCTCGCAATAAGAGTTTTAAAGACATTAGTCACGAGCGCAAGTTTGCAAGCGACAAATGGATATGGCGGTACAATTTCTACTACCCATGAAACATCTGTAGGATCTACCAATTGGTGCGAGTCTGAGCACTAGTACACGGACACAAATTTCGCCTTTTGGTCCAGTTCAAGCTACTGCGCATCTACGAGGTGCCAACACTATTAAAGCCTCTTTGTACCTTTACGACACTACGACTCCTTGCAGTGCCAGAGCAGGTGTACAGGAGCAGATCTCATACTCGAACACACTTCCAAATCCAATTGAGACACTTTTTTTCTCTTG
Source organism: Letharia lupina (assembly GCF_014066315.1). NCBI lineage: Eukaryota > Fungi > Ascomycota > Lecanoromycetes > Lecanorales > Parmeliaceae > Letharia > Letharia lupina. The sequence continues at coordinate 1,945,502 of NW_023502974.1, forward strand.
ATGAGCTACTTGATAGGAAGCAGAATCGTTGGATCGATGAAATTGCTACATTCCACCATAAAACAAGCGATGCAAAATGGGGTATCATGTTCCAAATATCTCGAACGCCAAGAGCATATCAGCAGGAATGCAAAAGCTTGCGTAAAGCGCCGATTTGTTATCATGTGTTCGTCATCATTGATGAACAGCCTTGGGCGCTGCCTTCTGGCGCTTCCCAATACTCTGAAGACGGCGTGCAAATGCGAATGCGAGTGCTTTGTCGGCATAGATGAAGGCGTTTCCAATATTCTGAGAGCTCGCAAACATCTTTGCCTCAATGATAGATCTTCTTTGGATCAGGTCGTTGAGCCTGTCCATTCGAAGCCGATGCCTTTTGATCCTGGTCCCACTCAGACAGAGTGAGAAGAAAGTGACAGTAGACTTACATCCGCCTCCTGATCTCCTCAAATCTTACCGTCATAGCATTCTCTATCCTCCTCACTGCTTCCCGATGACAATCGTTGATGACAGTGCGTCGAGCCTTTCGACGTCTTCTAGCCTAAGAGACTGTCAACCCTTATAACGTCATTAGCTCGGGTCTGAACACAGGATAACCTTTCTCTGCATTTTTGTAGCCAACTTGGTGACTTGGTTGTCATCGGAGCTCTGAGACCCTGGCTGGGACGGTTCTTCTACTCCACTTTCATCGCTTCGGGCCAATGCTCGTTCTCCTGTACGCTGTGACTTGGAAACGCGCACCCGTGCCATAATCGGCTGTTTGATTGAATGTCCCAAGCTCCTATCACTCGTAAGGACAATAAAAGGATAATTGACAAGATTCGTGGATTCGTTCCCGCCCGAGCCGCCTGTAGATGTGGCCAAGCTTCTCGAGGAAACTCGCCTAGACAATTTTTTGCCCCATCAAGACAGTTCTGAACCTCGTACACCATCCCACGGCGTTCGATTTTCAATTCATCAACCCAGCGACATGGGACTGGGTGCTCCTAAAAAGTGAGTAGAGCAAGATTGTCACCCTTTGCGCGTTGCTGAACTCAATAGACGTTTCAAGCTCTCCCACGACCCCAATAATACGGCCTGGAGCCGGTCAACTACGAAGTATGGCCACAAGATACTCCAATCTCATGGCTGGATGCCCGGAGAACTACTCGGAGCCAGAGGTGCATCCTACTCAGACCAGCGCTCTACGGCTAGTGCTTCCCATATAAGGATTACGCTCAAGGACGACAACCTGGGTCTAGGTGCAAAGCATGAAGCAGCCCTGGATAGTAGTAAGACTACAGGCCTTGACGTCTTTCAAGACCTACTTGGACGCTTGAATGGCAGGAACGTAACAGATCTAAAAAAGGATCGAATACATAGGTCAAACCTGAGGAGCTCCGCCTATATCGATCAACGCTGGGGGAATCTTCGTTTTGTCAGTGGAGGACTATTGGTCGGAGCTGAAATGAAGGACCTAGTGAAGGGTGGACAAGATGCGCTCAGTAACTCTCAGCAAACGCCAAGTCACTACTTAGACGAAGGAAGGCTGCCAGAAGCAAATGAACCACAGGAGGTACTATCAGAAAGCGCAAAGCGCAAGAGACATAAGAAGCAGAAGACTTCAGGAGTCGATCACGGTGTGCAGGAGACAAGCAAGGGAGTCAACTGGAGCGTAGTAGGGGCCCAATCACCTTCCTTAAAACAAGAGCGGGAGTCTCATACATCGCTTAAGGACATGTTCGATGAAGTTCAGATGGACAAGGTCCAGAGGCACGCAGAGAAGGCAAAACGCAAACCCAAACGGGCCAAAAGAGATGCAAGGCACTCATCAAAAGTGCGAGAGCAGTCGTCTATTTTGCCATCGCCAGACCTCAATCAGCTTCCGGGCCCAAATATTGGAGAGGTTGCTGTAGCATCATATCCCCTTTGCGAGGCCAAAGCCCCAACCAGAATATCACAAAGGCCCGGGGCTGGCAGACTTGCTGTACGCCACCGATACATCCAGCATAAGAAGATGTGCATGATGGATAACAAAGCGTTGAACGAAGTATGGATAGCTTGGCCTGCTTGATGGGACTTTAGTTAGCTGACTCCTCGCAGATATTCATGATCAAAACTGGATGATTTCGGAGTTAGCATCGAACTCTTGAGACATGTCTGACAACTCATGAATAATGAACAGGGAAGAATTGTCCATACCTAAAGTATCTTTTACGCGGGCGGCTTTGTTAATTTTCCTTGGATTGCCGCTTGCTCGCGTACAATTTGGAGGCAGCTAGCGCCTGGTTCGGTTGTCGAAAGAGAACTTTCAGACCTATGATATGCTGGACCGTTATAATCACCGATCACCACGTTTCCAGTTTGCACTGCCAATCTTACTGCATTGACGCCGTTTTTCGACTGTCAGAATGGCACCCAGATGGACATTCTTCGTGACCATAGAATCTCCAGCTATTAATTATGTCGAGTGTGGAGGTAATCGAAAGACAAAGCACTCTGCTCTCCAGAGGACCCTCCTTTGCATTGAACAATCCACCAACACTAATGTACCCCAAAGGAATTCGAGCCGTTACACGCTAATTCTCAAGCTCTGCGGGAAGCTTCTTTTCCCCGCAAAACAGATCGGCGATCATCAATTCCATCACTCCTTGCTTCAACCTCAGTGGTAACCCGACGCAACTCTCCCTTTTCAACTCGTCCTCTCCAGCATCCTTGAGTGAAGCTAAGAGATACGTCCACAAGAAAGGTGACAATTCGACTTCATTCCATCCGTTCCCCGCAATTCCGCCTAGCTGTGAGATCAAGCGAACAAAGAAACTGTCCAGTGTCCCTTAAGTTGACAGCTGTCTTGAGCGCTTCATCGATACGTCGACTCCAACATTGATCCAAATGTCTAACAACGAGAACTCACCACCACCAACACCTACTGCAACTACCGACCGACGAGCTTCCTTCTCACCAGGCCAGAAGCTCTCCGAGCTCTTCGGTCGTTCTCCTCCCAACGGCAATGGCACCCCCGCCTATCCTGGTCCCATTGCAACTGCAGCTGCCAATGCCCAGGCTCAACAACGTCGTCGAACATCCATCGCTTCACTAGGCCTGGCAGGATCTCCGACCCAGACGTCAGCTTTCACCAACATGAGGAACCGGCAGAGCAGCATCGGAAGCGGCAGCTCTCCCTCTACTTCCATCAATGAAAGCGCCGTTGAAGAAGGGGACGCAGAACCAAACACATCGCCCACGTCGCCATTTGCTCGAAGGATGAGCTTCGGTGCGAAGGCGCTTCGAGATGTCAGAACGGGGGGAACAGGTAACGCCAACGGTAGAGCTTCCACCAATGCGTCTTCTGCCCCGTCTGTTAAAGGACGAGGTGTGTGTTCAAGCCACTCAGATGTAGTCAAACGTTGGGTTCTATAAGCTAACCTGTGCTCTCTTCGGGTTTAGGCGAAGGGTTCAATTGGCCTGAGCAGATCAAGAATAGGGCTGAACGATCAGCTTCAATCAACAGCCAAGCACCTCCTGCTCCAGCGACGGGTCCTTCGAATCATCAAAAGGCTGCCAGTGTGTCAGCTCCCGAGCAGCCGATCAAGGAGATGCCGAAGTCTCCCAGAAAGCCGGATCATTTCCAGGAAAGAATCTTGAAGGGCGACTTCTACATGGACTAGACCCCAACGGCAACCGCATCAATATACAGTCGGAGCCGTCCAGCTACAAGCACGGAGGAGACAGCATCAGTATATACGGTCACGCTTCTCAAGGCTGTCCTCAAATGGGTTACTCGGAAAAGCTGATGATTCATTGCTACCAGCGAAATAAGACTCCTGGCAAGGCCGGCATTCCGCACGGAGTCGTTGTCTTTGTTGCTCACCACGGTCATTACTGGGTCCGCTTGGACGCACATTATCGGCCCGATGCATGGGAGGATGCAGTGTGTCAGCGTTTCAGAGGATGCACATGGTCTTGCTTCACAATTGCTAGGGGGGCCGTGGAATTCGAATCAGGGCTTTCTGAAACATGTCAATTGCTAGTCATTACTTCTGATGATGACAACTATTGGGGGAAGATGCGATCATGCATGGCGCGAGTAGTGTACTTTCTGTCAGTGCTAGCATCACAACATCTTACCGCACCTCAACAACCAGGAATTTCATATTCCTGTCTTTTCCCCACACATAGGTAGCGCGTAAGCGCTTAGGGTCAGTAAGGTAGGCAGTGGGCAGTGGGCAGTAGGCAGTATGTAGGTGCATTCCCCACACCCACGAGAGAGTTTGGTGGAGGGAAGTGGGGCACCTGGGGTGGTGGTGGTGTGGGCCATGTGGGCCATGTGGGCCTTTTGGGGAAATAAGGTAAGGTTTGCATGTGAACCGGTACCAGTACACGATTCCATCTGCATGAGGAGGCTATCTACTGCTATCTCCGGTTAATGTTTCTGAAGATGACGCAGAGTACTCCACCACTCCACCACTCCACCACTCCACCACTCTAACCTACTACATGTACCTACTACCTAAGGTACTTATCTATGTAATTACTAGTACATTTTGCTCCGTCTGGCTCGGTCTTCTCTGACCTGGTAAGATGGGGAGGTCTTCCTCCGAGCCCCGCACCCTTAGCTACCTACCATACCGCTCTCTCCAATTGACCCACACACACTCTCTCTCTGTCTCTTCCTTCCCTCCCCTCCCTCTCTCTTATTGTCTTCCTTTTACTTCTCATGCATCACATTTGGCAACACACTTCTCTCTCATAGCTCTCTGATTCAATCACATCTTGACCTTCTGCAACGCCCTCTCTGCGTGTACCCTGATTCCAAATGTCGGAAATACCCAAGCAGTACAAGGCTTGCGTTTACGATGAACCCGGAAAGATTTCTACCAAGATTGAGACTCGAGAGACGCCTGAGCCCGGGCCTGGTGAAGTCTTGATCAACCTGTATGTACCTGTCTCGCCTCAAGACCCTCGGACAAGGGACACATTTCCGTGTTGACCCCCGGCTCAAGCACTCATTCCGGAGTCTGCCACTCTGATTTGGGCGTCATGGAGAACTCAGTAGGCCTGTCCTATCACTCCCTTTTGCTTGCCTCGCATCTTTTATCCCCCCAAAAGCCGGGGACTCATGTGCTTTCTAGTGGGCCTCCCTCCCCCATCCAACCCAGGCAGGCCAAGTCGGGGGTCACGAAGGCGTAGGTAAAGTGGTAAAGCTGGGCCCTGGCAGCGAAAGCTCGACTGTTAAGGTCGGAGATCGCGTCGGCGTGAAGTGGGTATCTGGGACCTGCGGGAGTTGTCGTGAGTAGAGGCTGGGATGGGGAGCGCTCCACCCTTTGCAACAGGTGAGATACGCACCTGGTGCTTCAAGGCTGACCATAGCTACAGCTCAGTGTTTGGGTGGTTCTGAAGCTCTTTGCCCAAAGGCAAAGGTTAGTGGATATTACACTCCTGGCACGTAAGCTCCCCACCTGGTCCAGGAGTTCTCCAAATGTGCCCTTTGACAAGAAGGTGTTTGTAGTTTTCAGCAGTACTGCATTGGCCCTATCAAGTAAGCTCTCACCACCCATTTAAAGTGTTGCATAACACAAAATATTCTGACAAATTTTGCATGTAGCTATGTTACTGCAATCCCAGATAACCTACCATCCGCCGATGCTGCTGTAAGTATGAACTGAGAGGCAACGTGCGTCTGACTTGGTTGCACGCGTCCAGTGCTGACAATCTTAAAGCCTATGCTGTGTGCTGGCGTGACCACCTATGCCGGCTTGCGCAAATCCAAAGCCAAGTCCGGCGAATGGGTCGTCATCTCCGGCGCCGGTGGTGGCCTTGGTCATATTGCTTGTCAACTCGCGGCTGGCGGAATGGCTCTTCGCGTCATTGGCATTGACGCCCCCTCCAAGAAGCAGGTCGTCATGAACTGCGGCGCCGAACACTTCATTGACGTAACTGCGCACGACGACACATCTATCGTGGAAGAAGTCCTGAAATTGACAGGTGGCCTTGGAGCAAGCGCCGTGCTCGTGTGCACGGCGAGCAACAAGGCTTATGCGCAGGCGTTGGATTTCTTGCGATTTGACGGTACTCTTGTCTGCATTGGCATGCCTGAAGGAGCGCCTCAACCAATTGCGAAGAGTTTTCCGCAGGCACTCGTGTTCAAGCAGGCAAACATTTGCGCCGTCGCAGTGGGGACCAGGCGGGACGCAATCGAGTGTCTAGACTTCGCAGCGAGGGGGATTGTAAAAGCGCATTACAGGACGGAGAAGATGGAAAACCTGATGGAGGTGAGTGGCGAGAGCCCGTACTGACATTTCCTCGACAGGCTTGCTGACTGGAGGAAATGTAGGTGTTCCAGGAAATGAAGGACGGGAAACTGATCGGTCGAGTAGTCTTGGATTTACAATAGACCTTTGCACTATGCCGAGACTGTTCGTGCCTTAGGTAAAGAATCATCTTCAGGTTCACAGTGTGTGAACTGCGATTGATACAACTGAACCATTTCATGTGTAGAATGTGAATCCGTCCGCGTGGTATTTTTGACATAAGGCATTAGTTTGGGGTTGTTACTCAACAACAGGACATGTCTGTGCCACCGATATCGCAATTCACGCTCCGGCATCAAAGCAGTCAGTACTAGTTGCGAATCCAATACCCTTGCCCAGATTGACACTTGCAGCCGTGCACATAGAGACAGGATCAGGATTGAGATAAGTGAATGAGTGCGTAGCGGAAGCACCGGATGGACTTGCCGTCCATGTGGTGGTAGATTGTGCGGGAGCGTTGCGATATGCTTGAGCTTTGGCCGCGGGCGTATAGGATTTACGTGGCTTGCTTCGTTTCGTGGAGCGCCCTCTGCCACGAGAAAGGCAGGACATGTGTTGTCCCATGTTTGATTTCGTAAGTCGAGTGTGGTTGAGTACGCTCTGGGGTTTGGGGAATTTGAGGATGGAAGAGGGAGTCCTGGGAGATCTGCTTGTATATTTCGCTGGCCCAAGACACTGGAACGTTGAGATTTGCTCAAAATCTACCAAAAACCTGGCTATGAATAATCTATAAGTGGGACCAGCCCATAGAACAGTCAAGTGTGCTCGAAACTGAGGCCATCCTTCTCTATGTATCTCAGGGTCTGACATATGGACTTTTTGTTCGGTAATGGTAGAGGAACAAGTGAAAATACACACAACCGAGGACCCAAAAACGTAGTGCCAGGAAACGCAACAAGATGTTAGAGACTGGTTTCTTATTCAAATCCATCGTGGGTTGCCTTCCCTCAGGCGCGCAGATCGCTGGAAGAGGGAATGCAATCAACAGCAGTTACTGCAACATGTGAAACCCTTTTCACAAGAGGATCAGAGTCGTCGATCCAGGTCTGTCCTATGCGCGCCGCGGTTGAGCGGAAAAAGATCGAGGTTCATCGGTTCTAGGTAGTATCGTACTCGTGCAACATGTCCTCAATCCTGCCGGCATATGCTCGAGACGCAGGCATATTATCAGCATCCCATTCATCAATATTCTCCTTGATGGTGGTCAGACGCTCGGAAAGGGACCTCCCTACGTCGGCGGGGAAGGCTCGCAGTCGGGCAATGATCAAGTGGTCTCTCATCCAGAGAAGGAGTGATGGATTGAACGGAGGATTTCCGATCAGGTAAGCGTACAAATTGCGTTCTCTTTCAGGTTCATTGGGCTCTTGATTTCTGTTCCAGCTGCTTCCCTCGTAGATGTCTCGGTTGTGGAAGCAGACCTCTTCTACGAGGTCAGTGAGGGTCTCAGCCAGGAGAGATACTGCCCCTATGCCGAGAGGAGCATTCGTGGTCCTTCTCTCGCGGTCTTCACACAACTGGTGCACGAGCAAACGAAGAGTGCGTGCGCATTTAGGGACATCCATATCCCTCCACTGTTCTGGTACTACAACAGTTAGAAATCAGCATTCTGCCTTTGAAACAAACTTTCAGTTTAAGGACTTGTTCGAAGGGCAAAACATGTGTCCCTATTCCTCAAAATTGTCTTCAGACTCAAGAAGTGGTATGAAAGGGGAAGAAAAAGTTCGGGAACGGCGGTTACTATTGTTCCTTGCGTGTCCGGTTTGAGGTCCACTCTGACCATAATGGCCAAGGCATTGAACCGCAAGCCTCGCTCACTGACGCTGCTTATTATAGTACTGCCTCGCACACACGTCGGGTGGTACCACCTGCCGCAGGTACTGATAGAAGGCTTCATCATAGATTGCAAGCCGATAGATCGTTCGGGAGATATCTCCTGGAACGAAGATGTCGTCGAAAGACATTGATGGCTGCTGGTTGTCTACAACATCGCGCTTGTACTCGCTTGGGGTGCGACCCTCATCAAAGCTTGAGAGAATATCACATAGGGTGTCTATTTTCGTGAGTTCTTCTTCGTCGTCCCCTTCAACGTTGTTGAGACTCATGGGTAAGGAAACATGCCGTTCCTCAATGAGAGGGTACAGCTCACTCAAGCGAGAAGTCACTTCTATTTGTGTGGAATTTTCCGAGCTGGCTACTTGCTGGTCTTCGCTCAAGATGGCATGAAAGCGTCCAAAGAGCCACTACATCTGTCAGTATAGTATTGTCACAATTTGGACCTGGCAGGCAAGATGCTCGAAAAGATGGCTGCCAAAACGGTACAGACCCTCTTCGTGGAGCAGTTCGATCTTGAACAACAAATGAATACGGGTTGATGCCTAAGACTGTTGTTGAAAACGAGAGGGTTTTGGTGCCTCGGACTACCTTTTCTTTGACAGCTTGCCTGCCCGGGTTGCTGGACTCACATATAGATGCGGACATGCACTTCGTGACATTCGATAACCCTTACAAGAACATTCGACCCTGTCTTGCAGTACTCGTTGACTATCCGGATTGTATACCTAATCCGACATTTCTGAGTCAGCCTTGCCTTTTTCAACGTCCATAAAACCGGTCTAGCAAGGGCTAAGGGGCAGGAGGGACTTTTCGCGCGCAACGTCTATATGAGAAGTCGAACCGTGGTGCAGATTGGGGGAATCACCCTGGAATGTACATACTCGCACTGCAACTGGAATTCTTAGCTGGAAGGCATAATATCTATCTCTGCCATCTCCGTATGGTCGTACAAGATCGACCGAGAACATGGACTCCAAACCTTCGACAGCTGTCTGAGCAGAACTAGGAGACAGGCGTTGGGTATCATACCTGTAAATTCCAATGTTAGCTTGACTTCTTCGCGATAAAAGCCAATCTATAGGACGAATCTTTGGGTTCGGGATTAAGCCTGCTACTTGCGGAACATGTCTAACAACGCAATTCACGATTAGGGAGAACTTGCTACGAAATGTGGACTTACTGAAGACCTGCGTATCCCGAAACAGGGGCTATAGTTAGTGCTGGAAGTTGAGCGCGGCCACGGCCACGGCCACGACCGCGACCTCGAGCCCGAGCTCGCGGAGATCGTCCTGCCCTTTGCTGGGGGAATTGGGTGTGAGAACGAGTGACTGGCATATCGTCCAGATGTAAGGTTCCAAGCGGTCGGGCCGGATCCGACATGAGCAAATTAAGAACAGCGAATGATCGACAGGAGATGGTTGTTGCAGGAATGAGTACTACTGGAAACATCATGAACCTTTTGTACCGGGGCATTTGACTCAAATTTCAGGCAACAAGCTTGCTTGAAGAAGGAAGACGTAAGCAAAGGGAAAAGATGGAAGAAGTATCAGCTCCCTCTGACGGCGGTTAAAGGACAAACGCCAGTCAAATTTACCAAAAGGCGAGGTGGCCGCACCTCTATGGCTTCAGAGCACATTCTTCGAGCGTCTAAAAGCTCGGCTGAGCATCTCTTAGCAGCGCGCCAGATTCAGCTTGAAATTGATTGGAGGAGATGACACAGGAAAAACGGATATAGCTGAGTCAACTGGAGCTTGAGGTGGTGGTGCCGGCTACGCTGATGCCAATATGGAGCTGTCCCTCTAAACGGTCAAAGCGTGAATGGGCCAACGGCAAGTGGCGTTATAGAAGTCCTGTGGACTGCCATCCCACTCGTGTTATTGGCCATTGGAGGTGTGATTGAATCAGTAGCCGCGTGGTCAGGGCCGGCAACAGCGAAGCCTAAGTCATGAGTGCATGGCCTCCGTTCAGCTCCTCGAGGCTGATAGAAGAACAAGAGAATCAAAGATCGTGGGTGGTGGAGATGAAGCCGCATGGAGTTCCGGTCATTGGAGTTGGCTTTGGTATACTTATTGCGGCTCAGCGACTGTGCTGTGAACAAACTGTGCTCCTTGGTGGCGCTTCCCATAACCTTCGTCTCAGCCCTCGAACTCAGGCTGATTCATATCGATGTACTGCGCTTCATCGATGCAGATACTGCGTCCTCTTAGCCGCTCTGAATGCAATTGGTCAGTTTCTGAATTCTGTGAAAAATGGCAATCGCTTTTCGGCTCGTAAGCTGCTTTAAGCGCGAGGCTTCATTTGCACAGAGGCACCAGCCCTTTTCCTATCGACACAACATGAAACTATGATACACATGTGCAGTCGTGCCACCATAAATATACTACTCTTTCCGATGATGCAAGAGAGTAGCTATGTGAAATGGTAGCTACAACAGCCGCAATGAGACCCGCTAAACACCGCTTTTTGACTGACTACTAGAGAAGACCAACAGGGAATCGTGAGAAAGACAAGGTGCATGGGAATGGCAATGTGACCAAGGACTATCACTATTCCAGTCCCCGTTGCATTGCCGTCACTCGTTCCCACCATATTTGCTATGCGCCACCCATGCTTGAATCGAGCCGGCTTGTGTTGCTTGTCGCTGGCCGGAAGCCTCTATCGTGTGCTGGGCTTCCTCAGATGACGCCTTTCCCCTTCGCTGATGCTATTTGTCCGCCGGCTATGATAAATGGATAAATTGGAGATAATTGAACAATGGAATTCGAACGGCTTGGAATCCAAATACGTCGTGGTCTATCCCCCACATTGTCTGCTCAGGCAGAGAATGAGGTGCGCTAGTGATGGTCGTGAGCACCTCCAATCGGTCGACTCTTCAACGAAGTAACTTCGTCTTGCAATCGGTCGATTTTGACCTCTAGGCTTCGAGCATAATTCCAAAGCTGTTCATTCGATTGGGTATAAGGATTGTGAGGCCTGTCAAAGCTGGTTTGGGGCCCAGTACTGTGGCTAGAAAGGCTGTTGTTTGCTGATGACGTAGTACCTGGTGGATAGCTCGGTGAGTTCGGTCCATGTGATGGAGGTCCAGCGAGGCTATTGGGTACGCTGGCGTGCGGTTGAGTCGGCCCTGTGGTTTGGCTGTGTAGGGTATACCTAGTTTCCGGAGGGTTCAGACCAGGCAGCGAGGGCAGTTGAGGAGCATTGGGATGGCCCGCGGTGGGGTTTGGAGGTGGCAAACTCATTGGCGGCGATATGTTGTGACCCGTAGTACGTCTACCGAATTGTGTGTGCTGGAATTGCTGCGTTAGGCTTGGGGATCTGTTGCGATGGATTCCGGTATCTGGATGGCCCAGCTGCTGGGATGTTACGCCAGCCGGTGAAAGTGGTTTTGGGCTCTCAGTCATGCCGCCTTGGGCGAAAACATTGGCGCCAGAAGCCTGGAATCCGGCCGAGATACCAGAACTAGGAGGAGGTGGATATGAGGATAAGCCGAGCGAAGACTGCGTACTTGGTGGGCCGGAGCCGCCTCTAGGGCTTGCGTTCGGTGGCGGATAAAGGCCACCTGTAGGCTGCCGGGCAGCTACAGGGGGATAGGTACTGGGCTGTCGTGATTGATACATGGTCTGGTGTTCAGATACATGTCCGTGGTGCTCATCAGGAGGAGCATCGTGTTTTCGAATGCTAGGAAGGCTCCTCCCGCCAGGACTATCATTGTCTTCGTCCATGTGCTCAGGCTCATGTGAGGCCTCGGCAGTGTACATAATCCCAGGCATACTGTCTCCGTCACCAGCCCTCATTCTTTCTTCGTGCTTCTCGTCGCCACCGAAACTACCCATGCTAGACCTCCTCCCAGCACAGCCACCCTGGCCCTTGTTGTGTCTTGCTAGTGCGTCGCCACGAGCGAAGCTGCGATCACACTTAGGGCAGACGTGAGGCCTCTCGCCAGTGTGAAGCTTGGTATGCCGTTTCAAGTCGTGTAAACGTCGAAATCGTGCTTCACAAGTGTCGCATTGGTAGGGCTTTTCATGGCTATGAGTAAGGAGGTGGCTCTTCAGATTGTGATGCCTGGTAAAATCAGTACTGCAGTACGGACACTTGTGTCTCTTGGTGGATGGAGACCTGGTGTTGGCTCTACCGCTACCGTACCCAGACTGTGGTAAGCTTGACGTTCGGTGTGCTTGAGCGGCCAACATTGGACCAGGATAAGTGAAAGCCTTATTGGAGCGGCCTTCTTCTGGATCCGTACCACCAGTATCGTCCCTTCCTTGACCATTCTCACTTCGACCCGGTCCATCATCGTCATCGTCGTCATCATCGTCATCATCTTCGCCCGCGACATCATCCATTTGACCTGGACTTGCCACTGAGGTACCATTTGCAGTGATTGTAGGGGCGGCCGTACTGCCAGATGTTGCGAAGCTTGCTGTATTTCGCGGGCTCGTCTGAGCTGTAGCCTCACTGGAAGCCACTGAGCCCCCAGTCAGAGTTGATTTGGGGGAAGGAGCCACCTCAGCGAGAGGTTTGCTCAGGGTAGATGCCTGGTTCGGCGCATCCTGTAACCTGCTCATGCCACTCCTTTGCGGTCCCGAGAAGTATCCAAGTGCCTTTCGCGCAGGATTGGGGCTTGTTTGGCGACCTTCAATCCTGTCTCTTTGCCTTTGCTCGTCTGCTAGAGCTGCAGCTCCTGTGAGCGCCTTTGGAGTATACTCCGGGGAAAGCGCTGACTTGGATGTGATTGACGCCCTTAACAGCTTGGCTTCGGGGCCGGTGGCAGATGCGGTTGTGAACGAGCGACGGCGTTTCCGAGCACTTTGGGGTGTGGCGAAGTCAACAGCGTGCGGAACGCTTGGGAGCTTGGGTGAGGAAGCGACGGAGGCAGGGGTGTGGGAGTTGGAGGGCCGGTCTGTCAAAGCTGCCGTCGCGCTGGATGTTGCTGTAGACGTCACGAAATCTGCCATCTAAAGGAGTTGGGAATCTTGATTCAGGAGAGCACTGCGTCGGGGTGTCTTCACAAGAGCGACACAGAAATCGCAGTTCAATGCCAGTGAAGGACACATTTGCCTGGTGAGAAGGTATTACTGTATTCAGAAAAGCCAGACTGCAGACCTAACGTGTACTGGTCCGAAGCGCAAAAAGCCTTTCAACCGTAAGGTACTCTTATTAATAAGTACTGTATGTTTGTTGTCTTTTCGTCCAAACTTTTGGGGTTTGGATATCACATTCAGCCTGGCGCCGGAGGAGGGCTGGCACCGTTGAACAAGAGGATTTTGAAAAGACCGCTTAGCCGCAGCGACCGAGATGGAGAATTACGGTTGCGAAAGTGAATACAGGAAGAGAGAAAGCATTTCTAAGAGGCCGGGGGAGGAGAAGGAGAGGGGGGGGTGGGAGAGGGCAGTGGCAGAGTGGCAGAGAAAATGTAGAGGTGGCGGTGCCGGCGAGGTAAAAAGGGTGGAACCTCACCCACCTTCTTGGAGTTGGGGAGCTCGGGGAGGCTGGAGTTGTTGCGCTAAGGCAGAGGCAAGCGAGCCAAGGAGCCATGATAAAAAACCGTTCCTCACACTTTCCAAGGCGGGATGACGTCAAAAGGTCCCGGTCCAGGATTCTCAATCTCTCGCTAGTCTAATTAGCTTGTATTATTATTGTACCAGTTGTACTCGTGCTGTCCAGAAGTGAGTTCTTTGATAGAGCGAGGACACCAATAGATTAACCGATATTCGGCTAAGTGGAAGGATTTATTGGTGTCCTCGCTCTATCAAAGAACTCACTTCTGGACAGCACGAGTACAGAGGTCTGCACCGAAAGTCCTGCACCCGCACTAGTGCAGCCCTAACCCTACTTTCGGAAAGCGGCCCTGTAGAGGGGAAGCCTAGAAATATCTTCTCACAGCGCATGGATGGGACTTTAGGTACTTCTCTTGGCTTGATAGGGGCATTAAGCCCCGAAACCTGACTAGGGCTAGGTGCGATTCCGAAGAACTCCAGGCGTATTGTCCAGGTAACCCTTTAGGTGGGGCGTTATCCGAAGTCTGAGCGCAAGAGTCTTGGCGGGTGCAGGACTTTCGGTGCAGACCTTTGTATTATTATTACCCTCGTACTTTACTTTATTCTCGTCACCTTCTTCATGGTCGCTGTTTTTCTCACGGTACTTTCGTGAAAGCAGACCACTTGGGTATACAACCCTATTACCATTTGGTTCTTTTATCCTCTCCCCATCCACAACGGAAAGCGAAGCTCTTTCTCCAGACGCCAAAGGAGAGTCACAGCTGGTCGATGTCGATGGTTGTTTCATCTTGGCAGTGCCACCAAGCAAAGGTACTTTGAACTTGCCATTCACCAGTCATTATTGGTCAAGACTCCTTGAGCTAGAGTAAAAGCCACCAGCACCACCGCCAACTTGCTAAACCTGCAAGAAGGGGTCAAACCCATCGTTGGTGTCAGGAAGCTGGCTTCATAGTCATGCCACGCCGTTGCTTTGACATGCTCGCCACGAATATTCCTACCTTTGTCTTCGGACAGGGCGAGGGTAGGTCGTGACTTGCTAACGTGCTTCCCTCGCACTGGGTTTGCACTCCCCGCTGCAGCCACTCTCGCCACTACTTGTACACGCGACAACTAAGTACCGTTCCTCGACTCTGTTCAATGTAAAAAAACGAGAAAGGTATCCTGAGATTGATCAAGGACGAATGCCCAAAACACTTACTTCAGTTCTCATGAGAGTTACGTCTTTACATAATATCTGTACATGGTACGATAGCGGCCGAATGTTTAAGACCTTCTCAATAGATACTCATAATGCTCGCTTCGTTGGCCAGATTGAAGTCTCTTCAGGTATGAGGAATACTCGTATGTCGTTTAAAAAAGCAATTCCCGCTCACAACACATGCTGTCGCACGCCTCTATGCGCCGCGAGGGGTATCATCGAAATTTCCAAGAACATTTATCACGCATCTCATTCTCCAGACTGCTTGATTGCATTCCTCCTCTTCGCCTCCTCCAAAGCCTTATGTATTCTTGCTTCGTGCTCTGGATCTGCATTCTCTGCCTGCGCCGGTGCGCCATCAGCGCGCCCGTTCTGGACGCCCAGAAATAGCATCAATTTGACGATTTCGTCATTGGTCCTCCTAGAGTCTTCCCTGATAAGCGCCAAGCGGTGCTCCAGATCTCTCATCAGTTTCTGATCTTCTTTTGCCCGCTCTTCCTTGAGTTTTGCCAGAGTCGCCATGTCAGCCTTTGCAACCTTGGCTTTCGCGACAGAGACTTCGTAATCTGCCGAATTCAAGAGCATGTCCGCGACGTGAAATGTCTGCACGATCTGCTCTGAAGATGAAGCAAGCAGAGCAGTGATGGCCTTGGCCTTTTCTACCTCTTCAAGCCCGGCTGTTGGCTCGTTCGAGCCGGGCACAGAAGCGAACGCTCTTCCAGATGCGATCCTACGCACGGCCTTCATGATTGCCTCCATATAATCCTGGTTCGCGCCCACGCCTCGAAGCGTGTTCTGATCGAGTACGTCCATAAGATGATTGGCTCTGGCATCACGTTGTTGGCAGTATTCGATAATCGCTTTCTTTTCCGCATCTTCAAACTGCTTCTCCAGCTGCTTGACCTTGGCAATGTTGCTCAAAGTGTACCACGGAGATATTTCAGTCTTCTTTAGCCGCCGGTCTCTCTCCAGAACTGCTTCGAACGCTTTTTGGTAACGAATCTCAAGTTTTTGGTGCAACGCAAGGAAGGAGCTCATTGTCGGTCCGAGCGCGAGTCCTTCTTCCGAGCCCTCGAACATATCTTTCCCAGCCAGCGTATGATCCATCAATTCTGAATATTGCTCGTAGTGAGGAATCAGCTGGTCAAGCTCGTAATGTAAACGTGTCCAAACTAGGTTGAAGACATCGGATACGAAAGTCTGATATTCAGAGCGGTCCTCATCAGCTCTCCTAGCCGCTTCTGATCGTTTGAACTCTATTTCCAATTCCGCAATGTCCCCATACCCAATTTCATGGTCGTCGAATAGCGAGTCGATCTTCTGTTCAGATTCCACTTGCCGTGCATGTCGCTGTCTGTCATTCTCTTCGCGCTGCTTCTTAGCCTTTGCATCCCAGGCAACAACACTTTGGTGAATGAAACTGAACTCGTCGGGCACCGCCTCCATGACATTCCTCAGGTCTAGAATTCGAGCTGACTCGTGAACAACAGCGTCGGAATTTGGCAACGCCAACAGTAAAGGATCGAAATCGGCCTTCACAAAGCGCCGCAAATCAGGCGGTCCTTCGGCTCCAGGAGCTTTCTGCTTGTTTTCAGTTGCTGCACCATCTACCTTGACCTGCAAACTGGAGTTATATTGACTCGTTGGTGCCGTGATGATACTTGCCACTCCCGCTAATTTGGTATCATCCCCTCTTCCAAAAGTCGATGCACTTTCTAACGACCCCTGCGTAAGCGTCGCATATGGCCTACAGACGGACTTGCGATTTGCTAAGTAATTTTTGACCTCTGAGCGACCATCGCTGTACTTCGAAGCCGTGTATGCAGGCTTTTTAGTAGCTTCAAAATCTTCGAGTCCTACTGCGATCGGTCCGTCGGAGCTTGGTGAGTCCGCACGTCTGGCGCTTCCTGGCGTGTTTGAGAGAGCGGCGTTGTCCTTCTCAAAACCTGATTTTGCGTCCTGCGATGAATCTACGTCTGTTCCACGACCGGTCTCTAGCAAGCGAGCTCCTACAGGTCTGCCACCAGGGCTGTATTGAACTTCATCCGATGGCGAATCGACCATGACATAGGAGCCATCTCCGGACGGTCTGCTTGACTTTTTACTTTCTTTCTTGGACTTAGAGTCGTCTGCCGACGGCTGAACTTTCAAGTCAACACCTCGTCCGTCGTTTGTTAAGTCATGCTGTATTACCAACAGGGCCAGAGTGTTCCCAGGCATACCTATTACGCTTTCTCGATTTGCCGGTAAAGCAGGGAGCGCTTTCAGTGAGCGTTCGAGACCTATTGAATCGGCACGCTCTACAGCTTGCTTCACGAATCCTGCCTTCTCGACCTTTTGTATAGTCTCAAGCTTTTGCTGTACCGATTTCTGCGGGATGATAAGCTCGTCATCAGTGCCGTACAAAACAACTCGCAAGCGAGATTCGCGACTGGTAAACACATTAAAGATATTTAGCTTGTCTTGGTTGGTTTCTGCACGTGATTCTTCTCGCAGCATTGCCGCAAATCGATTCAAGGATGCTTTACCCCACGGTTCGAGGTCTGAATATGGATCTTGGACCGTTTTCATCTCCGATGAAGTTTTGTTATGAATAAGTGAGGTATCAGGGGTGAGCGGAGGAGGAGTTGCTTGGGGAGGTGCGCTAGTGAGGTTGTCCTTTGACGGCGACCTGTCACTAATTGCATAAGTTTTCGGTGTCTTTGCATGCTCCTGTGAATGATCCTGCCTGGCCTCAATACTATCTCCCGCGTCAAAGTTCTCTTGCAAGGTATTGCGAGGCATGAACGAATAAGGGTCTTCTTGCGTTGTCTCCGCGGAAGCTATCAACTGCTTCGATGGCGAGCTTCCTCGTGACAAGCTCTCGATTGTTTCTGAGGACACCATGATGATAGCTTCGTGCGATGTAGAGCCTCCTGAATTCTGCGGGAGCTCTGATTTGACCTCCTGTGAATTCCTCTTACAATCGTCTAGGTGGTCCGACTCGAGCTTCTCCAGTTGCATGTTTTGCGAAATCTGCTGATCTGGGTTTAAATCGTTTCTCTGCGATGAGCTATGAGAATTTTCGTTCGAATCTGTCGGCGTTGTCTCTCGCGAAGCCTGAGGCAAACCATGCGTCCTCGGGTCTGTGTATGTGTCTACTGAGGGATCAATGTCCGAGGACAGTCTGTTGATGCTTGGCTCGGTGGGAATCGACAGTGAAAGGCCCGACGAAACCGCCACGTCGACTGGCGGCAAGACATTTTGTATTATCTTTTCGCTTTCTGATGTGAGATTTTCTTCTTTTCTGGGCTTGACCTCTGCATTCGCCGACATGTCATTTTTTGCCGGCTCTTGCTGATTTGACAGAGGCTGCGATTGCTGTCCATGATTAGTGGCAGTCAGAACGGCATATGATGGGGTTGCCGAAACATTAGCATTGTGGTGTAGCTCTCGCTCATCAGGATTCAGGGAATCCACGGAATCTGGTAATTTTGGTAACGAGGGCGCGCCTTTTAATATCACGTCTACACCTAACATCCTTTCACGAGGGGTGGATGCCAGTGATGCTTCAGCAATATTCGAAGGCTCTACATCATTGTCAGGGAGAATTCCAGTGGCGGGCGCCACTTCCTGGACTTTTCCGACATAGGGAGCTTCCGACCATGCCCGGATTACATCGTCCAGATCTGGCCGTTGCTGGCCATCAGCACCTGATGACGGTGCTGCATGACCTGAAGCAGCATGAAGAGTAACCAGGCTCTGTGCTGATGGCGGCCTTGTGTTGGTTCCATAGCCACCTTCACGCGAAATCCTCAGCTCCTGGACGACATTGTCTTGAGACCACCTCTCCATAAAGGGCCTGGCGGAAGATTTTTCGTGCAAAGATCGGCTCTCCAGCCGCATCAAGTTGGAGCCAAGCAGGTCCGATTCGTTGCGTGGTTGTATGGAGTCGAGAGGTAAGTCCACCGGCAGCTCAGTGGATCCCTCGACCACGCTCTTGCAATCCCGCGGTCTGGGTCGACTGTACAATTCTTCATCGTCGATCTCTTCTGCCTCGTAATCCCCAAAATACTCCCAATCTGACGGGCCACCGAAGCCCAAAGCTGAAGCGCCGTAGGTCGCGGATGTTGCCGATGAAAGACTTGTGGATCGTATAGGGAGGTCTTGATGCTCGCGCTGCAGTCCCATTGAAGTTATGGTTGAGCTTCTTTGGCCAACACTATCGTCTCCTGGCGTTGCTGTTGGAGAGCCACTCTGGCCCTGGTCTTCCTCCGCGTCTGACGACGAGCGACCTGAGTGCCAGTAGAATGAGTCATCACCCTGGTGCTCAGGTCTGCCCCAGTCCCCTCGATTCTCATTTTCCCGGTACGACGTGTTGGATGTTTGATGGGACCCTGGTGTCGAGACACCTGCAGTATTGATTGAGAGGTCAGTAGTGGAGATAGACTGTCCATCGGGTGGGGACAAGACAGCATGTTGCGGCTCTGGAGAAGGAACATAGGCGGCCTGAGATTCCCACGGCGTTGATGATGGAACCCAACGATCTGCGTCGCTGGGGCACACGGGCGAGATCGATGATTTGTGTAGGAACTCGCCTACCCGAAAGCGATTGAGATCATTACTTTGGGCTACGGTAGTTGATTGAGGCAAGTTTTGCTGAGGGAGTGATGGTTCGGGCTGCGGTTCCGGTGGTGGTAGGGCAGATTCAACATCGAAATTGGTGAACTGCGGAATCGGGATCGTTGGCCGCTGCTCATGACTGTGCCATTGATATGGTCTGTTTTCAGCGTTATGCGAATCCTGAGGGTCAAATCGGGGGCGCTGAGAAATCGGTGAATCTTTCTGCTGCCCACCATCGTAGCTATGCTGTGGGTCATGCCAGGGGCGCTGTGGCATATTTTTCGGGGCTTGCGGCATATCCTCGTGTCCCAGGGGTATCTTCTGCGGAGGAGGTGGTGGAAGCCGTTCAGGCTCGGGCGGGGACCGTATCGAAATTTGCACGTCTTGTGGTGGGGGCTGACGAGGTTCTGGTAACGGCGGTGCAGAGACAGGGTCGTAAGCTACTGGTTGTAGGAAGACTGGCACCTCGATTGTTGTGGCTGACAGGCGAGATGAAGGTGTCTTCGACTCGGGTGACATAGGCTGGCCTGGTGTTTGATGATGAGGCCGTGGCTGAAAGGGTGGGGGTATCAGCTCTACGTTGAGATGGAACGCGGAAATGAGAAAGGATGGACTCACTGGCAAAGCTGGCTTTGCTGTTGGCTCTGAACCATGTGCGGCTTTCTGATTATATTTCACGCCCCACGTTGATGTGTCTGGAGGACCACTGTCCCAGGTAGGATTGACATTCGAGTGGCTAGTGACAGGCACAGGGGGATAGCCATGAGAGGTAAAAGGTACGTTGGCGAGTTGACTTGCAGGTGGAGCTGAGGGCGGAGGACCGTGGGAGTGCCATCCTTGCAATGATTCTGCCGAATAAGGGGAATGATTCATCCACTGAGGTGACGTATGAGCTGGCGGTCCAGGGGATAATCGAGGCGGTAAGGCCGGCGGTATGTCATGATGATTTAAATTCCAAGACGATCCTGCAACTCGAGTATGTTAGAATAAGGTCTTGGGGGCAGGTTGCAGTCAGTTACATACCATTATGGCTAGGAGAGGATTCGGTCGAATTCCAACCTTGAGCAGGTCCATAGTAGTACTTTGAAAGGGGTGGAAGCATGGGCCCTGTTTTGGAGGAAGGGGAAGGAGACTGCTGCTGCCCTCGATGATATTCTGGCATGATGCGCGGTAGCATGTATACGCGGGCATCAAGACAGCGACTTGAAACTTTTGCCGCATGGCTCTATGCGCACCCTTTGGCCTTGGGTCATCGCTCCTGCGCAAACTCCTTTTCGGTCTAGGCTGGTACTGGAGACGGTGAACAATGCGTCCCATGCCTTGGCGGCAAATGGCGATGGTTGAATGGAGTAACATGCAGGAGTTCTTACAATTCACTCTAGGGCACTGTAAGAATATACTATCAGGATACTTTAGTATTTAGTACCCGGCGGCGTGAAAATCACAATCCTTCGACACAGCTCCACAAAAAAAGCTCTATCGAAGTAGAATCTGGTAATAAACTTCGAAGTCGAGATGTTGTTTCTGATCGTGTCTCAGAGAATTTCTTCTCAAAAGCGCTGATCATGCAAAAATCAGGTAATGGAGTGATATCAATTTGGTTGTTCCAGCGCCAAGATTTGCTGGCACGCCGCTGAGAACTAAATGCCACCCCAATAGTAGCCCTGGGGAAGTGCCACTTACTGATGAAAGCACCTGCCATCTTCCATCCGATTCAAGCGCTCGTAAGCTGCTTGGCCCCCGTGTATGAGCTCAGAATTCCTTTCTTTTCCCTCAATCCACTTACCGTTACTGCGCATACAGACTGGCTCAGAACCTCACTCCATCTCAACATCCACAACAGCAGCACTTCCCACTTTCCCACTGGGGTGACTGAGTATCATCTCTCGAATGTCACCGAAATATTTGACCAACAAGCCGAAAACCCCGCGATAGCCAAGATGCCAGGCTTTGCTGATTCTTTTTGGTCGGGGGACTACGCCGGAGGGCTGGGGGTCTTGTTTGGGAAGCTCCAACAGGGCGTTATAGAAAATCAGCAGGTTTTGACGATTGCAAAAATGCGAGCTGATGCAGAGGAAATGTACGGACGAAGACTGGGAGACATTGCGCCAACTACAGACAAAATGACGGGTGGGTTTGCTAGAGACGATGGAGCAAGCCTACGCAAAGCTTACGAGGGTGTGCGGGGGGAAATGGAAGAAGCTTCGAAAAGTCACAAGAAGATCGCGTCCAATATCAGCGAATTGGTTGTATTACCGTTCAGTCGATGGTGTGAAGCTCACGAGGGCCGCGTCCAAAGCTCTCAAGATGACCTGCAATCTCGGATGAAAGCACACGACAAGCAGGCCGAATATGTCAGGAAACTGAGAAGCGCATACTTCAACAAATGCCGCCAGCTGGAGGATTTAGAGGAGGAAAATAAGCTAGCCTTTCAGAGCCCTGAAAAAACTGACATGGCGAGCCCCAAAAGCCTGGCGACACCCATCATTAGATTGCCTGAGGCCCAGGAAACCGAAGAGCAGGAGCCTTTAGAAATTGGAGATGAGACTTACGACCCTGAACGAATCAAGAAGATGTTGACGCACATGCTGAACACGATCAAGATAGGCGAAGCCAAAGTGCCTATTCTCGGTGTCTACCAGAATGTTTCTATAGGATCTGATATCACCGAATACATACAGAAACACATGGGTGCTACTAGTGTTAGTCATGCGGAAAGAGTTGGTCAGGATCTTGTCACGAATGGTTTTTTGAGATTGATAGGGGTTGTGGGGAGCACCTTCGCAAATAGCTCAAAGATGAACTATCAATGGCGGCCAAAGGTATTCCAAACGACAGGCATCCCAGAGAGAAAAAAATCTCTAGACCGAGTACTGTCGATAGCTTCTACCACAAACAGCGTCGAGTCACCTATCGTCGGATCTGTGGGAGAGATATTGTCAACTTGGAACCCTATGAACAATGCGCATCCGAATGAGACACCCGCAGAGAGGCTTCGCAGAGAATCAACTGAAGCTGACGAGCGATACAAAGCTAGTGTCCGCAGACTTGACGGTTTGCGCTGTCAGCTGGAAGAGAAGATGGTCGATAACTTGAAATTCATGGAACGATGCGAATTAGATAGGCTAAAGGCTATCAAGGCAGTGATCCTGGACTTCTCTGGAGCCATCAGCAACGCTATACCCAGCCTCCAGAGTACTGTAGACAACATGATGCTCTATCAAGAAACTGTTCAACCTATGGGGGATCTCAGGTATCTGCTAGAAAATTATCGCACAGGGGCTTTCGTACCACGGGTACAGGTCTATGATAATTACTATAACACAGTGGACGGTATGTTCGGAATAGAGGCCATTCAAATGAATGGTAAACACTGACTCAAATCACAGAGCAGACATTCGGAGTAGACCTGGAAGCCCGGGCACGAGCTGACAGGAAGCGTGTACCAATAATAGTCACCACGATCCTCACTTTCCTGGACAACCGTACGTAAAACCAATGAGATCAGAACTGCATCATCTGATAGAGTCTCCTAGATTACCCCGATCTCGAGGGAGATGAGGCCCGTCGTGGCATTTGGCTTGTTGATGTGCCCCTTGCGGCAACGCACCATCTCCGGAACGCCATCAACACAGGCAAAGCCATTCCGCGTGAGGTTTTAGAGAGATACGAGATACCCATCGTTGCAAGCGCATTGAAACTATACCTCCTCGAATTGCCCGGTAAGATTGTACAAACAAATCCAGTTTGTATCCAAAGAGACACGAATCTTGAAGGCCACTGCTAACCTGCATCATAGACTCCCTTGTTTCTTCACAGGTTTACGAAATTATAAAAACCATATACTCAACTCCCGACTCCTCCACTTCCGCTCAAACTCGGATTTCGGTCCTCCAGAATACCCTCGGCCAATTACGCCTTGCCAATATTGCCACCCTTGACGCCCTGACCACACACTTCACCCGCCTCATCGAGCTCACTTCAGCAGACGAACCTTACATCTCATCACTCGCCAGCAATCTAGCACCCTGCATTCTGCGGCCTCGCTCTGAGAACTCACTGACCATGCACGAAAGACATTCTTACCGGCTCATACGGGATCTTTTTGCACACAAGGAAGAGATCTTCGGCGAACTCAAACGAGCATCCACTCTCTCGCATACGCCCAGTGGTGGCGCTGCTTCTAATGCTTCTCGCATGAGAGCCATCAGTACAGATGAAAGCAATCGCCGCGCTAACATGGAAGCACGTAATCGAGCAATAGCGTCCAAGTCGAGGAACAGCAGTCCAGCACCCCATGCGAATGGGCGGAGTCATCGGAGAGACCGATCCAGTGATCCGCCAGCGACCAGATTTCCAATCCAAACAAGCTCACCTACCGTTGGTGACGCACCTCGAAGAGGTGTACGAGCTAGCTTAGATGTTCCATCCGACGATGGCTCGTCGCCGGTGGTCGAGAGGCAAGCTAAGCAAAACAGTGTCAGCAACATGATCAATAACATTAACAATACCTCCAAGCCCATTCCTGAGGATCCACCTCACGTTCCAGACCCCAATTATGAGAAAATTAACTCCAGCTATGTCCCATCATCAGAAGATACTAACGGCGGAACAACCTTCGCTGAAAATCGCGAGTCTTTGGGCCGGAGCAGTCGCTTCCCACCCAGGAAACAAGGGACGGCCGGAAGCTTGAATCGGTCTGGCGGTGGAAACAGAAACAGTTTGGAGACGGGGAACAGACATAGCCTGGAACCCGAAAGTGGTGCCGGAAATACGGAGAGGCATGGAGTTCAGTTGAGCGATAAGCCCATGGATGATTGAACATTGAAAGGCAATGGATGTGTGGGGTTGCCTTCGAGCCGCTTGACTTCAGTGTAACAATAGCTTTGAACCGTCCACCTGTAAACCAAAGCACGGATTTGTAACCAAGGAAATCAATGAACAAGAGAGAGCCCGGCCAATGCTAGAGTCAGACTTGAATGAAGGAAGGCATGGTTTCAGGCTGAGAAATAATGCGGACTAGGATGCAAAACACCACATGCATGGGTTCCGCCCAACCACAACCGTTCATTCATTCCAACCCCAACAAACCTCTCAGGATGTCTCCACTCACTCCTTCCAGACAATTTTTGACCTCGCCTTCGTCGACAAAACTTACAAATCTCTTCTCCTCCCCAACATGCTTTCCCTTACGAGTCGGCGTGCCCTCTTTTCCATTCAGGCCACTTCCATAATTCTCTTCTCCCAAAAGCCCTAATGTCTCCAACCCTCCCAAAATGTCCACAAACTCCGTATTCGAGAGTGGATGTAGTGCGTCCTCTCGCTTACACAGTGTGCAGTAGGTCTCATAAAGCTTTCTTAGACTTGGCGCATGGGAAGATCTTGATGGCGTGGCAAATATTGAACTTGCTACTTTTCTGGAAGCTTTTTGGTGGTAGACAAGCGCGCAGAGAGCAGCTTTCTGTTGCAGGTTGAGCTTCTGAAGACGTTGAGAGATACCATTGCTTAGTGCAGCAGCAGAAACACGTGAAACGTGAGCGATAGTGGCACGAGGGGCTGTCAAAGGCGTGAGCGTTGCCAGGGAGGCGGCGAGGGTGAGTGAGCTGCCTTTGGGGGAGCAGAGGTTGGGATTTACGCTTAAAGGCGTTTTCGACGGAGGGCTTTGGAGAGCTCTGGCGGTGAGGTCGCTTTGATATTTTTGCTTTGTTTCGGTCTCGATGAGATCGATGGTGCGGCGAATTATATCGAAGGCTTTACGGAGATCACCGCTTTGAGACGCCGCTTTTCTTGAACAAAGCTGGATTGCTGCCGGGTGGAGAAAAGGAAGGTAGTCGACTGGCATCGTGGGATCCGGTAATGAAAGCGACATGAGCTTCGTAGTGATGACGGAGGTAATTTGAGGAGCGGTGTACGGAAGGAATGGTAGGAGCTGCGGTTTGAGATTCCTTGCCTTCAGACGTGGTAGAAAGCGGTCTGTCAAATCAAGCGCGTTCGCAATTCCGATAAGTATGAGGCGTGACGAGCGATGCAGCGACCATTGAAACAATGTGTAAATAATCTCCAAATCCAAAGTCAAGAGATGGTCGATCTCATCCAAGGTCAAGATATAGACATGATCTGAGGTTTTTTCTCTTGGTATGAGCATTTCCCGCAGATGCTCCACCTCGTCGCAGTCGGCCTCATCATCGTGACCATCAAATTCTCTGATCAGCTTGCCATAAACATCCTTTGAGCCTTTCGCACTCATGCAGTTGATATACGCTGTCTTGACTCCTTCCGTTCCTTGAACGTCTCGACAGACTTCCCTAACAAGCGCGCTTTTTCCGGTGCCAGGTGGACCGCTGACATACATGCATCGGCCGGACTTGGGTTTAATGCCCTCCTCGATGAAAGTGTGCAGCTCGCTCCTCTCCTCTTCACGTCCTACTAAACGACCTGGGTTTGCGCTCCTTGTGAACAGCTGACGCGCACAACTGTACACGGTTGGTGCATTGCTTGGAGTGAACGGCGTCCGAGGTGTGTGTGGGGTCAATGGCTTGCCAACGAGACCGACTCGGTGACGAGGGGTAACGGGCATTCGCTTCGATGAAGCGTCTCGGTGTCGTGGCGTTTGGGGTGTTGGAAGCTGTACGACGTTCTTGTCTTCTACTGACAACGTTAGCTCTGAAGCCGTCCCAGACTGGCGCTGGACATACGTGGAAACGTGTATGCTTCTCTGTGACCATTGGCCGTACTTGGAGACAGCGCGACTCTTTTTCCGATGGCAGAGCGCTTGAGTGGACAAGAGCTGTTTGGAAGGTATTTGGAACTATCCAGCTTATCCAAATCCATGCCATTGCGCTCAGCATTGTCTCGGACATGGTGCATAAACGTTGGGTCGGCATTTTCATCGTTGGTGATTTGGATATGGGCTCTGCGCTTGACGCGAGAGGAGATGGAGGAGATGGCCGAAAATTCTTGGTAGCATTAGAGAGACTGGCAATGTGGACGTTATGCTGCTGCGTACCTTGAGCTGACTCGATAGGTCTTGCACGCTTTCCTAGTACCGAAGCCATTGATTCTTTATCGAGGGGGTTGCTCTTGCTGCTTTGTGTCACTCGAAGTTGCCGTTTGAAGACGACACGATTATTTTGCAACGCGTCGAAAGTCGCGCCAGCTTTTCCGGAGAGCTAACCGATTCCAGCTTATCTTAAGTGCTCCGGAAAACCTGTTGTGCCGAGACACTTGTAATTTACATTACATGTATCAACTTTTGCGCAGTACGAACTTCCAGACCACCGTAGCACGGCCACGCTAGTCCACAAACATCTCGTGAACTTGTTTGTTGATTTCGATCGCGACAAGCATCTCTCGCACGAATTTACCCACGTATCATACATAGTTGGGTTGGTAGCATAATGCCTCGGGTTGTGAAACCTGCACGCGCAAATCATAAAACTGCTACAACACCGCACAAACAAGCCAATCAATCGCCCTTAAAGTGAGTACGAAACATTGAGGTTGACAAGAGCGGACTAAGTTGAACCCTGTAGGATCCCCCTCAATGACGACCGACAAGAGAAGGCGGCGCGCCTTCAATCTCGACAAGCTCTCCACGATCTACAGATGAACTCATTGAAAGCCGCGGCTTCTCCAGTGCGAAAGCTGAACAATTACGACGGCGCAGCCAGTGACAGTCCCAAAACTCCTCGGACCCAGGTAGCAAAGGGCAAGGAGAATATCGAAGATGGAGGTCTTTCGGTTGTTGCTGCCAGCGCAATGACACCGATAAAGCGAGTCCCGATTTTGGCGAACTTTGAAGAATGGATGAAAATGGCCACCGACAATAAGATAAACGCGACGAACTCCTGGAACTTTGCCCTAATTGACTACTTTCACGACATGTCGTTGCTTAAGGAGGGAGACGGTGTCAACTTTCAAAAAGCTAGCTGTACTTTGGATGGCTGTGTGAAGATTTACACGAGCCGAGTAGACAGCGTCGCAACGGAGACAGGGAAATTGCTGAGCGGCTTGGCGGAAAGTGGTAATAAAAAGACGCATCGTGGTGAAGAACAGGGTGAAGATGCTGAAGGTGGAGAAGACGAGGAAGACGAAGATGGCGTGAGAAAGAAAGCGAGGAAAAGAGTGCGCTTGATCTTGATGATTTGTCTTCGGATTGTGAAACTAACGGACAGCAGACACAACGTTCATCAGAGGCGACACTAGCACCATCCTTTACATCATTGCAGCTGAAGAAGTTTGAGCTCGAATTCTCTGTGGATCCTCTCTTCAAGAAGGCTTCAGCGGACTTTGACGAAGGCGGTGCAAAAGGGTTGCTTCTCAATCATCTAGCAATCGACTCCACTGGCCGGATCGTCTTCGACAGTAGCGATGATGCAGGAGACGCAAGTGCGGAAGGCGACAGCACTAGGAGGAAAAGTGGCGCGGAAGCAGGTGAACATGATGCAGATACACCTGAGATCGGGATGGAGCAGCCAGATATACCAACCAACGCTAAGCAGAGCGATATCGACATCGATGCCCTAGGAGTCAAATTCTTTCCCGACCTAGGAATATTGGATGAACAAGATATATGTCCTTCGCTGAAGAACCTCGACCTAGGCAATCCGGTTGGGTCTTTAGACATTCCGTTTTTGAAAGCACCGGAAGACTGTCGGCAAGAGAAGCAAAACCCTGTGTCTGGGGGCCTCGGCGATCAGACTGGCATATTTCTTGATGGCGACAACGTTGCTGGATTCGAAGATGATGACGGGATTCTTGGCGGGTATGAGGTCGGTGCCGATGCCGGCTTTGGGGAAGGGGGTGAAGCATGGGCGAAGAACGCTGCCATTGAGCCTCAAATGTATCTTGGAGACATAGGTTTCGAAGAAGGAGCCATTGGAGTAGGCCAAGTGGGAGAAGGTGTAGGGGTTGGCGACTTCGATCCTGACAACAATCAATACGCTGTGTCCTTGCACCACAAGAAAATGGAAGGGGGTCACGAGGATATTCTCAATTATTTCGACAATGCATTGCGGAAGAATTGGGCTGGACCAGAGCATTGGAGGATACGGAGGATTAAAGACCTCAGTAAAGCTTCTGCACCAGCTCAATCGAAGCGGAAAGAGAAGGAACCCTTCGAGATCGACTTCGCATCTCCCCTGAGTCCCGCTCTGGCGGAGATGCTGTATACCCCGGCGAGTTCCAACGCGGCTATCTCCTTGCCTAAAACGCAATGGAAATCTAAGACGCGGAACCTCCTACCTGATGACAAGCACTTTAATTCGCGGCAGCTCCTACGACTGTTTCTCAAACCTAAAGCGCGGATGGGCTCGCGAAGATATGGACCGAGATGCAAGGGTCGGACGACATCAAGGCAAGAAGAAGTACCGGAGAATGAAGTGGACGAAGCGTTCTGGGCGCGGAAGGGAAATGTAGCAAATCAGGCCTCGCCGGACGAAGAAGCGCCACAGGGCAATTACGACGCCAATTTCTTCCAAGACGATGGACTTGGCTTCCCCAATGGTCTTCCAGACGATGATGAGGAGTTTGCGGACGCTAGAGAAGCGTTCTCGCCAGCTTTAGGAGGTGATGCTGGGGTCGGAAGCCAGGGCATTGCAGGTGCCTTGACCGGCACTGAAGAAAGCCAGGAAGGTGCTTTTGGGACGCAGCTTGTGACGCAAAGTCGACGGCTACGGCCAGAATACGTGCAGTATGCCCGTGTAGCGAAAAAGGTTGATGTGCGAAGATTGAAAGAGGAGATGTGGAGAGGCATTGGATTCGTAGAGGTCCGTGGTTTCTGTTCCTTATCAACGGTCGATGTCTGACATTTGCGCAGAATCCCTCTCAAGCACCCGCTCCCTCTGAGCCTCCAACGAAATCTAACGAAGCCCCCCTGAAGTTCACGTCTGTGATGAATAAACTTCAGCAAGTGTATCCCAAGCAAGCCATGGCTGACATTTCGACGTCTTATTGCTTTATATGTCTCCTGCATTTGGCCAACGAAAAGGGACTCACATTAGGCAACGAACCAGGCCTGGAGGAGCTAAGTATAGAGAAGGACTTGACCGCTGAGATCACTGAAGGTGACTAAGAAGACTTGTGATGCTTCCTGTTAGTTGTCGTTAGCGACTGGCGTTTGGGACGCAATTGTGGGCGGATCAGATGGATTTGAATGTATGCTTGTCGATGACACGGAGCCAGATGTACAGCAGATATCACAATGACTGGACTTGACGGGATGGTGACAAGCAGCAATACTTGGTGTTACAAAACTTTGAAGTTTATCAGCCTCGTCACTGCGAGGCTCTGCGTACTATGTGCAAACCTGACCAGTAGGCAAGATAAAATAATGATATAACTGGAGAGCGATTAATTCGTAGCCTGTAGGTTCGTCGAGCGCCAAACTGGTCCGCATTGTCAATTTCGCAGATACCCCTATATTCTTAATCATTGGGAAACAAAAAAGTTCCCGCAAGCACCCCCCTCTCGATAATTGAAAAATGAAACTTCTGGAATAACTTTACAACGATAAATTATAATTTTCTAAAAACTTTATAACTATTAGAAGATGTAATAAAGATTACGATTTTTAATTTTTGGAATATTCTAATTATCTACTATATAGTAAAATAAAAATCTATTAAATTCTTAAGATTTTTTCGATAAGTCTTGGCGATTATAGAATAACCGAGGTAACTTTTCAACGTCAAGCGTATATTCTTAATTTATATTATATCTTACGATATCTAAATTAAAATCTTCTAAAATTCTCAAAATTAATTATTTAGTATTATAAGAAAAGATTATAAAAATTATAGATTATAAAGACTGGTGATTGTAAAGATATTTAAGAAATTCCAATTTTTGTTCGAGGGGGGTGCTTGCGGGAACTTTTTTATTTTCTAATAATTAAAGAATATAGGGGTATGATACGAACTGTAAAAGCTTCTGACTGGATCTCCCTATCGCTGCGATTCTAACGTTGTGGAAAGCTCGCCAAGTTAAAAATAGAATTCAATGTGAGGGAAAATCAATCATCAAAAATTTCATATTTTCTATCTTTTTACTATATAATATTACTACTATAAGTCGTAAATATTCTAGAATAAAGTCTAGATATAAAAATAAAGTCTACGATATATCTAAGAAGATTAAAGTTTAAAACGTAGTTTAATATCTACGCGTAAAGGGTATTTCTAAGAATCTACGTAATATATTTAAATTCTTTAATATAAAGTAATAATTTGATTATAAAATAATCGAATCTAATACTTCGTTATATATATTCTATAATTAAGATTATAATAAAACTTAGAATTAAAAGTATAAGATAATTAAGATTTAAATTACTTAGATAAATTAATTATTAGAGAATACGAACTTGAAAATAAAGATTAAAGGTATAAATTAGTATATTATGATTTAAGAGCTAGATCTTAATATTAAGAGTTTAAAAACCGTTTGAAATATAATATATAACGCTTTTAACTATAATAAATATAAGACTACTTTAAAGTAATTTATAGATTAAAGAATTTAAGCTAATTATATTAATTAGGTCGATATAATACTACTATATCGATTTAATTTAGAGAATTTTCACGATATTCGCTATAGCGATAAGTTTTATACTAATTATAGGCTCGAGAATTAATTAATTATTATTCGTTAACGTGAAATAAGAATATAATATCGATATAATAATATTTAATATCGAGATTTATCTCTAGAAAAACTTCGATATTATATATATAGCTAAATTATAATTAAATAGAATTTTAAGACTTTAAAGATTATTTAATATATTATATCGAGTAATATAAATGAGATAATTATAATAAAGGTTTATGTCGAGTAAATTCTAAAGATAGAGATTAAGAAATGAATGTTACGGATTTAGTGTGCTTTAGAGGATTCTTGCTGTTCAGGCAGGGGTCCACGCTCTTTTGGCCCTGCGGTTAGCGATAAGGCACGCTTTCCGTGACAAATGGTAGCAACACCGGTTCGACTCCGGGTGTGACCCGGATAGTCTGAATAGGTTACTTGGCCCGCATAGTGTATTGGCAGCACGCCAGGCTCATAACCTGGAGGAGGAGTGTTCGAATCCCCTGCGGAGCACCAGGCCACAAGTAGCTTACGGGGTCACACCCGGGGGGTTCCTAAATACGACATGCGTGTAGGCCAGCGCATAGGGACATGCGCCATTTTTCGAAGTGTGCAATTGTTACGGATTTAGTGTGCTTTAGAGGATTCTTACTGTTCAGGCAGGGGTCCACGCTCTTTTGGCCCTGCGGTTAGCGATAAGGCACGCTTTTCCATGACAAAGTGTTGCTACCATATTATTATGGACCAAGTCATGATATGGAAAGAAGATGAATTCTTACTATCTAGAAATCTGCTTTATTAGAGAATACTCGGAGACGCTAATATATATTTAATCTAGGCTTTTTAAGCCTCTTAGATCTAGTAAGAATAGCTCTATTAAAGACTTCTATAGAAGACTTTTATAATACTATATTAGATACTAATAAAGAAAAAATAAATTAATATTCTTATTAAGATAGTAGTAGAAATAGATATTTTATTAGTATAGTAAATATATAAATTAGATATATAATAAGTAGTAAAAGTCTTTCGTCTTAGACTTTAGAAGTTTTCTTTATTAATTCGAAAAATAATTTAATATAGATTATTATCTAATTAGTAAAGTTTTACGTAATTTTTCTCTTTCTCTTTTAAGCGTAAATTATAATACTTATATAAATTATAATACTTATATAATTCTAATATTCTTATTTATCTTTTATTTAATAGATAAAATAAATATTAATTTATATTTATAATTATTTACTAGCTTTATTATATTAAATAAATTCTTAATTATATATTATATATTATATTTATAACTCTAATTCTTTTAATATAATAAGTATTTAGACTTCTTATATATAATTTATTTATTTATAATTATTTTAACTTCGAAGTTATCTTTTTTATTATAGATAAGTAATAATTCTATATTAATTCTTCTCTTATCTAAATTTAAAGTTTTAATTATAATAATAATAACTAGCTTTAATTAGATAATTAATATAATTAAATAAATTCGTATAATTAATAATAGCTTTAATCGGTACGTCAAGTAATTAATCTTTATTAAAATCTTAAAGAAATTAACACGTTATTATAAGAGTTTTCTATTTAAAAGATCTAAAATCGAGTATTTATAGTATAGTCTAAGAAAGACGTTATTCTTTTTTTTAAGATTTAGCGCTAAATACTTTATATCGTATCTTACTTTTATAATAATAGATGAAAATATTATAATATTATTTATCTCTTCTTTTTTAATTAAATAAAGCTTATAAAAGACTTTTATAGATATTAAGAGATTCGTAAGTAATATATCTATAGTATTATTAATCTTAAAATTATAATATAGTTTATTAGATACTAGATCTATAATATTACTCGAAGAATTATTAAAAATAGTCTAAATATATAGTAAGATTTTATTTTATTTATTATTAGAATTTGTAATAAGATAAAAATATAAGGCTATCTCTATCATTTAATTAATTCGCTTAAATTAATTATTTATCTATAGATAATAAATTATAGATATTAGAAACTTAATATATAATCTATTAAAGATCTTCTTTTAGAAAGTAAATATAAAACGTAAATCGCGATCGTTAATAATATATCTTAATACGCCCCAGTTATACTATAGTAATATATAAAGTATTATCTCAGCTTATTAAATAATAATCTAAATCTTCTTTCTCGATATTAGAAGATTTCTTTTAATAATCTTATACGTAATAATAAGTAGATAGTTATATTCTACTTTAATAAGAGATAAAATAATAATAAAGTTTATAGCTATAGTATAAAAAGAAATAGCTAGAGTAATAATTAAAATAAGAGATTTATATAGCTTATATCTCTTAATCTAATTAAGTTAATATTTAGAATAATATACTATATAAGTTTATAAGCGCTTAAATAGATATTTAATAAAAATCGTATAAGATAATCGATTATAGTATTTATAATAATCTTTATAATTAAATAGATTATAAGTTTACTCGAATATCTCTTATTTTATAGAAGATAAAACGCCGAGACGTTATCTATTCTCGTCGTTAATATAATAGATAAAGTCTTCTCTTAATATAAATAAAATTTTAGAAATACGCTTTATAGACTTTATTTAGGTAATATAAATTAATAATATTATAGCTATTAATATAATAATAATATTCTCTATTAAAGACTTTAATATCTATAAAAATCTTTTCTAATAAGAATTCTTAATATATTCTTACTTTAACCGCTATTTAAAATTATTTAATATTTTTATAAGAATAGTATAATAGATTACTATTAGCTCGATAGATATATTACTTAAGAGCTTCGACTAGTATTTTATACTCTTATATAATATATCGAGTATTTTTTTAAACTTTATAAATTATATAATAAAAGTCTATAGTAAACGCGATAATACGTTAAATATAATATTAAATTTATTTATCTTATAGCGGAGTTTAAGATTAAATATTAAAAGATGTTAAGATATACGAATTAAGCGAAGATTAAATTTATCGATACTAGTAATATTAAGCGTAATTTATTTAGAAATAAAAATTATAGTTAAATAATTAGTATAGGTTATTATTAACGACTTTAGACTAAATTTGATTATATATTAAATCTTTTTTATAATTTATATTATATTAGCGATTTCTAACTTTATAGATTAGTAATTATACTTAGCTATATTTAAATATTAACTTAAGAATATAATTAATTAAATATCTATTCGCGCTATCTTACTTAAGCTTTCAAAAACCTAATTCTACTTATAATAATATATTATAATAATAAATTCGAAGCTTTTAAAGGCGTTTAGATTTACGAATAAGAGTCTTATAAAGTTATAATGTATTAGAAAAGAGAGGCTAATAAAGGCTTACTAGAGCTTATAAAAGACTTTTACTTCTACTTCGATAGAGATATAGAATAGTACTCTAATAGTAGATCGTTTACGTAATAAACCCTTAACACTAACTCCTAAGCTCTTAGTAAGAATAATCTTTTATTCTTATAGCGGATTAATAAGCTACGCGTAATAAGAAATTAAAAAATAAAGCTATTCCATAAGCTTAAGAAAGATTTTAAGATCGCGTAATATTTCTAAAAATCGTAGATTAATAATTATATAAATTTTCTTCTAAGATATAAATATATCTAATTTATTAACTCGTTAGTCTAATAAAGTAATTAATAAATAGCTAATAAATAATTTAATAGATAATAGATTTACTCGCTTACTATAAAAGAGCTTAAAGATTTAATAAAGATAATTAAGATACTCTTATAACGTATATAAGAAGATAATAATATTATTTATAAATACTTTAATAAAGACTTTAAATAAGCGTAGTATAGTATTTATTTACCTTTAAATATATAGCGAGAAATTCTTATATCTTATTAAGGCGATAGTAGATTCTTTTTATTCTCTATAACTAACTACTATAAACTTATAACGATTATTACATACTATAAGAAATTAATAAAATTAATTTACGGCGTCTATAATTAATAGATATATATATTCTAATAGTAATATTATAATTTCTAACTATAGCGATAGTGAATAAGAATCTATTTCTATTATCTTATTAAGCTCGCGTATATTTATTACAATATATCCCTTACGATTATTAGAAGTATTCTTTCAAATTACAAAAATAGAGTAGCTATATAACGTAGATTATCTAGATTATATTATTTTCTTTTAATTATATAACTTATCAAACATAGTATTAATAACTTTCTTATTCTTTTATTTTATCGAGTATACCTTAGCAAATTTAAATATTATATCAAACTTTAAGAGAATAAATATTTATTTCTTCTCTAATATATCTACCATTTAATCTTAATCGATAAAAAGATTCTAATACTCATTAAGTAAATATACTAAGAGTTCTACTACTTTAGACTTCTCATAAATCGTTACTTTATTTAGTATAATATATTCTAAAAATAAGTCGATAATAATAGCTATACTATCGAATAAGATATTCGCGATAGACTTTTATAGACTAGTCTAAAGATCGAATACTACTATTACTATTATAGTAGTTACTATTATAATAATATCGCGTATTAACTTAGTCTTTTAGTTTCTTTATTCGATAATAGCGAGATTAGCATAATATACTTCGATAGAAAAGTATTTATCTTATTTATATTCGCCTAGTATATCTAGTTATATCTTATAAGAAATAACGATAAATAAATCGATATCGTTTCTTACTTAAACTACTTAAAAAGATATATCTATTATATAGACGTAGACTTCTCTAATATAATCTAATAATATTAAGTATTACGATTTAAAGAGTAAGTCTCTATCTATTAATAGCTCGCTAGTATAAGCTACTAATACTTATATCGTAATATAAGAAGATAGAATTATATGAGATAATAACTTTACGGTCCGCTTAATAGGTTTAAAGCGGGTATGTGAATTTATAGATATAATTATATCTCGATAATTATCTATCTTAATAAATTAAATAGTAAAATCGATAACTATTTATTCTAGCGTTAGAATATCGACTCTAATTAATATATTAATCTTAAAATTATTAACAACGTAAATCTCTTAAATAATTTAAATAAAGGTATATATGCTATCTAGAAGCACGTCTTTTATATAAAAAATAAGAATTATATATTTATTAAAATAATAGATCTTAAATTCTAGACTTTAAATTGAGATCTTAATAATTATTTTCTTAACTTTAATAGAAGTAGAAATAAAAGTATAATTAGTTATAGTTATAATATAGCCAGCGTTAATATAAGACTTCTTCTTTTTATCTACTAGCTTTTAATTAATATAAATAACGATATAATAATAATTTCGAAAGGCGTATTCGATCTTTAATATAGATTTAGATATTAAGAAAATAATAAGAAACTCTATAATAGACTTTCTAGACTTAAAGATTAAAGTATCTATAATAAGATTTTTACTAATACTTATAAAAGAAGTAGTACTTATAAAAGACTTTTTTTAATACTCTTCTCGAAGATAATTAAAAAGCTTATTATGAGAGGTGATCTTATATTAATAATACTTATACTAATAATCTATAATAAGCGTCGTCTTTAAGAAATAGTCTTCTATAAGATCTATTCTCGCCGTTGATATAGTAGATAAGACCTTCTCTTAATATAAATGAAATTCTAGAGATACGCTTTATAGACTCTACTTAGATAGTATAAGTTAATAATATTATAGCTACTAGCGTAATAATAATATTCTCTACTAAAGACTTTAATATCTATAGAAATCTTTCTTAATAAAGATTCTTAATATATTCTTACTTTAACCGCTATTTAAAATTATCTAATATTTCTATAAGAGTAATATAATAGACTATTACTAACTCGATAAATATAATACTTAAAAACTTCGATTAGTATTTTATACTCTTATATAATATATCGAGTACTTTCTTAGACTTTGTAAATTATATAATAGAAGCTTATAATAAATACGATAATGCGTTAAATATAATATTAAATTTATCTATCTTATAGCGGAGTTTAAGATTAAATATTAAAAGATATTAAGATATACGAATTAAGCGAAGATTAAGTTTATTGATACTAGTAATATTAAGCGTAATTTATTTAGAAATAAGAACCGCAGCTAAATAATTAGTGTAGACTATTATTAATAACTTTAGACTAGATTTGATTATATATTAAATCTTTTTTACAACCTATATTATACCCGCAATTTCTAACTTTATAGATTAGTAGTTATATTTAGCTATATTTAAGTACCAGCTTAAGAATATAATTGATTAAACGTTTATTCGCGCTATTTTACTTAAGCTTTTAGAAACCTAATTCTATTTATAATAATATATTATAGCAGTAAATTCGAAGCTTTTAAAGGCGTTTAGATTTATGAATAAGAGTTAATATAGAATTATTATTTATTTATAATAAAGGAGATAACTTCGAAATTAAAATAATTATAAATAAACGAATTATATATAAAAAGTCTAAGTATTTATTATATTAAAAGAATTAGAGCTATAAATATAATATATAATATATAATTAAAAACTTACTTAATATAATAAAGCTAATAGATAATTATAAATATAAATTAATATTTATCTTATCTATTAAATAAAAGATAAATAAGAGTATTAGAATTATATAAGTATTATAATCTATATAAATATTATAGTCTATATCTAAAAGAGAAAGAGAAAAATTATATAAGACTTTACTAATTAGATAATAATCTATATTAAATTATTTTTTAAATTAATAAAAAAAACTCTTAAAGTCTAAGACGAAAGACTTTTACTACTTACTATATATTTAATTTATATATTTACTATATTAATAAAGCGTCTATTTCTACTATTTTCTTAATAAGAATATTAATTTATTTTTTCTTTATTAATATCTAATATAGTATTATAAAAGTCTTCTATAAAAATCTCTAATAGAGCTATTTCTATTAAGTCTAAAAGACTTAAAGAGCCTAGATTAAATATATATTAGCGTCTTCAAGTATTCTCTACTAAAGCAGATTTCTAGATAGTAAGAATTCATCTTCTTTCTACATCATAACTTAATCTATAATAATGAATTAAAAGAGAGAATAGATTTCTATTAAAATAGAATAGTACTTTAGATTATAAAGATTTCGAGAAAGATCTAGTTAAAAAGAATAATATTATAATTAAGTAATTTCAAAAATAAAGGTGAAAGTCTTCTACAATTATTATAATATCTTAAATCTCGCCTCTATTAAGAATTATTAATAAAGGCTAAAATAGTATACTAGTAAGCGATTATATTAGAATAAAGACTCGCTAAAGAAGCTTCTATAAGAAGAATAAAATACTAATAATTAAGAGTTTATTAATAAGTAAATAGATTCTATATCTTAAAGATTACGGGATATATAGACTTTAAGAAGATAATTTATAGTATAGTAGTTAAGCTTAGATATGATAATTAGACTTACTATTAAGCGATTTTTATATAGCTTTAATTTCTAAAAGCTTTTAATAGCTATTTAAACTATTCTCTTTAAATTATAATATAAAATTATATATAATAATCTCGAGATTTGGTAGTTGATTTTCCCCTATATTGAATTCTATTTTTGGCTTGACGAGGAAAGGTCCATCTGGAATGGACTATTTTCTAGATTTATCACATAGTTCTTCCTTCATAACTTTCAGATACTGGAATAGAGTCGTATTCTGAATCTTCTGTATGTAATGTTTCCACTATATCCTCTAACGAATATATAACGTCACTTGGTTTTTTACAATTTTTGACATACGCTAAAGGCAATCAAATCGAGCTCCCTAGCTGAAAGTTGAAGGAATGCACTTGATCACCCAGCTTATGAGTAAAAAGATCTTTGCAAAGGTGCTTCCATCATGGGTCCTAGTCCTGCTACAATACCGCGTTTCCTGCTACCGCAGCTTTCGTGGAAGGCTTCGAGCCCCTCACCTTTGGCTGTTGCGTCTCGAATACATCCTCCTACTAAGGGTTCCGCGCCTCGGAACAAGCCCACCCGCTTTGTCTCATCAATAGCACGGAGATATAAACACAACCAATACAACTTTTCGCCTTTGGTTTCTAATCGCCAAGGTCCACCACTCGCAAGATACTCCTACGTTCCACATAATCACCCGCAATGCTTCTCAACAACCCCAACCCGCTTTCGCGACCATCACTTCGACACTTTGAAATTTGTGCAACGTCTTAAGGATGAAGGTTTCTCGGAGGAGCAGTCAAAAGCCATGATGCTCGTGCTTTCAGATGTCATTGAAGAATCCATCCAAAACCTAACGCGCACCATGGTCCTACGAGAAGGTCTCCAATTCTCCAGTCCGGAGCACCAGCCAAGCCGTCACTAACACTCGCAGATGCCGATCGAAGTACCTATACACAAAAGGTCGACTTCACGAAACTTCGCTCCGAGCTTCTGGCCCTCGATTCTAGCGACACATCCATGACTCTGGCCTCGCATGAACGACTGTCTAATGATCTGGCGAAGCTCAGTTCCAGACTTCGTGACGAAGTGAACCGTGCTCAGGCAAGTGTAAGACTAGATTTGAATCTTGAGAAGGGTCGAATCAGGGAGGAAGCCAAGGGACAGGAATTAAAGATCAAGGAGACAGAGACAAGGATAGAGCAAGAGGTTGCAGGCCTCAGGGAGAGGGTGGAAGGGGTCAAATTCAGTACTTTGCAGTGGCTAATGTAGGTCACCAATCCAAGACAATGAGAGCGATAGGGTTATCACGAAATGCACGGCTTACGCTAACTATCTATTAGGGGTGTATGTACAGGAACAGCTGCACTGATCCTGGGTGCCTGGCGTTTGCTCATGTGATGTGCTGGATTAGTACAGCGATATAGGGTTAGTGCTGTCAATGATAGTATGATCACGGTGAACTCAACAACGTGCAATGATTCTCGCGATTTTTGCTAAACCAAGGAATTTACCCTGTTTTGCGTTGATGGTGGGTGATGTCGTTGGGCAATATCTGGAGACTATATAGCGGAAGGAAATGCCGTGGCGAATAACATCTCATGGGCTTTAAATTGGGGGGTTAAGGACAAAAGCTCCGGATAGAGCGAGAAGATCTCAAAGAGCTGGCAAGAGAGTACCGGGTGAGAATGAGATGCTTTGACCGTAGAAGTAATCACTTTTTTGCGTAAGTCAAGCCACTCTTGGGCACCGCCATGCTAGAAGAGAGCCAGAGAAATCTAATATCCCACGTTCTATACTCTATTGTCATTTAACCAAGCTCAATGAGAAGCTTTGACAAGTCGTCGTTATCAGTCTCCTAGCACGATGACTTTTACTTCGACCCGTCCCCCCTTTCCCTCTGCCTAAAGATCGAATAGCTCTTTCAGTACCCTCATTGTATGGTCCGGATTATCAACACTATGCCCAACCGTCCTGCTATCTTCGAAGATCTCATAATCATTTCCACCCTGGTATGTTTTGTCGCCGAAAAAATGGATGGTCGAGTAATCGACACCACTGAGAGACTTCTCCGTCTCTAGATGTTGCAGGCAGTAAGTCTTGTCCCAGCCAGTGGGAAATACATCGAAGGAAATTTGTCCGCCGATTGAGTAGCTATAATAGTAGATATCAGCCTATCTACAAAAGTGGATAACAGCAGAGGCCAACGTACGTAAGGCCGAAGTCACCGAATTTTTCTTTCAAAGCTTCGACGAATTTGGCACGGATCTGATGCTGTTTGTCGTACTTTTCATAGTCGTTGCGCTCTTGGATGCTGGCGTTACGGCCGACTGGTGAGACGTTGATCATGCCACTCCTTCAGTGTGGCCAAGCATAGCGTCAGCGTGGGTGAATAGGTTGAGAGGATGTCCCCATCAATAGAATCTGCCTAGGCGGGCACGGCAAGCTGCATCACCACGTACCTGAATTCAACGAACGTTCCAGTCTTTACCGGACACTCAATGTCCGCAATGTACCTCAGACAAAAGTTGACTAATTGCTTGTACTTTTCTTGGCCCAGCCATCCGATGAAGCTATTGCTCGCCAATTGCTCCCCCAACCTATACGCCGTTAAGCCATTCTCAGCGAAGCAGAAGTCGAAGAGGCCAATGACGGGTATGGAGGGCGTTCCGAGCTGTTCTTGCTGTTTGACAAGGTTAGAGCCACCAACGAAGCCTATAGCGCATTTGTGACGAAGGACGGACAGGACTTGGAGCATCTCGGGAGAAACACTTTGGCGGGCCAGGGTGAGGGTGTTATCGACGTCGAAAAGGCATATTGTATCCTTGATGGGACGACCTTCTAAGGGAGGATAAACACTGGCTGCTTCGGCGTACATGGTAATGGTGGGGAGAAGGTAGGTGTCTCCAGCGAAGAGGTGAAGAGATGAAGAAGACTGGTACAGATCAAAAGAGGCGTACGTTAACCTTTACTTAAGATTTGTCTGACAAGCGGAAGGAGCCGAGGAGGCTAAGGTACTTTAGCTTGAGCTTCAGCTTGCACTTTAACACTTTGCAGGTTTTGCTGGGGCGAAGTGGGGCAATGGATGGACGGGCCTGAAACGTAAGTCGACCTCGGCTTACCTACATGTACCCAAAGAAAGTACTTTCTTTACCTTAGGGCTTGAAACCTACTTGAAGTATCACAGTACGTACGGAGGTTGCCACCGAAAGTCCTGAACATGCGCTAAAACCCTTGGCATTCTTGGCATTTCTAGCATTTTAGCAAATTTCTTGAATAGCTTCATAATCTACATACGATATTTTATATAATTACGTATATACTGATTTGCTCGGTCAGCTGGATCATAGGGCCGCTTATCCCCTCCTTTACGACCCTCTCGATACTCGTTACCGCCTCGTAAACGAATAACTTCGACAATATATCTAGGCATACGCTGCTATCGCTACTGTGCACACAGTAATATCGCAATTATATACCCCGTATGCATGCAGTAATATCGCTACTATGTACTTCATATACATACACTCTATATATATAGCAGTGATGTCGCTACTATGCAAAGCATTGATATTCAAGATATTCAAGATATTTACTAAGAATGCCAAGGGTTTTGAAGCCCTAACCCTAATGTTCAGGACTTTCGGTGGCAACCTCCGTACAAGGGTATTCCCTACCTACTCCCTTAATAGACTCGAAGAGAACTTAAAGTGCGGAAATCTACCTATCCAGATTAGTATCACTGCTCTCACTAAACTCATCCTGGCGTCGAATTGTATGACATGAGGAAGACAGCCATTTCGATTAGCGAAATATACTCGTACTCGTTACTTGTACGCTATGGATCTACTTTGAGCCGCCCGGCATCGGAGACGTGCAAAAGTCCGAAAATGAGCTTGTCATCGCAACAATCGAAGTAGCCTGCGCTTTAGGTTTCAATATATCATCATTGATGTTCCCTCTTCCACAGTGCAATGTCTCTCCGGTATTATTCCCAAACGAACGGACTGCTTTCCTTCTGCGACTGACAAAGGATCAGAACTCACCTCACCTTTCCAATCTTCCTTCCTTTCCCATACCTCTACCATCCACCATGAAATTTCCTACCCTGTCTCGCACAAAGCTTACCAGACCCCTCAACAGAGAGAACGATACGCCCGCCCTCGCAGTCGTTCTGTCGAGTCAGCACACGTCTACGAGTCAGAACGAAGAGGAAAGAACGCTCTTCCGCCCCTCTTCTAGGCAGAATTCCCAATCCGGGGGCGAGAAGAGGTACGTGGAGACAGCGCCTTTGGACGAGGCAGTAGCAGCAGACAAGCTTTCAGATGAACCAGAATATCCTTCTGGGGCGAAATTTGCCATTATAATAGTCTCACTATGTCTTTCAGTGTTCCTAATGGCTTTGGTGAGTCCCAGCCCAACGCATGGTCAGTGGGTGGGATGTTGATATTAACCCAGGACAACACCATCATTGCTACTGCAATCCCAAAGATTACGGATCATTTCAAAGCTCTCGATGATGTGGGTTGGTATGGGTCAGGTAGGCATGCACCTATATTACATCGAAGTCTTACACTAATCCACCCCTCACCCAGCCTACTTACTTACCGAATGTGCTTTACTACTGCTCTTCGGCAAATTATACACCTTTTTCAGCATCAAGTATGTCTATCTGACTGCGTACGTATTTTCGGAGCCCATATTTCCCCTTTCGGAGCAAATCTTGAGTCTTGAGACACGCCTCGGGAGGCTTTACTCTTGAGACATGTTCCAAGGCTCGATGGACCTCCTCAAATAGGCAATACTGACTGCGAAATTGTAATCCAGTATATTCATCTTCGAAGTCGGTTCAGGTAAATAGTCTACTTTCACTTCGACATCTTCAACCATCATACTGAATACCATCCTAGTCATATGTGGTGCAGCACCTACCTCTGTTGCTCTTATCATTGGTCGCGCAGTTGCAGGGTACGTACGTTTCGGAGCCGATTATTCCCATTTGGTATTGGAATTGAGTCGCAAAACATGTTTCGGGAGCAAGAGGGAGGACCTTTCTACTCCCGAGATCTGTCCCGCAACTCCATTACCTACCTCGTATAAACAATGCTGACTCCAAAATCTGTGCAGCGTTGGAGCTGCCGGGATATTTTCTGGTGCTCTTGTCATCATAGCATACGCTGTACCACTAGTGAAAAGGCCAATCTATACCGGCTTTATTGGTGCTATGTATGGTTTGGTATGACTTCACCCCCCTCTATCAATTCTTTTTGGGACTTTCGTGATCCAGATACATGTTTCATGACTTCAATTTCCGTCGGAAAAGAGTAATTGCTGACGGGAGACCCTATCAGGCGTCAGTCGCTGGGCCTCTAATGGGGGGTGCTTTCACGGACAAAGTCTCGTGGAGATGGTGCTTCTACATCAATTTGCCCCTTGGAGCGGTGACGATTCTCGGCATCGCACTCTTTTTCACTTCACCTCCACGTGAACAGGAGAATTCAATTGGCTTTTGGGAACGCGCGAAACAGTTCGATCCTATTGGAACCATTCTCTTCGTGCCTTGTATTGTATGTCTCCTGCTCGCGTTACAATGGGGGGGGTCGAAATACCACTGGGGCAATGGTGAGATTTCCCATTTTCAGACTCACTTTATTATCTTGGTTCTATTTGGCTGACCCATTTAGGAAGGATCGTTGCGCTGATTGTCGTCTCTGGAGTGCTCGGTATTGCTTTTGCTGGCGTACAGCTATGGAAGGGGGACAATGCAACAGTCCCACCCAGGATTCTCAAGAAACGGAGTATAGCCTTTGGTTCTTGGTTCGTCTTCTGCTTGGGTGGTTCATTTTTTCTCCGTACGTTTGATTCCGACCATCAAACCCTCCTTTCGCTCCTCACATCTGTCACACAATTTAGGCTTGTAGGCTCAAACAGAAACGTTTCTGGCAGCGAACACCCCCCTCCACTCCTCACATTCTTCATACAGCTCGGTTTCCTTTCTAAGGAGAAGAATACTGACAAGATCACGTAGTGATCTACTACATTCCTATCTGGTTCCAAGCTATTAATGGCGTGTCAGCTGTTGAATCTGGTATCAGGAGTCTCCCTATGA
Organism: Letharia lupina; assembly: GCF_014066315.1. NCBI lineage: Eukaryota > Fungi > Ascomycota > Lecanoromycetes > Lecanorales > Parmeliaceae > Letharia > Letharia lupina. Next base: position 1,990,077 of record NW_023502974.1, read on the forward strand.
TCCTTGGTCTCGTCATCGTATCTATAATATCTGGTATTGCTATCACTACAACGGGCTACTACACTCCGTGGATGATTATCTCATCCTTGCTTATGGCCGCGGGTGCTGGTTTAATATCCACGTTCAAAGTTGGGTCCGGCCATGCCATGTGGATCGGTTTCCAAGCCATTTATGGATTTGGTGTCGGCGCTGGCATGCAACAAGGGATCATTGCGGCTCAGACGGTGTGCACTCTGGAAGATATCCCGACAGCAACAGGTACGTTTCAAGGCTCAATATACCCTATCAAATAGGCAATACTGACTCCGGAACCTCAATGCAGCGATCATGAATTTCTGTCTCAATCTCGGGGGCGCTCTTTTCATCGCGGTTGGGCAGAACATCTTCACAAATCGTTTGTCTACAAATCTTGCCAACAATGTACCGATTCTCAACCCATCGATCGTCCTTAAAACAGGGGCAACGAGTCTGCGAAATGCCGTTGGTTCAGGTAGCCTTGAAGGTGTCCTGTTCGCATACAACGATGCACTAACACATACATATTACGTTTCTGTCGCTATGGCATCATTATCTATTGTTGGCGCGCTCGGCATGGAGTGGAAGTCGGTAAAAGGGAAAAAGATTGAGGGTGCTGCAATTTAAAAGGGCTGGTTTTCCCCAGCAGTGTGTTGCAGGTGTCTCAGGTATGATTTTGATCAAGGTATAGAGGATCCTAGCAGCCACGCATTGTTATTGCGTGGCCTTAGAAGACAGCATGACTGCCAAGGGTTTACCGGCAGCACGGTGGACAGTATATGTCAGCTCTTTTGAAGAGCGGTAGCTAGCTACACTTCTTCAATCAATAGATGTATATACAACAACACAGCCATCTTGTCAACATATCAAGTCACCAATAGTCAGTTGCCCAGAAAGGAGATTTACCTACTTCCAAGGCGGCAATCCGAAAGTTCGGAAAAGATCATCAGTCTTCCTGCGAAACGGGTGTTGCGTCTGTTTCCTTGGAGTTCACGAGTTCTAGAATTGGTACCTTGGAGTTACCTAGGCTCGCTAGGTCTAAGTACCTAGGTATCTCAGGTGAGGTAAGGTAAGGTACCTTAGGCGTGGTGCGAGCTAGCGCCGGAGCAGTGCTAGCCAACCAGATGGCCCACTGGTCCAGAAACCAACCGTCCTCCTTCCGAGTTTCTTCGTTCTTTCACACCGAATACACCAATCACACCACAGCATGTCTCTTCTTGCCGCTGCAATCGGAACAGGCCTTTTCTTTTGGAGTATTTGATTCATCGTACTTTGTGGAGTGGGGGTGGGGGTTCTCTTTTGCACTTCATTCCTTGCAACATCTTTTATTCCAGCATCAAGAAGGAAACACTCCTTTCTTCTGAAAATCACCTGGCCAGGTTATGACCTTTTGCCTACGAGATGGATTCCCGAGGAAACAATACCTACCTAGGGATTGCCCAAGAGTACTTTAATCTTTAGCATACCTTATGCATGACACTTGCTTCCCGGGCGCCTACGCTCTATTCCTGGGGCTTAGCTTATCTACACCTCGGCCTATCACACCTTCCAAAGCCCTTCCTCTGTCACTCTGAGACTCATGCTTAGGGCTTCGCGCCCGTGCTATTGATATTACCCTGCTCAATTGCTCATTGCGATCAAGCCCATCATGACACCACCTCCAATCTCCTAATTATGGGGTCCAGAGACTGAGACCCAGCGCTTGGAGAAAAACCCCAGCGTATCCGCCCTCGTCACCTTCCAAGCAGGCCTCCTCTCCTCTTGTTACACCTTGTTACGCCTTTCTTTACCCTTCAAACCGGCGACTCTCTCAACAGCTGCATCTTGCTGACACCATTCATTGTCCTCTTCAATCGATCTTGAAGAGGCAGATTGTACTTGAAAAAAAACTCGCTCTTGAGTATCTCACGTTAGCCGCACTGTCGCTTAGCATGTCGAACGTCCAACATCGAACTTACGATCCAGTATCTCCTATAGAACCTGATCCTAAGCGGTCACTGCCGCAGCGAGCCCTCACAAACGACAAGGTCAAGAACAGTCAAGTCAGTGTCCGTCCGAGGACGTCGTCAAGTTCTTCGTCCGGACTTTCGATCAAGACGCCTAGGACAGCACGCTTTGCGGAAGCAACATCTGTCAACTCACCCATCGGTCCCAGCACAGCTGGGCCGTCACCTTTCGCCAATCCTCCACCTACGACTCGCCACCTCATGCCTCAACTACAGCCCTCCGACGTGGGCTTCGGCTACATGGCCGACAATCAGGCTTCTAAACACTCATCTTATGCGGGTGTGGAAGTTCCGCTGACCCCAAACTCACCCTTGAAGAGTGCCTTGAAGCCCCCTGGGACCCCTGGACGACTTGCGAATCCACTCAGCCCAACTTTCCATGAGGAGCAGATCTTGGAGAAACACGAAGACCATACAGAGAAGGAAAATGCAAAGGACTTGGTACAAGACTTCATGGCACATCGCTGGACTACATGCTGACTTTGATTTCTAGAAAGTCAAAACCCGGGTCCGAATGGCCAAGATGTGTCTTCGAGTAACAAATTTCAGTTGCAGTCTCATCGTCTTATCTATGCTCTCAACTACTTTTACAATATTCAATACCACCAAATCGCTGCCTTTGAGGAGCAACCTCCCTGCTTGGGCTCCCAACCAGAAGACATGGCCGCAAATCACCCTGCTCAGCATCTCGTGCGTATCGCTGGCGTTCTCTCTCGGCATCTTCTATGCATACTGGCGAGGTGGTCACAAGCGAGCGCAGAAAGCCGCAATCTATTATACCGTCTTCTCTATAGCTTTCTTCACATTCAGTATAGTCATGTGGGCTATCGGCGCTGCAATATTGAATCAAAGCAGGAAGAACGGGGGTGGCAAGGATATGTGGGGATGGTCTTGCAAGGATGGCAAGCGTAAGGATTTGTTTCAGCAAGACGTCGACTATGCTTTGATATGCAGACTTCAGGTATGGAGCTCGCTGATTGATAAGGAATTCTATGATACTGACTTACGCCTGTAGAACTGGTCGCTGCTTTGCGCTTTTATCGAGATCATTGTCGAAGTTCTCACCATCAGCATTTACGCCATCGTCTTTTATCGCTTTCACTCCAAGCGCAGGCTCGCCAAATCAATGGATCTGCGTGACAAAGCTCGCTCTGATCTTTATCTTGCTCAACTCAGGAGTCAATCTGCGCCCAACACCCCTGGCTTCCAGAAGACTCCCATGACTTCCACGTTTCCGGCGCACATTCATGATGATCCGATCGATGCGGCGGAGAATGGCGAACATTACAACGAATCCACCCAATTCGCTTCGAAACACCAGTCATTTTCCCAACCGAAGCCATTCAATCTACAGCCGCCCCCAATCAAGGTTCACTCTGCCACTCCTGCTCTGTCCCAGGATGGATTTGAACCAGCGCCACAGGTCCAGGAGCATGTCCCGGCAGCGCCAGGCGAGCAAACATACGATGCAGTGCCCATACCAGGAGCGTATGCGAGCCCGCTTCAAAGTCCAGGCTACCAACCACAGAGCATGAATTTTGGCAGCGAACCGGGGCAGGCTTACACGACGGAGGGTCGGGTAAGCCTGGAAAGCCCACCTACCAGTCCTCGGTTGCGGCACAGTACTTTACGATAGATCTTCAAGGAGACCAATAATCAGGAGTTTACGGAATTCTCTCTTCATCAGAATCTATACCATTTTCTTTCATATACCGGAGGTGGTGTTTGACTGGGGTTCATGAATTTTGTAAATCTGCCAAAGAGAATATATCATATTACTCCCATACTTACTTCTTTGAGTAAATATGTTGGAGGCTATAAATGCAGACAGTCATGTTGGAAGCATGAGAGCTTATCGTCTTGTCAAACATTGATCAAGTGATAACGCTAGGGTACAGGCGTTTGTACAAGTAGAAATGAAGTCATGCCGATCGACAACTCTTGATCTCTGCATGGTGTACGAGTACTCATCGCTGACCCTTTCCACATGTCCATGCAAGCATTTCCAATCCAAAACAATCCTCCCAGAAGGTTAAAAGATTCAGTTCCGTTGGAGCGTGTCCGCACGAGAGCAACTCTGCCCTATCGCAGGACATACGTCTCGCGGCCAAACCCCAATCAAACCCTCAAGGTCTGGCCATTCGTCTTCATTTTCTTCGCTGGAACAGGAGCCTACGTTTACATGGTCAAGACCCGCGCCAGCGAGCCCCAAAAACCCCGTGGCCCCTCTGTGACACCCAAATAGGTTCAGTATCCGAATCTCGCATACCATGGCACCCACCTCACCCCGCCTCTCGGCCCCCAAAAAGTCCACCCCCACCTTCTCGCCGGACAAAACGTCGGTAATCTACGTCCTGGGTGGCCCAGGTGCTGGGAAAGGCACTCAGTGTGCTAATTTGGTCCGAGACTATGGCTTCACACACCTTTCTGCTGGAGATCTGCTACGGGCGGAGCAAGATAGGGAAGGCAGCGAGTTCGGAAGCATGATCAAGGAGTACATCGCTGAGGGAAAAATTGTGCCGATGGAGGTGACAGTGCAGCTTTTGGAGAATGCTATGATGGATCAGGAGAAGGGAAGGGGGCGATTCCTGATTGATGGTGCGTCTACACTGTCGAGTCTACATGAGGTGATGAAATAACCACGGCTTATCGACGCGCAGGCTTCCCTCGCAAAATGGACCAAGCCATCCGCTTTGAAGAAGCCGTGTGCCCCTCGAAATTTACCCTCTTTTTCGACTGCCCCGAAGACGTCATGACCGAGCGTCTCATCAACCGAGGAAAGACCAGCGGCCGTGCTGATGACAATGCCGAGAGTATCAAGAAGCGGTTCAAAACATTTGTGGAGACGAGCATGCCAGTTGTGGACTACTTCGAGAAAGAAAACAGGGTGGTGAAGATCAAGGCTGTGAAAAGTCCGGGCGAGATATACGAGGAAGTGAAGATGAGGATGGGAGAGAGAGGCTTCGAGATGGCTGTGAAATAGAAGAGCATCATCGCGGAGGGAGAAAAGCTCGGTGTCAGGCTTCATCCTTGCTCCTGCCTTGGAGCTGCATCGATGCATGTTCCTATTATCCATCAAAGCTGTGGTCATAGACGATCTCTCGACATGTTGAAGCGTTATTCCCGGATGCACGAGAATACCATCCCTTCTTTGCTCGCTGCTGCTCTTCTGGCCTCTACCGACAATGGAAGGCAGGTCTATGGCAGTGAAATAAGCTGGTCAAGCCTTGAGGCACAGAAGATGTAACCTTTTTCTCGCTTTCGGTGCCTGCTGTTGTACCATATTGACGCACACGACTGTCCCAAGTAGTTGCAATTGTGGTTCGCTCCAAGTGTGATGCAGGCTGCCGCGGAGGGAAAATGTCAGTCTTGTTTGATGATGGCTTGGGCATTCATGAGTCTCAGCATTCATCACCGGCAATGAATACAGCAGACTTTATCCTCCATGCTTCACCATATACTGATACGTTGGTGTTCCTCTAAGAAGGAATAGCTTAGCAGCCAGTGGCGAGTTGGATGATACAAGGCGAGGTTGGCGCGATCTGTTGAATTTTTTATTGCCTGGCTTCTTCTATTGACAAAATGAAAAGGAAAAGGAAAAGAAAATCGACATGGAAATGGAAGTGGAAATGGAAATGGAAAAGGAGAAGGAAAAGGGAAAGGAAAAGTGAATAAGTCGGCCAAAGTGAGATTTTCCTATCTTCCTATTTTCCTATTTTCTTATTCTCCTTCTACCTTATTGAAGTAAGGCATACCTTATTGTTCAAAATCAAGTCCCTTCACGCTCACACGCTAAGCTAATAAGGAGATCTTCCCTTCCCTGCTTGCCTCATGTCCTTCACCTCTCACCTTCTCTCCCCCCTCCCTCCCTCTTATCATCCTACACAACCTACTTTTCCACAACTACCTTCGACCTTCCACTTTCAAAGGCCGCATGCTATGAATAAGCATAAGTCTTCACAGTGACTCTCAAAAAGGAGCTTCTTATCCATTCACAATCCGCCAATCGACTGTCTAGTAGTCCTTCCACTTTTCCAACCTTCAAAGACATCTCCACGAAACAGACACACAAGGTCACCGTCTCATCCATATTTGCAGGCGACTGCAACCTCTATCATTGAGCATCATTCACACGTCCTGCCTGCTACAACCGCCACATTCTTCACGCTCTCCTCACCTGTGCTCACCCAGCCTCTCTTCTTTCACAGTTGAAATCAACATCAACCGAAGCCCCATTTTTCCACTCGACGCGTCCGCTTCTCAACGAGGCCGTGATCCGCCTTACACGTCATGGCAAACAAGAAGTCGACGCCAGCCCGGGCTGCTAAAAAGGGCCTTATGGGTAAGAAAGCTGAGATCTACAAATTGATCGAAGAGGCAAACAGGAAGAAATCTCTTTCTGGCACCAAGCTGCCACCTGGCACGGCGAGCGTCCGTCTTCCACCGCTGCAGCCCAGCAGCCGAGACAATCCACGTGGGCCGCTTTGTCGACAACCTAAAAAGATCGTCCCAGGCCTGATACAAGATCAGAAACCCGTTCTTTTGGAATCAGAACACCTACATCATCCCGGGAAACCACTCGTATGTCTCCCTTGTGAGCCCGATACGATGCGTGCGCTGAGATACGCGCCAAAGGGTCATTTTCCATTCCTCGAACTTCCTGGAGAGCTCCGAAACAAGATTTATGATTACGGAATCGTAAAGCAGTACTACGAGATCGGATGGGTCGACAACAACCACAAGAGCAAAAGTCTGACCTATCGGCTACCCAAGCTAGGCAGAGCATATGGACCTCGCCTTGAATCGGGTGCAGCCAGACGCCGTCGTCAGCTGGACTATTCCCGGCGTGTACCTAGTCAGAAACGATTGGTGGAGGGTTCCATCTATCCCGGCCCTGCTGCTCTTCTCGTCGTCTGCAGTAAAATGCATAAGGAGGCATGCTCAGTCTTCTACTCAAAGTCGACCTTCACCTTCCATGGCCTGGGCGCCCTTCGTCATTTCTTGAATAACCTCTCCCCAACTGCGACGGAAGCCTTGACGCGACTTGGAATCAAGCATCGTGCCTACGGCGAACCGAACCGCACTGAAGATCAGATGTGGAAAGCCAAGCACGACCGGCTATGGGAAGACTTGTGCTGGCGCATCGCAGACCAGTGCAGTTCATTGACTCGTCTCTCACTCGATCTCACGCTGAACAAGTCACCGCTTTGGTTCGCACCGTTCGATCTCGCAGACAAGGCAGGGATTGGTGCTCAGTGGATCAAACCCTTATGGGGCTTTCAAGATGTGGGGATCCAACGGTGCTGGGTGCGTCTGCACTGCTTGAGCAAAGACAGCTCGATCCTGGAGGTTGAGAGTTGGAAGGTGAGAAAGGAGATACTCGGAGCTCTATGGGACGAAGAGGCGGAGGCGCAACGTGATGCCTACGGGTTCGAAAAGCGCCAAAGTGGCGCAAAGGAAGTCCAGAAAGGCATGGTGCTTAGACTTCGGGTCGATGGAGGCCTGGAAGGTGCTTGAGGGGTATAGGAGACAGCGAGGTCATGGTCGTAGACGGTGGTTTGCCTTTGCTCGTGGGTTTTAGAGGGGAGTTCGGTAGGAAAAGTTTGGTCTATTCCAAGGCCTCTGTTCCCCCGGACAATGTCCGCAGGATAGCTTCAACGGGGACAAAGGTGGTCCGAATGATCTCAATTGGAAGCCAGGAGGGAAAAGGTAAGGCCGGTTGGACAGGTCACACGATTGCTTTCCTCTCTTCACTCAGCAGCATGCACAACATCATTTAACACGGACACTGACTACCATCAAATCAATTACATTGGTTTCTTTAGCTAATAAAAAGATTAATTGGGAGCCGGCCAGCAAGTTCCCACATCAGTGATCATCATTCATTTTCCCCATCGGCTCTGCCGTGTAGTGCTTCTACACGCTGAGCATCTTGACAAGCCCTATGTACAAGCTGTGGTGGCCTATGAACACAGTAGCAACAGACTGGCAGATGGTAACGTTATTCTAGGCAATGGATTATCAGCCATGTGATTCAGCACTTTTGTTGTTGAAATATCTCTGGGAAGAATTTTAGAGAGGACTGTTGCATGAAATATCACTACAGTAGTGTCTCATGCACTACCTCCATACCTTCCGATGAAAGATAAGAAGATAACGCGTAAGCGTGAGGCCATTCCGCGTGGGTACATGGAAGCAAAAACTAGGGGTATCCGAGGCGAGCACCGAAGAGATATGATGGGGAACTGGACACATCCCTAAACCCAAACGCCTTTTCCCACACAGTCAAGATTCGGCTTCCGAGATTGTCGAGATAGGCCTCAGAGTCGCAGCCAGGGCGCCAACACTGGGCACCGCACTCAAGCTCTCCTTTCTCCTTTCTTGCAGAGGTCTCACCATGCCATTAGCCCCAATGACCAATCCACCTGTCTGGACTCGATCGTTAATCATGCTATCGAGAATCTTTGTCATCTCGTCTATACTCTTTCTCTTCATCGCCTTTTCCTTTTCTTTGTACTGTACGGGGCTGGTAGGTGAGAGCAGCTGTACGGGGCTGACGGGGGACGTCAAGGAGATTCCATTGCCGCCGCTATTAACACTGCCACCGCTATCTTTGCTCTCGTTGCTTTGATGATAGCTTTCCTTGCGGATTTCGGGTGACAGAGGTTCAGATACGAAATCTGCAGTATCACGATGGCGAGCTGCAGATCGAAGGGCATTGACCATGCGGTCTTTGTCATCTAGTCGTGCACGCAAGTCGGCAATCTCGGCATCTTTTTCTCGTATGATATCTCTTGTGCTAGCATTTTCTTCGATCATGCCATATTTCTTTTGCGAGGTTGGCGAACCCAGAGCGGATGATTTGGAGTGACTCGATCGCCGGGCTTGCAGCAAGCGCTTCTCCAAAGTCGAAATGTACCTGTTCTTATCGGCCAAGTCCGCTTGAAGGGCGCGGATATGTGCATTCGATGTTGCAGTACCATCTCCAAATTCGCCTGCCAAATCTTCTTCGTTGCCCAGCGAAGAGACGGGCGAGTATTGCTCCTCACCTCCTTTCCCAGCTGCTGTGATGGTAGAGCCAGCGGACACTGTCCGTTTCAGTGACGGTGCAGCTCCTCCGAGCGTCGATTGGCTTCCTGACGGCCGCAGAGATCGCAATGTCTTCGTGGAGATTTCAATCCTGTGGTTCGAAGAAAGTGATGGATGCATGCTCAGGGATGACATCTTGCCATTTGTGTTGACACCGGACGATTTGGAGGACAATATCAAGCGATTGAGATGCTCGATGCGGTCGTTCAAAGCCGTTCTTGCGAGTTGCATCTCGAGCATCTGCTCCTCACGTCTCTGTTCTGCTTCTCTCTCGAACTGCTTCTCTTCAAAGTCAAATGGTCTTTCCTCCCTGCCTTCCTGGGCCTTTTTCTGGCTGTCGAGTTCGTTCCGTAAGCTCTGTATTTCCATTCGATATCGCTCGAGGAGAACCCTGCTTCCTGCATCCGTACCGCTGCCAAGAGCTTCCTCTGCTTTCTTTGCATGGCTGACTATGTTGTTTTTCGCTCTTGCCGCAAATTTCAGAGTGTTCAGGGTCTCACTAGTATGTCCATTGGCTGTGGTCACACTCCCAAATGACCCGAGCTGAATCGTGCAGAGAATGCTGACCAATGAATTTCCTGACAAGGCTGGCTGCAGCAGTCGAGTTAGTTTGCTGTCTCGATACGGCAAGTGTTTGCCATCTTTATCGGTTGGATTGCCGTTGGAGTCTTTATCACCCGAAAGCCTTGCAATGACGGTGCCGAGGGTCAGCAGACTCTTGTTGATGTGGGCACCTTCAGTTCTTCGCTCCTTGTTTTCTGCTGCCCTCTCGGAGCCAGCCAAATCAATCATGCTCAGTGTGGATACCCGAACCCCCCCAGGCATGAGAGGGGCTCGTTTGTCGTTCACGTCTTTGCCGCCGTACGGCGCACGCTCCCGACTCTCAACAACAATTTGAACCACAGCATGACTACGGGAGCTTTGAGCGTTGTATTGGGTGCTTCTAGTCCTCCTGGACTGATCGCCTCGAGCAATTACTCGAAGCAACTGAGTCGGACTCTGCACGATCTCTTCTTTCAACGGACTGGCAAAAACCCCTCGCTTTGGGTCCTCACGAAGTTTGATCTCTTCTGGCTGTGGCGATCCTGGTCCAATGCCGGCTTCCATCGGCGGCTTCAACAGATCATGAATCCTCTCGTTATAGATTTCTAGGTAGCTAACTCGTAGCAAAAATTCCCGATGCGGTGTTTCGCGAATGAAAGAAAATATGTCGGTTATAGCTAGTGGTATCACTCCTGGTGATGTTGCGGTTCCTTGCATGGAGAAGGTTTTGCCAGTCCCCGTCATACCGTAAGCAAACACTGTTCCATGGTAGCCCTCCATTACACGGCGTACAAGCCGTTTCGCTGACGCATCATAAACTTTGTGATTTTGATCATAAGGCGCGAACACATTATCTACTTCGACGTAAGCAGCGGTCTCGAACACTGTCAATTAACCCAACCAAGTGATCTTCAGGTACAAAGGGACAATTGATCTCTGCTCCGAAATTGGCGATTGCCAGTGCGATATCCTAACAGCACTGCCTGAAAAGTTGGGATTGATAGTAGTGCAATGAACTTCCACTGGCTTACCATAGTAATAATCCCCACCCTCTCTTCCCCTGTAGGCCACGAGAGACTGCCGGCTATCCACCATCCAATCCTTGCCTGACGACTTTTCCGCGCCTGCATCGGGTCGTACACGCACGCTAACAATCACATTGCCCTTCCCCTCATGTTCTCTTCGGCCAGAATCCCTTCTCTTACTTCCATCCTTTTTGTTGACGTGACCTTCTTCTCTGGCCCTCTTGTCATCCGTGTCTTCGAACGTTGTTGCTGAAGTAGAGTAAGACCCTTGAGCAGAAGAAGTTCGGCTGTGTGGCGGTGACCGCAGACTGACGAGATCATTTGACACTCTTGGTTCTGAAGTACTGGATATTGCTTTACCATCGCCACTTCCGTCCAGAAGAGTAGGGGTTGGCCCTCCGCTGTACATTTGACTAAGCCCATCTGTTGACGCCTTTGTTTTTAGTCTTTTGATCCTCAAGCTACCGGGCGGCGTACCACCTCCGTCTTTGCTTTGTGCGGTTGCTTCGGATATCAAGGAATGCGTGGCTGTTGAGTATTTGCTGTCGAGACCAGTCCTCCTGACTTTGGGAGGTTGGGGAAAATTCGCAATACTGACAGAGCGTCGAATCTCTTTGTCTGTCGACGAACCTTCCACTTGGTTGTGAGCCTGGCTGGCGGGATCGGACCGTAGAGTTGGTGTTTTCGGGCTAGAGGGCGCGTGACTGGTGCTTGGGGAGGTAGATGATTTGACGAGCTTCGAAGGGTTCTTGAGAGCGAGTGTAGAGGCCGTTGGAGGGGCAACTTGTTCTCGAGAGGACTCAGACACAGTCACAGGGGTTCGTAACTTGGAGACTGGCAATTGAGGAAGAGCAGAGGTTGGTGGAGGGAGATTAGGTCGGGTCATGTTGACCTCCATGTGTGGAAGTTGCGAACAACTGTGTATTCTCTCGGCAGAGGAGACAAAGCGAACGAGAGAGCGCAGACCCCTGGATGATGGGCGATTTGTGAGGAGTTGTCAATCCATGGCCAGCTGCTCACCCTCGTCAGCTGAAGAGGGTTTAGTCGAGGAATTGTAGTGCTGTCGCGGTGACCAATTGTTCGAGGACAGACGGCTAGGGATGGTAGACGTACTTTTATCCGTCCTGTGTCGCCAGGGAGACTTGGCAGCAGCAATTGCGAAGGATGTATGGTACAGCGACTGGAGAGAAGAATGTACGCGACCTGGCTTCACAGCATTGAAGATGAGTACAGTAAGAGAGGTTGAAGGCAAACCAGCAAAGTAGGGGTTTTCCAAAGTGTACGTCCCCAAATCCTTGAAAATTTGAGACCCCGCGATGTTTCAGAGATGGCAGCATTCCTCCCGACGTTCAATATTTTGTTGAAGCAAAAGAGAGTAGGGTTGGGGGGGGGAGAAGGGTAAGGTAGAGGGACACTTCACACTCACAACGTACCTATTTGCCTAAGATGATAATCTAATAATCTAATAATCTATAAAGTAACTTACAAACGGACTTCAAAATCAATAGAATTATCATACATATGTACCCTCCAGTTAGGTACCTACAATAATCTTGACCAGGGTCCACTGCAGCAGCAACGTTCCCCCCGCGCTATTCCACCTGCTCTGCGCTACGCAACCTTACTCGCAACGGGGAAAGGGGCACAGGGGCTTGATTCGCTCAAGGCAGAAGCATCACATCACACTATCACACCATGCAGTTGCTGCAGAAAATCAATGGCCAAATAATAACGACTGCTTGCCACCGTCACACCAGTCACGGCAAATGTGCATCACAACCCCTTGAACGGACGTTGTCCTTTGCTGTACTCCGCAGTATTAAGGTATTGAGGTATTGAAGTATTGAGAAGGATGATACTCATCCGACATCGAGGACAACCTTGGTCTTCCTCACCCGAGCATTTCTCATGAAATCCCAGAGTATCATGAATGCAATGCCTTCTTTGCCAGCCTTGGACTTGCGCAGGACGAAGGAAGAAATGAGAACGAATATAGTTGGTGCCCGTAGTGAATTACGCTTGCTTTCGAAGATCTTGCCCATTTTTCTTTCTCCCTTCTAACGCCCTTGGAAACAATCCTCGGTACTTTCGTGAAATCGGCCTTCTGAACAACTAAACTGCCTCAGATGACGGCGTTGCATTTCGTGGTCTGGGCTTGTCTTCGATAGCAATCTTCAACGACATCCAGCGATGAAAGTTTACGACGTGCTGAGTAACCTCGGTCAAGCATTTGAACGGAATAAGCTGCAATTTTCTAAGCTTGTAGTTCCTGGTTGAGCGTATCTCGATTTAACAGGCTCAAAGGCAAGAACAGGTCCGGCGAAAGGCATGATGATGGAGAGCCTGAAGCTGTGCGTAGAGAGTAACGGATAGTGATCTAACTATGACTTGGCCACACCAAAGTTAAGCTTCCTCGCCACTCTATCACCGCGACCGTCTTCAATCTCACCTCCTCTCCTCTTCAGATCTTCGCCCATCCTTTCCGGTCCCCCACCCTTCTTCGGCAGATCCTCTTTCGCAGTGGGTCGTGGTTCGCTCGACCACCACTTATGCTCAAGCATCTCACGGGACGTGCACCGTTTCCGAGGATCCAAGGCAAGCATAGACATCAACAAATCAACTCCCACAGGCCCTGCCGTGCCAAATTTAGACAAATAGAAGTCCTTCCCGCGCACTGGTATTGTTGCAGCTTTATCGTATTTTAGATAGCCTTCGAGCTTGGACACACCCGGCCAATTCTCCTCTGTCGGAGTGCCAATTGCGTTGCATATTAGTTCAAGCTGGTGCATGTCGGTGTTCCCTGCAACGAAAGGGAAGCGTAATATGAGTTCAGCGAAGACTGTTCCCATCGACCACACATCGACTGCACCAGAGTAGAACCTTGCCCCAAAGAGTAGCTCTGGAGGTCGATACCATCGTGTGATGACCTGGTAAGTCATAGGCCGGTAAGGGTCAGAGAATGACCTTGCCAGTCCGAAATCAGCAAGCTTGACTTCTCCGTCTGCTGCTATAAGAAGATTGTTGGGCTTTATATCGCGATGTAGCACGAAATTCTCATGGCAAAACCACACAGCACGACCTAGCATGCCCATCCAAGCTTTGACCTCAGCCGTACCGTAGCGGATACCCTCACTGTCTTTAATGAGCATTTCAAGATCTCCCAAGGGTAGATACTCAAGTACCAGGTTGAGGTTTTGATTTTTGGAGGAGAAGACAGCATGCAGTGCAATGATGTTTGGATGTGAAAGCTCTTGAAGATACTTGACTTCTCTGATAGCGTCCATAGATAAGCCATCGCGATACTCGGTGTTGACCTTGATCTTCTTGATTGCCAATAGGGACGAGGGGTCTGCTTTCAGGTGTCCCAAATAAACTATGGCGTAAGTGCCTTCTCCAAGCTTCTTGTCCTTGACGTATTTTTGTTTGGTTTCATCATTCAGTCTTTCTGCTAATTCCTGCCCTCTTCCTGGCTCAGAAGTAGAACCATTCTGAGGCTTCGAGATGGAGTTGGTGCGAACAGCTAAAGATTTGGCTTTGGTGGCAGTGACCTTGATGTTGGATGTACTATCATATGTGACTACGGGCGACATTGCCATAGCTGCTTTTGGAGGGAGGCTTGAGATCACACTCTCTCAAAGCCCCGCAAGATCTTCAGAAGGCACAATTGGCATATACTTTGTATCTGCGGTTGACTTTGTAAAACTAGCAAACCGCCGACTCATCACTCCAATAATAGAGTGCTGATATGCGCTTTCGCGCTAACGGCAAGTAGTAGAAATATCCTTCCGCTCCTGGCAACCTCAAAGCTCGAGTAATCACAACATATAGATACAAATGCGCCTCTTTCCATCATGATCGTCAGAAGCCTGCCATCCCCCTTAATACCATCAACCCTTCAATCCTTTCTCATAAGATCCCAACCTTCGCACGGTCTCCGCCATCTCCACGCTCGAGCCTCTGCTTTTCAACCCCCAACTCCTCAACCCACGCCATTTGTTCCAGACGCCTCCACCTTTCTCAAACTCATTGGCCGTAACCTCTCACAACATGCCGGAAAAATACCCACTTGGCAATCCCTCTTTTCCCTCACGTCAACCCAACTTCGTGAATTAGGCGTTGAGCCAGCTCGAACGCGACGGTACCTGCTCTGGTGGAGGGATAGATTCAGAAAAGGCATCTTCGGCGTGGGTGGAGATCTCAGGAACGTCAAGGATGGGGGGGCAGAACTCCGTGTAGTGGAACTCCCCGTTGCCAAAGCGGCGATTCCAAAATCCAGAAGCACGAGCATAGCAATTGGCCTCCAACGAACGAAGAGGATGATCGTCAACGAGCCACCAGAGGTCATAGAGAAGAGCCTATCGCTACAGCAGCTGAAACCAGTGGATGGCATGAAAGTGGTTGGCTTGCGGACGATAGTGGGACCATATGTGCAGCCCGTGAAGGGAACGAGTGGGAGCGTGGCCACCATCAAGGTTCAGGAAGGAATGTGGGAGGTCAGGAGAGGGGTGAAGGTTGATGGTGGAGAGAGGAGAAAATTACAGGTCAGGCGGAAGAGATTATTGGAGGAGAGGAGAACAACTAGGAAGTAGTGGGTATAGGAAACACAAGCTGTGATTTTTCTGCTTGTCTGGAAACTTCCCATAGGAGAAGGTGCGTGATTATACTTCACGAAGAAGGAAATGCTCTCCGGTTATCGATGGCTTGTGCTATCTATACCCATTTTTACTTGACGTGGTAAACAAATTGTGAGCTCCATGATGTGACTGCACAACACTAGTACTCGTGCACCTAAGCCGTACAAAGAACAATCATGGCATGCTAAATCCAAATGAACCCGCTTGCCATACCGGACATTCTCCCTCATCTGCCATATTCCAAACTAGGCACAATGACAGGCCCATATTTACTCACCCCCACCGCCCCCATCCCCGCTGCATCGGTCTGCACCATGAAATCTACGGCCAAGCTCAACTTCCCAGTCGCTGTGCCATGCATGTTCGTTTGTCCGAAGGTCCCCGTCACAACTTCCGGATCGTAAGCCACAATTGCCACATAATTCCTCCTGCCCATTAGCTTCCTCATATCTCGCTGTCTTCCATCTGGCTCTGCAGCGAATATTTCCATCATGTCCTCCTTTGTATCGCTCGGCGCATTATTCGAGCGGTGTCCGTTCTGTGGGATGTATAGCGGTTTCTGGGAGGCGTGGAGAAGCTTGAGGACGTAAGATGGAGGGGGGGTGTTGACGACAGAGGCAGATATGAGTTGGTACATGGTCTTGTGATCAGATGGTTTTGCCGGATCGTGCACAATACCAGCACCGCAGCAATCGACGGCACCTGATAGAAAAGTCATACGAATTGACTTTTGGTGGGATATACTCTGAAGGGTACGAATGAGGTAAGTGCGTTCAAGATCCTGATGGGAGTTAGCATGAGACACTTTCGACGACTGGCGAGTAATAAGGGCTTACCTTGGATTCGTGCGTCCATTGATCGCGCAGTTCATCGAGCATGTCAATGTCGCCGAATGGACTCAATATCCCGCCCATGAGACCAGACT
Source organism: Letharia lupina (assembly GCF_014066315.1). Taxonomy (NCBI): domain Eukaryota; kingdom Fungi; phylum Ascomycota; class Lecanoromycetes; order Lecanorales; family Parmeliaceae; genus Letharia; species Letharia lupina. The sequence goes on from NW_023502974.1 coordinate 2,006,314, forward strand.
TGCCGACAGCCTTCTTCACAGAGTCAAAGCCAGAGCCGACAACGCCTTTAGCACCCACAACTCCAGCTGCCGAGCTGGTCACTTTACCCAAGAGGTTGTAGGCACCGGTCACGGCTTTCTTACCGGTTGCAACGGTGTGAGCAATCTGCTCAGCCGCTTCCAGTCTTGGATACACGATTGGTACCGAAATCATCCAGATGCAATGTTGCACACTAGGCGGTAGCATTGCGACTTTCGGGAAGAGGCCCTGGTACGTTGGACCAGCCATTACCTGATGGGGATTCCTCTCAGATCGGCAGTCCGGACCCACGACGACGACTGCAGGCCCAAGGTACTTCACGAAATGCCAACCAGTGCCAGTAATGGTGAAGATATCGGTGTCCGTACTCACGTTGCGGAGAATCTCCAGAGTCGTGTGGTGCTGGAAAAGCAAGTACATTTCTATGCCGACTCGGCCAATATTCTTAAACATGTTAGAAAATTGCATGTATTCAGGGTATGATCCGAAACCGTCGAAACTGCAAGCTTTTAGTCTTCATGCCGATTTTCGCTCACGGCGAGTTTGAGAACCTACATGTCATGATCATCAATCTGCAAAACGTGCGGTATTTGCGCAAAAGCTTCTCGCAAGTATGGCTGGTCGAAATGACTGGTATAATAATGGAAATACGCATGTGAGACATCTTCTTCGTGCTTGGCCGTCCACTGAGCGTTCTTTCTATTCTCTTTGCCACTCATTGCTAGCCATTGCTTCAGTAAAGGAATCTCCTTCCATATTCTATCGGCATATATCTGATCGCCCAAGCCAAGCTGCGTATGGAAACCACCGCACTCGACGTGTTTTTGCATTATGTCCTTCCACATATGACCGATGCCACCCACACGAGCTCGCTCATTGGTATTGACATTGAGCGAGAAGTCGTTGCCAGAAGTCGCAATGAATCGCCAGTTCGTCTCATTACGGCCCGCAACTAAGAATTCATATCTTGTGCAGCCAAGATGAGAAGTTATGGCATAGGTCCATTTTGCACTAGTATGCTCCTCCATCTGTAGATCTACATCATACCGATAGAAAGTCCAGCGCTGATGAACGGAGATTTGGCTGGCTTTCAGTTGGCGGGGGTTTGGAGAGAGATCTACGCTTTGGTGGATATGTATAGTGGGAGGTTGAGGAGCGTCGGTGATGAGCAATATTGACCCCAGCCAAATGCCCCTCTGTAGATCCATATTGGTATACCTTAGGTAAGGCCCGAAGTAAACTCCATTAGTAGGCGCAATCCTGTACATATCCACGCCTGCACTTGGTGGAGGTCCGGAAAAGCCTGCTACGGTAGGAGTTGAGGACTGCATGCTCATGATACTATCTTGATAACCTGGTGTGGATGGCTGAAATCCTGGAGATGCCAATGGCTTACCACTGAACGCACTAAGGCCTGGAGATGCAAGCGCATTTCCAAAGTTGACACTACCGGTTGGTGACAGGGGCTCATTGAGATTGAGAGGTGTTGGCCCCTTGGGAAACTCCCACTGTGTAGATTGGGTAGGTAGATGAATGTAGTAATACTGGCCTGAGTTGGGATCGAGGTGATGGATCCAGCCCTCTGGAAGAGGTGGAGGTGAAGCAGGCCCAGGACCAGCAGGCCCAGGAGATGATTTGGCCGGCACTTGTATAGAGGCTTGAGTGCTTGCTTGTAGTGGCTGTAGCGCCGTTGTCACTTGAGGTCTAGGAGAGTCATGGGCGAATGCTGGGTGGCCTTGATTGCCGGACTCTGCTCGAGAGTTCACCGCCGCAGCCGCTCCTGCTGCACCTCCAACAGTCGCTCCCGCGGCGTCACCTCCAACTGCTTGAGAATGTTTCTCGTTGGGATAACCTTGTGTCCCAGTGGCGGAGGATCCAGCTGGCGAGTAAGCGGGTGGAGGAGACGATGTGACATGCATTCGTTGAAAATCTTGTTCCAGAGCTGCTGAGGCGGTAGTCCTTCCCACTTGTGAGGATGGAGAAGTAACTTGCCCTTGAGGGATCGGCGATTGTACGGGAGGTGAGCCAGAGGCCTGGCCGGGGCCTTGGTATACCGTCGGAGGCCCATGAGGCTGACTTCCAGGCTGCTCTGTAGGTGTCCAAGGCCTTCTCGTCTGGTCTGGCTGCTGCAGCGCTGCCGACTCTTGCGCTCTCGCAGGCTGGGGGTACTGGGCTGCTCTGTGTGCGGCAGCTGCATTCTGAGCTTGCAGGCTTGTCAATGTGGATGTACCTGCGATGCCTGCCGCAGCGTAGCGCGCTTCTATACCCCCTCCCAGCGGGTCCCCTGGTGGTAGTATCGGGGTTTCGGGGGGAGGTGGAGAGCCACGCTGAGCTTTTGTAGTCGACGTAGAGGCAGTCGAACTCAGTCTATTCACACCGGCAGGGTTCGGAACATTCAAGCCTCCAGATGGGGCTGAGTCACCAGAAGTAGACCCTCCTGGAGGTGGCCAGTACTGCTGATAGTAATCGGGGTACGGATTGACTTCAGCCTGAGACGGTTTTCGGGCGTCCGCTATTGACGATTCTCTGTCTCTCTGCGGCAGCCTCTGGAAAAGCCCTTCTTTGTCTGGGGCTTCTGGTCCCGGTGAGTCCGGCAATGGCTTCGGTATGTTTGCCCTTCGTTCTGCCAACCTGGAGCTTGACTGGGCATCTCCTCGAGGGCGTAGCGCAGACGGGTATTCAGGCACACCCGGTCTTGCAGGTTCTGCAAAACCCACGCGAGGAGGCGAAGCAGGGTATGCTGGCGAGACTCTGCCCTGTTCGCTTGTTGTCGTCCGACCGTTGGCAGGCCGTGGTTGGAAGCGTTGACGATCATCTGGGTAGGGCAGTGGAGCCGGTGAGCTCGATGCGCCGGGAGGAAGAGCAAAGGCAGCGGAGTGTATGTGAGGTGGATGTTGATTGTCGGATTCTGGGGAGCATGAGTCGCGTTTGTATATCCTTAATGGTTCGATAGTTGGCGAATCTTCGGCCAAAGGTCTCTGAAGAAACATTTCATCGCCGGGCTTGCCATGACGTACGCCGCTGGAGCTCATGCTTTAGTGCTTGAGTGAGCTCGCACAATCGGTCGGCCTAAGGAAATGAGGGTATAAATAGCCTTGTCGAAGAATTGATGTCAAGCAGGCCAGTCTGGGTGATTGCTGCGCACGAGTGATATGTGGAAATTAGGTGAAGCGGCAGGGACTGTTGATATCATGCCTTCATTCGTCACGGTCGTCACGGTCGTCCCGGTCGTAATACTTACTTATGTACCGAGTACGGAGGTAGTGTTCTGCAAAGAACAAGGATCTCGTGCTGTAGCCGCCACGCTACCTAATCAGAGGGGGGCTGGTCTAAGCCGACGAATCTAAGCGCCCAGGCTTGTAGACCAACGAAATTAGGTACTTGCGAATCTTGGTGCTGTACTTTTCCTTTCCTTTTCCTTTCTTTTATTGTTTCACGGCGGAGCCAGACTGAAAAACTGGCTTGCGATGTGTAGTCGCTGCCCCCACGGGCCTCAATACGAAAACTAAGCAAGTATTTGTTTGCCAGAGCCGTCTATCGATTAATAAACAAGGTACCGCTACTTTGTACCCCCAACCGACACGATAGGACTCAAATTCCTTCAACGAGTCTCCAATACGTACAAATTTGCGCGTCTGGCTGAAGATGGTCAACGTCTGTCGAGTAGGAGTAGGAGTAAAGTACCACTCGAGGGCAACTTCCCCCCAGCTTACGACTTACGACTTACGACTTACGAGTGAGCGAGTGATTTATTTTGGTAACGGGTTCGGGCCGCCGCTTCCCGAGGATAGAAAATGCAATCATTTGCTCATCGACTTCCGCGACTGTTTGAACATTCATCGCAAGTTAAAGTACTTTATCACTACACTCGCTCAAAGTTCAATCATTAATTATATGTCGTAACGGTGTATCAACATTCCTCTTTGCTTGTCATTATTACTGCTGAATATCAGTTCATTCTATACGTTGCTTTGACTCTGCCTTGTTCACTATCTAGAAGCAACAGCGCTCCTGAATCCAACAATGGCGCCATTAGGCAATCTTGTGCGTCTACTTCCACTGCACATCAACGAATTACCGGCCCACCCTGCACTCGAATCTCTGGTCATCCCTCATTCAGAACACACCAGGTCTGCCGAGAGCAGTCCATCACAAGCTGGCAAAGTCGACTCAAGCGAACGCCCCAATCTCATATCATTCATGGAGGAAGTCCTCGACCAGGCTACAATATTCGTGGATGATACTCTTCCGGCCACGTTCAAAGAAGGCAATTTGAAAAAGTCTGCTCCAGCCACAGCCAAGGTTAGACTGTTGAGTCGAAATATTTCGGAGGCAGAGATTCAGGCTATTCCCTGGATTAATTCCAGTAGGTACATCCCGAAGGAACTTCTGGCCTATTTCGAATCACGACACAGTGCATCAAGAGCGAACCTCTCTTTGTCTACCAAGACCTATCTCTTCCCTCGCTTTCCCTCGAAGGAGCTATATTGACTCCGGACTCTACGTAGGTATTCCGCGAAATTGGTCCAATGGGAGGAAACCTGCCGAAGCTTGGTTTGCCAGGAGGAGTCGCCATGCCAATCACAGCGACGAAGGAACTGCAGACCTCGACGAGTTCGACTTCGGCTTACGGCATGACCATTCGAAGCATGAGCAGTAGGACTTCCCCAGCCCCAAATTCCTCTTCTTCGGACGATATCGGTAATCTCATCTCATACTCGAGACGCCTATTTTGTGACTCCACTTCCCGTATGGAGAGATTAACTGCTGACTGGACAACCACACTAGAGAGTATACGCCAGATGTCTTCGATTCGTATAAAGTGCTTGATTGGTCCGAGCAAATAGGGTCAGCCATTGCGAATGGGTCAGCTATTGATAATTATAGGGACCTAAGCATGAGCAGTAAGCGTGTTATTTCTACCGACCTTTTTCCTTCACATCGGCCATCTCGAGAATCACAGCGTTTCTCGTTTCAGTTGAAGTGGCAACTCCGAAGAAATTTGGCTGACTATCTTGTCTGCAGTCCACGAAATGTGCCATGAACTACCGGCTATGCTTTCCAACCGCGTCTTTCCAGTCCTTGTCGTCACTGCGAAAAGGGGAAAGCACTCTTTTGTTGTTGTACAGATCCCAGTGGACATCTCGGGTCTAACAGTGGCGATGTACAGCAATGGAAGGAATTTGCGTAAAGGTGACAGCGCAGTGAAGCGGAAGAAGCCGGTTCTTGGGTATGATTGCTAATCCAACATCCCTATGAATAGTCCAATTGCTGACATTCCTTCAGTGTCTATACGAGCATTGAGCGTTGCCAGATGCTCCCGGACCAGAATGTTGAATGGGTCATGGCTACAGCTAGTGACGCAAAAGGCTGGCTACCAATGTGGGCCCAAAAGATGGGGGTTCCTTCCGCTGTTGTCAAGGATGTCGGGCTATTCATTGGCTGGGTCAAGACGCGTAGGCCCCTTTTTCGCAAAGATCCCCCATTTATCGTAAGGCGGGAGGATGGTACTAGTACGGGTGTGAACGGAGACTAGGGGACCCATAGCTTGTTGACGTTGTATTTCTTGATGTGTTACTGGTGAGGCGTTCACTCGGCCTAGAGCCACATCGGCTTGTACCATATCGAACGACATTACGAAGGAAGGCAGCGCTTGTTGGAGGTTTAGGCCACGAAGATGGCAATATGGAGATGAGGAAGCCCTTGAATACCTCTTTTGCTATGTTGTACAAACTCAATCACTCGACGATTTGCAGCTCTCCGGTTCTCTCCCTGGCAAATTCATCTTTCCACTCCTCCCATATCCTCTCCAACTCCTTAACATATACGTCATGCAGCTCGTCTACATATGTCTCCTCTGGCTTGCTTGCCTGCTGCACCTTGATTGGCCTGCCCACCACGACATTGAGCGGCCGTCGGTAGGGCATCATGCCTACGTCGTAATTGAATACACCTCGCGCATGGAAGAGGGGAACAGTAAAGCCCAAGACTTTCTTAATCACAAGTTGGATTTTGTGAATAAGTGGGTGCTGCTCGGGCTGCACCTGATCATACAACTCGTTTTCTAAGTAGATTCTCAAAGTCAGCATTGCCTAACGAAGCTTGATGGGATCTGGAACAATGAGGGATATCTCGAAACTAAAAATCTGGTTCAAGAAAGGAGATCTGGACTCGGGAGATGCGTACCGCCGAAAGCGAGGACGGGCACCAAGTCTGCGCCTGTACGAATGGCAAGCTTGACAAAACCTTTACGGCGCTTGAGCACAAGACGAAGAGAGTGCGGTTGTGCGTCCAAAGATTCCCGAGCACCACCCACGACTATCGTGATGCCCCTCCCCATTCCCTCTCCATTTGCACCACCACGCGAAAGTAGATTCTCGCAAGATTCTCGGGATACAGAGGCCAGTCCCATCGATAATGTGTATTCACGGTATCTGCATTATGATCTCAGGGTCAGTCTTGCTTGTTTGAGGGGGCATAGTGAGCCTTGGAACACGTCGAGAAATTGAAGACTCCCAAGACATGTCTCAAGACTCAATATCTGGTTCAAAAGAGAAGAACATGAACTCCGAAAATACGTACAGAGGAACCCGAAAATTAGAGTCGAGGGTGAGGAGAGTATTTGTAATCCCCGGGAAAAGCTGGGAGAATCCGAGGGCTTCGGTCGCAAATGCCGCAAAGGCCCCATGCGAGATAATGCCGTGCGGGTGATAGCCAAAGATGTATTTGCGTGTTGGGGCGAGAAGGGCGGAGCGATGGAGGCGGGCGGGGAAATATGAAGCGAAAAGCGACCAGATTGGAAGAGATCGAAGGAAATTGGAGCGGTGGGATAGAGTGCCAGAGTGTCCAGCGTTGGAGAATAGGACATATATGAGGTAGGGAACGAGGATAGGCCAGAATAGTGGGATGGCGCAGAGGAGGAAGAAGGTGCCGAGAAGCAAGGCAATGCTGAGAGTGTGCCCAAGGACAACGAGAGTTTGCAGGCGTCTTTTCAGAGGAACCGAGAGGGGAGCGAAGTGGATACTGCACAAATGATCAGTTGACAGGCATGATGGCGGAATGGAGGTCGCCATACTGGCTCTGCTCCCAGCCTGCTCCGGCTTTTCGTCCACTAACAAGCTCGCTGTTGCGCCTTGCTGCCATTGGCTTGCCCTTTCCTCTGTCCCATGCCTGCCTGATGCTGACTAGATGTTCGCCGTCCTTATCTTCGTACCTCTCCACTACTACTTGACCATCTTTCTTCTCCTTTGAGATGCCGTTCGTCTTCAATGATGTAGACTTCTTGTGAGAAGTTCGCCTAGGACTTCGTGGAGTCGCATCCTCGCCTTGTCCAGAGTAGAGTTCGGGAGGAGGTCTCCCATTCTGAGAGAAAGTGTCAACATTTCCCCCAGCTGCATCGACATATGAATTGGGCGACAGATGTTGCTGCTTCGGTTCTGCGGGCAAAAAAGGCTCCTGGTTTAGTGTTGCAGCTGTTGCCATTGCGGCCAGAGGATATTGGACGGTGTCGTAAGTCGGAAGATGTCAGGTGTCAAGAATTATACGAAAGGCCATTTTCTCTATAAATTTTTCCAGCTGTGCTAGAAGCAGATGAGCGATGAGGTCGAAGCTGACCTGATGCTTTGGCTAACCTGCATAAACGGCGTCGGGTAAAAAGGCTAACCATGGCATGCTTGGCAGACAGCTACTAGTAGTACCCTACAGGCATTGTCAATACGCCGTGAATACGCCGCGAATATGGTAGTTGAAGAGTGGTATTGATGGTTTGCACATCTCCAGGCTCTCTACTTTCGACTTTCGACTTTCTACCTCCTACTCTCTGTTTTCTACGCTATCCGCTATCGATATTTCATCAAACATTGATGTTCTATCATGCCTCTTGGCCATCCAGCCGCACGTTCTTCCCGCATATCGAAAAGACCTCAGCAGCTATTAAGACGCTCTGCATCGTCGCCTTTTACCGACTTCACTCAAAGGAAACCAATCCAGCGCTCCAAGTCCAAAGTGGACGTCGCTGATAACGATGATGGTTTTTTTGGAGACCGTCTTGACGATATTGGCATTGTAAAGTCATTAGCATCTGACCTCTCCTTACGAGATGTGGCTCAATCAATACAATACGTGCACTCCCATATGTTTACTGCCATTCCAGACGATGGGGGTTTCAACAGTACGAGGATTGCAGAGATCCTTAATTTCAGAAAATCTCTACCTCCAACTGTCACTTTACCCCATCTTCATGCTCTGACCCAATCGCCCACCAAGACGGAGCGAGAGATTGCAGAGTTGACAAGAGCTGGCATTGTCAGGAGATTGGTCACTCCTGGACGAGGCACCGGTGGGTCGAGTATAGGCGAGAGCCTGATACTCTCGAAAGATGTCGAAAGTCTACTAAGGCAAGCTGAGGAGCTCAGTCAAGAATTGGCGGGTACGTTTATACTATTTTGTAAATTCGACCCGCAGACAGTGACCCTCAATGCTAGATAAATTCTCAGTCTGTCTCCGGACAAAGCCAATGGCTCTAAAGATCCCACCTAGTACTTTCTCGTCAGCAGAGATTACAGCACTTATGCGTGCCGGCTTCCTGACATCTTCTGTTCAGGGTTTGAATTCCACGAACGTTTTTGCTGGCCCCGATTCTGGGCCTCCTGGAAATTTAACCTCAATCTCAACTATTGCAAAAGCAGCGTCTGGCTCCATGGCTGCTATTGGGGGAGAAGGCGCCATATATGGTGCTGGGGGAAGAGGTGGCATCCGGCGTAGCAGTTCCCAATTGGAGAGGTCTTCTGAGCAGCAATCGTCGGAGCCGTTTGGCGAGGGAGTAGAACTGAGATTGTCTCTGCCAGGCACCGGCGCTCTTTTGAAGGTACGGCGCTTTTTTGTCCTAATCTACAATCCTTTCTTAGTCGCAAGACGTTTTCCGGGAGTACTTCTTTTGTTTCGCCTTCGTTACCACTTCAATACCTGTCTTGTAATTCAATTTGTATTCTGATGGAGAAATGCTGACACCAAAATGTCCTATAGCTCTTGAGTGCTGCTCGTTCCCATCTTGTCTCTCTTGCCATCAAGTCGAAATTTCGGGAAATCCCAATTTACCTCCTTCGTGAGAAATGGGATGGGGGGATATCTGCTGATGACCCTGCTGCCAAAGCAAAGAAATACAGGGGCGAATTTACAGGAATTCTGCCAAGCCGGACTCGAAGATGGAAGCAGTTTTATGGGCTTTCCTTTGATTGGACGTTGGCAGAGTGCCTTGGCGCAGGCCTGGTGGAAGTTTTCGAGACTGGAAGCGTTGGTCAAGCTGTCCGTATTCCTTGAGTTCCAGTTATCTTCCAAATCATTCGGGACTAGTCCTCTTTTCAGCTGGATGCTTTGGGCCTGCCCTGCGGCCTTCTGGTAATTGGGGTCGTCACGAAGACCCAGACCGGATTAGCCAAACCTGGGCTGGATTCAAGATGTCCTGCACGACCAGAGCACTGGGCAGCCTCTCAGACAAGGCTATGGACATTGTAAAAGAGATGCCGAGGTTTCCCCTTCCCTTATACCTTCAATGCTTCTTTGCAACAAAATATCGAGAGTTCTATTTGGCGGGTCCATAATCACTTGCTATGACGTCCATGGAGACGGTCGAAACGTCCTCAGTGGGGGACGGGGAGATGCCATAGAACGTCCATGTCGGAATGGCTCGGTGAGGCCCAATCACCGTGAGCGTGATCACAGCTGGCTGTCGAGCGTCCGAAGAACTAGCCTTTGTCGGTCAGCCACAGAGAGAAAAAGAGGAAGGTGCCGGTAGTAAATGTGTGCCGAGCAGTCATCTGGAGCCGTACCAGTGTGGGAGCGGCTAATCAGTATGATAGAGACTTGCTGGCATAGCACGGGATGTAGGTGGAAAGGCGGCTAGTTTCGTCCATGATCAGTTGCAATCTGAGGATGAGAAGTCATTTTCCGATAGCATGCGAGATGGCGTGGTCCAAGAAGTGAATGTGTATCATATTAGCAAAGCGTCGTTTTATTATAAGCTTACACCAAAAATGTAAGAATTGCTGAAGGAATTACAGTCGCAGCTGCCGTTGGGTTCGCTGGTCAAGTGAGGCAGGCAGGCAGGCAGGCAGGAAGAGGAGGCAAGACATGTTGGGTCTGTTAGGTGTGTTGGGTCTAGGCATTCCGGGCCCGGTACTGGAAGCTGAAGTACATGTATCATTGCGTACCTTAATCGAGGCAACCGAGGAACCTTGAAGTACATGTACCTTGTTCAATTGGGCATGCCTTGGATTGATTTGAGGGGGTGCTATTTACAGCATCACGGAGATGGTCTCTCCCACATTTCCCCTTTCCCGGTGGTGCCGATGCACAGCGGGTAGGCAGGCAGGGTACATGGTGGTGAGGGTAGGGACTAGAGAGTATGTGAAGTAGAAATTCATCAGCCACAAAAAAGGTACGGCATTTCCTTTCCTTGCCTTTCCTTTTCCTACGTGAGTGTTGCAGCGGGGGCTACTTCCTACAATGATAATAGTGAATCGTTCCGTCGCAAAGCCTACAATCATTAAAATTAATGAAACGACATTCGATACCTGGGGCGCGACCGTGGCCTTCAAAAGGCATGGTTGCCGCCTGACCAAATCACGATTCCCAAAAGAGCGCATGTTGCTGCTCCGTGCACAAAGTAAGGTACTTGTACTTACGCCACTCTGGTGCCATCTGCCAATCTCATGCCCGTGCCAGTGCCAGTGCCACACTCGAGACTGGTGCAGCCACCGAGCAGTTTGTTACCCCATTTAGAATCTACCCCTGAAGCCTCGTGGCCTTGGACTTTCGAGACATTCGAGAATGTAAGATCGGCATCTTACTTTGAATCGTGATCGTGGCATTCGTGGCAGTGCTTGTCCCCAGCGCTCGCTCGGCTACCGAGCCGAGGTTGCCAAGGGCCCTTGCTGCCAAAAGGACCTGTGGCTCAGTGGCTCATATACCCGAGGGACCCACTGAGAAAGTGTCATTACCTCCATCTTCAAGCCATTCGGGAGAAAAAGGGAAACCAAAAAACCCCCCCCTGAATGTTACCGTATTCGTAGAGGCGGTGCTCACCGAGCCCGCCGATAACAAAAACCCATGGAAATGGTCAAACCGTCAAAGCGGATTGTGAGAGTACATATGCGACCTGATGTCATCGGCGTGGCGTTGAACTCTCTCTCTCCAAAGCCCAAGTGGCTATCAGAGCAAAAGCAAAGAGTCTCCGTGACCGCCCCCCTAGTATGTCATTGATTATCGTCGTTAATCCCCTACAGAGTACGTGATATAATGATCCTGCATCCCTGTACTGTACCGCATCCTTGTGGCGCTTGGAGGCTTGATGTCTCGCCGATCCCGTTTCTCCGCGACTTCCACAGAACCAAAGTATCCAGATTCCAGACACGTCTTCATTAAAGTTCCTTTTTCCTCCTACTACTGCCGATTTCGTCCACCCCGTCGCTGATCCTGTCATCAACGGTTTCTTAAAGTAGCAAGCAACCGCTGCTACATTTGTGTAAAGCCAAATGATGATTTGACCCGCAGCCCGCGCAGACCGAAGATCCATCCCTCTTTGCCAGTCTTTCCTCAATAATACTTTACATGGACGGAAGACGTCGTGCACTTGGTTGCTCTGGCGAATACGGTTCATGAGGCAGCCGGAAAAGGCACGGAGAAGCCTGACCACCAAAGCTCACTCCACACGTCTGACACTTCAGCTTCGAGGCGCGCCAAGTACGGCACGTCGGACAGGTTGATATTCGGCATGTTGGATTTGTCGCAGGAATGCACCAATTGCAAGGAAGGCAATGGTGGACAAGCATTTCCGGAAGCGTTTGATCAGCAGAAAAGCGCAAGAAGGATTCCAGGGAAGACGCCTGTGCGGGACTAATAAGGAGATTGGCAAGGTACGCTACTGGATTTAGTACATTACATCGGAGCAACCTCCGTACTTTAGGGAGACAGAAGCCTGCTAGGTCAAAGTCATTGCCAATTTTCGTGACTAGGTAAGCCGGGCACTCTGAGTCTGTGAGTGGCAAGAATGGTGGTGAGGTGATAGCTAGGGATGATGGCAAGCAATGAATGAATGACACGACGACGGAAGCAGCGAGGAGCTGAAGCATGAGTGACAGGCATGTCTGGCTCTCTTTGGGGGGGGGGGGAGGGGATTGGGAGTGTGAAAAGTAAAGTAGAAGAGATGCTGAGCCTCAGGCGCCATCCCTGCCCTATGTTCCAAAAAACAAGGGTCTCAGGGTCTATGAAGAAAAGTCTGGACTGCGTTGGAGATCTAGAGCGAAAAAGGATGGGCAAACTGCTGTGGCTGGGCCTATTGCCTACCGATTATCAATTCACCCTTGCTAATTGCCACTTGAAGACAGTCACACTGGTGACGCAGTAAACATCTTCCTCCTCCCTTTCTTATTATTAGTCTTGATTGATGAGATAAAATGCTAAGTTGTAAGTATAATCATTTAACCCCCCCCCGGATCCTATATCTTCCTCGAACCACTCATGCTCATCCACACTCGCTCAAAACTCATTAATTAATAAATCCTATATCCCAAAATCAACAAAATCAATTTCGTTCTTCTCCGTCCCTCATCAGCCTCTCCTCGACTTCTGCCTCTCCGAATTTCTCAACTTCTTCCCTGCGGCTTGCTGCTTGCCACCAAGATCCACTGCAAATCTTTCAGCTCTCATAGCTTCATGCACCAACATCTAGTCCGACCTCTCAAAACTGGGAATCAACCAACCGGGGTCATGAGGCAAACAACCAATCGATAGTCAGCATCGCATATTCGCCACCATCACTTGAAGCGAAGGGTATGTGCAACCTACAATGCTTTGGGTCTTTAGCCATCTTCACCCCTCCCAGTAATGCCGGATAGTTTCCTCCACCGGGCCTGCTGTCAAGTTGATCTATTCCTGTCACTATCCATTCATCCCCGCCGAATGGCCTCTATTCAACCCTTCGCTGCTGCCCTTTCTCCCATTCGCCTGCTAATTTCAGCCCGCCTGTCACTTTCTTTCCTGCGTACAATCCAATCGTGTTTCACCTTGCTTCGCAAATCTACTTGGCACGCCCGTTGAGGAAGACCCATCACTTATTCACTTGCTTGCCACTAGATTCTGCTGCAACAGGACAGGTCAATGAACATCTCACTCCCTATTCAGGAAACCCGTTCCTTCTTTCTTCGAATCAGCATCTTCTGGCAGCCTTGAAAATACATCTAGTCGGACCTCAACTTCTCCGATCCTCGCCACGGGTTGACTCTCGATTGCTTGAGGCTATCAAGCTACATATAGGAGGTAGCAGCGAAAGGTATAGCTTCAACTGCCCCTTCCCCGCGGGGCCCTCGATGTATTCCTTTACTTTCAAGTTCGGACATGAATACTGACATGCCTTTACTGTGGGTTCAGCAGTGGGCGGTCCTGCCGGTAATTGTCGAAGATAGAAATATGGTGGAAGGAAATGTGCACGGGGCAGGGTTGCCACCAGGGTCCCAAACAGTGGAACCTTCGGCGCAAACCAGACTAGGCGAGAGGGAAAGACCCACTCAAGCCCGTAGGCTTTTCCCTTCCCTTTTTCTTTTCTTTTCTTTTCTTCTTCCCATCATTTTGCTGTCGTCTCTATCCTTTCTTTTCCCCTCGAGTGCTGACCAAATAGCAGAAAATGCTTCCTCCGGCAATGTTCCCTACCAGTTCCAGGTGCAGATGGCGACTCCTCAGCACCAAATTCCGGGTGGCCAAATCTTCAATTTACCGGGACAACAGACCACAGGCTATCAAATGGGTCGAGGGCAATCTCCAGGCGCGTTTGGTATGTCCGCAATGGCCGGAGCGCTGCCAGAATACCAAAACACCACTTCCTCTCAGATGTCGCATCAAGACTCACAGCGGTTCTTAGCGGGCACTTCAAGTACTTCGTCAAGCTACCAGGCTCAGCAGTTTCCAGGCCAAGCGCCGTTGAGCACTGGAAATTATCCCGTGCACCCCCCGCAGTACCCTTACCAGCAAGCTTATGGTCAACTGCAGGCCAGCCCACAGTCCTCTCATCCAAGTGGACCCAACCCTGTTCACTCTTCTTACCCGGGCGGTGCCTATTTTCCGACATCGCAACAGCAGTACATATACTACCCAGGGCAGTACGGACAATCTCCCCAGCCGCAACATGGGTCTTATCCCACATCCTATGGTCCTGGGTCAACTCATGCGTATGGGCAGCAAGGGGGAGACGTGTCCGCAATGGCTGGTAGAACGATGCACAGTGGCTATCCGCCGGGTACTGTAATGCCGTATTCCTCGTACGGATCTCCTGGGGCATATCTGAGACCTGGCAGTCTGACAGGCAAGCGATCTTTCTACGCCTCAAAGTCATGGCTAACGACTGCTATAGCGGTTAGCAGAGGCAATTCAGGTTCGAGCTCGGGAAGTGTTCCGTCATCGCCAAGGGGACCGCCTCGCAAACCGAAGCAGTCTGGCCATGCACTTTGGGTGGGAAACCTTCCGTCAGGAACCGTGATCAGTGACCTCAAAGACCATTTCTCAAAAGATGCTACCAAAGATATTGAGAGCGTATTCCTCATTTCGAAAAGCAATTGCGCATTTGTCAATTACAGAAGCGAGGGGGCTTGTGCGGCTGCGATGAGCAGATTCCACGACTCAAGATTTCAAGGCGTCCGGTTGGTTTGCCGTTTACGAAGAAACTCCAACACCTCCGCTCCAGGGGTTCCTACAGGACCTGCAGCCCTCATGCCCTCTGTGACCTATATGCAGACGGCCTTTGAAGCCATTAAGCAGAACCGTGAGGTATCTTTCCGAGCTTTGGAGGAGGCTGCTGCTGAGTCTACGCGCACAGGCGAGCCGACCGTTAAGGTCATGGATAAATACTTTGTCTTAAAGAGTCTGACAGTAGAAGACATGGAATTGAGTGTGCGAAACAGCATCTGGGCGACTCAATCCCACAATGAAGATGCGTTAAACAAGGCTTATGAGGTGAGCAATAGACCACGTTACCGTTGTGCTCAAGCTTATACCCGGAGTAGACATCAGAAAATGTATATCTCATCTTTTCGGCAAACAAGTCTGGAGAGTATTTCGGAGTGGCGCGCATGGCTTCTCCCATCACCGATGAAGCGGCTGCAGGGCTTGAGTGGGCTCCTAGAGGCGAAAAGGTGGCTGATGATCCCGACGTTCCTCGATCGATACCGACGGCGGCCACGGAATTTGCGCCCAAGGGCCGTATCATTGATGACTCTGCCCGAGGCACCATATTCTGGGAAGCTGACCCGGAGGACGATGAAATCGCGCCAATCATCGATCATGAAATTGACGACCCCGATGAAATGATACAAGCTGCGGAGAAGGCGGAAGACGCCGATGATGCCGCCCTTTCGAGTGACGCGCAGGCTTTTGGCAAGCCATTCAAGATTGAATGGCTTGCCACCAACCGACTGCCCTTTTATCGCACCCGAGGGCTTAGGAACCCCTGGAATGCCAACAGGGAAGTCAAGATCGCAAGAGACGGTACAGAACTTGAGACGAGTGTTGGCAGAAGGCTGGTCCAGATGTTCCATAAATCGCCCTCATTGGAAGGACCGCAGCCAGCACTGGCTTGGTCGCCCGGGAGACCCTACTAACCCCAGATGGAGGCACTTATCCTCTCTCGATGCTGCTGCTGGCCAGCAAATCTAAACCATTTTTATCATTCTGCTCACGAAGTCATCGAGTCAAGATGTGTACGATTACGACATATGGGACTTATGGGACTTAAAGCAACGATTGGAATGTTTCAATGCGACTTACAGATGACCTCGCTCCCTTCCCCCGCCTTGCCATTCCAATGTCGGGCACTTGCATCGGCATGATCATGGGAGCGCGATGTAGATCTAGCTGGGCGCGACTGTGGACAAGCCGACATACTTGTAATGAACCGGGCGGGCGGGGGGGGGCGCATTTGCAGGCATATATGCGTGATAAGAGCGTGGGGAGACGTTGTGTATGGTAAGGGTAAGGATATCGCGGGCATGTACACACATAGAGGATCGATCCGGATATATACATGATGGGTATTGCTGGCTGAGGTTGAGAGTATGAGGTGAAGTATAATACGTAGGAGGACCAACAAAAAAAATTATCATCGTTGTTTCCCCATGCCTACTGCCGCATTGCGACGAATGATTTTCGATAGATTCTACTGATTTCTGCAAATGGGCCTCCTTCCGCTTTTCGGGCCTTCTCCTCGTCTTCTCGCTGGTCGCAATCGATTCACGTATCCGTAGGCCCGTAAACCGATCGCCTTTCACACCCGTCCCAGACCTGGCCTGCCCGGCTCGCTCGGCCAGGACTCCGACGTCACCAGCGTAGGGATTCACGCCCCGATTATCGCTCGCAGAATACAGGTGGGTGACTCGGGGTTCCAGAGTTACGACGAGGGAACGTTCGCCTTCGGATGGGACCTCGAGCGTTTTATCTTTCCCTGGCAGCTGCGCGCGTTGAGTTTAGGCGTCGCTACTAGTACGAGTGGAGGGACATGTTCACATTGAGGGAAATGATCGAGAGCTTCTCCTGGGTGAAAGCATTCAAGAACCGCTTGTGAGATATGGTAGGCGGACCGTACTCGCTTTGCATTCGACCATTCTTGATACCGGTCGAAGGGTCCTTTGATTGCTATGGTATCCCTGCCCTCGCACGCCCGATGTACATGCGCATGGGGAAACCGTCCCTGCTCTCGACCTGCTCAACTATGCATTTCGCTCCACTTTGACGTTCCCGCTTTACAGACACATGCCGCAATGCATTACATCAATGACGAAAGGACTCCCTTCTCCCCCCCCTATGGCCCCTTCCCCTCGGGGATAGGCGAATCATCCACCCTGAACAGAATCTCCTCCAGGAACCCCTCCATGAACTCTTGCACCTCGCCTCCCATTCCCACCTGCTCCTCCCTGTCCCACTTCTCGATCTCGGCAAAGACTCCCGCCGCCTTCATCACGTACTTCCTTAGCTTCTCATGCGCTCTCTTGCGCTTTTGGTCCTTCTGATCCATGGCATCGAGCTCTGCGTTCGTCGCAGTGCGAGCCTTGTCCGCGTTCTCTTGCAAGGACTCGTTGAGAATGTGGGTGCGACGCTCGAGGGCTGCGCTGAGGGCGGGGATGAGCACTGCTGATGAGGCTGTAGGTTCTCGGTTCGGATCTTGAGCTGGAAAGCTGGTCGAGTCACCGGATTTGCGAGGGTCCCCTGCGTCGCGATCATGGTACTTGGATTGCGATGGCGACGAATGCTTGGAAGCTAGAAAGTCCTCAAACGAACTGGTGGGCAGAGGCTGCTGCTGGATGGAGGGTGAGTAATGCTGTTCACCACGCTTCTGATTGGGATTGTACGCTAGAGCTGGGAGGGTTTGGAGAGACTGGACATCGGTTTCAGGAGTCGAGTGATAGGGTGGAATTTCTGGAAGGCTGTACTTTGAATCGTAATGCGTAGGCGCATTTTTCGCCGTTGGTGAACGGTCCTGGTCACGCTTGAATGGAGGTGATCTGAGCGCAGCATTGAGGGCAGGACCCAAATTGAGGATTTCCATATCTTTAGCTAGTGATGGTCGCACTTCTCTATCATTCTCGGATGTCTGTGAATGTTTGTCTTGGGGTGTGCGTGATGCAGGTGCAGGACGTAATGGTGTCTGCACAAGAGATGGTTTGTTTGGTAGAGGTTTTGCTGGTGATGATGGGAGCGGTACTTTGGCTGCAACGCCAGGTGACACTGGCCCGGTAGTCACTAAGGGTTTCCTCTGCGGTGACCAGCCACGCGGCTGACCGGATGGGGATGTAATTTTAACAGTATCCTCGAGGGTCTGAGACGGATTATCCCAGTCATCGTCGCGAGACTTCCGCTCCGGACTTCTATGGAATGGGCCGGACGCTGACCCGTTATATGCCCTTGTATTCGCTGCAGAATCATTCATAGGTTTTAGACCAGCACCTCTACCACCTGCGGGTCTCACAGTGCCAAAATCCCATAGGTCTTCATCGTCGGCTCTGGGATGTTGACTCTCTTGACTTGAATCATCGCTTTCATCATCTGAATCTTGATCTCCATGCACAGCTTGCCATCGCTCGTGTCGTTCAATGAGCTCTGTAAGATACGTGGTTTTTTTTGCTCGACGAACAAACGGATGCTTCAGCAACTCTTTGGCTGTCGGCCTCTCCTGGGGAGAACGTTTCAAGCAAAGATCGACAAAGTCTTTGAAAGCTTTGCTAAAATCTCCTTGCAAGGTTGGAGGCGGATTCTTGGGTATCAAAAACAGAACTTTCATTGGGTGAATGTCAGAGTAAGGCGGCTCCCCTTTGGCCAGTTCGAGAGCGGTAATACCGAGAGACCAGATGTCTGCCTTGTGATCATAGCCTGACTGCTTGATGACTTCAGGGGCCATCCAGAACGGTGTGCCTACGAAGGTGTTCTTCTTGGTCATGGTGGCAGACAGCTGCCCAGACACACCAAAATCTGCCAATTTAACCTGGCCGTTGGCTCCGAGGAGTACATTGGCAGCTAGAAGAAAGATAGCATCAGGTACTGCTCGATATGGAGAACGGGGACATGCGCGACATCCTACCTTTGATGTCTCGGTGTAGCTTTTTGTCCGAGTGCAAGTAGTCCAGCCCCATCAAAAGCTCTCTTATGATTATAGTGATATACTCTTCAGCAATCAGGCCTGGCTTTAAGAGGTCCGCGCAACTCCCACCCGAGCAGAACTCCATTATGATCCAGAGATCCGACCCCTTCAGGAATGACCCGTGATATTTCGTGACATAGGGCGAGTGGAGCTCTGATAGGATAGAGATCTCCTGAATAATGTCTTCGACTTCGTCCTCGGCGTTTTCGACGTCGATAATTTTAATGGCCACCGCTTGGCCAGTCCGTCGATCGACTCTAGAGAAGACCATGAGCATGGGTCACCAGCATTGGTGGAAGCGAAGCCTACCCTTTATACACCTTTCCAAAGCTGCCACCACCTAAGCCATGTCAGAGACGTCGCAGCTGGTACGGAGCGTTCGAACAGACCGATGCAGTTCTGTCTCGAGTACAGCGTTTCCGGGTCCACGCTCCCACCTCCAGTACGGATCTCCGCAGCCGCCATGGCTGCACAGCTTCTGTCGATCCTGCTGGGCCTATTTGCGAGACCGTGTACTCTATCTGTGTTGGCCCAAGCTCTTTGAAATGATTGTCGCGGGAAGGACGTCAGCACCACTTCTGGGCCTCTGTGTTGACTTCTGAGGAGTTCAATCCTCCGGCCGGATTCTGCTGTCCTTACCAGTATAACGTACCAGTGAGAGGCAGATGTCTAATTGTATTGGAGAAAGGAGATTCGTTGTCGTCAAGTCGTCAAATCATGAAGCCGTGATGGGCAGTGGTTTTAAAGACACATACGGAGCGGCGTGAGAGACGCCAGGTTATACCAGCCTGAGAGTGGTGTGAGAGCTGAGGAGTAAGGAATGGAAATGGAAATGGCAATGGAAATTGGGAGCTTTACGTGGTATTCCGAGTCAGTTTGCCAGCGGTCAAAGTATAGAAAGCAGATGTGGAAGAGGACAAGGAAGCGGCAGGAGCCGTGCCTTGTGCAGTGCTTGGAGGAAGCTCTCAAGAGTCAAGGATTTGTGGGTTATGGTGTGAAAGGGTTCGGCGGTAGAGAGTGTTTCAGAAGCTACGCGGATTGAGAAGACAGTCAAACATTATGGGTGCACAGGGTTGTAAGATTGAGATTTCGAAAGTCAGGCCGGCGAATGGGCATGATGGATTGGATTGGATTGGATTGGATTGGATTCAGGGCGTCAAAATGGTCGGAATTGAGTTGTCACGTTGTATAGTATGGCGGTAGTTATCGCCATTGCCATGGAGTGTGTGTGTGTTATTGTGGATAAGTGGATAAGGTACTTTAAGATAGGTAGTATTGTGAGCCTTAACAAACTACTGGCTGACAATGGCCCTCTTTTGCCCCCCCCCCCGGTGTTACAAGTACCTTATTCTACGTGCTTCAGTACCTTAGGTACGTACCTTGCAGCGGGGGGCGGCAGCCAAGCATTACTCTATTGCCTTCTATTTTGATTACTCTACCTACCTTATCTGATGTACCTACACCTATTTCCTCTCGCTGCGAAAGATTGACTCGCTCGATGTTAAGCTTGCGAGGACTGTCCTCCGGCCGGGGCCCCGGAGAGTTCCCCATATATATGTGGAATGAGCGCTTTACTGTTGCGCAGAAGATTGTAACCGCTTCACACAAGAATGTTGCACGACATGCGTCAGCTCACGGGAACATCAGCAGCCAGCAATTCAACTACGCCAAGTAAGAGAATGGCCAGTCAAGCTATCATACATTAACATTCAGATCACTGCCCTAGTAAGGTATCCCATTCGTCAACAATTGAAATTGATCATAACCCTTGGTCGAATAGCTGCTGTAGCTTTTCTTGATCAAATCCCTCATGAAGTCGGCCGCTTCTCTCTCGCTCTTCTCCAGCACAAACCTCTGCCGCAGATGAGCAATAGTCTCCGGCTTAAAGCACGGTAACCCACTGCCAAGCATGAGCACAACAATGTGACACAGCTTCTCCGTGTGCTGTCTCGAGGCCAGAAATGCCTTGATGCAAAGCTCCTCAAACCACTTGTATGACTGCGACGACGTACTGCCCCCCATCACCGCCACCATTTCCGAGGTGAGCTTGAAAGGCGCGCGCTCGAAACGGACGCCACCGGGGGCAATGTCGAAGCAGAAGCCAAAATCAATGTGCAGGATGTGTCCGGCGTCGTCTACCATGATGTTTCCATTATGTCGGTCCTTGAATTGGAGAAGGTAGGAGATCACCGAATAGGCAGCCATGCTTTTGACAAAATTGTTTCGCGCTTCTTGAAATCTGATTGAGTTCTCGGCACCATACTTCGACACAAAATAGTCGTACAGTCCGTTGACCGCTTCTCGACCTAGCATGTCCCTCGATATCGAGTTGGGCAAAACGTCAATAACGCCGCACCCAGGGGCTGTGGCCGTCACTCTGTACGGGTAGACATAGACATCCAGGCCGACGTTGTTGAATATGCCTCGGAATGCGGCAATCATCTGCAAGGCCAGCACGTCTTGCCGACAATCGTCCCCTACCTTGAATATAGCTGACTGCCAAACTTCGTAGGTATCTTCTTGCGTGACTGGTCCGTTTCGGCCTGTCTCCTTGTTTTGATTTGTCCTTTCCAGCATATTATCTGTCCCTTCCATACCGCCGCGGTTCTTCTTGATCCGGAACGTGGCCATGTACGGCGCTTTCGCGTGACTTTGTAGGGGTTTACCAGACTTTCGATCAATGCCGATCACGGTACCGTCAGGATTGCTAGGTAAGTAAACCCCTACTTCAACCTTGATCTTCCGCAACTCCTCCTCGATTTTTTGCTTCTTCTCCGGTTTACTTTTCTTGATGAAAGGCCGAAGCTTGCCAGAGATATCCGTTATCTCATTGAAGAAAGAGAATTCTCGCTCGTAGAACGACTGATCTGTTCCCGAGAAACTAGCAGTCATCCTGTTTTTGACCACGTCTAACGTTGGCTTTAGCGAGTCCTCGATGCTTGAGTCTTCGTCTTTGTAAGCGTTTGCAGTCATGTTCCAGATAATCTGGTGAGCGAAAAGCTGCGAGAATTTTGCAGTCTCGATGATATATCGCTGAACGTACCCAAGTACATCGTAACGGAGTGTTTGGACGATTTGAGGAACATAGAAGAATGTCACATCAACAGAATGATTTTCCAATGCTCGCATGGCATACTGGATGATGAACGGGTCGTTGCGATATTCCGGCAAGAAGAACGTGACTGCCGTAATGGGATTAACAGGAGCCCAGTAGAGCAGATACTTGAGATGGATTGAAATATCAGCTGGCAGCGAAGGCCCGATGAGAATGTGAAGTGCGTCAGGCTCTGCAATCGCACGGATTGGAGACCTCAAAAGCATCGAGCGAACCTCGCCGGTAAGCTTTGAGGATACGAAGCGAACAGTGAGTTGTACAGCAAGGCTAGTGTTCTCTGTCCATGCAGTCCTCAACACCGAGGAGAGCATTGCATCTGAAGGAACTTTGCCGTGGTGCCCCGACGAGAAAAGGTGTCGCTTTTCGTGATCAAGCGGGTAGAGCCAAACGACCAAACGCATGTGCTCGTCTTCGACCAGCATCAAGAGTAAGTCTTGTTTTGTAGCAAGCGATTGCAGTGTTCCCATACATTTCGCGAAGAGAGGAGATACAACTCGTAACGCGGATTCAACATCGGCCATCAGACGAACTTCCGCTTTGATCTGCAGGCGATTTCCTCCAAATGACCATCGTGGTGGATGAGAGAACCAAGACAGCGCAGCGCTTAGGATCGTATCTTTCAGTCTCCATCGGGCCGCTTGATCGATACTGGTCCCATGTCTGAGGATGTTGAGCCCAAACAGAATCACTTGAAAGTGGAATTCACGAGCTAGAGGATGTCCGGCAGAACTTTTCAGTCCTTCCAGAGTCCCAACTATTAGCTTATGAAATATCCGCTGCGAATTTGGACTCCCAAGTCGGCCGGCGTTAAAGTGGCTGGAGAGGAATTGCAGTATTCGAAGATGAGGAGCAATCAGATTGTGAGCTGCTTGCTGTTTCTTCATCAAGGCGGTCTTCTCCGAAGGCGCAAACTCCTCTTTGATGTAGAACGGGTCAAGGTGTTGGAGTTTGCTGCTGAAGACCCCCACATGATTCCTTACAGTCTTCTCCCAGTCCTCTGCAATTATTGCAAGGAGTCTTGGCTCCATACATGGATTCTCGTTTATGACGCCTAGCCACAACGATACACCGAGTTTAATGGACTGTTTGGTGAACATTGCGAAGGGTATGCCTACAAGATGTTGTACGATGGCACACTGATCCTTGTTAGTTCTGCACAGAAGAGCCGCGGCCCGTCGAAGTATATCACGCAGCTCCCCAATAGAAACAAATCGGCTATTCAGCGCCCGACGTTCTAGATGAGCCAAAATGGCTTCATCATCCCCTGCCTCTGTTGTACCCCCGTCTGCAGGTTGGTCTGCCTTCCCCTTGAGATGCAGAAAGGCTGCCCACTCTTGATCGTAATCAGGTAGACCATCGGCATATCTATACTCCTGGCGTGTGGTGTATTGAGCAATAAAATCGGAGGCGGTATTGATATTACACTCCCCATGATGGTCAATGACTGCTAGTTTCTGATCCGCCGACGGTATGACGGAACCCATATCCAATGCGAAGCTTCTACCTAAAGACACATGGCCATATGCTCCCTCATCATCGTACTCAGAAAGGTATGTCTGTAGCAACCCTTTGACATCGAGAGGCGCGATATTAATGACAGCCGTCACCCATTTTTTTGCCCGCCTGTAGAGGTTGTTGAGCGTGCTTCTTCGAAGATCGTAGTCATCCGAAAGCTCCACTGACACTCTTGCCCGCACAGACACGTAATTTGCTTTCAATTCATATTCATCTAGCTCTGCTTCGAGACAGCTGGTCCACATGATTGAAAGCAATTCTAGAAGAGCAAAGAGAGAGGACTTCTGGCAGAGAGAAGAGGGCATCTGACCGATGATTTTGTCAGCGCAAGAAGCAGCGACTTGCTGTACTCTAGGAACTCGGTGACAGCAGCCAGTAAACATGGATGCTAGCTGTGTGGCAATCAAGGGCGCTGAATTGTCTTGGTGAGGTGCAGTCATGTTTCTCCTCAGGTAAACTGTCATAACTTCGTCTGCTATCGCTCCCATACAGTTTTCCATAGCGCTACCATTGAGACTCGGATCCAAGAAATAGGTCAGGACATGAGAGCAATCACCCGCACCTGCCCTTAGTGTCTCTACTAGGTATGCAGCATTGAGAAATATAACCTTCGGATAGCTCAAGCCTCTAATATCAGATTCACATTTTGGCAGTAGGAGAATGAGACGCTTCTTCTGTTCTGCAGTGTGGGGAGCATTCATTCCTCGTCGCAGTACAGTATTGAGCTCGATTTCGCTCTCGAACTGATCAGCGCGATCTTCAGGGATGAGCGGCCTCGACTGCATTGCAAGAGTACGTAGCTCGCTGGCGCACTTTTGGCCGTATGAGGAAGTTGGGGTGATGCCGTGCACAACCACGTTGAACCATGCTTCGTGATGGAGACGTGCAACATTCTCGTCATCGCTAATACCCTCTTTGTCTGTTCTGACAGTTGCAAGAGTAGCCAGAGGCGGGAGCAACTCTATGATTTCTCGAGCGGCAAGATCAACATCGGCCTGATGGGTATTGTCGCTTTCATGAACGTCTCCCTTGCTGACGATGGTCTCGAGCAGATGGACCAAGTAGATCTGATACAAGGGCGAGTCATGGCCCAAGGCTTTTGCGATGAACAGTCTGGCATTCCTCACCTATATGCAATGGTAAGTACTAAAAAGGCAGTCAAGGTGAGTTAAAACTTACCGTGTCCAAAAGGATCTGGTTACCTCGAATGATAGCATCGTGACCTAGTCTGGCGTACAGTTTAAGCAGCGATCTGAACTCGACGAAACCCCCAACCGTGGCGAGTCTGGCAGTTTCCGTAATAATATGTAGGTCTATTGTCAAGCTCACTCGCCCGAGCTTCTGTAGAAGCATTGACTGCGCCAGTGCCGTAATTTTGTCGTCTTGACAGATGTTTGCGATGCTGACAATGGTACGCACTATGCTGCCATAGGCAGCGGAAGCCTCCTCCTCGCCACTTAAGTCCAACGAGATGGCACTACCAGTAGAATGCTGGGTATATTGTGCAGTGGTTCTAGAAGCATTTGCAGTCCCATTTAGCACGTCTGAGCTACCAATAGTCCTGTCGGTACCGGCTCGAGCGCTTAGGACATTGCCGAGCGAGTAGAGGCCCGTGATAATCGCATCTGGTGGCAACATACGAAGTATTAATGTCAAGCTGCGAGCGGCTACGATGACCGTTTCGCCTTTGACGCCGCCTTGCACAATGAATCTTGGCAGCGAGCGACTAAGATTGGAAGCGATCGCAGGAGAGAATTTGGCAACTACAGCCATTGACTTTAGTACGACACATGCTAATGTATCATCAGCCATCTGAATGGGATCAGCCATAGTATCTTCAAGCCACGACAGGAGAATGTCAGCGTCAGCAATCTCCTCTTCAACTATCATGCAATTTAGGAAAGTGTGCAAAGTGTGTGCTTTGACGGCAAAGGCCAGCCGCTGCTGCCACGCGGAGCCAAGCTGAAGATAGTCGGATCCGTCTTCGAGTAGACGCATTGATTCAGCTGCAACATCAGACAGTAGCTCCAACAGAGACGTGGTGGCATTCTGGTGCTCGCGAGGAGTGAAATCTTCCTCGGCCGTCACTATATCGAAAATGTCTGTCTTCTGTAACTTCTCGGCCGGAGATACTTGTAACGAACTGCAGGACACTAATAGTCTCATGAATCCACGCTGTAGAAGCATCGCTCCCAGCGGTCTTCCAGAGGCGGCATAACGTTTTGTGTATGACTTCCAGTCCATCAAAATTCTCGAAGTACTTTCAGCAGTGCGAACTGAGGAGAAAACACCCTCCACTGAAACCATGAGATCTTCATCGAGTATTTGTCGAAGTATTTCTACCAAGTCATACCTTTCGGAGATACTGTAGAAGTTTGTGTAGAGAGAAGCAGCCTCTAAGAATCCCAGAAGGGAAACTGACACGGCTGCAATCTCAAGGTTTTCTTCAATGCCATTGTCGCTGCTGGATCCTTCAGAGTGGGAGCGCTTTCCAGAAGCAGCGTTGACGGTGCTAAGGCAGTTGCGTAAGTATCCTGTTATGCAGGCAAAAATTGGGTCATGAAGGTCTGGATGCCGAATTCCGATTACAAGTAGAGCGCTGGTCAAGTTAAAGCTGAGTGCTTCCCATGGTGATGGTTTGATCAAGCGTAGGAAAGGCGAGGGGGCAATAGCTTGAGCATGTGCCTCACCCAGGTAAGGTGACAGTTGCCTGAGAAGCCGTTCTGCGTTGTCCACATGATCCAGCAGTGGCGCGGCTTTACACAAAGCAAATAGTACGTCAAGCTCGGACAGGCTAATTGGAGACTGTGAAAGGGAGTGAGCAGAGTGGGGTGATTCGGCAGAAGGGCAAGCATGGTAGAGTCTGGTCAGGTCTGGCTTCTTGGAGGCTTCTGTTGATGTAGCAGACAGTGAAGCTATCTTCC
This sequence comes from Letharia lupina, assembly GCF_014066315.1. Taxonomy (NCBI): domain Eukaryota; kingdom Fungi; phylum Ascomycota; class Lecanoromycetes; order Lecanorales; family Parmeliaceae; genus Letharia; species Letharia lupina. The sequence continues at coordinate 2,032,560 of NW_023502974.1, forward strand.
GCAATGCTTGCGATCGGAGACGCGGGGAACTAGACCTGTTAGCTTACAAGAATAAACACAATTGCCCATTCAGCTTACTCTTCCATTATGAAAGTCTCTCGGCCATACTTCAACAGTTGTTGATTGAGTGTACAAATACCCCAGTCGAGTCAGTGAAGCAAGCTACTCTAAAATCCGACGCTAAGAGACGCGCGAATACCCGTAATGACGCGGCGGCTGTACTATCCTACAGGTATCGCAGGTTGACCAGTCTTCCTGAGGTAAAGTAAAGTGAAGCAAAGTAAAGTGATATTTTTGATTACCTTACCTTCCGAGCCTTGAACACACCCCCCTCGTCACCTGTTGGTGGAATACCCTTCTATGATTGCAACTCTTCATTCAAGGCCTTGACAGCTGTTCCTCCTCACAACGGAAATCCCAGGCATGAACATGACACCAGGCACCTTGACTACCAAACTTTACACTCAGCTCTTGTACTCTACTTTCTGAGTCCTTCACGCCACCTTTCCCATCACTCCTTTTACAACATAGAGACTACACTACGTATTGCAACATGGATGAGGACACGATAGCACAGTTCGCATCCATCACAGGCTCTTCACCTGCTCTAGCTGCACAGTATCTACGCCTCGCGGATAATAACACAGAACAAGCCATCGAGCTTTTCTATGCCAACGAGGGCGCTGATTTGGAGCCTTCATCACAGTCTCCGCTCTCCTCGCATCCTCCACCAATCCCAGCACCATCGACTCGACCCACAGGACATAAGCGAGGTTACCAAGATGAAGAAGGCGTCGTGCACTTGGACTCAGACCAAGAAGATCTAGACTACTCTGATGATAATGCCGCCGAGACCGCAGGGCAAAACCGGAGAGAACTCTCAACGGCGGGTAGAGCAACATCCGCGCTGCAAACCTCATCCAACGCAACTCCTCTGGCAGGCCAAGGATCCATGCCTGTTGATGACGATGAAGCTATAGCTCGAAGGTTACAAGAAGAGTTCTACGGTGCAGCAGGTAGGAGTGGTGAAGTTGGTGCAGAGGTATTGGATGAGCACGGATACAGAGCACCTATAGGACGAACTACAGAGACTCTCGTTGGCCCGGGATCCTTTGATCCCACTGATGACGACGAGATGAGGGCGGCGGTCATGGAGCAAATGGCAGCCAGAAGACAGCCGCCAAGACATCGAGGTGAGCAATTCTCCTAACATTGACAACACCTTTGACCACAATACTGACAGGCACAGATCGTCATGGTATCTTCAACCAAGCCACTACACCCTCAATATGGAACAATGCAGATAGTCGCCCCGATGCTCATCGAGATCAACTTGCTCGAGCAACGGCAGGAGCATCAGAAGCATCCTCCAAGTCAAATCTACTTGCAGAAATGTATCGACCGCCTTTCGAGTTAATGTTGAGGTTACCTTGGGACCAAGCTCGACAGCAGGGTAAGGATGGTGAGAAATGGATCTTGGTCAACATTCAAGACCCATCCATCTTCGATTGCCAGGTGCTGAACCGGGACATTTGGAAGAATCCTGGAATTATAGACACGGTCAAGGAAAACTTCATCTTTATGCAGTACTCGAAGGATGACCCTAAAGGCAACCAATACGTGCAATACTATTTTCAGAATAAGGATAACCAAGAGGCATACCCTCACATTGCCATAGTCGACCCAAGGACGGGCGAACAAGTCAAGGTTTGGTCAGGTTCACCCACGCCGAAAGCGATGGATTTTCTTATGCAGCTACATGAGTTCCTTGACAGATACAGCCTGAAGGCGTCTGCGAAGAATCCAGTGGTGAGAAGAAAACCAGAAGCAAAGAAAGAGACACAAGTGGACAGGATGACTGAGGAACAGATGATGGAAATGGCGTTACAGGCTAGTCTTGCAGGGACTGAAGGGCGACGAGATTCTGACCCTGACGAATTGACACGCAGTGTTGGAAATGTGGGGAATGAGCCTGAAGGAAAGGGAAAGGAGCCAGAGGATTCGGACTTGATGGATGTCTCGGAGCCCACACATACGAACGGATCAGCCTTAGCGGCTGCTTCCCTGTTTACCGCGATTTCCTCGTCAAAACCTCACAATGAACCACTTCCGGACGCGGCCAGTATCACGAGAATCCAATTTCGTCATCCAAACGGTCGAGTGGTTAGGAGGTTTGCGCTTACAGACCCCGTGAGGAGAATATTCGAGTGGCTGAAAGCTAGCCCGCTTGAAGGCAAAGAGGGTCTGGAGTTTGAATTGATCTTCATGCAGAAGAACCTGGTGGAGATGCTGGACGATACCATCGAGCAAGCGGGCTTGAAGAATGGCACTGTGATGATTGAGTTCATAGAAGGATGAGGATACAGCGAACAGCGTGAGCCCAGCATAGGAGCTATACTCGCAGCCGTTTAGACACTGGATCAAGACTAATAGACATTGCTTCTAATGGTGCCCTTGACTCCGCATTGGTATCCTGCTTGCCCCTTTTATGTATCTGATAGCAGAGCCATACATAGTTCATTCTGGACGATTCTAGACACTGTTTTAATCCAAAGCACCCTAAAAGTAGACGAGTCGGATGGTACACTTCCAATGGCAAACATTCACTCTTACGCTGGAATTAGGCAGTGCAATGATTACTTGCCTCCATCAAAAGTTCTCACAAGGGTACTGTCACCTCTCCAACTTCAAAACGGACCTGAAGTAGGAAGATCTTTCGGTGCTATGTTGGATTTACTCGAGTCCTTGTTTTGAGCATGTGTTGGACTCCGTTGAACGTGGCGATCAGGGAATCAATGACCTGGAAAGAACTTTGCTTGGCCTTGGGGACTAACAATTTCCAACATAAATGCTTACGGCTATTCACCATGGCCCTGATGCAATCGTCTCACATCCTGCGCACCGTCGCCATCAGAGTCCCGGGAATCTGATGGACAGAGCGTCAAACGTCATGGCTACTTATGGAAACGAAATCTTCTCGACAAAGTCCTGCGCCGGCAAAACGCCATGTCCCTGCATTTTCGTAGCTTGTTTTTCGGCTTCTCCCCACACTCTCAAGATGTTCAGTCCTACCACTTTAGCAGCATCCACGTCTGAAACCCCCATCTTCAAAAGCTCGGCCACTAGATCCGGGTATTTGCTGACATCGTCTAATCCCTCAGGAGTCTTAGGAATACCGTCAAAGTCGCTTCCCAAGCCAACGTGGTCATAGCCAATCAGATCCCCAATGTAGGTGACGTGTCTTGCGACTTGGTGAAGAGTAGCATTCGGGGGATAGAAGTCTGGTATGCCAGTCTCGGAGTCTGACGGGAGACAAGAGATGAAGTCGGGTGAGAAATTGACCATTACGATTGAGTTCGTTTTCTTGACTAGTTTAAGCACGTCGTCTTGGACATTACGAGGGTGTGGGCACAGGGCATATGCCGAGCTGTGGGAAAAGATAACAGGAGCGATGCTGCCATTACCCTTCTCCGGACGAGCTCCCAAGACGTCCAGCATAGTATCCTTGCTGACATGTGAGAGGTCGACTAGCATGCCCAATCTGTTCATTTCCGTGATCATGACCCGGCCGGCTTTGCTCAGACCACGCCAGTAAACGTGACCTGCAACAGTCCGCCCCGAAGAGTCCGTAGTGAGTGCTGCATCTGCAAAAGCATTGTGGCAATTCCACGTCAGTGTAGCGTATTTGACACCTAGCGAGTAGTAAAGTCTAAGGTTTGAAAACGAGTTGCCAATTTGATGCAACCCTTCTATACCTATTGGCGAGATGAGCTGATGGTGGTCTTTGAAAGCAGCCAGAGCACTGCTACTATCGATATTTGAGGAGGAGAACACTTTCGGGTAGGCTACCGTCAAGCGTCGAAGAAGATCCAGCTGTGAAAGTGTCGTGGATACGGCTGTAGTCTACTGTAAGCGTTGTCCTTGCCATAGATTTTCTGGTGTGATGAGACAAAAGCGCTCACACACAACATGTTAGAAGACAGCACACGTAGCATGTTGATGACTGACCTTCAGCATAATTCCCATCCGAAAAGTCAGTGCCATTTTTAGGACACAGTACAAAGGCTGACCAGAAGGCTCCTCCAACTCTGCCGTCTTTCAGGCGAGGAAGGTCAACTTGGGCGGGCATTCCACCGCCCTCCCACTTGTCTGTAAAATTCTTGTCATATATGTTATTCTGAAAAGCGTAACGTATCAAGAAGGCAAGGTCATTGTGACCATCTGATCCTGCTGTTAGAGCTCGTGCTAACACAATGACGAAGGAAGAAAGCTGGACGACCTATCAGAGGTGTTTCTGCTAGGATCTTATCAACCCTGGCCTTGACTGTCATGTCGTCGTCTTCGGGGGCCTTATTCCATGGAGGGTTGAAGGCATCGGGTATGAGCAAAGAAACAAACATTGCGAGACCCACGACTATAATAAAGATAACAAGGAGGGTTCGGAGGGGAGAGATATCGCCATAGCTCAGACGTGTTTTTTGCTCGCTCTTGTTTTCGATGTCCTCTGGATAGTCGAGGACTTCATTTTGGATCTGATACTGCGACTGGGAAGACTTTGAGAAACCGTAGCCCGATATTTCAGGGGCTGTATTCCCACGAGGTAGAAGAGGATCTGTCTCTGAAGACATCTTCCCTTCTACAATGATACTTTGGATTAGAAGATGAATTGCAGGAGGAAGAGACTGGTGTATTCCCTCGGTCGCATCACATCACATCACCAGACATGCCTGGACCTGGCGCGGCTCAAGCCTGCAAGGCTTGGCAATGGCTACTCGTACTCGTAGCGGAGATCATCCCGCTGATGCCGCGACACAAAACAAGTTGAACTTGGTGTTCACCTACGGCCTGCTCTGCCGAATCGGAATTGCTTCAGTAGACCTACCTTCCCATTCAAGGCGCCTTATCCCATAATGCATTCATTATGTCCCTACAAATGCCTGCACCAACGCCAGTGCAGAAGGCATCGCGGACTCGCCCGAGGCAGAAGTACTCCGCTGCCAGAGCCTTCTACCTTACCATTCTCGTGATATCAGCCATTGCCATCTTGAGCTTGCTCAAGGAGAGAAGAATTGAATATGATATCAATGCCGCAAATCGTGCGCTCTCCAGCCGACCCCGTCTTACCATCAGAGACGGGCTTCTTCATGGGAGCAGTGGCGAGCTTGTGCGGAGGGATCAGGCAGTACGTTGGGAGTTTCTTTGGAGGACACCCCCAGAAAGATTTCCATCAAGCTCATGATGCTTTACACAGTGCCGACTCGTCAATACCGCTAAAGACCAATGCGCTTTTGTCCACGCCAACTGCCCAGACGAGGAATCAGGTCTCTTTTCCTACCTACAATTCTACTATTGCAAGCTACACAAGGCTCAACCTCTCGCCTTCATTATCTTGATATTATGGCTCGGCCTCCTCTTCAGTACTATTGGCATTGCTGCAAGCGACTTCTTTTGCATAAACCTTAGCACGATTGCCAGCATCTTGGGAATGAGCGAAAGCATGGCCGGCGTTACCTTCTTGGCCTTTGGAAACGGAAGCCCGGATGTCTTTTCCACGTTTGCTGCAATGAAGACAAATAGCGGAAGCCTGGCTGTTGGCGAGCTCATTGGCGCTGCTGGATTTATCACTGCTGTAGTGGCTGGATCAATGGCCTTGGTGAGACCTTTCAAGGTTGCAAGAAAGAGCTTTGTTAGAGATGTGGGCTTCTTCATTGTTGCCGCAAGCTTTAGCATGGTCTTTCTAGCGGACGGTCACCTACATCTATGGGAGTGCGCCGTCATGGTCGCATTCTATGTGTTCTATGTGGTTACGGTGGTTTTCTGGCATTGGTATTTGCGCCGGCGATCTCGTCGAAGATTACTAGAAGACGCAGCAAGGGGTAATTTCCATACCCCCGGAGCAGATGAAGCGGAGGACGAGCCATACCATGATGAAGACGACGAGGACGCTGCAGCAAGAGGAAGTCGGGCTCCAACTAGAACAGTCTCGGACAACGATTTTGCTAATCTGGAGAGAGGAGGGAGTCCGATGATTAGACCCATGGATGAAGAAGCGGATGCAGACGATCAGACTCGAGACCGTTATCTAGCCGAGATCAGTAGTAATATGAGAGTCAGCCGACGGAAGCCTGGAGAGCGTAGGAACACCATCAACCCAATTAGGCCAAGTCTGGTCGGCGCACTCGAGTTCAGAGCAGTACTATCGTCTCTGCAGAAATCAAGAAATATCCAGACTATTCCTATTAACCTTCGCCGATACTCAGACGATCCATCTTATTGTGCAGCGCAACAGCAGGACAATTCTTCGACGGTTTCCAATCCGGAAAACAACTATGACGATGTCGACGCTCATGATGTGGCTTCTAATGCTACTTTATGGCCGAGTGCGGATGGTGAACGGACTGGTCCAAATCGCATTCGCGCTGTTTCTGCAAATGATGCAGTGGGTCTTCGACTCGACCCCAAGACCTTGCAAAATTCACGTCTGCCAGAGATTGACCTCCTAGGTGCAACGCCACCAGGACCGGGAGGGCTGCAGCCCGTGGATGGAACTGCGGATCATCGACCCAGCGGAAGGTCTCTAAGTCCTCCAGCCCCAACTCTGTCTTTATCGCCTGCGGCCGACGAGTTCGGATATCTTTCTATGAGTCCTGCGTCCATGTCTCCTTTGCAACATGGTCGGTCCGGCGAGCTTCTGGCTCCACCCGAGGACAGCCTTCTTGGATCACGAAACCATGCTCAGTCTCGAGTCGATAGCCAGCAGGATAACGCCGGCTTGCCAGGAGATTTACCAAAGTTGATTGGGAGACCAAGCGTACCTAGGATACAGATACCGCGGTCTTCAGGATCACAGTCGTCAAGAGGTTCAAGCCCGCACTCACCGTTCCCAGCTTACCACAACGATCGGAATTTTGTATCTTCGTCACGCACACCGAGCATACGATTACCTCCGTCTAGTATCGGATCCGAGTCAACTTTTCACCAAAATCTTTATCAAGAACCTGAAGAGAAGCCGATGCGGTGGTGGCCTTATAAAGTCCTTCCATCACCGCAAATTCTCGTATCAACTCTGTTTCCCACGCTCTACTCATGGAAAGACAAGAACCTTTGGGAGAAGCTCTTAGGTATCGTAGCCGCGCCAAGCGTCTTCCTCCTTGCCATTACCTTGCCTATTGTTGAAGTCGATAAGGAGGAGGATGGAGTCCTTCCAGATATTGTCGATCCGGATCCAGGTCTGCTTTCGCCCCGTCGTTCTCGATCCCGTTCTCCCTCAACGGTTATTACAGCACCCCCTCCAGACAGTCCTTCGACGGAGGCCGCTAGCAACGGCGAGGGACTGGAACCGCCGAATTTTGGGAAATATGGAAAGCAAGGGACTGTGTCACCATCTATCAACATTGTGGAGCCTGAGAATGGCAGTGCCATAATACCTCTGCCCGAGGAGCCTGAGCCTCTCCACCCGCCGGGCCACCAGTCCAACAGTGTAACGAACTCATCCAGTCCGACCCAGCCACCTTCATCCCCTAAAGAGTGGAACCGTTGGCTTGTAGCTACCCAAATTTTTACGGGCCCCTTGTTCATTGTCGTCCTGCTCTGGGCAAACACGGACCCCAGCCTCTCGCCCCGCAACCTCCTTCTACCGTGTCTTTACGCCCTTATCGCTTCCCTGCTCGCCTTTGCCATTCTAATTCTCACCACCACACCTTCTCATGCCCCCAAACACCGCTATTTGCTCTGTTTCTTTGGTTTTATCATCTCTATTGCCTGGATATCTACCATTGCCAACGAAGTCGTCGGCGTCCTCAAAGCCTTCGGAGTCATCCTTGGCATCAGCGACGCTATCCTAGGACTCACCATTTTCGCAGTTGGAAATTCCCTGGGGGATCTTGTTGCTGATATTACCGTTGCAAGGCTCGGCTATCCTGTTATGGCACTAAGCGCCTGCTTTGGTGGTCCCATGCTGAATATTCTTCTTGGTATTGGTCTCAGCGGACTGTATATGACGATCCAGGGAGGCGAGAGAAGACACGAGAAGCATCCAGGGCGACCAATAAGATACAAGCCATATCAGATTGAAGTGGGAGGAACACTGCTGATCAGTGGAGTAACGCTTTTGGTCACGCTCGCAGGGCTGTTAGTCGTCGTGCCTTTGAGGGGCTGGTGGATGGATAGGAGGGTAGGCTGGGGTCTTGTTGCTTTATGGTGCGCCAGTACAATCGGTAATGTGGCTGTAGAGATAGTGGGTTGGGGAAAGGAATCGTAAGGAAGAATGCAGACAACGCAGCGGGAAGTATTGCATTAGATGGCGTTGTATATCCTGGAAAGTCCTTTTTGTTGTCTTGGATAACAGAGCACTGAGATTGGTCACACACCACAGGCATTCATTTTCATTCACAAAGTCGTTTTTGCCCGTTTTCAACAGACCTAGCTCTACACATCTTACATACGCTACTCTTGTCAAATTCACATACAATTAATTCCATGCACTTTTCGACAGACCTTTCTCCACAGACCTTATCGCCCCTCTTTCGAGGACGTGCCTCCGTAGCGCATTTACTTAAGCGTCTTTCATCACCGTAAACCTCTTCACTACTCGCTCGTGAGGCTCGACTACGTGAAAAAGGCTTCCAGTCCGGGATACCGGGTTAAGATATAGGAGCATCAGACGAACTGCAAGCACCCGATACAACCATGATATCTTAAGGCACATACTAACAAAGCAGCCAACTTTCACCGGCTCGTACCCGGACAAAACAGGAGCTCAGCCACATCTCTGCATTGATCAAGGCAGGCAGGTAACCAGTGGTAACGGGAATTTGCAATCCTTTTGTTGTCTTGGAATCTTCGCGCGTCTTCTTCTATGCCCTTCCGTCTTGTCTCTCAATGGTTCTGGAAGCTATGTCTACCTATATCATCAGCCCACTAGGTCCTCTGCTCCTTTCGTCCACTATCATCGCCGATTGTTCAACCGAGCAAAGATGTCCGGCTCCCACTCAGATTCGGTACCAATACTACCAACCATGACCACGCCCACGCCTCAAACAGCATCAGCATCAGCACCCGCACCCACACCGAGCAACACGATGACCCTCCAAGTAGGCGAATGCCGATTCGTCACTCGCCCAGCAACACTGACCCGAGGTAGCGACTTCTTCGCTCGACAGCTTTCTGGCCGATGGCCTGACATTCAACCAGACGGATCCTACTTCATCGACGCAGACGGCGACGTCTTTCAGCACGTGCTGCGTTATCTTCGCCACGAAATCATGCCAATCTTCTATGACAACGTGAAGGGGCATGATTACGCACTGTACCTCGCTGTCCTCGAGCAAGCCAGGTACTTCGGGGTGGAGCCACTGCAGAAATGGCTTGAGGAGCAGAAGTATCTGCAGGCGGTGAAGATTGTGCATTCGGCTAGGGTATTGGACGGTATTGAGGATGTGTGTGGGCCGACCGGGAGCCATGTCAAGATTGAGCACCACGTTACATGGAAGTCCAGAAAGGTGTACGTCTGCCGGCGGGCCATCACCGGACATATGGGCAACCGGGACGCTTGTGGGAGATTGTGCAGGAACGCTCGGGGTGATGCCGATGACGAGTATGAGGATGAGGAGGTTTTGAAGATCTTGGAGGTGCGCAAAACAACTATGTTGGATGCGAAGATGCGCGTTGAGCAGCGCTAGTATGGTGATAGGGTAGTGCGAATTAGACTGGTGTCTTTTTGCAGATCAATTGATTCTCCCATCTTACTCGGTACATTTGCGCCAGCAATAACAAGCCGAGGGTATCACCAGTAACTTTCCATCCCTTCCTCCCCATCCCAAAACACCAATGTGAATAACTCCCCTTTCCTTCCATCCTCAACCAAACCAACGCCCTCCTCTGCAGGGTTGGATCCTCCTTAGCCGGCTTGCTGCTGCATATGGCTAGGCAGATTGTAATCCGTATAATCCAAATGCACAAACGCCCGATCCACAGTCGGAACACTCTCTAATACGTACTGCAGACTCTCTCCCAAATCATGACTGTCCCTCAGCGTCATACCCTCATCCAGCACAACGTCGACTTCCACGTTCAATTTATCACCCGCATGGTAAGCTTGCAAGCCTTGTATCGATTTGATTGTTTTGGCGAACCGCATGGTGAGGTAAAGTAGAACGTTGCGGTCAGCAGCAGGGGCAGCGGCACCCGTAAGGTGTTTGATATGAGTGCTGGACGTCCTTGACCAATTTATTATCACATACAAAGAAAGCAACAGACCGCCGAGAGCATCGAGCCACCAGAGGGAAGCATAGTAGCCTACTAACGGGAATATGATGGAGAAAATGTTGAACACGACATCCGTCATTGCATCTTGGGCCAGAGCTTGAACGGAACTATTCTTGATGAGCCGGCACCAGAACCAGCATCCTAGCTTTATGAAAACGGTAGAAGCCATGATTATGATCGCTGGGAGTCCAAGCTGGATGATGGAGTGATCAGGGGATGTGAGCCGGTTAAAGCATTCTAGAAAGACCTGGAAGAAAGACGTTATCATGATAACGCTGAAGACGAGGACGCCAAGAGGCTCGAGACGACGGCGCCCAACAGGGTATCTGTACTGATCCTGGCGGGAGATGAGCTTGGTAGTCGTCCATACAATGGCGGTAGAAAGGAAGTCGAGAGCTGCATCGACCAGAGAAGCAAGCACGGAAAGCGAGGAGGTGAGGGCAATCACTGCGATTTTCCCAGCGAGAAGAATGGCGTTGGCTGCTAGGTTTACATAAATGGCAATAGTCACTACTTTGCTTCCGCTCTCGTGATCATCGTCATCGTCGGAGCCTTGGATTTCATAGGCTTTGGGTCCGTCTTGCGCGCCGTCACCCAAAAGGGGCGTGTCTTCGTCTGGGAGCTTGTACAGTGCTTTTGGAGTCCGCTTCACTTTAACTTGGCTGCCGTGACCGTTAGCCGTGGGCTTGATGTCAGCAGAAGGATGTTGAACGTCCAATGTGGAGGTTTGCTCCTCGGAGATGGTCTTAGGAATATGCAAGTCTGGATCCGGGTGATTGTACTCCTGGATGAGATTGTGTGGAAGTGACGAATCAAGAAGGCGGTCGATGTAGAGATACGAAGATATGAGGTGGTTGTTACGTTGATAATATTTCCGTATGGACTTCTTCATCTTCTTCAATTCTTCGTCGCTCTTGTAGTATTGCTCCCATTGATATCTTGGATTGTTGCTCCCAATTAAACGCATGCTTCTCATCTGTGGGGTCATCAGAACCTCGCCCCCATCGCTCACGCCACTCATTCTCCTGTCCATCTTTGACAATCTGCTCTTTGCGGGTGATGGCCCATCGTCCCCTCCATCCACGTTTCGCTCCACGTCGCTCTCGTCATCTTCAACCGTTTCGGGAGTTGCTGACCTTCGTTGCGGTGTCTGCGCCCACAGGTCTTTAACATTGGCTGTAGATCTGCTCTGGAGTAGCGATGGAAGTTTCTGACCGCGTGTGGAGAATGCGTTGCTTGTGTCGGAGAGAGGAAGGAAGCCGCGAAGTGATCCAATACGATAAGATTTCGGACGTGGAGAAGAATCGTCCGTCATATTGTTGAGGATACTACTGGCTCTTAACCCAGGATTGGGAGAAGACAGCAGCAGTGCGGATGATGAAGGGCTTTCCACCTGAGATGTTTGCTCCTTAAAACATAGATGGTTCGTCTGAAGAGCGAGATTGCTTGCATGACATCTACGCGGGGACCAAGATTGGCTTAAATTAGTGCAACATTGACAGCCAGCAAAAGCAATCGTTCGAAATCCAACACAGCAGAACTTGTTAACATGTGAAGATGGCTTATCATCTATGTACGCCTATTTGATACATGTACAGCCTTCGCAATGAAAAGATCCGAGAGTGGTGTTCGAAATCGCTTTTACCCAACTCTGTGACCCAACGTAAAAAAATCACGTCGTAAATGAAGACTTCCCCCAAACAGTGTCAACGCAAGGAAGGTTGTGATACTTTCACGTGATCAATTTGCTCCTCAAGCACGACCATTATTCATTCTATTTCCCTGTTGCAGGAATTCGACCCTATCCCTTCCTTGGAGGGACGTGGGAACACAAATCTCCCATAGATTCATATATATTCAAAAAGCGAATTCCGAGAGTTCGCTCTTATCTGGGCACCTCGTCAGGCTCATAACGGCTGCCTTTGTCGTTCTCGAAAAGCTGCTGATCCCCCTTTCCACCCATCTCCATGAAAACTTCCGCTGGCTGATGCGCCGCCGGAAGCTCCTCATGTTTCCGCTCTGTATGGCCATTCGCAATCACGGTGGCAGGATTGTGGACCCTTTTCCCCTCGATATTTTTTTCAAAGACCTTGACTGGGGCTTTGTTATCCTCCCACTCGACTACCTTGCTGACCTTGACATCGTTGAGATCGCTGAGTAAAGTCCGCTCCCGCGCGTACTTGCGTTTCGAAAAGTCAAGCTGGTCCATAGCACCTGTTAGACCGTCGGTGCTGTCAGCAGGATTGATCGTTTTCTGCGTCGTCCATGGATGTTCGAGGCATTCGTCTATTGTGATGCGTTGGTCTACGTCGACTGTAAGCATACGATCGATGAGGTCGAGCGCTGGATCCTCAACAGAGTCCCAGTACGGTGAAGGATAGTCGAAACGGCCCATTTTGATCTGCTGTGATAGAGTAAAGGGGTGCTCTTCCGACCAGAGCTCGTCTGAAAATGGTGGGAAGCCACAAAGACAGATGTAGAGAACCACCCCTAACGACCATACGTCGACTGCTCTAGTGTATTTGCGATGCCTTGAGTTCTCCAGTATTTCAGGTGCAACGTAGCTGGGCGTGCCGCATCTACGACAACCATGAGTCTTCTCGGCCGGATTAGTGGAATGCAAACAAACTTACAGCGTTGTAGTGAACGACTCTTCGCCGATGATCTTAGCTAGACCGAAGTCGGCAAGCTTCACTGACAGCTCCTTGTCTGCCAGCAAGATATTCTCTGGCTTGATATCTCGGTGTACAATGTTGCGTTCATGCTAAGGGAGGTCAATACCATCACCCAGATAGAGAGGAGAGGAACGTACGAGGTATTTGACACCCTGAAACAACTGTATAAATACTCTTCGACTTTCTTCTTCCGTCAACTTTTGCTTCATGACAATACAGTTGAACAATTCTCCTTCGGGTGCAAGCTCAAGCACCAGATAAACGCCGTCGTCTTCGTCGAAAGTGTCCTTTAAACATAGCATATTTGGATGGCTGACAGACTTCAATACACCTATTTCTTGCTGCAACCCATCCGTCTGCGATCTCCCGCTGTCCCCGTATCTCTTTTCAAATCTTTTCACTGCATACTGCATGCCTGTGATCCGCTCAATGCATAGGTATACGGTAGCGAAGTGGCCTTTGCCTAACTGCTGCAAAATTTTATATTGCTGACGAAAGGCACTAGCATCTCTGTTTCGCGGGTAGTAGAACATGCATCTTGCTTGATCCAGGATAGAGATCTCGTCCGCATTCTCTAGCTCTCGGCGCTTGTTCCTTCCAACGATGGCCTCATTCACAAAGGTTCCGTTGCTCGAAAGGTCTTCTATGAAGGCCACACCTTTGCCGTTTTTGCTTTCATTGAAGACAATGCAATGGCGATTTGAGATTGTAGGAAGCTCCAGCTTGCGATCTAATGCCCTTTAGTTCTCAGAGTCCTCATCACTAGTCTGCGGATTTTGCATACCGCATTCTGGATGTCTCCCAATGAGATAACCACCCCCGGGAAATCCTTTCAAGCGTTTCTCAGCTTCGTATTGCTTCTCTTCATCAACGTAGTTGAGGGTTTCCGTTCGAGTCTTACCGCGAACCTTGGTACCTTTGCCGAAATGCGCATTCGGGTATGGTGCTGGACATGCTGCCCTTGCCCTGCAAATCAAGGTATCACCAAAGACAGGGTCCACGGGTACCAAATAACCCCAGACGCCTTCGGCTTCTTCATCCTCCACTTCAAACGAGCGCCCTCGGGGAGGGATGAGAAATTGCGAGAAAGCTTGCGTATCTGACGGAGGAGAGGATAATCCTTGCGTGTTTTGAGCAGGAGATGAGGCCGGAGGGGTTCGATGCCGGATCTGACTGGGGCGGCCTTCTGGTGGCGATGCTGTGACGTCCTTGTAGTCCTCTGATCTTGTACTCTCTTGATGCGTCAGGGGCGACGGGAGGTAGGATTTTACTTTGTCTTTGAGAGGAGTCGTCTGCGTCTGCGATGATATACGCTCGGAGCGACGCGGCTTCTTGGTATCGTACTCTTCGCCAGTAGAATTCTTCATCACGGCGAATGGTAAGCTAACGCTCGATAGGTAGTGCACTGCCACTTACCCTCCCACGCTTTAAGGAGCTTTTCTCAGAGGCTTTGAGAACCATTTTGGCTACTTATATGCCAATTGAGAGAGAGCACCTTCGCTGGAGCAAACGGGAAGACGGACGCGATGGCAGAGAAAGCTTATAACAATGAGCGAATAGCGTTGCTAGACTTCGTAGGGAATTGATAATTCTGCATCTGATCTCAAAGCATTGTTATCATTGTCACTGTGAGTTCCCTTCTCCTTGGGTTGACCGTCGAGACTATTGGCAAAATTGTAGAATTTTGTGGTCGGATATTTATCCTTCGAGCAGCAGACAATTGACGTCACCTATTCGCCGTACGACCTTTGTGGTATGAATGAAGTACTCGAGTACGTGAGTACTCTTAGAAATGTCAGAGAACGATTCGAGGCTGGAGCTTCCATATAATTGCGGCACCCGTTGCCGAGCCTCAACGGACTAAGTCTACGCACTGCACCCGGGCTGGTATATTATATTGAGCGTGTCATAGCAAAGGCGAACCTCAGCTAAAAGGACTCCTTGTCGCGCCGACGCCATCGCCAAATGATTATATACAGATTACTCTACAACGACCAGCTCATGCTTTTTCCCGCTTTTCTCTTCGTTCCCATTGCACTACCGCAGGGTTCAAAGGTCGCGAGAACAGCGACGAGTAGTCCGTCCCCACAACTCCTTCCTTGCCCTCCAAATTCTTCAATCGGAACGCCCGCACCATCGTCGCCGTGATAGCGCCTAATTGGACGTATGCAAACGCTTCACCAATACACCGATGTCTTCCAGCTCCAAACGGCAGATACGGACTGTTGGCACCCTTGGTGACGAGTCCATACCCGTAATCGATTTTCTCGTCATCGTCAGCATCTTTGTTCGAACCATGAAGGGCAGACCCCTCGTCCCAGCGGTGTGGTTCCCACAGATCGGGTTGGGGAAAGTGATCCTCTGTTTTTGATGTTACGCCTGGTGCAGCGAGGAGTACGCGAGACGTTGGTATTGTATATCGCGTCCCTTCTACTGACATGGGCGCAATAACCTTTCGCATAATAGAGTGGATGGGCGCATGTATGCGCAGGGTTTCTTTGACTACTTGGGAATTGAGAGTGAGACACTGCAGGGAATCGTAATTGAGTGGCGGCATATCTGGGCCGAGGACTGATATTTGCTCTTGGTACAATTCTTCGAGAATATCAGGACGGGCAGCAAGGCGGAGGAGAATCCATGCCGAAGTGCTGGACGAGGAATGCTGGCCTGCCATCAGAAGCGCAATCATCATGTGAGCGACTTCTAAGTCGGGGACCGGGGTGCCGTTTTTGTAGACAGAGGACATTAGGTTCCATATCATGTCATCGGCATCACGCTGCGAACCGGCTTCGCGCCTTGCCTCGATGATTTCCAGATATGTCTGGGCCATCTTCTTCTGCGCGTAGTCGCGTTTCCGATTATGGGGCAGGGGTGCCCATGGTAGCATAAAATTGATGGGAGAGAAGCCCATGTCAAGATCGTGGTAGAGGTCCGCAAAGCTTGAGTCGAATTTCGAGCGGACTTCTTTGCCCTGGAGAGAGCGAGAGGCAGTATATATTGTTACCTCGGCCATAGTGCCGGGAACGTTGAAAGTGCCCCTGGATCCTTGGAACGTGGCAGAGCGGGCGACGAAATTTTGGACCTCCTCAACGATCAGGGGCACGTAGGATCTGAGGGCGTCGGAGGTGAGTCCAAATTTGACGAACTAATCTGATCGTCAGATATGGACTTGCATTTCCTTACTATTCCACACACCTTTTTTTGCTCCATCAGCTTCGCATTTGGACAGTCATATACAACCTCTTTTCCAAAGACCGGCGTGGTGAGCGGACTGTATACCTCCTCTGCATTGACATCTTTGAGCTTTCCGTTGAGAATAAAATCGTTTCCCTTCACCCCCAAACAGACTGTCGTCTTCTTCCCAAGAAGAACGAATGTGAAGATGTCACCATACTGGAGATGTGATCAGCATGGCTTCGCTGTCTTGGCGCACGCGGCACTCAGCTACCTTCTCCCGACAGCTAAAGAAGAATCTGTAGGGATCAATTCCATAGGTGACGGTACTGCCAATGAATGGCACCCAATGAAACACAAGTGGAGGCTCATTGGGATTTTTGAGAAGTAGTTGGGCAAGCACGTTAAAAACGACGGCAACAACAACCAACGAGAAGAGGCCTCCAGCGATAACCATGCCAGTGGAATTATTAGATAAGAGATGACGCAAAGGCTCGGAGACAGCCGCAAGAACACCCATGGCCGGAAATGACAGACAGCGGTCTTGCACTTTTAGGACAATTGAGTTGTAGAGACAAGAAAACAGAGACTCGTACTCGAAATTTATTTCTTGGCATTCTAGCGTTATGTCGGAGTTTAAATAGCCGATACAGGCACATCAGACCACGACATTGTTCTTATTAGTAGACGCGCAAGCAGCATCAGCCTGAGCCAAATACTCGGATGACAGGCAAAACTCTTTTCTCAATAGTCACCTTCGGTTCTCCCAAGCTCTTTTACTTGCCATGACCGAAAGCAACAAAGTCTGTGACCATCATGTCGAACATGGAAACGCCAGAGGCCAGAGAGCTAAGCCTGGTTGGCAAAGTCGAGATGCGTATAGCTCTCGCAAATGATGCCTCTCTGGGCAAGACGTTGAATATTTATCTCGCTCCATTATTGCTCAAGCTTGCCTCGGAGTTTGTGAGTGTGCGAAACAAAGTAAGTATGCAATACCATCCTGCAGGCTAGTTGTCCAAAAACATGGCAGTCATCCAAGTGTCGGCATCATCTGAATAAATTCTGCAAATTGTTGGGTGTCAAGCCGAATCGAAAGACGATTGATATACATAGTCAACTCAAGCAAATCGCTTCTACCGCGAAACCCTTTCCTTTCCGTGTTGTTGTAGTCGAGACTCAAGGGATTCGGATACTTACAAGTGCCACTTTTCCTGGCAGCGACTCTGCCTGCAATGCTTTCCTTCAGCCGCAAGTGTGGTCGAGCTAATTTTCGTCTGTGATTTTAGGTCATATCCGTCTGTCAGCACATCAATACTAGAATCAAACCACCGTCGATAAAGCTTCCTGTAGCTACGCTTCTCAGGCAGTATAAAGACAATCATAACGCTTTGGTCCGCCACTTCGATCTCTTATACATCCAACAAGGCATTGATAGACTAGCTATTTCTGTGAGTCTCTTCAATCCACACTACGTCCTGCTCCTAAGACAGTGGCTTTCGGTTGTAACGACCACTTGTTCCCGCTACCATGCTCATCAGAAAACTCGTCTAGGAACGTCTTGATCTTCTTCCGACTCTTCTACATGGCTTGCGATCTAATGCCGAGGAGTCTGCCACACATGCAGCTTCCCTGTTTAACCTTTTGCTCAAACTTCTTCACAGCATGACGCTTCCTGCACGCGGGAGTAAGGAAGATGTCGATCTAAGGGAGGGCCTTGGATTAAGCGACAAAGCCGACGATGCAGTCTTTGTCGCTACGTGGCTAGGGAAGCTCATGTTGTTTGGCATTGGCCAAGCTGGTACTACTCGCTGTCCAGGTTTAAACACGGAGGACTGTAGATTCCTACAGCTCTACGGCAAGAAAGAAACGTGGACACCAAACGCAATGGGTGGATTGAACCTCGTGGAGACCAAAGTCGTGTCTGCTAAGTTCCTCGCCAGTGGGGCTTTTGTTGATACTGAACGCTTTCTACCGGCATTGTTTGCTTCAGCTGACCCCAACTCGCGTCTCTCCGACATTGGAGATGATATCCTGAAACGAGCAAACTCTGCTGTCTCTTTCGAAGATCCGATCTTAGTGCAGCAGCTATATGAAATTTACTTAGGTACAAGGGGTGCAGAAGGATCTCTTCCAGCTCGAGTTCCTCTGCAGACGAAGATTCTCACACTTCTGTGCAAGTCCAAGCTCGCTTCTTCTTTCGTTCCGCAGAGCATCCAGATTGTTCAGGAAGGGCTTGCAGCCCCCAAAAGTGCCCAGCAGGACACTAGCATCTCGGCACCAAAACAAGGCCTCGAAGCCTCGAAGCTTAGGTACGTCGTTTCGGAGTCGTTGCTTCCTGTTCGGATTTTTGATCTGCACATGAGGCATGTGTTGGAGAGGGAAATAAGGCTTCATCCTCCCCTCCCGCCCGGGGCTTTTCATTTTCATCCCACGACTCGATTCTGTGTCACGAAAGGGGCTTCTTCTCCCAATTCGACTCTTTAGACTTGTTTTCACGATCAGATTGTGTATCACTAGATGGCTTCTTACCCATTTTTACTCCCCAGGTTTGTCTTCGGAGTTGACTTTACGTCTTGAAAAGGGCATACTAATTCCGAAACCATCATCAGAGGCCAGATCTTCGCTTTTACAAATTGGCTTGCACGAATTAGCTCGCCGGCCGATCTCAACGCGTTTGCACCGGGTTTGGTGAATCAGCTCCGGACATATATCGAGAATCAAGGCTGGCCACGGTATGACACCGAAAAAGCCATGCCAAGCGCAGGAGAATTGACCTCACGCGCTTTCGGATATGAAAGCATCGGACTCCTCGCCGGGGCCTGCCCAGACAAGCTTCTGCTAGAACCCGAACTCGATCTTCTTCAATGGCTTTTCATGTCTCTTAGTGAAGATCCATCAGGCAAAGACGTATCTATTAGTATTGAGCAAGCTCTGAGTAGTGTGCTTAGAGGGTTTGATGCCGACCTAAGCCCCGATCTTGAGTCATCACTGACCTCTTTGTTGTTGCATTATATGGGTTTACATCCCCTCGATCCTAGCGACGCCGAAGGTTCAAACACTAACATTGTCCGAAGCACTCGTTATGTTGCTGTTCGGTTTGCCAACCGTTGCCTTCCATATAGGAGTGCAACTGCTCGATGGATTGACATCCTCGCTGTTGACGGCGGCGTCAATGAGCGGAGTGAGGTCCTCGAGGAAGGGAGGAAGGGTCTGGATCCTTACTGGTATAGAATGTTGAATCCAACCAACGATGATGATTTCCCAAGCGAACGATCTCTCCAAGCCCGGAAATACGATCCTCCTGGCTTTCCAGAATTGATGGAGAGGATTTTCGGTGCTGGATCAGTCTGGGATGTCACCAACAACAGCAGCAGCCTTGATCTGGCCAACGCTTACTTACCTGCTCTCACGTTCTGTCGCTGTATTTTACTGCATCAAGCTTTGACAGCTACGAAAAGATCTCCAATTATAGATAGCGACTGGGAGCGAAACATAGACGCTCTAATAGCAAACGATGAAGACGCTCGGAATAGTCTCAAGGAATACTTTCGCAAGTACTCGAAATTCTCAAGCGAAAATCAAGCAGCTCCCAGGGCACTCAAAACGTATCTGCAGGCATCATACACTGGTATGATTTGTTCAAAAGGTGAAGATGCCAATAGAGGTGGAAACTTCCTCCTGGAACTTTGTCCTCTCCTTCCCTGTGCGGCCTACATCTATCTCTCGGCAAACATCATGAGTCTACAGGGACCTATATTTTCCACCAGGAAGACATTGCGTGAAACAGCTTCGCATGTTTTCGGTCTGTTGGCAAGGTATGTAATTTAGATTGGTTCTTTCCTATTTGGGCCTTTGGTCTGGGTCATAAGTCAAGTTTTGTCAGCTGGAACAGGATTTCTCCCTCAATTATACTTTCTGAGACTGTTCTTACGATTCGATTGAGAGTCATGAGATGGGTTTCCTTTCCTTGTTCTGCCCCCAAAATTTATCTGACAGTTCGACCTTCTGTCAGGCAATGCGCGTCTTTCTCTTGTTGTGCTCCCTGCATTCGTCCCAGGAGTGGGCTTTACCTCTTGAGAATGCAATGCTGACACTGGAATCATCGTCAGTCTCGAAGAATGTTCGAAAAACGAAACCCAGAAGATGTTGAAGGTCTTTGACCAAAAGGTCCGGTCGTGGCGTCAAGCCATTGGGAACGAGGCCCTTCAAGTACACGGCTCGATCCTTACCACAGCATACTTCCTGAGTAGGTCAGTCTCCCGCCACAATACTCCTTCAGACTTCGAGGAGAAGCGGTCGGCCTTCATTGCCAATATCCTGGAAGTTCTTAATGATAGCCGTGATAAAATGCTTTTGGATGCAGTTTTCATTGCTGTTTCGGAACTCGCTCTCTTTGGCGCGCTGACCCCCGAGTCCCTTCCGGAGCCATACAATGTTCGCGACTTGGTTCAAAAATCCATTGAAAAAGCCAAAGAGGGAGACGAAAAGGCTATAACGGCCTTGGGCCATCTTGCACTGCAATGTAGGGAAGAGTCAGACGATGACGCGATACTGTCTCACATCATCGAACAGCTCTACGACTTGCATAGTGTTAGACAACCTGAAGTGCAATTCGCTGTTGGCGCTGCACTGTGCTGCGCTGCAATAGGATGGCAGTCGAAATCGTTGGTTTCAGCCTTGGATATCCAGGGCCCTGTTCCCATGTCGCCAGCTCGAGCAAAGACTTCTGCATCAGTTCTCGACGACGTGCTTTTAAAGTGCAAAGCCAGCAAGCCAGCCTTGCGACAAGCTTCGGTGATTTGGCTCCTATGCTTGGTACAGTACTGCGCGCACATGCAGGAAATCCAGGGTCGATTACGGGAGTGTCAGGTGGCCTTTAAAGGCTTCCTTGCCGATCGCGACTCGTTGAATCAAGAGTCTGCTTCGCGAGGTCTAGCTCTCGTGTACGACAAAGGGGATAAATCTCTAAAGGATGATTTGATACGAGACCTCGTCTCCTCATTTACTGGAAACGCTGGCCTTGCAGGGAAAGGAAATGTATCCGAAGACACCGAGTTGTTTGACTCTGGAGCTCTTCCAACGGGCGAAGGTTCGGTAACAACATATAAAGATATCATGAGTCTTGCTGCTGAGGTCCAGGATCCCAGTCTGGTGTACAGATTCATGTCACTTGCGTCAAACAATGCCATATGGTCCGAAAGGGCTGCCTTTGGAAAGTTTGGGCTCACTAATATATTGAGTGATGCCTCTACGGATGGCTATCTAACACAAAATCCAAAGATTTATCCAGCCCTTTTTCGATATAGATTTGATCCTAACACAAACGTTCGAAACTCGATGAACGACATCTGGGCTGCCATTGTGAAAAAACCAGCAAAGACAATCGACCTGCACTTTGACAGCATCATGAATGACCTTCTCAAAAATATCCTTGGCAAGGAATGGCGTGTCCGTCAGGCCAGCTGCGCCGCTATTGCTGACCTCATTCAGGGGCGGCCGTTTGGAAAGTACGAGAAGTATCTGACACAGACCTGGGAGCTTACTTTCAAAGTCTGCGATGACATCAAAGAGTCTGTCCGTGGTGCCGCAATGTCCCTAGCACGAGTCTTGACCGGCGTGTTGACACGTGGGCTCGAAGCCGGCGAGTCGTCTGCTTCGAGTGCGGAGAAGATGCTGAAACAGGTGCTACCATTCCTGCTAAGCCCGTCCGGCCTGGAATCAGGTGCTCCCGAAGTACAAGACTTTGCCAGGAAAACGTTGCTGAAGATCATAAAGAGCAGTAACGGAAAGACGTTGCGCCCTTTTGTCCCAGATCTCGTGGGCCGCTTACTCGCACTTTTAAGTTCCATCGAGCCCGAAATGATCAATTATGTCCATCTCAACGCTGAACAATACGGTCTAACAGCGCAGGAGCTCGACGACGCCCGCCTAAAAAACATTCAAGGATCTTCGATGCTTGAGGCTATTGAGCGATGTCTCGATTTCCTAGATGGGGATTCGATGCCAGAGCTACAGCAAAGTCTTGAGAATGCCATCAAGACCGTGGTCGGCCTTCCTTCTAAGGTTGGTTGCAGCCGTGTGCTCGTCACTCTTTCCACACGACAGAACTTCATCTTCAAGCCTCATGCAGATCACTTTCTTTCTCTTGCTCTGAAACAAGTGTTTGACCGAAATGACACAATTTCGTCATCGTATGCCGCAGCATGTGGCTATCTTACAAGACTGTGTTCTAATGAGGCCATCTTGAATCTTGTGGACTCTGCCCGGAAATTGTATTTCGGTTCGGATGAAGATCGGCACCGAGTGATCTCCGGAGACTTAATCTATGCGATGTCAAAGCATGCCACTGACCGATTCAATTCCCTTGCTGGGGACATTTTGCCATTCGTGTTCGTTGCAAAGCATGATACTTCCGACCGAGCGAAGACACTCTTCGAGGACACGTGGAGCGAGAACGTTGGGGGATCCCGAGCAGTCTTGCTGTACCTGAAAGAAATTGTCGGCCTGGCATCACAACATTTGAACTCCGCTCGTTGGTCTATCAAACATACCTCGGCATTTGCTGTTGCAGATGTTGTTACTTCGTCTGGTAGTGCCATTACCGATGCCAATGCTAGGATGGTATGGCCAGCTCTCGAAAAGGCGTTGTCAGGCAAGACGTGGGAAGGAAAGGAGATCATCATGAAGGCCTTAATCCACCTCGCAAGGAACAGCACCTTTTGGTCGACGGACCAGGGGGTGGGAGAGCAGTTTGAAAAGATTGTACTGCGGGAAAGCAAGAGGAACAACCCTGTCTTCCGTCAACATGCAGTAGAATGCCTAGGAGATTTCGTCGAAGTGCGCGAGACGGTTGATATGTTCCCACAAGTCTTGGGAGTGACGAAGCCAATCATCGAAGAGATGTTGAGCGACTCAGACGAGATGGACATTGATTCAAAGTCAGGAGGGCCGTCTTCCAAAACTGTCATGGAGCTGACGCTGGCTAACGCATCGACTGCCTTACTGAAATCCGTCAATCCTCGGGAAAGGAGTGAAGGGGACCTAGTCTCAAGCCTTACTGAGACTTTCCGGCTTGTGAGTCGAGTCAGGACTGGAATGGCAAGCAGACTCACGCTCAATGCGATTTATGACGGACAGAAGGAGTTGTTCGAAAGACTCAATAAGGTACAACATGGGGCATTGTCTGGGCCACTCGAGACCATCCTGGTGGAATACGTGAAGCAACTTTTCGGCTCGAGCGAACAAGTTGAACAGACGCGTCTCAAGGCGTCCGAGGCAGCCATAGCAGTGGCGCCCATAGTTCACAAAGGAACACGTATCAAAGCAGCGTTGACTGAGGATTTAGCCACGGCACGGGCACAGGAGCGCTCTGTGTCCGTTCAGCAAAATCTCGATCGAGCAAGGAAGATAGTGGATGGATGAATTTCCCTTTTACAGCTGTGCCTGGTAGGCTTCTGCAAGCTCAACGGCTTCGGACAAATCCTCCTGGATGTGGGCCTTTACCTACCTTAAGCTTAAAGTATGTTACAGTCTCGCCAAGGCACTAGCACTAGCACTGGCGTGTCTGGCATCGCCGCTAGCTACTCACCCGGGTAGCAAAAAAGCCCGCACACCCTAACCCGCAAGTGGCTAGGAGAAGCGAGGCCATCCCGCAAACATTTCACACACAAATTTAGTAGTCTTCTCTCATTATCAAGCACAATGTCGTCGCCCGAAAGGCTTCAGGCTGTAATAGACGGTAACGGTCAAATGACTGGCTAGTAGATAGAGAATCATTCAATAATGTAGGTAATTCTGCTGGGGGGAAGGCAGTAGTCTCCATTTGGTTAGGGTGTGCGGGCTTTTTTGCTACCCGGGTGCTACTCGACTTTATCTATCAATCAATGACTCGATGCAATAATTCTACCCAGAGCTAATGATGCTGAGCCTTGGTCCCGACAAACGAAACGCGACATGTCGTCTCCAAATCTGATGCTCGTGTAAAGTCCCGTACAACTACGGCAGTGGGTAAAGAGGATTGATTGCCTTTGCAGCGGAGATGTTCGGGCTACCTATTGAGAGTGCGGGGGTCCATGTGGCAAACTGGATTAATACTATTCTGATCATGTAATGCTGGATTTCCCCAGCTGGAGAGGTGGAAAACGCCTTGTTGAGTTTGGTGGCTGGTGGTGGGGTCAGGTATCGTCTAATATAGTCTAGTCTAGATTTAGGATTAAGCTTAAAGCGGGAAGAAAGGATGAGATTGCAGGGACCGATCGGGAGACCGGTTTTCTGGGAGTCCTCAAAGCGCTAAGCCAAGTACCTAAAGTGCTCTCGTAGAAGGCTAAAAGCGTGGCCAACTTGAGCGTTTGCAATGGCTTGTTTATTTGTTGATCGTTGAAACAACTTACAAGTAAGAAGTGATCCAACATAATTTGTCGTCAATTTATGACCAAGTTTCAGAAGAAGATTGCTTCATATGTCTTTTTGCACGCCATTCCACCATCCTCCTTCCAGCGCCATGCTCATTTCCATGCCGAAAGCGTTTCGACTATCCGAGGCATATGACGAGTGATTGACATTGGAATAGACAATTGAAATGATGGTGAATCTGCCAAGACCAAGATGTGGAAATTTGGAGCGATGCCAGGGAAGTGAAACGATTGGCTGTGCCGCTCTTTAGTGTGGAGTTTAGCTTACTGGTAGCTTAAGCACCTATTGGCCACAGGATTACGGTAACTATATTGACCACGTCCACAATACTACCTTACTCACCACTACTTGTACCCTTACTTTACTGACCGTGCTCTTTTTCCCTCGTGGAGTTGTGGCTAGGTTAAAAATGAATTCCGAAAGCCATGCTCGAAAGCCACGAACCTGGACCGTGCCAAAACCCTACTTACTAGACGCCTTTGAAAAGACTGACTATGTTTCATCATTATTCTCATTATCATTATCATTATTTAACATTTATCCCTTCTAGTTCATACTGTCAAATAAAAAATATCATCATTTGCCTTTTCTCCACACATTACACATCTGATGACTTGATACTTTAAACATTACGGAGGCACTTTCCCTCCTAGCTGCTTGCATATCCCTCCTCCTTCCTGTATAGCATCCCACTTATCATTTCCTGTCATAGGATGATTATACAAGCTATCATCCTCTTCCCCTGCCTTCTGCACTCCCTGCAATAAATAATGCTCATCTAAAAGCAAGCACCCTTCTTCCGGAGCATAGCATCTATGCTTATATGGGGGAACTGATAGCCGCATCACTCGCCCACCGTACTTTCTCCACGGAGGCTGAATCCGTAGCTTGCGTTTTACTTGCTCTATCCAGTGTTGCATACGCCTCACACATGCAGTGCTTGAATTCGCTTCATCACTGTTTCATGCCATCCGCCACCCCAGACTCATCCAGAAATTAGCCTCGATCAGATTCGACAGGGTCTCAACCTTACGAACGATTCAACCCCGCTGTATAGGACATGATAGTCAAGGACATTACAAGGACCTCTCTCTTCCGCCAAGGTATCTTATTCGTCATACCACACAGCCTGTTTCAACATCCCCCCCGTCTGTCGTTCTATAGCACGCTTTGCCCCTCGCCAAGGCATACTCGCAAAAGCCCCACTACGCAAGACACCACCATCCCACCACTTGGAGGAAATCATACACACCTCCAAGAACCTCGACAATTAGACCGACTGGTCGGACTCCATCAAGCTTAACTTCGCAAAGCATCCATCATCTCAACAATCAATTGTCCACCTCAGCGGCGACAAAGCCTTTTCAATGACCGCCGCCGTCCTCCAAATGCAAGGCAGGCCGATTGCCTCCATATCCAAGCCTCAGAGGCAAGGCAAGGCTCGAAAAGCTCAACTGGCAGCTATTGCACCTAGATATCAGTTGGTCTCCGATCCTGACGCCTTCGACAAGGAGGATCCCACAGTCAATGCGATTGTGAACGTGCCCAGGACTCGTCTGCCCCCAAGGTCAAGGTTCGGATGTTGGTAAGTCTTCCTTCTCCAAATCAGTCTCTGCTAGGCTCTCTGGCTGACATTGAAGATTCAGGACATGTCGAGTAATTACTTCCCCAGCAGGCCCGAAATACTACTTTTGATACTGACATGCTTGCAGACACGCAAGGTCAAGTCGGTCCCTCCTCTGACGCTGTCCTGCAACAGCAAGCGTTTACTAATCTTCTGCTCGTCTTTTCAGATGTGACGAGGCTAGACCTGAATGCACAGTAAGTCAGACATGCTGCCACATCCTTTGCAATAGATTTGTTGAAGTGCTAAACATAACACTCTGTTCTAGCCATGTTCTCGCCTAGGACATCCGTGTGACTACAATCCTCGACTTTCATTTAAGGATGACACGCCGAGAGTGGTCGAAAAGATGGCCCGTGTAGCAGGAACAGGAGGACCGGTTTGGGATCGTATGTTCTCCCTGTCCTGCTTCAGCCTGTTAGCTCAACCTTAGCAGCATCCCTACCCCGACCATTCAAGCGTCAACGCACGAGCCCACAACAGGAAGATCTGCTCCCTCCCTTCTCAGATTTGACCAACGACGAGGATCGAGAGAAGAAGGCTGAATTTAGAATCCCTGGGTCTTACCATCTCCTGGTGAACCCTTCGAGTTTTGCAGAATTTGACGAGTACAAAGACAACCGTCATGATCGGATCTCGCCGAAGAGCACACCAACAAAGGGACCAGGAAGCGAACTAAGCGACCAGTTCAGCAACGACCAGACGCAATATAATGACCCAAACGGTACCGATTTCAATGATAGTCAGACATCCGATGACCCAGACATCGTGATCTTGAGAGTCTTCGAAGACGATACACGCAAATTGGGGTCACCAACGAGTGCTGTCGTTCAAGGGCGATCATCGAGGACGCCGACTCTTTCGCTTCCGTCTTCTGCGGGATCTGCACATCGTGCCGACTACTTTAGATTCTCGTATGACAATACGCCGCTGATGAGGATGGCTCACAAAGATGGACGGGATCATCAATTGGTGTACTACTACAAGAGTTATGTGCATCGCCATCTAGCTCAGGTCCACCGAGATTCCTTAGGGACGTCTTTGGAGACTGGAGCTTTATCAGCGCCGGACGTGTTCGAACGACAGGCTGCTAGCTTTCTACCGGTACGTCAATGTTGAGCTGCTTCGTTGAAGGCATGGCTGGGGAATGCAGCTCTGGAAGAGAGGCCCATGAAGGCATTCGTCGGGCAGCTGGGCTGATCAGGTTCTTCCACAGCTTTACCATGCCCTGATGGCATTCTCTGCGTTGAGCATGTCCTACAAGAACGGTGTCCCCAACCTGGACGCTTTACAGCATTACCAGCAGGCGCTTCCATCCCTGCAATCCAGCCTGAGAACCGAGCAAGACCTGACTTCGGACGGCGTCTTTCTCACCCATTTTATTCTCCTCCTATACGAGGTAAGACCAGCAATGTCTCACGTTCCAATACCCTCCCTGAATTGACCCACTAACATTGCCGTCCAGATCGCAGCTGGCGAACCGAGGGGTCTCTCGCTGTGGTCTCAGCACATCGGCCAACTACTTCGCATCACGCTTCTCCGCCGCGAGATGTATGGCCACGAGCCTTACTCGTTCATCGTCTGGTGGGTTGCTAGCATAGATACCCACGTGGTCCTCTCGGGCATGGGCAACGGCGAATTCATTGAAACAATGCTCCGTAATAATATGCTACCATCCGGCATGGACCCCCAGAATCCCTACCACACCTATGACTATGCTTCTCCTCCGCGTGGGCTTGCTTCACCGAACGGTCATGAAGCCTTGCCTAGCGCTCTCGCCTTCCATCGCCGCATTAGCATTTTGGCAGCGGAGCTAGGGCTATTGGCGAGGGACATTCGGGCAGTGGAGAAGCAGAACCCCGATGATAGGAGTCATGCTGTTATGCAGAGCCGGCATGAGAGGATTGGCGTACTGCAAGACACGTTGAGAAGGACGTGGAATGTTCAAATGCCTGTGTCCGTGGCGAGCGGTTACTGCAACCAGGTCTTGCCGGTGGGGGCCAGAGGCATTTTTGAACATGTGAGTGACCGACCCTATTTTCCTTGCTTTTGAGAGCTAGCAGTGTTCGTCTACAAGCAGTTTCTGCTGATCCGTCCGGGGGCGATCTACGCCACTTGTTCGTTGGGGGCATGTCAGGTTCCCAGAAGCTCACAAATTTCTTCTCAAAATGAAAATATTTTTGCCTAGAAGCCGCTATAGGGATGGTTGCTAAAATAATTTATAGTCATTCGCGCTCTACCGCGCCTGCCTCATCTACTCTCACACCTCCATGTACAGCACACAACGTCTCCTATCGCCGTCATCACTCATCCACGAGGTCTCTCAATGTGGGGGGGAAATTCTCAGATTGGCCCGTGAAATTGTCGCCCACAATCATCTGGAGCGCAAGTTCATCGTCTTCCCACTGTTCATGTCCGGCTTCGTCTCCAAAAGCCAAGATGAGCGCATGGAGATCCTAGCGTTGGTGAAGAAGATGGAGGAGGATAGTGTGGGCAGGAATGTAGTGGCTGCAAGGCAGCTATTGGAGATTGTCTACGAGAGGCAGGAGAGGCGGAGAGACGAGCTGAGAAGGGAGGGCGTCGACGGGGGCAGGGAGGACGTGGATTGGGTGAGCATGATTAGGGAGCTGGGGTTGCAGGTTGTCAATTGTCGACTCTGAGAGTGAGAGGCCGAGAGCTTGGTGAGGAGCGTGAAGGCGGGGTTTCTTGCCGGACGTTCGGCCGCTGTCTGGGAGATGAGGGTCATGGCTGATGAGGAATTGCTCGAGAGATGGCTTCAGGCTTGCTGGTGTGACGGACGTTTCGGAAATACGAGAAGTGGTTCGAGGCTTGCTATGGTGACGAATCTTGTCGACATCATCAGGACGGTGAGGCCAGGCTATGAGGAGATTCTATTCGTGCTGACAGATTGATATTTGTCAAGGATCGAAATTGCAGGGGGATGGGTTTAGCACAATGGCATAGCGTGGCATGGGGGTGTATCACATATATGAACAGAATACGAGAAAGATGGTGAAGGAGGCAGGCATCTGCTGCATCTTTAGCGAAACCTGCGGCGAGTGATGTAACATTGACATTGTTATGATTATTATTGTTGTTGTGTTTGAATTGGTAAGAAAGAAGAATGATTGGTGGATTGGCTGATTGGTTGATTGGTTGGCACCCTGCCATCTGAGCTTGAAACGGGCAAGCCAGAGCGAGGAAAGAAGCCAACCCTATTTCGACGACATGAGACCGTACTTAAAGTAAAGTACTTTATTCGGCCACACCCGTTGCTTTTCACTTTTCACTTTTCACTTCCAAGAAGAAGGTTGAGGCTGCCGGCGGTTGTTTCATCTCACACACAAGCGCCTACTTTAGGTCTTCGGATACGAGAGGAGAGGAGAGGAGATGAGATGTGATGAGATGATGAGCATGAGATGGATAGATTACATACGGTGCCAAATTTTGGCTGATCATTATTACCATTGTTTGAAAGATGAGCATTCGTAACCATCTACCACCTACTCTACTCTGTAGCCCATTCCTCCACTCTGAGAACAGCGACAATTGAGCCGACGCCAGCAACATTCTTCTCCGTAGCCTCAACCATCTCAGATCAAACATCCTGCCCGGGGTCATGGATGGATATCCGAATCAACGCGGCCGTGTTGGGCATCACCCGCACAATTCTGCCGGGGCCGTCAACTGCAGGGTTTGGAGGGAGTAGTATCTCGCGGACCGGGAACCACCGGCTCAGATGAACTTCCCAGCCAGTGCCTCTCGCGTGCCTTTTTCCCGTCGGACAGCGGAAGAGATTGTTGTAGGATTTGCACGCCAGCAATACAACGTCTGCTTCGCGAACGCCTGATGAATTATCATTCTGTAGGACCGTGAGCAATCAGTTCTCTGAGGTGAAAGACGTCGCGGTTGATGCGTTTGGTAGACGCTTGGCGAGCCATGCAAGGGATACAATTGGCTTCAGGAGGGATCATGGTACCGGAATTTGATTATGATCGGAGAGGGAGGAGAGTGTGGCGGAAGGGGTCGCTATACCAAGGATCCCATTGGGATACAGCTTGGAGAGCACGGTGCGGTTACATGAGTTTGGGCACGTACTTACCGCACCTTAACGCTAACACCACGGTCAAAGTCGTTTCCTCATTGGACTGCTTGACTGACGTGACATCCAAGTTGCAGATGGGCGTGTTCTTTGCTTCTTTTTTCGCGTCTTGACTCTTGCGTGATTTTGCTAAGTCATCCCCAGCGCGTAAAATCAATGTCGATCAGAACCCGAAATCGCCGAGAGGCTTCAATGGCCACTGGTGACTGGACAACTCTTTGATAAATACAAAATCATTCCTCTTATTCCTTTTATTCCTTTTCGCCCCTGGTTGCCATGACCATGTCGCCTCACACTCTTTTGCTCTTTTTTTGAAGTTGAAGCCTGTCGACCAAGGTGTGTGCAGAGCAATGAAGCAAAGACTCCACGTGGTCGTCACCACAATTATACGCAGGAATGTTTATTATGGTGCTGCCCGCAACCTCAGCAGCTGTGGCCATCCGAAGCCTCTCTCCCACGCCTACTCCACCGCAGTGAAACCCCTTAAAACGTCCTCACTCGTCACCAAGTCAGCATGCGCAAGCGCTGCTATCCTGGCAGGTACAATAGCATTTTGCCTCATCAATGCCCCAATCGCTCATGCCGAAGTTCCTATTTCCCATACTCCGGGAAGGCGCAAGATACGGCTAGCGGAAGTACAGAAACACGGGCGCGATGCTGAGACAAAATGGGTCACTAGGGGCGCGCGGGTCTACGACATCACAGATTGGATTCCCGGTCACCCAGGTGGCGAAGTCATTCTGAGAGCCGTCGGCGGCCCCGTCGATCAATACTGGAGTATTTTCACGGTGCACATGAAGCAAGAGGTGTATGATATCCTTGAATCATACTACATTGGGGACATTGACCCCGGGGATCTGGTCGACGGGCAAGTGCCTGTCGAGGACCTTCATGATCCGTTTGAGAATGATCCCAGGCGGGATAAGAGGCTGCATGTTCACACTTCGCGCCCGTGTAATGCGGAAACGCCTACGGAGGGACTAGGTGCTTTTGTCACCCCGAACGACATTTTCTACGTGAGGAACCACATGTGGGTACCATCCACCTCGGAATCTGACCACAAGATCGTCGTTGAGCTGCCCAACGGCGAAGAGAAAGAGTACAGCCTCAAAGACTTGAAGGATAACTTCGAATCTACAACAGTCACAGCTACACTGCAGTGCTCAGGCAACCGCCGCAAAAACATGACCCAGGAATCTCGCTCCACCAAGGGCCTCCAATGGAACGTAGGCGGTATATCCACTTCTGAATGGACGGGCGTCCGCCTGCGCGACGTACTCGCTGATGCAGGCTTCCCTGTCGACGAGTACCCGGACGAGGTGCGCCATGCGCAATTCATGGGCGCCGAAGCGTACGGGGCCTCGATACCCATTGACAAAGCTGTAGATCGACGCGGCGATGTCCTGCTCGCGTACGAGATGAACGGGAAGCCGCTGCCGCCAGATCATGGCTATCCCCTCCGGGTTCTCGTACCGGGCACCGTCGCGGCACGTAGTGTGAAATGGGTCAATCGGATCGTTTTATCCGAGGACGAGTCTTCATCCGAGTGGCAGCAGAGAGATTACAAGTGCTTCGGGCCTAATGTAGGCGGCAACCCTGACTGGGGTACTGCGCCAGCTATCCAGGAGATGCCGGTGCAGAGCGCCATCACTTCCCTTCGCGACCTCTCTCCCCACTCACAAGCCGATCGCAAGTACTTACGACTGTATGGACTAGAGGAAGATTCGGTCGCCGTGGAGGGTTACAGTTTCTCTGGTGGAGGGAGGAGGATCGTCCGCGTAGATGTTAGTGCCGATAACGGACGGACTTGGCATCAGGCGGAGCTCCTGTCGGACAAGGGGAAAGGTGCAAAGGCTTGGGCGTGGACGAGATGGCGATGGGTCGTCCCGCGGCAGCAGGCCGGGAGATGTTTTGTCGTCAAGGCTGTCGACGAGGCGTACAACACCCAGCCAAATGATTACGACTCGAATTATAACTTCCGAGGCCACCTGACGAGTTCGTGGCATCGCGTTGGATATCGGCCTCCGGATGTCTAGGTAGCGGGCGTGTGGAACCGTTCCTGTTGCCTGCCTATGCGATGCGGAAGATACCATTTAGCGTCGTTCCAATCCTGTGGATTTCCAGTCACTAGGCCATTCGTCTCTACTTTAACAACCGTTTCACCCATCACCGTACCGCTATGCAACGTGAACCTCGACACGGGTTCGAAGTGCTCACCAGATCCTGACGAAGACCCTTTATCCTTGACCTTTCCAGCCCACACCAACAACAATCCGGGCCCTCCCTCCATCCCCCGTCTCCCTTCGTTCCCCACAAACCAGTCCGGGGAGTCGCCGGCCGGCAATATCAACCGGAGGCTGGACTCGATCGCCGCCACGAGGGCAAGCGAGCGAGCGTGGCGGAAACGATCTCATTCGACGACCGGCGAAAATGAAAGAAAAAGTGGTCATGAGCTCGGGACACTTGATCTCTTCGACCGGTTCAGGGAGATTTGGTAGCATATAACACGAGTGACCGATGAGCCTAAGGGGATGATGGATCGATGGTGGGGAAAGTCGCGCGAGAAGAATGACATCTGCGTATAGAAAGGTCATGAAGGCAGTCCGGGCCGTCGTGGACGAGTGGCGGACCCCCCCGTCTTCGGATCGTTACTGGCCGACTTACCGACCTGCCTACCGACTCGGTGAGAAGCAGGCTGTGGCGTTCTGGGGTCGGGTCGATGCGATGCGATGGCGATCTGGCCGGTGAGCGTAACCCTGATGAGTAATGATGAGGCTGGAGAAGAGGAGCGTGGGAGCGGTGGGTGGTGGAGAAGGTAGATGGGGTACTTGCGTGCCTGTGGATCTGGGGAAAGTGGCAGGCTGGGGCTTTTTTCTTTGGGGGGGGGGGAGGGAATGCGGTGGTGGATAAGGTAGCTAGCTATTGTTGGAGACTGGGATTAGGTACAGTAATCGTAGGTACTTTGGGGAAAGGGAAAAGGGATGTGGAAGAGGATTTTGAAGCTTTGATGGCCACAAACATCAGGAGCGTTGTCAGTGGCGGTGACGAATCCAGTCAAAGCCGCTGATGCTATTACCTTAGCTATCGCTTTTGATATCATAGTCGTCGTGGAAACCGGGCTGCCACCGCTCGTGACTTCAGTCAAGCCCCATTTCGAACCCATCCCTCGGATTCCTGCCTCCACCCATCCCTCGACCCGTTCCGCCACTCCCGCCGCCGCCCCCGCCGTTCATCCTACCCTCCAACTCCTTCAACTCTCTCTCCCGCTCCCCCAACATCTTTATCCGCTCCTGTCTCACAACGGCGAGGACCCCTTCCAGACTCGTCCTCCACGTATCCAACCGCCCTTGCACCTCGGTCCATTGCTTCTCCCCAAACACGCGATACGTGCTCCGATGTATGAGGAAGGTTTGGTTGAGCTGGGATAGCTTGCCCTCCACGAGCCCTGCGCGGATCACATCGATCACCCACATCTCTACATCCTCACTGGGGATCTGTAGGGCGCGGGCTATATGCTGATATGGCAGACTCCGACTTTGTGTGCTCGCGGCCAGCGAGGCGAGCGTGAGCAGGCGCATTTTCCGATGCAGAACCGCCGCATCAAGGGACGCATCGGACAAGAAGTCGTCGTGGGATTCGAGGAAGTCGTTGTAGTCGTCCAGCAGCTCGGCGTTGAATATTTCAAGCAGTTCATACCATTCTGGTTCCGACTTGCGGAGCGCTTGGATAGGGTCGCTGGAGGTGAGGTCTTGGAAGTCGAAGTGCGAGGGATGGGACAGAGCGGCCTTGAGCGCACGGATCGCGAGGTTGTGGGAGTCTGGCGAGGAGACCTCGTCGGCGGGGATGGCGCGTAGGGTTCGGAGTAGATAGAGATATGACTGTGCATCTTCGCCCGCCTCCGCGGCGACGTTTGCGATTTCGAGATACAATTTGCGTTGGTCTTCTTCGTCAGTCTCCCACGCTGCGATCCAGCTGTCTAGGTTCTTGAGTTGCGGACGGAGGAGTTCGAAGGAGGAAGAGCTGCGTACGACGCGCAGGACTGCGAGGAAGACGTGGTAGCGGGTGTCATTCGTTGGGGGGAGGATGTTGAAGATCGTAGTCAGGATGGAAAGGGCGAGGCCGGGGCCATTGTTTGGGGAGGACTTTACGGGGGCGGAAAGGTTCTGGCAGATTTTGGGGAGGAATTTGTCGAGGTTCGGTGACTGGCGAACTAGGTGGATGAGGAGGTTGTAGGCTGCTATGAATTCTGTATCCTGATCTTTAGCACATGCCCTGAAAAGAATTGTGCAGACAGGCAGCCCACCCTTCTCCGGAGCGGTATTCAGCACATCGCTGGCAGTGACGAGCTTTTTGAGCACTTCATCCTTCTGCCCCTTCTCCAACAGAGGCGTGATTTCTGCTTGAATGTTGGCGTTGTCCGGAGTTTGTTTCTTTTGGACCTCATCGACGTAATGTGCGAGCTCATCGGCAAGCTCCTCAAAGGAACCTTCGATCAGCAGAGTATTCGTGGGGCCAGGCATATTGATGGCCGTAACAAAGTCGTAGTCGTGGATTTTGTGCGGGCAAATTCACAAAATCTTGGCGTTTCCCGTGGCGCTAGCGAGTTGTACGAGTAACATGAGCTGTCGACTCACAGTCGGCCACCATGAGGCCCAAATACTTCATGTATCTCCGTCTACTAGAAGCAAAACACTTGAACATCTGTTGTCTGTCTTCCAAATTTGAGCTTACTTATATTACAAGTGATTGATACAGTGAAGCGACCTCTTCCACTCCTTCTCCAATGACCGCCCTTACCATGTATGAGAAGCCCGAATCTCCTTTCTCTCCACTCGTATCTCAATTTAGTCTAGCACTCGCCCAGCAGTACTAGCTGTACTCCTATCCTTGGTTTGAACCTTCTTTAACCCTGTTCCCTTCTGAATGTCGCCCAGTAAGCCTCCTATACTCGGCTTTCCACCTGGCGGACCACTCGATATTCCAGGGGGTGGTGGCGGAGGCGCTGGTGGTGCACCTGTCATTCCAGGCGGTGGTGGTGGAGGCGGAGGTGCAGGCGGAGCGCCTGACGTCGGCATAGGCGGTGGTGGGGGTGGGGGTGCAGCTGGAGGTTCTCCGTCATCGAAACTTCCCGGCATGGGTGGGGGTGGCGGTGGAGACATGGCCGTAGCTGTACTCGGTGTTGGAGGTGTTGGGCTAGTTGGGCTTTCCATAGTCTTTTTATCATCCATAGCTGATAAGGGCCTGGGGGGTGCCATTGTGCCGAACAGCATGGAAGCGAGTTGTTTCGCGCTACCTCCTGTTGGTTTATTGGTATCCTCTTCGTCATCTGAGGACGAGGTAGAATCAACAACGGACCATTCATCTTCTTCCGGACGAACTCGTGACGGACGGTTGCCGGTTGGGGTAGAAGTGAGAGGTGGAGGAAGCGTTTGAGACTTTGCGGATTCCTGCTGTTGAGTCAAACGATGGAAAGGATTTGTGGATTCGGCAGCAGTGTTTGGTGAGGCAATGGATGGCGGCGTAGCGGCCGTTTCATTAGCTTGATTCATCTTTTTGAAGAATGGGTTCTTGGTATCTGCACCGTATGAAGATGATGACGACGGTGCTGGTGCTGGCGGTGGAGAAAGAGCTGGTGCCGCAGGAGGACTTTGGACGGGCGCTGGAGGTGGACTCATTGAAGCTTCAGCCTTGGCCGCAGGCGCAAATGGCGGTGATGAGCGACTAGACGCCTGGACACTACCTTCTCTTGAGAGCACCTGACTGTTCAATGGCGTAGTCTCTTGTGGCGTAATCGCTTGAGGTCCATCCTCGTCAGACGAATCTTCGTCGCCTAGGCTCTCCAATTGCAACTGTAGCTGCCGTTCCCGTTCCTTTGCAGCTTCCAGCTCTGCTCGCTGAGCTGCAAGCTTAGCTTCCTTCTCCTTTGCTTCTCTCTCCGCGGCTTGCTTCCTGCGTTTCTCCTCCTGCTTCTTAACTTTACCTTGCTTGACCTGCTCTTCTAGCGCTTTAAGACGAGCCTGCGAAGCTTCACGCTCTTGGGCCAGGTCATGTTCCTGTCGTTGAGCTTCGTTTCTGTACGCTTTATTAGCTTCTGCGTCGGTATCTTCACCCTTCATCGTGACTTACTCCATGCCCCTGGTCTCTGACTGTTGGACCCGCTGCTGATCTTTGATCGCTTGCTCCTTTCCTTGCTGCTCGGCTTCGGCCCTGAGGGCATCATCGTCTTGTTGCCGTTTGACTTCCTCACGCTGCGCGGCACTGTCTGCTCTACGGTTTCGCGTTGGTGGAGGAGGTGGCTTTTTGGAGGACTTGCTAATTTCTGGAGCAGACGGTTGCTCATCGGCAAGCCTACGTTGCCTCTCTTCTTCTCGCTTGGTATCCTCTGCCTCAGCTTGACGGACTCGTTCTTGACGTTCCTTGGCTTCGCGTTCTTGTCTCTGCTGGGCAGATTCACCAGACTTAGTTGGTGGTTTTAAGCCAAGAGCTGCAAGACGTTCGGCCATACGCTGCTCTGCCTGCTGCTTTATGAATGCGGCTCGATCTTCGCCGGTCTTGTAGGATGAGTAAGAGCCTGCAGAAGCAGAAGCAGCTGCTGGTCTTGAAGTTTCCCGAGACTCGGGTTTCCTCTCATGGCTGGTCGGTGTAAGGTCACGCGAGCTATCTTTGCGAGAGGGACCTCGGCCATTTTCATCGGAACGACTACTACCAGTACTAGAGGTTATCAGCAGAAGCCCAGCATCGTGCTAGGAAGAAGGACCCACTCTTCACTTCGTACTTTGGCACTACGACTACTCCTCTGCAAATCAAAGATGAAGTCTCTCACTTCATCCTCGACACCCAGGCCGTCCTCCCACCTCCGTCTTTCGTGCTCACTGCTCGCATCCTCACCATCCTGCATCAGAGTATCCTCAAGACCACGAGAAAAGTCTCGTACGCTGTCTTCCACATCTTTGATCATACTTTCATTATTCTCCCGTTCACTCTTAGCTTTTGAATTCTCCTCCTCCAACCGTCCTGCAGCGGCACCGCTGTCATCTCCGCCGGCGGGAGCACCTTTACCTGTCAGAGCCGCAGAGCGTTGCTGCATCATTGCTTTCGCGCGCGCCTTGAGTCTATCTGCCTCTGTGACAGCCCCGCCGGGTCCAGTACCAATGATCGTGGAGGCGCTGCTGGGGTGGGCTTTTGCATCTTTCATACGGAATAATTCAATCTTGGCATCAGAAATGCTACGTTCTGTCTTTCTGACTTGGGACGCTAGTTCTGGGAGGCGGTCTGTCAATCTCTGCAATTGGCGTTTCAAGGTCCTTCGTTCCGCGCTAGAATCAATGCTTCGCAGCGTTGCTTTGGGATGGCTATCGATGTCCTCTTGAATCCGCCGTATGCGTCGATAAAGGTCCTCGGCCTCTCGACGATCCCTTCGATCAAGAGCATCGTCTTCTTCCGCAGCGTTCTCATCCTTGAAGTCAATTGCGTCCAGCAATACCTGCTTTTCTCGGATCTTCTTACGCAGCTGTTCGATCGACAGATCATCACTTGATCTTTCGGAAGATGGTGATGTTGATTGAGCGGGTGAAGGAGTACGTCCATCACCACCAACCCTGCGGCGCGCACTCGATCTGTACCCGATATCATCGTCGTTGTTTCGAAAGATGGTTGCATCCTTTCGTCCTGGCGTGATGCCGTTCGAATCGTTCCGGAATGAATGGTTCTTCAGATAGCTAACACCCGTTTTCTGCGGTTGAAGGAAGGAACCCGTACTTTTCCTGGTTTCGGCATCTTGTGAAAGTAGCGACTTGACAGTATCTATAGAATTCGTGAAGTTCCTTGTCGATGGAGGGACAAGCTCTGGTGGCAGCTGATTAGGCACGGGGTAGCCATTCAGCTTCCTGTAAATTAAATGCATAGCGACAGCGAACTCATCCATATCTAATCTTCCTTTATTACTAGGATCGGACAGAGTCCAAACCTTTTCGAGGTCG
Organism: Letharia lupina; assembly: GCF_014066315.1. Taxonomy (NCBI): domain Eukaryota; kingdom Fungi; phylum Ascomycota; class Lecanoromycetes; order Lecanorales; family Parmeliaceae; genus Letharia; species Letharia lupina. Next base: position 2,070,792 of record NW_023502974.1, read on the forward strand.
GCTTTAGGCAGTCCGCTTTGGCCCATGACCTCAATGGCAACATCACCACCAATGAAGCCTTTGTTGAATCCATCCCAGGCCTTGAATAGCTGATCGTAGATCTTCTTCTCATCCTTGGTAACAGCCCACGGAACCGTAGCGCTTCCCGACAGTCCAGCCGTTGTATATCCTCCTTCACGGCCTGCTTGGGGCATCATACGCTGTTGTAGAGCATCAATATTTGGCAATCCTGAAGCCGGAGCGTTCACAAGCCCCCACTGCCCAGGGCGTCCCGTAGGCTGAGCATTAAGAGGCATTGACGGTTGGTTGCCAGTCTGCGCTGGAGAGAGGTTCGAGCCATAACCCGTCGGCATTGGCGGCATGGGAGGCCTGGGACCCTGGTAACCCGTAGCTTGTGCGTTTTGCTGGTACCCTGTCTGCTGTTGCTGAAAGCTAGTCGGCTGTGGTGTGAAGCCGGTTTGCTGATTTCCAAAGCCCGTTGGTTGAGGTGGGATGTACTGCGCTGCGAAACCTGTTGGTTGAGATGCAATCTGCGACAGCAGCTGGCTGTTCGAAGCCTGAGGCTGAGGCTGCTGAATTACGGAGGCGGAGCTTGCTGAGGTTGGAGCATTGAAATTGGGCGCATTGCTTCGAGGAGGCGCCACAGGACGATCGTCAGGCACGCCGAATGAAATGATATCCACCATACTAGAGACTTCGTTCATGATCTTTTCCGGCAAACTTTGCGGTAATTCTTTTCCCACAAGCTTCAAATTGCAAAGGTACATGGCTAGAGCGAACTCCGGAAAGAGGAGCTGACCCGACTTCGTTGTATCCGAGAGAGTCCTAGAAATTGTCAATTGTCGGACACCAGGATCTCATGCATGTCGTACCATATCTTCATAAGATCAGTTCCGGGAAGTTTCGATCGGATCAGCAAGTCTTTGACCTTCTCGCCTATGTTTTTTTAGTTGTAGCAGCGACCTCTTCCTTGGCTGCTTACCATCTAAAGCTTGTCCATCACCTACTGCCGACTTGAATAGCTGCTCAAACTTCGCCTGATCCGTGGCGGTCAAATATGATAGCCGAATCTTGGGTATTTTTGTGCTTGATGCGGTAACTCGGGGCGCTGAAGGTTGCGATGCAGGCGTTGAGGAGAAAGACTGGGCTATTTGGGAGGAGGTTTGACCTGTCTTCTGCGGAGTAAATTGCTGCTGAGGAGGCTGTCCCGTCTGAAAAGACTGTTGTTGAGGAAGCTGGTTCTGGGAAGGCTGTTGGTTTTGCGTAGGGTATCCGGTGTACTGTGGCTGTTGTTGCGAAGCTTGGAAGCTTTGCTGCTGTCCCGGACCTGGGTAGCTTGTATGTTGAGGTTGGAGCTGAGCTGCACCAAAGCCAGTAGGCTGAGGCGCATTGTAGCCAAGCTGTTGAGTGCTGTTTGGTTGCTGCTGGCCTTGCTGGGGGTAAGACTGTCCATACTGGGGAGGGGCTGGACGGGCGCTGTTGCCCCCTCCCAGGTAGGAACTTGATGCTGAATACATGAATTATCGGTACAGACAAAGGAAAAAGATGTAGAGCTGGGATGTGAGGGAGTCTGAGACCATTATCTAAGCGTGACGAACTGACGATGTTTTGGAACTCTTGGGCGCTACTCCTACTCGGCTAAACTTGCACGTATGGGATTTGCCTCTTCAGGGTGTCAGGCTGCCAAGTAACAATAAATAAGGTCGTCCAGCAGGCCAGGTGCCAGATAAAGTGACAGTTGAAAGTGAACAATTCCTTAAGGCTCTGATAAACTAAATTCAAGGAGCTTCTTGTGCTGTTTAACTTCCTTTCCGAAGCAATTTGATCGTGCGGACAACACTATTCGAGGTTGATACCCAAATTTCCACTCCCATTCACACTATGAGTATTGAATCATGGCATGAATGTTTTCATGACAACGTTTTGCTTCTGGTATCTGGTCTGATCTTATTCCAGGGTTCGGCTCCTAGCTTCATGCCGTTTTCCGCCAACGCCTGACGCCATCTTCATCGCTATGCAAATTGCTGCGGCTTTTGTGAATCTGACCTATCATTTCCCCGCCCTTTTATCGTCCTTCTTCTCATCCGCCTTAGCCCCGTCCCCTACCATTTTCCTCAATTCGAATTCTTTGGTGAACTCGCGGCTTAGAATGCTCAGGTCGTTGACCAGATCTTTGCAGCATTGCATTAGAGCGGCGCGAGGGCTTAGGGTGCCATCAGTCTGAACTCGGAGTTCAAATTTACTTAGGAGGCGAGGAGTGTTAGCAGAGAGTTTCAGGCACCGGGAAGATTTGCGTGGGAAATGGCTTTACCTGACAAGTGGATGAGGCACTTTGTAGCCGGCGAATTTGACGTGTGGCGATTGTAGAAGTCGCGAGCGGAGAAGATTACCGAGAGTATGATCTTCCTTGTTGAAAGTGAAGATCGATGATGAGGGAATACCTGAGTGGACGAAGCATCATATGTTAGCAAAGGGAAGGAACGCTCTGCAAAACTGTGTAGGGATGTAATATGGAGAAAGATCTGGGGAATCGATTGTGAGGTATGGAGATGGTCTGGAAATCGAACTCACGTGTATCTGCCTCTTCGGTAACTTTCTTCTCGCCGTCACCTAATAGAAAAAGTTCGAACCTAGGCTGCGTGTTATCCTCTGCTGTAGGTCTTGACTCGCGTCTGTAGCCTGCGTTGCCTGCGTTGGGATTCATGCTTGACATGTGCAATGAAGCTGACCTCATATGCGAGTGTACAGATGTGTGCTGGGTAGTGCTTAAGTTTGTAGTGTATGGACGAGTCACATAGTCACTCGTAGGAGCAATGTAGTCGGCCGAAAATGTAGGGCTCAGGCTACCACGAGAGTGTTGAGATGCCATGACTCAGGTCATAAGGCACGTGATCGATAGATATGTGAGGAAAATGCGTGAAGATCAAGCAAAAGTAGGTGAAGGACTGGAAAGTGAATTTGAGTGCACAAAAGTGAATGATGCATCAGAGCTAACGCACTTGGATGATGGCGACTAATCGTACACATGCCATAACATGTTGTGAGTTGGGTGGCATATGAAGACTTGCCAACCATAGTTCCCACTACGAATTTGACATTTTTGGATTTTAAAGGCCTGCATAGCCATCTTGATGTTCTTTACGACTGCAACAAGATGCCAAATCATATGAAGAACTACATTCAAAATCACACATACCTGTCTGGGGCATTCGCCATTTTCCCAAGTCCTGTCTCCTTGAATACTGCTGAGTCTCTTGCTGTTTGTAGTTGAACCCAGACTTGTACAACACTTTTCCTGCTTCACAATGCCTTGCACTACAGGAAGTTTTCTCGTGAGGCTTTCTTCGATGTACTGGTTGTGTAGATTTGTAGCTAAGAGCACTTTAAGCAAAATAAAATATGCGATACTATGGAGATGGTAAGAGATACAACTGCTTTCGACAACCATTGTCTCAAGAATCTGGCGCCAAGACGTAGACTAGGGAGGTTTGATTGGTGCTCGCAGCGGAATTGGACCGCACTCAGTCGTTCTTCTGCCACCCCCTGCCAATTCTGGAGATAGGTGGCCATGCGCCAATAGAATTTGCGAAGATGATACCTACTACAACTTTGAACACAGCATACCCGTGGACCCGGAGCCCCCTCATAGCCAACGCTCCAATGAGGCTGATAGCCCTGGCGCCCCTTGCGTATGCAGTGTCTCAGGCTGGAGGCTTTGGCTGGCTCGCTGCGGGTACTGACGTGGCTGATCTGAAAAAGGAGTTGCAAAAAGTCGCAGATCAAGTGGCGCAAAATCCTGTTACAGGGTCGAGCTCAGACTCCCTCCCCATTGGTGTGGGCTTTATCAACTGGTGTGTTGAACTGGAGACAGCGCTGGAGGCTCTGAGGGAGCATATACCCGCTGCGGTGTGGTTCTTTGCACCAAGGAAGAACGAAGACCTTGTCGAGTGGACGAGAAACATAAGAGAGGTGAGCAAGGGGAAAACAAAAATATGGATACAGATTGGGACAGTTATGGACGCAATTGAAGTTGCCCGTTCTTGTCATCCAGACGTCCTTGTCGTTCAAGGTTCTGATGCTGGAGGGCACGGACTAGCACATGGTGCTGGAATTGTGAGCTTGCTTCCAGAGGTGGCTGATTCGTTACGAGGGATGGGAATGGGAAGTATACCTCTAGTTGCAGCAGGAGGTATAGTGGAAGGTCGAGGGGCCGCTGCCTGCCTGGCTCTGGGCGGAAGTGGCGTTGTAATGGGCACAAGATTTTTGGCAAGCAAGGAAGCCAACATAGCCAAAGGATATCAAGTTGATGTGCTTAGAACGACCGACGGAGGGAGGAGTACCGTCAGAACGAGCGTGTACGATACGCTACGTGGGACGGTGTGGCCCCGTCAATATGATGGACGGGGTATAATCAATCAAAGTTATCTGGACGCACAGAATGGTATGATTATAGATGAGAACAAGAGATTATATGGAGTAGCTCTACAGAAGGGTGACCATGGATGGGGGGAGAGTGGCAGGGTTACTGCCTATGCTGGATGCGGTGTAGGCTTGGTGAAAGAAGTCAAGCACGCAAAAGAGATTATCGATGAAGTTAGACAAGATATATCTGAGGTGCTTTGGAAGCTCTCACATGCATCATCAAAATTATGATTAGAGCTACCCAGCTAATCGGAATAAAGTCACTCGAACTATTTCCCTGAGGGACATTTAAAACACCTGTTTGCTGGCTGAGTGATGACACGCATGCATATCCTCAGGCCGTTCTCTTCAATCTCCATGGAGAAGTTCTGATGCCATCGTGTCCGCTCGTGAAATCGTGTGAGAGCCTCCTGATAGAGAGGAACAATGCCAGGGAACTCGCATCATGATTCAGTCGTTTCAGGACCCTCACCGCCGGGAATGAGCTGGTAAAGAGTCAGCTCGAAAAGCTTCACCGGAGTACATGGTCGTTACCATGCAAATATTGTTGCCATTTAGTAGGATTTTCGGGAGCTTCGTATGAGAGCCGCTGTAGTCACTGCAAGCAACATCAGCTGCAAAGCTAGTTTAAATCTGAGCTGCGGCATCATAGAAAACGTACAATTCGGTCACATCCTCAAGCACCATATCTGAGCGAGGGATTAGTCAACTGTTCTATGTTGCAAGACAAGAAAGGCGCAAAGACATACTGACATAGTCATCGAAGCCCAAGAGCGTACCTGCAAATTCTGGATATCAAGGTGGCTTAGCAGAGTCTCCTTGGACATGTGCGGGATTCAGATGGCTGTTTACCTTTATCCCCTTTCATCACCACCCAAATGCGTGAGCCAACGCATTTGTCGATTAATTCTGCGCCGAAGTCTCTTAGTATCTGGACCAGATCATATTGTTACATCAAAAGTGGTCACATACCCAAGGGTAATAATTGAGATGTCATTTCTTGAAGTACGGTATGGCGATTACTTTATTCTTCAGAAAACCGGAAATACTGTATGGACTATGGAGGTTGGAGAAGGGAGAACGGTCTGGCCGAGATGTGCTTATACTTCTGGTCCGTCGCTGTCAACTACAGAGCTAGCTACGGTATAACCCGGGTAAATCGCGGTTATATGCATGCAGCTCTTTCTGGACATGGCGGCACCAGTGGCTTTGGACTAAGCTAAATCAATGTCTTGTCGGTGGTCTGCTGGTTCTAGGCGGCATTTATCTCTTCTATTAAGGTAACAAGTCTCCCTCTCATCCCTGTCTCTACCGAGTCTCAACCATCTGGCTCACCTCCTACAATCATGCTCTATCACTGTTGAAGCTGTCCAACAGCCATGGTGCTTGTATTCGTAGAGGATGGGCAAAAGAAGCAGTGGGTGTATCACTTGCAGAAGTGAATTTGCTCTCACTCACACCGCCTCCGCTCCTGCTAACATCCAACCTAGAGCGCAAGGTGAAATGTGATGAAGCCAAGCCAGAATGCGAAAGATGCAAGAAGGCAACCTACAGGTGCGCTGGATACGATCAATCTTGGCTCAATGAAGCACCGTTCGAGCGCGAAGCCCACAAGCGTATTCTGGTGCGGAACCAACTATACAATGCCAGGCATAACGCTTTTCTCCCAAAACAAGCTCTCATATCCCAAGGCCTTCTGCCTGCTGAAAAAGTCGCCCAAGAATTGAACCTGTCCGCCTTCCGAGAGGATATATGCCGCTCCTTTTTATTTCACAGACTCTGTTCAGGAGAGAACCTCTCCAAGGCTATAAGCTGGTGGCTGAATCCGACGCCGAGGGTCCAAGTTCAATCGCGAACACTGGTTTCAGCGAGCAAAGCAATGGCGGCTGCATTCTTCGGACGTATACATCAACAGCCACAGATTATGCACCAGGGAACCTTATTGTATGGGGAAGCCTTGCGGAATTTGTCGAGTGACCTGTCGCATAAGGTGAAAGCATATGCTTTCGAGACGTTGGGCGCGACCATGGCACTCAACATGTATGAGGTTTGCCTTCGCTCATCCTACGCATCATGAGGAGGAAACCCTACTGATCCACATATAGATGATACACCTCACCCCTGATAGTACTGGATTACTCACTCACGCTGGCGGCATCGGAGATTTAATATACGCTCGTGGGCCTGAGCTCCATAAGAGCTATCCTGAAAAAGAAATCTACTTGGAAGCACGCGTAATTCTCGTGCGTCAACCCTAAAGTCCATAGGCCTCATGAGTGTCATTTCCCTAACAGTTTCCGAGCTAGGTCGCGAATGCGATCTTTTCCTGCCAAAGAACGTTCCTTGAGGAGCAAAAGTGGAAGGACGTTCCATGGGAGGAGGATGTATCCGCAAAGTCCATGTTCGATTACATAGTCGATGTACTCTCCGATTTACCCTACTTCCTGCAACAAGTAGCGCACGCCAACATCTCCACGGCTACCGACTTGCCCGAGCGGCCAGATAAAGAGTCCCTGCAGAAGCAGCTTCTAGAGCGTCTGCAGATCTTGAGAAAACTGCAGGGGAAATGGCACATCAAATACTCGACTCCAGTGTGGCAGGTTCCTGTCGCATCTGCCTCGTCGCAGGGCTCCGACAGTATCAGGCCTCCATTTGACGCAGCCATTCACTTCGCAGACCTGTTCCGTGCCTATGAGTATTGCGCCTATCAGATGGCCTGTATTCTTCTCTTCTTGCTCTATCAGGATCTCTCACCCGAAAATCTCCAGCCCGTTGAAGACATCCTGCCCGGCCTTTTCCCCCACGGATCAATACAGGATGTAGTCTGCAACATCTGCCGCTGCACTGAATACCTCTGTCACGAACGACATGGCTCCCGTGGCTACATAGTCCTTCAATTGCCTGCCACCATCGCTTACCTGGCTGCCGACAAAAACTCACCGGAGGCCAAGTGGCTGTACCATGTATGCAAGAAGCGCGCTAGAAGCAGTGGATTTGGCTGGGGCGAGTTTGCAATGGATCAGGTCACGCCTCTTAGTTTGTGGATGGCCTCTTGCAGAGATCGACATCGAAATGCGGGATCGAATGGTCATTTTGCCGTGGTGCGACCGTGTTGGGCGGTGGACCCCAAGGAACCTGCGATTGGTAGGAGTGCGTCCTTACACTCTGACGCGGCTTTGCCTCTGAGAGCATGGAAAAGCTTAGGAGAGGCCGTGCGCAACCCATCTTAAAAGCCCAGATCGGTCTGCCCCGTGAGGGTAACGGGGAACAGCCCAAGGGAAGCTGATCGATCCGTTTCACGACGCTACAGCAACCCGCTATGGGCGATCGATCATTCCAAAGAGCGTCAATGTACATGACGACCGATGAAGCAAGTACCGATGAAGCAAGTACCATCCACCGTTGACTTTTGTTCACAGGCTTTCATGTATAGACTGTTGATATTCATGCTTATAGATCTTTATGCCTGTCACATGAATCCGCTGTTGGACACCCGGACAGGAGTTGGCCTAGAGGTATGGACGTGGAGTTCGGTAGGTGCGAGCTAGTGTGGACTATGTATGTTAGAAGACAATGTATGCTAGTCTCAATCGAGCGCCCTCCGGTGGTGGCAGACAGTTTGCATCCGCATCCGCATCCTCGTAACAAGTCACGAACGCGGACGCGGACGCTTGCCATGGCGTTAGAAGTCTGGATGAAGGCGCCGGGAGCACAGATTGAACGAAGTAGAATAACATTCGTGGAGCAAAAATTCTAAACATCTGGTACTCTCATACATGTGCACAAAGTCATCTACTAGACTCATCACAACATTCCTATCAACGCCCAGGCTCCCTGTCCCAGCACCGAGCCTTATTGCCCTTTCTCTCTGGCGTCATCATTCCACTTCCTGATCCTGGTTGAGATCATGGTTTCGAAGTCGTCCCTCAACGCTTTGGGCGCGAGGGGGACAAGCATGCGAGCTCTCTTTTCCCCAAAACGGAAGTGCTCAACTTTGATGGCCTGAAGGATATATACGGCCACGGTGCTTAATTCTACGCGCAATAGAGCCGCGATCACATTAGATTCCATTGAATTTTTCTCCCAGAGATAGTAAGCGCGCAAGTGTGCCTTGTTTGGTTTCATCTTGATGGCGGTGGGACGCGCTTCTATGTATTCAGTGACTGAAGCGTTGGCTTCGACAATCTCAGGGGCGAGCTCCTCTTTCGATGGGATGGCAAAAAGAGATTTTGACGATGGCGGAGGGCGCGAGTCTAGAGAAGGGATGGAGGAGGAGGATGATACTGAGGATGCTGGCAGCTGCGGGTATAACGATGCAGACTCTTCGATTGCTAACTTTTGGAAGTCGTCCTCTAGGAAGAAGAATGTATTTGAAGCAGCGTCTGTACTTCCTTCTTCAATCGACTCCGATGCTTCATCAAACGACTCTACTCTTTGACCATTTGCTAAGCGGATTGGTAGATTCAATTCTGCGTGCGCAGGTCGAGGAGGCGTAGGTTCCAACGCTCTTCTCTTCGCTTCCAGAATGTAATAGAGTTGGAGAGCAGCGTACGAATCAGAAGCAGCATCTAAGAAAGGGTCCAGTCAGATGATCCAAATTAATGAGAAGGAGCTTGCTGACTTACATTGTGTCTGTTGGTAAGTTAAGTCCTGGCTGTTGCTCCAATCGCTCGTTCGTACATCACCCTTATCCAAGGGAAGCTGAAGATGCTCTTGGACTTGCTGTTTCAGTGAAACCAGCGTCTTGCTTATTTTCTTGACATTTCCAGAGGAGAATTTGACCAACTTGTACAAGTGGCTGAGTTCGAAGAGTCCGTGGGAATCAATACGCAGGAACTTCCGGAGTCTCGTGCAGTCTGCTTTGATGGCGACGCCCTACAACATCTCCAGTCAGAAACATCCTTGCCAAATATCAGAACTGAGTCATGAAAATTTTGAGGGAATCATTCTACTTCCGCAACGTGTCTCGCAACTCAAAATATAATAAGGGATAGGGAATTGAAGCTAGAGAAGCTGCTTACGACTTTGCTTATTGAAGATGACTCCCTATCGAACATTTCGGAGTCAGCATTTCTACATCAGAGTGCAATCTAAATCACAAAACAGATTTTGAGAGTGGCATCGAAGGCGGTATAAAGGTACCACTTTCGGAACATGTCTTGCGACTCGGGAAGGGACATAATTTAGACAAAACAGCACGGAGATAAGCCATACATGATTTCCTTCAGAGAGGGTGCAACAAAATCCTCGATTTGTTGCGCCTTCTCCGAGGTAGCGGCATTGGGATAACGAGCAATATGAGCGAGCAACACCCGTTCTTCACTCGCTATCTGGATCAGCGCGACGTTCTTCGTTATTCCGTCAGTCGCGGACGAATTTGGTGTCCATTCAATGTCAAAACCTATGACCTTTTCGTCGAGAAACAGCTGAGCTATTTTCTCGGTATTTTCCTTGTTCTTACAGTAATGCACCTTCACTTTGTCTTTGTCTCCACCCGGTCCTTGGTACAATGTATAATGCCAGTAGGATGCGGTACTGGTAGGCTCAGCAAGCAGGGCATTTCGCAGCTTAACTTCGGGAATATGAAAGCCGAGCGGACTGCGGAATGTCTCATCATTCGATGGAGGACAGCGTTCAAAATGAGCAGATTCAGGAGAATGGCCATCATCATTCGAACCAGGACTCTTTGTTGCACATCCGAGTTGGGTCTGAAGCATATGCATTGTGCTTTTGGTCGAGACAATATTTTCACAGCCATCGCGATGTTCATCTCGTGATTCAATGCGTTGTTGCGTTGGCGGCTCAGTCCAGATTTGCGAACTTGTTCCCTGGGACAGTGGGCCGTGGATGAGATGGGACGCACTCTGAGAAGGTGTACTTTCATGGCTGGACGCAAATGTGATGCCGTGAAAGCTGTCCCAAGTACGGTCAGAGCCAGGTCGTGACACTGCACTAACGGTATAATCAGTTGCCTGCTTCCTTATAGAGCGGAAAGGCATACGCGGATGGCATTACTTTCAAGACAGCTGGTGTATCCCGACGAGAGCTCCTATCTGGCGCAGCGTCTGTACTCATCATGAGAAGAGGCCTTGCAGCGCGGCGGCTCACGTTCGAGGCAAGTCTCTGCTGACGGAGCATGGTGGAGAGAAATAGGCGCCATTAGGACCAGCCCCATTGCTGTCCCTGACTCATAGGCGACAAGTTACGCCAGATGAAATCCGAAGACGCGTTTCGCTTTTCGCTGCTCTTAGATGGCGGTGGCGATACTGGATTGGATTGATTGGATTGGCGGAGATGTGCCTGAACCCGGATTCTTAGCGCCCGAGACCTGCACAAAAGATTCAGCCCTACGAACCAAATCAGTTACAAAAATTCGTGTCCGCAAGAAAGAAATTTATAGCAATGTTACCACTTGGACTGTATTTACCTGTTTCCGAGTGACCACAATGCCCAAGTCAGGGTCGGAAGTGTCTGATGACTTTGAGTTCATCGAGACTCCAGCTGCTCCAACCTCTGTGCCTCCCCCTGAGGACTATGGAGTTAGGACAACTATCGTGAGTACCAACTCATTCGGCAGCTCCAATTGACTCTGAAATGGATGACCGGGGGTATGTGGTCATATTATCAAGGCTGACACTGGCTCTGTAGTACCCTTCAATCAAGAATGGCCCCCTCCCTGCCGACTCTGCAAGCAGCGACAGCTTCAATAATATTCTACTCGGTACAATTCTCGCCGTGGTACCAGCCTACTTGGCGCGTCAGGTCAACGGAGGCCTTTTCACCTGGATTTTTTTCGCCTTGTTCACCAGTATTCCCATCCTAGCCACATTCTGGTATCTAGCTTCTACGATATCTCCGCGAAAAAATGAGAAAGCTCGATATCCAGGAAGACCGGTGGAGCATTACCTGCAGTTCCACAGCGAAAAGGATAGAGCGAGATACCATGGCAAAAGCAAGATACCAATGGAGACCTTTCACGAGAAGTACTTCGATGGCGCCGTCGACTTCAAAGGCGATGCCTTGGAGGTGATGGAATACCGCCATGACTGGGCAAATTTCAGATTCACACTCAGCCTGTTCCGCTTCTTCCTCACTGGTATGATGCCAGAGGTTATCATGCACACTCGCTCTCAAGGTGAGCTACTTTTCAATGCAGGCTGGCCATGTGGTCTCTAACGGCCCCAGACGAGGAACAGGTGCGAGACCATTACGACCGCGGTGACGACTTCTACGGTTGGTTCCTAGGTCCCCGCATGATCTACACTTCTGGCATCATTTCCGACATCAACAAGGAAGAAAGCCTCGAGCAGCTGCAAGACAACAAACTCGGAGTTGTGTGCGAGAAGATTGGCCTCAAACGCGGTGAATCTTTACTTGACATTGGTTGCGGTTGGGGGACGCTTGCCAAATACGCCAGCACGAGTTATGGAGCACATGTGACAGGAGTCACCCTCGGAAGGAATCAGACAGCGTGGGGTAACAATGCATTGCGAAAAGCGGGCATTGAAGAAAGCCAAAGCCAAATCCTATGTATGGATTATCGTGATATCCCTTTGCCGCCCGGAGGATATAACAAGATTACGTGTTTGGAGATGGCAGAGCACGTTGGTGTTAAATATTTCTCTACCTTCTTGAAGCAGGTCTACGACATGCTGGATGACGATGGGGTCTTCTTTCTGCAGATCGCTGGCATCCGGAAATGCTGGCAATACGAAGATCTGATCTGGGGGCTCTTCATGAACAAATACATCTTCCCCGGAGCGGATGCATCAACACCTTTGGGATGGTTCGTGGATAAGTTGGAAGGCGCTGGATTTGAAGTGAAGGGCATCGACACCATCGGAGTCCACTACTCCGCAACACTTTGGAGATGGTACAGGAACTGGATGGCAAACAGGGAGAAAGTCGAAGCGAAGTATGGGAATAGGTGGTTCAGGGTACGTCTCTTGTCTTCCAACAGCCGCACTTGTGTACTGATGTATCATTCCAGATCTGGGAGTTTTTTCTTGCCTACTCAACCATCGTCTCCCGCCAGGGCTCTGCGACTTGTTATCAGATTACGTTGGTCAAAAATATCAACTCCACACACCGGATAGAAGGGGTCCCTACTCAATTCGGCCTGACAGGAGCACTGGCAACGTCCAATGTCGATGCTGCAGCGAATCGCTTCAAGAATGTTGCTGGTGGCTTAGGAGATCAGGTCCGACAAGCGTTGCGATCTGAGTAGCCAACTTCTGTTTACTTGGACATCGACATATTTGGATGACCAGTTCCGAGAGCATAGTACAGCGAAGTACGCGAGAATCTGTGTCGTGGACACCAACAATAGAGTCGCTCAAAAGTCTCTTTTACCAGAGTCAGATCTAGATTTGCTTCAAGTTAGATACTGATAAAGATGTCGCCCCTTCAACATGGCCTGTAGAACTACGTGAAGCTTTTGGATGTACCATTGGCATTCATTCATGACTATCATACCCTTGCTCTACAGCCGTAAATGGCTTTCAACGCGATACAGAGAGAGTTACGTAACATGATCCGTACGTAACCAACAACATGCCCCATCCACCATACTCCCATCAGACCGCCATCCCCACCCATTCCGTTGGGCACTCAAGGCACAGGGACCGACACGAACCTCGCCAGACTGGGAACCCCCGCACCCATCGCGAACAGATAGTAATAGCCGGGGATCAAAACGCCCGGATCGAGGGGCAACGTCATGGTGTAAGTGGTGCCGTTGGCGGTGGCGTTCAACGGGATACGCCGCTGGTCCGTGTTCACGGTATGCGTTGTCGCGCCGAGTCTAAGCATGGCCCAAGCGGTGACTGGCGAGTCTGTGGTCGCTATCAGAGTTCCGCCGACGCTGACTTGAGAGGGAGCTGATTCTACGACCGGTCTGATGGCCCGGCTGCCGTTGGGGTTGAACAGGTAGCTGGGGCTGTAGATCTGGCCGTCGTAGTGATTTGTCGCACAGGCTCCGCACAGGCCACCCCCGGCGGATAGGATAGTGGCGTCCGGTAGGAGGATCCCGATTGAGTGGTAGTTACGCGGTATGGCCTGGGGTGCGAGTTTTGTGAAATTGGTAGACACAGGGTCCCACATTTCCGGTTGAAGCTGGCTGCCGTTGTCAGAAAAGGGAATACCATATTCTTGGCCACCCGAGATGAAAATTGCTCCTGTGGGAAGTACAACCGCGTTGGCGAAGATTCTTGGGTAAGACATTGGGCTGATTGTCTGGACGGTGGCTGCACTCATCGCGGTACCGATCGTGATGATACTGGCATTTGCCGTCGCATTGGCGCCTTGCTGTGGACGTGTGAGCAATGGTTCGCCGTGTATTCAAGGCAGTGAGACAGGTATACGTAATCAATTGCCCCACCGACTACCAGAATTTTTCCTGCCGTAGCATCATACATGACCGCGTTTCCGCACATGGCGTCGCCATCAGCGCGATCCCCCGCCGCTACCTGGCTGCCCGTTCCATTGGTGCCATACCAATTCATAGCTTTGCTCGGTCCTGCCTGGAAGATCGATGCACCCTTCCAAGCAAAGAGCATTCCCTACAACATCTATAGTCAGCATTGCTTCTCCAAGGCAACAGGCCTGAGGCATGAGCCGGGCTTCAATAACGAAAGCAGTGGTTTGCTTCTGAGTATCGTCTTTCAACCCAAGCTACGGTAACGGCTAGAAAGGGGCGATATTAAAACGTTCGTACATGGTTATCAGCACGGTATACGAGCTGCGCATCGTTGGTCTGACGGGGTTCTCCAGTCAGCAATGACTTCTTCTTGACGAGAATTGGAGTATTGAAACATGTGCTTGGAAGTATGAGACTCCCGGATCATGTCTGGCCGCTCTCGAGGACGTCCAACTGAGGAGGTTCAAGGCAGCGGAAGTCCTACCAACATAGGAGCAACTGGTGCACCAGGAACTAGGGTCCAATTATTCGTTGATGGGTTGTAGATTTCCCCTGTATAATGTGTGAGCACAAGAAGCACGGAACATTGACAACCGCATTATTCAAGGCTTCATACCATTCTTGCCGCCCTCGTTCCCACTCCAGGACCCACCGATCGTAAAAAGATTGCCGTTGGAGAGTGTGACCATCTATATGATTTGCGAGTCAGTGTGTCTCTTCTGAGATCAATATGAGTGGTGGAACAGGTCTCTGGAGTGCTTTACTCCTGCGACAAGTCTTGCAATTCAGAATGCAGTACGAACCATGAAGAAATGGCTCGGAAAACATGACTCACAGATTGATAGCCGCGAGGGATCTTCATATGTCCTTCTGCTGTCCATGAACTCATTTCTGGATCATATATACTCGTTTTGGCAGCATCATTACCACCTGCCATCGTTAATGTCAAGTATGTATATGCCCAGATGTTGCACTGACCTGTTGCAACGACTCGACCCTTGGCGTCTAGAGAGAGGCCTTCACAAAACATGTCGTGCTATCGGACAATTCGGAGTCAGTATGTCCCCATAACAATGCAAAACGGGGGACAAGACAGGTTCTGGAAGTAGCATTGAAGGCGAAGAAAAGGTACCACTTCGGAAATATGTCTTGCCGCTCAGGACAGGATGCGCTTTGGGACAGAACAACACGGAGATAAGCCATACGTCTGTATTGGAAATGTTCCGCTGGGAAACTAGTCCTGTGGTCATATTGTACGTGGCAGTGAGCGTATTCTTGCCGGCGCTTCCAGCGAAGGTACTGGCAGCCCACGATGACCACACAAGGATGTTTCCAGAACTATAGTCAATTGCTGCGGAGACGGGGACAAGGGGAAAGTCTATCTGGGATAGGATATATTAGTCAACATCGCGAGCCTTCGAACAGGGATATTAGGCCAGCTCACGGTAGGACTCCACTCTCCCTCGCCTGAGGCTGGGGAAGGCGTGCTGGTCTCGAAGATATTGAAGGATGCACAACTAGTCCAAGGCCCTCGGCTTCCCGCCTCTGTTAGGGCAATGATTCTGACATATCGGGCATAAGAGGCTTCGAATATTGTCGTTTTGGTGCTATTGCTGTCCTGATATGTGCCCAACGCAACTGGAGTCCAAGTGCCATTGTCTACACTCAGAACTATCTGGTGCTCCCCGATATTGCCGTTGCTTGGACCATCCTGGCGTGGTATATACGCAATGCTGTTAATTAGATAAGTCTGGCCCATGTCGATGGTCAGCGCGTGTGGTAGGGAAGCCTGGATGCATCTAGTGTCAGCATACATTTGGCAGACGCACCCTGAGATGTTGATTTTAGAGGTTCATTACTCCACTCATAGCTGAAGACGGTAGCCCAACGGTATAAGTCGTATGCCAAAATGTGTTCAGATTGCCGTCCAGGACGTTGGAAGGAGGGAAACCAGGCTGATAAATATCGGCTGTAGCGACCCAATTGGTCTGTGGGATAGACGTGGAAATGAGGGACTCTGCGGACCGACCCTCTGCTATCGCATCAAGGTTCAACCCATCGAGCGTGGCTACACCTTCGGTCACCAGGCCCCCATTGTCAGTACTTGCCGCCTGCACTGAAGCTGCTGGTTTGTTGAGGGCGATTGCAGAAGGCGCTATGGCATGGATGTGTCTTGGCGCAAGAGAGACTATTGCCATGAGGTGTAGCAGCATCTCCACTTGCGTCTTTGAGATGGGGGAAAACATTGCAAAACAAGGGTTTGTGATGCCTTGACTATTCGGGAGGTCAATGAACTGGGGATCTAATACACAGATCTAAGATATGCAAACAAGTTGGACACATGAGGCTTAAGGAAAGGGAAACGATAGGAAAGACAAGAACGATGTTGTCTTGGCTGTAGAAGTGAAGCCAGGGATCCTGAATGAGTGACGTAGCAACAAGCAAGATAGAGCCGAAGACTCGAGAATGAATGCACGAAGTTACAGAAAGGGTCGCTGCCTTGCCCCCACGGGCAGCCGGAGAGATGGGTTCCCTGCCCAGGGGAGGGATAGGATAGCGCCATCAATTCGGGCCTGCAGGCACACCGAGAGTAGCCTTTTGATATTCAAGGTGCTTATGCCTGGCATACACTGCGGAGAACGGAGACGGAGATGGGATCCACCCAGGAAGAAATCAAAATTGTAAGCAGAGTGAGCACTTGGGTCATGCGCCAATGAACGTTGCTTTATCCTGGCTACCTTAGGGTCTGGTACCTTAGGCCAAGCAACGACTCGAAAGGAAGCTTGAGCCGAAGGTTGAAGTGACATTCGCATTTCGCCGCTAGTCTTTTCCTTTGCCGTGCTGCCGCGCAAGGGCCGCGCGCCGCCCGAGTTGCGCTGCCTTAAAGTAGATGTAGATCATCGGTGGCCGTTTTAAACCCGGATTGACTACTTTATCTTTTTTCTTCATCGCGGCGTGCTACTTTTTAGACTCTCAAGCGCTCTTTTCGTCTATCATTCCGTGTCCATGATCTCACTATCTCATCTATGCCTTGTGGCCACACCCCATGATAGAGGGAGCGCTAAGCTGAGTTGCGACCCAATAAACAATTTCGCATGACTTTCATAATGCGACAGAAAAGCACTCATAGATCTTTCGTGAAATATGCCGCTTTCGCCTCAAACACGTCCATTATCCTCGTGCTTCGCTCCTCTTTGAAAACGAACTAGTCTCAGTACCCTCAGATAAGGTTCGTTCATTTTTTATGCTCTGACTTCTTGCTATCATAGGACCGAAGCTTCTTGCAGTACTCAGGGTTCGGCACCGCTCTCTCCTATGCGACAAATCCTCGATCACTAACCATGCTATCGAAAGCATTCAGGTCATTCAGCTCATGTTCTTCTGTTCTCCACCTCGGCCTGATTACGATAAGGTAGTGTGGCTCCGTCATCGCGGCGCTGAAATCAGCCAAAAGCCCGCCACTTGTAGTTCCGTGCCTGAACATCCATCGGTAGATGCCCAATTTTCGCATCATTTTCAGACCCCTCAAAATCTTCTTGACCAATCGCGAGGTAAATAGTACATCTTCGCTGATCAAGTCTTTCACGATGACTCGAAATGACTGTCTTATCTACGCTGGCTTGATATACTCGCTGTCAGGCCGATCCCATGCTTCAACATTGAAATTCTTTATTATCTCCTCTTCCCTTTCCGCCGGGATTGTCAGGAAGCCATAGCAACGCACCGCTAATTTTCCGTACACTTTGGTGTCAACGAGTCGCCCATAAGCGAGCAATTCGTTTTAGAAGGGATTCCTATGGCCGCGGAGAATATCAACGGATATGAGGTCGTGCTCCTTGCCCAATAAAGCTGCGCGGCCACTTTTATCGTCATAGAACTTGAACTATGTAAAGAAGACCACACCGCAGAGAGGCGAGGAGTCAAGGCGAGCTGCGCACCTTCAGCGCGTATGGCTTAGAGCCATCCAAGCTTCAAACACGTGCGCGTGCCCTTCTCCGGAGGTATTCTCGGGGTCAGTATCGCTTATAAGACAAAGAATGTTGATAGCGGCTGAACGGTCTCGGAATGGAGAGAGTTTTCGGCCTTTACATCTTGGAAGAGGCCCGTCGTAAAGAGGCGATTGATGCAATTGAGGCATTTCCTTGACGCTTAAAGCTCCGTTAGAGGGAATGAGCTGCTGGCTCTGCCAACGGAGCGGCGTTTGATGATCTATAAAGCAATGATAAAATTATAAAAAGTCTGGGGAGATTGGTGAGTTCATGCAAAAGTTGTCTACCTGTGCGAGGAGGTTCCGAATGGAGGAGAACAGTCGCTACGACCAGGGTGGCCTTGAGTCCCTGCGATTCTGATGAGCGGGACCCATCAGAATGTCGAATAACTGTCCTTTGAGGCCCGAACTGTTGCCACCACTAGGATACACAGCATTTCCGTATGGCGCTCTACATTCTATCTCAAATTAAGGTTTAATCTCCGACCTGACGAAACCCGTTTCAAATCTCGTTGTCATGCGGCGGGGCTAGAAGGATGCACCATCCAGCTAGCAAGTTTTGGTGAGAACAACGACTGCTTGTTAAATCTTCTAGAAAACTTTGGCTCTAGCAGCGTCTCGGCTGTAGACGGTCAAGGTCACATGCAGACTACTCTCACAGCCTTGTGCGCATCATAACTAATATTAAAGAAAGGAAGAGCTGAAGAGTGACCGGGAGATTCGAATGGGCTAGTAGGGCGTACGGCTGACATACATAAGCGAGATGCGTGTGGCAGGTAGCCTTGCAGCAGGGTGAGTTCAGCAGACCAATAGGAAATCACAATCAACGGACAGTCTTGCGTGGCTACGAGTTTCACTTTCGAAGGGGATGATTGAGGTGCATCACTAGCGCTGATGGTGCAGAGTCTCGTCGCAGGTTGATCGGTACCTACCTTAGCACAGCCATCAGCTGGGCGGCGATCCCGGAGCTATGTCGTGCGGCCGAGAAGTCTGCCTTCAATTGAATCGTTCCCTGAATGTACCATAACCGGCATCCGTTGGTGGGTACTTTCGTGCCAAGTTGATAGACGTTCCATCAAAAGTAGTAGAATGGCAGGACACCGCCAAGAAAAACGTAGCTCTGCACCAAGACTTACAAGTACGAAGGGTGAAGTTCCGAGGACCCGTTCCATGATTGTACTCTTCTCTCGTTTACGACCGATCCACCGTACCAAAACCCTACAACGGAGCCAGATATCACGACACCCGATCCTTTTGCGAAACGATGGAAGTTCATTCTGGTGCTAGGGATGCTTGTCCAACTCTTCCTAGTTGCTCGTCCTTCGATAGCCAAGAGCCGAAAGCTTGGCGAGAAAGCACGCGCCTACAGGCCGAGAAAGCCTTCGCAACATGACTGTAGATGACGCACAGGCTATACCAAAAACCACTACCGGATTGGGAATCCCGAAACTCTACGAATTTTCAATGGTCATGGCTCTCTTCAGCGCAGGCAGCGCGCAGAAGTGCCTTTGCGACTCGCCGTTGACTGATCTGGACGTCCAGACACAGGATGCCCGGTATATCTTCTCCCCTAGCAGCGACGGGGCAACTCAAGGATCTCGAAACTGCATCGAAGCGGGCTGCTGATGCTGGGGTGCTCCTTCTCGAATTTGGACTGAATAGACCAACATGGGAAAGAGCTATCGAAGCTATAGCGCGAATGGATTTCTTGAAAAAATGGAGCCATAAATACGAGGATGCACATATGGTTCCTGCTGACAATGTTAAACAGCTTGCAGATTCGCAATTAGATACCTTGTTGCCCAAGTGGCCTGCCAAATATCGCGATCCTTGCAGAATGATGGTTGTTTCGCTCCTGGTAGGCCGATTGCGACGCTTGATGATGGGAGTTCAGAGGATTGTCTGTGCTCTCCTTGGTTCATCGAATTCCAGGTACCCCAACTCACCCGCTATGTATCACAACGTAATCAATGGCATGCTCGATGGTCGAAGGTTACTGGTTCGCTATTTCGCCTTACCTCGACCTGATTTCCCGCGAGAACATTGGATAGAAGCCGGACCTGACAGTCACAATGAACGGTATGATTGGTTCAGTTACTTAGCGTATCCTTGGTATGCGACGTTGGGGGCCGGGAGCTTGGATTCCTAGGCTTCTTGGATCCAGAGTACCAGGCGACGACGGCGACAAGTATTATCGCCAAGGCTACACCTTCGCTGAGATCGGACCCCAAGCTCTCAGCACTATAAGGGCATGAGAGAAATGGATCAGCCTCGGGGTCAATTGGTTCAATGAAATCGAGGAGGATGCCCTTTTCCGCCCCAATAGGTGAGAGACTATGGTTTGTGAAATATACCAGCATCTGATGTCTTCGACTCGCATATGTTGCTTGGATAAGCTTTCTAAGGGCCAATCGGATCATCCCAGCCTTCCCTTCTCGAACCCCCTCCATAGCCTTATCTCCCCAGATGGTTCCGTTGTGCGCTTTCCGATCTTGACCAAACCAACAAGAACAGAGGGGTAGACCGGGAGTAAACATATGCGGCACGCTTTACCGCGAGAGGTACTCCACTTACACACGGACTACGGCGCGCTTGGCTTGGCCCGCTCTTTGTGCATTGTTGTCCCATCTCTCAGCAGCAGCGCTATTATTGCGACTTGAAAGAAAGCCTCCCAATTCGCATTGATGTCGAAACTCCCAGTGCGCTTTCGTGTCGAGAATTGAGCTCGAGTTCCGCAGAAGTGTGGCAGGAATGGGCGACCTTCTCATTTTCACGGAAGCGTGCATAAATGGACGCAGCTAAATTATACAACGATGAGAGCACTTAATCGATGAGAACCTGCCGAGTAAGCCTCTGTTAACTCATTAAGGTATCTAGTAGTATTTGTCAACGGACAACGCTTCTGCATGGCAATCGTTTTGGACTCCAAGGGGGTAGTTGACGGGCTATTCTTGCCATCTACCTGTTACGGCCGTCTGTACGCTCCGTACCTGCTCATCGCCTCGACAGACAATCCGGGCATGAAAACAAGAGCCCACGAGGATGGTCGGAAGATGGACTTGGACATGCTCAAGATGACGAGGGTCTGAGCGTATTGAGGTCCTGGCATGGCCGTTGATCTAGCTTCGAATGGATACTGCCCCGAAGATCACTTGATGCTTATTTTGCTGCTCAAGTTCGCGAGTCTAGTGCTCGGTAGAGATAGCGTTTTTGCGATTTTTCGACGCTCTTTCTTCGATAGCTCATTTCGTGCAAAGCGATCTTTTCCCTTCATTCCTAACAAGCCGCAAAAAGCTTGGATCATACCTTGCATGGATGCAAGCCAAGTGCTTACACCATTAGTAGACGATCTCATGACAAATCCATCGGACCTCACCGAGTTCGCATCGCAAGGAAAGAAGCCGCTCCGAATTAGCTCATCCCGAGACTGCAATGCCACCCGTGCATCCCCCGGCTAGTCGGAGTAGCTCGGTGAAAGCGGTTTCAAATTCGTCAGTGTTCTCCATGATGTATACTCCGCCTAGGCGTCGAATTAGCTGATTTTCGCTAGGCGAAGCCTCTGTTGATCTGGGCAGGGTATCAAAAATTGAGCGGATATCCTTGCACTTGCTCAAACGTTGTGTGCTGAGATCATCGCAGCCAGAGAGTTCTTTGCTGATCGACTGTGGCTTTCTCTGGACCGCGGCTTTGGAACTTCTTCGGGGTCGATCGATGTTGAGATTGTCGGATGGAGGGCTTATTTTTGGCCGCTTGTGGCTTGGCGGAAGGATTTTGGCCCAGAAACCAGCTGCTCGTCGACAGCAATGCGGGGCTCGGAAATCCTTTACCCAGATAGTTCACGAAAGATGCTTCTTGCGCGCGTTCTCCGTCATGTTCGCCATAGGACCGGGTGGAAAAGATCCCTGCCCCTTGGGTCGTGCCTGAAATCCAGAAAACGTATGATCTGTAGCTTTCGACCTGCCAGAGCTTCTCGCGCTGGATCCAAACCTGCTTCTCGGCTGCGACTTCTTGGGGAAACAAGATTTGATCTGATGAGACTGTACGGTATGAAGGATCTGCTCAAAGTCTGAGATTTTTTGAGATTGGAGATAATCGCAACGGAAACACTCAAGCAGCACATTAACCAATATTGGTATACCATCTTTCGACGCAACTCTCCAATTTACCACGCAAGCCTGCTCAGCTTAAGAAACAAGAGAAGGAAGTTTATCCTCCCCAGAAAGCTACGAGAGCGGCTTTCGGGGAAAAGAAATTCACAAACAAGAAGACGCAATCCATACCTGCTTCTTGGGTTAGTAATCGACACCTATGCTCCATTTTATGGCTTCAAACCACTGAAGGGGCATACCAATAGGGACACCGCACAGAGCCGCTGCTCCAGCGATCCTTGTTCAATATCGCACCAAGAGCCTCTCGTTCCTCTCATTCAGTATCTGTCACGTCTGAGCAGCATGGCTTTCACATGCAGCTCGAGGTCAAAACAGGGCAAGAGGCGGGCTTGGTGCCTGCATCATTTATTACCACGGCATTCGATGCACCAAAGAAGGCGCATACAGTCAGCTCGAGTCAATCGCTCATCTGCTTCCACTGTGACGCAGTTTCTGTCATTTGCGTGACCACTACATGAGAGTCGCTGCGGGCATAGACCTCTCCAAATCTGGCCCTCACACTTCCATTTCCCCCATGTTAACAGCCTCGCACTTATCCTACTCAGCCTCTTAGTGGTAAGACTAGACCAAACTTGAATTAGCATGACGCGAATCAGATTGCTTCTTAAGGAATTGAACGCTCAGAAGATACCTACCGTGTTGGCTCAAAGCCCTTTGCCTGCATAATGGACATTCTTGCTTCTCACCCAGCCAGTCTAAAATACACGTGAAGCAAAACGTATGTCCGCAAGTTGTAGATGATGGATCTTTCATCGGCTCGAGGCACAGTGTGCATTTTCTTTGCTGCTTCGGTTGTAACCAGGCGAGGCATGACGGATCTGAGAGATCGTAGCGCGGGAGGGAGGACGTGGGGAGGGGCGTATGGGTTGTAACTGAGATACGATTGCGGCTGGTATCTGCTTTCTCCATGGATTTTGAGGGCTCCAGTAGGTCGCCAGCTTCTTGGGTTCCTTGGTGGCTTTGGAGACCTATCTCCACCCCATCATCGAGGAAAGCACTGGATCCCTCTGTTGGTAGAGCGGTTGTGATAGTATTCTGGACGTGCAGATAAGCCTGCACAACTATTTGAAGCACTAATAGCACACCGAGAACTTCATAGCCTACGCGCTGTTCGGAGGGGGCCAGGCGCTTCGAGAAGATGTAGCGTAGCCCGAAGAGCCGCTTGCTGAGGTGATAGTAGGAGCCTGTGAAGTAGAAGACCGCGAGAAAAATAGCGCATATGGGGGAAGTCGAGACTGAGGTTATGGTGGACAGGTTCTCTAGGAGATAGAACTGGAGACGATGGTATAGAGAGGCTCTAGGAGACTTTGGTGCCCGACTGAGATTGCTTTCGATCTTGAGGCGAATGCGAGAGCGAAGACTGGGGAGAAGCTTGCTGAGGGTATAGGGTAGGAGAACGGCCGAGAGTACGTAGCCTGTGCGGCGACCTATGGCGGGAAGCTGCCTGGACTGATTTTCGATCTGATAGATATCACAGTACTCCTCGCCCAGGCTGCGATTGCCAAGCACGGTAGTGAGCCCAAGATAAAGCAGCTCAGTGAATGTGCGGGCTTCGGAGCCGTATCTGTGAGAGAACCGCGACCCGTATAGACGGCGAAGGATAGTAGAGAGCTGCTCAAAGAGGACGCCTTGGAAGTAAATATCTTTCTGATTGGAACGTATTATGTCTGGAGCGGCAGCGAAAGGGAAGGCATAGTCCGAGGTCAATGATCTGGGAACGTCGTGTACGTGATCGTTGGGGAGATTGGAAGTTGCCATGACTTGTCTCTTCCATACTCGATGTCACTGGCATATAAGCTTCCTTGAAGCGTCTCCACATTTGACTGCCTCGGCACAAGATCCATTGCCTCTTTAAGGTCGCAAGCCACTTGGCTTCAAGCGGCACCCGAGTATGCGCAAACTGTACAATACAAAGCTCGCGTGAGCAAGAAAACTCGCTCTAATCACATTCATTTCTTCTTTTGGTTTACACCTTTGAGAATGTTCGGTTGATTATGTCTACAGCATGGATGGGGATCCAGCTGTCGAGCCTGAGCTCGACGCCTTTAGTCTACTACTGCCTTTGCCGTACAGAATCGCAGTCATCCTTGTTCTTGGTATGCGTTATCCTCTCCCAATTAGCCAATGCAGTGTGGCTAATACACTCTTAGGCGTGTGGGCTTGGGGGGTCAATTTACACTACCTGTCTATCCTGAAGATCGTGAGCATGGCAAGCACCATACCAGCAATATCATTTGGCTGATGGGATTGTCCAAGGATTTGCCAATACTTATCAAGTATCACACTCGAACCTCTTCCAGCATCCCTCCCCACCACCGCCGAACATACCAGCTTGCGGCCACAGTAACTGTGCCCCTCATCATTTCTATCCTGCTCTTCTGGATTATCACACATGGACAACCGGCTCTGGTCCTCGCGTGGGATATCCTCCCTCAATCGTTCCTCTTCCTACTCGCCGTCTTCTTTCTCCTGCCTTTCCAACGCCTGTCACGCACAGGCCGATACCGATTCCTTTCGACTTTGAAACGTGTCAGCATTGGGGGGATTGCAGAAGCAGACAATGGAAAGTTCGGAGACATACTTTTGGCCGATGTCTTAACATCGTACGCAAAAGTTCTCGGTGACTTATTCGTGTCTTGGTGCATGCTTCTGTCTCCGGGGCTTTCGTCTACGGGCAAGCCTGATCGAAATTGTGGTGGCGCCTACATGGTGCCACTCATCATCAGCGTTCCCAGCATGATACGGCTCAGGCAGTGTTTGATTGAATTCTTGAGGGTCAGAAACAACCCTAATAAGAATGCAACCACAGGTTGGGGCGGGTATGCGGATGCCCTTTCGTGGAGTCAATACGAAGAGAGAGCTGATTAAATCATGCAGACAACACCTCGCAAATGCTCTGAAGTATTCCAGCGCTTTCCCAGTCATCGTTCTGAGCGCGCTGCAGCGAGGGACGAATCCGAACGATTTTGGCATGACCGAAGCGAGTTTATTTCGTTTGTGGTAGGACATAGCTTCTAGACCTGTACAAGGCCACGATTGACATAGGCCCAGGTTGTTCTTTGTCTTCCTCAACTCCTTCTACTCCTTCTATTGGGACGTTGCCAAAGTACCAATCCCTCATCCCTACATGCACTTGCTCGGGATGCGTTCTGACCAATCATTTCCTTCAGGATTGGGACCTCACTCTCTTTGCTCCCTCCTCCGTGCGCAATAACCCTGAGCACCCGTGGGGATTACGACGACACCAACATTTTCACAGTAAACAAATGTGAAACCCCTGTACCCATATCAAGATGTTACAATAGTGTAGACTAACAAAAAAACAGGTATTACGGCGCAATATTAATAGACCTCATGTTGCGGTGTACATGGAGTTTCAAGCTCAGTCCGCATTTAGATCACTTTAATGATTTAGAAGGATCGATCTTCATTATGGAGTTCTTAGAAGTCCTACGGCGTATGTGAATGACCCTTTCAACATGTGCCGTTTACTCATTCAGTATTAGGGTGGCTATGGATCTTCTTTCGAGTGGAAACGGTGAGTAGGCTCATGAGCCATTCGCAGTAGCAGATGATTCTAATGCTTTCACAGGAATGGGGTATATTGATTCATGAGCCATCTGAAGCAGCCAAGAATTGCTAATGCCACGGCAGTTCGTACCAATCGCGGTCCACCGGCAGAAGATATATTGCTAGGAGACATGATGGACAGCCCCATGAGCCCAACATTCCCGAAATAAGACGTGTACATTAGGTAGCATCATCCAAGACTGGCACCAAATCCGCCGCTAATGCAAAACATCTGCCCCGGTCCAAGAAATTCTGGACAAGCATCCTAGAGTTAGCATTGCTTTCTCGAAAACTTGATATCTTTGGCATGTCTACAGAGTGAACATTGCCAACAGATGACCCAAGTTTCCAAGACTCTATTCAGCAGATGAAATCTGGACTTGAAATTACGCACCTCCTCATCCGGCACCACAATCTTCTGGTATTCTTCGTCTTGGAAGCAAGCAGCTGTCATTGCGTACGAAGGGGCTTCAAATATAGCCATCTAGGACGGTTGGAGAATGCTCCTCGAAAGCGGCATGAATGAAGTGAACTCACGCCGTCGGCATCAGAGACAGGGAAGCCTACTTGCTTCAATTGTGCCGAAGCCTACGCAGGGTTTCCAGGTCAGCATTCCTTCTTCAAGGTCAAGCTTCAAGGTCAGGATTGTGCTGTTGGCCAACGAGGTCTTTGCTCCCGAAAAAGATCTTCGGGCTCACATCTTGGCATAGACGGGGAACGCATCTAGCCGAGGCGTACTTACTTCTTCATTGACATGAGCCTGCAGAGACAATATATACGATGTTAGCCCTTTGCAGCCACGGATCGAGCGTACCCGACGCAAGCTTCACGCACTTGTACATAACTGAGCAAATTCTTCTTGACAATGGCAATGCTGCTGAAAAGCTCTGCGTGCTGGTTCTTCCAGTACTGATGAAATTCATCGAGGCTCTCCCTGGCTTTCGGTACACGAGAAGCGTCATCCTCACTCTGTCCTTCCTCGCAACGAAGGACTTAGTCTTCGGTTTCTGTTCGTCTGCCATGGAGGGCAATGGCTTTTTCCAGTGCTGTTTTCGCTTTTGGGTTGTTTTACCAAATGCAGAAAGTGGGAATGACGGGGGTTGGATACAAATCTCCAGATCAGAGTTGGAAAAACTGTACCCCTCAATCTACGGCAACACATACGTACCATACTATCAGGGTCTGGCTCCCCTGGAATCTTCGTATTCGCTTCTTGTACAGATCCTACGCACGCCGGGTCGATAGCCTCCCCAACTTGCAGGAATCAGACCCCTTTTCTGCAAGAGCACCTGCGTGGTTGCGGTGGACAGGGTATGAAAACGCCACCGA
Organism: Letharia lupina; assembly: GCF_014066315.1. Classification (NCBI taxonomy): domain Eukaryota; kingdom Fungi; phylum Ascomycota; class Lecanoromycetes; order Lecanorales; family Parmeliaceae; genus Letharia; species Letharia lupina. The sequence continues at coordinate 2,097,688 of NW_023502974.1, forward strand.
GACGCGTAGGATCACCGACATAGCTATAGCTACTAAGTAGCCTTGAAACTCGAGTCAACAGATTCCCTTTTTCCTTAGGAACTGTACCCACGCTTCTTCAAGTTACTGTCTAGCTCCAATATCTGTAGTCGGGCTAACCTCTCCGATCTTGGCAAACGTATCTTAGCTTTGTGGACGCATGCTGTCACAGAAAACTGGGTAGGTTCACCCATAAGCTCGGGACTGACCTACCCGAGGAGTCCATCACTAGACCCTGTTGTGCCCTGCATCAGCCGAAAGTCTGTAAGGACCCTGCATTGGCGGGGGTAATGCACTGGCAAGCCCAGCGGATACCCGGATGGATGGTGTGGATGTGGTGCCAGCGATAACGGAGAATGATATATATGATAATACGAATGCGAAGTCGGCACCGCAAGTCCTGGACAGCGCTAGTATCAGCCCTAAGCTTAGTTCCGAAGGCAGCCCGGGAGTGGGAGAACAAGAGAGACCTTGGAAACCATCTCCTGGCAGCATATGAATTGAACTTTGGAGATCTCTTTTGGGCGTTGTACCGGGCGTTGGGCCCCAAACTGGGCTAGACCAGGTGCAATTCCGAAGCACTTCCAAGCGCATTGTCCAGGCAACCTTGCATCAGAGATCTCAGCGCACGAGTTTTGGCACCCAGGACTCTTGGTACAGACCTCCGTAGAAGACAAGACAATAGGCTCTCCTCTTATCTCCCCAAGTGGGATACATGCAATCTGCATGAGTCAGCTCGACATGGACCTAACGAAACATCCTGTTTTTTGTGTTCAGACTTTTGACTAGATGACCCTGCTTGCTATTGTTGTCGTCATGGCCGTCACAAGGAGATCTTATCGTCGGAAGGAGGGAATCTTGGGTCCCAGCACTTGCTATTACCCACTTCACCCTCGTGAACGTGCTGGCATGACGTGAAAATTGACTCTCAGCTTCAAGTTCAGCTCCAAATTCTTGCTGGTCCGCAAGCCAAACTCTAAAGCATGCAGGTGAACAAGTGTTTCAGCAGTCAAGGGTCGAAGACCCAAAGGGTTTCAGTGCTATTTACAGTAGCAAAGGACGCTGGTGCTATACTTTTCGCGCGTTCCGTGGCCTGCCCGAGTCCCAATGTCTTGCTGGGAGACATTGACAGCTCTGGAGAGTCCAACGTCTCTTAGGTAGGCTATTAGGGATATCAGAATTAGTATTGCTTTTTCGAGTAGACGAATTCGAGTATCAAGACTGATTTATAGGGCAAAAAGATGCCTGGCTCCTGAGGCTTGTCTTGCGACCCATACTGCAGGACCGAACAGGAAGAAAGTGCTTCAATAATACTTACGTCGTCAAAAATCGACACGATGTCCACTGGGAAAGCTAATGACTAAGTAACTGTGAGCGAGTTGCATAGAGGTCAGAGCTTAGCAGACTTTACCCTCGACTCATCCAGCAACCTCTCTTCCTCCGGAGCTATGATCTTCCGGAACTCTTCATCGTTCAAGCACTCAAAAATCTGACAGCACGATCGGTCACTGCTCTTTTCTCATTACGTTTGGTAGAGAGAACGAACCTTGTCATAGGACAAAGCTTCGTACATAGCAATCTGATCCGTACAATTAGGAGATTTCCTCAAGATACGGGGGCTAAGGAAAATTTACCCCATCGCACCCTTCAAGAGGAAAGCCTTTTGTCTCAAGTTCCTTTAGAGCCTCCCCATTGACATGACACTGCAGAGATTCGATGCTACATTAGCCCGTGATGAGTGACGTGGAACCGGCACGAACATTGGATGGCAGTGTGACGCACTTGTTCATAAGTGAGCAGATTCTTCTTGAAAATTGGTACGCCAGACATGATTGGAGCGAAATCGTCTCGCCTACGCAGATTGCGAAGTCAGCATTGCTCCTTCTTGACGAGCTATAGCCAGAAGGCAGGGCTGGGAAGCACAAAGACTATGTTGCTCAGCCACGTCTTGAGGCTCAGACCTCGGTACAAAGAAGGAAGAGACGACTCCGGAGTGCGTACCAGGAAGCGTGAAATTCCTCTATGCTGAGGCCTTTCTTGCGGTACAAGAGGACCACCAATCTCACCCTGTCTGGTCGGGCACCTGGAGCCTTCTTGAGTTTTTGTTCGTCCGCCATGGATGGCAATGAATGATCTTTTCGATGCTATTGTGCCGTAAGGGACGCTTTACAGAGTGCAAGCGGTGGGATGTTTCACGTGCGAAGTTGAGTATCCTCGGAGAGAGAGAGGGGATAGGAAGCCAAGAATTGCGGTTGGCTACCCCACATTGCACAGTTCGTCATTTCCCGGACACGTCAAACCTACAACGGTAGATCAGGACCCATACGACAATAACGCCGTAGGTACAAGGTAGTAGTAAATGCAACTTCATCACTGATGCTCATTTACTCCAATTTGCGAATGCAGAAGAGTTTCCAAATCTATAAGGAGCATCCGTCACATTTTCTTTCCCCAGCCAGCACTAAAGTGCCTGGCAGAGAGTCTTGATGCCGCCAACCACGTGACATCGCGTTTAGCTCGCCTCTTGGCAGTCGCGCGTTTGCAGGCCATCGGAAATTGACCGATGAAAACTTTAGAGAGTAACGTACTTTACCTTGCATTTGCAGTATGCATCAGCACCAAGTAATTTCGTGCCGAGTCTTCAATGCCTTCTGCATGAGGGATAGCAATGGAGGCTTCAAATAAAGCTGGCTCGAACATGCCCGCCATGATCAGGAACGTAAAAGCTGCTCAACGCGATGCCTTCCTTAAAGGACTTCATGAACTCTTGCGGTAAGCCTCTGTTACTGCTTTGATAGTTCATACGCCTTAATTCTTAGCTTTTCGATTCAGCCGCTATTGCTCATCTATTGCCTGTTTTCAGCCCATCACTGACTCTCAATCAAGACTACTCCGCCAGCATGCCCAAATGCGGGACAACCCTCACGATGGCCGCACTCCTAAGCCTCTCTTCTTCACTTGGGAATTCGTTCAGCGTACTTGCGGCAACCTTTCGCAGGTCCCAGTCGACAAGCTCGAAGCCAACGACAGAGACGCACTCGAGAAGTACAGTGATTGCGTGGGCCGTGCAATCATGGCCGAAATCGTGATCACGGAGAAGACGCCCATGGCTGCTATTATGAGAGGCGGCGAGCTGAATTTCGGATATGTGGCCAGGAAGGCAGCAAAAGCGGCAGCTGTTGCGGGTGGGGGTGAGGAGGGAAAGCGTCATGTTTGATGCGAAGACGTGATAGATTTGACGCCTCAGGATGGTCTCCAAACAAGCCTCATCTCAGCCGTCTCAAATGTCGGTACTCGAAGAAAGGGGGGTTGACTGTGGACAATATTTGTCAACGAGCAAGTTTGTGATGATTCATATCAAGACGTTGCGCTCAGATCAGATGAAGCTGACACTGTCTGAAATCGACCAGTAGTCGGATTGCAAAGTTGCCCACTGGGTGCCTGGAGCGTCCCAAGTTTCAGTGCCGCTGCCTCATTTACAACCCCTGATGCGGAGCCACAGCAAGACTTAGACACATAGGTGCAGTTACATGAACAAGCCGCAGGAATGACCATCTCTAGCAGTTCGATCGTGTTTGACGAATTTGATGATACCGCGGAAGTGAGTTCGGAGGTATTCATTTTCTGTCCATTGGAGACCTCCGCATATGGGAGCTCACACGTTCCGGCCCAAAGTTTGCTCTTCGATTCTCCAATGGAACTAACGACACAGACGTAACCATCTGCCCTGCAGTCGCCATTGGAAGAGCATTCCTGGCCATACTGGAAGTCCGTCACATTGGTTGGAGTAGGGGTCTTATCAGGGAAGATTGGAAAAAACTTTGAGAACGGTGCAGTTACACTGACGTTGCCCACAGCTCCATCGCTACTGGCGACGATTGTGTTGCCTGCAGCAGATTGTAGCGTTATGTCACGGTCGAAGCTCGACCCCCAGGAATACAGGTACATGACAAGTTTACGCCCACTACCTGAGCCAACTACGTCAGCCTTTCACGGTGCTGCTAATGATTCCGACTGAGCTTACGCACCTGATTTCTCTTGACCGCCAGAGCGTGGCCTTCCAGAGTGCAGAGGACTCAGGCAATCCTCCAATATTTGCCGTCCGTCGCTTGCTATATATGGCCAATGTGAGCTGTCATGAGTGAAGCCCCCTTTCGGATCCGCTTGAACGGCTAAAAGGATCTTGCATCCCTCTGAGTTTGACCCGAAGAACTTCAAATCAGTCTGAAATCTCGAACCTCGGACATCGGGGTCAGAGATACCTACCATTCTTGAACACGTGAGGGATGTAGACCTTGTACTTCCACTGTTCCTTTGTAAAATCGGAGGCTTCTGCAAAATCCTGCAGGAGGAATGCATGGTCCGCGCCGTCTATGACGTTGATGCCTCTCCGTCTCCCCTTCGTGCCACTGAATAGCAGAGAGTAACAGGCGTGGTAGTCAGGAAGGCCAAAGTATGAGAGACTGCAAATACTTTTCTCGACAGCGGATACGCATAGTGTTTTGAAGAGGAGGGATAGAAGCACAGCAAGGCTTGGGGTACTGTTAATGCCCATAGTTTTCGGTCTTTGACAGAGCGAAAGGCAGTACTGACTTTGTTACAGATTGCTTTGCTGAGAGGCTAGGATGGTGAGTATCAATGCGACATCGCGTGTCGCATTGAAACAAGCGTAACACAGGAGCTCGATCGGGGATCAACTCTGACAGATGATTGCGACATGCGACAAGTTGCTTGAATGGATGAGTGAGTAAGCATGCAGCCGTCTAAGGCGGCGCTCGTCTTAAGCTCACGAAAACACGGCTCTTTAGGAGAATTCAAAGCCTTTACACTGGTTTCATCACCCATATCAAGCAGGCCATACAAATATACGCCGGTACAGTTTGATGGTAGACTGCTCTTCTTTCTGGTACAAACGTTCGTGAAGGTGAACAACAATGGAGAGATCATGTATCTCCGTCGCAACAAGCGCTCTCAGGCGGCTTCCAGATACTCCATCCTCTAAGCTGCTACGTGGTCCACTTGCCGGACACGCCTCGTAGAGCATCTGAACACGATTTTTGAATTTTTGGAAAACTGGCCTGAGAAGCATGAATGCATTTTTTTATTCTGAATGCTCTCAAAGCGTAGTACTATTGAAATTTACATGATTGAGTGCAGCATTTGTTCCCTTCTTCTCTGATCGTACAAAACAAACAAAGAATTTGGGGATCAATCGCTAAGTATTTAACAAGACAGATTTAAGTCACTTCTAGATCTTCAGCGCTCACTAGGTAAGTGATTCCAAGTACATGTACCTCTGTGGAGTCTGAAACCACACGAGTTCCTGACAGAAGAACGCTTTCGGTCTGGAGGATTGGCCAACGAATGTCTTCATCTCATGAGTACCAGAAATGCGACCAAGTCAGATTTGCACGAGGCACATGCAGAAGCCTTCGCCGCTCAAGCACAGAAGGTGCCATGGCCACACTTGAGCAACCAGCCTTAGTCCCAACTACCTCGTTACACAAGACTGGAGTGTGTTCCGTCCAGGATCTGTCTCCTCGGACCAACGTTTCAACGGCTCTGACTTCGTCCGAGTCTTGCCGAACCAGGGATGGAAACCCTGCATTCTCACGCTCCTGCTAGAATTCCAACCCCCCGCCCCACGGCAGTTATGTTTTGTGTCAAAGGCTTACTTTCGTTGGGCTATGCATGCAAGAAATTCTACCTCAGCTCTACCATCGTCGTGAAGGACATACTTCCCAATCAACGTGCGGCCGGGTATAATGGCGTAGAGGGACGAGGGAAGCGGCTTGCCTTTCTCTGTATGCTTGGGAGGGATCAGCAAATCTCGAAATCGAAGCTCGTCTGCAGTAGCTGCATCAAAGTCTGAGCTACTTTCTCTTTTTCTATCGCTGCCGTCCGCGACGGACCCTCAGAGCGTCAATATCGTGGTCACGAAGAAAGATTGTGGATCTGCCCCAACAAGGTGTAGGACAACTCGCAGGTTCAGGCTTTACCGTGAAGACCCTGACCGATTCCAGCCGGCTGCTGCAGGTGCTCGCGCATTTTCCTGGCCTTATGGGCCTTGTGAATGCAAGATTCACTCTATCTGGCTGGGCTTGGAAGCAACGGTCACGTGTCGTCCACTTCTCGCTGTCAACGTCGGATCAAGCATCTCCAGATTCACTGTCGCTGATGCCTTGAAACCCCTCGATCTTGACGCTGGCCCACACATCAAGCTCAACGACCCCTAATGCTCCATCTTTTTCCAGAAGGATTCCCAGTTGTGTCAAGCTATCTGCAACTGTAAAGGATGCAGGTCGCCAATCCAGGCAAGTGAGTGCATTGTTTGCAAAGCCAGGTTCAACCACAAGCTTGCTCGGCCGTTGAATGAATGGAAAGAAAGTTCTCAAAGTAGTAGTCCGGCGATATCTGGATGATTCCCCGGACATTAGCGGCCCCAATTGGCCCTCTCAATTATCATTACCACGCGAGTTTGCGGACTCGGAACGTGCGCGGCGCAATTGTCCTACGGATCCTTCGATCCAAGAGACGCGGTTCAGTGTCCGACCGAGACCTTGGAGAACAGCTGATGGGAAGGGCCGGGCTTATCGACGGATCATTTTTTGGGCATAGCGTACACGTCAATTCTGTTTAGAGTAGATAGAGCAGTCCCAGTCCAGTCCGGAGACTCGATTATATCCAAACATCACACCTGTCTTATTCCCCCGACGGTACTGACGATCCGTCTCATCCCATGAACCGACCAGCCACCCATCACCGCATATCGCGACCACGTTTCGCCCACACAGGAGCAGTAGCAGCACGGTAGCAGTCAAGATCTCCCCCTGTCACCTTGTAGAACTTCACGGACGCGACATGCGACGTCGCAATTGGCCCGAAACGGATGTGCGTGAAAGTGGAAGAGGAAGAGAGATGATCGTCAGTGCCGTTTCCGATGCGAAACCTTTCTTCTGCACATCGTGACGGCTGTGGGTTTTCAAGGTGGCACTATGGAGGGAGGTGTGTCGTTATGATCGAGTCTTTCAGGCGACTCCTGTGACACTCTTTCCACTGTCGACGCAAGGGGATAGAAATATAGGCGGGAGTATTCATGTTCCGATGGATCTGCGTATTGCGGAACAACACTGTAGGAGGCTTCTACTTGTATGAGGAAGAAGCGTTGTAGCTGCAGGTCGTATGTAACATGATAATGTACATATCCACATAGTGCCCACAAATATATACACCCACCGTGTTCCACTCGTTCAGATGCTAGCAAGTCCAGAGGTGCTAATCTCAATCCCAGTGCTACTCACATTACCATGCAGCCGATACCATACATTGCTCTCTCAACTTTGCTCTTGATCTGATACCAGTCCGCTCGCCTTTCCGCGAACTGATAAACTTCCTCTGCGCGAAAAATCCCATGGAAACGGTCCCCGTCTGCAATGATGGTCGCAAGCTCCTTCGCATCAGCGGGATCGACTAGATATATCTGGGAGAGCTCGCGAAGCGCCTTGAAAAATTGTAGTAGGTCCTCATTCTTGAGTGTTTGTATGTACGTGAAGTAGAGGTTCATGTCACTGGGAAATGGTCAGCACCAAAATCTGATCGGTAAAAGAGTTCAAGTACCTTATCAATTTGAGTGAGCCGTTGACGCTGATACGCTGTCTCTTTAGATGTTTGCACAATGCTGCAAAGAGCCTCATTCCAACTTCCTGGTTGAAAACATCAAGCATATTCTTGTCCGTGCTGCCGACCAGCATCCTCGTGTGGGACGAAACAGTTTCAATGACTTGTATTGCTGCCTGACTCGGACCAATATCCATAACGTCAGGATCGCCTCCACTTGCAGCACCTGGGTTGAAATCCTGAGGTTTCTGGCTAGTAGCGTTCAAGTATTCTACTTCTGCCATCAATACCTCGATACCCTTGTTGAGCCCAGCGGCCACACGTTCGTCAAGCATTTGCTCGAAGCGTTTCTTCTCCTTGACAGCAGGGTTGAGGAAGTCATTGCGGTCAGAGAGCTTGGTTGTGATAAGTTCCTGTTCGTAGAAAACGTCCAACATCTGTTGAATCAGATCTCCCACATTAACAAGCTCCAGAAAAGTGACCAGTGGCGTGACGCCGGACCCCTGTTGCTCGTCGACCTCTTTAGGTTTATATTTTGATAGATGATCCACTGCCTGGTCGAAACCAGCTTTGATGTGGCGCGTGCCCAAGGTCTGCAGTAGCGAGATAAACACAAGCTCACACTGTAGACGGGCATCGCTAGCGAAGTGCCCACCAACTTTGACAAAGACAGCGGCTCGTTCGATGCTTGACTTCGCAGTATGAACAAGGTTCAAAGCTACTTCAATACTGAAAAGAGAGCGAATCCCTTCCAGCCTGGAGTTCATGATTGCGGCTTTGGCAGCCAATTCCGTTGTAGGTGGCTCTGGCAATTCCGTTGTAGGTCTGTTGACGCTCAAAGTAGTGCCATTGATGACGCCTGGACTTGACGGTCTTGTAGAAGTCTGAGATCCGGAGATTTCTGTGGTTGCCAGGGCTTCTCCATTCACCAGGGCTTTTGCAGTGGCCGGCTTGCCACCGAATGGTGATGACATTGGGAAGGTGGGCAGCACGTTAACAGGCATCATGACGACCTTCTTGAAAGAGGTCAAGAAATCCCTTTTGTCAGCTTGGCGATTGACATTGGACATAAACATTGATTGCATAGATGCATCTTGTTCAGAAAGCTGTTTTTCCCAGTTGTTGACTTCCGCAGAGGACCTCTTCTTGAAAAATTCCAATTCTTCTTTCAGGTAGAGATCGATGTGAGGTTCGAAGATAGTAGCAATGACCTCGTCCAGGGTCTCGTAGAAATCGTCTCCAGAGGCAGATGTTGGCCGCAAAAACCTGGTCATCTCCAGAAACTGGTCGCAAGTAGCGGATACGGCTCTCAAATAAGACTCAATATTCGTGCGGTGTGCTTCGTCATATAGGGTGGTCAGGTAATCGGAGATAACCGCTTTACCAACTCGTTGCACAAAGGGTACAATGGCATTGACAGAAGTGGGAAAGATCTGGTCGATGATGCCGACCTGCTCATTGAAAGCCGTTGATACGTTACTGAAGAAACTGTACGACTCCTCCGTCGAGAAGCTGCCAGGGCCTTTTCGGTTCAGGCAATCCAGGGCATTCCCCAACCTGTACCTTGAGCCAATGATTGAGCTTTTTGAGATAAAGAGCTCTACCCCCGAATGGCCACCATTAAGATAGGCCAGCACATGTGCATACTTTCTCATCTTCCCAGCGACATCTCCAGCGTCCAAAGCTTGCTCAAACTCCTTGGAGACTGCCATCTCGAAGGCTCCGACCAAAGCATCGAATTTCTCCTTCCTTTTCTGCCATCCTTCAGACATGTCACTGTTAGAGAATTTGCTGATGTTGAAGAGCATCCGGGCTTGCTGAGTTGGGTCTCGGTAGGTGCGGAACACTGTAGCATGCGTGTGATTCTCGCAGCGTATGGCGTCTAGATAGAAAGGGGCCAGAGCTCCATAGACCTTGCCGTATTCTTGCCGTGCAAACCCCCGGAGCGAATAGACATGAGCGAAGATATCTATCCGTGACGCAGTATCTTGCGATTTGTAGGCTGCGGGCCTTCCTCGAGGAGAGGTTTCAATCGCATCGAATCCATCTTCATTGGGTGGCGCTACTTTCAATGGGCCACCATTCGTCTTCCCTTCGTGTTCTGCAGCTTCTATCGCAGCGTCGAAAAGGGTAACACTGGGTCCCTCTGGGTTATCGGATCCGTTCGTTCCATTCGCTGTACCATTGACCCCAATTCCAGCACGTTTGGCTTCCTCTTCGTGTATGCTCTGCAGCGTCTCAGATCTCTTACGTCTTGCGGCCTCTGCGCTCTTTCTGGCTTCTTTCTCGTCCCAGCATCCCATTAGCTGTAGTCTTTGCACCCATCTCGTGTCATCGTAGACCATCTCCCGCATCCGTTTCGACACGCGAGCAAATCGCAGTTGGCCTGGGACTGGTAGGTAATCGAGAATGGTGGACAGGATCTCTAGCAACAGTCAAAAAACAATTTCAAGCATAACGGTCAGCTACAATACCTGCTGGAAATACTGGCTTTGAGCTGACAATCTGAGCCTCCCGCAAAGGAGCCAATATTGACTGCCTTGAGATGCCACCCTTCACGTTGACCCTCTTGAAGGCGGACATGATCTCTGAGTTCTAAGAACATTGGAATGTATCAGATGAAGGACTTTTGAGGTGTCTTTGTGTGGCCGCGGAAAGAGTTTGAAGTTCTACGAAGGACAATGAGTAGCGGGAAACTGCGGAGCGAGGGAACTACTCAAGAACCTCATGGAGAAAGAGCGATTCAAAATCTTGCTTTGTTTGCAGACATTTATACGAATGACAGGAAGTAGAATGACTTGGATATGTACATTAATTGAAATATCAGCAAGCATAGCTGCTCAACTTTCATAAGCACGCGAAAGTCTGCTGCTGAGACGTCTTAGCTTTATACGAGTAGGTAATTATAGTAACGTTAAGGCGGCTCTCCTCAATTCACGATGCCCAGAACGCCAGGCCCATGCCACAATGCAAAAATCTCCTGTAAAGAGACCACCCAACACCTCCCATGTGACGTCCTCGTAACACATATGCTCAAAACCCCCCAAACCCCAATCGAACGGCCCTTAGAACCTTCTTCCTCTACCGTGCTCTTCTGGCGGCGGGGTTCCCGGAGGATGATTCTCGAAAAGGTCTTCCAGGTATGCGCTTGGTGCACGGCCCTGGGGTGCTGCGGACAAATTGAGGCTGCTGTTGCTGGCATGTATTGTCAAACCCGCACTACTGAGTCTTGCAAGCGTCGAGTCTGCGCCTCTGCTTGGTGGCAAACTGGGGGACCCGGGTGGACTTGGCCCAGTCGACCTTGCTCTTGAGTATCGATGATTCTGAGGTGCAAGATTTGAAAGCCCGATTCCTCCACCCCCAACCTGCGTCATTCCAGATCCACCACCAGGCGCAGAATTGCCAGCAGCATAATACCCAGCAGGAAGATAACTAGACCCTCGGTTACCTGGGGTCTGCATGCCAGTACCTGCCGTAGGCGAGAAGAAAAGGCTTCCGTGAGCTGAAGAAGGTGTCTTTCCCCCTCCTTTCCCACTTGCCGCTAGATGGTCGAGACTCAACGTAGACCCAGGTCCTGGACTAAAGTACGGGCCAGTTGACTTGCCATTGTTTGCTCTTGGATCTCCCACACGCGAGTATTTGGACGATTGTGCGATCGCAGCCCTTTGAACGGATCGGTGTAATGACCAGGCAACAAGGCCACGCCAAGCAAGGACAAGTACGCCAATGAAGCCGAGAGCAGCACCGACGCATATGAATACGGTTCCATCCGGGAGAGACGACTTTTGCATGAAAGGCGCGTCAGCAGTTGGTGGTACTGTGGGAGCCGGGTAGTTGTCCTGGGCTAGCTTCGGCAGACCCGTTAGAGCCGCTGCGTCGGTTGAGGACGCACTGGCCGAAGAGCTAGTAGAAGATACGGTAGAGGTTGTGGAAGATGATGCCGTAGTGGACGATGTGTCTGTCGTGGAGGAAGCGCCCGGCAGTTTGACGCCTAAGTCCTGCGCTGCCACATGGTTGACGAGAAAGACAGAGACAAAGAGGACTGATATGAAGCATGGCTGAGGCTTCCGGTGAAGCCGCATCGTTGACCCTGCCTTTCGCACAGTTGTATTTATCGAAGTCGGGCCCTTCTTTCGCTTGGTATCCTATGCTTGTGCTGAATTTGCCAAATCAGATGATAGCGACGGTTGCAAATTATATGATGGTCGACGAGTAAGGCTGCGAGAAATTATTCGGGTGGTGAACGTGGAGTAGGGAGGATGAGAAGGCCGATCGAGTTGGAAGGCGGCCCCTGTTTCAATTAGGTAAGTCTTTGTCCACGTAGTGTAATGAATGCACGAATGTTGCAATATGGCTGATACTCGTTGAGAAGCGAGTGTCGAGTTGTCGAATGGCGTACAATGAGTGTGTCCTGTATGTTGACTTAGAGAATGATTTGCATGCTTGATGCAGATGCTGGGACATGCATGTCGGAAAGAGCATGGGCCATAGCTGTGTTGATTCCCGGCATCTTTTTCACGCTAGCCAGCTGCAGGGCAAGTCGGGGGGCAACGGTCCGAACGAAAGCTAAAAATAGCCAATATCGAAATCTTCCAATTGTGATTCTCGTTTCTCGCTGCCAGAGTCGCATCTGATATTTAAGAAGAACATCAAAGTAGTATCACTACCAAGTAATGGGGGTAACTAAAAAGACACGCAAGTTCGTCCAGGTAGGTGATAGTTCGTGTATTGCAGAGATTCCAACTCAAACCTCCCTCTAGGTCAAAAGAATCATCGGCCAGAGAGATGCTCGTTTAAAGAAAAATCAAGACAAGGCCGTGATCCAAAGCAAGCGCAAATCCAAGGATGAGATTGTTCGAGAGATGTCGGCCTCCAATTATTCCCTGCAGTCGTTCCTCTCTAACGCCTCCCAGACCTCAAGTTTCCTCGTCTCTTTTCTTCCAATACAACACAGGTACGTATCCTCTTTTCGTACCTCTCTCCTCGGCATCGGTGTCTTGAAAGCCAAGCACATGTGTCTTGTACTACCCGACTCGAATCAGACGGAAATGCTGACTCCGAACGTCTACGCAGCTCTCGTCCCACCATATTCCGTATGCGATCTCATTTTCCATCTCATCCTCAATTATGTCTCATCATTCAACTTCTTACTTTGATGACTTCTAGATCCTTGTTGATACAAACTTCTTATCCTTGACCGTTCAGCACAAACTCGAGATTTTGCCGACGATGTAGGGAGGCATCTAGATTCCTTTGTCCTGGGGCCACAAACATCTGACGGTTTCTACGTGGATCAGGATGGACTGTCTCTACGCCAAATGCATACCGATCATCACCGGGTGCGTCATGTAGGTTTCCCACGTTTTGAGAGTCTTTGATAATGCTCACCCTGTGTGCAGGGCAGAACTAGAAAAGCTAGGGCAAAAGTATCGTATAGCGCTGCGAATTGCAAGAGATGAGCGGTGGGAGAGATTAAAATGTGATCATAAGGGTATATATGCCGATGATTGCTTGGTGGAAAGGGTTCAGAAACACAAAAGTAAGCTGTATCTCAGAGTGTTCAGTCCTGATGAATTTTCGAACATCAGTTGCGTGAGGCATGTTTTGCCAACATCTTGACTTTTATATCCTTGATGCAACGATATCTTTGATGCAACGCTAACCTTCGAATTCAAGTCTATATTGTAGCCACAAACGATAGGGATCTAAAAAGAAGGATACGGAAAATACCAGGTGTAAGTGTTACTAGGAGCCTTCTTCCCATTTTACGATGCATTGTCAGATATACTGACAGCCATAGGTGCCGATTATGTCTGTCGCCAGGGGAAAATACGTGATAGAGCGATTACCCGATGCGCCGGAAAAGTAGAGCAATATGTGCTACCTCGGATATCAAGGGCAAAGACCCTTTCTTCGGCTTGAGTACTGATGGAAGCATGGACAAATGCTTTCAAGCATAGCTTCATGCCGGCTGACCTCCGTTGCTTGATATTCCAAAGACCTGTGCTTCCGCCCTCAAGTCTCCATTCTAGGATGCCACCACTGTTTCTAGAGCCAGCAACTGGTACAGGCATGAGATAATCGACTCCCAGGCATTCTAGACAAAAACAAATTGCCTTGGAACCAAAGACCGAGATGACGGTCAATAAGGGTGGATCCAGGCAATGAGCTTAAGCAGACAAATAGCTTGCTTAAGCGAGCGTAGGAATGGGGCTTTCAGTACCATATCATGCACTCATTATCTCCATGTTTGGGTCGAGAAACCCGATGGGAGAGGCTTAATATCATGAATTAGACATGCTCAGTCGACCTTTTAGAAGCTAGTGTGTAAATTAATATATTCAAAATTCTCTCAATGATGATACTCTGATTCGCTGGTGACTGTCTGAATTTAGGGCTAGGTCTTTTGTTCATGGGTTATCTTCGGTAAATCATGGGTTTCGCTTTCAGCGTCTCCATTTCAAGGGACCTCAGACATTGTGAACCTAGGTACTTCCCAGGAAACATAAAGATGGAGACTGAGATCCAATCCCCAGACAATGCACACAAACGATCGCGGGCCGATTTCGAAGACGGGAATGCAATTCCGGCCAAGCCCAACAGCGACTCAGTACAAAACGATGGTACATATATCCATAGAAGCTCTTCCTCTACTCACCTGGCTGATTTTTACATAGATAGCTCCTCTGAGGACGACTTTGGTCCGGCACTGCCTTCAACCGCACCAAAAAAGAAGCGTCGAAAGCTTCCTTACGAAAAGCTATATATCTCCGCCCTCCCTACCTCTCCGCGCTACTCCAAATCTCTGATGCACAAAGACCAGCTTTCTTTCGTCACGGTTACTCCATTTACAGACTTCTTAATTACCAGCTCGGTAGACGGGGTCGTCAAATTCTGGAAGAAGGTTGCTGTAGGAATAGAGTCGGTGAAGGAGTTCAGGGCGCATGTTGGAGAAATCAAGAGTGTCAGTGTCAGCCAGGATGGACGCAGCTTTGCTACCGCTGGAGCGGACAAGACGATCAAAATCTTCGATGTCATTACTTTTGGTATAGTCCTTGGAACCATTGCGAAGATTGCACGCTAACACACCGCTTAGATCTGCTAGCGATTCTCCAGCTGGACTTCACACCTAGATCAATATGTTGGGTCCATAGGCGCGGCGCCTCGCTACCCTTACTTGCTGTCTCAAATGAGGCCGACCATATAATCAATATATATGATGGCAGGGGTGAATCGCAGACTTCAATACACCGAATTACCAGTTTGCACAAAAGCTCAGTGAGAACAATTGCGTACAACAATGGCTATGACTGTGCTATCTCTGCTGATGATAATGGTATGATTGAATATTGGGGCCCCGGGGGAAACTACGAGAAACCGGACAATCTTTTCAAGTATAAAAGCTCAACGGACTTGTTCGAGTTCAAGAAAGCGAAAAGTTTGCCAACTTCCATCACCATCTCACCTTCTGGTACACAGTTTGCAACATTTTCTTTTCCTGATCGAAAGGTCAGAGTCTTTGACTTTGCTACTGGCAAGCTCTACCGGACGTATGACGAGTCACTATCAACTGTCACCGACATGCAACAAGCCGGTACGGCGTTGCAGAAGCTCGAAGATGTGGAGTTTGGCAGGCGACTAGCTGTTGAACGGGAACTGGAGAATCCAGCATTTCAAAATAAGATCAACATAATATTCGACGAGTCAGGTAATTTCATCATCTATGGCTCTCTCCTGGGATCGAAGGTCATCAATACCCTGACCAATCGCGTCGTCAAAGTCTACGGCAAGGATGAATCGTTCCGCCCATTGAATCTGGCTGTTTACCAGGGTCAACCTCAAAAGAAAGGTGTTGTCACGGTCTCCATGGCTGCCAGCGCCAATCCTCTCCTCCAAGAAGCCGAAGAGCGAGATCCGATGCTCGTTTCCACTGGCTCAGGAAAAGTCCGCTTCTATATTTTCACCAACGAGACCGATATCAGCAAGTCTTCTCGCGACGTTCAAAATGAAAAGCCCAGGAATCTCAATTCTCGCCAACAAGTCGAAGCCAAGCCTGCGGAGAGTGGTACCGCAGCCATTCTACATACAACATATGGCGACATCCACATCCGTCTTTTTCCCGAAGCTGCCCCCAAAGCTGTGGAGAACTTCGTCACTCATAGCAAGAACGGCTACTACAACAATACAATATTCCACCGCGTGATCCGGAAATTCATGATCCAGTGTGGCGATCCGCTAGGTGATGGGACTGGTGGTGAAAGCATCTGGGGCACGGAATTTGCGGATGAATTCTCTGCGCTCAAACACGACAAAGCTTACACGGTTAGCATGGCAAATGCAGGGCCAAATACGAATGGCAGCCAATTTTTCATCACGACAGAAAGGACACCTTGGTTGGACAGGAAGCACACAATCTTTGGGAGAGCGGTGCAAGGGCTCGATGTGGTGCATCGGATCGAGAATGCCAGAGTCTACAAGGAGAAACCGGAGGAAGATATCAAGATCGTCAGCATTGATGTTGCTTAAAGCGGGGCATTGATACCGAGGAGTTGAGATGTTCATCTCTGAGGCCTAGCTAGCCTCACAACGCTAGAGTGGGCTTTTGCCCATCTGCCCTAGATTGCCAGGGGCATTTCTCCATTTCTGTTTGGTTACGATGATTCAAAGGCAAGGGCTCTTTGTCCAGAAACAAAAATTTGAGGTCCATTTTTGGTTTTCAAGGGAGCTGGTCGTCATAGCTTTACGGCGAGTATATTGTTGTTGGCAGTCTGGACTCAGGGGTCATATGAGTCCTCGGCTGAAGCGTGCATGCCCGGCATCTCTGGCGAATCATGCCAATGCTTGTTCCAACTGGGGAATACAGAGTGGAACAGCTCTCGTGGAATTCTTTGATGCTCCCTTTGTTTTTTTCTGCACTTGAAGGCGTACCTCCACTTGATCAGGCTTCAAGGACCGACCGTACGCATCAATCCGCAGTCTGATGCATTTCGTTGCAGGCTCCTGACGCGGTTTTCTGCCGAATAACCTCGCATACTGCAAGTTCTAATTCACTATTGCAGCCATCTTCACACCGAACAAATTCCGCTTTGAGCTGTCCGAGAGAGATCTCAGCGACGTTGAGATGCCCACGACTTCAGTCTATCCCATAAAATGGAGTCACAGGGTATCAGGGTTTTCATCAAGTGAGAAGTAGGAGGCGAGCCTTGCAATCGGACCGCAAGTCAAGGTCTGGACCCTGGAGCGCCTACTAAATCGTAGTGGCTTCATATCGGTCTATATCTGAAGGCCCATGCGACGATTTGGCCCAAGCTGGCGGTAGCCGTTCGCTGATAAGCAGCCTCACACGCGACTGCCGCTTTCAGTTACTGATTCTTAGGGTGGCTGCGGAAAGACAATCGTTATGAAGCATCATAGCATGTCTACGCTGTACTTCGAAGCAGAGACTTTGGCATTGTTAAACTTCATGAAATCATGCTGTATGTCACTACGAACAAAGCTGTCTCTCGAATTTGCCGGCAAGGAAGGCGCCTACCTATCTTGGGGATCGAGCGCCTTTCTTCCAAGACCATCTTCCGCCTCTCGCGAGATGCGTCATGGTCTGATATTGTACGTTTTGTACCTGCAGAAAGACCCTGAGGCTAAGACCCATGAGACTGGTTTGATAACCGCACTGCCCGTGCGTTTTACTAATGCACCCCATTTCCACTTTCTTTCAGGTGCAGTCTTTGATGAGCACCCATCTATCCCAACTTAGTCATGAAGTTCCTTCGTCTCTCTGTGCTACTGACCACTGCGAGAGTTGTCTTATCAGCTTTGGCAGCATCCAATGCCCAGCCAAATCTCTCGACCCTCCTTGCGTCGCCTCTCAGCAATACAATTACCAACGCCACAGGATCAAAGTAGGTCTCTTGGATGCCTCGACGTAAAATCTTCAAAGTTTTCTCGAGTCTTAAACTATCCCACAGACTGACACTCCACAGTCCCATCCAGAGATCAAAGTCCTATCACGTGCCCAACTCCCCTACCACCCTCATATTCATCGGCTACGCAGCAGCACCTACCCTCGCCCCTACCGTCACTTACCAGACTCTGCTTACTGCACTCAATTCCATCTATCACTCCGCCATCCTCAATCACGGCGATGGCCTCATATTCATCGACACAGTCTCATGGTCTTACGGTGGAGCCATTGCCACCATTGAAAACCACGGCGACGCCCGTACCGGACAGTTGACGTGGAGCATGCTCGCCGATACCATGTATGGAGTCGGAGCCTTTTTCGAGAGAGAGGCGTGCTGGATTGGGGAGTGGATGATTGAGGTTGAGGGGTTGGGGAATATTGGGAGTGGGTTTATCGGTGCACGGGTGGATGAGAAGCTTGAGGGTACGCTGGCTGGGACGGCGGTTGAAACGGCTTGAATGTAGGTGGGAGAAAAGGATAGAGGGGGCTTTGTAAATTTTGAACCCGTGTCCACGTCCAGTCATCGTTTTCCTCGATATGCTTCGAAGATCAACGGCTCTATATATGCTTCTTCTTGCCTTCATATCCTTCCAGGCACCGTTCTCCAAAATCTTTCAAGGCCCTCACCCTGCTCCTGATGGTCCAGACTTGGCATTCACAATTATCTCTTCGCCATCTCCTACGTTCACCTTTCGCGCTCACAATGCCACACTTCACGAAATCGTCTTTCAAGTCATGGGTACATTGAAAAAAGGGTTAAGCGATCCAAATTGTTCTCTACCGTGCTACAGAAGCCATAACAATCCTGTCTGCACCATCTCGCAAAAGTATCAAAAGGCTCGATGATCCAGTCTCCCTCGCTCCACGAGACTTTCGCAACGTCCGTGCTCGCACCACGCCGCGACCGTGATCAGTAGTACCAAATCACCCCGTCCTCGTCGACCTTCACCCTGTTCATCCGGGACGATTTCACCCCGCCTTTTCCTCTTGCGGTCAGCTTCTCATATCCGCGATTATTCCGTTGGGAGCTGTGAGCCCCTGCCCATTTGGGGCGGCGATTCGGTTTGGCGTTGGTGGAGCGATATCCGGAGTCCGTTTCTCGTGACGGTCGTGAATGTCCGCAGCCCATCTTTGTGGCTGTTTTGTTTTTTTTTACTTTGGGGTCGGTTTGGGGAATGGAGATTGATGTTGGTGACTTGGGAATCTAAAATGAAGAGGGGATGTTGAGATGTGGGCTCTGGGTATAGGGAACATAAAGGCAAGTGCGGTGATCGCGGACGTCAAGTCTCTTTGCTACATGTATGTCCAGCTCCTTTGACACGGCAATTTTAGGTCGTGAAACGCGTTGACGACAATGAACAGACAAAGGAATACCGATGCGATTGTATTATCTCAGACAACCTACCACACAAGACAAAGAAACGCTGCCGTCCTCCCTGCCTTTGTCCGCTCTCTAAGCGATTCACATCACAAACGGAACAGCTCCTGGCTGTCAGTGTCAAGGCATGCAGTCTGCCCCTGTGGACGAATGCTCGGTCGACCTTTTCCGTCGGCCGGTAGAACCAAACAGCGTGACGAGGAGGAGGAAAACATATAGGATGCCAAGACCGAGAAGAATCGGATGGCAGCTGTTAGGATTCGCGCACCCCAGTGGACACTTGGGAGCCGATGCAGGAACCGCTCTTGAGAGGACGTGTACTGCGCCCATGCTTGCGGATGTCGAGTATACCGTAGTAGTGGTGGAGACTGCGATGCGGCGGGAAATGGGAGAATGCTGGATATAGGCGATGGTGCAGGTATGCCTCGGCGCAAGGCCGTTCCTTCCTTCCTGTTTATATGTATCCCAGGAGCACAATAGCTTTGATGGCGACAATCGGACGAGAAGGTAATCATTGTGCTACACAATACCTTTAGTGTTGGAGAGCAGAACAATCGTCATGGTTCCCCTCGGAGGACTCACCGAGGTCGAGCGCATTCTTGAACGTCATCGAGAACAATTCCTTGGGCCTCGATCCATTCATCAACCACCACGGTCGAACAGTCGCACAAAGGAGCTCCCGTCGAAATTTGCACGCTTTCTTCTCACAGCAGCCCCAACCATACCCATACCATATGAGTACATTAGCAATTTCCGCCCTTGAATAACTTCAGCATCTCGGATTCTGACAGCAGCACACGCTAAATGTTGAACGGTATATAGGTCTGAAACTCGGCGGTGCTGGGAATTCACCACCTCACCTGACTTTTCGGCCTACGCGCATCACTGTATAATCGGTCAAAGTCTCGGTTTATCATATGTCATTTGTCATCAAGATATCAAACTACAAGTGTGATAGTAAATCAATGCTCAAAGCACGGATCACAAATTCAATTCAGCATGACTCGTAGATCCTAAGATTTCAATTGCGAGCAGTACTTGCTAAGTTCATATTGTTACTATGACGGAGAATATGCAAACGGATGTATATACCGTTGAATGGAATTATACCACGTTAGAAAGAAGAGCCAACGTGCTTTACCAGATTGAAAGACCGTACCAGTGTCGGATACTCCCCAGGACCGGAAAGGAACAAACAGATCAAAACTCCAAGACGTCATCACTCGACCACCCAAGACCCCTCACCCTCACCCTAGTGGGCCACGATCAGCATATCCTGCGTATCGACCTGCAAACTCTGCGCATCCGCCATCCTGACCGCCTCCGCATCCGCCGCCGCCGGCGTCACCCCCGCCACGCTCCCGGCATCGATATAGGCGTCGAACTCCGCCGTGACCTGGAAGAACTCGACCACGACCTGTGGCGCATCGCCGTCGCAGTAGACGAAGCTCAGCCCGCCGTCGGATCCCTGCTTGATGTAATCCGGGTACGCGAGCAGGGCGGCCCGGTTCGGCGTCTGGGGCCACGCGGCGTTGGCTTTGGCGAGGGTGTCGGGCTCGCCGGACGCGGAGGGGTGGCCGTCGGCGAGCCGGCGGTGGTCGGACGGTCCGAGGGTGCCGTCGCTCATGCCGAGTTGGTAGTCGGCGTCGTACCACGTCGATCCCGCCGTGGCGGCGAAGTTGACCTCGTACCGCGCGCCCCGGACGCCGTCGGTCCAGGCGGTCAGGGCGCCGTTGAAGGCGGGGTCGAGGGCGACGGTGGTGGTCTGGCCCGCTTTCACCGCGATGCCGGCGCCGAGCCCGCAGGGGGTGGTCCCGGGGAAGGTCCCGCTCGACACTTCCGCCATGTAGCAGATGTCTTTGGCGGCGGCGTTCGTGAAGGTGGTGGAGCTGGCGGTGGCCGTTGCCAGAACGGCGGCCAGAGCGGCGAGGGTGCGGAGTGATGGCATCTTTTTTTGGTTGCTGTCTGCGATCTTTATATATTTAGATTGGTTTTGGCGGTGTCGAGCTGTTGGGAGGGATGCGGTGGAAGTGATGCTGAGGAGCTGAAGAACAAGAGGCGGAAGGTATATATATGATGGCAACAGAAGGCAAGTATAACACCTGCGAATTACAATGAGGTTCGTATTCTGTTGTGAAGAACAATGTGCACGAAGGCCAATGTGCACCATTGTGCAAGACACATTGGCAAAGGAACATTGACATATTTGCGAGTACAAAGCTTTTCACGCGATGAGCGGCATCGTAGATTCTGTCTTCACCATGAGACATGTACCGAAGGGAAACAAGAGACAATGAGATCTCCAGGAGAGACATAGGAGAGCTTGTTCGGAACAAAGACAGCGAGTCGACTGAAAGAAGATTGGCATTATACCGTCTGACGACGACACATTGACGAAAACCACGTACTTAGCTGTCCCAGTTCCCATCTGCTATTACACACCATATCCATTTCCCTTCTCTGTACAATTTCTCAAAACCATTACCGCATCCTCAACTTCCCCAACCTCCAACCGAAACACCAAACAACCCTCCTCAACCAAACCACCGAAATGGGCTGCGCACCGTCCCGTCCCTCGAACGCCGTCCCCCGGCCGCGAAGGCAGACCGATGGGCCCCGAAAGCCCAACAACAGCCGCCTATCCCGCCCGTTCGACCCCAACATCCCTCTATACGTACCCCATTATCAACACCCGTCCGTAGTACCGCCCGTTGATCCGGCAAGGTACGGGGACGCATACGCGCAGCTGAACGCCCGCAGCGGACAGAAGCGCGCGCCGACGCCGTACAAAGCACGCCAGAGTGTACGGCCGGTCGATCCGGAAAGGTACGGGGACGCGTACGCGCAGCTGAACGCCCGCAGTAAGGGCGCGCAGGCCTCGCGCAAGGATCAGAAGGTGCAGTATGCCCAGGGCCCCAGGGTCAAGAGTCAGGCGGTGCATTATTCCAAGGGGGATACGCTGTACTTTTCGAGTTAGTGCACCCATGCTGTAGTCTTTAGCTTTGAAAGTGCGCGTTCATTGTCCTTGATACCTGAAGATGCCATGTGTGAACGCTATACCTTTGGTTTGTTCCGTATCACCGTGTCCAACCTCGTAGCGACTCTCATCAAGTCATTCATTGAAGCAAGCCATTACCCCCATTGAGTCTGGCAAGCTGGCCAAAAAGTCAGAGTCTTGGAGCGCCGGCCTAAATTGGTATCTGCAAGTTCATGGAGATCTAGTATACCGTTTCATGGGTACATGACCTCTCGTTTTGCGCAGGGATCTCAAGCTTGGGTAAGCCTGTACCACGGCAACTGCCAAGTTTTCGGAAAATGCGCCTTGGGTGACCGGACCCCTGGCTTTTGTCTTTCATCTTGAGACAAGGGAGGTAGGGGAAAACACCGAGGAACGCTTTGATGAGACAAGACAATAAACAATCGACAAGTCATCCACAAAGCCTCGATCACGAAATGAACAAGAGTAGCAACAACAAACCTTGTCCAATAAAGAGACACCACAACAATGGCGCCAAATGCTGAGCACTTGTATATACTTCTCGCATCTGTACTGTTAACGCTCATCTGAGATATCGTTCGTACAATCTCGTCTCGCCTTGAAGATACTCACCCCCCTACCCAAGCCGAGAGCGTCAAACAGTTCCCATTCTCGTTCCATCATACCAGCGATCAATTCTTCACCCAGAGCCACACGCATCAAAATGGGCTGCATCGCCTCTCGGCCCGTTCGAAGCATTACCAAGTTCAGATCTCTAGCCGTTCAAACTACTCTCTTGCTCGGAGCCCGCCTGACCGAGATCCTTTCCTGGCTCAAAAACCCCATACCCTCCCGTCCCGTCAAAACCTACCCCACGCTCTCGGAGCCAGGCCCACATATACCGGTCGAAGTCTCTCCCGTTGCGAAGTATCTTTGCGGAGACCAAATCGATCGATATGACTGGGCCTACGCAGAAATGAGCCTTTCAAAGAGTGAAAGGATGAGAAGGCAGTCGGCTCCTGAGCCGCCCAGGCTGAGCGGCGCCAACGTTGATATGCCTGCGGTCGATGTAGATAGTGGCGAGAGGTTAGCTGTGACCGGCGATCCTTTTCTATTCTTGTGACTTTGAGCACAGACTTAAATAAGATGGTTTCGAATTTGACTGATTCGATTAGCTACCTCGGCACTGGACTTTTCCAGTCACAGGGGTTATAAGTCTTCCTGCAGACCTGCAGGTGCCGGTAGCAAATCAATCCAAGATGTTGAGATTCGTGCAAACGTCGCTCTTGGCCCGCAAGCTCTGAACGTGGATAAGCCTCTTCACCTATCATCCCATCCCATAGTAGTATCGGATACTGTTCAAGGGTCACTGTCATGGATTGCGGCCACGCGTAAGTGCTTCAGCAATGCTGTTGGGATTTGCAGATGAAAGATGGCAGGAAGTATTTGGACTCATCAAGATCCCACCACAGCCCAATGACAACAGGACGATTTAAAGGCTCTGGAGTGGCGCTGTTACAGTTCTCAATGGAGATGATCAGGATTGAGAGCAGATGCTCCCCCTCGACCGTGACGATGATGAATATTGCCGTCGTCAACACATTCAGATACTCTTGGGCATGAAAGCATACGCTCATGGCCACAGCACATTCGTTACACTGGCCCAGCCCTTTCGTTTGATCATTACCCGTTATGCATTGTTGGATCGCTTGTCCGTCGGTACTGCCGTCGGTGGCTTGTACAATTCCATCAGTGGAAGAAATGGACCCCGAGCAATATCCTTTCTTCCAGCTGCTTACCTCCAGCCTCGAGCCAATCCTCGACTCGGCAACTCCTGATCCTAAAGCGATCCTCGAAACGACTCTTATCGCAACGCTAAGAGGCCTACGGGAGCTGCTCCGAAGAGAGCAACGGGCTGCGTTCCATGACCATCTGCCGGGTCTGATCAGCTCGATCGAAAACCGTGTAGCTATTGCGGGTATTGATGCACATCATGTGACGTTCCATGTCTTCCGCAAAAGCATTGCAGAGCTTCGCGCGATAGTCGGCCGCGCAACTGGCCTGCTGCAACAGGACGGAGAGCCGAAAATAGATGGTGTCTCAACTCAGCTGTCCCGACCTCCACCTATCCCCGAGACCTCCTCATACCACAACACCGCCACAGTTGTAACGACAAACGGGACATCACAGAGACCAAGATCCTTCCCACTCCGCAAAAGACTTGGTAGTGGAACACCAGAGACCAATGTGCGCTGGGATTCCGGAACGCAGATGCCCTACGCGCAGCTATCGATGAGTCAGTCCATCAGGCTCCGTCGCCGAAAATGGCACGATCAGGTTACCGAGGAGGCGATGGCGGCTGTCAAGACGGCGATGCGAGGCTTCGCTACGCGCTCCGGTCACTGGTATAATTACGCCAATGGCCGTCCGGTGAGTTTGTAATACGGCGGGTTGTACGTGTTACCGACTGACCGTGTCGTGCCGTAGTTTGCGATTGGAGGGTGTGGCATGCCATGCCGATGGAGCGGGCTCATTGCTCGGAATGCGGAGCGCCGGTTGGTGGACAGGTTGAGGGGGTGACGAGGGCGAGGGATATGGAGGGTTGATGTATTTGGCAAATGTGGCCTGTGCGGGCGTGATGGCTTGAGATGATGAGCCAGATAGTGGATCTGCCACCATGAAAGCCGGGGGGTTTTTTATTCTCTTTGTACATAAGAATGTCTTACTTATGCATTTCACACCCCCATCAATAATGATCAGGGGGATCAGGGTCCTCATCCCCACTAACACTCGGCTCGCTCTCTCCCCCACCTCCCTCATGAACCATACCGTACAAGCCATCCGATTCGCCTCCAATCAGCGGTGCCCTCTCCCCTTCCTTCCGCGCATAATGACTCCCCACGCTGATCGCCGCGACCGAAAGCCCATGCACCATCGTCGATCCCAGGACAATAAAGCAGACCACGGGCCACACCGTCTCTATAGCCTGCTTGTTCTCGTTCTCCGCGGGCGGGTGCGCGTCCGGTATCGACGTGCCGTTCTCCAGCATGGCGCGAGCTTCGATGACGAGGAAAAGCGCGCCGACGCCCATGGGGCCGAAGTAGCCGCAGAAGAGCGCTTCGCGGTACGTTCGGATGTCGGGGACGAAGCGCTTCATGGCCAGGACGATGGGGATGCGGCGGAAGAGGAGGATGAGGATCAGCAAGCCCACCAATCGGCCCGGCGTGATCGAGGGTGTAAATTCCGTCGGGGTGAAGGACCTCCACGGGATGATGGCACCGAAGTAGACGAACATGCTCGAGTTCAGCAGCAGGTCTAGTATTTCGGGCAGGTTTGTTTCCCTCGTCTTTTTCGCGAACCAGCCGTCCCATGCGAAACCGTAACCGGCTCCAAAGGCCACGAGGAAGTCGTCCACGCCCAGGGTTGAGCCGATCCCGACCGAGAAGATGGCGAGTAGGAAGTAAAAGACAAGGAAAGGCGCGGGACTGATGTAAGCCCAGCGCTCCGCGAATCGCAGGCTTCGATTGAAAGAGTGGCCGATGACGAGGCCGATCAGTAGACCGAGCGTACATTGCCATAGCACGGTCCCAAGAACCCACTCTTTGACCGCAGCTCCCGGCGTCTGCTCGACGAGGAAGAGGATGCCAATGTACAGGAAGGGAAAGCTAACGCCGTCATTGCATCCACTCTCGGCACTGAGCATGTGCCTCAATCTCCTCGGCACTCTTTTAGAGAAGGTGCTCTCGGCCAGAACACTGGCCGCCAGCACGGGATCCGTAGGAGCGAGACACGCACTGATGATGAGGGCCGTCGTCACTTTGGTCTGCAACACAGCGTATACGAAGCCGGCGGTAATGAGCCAACTGAAGGTCATGACCGGCCCCAACATCATGCCCACGCTTTTCCAGTGGCGCGAAAAGTACGCTTTCGGCAACTCCACGCCGACGGTGAAACACTGTAGCCCAACCACAACCCTCGCTGCCTCCTGCGTGATGTCGTCCGAGAACCATCGTACAGAGCTGATGAGGTTCGCGCCTTGGGGTCCAAAGGCTATGCCGACTAGAGTGGCCAGTGGGGGTTCGGAGAGGTGGAGTCGGTTGCGGATGAAGGCTGAGAAGAGGGCGTATAGGAGGAGAAAGGCAGAGAGGATAAGGTAGACAAAGTGAGTGGGGGTTAATTCGAGCTGTTTGCTGATCCAGGACATTGCGGGAAGGCGCAGGGTGGGATTGGGGGGTTGTGGAGGGAGAGGTGAGGTTGTGTGGAGGTTGGAGAAGGGGTTGGGTTGATGTGGATGATTCAGTATCTGGCTTTCATTCTGTTGCACATGCTCGGAGCGAGACCTGATGGTAATTACGGAGTATTTAGGATGGGGAATGAATGAATATATGTGCTATATGTGCATGTAGAGATGAAGAGTATACATAGAGAAGGGAGCCAGATATCGAGGTGGGGTCGTACTCGTACCTTATCTTACCTCAAACTCTGGATTCTGCATGGCCCACGGACTTCGCTGAACCTCTGTGGCTTTCTTCTTAGCTACATCTACCTTAGCTCAAAACCCTGCAGGCGATACTTTAGTTGGAAAGCTTGCTTTCTCATTACTCAAGACTAAAATCACAAAATGTTCGACAACCATAAATTTAAAGTTGACTAATCAAATCTTTAGATTCCGTGATTTTTGTCAAGGAAATGGATGACTGGGTCATGAATTCATGGTGGTGTAAAAGATGTTGATTATTCTATGTGCCTGCAAGGCAGATATGTGCGGTGCCAAGCCACGCTAGGCCCAATTGGGTGGTGGCTCTGGAGGAGGCCTTGGCGTACCGTGACAACATGCCCGCAAAGAATGAAAAAAAGACACGTCCTCGTGGCTGCATCTCTGGATAGCTACATCAAGCGTGCGCCGTCCATATATCCATGCACCTAGCCTTGGCCTATAGCCTCCATATCCTTCGCATATCGAATGTAGCCGAGCGGAGAGGCGAGAGTGAGAAGAGAGGCGAGAGGCGAGGTAGAAAGTGGAGTACTGCTGAGGCGAGGGGTAGGTTCTCCGCAATTCTGCATAGTGGCCTGGTGTGGAATTGTAGAGAGTGTGCCCGCTTGAATAGGACTGCTGCTGTCCGTGCTCTTGTTCTTCTCCGTAGTCTTCTCCGCAGTTTTCTCCACATTTGCCTGTTGCAATGGCCTATGCTCTTGTTCCTGCTCTGATGGCTGTGCCGGCTTTGGCATTATGACTGACTGCTTTTGCTGTGGCTGCAGTGGGTTGAAATGCTTGTCGAATGCCTGGCGAAGCATTACTTGAAGCGCTGGTAGAAGGATATTCGTGAAGGAGTGATTTTGCTCTGCCGTGAAGCCGCGAATTATCTGGCTGTTGGAAGACATGATGTGATGTCAAATGGCCTAATGAAAGGATTGACTGATTGGCTGATTTGCGTAGACTGAATCTAGCTGCGTAGCGGAAGCGCGGGGGCTGACTGTCGGTATATCGTGACTGCGGGTTGAGTGACGGTATAGACGACTTGGAAGAGGACCTGGGTTAGGTGTGGCTACCAATTGTCAAGGAAATGGATGACTGGGTCATGAATTCATGGTGGTGTAAAAGATGTTGATTATTCTATGTGCCTGCAAGGCAGATATGTGCGGTGCCAAGCCACGCTAGGCCCAATTGGGTGGTGGCTCTGGAGGAGGCCTTGGCGTACCGTGACAATTTTGAAGCTAAAACTTATCTTATTTCTTCATTTCTAAGCTAAAAGCGGGTGCATACGGGTACGTTTAAAAGAGGAAGTATTATAAGGCTGAACCTCGAACATCAACTTTATTAATTTATTCTATTTAATTTCTTTAACGTTATGTAATAAATAATAATAAAATAAGTTTATAGAGTTATAGAGTTAATTATACGCTTTTAATTAATATAGCGAAAATGAAATTTGATAAAGTATTCGTAAAGATATACTAAAAACTAAGATTTATCGAGCTCGCGAGAATAGCCTCTCCGGCAGAAGCCCTCGAAGAGCCCTCGGAGAGCTCTCAAAGAAAAGGGGGGTTTAGGAGATCTCCCCCTAAGAATTAATTAAAAGCTCTCTTAATTCTTAAAGGTTAGACCCCTTAAAATCCCTTAAATAAGCCCTTCGAAGCTTCTCGAAGAGTTTTTAAAGAGTTTTCGAAGAGAAGAGGGGTTTTAGAGAGTCTTCCTCTAAGAATTAATTAAAAGCTCTCTCGATTCTTAGAGGTTAGATCTTTTAAAACCCCTTAAACCCTTCGAAGCTCTTTAAGAGCTCTTCGAAGATTTTTATTAAAGGGGTTATTAAAGCAAGCTCGAAATTTAATTATTTTAATACTTTAAAAGCTCTCTCAATTCTTAGAGGTTAGACCCCTTAAAACCCCTTAAGCCCTTCGAAGCTTCTCGAAGAGTTCTCGAAGGGAAGGGGGGTTTAGGGGGTCTCCCCCTAAGAATTAATTAAAAGCTCTCTCAATTCTTAGAGATTAGACCCCTTAAAACCCCTTAAGCCCTTCGAAGCTCCTCGAAGAGTTCTCGAAGAGCCCCCGAAGGGAAGGGGGGTTTAGAGAGTCTCCCCCTAAGAATTAATCAAAAGCTCTCTCGATTCTCAGAGATCAGACCCCTTAAAACCCCTTAAGCCCTTCGAAGCTTCTCGAAGAGCTCTTGAAGAGCCCTCGAAGAAAAAGGGAGTTTAGAGGGTCTCCCCCTAAGAATTAATTAAAAGCTCTCTCGATTCTTAAAGGTTAAACCCCTTAAAACCCCTTAAGCCCTTCGAAGCTCCTCGAAGAGCCCTCGAAGAGCCCTTAAAAGGAAGAAGGGTTTAGGGGGTCTCCCTCTAAGAATTAATTAAAAGCTCTCTCGATTTTTAGAGATTAGACTCCTTAAAATCCCTTAAATAAGCCCTTCGAAGTTTCTTAAAGAGCTCTCGAAGAGCTCTCGGAGGGAAGAGGGGTTTTAGAGGGTCTCCCTCTAAGAATTAATTAAAAGCTCTTTTAATTCTTAGAAGTTAGATCTCTTAAAACCCCTTAAACCCTTCGGAGCTCTTTAAGGGCTCTTCGAAGGCTTTTGTCGGAGGGGCTATTAAAGTAAGCTCGAAATTAATCAAATAGTATTAAAATAATCAAATTTCGAGCTTGCTTTGACAGCCCCTCCGACAGAAGCCTTCGGAGAGCCCTTAAAGAGCTCTTGAAGGACCCGAGGGGTTTTAGGGGGTCTCTCTGAGAATCCAATATAGTCAAAAACCAGTACTCGGCAAGCTTTTCACTACTGGGAAGCCCGCGCCCCAGCACATATTATCTTAGTGCCGGGTGTGGCCCGCTCCCAGATTCACCTCGCTTAAGGTACCTTAGCCTCACGATCACTCTCAGATTCCAGATCCCCAATCACAATGACACGCCCGAGGAAGAATTACTATTCCAAGACCTAAGAACCATTTTATCAGCCAATGTTATCTATTAAAAACGCTATGCTCGCTGGCGTTCATCCAAGACGCACAGTACCCTGCAAAGGAATCGAACCTATATACACCCAGGCCCATTCATATTAACACCCATCATCAAGCTCATTACATATCCTTTCCCTTCTCTTCCTTGCCAGCATTTCTCACCAATGCCATGAAGCTCTCTTCACCCCCAACATCCCACGCACCTTTGCCCGTGCTATCTCCCCAACCAAGTACCCCTAGGACTTCTTCTTTGCCTCCGTATAGTTTCCCTTCCAGTGCGCCCAAAACAGCCACCGCTGTTCTTATGATGACTCCGTCTCCATCGAACACCATGACGTCCCACACTCTGACCGCTCTTTCCACACCTAATCCATTTCCAGGACCTAGGAAAAGCGTGCGCATCATAGGTTCAAGCGCTTCGTGCGCTGTGAGGCCGAGTCCAGTGGGTGCTGGGTCGAAGAGATGGGCGTGAAGACGTGGAAATTTGTGAGAGAGCAAAGCATCAGTGAGGGAATAGGCTTTGGCCGTTGCAGATGGATCGCCCGTCAGGAAGGCAAGCGGTAGGGGGCGATTGAGGAGGTTACAAAGGGTGAGGAAGACGGAGGTGGGATCAGGAAGGGTCAGGGAGAGAAGAGCGGCGATGAGCTGGTATGATGTTAGCTGGTCTGTAGGAATATTGACAGTTAGGTGGGATGTTACATGAGTGCCGTGACTGTAGCCGACGTCCGAGCGGTACATTGAGTAAGCCATCAGAACATCGACCAGATCACCGTGTAATGGGCCGCTCGGTTGGAAGATTTTGAGCTCCGGAAAAGCGACCCTAACGTCCCTCTGGATGGCATCAAACCAGACCTTCTCTTTATCCAGCTCTTCTTTGCCCGGCTTTACAAGTCGTGCTTCCACGTCTTTGGCCCTTTGCAAAGCCTTTTTGTATGTGACCTCTGTCAACGCAAGCTCATTTCCAACGGCTTTCTGCCAGACTTGAGCTCGTGATTTTGGTGCCACTCCCCTCCACCAAAGCTCACGAGTGCGGGGCTCTCGGACCACTTGATCCCAATTCGGAAGTACATGTTCCTCCCATATTCGAAGGAGGGCGCTTTTGGTATCGTCTTTGGCGCATTGAGAATCAGCAACTTTCGCAGCTCTTTTCCTCTCTGGAATTTCTACATTAGCACAGAAAAGGATCAATACAAAGCATTCGACGTACCGGCTTCCAGAGAAAACTCCATCATTCGTTGGTACTCTTTCAAGTGCTTCTTTTCCTCTTTTTGGCTCTTCGGAGGCAGCCAGCTTGGTCGCGTCCTGCTAAGCACCTTCTCCTTTTCTTTGCTTATAGGCAGTGGATCAATCATAACGTTATTCTTTCGGAGAGGGGGAAGCTCCACCGTGCTCGTCCTCGACCTCGACAGCTTTTCCAGGCTTGGTCTGAAGGACGTTTCCCCGTTCTGAACGGCCTCCTCATGTTGCTGTTCGGCCAAGACAGCATGGTTCTCGAATGCCTCTGTCAGCGATTTAGCTTCTTCCGAGAGCTCCGATAGTGCTACGTTCCAGGATTTTGTGCGTGATGCAGCAAAACCGAAATGATCGGGCATTGTTCCTGTAGAAGCACCTCGTAGCAAGGTCTTCGGTTTCCTTGGTGAAGAGGGTGGAGAAGTCATGTTGCCCGCCAGTGGTGAGTTTGCTCTGAGGACTGGAGCGGTCCTTGGAGGTTGCGAGGAATGATTACGGGAGGAAGTGTGAAGAGGACTGGATGGTTCCGGACTTGTGCAAGGTGAAATCTTGGGCGAATTGGACGCAGATATTGAGGTCGTCCGCTCAGCGGGGGGTCGAGGAGAAAGCGGTACATTCCATAGACTCGCATCATCGGGAAGGTCTTCGTCTGAATCATTATATTCCGCTTCTAGCTCTTTTATAGATTTCCGGCTTGGCTGCCAAGAGCCACGTCTGGCTTGCGGATTCATCGCCTTTATTGGGGCTAAACTTGGTCTCCGAGGCGCTGCCGGGTTGGACATGGGTCTGGACACTGGGCAGACATTATTGGGAGATGGGCTCCGAGACAGGGTGCGATTGCTCATGGCTGCCATAGCTAATGATGGAGTCGAAGGGCTCCTCAAGCCTCTTCTTGGTGGTCCTGGAATTGGCAGACTGGCAGAATAAGTCGCGGAATGTTCTTTCTTCGGACCTTGCAATAGGGGGTAAGGCCGGTTCTTTCCAGCATTTGTGAGCTCTCGCATAGTAGCCATTGGGGGGGCCGCGCCGGCTACGGGCCGCATTGGTTTCTCCATGCCATGTAGATTCCGCCCGAAGAGATGATCTCCGTCAAGACCAATGTCTTCAAAGTGGGTAATATCAGATAGAATGCCGTCTGGGCCGGACAAAGAAGAGGAACGGTATGAGGAAGATTTGGAAGACTTGGATCCGGTCAGACCGGGAGGAGAGCCAGGGGCGTCGGTCATTTCATCGTCAGGTGTGACCGCAACATGAGTCAGCGAGCGTTGGCATGTATGCGTTGGATGTGTGGTATAGCTCTTAGGGAAGCGAGTGATGTTTCTAGCGGTGTAGAGTGGGGGATGCAATGTTTTGTTGGTGCTTTCTGAGGATGAGAATGAGGGCGCTTTGAAGTCGACCTCTGGAGAATGACGGTGAACGTGTAAAGAATGGCGGGCAACACCTAGGATAGTGACAGGTATGTATGTACAGTAAGAATGGTAGTGGTTATCGACATCACCTAAGAGGTCAACAACGGAGAGAGCAGTGAAATTTGGGGTCAGAGATTCGGGCATATTTTCAGCCTTTCCGGAGTACGAGTAATCTTAAACGCGGGCGCGAGAGCCAAGACGAAGGATTTTCGTATCGGGCGATCCAATTGATGTAGGATACGACCACTCGCAACAGTAGCTTCAATGTCTCGTTGAACCTCAATTGCAAGCTGTCCAAAGAGTACATCAAAGTAAAGAGGAGAAAATTGCAGAAATGCGACAGGAATATTGAGAATCTCTGTTGTGGGGGCACTGTCAATGTGGGGGTTGGTGCATATGTGGCTGGCAACAAGATTACAAGCGTGCATTCCGCAGGGCTCATTGACCAGCATTCATTGTGCTTTGTAGGGAGTATTATCTCTAAAACTTATAATCTATAAATATAGCATCGCCTTCTTTCACGATTCTATTGAGCTTCCACATCTCCTTGGCTTTGTCCGGCTTCGTCCGCCGAATCGCATCATCAAGCCAAAGGATGACAAGGCGATATTTGCTTTGCTTCTTTGCTAAGATGTTGCGGAAAGCTTTTGCCGCCAACCTGTGTATCATCCTTCGGTTAGCCATGTGGCACGATTTTGCAACATGTGGGATTCCCGCGTGTTCATGCAGGGGTTGGAGCTGAAGCAGGGGCCGCTTACCATTCTACTTGGCATTTGCTGACCGTACAGCTATAGCCTTGCTCTGTCTGACGTTTGTGCTTGCCTTTGATGAGTACGAACGCCAATTCAACCAGATCGTGTATGGTACCTGCATATGTCATCAATGTATCTCGTTAGCTTACGTCCCACAACGATCTCTGCCTTTCTGATATGGACTCGACCAGACTCACCTATGAGCAGATCTGGGTGAGGGTGCTTCCCTCCTCCCATGCACTTGGCGTACCGATAGTACTTCATAGCTGCCTCCACAAAATTCTGATAGATGGTCGACAAGACTGTACCAGTGGAATTGAAGTTTGTATCGAGGAACATCTTGTGTGTCTGGATCTTCAAGGCACTGCAATTACTGTCAGCCAGTGCCGTTGCCCACTGAAAAGTACACACTTCAACGCTTTACGGTAAAAAGCCTTGCCCGGGACTTTTGATGGCTCGACGGTCAATGTATCCGCTAGCACTGTTACCCATTAGCAGAGAAACACGGTTGAGCTTTAGAGCGCTATCAACTACCTGTACCCTTCCTTCGATCTCTGTCTTTAGTGATTTCTAGTGTTTTGGTGTTAATTGAGTTACCGCAGTAGGGAAACTCAGTTCTTTCATGCAAGCAAGGCACCTGAGAGCCATTGACGATGACGTCGAAATTCGCAAGGCTTTTGACCGGATTCACCTCGACGCCATACTTTTCAACTCCGTCATGCATCACCTGCAGGAATTTCTTCGCGTGATCTTTGTTAGTTGTTATAAGCAGGAAATCATCAATAAGTCTGAGCAGGATACTCTGATCCCGTTCTAAGAACCCCAAGCATTCTTCTTCTAGCTCCGCGTAGAAATAATTGCAAAGCAGACTGGACAGGACCGAGCCTTGTGGTATACCAGCCTTTTGCCGGAAGAATTTCTTGCCAATCTTGATAATGTTCCTCTCGACATGATCCTGCAAAAGGTCCAAGGTCTTTTCCTTCTTCTGTAAAGTCTGGATGATGCTGTTTACAAAAACAGTATTTTTCTTTGCTGTTCCCAGACCAGCACTTACGAAATCGTCGAAGCTTTGGAAGTCTGTGGCCGCTCTCGCGGTGGAAACGAATTTGCGCGCCGGCTTGATGTCGATATTATTCCTTGCAAAGTCATAACCATGAGTGTCGGAAGGTTTGACCTCCGCGTGTCGAGCGATTCTATAGCCTTCCTCGGAAGCTATCTGCTTTATGAGCCTTATTACGTCGTCTTGAGGGATAGTATCAAAACATGATTTGGCATCTGTCTTTGCGAAATAGTAGAAATTCGACGGTGGTTTGCCCCCGTGAATCGTTTGTGCGAAAGCTTTCAACTTCGGGTACATATCCCCAACTGAGAAAAGAGCTGAGCCTACAAGAGCTGGCCGCTTCCTTTTCTCAAAGTCGAGCACATTGAACACAGGTGCCATGACAGAGTTGATACTTCTGCCCAAGGTAAATTTGCCGTTCTGTAATTTGGTGACGCGTCGGCGAAGATTTGTGATGGGCCGTACTCCGTTGCTTTTAGGGAGCAGTCTGATTTGGCTGAAACCCAAAGCGCGTGCGTCGAGCAAGTTTTTGGCTTTCGCAGTCTTCATCTCTTCGTACATAGTGAGTTTGAAGTTCGCCATAGCGGGCTCCGTCAACGCCCGCCACACGTCGTGTCGAAAATAAAAGAGACGATTCCGGTGAACATTCGATTCTGTGACATGAAAATTGGAGCGGATCAGTGGTATCAGTAAAGAGTCGAACACGTAGTAGAGGAATTCTAAAAATATTTCTTTGCGCTTCTCAACATCGGAAGCTGCAACCCTCATGGAATGGTTGACTTGAGCTGGTTTCAACCAGGTCATACATGTCAACTGCAGGTGTCAGCTTCACTCCGCGCTTTTGATTTGGGGGACCTATTACCTTTAAGCCTTGAAACACCGCATGCAATGACAGACTCTCGAATCTTCTCAATCGAACAAAACGATCAGTGTTCCGCATCACAACTTCTTTATTATCCTGTCCTTGGTTTCCTTCGCCCCAGAATCTGTCCGGTATTAAATTGGATAGTACAGCTTGGCAAAATGCAGATACATCAGACTGAGGGGTCGCTAGCGAAACCAAAGGTGCATTGGGAGGCTCCGCTCGAATTTGAGGAACAGCGGCATTAATGACTGTGCACGATGAAGGGCCTGGTACTTGACTGTCAACCTTTTCGGGCATGGTTCTTGCTGATCCAGCAACCACTATCCGCTTGGGACGGGGGCCTGTTCGCTATTCGATGTTATCAAGCTGCATTGGCAGGAAAACGCATTATCCTGCTCACCTTTGCCGGACAGTAATGCTTCAGGAGATCATGATACGAGCATCGGGAGTGTAGTCTCTGCAACTTTCTGACAAGATCCAGCGCCTCACCTCGAAGCCTTTTCGGTACTCGGTGTCTGACGGCAATGCTTGAAGCTTCAGCGCTTCCTTTCTGTAGTTTTTGGCGATCCAACTGAGCGATTTCTTGCTCTCGAAGAGTGTAGTCTTTGAAAGGCTGAATGCTTTCCTTTGAGTCGACTGTACAAGTAAAGACATTGTGCATCCCAAATTGCCTCGGGAACAAATATTTCATCACATGGGCTGTGTGCTCTATATTGCCACTGTCTGAATATCGATTCAAGACATCTATTACACATTAGTCCGACCGTTTGTACAGTCGTTCCGAACTTACGGATATGTCGCAAGCCAAAGGTAACTCTTCCTTTGGCGTTTAAAGCCGCGCGTGCGTAGAACATACGATTTCGAACGAAAGTAATGGCAGCAGGATTTTTGTGCGTTGATTGAGCGACATGACATAATATAGATGTCTTGCAGAGCTCTGGCTTCGAAGTGAGTACTTTTCTCTGAGAATTTGAGGCACTCAGAGGTTGTAATTCGGTCAACGGAGTCCCTGCGTCTATCATTGAGCTTAAGGCTTGAATAAGAGGACGCTGGGGTAATCCCTACCTGATAGCTGGTAATAATTACCTAGGCCCTCGTTGCCGGCGAGGAATATACCACAATCCAGAATTAGATCAAGCACTATGCGGTCACCTTCTCTCCCTAGCAAGCTCAATGTCTCCGTCCAGGGTGAGCCTTTAAGCGCGTTTACATTTGCATTGGGGTAGTGCGATACAACTCCTGGGATGCCAGCGATTGCACAATGATCTTCATTGGTTTGTCGCGGGTTACTCGCACGCTGAAAGCCATGACATAGCATATGGGGCGGTCTATGAGCATGGCGATGAATTTTATGAAATAGTAGCCATATGGCAAAGTCGACAAGATCCGACAGCGACGATGTGCTGCCGCCAATACTGCTCCCAGCAGTGGGACTAACGTGCTGAGAGAAGACTGCAAAGTCTTTCACCCTAGAAGATTCAGGTCGCGACGTCTGCTCGTGGACTGTGCAAACCAAGGTATTGTTCAAGAGTTGAGAAAGACAATATCTATCTTGGGACAAGGTACCGGTCTCTTCATCGCTGTGGTGAAAGTTGGCCGTGCCAGGCAAGATGGACACAATTTTGCGACGTCTGGCCTTGGACGTTGTGGGCAGCTTCAAGAGTAGATAGTCTCTCAAAGTCAAGATATTGCGGTAATAAAGACTCAACGCAGGATGCTTTACAGGGGTTATGATCTTTTTTTCGACTTTAGCTCGCTTGTGATCTTCGTCGAAGGGGCGACTTCGTTTTCGCTTGCCCATCATGCGCACCACACGTTCTCAGAGTTTTATTGAGCAGCGGGCAATAGATGGCAAGACATAACCGAAGGTGGGGGAGTGCACCCTCTTTTTCTCCAATAAAAGGCAGAAGAGAAGTTTTCCATATGTTTGAATGAAGAACCTTCATTCAAACTTTTCAATGGTTGTTGCTCACACGAGAAACCAAAGTAAAAGCAGATGATTTGACGCGTTGAGTCGCGTCAAAGGTCGAAAGCTAGTCAGCTTACGGGTAGGACTCCACCGGGATTGGTTGAATTACTTGAGCATAGAAGACGTGATGCAGATTGCCTAGACAAAGGACCTAGGTAGGTAGGCCAGACTGTATCTTCATTGACTGAAAAGTTCAATTGACTGAAGCTGCAAACGCGGGCCCGCGTACATGATTTATCTCTCGCTGCTGCACTGTCGCCCGTGGCCTCGGATGTTTGGTACAATACTTTTTGCGTTGAAGCGTATCTCACAGACTCTCAAGAGACACTCTCTCTTCTGTTCCCGACGCAGCTCTTCAAGGGAATAAGATTCATACCGGCCACTGGTTAATCCGCCGAATGGCCGTTGAAGGAAAGTCGCTTCTAAGAAGCGCAAGTACGCTAGTGTGGTATCCATTGTCCACTGGACATTCTGTAGAGTACCACTGGACTCGTACCGTAGTCCGGGTAGCAGGCAGGAATCCGGGACTGTCAACTTGAGTCGCGAGCGTCGTTGCAAATAATTCTTTGGGAACCTCAGAAGTCGGAGCTGATGGTCACCACCTTAAGGCATGCGGCCGCCAGGTGTTTAAGGTAAAGCATTGCCAGCAAGATCCCTGCAAGTGGCTTGCTTCGTACACCGTACCGTACTCTATCCGTGGTTTCGGGCCCGCCCAGCAGTGAATTCTGCTCAGTAGCGGAACAAGCATTTGGCAGTGACAAC
The DNA here is from genome assembly GCF_014066315.1 of Letharia lupina. Classification (NCBI taxonomy): domain Eukaryota; kingdom Fungi; phylum Ascomycota; class Lecanoromycetes; order Lecanorales; family Parmeliaceae; genus Letharia; species Letharia lupina. Next base: position 2,135,131 of record NW_023502974.1, read on the forward strand.
AATCATTATTATTAATTGCTTGCTGGGCAGTAGCGCAGGGTAATTAAGTCGAGGACGTTCTCTGGGTAGCTGGCCGTTAAATATTAAGTACCTCAAGGAATCCTCGTTGTTATCAAGCGGATTGGTGGGATCAAAAAGAGGCTCAATCTCATTGGACCATGCTCTTGCTTTCGCGTACAGGCCATAATCAATTTCAGTACGACTCACCAACTCCACCTCACAAATTGCCATAACCACGTCTTCCTTCACGGGTGCCTTATCAACCTATCACTCCACCTGCACATTACTGTTGCGCGCGATAGATTTCCAGCTTCACGTATTTTCTCCGCGTTTGTCTCGTGCGACAACTATCCGGACACACTACACTAAGACCCTGCATTTCTGGGCCATCAATTTGACGTGCCTGGTAAGGCCGAGTTGTACAGGTGACACAACACTGATGTCTTACATCTCTCACCCGAGGTCAGCATGTCGTCGTCCTATGCCTTAGAAAACCACCACAGTCCCTCGTCATCCTCCTACGACCCCGCAGCTCAAGACATCGATCCTACATCACGCCCTCCATCCATACCCCCTTTACCTGCCTATGCCTATACTCCCTCGGGGAAACGGCCCAGAGTGTCGACTTCCTTCGAACAGAGCACCTCTAGCGCTAGGGTCAACGGTACTGGGAGGGACTCTCCCGATCCTCACGACTTCTACAGGCACCATCAGCATCAATTCGGGAAAGCTTTGAATGATGGACTGGGCCAGGGAGATATAAGAGTGGAACGCCGTGACGGTAGCATGGGCCACCAGCAGAGGTCTGGCCCTGTCTCGAGAGCCAAAGGGCAAAGCCTGCATGCTGTACCGTCTCGCATCAATACCCACGACTATCATTCTTCTCCCACCTCCGACAGATCTCCCTTGAGCGCCGCCAAGTCCAGCCCTACCCTAAACACTGCCCGAAATCGGCAGACATCGTTGAAGGACCTGGTGGACAAGTTCAACCAAACTCCTGACGAGACTTTGCCATTACCAAGGAAGTCTAGCTCAAGATCTCCGTCTGCAGGCTCCAACCCATCAACCAGTGCTCAAAGCTTAAGACCTCGGAATTCGTCCTTGTCATTCCGCAATGGAAATGCCTCTTCGAGAATGGGTTTGGTTTCGGAATCATCACGGTCCACTACCAATGCAAGACCTCACCCTCGAAGAGGGCGGACGAATGAGGATGCGAATACAAGTCCCAGATCAAAGAGGGCTCCGAGGCCTCAACGGACTGAGCCCTCTGACCCCAAGATGTCTGCTTCTCAATCCATGATTGATCTGGCTCCATATGTTGACAACGGTTCGCGAAGGCCTCTGTTTGGGGAAATTTTGGCAATGAGCTCTACCCTACCTGATCCCGGCTATGGCATTGTTGCGACGCGTCGAAGGAGAGGATCTGAGGGAAGTATGCATAGCCCTAATCCAATGTTTCCCGAGGAACGAAATCGTCATGTTTCCGAAGGCTCGCCGTCGTCGCCTTCTGCTTGGTACTCAGGGGTCATACCGACATTGGAAGAGATCAAAACGGAGAAGCAGATACCCATTCTTCTCACAAACGTGCATCGACGGACAAGGAGTGACTTCACTGGTGTGCCATCCGGACCACCAGCGTCTACAATGTATGGACTTGATCTTTCGCCAACACAAGATCGACCGTCCTCTCCTAGCTCAATTGGCACATCGAAACGCAATTCTCAATCTCGAATACCTATCAGTACGCGACGTTTAAGTCCTACGTCCGATTCTGGCAACTCTACCCCTTCTACGAGAAACAATTCTGCATTAGGTAGGACACATATGAAATCTCCGACGAGGGTACTGGTCCCAGCCAAGAAGAACAATCAGCGTCCGCGCAGTCCACAACGGCAACCAAGATCAAACACTCCACAAAGATCCCCACTGCGCGGTGATGTTGGTGCTCAACATACCGCGACTAGCCCTCGGCTTACAGCCTACATCTCAGCTCCGATGCCGAAGAAGTCTCCTCCGCTGCGCAGCTCGAGACCCCGCCAACCAGTCTCAAGTGCGTCAACCACAGCTTCTCGTGCCCGCGCTGCTGATCGATATTCGAGCACCGAAAATGGTAGCCTAAGGAACACACGAGAGAGCCGGCCTCGCAAGCCGCCAGAACTTGGTGCTGTGGATTTTGCGGCAAGGAGGAAGAAAATCCAGCAGGCTTTCACTCAGACTGTCAAGGAGAATGAGAGACAAGAGGTCGAGGCTGAGCAGCGGAGAATGTCGATGGCTCAGGAAGATCAGCAGCTGGAAGCGTCACACACCAGCGAAGAAATTGAGGGACTTGGACATCAGCATGATCATCCCGGGCCAGCTGTCGATCCCGGCCAAGAAGGCCAGCAAGAGGTGGAGGAGGAAAAATTTCAAACTCCAGCGGAGGAATTGCCCAAGTCGGAGCGCGAATTAACAATAAATACTGGCCCTCTGTCAGAACGGTCTGTCCTGGATCTGAGCATGGAGGATTCGCCCACTCTAGGCACGTACGATCGATTCTCGTCAAATCTCTGTCGGGTGCAAGAAGGAAACGGAACGCCTCCTTCCGATGTCGAACCCTCTTCTGCTATCACAGCAGGTACATCCGATTCAGTGGACACGTTCTTTGACGATGAGCCTCAGGAGGATTCGCAGAATAGCTCCAGAAATCCATCGCAAGACCATCAGACTTTGCTCGACCAGATTATGCACATGCGAGACTCGAGTCCTAGTCCCGAATCTCCTCGACGTCCTAGTGCGACAGAAGAATCGAGTTCCGACAAAGATGATCGAGAATCAATACAGATCATGCTTGGTGACACTCCTGTCCTTGATAAAGCGCCGTTCAAGAGGCATCGCGACGAAAAGCTGAAGGATGCACCTCAAGGTGAAGAGCCTGAAAGTCGGTGGAGCATGAGTTCGTGGACTTCTTCTACAAGGTCAAGGGATGACCGAGACACACCGATGGAGCGAATCGACGAACACAGTCCCTCGAATCCTACACAACCCAACGACCTATCCACGTCCACTTCAACAAGCGAGCAGATTCCGCAACAGGCATGGTCTCCTGCATCCTTCTCCTCACCTCGCACCGCTCGAACCACTTTGGATAGTGATGCTTATAGCACAATCAATCGTGTCCTAGATCATTACCATGACACTAATGTTGTCAGTCCGGAGCTGATGAATGATGTCCAACAACACATCTTGACACAGTCTCCAGACCTTGCTCGTCAGGGGGGTTGGGACCCGAAGAAGGTGACGCAGCTGTATCTGCAAGAGCTGGCGAAAAGAAGGTATGAACAGTCTACTTCGATGCCTGATCCGCTCAAATTTCAGATCAGAAAACGGACAACATCTTTAAGGGTACCACCGGTTCCTGAAAAAGAGGTGAGAGAAGATCACGATGAGAAAATGGTAGAAAGCATGGAACGCGGGCATGATGATTCAACGCCATCCGGTAATAGACTTGCGATCGACGAAGGGGATCTGAAGCCAGCCAGGGCTAGTCTAACTGGACCAGACGATTGGAACATGTCGCCGTCACTCGGTGGTATTTATCTACAAGCGGAAGCCGTGGATAGTCCTATAGAGGAGAAACCTTCATTACCACCAAAAGACTGGAAGACTTTGAAGAGAGAACTGGCAGAGATGCCTAACCAGGCAGGCCAGCCAGCTGCGGACTCTCATCCACAATTACCTCCGATTCAAGGACTTGGACTAGCAATTAACATCATGCCGCCTCAAAAGGATGACTCTCCAGTGATACCTCCACCCCCAATCCCCATTCATTCACCCCCGCCACCCCCAGCTGATTCCGTCACTTCGAACGCCTACCCTGATAAACCTCCCACCAATGACCCTATGGTGCCTTCCCTTCCCAGTCACGACTCATCACGCCCCTCGAGATCAATGGATTCATCTGCGCAGCCATCGGGCTCCTCTTCTATGTTCGAAGACCGACCGAGTGTGGAGGGACCGTCAGTATTAACGGAATATACCTCGAAAACCTCGTCGCCATCTCCAGACCAGAAGCGCTTGACGAGACGGAGGCATATTATCAAGGAGCTGGTTGACACGGAGCACTCCTTCGGCCAGGATATGAAGGTAGTCGACGACATTTACAAAGGCACCTCAAACGTCATAATCATTTCAGCAGAAGATGTAAAGACCTTGTTCGGCAATTCTGACCAGATCGTCGCCTTTTCGACCAATTTCCTTGACGCTTTGAAGGGAGCTTCCAAATCAGTCTATGTATTGCCAAAGTCGAAACGGTGGCGAAGCAACCGTGTTAGCAATGCAACGTCATATAGCGGGAATACTGATGATCAGTCCTCAATAAACGGACTTGAGCTCAGTGATGATGACAAGGACCGCAAGACCTTCATTGGAGAGGCATTTGGCCATCACATGGCGCACATGGAAAAGGTGTATGCTGAGTACTTGAAAAACCATGATGCTGCCAACCAAAAGCTTCAAGTACTGCAGAAGAATCCCAAGGTGCAAATCTGGCTCAAGGAATGCCGAGCTTATGCTCACGATCTAACTTCAGCTTGGGACCTCGATTCTTTATTGGTAAAGCCGGTTCAGCGGATTCTCAAATACCCATTGTTACTGGAACAACTCTTGGAAGCAACGCCAGAGAACCATCCTGATTATACGGCTTTGGACATTGCTGTTCGAGAAATCAAAGGCATCTCCATGAGGATCAACGAGAGCAAGAGGCGTGCCGATATCATGGAGCAGGTGACAAATAACAGAAAGCGCAAGGAATCAGATGTTCGCATTGGCCTCTCCAAAGCCTTTGGTCGTCGAACAGAGAAGCTCAGACAACAGGTTGGCTTGTCGGATATGGTGGAAGACAAAGCCTATTCAGCGGTTTACGACAAGTTCGGCTCATGTTTCTTCCAGCTTCAGGTCGTGATGAGGGACGTGGAAATGTACACCAACGACGTTCAAATTTTCATGAGCCGCTTTTGCGAATTCGTTCTGGCAATGGAGGCGCATATCGATGTCGGTCAGACAAGCTACCCGGAGGTCGAGAGCAAGTGGCGAAAATTCAGGATGTCCACGAGGGAAATGTCGATGACGGCCCTAACGGATCATGTAAGTTCCCTCGCACTGATTTCGTGCCAAACGGCACTAACCAGAGCCAGATCGCCGCTGTTCGCAAGAATGTGATTGAACCCATGATGACACTATTGAGACTTTACGAAGGCCCTCAAAAGTTGACGCAGAAACGCAACAAGCGAATCATGGACTACGCGCGTTTCAAAGCTATCAAAGACCGAGGAGACAAACCAGATAAGAAAACCATCGAGCAAGGCGAGCAATTCATAGCCGTCAACGATACCCTCAAAGACGAGCTGCCGAAGCTGTTCTCTTTGACAAGCAAACTGGTGGAAGCATGTCTTAACAATTTCGTTCAGCTCCAATTGCAATGGCACATTGTCTGGCGGAGGAAGCTGAGCCAGGCCATTGATGATAATAAAGTACCGAGCAAGGCGCAAGACATTGTCGATGCATTTACCGGTGACTTTGCTTTCTACGAAGCTCAAGTCCTTTCACTTGGCGTTTGCAACGGTTCCATGCTCAACGACGCCGCCAACTTTCTTTCGCCCTCGACCACGTTCAATGGTGACGATAGCACTTCGCAGAGGCAGCCTTCCTCGGTGGAACTCTCAAAACGGCGTACGCTTTCCGTCAGCAGTGACAAATCACCCATACTGCCCAAGCCGGACTTCGGAGGCCGGAGCAGTGGAAGTTTCTTTACCATTGGCGATGGGATTCAACTTGCACCCGCAGGGCAGCCCACGGGGAATTATGTGGAACCCAGTCGCCGCATGCGGGCCAGTTCCACCCTCTCTGGCCATAGTCCGCGAACACCAGAGGTGCCCGGCAGCTACCATTCTTACTCAAACAACACAACACCGGTGAGCTCGACTCCTGGACGCATGATCACTGCCGGCCCCCGGACTTTCACGGAGCCTTCGCCAGCTCATTCTCGTCCAAGCGTTGACCATTCGAGCATTAGCCACGTCAGCGAAGACTCAACGCGTGTCGGTAGGGATTCGTCGGGAAGTACATATCCTCCGGGCGGTCCCACATCTCAGCATCGCGCGGCTTCCCCTTCGGCCCGATATTCTGGCTTCTTCTCCTCGGCCATGCCAATGTCAGACTCTCCACGCAATCAATCTCCAGCACCCGGGCAAGCGCAGAAGGACTTCAATGTCATCTTCCTGGCAGCCAGCGTCTACGAGTTCAACATTGATCGTGCACGGAAAGAGGCAGGCTATCCCTATCTGACCTACGTTGCCGGAGAAGTAAGTTTGACGTTCCATTTGACGGGCGATGGAACGTAGCACTAACCTATTCCCTTAGATCTTCGATGTCATCGGCGAAAAGGGCGAGCTCTGGCTCGCGAAGAATCAAGATGACTCGGACAACTTGGTCGGCTGGATATGGAACAAGCACTTCGTCAAGCTGGCCTCCTGAAGCCTCTCCCTCCTCCACCTTCTCGACCGCCGCCAATCACCCTTCACCTTTCCCCCCTTCTCGCCCAACAACATCGTCCACTGTTGCCGTATACCCCGAACCGTAGCGTCTGCCCAAGAGGAATGACATACTCGCAAGCAATGATCAAGACGCAGGTGAATCTTTCCTCTGTCTATCCATGCTCTGGTAATATTATGATGCTTCTTTGGTCATGTACTTTAAGCTGAGAGCCGCATGTACAAGCGAGCGAGCGAGCGACGTTTTCATTCTCCCGCGGGATCTGGCGTCTGGATTCACAGTGGGCATTTACGAGGGACGGACGCTTGCGCATTCCGGCGCAGTCTCCTTTTATGGATTTCTTTTCACCATGTGTGGGGATAGGACGTGATACACTTTTGTAGTATAGATACCCGATCTCTGAATGAGGTCCAACGGAGTACTCTGATTGGGCCTGGGAGCACAAGAAATATTCAGCGGCTTCAGGCGGGGAAGGAGTAGGAAATGAATTAATTTTTCCGACTCGGACTTGCACTACTCTCTGTGGTTTGATGACGTTGAAGATGAGAATTGCAGCTTCCTTAACGGGTATTTACATAGCTAGCGTATTCGTATGGGCGGTACTACCTGACTGACTGACTGACTGATGGAAGGATTAGGTGCATACAGTTGGGTCAATTAGGCAGCAGAAATTAGAATGCTTCAGTAAGCCGCACGATATTCTGAAGAAGATGGGGATTTTCTGGTGGTGGGGGGGAGGGGTGGGGATGGGGCGGGGGAATTTGATAGGTTGGGTGGGTGCATAAGCTGCAGCGCGTTGATCGTTGGTGAGATTTGAACAGAGTGTTGAAGATTCTTGGTAGAGTTAAGTCGGCGTTAAAATGACTGCACCATTCTCAACTTGGTCACCCCTCCGTGCTGAACCCTGGACACGGGCCGGTGGCGTGAGCCCGCCATTTCGGTTCTCATGCAGATCGCCCCCCACAAGCTCAAAGTTAAAGTAAGGTAATAAGCTAATAAACTACTAGCACTGGGATTGGAGAGAGGGGCTCAAGGGGGGAGATTGGCTGGCATGTCTTTCGCAACGTCAACATCTTTTTCTCTTCTTTTTCTCTTCCTCGAAAAATTAATTCTCACCTGCACTTGAATTGTTGCATGACTGTTGCCTCTCATCTTTCTTCCCTCATCTTTCTCTCCCTCAATCTCTCTCAATTTGCCATGCAACGACCACAGATATTGAAAGAAGTATATTCATACATCGAGCTCGATAGAGAGATTTCCTCATCTATATCATTTGTTCCCCGCCTCGTCAATTATCCACACAAGACCACTCTCCATTGACACGAGCCCCACATTATCCTCTCGCTTCATCCCGACACTGCTGAACTCAACAGGCGCGACCCACTCAATACGGAGCTGGGAAAGCAAGTGCTTCTGGGGCTCCCTTTTGTTGTATGGCTATGTCCCTTGTACATGAGCGACAACATCCATTACACCCAACACCACTGAACCCACCATCATCCATGGATGTGGCAACTCTTGTCAGTAAAGAGAGCAACGGCCTATCATACCCCGCCCCCTCGTCTGCATCCACGGCAGTACGCCCTACCCTAAGCCTACCCCCACAAAACATGTCAGAACCGTCCCCGACGAGTACAATGGTCAATGGCCGGATATACAGGTATGTAAGATGGGATCGTGTTGGCAGAAAGGCTCCTGATGAAAGCTACAGCTTGGATATTGTTCAACAACCTGTCCGGGCTCGCATGTGTGGATTCGGAGACAAGGTTAGTCGGGGCAATTGGAGCAGCAAGATCTCGAATGTTGGGACTGAAGGCCTCAAATGCGTTGAAACGGCCATGGCTGAGACTCGGCGTTGTGCAGGACAGACGGCCTATCACACCACCGCCTTGTATCAGACTTGTGGTTAAGGATGCTAGTACCAACAAGGAATTGGACATAAAGTTAGTGGCCTTTCATTCGGCAATCCTCTCTTTCGATCAGAAGATGCTCGACGGTCATGCCAGGCCTAAGCTGAAGTTTCATCTCGGACAGTGACATCGATACCTCGTACTTCGTCCTCACCGTCGATCTCTGGTCGGCAGACGCCCAAAAAGAAGTCAATCTCGTCCGACACTCCGCAACATCTCCCTCCATCTCAGCTGCGACATCCTCCGCCTATCCCCCACCAGTCGATGACACATCTGCTTACGCTTCCAATACCCTTCAGCAAGTTTCAATGTCTTCATCATACAGCCAGCCTCCCCCACCTCCACCGGCCTCGGCCTACCAGCAGACATCGTCTCAATACCACCAACACCAATATTCTCAACAAGGTCAAACATCGCAACCGCCACCGCCGCCACCGCCACCGCCACCCGGGCAGCAGCAACAAGGTTACTACAGTACGCCTACGGGTACCCCGGTAACCCCAACATACCAGTCGCAGCTTCAGCAAAACCAAGGCCCCTTATTATCGCCATCACAACTTAGCGCTCCCTCGTGCGATCCTCGTTCTCAGGCGAGTGGCATGTTCACGCGGAATCTCATCGGCAGCCTCTGCGTGAGCGCTTTCAAACTCACGAATCCAAACAATGAAATGGGGGTCTGGTTCATCCTGCAAGATCTTAGTGTGCGCACCGAGGGTTCTTTCCGGTATTTTGACCTGAATTTCCTAAACCTCCACTATTTCACGCACGCACCCAAGCTTACCTTGCATCACAGACTGAAAATGAATTTTGTCAATGTCGGCTCTCCCACCACCGCTCAAACGCTCAATACAGCCTCGGCTCCCGTCCTTGCGTCGTGCTTCAGCGATAAGTTTGACGTCTATTCAGCGAAAAAGTTTCCGGGAGTTATTGAAAGCACGAATCTGAGCAAGTGCTTCGCTACGCAGGGGATCAAGATTCCGATCCGGAAGGATGGGGTCAGAGGTAATGAGAGGAGGCCTGGGGAGGGGGAGGATGATGAGTAAAGGGAATGGAGGGGATGGATACGACTGTGACACGAGTGAAGAGGGACGCGGGGACCATTGGGGAAACAGAGGGTAATGAGGGATATTATTAGATTGGTATGGGAGTATCCATAATGGAGCGAGGGTTGGGATGGGTAATGGGTAGGAAATCTGTATTGTATAGACTCATTGATAAACCCTTCGAAATAGGCGTCTCAATTGAACGACCGGTCTTCATCCACGCCACGCACAAATCCCATGAACGTCGCCAACATCAAAAGGTCATACCAGCCCCTCAAGCGCCCCATTCGATCTCTCTGCGCCCCTCCACCCGTCAAAGAACCCTCGCCTCGTTCTTTCTTTTACCCATCAGTGCCTCCAATCCGGCAAGAACGGCCCCCGTTGATTCCCCCCCCAAGCAATCCGACAGACCAACGCGCTTGGCTTCCCCTTCCCCCCGGCCACAGGGCTACGGTGGGTGCTACGGTGGGTGCTGCGGTGGGGTGCTACGGTGGGGGGTAGGGTGGGGGTGGGGTGCTGCGGTGGGTGCGGCGGTGGGTGCGACGGTGGGAGGTAGGGTGGGGTCGTGGGTGGGGAGGTACGGTGGGAGGTACGGTGGGTGCTACGGTGGGTGCTACGGTGGGTGGTAGGGTGGGAGGTATGGTGGGGTCGTGGGTGGGTGCTGCGGTGGGTGGTATGGTGGGAGCTACGGTGGGTGGGAGCTACGGTGGGTGGGAGCTACGGTGGGGTCGTGGTGGGAGGTGCGGTGGGAGGTAGGGTGGGAGGTAGTGCTACGGTGGGTGGTAGGGTGGGCTCGTGGGCGGGTCGGGTTTTATAGGCGTCTTTGATCTCAGTTTGTGTGATTCGTATTTGTATAAATTGGAGAAGTACGCGGTTGGGGACTTGTTGGGTTGGGAAGATTATAGGGGAGGGGAGGTGAAGGGAGGTGGAGGGGGTGGAGGAGGAGGTGAAGGGATGGAATGGAGGATGGTGGAGGTGGAGGGATGTGGGGAGGGGTGGAGGGGGTGGAGGAGGTGGAAGGGGGTGGGATGGAGGGAGGAGGGATGGAGGTATGGAGGAGGTGAAGGAGGTGGAGGGAGGTGAAGGGATGGGATGGGGGATGCTGGGGGAGGATGGTGGGGGTGGAGGAGTGGGGATGGGATGGGATGGAATGGGATGGGATGGGATGGAATGGAATGGGATGGGATGGGATGGGTGGATGGAATGGAGGATGGTGGGGGGGGAGTGGGGATGAAGGGGGTGGGGAGGGGGGAGGGGAGTAGGGATGGGATGGGATGGGATGGAATGGATGGAGGTGAAGGGATGAGGTTGGTGGAGGGATAGGATGGAGATGAAGGGATGGGATGGAGGAATGGAGGATGCTGAGGGAGGATACTGGGGGGTGTTTAAGGAGGAGTGGGGATGGGATCGAATGGGATGGGATAGAGGATGGTGGGGGAGGAGTGGGGATGGGATGGAGGATTGGTCGGGGTGAAGGGATGGAGGATGCTGTGGGAGGATGCTGGGGGGAGGGGTTTGGGGAGGAGTGGGGATGGAGTGGGAGAGGAGTGGGATGGAATGGAGGATGCTGGGGGAGGATGCTGGGGGTGAAGGGATGGAAGGGAGGTGAAGGAGGTGAAGGGATGGGATGGGATGGAGGTGGAGGGAGGATGCTGGGGGTGAAGGGATGGAAGGGAGGTGAAGGGATGGGATGGGATGGGATGGGATGGGGGATGGGAGGTGAAGGGATGAGATGGAGGATGTTGGGAGCGGAGTGGAGAGGTTTGGGGAGGGGTGGGGAGGGGTTGGTGATGGGTTTGGTGATGGGGTTTTTAATATCAGGTATTGAGATTTTTAGGTCAGTTACTGTTGAAAGTAGGATACCAGACATGTTAGGAATTGATTAAAGGGACTGAAAGACTGATGATTGATTCGTGGGATGTACGGATATCTATGTACGTAAAACAGGTGGCTGGTGGCTAGCGGCTGGTAATTACCAGCCGTGGTAATACGCGACGTGTATGCGATAGCCGAAGGGGCTGGTATTGTAACAGTTACCTGGAATAAGATGACGTTAGTGTAGAGTGCGCATACCACCGTTTCGAAGAAGAAGAAGGGGGAAGAAGAAATTCTACTGCTGGGCTTGCATCCATGTCGGAAACCCATCGATGGTTTTTTCCAGGTGAGTTTCGGTGTCGATGGTCTTTTTTTTTTGCTTGTTTTTCAGGAGTCTCGTGGAGATTTTTTATCATCATGTGGTAGTGTAGGAAGTTTGCGGGTGTGAAAAAAGCGGAGGGTTTTTTGGGGGAATCGGGCTTTTCGATGTCGATGGTTATGGATATTGTTCTGAGCAGGGTTGGGTGAGTGAGTGAGTGTGTGTGGGGTGGGCGTTTGCTGAGTGGTACGGTTTCCGGGAATGGATTCAGACGAACCTCAAAGGGGGCGAAGGATAGGCCGGCTCGGAGCGCGGTGTGGGAGAACGCGGAGGCGCGCATGCTGGGGAAGCCGGTGGTGCATGAGAGGGATTCCTTGCAGAGTTTCTCGACCGGGGGTCTGGCAGGCGGTCATGGCCTGAGATGAGGCGTTTGATTGGGAAGTTGGAAACGCTGGGGTTTGCACGCATGCGTCCATGTATTATTTACTTAGTCGATGGTTCTTGAGTGAGTTGGACAGGCTCGGGAGTTTCTTTCGAGCACAGCGGTGCATGCTGTCAACGTCATCCCGGTGTGGGAGGGTTGCCGGGAAGGGAGAGCGAGCTTGACGTTCTGAATGTCGAATCATCATCGGGCTCGTGTGTATCAGCTGTAGGTTATGCGTACAACTTCCCTCCACACATCCTCGCTCGCCATGCTCCTCGGTTCTTGGAATTGTCCTACCGTCTATGCATCCTTTCCGGCCGATCCTTCACCATCATCCCCGACGCGTGATCGAAGGGTGGGTTGGGTGAGCAGCGTCTCACCCAAACTGTCATGTACTGGTACGTACCTCCGTGAGAGAATGATACTTTCTTGAAAATGGGACGTGTATGAATGGGGACTCCGTTACCGTTCTTGTTTTCAACACTGAGCTGAGGTGCAGCTGGTTGTCGTTCGGATGAATTCATCCAAGCTCAGGCGGCCCATAATCTCTGGTGGTGAGTTGGGGTAGTAAAGTAGTTGGATAGTCTTTGTAATTCTATCCATTCTGTCTCTATGGACAATCTTTCCTTTTTTCTTTTCTTTCTTTTAAACAATTAAATGGACGACACGATCGTGCCGATCTGCCATATTATATAGTATTAATAAAAACACGGACTTCGGGGAACAGATAGAAACGGGCATCACTCACTCATCCTTTATCATTGCACGGACAGGATCATCACGGACGCAATCTAAGTCACTCACTCCTTTCCCCATCCAGTCTCGCCCTCCATTCATATTCTCGCACATGCATGCAAGTCTCTTGAATCCTTCCAACACGGACGCCGGCTTCGCAGACGCCTTCTGAACGTATGAGGTTGGTAGGTAGGTAGGTAGGTGACGCGTTGAGGGAAGACTTCATACTGACCCATCCCTATCCAGCGTGTCAAGGGTTGAGGGGCGCTAGAAAGAAGTTGATAGCAACGGAGTTGGGCAGACAGGGCGAGGTCAGGTCAGGTCGAAATAGGTGGGTGGATGCGAACGGGGAGAGAGGGAGAGAAGATCCGCAGGTATCCCCCTTCACATCCTATAGCGAGACATTATATGTTCTTTCGGCGGTGCGGTATGGGCTCAGCGTCGCCGGTACAGCGGAGAGGACGATGGGGACGATGGGCTTGCAATCGCGTCCTGCGAGTATTCCCAACATCTAGCCTCAAATGCTCTCCACGTCAACGCGTGCCATCTATAGTCAGTAGGCCCGTCGGCCGGGTTGGACTTTTCCAAAGACTCATTGTACATACATACATGCAGATACGAATCGACTGCTGCGGAAACTCCCTACCCTTCCACCACGCTCACATAGTACAGAGATGGATAACGGTACAGGATTGCGTTGCCACATGTACAAAGATATCAAAACGGACCCATGCAATTAATGCGGCGAGGCGACTCGAGGATTTGGGGGGAGAGGGCGCAGTGCATGATCAAGGCAGCCATCTCGTGCGCCAGAACCCCGACCTCTCACGCCCCAGGCGCCCTCCGCCCAAGCGCCACTGCATACTCCTCACTCCCCATCCGATTCAAACTATTAACATACCCGGCATACTCCCTCCCGATTTTGACCACATGCTCCAAATGCTCGGCAGTCACATGCTGCTGACCCAACTGCGCCAGGGCCAGCGCCGTCCTGACCGTATTTCTAATCTGCCTCCCATTCAGATTATCGGCGCCGAAATTTTCAGTGACGTACTAGAGCAAGGCGCGCTTGTCGGCGTCCGAGAGGTCCAAGTCTTTGATGAAGATGGTCCAGATCTTTCTCTGCTCTTCGCGTGTTAGGGAATTGAGGCCGAGGGTGATGTGGATGCGAGAGACGAAGGCTTCGTCAATGTCGCCGGGACGGTTGGTGGTTAGCTGTTTGGGTTTCGTTAGAGGGTTTCTTCTGGATGGATAGGGGAGGAGACGAGAGGAGGGGGACGGACGAAGAGGATGCCATCGAAGTATTCGAGCTCGCGGAGAAAGATGGAGACGAGGGCGTTACGCTTTACGTCGTGGACGTCCCTTTCTTGGAGGAAGATGTCGGCTTCGTCGAGGAGGAGTATGGCTTTCCACGTGACGGCATACTCGAAGACCTCCTTCAGCTTGACCTCCAATTGCTCTGGCTCGGTACCCAGGTCTCCGCAACTGATGGTGAAAAGAGGACACTCCTGTTTCTCTGCCACGCATTCTTTTGCTGGTCAGCTGGATTTGGAGTCATTTGAAAGGCAGAACAGAGATGATTATTAGACTGACCAGCGGTAAGCGTTTTGCCTGTGCCAGGCGGGCCATGGAGCAAGATCGTAAGACCGCGCCCTTTACCGCTCACTATATCACTGAAGCCCGGTTTCTCCAGCCGATATGCTTCCACCATAGCTTTAATGATCCTCTTATAATCGTCCCTAATGACCAATCTTCTAAACGCTTTCTCCCGAAATCGGACAGGCTTAAGGTCATCCACCTTTACTAGCGCTGCAATGATAGTCAATAAAATTCACTAACGTTATGAGGAGCACCCACTCCATTCCTTGTCGCGCATGGAGAGAACGCCGACCTCCGGGAAACATCGCAGGAGCGTGTCTTCGAGAGGCTGACCGTCATGATCCACAAGATCCTCTTCTCCTTCAGGGAAACCATAATCTCGTGAAGGGCCCTCATTGGTTGCCACACCTGAAATGACTAATCAGCGCCTCTCCGCACTGGGCGCGGCAGATGCCTGCTTACTCGGAGGATACTTTCGCCAGTAAGTATCCTCATCAACGACCACTCGCACGGGCTCCTAAATGATTTCATCAGCCATTTCTCGTCTCTCGACGATGCTTGAAAGTGCTTACGTCCTTGTAGACCCGAGGGAACCTATCACCGTAATAGTCCTGAAGCGAAGCTCCATTGTTGAGTTCAAAGTAGCGTCGACCCCGGGCAACGAGTTTGTTATGCAGCTCCTTCTCGTTCTCCATGTATCGCCTAGTATTTCCCCAGTCAGTGACTTTCACCTTTGGGATCAAGCAGGAGTGGCGGAATAGATCACGGCAGTCAAATTGATCCCGTAACATGTCTCGCGATTCAAATGTGGCGTGGATTAGGGGATAAAATTCTGGAGAAGCAGCTTACACGGGCACAAGCTCAAGATTACTGATATTCTTTTCGCCGGAATAAGGCTCTATATTCCATTCCGAGAAGTCACGCTTGAAGGTTCCTCCCTCAAACGTTACTTCCCAACACGTCAGCCTCATCGTCCTGTTCGGACCCCTAGTGTTCCAATTCGTCACCGAACGGGAGTAGACGACGATTTGACGATCATCCACGCCTTTGCACGCGTAAACAGCGGTGTTTGGAGGGTATAGCAAAAACAGCTTGTCGTAGGATATCTTTTTACAACGACCGTCTTCGATCTCTGTCAACTTCGCATCTGTCACCTCTATCGGACATTTCCGGGTCAGCACTTCTTCATCGAGGCGCAAAGGGAGTCACGAAGCAGCTGTTAAGAGTGATATCAAAAGCGAACATCCTTACTACCTTCGAAACATGTCTTGCAACTCAGGAAGGGAACATATCAGGGCAGATCAAGACAAGAAGGAGCCTTACGATGTTCTGACTTTAAAAAGTCTAGCAGCATCCTTACATGCTGCTTGGCATCTTCAGCAAAGTCGCCCTTCAAAGTCTGGCGTAGCTGGGCTCTATATGCGAAGAAGATCATATATGGATCCATGAAAGTCACAGTGTCGTCAGTCGAATCTTTGCCTCTAAGATTGTCGAATTCATCTCCCGGAAAGAACGTAATGACTTGGCGTAGCAGGTCCAGCAAAGGAGTTGAGTGTATTGCTAGAAGGACGTGCATTAATTTTCCATCTACATCATACTCATCGTAGACGGAAAGGACGTAGCCTAACGCAGTCAGTTTCCTTGTCGCCAAAATGGAACAAAATGAAGGCTTTATACCCCCACTACGTATCTCCCGCTCCCTCTTCCGGATATCTTCTATTTTCTCGCTTTCATCGTAGATGTCCGAAAAGCCGTGGCGATTGTTCACCCTTTTCCAACGTTTTATCTACAGCTTCCACCCCTTTTCCGTTTCTTCGCCATTTTCAAATTGGTGTGGATGTATGCGGTCTTCTCTACTGTGAGCAAAGTGGTGACGCTCATCTCCTTCGCCGCTAAATTGCGACTTTCGTGGTTGGGCGAAACGATCTCGACGGGCCCCTTGTTGAGCGCGAAGGGCTTCGATGGTCCTTTGCAACTCCTGGATATAAGCGGAGCGATTTCGGTCGTCGCTCTGGAGGACGCTTGCTGGATTATCTTCGCCGTTGACGTCATTGTAGCCGTAGCCTGTTGGCAGCTCTTGAAGACGGCGAGAGTTGGTGCTTTTGGAGCCACTTTTTGATCGTTGGGTTTTAGGACTTTGAGAGGAGGGTGAATCGTCGGAATTAACGGAAGTCATCTTGTGGATCCAAGTCTGCGCGGATACAAGGGCAACCTGAGGAGTCTGAGCGTGATAGACGGTGTGAGATTGCTCTGCATTGATTTGGGGCTGCTAGATGTGTCAATTGACAATGACATTGGATTTGGGGATCAAGTTCAAAGGTGGCACAACCAAGCAAAGTAGAACCATTAGAAGGACAAAACTCGGTAAAATTCTTCTCACCGCTCTCTCTAGTATATGAGGCTCAAAGTGAATAGAGAGAGAAAAGAAAGACCGGAGATTGGAGACATGTTTTGAAACTGCAGCCTTGTTCAAGATCTGGGCACTCTAGGCAGACCCTACTGCATTGCTCCCGCTCGGCTTACACACCATCATAGATCGGCATTGCCAGACTTCAGTAGCCTTGCATATCAAAGCGGAGATAGCATCGCATCTTAGATGCACACCTTACATGATTACGTGCATTCAAATATAAACATGAGGGGCGAAGTGGGCAATAGACCCGCTTTAATGGGTCTCGAAATAAAAAGAGAAAAGGATGCCAGTATCTGCTCCTTTGATTTGGGCATCAACAAAGGGCATCAGAAGCTTGTCACATGGGACCTCACGGTTACCGGCCTAGTGAGGCTCCCAGTAAGCACTAGGTAGGCTGATGTGACACCGCATACCTACTATGACTGCGTGGTGCATGCACGACGACACTGGCGATTTTGGGGCGCGTGGGGCAAGGCTGTGGCTCCTCGAGCCCCCACAAGACCAATCTCGATTCTGGCCTGACTCTCCGACTGCGTAAAAGTCATGCTGATCGATGGCATTCGATGCTGTCAATAAACTAAATGTGGTATGTTAACATATACAGATAATTCAAGATGTCGAGTGGAGAAGACGAGGAAGACGGACTGTCGTTGGAAGGACTGTTGCCAAGACCGCCAAGACCGCGCCGAAAAGTGTTTCTCGAGAAATTGGCCATTGGTCGAAGAAAGTCAACGGGCCAAGAATTCTTGCACAGTAAACATCTACCAGGCGGGAGCCCAATAATCGCAGATCCAGAGTCGCAAGTCAGAAGAGTAACGAGGTCCCACAGCAATGCTAATGTCCACGGTTTCAAAGCCCAGTGGGGTGATGCCCTCGTCTCTCAGTAAGTATAGAATGACATGAAAACCACTCCGGACCTTGCCCTAATCTTGCCTCCAGAGAGCCTATACAAACCTCCTTGAGTCAATTACGTCAGACTGTTGTAGTGTACGAGAAGCAGGCGAGCAACGAGAAATGGGGGGAACTCTGGCGAATTCGAGCAGATGTCGCAGAACTCGATACTTTGGCAAGAGCAGCTCTGGACAAGCAGAAGTCTCGAAAGACACCTTTCAAGGGGCTGGAAAGGTTCTCTACGGTAGCTTTGGAATCTTCAAAACTACTAGATGTGATTATGAACCAGTGTCCGGAATACGTGGCTCTGGCTTGGGGCGTCACGAAGCTTCTCCTAGTCGCAAACATCAATCACTCAAGGCTCAAACAAAATGTCGAATCACACTAGCTCTCTATTGGAGAGCAGCTCGGGTTGGTAAATCAATTGATTGCATATTCGCCGACGGACAAAATGGTAGAGTATGAAGTCACAGAATGTTGCTGGCTCCAAGTGCTAATATTCACTCCTCAGGGCTGTGGCTGCGCTATATGCGAGCTTCTCCAAATTTCTGGGCAAGGCTCTTCGATGCTATGCCAAAATAAACTCGCCAGCGTGATTGAAGCCTTCGCGTTTCCTTGGGAAGCAAAATTCCAGAAAGTGGTTTCTCAGATAGACACACAAATCCGAAGGATTCAATGAAATTGCCAGCGCCAGCCACTTTCATGCAACTCTTCGCAATCAAAGTCTTCTTCAATCTCTATGGGAACGTCAGCGAGAGGAGAGGGAATCGCCACAGCGAGAGTCAGGATCCGAGCAACTCCGAATGAAGATTAGGGAAGAAATAAAGAGGGAAATAGACGGCCTGCTCCAGGATTTTGACACCAGGTGGGTGCAAAGATTCGATGAATTGCTTTTGCAGCAGACTGCACTATTTGATGGGAGGAACGACACCGGCAGACCAGATCTAAATGACTCAAACGCACAACTTGCTCTGCCAGTCTTCACACCGCAAGTCTATTTAGCAGACTTCGTCTCAGATCCGCAGACTCTGCTCGAATTCCGGAATGAGGCTTTCCCACAGCTTCAGCGATTTGATCAGCGAGAAAGTTATATTAGAGCAGGCAGCCGTCTTCTGACCGCCTATGACTGGCAGCACTGCGTGGCTTTGCTGAGACATCCTAGTATGAGAAGCTGGATGTCGACTGAGAAGTCCGGAATCCTATGGGTAGACACGTACCAAAGCCACAAGCTAGACTGGGCTTCTGTCTTTTCCACACGCCTAGCAGATGATTGCGCACGACTTGATTACTCCATGGCATTAGCACATTTTTGCCAAGGACACTCCACAGGAAATGCGATTACCACAGCCGCTATCCTGATTCAGTCTTTGATCTCCAAATCTATCTCACTCCATCATGAGCAATTCACAGTTCGGACGGTTGAACTGACTCAACAGCATTTTCAAGATGCGCAAAACGATGTAGAAGAACTCTGGGCGTTGTTTCTAGAAATCCTCGAGGTAGCAGCAAAAGGGAAGTGTGTATGGATCGTTGTCGATCACGTCGATATCCTACAGCAGGAGACGAATCGGAAGGGGCTGGAAAACGCACTTGCGCTCCTCAGAAATCTCAACGCATTGGCAGATGACCCTGCTATAACAGTCAAAATTCTTATCGCCGCCAGAATACGGGATGCTGCACGTCTATCAACGAAGATTGCAGAAGCAAGGATCTTGGCTAGTCGCCATGCTATCATAACCGTTCCTAGGGGCCATCATCGGAATGAAGCTACACTCTTAAAGTCGTCGAAGAAAATCTCACGGCTACCGGAGCCAAACGTGTCTCTAAACTTCCTACGAGCCTCGTGTCTGTCGAATCTCTCCTCACTGACACTGATTCTGAAAGCGATTGTTTGGAGGAAAGAACAGCCAAAACAAGGCATACAGCTAAGAGGAAGCCGGAAACGGCGACTGCGCCAAAGGAGGTTGATGATGATACTGGGGAGTCGGATTCTGCCTCGTTATTCGACCCTTTCGCAAGCTCCGACGACAGTGAACCAACAACTAGAAGCAAAAAGGCGGCTCAGCATTCTTGTTCTAGTGAAGACAGCGCTGATGAATACTTCTCTCAAACGAGGCCATTTGGCGATTTTGCTAAGGAGATAGGATGGGAATCCACAGACGATGAGGATCATTTGAGAAAGCAAGCTATATCTCCTCTTACACCAAAGATCGTGGTCGCATTCTCGGAGCATTCACCACGCAGCGGGGCCTCCAGGTCAGGATCCGACAAGGATGGTGTTAACGCCGGTGCCAACGAAATGCAAGCACAACCCGACCTGTCAACACCTAAGGCAGCAGATTCTGGAAGCATGTCCCAAATCCATAACAGTCTTCCGAATGACAGTGACAGCGATGGCGCTTTCGTCTAGCGGGTTTCCATGCTGTCGTTGTTGAGCCTTGTGAGGCATCGAGGCACAATTGGGCGTCGTGGGTAGCAGGTCTGGCAAATCAAGCATTTCTGCTCCTCATATTGCGCACCGGTGCGTTCCCGGCCCTTGTTCTCCTGCCTCTGGACAAGGGCTTGCATAGCGGTCTATCTCACGGCCCTCCGTCCTTCGGCAAACTCTCAAGGATCGAGTAATGTGAACATAAAATTGCTCGGATTGTCTTCTGAATGCTATTTTCCGCTTGACAGTCCAATAGATTCTTGCTTCACGTCACGGCCTAGCAATGCTACTACGGCTTGAGGCCCAATAAACATCCTCCGCTGTTCTCTTGATAACCTGTCATCCTCGTTAGCATTGCTTTTGTCCTATCTCTTCATGCTTCCCAAGCGTTTGATACGCACTCTGCCCTGCATTGTTCCGAAAGAAAAAGCAAGTATGCTTGCTAATTTCCTGATAAAATTGGGGTTCTCCAGATGCGACAACTTCTGGATCAAAGCAGAACGACTCTGCAATAACATTCTCGTCTGTCACATTGACATCCCAAATGCGAGCTTCAGAGGCAAATGTGTAGTTCCGCAACTTTAAGCTGCTCCTTAAATTTCTTTGGGGTGTCATGCAATATGACAGCGCGGAGAGAGCTGAGAACTCATACCCTTTTGCGCCAACTTCATCTTGTTTCCCCTGACACGGAATGTTTTGCTGATGAGCTCAGGCTTGGAACTTTGTGTCAGATCAGGCAGTGACCCGTGGCTGAGCATGCGGCTGTGGTGGCTTCGCTGCCCTGACAGCTGAATTAACCGCCTTGCCAGTTTCGGCTAGTTTGTGATTTCCATGTATTAGCCTATGGGAGTGGAGCATGCTCCAAAGTAACCAATGCGTGTTATGCATGCTCGCCCCATCCATCCCACATCCATCCCACATCCAAAGGGTCTGTGAATTGCCCTTGTTATTCATGATGCAGAGCTCCACCATCACTTTCAAGTCGGCAAGTTCTTGCGAAACTCGAGCTTGCATGTCTCGATCTCAGCTTTCAGCTCACGTCTTACTGCAAGCCCCAGTCGAGGGGAAACGAAATGTACGGCTACGTTCCGTCATTCGACGAAGTACTCCAAAGCGTTCTGACCAGAATCATCATCCATTGTGTCAGCGGGATATGATCTCAATAGTTGCCAAGCTGTTTCCGGCTTACCGACCGTCCCGAAACCTCCCTCCGCTGTCAACCGCTGTCAACCTCGAGCATCCGGCTGCCGATTCAAGTTCTGCACTTCTGGCCACTTGTAACCCCCACACCCACACCCTATGGCTCAATCAGCTCCTTTCCGGACTCGAGGCTGTTTTCCTTCAGTTCGGATAAAGACGAAGCAAATTTGATTTTCGGATCTACATTGCTGGTTGGCTTTCTCGTTACGACGCACCTTGTCTCAACACCTTTCAATCCCTGCGTTTCATGACAAGCGGAAGTGCGACTCTGGACCTTCGAGGAAATCACGAGGCCAAGAGGGAATCCCGGAGGTACGTAGAGAGTCTGGGCTTGCAGTAACTCCTGATTTTGGATCAAAGATCGGTTACCTGAGATGACGGCGGTCCCTTGATGGATCATCCAGCCCCATTTTCAATTTCGGGCATGGGTCAGAACTACCCGAAAAGGTCCTGCCTCCAAAGCCACGACCGAATGATCTACCAGTAACATTATGCTCTCCACGACCCGATTCTTGGACCCCATTGGCGAAGTCGTTAATTAATGAATCAGTCACATCTCGTCCATCAGATGGGCCTCTTCGCCCTCGCGTTTGCATATGCAGGTCGTCACATCATACGTCAATTCAGATGTGCTCTTTCGAGTCTACTAGAAGGCCCCTGGAAGGCGCCTCCAAGAAAGGCCCATGCAACATAGATTCAATCAGCATTGGGCTCATTGTTATATGCTATATTCTTGAATTTCTCTGTCAGGGGTCAATACGTTGAGGGGTCTTGTTTGAGCTCGTTGACAATACTGTAGATTAAACTGCTAAGGCATCGATCAGGTGTTTCGTGACTTAGGGCCGGCAGCAGTCCCGCCCCCCCAACCCCTTCTATTTTGGATCATCCCAGTAGGAGAGCTTTCTGCTTACGGCAACCGTCGATTCGAGATGGCTGCCTGAGTCGGAGGAATTATTGAGCCAATTTACTTGGTTCATTAGGACCTTTTTCCATCCAATCCTTGTTGCATGAATTAACGGACGCGCCAATTCACGTCTGCAATTTGACACAACCTTTCAATGTCGGCTAGGGGCACCTGCCATTCCCGGTTGATAAATGTGCACGAGACGACCACCATTCTGTCCCAGAATATACTAACTTCCCGAAAAAGGAGGAACAATGTTGATCGCTGAAGCCGCCCCGAAATCTAGACTGAAGTATATTGATCGATGGCTGGCTCTTCTAGGCTGAAGCGCTCGATTTCGAAGGATTACGGCTTCCCCCTTTCCAAGATGGCTACCACCCTTTCCAGAAACAGTAGTTAATCTGTTTTTGATGGAAATCTGGACCATTTGGAGCACCTCCTTTGCGATCTTGGTCGTGTTCAGTTCGTGTCCACCACAAGCATGTGCGCGTGTGATGGAAGAGCGAGGTCCCAGGCCTCCGGAATATAAATACGGCATCAATCCCCCCTCTTGGCCATTTTCAAGCCAATATCTCGAGAACATCGTCTCTACATCTTCCATCGCTGCTTTTTTGAACTTAACTTTGAACAGGACTCCTACAACCCTTAGAACAATTTCCATTGTTCGAAATGGCCGTCATCAAGACCACCGTTGCAAAGTCACAAGACATCAAAGATGCGGCGCTCAACCTCAACATCAAGGCATATGAGGTGCGCCGAACTTTGGCCGCCGTGTGGGATGTCGAGCCTACTCGCGCGCAACCACCACCACCCGAGGCTGCCTTCTCCCTTGACATGAAAAATGAAAGCTCTGAAAGCGTCATCGGAGACGGAGACGAGCGTGTCTTGGTCGACAAAATGCACTTTGCACCTGGCGGCAAATACCGATGTAACTCAATCACCATTGCTTTTATTCAGTACACATCGCTCACATAGTTATGCAGCGATTGTAAAGCTCTTCGTTCACTACGAGTTCCAAAAGCCTGGTAGCTGGGCCATGGGTACCGGCTGGCTCATCAAGCCTGACGTCCTTGTCACTGCTGGACACTGCAGCTACGACTGGAGCCACAAGCTGGGCCGTGCTACGGAAGTGAAAGCATACATTGGATACGATGGGCACCAGGCGGAGAAGGACCCAAACGTTCAGTTCAGGCATGTCAAGAGAATCGTCACAACCGAAGGCTGGGTCACAACTAAAGGTCAAAAATCCTTTGATGTAAGCTTCATGCAAGTCGACAAACCCTTCACTGGAATTACTCCCCTACGATTTGAGGAGACACCTTCTCAAGGGAAAATAGTCCTCGGTGTTGTTGGCTATCCAGGTGACTTGACCGACAAGCAGACTGGCGAGAAAGGAGCGCACATGTACGAAATGTTCCTTCCGACAGACTTTGACCTCTCCACACAAGCCGACACTATGTTGGAGTATCAGATTGATACTTTTGGTGGTGAGTCTTGTGTATAGTGACACATATTTACGTGGAGACATCTAACACCCGTCGACCAGGTAATTCTGGATCTCCAGTCCTCAGACAACACGACCTGGTCTCCATTGGAGCTCACGTGTACGGAGGTTCATTCAACTCTGCTTCGGTCATTGGGAAATACGGCAATCCTTACGGAGACTATATCGCTGCTTTCGGATTACCCTTGCCAAATGCTGCCTTGAATCTCATTCCCGTCACAGGAAATACAGCTATATCCGCTCCTGTGCCGTCGGGATATGGCTCAAGCATTCCGGGTAGCATGGCTGCGACTGGCTCTGCGATCTGCGATTTTTGCAAGTCCCGCAACGTTGAAACTCCTCATGCTTCCCAAGCGCAGCACGCCTCTCAAGCAGCGGAGGGGGCCCAAACACCGAAGGCCCCCAAAACACCGGAGGCCTCTAAACCACCGGAGGCCCCCCAAACACAACCCCGCTCTCAATATCAGCGACCTACATCTACTATGACCAAGCTCATCCAGAATGGCGGAATTGCTCAAGGCCGAACTCTAATTGCTAAAAGCCAGCTAACTGAGGCAGACGAGGAAAGTTTCATGACCGTGCTGAGGACTGTAGCATCTGCGCTTCCTACTGGATTGGGTCTCATTGGCGGAGGCCCTATCGGTGCGCTGGCGGGATTCGCTTTGAATGCCGCTAGTAAAATCATGACCGAGACGACGGGCGCTGAGAGCGCCGTGGACGCACAAGACATGCATGAAGGTTCCATGGAAAGAGCAATCCTGGCTGAGGCAACGCTCAGCGCTCTTCAATCGGCAGAAATGCATCCCGATCTGGAGGAGAGTATCTTCAACGACATGAAGGATACAGTCATGAAAGCGCTACCTGTCATCCGCAAGGCGGCTCCTCATGTGATGGGTGCTATGATGGAACCTGCTCTGAGAATTGCACTTGACTCACTCCACAATTATAACCAGAAGGTAGCATCCGGCGCAGAAAGTGCTGAAACCACCTGGTCAGAACATTTCCGTCCGACTGTTCTCTACAGTTCCGCCATCGACCAGCCAGCTGATCATAAGGCCGAGGCCTTTCTAGGTCATCTTCAAGCGTCTATGCAGCAGAACCTTCAGGAATCTGCCATCGACGATGGCTCAGAAGAAAGTCTCCTGGATGTCATCAAAGCAGGTAGTCGTTTGGCCAGCAAAGGCGTGTCCGCTGCGGCCAAGTACGGTCTTCCAATCCTACTTGACATACTGAAACAATCCGGTGGCGCCGAAGCCTTTGAAGATGAACCTAGCTCTGGCCCAGCCGCTCACCTTCTGGCTGCTGATCCTCTTGCCCAGCGTGCACTTGTCGCAGACGCTGCCCTTACAGCAGTGATGAAGTTCCCACCCCAGCAGTTGCAAGAGGAAGGCTTCTTTGACTTCGTCACCGAGGCCATCAAGGTCATTGCGCCTATCGCAATGAAATTTGCCCCCGTCGTCGCGGGAGCGATTAATCCAACCCTTGGCAAAGTTGTTTCCACTGTCCTCAAACAAGAATCTACTTTCGCTGGCGAATCTGCCAACCCCGAGTCTACCACCCGCGGAACTACTAGACCCAGACTTGCCGTCACTCCTAGCCTCTCTACAAAACGCAGTCTTTATTCCCTTCGCGATGGTAGCGCCCATGGTAACGAAAGGCGCAACCGCTCCGAGCACCCAGGAACCAACGGGTCTAGACGTGGACCATATTCTCGACTCGGCAGCCAGCTGGTCTACTGAGGAATACTGTGGGCTTGCGCTCTGATTGCCTTGGGGAGTAGGTCGTCGAACTCTTGCGCATTCTCGAACCTGTAGCCATGGGTTTGCAAATCGAGGGCAGCTTGGAACACGTTGGAATCAGTGGTGGAAACGGACTGCTCTCTCGTCATCATTGGTTATTTGAAGCACTTAACTGCCCCTTAATACTCCTTGCTTTTGTCTTACTAATTCATGCTTTTATCCTAATACTCCTGGCTTTTGTCTTACTACTTCTTGCTTTTGCCTTAACACTCTTGGCGTTTCTGACGTCGCAACTGCTGATTTTGGACTTAATCTGCTTTACCAAAGTCACTCGTTCGAGCACTGATAATACTCAGTTAACTTTCTATCAGAGCGAAAGTAATTGCTCTCCAACCACACTTTTTTCAACACAACTAAAGAGATGGTTTTTTTGATACATCTACAACAATACAGCCTGGAGCAATTGAACACATTTTTTGCTCTCAATCTGACCAGTTCTGATCGTTTCGTAGTTCCCATTTGACTCCCACGCGACAGCACGCCCTGGATGGGTCATTCAGGGTACAAATAAGCATACATTCTACCTGTTAGCGATCAAGGTCACCACATGAAGCAGATGCTACGCTGAAGCTTCGCGAAAAGGTCCCATGTTCGTCTCTCTACTGCCGGGGTTAGTCTTAGGCCCAGAATGCGGACACCGTGACCGCCGAAACCCTTGGGTTTCACCATGTACGGAGCCACAAGTCAGCGCTTCTCTAAGGAATAACCTGTGACATTTCCCAGGTGGTTGATTCCTATCACCTGTTGAATAAAGTTTCTCGGATTTTGTGTTCAATATGATATCTACTACGCAGTAAGGAATTGATATTTGAAAAGAGCTGATCAGTCGAACTCCCTCAACCCCCCTCCATTTTTCTCATATCCTCCCCCTCTGGACATACGACTTGTCAAGGCGTATGGGGATCTGCAATGGCTAAGTCATAGTTCGTCACTGAACCATTGACGCTACATCGCTTTGCTTCCATCAACCTTTGCCATTCGATCCGTCGAACTGCCTCGTCGCCCTCTGGCCGGGCTTGCAGATTGAGGTGGTCGAGCATTTCCGTAGCCTCGACACGATCCGGGTGCTCTTGGCCCAAAGTTTCCACTTTGCCGTCGAGGACTACGGTGAGGAAATATCCTAGGTTCCCATAATGTGCTGGATAAAGCGGCGTTATGCTCTTTGGGGTAAACGGTCACGCTTTGGAAGATACCGTCGCTACGGTAGAAAGCTGCGAGGTTATCTCTGGAAGCAGTGACTCAACGATGATGGGGGCCGCGACCTCCAAAAAGCGAAGGGATTGTCAAGCATCCACTAGCGTGTACGTACCGAAATGGGATATCAAACACCACTGGTGAAAAAACAGTAACGCTTGCGTTGTTTTATCTTGACTATCCATTCAATTGTCACTGCAGTGACTCATGAAAGACTGCAACTCGATAATGGTGGGTGAGAAAAGGGGGTGAAATCCAGGCAGCGAAGCAGTTGTTGCAGGCCTGCTGTCAGAAATTTCGGCTGCCAGCCAATAGGGTCGCATTGCGTTACGAGTCACCCTACATATCACTCTACATTGCATTGCACCCTGAATCCTGGGGGGTAACTGATTGGTACGCTCTGCATATTCCAGAATCTTCTTCTACGCTAGCATCCGCCTTGTGGGATTAGCTATGGTCCCTTTTGGTGTGAAATCACTTATACAGAGCATCATTGCAACACTGATTGCGTGCCGTGACCGGTGCACGCAAGGCTTTTGGTGGACGAAGCCTTACGATGCTGGTGCACGTATAAAAAGGAGCTCCATCCCACTGCTCATCAGTTCCTCTATCATCACAAGAAACCACGCCATCGAACAGTCGTCTCGAAACAACCAATAGCGATTACCTCCAACCGATCAACCGACACAAAAGTTATAAAATCTCCTTGCACCTTTCATCATGCACCTTTTCAACATTTTGCAAGCGGCCACCCTTTTGGTTGCTTTCCGTGAGGGTTTTCTTGGTTTGGGGTATTGGTGCATTGGGATTCCCATCCGAGTTGTTGAAAGCAGCACTCCGACCGCACCATCAAGTCTATGTATGTATGACCTATACTTCAAATAAAGAGATTTCCCTTTCTTTCTTTTTTTTTCGTTCTCTGAGCTGCGCAAACTGAGAGACGCCTGAAGAGCCCCATTCGCTCCTTGCTCGGAAAAGAGAATCCTTCGCGGCCGAGTTGATTCAGGCGTGGGCTGGTGTTTCGAAATCATTGCACTGCGCGCAGCTGTTGCAAAAAAAAAAATTGAAAATCCAAGTCGTATTACGGCAGAGTGAGCGTAGTACCTCTGCACTTGAGGGTTCTGCTCACTAACATGCTTACGGAATTCATCAACCCTTGATTAGAGAGTTCGACTTGACGCCGTTATGCTTGCTGAAAGACCGATTCGGTGGGAACATTGGCCTGAGCTACATCTCTTCCGAAACCAGTTGTTGGTTTCCGGATAAGGAAGGCAGAGGGAATCATGTTCACACACTTACGCATCCTACTAAAGTAGATCGAAGTTAGCGTTTGGTTTATCTTCCATTGTCAGAGCTGTCAGATGCAATGAGCTGATTCCTAAGATTTTATCAATGTCTGATTCTGTTTTTTATCTTTCGTATCGAGATTTGTTGAAGGATATTCGATAATTAATACAGATGCTCGAGCTAGAAGTACTCACGTAATGAATCACAAAAGGCGGCCCGTAGAACACACCTCTCGAACTGGTAGCTTGATCCGAGCGCAATTGCGATGTCAAGCTTGGCCATCCTTTTTGCAAGGCGTGATCGGCCCGTGAAGATCAATCTGGCTTGCGCCGCGGAGTGCATTGCCCGAAAGAATCAATTTGTCTTGTACATGTAATAAGGTGTACTAACACGATTCAGATTAAGATTATTATTATGTTCTTATAAATTTTATGGACCATCAGCGCCGTTCTTCTGGACGCTATCAACGCTGAGCCACGACGGCACTATCATTCGATTTCAGGTGTGCTAACCCAGAGGTCGCATCCTATTCTATTGCGAAGCACAGAACCTCAATCTCCTTGCCAAATACACCGCACAGCTGGAAGAACCCATGAGTCCCCATTCCCGCATGTGGTCTCCGGTGCGTCCGGACTCAGGCAGGCTACGCGGGTAGGATTGGAATTGCAGCTGAGATAGCCCGCGTCGTCGCTCGGGCTTGGGATCCAATTGCACGTGGGTCCAGATGTTCCCGATGGTTGGAGACTCGTGATAGTAGTGGTAGGGTATGGGTTATTGATGATTGGTATTGCGCCACTGATCACCGTAGACCTGGTGGGGGTGTCGCAGTAGTCTGGCTCGGAGTCTCCAGTTATTTCCCAGGCTTCGTCGTAGAGTTCAACATAGGACTCTATGGGTAATCCGTTAGGCTGAATCACTTCTTTCTCGAGGCTTTTCAGCGCAAGGTATATGGCAAATGTCGAGGGTGGTGGGGAAGCTGGGCTAGTGCTGGAAGCTGAGCAAACAGCTGCGCCTGCGGATTCAAGATCTCGACGCTTTTGACGTGGAACGAGCTGTTCGTTCGTGGCATCCCAGGATCCCTGTTTAAGGAGCTCGCCTTCGATCCAGAGTCTCCACATGGCCGTCTGAACACCATTGCATTGCATCTGATTAGGGTCGTACTGAAATAAAAATCTCCCGTCAGGGGTCCATTCGTCATCCTCGTGGCTGCCGTCATCGCTATCCGGCTCAGGCGGTTTGTCCACGGGATCATACAGAATCGGCTCCAAGGGTACATTCTGACCAAGAATCTCCTTGAGCTTATCAGTAATTTCTCCCACTCGTTGGGGATGAAACATGGCTCCTGATCCTGAGACAAATCCAGGGGTTACGATGAACACTTGTGGGTTGGTGGCACGGGAGAGTCGGCCACCGACTGCTGTGAATTGGGAAAGACCAGGCATTTCAGGAGTACCATCCCCGGAACCTAACACATTGATGATGCTAGCTTTGAAATTATCTTCACCCGATAAGAAGCCCTCACTCTCCCATAAATGTGAACCCCAAACAAGCCCTTTAGATATGACAATCACCGAGGTGCAGCCGTACATTCCCTGTAGAACCATACTCAAGGGGAGGGCCCGCAGTGGAATTGCGAGAGAGGATGAGATGCCTTTTACCCCTTGAATTCTGAGAGGTACATCATTGTGAGCATCTTCTGCAATCGATATCTGGTCGTAGAGGAAAGAGTCCAGATTTCCATTCCACGGTGCGTCGCTAGGTAAAGATAAAACGCGCTTCTTTAGTTTCGATGCACTCTGATACCTCGAAGAGATTTTCTGGGGAAGCGATACAACGCGTTTCTTGAATTTTGCAGGCGAAGGATAGGATGAAGGAGGGTCATTGTTCGCACACGCAGAGCATAAAGCTGAACATAGCTGTCGAGAGGTCGTCGATGACATAGTAGAGGAAGAGGCCAGAGACGACGTCCTTGAACCTGGAGAGGAGGCTAAGGACAGCGTCCTTGGATCTGGAGAGGAGGCTAAAGAGGGCGTCCTTGGATCTGGGGATTCTGGATTGGGATCAGGTCCACCAGCAGCGCCATCCACAGGAGGATCGTCGACAGGTGGAGACGCGCAACTGCTGATGAAAGGGACCGGGATACAGGGCAAATGGAAAGGATCCACGATGTCTCCATTTGGCAGTTTTGGAAATTGAAAGGTTACACCTGGGAGTGGAGGGTAATTCCAGACAATCACGCCTCCGCCGGTACCTCCACAGTGAGCACAGCCCACAAGAACGGGCACAATCGTCTCCTGCCCACCAACCGTGGTTGTCAACCAAGTATTGGAGGTCCAAGTACTAGTGACCAATTGAGTTGAAAGATTGGGAGGAGGTACAGTATCAGTTGAAGTGACACCGAGGATCTCATATAGCGAAGTCAACAAGACTGATTGAGTTCGGCTACTTGCTGGGCGCTGGGTTGGTAAAGTAGTCAAGGTCCCATCGACACTGATCTGTCCTTCACTCGCAGAAATGGGGATCGACAAAATATGGCTCGATATTGTTACGGGAGCAGCGCCGGGTGTAAGTGTGTTGCTTCCTGAAACGAGGCTTGTAGGGTTGCCAGTTAGAGGGATTCCGTCGACTGTGTACGTCGACAAAGTCACAGTGGTGGAAGGGGATCCAGCACTTTTGGTGGAACCTGGAGCGGGAGTCTTGGTCGGTGTTTGCTGTGACAAAGCTGTGAGTGTCCCGTCGACGGCAACCGAACTTCCTGATGGTCCAAGGGAGAATGTATGATGTGAGATGATAGCTGGTGGTCCACCGGGGAGTAGCGTGGTCTTTCCAGCGATGAGTCCTGGAGAGCCGCCACTGAATGTTATATTGTCAAACACATATACAGTTGCACATGAGATATCCAGCAAGTTATTTATCGATCCCGCGTTAGCATCTAACAGCGGAACCAATGGTATACACTCGGCTGCAGGTGCAGCGTGATTGTGATTGACCTGTAGCCAAAGCAGGAAAAGTAATCCATTGAAGGAACAAAAGAATGACATTCTCTTCCCAACCGATATAGCAATGTTAATGATAGACTGGGTGCGACACGTGCAAGTCTGCACTGATAGGCAAGAAGGTCCTGTGCACGGCCAAAAGTGCTCTATGACTTTCTTTTCTTATGGGGAGGAACATGTTTGATGCAGGATGACATGATTATTTACTGGAAAACCCAGCAAAAGCCGGCCCGCAGCTTTCAAAATTTCCTGACTAGCTCTCTGCTTTGCTCGCACGTTGCCCAGAGTATTTATTAATAAGTCAGTTGCTTGATGGAGCCTTGATATGCGATACTACCTTATAATGAAATACTACCTTATAAGTCAATTAATTCGGTACCATAGAAGGCTAAAAAGAAGCGAGAAGCGAGACAGGCATATCGACGCCAGCGATTGTTGGTCTGACTCTGAGATGGAATACTTCCTGTATACGACGATCCGGCTTGAGTGATGGATCCCATAGAGATCTATGCATTCTCTCTGTCGGATTGGTCTTTTACTCTTCACTTCGTCACATCATGGACACTTGACACTTGACTGTCGTAAATTCGCTGTGCTGCTGTTGTTTCATTTCGCTTTCAACCTTGCTTGTTAGTTGTTGGCCCTACGCCTTATTTACGGCGGACGACGGCTGACACTACGATAAAATAAAATAAAAATTCTCTTTTTATTTTCGTCTTCGCGATTTCTAGTAAATTTCTTCAAAATATTCTTTTTAGAATATTTTTAGGCAGCTGCTACGCGTACACTATTTTTAACTCTTCGAGAAGTACTTATTAAGCTTATTAAGGTACTCTTTAGGGGCTACTCTCCGGGGTACTCTCCGGAATATTCTCCGAGGTACTCTCCGGGGTATTCTCCGGGGTACTCTTTCGGGTACTTTTCCGAGTATCCTCCCAGGTACCATGAAGTTCGCGCAAAAAAAATAAAAAATTCTACGGGACTTTCCGCAGAACTTTCCGTGAATTCTTTTAAGAAAACTTCTTTTTCGCACTTCGAGTGTTTCTTCGAGTGATTTCTCAAGTAACTCTTTAAGAAACCCCTCAAGTAACCCCCTAAGAGAAGCGGGGCGGGTTATGCTCGTTACGACTAGACCAAAAGGTGATCACTAGTAGTCCGTCACTAAACAGTTACTTATACTAGTTGTAGGCTTGAAAGCGTACGACCGCTTTCCCACACACATCTCTAAGTGCTCTCTAAAGTATCCTTAAAAGTATATCCTCGAATAATCTCTTAAATCCCCCTCGAGTACCCCCTAAAGAATCCCCTAAAGTATCTCTCTAAAATATTTTTTAAAAAAATCTCTTCAAATATTTTTTTAAAGTCGCGGGAAGGAGAAAAAAATCAAAGAAAAAAAAATTGATTTCGGTTTTGTCGTAGTGTCAGCCCTCGTCCGCCGTATCATTCAGGCCTAGTCTGTTTCCAGGTTGCATCCGGGGCCTTGGCGCACTAGTCACGTGACTTGCATTAGTGCGTCCGATACGTGACCTCCTCGATTCACAGCAACGCAAAGTTTGCATTAGCGCTGACGTTGCGTTCGCTATGGCCTACTTCAAAAATTCCAACCTTCCCGAGCGAAGCTGTGAAGCTGCCCGTGGCAACAGAGTGCCTCATCGAAAGTCAAAACAATGGCGCCTAGATCCTGGCTAGATATCGCCCCTGACTCCCCTTTCTCCCTCGCCGACATTCCTTTCGGAATAATCACAACACCTGTTTCATCTTCTCCGCACGTCGGAGTAGCAACTGGAGAACATGCTCTTGATCTCTCCGTGTTCGCCTTATGTTCGGGCTCCTCGGACTGTCGGGCGATCACATCACATCTCGAGGTTTTCTCTCAACCCGCCCTCAACGACTTCGCAGCACTAGGGCGCGCCGTCCATCGAGAGGTTCGCCATTTTCTCCCAAAGGTCTTTGCAGAAGGGTCAAAATTCAGTCCTGCTGAGGGTGTCACAAAACCCTACGACAGGTCTCTTCCCACTGAAAGATGTCGAGACCCACCTCCCCTTCCGCATTAGCGACTACACCGACTTTTTCGTCGGCAAGCACCATGCTTAGAATGCTGGTGCCCTGATTCGCGGCATCGACAATGCTCTACACCCGAACTATATGCACCTGCCTGTCGGCTACCATGGCCGAGCTTCTTCGGTGGCTGTCTCTGGCACTTCGATCCGCAGACCGCATGGCCAGGTCATGGGAAACCCGACTGCAGAAGTTCCAAAGCCGATCTTCACTCCTTCCAAACGTCTGGACTTCGAGCTTGAGCTGGGTGCGTTCGTGTGCAAGGCCAACAAGATGGGGGAGCCCGTGTCAATCAAAGAGGCGGAGGAGAATATCTTCGGCTTGGTTCTGATGAACGACTGGTCTGCAAGGGACATACAGGCATGGGAAATGGTACCACTTGGGCCATTCAATTCGAAGATCTTCGGAACAAGTGGCAGTGCATGGGTCGTATTGATGGATGCATTGGAGCCGTTCAGGGCCAGCGGAATCGAGAACGAGAACGGAGTGCTGCCATATATGCGAGAGGGGAAGGAAGAAAATGTCTACGACCTGAACCTAGAGGTTGAGTTGACGATTATGGCCAACTCCATTGGGGTATCTCCATATGTCCTAACGATCTATGCAGCCAAATCTGGCACCTCAACCACGATCGCCGGTACCAACGGCAAATATCTCCTCTTCTCCTTCCCTCAAATGCTCGCACATCATACAGCTGGTGGCTGTCCCATGCAAGTAGGCGATCTACTGGGATCGGGAACGGTAAGCGGAACAGAGCCAGGCACTATGTCCGGTAGTATGTTGGAGCTCAGTGCGAATGGGAATAATAAGATACAGCTACACGGTGGAGACGAGAGGACTTTCTTAAAAGACTATAATACACTGACACTGAAGGGTCGGGCCGGAGGTGAAGAAGGCGGCCTTGTAGGATTCGGTGAGTGTACTGGGAGTATCGAACCCGCGATAACAATGCAGTAATCACAAGCAAGAGGCTTTCAAAGCTTGCTCTCATCCAACAGTGAGCTTCCATGCATCGTTGTTCAAGTTCTCGTAGCTTAAGACTTCGCGCACGGAGACCGAGAATAGCCGGCCGAGACAGAGCGCACTCAACGTACTAGTCAAAAGTCCTCACCGCCTGGATTCGATCATGCGTCCCACTAAAGCTCGACCAAGCCAAACTGCCATCGAAATTGTACCAGCCTCCGCCTGGACCCTTCCACCGACGCTTGGGGCGCTGATTCCCAAAGGTCAATCCCAAACCGTTGCCACCACACGCTGTCTCGTAAGGTTTCCGGTGAACGATCAGACCAGCCATGACATCCATGTCTTCATCCACACCGTCGACTAACGCTCCCAACAATCTGCTCGCTGAAATCTGTAACGACCAGCAGGATGGTTTGCAATGCGTTGGATTCCTGCGGCGAAGAAGCCTGCTGCCAAAGCATGGCGAGGTCATTTGGAAGACAGGATTTTCCTCCGAGAGTCGGCGTTTGAACCGTCTCGAACGATGTTTCGCACAGGCTCTTGCGATCGGACTCGGTGATCGCGAGGACTTGTGGGAGTTTGGAATCGGAATCCACCCGTCAGCAATTTACCCAACTCGATACGCCTTGTGTGGACGAATAGCTGAGCAGACATTGTGGACTGAGTGTTCTGAGCTGTAGCAAGCAGGAGCTTGAGAGCCTCCAGGGCGAAGTTCTGCGGGCTGGAAGGACCGGCCAAGCTTGGACCCGTATGTTTGCATAATGCCGTAGACGCGATCGTTGGGATCTCGTGTCTGCCAGTGTCGAGCTGCGCCAAACAGCAGCATGGATTTCTCCCACAGCCTATGGTACGGACCTAGCTTCTCTATCAGATTGAAAATTGCCGCGTGTTCTTTCTTGGGGGGACGCTGGCCGTTGACGGCTCTGCGCGTTAGTTCAGCATAGACACTGGTACGGTTGACGATCAGATTCGCAAGCCCAAGGTTGTTGCCATTGCCTCCTTTGCGCTCCAACGACTTTGCAGCCTTGACCACAATCGAAGCGTCTGCGCGAAGGAACATCTCTTGTAAGTAGGGCAACCCATTTCGACCAGGGGGTCAACCCCGCAATTTCGAATTTTTGAAAATCGTAAAATCGCAAAATCATTTTTCATAGCCACCTCCCGATTTATTTATCGATCTATCAAAACGCAAGCGATGGCTCTATAACACTCAGATGTGATTCATTAAATAGTGTTCTATTATTGAAAGAAGACTTGGAATTATCATGCCCAAAGCTTCTGTGATTATTGTGGAGTCATTACCACTGGTTGGGGAGTGGGCTGCAGTCAAGGTAGATGGCTCCAAAACCTCCAATTGAATATTACTCCGCCAATATTAAGTCAATTTATGTGATTTCGAATTCTAAATTATATTATAGAATGCGCGCTATAATCTACACTCTTCAGAATCTAAATTAATTGCCTTGGTGTGGAGCAATGTTGTGGGATAAGCGAATATTGGAAAATGGAAAATGGAAAATGGAAAAATGGAAAATGGATTTTCGGTGGTTGACCCCCTGGTCGAAATGGGTTGCCGTAGTAAAGTCCAGAGCGAAGTAAACCAAGCATTTCGGAGTAACACCCGCAGCGCACTAACGAAGGAATCTTCGGCGCGAACGACCGTCAGACGAAAGCTCATGTTTCTTGTATCGCTCGGTAACTTGTGCGATAAATCACTTCGTAGAGTCCTGTTCTTCTACCGCTACTATCTGCCAGCTCGTAGTCACCGGACCACCCAGTCCACGCCTGTAGTAGGCGGTAAGTCAATCTCAGGGAGCATGAATGTGCCAACCTTCACTAGGCGTTGGGTTGAGAACCACATCTTTTGATAGCCTTGGAAGATCAAACCATATTGCCTCTGGGAATCCTGCAGCAGGCTGACAGCGTACGCGCATACCCCTTCCGGCAGATTCTTTGCCCAATCACCAAATCGGCAATCCTTCTCCAGAAACTCACCCTTCATGATGTGAATCTGCATTTGTGAGTCATTAGGATTTGGAAACTCCGTTGAAGCTACAATGCCTGCCCGCTTGATGCCCACACTCCCGTCTTGCTTGATTGTCCATGTCTTCACCGCCGGATGATCTTCTGGAGTGTACCTGTGCTGGATTGGCATTGCAAGAATGCGCGAATACCAACCGTTGGTGGCGGAGAAAGGCATCATAGAGCCCTTATGTGAGCGATTGAATATATCATACCACTTTGGTATGTTCTGACGTCTTGTCACAGATTCGTAAAACGATGCACCCAGCTTCGATGCAGCCTCCTTAACAAACGCTAAAGGGTAGGTATCCAGGACTAAGTCCGTGTGGGCCTCCGACTCGGAGTTGTACCAATCCGTGATCCCTAGAGCAGACATGATAGCCGGTGCTCTGCTGCCTGTACATTGGCGAACGTTTGCCACCATTAGCAGCCCGATTGGAGATGGTGATTCGAGGAGATTGTCCATTCTCGTAATCAGACACAAGTCCTGAAGCTGTCTTGGGCCGTTGGGCCATTTCAAGTATAGATGCTTGTCGGATCGGAAATGCTCGTCGGATTGGAGGAAGATACTATATTTCGAATATTTTGTCATGGTGCCCTCTGTGAAGACCTTATATGGCATTCCGTTGCGCCAGACACTTTCTACGGTGTCTATGAATGTAAAGAAAGTGTCAAGAGGTACAGGTGTTCCAGCTCTATCGTTCAATGGCATCCAGTCTTGAGCGACAAAGGTGATACTAGGACAAAGCATTGCTTCTTGGAGGGTCCAAAGCGAGGAGAACCAATTCGCAGGTTCCGCAAGCGTCTCAACATCATTTGACAGTGCCGCGCGTGGGCCAGTTGCTGCTAGCAACCCGGCAGAATGCCGTTTTTCCACTTCGGCAGGATCGCTTTGCGATGAGAACAGCTCGCTGGTAGTATCGGCTTCATGACGCAGGGGAGGTAGAAGCGTGTCAGTGTCATAAATACCAGGACAAGTAGTGGCATGCAAATAGGAGATTCCAAGCCAGTCCAAGGCTTTCATAGTCCCATTCCACTGTCTTGCGTCATTTATCCAGGCTATGCAGCGAGAAGCATTCTGGAAGATCAATGCTTGACGATTTATCTCCTCATCCGCCTTTCTGGACCCATCCTGAGGAATACAAAAGAGATCGATCCAGATGAAGCGTATCTGTGGTCGAATTTGTTGTAGATGCTCAGGCAGTCTCTCGACTTCAAACTTTTCATTCCGTGGGACAAGCCAAGGCACTCCATCTATCGGAATAGCTTCTTTCCGCCATCGACCCCAGGTATGACTTACACAACAGTACACTGGCTCAGTGCTCAGATCGTTCACTATCACAGTACGCCTTTGTTCGACGTCCCAGAGGAAAAAAGGCATTTCTTTATGGTCGCCTTCTCTGCGTAGCCAAGGGCAAGGCTTGTCCATTGAACCCATGTAGAAGCCGGCGTCATATGTCCTGCATCCTTTGATGTTCATATAAGACGTATAACCAAGTCTCTGAGCTGTTGCGTGCTGGACGGCCTTAGACCTTGTAAACCGAAGAGTGGTGAGTAGGATTCCCCTGACGTGTGGTTCCCAATGATGCGGATTGAATTCCCGGTTGAAAAGATCGAACATGATTGAGTGATACACAGATTTTCGAAGTTGGGTGAATGTTTCTGCGTCTGGGTATGCCTCGCCAAAGAAGTAGATCATTGGGACTGGAGAAGAAGCAGCGGCTTCGAGAGACGCTATTGCGGCATTCGACAAGCTTGAATCTTGATAGGTTCCTGACCACCAGTGTGTCAAGATGGTCCATGAGACCTTTTGAGAAAATGATAGAGAGCGGCAGAACTGTGGCTGCTCTGCAACTACCTCGCGAAATCTGCGCCATCTAGCGAGGGCTACAGCCGCATCTCTGTCTCCGCTGCGAATGCTCGTACCCAAGTACTTCTCTAGTATCATGCCCAGAGGTACTTGCGACCAATCGGAGGCTGTCAAAGATACAGACCTAGATTTATACTTCCTCATACCTTCGGATAGTCTCCGATCATGTTCCACTTCATCCTGCCAAGTCTGCTTCGGGAAGCCTTCTTCAAGTCTCACTCTCTCTAATTGATCATACTCGGTCCATGCATCATGCCACAACGTTTCCCAAGACGCCGAGAATATGTGCTTTTTCCGCAACTCCGGCATCATCCTACCATCGAATCGTTGTTTCCAATCCGCGTAGCGCGATTGTAACAGCTCTTCCTGCGAGAGCGGATCATCATGAGCCGAAGTCGAGGTGGGGGAGGCCATTTGTACATCTAAACACCGGATCGATACGCCTCCCAGGGCTTCTACGAGTGAACATGTAGGCCGCGCAGAGTGTTATAACTAGCCTATGTTAACCATTACGAAAAACCCTCTGCCGACGTCAAAGTATCCACAATGGCCAAGACATTGCCGCTGGCTTGCACGCTTGCAAGCGCAGCCGCCGACAAATCAAAAGACCACGGCGAATCATTCTCCATGAAACGTGCAATTTCAAACCCCCGTACATATGAATAGCTTTCTCAAATAAAGTCGTGTTTCATTGTACACTACTTATGAAACCAAAAACCTGTATTTACGTGTTCGACAAAAGGGCGTCATGATAATCAAGATGCCTAACCGCTGTCCCCTCGTCTTTGGTCGCTGATATATTCTAACAATGGCCCTCATCTGTTTGACACTCGTCTGTTCATACTAGCCATCAACCTCTGCATTTCTCCCTCATCGTCGCCACTCGCTCTCCTCCCAACCCTACACCTGCCCACAGCAATGCATCTCCCACCCCTCCCCATCATCCTCATCCCCCTCCTATCCACCCTCACAGCCGCCGTCCTCGTCGTCGAAACCTCCACCTCCACCTACACCGCCGCGGCAGCCACCTCTTCCTCTCCCTCTCCCTCTTCCTCCCCTTCCTCCCCCACCAGCTCCACACCCTCCGCATCAGCGCAATACACCTCCGACAGCACCTTCGAATCCTCCATCCTCAACAGCACCAACACCTACCGCGCCAACTACAACGCCACCGCCCTGGCCTGGAACGCCTCCCTCGCCACCTACGCCACCGCCTGGGCCTCGAAATGCCACTTCAACCACTCGCACGGCGCCGCGGGCGAGAATCTCGCCGAGGGCTACGCGAACGTGACGGACGCGGTCGACGCGTGGGGCCGGGAGGGCAGTCGGTACGATTTCAGGAACGGAGGCGGGTTCAGCGAGTCGACGGGGCATTTTTCGCAGCTGGTCTGGAAGGGGACGACGGGTGTGGGGTGCGGGCGGGTGGATTGTGATGGGCAGGGGGGCGTGCCGGGCTGGTTGGTCGTGTGTGAGTATTGGCCGGCTGGGAATGTGGTTGGGGAGTTTGGGCAGGAGGTTGGGAGGGAGGTGGGGAGGTTGGAGGCGGAGGCGGAGGGGAAGGGGGAGGCGGGCGAGTATCTGGCTTATTTGGCGGCGAAGATGAATGGAGGGGGGAGGAAGGGGGATTCGTGGGTGGGGTTGTTGACTGTGGGGGTCGGGATGTTGACGGCTTTGTGGTTGTGAAGGACGCGCCTGGTGCGTGGGAGGTTGGATTCATGCCTCATGAATGCGTGTAGCGCTGGGAGTTCGCCTATAATACCCTGTTTGGCAGTACATAGAACCGAGATTTCTGAAGCACGAATGTGTGTCGTGTGAACATTCTTTGCATTTTTCTAAGCATACATGTGCTGGGTATCTAGCTGAGCAGACTGGCTAAACCCGGCCCCTGACGCCTCTGGTTGAAACAGATACGGTTTCGTGCAAAGAGCTAGATGCACGCATGTCCATTTTCTTAACGCCCTGCCGGTCAGCTCTAGTTCTAACGGTGCAAAACGCTCCTAGCAATGCTTGTCGTCTGGTAAATATTGTTTGTAATGGTGCTCGTGACCCAATCTGGTGCCGAGATTGGTGACGATGCGACTCAAAGTGGTGAGAAGAGAGCAGATGAAAGAAGCATTCAAGTGTACCTTCGTAAGCTTCACTGCAATCATGCTGGGCTGATCGAGGATGCTGGTACGATTGGGCCTTCAATGATCGCAGCATGTGCATTGGCACTTGTGAGCAGCAGATACAACACCATTAAGGGGATGCGGGCTGCCAGGTAAAAGGGTTTGGGTGGAGCCTATTGCAACGTTACTTTAGCGTATTCTCGAAGACGAGAAGAAGCTGGTACGAACTTTGCATGTGCAGCGACGGATCAGTTGGTATATCCGCCTCGGTCCTGGATGTAAGAGGGGAAGCAGTCGCCGAATTATCAATCCGGTTAATCTTCGCCTTCAGATTGTAAACATCCTGCGCCGTCACCGCCGGGTTGTACTGCTGCTGCAACAATTCCAGCACCTGCTTCGGACTCCTCCCCGCCTTGAACGCCTGTCTCGCCTCCTCCACGGCCTCAGCCGGTAACTGCCTCAGACTCGGATGATTCGTCGCGTCGCCTGACGGATCGTGTCCGTTGTGCTTATCTTCCATCATGGTCAACACCCAGGTGCCCGTCGAATTTCTCTTCGCTCTCGCTTTCCACTTGCAGCCAACCAATCTCTTCTTCCGATTCTTCCGCACGCGTGTCTCGTCGGTCAGCTTCCAGTGGTTGACATAGTCGCCGCCGCGGTCGCAGCGCACGTATGCGATGCCCCGTTTGTAATTGTTGCTGGCGGTCACGCAGGCGTAGCCGTGGAGGCGGGCGTGGTCTTGACAGGCTTGCATGAGTTGCTGGAGGTCCGGGTACTCGCCGGTAGGGGGTGGGGGCATGCCGTTGTAGGGATCGGTGGTGTAGGCTGGGAGGGACGGAGGTGGGGCGGTGGGTTGCATGAATTGAGATTGGGGCGGTGGAGGAGGAGGGTAGTCATCGTCTCCGAGATAGTCCATGGCTGCGTCAATGCTTGTGAGGCCTCTTTTCGGCGTACTCTCTTCTTCTGACCTTCGATTTGATAGCTGTATGACAGGACTTGACGTCGAGGACATTTAGCGTCGTTTCTATGCCAGGAACGCCAAGCATTAAGCCTTGGAATTTCTGTGAATCTCTGTCATTTCTGTCGTCGCCACTCGCTGATATGATCAAACTTTTGTCTTCAATCTCTCACTTGTAGCATATTGTCCAGCTATCGTCCACTACTCTGGTGACCACCGTGCCATATCGATACGCATTCTATGAATCAACAGCGAACCATGT
The DNA here is from genome assembly GCF_014066315.1 of Letharia lupina. NCBI lineage: Eukaryota > Fungi > Ascomycota > Lecanoromycetes > Lecanorales > Parmeliaceae > Letharia > Letharia lupina. Next base: position 2,176,361 of record NW_023502974.1, read on the forward strand.
CTGTCTCATCAGGGCGTGTCTTGCCTGGTCCCTTTATGAGGCTGCCCGTCGAGCTATTGGAAGAGATTTACATTCTATCAGAGACACACTCACTGCCACATGTCTGTCGAAGCTTCTACATCGCCCTCAACTCAGACTTCACTCGTCTTCGCTTCTGCACACGTCTCTTCTATCTCAGTAATGCTCGCAAAGACCCGGGGCCAAAAGCTGTCCATCTGCGCGATGAACAAACCAAGATCTTTGCACTGGATTGGTTTACTGTAGACTTTCTACAGAGACTAGTAGCCGCCGTGAATTACATGCGTAGTAGTGACGGGATGGAGGAATACGTAAGATCAAAGCTATCTCCAACTACCTACTCAGATACTAAGAGCAATACGCAGATCGACCTTTCTCCCTATGTCAGTGGTGCGCACCTGCCCGCTCGCCCGTTACGTGGGATTTGGAGCCAAAGCAAACTCGAATTCGTTAGAGAGCTTCTCTTCTGGAGGCCCAGAAGCCTCCAGAAAAAACTCTCTAGATAAGCTCCGAGTCTGAGGGACGCCGTTGCTGAAGATCAACGGGAGGCGGTGAAGGTACTACTGGGATACTACCGATGGTTGGGCCTGACCCTAACCGCAATGCTTTCAAATCTCCTGTTTCTTCCTGGTTGTGGCTCTATCGCGCTGAAACTATTCAATTGGCTTCACAAGAAGGGATCATGTCTCCGCTCTATTAGGACGACCCAGAATTGCAAAATGGATGAAGAATAACGGCAAGAAAGAGCGAGAGAAGCGTGACACCTAATGAGATGGGTGGACCAATAGCATGGTGGGATAGATCACTCACGGAGTCCTTGAATGAAAGGCGCGTACTCCAAAGCGTTACTGAAACGCAAATGGATCACAACTCAAAGCATTTTAAACGGGCTTCTCAACGCCACTATTGCATGATCCAGACTTACTGCCCTGTTATGATGCCCAAAATCTACCAATCGCGTACCACTTCCTACCACTTGTGCGCAAAAGCCCCATGGAATACGCCTAATTCTCAACCGAACCCCCAAAGATTATCCGTTGCGCAGGCAAGAGCGTAGATAAAAAGTGGTAAAGAAATTATCGGAAGTAAAAGGCATGAGGAATGTGTGGGTAGTTATTGATGCCATGGTTGCTGGCGTGCCTCACAACGTTTGTTTCTCTGAAGATGAGTCCTAGTTCACACGTTGTCTGCGCAGGTGCTTCTCTAGGGCTACGCACTGCCGGAGGGTGACGGATACCCTTGGCGAACGGCATAAGTCCGTTCCATAGAGTTATCTCGATCCTTATAGTTTCAGGGAGCACTAAATCTTTGAGTCTTGCTGAGTAGAGTCGGACACCGATATTGGATTTCGAAACGAATATCGGTTGATTCAGTGTTCACTTTAAGATTGACCGCGCAGGAGAAACACAAGACATTCGATTGTCGTTTGCGTCGTGAGATATTGGTTCAGCCACTATCCAGATGAAAGACTGCATAAGACAAATCAATGACCAGGGAAAGATGCCCTCAATAGAACGTGGCCTCTCCGGACATCAAATTGGTAATGGACATCCGCCTCCGACTTAGTGCTCAGACCGATTCAAAAGATCATTCCTCCCATACTCTTTCCATCCTAGACCATTAAAAGCCATTGTTCCACCACTTGGAACTCGGATCGCGAATCGGAAGCTGGGAGGCTGTCAAACCGTCTTCGCTCACGTACAGAACGGACTGGTGGTGATACGCTTCGTCTGAAGACGAGGCGTCCCCAACAGCGGGGACTAGATGCGTGCCATCCAAGAAGTCATAGCTTGATTGGACACCCAAGGATACACCCAAGCATCCATCTGGGCTAGTAGTACTGGACGACGTGGACGGATTGTCGCCATGCGCACTCGTGTACCGTGCATATGGGTCTTGAACGACTCTAAACTCCAAGTCTAGCTAGTAGCTGTGGTTGCATATCGTAAGGTATTAGAGAAGTCACTTGCAGCGTGCAGCGACCTGGCCTAGATTGTGGGTGTTTAGATGATCTTAGACAAGTGACAGGTGTGCCCAATCTTGCCGCATTCTCAGCCCACGAATACCGCAAGCATGTTGCTTGCAAGATGAATCAAGGACGAAACACGGCCGTGAACGCTTGGTGAGGCAAGGGTGGCTTTGCTAACTTCAAAACTGAGACCATCTTAGGTCAAGGACGAAACCTAGCCGTGAAGGATTACTGCGGTGAGAGTGGTTTGCTAACGCTAGAGCCGAGAGATCTCAGGCCGAAGACAAAAGATAGCGAGGGTGGCTTGCTAATCTCAAAGCTGAGAGTGATAATTCTCAAGTCAACGTGCGTCAGCTGCCCAAGATTACTTCGATCTGAACAAGCCGTCACGAAGCATATGAGCGAAGAAAAGGAAAAGATGCCCAACCAAGTTCATAGATCTACCGTCGCTGGGGCGAGTGTGGCTTGTTAATCCGCAGAGCTGAGAGAGACATCAGGCCGGGGCGTCAGCTGCTCTGCATTGGATCTGAACAACTCGTCACGAAGCGTATGAGCGAGAAAAGCCAAGGCGTGTCCAGCGAAACTTCATACATCTTACGCTACCCGCCCTCGGCTATGAATCATGATTAGCAATCTCGCGAGCCAACTATCCAATACTTTTATAGCTCCAATATCAAATCGGTTACTGCGTGAGTTCGAAAAGCTTAGCGAGGTTTTCATCAGCCAACTAAGGTACTCAGAGAAGCGAGTAGTGTGACCACGGTTACGTGTTGTGCTTGATCCCGGTCCGACATCCCCTGAATCTAACCTGAATGAGCAACAAACCCAACAAAAGATGAGTGTATAATGAACAATCCGTATAAGCGGACCGGACCATCGGGTAGGGAGCGAGATCCTTATGCCAAGGATGCGCATCATGAAAAAATGGCACGACCCCTATCGTTGGGGCTGGACGTGAAGAGATACCTGGAAGGCCATCTAGACGGTCGTCTAGTAGACCGAAGCGGTTACTCCAGACCAGACATATGGACCGGAGACCCATCCATCTGGGGGAGGATGTCGCGGCGGGGACCGAAGGCCGAGTCTGGCAGCGACGAGAGGACAGGATCCAAAGTGTCACGCTAGCAGCTATACGAACCTGAGGTATATTTGCTACTGGAGAGGATGGCTATGATGGCGGTCAGAGATGAGAATCACGTCAACGGGTACATGATTGGAGCCGTATCTAGCCATGGCTTGGCGTTGATGGGGAGGAGATGGCGATTGAAGGGATGATGTCTGAACGTCATACCAGCAATCAGCCAAGTGAAGACATCGTCGCCACTACCTGGTGCTGGGTCTCCCTTACTGTTTCTGCATAACCGAACTGTGACTTATGTCGTAGCACCCGTTGTTCAAGAAGATGACATAATCATGACTCAACATAGATGAGCTTGTGTCATTGAATGGCTGCTTCACCAAACGTTTTAATGTCTCCACACTCTCACCGCCTTGTCTTTCCCTCCGCTCGCAACCTTGCTTCCATCGGGACTCCAATCAACTGCGTACACCTCATCCTGATGCCCTGGCAAGTCTTCTTTCAACTTTGCAGTCCTAATTTCCCATACCTTCAGCGTGGTGTCCTTGCTTCCACTAACCAACAGCCTGCTGTCGGGGCTAAAACAAGTCATATATACTGGCCCAACATGGCCTCTCAACGTAGCAATGAACTTCCCGTCCCTTGCATTCCATAGCTTGACATGATTGTCCCAGCCAGAGCTGGCGATGAAAAGACCGTCGGCGGAGAACGTAACGTGATTTACCTGTTTTTGATGCCCAAGAAGGCGAGCAAGAGGTTTGGTAGTCTTGGATGGTTCCCATAGATACATTGTGAAGTCATCACTGGCCGTCACTAGCCTCTCAACTATCTCATTGCTAATGGTTGCAGCTTTATCAAAGCGCTCTTTTGCCTTTGCAATCTTGCCTTCCTGCGTTGGTGGCACATGACCTGTGTGGTCATGATAGGCCGTTCGTAGTACAAAGTCTGTGGAGAGAGCCAAATGATTGACCCAATGGGCATGGGAGGAGAGCGTATGTGCGAGAGTACCGTCACTTGCATTCCAGATCTTTACCGTTTTATCGTGCGAACATGTATATATCTTGCCGGTCCCACCCCAGCGAACGCAGGATACAGATCCCTTGTGACCACTGAGCACCAATTCGATCCTCTTAGAGACAATGTCCCATACCCTTACGGTGGAATCTTTCGAAGAAGAGGCGAGCCGTGGTCGGCCAGGCGTCTGGAGATGGTAAGGTTCCCACGCTAAACTGGTGGTCCATTTACTGTGACCTTTGAGGGGTGCACCTAGTGATTCGCCAGTCTTGGGGTTCCATAATCTGACTGTGTTATCCATCGAACCTGTAGCTACCGTCGAATCATCTGGAGACCAGCTGACTACCAGCACCCAACTCGTGTGGCCTTTCAAAGTGTGAATGGGTGTTCCAGTGTCGCAATCGAATATCCGAGCAGTCGAATCTCCACTGCCTGTTACTAGTCTTGATGATGACGAAGGCGAGAACGCTGTTGCTAGTATGGCTTCCCCGTGCCCTGGTATTGAGGAGGAGCATCTTGATACGGCACGGACTCGAAATATTGCTTGGGGGGTATATTGGAGACTGATAGAGTCTTCGGTTGTCTTCAGGCCAGGCTTGAGAAGGGAATGGTAGAGATCATCTGATACATCAAGAGCGTTGTCGAGTCGGGTGGGATCAGATGAGTCAGAGCGATAGGAGAACCGATAGGGGATTCGTTCAGAGGCATCCTGCGAAGGGTCAGCAACTATTTCTGCCTTCGGTTGATGGGGAGAACAACTCGTGGTCCTGGGAACACCTACGTTCCTCTGCAACGTATTCAACAGCAGCTCCAGATTCTTCACCGTAGCATCTCGGACTGGCACAGAGACCGGTGGACCGGCTGATATGCCAGAGGCTTGATCCAGAAATTGCACTCGGATTGATCCCAGGTTGTCAGGGATTGTGTCGACATCTTGCTGCGCTCTTGCCTTCTCGGCTGTAGCGGTGCGTTGACGCTTGCTTGGTGGGGGTAGAGTAGTCGCCATGATGAGTTAAACAAGTTTACGCCAGAAAAAGGTACACAAGAAAAGATGTACCTTACTCGAAGACCCAAAATATTCGATGCCTTGAAAAGTGCTTAGACTAGCGAGCGGCAGCCAAAACATTTAAGTACCTTATGTCCGAACGTTTGACCCCACGTGCCCCGAGCCGACCCCTACCCGAACACTGTTTCACCCCCCAACAGCCCCTTGCCGAGTCAAGTTTAGGCCGACCTCACCAACTTTGTTTCATCTCCATCCTTCTCGTCTCCATACTTACACGATCGGACTGCAAGTGAGCGGCAATTCCTCAGAGAAGAGGAGTAAAATCCCTACTCGAGCCAGCATCGTCAGGTAAGCGGACGGGCCATCCAACATGGCGGCCAGTAGTCGTCCATCCACATCTTATACTTCTGCTACCACATCTTATCCATCACGCCCGTATGATGAAAGTACTACCCCTCGTCCAAGCACAAGCATGAGCAGGGCTACCACTAGTCGACCGCGGACTGGTAGACCTAGAACAGCTGCCTCGACCATTGGTGGGGATCAGCAGATCATCTGCGCTATCAGCGAATCCAGAGGACTTTCTCCTATCGTCGGCTTGGCCTTTGTCAACATATCTACTACTGAAGCTGTTCTCTGTCAAATATCAGACAACCAGACTTATGTCAAGACCATACATAAGCTTGCTTGTCTCGAGCCAACTGAAGTCCTTGTCATGATTACTGCCGCACAGCCTAAGTCAAAGCTTTACTCTGTCATTGAAGGCGACCTTCCCCACATCCGCATCAGCCCAATAGATAGAAAGTACTGGGCTGAGACGACAGGGATGGAATACATTCAACAGTTGGCAATGAAGCAGGATCTGGAAGCTCTCAAAGTTGCTATTGAAGGCAACTATTACGCAATTTGCTGTATCGCTGCCGTGGGTAGCGATCTAGCATGCTTCTCCGATCGAGGCTGAGTTGTTCCAGGTGCTCAAATACATTGAGCTCAGCCTCTTGTACTCCTTCCCTTTCCATTCTCTTCGCATCACATACCAGCCGGCTGATGGCGCGATGATGACCGATCTTTCAACCATTCACGCATTAGAGCTTATTCAGAACCTGCAGAATGCCAGATCGAAAGATTGTTTGTTTGGTCTGCTAAACCAGACCCAGACGGCTATGGGCGCTCGAGTCCTTAAGAGCAGTGTTCTCCAACCGTCCACAAGTGCCGCCTACTTGACGAAACGCTATGATGCCTTGGAGGAGTTGACCACGAGAGAAGACGTTTTCTTCGCTGTTCGACAAGGCATGACGATAATTCTCGATAGCACATTGACCGTGCGCTGACAGTCGTGGCAGCTTTAAAAGCTTTTGTGGACGTTGACAGGGTCTTAACGGCGGTCAGTTTTTGTCCAGCTATAGAAGCAGCGGAACCTGACAAAAGCAGATCACCCTGATCCCTACGAAACCCTCCATTCAGCACTCAGAGCAATCAATTAACAATGTCATCTCACTTAAGCAATACGTGAAGTCGATTCCTCCGATTTACGAAGCACTGGAAACTACAAGAAGCGAACTGCTAGTGGGAATATACGAGGTAGGAAATGCTTGTTGTCTTTGATTGATGGCGCTGATAGTGTAGTTGTGCTCTCCTGCAAATTATACCGACGTGCAAGCCATGATCGATGACACCATCAATGAAGATATTACATACCAGGTTCAACCTCTGGACTTACGTAACCAGAGGACATATGCAGTGAAGGTTAGCCGCTGTCCTATCGGGTTTAAAAGATCGTTGAATGATCGGGCTTCTCTCCACAGTCAGGAGTCAACGGCCTTCTTGACGTTGCAAGACAGACGTACAAAGAGGCGAACGCGGACGCTTACCAGCTCGTCACAGGTTTGGGTGGTGGGTCGAGCACCGCCTGTTTGTCTTGTGGAACTGACCAAATCCAGAAACCCATGAGATAGCTCTTGAGATGAAGTACGACACCGCCAGGCAGTACTACATCCGCATCGCTGCATCGGAGATAGAGGACCGCAACCTGCCAGATGTTTTCATTAACGTCTTCAAAAAGAGGAACATGATTGAGTGTCAGACCCTGGATCTCCTTAAGTGGAACCAGAAAATAATGGACTCTCACCATGAGGTGCTTCAACTGAGCGATCGAAGCATACAAGAATTTATCCAGAATCTCCGTGCGGAGATCGCGCCTCTGTTCAAGATCAGCGATGCTATTGCACTCCTCGATGTCACTGCTTCTTTCGCGCAGTTGGTAACCACCCAGGACTACTGCAGGCCCGAATTGACTCGCACCCTCGCTATCAAGAGTGGAAGACACCCTATCCGAGAGAAGATACATAAAGAGAAGTATGTCCCCAATGACGCATATGCCACACGGCAAAGCAGGTTCCAGATCATCACGGGCTGCAACATGAGCGGAAAAAGTACCTACATCCGATCAATCGCTCTAATGGCTGTTATGACTCAGATAGGATGCTTTGTACCGGCTTCCTATGCATCCTTCCCAATCTTCCACCAGCTCTTCGCCCGCATCTCAATGGACGACAGCATCGAAGCGAATGTCTCCACCTTTGCGGCCGAAATGCGCGAGACAGCTTTCATCCTCCGTAACATCGATGCTCGAAGCATGGTCATTGTCGACGAGCTTGGTCGAGGTACCAGCACTCGGGACGGTCTCTCCATCGCCATCGCTGTCGCAGAGGCTTTGGTGGAGAGTGGGGCCTTCGTCTGGTTCGCCACTCACTTCCGCGACCTGGCAAAGATCCTTGCCGAGCGCAGTGGCGTCGTCAATTTCCACCTCTCCGTGGACATGAGCGAAGCAGATCAGATGAAGATGCTATACAAGGTTGCCAGCGGTGCGGTCCAAGAAGAGCATTACGGTCTTGCACTCGCCAAAGTCGTCGATCTGCCTCCAGATGTCCTGCGTGTCGCGGAGCAGGTTTCCAAGAAGCTGACGTCGAACATGGAGAAGCGCAAGAAGAACTCCAAGACTCTAGCACTGGTCAGGCGCCGGAAGCTGATCCTCAGTTTACGCGAACAACTCATACAGGCACACGAAGGGAATATGAACGGCAAGGTGCTGGCCACCTGGATGCAGAAACTACAGGACGAATTCGTGAACCGCATGGCCGCTATTGACGCGGATGCTGCTTCAGCGGCGGACGAGAGCGAGGAGGAATCGGACACTGGGACCGAGGTCGAGGCTGAAGCCCGGACAGAAAGTGAGGCGGAGGACCGCTCCGTGAGCCATGGTGGAGGTACCCGGCCGGAAGAACCAGCCGAGAGCATGGAATGGAGCCCCGAGCCGCGCTTCGAAATGACGGGTGCTCTCCAGTCCGAAACGGGGGATGAGAGTTAGATGGCCATATCGTTCGCGAGGCGGCAGAGTCTGAGATGTCATTTCGCTTGTGCTCGAGCTCGTTCGATGATCAATCGGGCATAGATTTCGGAATTCTACGCTTTTGAAGTCATCATGTGGCTTCGATCGAGCTTCATCTATGTTCAATAAAGATATCTATGCTGCGCTTTCACCCGTCCATGATCCAGATGCTATCTTAAATTATAGCAACATCGACCATGTGCATGGTCCTGCAGTTGAAATCCCGTGTTCAAACCAACGTTTGCGCCGGAGTGTTGGCTTAAGAAGGGACCACGCCTAGACATTGTTGCATTCCATGGATCAGCTATCGTGTAATCCGTGCTAAGATTGACGCTTCTAGTATCTTACCAGCGTCGCGCTATATAGTCTATGTACATAAGATCATCAACCCCGTCGAAGATATCACATAGGGTTTCCCAAAAAAACTGTTTAAGAGCCGAGCCGAGCCGAGCAGATCCTGGGCATCATACGCCGTTGTCTATGTCTAAAGATGGGCTGCAATTCAAGAAAGGTGATTAACCAAATTTGTACAAAGTCTGCTTCTTATTCCCCTTGCCCTTTTTCTTGCCCGCTTCGGGCTCTCCGTCTGTCTCGGCCGCAGGAGTGGTACTCCCACTTCCACCATTCGCAGCCCCCCACGGATTAGCACGATTGTTGCTTCCCCTCCCGTCGTCCCACCGCACAGTCCCTCGCGTTAGTCCCATGATCATGGTGTTGGGCTTTGCAGCGGCTGGTAGCGCGGGGAAGGCATCTGCCGCTGAACCGTTCTGTTGGCCGGAGGTTGAGGGTCTGGATAGTGGTCGCGAGGATGCTGGTGGGGGTCTGGATGAGGAGGAAGGGGCAATCCAAGGTGTGGCGCCAACGCGTCCCGCGCCTGCTCTGTTGGCCGAGGATGCAGGTATCGACGGGAATGGGTTCGCGGCCGTGGAATTGCCCCAGCTACCTTGTTTGCTAACTGCCGAGCGTGATGATTGAGCTGTGGAGCTCTTCAGCTTGAGCACTCGGTGGCCTCCACTACCTGCAGCAGCGGCTGGAGAGCCAGGTAAGACACCACTCGGCCCTGGCAATGATGGATAGTCCTCATTGATGGCGCGCCAGTCATTCCACGCCTTGAGCAGACCATTGCGCTTTGCTTCATTTTCGTAGATATCGGCAAGTTCTTTGATGAGTTTGCCTAGATCCGCCGAGGGAACGTCAAAGAGGGAGAAGAAGGAGTCGATGAGTTGGGAGGCTGTGATGGTGGATGTGCGATAGGACGAAACGCTGCTGCGGAAGTCTGAGATTTTGGGTTGGTCGTACTTGAGCATGGTCGAAGCGCGGTCCATGACGGAGCTGTGCTGCAATCTTCGGGCTTGTTCTTGTGGGGTCACTGCTGGTGCGGCTTGGGCAGGTGCTAATATTGTATTAGCGGCGGAGTCGAGACGGAGATTGTCTATGGCTGGAAACGAGCTGTTTGTGGTAGTATGATTCCTAGGTGCTGTGACTATGTCTTGAACTCGGCCTGTGGGCCTCGCAGCGTATGCGTCGGTAGAGGCCATTTGGTCGTCGAAGGTCCTCGCAGTGGCTGACTGAGCACTTTGGACTGCCATTTGCCTCTGATAAGCGAGCTCATCTCTACGCAAAGGTTGTGCGGTTGACTGTGGGAGAGCCTCAGTGTTGGGATCTCTGCCCCTTCCTCTGCCTCTCCCCTCTCTACCCTCTCTATCTCTCCTGCCTCCTCGATTGTCTTGGTGCGGAGTCCTATAGTCGAAGGCCGAGATGTCGACTCTCCTAGCATCTCTCCTGGCATCTTTGGTCAGACCATTGGGATGTGCTTCGAGTTGATGCGCCTTGAGATCCATCGCGGATTCGAAGACAACAAATTTCTTGTCCATGCACTCTTGATCTGCACACAAAAAATGATCTTTCCTGAAATGTTGCTCCAATGAATCGTAATTCACGTAGTACTGCTGTTGCCTTGCTGGATTCCTACGATCACAGATGTGACACCTCTCATGCTTATCTCTACAATGCGTATACAGCTCGTCGTCTCCATAGAACCGCTGTCTGCAGAAGCCGCATTCTGGATGTCCCTTGAAACCGCTTTGGTCTACGGCCCCGGGATGGTCGTCTCCGAACTTTTCATGCTTCTTCAGATCTTGTTGTGTGAACAGCTCGTGCTCGTGTGTAAAGACCTTTTTATTCCTTGTACATAGATCACACAGGACCTTGTGGTGGATACTCCTGACATGACGGTGAAGATCCGGCCATCCCCGACAGGCAATGTCGCAGCTTTCGTCAGGGCAATTGTACCGAAGTAAAAGTATTGTGTCACTGTGGATTTCTTTCTGCTCGTACTTGATACCCAGCACTTCATCGGTCTCTTGGAAGTCCGCCTCAACAAAGTCTTCGTAACGCTTAGTGGCATCATCAGTGAATATGACGAATCTGGCTTCCGTCCGACAATGAGCGCATGCTCTCGTCTTATACAAAGCCCTCAACCTCAAGGCGCAGATATGACAAGTCCGGTGATTACAAGGGGCAACAGAGTTGTGGACCACAAGCGAAGCACATATAAAGCAGACTTCAGCTTCGACTTCGTCCTCCGTCCCATTCTGCTCCTTGTTCTCGTCGCCCTCTTTCGTTTCGGCATCTTTGGTCAGGCGACCACCAAAGCTGCCTCCACCGCCGGGAGGTGGTGGTATGGGAGGTGCTGAGGGAATCGCTGAGCTAGAGAGGCCTCTTGCTCGCTGATTGGGTCCTCCGTTTGGTCGATTGGCCCAAATCCCCCTCCCTCCTCGTCTATTTCCACCCCTCGCACCTTGGTTTTGGTGCGGGCCTCTATCTCCACCAGGTCCTCCTCCTCCTCCTCTTCCTCGCGAATAGGTCCCATGTATGTGATTTTGCGGTTGCGAGTCGATGATTGTTTGGGCGGTTTCGGAATGGGTCCCGGATACCTGTGTTACTGAGGCCATTGCGGGTTAATGGCAGTTGGGAATGGGAGAGTTGGAAGGAATGGAATATGTAGTAATAGGGGTCCTGTCTACTTGAGCATCTAACTGGGAGTTGTACTCATTTGTGAATGATATCTGGCAGACGTAAAAAGAGTATCGATGCGTTTAGTGGGGTTCATTGAAATACAATTGCTTGGCAAAACATATTTCTAAGGCGCTTAGTAAGTCAAGTCATGCGCATTTTGATTGGTCAGATCAGTACCTACTGAAGACAGGTGAAAATTTACATACCGTATCTACTTGCACCCTAGTAGCACATACAGTCTAGCGTTCTGTGAAAATGTAGTTATAGCTGTATCTACCGCAAGACGTAGATATTGTCCGGCCAGGTTCACATCCTTAATGTAGGTACTCGGATCTCGCGTATGCGTGGCTACTTTACAACATAGCGAGTGAGCTAATCGTGCTACGGTGCCACGCACTTATGTAGCTTGTTTGTGGCACGATTAGCTTGTTTGCAATCCATCAGTCAGAAGACTCTATCCTATCGAATCCATCATTATCCAGTCAAACAAATTCACGGCGCCTTACCAGGCGTGGGCACAATAATAATGCCGAAGCTCTGTGAATCCGCCGTCACGTAAAAATATAGGTCCACGATATGTGTGACTCACGAATGCGTGGCCATCCAATTATCGGGAAGTCGGAAGTCCGGCGGCAAGGTATACTGTCCGTGGCAATGACCCGGAGTATTGCAACCTTCAAGACCGCAACGCCCATATAAGCGGCAGTAGCAGTCGTCAGCGCGCGGGCATGCTAGGGTATTGAGCCGCTCTAGGTCGACACCTCGGTATGCACCAGGTGACGAGGTCTGAGCGTTAGATTCACCTTGCTGCATAAACAGGATGTGCCAGAGATACGACAAGATTCGGCCTGCGATTCGGTCGTCACGCGGTGCAACACTTCTACTCTGTGAGTGCTCGTCCGTACCACTGTCGCTGCTCCCGTCGAGTAGCCATTGTCTCAAAGCGACGTACTCGTCACGGGAATGCTGCCATACACGATTGCGCGCAACGACAAATTGCGCGCAACACTGCGCGCGGACGGCATCATTTCGACCTAGAAGAAGTCTCCCACCATCTTTGGACGAGGCGTACTCATCGGCGATGGAGCCCAAACCCACAGCAGACCCATCACCACCGAACAGAGCCGCGAAAGCGCGCGGCAGCGCCGCATCAGATGTCGCGCGGGCGTTCCACGGCTCCAGCATAGCGCTCAGAACTGTCTCCAGGCTGCCCTGCGGCGGCGCCGAAGAGGACGAGCACATGCTGGCGCTCCAGTCGCAACGCAGATTATGGTAGCCCGACGGCGCGAGCGCCGCAGAAACATTGAGAGCGATGAGTAGAGCTGCGTTGTCGTAGTCAGGGGCATCGTTATGCCAAGCCCAGCGCGCGCCATGTACGAATACTGCACCGGCTGCAGGGATGTCTGCGTAGTTGTCGATTAGAAACGTTAGATACGCCATTGCCTCATGCCCGCGGTTTGCAGGGACTTGCAAATGCGTCTTGTGTATGTCGGCCGGTGCGTCGGCAGTGTAAACGCATAGGTGATATAAATTAGCCAGCGCATCGAGCCAATTGGAGTCGCCGTCGGCTGCAACTCGCGACACGACTAGTGCCGGCTTCGAGCTCCCTGCCAGGCCGGGACAGATGCCGCGAGTCTTGGGTAGCGTGGTAGAAGTAGTCCTGTAGCGAATTGTAGTCCATGCGTAGGTTTTGTTGTTCGGTTGATGACGGTTGAGGTACACGATAAGAAACAAAGCGATGGCGAAGAAGCAAATGTTCACGAGGCTTCTCCGAGTTCTCCGTCTCATTCTGACACTGCCGGCTCATTCTGGTGTTGGTGAAGGTTGTTGTTAAAGACTGCAGTGATTTGACTTTTCGTCCTCAATGAAAGTAAGCGCAGCGGCAGCGCAGGAAGCGGCATTAAGATACCTCTGCAACCGCCGCCATTAGCCGAATTTCGGAAAGACGGACACGGTTACGATAGGAACAGACGGTACTCGTAGAGCCCGGATCGCAACTTCCTTATCGCCAAATGCATGAGGTATGAGGTCCTCGTGCGCTTGTAGCAAAACGTCTATCTCAACTCATGAATCGCATTTCCCTGGTCTTTGAACCGGGCAAATTACTCGTGGATTCCAGAAGTGAGTTACTTGATAGAGCGAGGACACCAATGAATATTTCCACTCAGCGGCATGTCGCTTGATCTATTGGTGTCCTCGCTCTATCAAGTAACTCACTTCTGGAATCCACGAGTACATTTTCGGTGGAATTTCTTTTTTCATATTTGATTAATACACGGTCTAAAATCCGATAAATCCGAAATTTCAATAATTCGTTCTTTTACAACAGTATAATAAAAAGAATTAAATTTATAAAGCGTAAAAAAAAGACTTCTAGAGTCTAAAGAATTTTTAAAAAATTGAACTAGTATTGTTGAATTTATACTAGACAGTCATAAAGTCTGCCCGAACTCTTTAAGCCTACGCGATGCAACGGGGTGGGTGGGGGAAGTCGCCCGGGTTTCGATTTAGGGTGGGCTCGGGGTGAGTTTTTGGTGGGGTATCCCCCAAAACTCACCCCCAGATTTACCGGATTTCAGATCGTGCATCACCGGGTAGCCGGCATTTCCGGGTAGATACGAACAGGTAGATTGATCTGATGGTCACAGAAAATAGCCCGGGTTGAGAAGGTGTATGTATATGTACGATGTGGGGTGTACACGTATGAGACTCCAATAGTGGATCTGGAGTAGGTTCCGGTCAATATCTACATCGTGCTTACAAGGCACAACATAGCACGCATGTACCATGCAGTCCTCCTGCAGGTTCGTCATTCCTATCAGCTGCACGGCAATCCCCACTCACCTACGTGGTTAGGATTCTTGGAGCCTGCAAGGCGTCGTACTAAAACGCCTCATGCACTCATCTGACCTGTCTCTGAAGCGGCATACCTGTCCTTCAGGGGGAACGTGATCAAACAAGCATACTGTGGGTGGGTCTCTGCGCGCATCGTTCAGTGGTGTATCGATGGCGATGCAGTGCTTTACGTCCCATCATAGGAATGGAGGTTCCACACGAGTGGCTACACGGAAACGGAATACGCTGAAACGTAAATTTGACGCGGCGGTCTATTGCCGGTGAACTGGTACACGAATACAAAGAACACCTTACTGACTCTCACAAACCCTTATGATAGAGATTAAAGAACCACTGGTGCGGAATTTGGGAATGCCCAGCCTTGGACCGGATACAGCAATTCTGCAGTAGCTGGAAGACATTTGACCAAGCGTCTTAAATCTCGAACATCAGGCCGCTCTCGAGTCGCACTGCCCCATAGATGCCCGAAATGTCTCCAGAAGCCCCGGCATGCCTTTGCACGCCTTTGCACCATTCCCATATGCTTAGCAGCCTGCTCATATGCCTTCAATGACGTCCCGGATTGGTGTGCTAGCTCGAGTACCTCCGAAGCTAACCTTCGGCATTCATTTATTGGAACAAGAGGCTGTACAACAATTAATGCTCAGTCGGCATGCAGTCGACTATCTTCTCACCTGGTTTCTGTAGTAATCATCAGAGCTCATACACTTCGAGTATATTTGGTATGGACCACCAAATACCGTGCTGAGACAACTGTGTAGGTTTCCGATCTTCAATCCAGTCTTCTCTGCAAGCACTTGGCCCTCTGCGACCGTCTCCATCAAATTGACGATGATTATATTACCGATGACCTTGAAAAGGGACTCTTCGCCCGGCTCTTGGTTGCTCATTTCTACCACGACTCGACCAGTACTGACGGATGTCAACCAATGGGTCCAAACTGGCTCTGCTGAGCCTCAGATAACTTCGTCAATGACGACGCAAAGGTGTTCACCCGCCGGTACAGTAAGGCTTAATGCATTCTACCTGCCCTAGCTTGCTAGCAGGAACACACGTAAGCAAACCTTTCTCAGCCATTGCGGGATCCCCCAAAGACTGTCCATTTGGAAACGAGTCAGATCATGCGCTGGTTCTCAGCTTCCACACTGCATACCTGGCATGGCGACATCTTCCGCTCCGGCCCGCTCCACGCCTTTCGCGAGCTCACTCGTATGCTAGCGTTGAATCGTCGAGCACTCGACAAATAGTTTGCCAACAACTTCTCTAAATTTCTTTTTTGGACTAGGTTCTTGCACATAGCCTATTGCCAGAAATCCCATTAGAATACAGGCTTGCAGGTATGGTAGAAAAACATACTTGGCCCATACTGCCTAAGCCTAGAAATGCTATCTGGGTGCCATGATTCGCACAGTGGCATCTGAGTAAGGGAAATGGCCGGCAACGAGAACAGGCCGCACGCAATGACATAAGAAGTCACGGCGAGTATCGAATATCACTGCCGAAATTCCTGATATTACATTTAAGGAACAGAGGAGATTGGGCTACAGACAGTTGCAGCTCTGCGAGATTGAAACTTTCGAAGAGTACCTGATCGACCACAATACCCATCCTTCTGCACGCTCAGGCTCGACAGGTCTTAGAGTCAAAGCTTCAGCGCAGTGATGACCTTCTGCGTCGGCGCGAATACCGCATCAAGCGTATTATGCTGATCCACTGCATGCTGCATGCAGCAAAACAAATGTGGCTCGCTTACCTTTTAGCAGCAAGGTTACATCATCATATACAATCTGGATCACACTCCCTCCACCGCTTTTAATCTCAACATCCCACGTTTGCAGTAAATGACATCACAGTTATACTCATTGTACAGGCTCGCGTCCGTCGAGTGTCTCTATTCAAAGCACGAACAGCACTGCTGAAGCCAACGTAACCTTGCATTACATCATTACACACTGGAGGAACCATTTTCCATTGGGCAATTTCCACACATCAATCCGTCGCGCTCGACTGTACACAGTACTCTCGTTTAGCTGTCGCCTTAGATCTCCTTTCATTTTCTCTATTTCCCGTACCACCTCCACATTCGACTCTTGATCTGAAAGGGATAAATGGTCAATCAACATGCTATCCTCCGAAGTGCTCTCTTTGATCGACCAGGTGAATTCGGGTGCCAAAGCTTGTCAGGACGAGAATCAGAACCGAGACGCACAAGCCGAATTGCTCGCCACGTGTAGAAAGTTGACGGCAGAATTAGAGTCGCCTTTCGAGGCTATTAGAAGATTTTCTTTTCAGGTACGTTCAAAATTTGAAGCATTCTCGATCGGCGTCTGAATGCAGTCGGTCAGAACAAATGGTCTCATGTATATTCGTATTTTGTTGTAGTCTAGTCTGACCTTACCTATCCATGAGCGTCCACCATCCCCCGTGCGATACAGAGCTGGAGATTGTCCATACTGACTATACCAAGCCATACGAAACCCTTGCCCTGAGAATAGCTGTCCAGTTGAACCTTCTAGATGCCATCAAGGACGAAGACGTGACCGCGTTGGGTCTGGCCACTACAACTGGAGCAGATCGCCTGCTCATAGGTAAGCGTTCTGATACGGCCTGACTTTCATTCCCAGTTTAAATATCTAAGCGTTATCTCATCCCACTCTAGTTCGTATCATGAGGGTACTCTGCACAATGGGGGTCTTCACCGAAAAAGGCGTAGAACTTTACGGAGCCGGAAGAATCGCATCAGCTCTCCGTGCCAGACCCTCTTTACGAGACAACGTAACCACTCTGTCCGTCCTTCTATTATTTCCACCTCTCCCATCCACGTCTGCGCCGACGCTAACGACGACCCAGCTTCGATTTCGGCCTCAACGCCGCCGCCAAACTCCCCTCGTTCCTGGAACAGACTTCCTTCGCGAACCCGACGCGAGACGGCAGCGGACTCTGGCAGCACGCCTTCAACACCCCGCTCGATTTCTGGGCCTGGCTGGAAGAAGACCCGGAGCGCGCGCGCGCGTTCCACTCCAGCATGGTCGATCGGCGCCACGCCAGCGCCGACGCCGCCTGGTTCACAAAGTATCCGGTCGTCGCAAATCTCTGCTCGACCGTGCCACCAGCCTCGGCTGAGGTACTCCTCGTCGACGTCGGCGGGGGATGGGGTCAAGACTTGCTGGCCTTCGCCTCCGCGCACCCTTCCGTCCCCGGCCGTCTGATACTGCAAGACCAAGCGCACGCGCTGGCCGAAGCCGACCGGGAGAGCCTGGGACGGAGAAGGGTTGAACCGATAGCGCACGACTTCTTCGATCCCCAACCCGTCATTGGCGCTCGCGCATACTACTTCCATCACATCTTCCACGACTGGCCGGACGCGGAATGCCGGACCATACTGAAGCAAACGGTCGCCGCCATGCTCCCCGGTGGGCGGAGCAGGTTACTCATCGTTGAAGACGTCTTACCGGACACGGGAGTGTCGAGTTACCTGGGACTGCGGGATATGCACATGATGACGCTGTTTGGGAGCATGGAACGCAATCGGGGCCAGTGGACGGAACTGCTGGGTCAGGAGGGTTTGGAAGTCGTAAAGATATGGGAGCTCGGGCCGAATTCTGAGAATTTGATCGAGGCCGTTCTGAGGCAATGAGTTCAGAACCATGCATTCCTTGTTCGATATGCTGATTTCGGTGAGACTACCAAGCTATCTTATGTAACTGGACCGTACTGTCGGTCAAATCTTGCCGTGAGGCTGGCAGGATCCACCTTCCTTCCTTCCTTCCATGCATCAAGCTTGTTCATCAGCGAGCACCTCCTTTGCTACCCTTTTTTTGCCGGCAAGGAAGACTGCTCTCCACACGGCTTCCGTCGATGTGAAACATATCCGAGGCAGGAGAGCGGACACCCTCATCATTTTTGGGTCAAAAGAAACCCATAACAGAATCGCCCAAGCAAAAAAGGACACAAAGATCGATTCCGCAAATAGCATAACCCTTTTTCACAAGTGCGATACCGACTACTCCGAAGGACCACGGACCAGCTCTCAACAAAGGTCTTGGGAAGAGGGAAAACCCCGTCGGCTGCCGCCGCTAAGACCCAAAGTGAGTTGCAGCAGGAGGAGCTGGAGCCGTAGGAGGTGCAAGAGGAGAATGAGCCAGGGCTTGATTGGGGCCATATAAAGGAGATATTCGAGGTTGTGGGGGTCTTTTAATGGAAGCTGGTGAGCAGGGAGGCGTTTCGAGATCCTTTGATATACGAGTGTGGGATCCTCTGTCTTTGTACGCACAGTGACGCAGACTCGTAACGGCGGCGTTTCTAATTGCGCGGGAGGTGCTGTTGTTGCTCTCTCTCTCTGTCTGTTTCCCCCCTTTGCGGAACCGAAGTGAGGTCGGTGGTATGTCATCTCAGGCCGACTGTGTGAAATGCTCGGTCGTTGTATCATCCACCCCCGTACCTCTACGTCCACATCCCACGCCCCCCCCCTCCCTACTCTCAAACATCCATCTACCCCAACCGTCACTTCACTCCTCCTGCGTCCTTCGCCCTCGTCTTCAGCGAAGTTTCCGCATGCAGGAGCGGACGATCCGAGAAGCCTCCACGTTGTGGCGGAAAAGGTTCGTGGAACCCCGTACCGCGAATTCTTCATGCCGTTCCGGCTTCCTGCTCCACTCGTCGGTTGCGGATCTCTTCTCTTTGGATCTTACCGCCAGAGCTTTGGCGGTAAGACGTTCCATAAAGGTCAAGGAGGATTGTTGTGGTTGACTGACGAGCGTGCGAAGGGGGTTCCGGTGATTCTGAGAGTGCTGATGAGATCCTTCGGTCAGGGTAATTTCTTGACGACAAAAGTGTCAAATAGCACTTTTATAATCTTCTATCAATGGCAGTGCCTTTAGTCCTGCTCATTGGTCGAACTCGTCGGCAGGATTTCTTGGCAGTCCCTCTTGGCAGTCCCTCTTGGCAGTCCCCCTTGGCAGTCCCCCTTGGCAGTCCCCCTCGGCAGTCCCCCTTGGCAGTCCCCCTTGGCAGTCCTTTTTGTCCAGTCCTCTCGGCCAGTCCTTTTTGTCCAGTCCCCTCGGCCAGTCCTCTCGCTCAGTCCTCTCGCTCAGTCCTCTCGCTCAGTCCTCTCGCCTAGTCCCTCCAACCAACCTAGCCTAGCCGAAGACGTGCTCCCCAGCCAATGACTTTCCTCGGAAAAGTCTGAGTCGCTGACCTCAATGGCTGAAGCCTTTCGGATAGTGTCTACCACTATGCTTATACGCAAAAGCAAGGCTGTACGTTGGTTGCCTAAAGTCCAGAATGAAAACATATAGATACCCCGACTCCGGTGAATTCTTAAAGACAGACTATCTTGATCACCTCTTCTTTCATCAACTCAGAAAAACGAAGCGCTGTCGATCCGTGAACATGAACATCATCTCTTTCCACATGCACAATTTATCCCGACACCTTCGCAGAGCAACACATCAAGGTAGCTTTACCTCATCGCCCAACATATCATGTCGCATAGAAGCCGTGACTGCAAGTCATGGGCTGCTCCCTTGTGGTATTTTGTCAAACCACTCATCTAGCATTGCATTGGTGTTGACGTTGGAATTTCTCTTGGCTGCATCTTTTGGCGGCAAATTCCTGGACTCTGTTGGATGAACTGTTTCCACATGCTTCCTCCTACCGCGAGCTTTTCTGATGACTTTCTTGCAGGCCGACCCGTCCTTATCTAGCAAACACTGGTAAGACCAATTTTTGCTATCGGAATGGTGCTCACGCATGTGCCTTCCTAGGCTTGTCTTCTGACTTTCGGGAGTGCCACGGTAGACTGGTTTGTCCTCACAATCTGGATCGTCATCGCATGCTTTGCATCTCGTCTCCAAAGGCTCAGAGGAGACTGGATGAGCGCTACCACGACCACGATCACGACCACGACCACGACGATGAGAATGTGGTGTAGTGTTAGATGTAGCGCGAGAACGTGCTTTCCTCGATACAGTACCAGACCCGGAAAACGTGGAAGTTGGTGAGCCGTTAAGAAAACTATTATCGAAATGATCAGGATTGCATAGAAGCATTTCGTTCTGCGCATCGCTTCCTCCTGGGTCCGTCTCGGCTAAATCTGCCAAAAAAGAGTTGTATTTCGCCGAGAAAGATCCATCTATGAGAGATAGGTCAATACCGGACGGAGGAATCGTGGATGGATTTGCTTGGTTTCCCATCTCCTGTGAGTCTGACCATTGGCTGCCATGACCGATATTGTTATCCGCGGTCGCCAAATTGCAGTTTTGGTTGTCAATGTCTCCACCGGCTCCATGATTGTCAGTGGCTGAACAAAAAGAGGGTGAGACTCTCATACCGAAGTTTTCGCTTGTGGCATCAATTCGATACTGGACTGGGAATCCCTTGCATGAATCGCGGCCAGTCAAGGCATTTGTTTGGTCCATGGTGCGATGCTCAGTGAGGTGTTGTTGTGCCTGACTGTAGCCATCTCCATCAGAGTTGGGATAGCAAGGCTCTATGAAAGACCCTCGCACATTCTGGCGACTAGAATCACCCATTGAACTCCAACCAGAGTTGCCTCCATTGTGGTTGCGCAAGTCGTCTCCAAAGACCGGACCTCCGGCCCCTCTGAAAGACGTGGTGCAGTCCCTCTCACTATATCTCTGATGTGAAACAGGATGACCGTTTGGGGTAGTCCCTGTGAGGTGGTATGGAGGTCGAAAATTTTGATATACAGCCTGGGTACCTGTATATTGCTGGAATGGAGGGTATTGCATAGGCGCCAGCGCCGGTTCTTGTGGGTTTCCATCCATAGTGTACTGTGAAGTTGGCTGGGACAAGGAATATTGTGAGAATGGCGCTGACGATTGAGAAGATCCAGAGTCCGGCAGAGGATCTAGGAGATATTGTTGCTGCGATGCCAGCTCAGGCGGCGGTCTAGGTCTTCCAGACACCATGTTCCGAGATGTAGAGTGTCCGAGATGCTGCGACATTTGAGGTATGTTACTTGAAACGCGGTTTCCTATGATGCAGCCGGAGGAGCGGTATAGCGGTTACCGAAACGGAACTGGTTGTAACGATGCGGGGGCTGAGGTACTCCAGTGGACTTTATCTTTTTAGGAGCTTGCGATTGTAGCTGCAAATTCTAGATGAAGTTCTCGAAAGGTGGAAAGGTTTCGAAAAGATGCGATGACTTGTCGTGTGGGCGATTTAGACTGCGGTGGGAATCTTCGGACAGAAGGTAGTGTAGATGAGAGCTGCTGAGGGTCTCAGAAGCAGAGGAATAGTTCAGAGAGCTGAAGGGAGCAGAGATGTGGAATGGCATCTTAAAAAGCAAGCAGTCCTCGTGGTACAGACCGCTGTGTTCGTCAACCTTGGCCAATCATCGTGACCTGCCCCACTTTCTGTGGGATGCGGAGATTATGACAGCAGAGTGGCCCGGCTCGTCGAGTCCCCCGCTTATCATGTAGGACCAGGAGGACTGTATGCCAGGGAGTATGAACCGTGTCCGGAATTTTAACTTTTTCGTCGAACCCCAGCCAGTCAATCATCGCCTATCCGCGTCATCTTAGGGTTGCTTGCTCGAAAGCTTCATTGCAGAATTGTTGCATGAGAGGACTCTCCTCGCTCTGGTGGTATCTTGTCGTGATCGTACCGATTTTCGGAGCAGAGCTGAGGCATAGGCAAGGCCAGAGACGTTTCCGAAGAGATTGGCAAATCGAAGGGCGTAGACTAGATCATTGTATTATTGATTAGGCCACGTCCGGTCTTGACGAATCCCGAAAAGCTCTGTTGCAGTAGAGGCAACAACAAAAGGCACCCGTAAGATGTAAGTTGTGCACCATGATCATGGAGTGCAGGAACCCCCCATCTGACCTAAATATCGGACACCTCTCCGGGCAGCCTAGAAGGAAAACGTCTGCCGCAGTGCTACCTCGACTCTGTCACCGCACCACAACTACCCCGCAAGTTGATCCACAACCATCCGTGACGGTCTTCATCGTTCTAATCGATAATGTGATACTCCGACTCGTGCTAGGCGCAGTATGACAGTGGCAAAAGGTGCGGTCATGGGAGATGCCAGGGAGGCTTCCCATGAGCCGCGTTCGCAGTCGTAAATGACCATGTCGCCAATTTTGTGAAATAGAGATGGATCGGGGTATAAGGCCCAAGCATGCATTACAGCAGCAGTGACACGATTGACTTCTCAAATTTTGCAACCGCTTAGGGCTTATGTCTTGTGAGAAAGTCCATCCAGAGAGCCTTGAACATAATGGGTAGCACAGCTTCTTGACTATCTGAGGAGAGCGTCCTCGCACATACTTATAGGCAGAAAATCTTAGGGGGGTCGGGTACACTATCCATCCGGTTTCGGGGCTGAGGAAGAGCAGGATTCGCCGATCCAATTGGAAGCTCATCGGGGTAAAGAGCGGAGAGCGTTCTCAGATTGTGGGATCTGAGCTCTTCCAACGAAATACGCTGCTTTTCTGTCATCCAGAGAGAGGTTGGTGGATCTTGTATTTTGTGCCTCCAAGAAGTGTCCTAAAGTTTTCCGATTAGTGAACAGGGAAACGGAAGCTATTGTTGTCAACTCATCGATTGTCCTTCTAGACACGAAAGAGCGTAAACACCAGATTCACTCCCAAAAATGCCAATTGGGCTTCGATGATTCCATGGCGTCTATCTTTTTTATAGTCCGGCAGGTCGTCGTGGTGCTTTTTTTCAACGTAGTGAAATAGTCAGATATTATTGACGGCATGATGCGTAAGGGTGTGATGGTAGCGAGGAAGTCGAGGGATAGGAATTGCAATGGTGTCGAAGGTTGAAAGCCATCGGGTAACAACGGGTTTGAGCACGTTTCCGCCGATTTCTAGCGAGCTGGGCGAAGAGGCAGCCAAGGCAAATACATGGAAAACCCTTCCCAGGGCCATGTTCCCATCCGCGGGCAGAAAAGATGGAAAAATACTGCAAATTCTGTTTCTTCATATTGACAAGCCCTATTTCTCCTACGTCTCCTCAAATACATTCAACGATCAGTCATGCTCAGTAGAGTGAGTCATAGACAGGCCACCGACTAGCCGTCTCTTCGCCTAACACCTGCGCTCGAAGTACACCCAGGCATTGCCATCTCAAAGGGGTGACTGTACAGTAACCGCCCTTTTTTAAAGCCCTTCTCAAACAAGCGGACAATGAAGGAGCCACGTTCCGCTAAGCCACGATCGGCTAAGCCACGTTCCATCGTAAGGTATTGTCATGGCGTGTCGTGTCGATTAATCTTCACTCGTCAGGGACGTACAGATTCTGACTCAGGATCTTGTTCATCGTGAACATGTGCACCTTGTCCTGCTTGAATACCGCTCTCAGAGCGTCATCACAGCGGATCATTCGCTTGTCACTGGGATCTTGAAGATCCTTAGCCCGCACGTACGCCCAAATGCGCTTGACTGTCTGAGGCCGAGATAACTATAAAGGAACATTAGTATAGTCTCGAACGCTTCGGCAATAGCGTCCTTGGTTACATACCTTGATTTCGTTGTCTAGCAAAGCTGAAAGTGGCGGGGATAGCATAAGCTCTTTCTATAGCCAGTCAATACTCGCAATCAAAGTCAGGTTGGCCCCGTAGACTTGCATGAAATCCACCGCTCCGGACTTTCTCCTTCACGTCCGAACCAGATGCATCAATGTCACTATCATCTTCTGCCTTCACCTTTGCCGATGTCTTTTTTTTCGGGCTCTTCTTGTTCTTCTTCGGTGGCGGTGCTTTTGGCCCTCCACCTCTTGTAGATCTAGTGCGAGCGTTCTCCTGAGCTTGAAGTTTCGCTGCATATGCGGCGTCGCTATCGCGCTCTACTTTCTTCTTCTTCTTAGGAGGGGGAGTATTTTTGACATCCGAGAGCTCCTCCTCGTCACTTTCTTGTTTATGTTTCTTGGGCGACTGAGAAGTGGCTTTACGGGTAGGCTCCGACGACAGAGGTGAATTTTCTTTGACAGTGGTGTGGCCATTGGTCTGCTGTGACGCAAGTGAGCCCTGTTTGACACTGGTGTGGCTAAAAGTTTGCGGCGAAGCAGATGATTCCTCTTTGACGCTGGCGTGGCCGTTTGTCTGTGGAGGCGCTTTTCTCTGCTCATCGAACTTGTCGAAGCGTCTCATTATGAGGGCTTTGATGGCCGTCTGTAAGAAATGTGAGCAATGGTCTCCCTTGTTATTTTGGGCATAGTAGTTCCGACCTTCTGGGGCGTAATATCATATTCGACAGACTGCTGGAGACCTTGGCGAATACGTTTCTCTGAGATTGTGTCGAGATCACTTGCGGCAAGGATTGAGTCAATAATGGTCGTGAATGACGCTTCTACCTCCGTGGGTACTGTTTTCCAACTAGTATCAGCTGACTGGAGTCGCGATCTGAAGGGGCGAGGGAGGGAAGGAAGAGGGCAGGCGGGCGTGCAACATACAAGACATTTTGGAGGATGATTGATTTGCGAGATAGAATAGTCAAATTCGGGCTCGGATTGACGAAGATTGATTCGATCTTGAGTGTAGAGGCAAGAGATATTAGTTTTAGTGTGACCTGAGCTCCAATTGTCACCTCATGACTGGGTGTTTGAACGATAGGAATGAGCTTTGAAAGACTGAACGCCCCGGCGGTGATTGGCTGTAAATGATTGGCTGATGCGCCTCCAGCAAGTCAACAGTGCAGAACAGTTCGCAATGTCCCAGTATGTATGCAAAGAGCTCGTTGAGGAGTGGTTTTTGAATCGTGGCTAAGCCATGGTCTGCATCAGCAACGGACGATGGCACCCAAAACGCGCCGGTGATCGAAGGCGGCAAGTCGGTTATGTCCGAATGGACTAGTCCCAAAGTGAATACGCTAAGAAGCAATTGGCGATCAGTGGGTTCTGAATCATATCTTGAGTCAGAGCAACGGGTGTGATAGTCTCACTTTCTGATTGAGAAGAGTTACGCAAAAGCTCAAGCTCCAATATATGAACGCTGCGACGTTAACAGACCAGAGACAAGAAGACTCATAGGTACATCCAGAAAGCGTTAGGCGTGATCGGCTTAGTTAAGCGAAATATTGTGCCAAGGCTCGAACTTTACCACCACACCACAGCAAAAGTAGGCCCACTCGTAGCTCCTCTACCTTTCTTCCTACAAACAAAATGGCACCTAGCTTTGATAACCTCACCGAGGACAATGGTACCTATGACTCAGAGGAAGAGATAGACTTCTCAGGTTCGCGAAACTCCGCTATACATTTCTAACCACCAGTCTGCTAATCAGTCCCCTTGCCAGATCTCAAGGAACAATACGACGTCCGACTCGAACAAGGCCTTGATGCCTTCGTGGTCGTCGATGGCCTGCCCGTGGTCCCGGAAGACAGCAAACCGAAGCTGGTAAAATTCTTGGTGAAGCAGCTGAACAAGGCGGGAAAAGTCAAGGAAGATGGGTTCTTCATGCCAACCAACAATAAGGGCATGACGGAAGGGTACGACCTCCCTCCATTGAGGGGCAGGAACATGAGCTTATCTGTCTAGCTATGCTTTCGTCGAATACCAAACACCACAGCAAGCCATCGCAGCTACCAAGCAACTCCACGGTACCGCCATCGACAAAAGACATACATTCGCGATAAACAAGATCACAGACGTGGAAAGATATGGAAGGGAAGGCCGCATCGATGATGAATACCAACCACCTAAGATCGATGACTTCGCAGAAAAAGAGCACCTGAGGTGGTGGTTGGGGGACCCAAACAGCAGAGATCAATTCGTCATGTTGCGAGGGGACAATGTTGGGGTATTCTGGAACAAGAAGAAGGACCCGCCTGAAAATATAGT
Source organism: Letharia lupina (assembly GCF_014066315.1). Classification (NCBI taxonomy): domain Eukaryota; kingdom Fungi; phylum Ascomycota; class Lecanoromycetes; order Lecanorales; family Parmeliaceae; genus Letharia; species Letharia lupina. Next base: position 2,202,522 of record NW_023502974.1, read on the forward strand.
CGATCGGATGCACTGGACAGAGTCACATGTGCAGTGGTCGCCTTTGGGCACATATCTCGCTACTATGCATGCTCGGGGTGTACAGTTATGGGGCGGACCGAATTGGACACGGCAGACGAGGTTTCCACATCCTATGTGCAATCTGATCGACTTCTCGCCCGGGGAGACATACATTACAACATGGTCCTTCAAGCCGATTGAGGTTTCAGAAGACGACCCGATTTTGTCACAGGAGGAAGATGGGAAGAATTACATTATCTGGGACGTCGCAACGGGAAGACCGCTACGGTCATTCCAGATGCACGACCTTCCAACCCCTCCTGAGAGTGAAACCGGCCAGCCCGTCAAGAAGAAGGTACCGTGGCCCGCTTTCAAATGGTCGTCCGACGACAAATTCGTTGCTCGCATGCTGGAGGGTCAATCAATATCTGTTTATGAACTTCCCAAGATGACTCTCATGGACAAAACATCCATCAAAATCGAAGGCGTGATGGACTTCGAATGGTCGCCTGCACTTCCGCAGCGGGACTCGGTAAAGACATATGAGCAGCTTTTCTGCTTCTGGACCCCGGAAATCGGCAGCAACCCTGCTAAAGTCGGCCTCATGAGCATACCGTCCAAAGAAATAGTACGGACAAGAAATCTCTTCAACGTTACGGATGCCAAGCTCCACTGGCAATCACAAGGCGCCTACGTCTGCGTCAAAGTGGACAGGCACTCAAAATCAAAGAAGTCACTGGCGACCAATCTCGAAATCTTCCGTGTCCGAGAAAAGGGTGTCCCCGTCGAAGTCGTCGATTCGATCAAAGACACCGTCATCAACTTTGCGTGGGAACCGAAAGGCGACCGCTTCGTTCTCATCACCACTGCCGAGGTCGTCATGACCACCGCGGTACCCCCAAAGACCGCAGTATCGTTCTTCTGTCCCGAAAAGATCAAGGGCGCCGGTGTAGGAAACTTCAAACACATCCGCACCATCGAGAAGAAGAACAGCAACGCCATCTACTGGTCACCTAAAGGCCGCTTCGTGATTGTAGCCACAGTGCACTCACAGCAGAGCTTCGACCTCGACTTCTGGGATCTAGACTTCGAGGGCGAGAAGCCCGAGAGCGATAAAGACCTCACCGCTAACTTGCAGCTCATGAACACAGGAGACCATTACGGAGTTACGGACGTTGACTGGGACCCTACCGGTCGCTACTGCGTAACGAGTGCTAGTGTCTGGAAACATACCGTAAGCTCACTTCTTCCCCTCCCCTCTCTTCTTTTTACGTCTAGCTACCGCGACGCTGACATGATCAAAGATGGAAAACGGCTACCACCTCTACGATTTCAAAGGGGAGCTCTTGCGCGAAGAGCACATTGAAAAGTTCAAGCAACTCTCCTGGCGCCCTCGCCCTCTCACCCTTCTATCACGAGACGAACAAAAAACCATCCGCAAAAACCTCCGCGAGTATTCGAAAGACTTTGAAGAGCAAGACCGGATCGAGGAAGATAAAGAGAAGGGGGCGATTGTGGAGGAGAGGAGGAGGGTTCTGAGTGAATGGCTTGCGTGGCGGGAGAAGGAAGAGGAGGAATTGAAGGCGGAGAGAAGGGAGTTGGGTTTGAAGGAGGATGTTGAGGAGGAGGAGCAGGCTGATGGGGAGGATGGAGGGGGGGCGGTTGTTGAGGAGATTATGGAGGAGGTTTTGGATGAGGTTGAGGAGATTGCTTAGGGTTGCTTGAGAGGATTTGACAATGGTCGCAGAAGCTGTATTTGGCATTGTATCAGGTGTGGTGATCTGCCGTCCAGGAGGCAGCTACCCCGGATCTTTGGCAGTCAGCAGTTGAGTTATCAAGTCTGCCAGTGCCTTGTAGAGCTTGCATGCACCCTTGCTACGTCGGAGAGGATGATCCTTAGGGAACGATGTATTAAATCACAGATGTATCTGCCACCAGGAGGTATCGCAAGAAAATGATCCGTAGGTCATTCACTCACTACACGTGATCTCATCTCCCACGACATGAACCGCCTGAACGCCTCTAAAGATGCAACATACCACCATTTCATTCTGGTCATCAAGGTACCCCAAAAGGAAGTCGTCATGGCTCATCAAAAAAAAGGTAACGGAAATGGGTATCCGCCTGGTAGCGTTATGCGAGATCTAAGTATACTGTTGAAAAGAAAGGCGCCGATTGTTGAGACGTGCTCCTTGGGGCGTTCGCTGCAGGTTGGCGATGTCCGCAGATTAGAACCCCAAAATTGCGCTCTGTCGAAGATCCTTTACGGTGGTGGCGTAGGGGTTTGTGTCTGCATGTACAGTCCCTCCATATGGTTGGCCTGCTGCTGTTGAGAAATGACTTCGCGCGCATAGAACTCAACCAGCATGGTTCCATACGCCTCTAGTTCGACTATGGGTACAGAAAGACGAAAATCATTCAAGAGAAGAAACTGTAATTCCAGGTGGTTTAGCTCGTTTAATGGTAGGCCGCCGACCTGCAACACATTAGTGGGATTTTGGAACAAGGTATTAGCGAATTCACCTTGGCATATCTGGAATTCGTGTAGAAGACGTCGGAGAAGAATTTGCTTGCGCAAGTGACTCCTGCAATGACGAGTCTATGTATGTTGAAGCTATCCACCACAAAATAGTGCGAAAGGTCGTAGGCGTCGGAATCAGGTATCGCGGAGGGCATCGAGGGCGAAGGCCTCATGGTTGAGTCCTGAGAGTCTGAACTATCGGAACCAGGAGGAGAAACTATGGTTGGTGCTCTGGGCGAAGAGTCGATTCCCGCTCCGCCTGGCGAAGAGTTGACCGCCGTCTCGCTCGAGCCGTTAGAGCTGACGCCACTCGGTACTCTCGAATGGCCCCTGCCATGCTGCCCATCGCCTGGCAATCTAGGCAGTGCTCCACTGTTGACCATTTCCGTCATGCGATCGAAATATATCAGCAGACTCAAAAAGACTTCGTATGTAGTCGGACAATACTTGTGGATGCGGCTGAGATAGCTTGCGATGGTGATGCTGGGTACATTTTTTCCATGGAAAGCGAGCACACTTGTAGCTTGCGGACTGAGCGCCGTCGTACCTTCTGGAGGCGGTATATTCCGATGTAGATTCTCATGTTGGCGATCATTTGTAGTGATGATCTTCGTCAAGAGTCCGGCTACCATCTCAATGACATCTGTGACCGGCATTCCACTGATCTCGTACTGCTGCCCGCCATCCATCCTCCCTCGTAGAGAATGCCTGGATGGGTGGCGTGACCGGGTAAGGACTTCCTCACTGGCGAAGCTTTGTATGTGGCCGAGATCTCGAACCTTGATGCGGCTCGGCGAATTGACCGTTGACCCATTTAGAGACAACGTTGAGCGGTGTGTAGGCTCAAGGCGTGGTGACGGTGGAGGTATTGCCTCGGACTGAGACTCTTGCGGCATGAGGTGATTGCCGTCGTTGATATGTTGTTGCTCTTGGGGTGGGGCACCTCGCCAATGTATATGAGGCCCGTCAATGTGTGGTATTGATCGGACGTTCGCTGGTGAAGTAGGTTGGAGGGTATGAGACGATCTGCTATTCGAGGTGGGAGAGGGCGTGGCGGTAGGGTCATTTTGTAGATGCGAGACTTGTGACGGGGTTCGGAAGGGGTTAGATATCGCTGAAGACATCTGATGCACGTCTCCAGATGCCATCACCGAGGGCAAGGGCACAAAGTCGGATATGAGTTCGCTGATGGTGCCATGTTCAAGGTCAGCTTGGGTTCTGCGAAAGGCTGGCATGTACTCCGTATTACGAGGTGTAGGGGTGACGAAGACCAAAAGACGAGAACAACACACAAAGTGCTAAGGATGGGCAGAAGTTGGAACGATCATATTGTCGAAGCAACATTTGCATCACTCTCCTAAGCTTGAGGCTGAGAAGGAGATCGCGCAACACTACTTCCTCTTTTGGAGCTCCTTGCGGAGCGAGCTCATGTCTGGACTGGAGGATCAAGACTCGGAAGAAAGCTGCCGTCTCACTCTCACCTGTAGGAGCATGCCTGGAGCGCCCGTTGCTCGAGAATATAGATATGTAGGCAATCAGTTGATACAAAGCGTTGAATTTACCTGGTATGGAGAAAGTGAAGGTGTATAAAGCGGTCTAATTACTTCTTAAGCCGTTATATTAATAGCAAGCAGGCCGAAATTAAAAGTCGACTTCACCAATTTCAGGGTTCCCGTTTGGCAACGCTGGCATGGGAACGACCGTACAACCTCGCCTTTACAGTCGCCGCTTTCACCGTCACCGAACAGCGCACCACCACCAATGAATTGTACTTTGGGTGAGGTATGCATAAAGCACTTCAAGCCTCTGTCCGTGCGTTCTGCTGCCAAAAGCATACAAGAGCTCGAGCGGTCATTTTCTACTCCTCCTGACGACGCTAGGATATGAAGAGTCAACTAAGGTAGGTAGATATCTATTAAAACGCTCGAGCCAGAGCCGCTTGCCATCATAGATCAATGATAAGATGGATAATTTGTCATGAGATGATTGGCTCTCAGCTGTAAGCTCGTTCAGTAAAGATGGTGACGATGAACGCCAGAGTTTTGGTTGAAGCATCGACTGATAATATCATGTAATCAAGCCTATCGACCCAAGGAACGTACGCACAGTAGTGAGGACTTCTTTTCGCCTGCTTTCTGGTGAAGTGATCATTCCACCCTTGAAAAATGCGGACACCTTGTCAGCTGGGCAATCTCCGTCTCGAAAGCTAAGCTCATCTTTTTCAACTCTGAGATACCCACAAGACTGTTCCGACATTGACATTCTAATTACAAGGTCTGACACCTTTCCTTCCCTTTCCTTAACATCGAAGAGTCACGATCTCGGTCTCAGGTCTCGAGGCGGAGCTAGTCCACAGTCACATCCATACTATGGAGTGTTTACCCCCCGAACTCATGGCTCAAGTCTGCAGTCTTTCTGATATCAGGTCACTGAAGAAGATTCGCCTTGTCAACACTATCTTCGCCCAAGTTGCAGCCCAATACTTGTTCGAAAGGACTTTGCCTCAAATTCATTCCGAGATATTTTGACAAGTCTACAGAGGTAGCATTTCACCCTACGCTACGGTTCCATGTCCGTACACTTTACTTTGACCGCGACATCCTCGATGAAATTTTTGCGGAGTACGAGACCTGGGAAGCGACTATCGACACGCGCGAGCTCGCAACTACCGGAGACACACGGGCAAAGAACCCTGAAGAAGCACGATGGCAGTGCTCGCAGGCGGACCTGGATCGTTCTCACACCAACTTTTGCCGCCTTCTTGCCTCGCAAAGGGCACTTTTCCATGGCCGGATGGACCTCATAGTACTGTCAGCAGCTCTTCCCATGTTGCAAAACTTGCGAACAATAGAGTCGATTGAGAAAGCATTTCGAAATGGAGCTGTAGCCACGCCTTACGATTCAATTGCAGGCCATGAGAAGGATTGGGTCCCAATACTGTCGGATCTGCAGACCGAGACACTCCTGCCAACGCCTTTCATTGACCTTTCCCTATCAACACAGCCCGGAACCGCACGACCGCTAGCCCCATTAATCTCCGGTCTGGGACTCGCTCGAAGGCAGCTACGGACCAAAGAATTACGTCGGATCCCTCGGAGTTTCTGGAAGCAAGAAGGTCCTTCAGGATTTGAGCATGGTGTGCGGTCACATATTCATGCCGCTTTCCGGTATCTAGAGAGCTTAGACGTCCAATTTGTGGTTGGGTTTTACGACCTTGAAGTCTCTCTACAGGGTCTGATGCCTCCTTCAGCCAACAATTTTATTGGAGCAGCTCCAGGACTTCGACTGCTAGACCTCACATTTCTGTGTTATGAGGAGCTTGATGATGGGGCAGGTTTTGGTGATGCAAACTGGGGAACGCTTCCCCGCACGGGACAGGTATTCGCGACACTGAATCTACCTAATCTGGCTATATTTCGCCTTTGGTCTTGCATACTGCCGAGGAAATTATGAGTGATTTCATCAGACGTCACAGCACAACGTTGAAGGAAATCAGCATGAGTTCCGCGCGTCTCGACAACAGATCAGTTGGATCTACTTCATGGGAGGAGACGTTGAAGCAGATCGCTCCTATCTTATTTTTGGATTGGGTTAAGCTGAGATGGCTTTGGAGTGACGACATTGAGGACGTCATCGGAGCAGGGGACCCTAACGATGAGGCATTCAGTTCTCGTCATGCAGCATATTGCCAAAGTCTGACGGATTTCTTGTGCAACAGAGAGGCCGGGCGGAACGTCCTAGGGTCCTCGACTTCGCGAGACCGACTGGGTGAATCGCTCAAAATGGGTGGGGTAGGGAAGCTAGATATCCGAGCAATACATAGACGAAATTCCGTGAGACCAGACAGTTAGGAGAGGACTGAGAAGGAAAGCGAAAACATATCGCCTGGAGCATATCTCTCCAGGACATTAGGAAATGTCGAAGAGGAGGTTTGCACAAATCAATCATTGAGATGAATGTCTAAAGCTCCTATGCTTTCGTCCACGTCATTTCGTGCCTGGCCCCTTGTAACCCTGATCTGGTAGATACAGATGCCTCACCGCCCCCTCATTCGTCAGCACCACCAGCCTTATTACGCCTCCTGAGGATCCATCCCACTTTATCGCTTCCCTCAACGCCCCCTTCACGAAGTCCACCCCTTCTGCCTCGCTCATGCCCTCTTTCCAATACGAGTCACAGTATCCGTAAATGTATGTACTTCCCGAACCACCGATAGCGTACGATTGCTTGTGCAAGCTGCCTCCCAAAGGGATACTGTAAACCGACCCTCCATGTCTCGGATCGTAGCCTGCAATGATCATCCCCGCACTGCATTCCAGTCCCCAGAATTAGCTCTCTCTCGTTCCATCGCACCTCCATTTCCAAGCATCACCCACCTCAGCTGGTCCTTGTTATCGTAGCACAGCTCCTGAAACAACGCCGCCGCCGTCTGCGTCGTCGGCTGCTCCTCGTTCGCGGTCCCGTACATGCCCAGGTGGTAGTCGACGATGTCGGCCACGGCTTGCGTGTCGGCGGCCGAGCCGGACCGGCAGCACCAGATCGTGTCGTGCACTTGGGTCAGTTTGTCGGTGACGCGGTTGGCGATGTAGGCGCCGGTGGTGGTGCGGGAGTCGGCGCCGAGGATGACGCCTTGGGAGAAGGTGATGGCCATGCTGGTTGGAACGGGGGGGATTAGAGGAGGGTGGAGAGGGGAGGGGGAGGGGGGAGATGGGGAAGTACATTGATGTTCCGAGGCTGGAGAGGAGGGGTTAGTGATGCGCGGTGGGGAGGTTAGGGGTCGGAGTGCTGACTTTACTTCTCCTGTCTTTAGATGATTCATGTCGATATGTATGCCGTCTAATTAGAGCTGTCAGCTTCATTCTGCAGGTCTTAAAGTAAGCTCGGAGATAGCACCTTCGCTCAGCGTCCCCGTTGGCATCACCATGGTGAAGAACAGTCTCTCGAGTACGGGGCTTGGTCAAGTATTATAATAGACTATGAGTAAAATGGAATCAGTCAGCTATTTTGAAGTGTGGCACTTTGAGAAACGGAAATCAACCTCTACCAGGCAGCTTGGACGCGTTGAAGCTTCGGGTGGCGCTTGGCGGCTAGCGCGCGTGCTCCTCAGCGGCAACTGGACTCCTTGGCTTTGTTCTCGACTTTCTTGGGTAGTGATATGTACTGACCGACTTGCCTTTCTCGTTTCTCGTTCCTCATCTTCTTGTGATCAGGAACTAGATCTGGCGTTAGTTGGAAAAGTAATGCCATGTTTGACTAGGCCCGCACCAACAACTAAGCTGCATTATTACTTCTCTGAACGAAATACTCCTGTTGTTCTTCGTTGGGAAGTCGCTAAACCGTTGTAAAGCAAACATCGATTTTAATTCGATCAGTTTCTCAGTGGCTGAAGTCCGTGCACTATTCTTCTCAGCCTTCAAATGGCTTCTTACCTGTCATATTTGCGTTTGCCGGCAATGGCATCATCTGGCATCGCCTTTTTAGCAAGCGGACTGTTATACTACAAGCAAAACGAGCTTATATATCCACGGTATCTGCCATCAGGTGCGAATACTGATGAAGGTGTCCCACGTCCGACACAGTTTGGGATTTCTGAGTACGAAGACCTGCGGCTTTCTACGCCGGATGGAGAGACTCTTGGGGCTTTCTTTATTCGACCCTCCAACAAAGGACTTGCGCAAAATGTCACAATTCTCATGTTCCATGGGAATGCTGGCAACATTGGACATCGGGTTCCCATCGCCAAGATCTTGGAGGAGAATGTCGGTTGCAACGTTCTCATGCTTGAATACAGAGGCTATGGCATGTCAACTGGAACTCCTAATGAAGAAGGTCTGATGATCGATGCACAAACGGCTCTTGATTATATCCGCAACAGAAAGGACATTAAGGGTACCAAGATCGTGGTCTATGGCCAAAGCCTGGGTGGAGCTGTTGCGATTCAACTTGTGGCAAAGAATCAAGAGGCCCATGATGTGATTGGTTTAATTTTGGAGAACACTTTCACTTCGATAAGAAAATTAATCCCCAGGTTGTCACTCCACGCTGTCTCCTTGCCACCATTGCTGACTGTATGTAGTGCTTTTCCACCCGCGAAATACATTGCTTGGCTATGCCATCAGTATTGGCCAAGCGAAGATATTCTCCCTCAGATTACCGAAGTCCCCATCCTGTTTATTAGTGGTTTGAAGGACGAGATCATTCCGTAAGCAGCCTCCACAAACGGACAGCTCATTCAATAGACTGGAGCTGATCGAGTCGCTTATCGTCTAGGCCATCTCATATGAAAAAGCTCCTATCCGTGTGCCGAGCAAAAAGCATAACTTGGCGCACCATACCCAATGGCTCTCACAACAATACAGTGGCCGAGCCAGATTATTTCCAGTTCATCTTTGACTTCATCAAGGAGAAGGCATTGGGGGACACTGATTTATTTTGATACCCTAGTCCTGTCTTTATTTCTCTTGTCCTTGTGATCAGGCACTGGTTCAGGAGGAGACTTAAAGCAGTGAACATAATGAGTCGACAGCGCGGTAGCGCAACTTGTACGCAGACAGAACGAGGCGAATACTCGATGAATTGATTGTAGTCATATAATGTGTAATGAATCTGGACCCCTCCGCTCAACGGATGAAGCCTCAGGCAAAGTGATGGACTCAGCCACTGGCTGAATAATAAGTAGTAGAGGAAAGAACAAATGCAGTTGCAGCATGTGACTCATAGAGTAAAGTAAGTAGAAGATTAGGAGTTTGATGCGTCATCCAATTTAGCGGAAAGCGATGAAAAACGGGGCCTGTGCCACTCCAGTTCCTCCCACGACGATATCTCCCGCACCGGGACTCCCTTTCTTGTGTTCTCGTCAGTAAGACTGAATTCATGAAGCCTCAAAATAACTATAGTAAACATCTCCTTTGGAACATCTCTGTTGGCCAGCAGCACACTTGACCCGATATTGGTGCTTGCTGCCCGCCATTCATCACCTACAGCATAGCCACCTGCCAATCTGTACTCCAGTCATGGCTTCAGTTGATTCAGCACCTATCACACATTTGCCCAACCCAACACCGCAACGCAGGAGGCCAAGGTGGGGTGGCAACAATCCGTCGGCTCACAGAGGTGGACAGAATCTGGGCAGGATCACTCAAATCCCAGAGACAAACGGCTCTTCTTCTCGACTAATCAACCAATCATTGGCACTAAGACCAGCTTCTGTAGCACCACCTTCGATACCATCTTCTACCGAGCCTTCAAGTGCTGAAGCTTCGACAAATGAAAATGGTCATTCAGGCAATGCAAGAGGGCGGGGGCCAAGGGGTCGAGGCAGAGGGAGAGGAACAGGCAGAGGAGGAGAAGTCCGTGGAGGCGGAGCGCCTGCAGATGCTTCTGGAACGAATGCGAATGGGCAGGGCTACGGTCATGATGGGCTGCGCGATGGACACAACCAGGGAACAGTCCTCGGGTCTGGTAGACATGTTCGCGGAGCATTGACCCAGGAGGAGCTCACATCAACGCAGAATGTATCTACCTTGCAAGCAGATGCACCAGAGTTTCACCCAGGTCAACGACATCAACAACGGCTCATTAATACTAGAGGTGGAAAGACAGCCCAACCCAACCAACGCCAGCCTCAAACAAAAGCACCGCGTGCAAGGAGGCAGTCAATCCCCAAGTCCACGGCTCCCGATATTGCTACACGCACACACGAAGATATCGCAAACGGGATCTACGAATGCCCTATATGTACGAATGAGGTAGCTCGCAATTCCAAGGTCTGGTCTTGCAAGACATGCTGGACTGTATTTCATCTGAGTTGTATCAAGAAATGGTCGACCAACGAAGGCTCAACCCAAGCTCAGCGGCGTAACGAGAATGGAGACCTTCCTCCTCCAAGACAATGGAGATGCCCTGGATGCAACTTGCCTAAGGATGTTCTGCCCTCTAGTTACACATGTTGGTGCACGAAGGAAGCGGACCCTCAACCCATTCCTGGGATACCGCCTCACTCGTGTGGACAAACTTGTGGCAATCACAGAATTCTACCGAAGAAATGCCCTCATCCCTGCGAGCTACTGTGTCATGCCGGTCCATGTCCTCCTTGTTCACACATAGGTCCTCCGCAAAGTTGCTTTTGCGGCAAAAGGTCAACCTCGAGGAGATGCGTGGACACGAATTACGACACAGGCTGGAGTTGTGGGGAGGTATGTGGGGATCTCTTACCATGTGGTGAGCATACATGCCGGAAACCATGTCATGAGGGTTTGTGCGGCGCTTGTGAGGTTCCTATGGACTGCCGTTGCTATTGTGGTAAGGACAAGCGAACGATTGTCTGTTGCGAACGCGGTGATGAAAGAAAAAGTAAGCGAATACTGGAGGCTAGAGATGATTCTACGAACGTCGAGGAGTGGACTGGGACGTTCAATTGTGGGAATGGGTGTCAGAGAGAATACGATTGCGGCAAACACACCTGCCAAAAGAGATGCCATCCGCAGGAGCTCACAACGCCACATTGTCCTCGGTCCCCAGATGTCGTATCTCACTGCCCCTGTGGAAAGACCTTGCTGAACGACGTGTCTTGCGCCTCCAGAGAGACATGCGAGGATCCAATCCCGAACTGCGACAAGACATGTTTGAAGAAGCTTCCTTGTGGTCACTCGTGTCTGCAGACTTGCCATGCAGATGATTGTATGCCCTGTCTCATGACAGTGAAGATCTTGTGTCGCTGCGGCCGCACCCAATCCTCCACTGTATGCCATCAAGGAAGCGAAGAGCGACCGCAATGCATGAGAGCTTGCAGAGCCACCATGAACTGTGGTCGTCATGAGTGTGGCGAGAGATGCTGTTCTGGCGAAAAGAAGGCAGCAGAACGCCAGGCTACGAAACGCAAACTTCGACCTCTAGGAGCTTCGCGCATTGTTGATGAGGGTATCGAAGCCGAGCATATCTGCACTCGCTCTTGTGGGCGGATGCTGAAGTGCGGAAATCACACCTGTCCAGAGCTCTGTCATAAGGGACCATGTGGGAGTTGTCGAGAAGCTATCTTCGATGAAATTAGCTGTCACTGTGGCAAGACTGTACTTCAACCTCCGTTGCCTTGTGGAACTTCCCCACCTCCCTGCCGATTTGACTGTGAGCGTCCGAGGGACTGTGGTCATCCAAGGGTACCACACAGCTGCCATGGCGACGACGAAACTTGCCCCAAATGTCCTTTTCTCGCACAGAAACCTTGCTTATGTGGAAAGAAGACGCTGAAGAACCAGCCTTGCTGGCTTTCGGAGGTCCGATGTGGGGAGGTCTGCGGAAGGAAACTGAAATGTGGTTCCCACTTTTGCCGAAAACAGTGCCATCGACCTGGGGAGTGTGAAGATGTTGTAAAAACGTGTCAGCAAGCTTGCGGTAAAGCAAAGAAGGCATGTGGCCACCCTTGTGAAGAGCAGTGCCATGCCCCTTCATCCTGCCGCGAAGACAAGCCTTGCCAGAACAGGATGTTCATTACATGCGAATGTCAACATTTGAAGCAAGAGGTGAAGTGTAATGCTTCCAAGACGAGCGAAGGAAACACCGGGAAGAGTCTGGAATGTGACGATGAGTGCGCAAGGCTTGCCAGAAATCATAAGCTGGCCCTAGCGCTCAACATCGACCCAGAGGCCCATAAGGACGACCACATCCCGTACTCCAATGACACTTTGAAGATGTTCCGAGAGAATGTCAAATGGGGCCAGACGCAGGAGAGGGAAATTAGAGTATTTGCTGCAGATGAGGCTGAAAAACGGCTACGCTTCAAGCCAATGCCACCCCATCAGCGAGCTTTCCTACACTCTCTTTCCGTCGATTTTGGTTTTGACAGCGAAAGTATGGATCCCGAACCACACCGCCACGTTGCTGTGTTCAAGACACCACGATTCGTCATGGCACCTATGAAGACTCTCGCTGAGTCCGTCCGCATTCGTAGCTCCGCAGAGGCTTCTAGCAATCCCGTAGCAGAGACTCAAAGGAAGTTGCAAGCTAACAACGAAACTTACAACGGGTTTTTGTTAAGTAATCCGCGGTTTGGTCTTACGCTAGAAGAATTGCGCGCAGACTGTGCTGCAAGCTTGGACTCAACGCCCGGCCTATCATACGACATTTCATTTCTACCAAGCGAAGAGATTGTCATCAAGGCTCGACCGGCCTCGTCTTCGACAGTCATTTCATCCTCCGCAATTGAGGCCGCCATCAAAGCGTTGAAAGCATCGCTCTCGGCTTCCATCTCCTCTAAGCATCTTGCAACTTCGATCCAACTTTGCTCACTGGACAACTCACTCAACATCACACGACGAGAAATGGATGATCCCGCCAACAACGGCGGATGGAGCCAGGTGGCAGCCAAAGCCGCGGCACCTAGGACGGCGCCTAGGCAAACCGTCGTCGGAGAGAAGAGTGTATACACAGTCCTGGGAAGCAAGCTGCGAGACGCAAAGAAAAAGAAAGAGGAGATGAAGAAAGCAAAGGAGAGCGAAGTCGTCGTAGACGATTGGGAGGAGGAGATGAGGAAGCAAGAAGAGGCCGAAGAGCAAGCCGTGACTGACCCTCGGAGTCATAAGGATGTTCCGCATGTTGCTCATGACTGCGCAATCGTCGACGAGAGGGACGCAAAGGCGCCGGAAGGGAAGGAGACAGACGTCCAAGATACCGAGTAGAAGATGCAGGAGCAGGCCGTCGTACTACACCCAGCCGTCGATGGACGCGACAGGGTGACTGACCTCTGATGCAAATAGTCTCAAACAGTCAAAGAACGTCAATGGGCCGGTTGAGAACCCGTACTGGCGAAGCTTCAGCTTCACCTGAGTACCAAAAGGGCCACCACTGCTTTTTTCTTGCCTCGCTCGGGAATATACACCGTGTATTATACGCTCAATACTCCTCCCCACAAAAGCTAGCAATTTCAATGTATATCCACTGCGGTCAAATCACCATCATCCATCCTTCCGGTACCGATTCCAAACACCGCCGTCCATTGCCTTGCTTCATAATCTCCCTCTCAGTATCTTAATATTCTGCCCTCCACCTCGTACCAAGTCCTTTCGGAAATTCGCCCATTCCGAACGCCAGGTCATCCGACCCCTTCCTAGCCATATGTCCAGTACGCTTCATCTTGGACGGTGTCAGTATGTGCGCACTGCGGAATGGGTGTGTTGATTACGTGGGCACTGACCTCACCGTCTACGGATTAAATCCCCAATGGTCTCGCCTGTCGCGATTGAGATATTTCCGAAATAAAATTGGAAATGTTGTAGGGTAGTGTGGTAGTGGTGGTTCTAGGATTACATACTCGCGCCGGCCGTCTCTGCCGAAGACCCGAAATAAGGAGAGAGGATCCCCCCACCGCGATCGAAGCCACTTGTATCGTCTTCAGACTCTCCAAATGACGGGTTCTGCGCCACCCTATGTAGCAGTCCGCTCGGATGCAGGGTGTGAGGGCGCATGTCGAAAGGGAGTAGGCGAGACCGTCCTCACTCTCGAGCGCGTACGCACTTCCAAATTCCCGAGACAGAGAAGCAGGGCAGATGGCATTGTCCTGTCGGCGCGCAGCGGGAGGTTGGTTGGATTTGGGAAAGCGGTATCTGAGGGTATGAACTACATTCGTCAAAAGATGTTAGCGCAGGGAGCTCTTGCGACTTTGTTTGTTGGTAGGATGTTGATTCAGGGTGGAGCACAGGTACCGGGATATTAGAGTCGCGTGTCACGGCGCAGGGACTGGAGTATAAGAATGATAGGTAGGACTCACGGTTGATAAGACAAATGTCGATCCTCATGCCTCGCTTGCATCGCTGGCGAGCTCGGATGATGTATACTCGCCTGCACCGGCTGTCTTTGCGAAACACTGCAATGGGGGGTTTATGCGGATAGTGTTTCCGTTGAACGCTGAACTGGTGCGGTAGTGATGACGAAGCTTGGTCCGATACCGCGTGGATACGATTTGCTTGCCAGGCCCATGTCGTGGGCATCGTGGTAGCTTGCAGCGTTTGGCGGTCATAGATTCCATTTCGGAGACCATGGTCGTGTGGCTCGCTCGGATGGTGCAAACACAACGCTTGAAGTTGCGCATGAGGAGAGCGTAGCGGAATGGCAAATCCCGTGCCATGCACATCGAGGTCGAAGACTGTGCGTGTGTGACTCGTATGGTGCGAGGCAAACGATGGACGACGGTACCATATCAGAGGCTGACTGTGATGGAACGTGGAATACTTCCGATGTTGGATGATGGGACGAGGGTCGAAGCGGTGGTGCTGTTGGTGAGGGTTTGGACTGTGTGGTGTGCAGCATTTGGTTGGGAGGGATTTTCTTGTTGATCGTGAATGCTCGAGGGTCCTCATAGGATACGTTCCGTCTTTATGCGCTGTGCGTGATATTGGAGGTTGGATGTATGGAAAGGTGGCGAGCCGCTGGGGGCCATTTTGTGCCGATGGCGATGGCGATGGTGATGGTGAGGGGGATCGGGTCATAGAGCATGCATGCGTGAAAAAGTGTCCTCGCTGTATGTATGTCTTTGGCATTTCTTATACCTTTCAATTCCGGTCGAGATATCTGCGAGGCACGAAGAGCAGAGACTTCAGCAAATCGAGGTCATTGCGGTTCGCTTTTTTCCATGTTCTATCGTTGTTGTTGGTGTCTTCCTTCAAAAGTGTCATTGTTCGGGCGCTTTGAGGGGTTGAAAGGCTGGCACTGACCTCGCCGGCGTCATAGATCCCATGGTCTTGCTCGTGTCGATTGAGATGACGAGGAGCCCGTGGCTGAATTGGAGTCATTGGAGTTGTCATGGACTTCGCGGTGGGGCTCTTGAGGAGCTCCGCTTTCCTCAGCAGTGGTGTAGGTGCTGTTGTTGGTCCATGAGCTGATTTTGTAAAAGTCTTGGTTGTGCGTGTCTTGAGAGGCTGCTTCATCGACGGTTGTACTGGTTTCCTGACGCAGGCTTCGAGAGGTTTCGTCCGCAGCAGCCGTCATGCCTCGATTATCATCTTCTCCACTCATCCGCTGTCCGAAGGTGGGAGCAAGCTTCGATGACTGGGTCCGTACTCCGGCGTTCAGACCAACGTTGAATGCAGAGAATCGGGTCGCCCATTCCCGTTCCAACTCGTGCGATGGCAGATGCCCGTTGGCCAAACTGAAGCTTTCCCAGCTCGACCTCATCGCATCCACTTCGCCGCGTCGAAGTTGGTTCGCCTCGTGGAACTCGTCCGGGATCTCCAGCTCTCCCAGGAACAGCGCTCCTACATATTCTGGTCGTTCACCAAGCGCCACATTGGCCTTCTGCCGGGCCGACTGAACGAGCTTGGAGTCTTTCCGGCTGGCCTTCTTGCAAGCGTCGCACTTCTGAGCACCTCTGTAAGGGTGTCTATGGAATGCGCGTCGCAGCTCCAATGGTCCGTTGGGGCAGTCCGTTAGGTTTCGGTTCTTTGAGCGCTCTATGAAAAAGTCGTTGCAACGTTCACGCGCCCACATGTGGGGGAGTATTGTGACTTTGTCGCTGCAGTTTTTGCAACACCACTGGATACACATCGTGAGAGGAAAGGGTAGGGATGGGTGAAAATTGTTTTGCTATTGTGAAAGCGATGAGGTCTGTGAAGGCCAGCCGATAAAGAGCGTAGGGTGAGAATCCAGCGCCTGAGAATAAAAGCCTCGAATACTTTCCTGCAACGTTTAATGATGCTCTCTTTAGGCAAGTGTATAGCCCCCCTGATTCTCGGGAACAGACGCTGATTTAGAATCACAGCGGGAGGGGTTGCTGGTGGCTTTTTATGTTGCATTTCCACCGGTGGATAACGTGGTGCCATGCATGAAAAGCGCACGTGCAAACGAACGAGCAGCTGTGGTAGGTAGGTAGGTAAACATGGGGCATATCGCGTCCGGCCCGTGTACCTTTGCATACCCTCCAACCCTGCAATTATTTCCAAATCAAACTCAATTGCCTCGAAATCCTCGGCGAAAAGATCCTGCATATCGAATTTGATCCGTCCCATGGAGCCCGACGGAGTGGACCGTCTAGACGTTTCGTCGCCTGCATATCGATGCAACGTTGGACTTTCGCATGGTCTGCATGGCTGGTCGGAATTGACTTTATTCTCCTGAGCGGCTGCACTAATCGCGGCCTAGGCCGGAGAATCCCATGTCATTGTCTGCACGGAGGAATCTTGCTAGTCGAGGTTGAACGAGTGGTCAAACCCGACCATGACCGAGCGAGTGTAAAGTTTCTGGGGGGCCGAGGGCGGGCCTTGTGCCTAAACGGCTTACCTGCATCATGCCATCACTCGCCGTTAGCCCGGGGTTCTAGAGGTCTCGATGCTTGTCCCGCTGTCTGCCATCTGTCAGAGTGGACTAGGAGTGAACTGAAGCTCCTCGTGGATTGTCATGTCTGTGTAGTTGTCCTTCCCGGGTCTAGAGCACGTCTGTTTGCACAATTGTATGGGTATGAAGGATATGCTGATCCCAGAGGATTCGTCAAAGCTGGTAGAAGCGTTCCCACATCATTGGGCCACGCGAATAAAGTCCGGAGTGCGTTGCTTCCCCGTGTCTCCCGTATGCAGTGGAGTCACATGTACCTGCGTATCAAATTTCCGAGTCTAGATCAGATCGTCAGTCGTGCAGCATGGTCGGAGAGTTAGGTCGTTGATGAAGTATTTGGGAAAAGTGGGTGGAAATGAAAGAAGAGTGAGACGGATGGCCCTGCATGTTCGAAGCGGGAAATTAGATCACGGCCCTAGCTCTCTGCCTGCGAAAATCAAAACAAAACCCCGCCGCTCAATGGCCGAAGCCGAGTGAAGCCGAGACCAGATTCTCTTGGGCGGAGCAAGGTAAATTGCATGTCTGTGCTGGAGAGCCTGCATCAAACCGTTTACGACTTGGCATGGGTACTACTTCCATGCCAACAGGACTGGGATGAATGGCATGGATACTACGTTCATCTTCGACTGGGCTGGTTTGAGCTTGCAACAGAACTACTTGCATGAATCTAGTCGAGGCTCTGGAGCACACTTAGATTCTTTGAGTGTCTGACCAACATAGCAATGACGATAGAATGCATGACCATCTATCTGAGATTGTCGATAAGCCAATAACGCCATAACACAGACGATAGGCGAAGGACAATGTGACCACAACGAGTGTGTGCTAATAAAAACAAAAGGAAAATGCGAGTTGCTCGACGCAGTCGACAGTATGCATGCATCATCGTCGTCGAAGAGCCTGCTCGCCGATGCGTGATTTCTAAAAGCCAAGTGGATGTGAATGCAAGCTGGGTAGATGGGCCAGTTCGAACAAATAATCTCTTCCCTGTGCACTAAAGAAATCAATACTCCATCTCCATAGCAAATGCGTTGAGACCACGAGGCGCCGAATGGGCTCCTGGCTAGATACGCCTGCATATCCAGATGTTCTTAAATCTTGCTCAAAGCTCCTTGGCACCATCAGGATCATCATTGTCGTCAAACACGGTACTCCATTCGTTGAGTTCCATTCGAAAGCTCCATTCACTGAAGGTACAGGTCTCGGTACGGCTCTGCTTCCATTTGGCATCATCGGCCATGGTAATGCCGGGACCAACATGCTGGCACTGCTGCTCCTGATACACCGGGACATCTAGCATTGTTGTTGGAAGGTCTGGCGATTCAAATTTGTACTGGTGGTGCAAGGTAACGTCGTCTCGCATCTCAGTTGCGATCCTGTCATGACCATCCTCTTGTAGCTGCAGAGCGTTGGACATAGTTGCCGCAAACACCTGATGAGACTGGGAGTAGACTCCGCGCTCGTGCTGGGAGACGCTGACATGATTGTGCGCCATCATTGCTGTGCTGATGCTACCGTTGAGCCCATGTTGGAGCGCCTGCGTCATTGACCTCACGTTGAAGTCGTTGAGAGGTTTGGGTTGCGGAGAGTGCAGGGCCAAAGTCTGCGAATCCACGACGATGGATGGCCAGGTGTTCGGCGGAGTCCATACCACATTGCCTGCCCCTATCCCTGCTGTCATCTTGTTTCTCTTCAGCTTTGCACGCCTCGCTCTCTTTTGGGCGTTCTCTCGCTTCCGTTGTTCATTCCGATTCTTCTTGCTGCATGTTCCGCAGACTTTCACACCATGGCCGGACAGGGGTCTGATGACTGGGATCTCATCCCCTGGACATGACTTCAAATGACGTTTGATGGTTCGCGCTTTTTGAAATGCTTCACATGGTTCTCTCATTTCGGGCTCCGACATTGGAAACAATTCGTGGCAATCGCGGCAGTGGCGGTAAAATTGTCTGCACATTGTGGTGGTTGGCTGCCGAGGGGGTTGGGTTTCTTGTCTGTGTTTGAGAGAAGAACTCGTGTTTGTTCCAAGGTGTAGGATGTATGTCTGTCTAGGGGGAATCCTGTATGCTCAGAAGATTTGTTGTCAATCTGATACATTTCATGATGGGCAGGCAGGACTGATATACCTCGAGTTGCCCTGGCGCCAGGAGACGAAGCCTGCGACGAAACCGAGACGAGGCTGAGCAGTGAGGGTGTTGTCCATCCTGGATATCGGCTTGCCAAAGTAAAACAGGTGAGACACAGTGGAATGTCAAGCAGATATCTCGAATTGACAAAGATCAGCGCCAGGCGCCCTCCTTTTGACCTAGTTAGGACAATGGAGATAAGATTGGAGAAATTGGTCAATTAGATGCCTGCGCTTGCCACAAAGGAGCCGTCAGAGCTCGATACATGGTCAATCAGACATCTGAAAGCGTCGAAGATTAGCGGCACGGATCATCTCCTGCGACGAGATTGAGACGAGGTGGATGGACCTACACACTTTCAATCGGACATCTCGGCTTGCTAAAGCAAGTCCGACTAGACTCATTCATTCTCAAGCAGGCTCTTTACTTGCGAAAGCAGGGCACGTGCTTACTCTGCTATCTGTCGGCGGCTACCAGCACTGCATCGGCTCAGTGCATGATCCCAACATGTTCCACCTCGAGGGTACCCCTGTTATTTTCGCTCCGTGAGAGCCAGTGGATTGTGTTTCAATCGCAAAGTCGCTATCAGATGCTGCACAATATCTGTCACTGGTGGCTGATGAGGTGATTAAGAAATGACACTCGTTGCATCATAGACCGGGTCTCTCGACTTACCAAAGCAATGCCGTTGCTTGCTTCCACAGTCCCTTGGCGGCTAGAACAATGTTTTCGAGGCTATGTCTCACTGCCACCATCTGATTCCAGAACTTCCACACTACTAAGGCTCCCTGAGAGCGTGGTAACTCAGTGTTTTACTGACTAGTTTGACTTTAGAGCTTCGCCTTCTCTTTCATGGGCACGCAATGGGAGCGCTCGTATAGCTACCATTTCTGATGATCCACGTGAATCTTGTGTTTCATTAGAACTGCTGACGTCAAAGCTACCACGCGGCCTGCCATAGGCTTTGTCAACCTACAGCCGTGCCGCGGTCAGTTTCGCACCGTCACTTGGAAAGGCCCAGGCGCAGCTCTGTCATCTTCCTCCTGATTTGAGGCTTTCGTACTGCTCCCCTTCCTCAAGAGCCGGTCGGGCTCGTTATTGTTGCAACAAATAGCGTCGAGGGCATTGTACTGCCAGTCATGGGGTAGTTTCTGATGATCCAGCCAGATTTGGAAGCACTCGTACTGCCACCCTTGCTCTAGGTCCGGGTAGTTTTGATCGCCAGGTACCCGTCCCCGTCAAAACCACCACGTTCCTGTGACGGACGGCCGAGCCACGCTGTCGGTTTGTTTAGCGCTAATCTTTCGTATAAGTCAAAGCCAGGCACTTCTGATTCGTCTTCGGAAGGGTCCTATTGTAAAAGCAGGGTGTGGGAGGGATCGCGTGATACTGCATTTCTGAAGCAGAATCGATCGACCACGGTGAGTGGATTGTCGAAAAGCCGGGGTACATCTGAGAGCGGATATGGTGGGGAAAGGGTGTGGATGACTTGCAGGCATCCATGAAGATGAATAGGCTCAGCCTTCTGCACCGTGCGCTGGCTTAGCGCCAGCTTTCACCGTCAAGGCGGCCACTTCTGATACATCTTCGGAAGACCTTCCGTTGCAAAAGACGGCTTTGACTATGTCACATGATACCGAGCAATCCTGAAGCAGAAGTGATCGGCAGAATCATGCAATTTGCCTTTTTAGAGGGAAGGGGAAAAGACTGGAAAGGCCACCGGTAGGGAGAGAGTGTTAGATAAGTGTAGACAAGGATGAGATAGACCCTTACTTTCCATGCCGTCCGTTGACTCGGCACCGTCTTCACGGAAAGGGCATAGACAGGTGCTTCTGATACACTTTCTGGGTGCTCGTTGTTGCGTAAGCGGACCCTGGTGGAAGCAAGGTACTACAAATCCGATCGGGGAATAATAAGTAAAATACTGCAATTTGCCTCTGCTGGGAAAGAAAGAGGTGTCAAGCGAAGAGGACGACGAAAGTTGAGGTTGGTGGGGGGCAAATAGCGTTGGGTGATTGCAGACAAGCACGAGCTTCGTCTTTGCCAATATCCGTGTTATCATCCCAGCGATGACCCTTCTAAAGTCAAGTAAGATGAAACAAGCCGATGCCCAAATCTACCGAGACGCATCCGTGATGGACTTTGTGGATCTCAGACAGCTGTGCTATCTCATACATTCTTGAGTGGTTACAGTGAAGATCTTCCAATCAAGAACGAATTGCCATGATAGCAAACCACCACCACACAAGTGTTGTCAGAGAGGGGAAGTAGTAGCATAGCAAACGTTTCCTGTCCAGCACGTCAGACTCATTGGCATACTTTGTAAAGCGCGCCAATGATACTCACTGATTGTTTCCGTTTTCCGTAGATATGTAGGTCTCTTGGGAAGCAATTAGAGGTTATGCACATGACCTTCACTGCAGATATTTGTAGTGCTGCAGTGCATCGGTACTTATCCCTTTAATTTACGCAGCGCCAAGAAACGTGCCCGGGAAAGCCCAGGGCCCACGGTTGTCTGCCGTTTCCCATGTGCCTGTATTTGTGGGGGTAGAGTTGAAGGGACAGATACTTTTCATGACATCGCGAGAATTTTGGGGAATCTTTGGGAGCAGAGGAAGTGGTGTAGAATGAGTTTTGAGACTTGCGATGCTCTATAAATCTATATTCTATTTCTAAATTCTTGTAGTAACTTTTGACCATCACTCTTATATAGTTGGCTTTTTTCCTGGCCTCACGTCCTTCGGTTTCCCGGCAGGTCCATCGCATCCAGTCCTGCGAAGTGGGCGAGGGTCCATGCCTGCCCGTCAAAATGGTTGGATCCCGTCAGATCCTGTCCACCCTCTGGGCTTGTTTGAGGAAAGTCGTAATTCATGAATCCCATTCCAGGTTCATTTTGATGCGTTGAGTTCTCTGAAAAAGCCGTTGGACCATCAGATGCCATGCTAGGATCTCTTGTGTATAGCGAGAACCCGGTGGACTGGCCAACTGACCCTTCAGACGTGAGACTGGGCTCTCCGAGAAATGGCAAGGGTCTGCTTGGCTGAGACAAATACCCTCGAAAAGCCAAGTTGGGCTGTGGGGGATACTGTAAAGCTCCAGTTGACCAGAGATCTAATTCCCCAGACGTCCAGCAAGGCTGTTGAGGATACTGTGAGTATCCGTTCGTCATGGTATTCAAATCTTCCAAAGCCCGATCAAAATATTCAGGATCTTGTAATTGTGCCTCTGCGCCTGCTGTAAACCCTCCCATCGCCGCTTCTGGTGCTTCAGGACGCGGTAGAAGTCTTCGCCCCGGGGCCGTAAGGACGTAATTCTCCGGCGGTGTCATTGCAACTGTCCTAGGTTGCTCGACAGACTCAGGCGGTGTATTGGCACTTCCCGCCGCCTTCTTCTGAGCCCATTCGATCTGCCGCTCGGTGGGAACGTAAGAGCACCTTCGGTTCCTCCTTGTACACCGCCTGCAGTGGGGTTTCTCGCCGTCGCATTTCTGTTTTGCGGCTCTAGAAAGCTCAAAGTCAGCTCATCGAGCGTTCCTTTGTGGAAAGGAGCCAAGTACTTACCGGCACCGCATACAAGCCTGTTCCACTTTCTTCTCGATGACCCGACCGGAGACCCCTTTAACGGGGGGAGCCTTGCGCCTTTTTGGTTCTGGCTTGTTAGCAAGCTCCGGGTGCCTTGCCTCTGTCTCTTGCCTGGTCGGTGCCGGCGCGCGGTGCCTTTGCCTCGGAGCAATGCTTACAGCATCGACGGGTACCCAAAGCTCAGGCGATGCTTGCAGACCTGGGACAGAGGTGACCGTGGGCATGGGATCCTCCCACTCATACCAGTCGTTGGGGGGCATGGCATAGGGACCGGTGAGCTCATCGAAGATCAACGGCTCATCACCGCCAAGGAGCGGAGGGTCTGCGAGGGAGACGAGGGTCTGTGGCAGGACTGGCGCCCGTGAACTATGAAGTTTTTGTGTCAGCGTGAGTCTATTGGCCAAACACGTCGAATGGCTTAGGAGTTTGCAGTGTTCGTAGCTTGAGACGAGCAGCAGAAGGACACTGCTATCAGGTACGACTAGCATCCGCACATATAGTAGCGATGGTTCGAGGGAGGGAGGCACTCACTTGGGCGCGGAGGTGGAGAAGTTGTTAGAAGACATCTTTAGCGTTGATGTCTGTTGTCGTCTTGTTTCTTCTTCGGAGTCAAAAAAGAAGTCTCTTGGAGAATGCAATGAATGCTACTTACCAACGCACCCTGAACAAGACAGACCACGGTATATATATACCTGGAGCCATTCTCTTTGTCATCTTCCGTAGAGAATTGTATGGCTCCCAAGTACGAGTGCCAGTCACGTCCACGATAACTGCGCCAAAAGACGTCGTCCAATCCCCTAAGTGCAAACGACGTGATGTTCTGTGCTGGTTTCAGGCTGCCAGATCCACGAGAACGTAACCTAGCAGATCAACCAGTCTGATGGTGCCAGCAACGTATCGTTCTATGGCGCTTTGACTCCATGACATCCACGATAATGTAGACAACTTGAATGATCCAATGTAATGTAGTAGCAGCATATGGCGAGCTCCACTTGGGGCCGCATGACTCCTGCAGCCCAACGGGTTAGCTGGGTGGCAAAGAGGGAGCTTCACTCACAGGCTCCTCAGTGAGGGGAAGGGAAAAACTCACCATACAGTTGCCATCGAAAGACAGTAAAGGCCCCATGAGCAAAAACGCTTTCATGCATGATCAATGAGGCTGCCTACCACACCAAGGAGGCAATTGCAGGAAATTGCGTTGTCATTTCGGCCTAGTCTGAATCCTACTCGGATGTTGTCAGGACTGAAACGAAGCTTCCTAACCACTCAAGGCCATGCCACGCAAAGAGTCCAATACCACTCTGATGTTCACGCATCATGGTCGACATCGTCCTCAATACCTAAGGCCTGCATACTGTTCATTTCTCTCTGGGTATGAGGGTGGGAGGGGAAGAGAGTGGCGTGGACATTTTGTGTAACACAGGCGAACTGGCCAGGTTAATATACTACTACACCGGCAAACAACCACCTGCACAACGAAAATTGATTGCTCCGGCTCACCAACTCAGTGGCCAGCATTCATCCTAGATTAGACAGTCTTTCTCTGCGGTCGAATCTTTCTCTGCCACGAATACGTTCAGTGACCTACCGAAGTGTGTCAACGGCTGTATTCCGAATTTTGAAAGAAGCTAACGAATCATGTTTGATGGTCCTCAATATTCACCACGCGATGCTACGATTGCTCGCAACCTGCATCATGCAAAGGTGATTTTCTTGTAGTCATGATCGATCGTGACTACTATGGAGGCAAATCGAAAGAGAAAGTCGGGCCCCTAACCTATGAAAGATGCGTCTATGGGAAAAAGTTGCGGGAATGGCATAAGTTAGTCGGAAAGGTGCTCAGCAGGGTCGCCAATGCACGTGTTCACAGCCATGGAAACCCAACGTTCCTTACATCTTAGGAGATCACACTGTTGTACTTCGAATAGATAATACGGTATGGATGCAGGTCAGACGCCTTGGGCGGCGAGAGGTGTTCTCAGCTCCGAGTGCCGGCTTTGAATCTTGCTTGTCAAGCTACTTCAGCTATGGGAGAGCCAATAAATCATACATTGGGTCCCTAGTAGCCTATCAATATACAAGCAAACTATCTCGTAAATTTACAATCCATGAACACATTACTGAGGCTGCTTCTTCTGTGCCGCGGGGCCCATCTCCTTGTCGAAAGCGGCATAAGAGACTTGGAGGCTGGCAACACCATTGATACCGACGTAGAGGATCGATATAAGGATGAAGGATACGAGTAAGCCCATAAAAAGGCCTGGACAGAGTAGTCAGTATGCTGTCTCACAAGTAAACATGTCCTAGGGGAAGTACCTGGGCTAAGATATTGGTATCGTTCGAACAAAGGACCATCTGGGAGTGTAATATTGCCATCAGATGCACGCTTTTCATTCGAAAAGTCTCGTTTGAGGTCCATGTGCACGGGCGCTTGGAATTGAGCATCCATCTCATACGACTCGGACTCAGTGGAGGCTGGTTGATGAGCAGCGTTGGGAGGCGTAGTAGTGTAGATGACAGTGAACTTATTTGATGAGAGTAGGTCAAGGACAGACGCGAGGAAGGCGTCTAATTTATGTTAGCTTCCACATTGCATAGTCGAACAGTGATTTTCTCCATACCGTTTTCAAGCAATCTCTGGGACCTGGCGTTACCGAAAGGAAGAGCGGGGAAATCGAGATTGATAACTCTGGGTTTCGCGTCTTCAGAGATTTCAAAGGAGCCAGCTTTATGATGCCATATGTCAGCGAATAATCTCCAGTGCATGTTCCCAGCCCCAGAAGCTCTTACTTGACGCATCCACCCTCAAATGTCTTGCCCCACACTTCTCTTGTATGACTTTACTCAGGTGGTCCCCGCTAATCTCTCCCATCACTTCCTTGACCGCAAGACTTGACCGTATACTCTTATCATTCCCCAGTACTTTCATCCGTAGATAGGGCGACGCTCGGTTTTGGTAGTCAACTGCATTGACGCCCGGCTGCGATACGACGACGTAGGTATCTGATGTACATGCTTCGAGTTCTGGAATGATGACTTTGCTGAGAGACGCTGCGGAGGTAAGATCTGGGGAGGATGCGAGGAGTCTGGAAGTTGTAGATTAGTGGAGCTCGGCTTCGCCCAGAGTTTTGGAATTACTCAGAGGTTGAGAAAAGGAAGAAGGGCGATGTGTCTTTAAAGGCGTTGACTACGCATGCACCCAGGGCAAATGCCCAGATCCTCATTGATAACATTGCCTGTATGTTGCTTTTCCAGGTGCTGATGCCACTTGAAGCCTGACATGCGGCGACATGTTTGGCGCTAGGATAAACGTTTTTGCGGCGCATCTACGGAGGATTCCCCTCCTTCGAAAATCTCTGGCATCCTTCAGACATCAGTCATGATGCTGGGTAAACGTAAAGCATTCCAAGCTGTGCCTCCACCAAGGAAGAAGCGGAAATCAGCGTCAGCCATCGAAGAGATCTCCTTCGACTTCAGTGCCCGAGAAGACTACCTGACTGGATTCCACAAACGCAAGCTGCTACGAATAAAGCATGCTAAGGAGGAAGCTGCCAAGAAAGACCGCGAAGACAAACTTGCTGCTAGGAAGATCGTATGCCTCAATCTGTTCCTGCTTCCCTGCGGTTCTGACTGGACGATTACAGCTACGAGAAGGGCGGAAAGCAGATCTGGAGAAGCATGTGCAAGCCGTAAATTCCATGATAAGGGAAGCGGATGGGGTAGCTTCAGACTCTAGCGAGGAAGGGGTTGAGGGTGAGGGAGAGCTATGGGATGGGATCAAGGATAATCATGACCCTCTAGTGGACCATGAGGACGAATACATGGACGACGATAGGTTTACAACTGTCACAGTCGAGGCTGTGGATGTCTCAAAGGATGGTCTACAGAAAGCAATTCAAGATGCAGAGAATGAAGGCGAGGCCTCGGGCACCGACAGACCTGATGGGAAACCACAGGGAACTACGGCTCTGCAGGGAAGAACAGGATCCGAGAAGGGCAAGCGGGTATGGACCAAAGAGGCCCCAAGTGGCCCTAGAAAAAGGAAAAAGAAGTTCCGTTATGAGAACAAAGCTGAGAGGAAGGCCACAAGATACAAGGAAAGATCGGGCAACAAAGCGAAAGCCAAGGCCAGAAGGGAATGATAAGCAAAGGAAGGGCATGAGCGTCATGATACCCTTTGAGCGGCAGCAATAAACAGTGTAATAAAAAGCATGATCATCTTTTGAATAGCTAGTCCTTCCGACCAAGGATGCAAGTATGTCTATTGCACAACATTTGGTCATCTTACAGCTCGCAAGCTCGGCGCTCTCCCGCCTCAAATCACCATTGCAGCACCGCAGTAACGCTCAAATGCAACACTCAAGTGGAGTACTCCAGCCGCTCAGATATTCCCAATCTCAAGCTGGAAGTCCTCCAATTCCTTCTTGACCACGTTGTATTTCTGGGCCATCTCTTCATACTTCTCCTCCCATTGATCACGGCTTGCTTCGAGAGCCTGGACTTTGCGTTCGTAGTGGCCGGCCTTGACGTCGGTTTGACGTAGCCTGCGAGAAAGGAGACGTTAGCTTGGTGTTTCTCCTACGCTAGCAGTAACGCAAGAGACTTGGTCATACTTCTCATTTGTCTCCCTAATGTTCTTGTCCGACTCCTCAGCTTCCTCTTCCAGCAGCTGCAGTCTCCTCTGTAGACTCTCATTCTGAATGCCGTGTTGGCCGCTCTCCTCCGCAGCCACCTTGGCTTCCTTGATGCCACCTTCTAGCTTCTCGACCTCGGTCTCCAACAGTTGGTTCTTGTGCGATAATGAAGTGATCTCTTGTTCCTTTGCGAGATTCTCCTGCTCCAACGTCTTGACCTTGCCTTGGAGCTCTTCATACTTGGCCTGGGTCTCCTCTTGCTGCACGCGGAGGGAACTCATTTTCTAGAGGAATTCTTAGCATTCTAGCCTCTCCCACATACATTACAAGCATTGATTGCAGTCACAGAGTGATCAAAAGCATTTGCTAGCCTCGACGCAAACTAAGGTGGGGCAGATATGGGGAAAGTAGCGTTTCGTACCTGTTTGATAGTGTCGAGAGACATGATGGCGGTATTGAGCAAGGCAGAGCGGAGGCGGCAGTTTAGTGGAGTTGCAAGAGATTCAGAGTATGTAGAGAGAGGTTTTTCGAGGGAGAAAAGAGTTATGAAGTTTGTGGAGCTTACGTGGGACCTGAATGATAAAGATCTGCCCATGGTGCCCACGCCGCAAGCGTCTAAATCCGGCTCTTAGCCGCGTCTCAGTCGCCAATGGCAACATGTAAAAGTAAACAGTACTGTACACATTTACACTACAGAAAATACTGAAGACTATCAATGATTGGGACTTTTACGAACTGAATCACCAATCTCCTGAATTCAGTATGCTTGCGGCGCGAGACCAAGAGAACCTGGTCCACGGTCATCAAGCAGCAGCGGCTTCAAAGCCGCTCAATCAAGGAGCCAGACAGCTTGCGCCAAAGACTCCGGCCAAAGCACCCAAGACACCCTTCAAGGTTCCATTGAACGATGAAAACAATGCTGGGGCTCTTGGAGGGGGGAAGGGAGGGTTGAAGACCCATGGCAAGGGCAATGAGAACATGATCCTTGGGGCGAAGAAGGGAGGCCTGGGAGACAAGACTGCCTTTGTTACACCGATGGGTATAATATATTCGACTCGCCTGGCTATACGGTCAAGCTAATGTATCCGTGATCCAGCCCCGCGAACTCGAGCGCCTCTAGGCATGAAGACAACCAACGCAAAAGCCTTTCAAACGCCCGCTCCACCTCCGGCTGACAATGATCTGGGCAAGACTAATCAGAAGAGTGTGTCAGCGCGAAAGGCAAAGCCGAGGATTTCACATGCTGAGATGACCAAGTTGGAGGTCTTGGGTGACAAGGATGTACTGAAAGAAAGGGAGATCGAGTACATGCCACCAAAGGCGAAAAGTTAGCATCTCGCTTTTACCAATTGAGGGCGGCGCTGATCGGCTTTAGATCTACCTGATTATCCGGACGATCATGTTGAACTCAATCTATCCATGTTCGAAGGAGAGAACAGGATGAGAGGGGCCTGGAGCCATTTCATGACTAGGGAAGGGCCTGACGGACTAAGTCATGCCGAGCGAGAGGAGCAACGACTGCAAAGGATCTATGACATAGCTGACAGGAAAATGGAGGCTCTTATGCAACGAGATATTGACAGTATGCCTATTCCATGCACGCACTATCCAGAATGTCCGACCGAAACATGCAAAGATACAGTCGAGGCAAGAAAAGCAGCAGAGGAGCAGTATCATGAGACCATAGCAACGATTGAGGCAGAGACTACACCAGCTACCAGAAAATTGATTCCAACCAAGGGACCATCCACCCTCAAATCCAAAGTCGCTGCAGCATCATTGTCTCTGCCTAAACAATCTGGTCCTGCGTCGAAGACCGCCTCAAAGCCCACCTTTGCACCCGCTAAACCCCGTCTTACAACTTCCCTCGTTGCCCGGCCCAAGAACGCACCTGCGCCAACTAATCCCTCACCTATGCGTCATAACGCCGCAGTAGCAGCCTCGAAGACGACAATGGGCTACTCGAAAGGTCGCGCCACTTCTGCCACGCTCCGCAAGACTGTGGTGCCAAAGAAAGATGTCAAGACTGGCTCAAATGAGATACCTGATACTTCGTTGGCGCCAGCGGAGTACATTCGGCGTTATGGTGTACCCCGAGTCGGTAGCGAGATGTGGATTCGCTGTAGGGCCGCGGGATGCTTCGATGAGGATGAGGGGCCAAGTTTGGAGGAGATCTTTGCAGGCGATCATCCGCATGGGTTGGACACGCTTTTAAGAGAGGAAGCAGAGCAGGAGTTTCAATTGACGTTTTGAGGATAGAGGGACCGAATCAGGGTCAGCGAGTTTAACTGGTCCTTTTCTCACTTTCGTACGCTGTGTCGTGCTGTTCTGTTAGCGCTGCCACAGTCATCAGATTTGGTGGCTGTTGTATCTGAGCTGGAAACGGCAACTGGTACGCGGCACCCTTCCTCAAGTTATGATTTTCGGCGTCCGATGAGGCTGTTAATGAGCATGAGCATGAGCATGAGCATCATTCTTGCTCTGGATTACGTCTTCTGAGATATCATTTGGCGGCAGAAAAGAGACGTGCATTCAACGGAGGATAAATGGTTGCATGGCTTGTTATTATAGGGTTAACGGTGCGAAACAGCGAAGACTATTACTCTCCTCGCGCAAAACCAAAGCTCTTGAAGGATTGTCTGAGCAACATTCGAAGCCTCGTATGCTTGAATAACAAGGTTACTTGGAGGAACTCCGAACAATTTACAGTAAGAGAATGTACCAAAAGTCTCGCGTAGGGGACTATCATTTCACAATAGGAAGGATTGAATATAATACATCAAGAATCGCAGATAAAACAACGATTTTCCGAGAAAGGTTGCGAAACTGTCATTTTTCGGGGGGTAGTATACTTCAACTATACGACTTCTACAGATTCTCCCTTGCAGGTAAAGTGATGGTCCTGGAGGAAAATTCTGCCGAAAATTGTTACTATTTTCTGGCACTGCGCCTAACCTTTAGGACTTCTATAAGTTCTCCGTCGTATATACAATGACAATTTATAAGGAAAAGTCTATGGAAATCGTCAACTACTTTTTGGCAACTGTCGGACTGCTCCAATTTCATGAAGGGGTTTCGACATGACTTTTGCTACAAACTCTTACATTTATGGCAGACCACCCTTCTGATCGTTCCTTTTGGCCCATTATATAAATCTACTGTAATAGCATATTGCTCGGGTCAAAGATCCTCAATTGATTCTCGAATCTCGTCTGGACTTCCAACAATACCGAGAGTGCGTCCTGGAACATTACTCGACCCGTACACTAGTTACACACCCCTATTCGCAACTCTTCTCACAACATCGACGCTTGTCTTGCATACCATTTGCTAGCTATAAGGTATCTCTCTGATCAAAAGGTAAAAAAATCAAATGAGCGTGTTGGCTGACTACATACAGTTGACTGAATTGTTCATCAGTAAGTTTGCGAAACTCCACGAGCAGTGCCAAGCCAGAGATAGACGCCAACAGCGCGTACGGCGCCAACAGCCCTACATACCTACTTTACATCCCGACCATCAAAAGCTCCAGTCGTGTGCACTACCCTCCCTCACAGACCAGACCAGACCCCCCCCCCACAGCGCCTCTCCCCAAGTTGCGTCCAAGATGCTCCCCCCCCACTCAACGCACCTGCGCTCCGCACTCACGAGCTTGAAACTCCAACCCAAGCTCACCACACCATGCTGCGCGTCACTGTCGACATCGACATCGTCGTCGAAACCCACCCACCGACCCTTCCTCAACCCATCCACCCACCGCACGCCCCCCCTCCGCTTCGAATCCACCACCACCACCACCACCACCACCGCCGCCGCCCCCCCTCCCATCCCCCCCTCCCCTCCACCCCCTGCCCTGGAACGCCTACCTCTCGCTGCGCAAGACGCGGCGCCGCTACAACCTCGCCTCGTCGCTGCTGAGCTCGCTCCTCACGACGGCGGGCGGCGTGTCCGCCCTCGCGACGCTCAACCTCGAGCAGGTCAACGTCTTCGGGCTGGATCCGTTCCTGGTGCTCGCGGCGCTGACGGCGGGCAGCGGGGCCGTGGGATGGCTGCTGGGGCCGTTTGTGGGGAATGCCGTCTTCGGGGTGGCGCATCGGAGGGTGGGGGGGCAGATTGCCGAGGTGAGTTTTGCGTCTCTGTATGTGTGTGTGTTTGGCTGGGTTGTGGTGAAGGCGGGGGGAGGGGTGCGTTTTCGAGGGACGGGTGCTGATGAGTGGTGTGTGCGATGGATAGAAGGAGAGGGATTTTTACAGGAGGATAAAGAAGCATAGGGTCGATCCGTCCGGAGGGTCGTCGGCGAATCCCGTGCCGGATTATTACGGGGAGAAGATTGGGAGCGTGAAGGAGTATAGGAATTGGATGAAGGATCAAAGGGCGTTCAATAAGCGGAGGCTGAACTTTTTGTGATGTGTTGATACGTGGTGGGAGCGATGGAGATGGGGCCATGATCGATCCTTTGCAGCGGTAAGGCGTCTTTGGTATAACCAGATATGGGAATTAGGCAAAACCAACCCCCTCTACATAAATGGATCAGTCTTCACTGTTCCGATGTCACGTTCAAAAGCATGAGCAGCGTAGTTGACTTCCTTTCTATCAAAATGGTATATGGCAAAGTAGTCTATCATTGTAATGATGGAAATTCGTAGCCATCGAAAGAAGC
Source organism: Letharia lupina (assembly GCF_014066315.1). Classification (NCBI taxonomy): domain Eukaryota; kingdom Fungi; phylum Ascomycota; class Lecanoromycetes; order Lecanorales; family Parmeliaceae; genus Letharia; species Letharia lupina. The sequence continues at coordinate 2,234,360 of NW_023502974.1, forward strand.
ATTGATGATCGGCCTGCACCTTCCACCCGCACGACCTCCAGCGCTTCACGCTTCCACAGAGTATCCAACCGAAGTCTCCATCTCCGCGCGCTGTGTGATGAAGACGACGAAGGCTGCGACGAGTCTCGTCAATAACTAACGGCAAAGGTTGCATAGACGTGCTGATAGATACAAATAAAGATCCAGAGTTGGCTCACACCTCACCAGAATAGCATAAGCGAGCGGTGTTTGAGCCAAAAACAATGCTTTTGAAGATTGAAGATCGAGGCAAATGAAAACTGGCAATCGATGTGAACGATAGACCCGCGGGCACAATAGCTTGTAAAGGGAAGCCAAAGTTATTTCGGGGGAGAAGGGGACTTTGCGAAAGAAGCTATTGTGGCTGCTGTCTGCTGGTGTAGAGGCTCCTTAGTACTGACGCTGCTGAGTAAGATGCTGTGGCCGGCTAGTTCGACGGTCTTATCAAGGGCGGAATCGGCTCGGTCTTCAAACCCTTGGCCACGACGAAGCTCTGAATCGATTGTCTAGTCGACCTTGGTGAGCCTACCAGATTGCTCATCGGCAGCGGCTTTGGCCTCCGAATTGTAGGAAGGCTCTGGGGTGACTTCCTTGACAACTTCGGACATGTCTGTACGTGGTTGAAGAAGAGTCTCCAAAGGCTGAGCGCACGGATCTGGGATGCATTGGACGGTACATCCCCGGTAGCGCAGGGTTTTGCTGAACAAAGCAGAGCTGTGTCCGGCGGCTCTGATGGATGAAAAGCGCAGTCCCAGAACCCCGTCCGCTCCCAGCCTCATGCACTCCAGGCTGTCTGACTTCATGACAGGGGAGGCTGTGAGTTCTTGTCTCAAAGTCGGCAGAAAGAGATTGCGAGGAATGTTATGTACCTCGAAGCAGCGCGTGCGTCCAAATTCTTCGATGCCTGTTCGAAGGTTAACCGGGATGGGCCACGTCGGAGTTGGGATTACCGCAACCTGGGCCACAACGTTGTTGAAGGCTATGGGATGCTCTTTCGCACGATCCTCGTATGCCATGGCTGAACGCTCGTGTAAGAAAGTCACTAATGCCGTGTTACTACCGGTAATCTTGGCTGTGTCCAGAAGCTTTGCATCGACGAGCATGCCTCCTCGGACTTTCTCTAGAAGAGCCATCATTGTGACAGATGGCGGGAGTCCCGAGATTGCAACGGTACGATAGACATCCTGCTCGTAGGTTTTGGGAACATAGCGGATACCATATTTGAAGAAGTCTGGATAGGGTACATCTCTTGCTCCAGTCTGAGCACTACGTCCGTTGATTAAGACGGCAGTCTTGCGATCTTGAACAGACTCAAAGATTCTCTCTGGGCTCCAACGTGGCTCGGTGGTATCACCCTTGACTGAGGTCTGCAGATCTCGAGATTCCGTAGGGGCTTGGGCGGTTGGCCGAAATGGCTCGTCTTGATTGAGCGTGCCGAAACTGCATAGTTTGTCTGCTAATGTGCTGACTATAGCCATAGATTTATCCAAATTGCCGCCTTCAGAATGCAAGGCCTTCAGCTGCAAAAACTCCTCATTGAGGAGCTTGGCGTTGAGCGGCGAATTTCCACTGCTCGTAGAAGTAAAGGAGGTTGCTGTGGAATTAGGACCATTCAGAGAGGATGCATCCTCCGAAGAAGATTCATCGGCCTTTTCGGAAAGTACAAGAATGTCGTTCTGCTGCTCTGAAGGTGTGATAGACTCTGATAAGCCGCGAGGCACCCTGACCTTCTATTAAAAGGCTAATTAGCAACTGGAATAGTATAAGGCTCCTCGGCGCAATACCTTTGTAGACACCTTAACAGCGTCCTGTGATTTCGTATCTTCATCGCTGTCCGCGAAATGGACAATGTACGAGGACCCTTCGAAATCTGAATCAGAAGACTGTTGCAGAGACTGAAATGGCGTAGTACTGTTGGAAACTCCCTCAGTATCTGACTCGTCTTCGTAGAACTTATCTAGCAAAGTGGTGCCCCCTTTCGTTAATTTCGCACTGCTGAACTCTTGGCTGCAGTCTAGCAGATCAATCAAATCCTCGGTCACTATCTCGCTTTTCGGTGGGGAATCGCTGTGACTGCTGAAGCTTGTTGAGATAGATTGAGACATTGAATTGGGAACATTGGGCCTGGATAGGGCAAAGATAGTGTCTTCAGCTTTCCTCAGCTTGTCCTTGATTTCTTTCTTCTCCTTGTGAGTTTGGTCGATGGTCGTCTTCAGAACTAGAAGCTGCTCCTTGAGCTTTACAGTGCGTTCCTTGACACGCGCGTTGCTCACGCTGGACTGCAGAAGGTACTGAATGACAGCCTCTTTGTTGGTGTTTGCCGTTCGAGAAATCTGAAGATCTTTCTCCAAAGCGGTAAGACGAGTACAGAGGTCGATGATGGAGGGTGAAACTGCATCTTTATTGCCGAAGATGAGAGTTGGTTCGAAGCCTTGGTGCAGCTGCCGGGAAACACGCTCATAAAAACCTGGGTGAGGCTGCTGATGTGATGCGTAGCCGAGGTAAGAAAGGGTTGCACCCATTGCGAAGGTGGGGTGACAATCAAGGAAATGGCTAAAATCAAGATGAGCTATATTCTGAGGTGGTGAGAGATAATACGCACCGCACGAAGTAGGTTGGTGAGATTGAGATGGAGCAACAGCTGTAGGGGAATAAGGCACGAAATGATGGTTGGTGGGTGGGAAAATCCCAACGCACTGAGCAAATAGCCTAGTATGACTGCTGCTGGCTGTAGGTTATAGCTGGTCTCGGAATGGGGCGGCAGTGAGGGACTAACTCACAAGAGAGTAGCGCGGCTAGAGAAGGTAGGTAAGACAAAGATGGAAGTTCGAGAGACGGAAAAAGTCCGTGAGCTCCCAAGGGTTTCTCGAAGTCGCTGATCGCAGCAAATTAGAGAGAACGGTGAAGGATGAGGATGATAAAAGCTGTCCAAAGCTGTCCACAAGTAATCATGGCGGAGCAAAGATGAGGGTCGAATAGATGAGTATTGCAAGGACGAAGAATGGTGTAAATCGACAGAAGGGGGACAAGAGACAAGAGACGAGGGTGACAGGGGTGACGTAGCGGGAAATGAAGGATTTGTGAGCAGTTTTGATGTACTTACTGGCGCCGACGATTTTATCAAGTGGGACGAGAAGGGCGGGCAGGATGTAGAGTCGAATGACAAAACCTCGATCAGAAGCTCAAGTGGAATGTGCCTTTCATCTTCTAAGCTGCTGAGAGGAAGTGTTGAAAGGTTTCCACGTGAGGTAGAAGATAAGATGTATGCCAGGCAACGGCATTGTACCACTCATTTGTGACTGATCGTGTGGATCTAGACGGCACAATGGAGCTTCGCCCGTCTCTGTGAGTTCAGGTCGTCAATTGGAAGAACCAGTAGCAGGATCCATGCAGACAAAGATCGAAACGAATGATGCCTACAACAGATGTGTCGACCACCAGAAGTCAGGAAAACAAGTCTTCGAGCATCTGCGTAGGCTCGATAGAAGGAAGAGCGAGGCTTTTGGTGGAGCACCATCACTAAGCCATTGCTGTTCAGCCTGGTCTCGAGCGAATGCCTTGAAGCTCGTTCCACCCAATGGCATATAGAGTCGTATAAGCCCAGCAGTTCGGATACCACTCGAAAAGCATGGACTGTGCAGAGACGGGTTGAGCCCCAAGACTCCTGAAGGAGGGAGCCATGGTTGAGTATGCAGGTGTTGTTCTTAGTAGGCACGCTGCAAGAGATTTGGCAGCCTGTCTCCAGAGTAAGAAACGCATTTAAGGAGTAAGCGTACGCCGGAGTACCATTTGATGCAAGCTTTCTCGGGCAGTTACTCCTCAAGGTACAGTACCTTACATTAACCGAAAGACATGCCACGCTACTGTAGATAATACGGCAGATCCCCTCACGTGCTTTGCGAACCTCAACCCGTATTAGGTCTAGGGTGAAGCGCCGGTTCCACAAGTGTGAGAGTCACCGCGCGAGCTAGAAAATAAAAAGCACCGCAACACCATTGTACCAGCGCCATTAGGAATCGAACCTAATACGAACTAAATACCTCTAACAACAGAGCTCTAACGTAAAGGGATCCCTACAATTGAAGGGAACCCTCAAAGATAAAGAGATATTCTATAGAGCGGGGAAAACCCCCAGAACAATAAGAAGAACTCCACGATAAAGACGCTGCGCAAGGATTTTCAATGCCAAGATGGCCCCAGCCCCTTCATGCAATGTCGCATGGGACGAGGGAGACAAGGCTGTGTCTGCGGAGCACCTGCACGATCCATGCGCTGCATTGAACCTACCTATCTAATTCAATCTTCGTGTTTCCAGTCTTCTTGCGTGGGATTCGGAAACCTCAAAAGATAGGGTGTCTTCCGTTTTCGTTTTTCAAGCTCCATCGTCGATGGAGTATATCCTCATTACGGATTAGCCCAGGTAGAATCCTTCAAGTCGTCTACCGTCTACGTTTCCTTTGCTGCACTTGAAGGCTCAAAATCCTCCCATTTCCAATTCCAAGTTTTTTCCTAATTGTCTGTTTGAGCGCTACCTCCCCTGCGGAGAACAGTACACGGTTCATCTATCCACCGGGTTCGTCCGACCTTACTGTTCATTACGGCGACACAGTCGATGTTGAACGGACCTCTTGATGTTGTAACCTACGAGAGAATCCTTAAGTTGCTTTTCGCAATTGACGGGCCAAGAGACTGTATTGTGTATGTACGATATTAAACAAGCTCACTCGGCCTGCAGACCTCATACATGAAAAGGCCGCGCCTTCCGGTCGAACAGAAGTCTCCATCGCTCACTCATTCAGCATGGCTACCGTTTACGCTACTGGGCACTCCTCGCGGCGGTACCATTGAAGGTTGAGGTCGAAGAACGGCGCTTCTTCCTTAACGCCCTCGGTATCATAAAGGACTTTGATCAGGAACGCAAGATCCCATTAGGCCATTTCGCAGCCGACAGTATCATCGACCAGACCCATTCAAACCATGCCGCGAAGCTTCCCATCGCAAACGCACCTACCCCGTGGATACATCATCCACACGTCGAGCCCCGATGCCGCTACCCAGCCACAGAGCCCGATTTCGCATTCGGAAACCAAATCTGCGAGACCTGATCCAGGGGTCACCGCTCCGTGGTAGTTTGCGAAGCCGAAAAGTGTAAGAGTGGCCGTTCGCAGCAGCCAAGAGACCGTGAGGTTTGTCGGTTTGTCCCGACTGTGCTGGCATTCAGCAGGGTCAGTTCGACTTGTAGATGCGTTGGGTGAGGTTGCCCGTTGACAGGCACCATCTGGGATCCATCTCCCGATATCCACAACGGTGTCTATCCGTTCGGGTGGCCGGAGGGCGACTGAGTCGAGTTGCCTTGTGGATTGGTCGCTGAGGACGTCAGGCTCAGACCGGAGGAGGAGGAGGAGGAGGAGGAGGAGGAGGAGAAGGAGGTGGGTAGCGACAGCGTTGATTTAGTAGAAAGGAGATGGGACAATGTGATTGATGGTAGGAGAACTGAACGCGCCATTCTGTAGAACTTCCTTGAGAGAATTGTGAATATGGCTATATGGTGCTGAGATACTTATCATCTTTGGATGTTATATAGCCCTGATGCATAAAACCAACTCCCTCTACATGAATGAATAAATCTAGAGTGTTCCGTTGTCACGTCAAGAAGCACAAGTAGTGTAAACGAGACGTTCTTTTCATAAAAAACTGAATATAGCACCGTAGTCTATCGTTATAGTGGTGAAATTTCATACCCATCGAGAGAAGGATTGATGATATGTCCGCGCCTTCGAGCAGTATATTTGCCAGCGTTTTAGCTATAGTCGAATATGGGTACCTAGCTATCAGGTAACCCCGTCTTGGTGCCTCTTCATACAAAACACCTGGAATATAATGTTCTCGCATCAATGCCTTCACCTGCCCTGAAAAATCCCATGCATCCTTTTCGCACACTGCATCCTTGGTCACGTGGTCATCGATCAGCTGCTTCCATGCTCTGGTGCCTGCCCCAGGGTATGCAACATTGGCCTTATTCTTGTTACCAATGATGAGAAGCCCAATCTTGGCCTTTGACAGAGCAACGCACATCCTTCTCGGGTCTGTCCGAAACCCAAGCGCGTACTGCCTTCCACCGGGGCTTACCAAATCGAGTATGACGAAGTCGTACTCTTTGCCCTGCGCCGAATCAGTTGTGGCCATAGTGAGATCTGCTGTCTCCCAGGTTCTCAGCCAACGCGATTGACCCTGCTAGGGTGTCAATACGGAGATTTGTCTGTCGTTGGCACCAGCGGCCCTTACCGATCTATCAGCGCGCGTACGATGGCCAGGCGCGAGGGTTTTAACATTGATTGTGTCTTCTTGAGCCGATACGGCACATAATTCTTGACGTGGACAAAGATGGAGTGTCGCTTGGCACATTCTTGTAGAGTCTGACCGTGGAAGGTTTGCCAAATCCTGTCTTTTGGTCTCGAAAGCACGCTCGGTGAGTTGATTAATGTTGCCTCGTAGGATAGGGAAGAGACGGGCTGAGCAATGTGGGGATGCATACGAAATTGTTCGCGGAGTCTAGTAATCGGAACACCAGAGTTTGAGAGCCTGACCATGAGACTTGTTTCAGTTGTATTCACGAACTCGGAATTCTGGTTGAGCACAAAGGGCTTTTTTTGGCACGGATCCCCAACGATGAGAACCTTCCTGAGATTTTCAAAAAACCTCGAAACGACAGCGACAGTCGCGAACTCGGTAAGCTGCGACGCTTCATTGACTATGATTTGTTGTGGTCTGAAGACGCGGAGCATCTTTGTCATTGCAGTTGCCGCTGTGACAATAATACCAAGTGCTTGGGTTCTGATGTAATACTCTTGTGTGTCTTCCCACACCTTATCGAACTGTTTGTATATCCTCTTCCACTCACCGACATCCTCTTCACAACTAAAGTGGTCGAGGGCCAATTATGGTACATTGAGATCTCTAAGAATTGCAGCCTCGTCGGCTCGCATTCTTTGTTGGTCTCGGAAAAGTCGGAGGCGATCTGAGATGTGAGAGGTAAGAGAGAACCGTTTGGGCTCCGCATGCCACGGAGGCGCTGAATGATCTTCGTTCGGGTCAACTCCGAAATCTTCGCTTGGTCGTCTGGGAAGTCGGAAGAAGAGACAGTAAAAGCAGCGCTGTCGAGATCAGCGCGCTCGATCAGCCATATACCATTGTAGTTACCATCTACAGCTTGAAGATTTGCGTAGATTCGATCGGCGCATACTTGAACCGCATAGTGCGTCTCTGCGGTGAGTAACCACCGCTGCTGTTGCTGGACACAATTAAGCACGCAAAAGCCGATAAGCCTAGTCTTGCCAGTCCCTGGTGGACCCTGGATCATGGTCACAATATTCGCCACAGTGGGACTGGGGGTTAGTGGGTTTCATGACATCATGGCCCTGTTGGTACCCCTGTTGGTACCCCGGCAAGGGGTTGGGGACAGGTGTCCAGTACGAGCTATATAGCCACCTGTTTTGCACCTGTCAATGGCTCTTCATTCAATTTCGTCTCTTTCAGAGCCATTGCATACTTTTTATCAGTCATTGCGAAAGGATATTTCGGCTATTTCAGCCATGCGGCCATGAAGCTATTCAGCCATTCCAGCTATTTGAGGCCACTGCAGTCACATGAATATTTCAGCCCTATTTCAGCCCTATTGCAGCCATGCGGCCATGAGCCATTTTCAGCCATATGGAATTGTCCAGCATACCAGCTATTTAAGGCTATTGCAGTCACATGGATATCATATAGCTATTCAGCCATTGGAGCCATGTCAACCATTTGCAGCCGTACAACCATACGATCATATAACTAACATTTAGATACACACTTTAGCCATTTTATCTATAACTATTCACCTCAGCTATCGCAGCTATATCGAAATTTCAATTATTCCAGCTACTGAAGCTATATAACTATAAAGATAGTTAGCTATTATAGCGATATAGGTATATAACCACTTTAGCTAAGTCGGCTATCTTAGACATCGCAGCTATTTAAGTATTTTAGTTATTTCAATTATTTCAGCTATTTAGACTATCGCAGCTGTAGAGATATTTTAATGATTTCAGCTATTTAGACTATTGCAGTCATATGAATATTTTAGCTACTTCAGCTATTTAAGCTATTATAGCCATATAGCTATTTCAGCCTTTTAGGCTACTACAGCCATAAGAATATATCAATCACTTCAGCTATTTGGGCTATTGCAGCCATATGGATATTTTCAGTTATTTCAGCCATTTAGGCTACTGCAGCTATGTGGATATTTCAGTCATCTTAGCTATTTGATTATTGCAGCTATGTGGATGTTTTTCAGTCATTTCAGCTATTTCAGCTATGTGGGCTATTGCAGCCATATAGATATTTCAGTCATTTCAGCTATTTGGGCTATTGCAGCCATGTGAATATTTCAGTCAGTTCAGCTATTTAGGCTATTGCAGCCATGTGGCTATTTCAGCTATTTAAACTATTACAGCCATGTAGATATCAGTCAGTTCAGCTATGTGGGCTATTGCAGCCATGTGGCTATTTCAGCTATTTAAACTATTACAGCCATGTAGATATCAGTTATTTCAGCTATTTAGACTATTGCAGCCATATAAATCATTTCAGCTATTTCAGCTATGTGGGCTATGGCAGCCATATAGATATTTCAGCTATTTCAGCTATTTAAGCTATTACAGCTAAGGGACTATTTTAGCTATTTAAGCTATTGCAGCTATATGAATGTTTTCAGTTATTTCAACTATTTTAGTTATTTAGACTATTGCAGCCATAAGGATATTTTAGTCGATTTAGCTATTTAGACTATTGTAGCTATATGATTATTTCAGCTATTTTAACTATTATAGCTATATAAATATATTAATTATTTTAGCTATCTAGGCTACTATAGTTATAGAGATATATTCTAATTATTTTAGCTATTCGAGCTATTATAACTATAAAGATATTCTAATTATTTTAGCTATTTAGATTATCGTAATTATAAAGATATTCTAGCTATTTTAACTAATTAGACTATCGTAGATATAAAAATATCTTAATTATTTTAGCTATATAGACTATCGTAGTTATAAAGATATTTTAACTATTTTAATTATTTAAACTATTATAGCTATAAAGATATTTTAATTATTTTAGCTATTTAAACTATCGTAATTATAAAAATATCTTAACTATCGTAGTTATAGAGAACTCTTAATTATTTTACTTATTTAAATTATTATAGCTATAAAGAAGTCTTAATTATTTTAGCTATTTAGACTATTATAGCTATAGAGATATTTTAGTTATTTTAATTATTTAAACTATCGCAATTATAAGAATATCTTAGCTATCGTAGTTATAAAGAACTCTTAATTATTCTATCTATTTAAGTTATTATAGCTATAAAGATATCTTAATTATTTTAACTATTTAGATTATTGTAGTTATAAAGATATCTTAATTATTTTAATTATTTAGATTATTATAAATATAGAAATTTTCTAATTATTTTAACTAATTAGATTATTATAGTTATAGAGATATCTTAATTATTTTAACTATTTAAGCTATTATAATTATAAAGATATTTTAACTATTTTAGCTAATCGAGCTATTATAGCTATAGAGAAATTATAATTATTTTAACTATTTAGATTATCGCAGCTATAGAGAGATCTTAACTATTTTAATTATTTAGATTATTACAGCTATAAAGATATCTTAGTTATTTCAACTATTTAGATTATCGTAGCTTTAGAAATATCTTAATTACTTTAACTATTTAAATTATTATAATTATAGAAATATCTTAATTACTTTAATTATTTAAATTATTATAATTATAGAAATATCTTAATTACTTTAATTATTTAAATTATCGCAATTATAAAGATATCTTAATTATTTTAACTATTTAAATTATTATAATTATAATTAACTATTTAAACTATTATAACTATAAAGATATCTTAATTATTTTATCTATTTAGACTATTATAGCTATAGAGATATCTTAGTTATCTTAACTATTTAGATTATTATAATTTTAAAAATATCTTAATTACTTTAATTATCGAGATTATCGTAGTTATAAAGATATCTTAATTATTTTAACTATTTAGATTATTATAATTATAAGAATTTTTTAATTATTTTAATTAATTAAATTATCGTCGCTATTAGAATATCTTAGCTATTTTAATTAATTAGATTATCGTAATTATAGAATATTCTAATTATTTTAACTATTTAAGCTATCGCAGCTATAGAGAGATCTTAACTATTTTAACTATTTAGATTATCGTAACTATAAAGATATCTTAATTATTTCAACTATTTAGACTATCGTAGTTATAGAAATATTTTAATTATTTTAGCTATTTAGATTATTATAACTATAGAGATATCTTAATTATTTTAACTATTCGAGCTATCGTAATTATAAAGATATCTTAGCTATTATAGCTATAAGAATATTTTAACTATTTTACTTATTTAAACTATTATAGTTATAAAGAGATTTTAATTATTTTATCTAATTAGACTATCGCAGTTATAGAGATATCTTAATTATTTTAATTATTTAGACTATCGTAATTATAAGAATATCTTAGCTATTATAACTATAAAGAGATTTTAACTATTTTATCTAATTAGACTATCGTAGCTATAAAGATATTTTAATTATTTTAATTATTTAAGCTATTATAGCTATAAAGATATCTTAATTATTTTAACTATTTAAACTATCGTAATTATAGAAATTTTCTAATTATTTTAACTAATTAAATTATTATAATTATAAAAATATCTTAATTATTTTAGCTATTTAAGCTATTATAGCTATAAAGATATTTTAATTATTTTAATTAATCGAGTTATTGTAATTATAAAGAGATTTTAATTATTTTAGCTATTTAGATTATTATAATTATAAAAATATCTTAATTATTCTAATAATTTAAACTATTATAATTATAAAGATATTTTAATTATTTTAATTATTTAGATTATCGTAGCTCTAAGAATATCTTAATTATTTTAACTATTTAGATTATTATAATTATAGAGATATCTTAATTATTTTAATTATTTAAACTATCGTAGTCTTAGAAATATCTTAATTATTTTAGCTATTTAAATTATTATAGCTATATCTAACTATCTAAATTATTATAATTATAAAGATATCTTAATAATTTCAGCTATTTAAGCTATTATAGCTATAGAGATATTTTAGCTATATTATCTATTTAAACTATTATAACTCTAAAGATATTTTAATTACTTTAGTTATTAAGGCTATCGTAACTATAAAGATATCTTAATTATTTTAACTATTTAAGCTATTATAATTATAAATTTTTTTTAATTATTTTAACTAATTAGATTATTATTATTATTAAAATTCTTTAGCTATTTTAGCTAATTAGATTATTATAATTATAGAATATTCTAGTTATTTCGATTATTTAGACTATTATAGCTATAAAGATATTTTAATAATTTTAATTATTTAGATTATTATAGTTTTAGAAATATCTTAATTACTTTAATTATCGAGGCTATTATAATTATAAAAATATCTTAATTATTTTAGCTATTTAGACTATTATAATTATAAAGATATCTTAATTATTTTAATTAATTAAGCTATCGTAGCTATTAAAATATTCTAATTATTTTAACTATTTAAATTATTATAATTATAAAAATATTTTATTTATTTTATTTATTTAAACTATCGTAGCTATAGAGATCTTTTAATAATTTTAATTAATTAAATTATCGTAGTTATAGAAATATCTTAATTATTTTAATTAATTAAATTATCGTAATTATAAAAATATCTTAATTATTTTAATTATTTAAGCTATTATAGTTATAGAAATATTTTAATTATCTTAATTATTTAAATTATTATAATTATAAAGATATCTTAATTATCTTAATTATTTAGATTATTATAGCTATAGAAATATTTTAACTATTCTAGCTATTTAAACTATTATAGCTATAAAATTAATTAATTATTTTAACTATTTTAAATATTATAATTATAAAATTATTTAGTAAATATAATTAAAGACTATTTAATTATTATAATTAATAAATTTATATTAATATTAATATCTTTCTTTCTTTGGTATTAATATTAGCGATTCTCGCTAAAAATATTCTCTTTAATAATATTATTTTAAGATTTAAAAGTTTTCTTAATATTAAGATATAAATATATCTATTTAAGTCTTTATTTAGCTATTATTTTAGTATTAAAAATAATCTAATTACTTAATATCTTATATCTATATATTCTATATATATATAAAATATAAAAATAAGAATATTAATCGCTATAGTAGAATTAGAGATTAATAAATTTTATAATATTATAATCTTATTAATATCTCTATTAATATTTCTATAAGAGATTAGAGATAAATATTTAATATAAGCTATATAGTTATCTATTTTATATCTATCAATAGCTCTTCATTTAATTTAATCTCTTTTAGAGCTATTATATACTTTTTATCAATTATTATAAAAGAATATTTCGACTATTTCAGCTATACGACTATAAAGCTATTTAGCTATTTCAGCTATTTAAGGCTACTATAATTATATAGATATTTTAATTCTATTTTAATTCTATTATAGTTATACGATTATAAGTTATTTTTAATTATATGAAATTATCTAGTATACTAGCTATTTAAGACTATTATAGTTATATAGATATTATATAATTATTTAACTATTAAAGTTATATTAGCTATTTATAATTATATAATTATATAATTATATTATTACTATTTAAATATATACTTTAACTATTCTATCTATAATTATTTATCTTAACTATTATAATTATATCGAAATTTTAATTATTCTAGCTATTAAAATTATATAATTATAAAAATAATTAGCTATTATAGCGATATAGATATATAGCTATTTTAGCTAAATCGACTATCTTAGATATCGTAGCTATTTAAGTATTTTAGTTATTTTAATTATTTTAACTATTTAAACTATCGTAGCTATATAAATATTTTAGTTATTTTAATTATTTAAACTATTATAACTATATAAATATTTTAATTACTTTAGCTATTTAAGCTATTATAGCTATATAGCTATTTTAACCTTTTAAATTACTATAATTATAAGAATATATTAATTACTTTAGCTATTTAAACTATTATAGCTATATAAATATTTTTAATTATTTTAATTATTTAGATTACTATAGCTATATAAATATTTTAATTATCTTAACTATTTAGTTATTATAATTATATAGTTATTTTTTAGTTATCTTAGCTATTTTAACTAATTAGACTATTATAGATATAGAAATATCTTAATTATTTTAGCTATATAGACTATTATAGCTATAAGAATATTTTAATTAATTTAATTATATAGACTATTATAACTATATAGCTATTTTAACTATTTAAGCTATTATAGATATGTAAATATTAATTATTTCAGCTATTTAGACTATTATAGTTATATAAATACTTTTAGTTATTTTAGCTATTTCAGCTATATAGACTATTATAATTATATAAATATTTCGACTATTTTAGCTATTTAAGCTATTATAGCTAAGAAACTATTTTAACTATTTAAATTATTATAGTTATATAAATTTTTTTAATTATTTTAACTATTTTAGTTATTTAGACTATTATAGTTATAAGAATATTTTAATTAATTTAGCTATTTAAGCTACTATAGCTATATGACTATTTTAGCTATTTCGACTATTATAGTTATATAAATATATTAATTATTTTAGCTATTTAGACTACTATAGTTATAAAAATATTTTTTAATTATTTTAGCTATTCGAGCTATCGTAATTGAGAAAATATTTTAATTATTTTAGCTAATCGGGCTATCGCAATTATAAAAATATTCTAATTATTTCGACTATTTAGACTATCGTAGTTATAAAGATATTTTAATTATTTTAGCTATTTAGATTATCGTAGTTATAAGAATATTTTAGCTATTTTAGCTATTTAGACTATCGTAACTATAGAGATCTCTTAATTATTTTAATTATTTAAATTATCGCAGCTATAGAGATATCTTAACTATTATAATTATAAAGATATCTGAATTATTTTATCTATTTAAGTTATTATAGCTATAAAGAGATTTTATCTATTTTATCTAATTAGATTATCGCAGTTATAAAGATATCTTAATTATTTTAATTATTTAAGCTATCGTAGTTATAAGAATATTTTAATTATCGTAGTTATAGAGAGATCTTAATTATTTTAACTATTTAAATTATCGTAATTATAGAGATATCTTAATTATTTTAATTATTTAAACTATCGTAGTTATAAAAATATCTTAATTATTTTAACTATTTAGACTATTATAGTTATAGAGATATCTTAGATATTTTAACTATTTAGACTATCGCAGTTATAAAGATATTTTAATTATTTTAACTATTTAGATTATCGCAGCTATAGAAATATTTTAGCTATTTTAATTATTTGAGTTATTATAATTATAAAGATATCTTAGCTATTTTAGCTATTTAGATTATTGTAATTATAAAGATATTTTAGCTATTCTAGCTATTTAGATTATTATAGCTATAAAGATATCTTAATTATTTTAGCTATTTAGATTATCGTAATTTTAAAGATATCTTAATTACTTTAACTATTTAGATTACTATAGCTATAAGAATATTTTAATTATTTTAACTATTTAAATTATTATAGCTATATCTAGCTATTTAAACTATTATAAATATAAAAATATCTTAGTTATTTTAGCTATTTAAACTATTATAGCTATAGAAATATCTTAGCTATATTATTTATTTAGATTATTATAATTTTAAAAATATCTTAATTACTTTAACTATCGAGATTATTATAATTATAGAGATATTTTAATTATTTTAACTATTTAAATTATTATAGCTATAAAGATTTTTTAATTTTTTTAATTAATTAGATTATCGTTACTATTAGAATATCTTAATTATTTTAATTAATTAAGCTATCGCAATTATAGAATATCTTAATTATTTTAATTATTTAGATTATCGTAGCTATAAAGATATTTTAGCGATTTTAATTATTTAAGTTATTATAGCTTTAGAGATATCTTAATTATTTTAATTATCGAGGCTATTATAATTATAAAGATATCTTAATTATTTTAACTATTTAAGCTATCGCAGTTATAGAAGATTTTTCTTTTTAATTATTTCAGCTAATTAGATTATCGCAGCTATTAAAATATCTTAACTATTCTAATTATTTAAATTATTATAACTATAGAGATATTTTAATTATTTTATTTATTTAAACTATCGTAGTTATAGAGATTTCTTAATAATTTTAATTAGTTAAACTATTATAGCTATAGAGATATTTTAATTATTATAATTATAGAAATATTTTAATTATCTTAACTATTTAGACTATCGCAATTATAGAGATATTTTAATTATTTTAGTTATTTAAATTATCGTAGTTATAGAGATATTTTAAATATCTTAATTATTTAAATTATTATAATTATAAAGATATCTTAATTATTTAATTATTTAGATTATTATAATTATAAAAATATTTTAGTTATTATAGCTATTTTAATTATTATAATTATAAAATTAATTAATTATTTTAGCTATTTTAGATATTATAATTATAAAACTATTTAGTAGATATAATTAAAGATTATTTAGTTATTATAATTAATAGATTTATATTAATATTAATATCTTTCTTTCTTTAGCGTTAATATTAGCGATTCTCGTTAAATTTTTTTTTTTCGATAACGTCGTCTTAAGATTTAGAAGTTTTCTCGATATTAGAATATAAATATATCTATTTAAATCTCTATTTAGCTATTATTTCGGCGTCGAGAACGATTTAACTACTTGATATCTTATATCTATATATCCTATATATATATAAGATGTGAGAATAAAAATACTAATCGCTATAGTGGGATTGGGGGTTAGTGGATTTTATGATATCATAGCCCTATTGATACCCCTATTAATATCCCCGTAAGGGGTTAGGGATAGGTGTCCAATACGAGCTATATAGCCACCTATTTTGCACCTGTCAATGGCTCTTCATCCCACTTCGTCTCTTTCGGAGCCATTGCGTACTTTTTGTCCTACCCACCCACACCTGTACATAGCTAGCTATCATTCCACTCCAGGTCTATGCCATAGGCATGGGAGTTTTCTCGGCGCTGGGGTACGAATACGTCTGTTCAGGCCTCTATTCAGCTGTTATCCCGGCGTCGGGGACGGCCCAACCACTTGATACCTCATACCTATGTGCCCTATGTATGTGTGAGGCGTGAGAATGAGAACAATATCGGACAGCTCGCGGCTCCGCCGGACAACGCGCGCGAAGGCTATATTCTGTTGCGTATTCAGAGGTGAGAGACTTCTTGTCCAGGCTTCCGTGCTAAAAGGAGGGTTGGTTAGAGTTATTGCGTTGTTGTTATGGGCAAGCAGAAGATTCTTTAACCAGTTGAATGGATGATTCTGCCACATTGCCTTTTGAATGGCCTTTTTTGCTACCACGAATGCAGCTGCAGGGTCTTTGAACGTGAAATGTCCTGACCGACCGCTGTGAATCATGGCACCTGTTCCGCGGCTTCTGACAACTTCCATGATGAGGACACTGTTGTCGACAGAGATGACTCATCCTTTGAACTACTCGAATTCCGAGTCGATTGTTACATCGGTGCCGACTTCCGGCACTGGTGGCGCTGATGCTTCGTCTGATGCTAGCAGTCGTCCCCTGTCTGCTCTAAGGTTGGGAGTGGGATTTGGGAGAAGTGGCCAAAAGGCCGACTCCGATGTGGACGGATCGACGATATCTGATCTGGACCCCTCATGCCGACGCCCACTCACCGGTAAATGGATGAAGAATTTGGATTCCGCGGTCAGACCCTTCACACACTCTTGTAAGGTGACGAAATCATACGAGTAGACGTGATTGAAGTAATGCTCATATACTTCCATTTGCGCGATAGTATCAGAGTATCTCCAACACGAAGGTGGTGTCGGAGACGGCTGGGCGGCAAAGAATTACCAACATTCTTCTAACCCTCTGTGCCCGCGCAAAGTCAGTTAAATGGCCGTTGCATTGGTCTTGATTATCCTTAACGTTGCAAACTTGGCCGCCGCCGCGGTCGACATCCTCGACGTGTCAACATTGAGGTTTTTCCCTGAACACGTTTAGGTCTCCCTTCTCCAAAGAAGGGTTGTGATATTCATACCAGTTGGAGATTCATCGACTTTCCAATTCACGCCTAAGGGGTAACTCCCTTCAGTTGAAGACCATGACTTCTCCGCATCAACGATGTCGGGAGATTTGTGAACGTAGCCCCATGTGACATGGATGAGGTGCATACTGAAGGAATGCGGGCTCCCGGAAGGAGTCTCAGGATACTGGTACACAGGTCGTTCTGCGGCGTTTGGTGGTTGGTTCCGCGTCCATCCCATGAAACAGAGCATGACGCTCCGTCCACTCGGCTTGTGCGTGAGCTTGAGCCGAAAGTGAGGAGCATCCGAGCCTAAACTTGGTCAGGAGTTGTCACGACGGACAGCATAAGGGAAGACATACCCCCGCCGATGCCAAATCTCAACACCGTATCCGCGTTACCAAATATGTGATGGACTCCATCGTCTTTCCCGATGTGCTCATGTAAGATGCAATCATGCAGCAAAATCCGTCATCATTTGACGGCCAATGGTCTCAAAAAATCGAAGTCTCCCCAGTACGCTTGGCCGGACGACGCTGCGTCCCTTCTCTTAGTAGTTCGCCCCAGTCATTCCACGCCTGCCGGGTTTGTTTCGCTTCTCCTTCTACTTTGCGATCGTCGGCAGCTTTTGCAGACTCCTCATTCCACACTGGCAGAAATTGTGGTGCGGTAGACATGGTGAGTAGTTGGGAGAAGTCGCCAGGAGACCAACTTCAGTACAGGTGGGAAAAATTTCGCTGAGTATTTGAGAGAAGTGGATGGAAGACCGACTTCCAATGTGAGAGTGAATTGAACATTGTATGCAAGTCAGTTCAAGGTTAGTGTCAGGGTTTGGACGTAAGATGAGACTGATATTTGTAGTGGTGTTACATTATGAATAGAATACTAAGTATTGTGAAGTACGTAGTGCCAAGCTACGCTAGGCCTGATTGGGATGTATGTTTTGAAGGTAGGCTAAGATCAGACACGATGCCAAGATGATTTGTCGAGATCACGGAGCGGCTGCTGAGCCATGAAATTCTAAAGTACTGAAGGTCGGGATCATGAGCAATTCGGCGCGTCTCTCCAAATTGACTACGGGCGCGAATCAGTCCTGGAGACTGCCCATTGCGGACGAAGAGGAAAATAAGGCATTTTGACGGCTTCCATATCCACAGATACTGCTGGTAGGTCTTACTGTTCCAGTGGTGATGCATGCAAGGTTTTGAGACTAATCTGAGAATGGAGATACAAGATTCTGTATCTGCTACCACAGCGTGTTCCCTAGAACTAACACGGAAGATGATTCAACCATAGGCGCTCTTGAGCAGAGTTTTACTCTGGGGGGCCAGACGTGTGATGTGATACGAATTCCTCAAGCATGAAGGAAGAGGTAGCTAGCGGAGACATACCAAGATAGTGTCTTGAGAGGTAGAGGAGCCCGGGGAGGTAAATGGAGAAGAAGTCGGGTTTCATACAGCGAGCGACTTATTCGGCAATGACCAGTAAGGACGAGGAGTAGGAAGTTGTGAGAGTTATTGATAAGAGACGAACGAGAAGGGATGATGAATACGAGATGCGCTGTAAGATACGAGGCTACCTGGGAACGAGTGAGGGAATGCCCAGCGCTTGCTGCAGGAGTTTGAGGTAAGATGTCGAATACAGGGAGGACCTAAGACGCGTATATTGACAAGGACGGATGAAATCTTGGACACGTAATCCACAAAATCCCTTTTTCCCCTTAGAACTATTTGGAGGAATGAGGCGTGATATTAGGGGTAAAACAGGATGATGTGGGTTTCACTGTCTCTCTAGATGCTTTGCTTCCCTTAAGCCCTATTTGCTGGGTCGTTTGTGGAGTACCTGAAGTTGGGTGTGGACCTGGTGAGTGAAAAGGATTCATCCCATGGATTGGATAGTCGAATTTTCTGTCTTTTCGTTGCAAGTCTTGTCACGGCAATTACAACATGAGATACCTACCTTACATGTAGCTAATAGAAAGATATGCCACGCTAATGCACGGCAGATCCCCACATGTGGTTTGCCGGAAATTAGCTCGGCTTAGAGTGCCAAGCAACGCGGGGAAAACGGTTGACAGGATGAAGAATATGCCGATTTTACACACTGATGAAAGTGCTATTGGCCTGCCCGCACAAGGCTGCATATCACAAGCGGCAGGTAATCCAGCATGACGCTCATCATTCGCCTCTACTCAAGCTCATTCTCCTTTATCTCGTCCATCCTCCACCATTCGGCATCGCGAGGTCTATGATTCAAGATGAAGCTATCTACAGAGCACATTGATAGCGATAGTGGCCATTCACCTTCCGATGATGAGAAGAGAATCGCTGTAGGACAAGGAGAGTGCGACACCCTCGGACATGGCGAACTTCTGCCAGATCCAGATGCACACCTCAGCCCGGAAGAAAGGGCGGCCATCGTATGTAGCTTCGATGATAGACCTTTTAATCCCCTTCATACGACGAGTTTCATAGCTGATTGCCCTCACATAGGACCGCAAACTCTTGTGGAAACTCGACCTCCGTTTAATTCCCTGGCTGTGCCTCCTCTATCTCATTTCCTTTCTCGACAGAACCAACATCGGCAATGCCAAACTTGACGGGCTAGAGAAGAGTCTCCATATCACCGGCGGCCAATACAATGCCTGCCTGTCCATCTTCTTCGTCTCCTACGCCCTCTTCGAACCCCTTACCAACGTCTTGCTCAAGCGACTTCGACCTAGCGTCTTCATTCCCATTATCATGACGCTATGGGGTATCACGATGGTGACAATGGGGCTGACCCATAACTTTTCAGGGATGATGGCGGCGCGATGGTTTTTAGGGACCGCCGAAGCTGGGCTTTTCCCGGGCATAAACTTCTATCTATCCTGTTGGTATAAACGCGATGAGCTTGGCATCCGAGCGGCCATCTTCTTCTCCGCTGCCGCAGTATCGGGATCATTTGGAGGCTTGCTTGCAGCCGCAATTGGTAACATGGCCGGTATTGGTGGCAAAGAGGGATGGGCTTGGATCTTCATCTTGGAAGGGTTGGTTGGGAAAGACCCTTATATAACGTCAGATTTGATTTCTATAGGTTGGCTACTGTGTGTATCGGTCTCGCATCCTTCTATATGGTTTATGACTTCCCTGATGAAGCAACTTTCCTCTCCTCGGTCGACAGACAGCGCGTACTACGACGCTTAAAAGCGGATAAGCAGTCGTCAGCGGAGCATGAATCCTTCAAAATGGCGTATTTCTGGGCTTCGATCAAGGATTTGAAGACCTGGGTCTTTGCCGCGACGTACATGGGCTGCAGGTGGCCACTATCCTGTCGCTATATACAGTAACACTAACACGCATTGTTCCAGGTGATGTCCCTCTCTACGCCTTCTCCCTCTTCCTCCCCTCCATCATCGCTTCACTCGGCTACAAATCAACCACCGCCCAACTCCTGTCTGTCCCCCCGTACGCAGCTGCCGCCATCCTGACCATCACAGTCGGCTGTGAGTTTGAATCTGACAGCTTTCCGACACAATTTGCACCTGCTAACAGCCCAAAGACATCGCCGATCGAACCCACCAGAGAGCCCTCTGCAACATCTGCACCTCTTTCCTCGGCATGGCCGGCTTCGCGATGCTCGTAGCTGGGTGCGTTCCCCCATCCCCCTCGAGCCCCCCCCCGTCAACAAACCCAAAACATCAAGCTAACCCCACCCCCATCAGAACATCCCCCGGAGTCCGCTACGCCGGTACCTTCCTCGGCGCCCTCGGCATCTACCCCTGCGTCGCCAACACCATCGTCTGGACCTCCAACAACACCGAAGGCGTCTACAAGCGCGGCATCACCATGGGCTTCGTCATCGGCTGGGGCAACCTCAACGGCGTCGTCTCCTCCAACATCTACCAAGCCACAGACGCGCCCCTGTACCGCCGGGGCCACGGCATCGTGCTCGCCTACCTGACCGTCTTCCTGCTCGGAGGCAGCCTGTTGCAGTATTGGTCGCTGAGGAGGGAAAACGCCAAGAGGAGGGCCGGCCGCAGGGATCACTGGGCCGACGGCAAGACGGAGGAGGAGGTCCAGGCCCTTGGGGATATGAGGCCCGATTTCTTCTATACGCTCTAGACACCGCGGGGTAGCTGTCGTGTGGCGATCATCTCATATAGATATATATACACGATGGGCTAGACGCGGGAACTGTTGCAAATGGATCGGTGACGTTTGAATACACATTAGCCGTGCGCGTGATTGGTGGGAGACTCAGCGTTGCGGAGATGCATGGGAGGGATGAAGTTCGAACGGAGATGGGGAATGTGGCGATTGAGAGGCCGGAGGGGAAAATTCGCAGGGTCGTTGATAGAAGTGAATATGTCTCCATATCATACAAGAGGACCAAATCACGAGTCTGAGAGATTTCAAAAGTTTTGACAGCATCCCGCTTAAGAGTGCCAGTCCAAGAGAAAGATGGCGACTAACCCTATCAAGCTAGCTGCCTTTGGATCCAACGTCAAAAATAATCGAGTTATCAACGAATCTATCCTTGCTCAGAACCTCCCCCGCCCATCAACCCCGCCTTGGGCTGCCCCGGCCCCCTCCCGAGCAAAGATCTCACACTGAACCCTTCAAAAACAGGCGCCGGGACGTTCTCCGCCGCCTGCGCGACCGGGACCCCGAACGTCTGCCCCGCAAGCGTCTGCTCGTCTTCTGTGATGGTGGAATTCACAGCCATCACGAGCCGGTGATAGAGCTCATAGGTCGTGTCCGGGGTGTTGACCTCGGCACCTTTGAAGTCAAAGTCCTGCGTCGTGGTGCCGAAGCTGTAGGAAGAATTGACTCCGGAGAAGTACTCCGCACTTCCCTCTTGGGTGGTGGACAGAAGCGCGCCGCTGAAGAAGGGAAGACTGGCAGAGAGCTGGATTTTCTGGTGGGTCAAGGCGCCTTCTGCACTGAAGAAGCTTGGGGTTGTGATGTTGAAGGTTTGGATGCCTGAGGGGAAAACGGAAGGTCCATAGACATTGTAGTCGAGGCCTCGGGTCAGGGTGCCATTGATGCCTACTTCGCCGGCCGCGTCGACTGAGAAAGAGGAGTTGACATCTAACGGGTAGCTGTAAGTATTGGCGTATCCACTAGATGAGAGGTCCGAGCCGGTAGTATTCTGGACTGTGAGCTGCACAAATCCCTGATTCGTCAACTACGCAGGTTTCGGAGTCAGCATTGCTTACTCGAGGCACAAAATGGAGTTGCAAGACCGGTCCCGGAAGTAGAAAGGTCCTCATGCTCCCAAAACATGTCTTGTGACTCAATTTTAATGTCAAACAGGAGAGATGGTCTCAAAAATATACGTACTGCGTTAAAATTGGAATAGGACAAATTCTGGGTCCACGATGCTTTCTGAGAGCCGTTTGAAGTCTTTATGGTAGAAGTAATGGAGATATCTCGGGTGGCTGCTGTGGATTGTAATATTGGGGTTAGTATTGCCTAATCGAGGGCTTGCATTGAGCTTGGAACACTTCTACAGGGCAGAAATTCCCAAGACATATCTCGAGACTCAAGACTTGGTCCAAACGAGGATAGATGGGCTCCGAAAATACGTACCGGTAGAATAGGTCAAGGTTTCGTTAGCACCTGTCGAATTGGTGGTAACGGACGATGAGATCTGGATCTCCGGCAAAGGAGTATCAATGCTTGGTGAGGTCCCTGTCGTCACAGATCCATCCTGTCCCAAGAAAAGGAAGATTGTCCCCGTGACAACCCAATAAGTGCCAACAATTTCAGAGAGCGTGGCGTTGCCAGCTCCATCATCATTGAGGCCGGCAACCCTGATCTCAAAAGTATGAGAGGCACCATCACACAGCAGAGGAAGCCATGGAGTGACGTCGATCTCGTGTTGCCGAAGATCAAAAGCGTCAATGCCCACGATTGGCCGCCAGAACCCTGGAACAATGCCACCGGTAAAGATGATGGGAAAGGGCCAAGAAACCCCTGCCAATTGGCCATCAATGAGCAGCTGAACTTCACTTGATGATTTCGGGGTCAGCATTACTCTTTCGGAAGAAGATCTGTATCGCGAGACATGTCTAAGGAGCAGAGGGCCCTGGAGACATGTTTGACGATTCATAAGACAGCATGAATGGGGGATAATTGCCACGGAAATCATAACGAACCGGAAAGGCGAGAATCCATACAAGGTCCCAGCCGTAGGCTCGAAGGTATCCACTTCTGAATTGAAAGTATTTGTGTACCAGAACTCCTCCGTGCTCTGACCACACGCCTAGATTACGATTTCGCCGTCAGCAATGCCTATTTAAGGAGGTATGTCGAGCCTTGGAACATGTTTTGAAAGTAAAGACTCCCAAAACATTTCTCAAGACTCAAGATTTGCTCCAAAAGGGAAAATATGGGCTCCGGATATACGTACCGAAAGAGAAATGACCGCCCTCTCGATGTTTTGAGGTAAGGTATAGGATACAGAGGCATTTACGCCTGGGACTGAGAATGCACTGCCCATGTTCTCAGCAGACAGCTCCGCCGAGATAGGCAAGATTACATCGGCAGTAGGCTGGGAATCTGGAATCGTGAAGAAAGTCGCGGTCAACGTTGTATAGTAAGGTCCGGTGTATTCACTGTTTACAATGTTGCCCAGATCGAAAATGACCTTCTGGTCTTTCTCCCACAAAGCATTGTATTGTTCCATCTCTTTAACATAAGTCCAGAGGATGCCAGAGGCAGTCGGCTCGGCAGTGGAAGTCCGAAATACCTCAGTGTCCCCCAGGTACATCAGTCCGAGCCTGTCAAACTGGCGACCCTGCGAAGTGACGGTGAAGTTCATGGTGACTCGATTGAAGCTGCATGGTGGGGGCGTGTATTCTCCTAGTCGCAGTAGGCCGCTGGTTAGTCCTACTTCCTCGGTAGACTTGGAAGGAGAGAGCTTACCAACGAATGGGGCGCCGTAGCTGTTGGAGAAGACATAGCTCATGAGCGTCTGTGTATAAATGCATCCATACTGGTCACTCGTGCCGGATGGTGTGAGGACGGGTTCGTAGACCTGAAAGTCAACCAGAGGAGTGGTAGCTGGAGTCTGTCGCTTTTGGAGCGCATCGTCAGGACTTTGGGAAAGAAGAGCATTGGCTGCGCAACGCAATATGAAGACATACAGGCAAAGGAGACAAGGGGACTTGATCATAGCAGGAAGCATGGTGAAGGGAGGTGACTATGCGCAGTCTCAGCGATCTAGTAGTCGGATCTCCCTGGTTGAAAAGAGAACGTACTGGAGAGGAAAAGGACAAAAGAAGGCAGCACTGAAGGCGAGGCCTTCAGCAAAGGATAGCAGAGATAGGACGCTGGGCGCATACTGAATGAGTGAATGACGTGGGGAGTCAACAAAAGAGGAAGGTTGTGGACAAGCGCTGCTGGCAGATTCCTAAAGGGTCAGGAAACCCGAGTCCCCACCACGCCGATAAGACTTCGTCGATCCAGTAGAATTTCATCAGGCAGCTCAGGCAGCTCAAGATCTAGCAACAGACATTCAGATCAAAATGTTGGTGGACATGTTTTGCGGCGGTCAATTTATTTAGCGGTAGAAGCTTGAATGTGGCACAGCTAGCCACCTGAGCCTGTTCAAGACTTTTGCAATTGCTTAAATTCTTACAGTATTGTCAAATACACAATCACATCTGCTACTATTTATTTCTATGAAGTTTGTACAGGGGGTTTTGTTATGTTTCCTACCACCATTTCCCACGCTGTCCATATCGGCATGAGAGCGAGTATTGTAATGAGGGAGGGGCGGGAGAGGACTCTCAAATGCCAAGGACTGCAAAAGCTCGGACCGAGGGGACGACACTAAAATCTGCCGCCGCTTAATGTCCCCGCTCTTCCGTCGTCCGCTGTCTCCTCTTTCCTCTCTCCTCTCCTACGATTAAAGCGTTCGATAGTCCTATTGGACGAGTCAGAGCAAAAACAATGCAATCCAGCATCCCGTATAGTTCGTAATGGTAATGAGACCTCCCTTCCGCCTCTTGCACACCTCTGGGCTTCTGCCCTCGTTTCAGCGAGTCGGGAGAGGCCCCCAAGTCCTCGATTAAGCTTTGCGGGTCGCATCCAAACCAATTGGCAATATGCGACTATTGCCGCTCTCTTTCGGAACATATCTCTGCCCGCGTTTCATTATGGTACGAGGATAAGGGTAACACTTGATGAAAAGTACCTAGGTTTCACCCGCTAGACCGGGCTTGAAAGCTCTCTTTGTTTGATGCTATTTCTGATGCGCTTGTATGAGAATCTACTTTTTCTTCTCCCTTTGTTTGGCCATGTTTGATCGACGACTGCCTCTATGCCGGGCAGGCTATTCACTCTGTTTCTATGCCTTGGGTCTTTTATGTCTTTATGTCTTCCTTCCTACATCTCCCTGCTGCTTGTTTTCTTTTTCCCGCACCTCATGATTCTGTGCTTCACTTGTGGTCTGACTTCTAGGCGGTCATCTCGGTATGCAACACTACATTGATCTTCAATGGCTGGATGCTCGGCTTGAAAAGCTGAAGTTGTATTTGGAGGAGCTGAAGGTCAATCTTGTACATCTGGAACCTCAATGTAAATATCTGAGACCGCGATTCCAAGATGTGGAGAGTCATCTTGAATATGCGATGCCTCAGATGAACGATTTCAAGCCAAATTTTCGACGTTTAGGAATTAGTGGCAGAACACAAAGATCTCTTTCCCAGAAGCTGCTGGTCTTCGGTTTGATAGTCCTATTCATTGTTTCTTGGTCGAATTTTCTGCGGCAAGGTGTATCGTCGTCCACGAGCAGAAGGGCTGAATCAGAAAATTCGGTTTTCAACGATACTCTTGGGGTTTGTGTCCCTGCGATGAGCTTGTATTGGGAGGTTCTGGCTGACATAGGGGAAAAGTTCCAACACGTATTCGCACTTGCCTTACCAGATCGACTCGACAGAGTCCAGCCACTTTTAAACGCCGCCAGTGCCACTAATATTAACGTAACCATCCTCAATGCTGTCAGAGACAAGCAGATCCCCGAGGATGCCTGGCCCAAAGGATGGTCAGATAATCATGAGAAGAAAAGCGGTGAACTCGGCTGCCTCACGTCTCACGTAAGGACTTGGAAGAAGTAAGTTACGACGTCCCAATAGGATTAATTAGAACTAAGACATGCTCTAGGATGATCGCTGAAAACATCGAATCCGCTTTGATCATGGAGAGCGATACTGACTGGGACCTTCGCATCAAGGAGACCATGCAGGGCGTAGCGTCCGCCTCCAAACGCCTAGTGGACTGGCCATTCGATGTCCCAAAACGCCCAGGCATTTTTCCGTACGGCGACAAATGGGATGTCATCTGGTTTGGTCACTGCGGCGCCTGGAACCACGAAAATCACCGCATATATAGCTTCAACGACAGCGCCGTGCCGCCAGAGGACTATGAATACACATTCTCAGATAAGCCACGAGAGGAGCAGCACAGACCAGGGACTAGATCGGTGTTCCCACTCGGCTTCGCTGTCTGCTCCACCGCTTATGCCATCAGCAATGCCGGCGCCGTCAAGTTGGAAAAGGAATTCCGAGAGGGTAGCGACAATATAGATCTCCGGCTTGGTACGTATATGTCTTTCCGGTTTGGTATTGAAATTGAGTGGCAAGACATGTTCCGGGAGCAAGAGAACCTTTTTACTCTCAAGACCTGTCTTCCGTTCCATGCCTTGTGTAAGCAATGCTGACTCCGGAATCTGCGCAGCGACTATATGTCGTGAGAATCAAGATGTGAACTGCCTCGGTGTTTGGCCCCAAGTTTTCACTGCGGCTATTACAAAAACTAACATCGAGCATCCCCTCGGTGAGATCGTAACGGGAGAGACGGCCGTGACGGAATGGTATCCCGGACTCGGTTTGCAGTACTCGGCGAGGCTGAACGCGGACAAGGTTCTCAACGGATCTTCAACGGAGGACGAGTGGGACCCGCAGTGGAATTCCACGTGGGCGCTGAAGAATGAGACGTGGATTCAGATGGGATTCGAGGAAGCGAAGAAGTTGGAGGCTGAGAAGACCATGTCCGATGATCATATCGAGGATAATGGAAAAAGGAATTTCTGGCAGCTGTATAATGGCAGATATGCTGGAACGAGGAGCTTCGGTTGAGCATGCAGAGTTTCTACGTACGTTCGCCTTGAATTCAGCAGTTGACTCGCTGTCCTGTGAAGGTTAGATGCGGGCCTGGAGCATCAGGTCCCTAGAGCACGTCTACGGAGTAAGGCCGCTCGCTTCAACGGTTGCGCCAGCAGGATAGAAGCAGATGGAGGGGAGTCGTATTCGACCTACCCACCCACCCACCTACCTTCTACCTCTACAACAGCACTGCGCCCTCAGGTTCGTCGTACGAAAAGACGAGCCAAGTCCTGAGGACCGGGTGCGGAGAATGCGTGGGGGAGGGCGGGTCACTTTGCGGAACTGGGAAGGGATCGAGGCGTGAGCCGAACGTTGCAGAATTTTTCATGTGGAAAGCTAAGCATTTCCATCACCGAGGCCGTTTCTTATTCGTCTGAGCCTGTGCAGTGGCTTTCGTGTCTTACATGTCTGTTTGCCATTGCGAAGTCCTTTGTGCTTGATACGAGGCTGTGAAACGCACCGTATAGTATCTATCCTCAAGAAGACGCTCTGGACATTCCTCCCCCGCCCGCTCCACGCACCTGATCAGAAGCCGTTACAATCCGCAGCACACGAGATGTACCGACCTAACGCCGAAGGAGATACTCAACGATCTCCCACACGCAGCCTAAAACAAAGAAGATCGGGAATCCGCCCGACCCATCGGCCACACGGGCCCCTCCTCCTCCTCCCGCCTCGCTCGCTTTCCGTCCCGCAACGCCCCCGCCGTCACGTTTACCCGGCCCTTTTCCGCTTTCGAGAATCCCGGCCGTGGTTCTCGCGCGCGGCTACGAATGCTCGGAACTCGTCTATGGTCTGGAGGATGGCGGAAGCGGGGGCGGCGGGGTGGGCTTTGATCGAGGGGTTCTGGGTTTGGGTGCTGAGGGTGGCTGGTGGGAGAGCTGTTTCGGGTCGATGGTTGCGCGGCTCCGGTGGCGTTTGGTCTATCGGTAGTGGCGACGTTGGGGTAGGCAAGGTTACCGCTGTCGCTGGAGTTGGTATCTGACACTCCGCCCCTTCTGCCGGGAAACGGTACGAACGATGGGCCGCCTCCTCCGCCGTCAGCCACTGGGGACATTCCTTGCTCGATGCCACATGTTCGCCGTGACAGTTCGCGCACTCGATCGTCGCCGATGTGCAATACCGGGTTGCGTGCCTGTAGCCACACTTGCGGCACGACGGGGTCGACGGGCAGTCTTTGGCGGCGTGGGTGTGTCCTTGGCAGTGGGAACATTGCTCGTGCCATTGCGTGCCGGGCGAGTGGACCGTGCACGCGCGGCTCTTTTTGTGAAATGTCAGGCCCATTTCCAGGGCCGCGTTCGCCGCTTCCCTTGATCCGAAGACGAGTATGTAGTTGATCCTTTTCCCCTTCGAGGCCGGGTCCTGGAGCGTCATGACGTCTCTGATTGCGCCGATGTGGCTGAGTGAGGGTATCTTTTCGGAATTTCCTTCCCGGATTTTGTCCAGGATCGATGCCCTGTCTGTGTATTCTTCGATCTCCATTTTTCGAGCCTGGTTCTTGCCGAATTCGAACACGACCCTGTAGGTCTTGATGCCTGCCGCGATCGTGTCCCGAAGGTCTCTGGCCCATTGGACGTTGGTGGAGAGTATGCCAAGATCTTCTTTGCTGCTCATTCTGAAAGCTAGACGTCCGTCATCCTGTTGATGCACTTCGGTGATCCGAGGAAGCGAGGACGGGCGGTCGGAGATGTTGGGGTCCTGTCGAATTGCATGGTGAACGAGCTGCCATATCTCGCGAGAGGGCATACAGTGAAGGCCATGGACGACGCGCTCGTTGTGGAATCTGATGCTGAATCGATGGTCGCCAGGCGCAATCGGGACGCCTAAGGTGACGGTAAACACTGTGGGATCGGGCGAGACCATTGCCGCAGCCTGGTCTTCATTCTCTTCTTTGATCTCCACTTCACTATCTTCCTCCCTATCTTCCTCACTTTCTTCATCGCTCTCCAAGTCGCTCTGATCTGGGCTGAAGTCTACGCTACCTTGCAATCTGGTTGCTGGCTGTACCACTTGCTTGTTCGTTTCCTTTTGGTCGTCAGAGCTTTCGTCATCCATACTGTCAGCTATCTCGTGGTCTATCGAAAGCCTAGCCGCTTGGGCAGTAATTAAAGCGTCTGCGTCTTTTTTTGCTCCCATGCCGACTGTTGAATCTGCCGGATACCAGTTAAGATGCTGAGAAGCGGATTCCAGGGCCTGGATTTTGGGAACAAGGCATCTGAATGATTGTTCGAGTTTATCGAACAGGTCTTGAGGGACTGTGGAGGAATACAAGTCACATATCATGTTGGAGATCATGTCTTGAAAGGTCTTCTTGTCTTGGTTGGAAGGAAAACTCGCGCAGACTCGCTTCGAGAGAGCTTTCGCGACGACGCTCTCTACGCCCTTTTTCATCTTCTCCTTGATGGCCGAGGGCAACTTGCCATGATGGGTTTTGGGCTTCTCAATGTGAATGTAGACATCGGAGAAATCTTGCGCGAGCTTCGCCGCATGCTGAACAGCGCGCCGAGGATATATGATTTGTGTTGTAGCGGATTGGGTCTTACACCTCTTAGTGGTAGACATGGTTCAGCTAGGCACGTAGGAATGGTAAATAAACGTTTCGTAGAGGGCGGCGCGTTGTTCAAAGATTCTGAGGTTTGGGGGAAGTGAGTTGAATGTGCAAATCCGGAGCAAGTCGACAACGTCTCCTTTTTGCAGACGCGGCTGGCCGTAACACGAAAATTGCTCAGTTCTCTCCGTAGCCATACACAGCAAAGGGGGATCCGATCCTACGAAAGAGACCCTTCTTCTGCTACCATACTTTTCACGAGTAGACTATTTGATCTTTCGAGAGCGTTTCAGAGTCAGAGCTCTATCACCCTACAGAGTCATGCATTGTCATCAAAGTAGAATTTGCCGCTGCACTTGGGCTTTCTACCCTGTCAGCCGCAAATGTCACGACATTTTGGACAGCTTGTCAGTTCACAAAAGGAGCCCGAACCTGCTGTAGGCCAGGTCTGCACTCCCAAAATGATTATGATTCTGTAGAGAATCTTGTTTTTGCATTGAAGCTACGGCGAACAAACACATGTGATGTCAAGTGGGCAAAGCATCACGCCCGTGTAGAAACCATGGCAGACGCTGCCCGGGCATTATTCCAAGGGCGCGGTACCGAAACCTGTACTTGCTCCCAAAGTCCCTATCATCCTCCCTCTACATCCGAGTCAACTGCTCTCCTGCCCTCTTCACCTCATGCCCGCCACTGCCCTCGCTCCTCGGGAGTGGTCGAAGCAAAATGCAATGCCGCGGCCATTGGGCATGTCGAAGCGACTGGCAGCAGTAACTTTGTTCTATCAACCATTACACCGTATCTTTGGCTTCGAAGCGGACATCTGGTCTTTGGAGGCCTTTAAGCTCCCAGAGCCGGTGGGTTGGCAGTCTGCATTCTGGGCAGAGCGGTGGAGACAGCATCAATCTGCCGACACAATGCAAGTTCCGGTACTGACACAGCTCATCCCCGCCGGCTATTCCAGAGCCTGGAGGGTGTATGGACGCTGGTGTAGAGAATGCCAGCCTTTGTAGCGTTGGTATGTCGTCCAGGAGTACTTT
This sequence comes from Letharia lupina, assembly GCF_014066315.1. Classification (NCBI taxonomy): domain Eukaryota; kingdom Fungi; phylum Ascomycota; class Lecanoromycetes; order Lecanorales; family Parmeliaceae; genus Letharia; species Letharia lupina. The sequence goes on from NW_023502974.1 coordinate 2,265,414, forward strand.
AGACTTGGCGGTCGCGGCTCAGCGGTTGTTGGCTTCGCTTCCCCACCATTTTTAAGCTTGTCCAAGCTGCTTTTTCCAACCTCGACAGTGGCCTTCTTGCCGTCGATGAAGTTTCAGATGTTCGATGGAGGGTAGAGCATGTAGAAAAGAGGAGAAAGCTGTTAGACTTTGCTCTGTCAGTCTTGCGGGAGCAGAAACAGGGAATGAGGGGTCTCTTTAGCGGCGTCTGCACTGCTTCAGCTGAGGTCTTTGGCTCCAGTATTGCAGAAGCATTTCCTTGTATTTCTCAAGAGCCGCAGCATTCGCTTGCTATTCTGCATGCCTGTTCTTGGACTGCAATGGAGGATGGCGAGAAGATGAAGACTGTGGGTGTCAATCGGACGCCGTGGCTCATGAAGGCCGAAAGGAGGCAAGGTCGAACACTTGCGATGTCGTTCGTTGGATGGCAACTGCGTACGACGGCTTTCTCAAGTGGCGGAGCCTAAGTGCAAAGAGAAAGAAGGGACTGTCATTCGTAAGTTCTGAGACCAAGACGGGCTGCGGGTAATGTCTTCGCTGTTCATCAAGCCTTCAACTTGAACTGTGGAACTTTGTTTTCTTCCGTACTCGAAGATAGGTTTCTTTTGCTCAGAAAGCCAGAACGGTAGGTTTATGCCGTTCGCTGCTTCGCGGCACTGCTTCCATCCGTAGCGCATGTTCCTCCGTCTTCAACACTATACTTCTTGCTCAAAATCTCAACCCCACAACCATCATCAACAATTTCCCCGCACTCTCCAAACCCTCTACACCCTCCCCTCTTTCATTCACAAGGGTCATAAACCTCCTCTGTGGCCTACCATGACGCACAAAACCCCAGACGGCTACACCATCCTTCTCCCCGACATGGACATCCACGCGCTCGTCAACGCATCGCGAGCAGGATTTGTACAAGAACTCCTGACAAGGAACCCTACTTTGCCCGCAACTCAACTCACTAAACATAACCTCTTGTGCTGCTTTACGGGAAGAATAGCCCGTTTAGGCCAGGGAGGTCCCTTTTCGACAGAGGTCAAAGCGCAGATTCAGATTGTACAGCAGCGAGTAGGTACCAGGTCTTCAGTCGATGACTCCGCTAATATTGTGTGGCAGTGGCTTTCCTCCACAGCCGGAGACGTCCTTCACGAGCTCTTCGATGGCAAGCTACGTAAAATCGGTACATATCTACCCCCCAGCGTGTCCTCCACCGCGAGCGCATCGGTTCCAAAGACACAAAAGAGCAGCAATACTATGGCCTCAATCGTCCCAACAAAGGTCATGGATCCTCGAGCGACGGGCACGAAACCGCCTGCCACTGCTCCCAGCGTGCCAGAGCGCGTTGGCTCCAACCAATGTTTGACACGAGTGAGATCGCGGCCGAAGCATTCTGGCTCAAAAAGCATGGTTAGCTCCCACTCTTCTTGACGAAGGGTTCGCGCTCATCCCGTTGAAGTCACCGTACAACAGAAATGTGGTCGTGCAAATGCCTCACTTCCTAGGCCAGCATTACAGAAAGAAGCTGGTACAGAGCGGGAACTGCCTCCTCATCTCGCTGCCGTCGGAGACGGCACATGCGCTGCCTACAAAGACGACTCACGCACACCTCTGCGATGGCATCGATCAGGCTGAAAGCCTCCGTCGTATTCAGCTAGTGTTGGCTTGCTATCCCTCAATCGTACTGGCGTATGACAGCAAAGCCAACAAGGACCTGGCAGCACGGCAGATCGGGAGCTTGAAATTCCAGTTTGAGGACAACGATCCCATCAAGGTTGACGTACAAGAATTTGGCGACAATCCAGCAAGTGCCAAAGCTACCTATACTCTTGGTCCTGGCTTTCTCTACTATTGTGATCACCGGGAGTCGCTCCAGCGTTTCTTTTGCAAAGAAGGCTTTGTGCCCATCACCGACATCATTAGAACGCGGAGGACTGGCGTCCTGAGAATAGAGTTACTGATACGGTACCGCTTCTCTCCCGGGTTTCTGGAGAAATTGAACGCCCTGCCAGGTGGTCACGGAGACAATAGAATCCCCACAGAACCAGCTGAGTCGTGTAGCCTGTGCGCGCGTGTTGCAGGCCAAGATCGGCGTCATTCCAGCCCGAAAGATGCGCATCTATCAATTGTGACGCCATCTTCCCTACGCCGCGGCAATGACGGTGCGAGCGCGGAGAATTCTGCACGGCCTTGCCTGAGTATACCAGGCCCCGCTCTTGCTGCTGCTCATCCTTCACTGGATGATTTCAAGATCACTAGTTACATAGCAGTTTTCACTTTACTGAATGGGTCTGAGGTTGCTAGGAAGGTTCCACCACGCCGTTTCGTGCGCGGCTTCAACCTATTCCTGGACACCTTCTATCCAGATTCTGATTTCGAAGCCAGACTCGCTGTGCTCCACCGAGTAAGTGTACGACCCTCATCCTACTAAGACCAGAACTGAAAGCTTCATGATAGATCGATGGGGGCGAGCGCGTAGATGACTGGGAACTTCTGTGTAAACATTTGCGGAGATATTTTACCAAGGTCTACATGTCTGATGGCAAAGTCGTGGGTTCGAAGCGTAAGGTCAGTACTGAAAATATATTGTCTGCCTTGGATGCATACTGACGTCCTGCAACAGACTCTAGCTGGTGATAACGGAGCAGCTCGAAAAATGCTCAGGGGTCCGGTCGCTGCCGATTATATGTAGCTACGGTATGATCGTCTGCTTTTTAACGAATATCAAGCAGCAAGAAGTAAATTCAGTTACATAGACTTGGGTGACAGATACGTAGCGTTGTGTCACAGTCGGTAAGATGCGCTCAAATAGCGATAAAGAATGTCCCTCTGGACTATGTGCCTACGAAATTTGTTTAGGCGATGGTGGAGATCTAGGCTCTCTACGAAAATCCATGGCGTCATGATTTCCTGTTTAGAATGTGCATGGTGGCAAGTAAACGAGGAGTACAACAAACCAGGTGGCGTAGTTTTAGAGACCTATGGGAATTCCACACATCTTCATGTTTTTGGAAGACCCAACTGGCAAAAAAAGAGTTCGAGCATCTTGTATAATGGGCGAGTGTCTCTAACCCACGATGTCTACATCTCTTGCCTACGATAGTCGCGCTTCTTGAACCGGGGGATCATTATTCGAGTTCTTTGAGTTTTGAATCTGGTTTTTTTTTTTTTTTTTTTTTTTTTTTTTATTAGAGAATAATTCGAACTCGAACCTCCTTGCCCGGGAGCAACTGACTATTCCAGAATGACTGGACCGGACTTGTCGTTGCCCTCGGTGACGGTCGGGGTTCGCAATGGCGTGTGTGGATGCAGGAGGCGACTGGTAATTTGGAAACCTAAACATCTGAGCTAAAGAAGCTGGTGGCATGGAATGGGATTTGCTAATTCATTTATAAAGGGAGGGAAATTGGGAACGGATTCGGCCAATCGGCCTCCCGTGCCGCGTCAACACTTGTTGCAAGAAGTGCCCGGTAAGTCCTCTGCATCCTTTTTAGCAGCCAAGACGTATCTATGGTTCGGTGTTCTATGGAGTCTTGAGAGAGGGAATTATTTGAGTAATTGTAGCTTACATCCTCGATATCGTGATGTATAAACTAGCGCATGTTGGACTAAGTATTGATATTCTCCTGAAGCTTTTGGGGTCCTGACTCCCACGAGCTTGGTACTGTGCCTCAAGACACTGCTTTAATACGACTCGGTCATATAAAAACAAGTGTCTAGGTCGTAGTACCCGTTGCACTCTTGATAGCCAGCGCTTGCCGGTCCTTCACCCCAGCAACATAGCATTGCCCTATCAAATCAAATGTCACCACCTTGCTCTCAGGACTCGAAATCCGTCGCAATGTCACTGGTACAGAGCACCCATACAATATGGCTATTACATCTGGTTTTCGAGTTTCTGCTGCTGTAAACCTACAGAAATGTGCTCCTCAGTTATTGTAAGCCTCCAAGCCCACACAACCGACTAAAACCAACGAAGACATTCCTGCACAAGCGCCGTACTACCAATCAGCTGTTGGCTGGTGGCTTAGTCCATGGTCTGGCATAGTCTCTTGAAAGCGTTGGCTGAGATATTTCTGTTGCAAGACTTGTGTACAAGCCAGGCAGTAGCGTATCGATGGGAGGTGACCATTAGGGTCTTGGTTCGCGACGACGAGGCGCCCTAACTTCTTTGGAGGAGGAGTGGAAGAGTCTGTGCAAACGAGGAAGTGCCCTTCTGCACCTTGCTCTTCGCCATGCCGTCTACCTCATTCAGACGCTGGTAGTGATCATGGCAGAACAGACGTGGTTTGACATTCTTAAAAATCTAAGATCAAGAAGTATATCATCGGCGTATCAAGATCGAAGCGAGGAAATGTAGCAAAAATGCACCAAGCTATCATCATGTTGATATAGGACAGAAAAAGGGACTATCACGCAGCACATGCTTTACGATGCTCTGCATTCAATGCTCATAAATCACAGTGGGTCGAAGATCCCATTAAGCTCCCGGACCTAATTCTGCGTTTGGTCAAGCTGGTGGGCTCGAGAACTCTCAAATGGTGCGGTCATAGACTCGGATCAAGACCAGATACCCTCGTGAAACATTGCCGTTGTTGCTACATGCATGATGAGTACTTTTAAATCTTAGAATTGACGCACAAGCGGCAATCGGGCATCAGAAATCAAGCAAAGGTAGGATTGCCGATCTGAAACAAAGATACTATTGTCCGTTTTGACCCGCAGCATGTGCTCGAGCGTTCAAGGCTAGAGCCATAAGAGGACAAGCATTGAGCCAGTTGGCGTTGAATGGCGTGGGAATTCTCAGAATACCTTTCTGGCAAAAAGACCGACAAAATCCTCATCGGACAAGAAATACAAGACCGATCTGACTGCGAATGCTCTCCATGAACGAAGATGCGTTCCACTTAGATTCCCTGGAGCCTTTAGACTGCCAAAAAAGATGGCTGATCAGATTTCTCTCTGATGTTTTGGGCTTCATTAACACGGTTTTCAGACCAGGCTAAGAGATAATTCAAGCATTTTGATATCTACCAGGTGCTTCATGCTGGCTCAGTCTTGAAGGAGAGGCTCGTGAGTTGACAAGATCCATGGTGTCAATCAGGCGCCGCCTGTAGCCGACCTACCCGGCTACTCTAGCGGCTTGGCGTTTAGACTTCACAGTAAGGAAGGTACCGTAGACACCGCCCACAAGGCTCATGGATTGAATCCATATCTTTTAACATAACTACTGTCATAATCGTACTGTATCACATGCTACCATCAAGACAACAATTATCATTGATAGTATTGGTTGCCCATAATGGTTACGAAAAACCGCCGTATCCAAAAGTGATCTTTCCGGGCTTCGAGAACACTTCGTATATCCATTGACCCTACTTTCCTTTTGAGAAGGCATAGGAATGGAAGTGCATCAAGAGTTTCGCTACCAAGAACAGAGACGACGGAGGTTCCTCCCCAGAAGGTCAGTGTTGAGATTCCCAGACATCCGATTGGTTCGAACTAACTCCGTTGTTTATTTTTCATTTCATTTCGCTTTTTGTTCATAACTAAAGTAGGATCGCCTTTTCCACTAACCAGCTTCTCTAGCCCAACATTTAGACCTTGCCAATTACCAGCCCACCGCCAATCTCCCTCCCCTGCCTACCTTCCCTTCCCTTCCCTTCCCACCTTCCCATGCCCCCCTGTAGACATTTCTTCCTTTGCCTCGTAGGCGCTTGCTTCCCTATCCCTTCCCATCGAGCCGAAACGATCGTAACGAGCCGCCCCAAAAGATACGAAAAAGTCGCCAATTACGCACCCCGACCGAAACGATGGGCATCGACAACCCGGTCCAGTCATTCTGGAGAGTGTGGGGTGTCAGGCAATCTGCTGTCCCTCGCCCGTAGGCAGAGACGTAGGCATGCTGGGGTTCGAGTCGCTCACCCGTTCAGCATGTTCGAACTCTTTTGCATTTTCCAAGTCCCAGGTTTTGAGTCTATCTACGTTTTGTATTTTTTGCTTTCGTTTTTCCTTTGGAATATGCAGTTGGAAGCTTACTCTTGTCTTTAACTTTAGTGATCAACACATCCAGCGGCATCTCACTTTTATCGTACATCTTCTACATTATCAACCCGAGGCATACGGGCTGTTAGAGTGCACTTTCAGCTATGAAGCGTAACAAGTATCATTGATTGTCCGCTCTACAATCGCTAGTAAATCCACTTGCATCCATCACGACGTTATCTGAACTGCTGATATTCCACCTCTTCTTGCGTCTCATTAGATATCCACCTCCAGTTATCAGGCGCTGCAACTCCTATCGAAGGAACCGTACCCTGAAGCCGGCAATTAGCCTTTCACGGTGCTTGCAACCTTGGTCGTCGTTGGTAGAGTTCTGGAGCATCCGGACTGAATGTTCGCTTGCCGGAACTGTTAGCAAGCGCAGAATCGCGACGATTCAAGTATTTACCTTGCGGCTAGGCGCTTTGACACCCCTGGGCGCATTACTAGCACGAGCGGGGGTTTGGAACGCATCCTTCGAGCGCGCGTGGCGATGAGTATGCGTGTCAGAAATGGGACCCCGGTCATCGTTGGCCACCGTATTCGCAAGAACGATTGGTTGAAAAATGCCGGCAGCATTTGCTGGGAGTTGTGTCTTTGGGATATGCGTGGGAGCTTTTGCGTCATTCCTAACTAGATCTGAAGCAAGTGGCGCTGGAAGCGGTGCCACTGGACGCACTTTATCTTGATTTACTGGAGCGTACTTGGGGGCGTTCCTGTCATTCGGCACAACACCTCTACGAGCGGGCATTTTGGAGGCAGATACCGAGCGTAAGTAATCTGGAAACTTTGGAACTTGCCTGGGAATGTCCCGATCGTTGGGTTCAACGTTCTCACGAACGAGCGGCAGACGAGATCGAGATCCAAGGCAGATAGAGCACTTTTCCACTGATTCTGCGGGAATATTCTGGTCTCCATTGCCAGCTTTGGTCACGGTGCATTTCTGTACCCAATCGAAACCACGATTGTTTCGAATCACGACCTTTCTTTCAGTTATACCGCGGACATGCTTAGTAATGAGGTCTCGATTTGAGATATAACCCTTGTACCAAAAGAAAGCTCTCAAGGATTCGTCGAGCAAAGCCAGAGTTCTCAGTGGCCCAGAGCCCAGCATGAAGGTCGGCTCCTTGGCTATGTCTTCTCGCAAGGTGTATGCATCAAGCTGCAGGCCTTTCTCTTCTAGAAAGTCGAATCTGGATGAGTGCTGGAGCTGCGCAAGTGCCCGTTCCTTAATGGTTACATTGTCGAAGGGTATAACAACAGCTGGGTGGAACGCTGCCAGAAGCTCTAATTTGACCCAAATATGCTTATGTTCGGGCTCAGTCTCGTGGATGTGGAAATGCGTTGCGGTCACGGAAACCGCTTGCTCTTCCAGAGACGCTAAAGACACGATCAATGCCATACCACTAGAAGCCAACCTCGCCCGATGTGGCTCTGGAAGGGGATGCGCTCGCAAGATATCGTGACTTCGATCGGTCGATATCACACCAGGCTGGTACGGATCTTGCCTGGGCTTGCCGTGGATTATCTCTTTTTCGCGTTTTATCACGCCCTGGTATATCTCCTTCTCACTCTTCCTAGCCTTGCCAAACATCCCAGACCAGTGACGCTGTAGCTCATTCGTCAAGGCCGCCGGATTCCTCGTGAGAGTGCGTATGGAAGCTCGGTCTTCAGCTATGATGGCACGTCGTTCGTTTTCATGCTTCAAAAGGGCCGCCAGTCCATCTGAGGTGCCGAACTGGACTTTGTAAGCTGCAAAAACAATCCCCACACCTACTTTATCCCTTACCTGCTTTATGAACTGCTGATCCAGACCTAAATTTGCCCCTGGGAAACGTAGCTTGGCGAATTTTCCCGCTGCTTGAATTATCTGGCTTGTTGACAGTTCTTTGATTCGACCTGGATTAGCCAATAACATAGCCTCGATGAATCGTTGAGGATCGAGACCCCAAGGACTAAATTGCTTCTGGTCCACCATAGGCAACAAGAAGGTTTTCTTGTCGTACTCATAGTAAGCTGGATCGTCGCCCGGTGTGCTGTGGGGAACCACTGCTTGACGGAGGACCGTCTTGTTCTCGAGAGCCGGCCTCATGGAGACCCAATCAGAGTGGTTTCTGAACTGTGGCATACCGTTAGCTGCAGCAACCATCCCATTGATAGTTACTAACGCGTTCCATCATATTTTGGTAGTATTGCAGGTTCACTGGGAGATCCTGTTGAGCTCTATCGCGTACTAGCTCTTCAAAAGCCTGTAGCACCCAGGCAGGGGTTTCCAGCTTCCAGCGCATCCACGCCAGGAAGTTTGACGGCGTCATGTAGGGCATGACGCTGTCATTGAGCAGTGGCGGCGTCATGGCCACGCCATCCTCTGCGTTGGGGATCGTCTTGAGATCCATGCTAAGGTCCATATCGCGTCAAAGTGATGTCAGATAACCCGTTGAGATGAGTAAAAGTTGAGGTGATGGTGTATGAAGAAGTTGTATGGCAGATGGGTGCTGTGTAGGAATCGTTGTTATTGGTGCTTTGCTTACCACGCGCGCGGGCCAAAAAGTGTTGAAACAGATATGGAAGGCGCTAGACTCGAGGAGAAACTCTGACTCCAGATTTCCAGGCGCGCGGTTGATATCAGAGGTTGGCAAAGGGCCGGGGCTGGAAAAGACATCTCAAGCTGTCTTGGGGTTTTCTGTGTTCGTACTGTCGTTATGGCTTTTTCTGCCCCTTCTCCCTCGCTTGCTCTCGATCTGATAAACATGGGCAAGAAGACGGCATAAGCCCTTCCCTAGTCCTTCCCCAGTATGGTTTAGACAAAGGCAATAACGGTTTGCTACGAGCAGAAGAATGTAAGATCCTAATAAGCACAGGGCCTGATATTCTCTAATCGTTTAATGCAGAGGCTCCGAGTAGAACAACGTCGCTCTATGGGCTAATTCTCGATATAAGCCCAATTCCAAACGTCTGCTTGCTGCCAAATGAAGGTCTCTCCCTCTTGCAGACTTACAGCTATCCCAGATGTCCCTCGAGAAAATCCAACGACGTCAAGAAGCCATTATTCGGTGTAGAAACCTTCTCTTCCTCAACATTTTGCTTCCTGCGAGCAACTTTGCCGCTGTCGAAAAGGGATTCGACCACGAGATTCACGGCATTCATCAGACTTTGTCTAGGAAAGAGCCACTCTGTCACAATGGTCTGCTTTGGCCATAGCACAGGCGCAGGTACTGACTGTGAGCTTGGCAGCTGCAGCATTGGTTGACCACTCGTTCGGCTCTCTCTGGCCACCAAGTCGGTGACTGAGAACGGGTAGCGCCACATAGAAAGAGCGGTATTCCAGGTGGTCAACGTTGGTCTATCACAACGTCAGCAGCCTTCATGCATGTAGAAGCCAAAGACATACTGCGGTAAAGAGGCCCCGCCTCTCTTTATGTGTGAAGTGAGGGTAATGGTTATCGACGAACGCCTTGAAGAGGTGAACAGTGTCAAGGCTTGATAAATCGTTGACCCTCTTGCCACCAATCAGCTTTCCCAGCGCTTGCCAAAATAGTGGGACCATCCAATCAGTCAAGAGAGCACTAGCAAAGAACGGCCGCAGGAAATCGTCGAGACAGCCTAAGAAATTCCACTAGGCGAGAGTCTAAGACAAAGCTCGTTTTCGTGGCTGTGCCCTCGCTCAGCCGCGTTACATCAAGCTTGACATTTCGCTCGTCTCTGAAGTGAAATCTTGCTTGTTGTATATGCGAAAGAGCCATATCTCTTACAGTATCGTTGTCGAACGGTATGACAATGGGGCGGTTGTGTGCGCCCAGAACCTCGGGTTTGGTGGACCTCGGACCATTGGCTGGGCCCTGTCCGAGCCGGTGGACGTGCATTTGTGTCAGGGACTCTGCTTGTTCCTCGGTCGATACCCGCGACACAATGAGTGCCCTGTCAGAGGAAGGTAGTCTCCTCTCAGAACCTTCAGTCAGATACTGCGCTCGCAAGATGGAAGTTACCCTCGTCGCGAATAGGGCCGAGTAGGCTGGAGTTGTGATTGGGTATGTCATGCGTGGTACTGGATCTTTACTATACAGCGTTCGACCCAGCGGCAGCACGCGTCCCGAACGCTTCAACACTTTGCTCCTTTCCAAACTCTTGGCAAGCCTTCAGCATCAACAACTACAACTCCTCTTCCGCACCATTCACCCCATACTAGCAAAACCCTCTCTCTACAGATACGCAGTTTTTTGGCGCACTCCGGAGGTTCTTCCGGCATTGTCCTGCTCGAGAATGCCTCTCCAAACGCGCGATGGGACCGATCTCATATGCCCTGCGCTCAGCGATGCCGCCCTCCTGAACATGCCGCCTTCCATATTCGGTGGCCGGTACGGGCAAACAACCCGGGCCTACCCGGCGTCCAGATAACCAGTACAAAAGTGAACGACGTCTATATCCGGGTGGTGACTTTGAGGACATGGCAACACCCTTCGGCGACCCTCAAAGTCCAGTACAGAGAGGCGCTCCAGCGAGTAGGTGCCCGAGCAACAAAATTTCGACCACTTTTCTGACAATGAGTTAGGTGGGAAGAGCACCCCGATTGGAAAGTCCTCACGCGATTTCTCGACGACGAACCATACCAAGCCCAGGCCAATGTGCCCCATAGCCACTCGAATACGGCCATCTTGTGTTTAAATTTCAGAACCACGAGTCCTGTTTGCCGCTGGTAACTCCAGAGCAGTTCACGAGTGATGGACTGGTTATATATATATATCACGCTTCATCTCTGATGTGGTGGCGTGCAATCCTAACAAGAGGGCACGCCTTTCGCCAGATGCAATAAAAGCGGCAGTAGTCAAGTTCGCGATTCAGCGATTTCCTGGAGCAGTGGGGCTTCAGCAGCAGTTGCCGTAGCAGGTAAGACTGGCAATGGGGTGCTACATGATTATCAGTAAGCTGACAGGGTTTAGTTCGATTGTCGCGACGGCGCAATGGCTCTGGAACGGTACGGTACGTCAAGGCTTCGTGCCGCAAGGCAAGACTACGAGTCTGCAGTTGCCCGTCGTCGATGGTATAGGGAGGTTGGGAAGGGGCTTCCACCAGGGATTACGAATTGGGAACACTACCACTTAGAGGACCCACCCGACCTCAACACTGCCCACCTCCAGATGCATAACTTGACGGAGCTTCACGTAACAAAACTCTTGCACGGCGGTACGGCTCTTCAGGTATCTCTGCCTTCACGAGTAGAGAAGGCAGCTTCTGTGGAGCGAACGCACATCCATATTGGGGACTCTGATCCACATGTTCCCGGACTCGTGAGGATAGAGCTTGAAACAGCTTATGATCCCTCCTTGGTTGCAGTATTCGCCAAGGTTGACTTGAGGGATGAAGCCCAGGTATCTCTTCGAGTATTCAGATTTGACTTTGGGGATGACAAGGTGGAACAACTTGCAATTGACACCCTGGATTGGAATGGCTCCAATGAGACAGTCTACCAACTGGGCTCTGGTCCACTGCAGTCCGCTGCCAACCTCCAAGACTCGGTATGACCCTTCTTCGCGAACAACGGCTATATCCCAAAGACCGACGTCGTTGTTGAGACAGTCAATGAACTTATCACGCGAAAGGTTGTTGTCCGTTGCAATGCCTCATCTGCGTGGCTACGGAAAATGACAGCGGTGAACGGCGGCCACGAAGACCGGGTGTCTCCAGCGTATCCGGTGGGGTGGTGTACCTTGTGTCAACCCGTCGCGACGCCGAATCAGAGGCCAGCAAACCCCGTAAAGCCGACTCAGACTCCTCCACATGTTAATATGAGGACTGTACTTGGGAACATTATCGATCGAAAGGTAAGGTTCTAGATCTTCTTGCCCCTACATACGTTGACCATGAGGGCAGCGCCGCTATGATTCTGATGATTCTTTAGGCTCCGGCCAGATCAACCACATCAACAACGCTGATGAATTGGTGAGGCAGGAGGGGCAGAACTGTGTTTGAGCCAAGGTTGATGATCACGGGCTGTCGACGGTGTTGCAAGACACGATGCGGGTGTCTTGATAAATGTTGTCACAGCCTGAATGAGAGGATAGTGAGCTGGAGTTTCGTAGGATAGACGCAAAGAAGGAGCAGTGATGAGTACGATTGACGACACCTGTAAACTATTGTGGGTCCGCGTGCACACAAAGCCTGCATAGAAACAAAACAGTTCACGTTAGTGATCTTGAACATCGTAAATGATAAAAGAGTTCGGACATCTTGTCAGGGTCTTTATTTGGGTTTCTTCCCTTCTGGCTTTTTCTGATTTCTTCCCCTTTTTTTCTTTCCTTTTCCCTCTCGATCTTTTTCTACCCTCGGAAACAAATGTCCTACATCTCTGCCTACGGGAAGGGGGCAGATCACGAGCTAGCCTCCCCACTCTCATCTAGAATGACTAGACCGGACTTGTTGATGCCCGTCGACTTCGGGGTCCGTTATGGTGAGTTTTGTCGTAACATGCGGTTTGGCAGGGTGTGGGAAACTTTTTGGAGAAGGGATCTACGAGGGAAAGGGAAAGGGAAAGAAAAGGTTGACTGGCTGGCTGGCTGGTAATTTCCAAAGTCTAAATGTTGGGCTAGAGAAGCTGGTTAGTGAAAAGCTCCATCCTACACCACTTATATATCAAAATAAACAAACAACTGAGGAGTTCGAGCCAATCGGACCTTTGGAAATATCAACACTAACCTCAACGCCGAATTCTGCTACCTTATTTTCTGTGAATGAATGCCCGAAGTATCCACTTCTCTTGCCCCTCGAACAGACGAGTAGGTAGGTCTGATAGATATGTTGCGGCGTCCTCACAGGGCCCATAGGATCGACACTAGCGCCTTCTAAGCGAGGCAGTTCATACGAACATCGAAGCACTGGCGAGAGTATTTCGAAGCATTGCCGTACATGGATCCTCGGACAAAAATGCCTTTACAGATGAAAATCCAATGAGACGGTCGATATTTGAGCTTCGAGTCCTCGAACCGCGAAAAAAGATTAAGTAGGCAGCTGGATCAGGTTTCTGTATTGACATTTTTTGTTTTCAGTAAGCGCAAACAATTAGACCACGCGCGTGTCAACCAATGTGATTTCATTCGTTCGTTCATCATTTCCAGTAGAGAAAAGGTTGGTCTTATAATGATATATATCACTGGTGTTTGAGGGCTCTGCTTACGTGGAGGCCGAAGAGGGTTTCCCAGTTATGTTTGCGGCGCCGACATGGCGGAGTAATCGAGCTCAAGATTGACGGTCGCATAGTCAGGGTCACAAAATACGTAGATTGTGGTTCTTCGTCACAATTTGTTGATGCTTTGTGAGGAACGATGACCCCGACCTGATGAGGCCAAACCAAGAAGATACGGGCGGAAAGGTTTCCTCAATCACTGCATGTCTTCGAATTTAGCCCAGCAGAGTCTAGATCTCTCATACGGCAACGAAAGATTGTGAATACCTTCTGCCACTGTAGCTAGATGCTTTAGAATATCTGCACCATCATCTCATATCTGAATCATGTCACATCAAGCTACTCCTTCCCCCAACTTCTGTAGGTCCCTGCCCATTTGGCATCTCGCCATTCCTGCCAACGACAAACTCCCTATAGATGCGCTCCAACCTCCTCCTCTCATCTGCACCGACCGAGCTCCTCGTTGTAGCAAGCGAAGCTTCAATATGTTTCCACTCAATCACGACCTCTTGCTTCGACCCCGCCTGTGTACCATCCCTGTTGGCGTTGTCCTTGGAAGATGGCTCAGTGATCCCACGTCGTGCATGTCGATCCTTTCGCTTGGCAAGCTTGATTGCATCCAGCTTTGCAACGATTGCTGCGTACTCTGTTGCCTGCTTTGCGCGACTCATGGCGGGAACTGCGCCGTTTACGGTGTCCTCCTTGCCAAAGCGAAATTGTAGAATATCTTGTTTCGAGGCGCTGCTGTAGTTCTTATTGTTTCTACGACTCTTGGAATTGATGTCACCGTTGATACTATGGTCACCTAGTACATCGTGGATTGCTTCGAGATGTGCGTTGTAGATGACAGCCTGCAGATCAGCGCCTGAGTAGCCTGCTGTTCGATGGGCAACCTCCGAGAGACTCTTGTGCTGATATGCCGCATCCAGGATGTCTTGGCTGATGGACAGCTTCTTACTTAGCGCTCGAAGAATGTCCAGTCGGTCATCCAAGCTGGGCATGTCACAGAGCAGCGACTTATCAAGGCGACCTGGTCTTAGTAGAGCAGGATCAATCAGGTCAGGTCGAGAAGTCGCAGCTAGCACGTAGACCCCAGAGAGACCCTCTGCACCATCCATCTGCGTCAGAAGTTGGTTCACCACACGATCCGTGACGCCTGTAGAATCATGGCCTCGCTTCGGTGCGATGCTGTCAAACTCGTCGAAAAAAAGCACACATGGTCTCGCTGATTCAGCTCTGTCAAAGAGATCACGAACACTTTTCTCGCTAGCACCGATGTATTTGTTCAAGATCTCTGGACCTTTCACGCTGATGAAGTTCAGGCCACACTCGCCAGCTACCGCGCTTGCAAGCAATGTCTTGCCGCAACCTGGGTAGCCGTAAAGTAGGAGACCAGAGCGTAGGCGGAGAGGGCACTGTGCGAAGATCGGAGCGTAAGTGGTGGGGTACTGCAATGTTTCGAGGAGGATCTTGCGAGTTTCTAGCAGCCCTCCGATGGAGTCAAACGTAGTCTTGGATGACTGCAGGGTTACGTTCCTGAGAGATGCGGGAGTGAAGCCTTTCAAAGCATTCTCGAAGTCCACTTTCTCGAGGACGATGTTCGACTCTTCAGCGGGATCTGAGGCTGTGCCAACGGATCTGATCAAAGCTTCACTCTTTGCTCGAGAGACAAGTAGCACTAAGTCCCCCGGCATGTAGCCATCAGTCTGCCCTGCTAAATCAAGGAAGTCTAGGCTGCGATCGACTTGGAATTTTCCGGATCCATCTGCAGGCTCCGAGCGAGGGGACTCACCCATCCAAGCGGCCTCAATATCTTGGCTACTGCCGCGTGAGTGGCCATTCACCCCATTGGCTGATGACCTTCCATCGCGAGATTGACCGGTGAGAGCTTGCAGCATCTGCCGCCGACCGTCTTTGTCTGGCACCTTCAGCGCTACTATTTCCCTCATGACGTTGCCTCCAATAATAACGTTGTTCAGCGCTTCTTTCGCTTGCGACGTTGCCAAGATCACCACATGCGAGTCGAGGCTGCAGTACTGGCGCACGAGAGAGCACACTATCTCACTGATCTGTCGGCTGCGGCCATTGTCACTTGTCTGAAGCTCTGTCTCGGCGGGACAGAGTTTGTCAAGGTCGTCTAAAATGACAAGCGCGCGGCCTCCTGATCTAGCACCCCAAGATGCGGTCATGAACAGTCGACTCAGACTATCTTTGATTGTAGAGACTCGGGTCTCGTCGGTCGTCAGCTTGCGACAGGGGAAGTAGCTTGTGTGAAATAGATCGAACGTGCGCAGTCGATGGCCAAGTAAGCGTGCCAGAGATGATTTGCCAGAGCCGAGGCCACCAGTCAATAGAACAGACGAACAGTGCGACAGGTTGGCGGTGAGCTGGTTGATAAGGTTGTCAATGCCGATTATGGAGGGGAACTCAATTGGAATTAGGTCAGCGTTGATAGCGGTTGATTTTGAGGTACTAAAGGGATTTGGTATTCCCTGTTGCACTTGGATGGCACCCTTGATCTCTGAGCCTATGCACCACTTCACAGAAGCCTTAGCAGACTCCCTGCCGTCGTGCGAAGGTACCTCCAGCCGGACAAGTCCTCCTTCCCAATCCTGGCTTTCAATGTCTTGTGGGATTCTGGGCAGAACGAGGCCGTTCGTGAGGGGCCCATCTAGCATGCCTGCCTCATCCTGTTCCACGCTTGCATAATAAGCCCGAATTTTCTCAGCTGCTGCTTCGCGGCCTGCTTTGGATTGCCCGCCAAACTTGATGCCATCGACTTCTCCGAACTTCCCGATAATAGGGAAGATTTTTAGATTCTCAATTCCACTTCTTGGTACTGGAGGTGGCGCGGCTTCAATACGCACAAGGCCTCCAACAATGCCCTCACTGTTCAGAGCAGAGCAAAGGGCCGAAGAAAGAGCAACATGACGAGAATCAGGAGCATCGTCCCAGGCGAATAGCTTTGCAACAATCTTCGACGCAGGCTTCCCAGACTCGCTGGCTTCCATGTCTTTACTTCTCTGTTGCTGCTGCGGATCAAGTGAAAGTTCGATCCCACCAGGTTTCACGACAGACACACACACGTATTCAAGACTTTTGAGAGCTTTGTTTGCTAGCAACTCTCGGTCTACCCATAGCCCGAGGTTTCTATCATGAGTCTTGCCTTCATCGTGTTCGTCGAACAAATGAGCACACCGGCTTCTATCCACACCACGGAGGAAGACTGCGCTCGGGCCCGCACTTCCTCGATGACTGCGTTGCCTTGATCCCCCCATTCCACTTCTTCCGCCAGCACTTCGGCGCCCAGTGCTAGCAATACTCTGACTCGTGGTACGGTCATTATGCGATAGGCGAGGTCGTGTCTTAGGAGCCACAATGACCTCACCGTCCGGCGAGATCTTCGCAAATGGAGTCGAAGAAGGTTGTGGCGGAGTAAGAGAGCTAATGATGACATTTGCCGTGGAGGTTGGCGACAGGTGGATAGTCAAAGGATGAACTTGCTGAGCCTGGGCGGAAGGCGACGCAGCGAAAGAGGGGTTGGGTAAGGCTCGAACTTGGAATAATAGATTGGATTCGAGAAAACTCGCATGGAGCTCAATAACTGCGGCAGCCGTTAGCTTGCGTTCCCAGATATGAGCGCGGGACACACTTGCTTTCCCAGTCTGCTGGAGTCAGCGGTTCAATATGAACTGTATGTGCCATGGGAGGATCCAGATGTAGAGATATACCCACCTGCATTATGACCTTAGCATCCTTTAATGCAATCACCCCATCTCTCTGACCTTCTGGCCATCCATGAGACCCAGCATACGTCCGAACATTGCATCAATTTCCACCACTCCAATTTCGTCTATGGGTCTTCTTCCAGTTCTGTCGGTGATTGACGTTGACTTTGCTGTACTTGCCATTCCTGTCCATCCGACGTATACAGAGCGTTGTGAAGCGCCATTGGGCCTTTTTAAGACTTGTTCAGTCGAGGACTCCTTGTACTGTAGCTCAATGACAACATTCTGGACGACCTAGCAATGTATAAGTATTATGTCCATAAAGAGTAACCTGACTGCTTACAGCCTTTGCATTGTCAAGCAGTCCAACGATTGACCGAGGAACGTTGACAAAGCAGTTTTTGAGCTCTACCAGCTTGATTTCGGCCTGAGTTGGCGCCATAGCTGGATTTTAGAACCTCTTGTGGGCGTCCAAGATGACTTAAGAGCGTTATGAAACCATCGAGATTAGTAGCGAACTTCTCTTATTGCTCAGCAACCAGAATTGGAGAAACTGTGTACCTTATGCTTTTCAACAGCCGAGGCAGAACCGAGCGGTTCGGAAGTACCTTATGTACGAGCTTCGGGAGCGCTAACCCGAAAAGATACTAATTGATCGCGAAACGACGCGTCTCACGCGCCAAAGTGGTTGGCCTTCTCCATATCATAAACTATCGAGCACTTGGAATTGCTCCACAGCAAGCAAAACTCATGTATTAGATCTCCTTCCTTCTCATAAGCAAACCAACAACTGTTCTCCAGCTGGATCAATGGCGCTTCTCACCTTCCGATCGCCCGTGGACTACGCTGCACAACAAAGTAAGTGCCCCTTTCCTCTGCTGGCCTTTCGGACATGAAGAACTGACAAGGACTACAGCTGCCTTCGAGGACTTCCTACTGAACTACAAATCTACGCAAACCGACCTAGACCTCGCAGCGACTGACGCCTTTCAAGATCTCAACATCGACGGAGATGGCACGAGCGATGAGTACGACTTTATGGATGATGTGGTAGATGGGAAGGCAGCGCGGCATGCTGGGCAGCATACAGAGCCTAAGAGAAAATACATGGATATGCTACAGAAGGTGGCAGATCGACAGATAGGGGAAGTAACCATAGAGCTGGACGATTTGGACAATGTAAGTGAGCCCTCCGATTTTGTTCTCTATTTTCACTGATCATCCGACATAGTATGAGAAAAGCTTTGGTGAGGAGGGTACGGGCTTACGATTAGTCGACTCGATCGAAAAGAATGCGAAACATTACATCGACGTTCTATCGCATGCAGTGGACAAAGTAATGCCGAAAGAGACGAAGGAGATTTCATTCAAAGACGATGTGCTTGATATCATCATGTCGCAGCGTGAGAAGAGGAACGAGAGCGTAATGCTGGCAGCAGAGAATGAGCTCGACCCTTCGCAGCCTGAAGCAATATTTCCTGCTGAGCTTACACGACGATACACTTTGGTTTTCAAACCAATCAGTCCTGCCGGATCGGATAGCGACAGAAATACAAAGGCGCTTGCTGTTCGGAATGTGCGAGGAGAGCATCTAGGCCATCTAATCACTGTTAGAGGTATCACGACTAGGGTTTCTGACGTAAAACCCTCCGTACAAGTCAACGCGTACACCTGTGATCGATGTGGATGCGAGATATTTCAGCCTGTCACCTCAAAGCAATTTACCCCAATGACGGAATGTCCCTCAGATGAATGCAAGCAGAACAACTCCAAGGGTCAACTATTCCTATCAACGCGGGCATCGAAATTTCTGCCTTTCCAAGAAGTCAAGATACAGGAAATGGCTGATCAAGTACCTGTTGGCCATATCCCTCGGACACTAACCGTTCACTGTCATGGGACCTTGACGAGACAGATCAACCCTGGCGATGTCATTGATGTGGCGGGAATCTTCCTCCCAACGCCGTACACAGGCTTCAAAGCTATCCGTGCTGGTCTTCTGACAGATACCTACCTCGAGGCTCAACATGTCAATCAACACAAAAAGGCATACGATGATCTGGTCTTTGATGCCAAGACGTTCCGAAGAATCGAGCAATACAAGCATTCAGGTCACATGTACGAGTACCTCTCGAGGTCCATCGCTCCGGAAATCTATGGTCATCAAGATGTGAAGAAGGCGCTTTTACTGCTCCTGATCGGCGGTGTCACCAAAGAAATGGGCGACGGAATGCGAATACGTGGAGACATCAACATCTGCCTTATGGGTGATCCTGGTGTGGCTAAATCTCAACTTCTCAAGTACATCACCAAAGTAGCTCCTCGGGGTGTTTACACTACCGGACGTGGAAGCAGCGGTGTCGGACTGACAGCAGCCGTCATGCGAGATCCAGTCACAGACGAGATGGTGCTGGAAGGAGGTGCTCTAGTCCTGGCAGACAACGGTATCTGCTGTATCGATGAATTCGATAAGATGGATGATGGAGACCGAACAGCCATCCACGAAGTCATGGAACAACAGACAATCTCGATCTCAAAAGCTGGCATCACAACATCCCTCAATGCTCGGACATCAATCCTCGCTGCAGCCAATCCCCTCTATGGCCGCTACAACCCACGAATCTCTCCCGTGGAAAACATCAATCTTCCCGCCGCACTCCTTTCACGTTTTGATGTTCTCTTCCTCATGCTTGACCAGCCCAGTCGCGAGTCGGACGAAGAGCTAGCCCAACATGTGACCTATGTTCACATGAACAACAAGCATCCAGAAACCACGGGCGTGATCTTCACTCCTCACGAAGTTCGCCAGTACATTGCTCAAGCTCGAAGTTGGCGGCCAACGGTGCCCAAGGAGGTTTCGGAGTACATGGTTGGCGCATACGTGCGTATGCGCCAACAGCAGAAACGTGATGAAGGTGGCCAGAAGCATTTCACCCACACCTCGCCTCGCACACTTCTAGGTGTCCTTCGACTCTCGCAAGCATTGGCTCGACTACGCTTCTCTTCACAAGTTGTCACTGACGATGTTGACGAGGCTTTACGACTGGTAGAAGTCAGCAAAGCAAGCTTGTACAACGACTCGAGAGGAGCGGCTGATCAAAGCCCAAGCAGCAAGATTTACAATCTTGTCAGGGCGATGAAGGATAGTGGGGCGGCGGCTATCGGAGATGGGAGTAGAGGAGAGTTGAGCATTAAGAAGGTCAGGGAAAGAATAATTGCGAAAGGTTTCACGGAGGATCAGTTCAGCCAGGCGTTGGATGAGTATGCTTTGCTTGACGTAAGCCACCCATTCCCTTTGCCCAGTGGAGGCATCGCTGACAAGAAGCTCCACAGGTATGGCAAACGGCTGCGGAAGGTACTCGTCTTGTTTTCATCGAGTCTGGAGATGCTGATGGGGACATGGACATGGATGGAGACGATGATATGTTCTAGATGGAGTGCTATTCATGGCGTCTGGCTTCATTTGACTGCTACTTGCAAGACTATAGCTTGTACAAATTAGCGAGCAGTTGGCAATGTATTTGAGACCAGATTGAAATACCGATTTGGATAATGATACCCTCAGGAGCCCCGAGGAAACAGCATCGGCATCCGTGTTCAGAGAGAGACCCTAGGATCTCTCTATTAACATCATATGGACGTGAGGCCTCAACCTGACGCAAAGGGGTCAACAATGCATATTTTTTGGGGAAAGGATGACCATGTTCCATACGCACAAGGCACTTCACCAACTTCGCGATCACAGATAGTCTAGTCGTTGTGCCATTCATGGTAGGCGGTAGCCCAAACGTGCGCCTAGAGGTATGTCTCTCAAGGAACTTTTTGTAGGTGTAGTAAGAATAAAGCGTTTTACAACAACGCTATTCCACTGTGTGGATGGAAAGGAGGTGAAGACAAAAAAGCAAAGCTCGCCGTTTTCGGGTTCCTTTTAAACCTCAGCCAACGCTAGTGTACGATACCGGAGAGTTATTAGGCCGACCTAGCTATATTCCCCTAATTAGTAAGAGATTACAGTAGTAAATAGAGGATACGTCCTAGCTGATCTTATCGTCTTCCCTATATCTCGCTATTATTATCCTCTATCCTCTTATGTGGAAATATGAGATAAGACACTTAGTTATTAACTATAGAGTTACTATAAAGGAAAGAGCGACTAGATACGGACACGCTAAGGCGTGTCACGTGACCATGTCACATGACCGCCAAGAGTCACGTGACCCGAATTTCAACACTCCCCTTCGCACGTATCCTCTTATAGGCGAAATCCAATGAATACGAAGCTTAATGCTAATAGGGTTTAAAACCGGATAGATAAGGTGAAATAACTTGGTCGATTTTCGCCGGGTTATTAAAGTGAGACTAGCGCCGGGTAATTAAAGTGAAATCCGAGCTGGGTAGTTAGAGTGAGTTAGCGTCGGGTAGCTAGCGTGAAGATATACCCCTCACACCCCCTTTACCCCTACTTCTCTATACGAACGAAATTAAAAAATACGAGATTTAAAGTTTGCGACGTCTAAAATAGGGTAGATAAGGTGAAAAGTCGAAATCTGAAAACGACTATATTAAATCAGTCCCCCACCAAAATTCGATCTAAATTCCACTTTTTGTCAAAAAGCGGTTTTTCGGAAATTTTATTTTTAGGCCATCTGGTATACATCAAAAATCGATCGATTTAAGATCGAAGGATAGATGTAGAGATAGCTAAATAAAATAATTGAAAGAAATTCTTCTAGCTGTATATCGCCGGCTGCTAGGCCCTCTATGGGGGTCATTTTAGATATCTAACCCTTGATAATAATGACTATAATAGCGGTAATTTAAAGATACATTACCCGAGGCATTAGTAACGAATAAATACAGGTTCTTCGAAAGAGCTCTAAAAGTTTAGTAACGATAGCGGTAATAGTGCTAAAGAAATAGCTGTTTTGATATAGATTAACGAGTTCGCTAAGTGTTAAGTCTAATATAACGACTCGGCGAGCGACTTAAATAGATTACCCGTAGTGCGAGGATTAATAAAATAACTTTCTTAAAGTAGTCGATAGCAGATAATTTCCCTAAATCTAGGTATAGATATAATAGAATAGCTCCTCTATTAGATATTATTAAACTAAGACTATATTAAGATAGTAGTAAGATTAATAACTATTAAGAGGGTAAGTAGATATAGCTTTTATCTTAAGAGTATTTCGAAAAGTAATGAATTTATTTAAGTAAAGGGCCTTAATAAGCTTATTAGCCATCTATTTATTAATAGAAATATATCGCATATTTATAGTATTATTATTAATCTTTTCTCGCACGAAATAATGGGCAATATTAATATACTTAATACGAGTATAAAATTAAGCGTTCTTTGCGAGGGTAATTACGCTCTAATTATTATCGAAAATAATAGTGGCTTTAAGATCTATATCGTCGAGGCGAAGGAGTTAATTAAGTAGGTTTTTTAGCTAGATCGCTTCTTTAATAGCCTGCGTTTAATCGATATACTCTATCTTATAAGTAAATAATACTATAGTAGCTTAACGCTTAGATAACTAACTAATCGCGCTGCTTTTTATATTAAAGAGGTAGCTAGATATAAACCTTTAGATCGTATTATTAATTTAATTAGAATCGATATAACTAATAAGTTCTTAAAGAAAGCCTTTATATATAAGTTCGTAGTGTACTATATTTCTTAGATATCGAAAGATTCGAATAATCGTATTTTAATACGCTAAAGTCGGGTTAGCTAAATAGCGACTTATTAATAATATCGCGTAGGCGATATTAAGATAAGTATCGAGTATAGTATATATAAGAGATTTCACCGCGAATTAATAGTTCTTTTATAATTTTCTTAGAGCGATATAGCTCTCTTCGATAAAAGCTAGTTTATAATTAGTTTTGAGAAATATTAATATTAAAGTAAGATTCTAATAGTTAAAATAGTTTAAGAATTAAGTAATGTAAGCCTCTTATCCCAGGCGAAGAATATCGCTACGGCGATCTCTCTTAATAGTTATATCTAAGTAGTAGATATATAATCTTAAGTCTAATATATAAAACTTCGCGTTAAGACCCTTCTTAATCCGCTAAATCCCGGCTTTACTAAAGTCGATAATTAGAATATCGTCGACATAAAGCGCCATAATAGTACCCTCTTTAGGGTCTATAAATACGCTATTATTTGATTTAATAGAGAGAAGACCTAGTTTCTTTATATACTTCGAGAAGTGCTGATATTAGACTCGAGGGGACTGCTTTAGACTATAAAGTGTCTTATTTAGCTTATAGATCTTAGTATTATTCTTACTAAAGCTATCGAATTAGCGTATATAAATCTCTTTCTTTACGTTATCATATAGAAAGATAGTTTTAATATTTATTTACTCTAGATTCTAATTTAGGGCGGTTATAAGTATAAAGATCGTCTTATAACTTATAGGCTTTATTATCGACGCGAAAGTATTATAATAATTACGACTCTTCTACTATTCGAATTCTCGAATAACTTAGCGTATCTTATAGCGGGTAATTTCTCTATCGAGACCTCATTTTAAGATATAGACTTATCTATTTTTTAGGATATAAGTCTTGAAAGGCGCCTAGATAAGATATTAAGTGTTATTATCTATAAGAGATTTATACTTATTCTTTATAAAAAGTTCCTAATTTATTCGAGATAGTTAATTAAATATAATTTGCTTATAAGTAATAGGCTCGAAGATATTTGGCTTATTAATATGATTCGTAAGTAGGGTGAATATTGTAAAGACTCCCGAAAGAGGGTTAGAGGATAGGTCCCGTAGATTCGAAATTATAAGATCTGAGTAATCGTATAGTACCCTTTAAATAGCGCTTAATTTATAATCTTCGCGAATAGCTTATATAACTTCGATAATAATAAATAATAAATCTAAGCTTAAGGAAATTTCTTATATAGATAGTATAGATCGAATTATCGATAATAATATAGATATAATATTTAATTGAGTAGCTTATATTAAAGGCGCTTAAGTTAAAAGCTTTCGCGTAATTAATTAAATACGTTATACTAAAGACTTTTATATAGATCTTCGCGAAGGCGCTAGCTTATTAGTTAGCTAGGGGAAATTTAGCCTTAATCTTATAAATACTAAAGATCTTAAAGCCGTCGAAGATTTAATAACTATTTTAATTATAGATATAACGTCTTCTAATACTTCTTTAGATTTAACGTCTTCCGAAATATCTATAATACGCTATTTATTTAGTACCTTCTCTATAGCGGATACTAATATTATTAGACGTTGCCGCTTATTCGAGAGCTCGTAAGCCTTAGTTTCTTCTTTCGAGTTTATAACTAAGGGCTGTTTTTTTATGAAGTGCGCGTTATTAGCGCGAATAACTATCTTTTTAATAAGATTATATAGTCAAAAGATGTGCTTTCTCTTATACCCTAGTAGTATACACTTTTCGCTTCGATCTATAAGCTTCTTTTAAATTTATTTTATCGCGTAAGCGATAAAATCGATTATATATAAGTGGAAAAGAATAAGCTTTTATTAATAGAAGGCCTCGAAAGGAATTATAATAGTTTTAATGTTAGGCGATTATATCGTTAGATAGTTAGCGATAATAACGATTTTAGATTAAAAAGATTTATTAAGATTAAAGCTTAAAAGAATAAGATATATCTTATATAGTAAGATCTATCTAAAACGCTTAGCTGTACTATTTATCTAGAGATTACTAAAAATAATAAATTTCTATTTAATACTCGATAGAGCGAGATAGTTAAGAAAAACTTTAAATATATACTTACCTCTATTATTAAGGCGAATATAAAAGATCTTATAGTTATACAACTTAAGATGGGTCTTAAATTGTAAGAATATAGCGAAGGTTTTACTCTTATAGCGAATATAGTAGACTTTAGAGTAGAAGATAAAATTATTCTTAAATATTATAAAGTATCTATAGCTATTAAAACTAGTAGAGAATAGAGACTCTATAAGATCGCTATAAATGAATTCGCTTAATTATATATCGAGCGTAGTGAAACTAGTATAGAGGATAGTCTTCTAACGCCCTATAATATAGTACTTATAAGTATACTTATCCGCGATATCCTTAATGAAATCTATATTTATCGCTATAGCGAAGAGTCTATTTAGATTCTACTAATCTAAATAACTTATATAAGTATATTAGAGTTAATAAATTAAATTCGAAGAAATACTATATATCGCTAAGGTATTATTTAAACTATCTTAGAGGTCGAGAAAGAATAAATCTTAATTGTAAGTATTTATAAGCTTTAGATCATCTTTAGTTAGAGCGCAGCCAGTCTTATAAAAGCCGACTACGATATCGATATTTAAGAGTTTATCGACGAAAAGAAGATTAACGCTTATATCGAATATATATAAGACGTTAAATAGAATAACACTTATACGCTTATCTTAAATAGAGTAATTCAAGCTAATAATATTATAATCGAGAAGCTAAACTTAATTATTCTTAATATCACGAATAGAGCGAGAGTAGATCTTTTTATAGATAATAAATATCGAATAATTAATAAAGGAATAGCGAGAATAGCTAGAGTTTATTATTATATAAGAGTATAAATCGGCGAAGTTAGTTATTATCAAGTTATACTCTAAACTAGAATTAACGATTATTAAGTTAATAACTTTCTTATTATTAATCGTATCGAAGATATTAAAATTGTCGAGGCTAAGATCTATATAATACATAGTCAAATTTAATTCTTTCAAAAAGGTATAGTTAATATTAAGATACTTATTCTTCTCTAAAATAAAAGCGTTAAAGGGCGTCTCTTCGATACGCTTACACTTAATACTAAGGCTCTCCTCTATATTATTAAAGTTAATCGCGATAATTTAAGTCTTCTTCTTCTTTTCCTTATTCGATATAAACTTTTTAAACTTTAGATAAGAGAACTTAATTTAGTATTTAATTGAGAGATATCTAAATTTACATTTAACGGTCTTATATAGGGAGTAAGTTTCATAATTAATTTCTAAGTCGTCAGCTTTATAGTATCTAACGAACTGTTTATCTTTACTCTTATCGCTATCGTTGCGAGTAGCGTATATAGCGATATTATCGTCTTTAAATAATAATAGATAAGTCTCTTTATTCACCGCGATATAGATAATCTTATCGAATTTAACGGCTTTATTATCATATAGCTCATAGGTTTAGATATAAGTTATTACGAAGATATTAAAAGAGTTCTCGAGTCTTATAAAAAAGAGCTAAATTAGAAAGGGCTCTAATAAAGCGAGCGACTTATATAGACTAGCGATTTCGATAATAATCTTACGAAAGTCCTTTTCGTATTAACGAACGCCTCCCTCGAAAGTAAGAGTGATATCGAGTAATTAGCGAATTAGCTTCGTGTAGAGCCCGAAGCCTTTAGGCTTATAGTATTTAACGATAGCGTTTAGTATTATCTAAGAATTCTTATTATTATAATCGATCTCGATAAGCTAGCGACTACTATACTCGAGACGTTAGAAAATAATTACATAAGTCTTAAGCTTAGTAGTTTCGATAAAAAATAAAAGATTATTAAGTATTAATTAGCTCTTAATATCTTATCTTTATCTAATATATTTCACGCTAAATTCTAGAATAACGATAAAGGTTAAAGGGAAATTACTCTTATTAAATTAAGACTAATTAAAGATATTAGCCGCAGCGCGCTATAATTAATTATTTAAATCTATTATTACTAAAGAATAGTCTAAATAATAATATATAGGATATTAATAGAGAGGGCGATAGTAATAATAATAATAATAATTTAGCTACTATTTTAGACGAGGTAGCAGAGTTAGAGAAAGACTTTAAGGGTAACTTCGAAGCGGGTAAAATAAGCTTCTTAGCACGAAAGTCGAATAGCTTAATATCGCTTATAGAGCTAAGGGTATCTTCGCTAGCTTCAAATTCGAGGTCGATAAAGCTATCGTTTAATAAAGTAGCGAAAGTAAAATAGATACTCTAATCGTCATTAAAATCCTCGAAGGTCTTATCGATACTAGCTAACTATCGCCTTTAAGCTTCGAGTTTTTATATAAAAAATAAAAAGTGCTTATACGTAGAGCTGTAATAGATATAGGCGATTTAATTAAAATAAAAGATACTTAGTAATAAAAATAACTTATAAATGTAGACTAGTTTCTAATAGAACTATATAGAATATAGTTATTATAGATATACGAATCTTCTTCTTAAAGAGGAATTAGCACTCTTCTTATACTACTCGTTTAGAGATTTAGACCTAGAACATTTATATCGCTAGCTATTACCGTAAGACTTCGAAGATTATTCTAACTTTATAATTACGATAGTAGAATATAGATAATTATAAAAAAAGAATTCGATAATAAGGCTCTAGCCCTCTTCTTTAAGAAGCTTCTAAAGATCTAGAAGCTAATATTAATAAGATATTCTTATTATTTTAGTCTTAATAGACTTATAAGCGCACTGAAAGATAGTAATATCAGCTCTAAAATACTCTAGATTACGATTAGACTATTAGTATTAGCATTTAATTACTTTTAATTAATAACTATTAATTCGATAATTAATATATAATTTAAAAGTTAATATTAATATAAAATAACTTTATTTTTAATAGAGTTAAGTATCTTAACTTAGCGAAAGCTAGTAAGATTTAAGAGCCTTAGCGATATAACTCGATTATATGATAATATAATCGTATACTTAATATATTTAGCGAGTTCGATATTTCGGCTAGAGGTAATATATCTTATACTCGCTTAAGGTAGAGGCGAAAGCGGCTTTTAGCCTCTTATATTATTAGCGAATTATATTCGCTTAGGCTTACGACTATTTTAAGAGAGGAAAATATTTCTATTAAGAAGATTAAAAGAATACCTCTATAGCTGCTATTACCTCTATATAATAGGCTTTAAATATTATAAGATAGATGCTAAAAGCCTAAGGGTAACCGCAATTATAGAGGCGAATAGTAGTTATAATATAATAGTTATCGAGTAAAGCTCGAGCTTATAATCTATAGAAATATAAGATAAGATACTTAGTTATTAACTATAGAGTTACTATAAAGAAAAGAGCGACTAGATATGAACACGCTAAGGCGTATTACATAACTATATTACATAACCGCTAAGAGTTATGTAATCCGAATTTCAATATCTTACTCCTTCTATATCTCACTATTATTAAATCTTTATATAACCTCCTCTTATATAGTCTTAATATCGTCTTCTCTTTGTATTCGTTAGCTCTCTTAGTATAGAGACTTTAAGAATATTTAAAAGAAGTTAGATTAGTATAATAATAATTTAAAGAGTATTAATCGAGACCGTAGCTTAAAGATAAAGTTTTTAAATAACGACTTTTTATCTCTAATATAGAAAGAGAATAATAATAATAGCGACGACGAATAGAGTAAAGCTATATATTTTAACGCGTTTAGATTATTATTATCGATATTTATTATTTCTTTCTTCTCTTTCTTCTTAAAATATAAAGTCGAGATCTCTTTAGATATATCGATAGATTAGAAAGAGTCTTATAAGAGAATTAAGTAAAGAAAGACGCGTATTAATAAAGTAGTTATCTCTTATTTAAAATTAATAATTATAGTCTTATTATCGAATATTAAAATAATTTATTAAATTTTATTTAATATAAGAGAGAAGATTTAGTAAATAACTAAGAAATTCGTCTACTTATAATTATTTATAAATAACTTCTAGATATATAATAAGCTTAATAATTCTATTATTAAATTAGATACTTAGTTATTCTATTAATAATATCGTCTATATAAAAAGACTATTAAGTCTAAGACTTTATAAAATAGTAAGGCCTCTTTTAATAAAACTACGTAGTAGCTATATAATTATAAGATCTAAATATATAGTTAATAGAATAAATAGATTAATTATTAAATAAATTAATAACTAAAGAAAAAAGAAAAAGAAAGAAAACTTATAAATATTTAAGACTTTATTAAATATATTAAATACTCGCTTTAGCTATATAATTTATAATCTAATAAGTAATATAAGCGAGTCTATTAATTCGCTTTAAGTACTTTTATTTTTATAATTATATTCTCTTTTAAAAGATATAGCCTTTAAATCTTATTATTATTATATCTTATAATTAAATACTATAAATTTATTAATTTTATATATATTATTTATTACTAGTTTAAATATAATCTAAATTAATATATACTATAATAACGTATTTAAATTACTTATCTTAAGATCTTCTTAAATATATTAATATATTTATATACTAAATCGCGATAATATCGCTTTATATATTATTATTTTAATTAATAGAATATAAATATATTACTATCTTATTGCGATATACTATTATTATTATTATTATTATTATATACTATTAATATTATTATTACTTTAATAATTATAATAAATCTATTATTATAATCGTAAATATCGTATTAGTAAATATAAAAGTTTTACTTTTAATTTAACTTTTATTCTTTTTAATAATAATAATAATAATATTATTATTATAAGTAAATACTTAATTCTTCTTTATATCTATTATTTTATCTTTATTTATTTTTATTATAATATCGCGATAGTAAGTTATATATTATTATAATAATATAATATATATATCGATTAAGATAATAATTAAATAAGATTATAATTATTTAAATTAACTTTATATATAATAAGTATTTTAAAGAATACTTTACGATACTTTATAAATAGTATAAGAAGTATATTAATATATTAATAGTAGTATTAAATCTCCGCTCTTATAATTTTATAAGTTACTAAATACTTATAGCTATCGTTATTTCTACGCTTCTCGCTATAATTAATAAATACTTATCTTTATTTTAAAGATATATTTAACTAAGAGAACTTAATAACTTCTCTTATTATTATTTTTATTCTTATTTATAAATAAAAGAAATATTAAATAATTAAGAGATTACGCTAATATATATTAATTCCCTTTTACTATTATTATATATATACTTTTATATATAATTTTTATAAAATTTATATTATATTTTTTATTAATTCGCGTTAATATAAGTATAAGTAATACTTTCGCGAAGATTATATATATATCGTAAATTCAATTCTCTATTATTAAAATAATATTCTCGCTATAATCTACTTTAGCGAGAATATTTTATTAAAAAGAATAAAATGTAAATACGATGATCTGGAAGAATAATTAATTCTATCTCTAAAATCTTCTAAGGAATATCTTTAATTCTATAGAAATAGAGTAATATAGTTAATATATATATAGATTATAGCGAAGAGTAGCTAGAAATATAACTAAAAACTTTATATTTCGATATTTCTCTATAAATAATCTATAATAATCTAAAACTCCCCTTTAAATAGCTTCTCTAACTTCTTATTAACTTTATTAAATCTTAAAAATCTTATAGAAAAAAGGAAAAGAGTATTAGCTCTCTAATTATTAATAAGTAAATTTTTAATAAATCTTTCTAATCGTAATTAATAATTATTTAAAAATAAAGATGAAGAAGATAATAATAACGAGTTTAAAGATACTTCGAAAGAAATAGATAAAGACGAGAGCGATAACTTCGTATAGAGATTAAATAGCTTAATATCACTCGAGGAATTAAATATATCCTCGCTAGCCTCGAAATCGCTATTATATAATAATAAAGTAATCGAAGTAAGATAGAGACTCTATTACTCTTCGTTAGAATTCTTAAAAATCTTATTAATATTAAAAGCGATTAGATATTATCTTTAAAATTCGAATTCTCGCATAAGAAATAAGAAGTGCTTATATAAGAATCTTCGAATAATATCGATAAGAGCGTTCTAATAAAAGATATTAAATAATAAAAACGATTTAATAATAAAGGCTAGTTTCTAATAGAACTATATAAAGTATAGTTATAAATATATAAATCTTCTTAAAGAGAGATTAATATCCTTCTTATATTACTTATTTAGAGATTTAAAATTAAAATACTCGTCTTAATAGCTATTATTATAAGATTAAATTTAAGACTCTATAAGTAATAGCGATAAAACGATTTTTTATAGTAAAATTAAATTGCGATAGCTCTCTCGTCGATAATTATAAATTAAAAAAATGAATTATCGTAATATTAATAAAGGTATATTTATAGATATAAGATTATCGTATATTAATATTAATTAATATTCTATTAGAAAGTGTAAAGAATATTTAATACTATTCTACTCGCTTTCGAGTTTATAATCTATTAAAAAGAATAGAATATAAATATAATAATATAGAAGGATAATTAATTCTATCTCTAAAATCTTCTAGAGAATATCTTTAATCTTATATAAATAGAGTAATATAGTTAATATATATATAGATTATAGCGGAGAGTAACTGGGAATATAACTGAGAACTTTATATTTCGATATATTTATATTATTCTTTAAATATAAAATAATATAAATCTTAATTAATATATATTAGATTATATAGCTAATATATATAATAGCTTATCGCGTTAAGAAACTTCGATATAATATTATTATCTTCGCCGCTTCTTCTACTACTTCTTTTATCACCTTTTATATTAAATCTTTTTATTATCTAATAAATTTTTTAAATAAAAAGTTATTTTTTAATATAAGAGAATAGATAGATTAATATTAGATAGTAATAGTTATATATATAACTTTAATAATTACTTTTCTTATTATATATAACATCTTAACGCTTTAAAATCGACTTATAAACTTTTTAATTATATTCGCTAGGCCTTTTAATTATAATTTTATTTATTTATCTAAATCTCTATTATTATTATTTTCTTAATCTTTTTTACTTCTTAATTCTCTTTAATAATTATATCTTTAATTTTATCTTAGATATTAATTTATATAATTTCTTTACTTACTTAAAGTCTTTAATTAAATTTTTAATATTTTTAAGATACTCTATTAATTTCTATAAAGCTTTATAAAATAGAGAGTTTTTCTAATTAATAAGATATTTAATCTTACTCTTATAAACTCTTTTATCTAATATCTTATTAATCTTCTATTCTTCTTCTTTATTAATTAAAATTATTTATAATTTTAAATTATTTTTATATAAGTATTATAACTCTAATAGCGATATATAAAATATAAAATAAATTTTTTTATATCTAATAAAGAAATCTAGCTTATAAATCTATATATTTATTTTCTTTAATACTTTAAAAAATCTAAACTATTTATAATTAAGTTTTTTCTTTAATTATAAAATATATATATTTAAACTTTATAATAATACTTTATTCTCTTTTTTAAAAATTATAATTTTATAATTACTATTATAATACTTTACTTACTATTTTAATACTTACTCTTATAATTCTTTTAAATATAATCTTATCTTTTATAATTAATCTACTCGCTCTATAATAAGTAATACTTTTCTTTTTAAGATTCTACTCTTAAAAGTATTTTTTAAATCTATTATATATTTTATTAATAGCTCTTACGAGATCTTATTAATATTTATATATATATTATTATTATATATAAATATTATTATTAATAAGATCTCGAGTTAATTATTTTATTTATAATTATAATATATTTATAGATAATATTTTAATATCTAATTTTATCTCTTAATTTAATTATTAATTTAAGAATAAAATATAATATTAAGTTTATATTTTATATCTAGATATTAATATAATATTATTTAAAATTTACTTATAAATAGAGAGTCTCGATTTAAAATTAAGTTATATATTATATCGCGTAATAATATAAACTCTCGCTATAAGATATTAATAAGATTATTAGCCTTTAAATTCTTTATAATTTTTATATATATTATATACTTAATTAATTTATTTACTAAGATTAAAATAATATTATAAATTTTTTATAAGTAATAGATTTATAATAAAATCTAATATTATAATATGAAATAAATTTATATTATTTAAGGAGATCGACGTTAACTCGCTATATAGCTTATAATAATAAATTTATATTTTTTAATAATTAAGATAAGTATAAATATATTCTACTATATCGCTTATTATATCTATTTAATAATATTTAAATTTAATATTCTTTTTAATATATTTACGAATAAAGTATCTAGTATTAGAGTTATTATAATTTATATAAAAGATCTCTTTCTTTATAGTAGAATTATTAGAAATATAAACTACGAGATTATAATATAATAGTTTATTCTTATTAACTTTCTATTTTAAAAGTTTATTCTATTTAATAGCGTATTTTTAACGATACTTCTTATTTATAATAAAAATATTTTTATATTATAATTTAAATAGTTATATTATTATTAATTTTTATAACTCTAAATAAAATCTCTTTAATTTTAAAATTTAATAAATTAGAAGTTAAGATAATATCGTAATATCTAGAATATATATTTATCTATTAAATACTCTTTTATTTAAGTTAATAACTTAAATATTTATAATAATAATATTATTTAGTTACTTTATTAATACTATAAATTTAATTATAATAGATATACTATTATATTTTTATAGATTAAATTAATATTTTTAATTATAAAGCTTATTATTAAAATTCGAATTACGTGACTCTTAGCGTCTTAGCGATTACGTGATATAATTATATAATACGTCTTAGCGTATTTATATCTAGTCGCTCTTTTCTTTATAGTAACTCTATAGTTAATAACTAAGTATCTTATCTTATATTTTTATAGATTATAAGCTTAAGCTCTATCTAATAACTATTATATTATATCTACTATTTATCTCTATAATTATAACTATTTTTAGACTTTTAATATCTATTTTATAATATTTAAAGTTTATTATATAGAGATAATAGTAGTTATAGAGATATTCTTTTAATCTTCTTAATAAGAATATTTCTTTCTCTTAAAACAATTTAAATTTAAGCGAATATAATTTATTAATAATATAAGGAGCTAAAAGTCGCTTTCGCCTCTACTCTAAGCGAGTTAAGATATATTATCTTTAATTAAAATATTAAATTTACTAAATATATTAAGTATATAATTATATCGTTATATAATTAAGTTATATTATTAAAGTCTCTAAATCTTACTAGCTTTCGCTAAGTTAGAATATTTAATTTTATTAAAAATAGAGTTATTTTATATTAATATTAACTTTCAAACTATATATTAACTATTAAATTAATAATTATTAATTAAAAGTAATTAAATATTAGTATTAATAGTTTAATTATAATTTAAAGTATTTTAAAGCTAATATTACTATCTTTTAATATATTTATAAATCTATTAAGACTAAAATAATAAGAATATCTTATTAATATTAGCTTCTAAGTTTTTAGAATTCTCTTAAAAAAAGAAGTTAAGGCTTTATTATCAAATTCTTTTTTTATAATTATTTATATTCTATTATTATAATTATAAAATTAGAATAATCTTCGAAGTCTTATAGTAGCAGCTAGCGATATAAATATTTTAAGTTTAAATCTTTAAATAAGTAATATAAAAAGAGTATTAATCCCTCTTTAAGAAGAAGATTTATATATTTATAATAATTATATTTTATATAATTTTATTAGAAATTAGTCTACGTTTATAAATTATTCTTATTACTAAGTATCTTTTATTTTAATTAAATTATCTATATCTATTATAACTCTATATATAAGTACTTCTTATTTCTTATATAAAAACTTGAAATCTAAAGATAATAATTAACTAGTATTAATAAGATCTTTAAAAACTTTAATAATAATTAGAGTATCTATTCTACTTTCGCTATTTTATTAAATAATAATTTTATTAACTCTAAATTTAAAGCTAGCGAAGATATATTTAGCTCTATAAGCGATATTAAGCTATTCGATCTTTATATTAAAAAGTCTATTTTATTTACTTTAAAGCTACCCTCAGAATCTTTCTCTAACTCTATTATCTCGTTTGAAATAATAATTAAATTATTATTATTATTACCGCTATCGCCCTCTTTATTAGTATTCTATATATTATTATCTAGATTATCTTTTAGTGATAATAAATTTAAATAATTAATTATAGCGCTTTATAATTAATATTTTTAATTAATTTTAATTTAATAAAAGTAGTTTCTCTCTAATTTTTATTATTATTTTAAAATTTAATATAAAATATATTAGATAAAAATAAGATATTAAGAGCTAATTAATACTTAATAATTTTTTATTTTTTATTAAAATTATTAAGCTTAAAATTTATATAGCTATTTTCTAATATCTTAAATATAATAATTATTAATTTATTAAAATTAATTATAATAATAAGAATTTTTAGATAATATTAGACGCTATCGCTAAATATTATAAATCTAAAGACTTCGAGCTCTATATAAAGCTAATTCGCTAATTACTCGATATTATCTTTACTTTTAAAAGAGATATTCATTAATATAAAAAGAACTTTTATAAGATTATTATCGAAATTGCTAATTTATATAAATTACTTATTTTATTAGAGCTCTTTCTAATTTAACTCTTTCTTATAAAATTTAAAAACTCTTTTAATATTTTCGTTATAATTTATATTTAGACTTATAAGCTATATAATAATAAAATTATTAAATTTAATAAAATTATCTATATTGCGATAAATAAAAAAATTCGCTTATTATTATCTAAAGATAGCGATATTATTATATACGCTATTTATAATAATAGCGATAAGAATAAAAATAAGTAATTC
The DNA here is from genome assembly GCF_014066315.1 of Letharia lupina. Lineage (NCBI taxonomy): Eukaryota > Fungi > Ascomycota > Lecanoromycetes > Lecanorales > Parmeliaceae > Letharia > Letharia lupina. The sequence continues at coordinate 2,301,105 of NW_023502974.1, forward strand.
GCTAGATACTATAAAGTCGATAACTTAGAAACTAATTATGAAACTTATCTCTCATATAAGGTCGTTAAATATAAATTTAGATATCCCCTCGTTAAATATTAAATTAAGTTCTTTTATTTAAAGTTTAAAAAGTTTATATCGAATAAGAAAAAGAAGAAGAAGGCTTAAATTATTATAATTAACTTTAATAATATAAGAGAGAGTCTTAATATTAAGCGTAAGCGTATCGAAGAGATACTTTTTAACGCTTCTACTTTAGAGAAGAATAAATATCTTAATATTAACTATATCTTTCTAAAAGAACTAGATTTAACTATATATTATATAGATCTTAGCTTTAATAATTTCAATATTCTTAATATAACTAATAATAAAGAAGTTATTAACTTAATAGTTATCGATTCTAGTCTAAAGTATAACTTAATAACTACTAACTTTATTAATTTATATTTTTATATAATAATAGACTCTAGCTACTCTTACTATTTCTTTATTAATTATTTAATATTTATTATTTACGAAAAGATCTACTCTCGCTCTATTTACGATATTAAGAATAATTAAGTTTAATTTCTTAATCGCGATATTATTAGCTTAAATTACTTCATTTAAAATAAGCGTATAAATATTATCTTACTTAATATCTTATATATATTTAATATAGATATTAATCTTTTTTTTATTAATAAACTCTTAAATATTAATATTATAGTTAATTTTTATAAGATTAGTTATACTCTAATTAAAGATAATTTATAAAAATATGAGATAAGATACTTAGTTATTAACTATAGAGTTACTATAGAGAAAAGAGCGACTAGATATAGATACGCTAAGGCGTGTTATGTGATTATATCATATGACCGCTAAGAGTCACATAACTCGAATTTCAATACTCCCCTTCGCATATATTCTCTTATAAGCGAAATCTAATAAATACGAAGCTTAATACTAATAAGATTTAAAATTAGATAGATAAAGTAAAATAACTTAATCGATTTTTATTAGATTATTAAAGTAAGACTAGCGTTAGGTAATTAAAGTAAAATTTAAGTTAAATAATTAGAGTGAGTTAGCGTCAGATAGCTAGCGTAAAGATATACCCCCTATACCCCCTTTACCTCTATCCCCCCCATACGAATAAAATTAAAAAATATAAGATTTAAAGTTTATAACGTCTAAAATAGAGTAGATAAGATAAAAAGTCGAAATCTAAAAACGACTATATTAAATTAGTCCCCTATTAAAATTCGATCTAAATTCCACTTTTTATTAAAAAGCGATTTTTCGGAAATTTTATTTCTAGGCTATCTGGTATATATCAAAAATCGATTAATTTAAGACTAGAGAATATATGTGAGAGTAGCTAAATAAAATAATTAAAAGAAATTCTTCTAGCTATATATCGCCGGCTATTAAGCTCTCTATAAGAGTTATTTTAGATATCTAGCCCTTAGTAATAATGACTATAATAGCGATAATTTGAAGGTATAATATTCGAGATATTATTAATAAATAGATATAGGTCTCTTCGAAAGAGCTTTAGAAGTTTAATAATAATAGTAATAATAGCGCTAAAGAAATAGCTATTTCGATATAGAATAGCGAGTTCGCTAAGTATTAAGTCTAATATAGCGACTCGATAAATAACTTAAATAGATTACTCGTAGTACGAGGATTAATAAAATAACTTTTCTAAAGTAATTAGTAGTAGATAACTTTTCTAGATTTAGATATAGATATAATAGAATAGCCTCTCTATTAGATATTATTAAACTAAGATTATACTAAGACTATACTAAGATAGTAATAAAATTAATAACTATCGAGAAGATAAGTAGATATAGCTTTCATTTTAAGAGTATCTCGAAAAGTAACGAATTTATTTAAGTAAAGAGTCTTAATAAGCTTATTAGCCATCTATTTATTAGTAAAAATATATCATATATTTATAGTATTATTATTAATCTTTTTCTATATAAAATAGTAGATAATATTAATATACTTAATACGAGTATAAAACTAAGTATTCTTTATAAGAGTAATTACGTTTTAATTATTATCGAAAATAACGATAGCTTTAAGATTTACGTTATTAAGGTAAAAGAATTAATTAAGTAAATTCTTTAACTAAATCGCTTCTTTAATAGTCTATATTTAATTAATATACTCTATCTTATAAATAAATAATATTATAATAGCTTAACGCTTAAATAACTAATTAATTATATTACTTTTTATATTAAAGAGATAATTAGATATAAATCTTCAAATTATATTGCTAGCTTAATTAAAATCGATATAATCGATAAATTTTTAAAGAGAGTCTTTATATACAAGTTTATAGTATACTATACTTTTTAAATATCGAAAGATTTAAATAATCGTATTTTAATACGCTAGAATTAGATTAACTAAGTAGCGACTTATTAATAATATCGCGTAAACGATATCGAGATAAGTATCGAGTATAATATATATAAGAGATTTCACCGCGAATTAATAGTTTTTTTATAATTTCCTTAAAGCGATATAGCTCTCTTCGATAAGAGCTAGTTTACAATTAGTTTTAAGAAGTATCGATATCGAAGTAAAATTTTAATAGTTAAAATAATTTAAGAATCGAGTAATATAAGTCTCTTATCTTAGGCGAAGAATATCGCTATAGCGATTTCTCTTAATAGTTATATTTAAGTAATAGATATATAGTTCTAAGTTCGACATATAAAACTTCGTATTAAGACCCTTCTTAATCCGCTAAATTTCGACTTTATTAAAGTTAATAATTAGAATATCGTCGATATAGAGCGCTATAATAGTATTCTCTTTAAGATCTATAAATACGCTATTATTTAATTTAATAGAGAGAAGATTTAGCTTTTTTATATACTTTGAGAAGTATTAATATTAAACTCGAGAAAACTACTTTAGATTATAAAGTATCTTATTTAGCTTATAGATCTTAATATTATTCTTACTAAAGCTATCGAGTTAGCGTATATAAATCTCTTTCTTTATATTACTATATAGAAAGATAGTTTTAATATTTATTTACTTTAGGTTTTAATCTAGAGCGACTATAAATATAAAGATCGCCTTATAGCTTATAGACTTTATTATTAATATAAAAGTATTATAATAGTTACGACTCTTCTACTATTTAAATTCTCGAATAACTTAGCGTATCTTATAGCGAGTAATTTTTTTATTAAGATTTCATTTTAAGATATAAACTTATTTATCTCTTAGAATATAAGCCTTAAAAGGCGTCTAAATAAGACACTAAGTGTTATTATTTATAAGAGATTTATATTTATTCTTTATAAAAAGTTTTTAATTTATTTAAAATAGCTAATTAGATATAATTTACTTATAAGTAATAGGCTCGAAAATATTTAGCTTATTAATATAGTTTATAAGTAAAACGAATATTATAAAGACTCTCGAAAGAGAATTAGAGAATAGGTTCTATAGATTCGAAATTATAAGATTCGAATAATTATATAATATTCTTTAAATAGCGCTTAACTTACGATCTTTATAAATAGTTTATATAACTTTAATAATAATAAATAATAAATTTAAGTTTAAGAAAATTTTCTATATAGGTAACGTAAGTCGAATTATTAATATAGATATAGATATAGTATTTAATCGAGTAGCTTATATTAAAAACGCTTAAGCTAAGGACTCTCGCGTAGTTAATTAAATTCGTTTTACTAAAAACTCTTATATAAATCTCCGCGAAGGCGCTAGCTTATTAGTTAATTAGAGAAAATTTAATCTTAATCTTATAGATATTAAAGATCTCGAAGCTATTAAAGATTTAATAGTTATTCTAGTTATAGATATAACGTCTTCTAGTACTTCTTTAAATTTAACGTCTTTCGAAATATCTATAATACGCTATCTATTTAGTGCCTCCCTTATAGCGAATACTAATATTATTAAATATTATCGCTTATTTAAGAGCTTATAAACCTCAATTTCTTCTTTTAAGTCTATAACTAAGGGCTATTTTTCTACGAAGTGCGCGCTATTAGCGCGAATAACTATCTTCTTAGTAAGATTATATAATCGAAAGATATACTCCCCCTTATACCCCAGCAGTATACACTTTTCACTTCGATTTATAAGCTTCTTCTAAATTTATTTTATCGCGTAAATAATAAAATTAATTATATATAAGTAGAAAAGAATAGACTTTTATTAATAGAAGGCCTTAAAAGAAATTACGATAATTCTAATATTAGACGATTATATTATTAGATAGTTAGCGATAATAATAATTTTAGATTAAAAAGATTTATTAAGATTAAAGCTTAAAAGAATAAGATATATCTTATATAATAAGATCTATCTAAAATATTTAATTATATCGTTTATCTAAGGATTACTAGATACGATAAATTTCTATTTAATACTCGATAGAGCGAGATAATCAAGGAAGGCTTTAAATATATATTTACCCCCATTATTAAGATAAATATAAGAGATCTTATAGTTATACGATTTAAGATAAGTCTTAAATTATAAAAATATAGCGAAGATCTTACTCTTATAGCGAATATAGTAGACTTTAAAATAGAAGATAAAATTATTTTTAAATATTATAAAGTATCTATAATTATTAAAATCTATAGAAAATAGAGACTCTATAAGATCGCTATAAATAAATTCGCTTAATTATATATTAGGCGTAATAGAATTAATATAGAGAATAGTCTTTTAGCGTCTTATAATATAGTACTCGCAAGTATACTTATCCGCGATATTCTTAATAAAATCTATATCTATCGCTATAGCGAAGAGTTTATTTAAATTCTACTAATCTAAATAGCTTATATAAGTATATTAGAGTTAATAAATTAGATTTAAAAAAATACTATATATTATTAAAGTACTATTTAAATTATCTTAAAGATCGAGAAAGAATAAATCTTAATTGCGAGTGTTTATAAACTTTAAATTATCTTTAATTAAAGCGTAATTAATCTTATAAAAATTAATTATAATATCGATATTTAAGAGTTTATCGATAAAAAGAAGATTAATATCTATATCGAGTATATATAAGATATTAAGTAGAGTAATATTTATACGCTTATCTTAAATAGAGTAATTTAAGCTAATAATATTATAGTTAAGAGATTAAACTTAACTACTCTTAATACTACGAATAGAATAAGAGTAGATCTTTTTATAAATAATAAATATTAAATAATTAACGAAGAAATAGCGAGAGTAGTTAGAGTTTACTATTATATGAGAGTATAGATCAATAAAGTTAGTTATTATTAAGTTATACTCTAGACTAGAATCGATAATTATTAAATTAATAACTTTTTTATTATTAATCGTATTAAGAATATTAAAATCGTTAAGACTAGAATTTATATAATATATAATCGAATTTAATTCTTTTAGAAAGATATAGTTAATATTAAGATACTTATTCTCCTCTAAAGTAAAAGCGTTAAAGAGCGCCTCTTTAATACGCTTACGCTTAATACTAAGACTCTCCTTTATATTATTAAAATTAATCGCAGCGATTTAAGCTTTCTTCTTCTTTTTCTTATTTAATATAAACTTTTTAAATTTTAAATAAGAGAACTTAATCTAGTATTTAATTAAGAGATATTTAAATTTATATTTAACGATCTTATATAAGAGATAAGTTTTATAATTGATTTCTAAGTTATTAGCTTTATAATATCTAGCGAATTACTTATCTTTATTCTTATTACTATTATTATAGATAGCGTATATAATAATACTATCGTCTTTAAATAATAATAAATAAATCTCTTTATTTATCGCGATATAAATAATCTTATTAAATTTAATAATCTTATCGTTATATAGCTTATAAATCTAGATATAAATTATTATAAAGATATTAAAAGAGTTTTTAAGTTTTATAAGAAAGAGCTAAATTAGAAAGAACTCTAATAAAGCGAGCGATTTATATAGACTAGCAATTTCGATAATAATCTTATAAAAATTCTTTTTATATTAGCGAATATCTCTTTTAAAAGTAAGAGTAATATTAAGTAGTTGATAAATTAACTTTATATAGAGCTTAAAGTCTTTAGACTTATAATATTTAGCGATAACGTTTAATATTATTTAAGAATTTTTATTATTATAATTAATCTTAATAAGCTAGCGATTATTATATTTAAGATATTAAAAAATAGTTATATAAGTTTTAAGCTTAGTAGTTTTAATAAAGAGTAAAAGATTATTAAGTATTAACTAGTTTTTAATATCTTATCTTTATCTAATATATTTTATATTAAATTCTAGAATAGCGATAAAGATTAGAGGAAAATTACTTTTATTAAATTAAGATTAATTAAAGATATTAATTATAGCGCGCTATAACTAATTATTTAAATTTATTATTATTAGAGAATAATCTAAATAATAGTATATAGAATATTAATAGAGAGGGTAATAGCGGTAATAATAATAATAATTTAATTACTATTTTAAACGAGATAGTAGAGTTAGAGAAAGATTCTAAGAGTAACTTTAAAGTAAGTAAAATAGACTTTTTAGTATAAAAATTAAATAGCTTAATATCGCTTATAGAGCTAAGAGTATCTTCGCTAGCTTTAAATTCGAGATTAATAAGACTATTATTTGATAAAGTAGTAAGAGTAAAATAGATACTCTAATCGTTGTTAGAGTTTTTAAAGATCTTATTAATACTAGTTAACTATCGCCTTTAAGCTTCGAGTTCTTATATAAGAAATAAAAAGTACTTATATATAGAGCTATAATAGATATAGATAATTTAATTAAAATAAAAGATATTTAATAATAAGAATAACTTATAAATATAGATTAATTTCTAATAGAATTATACGAAATATAGTTATTATAAATATACGAATCTTCTTCTTAAAGAGAAATTAATATTCTTTTTATACTACTTATTTAGAGATTTAGATCTAGAATATTTACGTCGCTAGCTACTACTATAAGACTTTAAAGATTATTTTAATTTTATAATTACGATGATAAGATATAGATAATCGCGGAAAAAGAATTCGGTAATAGAGTCTTAGCCCCCTTTTTTAAGGGGCTTTTAAAGGTCTAAAAGCTAATATTAATAAGATATTCTTATTATTTCAATTTTAATAAACTTATAAGCGTATTAAGAGATAGTAGTATTAACTCTAAAATACTCTAGATTACGATTAGACTATTAATATTAATATTTAACTACTTTTAATTAATAATTATTAATTCGATAATTAATATATAGTTTTAAACTTAATATTAATATAAAATAACTTTACTTTTAATAGAGTTAAGTATTTTAATTTAGCGAAAGCTAATAAGATTTAGAGGCCTTAATAATATAACTTAATTATATAATAATATAATTATATATTTAATATATTTAGCGAGTTTAATACTTCGACTAGAGATAATATATCTTAACTCGCTTAGAGTAGAGGCGAAAGCGACTCTTAGCTTCTTATATTATTAATAAATTATATTCGCTTAGATTTACAATTATTTTAAGAGAAGGAAATATCTTTATCAAGAAGATTAAAAGAATATCTTTATAGCTACTATTACTTCTATATAATAAACTTTAAATATTATAAAATAGATATTAAAAGTCTAAGAGTAGTCGTAGTTATAGAGGTAAATAGTAGTTATAATATAATAGTTATTAAGTAGAGTTTAAACTTATAATCTATAGAAATATAAGATAAGATACTTAGTTATTAATTATAGAGTTACTATAAAGAAAAGAGCGACTAGATATAAATACGCTAAGGCGTATTATATAACTATATTACGTAATCGCTAAGAGTCACGTAACTCGAATTTCAATATAATTTAAAGCTTATAAATATTTATAATTAAGATTTATTCTTTCTTAATCTCTAAGATAATTTAAATAATATTTTAGCGATATATAGTATTTCTTTAAATTCGATTTATTAACTCTAATATATTTATATAAATTATTTAAATTAGTAGAATTTAAATAGATTTTTTATTATAGCGATAAATATAGATTTTATTAAGAATATCGCGAATAAATATACTTATAAGTACTATATTATAAGACGCTAAAAGGCTATTTCTTATATTAATCTTATTACACTCGATATATAATTAAGCGAATTTATTTATAGTAATCTTATAAGGCCTCTATTCTCTATAAATTTTAATAATTATAAATACTTTATAATATTTAAGAATAATTTTATCTTCTACTCTAAAGTTTACTATATTCGCTATAAGAGTAAGATCTTTATTATATTCTTATAATTTAAGGCTTATCTTAAGTTATATAATTATAAAATCTCTTATATTTATCTCGATAATAAGAGCGAATATATATTTAAAGTTTTTCTTAATTATCTCGCTCTATTAGATATTAAGTAGAAACTTATTATCTCTAATAATCTTTAGATAAATAATATAATTAAGCGTTTTAAATAAATCTTACTATATAAGATATATTCTATTTTATTAAATTTTAATCTTAATAAATCTTTTTAGTCTAAAATTGTTATTATTGCTAATTATTTAATAATATAATCGCTTAATATTAGAATTATCGTAATTTCTTTTAAGATCTTTTATTAATGAAAGTTTATTCTTTTTTATTTACGTATAATTAATTCTATTATTTACGCGATAAAATAAATTTAAAAGAAATTTATAGATTAAAGTGAAAAGTGTGTTTTATTAGAGTATAAGAGGGAGTATATCTTTTAACTATATAATCTTATTAAGAAGATAATTATTCGCGTTAATAGCGTATACTTTATAAAGAAATAGCCTCTAATTATAAATTTGAAAGAAGAAATTAAGGTTTATAAGTTTTCGAATAAGTAGTAATATTTAATAATATTAGTATTTACTATAGAGAAGGTATTAAATAAGTAGTATATTATTAATATTCTAAAAGACGTTGTATTAGTAACTAGAATAGCTATTAAATCTTTAATAGCTTTAAGATCTCTAGTATCTATAAAGCTAAGGCTAAATTTTTTTTAACTAATTAATAAACTAGCGCCTTCGCGAAGATCTATATAAGAGTTTTTAATATAAAATCTTTAATTAATTATATAAAAGTCTTTAGCTTAAGCGCTCTTAATATAAGTTACTCGATTAAATATTATATTTATATCTATATTAATAATTCGATTTACGCTATCTATATAAGAAATTTCCTTAAACTTAGATTTATTATTTATTATTATTAAAGTTATATAAACTATTCGCGAAGATTATAAGTTAAATACTATTTAAAGAGTATTATATAATTATTTAAATCTTATAATTTTAAATCTATAAGATCTATTCTCTAACTCTCTTTCGAAAATCTTTATAATATTTACTCTATTTATAAATTATATTAATAAGTTAAATATTTTTAAGTCTATTATTTATAAGTGGACTATATCTAACTAGCTATTTTAAATAAATTAAAAACTTTTTATAAAGAATAAGTATAAATCTCTTATGAATAATAATACTTAATATCTTATTTAGACGTCTTTTAAGACTTATATTCTAAGAGATAGATAGATTTATATCTTAAAATAAGATCTTAATAAAGAAATTACCCGCTATAAGATATACTAAATTATTTAAAAATTCGAATAATAGAAGGGCTATAATTATTATAATACTTTCGTATTAATAATAAAGTCTATAAATTATAAGATAATCTTTATACTTATAATTATCTTAAATTAGAATCTAAAGTAAATAAATATTAAAATTATCTTTCTATATAATAATATAAAGAAAGAGATTTATATATATTAATTTAATAGCTTTAATAAAAATAATATTAAAATTTATAAGTTAAATAAGATACTTTATAATTTAAAGTAATTCTCTTAAATCTAATATTAGCACTTCTCGAAGTATATAAAAAAACTAGATTTTCTCTCTATTAAATTAAATAATAGCGTATTTATAAATCTTAAAAAGAGTACTATTATAGCGCTCTATATTAATAATATTTTAATTATTAATCTTAATAAAGCTAGAATTTAGCGGATTAAGAAAGATCTTAATGCGAAGTTTTATATATTAAATTTAAAATTATATATCTACTATTTAAATATAACTATTAAGAGAAATTATTATAGCGATATTCTTCGCCTAAGATAAGAGACTTATATTATTTAATTTTTAAATTATTTTAACTATTAAAACCTTATCTCGATATCGATATTTTTTAAAACTAATTATAAATTAATTTTCGCTAAAAAAAACTATATCGTCTTAAGGAAATTATAAGAGAATTATTAATTCGCGATAGAATCTCTTATATATACTATACTCGATACTTATTTTAATATTATCTATGCGATATTATTAATAAATTACTACTTAGTTAACTTAACTTTAACATATTAAAATATAATTATTTAAATCTTTCGATATCTAAGAGATATAGTATATTATAAACTCGTATATAAAGACTTTCTTTAAGAATTTATCGATTATATTAATTCTAATTAAATTAATAATATAACTCGAAGATTTATATCTAGCTATTTCTTTAATATAAAAAATAACGTAATTAGTTAATTATCTAAGCGTTAAGTTATTATAATATTATTTATTTATAAAATAAAGTATATTAATTAGACGTAGATTATTAAAGAAGTAATCTAATTAAAGAATCTACTTAATTAACTTCTTTATCTTAATAACGTAAATCTTAAAGTTATTATTATTTTCGATAATAATTAAAGCGTAATTACTCTTATAAAGAATACTTAGTTTTATACTTATATTAAGTATATTAATATTATTTATTATTTCGTATAAGAAAAGATTAATAATAATATTATAAATATATAATATATTTCTATTAATAAATAGATAGCTAATAAACTTATTAAGGCTCTTTACTTAAATAAATTTATTACTTTTTAAGATACTCTTAGAGTGAAAACTATATCTACTCATCTCTTCGATAATCGTTAATTTTATTACTATCTTAATATAGTCTTAATATAATCTTAATTTAATAATATCTAATAGAAAAGCTATTCTATTATATCTATATCTGAATTTAGAGAAATCATCTACTATTAACTACTTTAGAAAAGCTATTTTATTAATTCTTATACTATAGATAATCTATTTAAGTCGCTTATTAAGTCGCTGTTACGAGCGTACCCTTGACACACCACTCAGCCCTATGGCCTAGTGCCTTGGCGGAGGCATCCCCTACTATATCATGCCTCCTTCCCACATACATAGTTCGGTAGCCTTATTATCCTATCTACCTCACCCATACTGGTATCGCACCTATGCTGGTCCTGACATTATAATAAGGCTCCTTCGTACACCCGGCGAAGAGAAACACATACGGGCCAATCAACGCACACTCACGTCTATTCGGATTAGCGGACGAATGGTTAATAAACAAACGCGCTGGCAAGGGCTTTGTCAAGATACTAACTTGAGACCAAGACACCACGACCGGTTGAGGTCAAGACAGGAACTTGAGGCATCGTATCCTTGGGTCAGCCCACCAAACGGGTAATTCGTTTCGGCATGACGGAACGGCCTCTGGACAGCAGGAGGGATAAAGCACCACTGGACCATTCGTACTGCAAGCGAATCAGAAAGAAATTGACAGACAACACCACCCCACCATAGTGAGCCTGCTACAATGGCGACGGGAACAGACCCGACAACACGATTACGATTCGACCTCTTTACTGAGCATGTCGACAACACACACAGTGAGCCTGCTACAATGGCAGCAAACGTACGATCTCTTCACTGAGCATATCGGCAACACACATAGTGAGCCTGCTACCAAATGGCATTCAACACATTCGATTCTTCCCAGCCTCCTACCTCCCTACCAGACCCTACGAATCGACAAGTGCATGAGTTTACGGAAGTGGTCTATGTCAGTCAGGTCATTGGCTGCTGAGTACTCGCTATGGCAGCTTAGGACGGGTAGGCCTACGGGGTACCGGCAGTCGAAGCGGTAGGCTTACAAGGCGGATGGATGCAATGGATAGCACTACGAAGCAAGATGGCTACGAGTTAAGACAAAGGGTATAAAACCGAGGATGGACTTGATGGCAAGAGCATGAGAGACACAGGGCAAATCTACAGTGAAGCTCCCAGGCCAGGCTGCCAACAGGTGTTGAGGGGGTTTCATCATATATGTATGCGTTGGATTTTCTTCAATTCTACCGAAGGACTATGGCAAGAAGACTGGGCAAGAGGCTGGAGAAGAGTATGGAGAATCTTGCTGGTACGCAGGCAAGATGTGGCTACATCTCCAGGATCTCTGAAGGACAAATGTGGGCATGGCACAGTCAAGACCAGCATGCGATCCGGCAAAACCTCGGACATGGTGTTTTTGAACGAATTGAAACCATCCGATGTTTTCGACTACTACCACTACACCTCGGCAAATCGTCTCCGGTCGAGGCCTACACGGACTATGGATGTTTGGAGACACAGGGCAAGCAATGGGCGTGCATCTCCGGTCTACCAGCCATGGGGGCCATGGCTCTTTGAGAGGGGGGAGTACTGTTACGAGCGTACCCTTGACACACCACTCAGCCCTATGGCCTAGTGCCTTGGCGGAGGCATCCCCTACCATATCATGCCTCCTTCCCATCTACATAGTTCGGTAGCCTTATTATCCTTGATCTACCTCACCCATACTGGTATCGCACCTATGCTGGTCCTGACAGTCGCTATATTAGATTTAGCACTTAGCGAACTTATTAATCTATATCAAAACAGCTATTTCTTTAACGCTATTACCGCTATCGTTATTAAACTTTTAAAGCTCTTTTAAGAAACTTATATTTATTTATTATTAATATCTTAAATATTATATCTTCAAATTATCGCTATTATAGTTATTATTATTAAGAATTAAATATCTAGAATAACTCTTATAGAGAGTTTAATAGTCGACGATATATAGCTAGAAGAATTTCTTTTAATTATTTTATTTAGCTATCTTTATATATATTCTTCGATCTTAAATTAATCGATTTTTAATATATATTAGATAATTTGAAAATAAAATTTTCGAAAAATCGCTTTTTAATAAAAAGTGAAATTTAGATTAAATTTTAATAGGGGACTAGTTTGATATAGTTATTTTTAGATTTCGACTTTTTATCTTATCTACTCTATTTTAAATATCGCGAACTTTAAATCTTATATTTTTTAATTTTATTTATATAAGAGAAATAGAGATAAAGGGGGTATAAGAAATATATCTTTACGCTAGCTACCCGGCGCTAACTCACTCTAACTACTTAACTTAAATTTTACTTTAATTATCTAACGCTAACTTACTTTAATAATTCGACGAAAATCGATTAAATTATTTTATCTTATTTATCTAATTTTAAACTCTATTAGTATTAAGCTTCGTATTTACTAAGTTTTATCTATAAGAGAATATATATAAAGAAGAGTATTAAAATTCGAGTTATATAACTCTTAGCGGTTACGTAATATAGTCACGTGATACGCCTTAGCGTATTTATATCTAGTCGCTCTTTTCTTTATAGTAACTCTATAGTTAATAACTAAGTATCTTATCTTATATTTTCACAATAATATATATTATTATTAACGCGTATTTAGATTTAGAAATCTATATCTCTTTAATAAAAACTTGCGATATAAAGATTTTCTCGCTATCGATATTTATTAAAATAATTATTTTACGCTTTTTATTTAGTATAATAATTTTATCTCTTAATAATAGAGAGCGAGATTATTACTTAATTAATAATATATTTAATACTATAGCGATAAATATTAAACTTTATCTTTTCTCTTATCTAATTTATAATTATATACTTTATTACTTATAATATAATTTAAATATTTAAATAAATTCTTATAATATCTTAGCTACTTATAATTATAATATTATATTTTAATAAGAGATATCTTAAATTTAATATAAGAGTTATTATCTTCGAATTTAATTTATTTAAATTTTCGATTTTATAACGTTAATAAGAATAAACTCTTCTTTTAATCTTATTAGCTTTTTATATATTATTCTTTAAACTTAATATATTATTAATTACTACTTCTCTAATTACTTATCTTATTATTAAAGCGAGTCTTATCTAAAATAAAGAGCTCTTTTATTTTTTATAATCTTTATTTTATATTTTAATACTATTATAATAATATAATATAGATAATAAATTAAATAATCTTCTTTATAGCTTTTAGAGAAATTTTCTCTATTATTTTATTTTATAAATTTTTTATATATTCTAAATTAATTATATAGTAGTTTTACTATAATTAGAGTATAGTAAAATAGTTATTAAAACTAATTATCGATTATATATCTCTTATAACTACTTTAATTAACTAGTATCTTATATTATAAGACTTAATAATTAAATTATAAACTTAATTTAAATATTATCTCTTATATTTCTTTTAGATAAATTTCTTAATATTATATAATATTATATTCTTAATATTTCTTTAAATCTATTTTTTAATATTTACTAAGAGAATAAAAGATTAATAAATCTTTTCTTTATTTATATAAAAATTAATATAAGATATCGAGGCGATAAAATTATCGTAGTTTTAAAGAAATATAATTATCGAGTTATAGTTATTAAGATATTACGTATTAGATATCTTAATAATACTTATTTTTTTATAATTTAAATTACGATAGTAATTATTATTATACTCGCGACGATATTTTTATATATTTTATATTTTAATTAGCTTAAATTTTTCGATAATTAATTACTTCTTAATATTAAGCTCTAGAAGTCGATAGCGTTAGATTTAAATTAAATTTATAAGATAAAAATCTTTATCTATAGATAGAGATTTATTAAATATAACGCTTTAACGATTATTATTTCCGCTAATAATATTATTAGAATTTTTATTAATATTAGAATTAATATTATAATCGCTTAATTACGTAATAGATATATTTTAATAAAAATCGCTTATTAGATTAAAAACGTCGTTAATTAATAATAATAAGATATTTTTACTTTATAAATTAATAGAATTAACTCGCGAGTTACTTACTATAATTAAATTAAATAACTTTATATAAATAAAGTTATTAGAATTATAAGATAGTAATATCTCTTTTAATAGAACTACGTAGTAGCTATATAATTATAAGATCTAGATACGTAGTTAATAGAATAAATAAATTAATTATTAGATAAATTAATAATTAAAGAAAGAAGAAGAGGAAATAGAACTTATAAGTATTTAAGACTTCGTTAAATATATTAAATACTCGTCTTAGCTACGTAGCTTATAGTCTAGTAAGCGATATAAGCGAGTCTATTAGTTTACTCTAAGTACTTTTACTCTTATAGACTTATAATTATTAAAATAAGAATCTTCGAATATATTAGCTCTACGGGATAAAGATAAAAAAAATTAAGTACTATAATTTATCTAATAGTAGTATTCTTATATTAATTATACTATTTCTTTATAAGAATAAGACTTATTATTTAATCTATAATTATATACTAGACTTTATAAACGCTATTAAAATTAATTTATTTATTATAAATATTATAAATAAATAAGTAGCTTAAGAATATAAGATAGCTTAAGTCTATTAAGTTATAAAGAAAGTTAAATAAATAGTTAATTTTAACGCTCTAAAGACTATTAAAAATAAATATCTTAATCTTATTTATATTTATAACGTTAAGACTAAGTTTAAAAGAGCGTATTTAAATAATTAAATTTATAAAGTTAAAGTAAATTAATTAGAGTAGTAAGAGATTTATCTAACTAATCTAAAGAGTTAGAAAAATATCTTTATTTAGAATATTATCGTTATAAGATAGATTAATAATAAGATTACTTATACGATTATATTTGCGAAGAAATATAAGTAAAAGAATATTTTTTAATAATAGTATTTTAATTTATTATAAATTTACGCTAATTCTATTTAATTAGCTCGTATTAATTTTCTAAAAAAATAAGAGTATCTCGCTTTTATAGATTTTATATATAATAGTAATAATTTTAAGTAAAAGCTATTTACTATAGCGGCTTATAGTAAATATAAATAATAAACTTTATATACTTATATAATTTTTTAATTCGAGAATAATAATATTATAATAACGTTTTTATATATAATAAAGAAATAATATAAAGAAAGAGATAGCTAGCTTCTTCGATATATAATTATTAATAACTTTTTAATTAAATAGAGAGTTATTAAGCTAGCCTTTTATAATTTAGAGATAAATAAATAAGAGATTTAATATCTACTATATTATCGATATTATAAATAAATATTAAAGTAAGAGTTAAGTATTAATAATTATAAGAAGTTCTTCGAATATCTTTATAAAGTACTCTACTTTTAATTTATATATATTAACTATCTAGAATTAATTAATATAATATTAAATATTACTTTAAAAAATTAATAAAAGTATATTAAGCGTTAATAATTGAAAACTAGAAAGCTTTAGAGATATTATATTAAATAATATTTATACTTACTACTTTAGATTTTAGATATAAATCTAATCGAATTATAATATTATTCGCTTAAGATTTATAAGAAGAATAAGAGAACTATACTTAAATTTAGTCTCATTAATATAGTATTATATATTTTAAAAATCGATAATTAATAAAAGCTTTATTATTATAAGATCGTACTTAAATAGCGAGTTTATTAAATAGCTAAATATACTTAATATCCCGTATTAATAAAGTTTTCTAAGTCGATATAAGAGCTTCTTATCGAATAAAATTAAAAAATAAGAGACGCTATAAAAAGAGATATATCTACTCTATTTTTAAATAGCTTTATTTATTAATTATTTAGATAAAATATTAAAAGAAGATTTAACGAATAATCTCTCTTATTAATATCTCTTTTATTATTAATATTAGCTCTTATACTTTTATTTCTAATAATTTTACTTTATAAATAACGCTTTTAGCGATAGCGATTAAGAGTAATAGATCTATATATTTTAAGAGAGAAACTTTAAGATCTATAAATCTATAATAAAGAAATACGTTATTAAGAATATTTATAAGAAATTAAATAACTCTAATAAGTATATACTTAAGATATGCGAGATACTTAATAAGATTAAGATTAAATTCTATAAATTAAAAGAGAATATCGTATTATAGAAGAATAATAATAGGGCTTATATCTCGACGTTATAAATTATTATACTTAGAAAAACTATTAAGCTAATTCGTTAATAGAGAGTTTAATTAATTTTAAAGAATCTTATTAATATTAACTATAATATATTTAAATTATAGATATTTATTAACTTTATAAAGATTTTAATAGATAATAAGAATAAGAGTTAGATAGCTAGTTAAACCTCTAATAAAACTCTTATAAAGCGATAATAAGATAGATTTTATCTTAAGACGCTAGAAATATTAAGATAATAGCGATGATTTTTTTATTAGATTTCGCTTTAATAGCCTCGAGATATTATAATAATAACGATATCTTTCTACTTAAATTTTATCTAATCTTATTAAGTTATTCTTCGCCTTATAAAAGATAATAGCGAGGTCTCTTATTATAACGTAAACTCCGCTATATCTTCTATATAAATCTCGCTTTAATTAATAGTAATATCAGCGAGTATAGCTAAGAGATTTTCGATAATAGCGATAATAATAGTAAGATATTAGTATCGTCACGCTTTATTTTAATATAGCTATTATATAAATCTAGCTTAGCCACCTTATAAGTACGCTAATAGTATTTTTCTTAGCATTGACTGAGGTATAAAAGCTACCCGTTTTCGGGAAGGCGTGGCATGGGCCGATCTCAATTCAATTCTTAATGACGATGCAAGGTACAACAACTTTCTTCCTGATATAACGCATTTCGATCCTCAGACATTATAGCCAAACTCGCCTTGCAGCAAACCTGCCGACGAAATTCTTGCGCTGAAAACGAGCTTCAAATCACTGCGAAATTTGATTGCCCCCCCTCTTCCACCAGAAGCCTTCTATATCGCAAACCAATCAATTGTCGTCAGACACAACCAAATCATCACTCACCTCGATAATCACACGGCTCGAGTTCAGCTCGAGTCTGCAAGGAGGATGCGGGATTCCGGCTTCCACCCGTTCAAGGGTCGAGTCAGTAGGCACTTCGGCGAGACGGTACGCGACATGACGTCCGTATACAGAGTGAAGAGGCTGGATATTAGAGGGGTTTTAGAGCTGATCAATTGCGTGTAGCTTGGCCCAGACGCTGCATATCTGAGCTGTGAGTCTAGACATGCGCATGCCCGACCCGTGTACTGCAGTGGCTAATTGGAGGGTAGACTTCGATATACGATGTGTGTGCGTCCGTACAGACTCGATCATGGAGACTGCGGCTAAGAGTTGATAGTGATGAAAGAGGATATCGACACACTGAAGAATGACTGGTTGACGGACAACGTATGAAGGGTTACACCTGCGAGACCTGGGCATGGCTAATGGATCGTGCAGAGCATATCATTCTGGGAAGAGTACGTCCATCGCCAGGCTTAGGCTCGTCCTAGCACTATACGGCCACACCAAAAAGAACTTTCGTTCGGCGGGCTGACAGCGTCTACAGGTACCTCGAACGCGAATACCTCAATCAATACAAAAATGCCCACATCGTCCTCCTCCGCCCATCCATGTCCTTCATGCTCATGCAGACCCCTGACCCTCACACACTCAAAGAAGCCCTCCCCAATTTTTCGCGTACAACTCACATCTTCCTCCCCATCAACGACTGCCGCAATCCCTCAATCGCCGAAGGCGGCTCGCACTGGTCCCTGCTCCTTGTGAGCGTCGTCGACGGCGTGGCATTTCACTATGATAGCCTCAACCCCGCAAATAGAAACGAAGCTGGGTTGGCAGCGAGAAAGATTGGTCAGTTGTTAGGAAGACAGCTCCAGTTCATCGATCTGGCGGATTCCCCGCAACAGGAGAACAGCAGTGATTGTGGGGTTTTTGTTTGCATACAGATGAGACATTTGCTATTGAGAAAGCTGCTGATGGCGCATGCGAAGGAGAAGGTTAGTATGAGCATGGGAGGGAAGAGTGTGGATGCTACGCAAGGGAGGAAAGAGATGCTGAGGATTATTGAGGGGTTTAGAAAGGAAGGAGAGAGGCGGAGGTCGTAAGTGTTCGACGTGACCCATGTATTAAATATCTTTGCTGATCGTGGGCAGATCGAGTGCCAGTCCCTCACAGAGCCACAAGCATTCGAGCCAGAAGCCTTCGAGGAGCCCTCCGAGAATTGAGTGAAAGGCACGTCGATCTAGCGAATGATGGTGGTCGCATCGGTTTGCCTTTGCATGCTTGAGCGTTGGCGCTATCAGGGAAACTCCTCGGGACACACTGCAAAACATACTGCAGATTATACTGCAGAAAATACTGGCTAATCAATAGCTGTAGCAACATGATATGCAGGTATATTGCAAGGCTTCAAGCTGGCGCTGCTGCTCCACTGGTGGCCAACCTTCCACTTTTCAATTCCATCTTTCTGACCTCACATCTAAAGTGATCACGCCTGTCCTCGTGCGTATAGCAATATCCATCATGTCTACCGTCCTTCTGCGGCTCCTCTATGTCTGCATCGAGCGCGCCGGTCTTGCGTGATTGGGCGAGAAGGTGGGCCTTTGCCGCTGCGTTAGCGGATGAAAGGGAAGCGTGGACTTTGAGAAAGGCGAGTCTGCCTGGGTCTGTGTGGTGCTCGAAGTCCTTTCGAGTCACGGTTTACACGCTGGATACGGGGCCTGTAAGGCGGCTTGGGGGAATAGCAGCGATTATGTCAAGCGCTGGTAGAAGTCAATGGGACGCTGCGATGTGCAACATATTAAGTTGATGGCGACGTCCTGTTGGCTGAGGCTGGTAGTAGTGTACTCTTCGATATTTTGTCACATAGAGATATGGGTAGTCACGTGAACCCGCTAAAAAAATCGTATCCCGAGACTCCGTCTTTAGTCCCACGACACTTCAAATTACACACACTCTTACTCCGCACACACGGTCCAGCTCAAGACAGGCAAATCATCAACATCAATCTCGGCATCGGCCTCCTTTCCCAGAAGCAGCACCTTTCAACAGGCCCGCCACCATGTTTGGTGTACTGCGTCCCAGCACTCCTGAACGAGAGCGCATGCCAATCTCTCCCGGAGCCTCACCACCCCCACCACGCTCCCTTGCCCCAATGCCCCTCAGCGAGTTCAACTCCCGCGAAGAGCTGCTCGCCGGCTGCAAAGATTGGGCTGCTCACCAAGGCTTCGCAGTGGTCATTGCTCGCTCACGATTCAATCGCCTTTGGCTCAAATGCGACCGAGGCGGCACGTACGAGAACCGCCGCAACCTCACTCCCGAACAACGAAAGCGCAAGCGGGGCGAGAGTCGTCTGCTAGGATGTCAGTTCAAGATGCTAGCAAATGTGAAGAGAGACGGGGCTTGGAAGGTCGAAACTGAGGTGGCTGAGCATAATCACGGTCCCTCAGAGGACTTGAGCGCGCATCCTACGTTGAGGCGCATGACGGATGAGCAAGTGATTAAGGTGAATGAGATGTGTGATGCCGGTAGGAGCCCGGCCGAGACTTTGGAGGAGTTGAGGATTCTGTGGCCAGATATCAAGGTGTTGACGAGGGACATCTACAATGCGAGGAAGAAGCATAAGACTCAGAAAGAGCTGACTGAGCTGGCTGCTGGTCAGCCGGAAGAGCAGCCGTTTGAGGATCCGAATGGCGTGTTCCCTGGTCCGAGTACTAATGGAAGGTGGGCTTGGCTTGAGGATGGCGACGAGGTGATGAACAAGAAGTCTAAGAAGCGAAGGAGGACGGCTCCTGTACCACCAATTGCAGTGAATTCAGCGCTTGATCCTCAGCTACAGACTCCCAGTATCTCTTCTGCCTCTCAGCAACCTGTTTCAGAAGCTGGTCAACAGCTGCTCAATGATTTCAATCAAAATCATCCTCAGCCAACACATCTCCGATACGGAGAATACGATTCCGCACCTAACACCTATCCACGTCAGCCTACCGCAAACGGTCCCGCTGAGCATTTCCCCTCCTTTCAGAACGCAGACGATGACTCTAACACCCTCTCACCATTCTCCAACCACCAAGCCAACACCACTCCCTCCCGTCTACGTTCTCAACGCCAGAATGCTCCTACCGCATCCATGTCTGCAGCGGCTGGGACTCCCGATGCATCTACTGGCGGCGCGCTGGGAGACCCGAAAAGGCAGAGCGGGGAGTTGATTATCTCGAGGATTGAGCGAATGGAAAAGGAGCAGCGGGATCAGAAGGGCATGTTGGAGCAGATATTGGGGGCTGTGAGGGTGACGCAAGGGAATTCTGAATGATCGGCTCAGCCGAAGATCATGGATGACGGCGAAAACATGGTCGACTATTTGTGCAAAGCGTTGTAAATATGGTCTGTTCTTTGCATGGCCGCTTGAGTCCACGGTCTGTGATGCGGAGTGGCTTGACACTTCACGTTGCTATGCAGCCAGGCGTTTTAGATGCTTTTGCAGCAAGCAAACCGTGGCTTGCACAAACCGAGGTAGCATTGGGCTTAACAGCAAGCAATTAAATACCAGCAGCATTGTCAATCATGTTGTAGCATTTGCCCAACTCGCATCACCAACAACTATCACACTACCGAAGACAGAAAAAGTACGACCGTCTATATCAGCCCTTGGCTTCGACCTTACCCGTTATATTGAATCGTATCTTGCTACTTTAAAAATACCGCCATCTACGCCAAAAGCTGGAAAACATCCTACGCAAGTCGGCCCAAGGTAGTCTGAAAACGCAAAAGAGCCCAGCCTCAGCCGGCCTCTCCTCTCGTCGTTCGGTCCAAAGCCCTCCAAAGTCTCCAACGAGGGGGTTATATTCCAAGTGCCGTGGGTGAGTGTGGAGTAGATTGTTCCTATTCGACGATATTCGTCGATTCTTGAAATTTAGCCCATTGGACGGATGGTGGGACATGTGTTTTGGGGGTGGAGTCTTTGGTGTTAGAGATGTCGTCTTGTCGCTTTCGAACCCGGTTGAGTTTGACTATTTCGTCGTTACGTCTTGCTTCGGCGACCCGGATGGGGAGAGGGGCGTCTGGTGGTCAGTTTTCGTGGCATTGTAACTCCGTACGTATATGTTTTGATGGAGGGATCGATAGTCTTGGGCATATGGAGTTGGTTTGTGTCACTTTCAGTAGTGCTTTGGGCCACTTTGAACAGTGCTTTGAGCAGATTTTCCTCGGTCAAGATGTAATAGTATACTCAGTGCTTCGCGGGAATTTGAGGAAAAAAGGGGGACACGCCCGAATGAGTATTGAGACCAGCTCTTCGAGCAAGGACAGATGTTTCAGTCGAAGCTATGGACTTGGGCAGAAACAGGGGGAAGACAAGGGGGGCCTGGGGGTAGAACGACCAAGGACTCACCCAACAGTGCTTGTGTCTGGAACAAATATTGAGATCTCCTACATTGCTGCAGAAAGCCAATAGTAACGATCATAAACATTCGCAGCTTAAGCCGAGCTACTCAGACTTCACACACTTTTCACTTTCAAATGCATGGATTTCCAAAGTGGTGTTGAAAGGTCTTTCACGTTTCCGGAACGCCATATCTATGCAATGGGGTATCCGCGAGAGTTCCAAAAAGGCCAACCCAAGCTGGGCAGCTAACCTCCCTTAGTGGGCCTGGAGAAGGAGAAAAGCATCAGCGTATGGGCGGCACTTTTGAAGGGCAGTCTTTACCCCAGCTTCTCCACCTGCAAATCAATTCTATCCGTATTCGTCACTTTCTTGTCCTTCTTCTCATCTTCCTCAGCGCAACCGCAATCGTAGAAGTCTCCAATTTTAGAACAGTCGAAGAGATCTTTCCCCAGAGATTTATTGACTTCGTTATGAACGTGGCATGCCCAAGCCGCAGCGGATGAGCGCGACGAGACTTGCGGAGGGAACTTGTTGAGGATCTGACGGAAGTGACCAGCACATTCGCCGCTTAGAACCAACATCAGCAAGCCCCTCATAAGAAACTTTTGTCTGAATATTTTGACACTTACCATGGATAAAGCCGTGCAAAGAGATGTATGTAGGAAAAGAGCGCCGTCTGCTCGTCCTGCGAAGGCTTATCCGGAAACTTCGCCATGGTCGTGTGGAATAACTTCCACGCAGCTCTCCCTAATTCCGCTTTTATTGTCTCATTCCCAATCTTGCCCATGATCGCACCCCCTTTCAGCACATCATCGTCCACGCTGACCTGGTGTATGGGAATGGAGCTGAAGGTCGCATCTAGGTTCCTTCGTCCAGAGAACGTCCAAGTCAGGAGCGAGACAAGACCGACGGCTGTAACTAGTAGGAGGAGGAAGCGTCGGTTTGGTACCGTGCCCGGGGTAGGCATGGCGCCCGAGGCGGGGGGAGGTAGAACGTTGGAGGGTCTTCAGGTAAGGTCAGGCGGTTCCATGGGCGGTCATTTCAAAGTTCGCTGATCATTCGCGCGGTTCACTGGCAGAGAAATATAGGCAAACATCAAAGAAGGAAAATGAGATAGGAACCTAGAGGTTAGAGTACGAAGAACATCAGACGAAGTTCTGAGCCTTCACAATTCTGTAAGGCTGAATTATGCGCTTATGCAGGGACTCGGGCATGCATAGGTACCTTAAGCTTCACCGATATCGCCGCTCCCAGAAGCCCCAAAATCTCACATAAACACTCAGCAACTTTTTTTCCACCTCCTCGCCTTCGTCTCACCTTGATATTCTAGTCATTGACAATTTACATAAAATTTGCTCCCATCAACCCCGCGTAATGCCGTTTCCCCCGCCGCCTGTAGAATCCATTGGTATTGTAACACGGCTCCAAGCTTCAGGATCATTTCTGACAGCTATGCAGATTGGGACAACATAGGCTTCAAAGTCCGCGATGGTATGTGCGAACATGCAGGATCACACATATTTCGAGGTTATAACTCACGCAGTCAATGGCCACATCGAATCTTATTACAGCGTCAATACCGGCAAATGGAGTGAACCCCAATTCGTCGCGGACCCTTATCTCCGCATACACGGCATGGCACCTGCCCTGAATTATGGCGAGCAAGCATTTGAAGGGATCAAAACATTTCGAACACCAGACGACCAGATAGCTATCTTCCGCACGATGGCCAACGCAAAACGAATGGCCCACTCTGCC
Source organism: Letharia lupina (assembly GCF_014066315.1). Taxonomy (NCBI): domain Eukaryota; kingdom Fungi; phylum Ascomycota; class Lecanoromycetes; order Lecanorales; family Parmeliaceae; genus Letharia; species Letharia lupina. The sequence goes on from NW_023502974.1 coordinate 2,325,340, forward strand.
GGATTTGTCGCGATACCCCCTGTACCAGAAACACACTTCGTCAAATGCTGTCACCTAGCAGTAGGGCTCAACGCGGAACATGTCCCTCCTCATCGTACCGGTGCTTCCATGTACATCCGGCCCCTGGTATATGGAAGCTCCGCACACCTCGGACTAACCCCGCCCGAAGAGTTTACCTTTGTTGTCTTTGTGGTACCGGTTGGCGTCTTCCATGGCGTTCATCCCGTCGACGCCTTGATTCTTGAGGAGTTCGACCGAGCTGCGCCGGAAGGTACAGGATCCGCTAAATTAGGAGGAAACTATGGTCCTGTCCTGAAATGGAGTGAAAGAGCAAAGAAAGACGGTTTCGGTATCACGTTGCACTTAGATAGCAGAACAAAGACCGAGGTTGACGAGTTCTCAACATCTGGCTTCGTTGGAGTGCATAAAGAAGGAGAAAAGTATACAGTGGTTGTGCCAGACAGCAAAAGTGTGATCAAGAGCGTCACATCCGACAGCGTCTGCGAGATCGCAAAGTCTTTAGGCTGGAAGGTGGAATGTCGATCAATAAAGTACGATGAAATATCCACCTTCACCGAGATCATGGCCGCTGGCACGGCTGCGGCGCTGGTACCTATCAAGTCTATCACGATGAGGTCGAGGAACGACAAATTTATATATCAAGGCGGAAGCGATAAGCCTGGACCGGCGTGTGAGAAGCTCCTGACTACACTGAAGTCGATACAACAAGGCAAGATAAAGGACCCCTTCGGATGGCTGGACTACGTGAAAGAACCTAAAGGGTTCCCGAGCATCAATGGAGCGTCAACGGACGGCGTGAACGGCGTGGACGGTAGTGTAGACGAGCTACCTTAGTTCAAAAAGTGATTACAGGTCATTTTTTGCCTATGAGCTTCCAGTGGCTTGCAGGTTTCTCCATATTCATGACACTCTCTCATTTCTTCTCCCTCAAAGCCCCCTACCATCTGAAAAGGCTTTCTCCTACTGTCCCTTCCCTTGTCCGGATTCGATGTTCCTGCGGTTGGTTTTATACTCGCGCTAAGAGAGCAATGTTCCTCTTTTTTACTTGTCCGTGAGTCACAGCACAATTTTGGAAAGAATATATACAATGGATTTAACATTCCTCGACCCTTTTTCTTCTCTAAATTGTCTTCACCGTCAGACCAAAAAGTCATACCTCTAGAACATATCATCGTCCATTCTAGCGACTCTCTACTCTACGAAATCCGTGTCTAATTCCTCAGACTCCAATCCAACCCACATCGCAACAGTGCAAGCCAGTGAAACCCAGACCAACTATCAAACCCCACCAGGCGCCATCCCGAAACCCCGTCCCACGCACCTACATCATGAACACAACACCTCCCCGCCGCCCATCTCACACAACCCAACTCGATCGAAAAATCCCCCCCGCGACATCTCCATCTCCACCCCCAACCCTTTCCCCAAAACCTACCCGACAATCCCGACCCCGACCATCACCGCTCACTCCGCCAAACCCACCCAACAGTACGTGAGAGATTGTCCCCATCCATCCAGCTTACGAATAACACCAAGCTCAACCACATCGCGCCCGTGACCGTGACGTCTACGTTACCAGACTCATTTGGTCATCAATTCCGCATAGGCGAAGGCAGCGGTGCGGGCGTTGTGTGCCGAATGCGTGGGATAAGCCCCGGCGCGGGGTGGCTGATGAGTGAGCGTGTTTTGGACGTGGGGGGTGGGATGGGAAAGGGAGATGGGTGATGGTGGGAGGGGAGGGGAGGAGTTTGCGATTCTACCAAATTCCCATCAGGATCCCGCACACACACACTCTGGAGATGGCCCACCGCACCGGTCCTGTCAACTACCTTTCCACCTTCCAAGACCCTTGAGTAACACGTCAGTCTCCGCTTACGAGGCGCTCGCGTGTGCTGAAGATGATTGGCTAGTCTCTCGCCCCCTCACCAAGGTAGCTTTTGATATCGTAGCGTAGGACGAGAAACTGACGTACATCCACCTTCTGCTCCTGAAACGTCTGTAGAACTTCGCCCACGGGTGTATCGGTCAAGAAACACAGATCCCCATTACATTCTGGGCTTTTGGGCTCGAATTCGCGGCCAGCTTGGTGGAGATTGATTTTTTGGCAGCCGAAGACAAGTGCGTGCCTATCGTATCCTGGTCGGTCAGAGAACAAAGATCGGCGAAGGTCATTATGCAATGAGAATTCCAGAACTTGAGAATTGTTTGAGCATTTGTAGAGTACACGGCAAGGCGGGAATGCGCGATGATATGTATTTAATGTCACAGCGATAACGCCCTACGAGCTATTCCCCGACTGGATTGACTGGAAGGAGGAGGAGAATGGAGGTCCTGTGTACCGTTCCACATATCCAACTTTTGCAGACGTGAACACTTGGTGCTTCATCCCCAATAGCTTTTCGTAGAATGCAACGGTTGCCGGGACAGAGCGTACGGTCAGGACGATATTGTAGATGTTCGAAAATGTGCAAACGCTGCGAGAGCGGCTGGAGAAGGAGAATGGAGCGGCAGTGACAATTCTGAACCTGGGAAAGAAAGGCGTATGTGCTCGGTAAAGAAGCAACCGGGTTCGAAGCGGTACGTTGTGGACAAAGTAGAGAAACCGCAGATGGGACAGCAATGCCACCTGCTAAGCCCGGCGAAAAAAAGAAAGGAGCCGTGGGGAAAACCAAGGGTACTGAGAATGAAGCAGAGCAGCAGTCCAAGCCGAACAAGGCGAAAACGGCGAAGAACGGTACCGTTGCCAAAGACTACATTCAGAATGACGAGTAAAAGCTGACTCTCAACCCAAAAGCTCGCCGGTAGCCACGCCTGACTGAAGATCAAGCCCAGCCCAGACGACAGCATTATGCACGAGCAAGCCTGCCTCCATGGAGGATCTCAGGGCTCTCTATTCGGCTCGGATGCGTTGCGCGACGATGTCCAACGTCAATGACGGGATTCATTGGATATACGCTTCATAGAAGGATGTGAAAAAGGTCGTTGGCAAGATTGAGAGAGTCGTCATCTTACCTACGGAAACCTTTTCGCTTGCGGGATGCTTGAACCGATGCTGCCTAGTCCACGATCACTGCCACTCGTGCTTCTGTACATCACAGTCATGACGGGGACTCAGCCCTTCAAAGAGTAATCATGAACTCCAGTACTGGAAGCTCTATGTTGGGATCATCCCGATACTTCCGTCACAACTCTGACTGGAGGTAATATACTAAAACTTGATCATCCAGAAAAATGACAGTCTCAAACGCCGTGTTCGTCTGTTCAGAAAAAAAAATTGGGTATTTAGCCGAGAATTTGTGCTGTCATGAACGAGGTCCAGCTCCAACAGAGCCTTGGGCCAGTGGAAATCAACTCCTCGTAATACTAAGTCTCTATATTTTTAAGGACTCGTACCGCAGCAGCTGCGACTTTTTCTAGCAGCGCTATTCTCAGTAACAATTTCTGCCGCTGATATTGGCTTCCGGGCACCCACTGACGGCAGTCAGCCAGTCGCTCAGCTTCTGCTTCCTATCTTCCAATCCGAAAGACGGAGTCTGCACTAGAAGGACGCTTCGATTCGATTGCAATGCCGTTAACTCGCTCAGATGGGTATTGGGCTGGAATACACATCGTCTGGATGGAGAAATGTCGCAAGAGCGATGATGGCATAGCTTTAGCGATGTCAGAGTAGTACCAGCTTTAGCGTCAGAGACTTACAGAGCAATGCACATTGCGCCAGTCAAGTAATTGCTATTCGCGTTCTGAACCAGGCCGTTAACGACGAACACACCAAGGAAGACAGTTGCAGTCTCAAAAAAGTCAACGTGCAAAGTCATCGGCTCGTTTGTTATCCACCCTAGGATGACCAAGATGGGCAAAGTGAAGAGTAAGAGCTGCATACTGCTCCCAATGGTAACGAGAATGGTGATATCCAAATTATTCTTCCATGCGACTACGCAAGCAGACAGGTAGTCTGTTACATTCCCCAAAAAGGGAAAGAGTATAAAGCCAAGAAGTGACTTGTGTGCTTTCCAGATCGAACCTTGGATGCTCGACACCAGGGCCAACGTACAGAGCGTGATGCATGTAAGGCTGACAGCGAGCCAAGTGATGGCCGCGAAGGGTCGAAGCGACAAGTTGGCCGCGTCGGCAGAAGCATCTTCCTCATAGTTTTCTGGGTCCTCGTAGAAATAGTCGCTGTGGGTTTTGAGTGTGAACAAAAGGTATACGATGTACAAAGCCAAGAGTATTATCGCAATTCCACGGCTTATGAGCAGCATGAAATTTTCAACATGAGCCGGATCGTAGTTCTCTAGTATCATGTAGAGCGCTGATGGTATCAAGAGGCAACACAAGGCAAGGAGATTGAGTGAGGTAATACTTTTTGTCGTGAATGAATTGAAGGATCCCCGGCTGTACTTCATGCCGTGGGCAAAGAAGCACGAGCCCATTATCTGGCCTTTTTAGCAAAAACCACAGCGGCAAGAAGTCACCGTGAGAGCACATACGAGGAGAGAGTAGCACAAAACACTACCGATTACACTGAGTTGCACCAGACGTATTTCACCTTTGCATAGAGCTACTATGCCAACCTTGGCAGAATCAATAAAGACCCATGGCCTAATAGCGGTAGGTGTGACACATACAACAAACTCAACAAGGTTATCCGAAAACGCGACAAGCAACCTTCCCAGAGCTGGATTCGAGTTCGCTGACAAGTCTTCGCAAGCTGAGTGCACGAGACCAGATAATGGAATAATAGCCAAGAAATTGAATATAAGGACGACATCTGGGGCCAAGGGAGTAACAACAGCGACGAGTGCCAGAGGAAGAAAGACCAGTAACAGGTTCAGGTAGCTCTGTGGCAAAGGTTGTAACAGGTTACGATACCCTCCTGAGCGTTGGAACATCCGCCAGACGTAGCCCAGCCAACGTGACCACCAGTAAGAAGCTGGTCGAAATGCCGACTTTCGCCCCTACACGAAGGAGTCAGTATTCTAGTGAGTCATGATGCATATTTGAGCTGGATATCGGGAGAAATTGCGCGCGGAATTTGGCCTGCAACCCAAGATCCGATATGAACGAGGAAAAGATCAATCCCGAAGACGCGCAGCTGGTTTATGATTCAAATTCAGCGTTGCCATGATTGGGAAACTTTCAGTAAGTGACAAAGCATTCTAAGGGAGTACGCTACGAGGAAATGCCCCTGAATCTAGGACTGTGACCAAGGTACCAAACAGTGGAGAGCAAACTCATCATTGACGTTATCAAACGGTGTGCAGTTGGTTACATGGCATGTTTGCGGAGTACGGTAGGAGCAGACACCCCCGAGACATGGCCTTCCCAAGTACTGGTAGTCAAGAGGGGTGAACGAACTGGGAAAGACATGCCTGAGGTACAAAACGTTGCCCGGTGACGTGCCACAATTGTGCTGGCCACCGAACCCACCGCCTATTATCCCTATGCCAAGGCGTTTGGAATGCGGCTTCTGTGCCCCCAAGCATTCTGGTCTCATTGCCATACAGCTCTGTATCTGCGTCCTCTCCATGAACGATCGGTGTGGATTCCTCTCGAGGTCTTCTGGATGCTGTCCATTCCCAGCCGCCAGCTGAATGGCCAAGTTTCCTGAGGTTGGACCGGTTGGACCTAGCTGTGAACATAATTATTTAGTTTTGGAAAAGGTGGGTTACGAATGGAGTAAGAAGTCGACAGTGCCTTACTGTCGGACATCCCTGAACACTTGGAGATCAGGCCCCTCGCACGCAATCAATACACATATGTATGTGCTAGAGCCGCTAAGGCGGCGGTGGATAGAGGAAGTCAATCGCAGGTTGACATAGATTTAGAGAAGGAGCACAAGTAATGTGTTGGGACTGGCAGCGACTTCCTTCAAGTAGCCTCATATACCTGGCCAAGCTGCGCGTGCCATCGAAGCGTATGAAGCTGGAAGGTAAGAATGGTAAGATAGCTAAGTACGTACCTTAAAAAGACAGCTATCAAAGCTACTTGGCTAAGTCCAATAGGACTAGCATGATGAATAGGGCGGCTTACCTAATCGTTTGGTCGTGCCGCTGGCCTGATTATCTAAGGTAGCCGTGTTGACTAAACCGTAAGGCTGAAGACCAGCCCCAAATCCGCTCATTCAACAATATAACAACCATACACTGTCATTGTTGGCCAAGCGATGCTTACTTCTAAGGCTTTATAGCTGGTTACTTTATACTTGTCTTACTTCTAATCTATAATTTATAAGTTAAAGATCAGACGGACTCACCTAAATGCCTGTGGTGGACAGAGACCTTCTCTTGCAATGCTTGACCCTTTGACCGCCTTAAGTATCGCGAGCTCTGTCATCCAGATCGTCGACTTCGGATGTAAGCTAGTTTCACAAAGTCAAGAGATATACTATTCCGCCAATGGCGCGACAAAAGATAATGTGACAAGTGGCGAGATTACTAAGGATATCAACCTCCTATACAAGGATCTAACCAGTAAGGACCAAAACTTCCAAATGCTAGACGACGATGACAGAGCACTTGGAAAGCTCGTCGGTGCATGCCTGCGAGAAGTAGAAGCATTGATGAACCTCCTGGCGGAGTTGGAGGTGCCGCCAGATGCAACGCAATGGAAAAGCTTCAAGAACGCCATCAAAAGTGCACGAAAGAAAGGGAAGGTCAAGGATATTGAGACACGATTGCTCAAGATACAGAAGCAGATTGATTCTCGATTACAAGTAATGATGACGTACGTATCGCCAAATTTGTGATACAGTTTACTCGACTAACTCCTTCGCTTTAGCAACCAGCAGTCTGAACTATCCAAGCGAATGAACCACATCTCCAAGGAGCATACCCTAATGCAGATCGAGAGCGTTCACCACATGGAGCAGCTAAAGGCTGACATTCGGAGATACGCCGCGCGACAGGCTGATGACAGCAATCGCGCCCAGATCCTAATTCAGAAACTCGGCGACCTGGCCGAAGAAGGTCACAGAGTGGCGAATGAAGAAAAAATCCTCAAGAGCCTTGAGTTCACCGAGTGGAAGCGCAGATTCAATGATGTTCACAAAGCTCACACGCAGACTTTCGATTGGATGTTGGAAGACTCCAAGGACCCTGCCATACCACCCACAGGCTTCAAGGAGTGGCTCCAAGGTAAAAATGGTATCTATTGGATCTCTGGGAAAGCAGGGTCTGGGAAATCCACTCTCATGAAGTTCCTCGCCGAGAACCCACGCGTTAGCCACTATCTCCAAGATTGGGCGGGTCTTTCTGCAAAACCGGTATTGATCTCCTGGTTTTTCTGGGCTGTTGGATCGGCTATGCAGAAGTCCAAAGAAGGTCTCTTTCAGTCGCTGCTATTCCAGATTCTGAGACGATGCCCTAATCTCATTCCGATTGTCTGCGAAAGTAGATGGCAAGAAGATAGTGCATACGGCGAAGAGAGCGATCCATGGACCCTTGAGGAACTCGACGCTGCTTTTGTCATCATATCAAACCAGCCCACGCCCGGGATACTGTTCTGCATGTTCATTGATGGCTTGGACGAATATGATGGACGACCCACCGAAATTATAGACAGGCTCCAACTCTTGGCAAAAGCTGAAAACATCAAAATGTGTCTCGCCAGTCGTCCTTGGACTCCATTCAGGATAGCTTTCGCTGAAGGGAACTGCGATGGCTCACTTCTACTCGAAAGACATACGAAGCATGATATCGAGCGCTTCGTGAGGGATATACTAGAGAAAGATAAAAGATTCACCCAAGCAGAGCGAATAGACAAGAAATATGGTTTGTTTGTCCATGAAGTGATTGAAAGAGCCCTCGGTGTATTCTTGTGGGTGTTCTTGGTAGTCAATCAGCTTTTGAAAGGATTGGGAGAGCGGAACAAATTAGAAGACCTCCAAGCAAAACTCGACACAATGCCGAAAGACTTGGAATCTTATTTCAAGCAAATATTCGATGGAATTGACACAGCACACCGGACGGAATCTGCCAAGGTGTTCCTTCTGACGACCCATGCTGTGCAGCCACTCTCTGTTGCCTGCTATCGCTATCTCGAGAAAGAACATCGCGAGCCGGGCTACGCGCTTGAAGCGTTGATCGAGCCGATGTCCCCAGAACAACTGACGCTCGTACACGAAGATGTTAGGGATCGGATCAATTTCCTGTGCAAAGACTTACTCGAGGTGAATGAGACCCTTACCGACCAAAGGCTTGATTATCAAGTGGACTTCCTCCATAGAACTGTAAGCGATTTTCTCATGGAAAAGGACATGTACCAAGACCTGGTTCAACGCGCGACCGACAACGATACAGCCAAATGGGATCCTCACCAAGCACTCTGCTACGTAGAGCTGGCCAGAGCGAAGAGCTTGCCTCTCAAACATGGCATTCAAAACCGACTCAACGTCGTGTTTTCTCTCGTTGACACACTCATGTTCTATGCCCACGAAGTTGAAATAGAGCAGAAAGCGCCACAGACCAAATTACTAGAACAACTCGATCGAGTCATCTCGGACTACGCTGATAATGGTATGGTCTATCACTGGACAAATGCTCGCGATCCACCAAGAGGCTTGTACTTCGACGAATACAACTACAACAGCTTTCTCGCGTTGGCAGTTCAGAGTCGCCTAGGCTTGTATGTCAAGGAGAAGCTCGATAGCAAACCTAACCTTCTGCGCGCCAAAAGTGGCCGCCCGTTTCTGGATTACGCACTGCGACCCAATATTGTAACCCCGACTAGACTTCCGCAACTTGTGGAGTTTATCGATTTCGACATGGTTCGCTTGCTTCTGGACAAGGGAGCCAACCCCAACGAAAAGGTATCGATTTACGGCAACATCACCGTCTGGGCGCTTTTCCTCCTCTCATGCTACGAGAAAAAGGATATCAAAAGTTCCCAAGCCAAAGAAACCTGGTTCAAAGCGGCGGAGTTGATGATCAGAAAAGGCGCTGATAGGAAGCTGAAGCTTGAGACTACGCGGCGAGAAAAAATGGCGAACCACTTAGAGGCGGAGACGGCTGCGCTGGTGAAGACGGCAAAGTATCGAAGAGTGGTCACTCGAGGAGGGATTATTGAAGTAGATGTCCCAGTGGAGCTCACGGCTGTGAGTATCTTGAGGGAGATCTTCGGCGATGGCAAGATTGCGGAGATAGAGGCTATTGTGCCCGAGACATCGAGCTGGAGTGTGTGGAACTTGATACCCTGGACTTGACTTCACGACCTGCTTATGAAGGTGGAGGTTAAACAACATGCCATTTCTGTTGAACTGACGACGTTTTCCTTGGTTCGATCGGCACACGGCCAAAGGAGTCAGCAACTTCGATCTAATGGGTTAGCATCGCTATTTGATGATGACGAGCCAGAGCCATAGCCAGATACCTGATCTCTGAGCAGGCTTCGTCCATTGATGCTAACGAGATCGTCCGAACGCTGGAAAATTTGACAAAAACCGATTGGGACTTCCATGAGCTCAGGGGTGGGCGGTTGATGAGAGGACCGGTTGTCATACCTACTGGTAAGTCATTATTTAGTGGGCAAATCCAACGCTTCGGTCTCCGAATCCCAAATCTCCTCTTCACGCCAACACGCCCCAACTAGCACATGGATGGAGCTTCAGCTCCAGTTTTCAGTGGTGAACCACGAAGTGTGATTCCCTTCATACTGGAAGTGACAAGCCTTGAAAACATGAATCACCATCAGTCACCCTCACACCAGATTCACACGGGTCGCGGTAATCCAGTCCACAGTCCGACCTTCTGCTTCGTCAACGAGTTTCTCGCCTAGAATCCGAGTTACGACACCGTGGATTGTCAATTCACACGGTCTCACTTTTGACTTGGTGATCAAAACCTCAGTCATATTGGAATCAGAATCAGAGCACCACGCTTCCGTCAATGTCTAAGACTCGGTCGTGTTAAAGTGGACTCTTGGATGCCTTATCCTTGACATCTAAATCAAAAGGTAATCCCCGCGCTATCATCCCACCATAGGAGCTCGATGAGTTGGCTGGTAAGAAGAGGTCTATCGGAAACCTCAACACAAAGCCAAATGGCCGAAACAGCCCGGTTTTTTCTAGCACAGACCTGCCCGTGTCAGACCAGGTACCATTGCTATCACGCGGATGAGCTGGTCGACATAAGAGAATGGAGATGCAGTAAAAGTCATGCATAGAGGGCGAACATTCCGAACGAAGCTGTTGAAGGTCTACAGTTTCCGGCGCGTTGCCAGAATAAAGTGACAATGTTTACGAACTTTTCCTGAATTTCGTCAATTTACCTGCAAGGGAATTGCTTTTTATGCGTTTCATCCTCTTGATCCGACATGGTTTGATAGCAAAAGCCGATTTGTTCTGGTCGATACCCACAGAAGTATGCGCAAATGAAAAGAAAGAGAGCTTTCTCCTCCTGGGATTCGGAAAGTTTTCAATTCCCTCTGTGCATGACTTTTGCTATACTCTCTTACTACTTACCCGATTTCCCGGTAGCTGTTGGATGCGAGCGAGTAGCTCCTACGGAAGGACGCCGAGCCGGCGAGGTCTTGATCGATATATCGAGTGTGCCGCGTAGCACCATGGGCGCTGTCAGTGTTACCATAACGGGCTAATTTTACGTTGAATATCGAACTATCGATCGTTTTTCCCCACCAGATGGGATTCGAGACTCTTCTCTTTCGAAAACTTGTCTTTTGAGTCCTTCAAACGGTCAGGACTTCGATTCGCCAGTATCCCAGCCTTTCAGCAAACTCAACGATACTGTGACTACAAACCGAAGCCGTGACCGATGCGATTTTCCCTCCTTGAGTCATTCTGTCGAACTTCGTCGCTGCTCGTTCCAGCACCTGTTCATTGTTTTCAACCCCGAGTGGAGGTTGTCAGTAAATGTGTTGTTGATGACAAGCTGGAGTCGATTAGGTTCTATGTCATCGGTCTTCTCGGTATCATTCAAGCTAGTCGCCGAATAAGCGAGGAGAGCAGTGCCGGATGCTACAATGAGAGACATCTGGTTATATACCTTTGTACATATATACCACTTGATGGCGCCCAAGATTGCTTCGGTAATAGACATTTATGTATACCACAAGCGTCGCAGAACGTTGTGCGTCCTCACTCCACCCGGCTACTACTCTCGGTAGTTTCTCCACGGTGTAGAGAACGTTGGGGAAAGCTTTGGGCGGAAGTGGGGGCCCCAATTGCAATACATTATCATCAGTTCATATTATCTCAAGACTGCGGTCCACAAGAAGCATTCGCACTGTGATGTTTTCTCTTGTGTCCTGCTCTTCTCGACACAATTCCCGTCATCAGGTATAAAATTTCTTGGACTGAAGCCCTAATTTGACGGTGAAACAGTAATTCCAGCACATCAGACCGACACCTTTTTTGACTCCGAGTCTCCTGATTGCTGGCCGTCTGATATGTTTGATCTACCGCGACTGTCACTTTTGGCGGAGTCTCGCAGTCCAGGAAAAGCATGTGATAGGCGTGCTGCCCGAAAAAGTCGCATTTGCAGCTGTTCGAGTCCCCAAAATATTGAGATTGCTGAGTATGAGTCGCAGATCTTTTCTTTGTCGAATACAGTGCCTGGGTTGGGTTCATTCGACCGGGGTATCAAGGTGTGTTTGAAACTGAACGAGGCTGTTAGTGGGTAGGCGTTTAAGACTGTTACTTATTCTGGCAGCTTGCCTGAAGCTTTGCACAAGTCATCGTTATAAGAGAGCGTAGGATACCTGCCAAACTATGCTGCGTGGGGCCTTTCTGAGACTGGCGAGGCGAGGGCGCGTTGATAGTCACGCCAAGTCTATTATTAGATGTACCCAAGCTACGCGTATAATTGAGCAGGTCATCGTTGCCGAGCGGCAAGCAAGGGTCCTCGGTCACAGGCCACAAAAATAGTAAACAATTGCGCCCTGCCTGGAATACGAGAACCACTTCCAACTGATGCCACCATCCCCTCTCCGCTCTCTTCTTACTGCTAGACACCACCATTCTATCGCCTCAAAATTTGTATCGCGACGGTAGCGGCGCTGCTGCTCAATCACCCTCATGGTGTCCTTCTCCTGCGAGGTACCCATGCCCCTTGACTGGGCTTCACTACACATGCTAACGTTGGTGACTTATTGCAGGCTTGCGGAGATGTCCTCACCAAGAAGAAGCTCGACGCTCATCACCGCCAGTGTCAGGGTTCCTCATTTACTTGCCTGGATTGCATGACCCATTTTCGCGGAACGGATTTTAGGACTCATACCGTATGTCTATCCCGTCGCATAGCCTACAATAGATGCCTGTTCGCCTGGCTCCAACTCGCAACCGAATCTGCTAACTCCCCCTCCATTCGAATAGTCCTGCGTGTCCGAAGACCAAAAATACCAGGGAACGTTGTACAAAGAGAAGCCGGCGAAAAAGGCCAAGAAGTCGGTCAAGATATCAGAGCCTACATCACACGCCCCGCGCAAAGCCTACGTAGAAGATGCTCTAGACGAAGAGACAGGCAACGCCGTCTCCATCGTCAACGCTCCTCCTGCTGCTCCCACCCCACCTTCTGCTATCCCTTCTACACAGGATCAACATATCAACGTCTTCGACTTCCTCGTCTCGGGCGACACCCCTAATGCCTCGAAGACTAATATTGAAGGTATGAACGATTCTATGAAAATGGTGGAGCAATCGCCATCAATCCTTGGGAATGGCCATCGGGAAGCAGGACTAGGGATCTACGACGAAGCCTACGACAAACTTGGCTTCACATACGGTTCTGAGCCAATACCCGTTGCGAAAGAGAGGTTCAAGGTCGAGTACTTGACCCCGGCACCAAAGTCGGTATATATGCAAAACCCGAGCACGGACTCGGTGTACAATCTGGAGGATTCGGAGAGAAGATCAACGGACAAGAAGCGCAAACGTGTTCACGCCGAAGAGCTAGAATTCACTGCAGCTCGACGTCCCAGCCGTGAATCAGACCACATCATGGCCGACGCACCACCACCAATACTACACTCTGGTCTCACAGGCGGTCTCGGCCGCCTGCTTACAAAATCCAAATTTCCACCGAGGTCTGAGCTCTCGAATGGTGGCCGTGACCCACCCAGCCCAGTGAAGCGGACAATTAAGCCAGCCGCCAAGGAGAAAGATCGGGGTCGAAAAGCAGAATCGATCCTGGTCAAGGTCCGCAAAAGGCGGAGCTCAGACGAGTCTCGACCGCGCAAGCAGCGTCGCTCACATCACGAGTCAGATCGACATAGCCAACACAGCCACCACGATCGCCCCAAACGCAAAGCGATCGAATACCACACCCAAACCGATCCCGATGACTCCCAGCAACAGCTCGTACTCTTCAAGACCAGAGCAGAACTGTTCACGTCATTCGTGACCAAGGGTCCCGAAAGCGAGCAGGGTTATAGCTTGCACAAGGCGCTGAAAAGGTATCACCGTGAGAGAGGAGAGGAAGGGTTGGGTCTGGAGAAGGCGGATGAGGAGAAGGAGCTGTTCAAGGCGCTGAGGCTGAGGAGGAACGACAAGGGGGAGATTGTGGTTTTCTTCTGATCGATGCCATAGGGGGAACTTCCGACGAAGATTGTATGATCACGTGACGGTAGCATGATACCCAGAGCGCGGCGTTGGGGTATGTTAGATGATTTGTCCGACATGGGCATGAATGCTTCCAGACCTTTTTTATGCTCATAGAATATCATGATGATTATCCATTAATAAATTTCCCAAAGGTCTATGGCCCTATGCCCCTTCTTATTCTCCCTGGCATTGCTCCCTCTTGGCCGCTAGACCCTAGGAGCTCACCTATTACGGGAATACTGTCAGGCTGAAAGGGGCACTAAATATGCAACAAGGCTCAGAGTCGACTTGAGGTTTCCAATCTCACCCAACAAGTGGGCCCTCCAAAGATGCAACCAGCTCACACTCTTCCCCATTGCTTACATGCCAGTCATTATCATGGATTGGAAGCATCGCTAAAACAGACATCTCTGGACGCGCGCGTTGTCTCCTGGAGCGCGCACCTTCAGCAGTAAAGCAAATTTCTTCTTTCTTCAAACTGTACAAGCAATGACGGGACCGATTGCCTCGATTCTCAAGTTGAGCTAACTCATTGATTGATATTATCATTAACCTTAGCGATTAGAAAAGTGAGCCAACTCCCAAACCAAACCCCCCTTCCCAAGCGATGCAAACCCAACTCCCCTCCCCCCGAGCAATCGTTTGATAACATGAAAAAAAAAGATGGCAAATAAACACATCCCCAAGCCGCCGAAAAAGCACGCCAAAGCAAATCACAGACCGATCCCAGCAATGACGGTATTGACCACCGGGACCAGCGCCACCGCCCCACCGCTCGTGCTCACCGCCACCGCGTTCGTCACCACGACCGTGGTGAACCCGGTCCGGGTCACGGTCGCGACCGGCGTCGCGGAGCCCGCGGAGCCCGCGGCCACCGTGACCGTGACGAAGGTGCTCGGCGCCGTCGCGGTCACGCTGGGGAGGAGCTGGACCGTGCCGCCGAGCGTGGCTTGGACGAGTGAGTTTTGGATCGAGATTTCGAGACTGACGCAGGCTTCGTCGGGGCAGTTGTACGGTAGCAGGGTCGAGATCGGCGCGGGGGTGGCGGCTCCGCCTAAGATGGGTAGGGCCGGGAGGAGGGTGATTGTGGGGAGGATCGAGGTGGGGAGGACCGTGGGGACTGCGACTGTGGGGATGATGTCGGTGGAGAGGAGTTCGGTAGGGAGGACCGTGGGCACTGCAACTGTGGGGATGAGGTCGGTGGTGAGGATGGCTGTAGGGATAATATCCGTAGGGAGGACCGTAGGCACTGCAACTGTAGGGATGATGTCGGTGGAGAGGATGTCTGTAGGGATAATATCCGTAGGGACAACATCGGTAGGGAGGACAGTAGGAACTGCTACTGTAGGGATGATGTCGGTGGAGAGGATGTCTGTAGGGATAACATCGGTAGGGAGGACAGTAGGAACTGTTACTGTAGGCAGGATATCGGTAGGTAGGATATCGGTAGGGATAACATCGGTAGGGAGGACCATAGACACTGTAACTGTAGGGATGATGTCGGTGGTGAGGATGTCTGTAGGGACAACATCGGTAGGGAGGACATCGGTAGGGAGGACATCGGTAGGGAGGACAGTAGGAACTGCTACTGTAGGGATGATGTCGGTGGGGAGGATGTCTGTAGGGACAACATCGGTAGGGAGGACAGTAGGAACTGCTACTGTAGGGATAATGTCGGTAGGGAGGACATCGGTAGGGAGGACATCGGTAGGGAGGACATCGGTAGGGAGGACATCGGTAGGGAGAACATCGGTAGGGAGGATATCGGTAGGGATAATATCGGTAGGGAGGACAGTAGGAACTGCTACTGTAGGGATGATGTCGGTAGGGAGGATGTCTGTAGGGACAACATCGGTAGGGACGACATCGGTAGGGACGACCGTGGGCACTGCAACTGTAGGGATGATGTCGGTGGGGAGGATGTCTGTAGGTAGCGCGGTAGGGAGGATATCGGTCGGGACAATATCCGTAGGGACAACATCGGTAGGGAGGACCGTAGGCACTGCAACTGTAGGGATGATGTCGGTGGGGAGGATGTCTGTAGGTAGCGCGGTAGGGAGGATATCGGTCGGGACAATATCGGTCGGGACAATATCGGTAGGGACAACATCGGTAGGGAGGACCGTAGGCACTGCAACTGTAGGGATAATGTCGGTGGGGAGGATGTCTGTAGGTAGCGCGGTAGGGAGGACATCGGTAGGTAGGATATCTGTAGGTAGCACCGTCGGAAGAGTAGCTGTAGGGAGAATATCGGTGGGTAGGATATCAGTGGGAAGGATGTCGGTAGGGACAACATCGGTAGGGACAACGTCGGTGGGGAGGATATCGGTAGGGAGCGCCGTAGGTATCGCAACTGTAGGGAGAATATCGGTAGGCAGGATATCTGTAGGTAGCACCGTCGGAAGAGTAGCTGTAGGGAGAATATCGGTGGGTAGGATATCGGTGGGAAGAGCAGCTGTAGGGAGAATATCCGTGGGAAGGATATCGGTGGGGAGGATATCTGTCGGTAGCACCGTAGGGAGAGCAGCTGTAGGGAGAATATCCGTGGGAAGGATATCGGTGGGGAGGATATCTGTCGGTAGCACCGTAGGGAGAGCAGCTGTAGGTAGATTATCGGTAGGCAGGATATCTGTAGGAAGGATATCGGTAGGGAGAATATCGGTAGGTAATATATCTGTAGGGAGCGCTGTAGGTATTGCCACTGTAGGTAGAATATCGGTAGGCAGGATATCTGTAGGGAGGATATCGGTAGGCAGGATATTTGTAGGAACGATATCGGTAGGGAGAATATCGGTAGGTAAGATATCTGTAGGGAGGATATCTGTAGGTAGTACTGTAGGAATTGCAAGCGTAGGGAGGATATCGGTGGGTAGGATATCTGTCGGTAGCACTGTAGGAAGAGCAATTGTAGGTAGAATATTAGTAGGTAAGATATCGGTAGGTAGGATATTGGTAGGAAGGATGTCTGTAGGTAGTATCGTAGGAATTGCAAGTGTAGGGAGAATATTGGTAGGCAGGATATCTGTAGGAAGGATATCGGTGGGGAGGATATCGGTGGGGAGAATATTGGTAGGGAGGATATCGGTAGGTAGGATATCGGTAGGGAGAATATCGGTAGGTAGGATGCCTGTAGGGAGGATATCGGTAGGTAGAATGTCTGTAGGCAGGATGCCTGTAGGGAGGATATCGGTGGGGAGAATATCGGTAGGGAGGATGTTTGTAGGGAGGATATCGGTAGGTAGGATGTCTGTAGGCAGGATGCCTGTAGGGAGGATATCGGTGGGGAGAATATCGGTGGGGAGAATATCGGTAGGTAGGATGTTTGTAGGTAGGATATTTGTAGGGAGGATATTCGTAGGTAGGATATCTGTAGGCAGGATATCGGTGGGGAGGATATCGGTGGGTAGGATGTTTGTAGGAAGGATATCGGTAGGTAGAATGTCTGTAGGCAGGATGCCTGTAGGGAGGATATCGGTGGGGAGAATATCGGTAGGTAGGATATTTGTAGGGAGGATATTCGTAGGTAGGATATCTGTAGGCAGGATATTGGTGGGGAGGATATCGGTGGGGAGAATATTGGTAGGGAGAATATTGGTAGGTAGGATGCCTGTAGGGAGGATATCGGTAGGTAGAATGTCTGTAGGCAGGATGCCTGTAGGGAGGATATCGGTGGGGAGAATATCGGTAGGTAGGATGTTTGTAGGGAGGATATCGGTAGGTAGGATGCCTGTAGGGAGGATATCGGTAGGTAGGATGTCTGTAGGCAGGATGCCTGTAGGGAGGATATTGGTGGGGAGAATATCGGTGGGGAGAATATCGGTAGGTAGGATACCTGTAGGGAGGATATCGGTAGGTAGAATGTCTGTAGGTAGGATGCCTGTAGGGAGAATATCGGTAGGGAGGATGCCTGTAGGGAGGATATCGGTAGGTAGAATGTCTGTAGGGAGGATATCGGTGGGGAGAATATCGGTAGGGAGGATATTGGTAGGGAGGATATCGGTAGGTAGGATGTCTGTAGGCAGGATGCCTGTAGGGAGGATATTGGTGGGGAGAATATCGGTGGGGAGAATATCGGTAGGTAGGATACCTGTAGGGAGGATATCGGTAGGTAGAAGATTTGTAGGTAGAAGATTTGTAGGTAGAAGATTTGTAGGTAGGATGCCTGTAGGGAGGATATTGGTAGGGAGAATATCGGTAGGTAGGATGTCTGTAGGCAGGATGCCTGTAGGGAGGATATTGGTGGGGAGAATATCGGTGGGGAGAATATCGGTAGGTAGGATACCTGTAGGGAGGATATCGGTAGGTAGAAGATTTGTAGGTAGAAGATTTGTAGGTAGAAGATTTGTAGGTAGAAGATTTGTAGGTAGAAGATTTGTAGGTAGAAGATTTGTAGGTAGAAGATTTGTAGGTAGAAGATTTGTAGGTAGGATATTGGTAGGGAGAATATCGGTAGGTAGGATGCCTGTAGGGAGGATATCGGTAGGTAGAATGTTTGTAGGGAGGATATTGGTAGGGAGAATATCGGTAGGTAGGATGTCTGTAGGTAGAAGATTTGTAGGTAGAAGATTTGTAGGTAGGATGCCTGTAGGGAGGATATTGGTAGGGAGAATATCGGTAGGTAGGATGTCTGTAGGTAGAAGATTTGTAGGTAGAAGATTTGTAGGTAGAAGATTTGTAGGTAGGATGCCTGTAGGGAGGATATTGGTAGGGAGAGCATCGGTAGGTAGGATGTCTGTAGGCAGGATGCCTGTAGAGAGGATATTGGTAGGGAGAATATCGGTAGGTAGGATGTCTGTAGTGGGCGCAGGACTGGTAGACGTAGAAATTGTGTGCCTAGAACTCGAGATCGCAGGACTCGTGGTCACCAATCTCGTAGTCACTGAACTCGTAGACGTGGCGCTCTTTGTTGTGGGCAACGCGTTCAGTCCCAAAGTCACGCTGGCTTGTACACCTAAGGACAATGACACACAGATCTCGTCTTGGAGAAACCGAAGTCAGCCTTTGCCATTGACGAAGTAGGAGATATAAGCTTACTACCGCAACCAAATGGCAAAGAACTAGTAGAGGCGGTGCCGGCCCCGGCCCGTCCTGCATTGGACTCAGACACACAAGCAAGATCAGTGCATCCGTAGGGTAGGGAACTGGTGCTCGATGCGGTCACCGACTGGGAGCTGGCAGGTGTGGAGCTTGTCGTGTTGGCGTAGTGGGAGAAAGATTGACGTGAAGACAAACTGATGGCCCCAGTAACAGAAGCTAACGAAGCTACCACGTTGGACAATCTTTGCGTTGTGGCCGTAGAAGTGCTAGAGGTGGAGGAGGAATACGCTGCTAAGGCTTTCTGAGCGCGTTTCAACATTTTCAGACCGCCGCAAAATTCGTCCTGATCGTCTTTGCAGGGTACATTGCACACGCTGTCGGCTCCGCGCGCCGGAGCTGCTACAATGGAATCTCCGCATGTGCCTTGCACTGTTGTCAGTGTTTACATCCTTCTCAAGGATTGGTAGTCACCCACAGTCAACGCCAGATTCCAATGAGAAGTAGGTCGAGCCCAGACAGAGCAGTCCACACTGGTCTACATCTCCAACGGTATAGCTGGCAGCGACGGGCTGTATGTACTGGCCTTCAAAACATCCCACGTACACGTACGTTGCCCCTGCTATGGCGATTCGACTGGGGATAGATACTAGACTATTGGTGGAGCTAGCAGTAGCTGTAAGGCTGTTCGTCGAACTTGGAGATGTTAGTATTGGGACAGAGGATGCTATACCTGAGCCTAAATCTGTTAAGGTAGGTGAGACAGAACTGCCGAGCCCGGCATTCGAGCCAATCGCAGTTGTGATACTACCTGAAGGTAAGGAGGTGGTAACAGGTACAACGACCTCGACCAGACTCGATGTAAGGAAGCACACTTAGCACCTTTCTTAGCATGACCTCGATCCTTCGCTCCCGAGATCGACTTACCACTTTCTTCCTGAGCACTGGTGGTTGGAACATGTGTCAGTGCTACTAGAACCAATGGCAGAAACCAAAGACCGGCCATGTTTCGCTCGGCGGTGTGAGGGATTGGGGTTAATGGGGCTGTAACTGACCAGTCAAAGCCACCATGACTCCGTCTATATCTTTTCGACAGATGGTTGTGATCGGACGAGAGGAATGAATCCTTTCGCGGGCCCGTGAAACATGTGGGAAGCGAGATCAATGAGATTAAGCGAGGTCAAGCGAGATCAAGCGAGGTGTTTCGTGGGTATCAACAGAAAAACAAACGCGTGGGGAAAAGCATCACGTTTTTATGGAATGGAATTTGAGGAAGGGTGAGACAACAGGTGAAAGAACCACCACGCAGTAGTCAGGGTAGGAACCACCTTTTAGCGAGCTGAAAGAACAGTGAACGACAGCAAGCAGTGATCGAGCATGACATTTGCTGCACGTTGGTTTTGATGCATTGAATGAAAAGGCGAATATAGTCTGCAGCTTTCTGATGCACACGATCGAACAATCCGGAATGTGGCGTAGATACAAGAAATATTGTCCCCTTGCTTCAACCAACAGGGTAGCGCTTAATTATCGAAACGGTGATTTCCTGACTTCTTCTGAACAAACACGCTGGGGGGTATCTCTTACTAAAAAAGATTCGAAACGATAACATTTGCACATTGAAGATGTTGACGATTCCACCTCCCGTGAACAATCAACGATGATATGTTTCTATTGCTGGGCAGGAACAAACTTGGATCGAACCGCATTTGCGACTATGCATTAGATCAGCAATTTGCGTAGTCATCAGGGTCTGCTTAACCTACGCTTCATCACTCCTCCCATACCCGGGTAAGGACGGAACTTCTTGTTGGAGCTAGCCTGACTGGGTGGCTCATCGACATCCTCGTCCTCGTCTGAACTGCTGCTGCTATCATCGCTATCGCTGCTTGACTTGTCAGATCCAGACTTTCCTACAGGTGAAGCGCTAAGTGGCTGCGATGAGGAAGTGTCCAATTTCGGATTCACCCCTGGTGTGACTGCTTGAGGGACTTTCTGGAGCTCCGAGAGACGAGGATACTTGTAGTAGGCAGGGCGGATACCGTTAGGAAGGCGTCCGGCATGGTCTAGCCCTTGATTGATGACCTTGCCATCTGCACCGCCGTTGGTGGTTGAAGAAGACTGTTTAACGCGAGGTCTTGGTATCGATTGCTGAGACTCGAGCTGCAACTGTTTATCCGCCGCTTGATCGACGTGCTTGCCATCACCATGCATTGAGATAGCGCTGCGTGAGCAAGTAGACAAGGCTTGGCTTGACTGCGAAGACGCTTTGCTTTGTAAGTAGCCTTCCGGTTGTTTTACCCCGACATTGACGGCCTTGCTGGACCCCTCCACAGTGACAGGTGCCAGCTTGCCATTCTTTGCCCCAGTTGGCGTCTTAGATGATGACGCTTGGAGTTGTACCCATGCGTCAGACTCCAACTCTGAATCCGAAGCTATACTGGAAGCGGAACCAGAGCTCAACGACAACGTTTCGGACAAAGCCAGGGCCGGGGATCGAGAGGTTGATTTCTGCAGAGACGTGGTGTTCAATTTAGATGTGGAGCGAGGGAGAGTAGCTGGAGCTGCTGTTCTGTGCTTTTCGACTCTGATGTTGCGGAGAACAGGGTCTAAAGCTACACCTGAAGATTTCACTTCCGCAGTCTTCTTTTCTTGAGAAGTTGTGACGGGGAAGATGGGCTTCCTTGCACTCGGCCCAGCTTCGGCATTGCCGGTCTGCCACACTGGTTCCTCTGAGGTGCTTGTATCTTCGCCAGATGAAAGAACTATCTCCTTCTCTGGCGCCCGCTTGGACATAATTGGAGGATCAACGGCACGACCCTTCTTCTTCTTCACCTCTCTGGTCACATTGAGCTTCGTCTGGACCTTGCCATTCTTGGCAGGAATTTTCGTGATTTTGCTGTCCGATGATTTCTTGGGAATGAGAGATTTCATGGGCGTTTCCGAAGGCGCGATGGATGCTGTTCTGGAAGGATTCTTCGGAGGATTTGTTGCGGATGATGACTTGGTGGCAAGCTCGTTGTTGATTCCTTTGAGAGACCTGGACTTCGAGGTCGGAGGAATGTACTCATTGAGCTTGGCCCGTGGCGGCACGTCGAAAGATACAGAAGACACAGACCGACGCAGCGCACTTGGAGTGTGTCGAAGGGCACTTCGAAGTGGCGCATCCATGTTCCCTGAAGATCGGCTGCTTGAAGGACTTGACCTCAAGGAACCCTCGTATGGAGAAAATTTGGTGACAGAACATCCGGGTATGACCGGCGTCATAGACCGCTTTCGACCTGCAATATTGGAGGATGCTGAAGGATCTGTTGAAGCTCGACTTCGCATCTCCGGAGAATCTCTCAGCGTCTGCACGTCTCCGTCTGCTAAATTTTTTAAACCTTGCTCCCTCAACGCCGTCGTCGTCTCTTGCGCTGTCCCGGCTCGATGGGCTCGATGCTTGGTGTCTTTGGAATCGATGTCTGCGGGCTTTTGGGGGTTCTCTCGTGCACGCTGTTCTTCGCGAGCTTTCTTCTCACGGTTCTTGCCTTGCGCTTCTCTGGTTTTCTCGTCGGCTTTTGCCTCATCAGCTTGTTTCTTGGCTGCCAGCTCTTTGAGCCTTGCCTTTTCCCTTTCCCTTTCCTTTTCCTTTTCCTTTTCCTTTTCCTTCTTCTCTGCCTCAATTTGCTTGGCGCCTTCTGCTGCCAGCATCACTTTGTTAGCTTCTTCTGCTAACGCCGTCTCCTTGGTTTGCCGTTCGCGAGCCAGCTTCTCGGTGATCTTCTTTTCTTCTGCTAGTCGCGCTGCGTTCACCCTTTTCTCCTCAATGCGCTGGGCCTCCGCAAGCTCTTCCTCTTTTGCCTTTGCCTTCTTTGCCTGCGCTGACTCTTCAGCTCTGGCTTTCTTTTCTTTTGCTTCTCTTACGTCTGCTAGTCTTTCCTCGTTGGCTCTGCGCTCGGCTACCTCCTTCTTTGCCACGTTTTCCTTTTCCAAGGTATCTCGGGCTAGTTTCTTCTCTTCATCTTTCTTTTCTCTAATTCTCTTCTTCTCCTGTAGTTCTTCGGCTTCTTCAGCCAGTCGTTCTGCTTCTCGAGCGAAGCGATTGTCACCCGGATTGCGAACTACACCATTGGCATCATGATCTAAGCACACTGTTTCATCTGGTTTCTGCCCCTGGCTTGATACGTGATTGCCTCTTTGCTGGACAATTGATTCTGCTGTGCCATTGGCAGACTTATTGGAATCTTGCGACCAGGCAGTGTTAGCTTGAGATGAGGTCTGGGTCGCATCCACAAGGTCATTATGAACAGTAGTTTCTTTCGGTGTTTCTCGATCTAAGTTTGTTCGGTCATTATCGTAAGGCTCAGACTGTGCGTGCTCAAGAGGCTCGGCATCATGTTTGCCATGCCGCTTCGGAACATTCTGATCGCTCATGTTTTCATCCCTGGGGTCTCGTCTTGGCTTTTGGATTTTCTCGCACTGTGCTGGGCTGGTGACTTCACTTAGGGATATGGAAGCCCCATTCTTACGCGATTGCGGAAAAGTGGGCACGAGGAACTGGCCGTCTCTGCGATCTGCTCCTGCTTCGTCCGATTCCTTAGGCGATGTGAAGCTTGCGGCAGTCGTTTTGCTGGATTTGAGGCGCTTCGCACTTTGCATTTGCTGTTTTTCATGAAAGCTCTCAGTGTCTGATTCGATAGGGTCAAAGATGGGATCTGAGCTGCGCAAAGTTCTACTGCTGCTCCCGACGTTTTGTGCGTGTTCTGGTTCTGCTGTCGAGCGTAGGTGCCTAGGGGTTTGATTGACGTTGGCTGCCTTCTCCCCTATTTGCCTTACACCGATACCATGGTTCTTCGCATACTCGTCGACAATCTGCGGAATTGATACTGGTTGCAATGCCGAGCTGAAGATGAAGGGGGTCGTTGAAGGTTCTGGCGGATTTGCACTGGTAGTAGGCTGTTCGCCAGATGCATTGATTGTGCCCGCGGGTGGTACTTCATGAACCGACGCTCTGAGCTCTGGTGATTCTGATTTTGTGCTCTCACGATCGAGTTGCATAGCTCCTCCAAAAGCTCTGCCGACCGCTGTTGTTTCTCTGCCAAGTGGTGAGTCCGGTATCGCGGCGAGGTCGACCTCATTGCCAGGGATAGACTCTTGTGGACCGACAAGGGTAAGGGACGTTGGGGTACCGTACGGGTTTAAATCTGTATGCTAATTTAACAGTGCAACAAGGAGATGCGACAACCAAGACGTACGCTTCTTTCCAGGCGATATCTGCGAGTCAAGGACCTGATGAATCGATTCCTGCGTCCCAGAAGTCTGAGATGAGTGATACAGCCCATCTCGCTGTCCCTCGCCCATTCTCAACGGCTGGTGGGCAGCGGATGTCCTGTTAAGCCTTGATTCGTACGTGCGCTGCCGCTTGGTTGCTGTCCCGAACGGCCTATCGGGCTCAGCATCCGACTCTTCGATACTTGGTATTTCACGATGTATGTTTCGTGAGTGCTGTGAAGGGTAGGACAGTGAAGATTGCTCAAAAGGCCGTTTGTGTGGTCTTGCGGATGAATCTGGGGCCAGCGAGGTAAAGCGTTGTAGAGTACCGAGTTCGACTGACTGGGGTGGATACCTGTGGACCTCCAGGATCGAATTTCGGATATTGCCGTCATTTCCTCTATCGTCAAAGAGGTCGCCAACGATTCGCTGCTCCAGATCCACAAAATCGCCGTAGGCAGTCTTGAGATATCGAATATTCAATGGCCTGGTTGATCGCGGACTCGAGTCAGCAGAGAAGGGAAGTGGGCTTTCCCTGGTGCGACTCACCCCATGGAACCCTCGAACATCCTTCCCCATGAAATGTAGATTTTATCGCAGACCTCCTGCATCGGAGTGTTTTCAGTGCATGGTTCGCACCACTTTACAGTCTCTTGACGCGTTTCGGCACTACTGAAGGGTGACGGGCGTGGCTGCTCCCAGGGCAGGACACAGATTTGAAGCCGTATGCGACTCATTTTGATAATATTTTAGAGCATACTTTTGAAGCTGCAGGCGAAGATGTGATGTAAAAATTCAATTGAAGCTGTGAGAAAGGGATAAGAGTCTGAGGGTGAGGGTGAACTTCTGTACGCGATTTTGTCAAAGCTCACTTTTAAGGTACCTAAGTAAGGTACTTCATTTGAACGGTTCGGCCCGCCGTTTGATCCGCAAGTTTTAGCCTCGGCGTTAAGATCTTCCCTCCGAGCCTTCCGAGCCTTCCGAGCCTTCCAAGAGTTGGAGTTGACTATGCAATCTCATTGCTTGCTATTGCTGGCAAGCCATTGTTGTGGAAACGGATGCGTTCACTTGATAAAATTCGCTGCTCAGAGTAATACGGGGGCCAATGGTAATCATAACAGATGATGTGTTGCTAGATATTCTCAAAATGTCTATAAACAAGCGATCAAGTAATGTCAACAACCCTCCAGCTCCATCCCCGCCAAAACAAAGCACCTTGCTGAGTCGACTTAAGTCAACAGTCTTCATCAACATCATCAAGCCTCTGCACCTCTATCCATGCTTAAAGGTCTGCTTCTCCTCGTAGGCGTCTTCGTGGTGGGTAAGGGCATTGACATCCAAGCTCATGTTCCTGGAAACGCTGCCTTGTCGTCCAGACTTGGAAAGGCCAGTCTCAGGGTCAATGACTGACTGGCCGCGTTGGGCAGCTTGGACGAGCTCGGGGTTTTGCTCCTTGAGGATAGCGAAGTTCTTTTCAGCTTCCCAATTCCAGATGCTATCAGAGGCAAAGAGAAGATTCATCTCCTCAAGAGTGCGCTGGTTGGACTCGGGATACAAGCAGTAGACCATGGGCAGCGTGATGATGTTGGCAACACCGAAGATGTAGTAAGTCTTTTGCTCGAGGGCCTTGAATATGACGGGCAGCAGAAGTGTGAGCCAGCCATTACCAATAGACCAGCCAACGACACCCCAGGCGTTACCCTTGGCACGGACCTCCAACGGGAAGATCTCAGCTGGGTAGAGCCATGGGACAGTGAGCCAGGTGGCGCCGAAAGTAGCCGTAAAGAGGAAGATCATAGCAACGGCACCGGAGCTGTAGCCTCTAGCGAGAGCAGAGCCAGCTGGGTGCTGAAGGCCAGCAGTCGACAAACCGCCAGCGAGGAACATAGAGATACCTTGGACGACTGAGCCCCAGTACAAGGTCCAGCGACGACCAATTCTGTCGAGGGTGAAGACACAAATGAGGGTAGCGAACTAGAGATGATCAGTATCCCGAGCAAACATCACACGCAAGGGGAAGTTTCGCAAGGGGAAGCTTACCATGTATGTGATGGTGTTCAATCCCGAAATCCATTGCACCTGTGCATTGGCAATACCAGCGGTACGGAAAATGGTGGGAGCGAAAATAGTCACACCGGCAATACCGATCCACTCTTGCATGATTTGGAGCCAGATGACCAATTGAACACGGCGACCAGTATGAAGCTTGCCGGAGCCGATACCGAAAAGCATGGAAATGTAGGATTGGGCCTTGGCGGTCTTGCGTTCGAGCTCGGCAATGTTGCGGATATCCTGGAATTCGGCCTCTGCCTTGCCCGCATCTTCACCCGTCTCACCACGGAGTCTTCCGAGGATATAACGGGCCTCTTCCTCTCGACCGACTTTGACGAGCCAACGCGGTGACTCGGGGAAGAGCCAGCAGATGGCGAAGAGGAGAAGCAATGGGGCGATCTGGAAAGCGATTGGGAATCTCCAAGTGAATTGTCCAGTTCCACCTTTGTAGAAGTTGGCGCCACTGAAAGAGAGTTAACAACCAGTTCAGACGTTGCATGAGTTTGCAATACACTCACTATTCGATCCAGTAAGCCACGACGACACCAAAGATGTTCAGCGTGAATTCAATGGCGACGAATTGTCCACGCGATTTGTGTTCGGCTGTCTCGGTGGCCCAAACCGGAACAATGGCGTTGAGCATTCCTGTACCCCATCCATTGACGAGACGGGCGCAGATCATCCAAGTGTGGTTTTGGGCCGATGTTTGAAGAGTAGCACCGAGGACGGCCCAACCAGCTCCGAGTCCGATTGTCTTGATACGGCCATAACGGTCACCAAACCAACCCCCAATGAGACAGCCGATGAGAGTACCGAGATAGTAGATGGAAACAATGCCACCTTGGAGAAGGGTGTTGTCGATGACTGGGGCACCTGTTTTGGGATCCTGGTGACCGAATTTCATGGTAGTGTCATAGTAGTCAACCGCACCGTTGACACCACCCATCATACCCTGATCATATCCGAAGAAGAAGATGGAAAGACCAGCAATACAATTGATCGCGATGAGAAGGCTACGCTTCTCAAGTTTGTGAACCACATTGGACCTGGGAATAATATCCATGGCGACGACTATCCGGAGTGCGTCGAGGTGTCAGATGCTTTGCGGACCAATGAACAGACTGGTACCCTGCTTGGCTTTGGAGAAGCAGAGTCGGAGTAAAGTCTGGAAGGGGGAGGTGTAGGAGAGGGGGAGAGAGAGAGAGAGAAGAGCGGTTTGAACTACGAATGTTGTGGGGAATGGGAGAGGCTTCTTATATCAACGTTCCGACGCACGCGAGGACTCTCTTGCCTGAATACCCACATTGGGGTAATGTGGAGACCCATGGGGCAAAGACGAAACACGCCTGGTAGGAGATATGTGGACGGCAAGCAGGGATCAATCTACCGTGTCCATTGGAACCGCGAGAAGTGTGAGTGCATGACTGGTATCTGCCGGCGCGCTACTTGAACTCTGGTCGAATGCGCGAGTCGCAAGGCGTGCATACCAGTCCAGTGCATCCTTTGCAGCGCCTGGTCGCGTCCATCGGGCCTCGCATTATTTCACGAGATGCACATGATCAGCAAGTCTCGTCAAGTTTAAGGGTAAGCTTGGAGTTCATGCTAGGTACCTAGCCAGGCGTTGAGGGTGCAACTTTAACCGTGGATCGGTAGCATACCGAAGGGTAGAAGCGCAGACATCTGACTTGAGCTGATATAGCCGCTTCAACATGAGTGAGCTCAGTAGCTTGGCCTAGCCGCCTGCCTCCAGCCATCGCGCACTTTGGAGCAATCAACATCCCGGCTCACCTCGATCCTCAGCTTACCCCACTGCATTGCCTCGATCGGGAAATGCTCCAGAAGTACGCTAGAAGTACTTTATTGCACTGGTCGCAACGCTAAAATTCCTTCTCTGCGCCTCACCTCCAATCAACCACTACCTCCATTGTCAGCGCTGTAGCGCGACCAATTCTTCAAGCAGCAGGCTGCCGAGAAGGCAAAGATGGTGGTGTCGTGCATCAGCTGCATCATCGAATTCTTCCAGACTAAAGTACCTAGCTCTATTGAGAGGGTCTCTTGGTGTGGAAGAATAAGTCATGGAGAACAAAACGAGGAGCTCTGGAAGAAAAGCGGTGCTATCAATGTCCATGCCATGCCCTACCTCAGAGGTTCGCAAAAGCGAGTGCCCACGGAAGGCCTGGCGTCGAGGAAGAAAGGATGCCATAGGAGTCGAAAGCCGATAACAGGGCGATTATCGAAACGTTGTCAGCGCATTAACGCGCGCCAGTAGTGGGACTGAGAGTGGGAGATGGCAGATTGGTCAAGTTTAGCCTTCACCCCTTGGCTGCAACCGATGCAGCCATGCAGCCTCCCAGCCTCGTTCCGACTCCCACACCATCCTACCCCCACGCGCAAGCTGCAGGTAGGTCGGGCTAACCTTCCTGCACTACCTACCTACCATAATCTCGACCAAGCAATTCACCACATCACTTTTCGTCCCATCCTCCATCGCTCCATCGTAGCAGATGCTTGGTCACCGACAGCCCTGTCTGCTGCGCTTGCTCAAAATGATTGTGAACAGATGCATGCCAAGATTCAATGTATGCGTGTTCAGTCTCATTGGCTTCTCTGGTGCCATCAACCGAGTGTCTGGATCTCGGAATTTTGATCTCTCCCTGCCGATCTTCTGACAAGCAGAATGGAGGTTTGGGGGTTGGAGGTTGGATCGCATATACTTCTTTTACGCTTACGCATCCCACACTCCCATGGCCCCTTCGGCCCAAAGGAGAGTGCGCAGTCCCAAAAGCAAAAGCTTGGTTCACAGCTCGGAAAGATGCGATCACAGATACTCTCCGGCACTCCATGCGGTTTCTCATGTTCCAGGTTTGTCATGCTTCTTTTCACGGCCTCGATAGGTAGCTGGAACTGGGGTATCGAGTTTCATTAATGCTACATGCGGTCCACCCCACTTTCAATCACTTCATTCGGCCATCTGCCTAGCATCTACAGAATCCTCAACGTGATCATGCTTGTGACATATCAACGTTTCATGTAACGAGTTTCCAGGATCTGAACGCAGAGCTATGGCGCGATAGGGATGCCTCTCCGGGACCCAAGCGATCTTCTGCGATTGCAATGATTCCACACAATCAGCACACCAAGCGTGAGGTCGATGCTCTGTCACCGAAAGCTCTCCAGTCGCCTTACAGCTCTTCTACGGGCGTCAACGAAAACCTATCTCTAGATCTCTCGGGTCAAACTGAAAATGGGAGTCTCGAAGGATCTACTGCAATAATGATTCGGACGCCTGATGCAGGCCACTGAATGTCTGCATCGCTTTCTTCATCTGAGGTTCCGAATTCTCCGTCGTCGCTGCATCCTTCCCAAAATGTCAGAGGAAGAGAATCGTAAAATCGACTAGCAAGCTAGCCCATGATGCAGGTCAAGTCCTAGGCGCTACTCCACAATTCCAGCATGAGTTCCAACAAGAAGACCCCCACATTTTAATCCCTCATTGGGTGCTTAAGAGCATCCTTTTAGCCACCACCTGCTTGCTGACACCGGAGAAGCAGACGAATGCAGAGGCGAAGTGGTCTAGAATGTGCTTCTCCGATCATGACCGTTACTCTCGATGTGGTTTCCTGCATTTCTGGCCACCGGCTTGCATGGGTACACGTTTCTTTTCCAGCAACGTTTACGGAGTAAAGATCCAATCTTACGCACCAACCAGTTCCCTATTTATCTAGAAGAATCGCTCTTGTTCTCGAAAATCCCTCAAAGCCAAGCCAAGCCATTCGCTGGTAGTGGTCTAGCATACGGAGCCGTCCTCGGGTGAATGTTGCTAGGCTGTCTGCTCGCATCGTTGCATTTCCTCGAGCGCCCAGCCCCTCACCTGCAGGTCGAATCGATGTTGCCTTGGTCGTCTTCCCATCTAAGCATCCTATCTGCCATGACAATATTGCGCCCAACCTTGTCCGTGGTGTTCGCTGCCTCGAACGAACCAGGGAAATAAATTTTAGAATCCTCCAGTTTCTTACTGAATAATGGCCTTAGGATCATCGCTGCCATTGCAAAGTTCGGCTGGCAACATGGTCTTTCCTCTGCCACCGGAGACCACCATGAGCACACCACTGGATGACAGCTTGAGACGCCTGATACTTTGATGGTGTTCAAAGCAGCATCACCGTGTCTCAGTACGATGTAAATTGTCGCTAGCCATTCCTACTCAATTTGAGGACTCAAACATCCCGCTTCTCCAGACACAAACCATGTCAAGGAACCATACAAAGGAACACGACATGCCTACAAGTCTACACCACCTACACAGAATGCTTGTCGACAAAAGACCACATTGTGCTCACACGCTCTCGCAGTCTAAGTCTGACTTCACTACAGTTGCCCCATACCAGCATTTTTCAGAACACTACAGTCATCAAAACCGGGCAACGAACGCATCGCTACGTCTCCCGATCGAGTCCGCGACACTAGGAACTTTGCCGTCCTGACCTCGCAAATCCGAACATTGACCCAAAACCCCATCTCCAATCCCCACGATCGGCAACGGATCCGGTGCAAGGCCACGGTAGCAGGCATTCTTGGACCTCTGTCTTCCTTCGCTCTCCGATCGACATGTTTGGAACACTCTCTCATGACCGCTCTCGCAGTGGCCTGTCTATTTATTTATCTGTCTGTCTGGACAAGAGGATCCGCATCGTGGGCATGGCCGCGATGGAAGATTCGGCTGGGCACAGATGAAGCAGCTTGCTGGCTCGGACCTTGGCGTCGGAAGCGCAAGATGGATGGATGGATGGGGTTGAGGGTGGGATAGGAGATCCGTTATCATCCGATCGATTGATCGAGAGATAGGGAGGGAGTGAGGGAGGGAGGTGGAGGATGAGGAAGGGGCGGTGTTGTTTCGTTTGGGAAATGTATGTATGTGGAACTCACGACGACGCTTTTGACGACGAGGGTTTTGGCTCTGTGATGATGAATGCGGGTCTACAACATACTGAAAGGCTGGCTTTCTTTCTTTCGTTCATCCATCCATCCATCCATCCATCCATCCATCCATCCATCCATCCACCTTTCCAAACCTCCCACCAATCCAACACCACCATTCCATATCCGCGCAACTCAAACAGGTGGGTCAATGCCTCTCTTCTTCACTTCTCTTCTCTTCTCTTCTCTTCTCTTCTCCTCTCCTCCTCTCCCTCCCCCCCTCTCCTCTCCTCTCCTCTCCTCTCCTCCCCCCTCTCCTCAATATTCGGACTTTGCACCCGCTGCGCTTCGAGGCCTACGTTGCATTAGCGGGTGGCTTCGGCGAATCTCGTCCTCTGGTGTGATTTGTTGGGAGGTTTTTGGGTAAGGGGAGGGGCCGGGGGGCATGGGCGTTTCTTCTTTTTTTACAGTTTCTGGATTGTGGGAATGCGGTTGCTGCGTGGCGTGTTGAGCTCTATGATGGGGGGATTGTCAGGGTGGAAAAATCAAGTGTTTGTGTGCTTAGATTGGTTTAGGTCAAGGTCTTCATGTATGGACGTTCGTGGTACAAGACACGATGCATCATGCTCCACTGTTTCTTGTGCCCGCGCGTTCCAAGTCTCTTCACAGATGCTCTCAAACGTCTTCGTATCCACCCTTGCCTTTCTCACCGACGGCGTCGTACTTTGTTGAAGAACCTACCCGCACAGTCCCATCGCCTTCGTCTTCATCCTCATCACCGGTCCTTTCCCCATCCCCGAACAATTTGAAGAAGACTCCGTCATAGCTCGTCCACATCCCCTGGAATATCGCGCCTGTCACTGCCACCAACCATGCTGGCGCCTTCCCGTTCTCGTCAGAAAAAGTACTGTTCAACCCGAACACAGCGGTGATCAGTGGTAGCCATATCATGCTGAAGATCCAGCCTCCAAGCATTTGCTTTTGCGTCGTCATTCTATACGGGCGTAGCTGGTGTAGATAGTCTTTGTATTCCCCAGGCAGAGCATGCTCGTCCGCACCATCGGTGATCAGCTTCAGGTATCGCACTGATGCTTGCGCATAATCTGGATCTGGACGTGAGAAGCGTCCGCCTTTTTCCGGTGGTTCGCCTGGAGGTAGGATGGGAGAGTAGAGCGTGTGCGCTTTGAAAGCACGGGAGGCTGGAAACTCGGGCACTATATCTTCGTTATGAGGGAGCTCGTAGCAGTCGACAAGGACGTCTTGGTACGAAGCACCTCCACCTTCGGTAGCTATAATGTGGGCATAATCCTCTTTTGTTACTTCGTAAACGACGCCTACAAGACCCTTCTTCCAGCGATTCTTGTGGTATCTTGGCGTTTTCTTTGGGATAAGGTGGGACTTCTCCGAGGTAGAGGTAGGAGGGGAGATATTGCGATATTTGGTGTTTGCAAAGCAGGGTTCAACGTAGGGCAGGCCAGCGAGGTCGAAGGTCATGACTAGTTCTGGTACCACAACGTTGATTTGGGATAAGGGCCGTATTCCACGGTTTCCTTGGAAGGTCTGCGCGCAGAGGTTCGAGCCATATGCGAGGTAGAGGACTGTATTCGGATGATCTGGGCCAGCTCCGAGTTCTTGTGGTGTTCCACTGTCTAAGCGGAATGGCTGCTCTCGTAGTGATTGGGCCTTACGCTGCCCTGAAGGGCAGGGAAGGGGGGTGTTCCAGTGTCTGCGGGTGCAAGAGTCGTTAGAAGCTGCGCTGACCTTCCTGATCTTCTTGTAGATAATGGCCGCTTGCTCGCCTGCAGAGGCGCCAATCCGAGGCTCTGTTGACGTGATCATGGTTAATGTTTGATCATATCAGGATGTTGACTCGAGCAATCTGCTAAATATACGATTAGCAAGCTCGTACATAGAGAAATCACAGTGAGGAAGACGAACCATTTGTCTAATAAAGGTCACCTCTTCACCGGTTGTTTGTTGATTACTGTATCAGTCTCGACAATGCCAAGCCGGAACAAATTCGAGCCGAGCCAAGCCAGCTTGATGTTTCCTAGAAGCCTCAAAGGAAGCCTCTAAGTATGAGGTCTCCAGTAACTTGATCGCCCTTCGAGGATCTTCCATGCTACCGACACGCACTCAGCGATGAGATGCTATTTGTGTGATTATTATGGAGGAGACAAAAGTCTTTCGCTGGCTCCTTGACGTCGAGCCGCTGTGGCCTGCCCCTGTTGGAGGAAGCCAAAGCGCTCAATCTACAGCGCACTGGGCGACTGGCACGGCGGCCCAACATGCTCTGGGCCTTCTCGCAGACGGCGAACGCGCCAGAGCTCTTCGCTTTTATCGACCGAGTGATGCGAAGCTCTCTCTCGGGTCCAACCTTCTCAAACATCGGGCAATAGCAAATACCTGTCGAGTCCCTTGGTCTGAGGCTGTTGTCAGCGAAGGTGCGAACAAGAAGCCATGCTATAAGCCTCTCGTCCCGAGCTCCAAGAGCCTAGAGTTCAATGTCTCCCACCATGGCTCTCTGGTCGCGTTAGTAGGATGCCCTGGAGAATCGGTAAAACTAGGGGTGGATATTGTAAAGATGAATTGGGAGAAAGATTACACTACGGTAATGAAAGATGGCTTCGAAGCTTGGGCTAATGTTTACGAAATGGTGTTTTCAGCTCGTGAGATCAAGGACATTGCAGGGTTCGTACCGCCAATACGAGGCAATCAGCAGGACGAGATCAGAGCCAAGCTACGGCACTTCTACGCACACTGGTGTCTGAAGGAAGCCTACGTCAAGATGACAGGTGAAGCACTGCTAGCATCTTGGCTCAAGGATCTGGAGTTCCGCAATGTCCAGGTGCCATTGCCTGCCAGCCAGATGCATGCAAGTGCGCAGATTGGAGGTGATTGGGGTCAGACTTGTGGTGGTGTTGAGATTTGGTTCTATGGGAAGAGGGTGACGGATGTCCAGCTGGAGATCCAGGCTTTTCGGGAAGAGTACATGATTGCAACCTCGTCTTCAAGCGTGGGAATGGCATTATCTGTGTTCAAGGAGCTCGATGTTGAGCAGGATGTCTATCCCTTGCAAGAAGGGTAACAACGGAGCTGTACCCCCCTCGACTACCTCTATGGAGGATGATGGTCACGCTAAAATCCGCCAGAGGTAGCTAGGAAGGTGCTGCGAGACATAGGAGCTAGCCCTTGCCAGAGAAGTATTGATGTGCCCGTAGCCTGAGATGTCGAGGATCCCCATAGTCGCTGACTCCCAAAACCGATGACTGCAACCATAGATGAAGCCTGTCCTTGTCTGAGCACCAAACTGATGCGATTGACTTGTGAGACCGTGAAAGCTCACAATGGAAAGCGTGACCATTAATCTCATCATCTCCTTCCCTCCTTCCAGCCTCCTTCCGGACCTGGCTTAACGACTGATATTAGCACTGTAAGGTCGGGGGATTTGAGATAGGCTTTGAAGTTTGAACCCTTCCTTTTGGCTCCGTTTGCTGGAAATTGAAGTGAAGATGTAGAAATATCAGGACAATCTTAATTTCTCAATACTGGGACGGTACTCTTTTCCAACTTGTCCCATTCTCCAAAACCACCGTTCTGCCATTTCTCTACCTCAGACATTGGGGATTCGTGATTCTTCTGTCGGGCCTGGCGTGCGCAGCATTCCATTCATTTCATCTCATGCACATTGGCCAACTGCAGCCTCTGTCCCTTCATCTACCGTTGAACTGAATCATCACGAGCCATCTCAACCATCAATCCGTCACAGCCATGTCAAGCAATTCTATCCCTCGGCCCAGCCAGGGTGCTCCGCCTCTGATGATGCTCGCATCTTGGTTAAAGTCCTCTCAACATCGAGATGACAGGGTTGTCTCGTAGGTTGGCATTCTCAGACTGGGCATGTAGTAGCTGACGAGGCAACAAACAGATTTCCAGCAAACACTTCAGAAGCCATCAAACAGACTAGGCCCCCTGGAGGAGAGTATAACATGCAGGAGGTACAAGCGATTGTGCTCGCACTTGATTGCCGTGACTCGACATTTTGCGAGCGCCTAGACTCACTTAGCCTTACTATCTTGTGCAGCATCTTCGTATACTCGCAGGTATGCCTTGCACAGCAACGAGGTCTCTGCCTGCTTGCGGTAAGTTTGTCGACAACCTGTGATCCAACGGTCACTCACTACGTACAGAAAGCTCTGCATCAGGATCAGCACGACTCCGTACATCAGGCAGCCCATAAGCAGGGGAAGAAAATGGCAGTGGGACAAGCTGCCTTGACTCTACTTATCAAAGGCTTCCTGAAGCATGATGCCTCTGACAAGCTTCGAAGATGGGTAGGCATTACTCGTCGCCCTGATGCACTCCAGCTGATCTTCTTACCAGCTTGGGATACTTGCTTTGGAACTTCTCAAAGACTGCCCCGAAAATACAGAGAAGCTGCAGTCGGATTCACCTGAAGAGCAACACTGGTGAGCTGTGATTCGAGCGGATCTTCTTAACAATATATCTGACGTACCATTCTAGGCAATATCTCAGCGAGGTCATCGAACACGAAAGCTGCCAAGTCTTGAAACTTCTTGCGGGCTCGATGATCCGCGAGATGTTGAGCTCTGGCGTGTCGCCGGATGCCTTTTGGCCGAGTGGGACTGTGTATTCTAACTTTCCCAAAAGCCAGCATCACAACAGTCAATGGGTCACATCGTTTGAAGAATTCGTCGATGGATTGCTGCTGAAGAAGATTTTAACGCAGGAGTAAGCTACTGCCTCTACATTCTCCCCATTTGGGCTAATAACTCGTGCAGGGTTTCGAGCGTAATGTTCGCTCAAGCTGTCTATGTCGGAGACCGCAAATGGGACCTCGAAGAAGCGGCAGACATACTGGTCACCCTCTCCGAAGAGCTCAACATAATCGTGCCAGCAAGCGACGCTCAACCGGCAGTTTACATCGACGTGCCACTCAACTCTATAATAAATGTCTTCTTTGAGGAAGCATTCGTCACAGACTCACCAAACCCTACTTTTGGACTGATCATACAGTTGATGGGTGGAGGCGCAACCAACTGCATCCTCAACGCCAGTACGCACGCCGAACGCCATGTGGCACTTGCGTTCGCTTCAGAAAAGGATGCAGACACACTCAGGAGATTGCTCATGCCAACGAACGTTCGGACGGACGCGTTTCCGCCACATAGCCAATCAGGGGCAATTGACGTCTCGGAGCCGATTCTATCAGACGACGAACTTGCTTCGCCTGGACATGCATTAAGCAACAGTCAAATCTTAATGAGAACCGCTTCCCTAGCCAATGCCATCATTCCTCATAGAAGTTTAGTGAACACGATCAATCCGTCAAAGCTTGAGCGTGTCTACACCTCTCAGCGTACTTCTACCGAGCGTCAAGAAGGGTCCTCAAGTTCGGTGGCAGAGCATGATGAAGGTCTTCAAACGGTCGATCATAGTATGGAGATGGCGGCAGAGGGGTTTGGCGTTTCACACAATGATGGTTTGGTACAGCAGGCCATTGAAGGCATCGACGTCTCTCAAACTGACGAAACTGACGGTTTGAGCAACGAAGAAAGTCAACACCGAAATATCCAAGCTCGTAATCTCGAAAACGCTTCGTCCAACGCTCGGGTCCGTTACTCTCAAGCTCATAGTAACAGGACGCAAGAACCCATGAGACCTTTCGATCAAACTCCAGACACTAGACTGCCAAGGTCGTCACGACGGCATACGGGCTTCAGCTCAATTCAGAATTCTCCAGAGTCTCGCGCACGACTCCCTCAACAGGTAGTCTCGTCCGCCGTTAAGCCAGTTGAGGACGAATATGGCCGAAAAGGTCAGGATGGAGAGCATGATAATCTTTATGATGCCAGTCCAAAAGTCCAAAACGGTCACCGAAGGTCTCCAAGAATTATTGCACGAGAAAATACCCCCCAAAAGCATGCTAGTCCAAAAGTCAAAGACGGTCAGCGAAGGTCTCCAAGAATTGTTGCACGAGACAATACCCCCCCAAAACTGGAACGGCAACTCGAACTGATCGCTCAGCAAGCAATTGCCAAGACAGCTTCACCCACCAAGCTGAGTAGACAGCTTCGTAATGTCGACGGAGTCGTGGCGTCGCGTACGGAACGGACGGCAGATGAAGACCTCGCCGCCTCGACGAAGAACGGTGTTGGTGATGTCAAGGCTAGCACGAATAGAAAGAAAATCAAAGCACCTGTTCTGGCGAAGACAAGGACCGTAATGGAAGAGTCGACAAATCCTACAAAAAACTTCGCACAAAGCAAGGGGAAAGCAAACGCTACCGCGAAGCCCCCGAAGGCTTCTTTTGATAATCCCGATGTAGCGCCATCACCTACACGCGCAGACTCCACCATCAAGTCCTCTAGAAACAAGATAAAGGCGACGACTGCTCAGCTAGAGGCCACAAGGGTGGCGTGCAACGATCAAAAGCAAGCGACGCCCGTGCTAACAAAAGCTGCCACTACCATTTCATCCAAAGGCCCTGCACCACGATTAAAGAGAACTCATGAGAAGAAACCCAAAATGAAAGGTTCAAATCACGACTTATCTACCAACAGTCCGAGTGGCAGGAACGTTGATGACCATAATGATGCTATCTGGGACGTTAACCTAGCACATAGCGAGGAAAGACCTCAAATACTGAGGCAGTCACGCCAACCGGCGAAAGCAGCAAAGAAGCAAGAGGTTCGCATACCGAAGACCAAGAAAAACAAGGCTCAAACTCAGCTACATTCCGATAAGGCAAAAGCAGACAAGGCAACCCAAGCCCAGACCCAAGCCCCAATAGCTCGTGTCGTGAAAGCGAAGCCTGCACCAGCTGCATTGTTTCAGCCACGGACCCGGCGCATTGCAGCTATCAAGGCAAATAGAAAAATTCAGGGCCTCGACGAATCTGACGAAATGGTGGACGACGAGGAAATCGTACCGACGCTTGCACGCAGCAAGCGACAAGGATCTTCAGATGCAGCAAAAGCGCCTAGAAATCATAGGATCGGAGACGGCAGAGACGACCGAACAACATCCGGCGGGAAGCTTCCTACCGCACATATATTAGAAAGAGATTCCATTCCGGATAGCGTCAGTCCTGACTCTTTAGACGAGCGAATACCAGACTCAGTATCAGACCCAAAGGCTGATAGCAGCCCGGAGCAGATTGATCTCGTCAGAGACGCGCCCGCGGAAACTTCACCAGCTGCTCCTGGTGATACGAGGGACAATTTGCAAAAGGAGAAACAGACTAGTGCTGCCGAGACTTCGATGATACTACAACACGCAGGACTCGGCGACCACTCAAATCAGCGAAACTCTACTTCCGTGGAAGAGAATGTCCAAGTGAGCGAAGCCAGCGCTAACTTAGTAATAGACAATATTCCGCAGCAACATGAATCCGTCACCGAGACCGATCCAGCTCCCGCTCGTCCCCAACAAGATAACCATGTCAAGCAAGGGCATGATGATCTCGACGCTACAAAACCGGCGAACCCTGGGGACCAAGACCAAGTTGAACCCGTACTGCCCTACAAGGATGATGTGTCACTTGAAGTTAATTCAAAACCGGACAACATTGAGAGAAAAGTCGCTCCCCCTCAAGCCTCATCAGCCCCACCAGCCCCAATAGCTGTCGAATCTCAACAGAGAAGGACTTCGCCGCGGTTGGCTGAAGCAGCCCAAAAACATTTACCCGAGTCCACTGCCACGAGACGTGACCCCTTTGGTTCGAAGTTGAATGCTTCGATGCCAGAGTCGAAAGATATCAACGCCAAGGTCAAGAGCAGAGAGGATTCAGGTGATGCAAACGTCGAGAGTAAGGGGCCAAGCACTCCCATATCAGCAAAGCTAGTAAGATCTTTGCGAGAGCCCAAAGCGAGAGCGTTTGATAAACTCGGAGTCAAATCGATCGAAGGGGGAAAGCAAGCCCGGAACCCTCAAGAGCACCTGAAGTCCGCCATGCAGGTAGATGGCGAGGGTGAGGACTCACTAATCCAGAGGCTGAAAGCCGGTGGCGAGTCAAGATCGGCTTCAGGGGTTGAAACCAAAAGAAAATCCGAGCAAGTAGGGGAAACGAGCCACAAGAGAGTCAAAGTTGCGCTTCGGGAGCGACTCGAGGGGGTCTCAGCAAGAAGGAAACCTGCTTACGACGCAAGAAAGACGCCGCCGCCAGTTGTAAGCAACAGGCCATCAGTGATCGGGTTTTCCACAGCTGGCCCAAGGAACCAAGGCACTATTTCCACGAAGAAGCTAAAGCCTCCAAAGGATGTTGGAACTGGCGGACCCGTTGCAGTGGAGTTGCGTATGCACGATGTTCTCAATCCCACGATCAATCAGGGGGAAGCAGGCTTCGCTCCAGTACAAGAGGCACTTGAAATACTTCCAGAAGATGTCCAACATGAACTCAAAGACGCAGGAGATGCTCAAAAGGAAGCCCGCGGTTCATTTCAGCGGATACAGGCCGAGCATCTCAAAAATGGCAACGCGCTTGCGACTCGTGAGGCAAGTACACAAAAGTATCGAGCCCAAAAGCGCAGACTCGCGCCCGTCGATGACCCTGCAGCGTGGGAGCATGAGCAACTTTCCAAGCGTCAAAAGCGAGATATGGAAACTCCACCTACTGCGCATCATCATCATCCTAGAATGCTCCCTGATCTTAGTCCTGCTATGATTCATGACAGATCTCAACCGCTTGGCTCTCAAAACACAAGAGTCAACGAGAATGGCAGCCCAATGCCATTCTTTATCACTCGTAATGAGAACATAGCAGCTGAAGAGCAGAATTCAGATGAGGACGAAGGCAACGATGCGCTTGCGGAGGTTCGGCTTGATGAGCAGATCGTGTTGCAAGACAATAATCCCATGTTACCAGAGCCATTTCTTCCTCTTCGACCTCTTGTCTCAGTCTCTCAGTCAAAGACTACGGCGTATCAAAGTCTCTCGAATAATAGCAAACAAGTACCCAGCTCACCTCATGCTCCCTCGGCTTTTGGCACGATGCCACCTCACCACATTTACCACGACGGAGAGATGGTGAACGCAGAGACAAGGGAGTCGATCGTACCAGTTAACCTTCAAGATCCTTTCCTTGGTGCCACACAAAACCCCCTGAATCCTTTCATGAATGCCCTCCGCAAATCAACCGAAGTTGCAGCTAAGCGTCCCAATCCCGGTGCCAATGACAAAAGAGGATCGGGCAGTGTGGTAATGCGCCCATCCCTTAATGTGGGTGATGACCCCGACGAAACACTGGTGGAGCCAAAGAAGAGGAAAAAATACAAAAAAGTCCATATATCAGTTAGCTCTTCCAGTACGCAATCGAGCTCTTCCACACAAGCATCCCAGCCCGATAATTCTTCGGAAGAAGAAAGTGATGGGGAGGCGAAATGGCGAAAAGAACTGGAGCCGCACCAGGGGAATATGCTCCAGTGTCTCCTGACGATCTCACATGTAAGCAGTAACTTCTGACATTACGTTTTGTCTGGTACTAATCCGGGGTTCAGCGTTTGATTCGACATCTGGTCGACAAAGAGACAGCCGTCGGAGATATAGTCACCGACTTTGCGAGCCGTGGTAATAGTCTAGTCGAAAGCTATGAGAAGGGGCTTCAGGACGAATTTGACTCACATAGAGCAAACAATGACCGGAGACATGCGAACTTGGTAAAGACCTTTGAGAAAGCGCAGGCAGACCGGGCGGCGACTTCCAAAGCAGTGGTCAAATCGCATGTTCAAGATATGAAAGCGCAGTGGGAAATACGGCAGCAGGCTCTGATGGGAAAGATGGCCGCAGCAATGGCAGCCTGCGCTGAGTGACTTAAGGATGGGAAGCGGTAAAGTGGAGGAAGTTATAGTTGAATATCTGCTACTTGCTGCTGCTTTTGTATGACACCACTTTGCAAGACTTTGCATGTGTATCTAGCAGGTATCATGTTCGCCGTCGATGAAATCTATCCTATCGCAGCAAATGCAGATCATGTAGGTGGTATCCCAGCCATGGAAAATGCTTTCAAACCTCCATTTTCACATAATCTCTCCCAACAGTTCGGATTTACTATGCCTCGCTGCACGAAAGCGAACAAAGCCATATGTTTTGCCCGAAGTCGTCGATTATTGATCCTTCCGTAGCCTTTGCCAGAGCGCCAGCAATGCAAGTCGTCGCTCGTCAATGCGTCACACCGACTGTTCTCCTGCTTATCCTCCACCACCTGATTTCCTCCCCTTCCTCTCATTAGCCCTCTGCTTCCTCTCATTCCTCCTAACCTTCTCCACCCTATCCCTCCTCCCCTCCCCCCGAACCGTCTTCCCCGTCCCTTCCCCCTCCAACCCCCTCTCCTTCTCCTCATCGACCTCCACAATCCACCCCCCCTCCCCGTCCTTATTCCGCCCCTTGTACCCCCACCTGGGCACCCACTCCCCCTTCCCGGCATCATACTCCCTCCCCCCCTCCCCCCGCTTCCGATCCCTGATCCCCTTCTTCTTGGCGAACCGCTCCCACGTCGTCTCCGCCTTCTTCCGCGGCAGCGGCTTCTCCCGCGGCAGCGGGAACGTGGCGGGCGGCAGGGCCATCAGGACGCCGCCGCCGGCGGCGGCGGTGACGACGGGGCAGGCGGTCAGGAGCTGGTTGATGAGCGACTGGGCGCAGTCGCGGGCGGTGGCGGCGAGGAGGGCGGGGGGCGGCAAGGGGGGCAGCGGGGTCGGGTCGTGGCAGAGGAGGTTGCCGAGGTCGAAGGTTGGGGGGATGGCTTTCGTTACCGTTATGGAGCTGGGAGGCAAGGGGGGTGGGGTCAGTGAGGTCGGCTGTGAGTTGGGGGGAAGGTGGGATTTACGATGGGTCCGGGTGCGAGGCGGCGCTGGGAGCGGATTTGAGGGCGCTGGTGGACGCGGCTTGTGAGGCTGCCGGCGTCGAGTCGCCGGGCATGATGGGGAGCTTTTTGGATGTATCCCGAAGATGAGTTGGGTTTGAGTCGGTTGAGAGTTTTGCTCGATATCAAAGGTACTGGCTATGGGTGGATCTTTGCAACTTTTTTCTTGCAGAGCCGCTTTTAGCCTACCCCTGTTTTCTTAATCATTGGGAAACTAAAAAAAATCTGCGATTTTGGCACCCCCCGATAATCAAATATCAAAAATTTGAATTTCCTATATAACCTCACCACCACTCATTTTTACAGGCTAAAAAACTTTACAAAATCTACTTACTATATTAAGGAATCTACTCTTAAATTAAGAAAGATTTTAATTCTAATCTTATAAGTGAAATATAAAAAGCGAGAATATATCGCGAACTTCAAAAATTTACCTCGGCTATTTTTTTTACCGCCAAGACTATCTCGAGAAAATCTAAGAATTTATTAAATTCTTATTCTATAATAGAAAGAATAATTAAGATCTTCTATAATTTGATAATCATAATCTCTCGTATAATTATTAAAATCTATAAAGTTTTTAGAGCGTTGTAAGTTATCGTTGTGAGGCTATTCAAGAAAAGCACTTTTTTGGTTTTTAGATGGGGGTGCCAAAATCGCGATTCTAGTTCCCCAATGATTAAGAAAATAGGGGTATTCAGAAAGAAGGCAATTTCTTGGCGTCTATACTTTACAAGGTCGCGCCCCTATCTGATATTGTACTAGTATGTAATACTAAGCTCTGAATATAATTTTTAAAATAAGGGAGTAGGTAGGATTCATACTATCTGTTGTGGGTGGTCTATACAGGTGAAATTAGATGGGGGCGCGATCTTGTGTGGACGCCAAGATAGCATACTAGTACTCTAAGGTATTCTACTTTATAGGAAACGGATCGGCTACAGCCCTTTTACGCACCCTTGTCCTCCATTTTTAAACTCGAATCCACCAGACTTCAACGCTGCTTTTGACACTCCTTTCACACCATACAAGGCATCGAAATCTCCGCGCACACGTATCAACTACCTTTTCACCCTTTATGTTTGCGGAAAGGCTGTGCTTTCGGCTGGAATGTTGGTGGTCTATGATATAATCTCAAGTGGGCGGTGAGGTGAGGGAAGGGCGGGATTTATCGAGGTAGTCAAAGGAGGAGGGTGCGGTGGTAGGCGAGATGGATATGTTGATCTATGATGTCTGTGTTCTGGGAGGAGTGGAGGGGAGGGCGAGGACCTCGTAGTAATTTTGGGTATAGGTGCTTGGTGGTATGGCTACCGATAGGAGAGTCCGCGGGGTGATGGGGATTGGACTTGATTCAAGGCATGATGGCGAACCTTGCTTTGTCAGCCTGTAGCTCGGTCGCCCGTCCCAGCAGGCGCAACAAGTCGTGGCCTTCTTCGTGTTTGGTTGAGGGTTGCTCGGAGGATTAGAGTATTTTTATCATGAAGTGAAGACTCTGCTTTGCCCCCCACTTTATAGCCTGGACGTCGATCTTTTTGTTCTCATTCTCATTCGCGCGTTCCTTGCCAGCGGGAGATCTAATTCATCCTTTCATTCTTCATTCAGACGCAAATACAAGACATGCATACGAATGAGAGATAAAAACGACAACGGGAGAGAAGCGAAAGGAAAAGAGAAAAGGAAAAAAATTTGGTCACTACGAGGGTCGAACTCGCGACTGGTA
This sequence comes from Letharia lupina, assembly GCF_014066315.1. Taxonomy (NCBI): domain Eukaryota; kingdom Fungi; phylum Ascomycota; class Lecanoromycetes; order Lecanorales; family Parmeliaceae; genus Letharia; species Letharia lupina. The sequence continues at coordinate 2,368,768 of NW_023502974.1, forward strand.
GACGTTAGACATCGGACGATCGGAAAACCGGTAATCAAATTCACATACCCTTGGCGTTGACAATTGATATTAGCACCACGCTCTAACCTATCAGACAACTCAGTAAATTAATCGGTGCTAGATTATATTGGTTATAAATACCAACTGAGCTAAGCGACCTTGGATGGAAAATTTTGCCTAATGCAACATATATATCTATGTTAATCAATACATATCGTGGATTTTTTGTTTAGAGTAGTCTGTATATTTTGCCACCTTCAACATGATCGCGTCGAAAGTATATCGAAAATTTGATCTGCTGGAGACTTATCCTGCTTCGGATAATGAGGGAAGTGGACTTGACAGCACGCGAATCCGTTCGACTGCGAGCATTTTGATGACCTCTTCAAAAGATCAAGCGACATCTTCTACAAAGCCTAAGCCTAAGCATAAGCATGTCCATGAGAATGGGAAAGGACTTTCGAATGGTTGCCCATGGATTCCCTGGCCTCAGTGGCGAGAAGGAGAGCCCAAAACAAAAGTGGCTCATCCATAGATAGAATTACAAGACACCAGATATTGGTTGGACAGAATTCTCTAGAAAAAATCGAGATGGAACAAGTTACGAATACCTCAACACGATTCTACAGCGTCCCGGCACCCCAATGAACAGGAGTCTTGTCAAGACACCATTACGGCAGATTTTACCAACTGTCTTGAAAGGAGTAAAGGGTCACCCTACGATGTTGAAAGTGAGGTTTTCCATTTATAAATTTGCAGCATTCACTGACAGTTCTGTGGAGGCTCGGTCAAATCCAATCCAACCTCGACTATAATGGTGCCGCAGTATTCATCAATATCACTGGAGCAGGAGCCAGAGACGACACTGCTTTTTTCCGCCTGTACATGGGTCAAGGTTCGAATCTCCAACGACGAGTCGGACAGCATCATCATCCAACATATAAGAACATCACCCATCATTACCGTATCACATGATTGATCGCTATAATAGACTGCTGAAAACGGTGTGCTTCGCTCGTATTCCCATACATTTGAGGCTTTCAGATGATATTTTGGAGCTTGTACACAATATTCAAGAGAAGTTGGGTACTCTCTTGTTCCAAACGCTACCAACGAAGACTCTTCATCAATTTGAGATTGAGCCCAAGTTTCCGAACATTCACTGCAATGTTCTATCCCATCTACTCCAAAGCCAGGGCAACAGATGGGAAGCGAAATACATCGAGGAAGCTATGAAATTTCTCCAGGAGACAGATGATCCCGAGATCTTACAACACTATCAGGAACACGCTGGTCAAGATCCACTGAAGACCCTCATCATAGAACGTGCGCTGGAGAAAAGAGGTGGAGTGGCCCACACCTTTGAGACTTTGCCAGAATCGATCAAGAACTACCTATCGCCAAGGGGCTTCACTGATAGGAATGAGGTCGAAGCAATAATCGCGCGCGGCGCGACGCTCGTGCTCTCCATTCTGATGATTATGTCAAGTCTCGGCAACGCTACCAAGCACGCATTGAACGACCATGAACACATCAAGCAATACCGCCTACAGGAGACTTACGAAAATCACCATTCTGATGATTATGTCAAGTCTCGGCAACGCTACCAAGCACGCATTGAACGACCATGAACACATCAAGCAATACCGCCTACAGGAGACTTACGATAATGACGATTCTTCTTCAGTATTGGCACCATTAATGTGTGGCCCGCTCGGTACAGATTCGAAGATCGTTGAGCTCATATGCTCTCAATGCCGCACAGTTCGTAAAAAGGAGCTCAATTCTCAGGATGAGCGCACAACGGGTCGTTTCATCCTGAAGGAAATATAGGTGCAACAAGTGTGATACAGACAGGCGTACTTTTGTTCCGGTTAACCCTCTCATGCGTTACACCTCATCTACAAATCTTAACAATCGGAGGAGACGGGAAGCGAAGTTGGAAGCGAAGGCGAATGAAGGCAGATTTCATGTAGGAAGGAGCCTGGGACGCCTTTATGAAGCTCTACAAGATTGAAATGAGATGGTGGCTATGTCTTCGTGTGGGTAGCAAAGGATGATACTCTTATTCTGTCAGAAAATGTTGTACTCGATTGAGTATTAGCGTAGCCACCTTGCAGTGTTCGGGAAGTCACGTTAGGTCGGCCGATGCCAATAAATTGCATACTTCTTGAATACGCTACTCGTAATTTACACAAGGCTTTCCTCCGCAGTTAAAGCAGCGATGAAGATTTCTCGACATCAACACTCCTGCTTTCGCCCTCCAGTCTGTAAGCTTCGGGCGTTGAAACTACATAAAGTACATAACAAATGAGCCTCCAAACTTGCTGGCGCTGCATAGCCCGAGCTTCATGTCAACCATGCCCAACGCGCCGGCCCCCACAGCAGCTATGCACCCTCTACCCAGCGTCGACAGCAGCTTTTACGACCAGCCCGTCTCTAAGCGCCCTTCCACCGAAGAAGAAAGCCAAGTCTCCAATGGTAGAAGTGAACGTCAAAGGAGCCAAGAAGACCTTCACCAAGAAGAAAAAGAAGTTACAAAAGGTCGATAGAGGCAAAAAGCCAGCAGTTGGCGAACGCAAAGCTCTACGGAAGAGAGTCGTACTCAGTAACACCAACGCATTAGAAGTGGAAGGCTTGAAGGACATCACCGCTCAATCAATGATCGATGACAGTCTACGTGGGCACGTCTTAGCTATACCAGGACCGGTGGTGGATCAATTGAGGGCTGTCGAGGCATTCAAGGTCACACAGGGATGGCCGCTGTTCAGGAGGCCGTCCATGCTGATCAGGAAGGATACGTTGGATATGGCGACGGAGATTGAAAATATAAGCCTGGGAATAGGGGACAAGACCATTAGACGGGTGTTTGTGGGTGAGAGAGGGAGCGGGAAGACGACGATGCTGCTGCAAGCTATGACGATGGCCTTTTTGAAAGACTGGGTCGTAATCAACATCCCACAAGGTACGCGGAGACTCGCTTTACAGCATTGAGTCGATCCTTTCTTCGTTCGCTCTGCTGATCTTTCCCATTAGCCCAAGACCTCATCCTCGCCCAAACAGAGTACGGGCCCCTCCCCTCCACCACCCCAACCCTCTACACCCAACGCACCTACACCGCCTCCCTCCTTAACGCCATATCCCGCGCAAACCCTATCCTCCAAACCCTACAGCTCTCCCAACCGCCTGCGGAAAATGAGATCCCTATTCCCGTACCTCCGAACATCTCTCTCTCGCGTCTCGCTCTCCTCGGTGCGGAAGACCCAGAGATCGCTTGGCCCATATTCGAACTGCTATATCGGGAACTCACACTCCCGGACCGACCACCGTTGTTGCTGTGTATGGATGGACTGGCGCATGCGATGAGGAACACCCATTACATATCGAACACGTATCAGCCAATCCACGCCCACCAATTCACCATAATCAAATGGTTCCTCGACCACCTCTCCGGTACCTCACCCCTCCCAAACGCCGGCCTCGTCCTCGCCTCGACGTCCGAATCCAACAGCCCCGTCGTTCCCGCCCTGAAACTCGCCCTCGGCCAACTCGAGGGCAACTCCGCCGTGCGGAAAGATCCCTTCGCCAAGTACGACGAGCGGGTCCTCGGGGTGTTCGAAGGGGGCGGGGTGGAGGTGAAGCGGATGGGCGGGCTGAGCAAGGAGGAGGCGAGGGGCTTGATGGAGTATTGGGCCCTCAGTGGCGTCGTGAGGCAGAGGGTTGACGACGGGTTCGTGGGGGAGAAATGGTGTCTGAGCGGCGGTGGCTGCGTGGGCGAGTTGGAAAGGGCGGTCGTCAGGATGAGGGTGTAGCAGCGTGGTGCAGAGATGTACATGTGCGACTTGTAGTACAGAAAATGGATCGGGCCATGGCTTGGGTGTTGCAGCCCTATCTACATATTGTACAGCATTCATTGTACAGAAAAATTCGCCCATCATGCACACTTTTTTTTTAAAAAAAAACCTTCATAATATATCCCAGTCAGTCAGTCAATCAACCACCCCGATGATCCTTAACGGTCTATCTATCTACGACCGAGCATCGCGAAACCGAATTCCTCATCCACGACCCAGCTCGCCCTCCTGCCCCTTTCCTTTTCCCCGAGCAGAAACGGATCCCCAATCATGAGAAGCCTAGAGAGTGCAGCAGGTCAAGTCTACCGAGGGCGTTGATTATTTTATAGGGGGGGGGGGGAAATTATCAGCCGCTCGTGCCCTGTAGAGCACCGGGTCAAGGGAATGCAGGGGATGGATTATAGTGTGTAGAATAGATTATCTCAATTGAGTGAAAACCCGCTCTGCTTGGTAGGATATCATACAACGACGCCTTTTTCGAAAATCGCGCTCATGCCAATCTCATCCGTCGGCCGCCCGTAGGGGCCGACGTGAGGATCAATCAAACCCGCGGGGTAAACGTAGGACTATTTGGTATCTGATAGCCAAACTCAAGGACTCGCTGGGACCAATGATAAAGGGGTCGCTCCCCGGGAGGAAAGTGAAGCCGGTACCGACGGTGGGTAAACGGGCTAGGATATCTGTTCGCTCAGGCTGAGATGCCTGCTCAGTCGCCTCAAGACTGCGGAAGATTAATGGATAAGACAGTGTTTAGAATGGAAAAAATGATGGATGCCGCCGTGTTGTGACTCCTGTTCCCGTTGCGGACAGTTGCGTGGCCGCGAAGGGTCACCGAAGGTAGCGTCATTGCGTAAGATGGACACCGTGGATGGTGTTTCCGAAAAGGTTGCATCCCGTGTACAGATGTGTATTATTGGTCGGATGCTCAATGGCTCATGTTAATAGGAGATAAGGGCATGACAGGCGCCAGCTCTGGTAATCGTGTCCTGCTTGTTGTATGTGCGTAGCCATTCTGGTTGCCTCCTTCCTCAGAGGTTGTAGATCCCGATGAGTGGTCGTCGCTGACTTTGATGAGTGACAGTGGCGGTGGTCTCATCTGATGAGAACGTCCCCCCAACGAAGGCTTATGGCTGCTTGAGGAAGCCAACGAGCGCTCCTCAGCAACAGCTGTTGACCCGCTTGAGCTGTTTCCACCACTGCCTGCGCCGCTACCACTTGACGAGGGTAGATCGCCGTTAAGGACGCCATACTCCGCTTCAAGGGCGTCCTTCTCCGTCCAGCATCCCTGCCAGCAGTTGCGCCAATCTTGAACGAGGAAGTGGAAACAAAGTGCGTCGATTTTGAGGGCAGGCTGGAAGCAGATGCAGAGGTTGCCGTAAGTCATCTTGTTCTTGGCGGAGTAGGCTGTGAGGAGGCTAAGATGGCAGGTGATTGCGAAGAGCAAATAGTAGTTCCATGGAGGAAGCGACGAAAGCTCATCTTTTAAGAGTTGTGGGACTTCTGTGGCTCCTGCACATTGCTCAGCAACTCTAGCTTGGACATCCTTTGGTAAGATTTCGGACGGAAGCTCGCGAAGCCAAGCTTTGAACATAGACCCAATGATGTTGATGTCGTAGAGTTCTTCCTCATCGAAAAGATTAATGTCGCTCTCTGCGTTGCTGTTAGCTAGATACGCTACAGAACAGTCCATGACTACCACTTGCCTTGATCAAAGCGCTTCTGCCAATGACGGATCTGCACATCGCTGCCTGGTACTCTATAGAGGCCTTCTTCTTCGCATCCTCGGAAGTTCAGATAGCTACCGCAGCGTTAGCCTTATGCTTCAGTTTTGGACTTGAGGTAGACTGACTCAATGCATCGCCAGGGTAAGGCAGGCATCCAAAACTCTGTCTTATCTTTCGAGTCCTCGAGCCGTCTGGCTATGCGCGTACGTCGAGTTTGATCGATGAGAGGTAGATTGATGACACGTAAGACGTAACGCTCCTCTTCTTTTGCGTTGCTGCTGCCGCTTCGAGCGATCTTTCCAAAGATTCCCTTGCCTGCTTTGCCAAGGCCGTCTGCAGCTTTGCTAGAGGTGTTTTTGATATTAGAGAAGATGTGAGATCCGCCATGTGCTCCACCGCTTTCACGGAAGACTCTGGAATTAGAGGTCGACAGCCCTTGACCAGAAGGTCTGTCCTCACGACGTGGGCCAAGGTTTTCTTGACTATTATTAGATTGGGGCTGGCGGTCCGCAGAACGATTGCGTGTATTGGAATTCATCATGTCACGCAGTGAACGGTCCTGTTGCAGTGGTGCCGTTTTCGGAGCTCTCTGATTGTCCTCGGCCTGACTGGAGCCGTCGTATTGTACCATGATTTCTGGATTCGTAGTAAGGATTGGCGTCGTCGGCTTTGACTTCCTAGGTCCATCGTCCATACGAATTGATCGTGTGCGAGTCAGGAAGCCACCGAATTTTGGCTTGGGCTTTCTCCCTTGCAACGGCTCAGTTGGACTGGCTGCAATGCTGCTATCTAATTGCGCAGAAGATTCCACTGGACGGCGAGCAACTGTTTGTTCCTGGACATGGCGACCTTAGGCAAAGTCAGTACCTGATCCTTTGTAGGTCCTCAAAGAACAGCCTACCCTCACGATCTTCTGTTACGCTGCTCTGTAAGGTCAATAGACTCAACTCAGGAGTTGATCCTGTAGTCTTGCGTAGGGAGTATAGCGATTTCTCAGTCGAATCAACATTGCTTCTTGCTGTATCTTCAGACACGTGTCGTATAGTCGGTTCCATATTGTACACTTTGTTCGAGGACTTGGAAGCCTTCATGTTTGAGAAGAAGCCTTTTGATGGCTCACGGGCATGGTTTGGCGTGGCTTTTGGTGAAGATGGGAATGGTGGTAGCGATGTGAGATCTGGTGAATTTGATGGATCTTCTACAGAGTGAGGTTCCAAAGGTTGTGCGTTCTCGGCGCTACTAGTGTGCAAATTTTTCGGCGACGGTGATGTGCTCCCCCTATCCGTGGACGATGTGATGGTCCTGCTGACCGGCGATGCACTTTTTGCCAAGGGTAAGGACAGAGAGGCCGGTCTAGTCATCTTCTTCATGTCTTATATCAGGCCGGTAAAGAGTCTCATGAAGAATGTCTTGGCTTGTAGGACAAAGAGATAGTAAAGCAGGTAGCGTGTCTCGGTTCACTTGGAAAACCCAGTCAGGCACCTGTTTCAGTTTCCTGCCTCACCATATAATCTACCATGGGACATGTCAGCACGACAATTGTCTCAATATCCTAGCAGGGTAACCATCCATTGCAGATGGTAGATAAGACTTCCGGGAAACACCTTACCACTGAAACCCTTATTCAATAACAACGCCCCATACCTCACTCCCAATCCTCGCTTGTTCAGAACGCCCACAGGTGCCAAGTTGAACGGCTCCGCTAGCCTAGCCGTAAGACCTTTATGTATTCTTTCTGTTTCAGCCAAAGCTTTTAATTGCCAGGCAGTGTTCTAAGAAGGTCTCACGGTAGACTTTGGTGGGACGAGAGGGATGAGAGATGAAGCACCAGGCGGTCTGTCTGGAGTCTTTTGAAGATTTCTGCCGCAAGACCGAGCATTAGCGATGTGTCTTCCAATGATTAGGCTCCGCTTCCAGAAAAGAAACTCGGTGCTGCTGTATGTCTGCATGACACTACATCGCTCCACGGGCTATCCGTACAGTTCGAGCGTTATGGAAGGGAAAGAATAAATCGAGTCATACCCAACGCATGAGATTCCTCCCCTCGGGCCTTGAGCTCCTCCAATGCTCCAACTGATCAATCTTCTCCCGGGCCAAAATCGATGGGCAAAAGGTTCGAGGCGGCTCGACTTGTGGGCAATGACAGGCTGGTCTCCAGAGATTGAGGTGAAGGGTAGTGTAGAATACAACAAGGATCCAAAAATGTCAAGAACCTCAGACAGACGACCAGCGTCCGTATGGAATTTGCGGCTCTTTATGCAGTGGGATGCAGTAGCGTAAGCTCGATTCGTCAATGAATCGCAGCGAGGATCTCGGCCGGCGGCCGGGTTCCTAGAGGATCCAAAGACAGTTGCGGTGCTACCCTGACATGTATATTGTATGCCACCAAATTTGATGTATACACTTTTTTGCAGTGTGAAGAAAGGGTCAAAGATATTGTTTTGATGAGTGCAAAAAAGACAAGCTGTTGTAAAGGGTCCTCTTTTCGCTGAATGCTGAATGCTGATTTCTGGCGGGGAACAGACACGGCTTGGAATGTTTCCTTTAAACTTTCCTTGTCCCGAGGCGTCCCCTGAAAAGTACGCTAATGCAGGGCATAACTTTCTTAGCGTAATTACCTTACCATGTTACCTTGTCCTTGGTCTTACCCACTCTTTTCAACTGCCAATCAAACCTTTTTCCGCTCGCTCGCTTGTTTCATCTCTCTCCATCATCCATCCACGATACATGTATCAAATCTAGCGGTCAGATACCCTCATCGAAACCCATTGGATCTTTTACCTTTACCCTTTACCTTAATCTTCATCTTCATCTTCATCTTCAACAACCAACCATCATCATCTGATCCGATAGCACTATCATCTAGAAGTATACACACTATCATGTCACTGGTTTCTGGTCCGGGAAGAGGGGGTGCGTCCGCTGGTGGTCATGTGCCAGACGAACTCAAACTGGTGGTGGAAAAGCACGTGGAGTACATTCAGAGCCTGGACACCGTACGTCCTGCAGAAACCACTCAGGAACGACGCGGAAGCTCATTCGCTGACAGCGGCAAGATGAGCTGGAATATTGGCTGACGGAACACCTGCGTTTGAATGGCGTCTATTGGGGGCTGACCGCTCTACATCTACTCGGCCATCCCGACGCCTTATCTCGTCTCGCAACCATCGACTTTATCCTCTCCTGTCAACACGAAAATGGTGGCTTCGGAGCGGCTCCCGGTCACGATGCCCACATGCTTTACACCGTGAGCGCAGTCCAGATTCTCGGCACCGTCGATGCACTAGAAGAGCTAGATCGGCGTGGGAAAGCTGGAACGGAGAAGGTTGGCAAATGTGGGCTTGAATCATATATTGAACAAGAGTGAAGCTGAAAAGAAATGTACAGACATTGCAGACCTACAGAATCAAGAGACGGGGTCCTTTGCCGGAGATCAGTGGGGCGAAACAGATACTCGCTTTCTGTACGGGGCCTTGAACGCTCTTTCACTCCTCCACATGCTTCGCCTCGTCAATGTCTCCAAGGCAGTCACTCATATACAAGCCTGCGCAAACTTCGACGGTGGATATGGAGTCAGCCCTGGTGCAGAATCCCATGCGGGCCAAATTTTCACATGCGTGGCGGCGTTGGCGATAGCTGGTCGACTCGATTTGGTAGATAAGGACCGGCTTGGCGGTTGGCTCAGCGAACGGCAGGTCCCAAACGGCGGTCTCAACGGCAGACCAGAGAAGGTGGAGGATGTGTGCTACAGCTGGTGGGTAGGCAGTAGTTTGGCTATGATTGATCGTCTTCATTGGATCAACGGAGACAAGCTAGCCCAGTTTATTCTCCGATGCCAGGTGAGCATCTTTGACCTCATGGGTCTAGAATGATTTATTCTAACCTGTCCGTAGGATCCAGATAAAGGCGGCATTGCGGACAGACCAGGGGACATGGTGGATGTATTTCACACACACTTCGGCATTGCAGGTCTGAGCTTGATCGGCTTTCCAGGGCTGATAGCAGTTGATCCGATATAGTGAGCCTTACTCACTTATGATTCAAGTTACTGGGAATTGATTCGGCTACAGTTGCATGCCTCGAGAAGTAACCAAACGTCTACTGGGCAAGCTCAATACTTGACAGGTATGGAGGTATCTAGAGGGGTAGGTGTGAACTCGAATGGTGGTGGACCCAGCTGTGCAAGAAATCAAAGGTCCAAGTTGCTCCAATTTGGACATTCGATGGGGTCGCGACTCTATCTTTTGGTCGGTGTCGAGGGCCGCTTCCCAAAGATGTCGGACATTGACAGGTCAGCTGCAAAGCGGAATGCCACAAAGTGGTGGGTAGATTTCCCTTTGATGTGCACGTACGATTGGACCTCCTTCTCAATTGACCTGCCACCAAAGTCGTAAATTGATCATAATGGCAAATGATATGAGGTTGCAGGCGTCAGAAGCCATAGCCTTACAGTTACGGACATGTCTGCTCATTGAGACTGGATGAGACGTGCCTTCCCTCAGAAAATTTGCAAAAGCGAACGAAGTCTTGGCGCTAATTCTTGCCTGATGCCCATTTCTCCTACACTTCGTTGCACCTTTCCTCTTGCTTTTGCTCACATCAACCCATCACTCACTCTTTTCTGGGGAAGGGCATTCACCACCTTCAGCAATCATTGTCACCTCGTTGTTTCCTCTACACATTGATTGTCGAGGTCCACTGCTGTTGCAACAACCTGTCCCCCTGCGTCTTGCTACAAAGTCAGTTGCAACCATCATGACTTCCATTCCACTGCTTTGCAAAATCTGCCCCAAGGATCCAGAATTCAGCGACATCTCCCATCTACTGACTCACGTCGCTTCCAAAGGCCATCTTGCACAGGAATTGAAAGCGAAGGTTCGTAGCCGTCAAGATGCCTCAATCCGCGAAAAGCTCGACGCGTACGACCGTTGGTACGAGAAGTATCAGCTCGAAAAGTTGTTATCCCAACGTCTCATTCTCAGGGAATCCAAAGACACCAGTAGCAGAGCCAAGCGCTCTGTCAAATCGCCTCCTTCAGCCTCAGCCAAGACCGTAAGGCCGCGCAAGAGGCGTGCCAAAACTTCTGAAAAACTCCCTGAAGCAAGTCCCGTCAAGTCCGAAGAGCCACCTATCGACCCTCAGCTTTCTTGGTTCCCACCCTCGAGTCCATCGCCCTTTCTTAGTCTATCAGGGCACGGCGGGCTGCCACAGCATGACCAGGCTTTCGACCACCGTTACCATATCCCTCGGATGTGTGAGGAACAGGATGTCAACGCAAACCGTCGAGCGGACATAGCATCTACACCCTCAAGGATTCCAAGCGGTCAGAAGTTTATGCAGGATCCTGGCCCGGGTACGGATAGCGAGAACGACTACTTCAACACATTCATTCGCAGCCCAACTAGGACAGCATATCCTGACCCCTCCGAGATTCTTGGTGATCCTTTTGGCTTTTCGCCTCCTCAGACGGTTGAGCAGGCAGGGGAATATGCCAACTCGACACCTGACCCCAATTGCCGAAATATTGAGAAAGTAGAATCCATACAGCCACCGATACTCAAAGGAGTCAAGTGGCCTGGTATGTCCATCTTCGACTCTGCCAGCTTAGAGGCACAACGCCTCCGCAATCAGAAGAAGGACGGCTCTATACTGGAGCAGATGGAGCACAACTCCGGTGTGGTTGAGCAGATGGAGCGAATTTACTGGCCAGACGGATCATTGAAACTGGAACGGCTTATCACTGGCAATGTGGAGAGCAGCCCACTCAAGGAACCTACACCTCCGCCAAAGCGACAGCGCACCAAAGTCAAGAAGACTCTGCTTACAGACATCAGCACCAACGCTCCAAAACCGACTCGCCGAGCACGTAAGGCACCAGGCCAGTTTCCCACTACACAAGCTTCCGACCTACGCAATATTTCCAAAAAGGCACTTGCCACATTGGATCCTCCACCGCCCCGGTTCGTTTATCCCAAGACTGCTCACATGGGCTACGATGCAGCCAATGAAGAAGATTTGGAGCGAAGATTGACGAGTGGAAATTTTGGCAACAGTCGTCGGCAGGCATTCGACGTTTTCAACGACAATGTGGCCACAGGGGGTTCGGAAAGTGCAATCCCAGGAACACGTCCAGCGAAGCCCAACGCCAAGACAGAAGGCTATCCCTTCTTGCACAATACACACGGTCACCAGGGTCCTCCCCACTCGCAAGCGGATGGCCTTTCAGCTTGGAGAAATCCGTTCGCGCCCTTGAAGTCGTCTGCCGGAAATCAAAAACGAGTTCAGCCCGACGGACTGCCCTGGGACGCTCAGCTCAGGTCCTTTGCAAACAGCTCTAAGCCATCTACCGCGGAAGAGGACAGTGAGAATATCGAACCAATTCTAGATGGCGATGGGCGGGTTGATGATCAAGTCTCACAGGCCCACAATGGGAGGATCACCCAGCGCTATTTTTCCGTCACAGGAAACCAGCCTCCTCAGTTCTTCAACTCCTTACCACCTCACATGGACTTTGGTGGTCTTGCGGAGCCGAAATACCCCGGATCTACACTCAACTTGTTGAATCCATATCTTCGCCAGCACCACCTTCCACCACAGTATCCTCCCGTGCTCTTTCACCACCCAGCTTCTCCATTATTTGCGAGCCGTCAGGATGACATCGGCAAGTCTGGGCGGCTAGCATTAGCCGAGGATGAGGATAGCAATGAGGCCAAAGGCCTTTTATAAAACACTCCTGTCTAAGGGAGAGCTTCAACGACTACGATTCACAGTTCATGTACAACATACTACATCCTACATACAAGCAACCCTATTTGTGCTTTCCGTTGGCAGCTTTGGAGCCATAAGGTCTCTCGCCGCTGCAATGGAGATTAGGACGTTTTTCGGCCGTTGGGTTCGGACAGAACAGCGGTAGCTATATCATTAAGAAGTCATCGTTTAGAGATTTGCTTGATTTGCTTCGATAGCGGGCATAGCTTGGACAGTATATATACACAAGAGAATATGATAAGGCTAGAAACAATTATGCTGCAAAGCTTCCCTATCTTCTGCGTCCAATTAAAGATGGCGGTAACTTCAATCCAGAAGAGAATCTAGAGACTCGCCTTCCTTAGGGTAAATCAATGCGGTGTACGAGTAGAGCCCCTGATCCTGCCCGTCTAGCAAATCCGGAGGATTCATGACCGCGAACAGACATTAGGCATACTCTTGCTGAGCAGCAGAAAACAATGCTCGACACTCTCAAAGCCATATTTCATCCAGCATATCAACAGTTCTAGCCTACGTCTCATAGCTCCTACCGGTCACGCTGTCGCATGAGTGTACCATAGCAAGCTATCGACGCTCTCGCTGATTAGGGAAGGCTCATGGTCGATCCGCCTGGGTTTTTCCTCGTGATGGATGGATGGATGGATGGATGCAGAGCGCTGAACGAACGAACGGTTGCGTTAGTGACGGATGTGCCATTTCGTTTGAACTCGGGGCCTATCGAAGGGTTTTGGTCAGGGGGGTTCGGTATTGGGGATTTGCTGGCTCGGGTCGACGCTCGGGTTCTGGGGTTACCCTCGTCGCGCCGAGTCTACGGACGGGAGTGGAGCGCGAGATTGCGAAAGGCGGAGAGAAGGGTCTGGTTTCTCATCGGCGAGGTACGGGACGTGTGCGAGTTTTCTAGCGGGGTATCTCGTCCGAGGGTAAATCTCGCGGAAGGAAGGCGCTGAGGGGCCGGGACGAGGGATGGAAGGGAGGTCGCTCTGCGAGAGATTCAAGGACCCTGCGAATGGCCGATTTCGACCAGCGATGAGTCCTCCCCGGGACAGGCGATGATTGTGTGGCTGTTCTCGTCCAAGAGGATGGTCCGGGGGATTGATTGCATGAAGCTGCGCGCCACCGCCAGGTTAATGTCGTCCTCAAGATAGGGATCTGCAGTCCCTTCCCTTGTCACCTCGTCACAAACTCCCAAGACACTAACGCGACGTAGCTTCAAATATTTACCGATTTCCTTTGCGGCATCAGCCCATCCTTGCGCACCGAACAGATAGACGTTGCGTAATGTGAGCTCGCGGAGGGTGCCTTTGTGGGCTCGAGTGATGGCCTTAAGGTGCGATTCCTCAAGGCCGAGATCCCCCCAAATCAGGATCTCGAGATGCGGCCAGACCTTGCCGTTGAACAAGCTGCTGTCGATACGCCCGCTCGTCGCGAGACAACGCAGCTCCGTGGCTTCTGACAGAAACCCGTTTAAGCAGTCGTACTGTTCTTGCCCTTCATCCTCGGAATCACTTCTGGACACGTACAAATCCATCTTTAAGCATGTGAGACGCTGGGCCATTGTACAGGCGTCTTCATAATCATCCTGATCCATCTCAAACATGGACATGGGTGCATTCGAAAGCTCTGACCCTATATATAGTCCTGTCACCTCTTGACAATGCTTAGAAACCGCTCGCATGAGACTCTGGATACCACGAACATCCCACTTTCTTATCTCACCATCTTCGATGGTCTTGGCTCGAGCCCATGATGATGGTGCGATAGGGACAGCAATTTCAAGTTCGGAGCGCTGGTGGTACCGTGAGTGATCGTCTGCCCGGAGAGGCACCCAGTCGCAGCACTCAGCAAATTTGTCCAGAGCGATGACTGTAGTAATGTTTGGCAAATTCTTGAGACCTGTGCAGAGAGCCTCATAGTCCTTTTTATCCTCAAGAATGCTCTGTTGCTGATCGACAAGGCGCGTGTAACGTACCAAAGTGTCAGCGAGGGTTTCATGATACAGATCAGGACCTTTTATCAAACACCCAGGCGTTACTGCCTGGCGCCGGGTTGTTGTGTCATCGCCGACATTGCTAGTTGATCCGTCTCCATCCCCTGCTTGTTCTGCATCGGCAATGTCCTCGTTGTCCTCGCCATGTTGGTAGCATATGTGGGCATCAAAAGCTTTCCTGTAGGGCTTATAGGCCGTAAGCTCTGGTAAAAACAACCTCCCGTCGTAGACGAGCTCTGTCACAGTCCTGGCAAACGTAGGATTCGCGGAGATGCTGAGGAAAGTCTCGATGGCAGATCTGCGTGGTGCGAAGTAGACACGTTGGAAGAGCCCTTGAGCTCCGATGTAGCCGCATCGAATGCATGTGAGGCGAGCGGATTTGAGATCGGTTTTTGGCAGGTAGCCGAGTACTGCTACGAGCAACTCCTCCGGGAGGTCTTGAAGCCGAGGAGCCATGTGTTTTCTGACTGTGCAAGAGTCAGGAAGCTCATGAGTAGTTGGAGGTATACTGTACCAGAGACAGAATGTTGCGTGCCTGCGAAGGTTCTGCTAAGGGGTTGAGGAAGTAAAACATGCCAAATCGGGGGAACGTTTTACCGTCTTGGCGCTTTGGCGACTCGCGCCAACTCTCGCTCGCCTCGCCTGAGAACAAAGCAGAGAGGAATGATTGCTTGATCCATTTCAATCCACCCTACAACAATATATATCCAACCTTCGACGAACGGTTCTACCCCTTCAACTTCGACTTCTGTAGCTATTCGCCTGGAACAGAGAGCCCGCCAATCATGGTGGCTAGCAAAGAGTACACTGTCCACGGGAGCCAGGCTCCTCCTTGGCTTAGCAATAGCTACGCCGGAGATCCTCGCAAGAGCCTTCCTCTTTCATGCACCGTTGCTCTCATTCTGAATTGTGCTTGACTACTGATGCATGGTCTCTCCGATGAAAAGAAGTCCCCCAAATCGACGCCGCGTGCAGCTGTTCCGATGCAACTCTACATCCTGTTTACGCTTCATTGGGTTTGCGTTTGCGTTTTAGCTACTGGAGTTGCTCCGATTCTTAACCAGCTTTGAAGAAATTGTCTTAGTGTGGTAGAAATTGAAGACGAGAAAACATTTAAAAGTCTTCTCGTGGTGGCAGTCTCTGTAAAAGTATTCCTCGTTTGCCTTTATCTTACCTTGTCGAATTGAGCACGTCAATGAGATAAGGGACATACGTATAATGGTGGTCAGAATCACGAGGAACGCGTGACCAATTTCTGCAAGTGCATATTGGCCCCTATATCAGGGATTGCGTTGTCAAGCATTGACTGAAAAGAGGTACCTGTATCTCACGTTTTCCTGCAACCGGCGTCCAACCACCACACTCTCTGAACTTCCTTACGGTTGAAGTAAGTCGGCGAGGACCATGCTTATCAATTCGGATCTATGCATTTCAGAACTTTAGGCGAGAGGGCGACATTGTCCGTAGTAGCAAGGTACTTGTTCAGAGCCATGTCCACAGCGATGAGGAATCGCGCTAGTGTTCATCGTCAGACTTCTGAAAACCCAAAACAGATTTTCGACATTGGTGTCCGTATACCTCATCAGTGTGTCATAACATGCTTTCTCTACCTCTTCCTGAGTGATACTGGGGAAGGACATGTCGATCTCAGCATTATCTTCCAATTTTAGATATCTCCGCAGTTCACAGACTCGGCTATGTATTTTGTGAAGTAGAAGGTATGCTTTATGCACTTGCTAGCCAGTTTGACTGAAAGTATCGTATCGCAAAGCAATACGGATTTGACAACGGATATCCTGAGGCGGCTTTTTCAATTCCCGTTCGATGTCTGTGAAACAGATTCATGAAAGATAGCCCGATCGATTCCCATCCCAGCTGGAGCTAGGCCGACCGAAAATGTGCTCAATTCGAGTGTCCCATTGCTGTCGGACGCAGTTGATCCAATTATCTCGATGTCGTCGCACTCACTTTTACCAAGCAAGATTGAAGAAACTTTGCACCAACCAAGGTATTATGCTCTATTGTTCAGAAGCGTGCCTACCTTTTGGGGGTTTGGAGAAGCGAGAGTTTACGTTCGTCAGTCTGCGCACAAACCCCCTTGGCGATGATAGAATATGAAGAGACTTTCACGACGGAATGCCACTGGCTCCCACCTTCGCTTTCCAGTCTTTCCATTGGTTTCAGAGCGGTCGAAATTCCTTTCGGGATGGATAAATTCGCCTCTCATATTTGCAGGAGCAATGAATGGACCCCGCAAGCGTAGCCATATGGATTGACCATAATGGGACGGCGATGACACCGTTCGCGAAGAGCGTATGCCAACAAATGCTGTGGATCTTGTCCAACGCGCTCAAGGTGAGCAACTTGGAAGTTCTTTCTCGATCCAGCGGAGAAGTGCGTGAAGCTTAGTCTCGCTTTCGATCCGATCGTTCCTTTACCATGGAGAAATACGGACTGCAGCCGCCAGCCAAGTGGATAATTCCCACAATCTCTACCTATTTGATCCTCCAAGGATTCAATGACCCAGGTTTCCGTTCTCTGGGAAGTCTTATCCGCATCGTGTACTAGTACGCGTATCTCGAGCTCTGTGACGCTTCCAGGCGGTCTTTCACAGCGCTTGTTCAATGCCTGATTAGCTTCGCGTTCGATCGGAGGATCTGATGTACCTTGGAAGCTCCATTATCGAGGTTCTCACTGGCCACACAACTGTCGCCGTTCCACTCGTCGTGGTATCGCAGCTTGGACATTAATTGGTTGAAAAGGGTAGCCCTTTGCACTGGCAACCAAGTCCGCTGCGATAATTAGGGGTCTCTGGACTGGCTCGACAATTGGTCGAAGAGAAGAAAAGTTCTTTCTACAGCTTGAGAATGAAATTTCTGGTGACTGTTTGGCGGGTCCAGGTCACTGCTGCAAGATCAGAATACCTGCTTTGATATAAGCTGTCCATGACGTCTTGTTTGGACCGTTTCCGTCCCGAACAAAAGTCAGATGCGCGCCATTGGTCATACACCGCTGTCTCCAATGAGTCATGGACTTGCAAGAGATGAAACCCCGTAAAGTAGCGACACCGGAGAGGCGTGTTATCCAGCTGAGGGGTGGTACTGTGCGTCCGCTTCTGTTCATCGGAGGCGTGCGGAATGATGGCCCAGATTAATAGTCTGAGCCCTAAATTCTTTGTTGATTTGTTGCTCATGGAGGTTTGAATGAGGGAAACTCTTGAGATCTTGCTGTTCTTCGTCGATGCTGTTGAACCCGTTCGTTGGTGGGTGTTGGAAGGATTAGGTTGTAGCATCACAATGGTAACAAGACTCTTGTTTGCAAATCACCCACAGAGAGATAGAGAGTTGGCTAGTCTTTCCAGCGTGAACCAGTTTTGTCCTTGACATTTAGCTTATGCTACCTAGCTTATTCTCTCATTTGTACGTAGCTAAAGCAATCATTTTCATCGTGCAGCATCAGCGTCTCGAGATGTCACAGCAGCTATGATACAGCAGAATGCAAGCTAGATGTAGTAGCGAGTTCACGATTCGTCCATTGGGTATGATTGGACACGGATCATGACGAGTCAGCCTTCAGCCTTCCCGTAATCTTGCCACAGTCCTCTTCGATCTCGAGCAGGTCCGGAAGCGCCCACTGCATCATGTCGCGAACAAATGTAAGACCTTGATCCATCAAGGGCCACGAAGAGTTCCTTGTCCTAGTAACGTCATCGCGTAATCCGTGCACCCAGACGTAATGTAGCATAAGGATCTGACCCATCTCCTTCCCCAGATGCTCCCATCGATCTGCACCGAGCAAAGACATGCTCGCCAGTCTGAGGTCGCGGAGGCTTCCCCTGTGGACTCGAGAAATCGACATCAAATCCCGTGCTTTCACGCAAGCATACGTCAAGATCAGCTTGGTGAGATGCGGCCACACCTTCCCAAGGAACATGCCGAAATCGGTACCCTCACTTGAGACAAAATCCTCATTCCCGTCATCTGATTCTCCTAATTATTCGTCAAGAAACCATCTACTCGAAGACAGAATGCGCAATGCCTTAGCTTCCTGCAGAAGAAGTTCTAGGCAATGATACTGTTTTGCGTATTCGGGCCCATCAGCGCTTTTGGTGACGTACGGGTAGAGTTGCAGGGTTGTAAGGCGACGCGCCATAATGCGAACCTTCTCGGTGTCGGTATCGGACAATTGAAAGATAGTCATTGGAGCTTTGTAGTCCATTGAGGCTATACATAGCTTTTTGAGGCTCGGACAGTGTGTTGATATAGCTCGGAAAAGGGTGTGGACACCACGAACGTCCCATTTGATGTGCTTCTCTTGGTCTTGCTCTCCTCCATCCTGGGAGTCGGGCCGGCGGCACCATTTTGAAGGTGGCACGGTGAGGCCGAACTCAAGTTGAGACCGGAAACTATACCATTCGTGAGGGTCGATAAACCGGTCATGTTTATCTCCTGAGCGGATATTATAGTCTGAGTAATGATCGAACTCGACGAGAGTGTCAACCGTACTGATGTTCCGAAAGGACCGTAGCCCTTTACACAGAGCTTTGAAATCTTTGCCTTTCTTGAAAATGCTCTCTTGCTGGTCAAGCAGACGTGCATATCGGATGAGACTGTTTGCGACATTTGTCTCAAAATCCTTACGGTCACCGGAAATATCCCTTTTCATGTTGTCACCAGCCCCTAGCTTCCACATGCTCCATATCGAACGTTGGTACACTTTATCGGCAAAGTACATGCCAGCACCAGACAATGCGTTTCTCGTATGGTCTTCGTATAGGTCAAATTCCTCTACCATACGAGCACGAAAAGCTGTCCAATAGGAGTCGAAATTTCCGAGTTCGGGCAGGAAGAGCCTCCCATCATAGATCAATTCCTTCACATTTCCAGCAAAAGCAGGGATTGCGGCTATATCCGAGAAGATCTTCATGGGTGCCTTGCGAGGTGCAAAGTAGACTCGTTGAAACATCCATTTGGCTCCAGAAGTGCTCCATAAAGCGCAAGTGAGGCGAGCCATTTTCAGGTCTTTCTTATAAAGCTTGCCAAGAATTTCTACCAGAAGCTCGTCTGGAATGTTTCGAATTGTAGTAGCCATACCCACTTATGGTCACGGTGCACGTGCTGATAGTACTGGTCAGCTTCAGATGACTATAATCGAGTATTGGTCTTACCTGAAGGCAAATGTGAGAGAGATCTGGTGGATTTGCTGCCCCACTTGCACCACTCCACTGCAACGCTCTCCCAAATTTCCACGTACCCTCCTCTTCACACCCCCGCTTCACCTTCCTCGATAGTGTTGGTCTCAATGCATTGATATCAATTCCCGCAGAGGTGTGGAGCGGGAAGGAGTCTCGAAGGACCGAGGTAATAGAGGTCCCAAGACGCTAGGATCACTAGCGCGAACGCGGAAAGCACTTTACGCGGAAATCTCTGCTGTTTCTCTCTTGGTGACCACCATGCGCTGACAATCAGTGCATCCAATACTTTGCCCGAAGCAGAGAGGGGGCCATGGTGGGCTCACAGAGTTCTTCGCAGGCCTCAGCCAAAAAGCAGCAGTCAATTTCCAACTTCTTCACTAAGAACGCTGCGGTCAAACCACCGCCCGCTTTGACTCCTAGCACCTCCAGAGCTTCCAACGGCACTTTGCTCGGCGACAAGGACGAGAGCCTTTTTGTCGACTCGTACGTTGATGTTGATATACATTCAAAGGGGGAAAGGAGCTCTCCGGCGCCTAAGCACGTCTACGACGAGGGCGGAGAATATAACGGCGGCGACTCCATAGGATTACCGGCTCGCAAAAGAGTACGCTTTTCAAAACCACACGAGGACAGCCAAGGTACGACTTCTGACAAGCACCTCATCTCCACAACCGCCAACGAAATCAGAAAGCCCAAACAAACACTGCACACATCCAAGTATGCCTTTTCCAGCTCCCCCTTTCAAGATGAGGAGAACTTGGAGGACGATGACGAGACCAAGCGGCGCAAGGAGACGCTACACGAGAAGTTTGTCAAGAAGCTGGGTCGACCCGACAGTATCGCCGACATCAAGAGGCGCAATTGGGTAATCAGCGAAGAGACTGCGGAAGATCAGAATGATGCCGAGGATGACGAAGAGGCTGAGGAGGACGGAACGTCCAAACTTGCCTCCAGGGGGAGGAAAGGGGTCACTGCAAAGAAAGGCGCAAGCAAGCTCACGCCAATGGAGAAGCAATTCCTGGACATAAAAAGGAAGCACCTGGACACCCTCATGATTATGGAAGTTGGCTATAAGTTCAAGTTCTGGGGAGAAGACGCACGAGTTGCTGCTAAGGAATTAAGTATCGTGTGCATACCAGGAAAATTTAGATTCGACGAGCACCCTTCCGAGGCCCATCTGGACCGTTTTGCATCGGCTAGCATACCGACCCATCGACTACATGTACATGTCAAGCGGTTAGTGGGTGCAGGGCATAAAGTAGGCATTATCCGGCAGTTGGAGACAGCAGCCCTGAAAGCGGCTGGAGACAATCGAAATGCTCCCTTCGTTCGGAAACTTACCAATCTTTACACCAAGGGCACATATATCGACGATGTTGAAGGGCTGGAAGCATCAGTAGGGGCACCCTCCAGCGGTACGCCTGCTACAGGCTATCTCGTGTGCATCACAGAAAGCAATGCCAAAGGTTGGGGGACGGACGAGAAGGTCCACATCGGGCTGGTCGCTGTACAGCCTGCGACTGGCGATGTGATACACGATGACTTCGAAGATGGCTTCATGAGAAGCGAAATAGAGACTCGGTTACTTCACATTTCGCCTTGTGAGATCTTGATTGTCGGCGATCTTTCAAAAGCAACCGACAAATTGGTACAGCATCTGTCGGGAAGTAAGACCAACGTCTTCGGGGAAAGAGTGCGATTGGAGAGAGTCGACAAGCCGAAGACTATGGCAGCGCAAGCTTACAGTCACGTTTCAAACTTTTACGCCGAGAAAATGAAAGCCTCAACTGCGGAAGATGATGAGAAAGCAAGCAAGATCTTGGACAACGTGCTAAAGCTCGCTGAGGGTGTAACAATCTGTCTCTCTGCGATGATCACGCATCTGACGGACTATGGCCTCGAACATGTTTTCGATCTCACGAAGTATTTCCAGTCATTCAGTGCTCGATCGCACATGCTGCTCAACGGAACCAGCCTAACTAGCCTTGAGATTTACCAGAACCAGACAGACCATACTGAGAAGGGGAGCCTGTTCTGGACCCTGGACAGGACTAAGACACGCTTCGGCCAGAGGCTGTTACGCAAATGGGTAGGCCGACCGTTGCTTCGGAAGGCTGAGCTGGAAGAACGCATCGCCGCTGTCGAAGAGCTCAATGATGACCAGCCGACAGTGCGAGCGGACAAGGTCAAACACCTTCTTTCTCAGATCAGAAGTGATCTGGAGAAGAGTTTGATACGCATCTACTATGGCAAAGTCAGTACATTCTTTTCCAGCGTCCTTGCCATTTACTGATTTTGTGCAGTGTACTCGCCCGGAGCTATTGACTGTCTTGCAGACTATGCAACGCATCGCCACTGAGTTCGTCTCAGTAAAAAGGCCTTCGGATGCTGGCTTCCAGTCATCAATCATCAACAATGCTATTGCCGCTCTTCCAACCATCGCGGAGGATGTAGTTTCATATTTGGACCAAATCAACCCAGAAGCCGCTAAGGCAGACGACAAGTATGCTTTCTTCCGAGAAGAGGTGGAAAGTGAAGACATCATGGAGCACAAGATGGGTATAGCAAGTGTTGAGCAGGAGCTTGACGCTCATCGACCCGTCGCCGCTGCAAAGGTTAAGAAGATGAAGGTAGAATATGTCACGGTTGCTGGCATAGAGTATCTGATCGAGGTGGATAATGCACTACTGAAAAACGTCCCAGCTTCATGGGCAAAGATCAGCGGTACAAAGAAGGTTTCACGATTCCACACACCGGAAGTTGTGCGTCTCATTCGTGAAAGGGATCAGCATAAAGAAGCGTTGGCTGCCGCGTGCGATATTGCATTTGCCGGACTATTGGCAGACATCTCATCCAAGTATCAGTCATTCCGAGATTGCGTTCAGGCTCTTGCCACGCTTGACTGCTTACTGTCTCTTGCCGCCATCGCCGGTCAACCAGGCTACGTCAAGCCAGAGTACATGGACGAGACGTGCATATCTGTTGAGCAGGGCAGACATCCCATGGTCGAACAGCTTCTCCTTGATGCCTACGTGCCCAACGATACTGATCTCGCTTCGGATCGCACGAGAGCCTTGCTCATCACCGGTCCAAACATGGGAGGCAAGTCAAGCTATGTTCGCCAAGTCGCTCTTATCTCCATCATGGGCCAGATTGGATCTTATGTCCCTGCCGAGTCCGCTAAGCTTGGCATGCTCGATGCTGTCTTCACCCGCATGGGTGCCTTTGATAACATGATGGCGGGAGAGTCTACCTTCATGGTGGAACTATCCGGAACGTCGGACATCCTGAAGCAAGCGACATCAAAGTCGTTGATCATTTTGGATGAACTCGGTCGCGGAACCTCGACACACGATGGCGTCGCCATTGCCCAAGCTGTACTGGATCACGTGGTCAGAGAAAAGAAGAGCTTGACGCTCTTCATCACCCACTACCAGAATCTCAGCGCACTCGCCAAGGGGTTCGAAAATGGCGAGCTGAAGAACGTACATATGCGCTTCACGGAAACTGGCGATGCTAGCCAGGAGATCACATTTCTCTACGAGATTGGCGAAGGCGTGGCTCATCGGTCCTACGGCTTGAACGTCGCCCGCCTAGCCAATGTCCCAGAGTCTGTCCTCGATGTTGCTGCAGTCAAGTCGAAAGAGCTAGAACATGAGGCTAGTGAGAAACAGCTTGGTCATTTGTAAGTTGTCCTGCATCAAATAGTCCATCAATCCGCTAAACCTCAGCGCACAGGTCTCGGTCTCTTCATTCGATGCTTTCCGACCAAAACAATATACAGCTAGATGTGATGGTCACTGGGATCGAGCAGCTGTAGACTATTTGGTAAGGGGTGCCCTGACCCATTGTCCGCTTCTCTTATTCTATGATGAAAAACACGTCAGAAATAATCATTGAGCGTTTGCAAATGCATAACGATGATGCTATTTACAATTAGACTCTGACAACATTCTTCTGCCCCCGTCCTATCAGCTCAGCAACAACGCTTTCTTGAAGCTAACACATTCGCACAAACATTAGGCATCTGATACGCACAGCTAGCCGTGACCGGCCTCTCGTACCTCGTTCCCAATACTGCATGGTCGGAAACTGAATCCAGAGCATACACCCGAACGGTACGTTGTCGTTCCCTTTTCTGTGCTTCTCTATATCCGTCTATGATTAAGAAAATTGTTGTTGAAATCTGAGGCTGTGTGTATGCAGCCGGTCCCCTGGAGACTCTCACACCCACATAACATGAGACTTGCCTTTTACCACACTTGTGTCTTCTTCCGCGCTTGGGCATTGCGCAGTGGCTGATCGTGTGCAGCAGGAGTAGTGCCGGTCCCACGCTCCTGCTCTTATGAGATTTTGGGTGGAAGGAGAGATGAGGAGTTTGCGGATCTGGGACTGAACAGGTGCTACGTACGCTTTGCAGCTTGTAAGGGTGATCAAGAGTATTCAGAGCTGTTTCACGCCCTCTAGGTATGGTCATAATGGTAATGAAGAATGATTATTATATCCTACATACGTTCTTTGATCAGAGAGCTTCTTTTGTCTGAATATATGTTGTATCCTCCTCTTTGGATATACGAGGCGACCTCATGATTAGCAGCCAGTTGATATCTGTCCTGTAGATTCAAATATTGTCATGAAGCTGGTTTTCTTCTAAATCTTTCTTTGTACTGAAGTCGAGTGTCCTACCGGCTTCAAACACCGACTCTACACCATTGCATCGTTATATGATTGCTGGGGAAACGTTGACGATGGGACCCTTTCTCTACGCTGTTGCAACAGATTAATTTCGACTATTGGTTAGGAAGCTTAGGACTGGAGCCAGAACACTGGATCCAATAGTAATAATAAGGCTACGCTGCTCTCTCTCTACCTCCACCCTCTACACGTCCGTCTGTCGCCGAGTGCATTCTCTATGCACTCAAGATCTCAACCTCCAGCCTCGTCAACTCCAACACATCGATGCCTAACCCCTCATCCTCAATCTCCCCTCCCCTCTGCGCCAAATAATCAGGCACCCAATCCGCATCCTCCTCGCTCCATCTACCCCAAAGCGGGGGGACATGGATTGCAAAAGCACCGCCGGCCTGCGCCAGTTCGTCGTGACCTGAAGCGTAGCCCTCGTCTTCCTCAGCGTCAGCATCGGGCATTTTGATGTCGCCGTCATGGTCGATGTCACGATCGCGGTCGAAAATACGGTCGTGGAGGCCGTGGAGGAAATTGTGGATGGATGATTGCAAGGAAGGGTGAAGGCACGTGGCGCCGGTACGCGTCGGGCGTAAGGGTGCGGCGCCATCAAAGTGCACGGCTGCCTTGGAGGTGTTGAGCATATAGGTGTCGCCATCTGCGTCTTCCAGGGCTGTGACCGCGCCGTCTTTGAGTACGATCCTTTTCTCTACAGACTGTTGCCGGCCGGCAATCTGCCAAACATATGCCATGCCGTTGACGGCGAAAGTCCAGATGGTTAGGATTCCACCGGATGCATCGACCGCAAGGTCAACGAGCCCCTGCATGTTACCGATCTTGACGCCTTCGATCCTCATTGGCTCTCCAATTGCGTTGGCATCTTGCCCATCTTGCCTTTCAGCTGTCTTGTCTTGATGACCAAAGAAAATATCAGGTGGCACAACAAATAGCCAAATAGCTTCTCCATACCCAACCACAACTCTGACACCCCACTGCAACTCACCACCAGCTGCGTAGACCCTGGGCACTACAGCCTTCCCAATTTCGCTTGGTCCCTTGAAGACGAACCTCCTGATAAGCTTCGTAGCTCCGGATCCAAGCGGTGCATCCGTGCCCAAACACAGGTTTCCCTCTACGGGATCAGTAAACAAGACATTCCAACCATCACTAATGGGCACAGCGCGATAATGATCGCACCCTGCGGAACCCCTGAAGGCATTGTCCGAACTACTAGGGTCAAACAACCCTTCGTCATAAGTCACACCCTCATGTCTAGCGGTACTAGTGCTCGTACCGGGAAAGTATCTGGCCCCAAGTCCTTCCTTTTCCTCGGGATGACTAGCACTGCTGATCAGCCTTAGCTTCTTCGTTGAATCCACGCCCGGCCTGGGCGGAAGGAAGTACAAGCAGTCGCTCGGCGCAGTGAGTGGGAACCAGCGATTAAGATCCTGCCCCGTCAGTGCATCAATCCAGTGAAGTTCAATTCCCGCGGAGCAGCCGAAGGCAACGCAGCGGCGCTGTGGGCAGATTGCTACGCTTCTAGGCGGGTCTTCGGCGGAGCAGAGGTTGCGATAGATGGAACGTATACCGGTCTCGAGAGGTATGTAGCCCGTGGTGGAGGAAAGAGAGAGTCGGGAATGTCCAGGCTCAGGCGAAACAAGAGGGTCATCCATTCTCCAAGACGTGTGGATGTCGCGGGCGCCGTGGACTTCGGGGTGACTTGCTTCTGCAATCGCTCGAGCCAAGGCACGGTCATTGGGACTTGCTTGAAAGGAAGCGTGCTCATTGGGTGGAGTAGCTTCGGTAACGCCAGGCTCACCAGAGGAGACAGAACTGTAGATAGAGGTCTTGCAGTCACGCGTGACAGCCGACGAGACCTGCGGATTGGATCGTTTCCGTGATGGCAACCGGGTGTTCTCGTGGAGGTCGCAGACTAGGCCTACCCGACCCTCAAGGAGAGCTGCGACGGCAAAGCGCTGAGCGGACGTGTCCATGCTTACAGCCAGAACGCGGTGAGGGCAGAGGACGGTGGTCACAGGTGAAAGATGGCCTCCATGAGGGTGTGGGCCCGAGGTATTATCACGCAGAGAGTAGATGTAGATCAGGCAGCCTTCAGTAACCAGAAGAAATTTGCAGCAGACGCTGACTGTAAAGTGAACCGCTGATCCGTGTTGACAGTTTCCTATACGAGAAGGGTTATAGCCGGTGCTCAGTTCAGAAAAGTCAGTCTCGGATGTGAGGGCAACACCAGTATGATTAGATTGTCTGCCCGACGATGACCACAGATTTCCCGAGAGCCCGTTGCCGGTCCAACCTGGTCGTAGAGAGCACTCGGTAGCCAACCGCTTGCTTAAGATCCATTCCTCATTGATGCTGTCGGCAGTTCTATGCCCGTTCAACCCTTCACGCACATTCATGTCAGCCTTTCCGGCCCTCCACCAGCCACCCTCCTTCAGCACCCTTGTTAGCAGCCTCTCTTCCAGACTGCCGATCATCCAAGCTCTACATGTGTGCCTAGCGGCATTCAGATCCACAGGAGAGAGGTAGACGTAGACTCTCTCAAGAGTTTCGGCAGGAAGTTTGTAGACAGACGGCATGACGACAGGACGAGCGAGAGTGATACCGGCTGACCAGCAGCGGCATGAAAGGCGAACAGCCAGGTATTCTTCGAAGTGAATGTAGTTCAAGAGTCGCTGAAAGAAGGTCGCCGGGAGCTCAGGCCCTCGGTTTTGCTTGCGGCGAAGACCAAGTACAGCGAATGTATCGCGATGACCTCCGAAGTTGGTCAAGTCGATTGAGCTACTGAAGGTTGCGGCTTTGTTTAGCTCTTCCGAGAGAGATAAACGGAACCTCTCAAATGGTAAGGGCTCCATGTAACAGCCGTCGATGGCTTCGGGTTCCTCGGAAAAATCTCGGCTCAGAAATCGCTGACGCATTGTAATGTCAAGATCATCAAAATTTGTGCCTGCTTGAAGTCGAGTCATGGCTCGAGGCTCAAGGCGTTCATGCGCAGGGACCCGAACGAGCGTGCGGCCTCTAATGGGGCTCCCCTCTTCACTTGACGGTATGGCTGACTCTGATTGCTCGGATGCAACCTGGAATGAAAAGCTGCTGCGGACGGAATTGGAGGGCGTCGAACGAGGAGAGGCTTTAGGTCTGAGAGGTGCATTGACGTCATTTGAGGCAGCAAGAGCTCCAGGCTTCGTAGCAGAGTCCAGCTCCAAGGGACCCATTCCGAAGCGAGTCGGACAGTCTCCAATCAATCGGGTAACTTCAGGTGCAGAGGAAGGTCCGACGTAGAGGATATGAACAGATGCGTTTTCTAGGATAGTGACCAGTGGAGCGGCTGAAGTGGAGTCCAAACAATCTGCTTGTTCAGGGTCAAGGCCGGCGACCCCGCATGAGAGGAGGATCTGCGAAGACGTAGTTAAAGCTGTTGCACGCCGGAAAGACCGTGCTGGTAAAGAATGTGGTTGGTCTACACCTAGGATAAGCTGCTTGTCAGTGGATGCAGACCTCTGAACGAGTTAGCACACTAGACGCAAGCGCCTCTTTTCCGGTCGAAACAAGAAGGAACGATCACTTGAAGATGTGCCTCGAAAGATCAGCATGGCCCATGCGGACGGGTATAAAGCTCTCCTAAAACAAAACTCCCAATTAATGCAGTAGTCCAAACGCCATGAAGAATAACACGTTCGCTATGCATAGCATTAATCATGGAATCAACCCAGCCTCTTTCGAAGGAATCACACATCCTCTTCGGCACCATGATTACCATGCCGAGACGAACCATTCGTCGGCTTCTTTGCAAGCCAGACATCCTCTAAGGGGGTGACCAAGCTAGGATTGATGTAGCGCAGGCCTGTCTCCCGGTCCTCATCGACATCGCGACCCCTCGAGGTCTCACTCTCGTACCTTGACTCGCCGTGGGCCAACGCTCCGAAAGGCGGGTCATGAGTGAGACTGCGGATAGCGATAAATTTCATCAATGGGTCATAGGTGCGTTGGTAGAAGACCATGAACCAAATTGTGAATGCGAGCAGAGGGACGATCAAGATGGCGCGGTACACTGCCAGACTTAAACCCAGAATACCAGTCATCGCAAGCTGAAAGACGACAAGGCCCAGTACGATGCGATTGCAAATGATAGACCATGCTCGACCGGTCGAGTGCTGACGGTGATCCATCGCGTAGAGGAGCTGGTATTTGTAGATGAAAGTTCCGATGATGAAATAAAGCAGGCCAAATAATTGGACCAGCCAGGAGCCGGGCAGGACGCTGTACACGATGCAAATGATGAATATGAGTATGGTCTGGGGAAGATAGAAGCCATAGCTAAAGACAGGCGGCTGGACCAATTCTGCGTAATCTGTATCCTCGATCAGCGACTGCCGGAGAGCTTGGTTGATATCCAACTAGGGCTCATACCTCGAGGGGTTTTAGCACCTATCAAAAAGATCGGATACATTGCGACACTGCCAAACTCGAGCAATCGGAAGGGGAACAGCCCAAGCCCTTGAAGGATGATCAGATTGATGTAAAACAGGACGAGGTTCTTCAAGGAAGTGGCCAGGATAAACGCGATGCTTGTGGTGTCTCTGAGAGAATCTCCGATGCGGCTGAAGTATGCCTGAGCATTTGACGCCGTCCCAAAGATGGTGAAGACGACGAAAAGGTTGAAAAAGGTGAAAAAGAAGTTTTTGGATATCAGCGACATTTCGACGTCACCTTGCGACATCATGCCTTGTAGCGTTGACAGCCCTGCATGTCATCAGCTTCAATTCGAATGACCTGGGCAGATGAGATCATACAGTAGTAAAGATACGGTACAGCCACACTTAGGAGGGAGATAAGTAGTGTAGGAAGACCTTGTTGGACCAAGGATCTGCTAATGTCATGGCTGGAGAGGGCATCCGCGAGCTGTGGCCAGACCTTGCCAATGTTTTCGAGGCTTAGCAGTCCAGCAAGAGGGACCAAAAGTAAAGACCAGAAGACTGTGAGGATAGCAATCACCAAGGTGATAGACCATGCCCTGAGCATCCTACTGGATCTTGAAAGATACGTGTTATGCCATACCACGTCCGATGGTGCTGGGGCAACTCTAGCAAGCAATTTCATTGGCTCGGGATCCATCGTAGCTTGTACAGCCATTTGCTACGCATTGTTAGCACTGCTGGGACTTCTTCGGACCACATTACTTACTGCTGCAGCAGTCGAGTCTAGTGTGACAAAGGCCAGTGGAGTGGGTTTGTAGACCTTCTTGCGAGATGACTGGATTTTCTCGTCTAGCTTATGGAGCTTCTCCTCATAGTAATCAATAGCATCGATACGTCGACTTTGTAGACCCAGGAATCCGTGCCATATCCGTGTCTTCGGACGATCTGATGTAGCCGTATCCACGTGAGGCTGGTCGTCATTGTCACCATCGAGAAGATGATGAGACTCATCGACGTGGTCTGTGTTTCCTCCAGAGGCTTGGAGTAGGGCCCTGTTGCCCCCATGTTTTGGTCGTCCCGAATGTACAGTCCATGCCTCTTCGAGCTTCCGCAAGATGCTCATTCTGCGCGTGACAAGATCGTCCAGCTCTTTCCAGTCCTTGCATAATAAGACGCTTTCCACTTTACCAATTTGGAGATTTTCAATCGCTTCCTTGATCATCTCCTCCGAGCGTAGTTCTTCGGGTATACCAGAGAGCCTGATGGTCCTATCTGTGACCGTGGATTGGCTGCCAAGGTAGTCCTGGCGGATGCGAATGACTTTTTTGGTCTCTGTGGTAATGAGATATAGGGCAAGGGCAGAAAAAAGATATACGAAGACCACGTAGATCCAGAGCATCAAGTCAGTCGGCTTATCCTCGCCCTTCGTAGCCTTCCCAGATCCTGCTATCTCCAGCAATGGAGACACATTGCCATAGGCCCCGAAGGTAATGGTCCTGTTGGCTGTGTGATTTCCAAGATTCCCTGATTCAGGCAGGCCATAGTCGCCAGTGTCGTGTACATGTATTGGTAATAGGACGACGAGTGAGAAGAAGAGGGTGATTGTTATATACTTGGTGGCCATCTTGAAGAAGTGAAGAAACTGCGATTCATTTAGACATCGAGCCTCTTCATTCCTTTCAGACTACTTACTACGAAAGCATCAAGACCGGCCGAAGCAAGTACTTGATCTTCGGTAATTCGATAAAGAGCTGGGACCCATCCAAAGAAGGTGTCTGGGAGCTCTGGGAGTGTGGAGGCTGCATTCTTCTGCTTCTTGCGCGCAGCATAGAGAGATGTCCATCTTGGTCTCAAGAAACAAAAGGCGAGAAAGGCGAAGAACCCGAGAGCAACGGAGATGGCGAGTTGGGTGTAGAGGTCTCTTTGATTATGATTTTGGCTCTGGTCCAGGTAGCCATCGCGGTCCGCCATAGTCCAAGCCGACGCCATGGTTGTGTAAGTATCAGGCACCAGGGAGTTATGTCGGCGTGGGAAGCATTGCGGTAGTTAGAATGTATTTCTTATCAAGCTGCAGGTTTTGAGACAACATGCAAGCAGCTGGATTAGTTGTCTGGACCCTTGCCAAGAAAACGCACACTAGCTAAGGATACTTGAGTACTGTAAATTTCTCCAAAAGAACTCAATGCCACAGCCCGCATCTTTTGGCCATTCCCTCATCTTCCCCGAACCTATAAACATGAGGACTTTCTTTGACTTTCACCCTCAAGGCTCTCAGATGAAAGTAGGAGACGTGTGTTAACTTGCAGCAATACGGAGCCGAGCATGGTCGGCACTGCGACATCTCCAGCGAAAGCTTTGTATCCCCAGGGCAAGCCTACGCTACATGTCGAGTGCTGTACCAAACAACCGGAGTCCTTGCCTCCAACAGTAAGACAAAATTCCAGCACCTTTCGTCTTTCCATGGCATTCAATAGTAATGCTGTCACATCAAGCTGGCAGATCGAGTTGAAAGATGGCTCAGAAACCAGTATGCCACAGTCAAATTAAAGCAGACCTTTCCATGTCTCGGTAAGATGACTACCAATTATTCTTCCATGATGCTAACAATGCTTGGATAGATGGGTTCCTCGACCCTCCCGGCATCCATTTCATCACTGTTGCAGACCTCACTTCTAGTACAGATGTCGAGTCAAACACCTGTATTCGTCTTCCACATGTAGATATCACCGTTGACGTCTTCGAGCTCCACGGCGACGAAGAGCAAATCGAGCCTTCCGAGGCTACACTTACCCGGATCGCTCAAAACGCCAATGATGACATTCAGGGGCCGCAAGCCACGATCACGAGTCTTCCGAATAGGAATTTCCATGGTCTTTGGGATTCGTAAGGCTCTGCAACCCTGCAGCATCGCAGCATCTTATGGACTTGTGCCTGATTCCGGTAGGTTGATTTTCGAAGATTTCATTCAATCTCGACTCCTCAAATTCATCATCCGCATGAGTCAGTGTTTTCGCTTTGTCTCTTAAAGGGACCACAGCTACCATGCCTCAGTGTCCTTTTCCGCTCGTCAACGTCGCCAACCATTGCCCTGTTGGAGCAGAGCCGTCCTACTTTATGGACCGCCAGGTGCTGGAAAGACAAGCCTCTGCCGAGCCTTAGCCCAGCAATTATCCATCCGTTTGCGCAACACTTTCCCACACTGCAAGCTCGTTGAATTTGACGCTCATTCAATGTTCAGCCAAGACTTTGGTGAGAGTGGGAAAGTCATCAACAAACTCTTCGCCATGATTGAGTCGATGCTCGATGAGGACGAAAACGCTTTGATTTGCGTCTTTATTGATGAGATAGAAAGCCTAGCCGGCAAACGTCAGTACCCTGGCAGCTCTAACGAGCCGCAAGACTCCTTGAGAGTATGCACCAAGACGATTTATATACTTGTAGCGACTGGAAGCTGATGACATTCCAGGCTGTCAATGCATTGCTGATCGCGCTTGATCGGCTACGGTGCAGACCTAACGTCTTACTCTTTTGCACGAGCAACTTGATCGAGGCTGTGGTGCGTAATTCGAATCACTACGCCGCTCATTGGATATACATATCAATCATTGGTTAGGATCCGGCATTTATTGACCGCATCGACATGAAACAACAGATTTCAAATCCTGGTCCAAGAGCTAGATACGAGATTCTGCGTTCCTGCTATCTTGAACTTGGTCAATGCGGAATCATAGCTCCAATCCGTCAGCCCCTAGAAGCTGCTACCCTCGAGCAACCATCACAAGGAATGCTGCTGGATGGAGATGAGGACGAGCTCGCGAGCGGGTGGGCCTCCCTCATACCTTCCTCATCCTCTTCGTCTTCTCCGGATAGATACTACACTCCGCTTAGGTCTCATATTCGGGTCCTAATGTCTTCAACATGCTGACAACCCAACAGCAGCCCGCCACCTCCGCACCACTCAACCAAGGCTCCTAAGTCTCAAATTGATTTCCATGTCGTCGACGACAGAGATCTACCGCCTCACCACCTCATGATGCTGCATTTCCCCGCCGACGAAGAGTCTCTGCCTCGAACATTGTGGAAGGTCGCAGCGAAGAGTACGGTAAGATAGACTGGCATCCAGCAGCCAGCCCAGAATGTTAATGTGAAACGGCCCGCAGAACTTCAGTGGGCGAACCCTACGGCGTCTGCCCGTCATGTCTCTAGCTATGTACACGACGCAGGACCCATGTCCCATCGATGAAGCTCTCAATGCGCTTTCAGAAGCTGTCGATAACGAGTCGTTACGGGAACAGAAAGATAGTACAGGAGAGACCAAGATGCTCGACTGTTGTTAGATTCATGGATTGTCAATGCGGAATTAGATTGGCGTGGCTTGGCTTGTCTGGCGCTAGAGTACCTGCTTGTACTGATTCATGATACCCATTTTGCATTTTGCTTTGCTTGTTCAAAAATGAAATGTAATACGTGCCTAGTTAGCTCGGAGGGCTGTTTATTTCGTACTCTGTGATCGGAAGAAATGATTGTTGGCAAAGAGACTGAGACGTATGTACAGCTAATGGCAAAGTAAATGCTAAACAAGATCATGTGCCCAACGACATAGAAAGTAGAAGGAAATACAGAATTGCAAGAACAATTGCACAAACGAGGGATCGAGGCAGCGCAATCCAACCCAAAGGACGTTCAACGTTCTTCTATCCAACACGTCTTAGATCAAGACCCATCACCCATGCCAATAGCCCTACTGGATCAGTCTGCTACGTCTGCGTAGTCAGCCCGCTAGACGCATTGCCGCCTCCCACAGCCACCGTCAACAATTGCGGACTCGGATCTTGCACCGCCCCCGACTGGTTCACACCATTGGTCGGCGTCACGTCGTCGTAGGGGAACGCATAGCCGATGCCGTCCAAGTTCGCCGCATGCACGATGCGCGCGTAGTGGTTCGTGGTCGCGTTCTGATAGTACTGGCTCGGCGAAGCTGTGGGCTCGACGGGGTCGATGAGCAGAGTGGAGCGGTTGAAAGCGGCGCTGAGGCGGGCGATGAGGGCGCCGAGTTCGATGTTGGAGCCGACGGCGAAGGGACCGGTGGAGCAGCTGAAGATGTCGGCGGCGGAGGGCTTGGTGAAGGTTAGACCGTTGCCGAAGTCGAGGAGGGAGGAAGAGTCGACGTGGCCGGATACAGTGCCCCAGGAGGCTTGAGTGTCGATGGAGAGCTGCTGGGACGTGTACTGGGACCAGACTTGGTTGACATAGTTCTGGTAGTAGCCGTTGAAGAGAGAGGAGTTCAGAGTGATGCCGTTGTTGGGGCTTAGAGCGCGTAGGTTGCCTCCGGAGGGATCGCGCACGATGAGCGAGGACCAACCTGCGCCGTCAGAGGCGGTCTGAGCTGTTAGTTCCTGGCAGACGGTATCGAGTCCACTGGACGCCATGCCGGAGACATACTGCGTTGCGTGGGAGGTGTTGGTCAAGGTCAAGGAGATGGGTAGGCAGACAAAGTCAACGTAGGAGATGTTGACGAAGAGCTCGGCCGCATTGAAAGTGAATTCGCAGAAGTCCCAGGATAAATTTGTATTCGGGTCTGAGGGATTAGTAACCGACGGCTCGACGAGTGCAGGGCCGGGGTTGAGGAGGAAAGTTAAAGTCCCGTCGACAGAGAACCAGATACGGCTTCCAGCAAGGTGGGGAACAGTGACGGTCGTGGTATTACCAGGTGCGCCCACTAAATTACAATTTCGCTGTCAGTATTGCCCATGCGAGGAGGAATATAGAGCCATGGAACATGTTTCGAGGGTAAAGACTCCCGAGATATGTCTCAAGACTCAAGTTTTGCTCCAACAGGGAAAATATGGGCTCCGAAAATACGTACGAGGGATGGCGCAATCCTGACCAAGGGCCGAGCCGACAGACGAAGGCGATGTTGGATAGTAGTAAGTCTTGCCATCGGATTGGAGTAGGAATAGAGCGTTATTATTGTCGAGCGCTTGGCCAGTGATGTAGGCGTACACGGTGCTGGAGCTCGTCTGATTCTGAAGGGCAATATTGACGGTAGCCATTGCGCTGGTACCGAAAATGTTGCTCCGTAGATAGGGCTTGATGTATTCGTGGATTGATCCTGTAGGATGCAGTTGGTGCGGTAGTGTGAAGAAAATTATTTACAGAGCAAAGAGCAGACGATATATACAAGCATATGACAATATGTACAGAGATAAAAAGCAAATTGGATGTTAGGTGAGACGCAGCATGGATTCGGCCGAGAAGCACCGCCTGGCTCTATATATGTTGAGCTGAAAAAGGATGTGAAATCCTCTTGAGGCGTGAGCAGGTGGCCCGGGCAAATGTGCAGCACACCTTGGACCTCAGGCTGGGAATCTTCTGCAAGGGAATGATGCAGGTGAATGATCAAATATTGAACTCAAATGTTGAACCTGTTGGATAATGATACTATTTACACAACAATGATTAGACAATGACCGACTTCAAGGAGACGTTCTGCGGAGAAAAGACTGTGGAGTAATAAGGGGAAGAGATCAAGTGGTGTTGGTCTTATGCTTGCTGATGATGCCGCGGTGCCATTGGTACCCTCGCTAGAGTAATTTATCTATGGTTTTAGGGTAGCGCTGACTTTAAATACCGGAAATTTGCCAAAAATACCGGGAGAAACGCGTCTGAGCGTCTCCCGAGGATCCGGGAATCTGAGAATTTGGGATTTGGGATTTTGGCGACTGACCAAAATTCCAGAACACCTTCCTCCAAAGGAATTTCCGTATTACTACCACTCAGCCGTTCTGATCATGGTGCGTGATCCTCAGATGCATGTCGCGCGTGAACTAATCTTCCCTAGACCGCCTTTAATCCTACACAGATTTTCGGCGACGAGGTCACGGAAGAGAAGGGCGAGAATGCGCGTCTCTCGGCGTTTGTCGGCGCGATCGCCGTGGGCGATTTGGTCAAGAGCACACTGGGACCCAAGGGGATGGATAAAATATTACAATCAGCGTTCCTGCGCCCCAGCCTCTGTCCTAAGGCTACCATGCTGACTTGGACCAGTTCAACCGGCGAAATAATGGTCACAAACGACGGTGCCACAATTCTGAAGTCAATAGCGTTAGACAACGCCGCAGCGAAAGTGCTGGTCAACATATCCAAGGTGCAAGATGATGAAGTTGGGGATGGAACTACGTCTGTGACAGTGTTGGCGGCAGAATTACTACGCGAGGCTGAGAAGCTGGTGGAGAAAAAGATACATCCGCAAACAATTATTGAAGGGTATCGGATAGCAAGTAATGTGGCTCTGGCGGCCCTGGAAGCCACGGCCGTGGACCACAGCAAAGATAAGGAAGCTTTCCGCAATGATCTTATGGCAATAGCACGGACAACGCTCAGCTCGAAGGTGCTAAGTCAGGATCGAAATCATTTCGCAGAGCTTGCGTGTGATGCTGTCTTGCGAATGAGGGGATCAACGGATCTCAGTCATATCCAAATTATAAAAAAGGCGGGCGGGAAACTGAATGACTCGTATCTGGATGAGGGTTTCATCCTGGACAAGCAGATTGGAGTCAACCAGCCCAAGCGACTTGAGAATGCCAAAATCTTGGTTGCCAATACTGCCATGGATACGGACAAGATCAAGATCTTCGGGGCAAGAGTCAAGGTCGAGTCGACAGGAAAGCTAGCCGAACTTGAAAAGGCTGAGAGGGAGAAGATGAGGGCGAAGGTGGAGAAGATCAAGAGTCATGGCATCAACTGTTTCGTCAATCGGCAGCTCATATACAATTGGCCGGAGCAGCTTTTCTCCGACGCTGGAATCGTATCAATCGAACATGCAGATTTTGACGGTATTGAACGGTTAGCGTTGGTGACAGGAGGAGAGATTGCCTCAACCTTCGACCATCCGGAGAGCGTGAAGCTGGGCCATTGTGACCTTATTGAAGAAGTTATCATTGGAGAAGATACACTAATCAAGTTTTCCGGTGTTGCTGCGGGACAAGCTTGTACCATAGTACTCCGGGGAGCGACGGAGCAGTTACTGGATGAGGCAGAACGATCATTGCACGACGCCTTGGCTGTGCTATCCCAGACAGTGCGAGAACCCAAGACTACGCTTGGTGGCGGATGCGCGGAGATGGTCATGGCTAAGGCGGTTGAGCAGGCGGCACCGAATGTTACAGGCAAAAAGGCGATCGCGGTGGACTCTTTTGCTACGGCACTGCGGCAGCTTCCCACCATCCTCGCGGACAACGCCGGATTTGACTCGAGCGATCTGGTTGCGAGGCTGAAGACGGCGATCTACAAAGGGCTGACGAGTTCGGGATTGGACCTTTTAACAGCTGGGGGTGGCATTGCAGACATGAGGGAGCTGGGAGTGATCGAGAGCTACAAGTTGAAGCGGGCTGTGGTATCTTCTGCAAGCGAAGCAGCAGAGGTAAGACGATCCTCAAGGTGCAACGGTGGTGGTGTGACTGACATTTGCACAGCTTCTGTTACGGGTTGACAACATCATTCGAAGCGCACCAAGGAAAAGAGAGAGGATGTAAAGGATGATAGGAGGAGAAGTCTATGATATCCAGTGATCTGCATGGAGCGGAGTTTGAGCGCTGCCAGATAATCAAATAGAGTTTCGTCCTCAATGATCATTGACCTGGTTGAAGCTTTGCCTCTTTTTTTCTTTTCTCATCCGGCTGCTGCAGGCGTCAAAGAGGCATGGCATGAATGATGAAAATATTCAGCTCCGCCCGCTAGTATCTGCAAATGCCGCTTTGACCTTTTTTCCCATGAATGTCTTGCCACCCCAGTTCAAGTAGGTAGGTACTTTTTGATGTTGGAAAGACTGATGAAACAATAATGGAAACGATGGGTTGGAAGTCACTTCTTTTTAGCGCGCATTAAATATCTCTAGGTACTTTATACATACGGTACGGTACTTTAAAGTACATTATGTTTCTCGTCGTTCCTGGAATATATATGCGGCTATATGACGGGCCGAGGCGGCTTACGACGCAGTCTTTTCTGATTGGACGGCCAAACCTGCTACGAATACTAGATTCCATCGGGCAAAGGTTGCAACAACAAGTCACGGCTGAGCAACTTTGCGATTATTTTGCTACGCCTTCGTCTGACAGCCCTTACATTCTTCAAACATTCTCCCATTTACCTACATCATTGCTTCTTCTTCTTCTTCTTCTTCTTCTCCTTCTCCTTCTTCAATTTATTATCATTTATTAAACCATTCATGTAGAATCAGCTTCTGTCCAACAATGTCTAGCCTGTCCATCAGGCTAGGCCAATGCAGTCTTCCAGCTTCTTACATCAGAATTATCGAGTCCGCCTGTTGACCTATCTGACTGGCGTTCATCCCCGCCATCATGCGTCGGCGTCCGGGTACTGCCAGGACGGTGGTGGTCTCAGCATTGACAGTATCTTTGCTGATACTGCCCTTCTTGGTGGCTTCACAGCTGCCGCCTCGGCAACAAAATCGCAAATCACCACACGAGCACCCAGCCATTGACCACCACACACACGCTGGATCATCTGGCTTTCAGGATGAAAGCACATCGGAAACTACAAATTACAAACATCTGAAAGACACAACGCTGAACCAACCAAAAGCGAGCGCCGTCGCTACAAACCCTCTAGCTCTGGCCGGTGAAGACCGTGCCGTGCGAGCTGCCCAACCTGCTCGAGGCTCCGGAAAATCCGCCGGGCTTTCTGCGTCGCTTAATGCGCGCTCGTTGCAGGACTGGGAGGTGGAGGACTTCGTTCTACTTGCCACCGTAGACGGATCGATACACGCAAGAGACAGGAAGACAGGAGCACCGAGATGGAAGCTGGAGGTGGATAGGCCGATGGTCGAGACGACATACCATGTCCCGAACAATTCATTGCTTGATGGATCGAAGCCGGAGTACGACTTTCTTTGGATTGTGGAGCCCAGCAGGGACGGAGATATCTACATCTACAACCAACGCGGCCTTGGCGGCTTACAAAAGTTGCACCTGACGGTGAAGCAGTTGGTGGCTGACATGTCACCGTATGAGAGCGTAGACCCTGCCGTGGTCTACAATGGGGAGAAGAAGACCAAACTTTATACTGTGGATGCAACGACAGGCACCATCAGCAAAGTATTTGGAGCCGGAGGATCCCTGAGCAAAGAGCCAAGATGCCCAAAGCCTGGCGGCCTTGATGTGCTTGATGATGAAGAGTGCGCCACCAGAGGCTCCTTTGTCCTGGGCCGGACCGAATACACAATCACAATCCAAAATCGAGGTACTACAGAACCGATCTGTATCTTAAGATATTCAGAGTGGGGACCCAATACTCGAGACGGGGACTTGCATAGCCAGTACTCTAGCACCATGGACAATAAGTACGTCTATCCATTACACGACGGAAGCATCTTCGGTTGGGACTACAGCCAGATGATGGACAGGCAGAAGTCCTATACTCAGAAGCTTTCGTCTCCGGTCGTTAGAGTCTTCGATGTAGCCCGTCCGTTGCATGTCGATGACCAGGATCCGCAACTCATAGTATTGCCCCAGCCTGTAGGTCCTCTCAACAATGAGATCTATGATACTTTTAGCGCAAAGAATCGTATATTCGTCAATCACACTGAAGCTGGAGGGTGGTTCGCTATGTCCGAGAATACCTATCCGTTAGTAACTGGCAAAGCAAAAGCGGCCCAATGCTACGACAGAGATTGGATGGAGATGACCACTTCAACGCACTCTTTGACCCTCGCCCAGCGTCAGGAAGGCTTCGTCGGCGTACATGCACTTTCTGAGCTGCAAACAAGACAAGGTAGTGGTCTGACTATTTCTGGGCCGGAAACCCCAGCGGCCAATGACTCCCCCGTCGAAGTCTACCAAGAATCGTCATTGTCGCCCTCACTGCCAATCATAGGTAGCAGTAGAATCATTGGGACTGCTGTGGACAACTTTTCTGACATATTTGTTCTATGTTTCATTTTTGCTGTGGGTACATTCTTTTACATCAACTGGAGGCCAATCTTCAGGCACATCAGAAGGCGTTTGGAGTTGGAGCAGACTATTCCATCTGTGCAGCCGCAATTTGCTTCTGTACCATCATCTCCCGTCACAGCAACGCCATACGCGCCAGAGGACCTTCCACCCCCCGAGAATGATAAAATCAAAGAAATTGCGATTAAGCCAGAGGGAGACGTTGCGGAAGCCAACCCATTGCTGCTGGAGCCGCCACCGGAATTGTCGCGCAGCCGGCATAATTCCCTGCAAGATCGTGGCCATAACGAGGCGGAGAATGGTATTAGAATACGGGATCCATCTCCTGGTCCTGACGAATCCGACGAATCCGAAGAAATAGGATCCTCACAGACAGTCAAGAAGAAGGTTCGCCGTGGAAGACGAGGCGGAGTCAAGCATAGGAAGAAGAACAAAGGTGACAGCAAGCAGGAATCCAAAGATGAAGCAGAGGAGACCATGAAACAAGTCTCGCGAGCACCGTCAGCCAAAGCACTACAGACGGAAGCCATCAAATCCTCTCCGCCAGCTGTGACGGATACGACTGAGGTGACTGGACCAATCATCAACATCGGACATTTGAGTGTCAATTTGGATGCTACCTTGGGGCATGGCGGTCACGGAACAATGGTGTTCAAGGGCTCATTTGGCGGTAGAGAGGTCGCCGTGAAGCGTATGCTCAAGGAGTTCTATGATGTCGCCTCTCATGAGGTTAGTCTCCTTCAGCAGCATGACGATCATCCCAATGTCATACGATACTTCGACAAGGAGACTGCTGGTAGTTTCCTCTACATCGCTCTCGAGCTTTGTCCTGCCTCACTGCTGGATGTGATCGAGAGACCGAGAGATTTTCCAGCGTTGGTCCCCTCGGGCGGACTCAACACGCCCAATATACTGAAGCAAATCACCTCCGGAATACACTATCTTCACACCCTCAAGATCGTTCATCGAGACATCAAACCTCACAACATCCTTGTCTCCGCCCCCAAAGTCACCATTGCCAATCCGTCTACGACCCAACCACCGCGCCTACTCATCTCCGACTTTGGACTTTGCAAGAAGCTCGAAGGCGACCAGAATTCGTTCCGTGCGACCACTGCCTTCGCCGCCGGTACTTCTGGCTGGCGTGCCCCCGAGCTGCTTGTCGATGACGACCCTCTGCTGAAGTCTACGAATTCCGCCCTCTATCCCGCGACGGCAGACCTGACCAACACTTCCGAACCGCTCGTTGTCGACCCGCAAACCAACCGCCGTGCAACCCGCGCGATTGACATCTTCTCCCTCGGTTGTGTCTTTTATTACTGCCTCACGCAAGGCTCCCATCCTTTCGACAAAGACGGCAAATTCATGCGTGAAGCCAATATCGTAAAAGGGTTGTACAATTTGGATGCTTTGACGATTTTAGGAGACTATCAATGGGAAGCGAAAGTGCTCGTTGGTCAGATGTTGAGTCACAATCCAAAGGAAAGACCTGACGCCGCGACCATCCTGACGCATCCCTTCTTCTGGGGTGCCGAAGATCGTCTGGAGTTTCTCTGCCATGTCAGCGATGCCTTCGAGTCTGAGAAGTACAACGAGCGGGAAGACGATCCCTCCGAGCCTCTCGCATACCTCGAAAGCTACGCTCCTCTCATCACTAAAGATCACGGCGGCGATTTCCTGCGCGCACTGTCTCAGCCCTTCAAAGATACTTTGGGCAAACAGCGCAAGTACAAAGGGGAAAGTTTGCTTGATCTGTTACGAGC
The DNA here is from genome assembly GCF_014066315.1 of Letharia lupina. Taxonomy (NCBI): domain Eukaryota; kingdom Fungi; phylum Ascomycota; class Lecanoromycetes; order Lecanorales; family Parmeliaceae; genus Letharia; species Letharia lupina. The sequence goes on from NW_023502974.1 coordinate 2,410,150, forward strand.
GCTGCGGAACAAGAAGAACCACTACGAAGACATGCCAGACGCTGTCAAAGAGAGGGTGGGACCGTTACCTGCGGGGTACCTGGGCTTTTGGTCGAGAAAGTTTCCGAGCTTGTTGTTGACTTGTTGGAGCGTGGTGAAGGAATTGAAGTGGGAGGAGAGGGACCGGTTCAAGAAGTATTACGAGGGATGACAAGGAGAAGTCGAGTATAGCGGTGCTAGCATGCTTCTGTTTGTTTTCACTTGTATTCTGTGTACGGATACATATCAGGAGTGGGATGATATGAGCATGTACCAGTACGCCAAATCTTACATTGGATAGCAGAAAAAAAATGCAGCCGTTTATCATCACTTAAATCAAGTACCTTCCTCATCCTCAAGTACCCTCTTGACCCCTCCCTCCATCCCGCCAATGTTCCCTCAACTCCCCCAACCCTCCCTCGCTACACCACCTCTCACGGCCCCTGTCCCAAACCTGCCCATCCTGCCCTCGTCACACGTACAACCCTGGTCTTGTCCATTGAAAGGCTCTCGGTGTCTTAGTTCGGCACCCTTTTATTCATTCATTCATTCAGCTAGCTGGCATTGGTTTGGGCGTTGCGCGGAGGCTCGCTTTGGCGTACTTTACCTGACTTGGGAGTGGTGAAGGGGGTGGGGTGGGGTTTGACGGCTGGGGGGGATCTTTTTTTGTGTGGGGGGATTGGGGTTTTGTTGGGGGTGGGGAAGGAAAGGGAGGGAGGGAGATGGGAGGGAGATGGGACATGATGGTCGGGATTAAGAATCGGGGCGGAGGAAATTGACGGTTTGATGAGTATGTGTAGGTGGGTGGGTGAGCGGGTTGGAAGTTGTTTGGGGGGGGAGGGGGATGGATGGCTGGATGGGTGAGTTCTCGTTCGATAGTATTTATTAGGGGTTTTCGCATGGCTATAAATGGTCAATTGCTTGGATTGAGTGCCCATGATCGTATTGAGGTTTTACGGTATCCAAGCATGGGAGGTATTTCGCGATTTGTTTTGCGTAGCTTGAGTAGGTTCCAAAAAGTGCTCGCTTGAGGTTTAGATGATATGACATCAGTCTCTCATCCCCTTGGCCATGTAGTCAACCTGCCTTGCCATGCCGCCTGCTGCTTCGGGAATGCTACCCTCGTCTAAAGCGCCCGGCTCCTCACGGTCTGTTACCATGCCCTTGGCCATCCATCCGACCTGTTTCGCCATCCCACTCGCAGCCTCTGGAAGATTGCTCTCGTCCAACGGCGTCCCATGCCCTTCCCTTTCAACGGTCTCTTTCTCCTTCCCATTGATCGTCTCGTAGAGAGCTTTCAACATCACAGTACTGCCCGTCATCACCAGTGCGCTCATGGTGAAGAGCCCCACCCGGCCCTTCGTACCCACCATGTCGAAGATCGGATAGGGATAGAATCCGTTATGCTGCGCACACGTTTCAACCCACGGCCAGTACAAAAAGGCGATAGCGCTGGACAAGGCGAACGCTTGGGTCGTGGAGACGGTCCATGGTGGAGAGAAGAGTAGCAGGTCCGCGGTCAGCAGGATGCTAGGGATGGCGTGGAAACTCAGATCGGCCAGGAGAGGCAGCTGCGCCCAGTCCGGTATGACTAAACTCTTGTCCACGGTGCGGAGGGTCCAGTAGAGGATGCTGATGAGCACTTCGAGTGGCGTGGTGCATATCGACAGCGTGTTTTTCAAGCGGAAGAGGGTGGGGGATGAGCTTAAATCTGCTAGAGCGCCGGTGGAGAAGGTGAGGACGGCGAGGGCGAGGCCGATGATGGTCAGGAATTGGAAGTGCCAGCCGTAGGAATCATTGATAGGGTTTGGGTTGTCGGAGAGGTATTTGAAGGAGTAGAAGAAGGAGGAGAGGCCGATGATCTGTGGGAAGAGTTTAGTGGATAGGCAGAGGGGAGAGGATGAAGAAGGGAAGGGAGGGAAAGGAAAGGAAAGGTAAGGTACGTGGATGAGGGCGGAGAGGGAAATGGGGGCGGGGGAGGAGAGGCGCTGGAGAGGATGCTTCTCGCTCATTTTGATCTTATCGGCGGGGGACAAGGAAGAGCTGCAGACCAGTGCTGGATTGTTTTTCAATACAATAGAATAAAGTAAGGTATGGTAAGGTAAGGTAAATAAGGTGAGGATGAGCTCGGCAGCTATTCGGAGGAAGAGACGGGTGGACGGCAAGGACAAGTCACAGACGGGAAGCAATAGATACATTAGCCGGAACCAATTGGGAATAGCTCTTCTCAACTTACATGTATGCTTAGCGATCTAATCTAATCTCGCCAAGACTTTCCCAAATTCCCGGGGGGACATATTAGAAAATGGTTTGCTGGGAAGTGATGATGCATAATTGCATAGAATGTAATGCATTACTCCATCATGCAACCACCTTTTCCAACATATTTCTGCATACATCTTCCTGCAAGTGATCAACTTATCATTGAATATTTGTAATGTTTAGCCTGACCTTGCGAATTGCTCCTCTTGCAACTTCTCTCTTTCGACAAGACCTTCGATGTATTCTAGACCCTCAACTAATGCAAGCCAACTCAGGCCCACCGCCCTGAGCGCCCTTATCGTTTGGAAGGACGAAAGACTAGTGCTCCTGGCTGCGGGTGCGCGCTCGTCTCACCTCCGAACCTGTTTACCATGAACTCCTGCCGCTGCATCAACCCTTCCGTCTGTCCATATCCCTCTCTACCGCGTGTGCCTGGAGTAAGAAAAAAAGAAAAAAAGAAAACAAGAGCAGAAAAACCCTTCGAATATACCTTTCCCCCCCCACATCAAGCTTCTTCATCCCATCAGCCTTACCCCACCAAAAAGATGACTCTTCCGCCGTGATCAATCCACCCCGGATCTTTCACCAAGCCTAGCTTAAACCCTAGAGCTGCAATTACCAAGAGCCTCAAATCAGTTTCCATCTCCAGCTGTACATCGCCATGCCTCGACCTAAGAAGCCAGGAAGCGCGGAACCCAAGAAGCGCAGTCGCAATGGCTGCTGGTGAGTTGGGAAGAATCTACATCACACCGATCACTGCTGAACACGCCAGGCCCTGTAAGAACCGCAAGATCAAGTGTGGAGAAGAACGACCAAAATGTGACAACTGTGAACGCCAGGGCGAGACGTGTGACTACAGCATACGTCTGAACTGGGAAGGGCGGTCAAAGAGGAAAGGAAGCAATGAAACTCAGGCCTCCTCCAACGCAACCTCTCCGCCAGCCAAGCTTCATCGTTCGTCCAGCTCCCAAGATACTGTCTCAACCACTTCCACCGTCTCGACCATACGGGAACTCAGTCCGAACCCAGCAACCGGCTTCATGCCCACACAATATGCCAGTCCAAACTACACGAGCTCGCATCCTGCTCAGTCGTCTCCCTACCGGGACCACATCTCAACGGCACAATTGAGCCGCATCCGCGATCAAGGCACCGGCACATATCCATCTCCAGCCGACTCCAGCATGGAGAGCCCTCCTCTCCCGAATCCTTCAAATCTACCCTACGGCGGCCATCATCATTCCTTGTCCAATGGTGGGATGCCTCCCCCCTTCCAGAGCCCACAGTTTTCCTTTCCGAACCACATCAATCCGTATGAGACTCCAGGTGCAGCCTTTGCAGATCATACAGCGAAGAAACTACGTCTCAGCCCTTCTATAGATTCATCAGACGGTTATCCAAAAAATCCGGCCTTCCCACCCAGCAACTTCGCCGCGGCGAGACAAATGAAGTTGGGTCCGATGATATCTCCGCAGTCCATGCGATATCAGTCGTCGAGTCCATCCAATGGAAGTGTGCGTGTGCCTCTTACGCCAGCAGCTTCGTCTGCGGGTTCTGAAGACATCCATCAATCAATGACGGGACCCTCGCCACAGCAGCTACAAGACTCTAATGACTTCCGCCGCTTGTCTGTAAAGTCCCTACTGTCGGAAGACTCGCCAGCCGACTCAGCGAGCAGCAGTGATAGTGCCTTCCCCGGGAAATTGAACATTGGCCCTTTCCACTACCAGAAGACAACGTACGGCGTTGATCGTGGTTTCCCCGATCTCGATCTGCCTCACAACAATGACATGATAGCACTGAGTGGTGTGACGCCGACCATGGGCATAGCCGATCTTGACAGGAACGAAGCTGATCTCGGCAATGAAGATTTGTATTCAGAGTTTGGGTTTGGTCTAAACGCATCAGAAGGGTTCAATGAAGGTTCGGGCTATTACGCCAGCCCAGTCACGGTCAGCATTTCCAGGTCCTTGGAACCATTACCGCCAACGCTCCAAGACAATCCAATGAACCTACTCTACTTTCACCATTTCGTCAACCACACTGCGAGGATGCTCGTTCCACACGATTGCTCCGAGAATCCATTCAAGAGCATCCTGCCCCAGAGTGCGTACAGTGACACCTCTGCTTGAGCTCGCTAGCTGACAGCGCACGCAGTGGCTATACACGACACGAATCTCCTGAATCTAATACTAACATACTCCGCCAGTCATCGATCGCGCTTACTCAATCATCCTGAACCAATAACCAGAATCGCACTTTGGGTTCAAGACGTCTTCCCTGCTCTTCGACGTACACTCAGCGACCCTAGCGGTCACATATCCAACAGCAATCTTGCGACAGCTATATTGCTAGCATCACTCGAGATCGTGAACCCAAGCACTTTTGAGGTGAAAGTCCCTTGGCAGCAGCATCTCCACATTGCCCGACGAATGATCTTAGCTCGAGGCGGTGCCAATTCCGTGCACCGTAGGGACAAAGCCTCGTATTTTCTCACTCGATGGTTCGCCTACCTGGACGTGATGGGTAGCCTGAGTGGTGGAAGGAACGATCGACCTCTCTTCAGCGGCGACTACTGGGCGACCGATAGCTCGGATAAAGACCAAGACTACCAAATTGATTGCCTACTCGGCTTTACCAGTCGCTGTGTGTCCATCCTTGCTAAGATCGCTGAACTGGCTCGAAATTGTGAAAACGAGCGCATAGATCCGGCTGGCTATGTCAGAGAGGACTGGCAGCCGTCAGTGGAGACTAGGAAAGAGGCAGAGAGGTTGAAAGCTGATCTAATGGAAGCCAGGATGCACAGATACCAAGGTTGTCCACATCGACGAGCAAGTACGCAGATCGAGGACAGCTCTTACAATCTCGAGCTTGTCACCACCAACGAAGCCTTCCATCACGCCGGCCTGATCCACGTGAACCGCAGGGTGCTGGGTAAATCATCCATGGACCCGGAAGTACAATTTGCAGTCCACGAGATCGTCAGCGCGCTGTACAAAGTGCGCAAAGGTGGCACTGCGGAAGGTTGTCTGCTGTTCCCAATGTTTACTGCGGGTTGCGACGCGCAGGAACCGGAGCAGCGTGAGAGGATCATGGAGAGACTGAAGAGGATGGAAGGACTGGGTATGAGCCATGTGAGGAAGGCCCGGGCCCTCATGGAGAAGGTTTGGGAGACTGGACGGCCCTGGGAGACCTTGGTCACTGGGGAAGACTTCTTCGGATGATCTACTGTTGCGTCTACCGCGCGATAAACATGGAGGAGATACGATGTGACCTGGTTGCGTCTTTTGGTTGCTTGTACAGCTTTTGGCAATCTGTTTCATCATGACTGACGGATCTTAGGGATAGCGAGGCGTTGTGTGACACATTGATAGCGTGCAGATACCCAAAATCCGACCATTGTTCTTAGCAAGTGAGTTCATTCCATGCATGAGTTGCATCTTATGTGGTGGGTGGAAGTGATAGTGCCACAAACTGCTTGGCGCAAAGGCTTCCCTAGCCATCGTACCCCCTGCTACCTTGTCGACCTCGATGGCCAAGGCCTGCAACCGGTTGTTACTCAAGAGTCATTCCGCATCGGACACTACAGCCATCAAGCCCTCCAAATGAGCACAACAGTGACCCTTTGGTACGTGGACACTCATCCAACGCTCATTGAACATATAGCGAAGCTCGACGACGCAGATACCCGTCACACACATCACATCCCGCAATATCGATGCGTTGTCCAGTATGTTACTACCTTACCGAACCGCTTTTGTATCTCTTACTTTGGTACGTCCGCCCCGTCCTCGTTCTCCCGCCACTGCCGCTTTTGTCTATGATGAGAAATTCAGTCAATACCCTGACGCTACACCTTCGGTGCGGCGACCCGTGAGGGTTTCAATCATATGTTTTAATTCCTGAGATCACTCTTCCCCCTGCCCTATGCCATCGTACAACTCTGGGGTCTACATCCGCTGATTCTGGAGCCCGCGATAACAGAGGGACGGGGTTTGACAACTTTGGGCAGTCGTTGGTGATGGTTGATGAGTTTGAAGGGGCTTGAAGCGTGAGGGGGAGGGGGTGTGGGCTTCGAAGCATTATCGGTGCGAGGGAGGCGGGGATGGATCGTTGCGTCTGTGCGGTTTGAGGGGGAAGAGAATATGGAGACGGCGGTGTGGGAGAAGGCATTCGTTCGTTATGTATCTAAGTGCAGCCTTCATCGCAGCGTCATGACGATTGCACCGATGAGGCGGGGTTGAGAATATCTGATGCATCACGACGAACAGACGGAGACGGGTCATTATCCAAACCTTGAGATTTGAAGTCATGGATATATGCCTGAACAGTTCCTAGTACTTGTCTATCTCCGGGGCTATTCTCTCTTTCAAGCCTTGATGCGTAAGACCGCTAGATTTAGAAACCGGGATTTAGATAGCTGTTGACACATGCGTAATGAACATGGTGTATTCTCTCTTTCAAGCCTTGATGCGTAAGACCGCTAGATTTAGAAACCGGGATTTAGATAGCTGTTGACACATGCGTAATGAGCATGGTGTACATCATCGACACTGTGTTATTTTCGGCAGAAGCCTCCGAAACTCCAAGGCGGGCGCCGCGCCCAAGTCGATCCCAAGTCGATCCCACAGCAATCCGCCTTCAATCAATCGTATCGTCCCTCAACGCGAACAGCTGCTTCAGCAACTCATCCGTCCTGTTGACCAACGCGTCATGATACAGCACGTTCGTCACAAACGTCTTGCAGCGGCCGATCCGCGACGCCGTCTCGCGCGCGAAGTCGAAATCGACATACATGTCCTCGACGAACGTGGCCGCGTACACGGGCACCTCGTTCGCCGCCAGCCGCGCCCCGTCGTACAGCGGCGGCCAGTCCGGGAAGCGCGCGAGCCGGTCCGCGACGTCGGCGAGGCCGCGCAGCTCGTCGAAGTCGGCGAACATGGCGCGCGAGACCGCCTCGCCGGTGAAGAGGACGGGGTCGGGCCCGTCGAGGGGGAGGCGGGCGAAGTCGGGGTGGTGCGCCAGGCAGCGGTCGGCGGCCCAGGCGGGGGCGGTCCCCTGGGCGTAGATGGGCTCGTGCAGCAGGGCGTACAGCGGGGCCGTGTCGAAGGGGATCAGGGCGCCGAAGGCGGCGAGGGTGGGCCGGGTGAAGAAGCCGGATTGGTTCAGGTCGCTGGTGAAGCGTGTGATCATGTCGTGCACGCTGTCCATGGAGCCGTGGAAACCGAAGTGCATGCCGAGCTGGCGTAAGCGCAGCACGGACAGCGTCCCGCCGCTGGGAAGTTTGATGTCTTCTTCTTTTTGGATGTGGCGGACGATATCCTTGACCCGGTGGATGTCTTCGGGATACTTTTGGTAGTAGATTTCGTTCCGCTGCTTGACCTTGCGGAACAGCCTGTTGTACACCGGGTACGGGTCTCGGACGAGGGGAGGCAGACCACCAACGATGAAGACTTCTTGCAATCCCTCCGGGAACCTGGAGAGGTAATTCACCGCGCAGAATCCACCGAAACTCACGCCCATGATCGACCACTTCTTCTTCTCTTCCGGAAAGTCTGATGTCAAGGTCTTGCGAATCGCCTCACAGTCCTTGACGATGCTGTCTGCGCGGAAATTCTTCAGTAAATCGGCTTGCTGTGCGGGTCCGCCTTCACTGGCTAGTGTCCTCGCCGTAATGGTACTGCTTAACCCTGTACCACGCTGATCGAGGAAGAGAATCTGGTATCCCTTGTCAAGGACATAGTCTGTCCACTAGCATGTTTTGGAGTCAACAGATTTTGTTTCTCGGTAATATTTCAACTCACAACACACGCTAAGGAGTTGAAATCGGCTTACAGCGTAACTCTGCGGGCTTTTACATGACATCCCAGGACCGCCTTGGAGATAGAGGACTAAAAGAAGTCTCGTGTCAACGACGCATTAGGCCGTTCCGAGGGGAGTGATCCGTACACCATGGAGGCTGCTTGACCTCTTTCTTACTCGCATCCACCGGCTTCTCAAACCTCTCGACACTCCTCGCGAACAGGCGCAAACTGCCGCTCTGGGGTTTCGCGTAGTCTCTGGGAACCTCAAAGAACAGCTCGGAGACGTTCAATCTTCCTGGCATCTGATGGGTCCTCTTTCCCAGCAGTTTCGCGGCGGACATGTTGGCTTGGAGGGAAACGCCGCCGGCGCCGGGTGCGAAAAGCGAGGTTTGTTCCACTCGGGTCATGGCGGAGTTGCGCAATGGTGCATTGAGCGCGGTCCAGCGTCTTTTTCTAGTTCCAGAAAGTTGGCGGATTAAACTTCAGACAAAAGCCACATCGAGCTAACCAGATTCAGTATAGCAGATATCGCCTCTTGGCAAAATGAAGTCTTTGGTAACACGAAATGTATCCATCTTTATTAAAGCACCCGCACGTACCCAAGTCGCTGCGTCTGCCCCTCCAATGGCTACGACTGCCACCCACCTATAGGCCGCTTGGTAAATACATCATAATGTTGAAGGATTGCGTTGTCCAGATTGTAACATCCTTCACCCATCCGGCAGACCGCTTTATGCCCACGAGTTTCCCACGCGATCACAACGCAGTTCTTCTTTCGGCAGCAGTGATTCCCGTTCTTTGGTCTTCGCCATGTCCATAGTAATTGTCTTTTCTAGACTGAATCCGTCTGTTTTCGTCCTAGACAAACGGCACACCTACCACCACCATGTTCAAGCCGTGCCGCTAACGGCCAGCCAAGTCATAAAGAAAAGCGTGCAATGGATTTTCCGAGAAGATGTCCATCTCGTGGGAACGCGATACCGAGCAAATATCATAATTGTGGTATGAGATACGACAAAAGCGAAAGGGGACTAATCTATGGCGATCGTGTTTCACCTGCTACTAGGTACGCAGCAGATGCTAGTCATCAGCTCCCACGAAAAGTAAACACACATGCTGCAGATCGATCGGGGACACGAGGTACAGACAGCTGGATGACATTAAACCTGTCGCCCTGCGAGGCATGTCACCCACGAGCTTTTCGGCATAACGATTGGGAAATTGTGGTCGATGCCATCTGCTGAGTGGAATTGGCCCATCAATCCATATCACCATAGCTTCAAGCTGATTCTACGCAGGAATTTGGATAGCCAGTCTTCGGGGAAGGCGAACCGCAATGTCAGATTCACAAAGTCCGCGAGGGTACAGTAGAGCCCATGTACACATGCCATACTATCTACGTATGAAACATTTTCGCAGCTTCATTACAAGTCCCAAGCTCAGCGAAAAACGACAGGAGAGCGCGGAGAAACCGCAATCGGGTCGCAAAACAATTGTCTCCAGTATAACGGAATTACAGTATAAAGGGTATGCGTGTCGCAAGAACCCGGTAGTGGAGAATTGGATAGGCCGGCAGACCAATTAGCAAGATAAGTCTAGGAGGGCACGGGGAGGGGGAGGGAAATAGATGTTTGATCAACCATACTGCTGATACTTCCCCAAGCTCTCGCAGATTGAGAGCGCATCTACGAAATTCTCTCCTCCATACCCGATACCCTTCCTTACTCCCCACCCTCCATCGCATCTCGCTGATACAGAGCACCAAGCCCAGGCTCACGAGGCCCTTCGTCCTCCATCCGAGTATCATCATCCCCCTCCCACACCTCATCCTCTACATCCTCATTCTCAACAATCCAACCCATATCATCACCATCATCGTCATCATCATCATGAACAACATCCTCCCGCTCTTCGTCATCCTCTCCACCACTGCCCCCCACCACCATCTCCCCCACCTCCCCCAAGAAAATAAACTCATCCTCACTCCTCCCCTCATTCCCATCAAAGCTTCCATCCTCGCCCCCCTGATCACTCCACATGCCCACATCCCACTCACAAGTCGAGAACCAACCATCGACCCGCGTCAAATCGGACTGTCGACACATACATCACATCAGCAAACCCAATTCGCTCTGGATTCATCCCATCTCCCTCTCCCCCCAAAACAATGAAAAGAAAAAGATAAAAGAAAAAAAGTGACAGGGAAAAAAAACCAACCTCATGCCGCCCCCTACAAACCCCCTGCACCCCATCAATCGTCTCCACCTCCCACCCGCAGCGCGTACACCGCCACATGCGATCCCGGGGGTCGAACTGCACGCCCGTCGTGTTCTCCGGCGAGGGCGACCGGTAGGGATCGTAGTCGTCCGAGTCCGGGTTGGAAGTGGAGGAGGTAGGAGGGGGCGGGGTGAGGGTGCGGAGGAAGCGGAGCTCGTCGGTCGGGGTTGCGGGCATGATGGGTCGGGTTGGCTGGAGCGGAGTGGGGTGGATTGGACTGGGCTGTGGCGGCGGTTGGCGTGGGTGTTTGGGGAGAGTGAGATATGTATGTGTTTGTGTGTGTGATTTGATTAGTTAAGGGGTGTGAGGGAGGGCTACCGGGGCTTGGGGAAGGGGGGGTCCAAAGTGAGGTGAGCTGTAGCTAAATCGAGTGGGGGTTTATGCAGGGGTTGCAGGGGTGAGTGGGTGGGTGCTGTCTGTCTGTCTGTCTGTCTGTTCACTTCACCCCGGCCCCAAGTTCCAGATCTCCCACACCGATGCACGCAGCGCTAATAACGAGACCGCAGACCCATGACACCCTGAGCACTACGCCCAAATGGCCCATTACTGTCCCCCCCCACATTTGACAAACGAACGACCCTACCCACCACCACCTTCCCCACCCATCAACCTCCCCCTCTTCCTCACCCCGCGCTCAAAATCCCCCTCCACCTCCCCAACCTCCCTCCTCCTCGTCGTCGTCGCTCGTCCACCGCGCTTGCGTGTGAACCTGACCCGTTTCCTCGCTCCCGTGTCCAACCCCAGCCTCTCGATCGTTCCGGCGTCGCCGAAGCGGGCGCGCCGGCCGCCGGCGCAGGCTCGGATGACGACGGAGCTCCGGTCTGGGGCGATCTTCGTGATCACGCCACTGGTCCAGGGGGTGCGGGGCATGGTGGTGGGGGTGACTGTGGGTGGTGGGTTGGGTTTTGGGTTGGGTTTTGGGTGAAGGTGTGGTGATGGTGATGGTGAGGGGGAGGAGAGAATATGGATAGATAAGTTAGACTTGGACGGCGCGGTTTGGAAAGGGAGATGTGCGATCTAGATGGTGTGCGGAGGATGCTTCGACTGTGCTTTGAACAGGAGTGCGGTATGATTTTGGTATCGCGGTTCTCGATTATGGGTCTCAGTCGAGGATGAAGAAGCGGGCTGGCTCTTTCTTTACATGCTAAAAAAGCTTTGAGATGAACAGAATTCACACGCTCGCTTGAAAGCAGGGCACCTCTCATACTCCGCTGTTCTCGAATTTTTTTTCGAAGAAAGAAGGAAAGGAAAAAGCGTCGTCTCAGAAATCTTCCCGTGCAACAGCGACAGCCAATCATGTTGTATCGAGTCTGCCTTGTTTCGTGAGGAGCGTTTGCAATCGGGCGGCACATGCGGGATCAATGCCGGCCGGGCACTTTGTTACCTAGTCCTTGCGGAGTCATCACCGCCCTATTTCGAGCTGGGCAGGTAGGTAGGAGTCGTGGCGTAGCTGTCGGTGCGTCACTTGGGCCTGTGGGTCGTTGACAGAGCTGCGGTTATGTGGAGGTGGGTGTGGTTGGAGGCGGAGGCGTTTTGGAGAATTGGCAGGGATTGTGCTGAGTTGAGTTGGGTGCTGCGCTGATGAAACGGTTTGGAATGGGAGCTGGGGGGGCTGGAGTTGGGTGGTGTTTCGGAGGTGGCCTCTGAGTGATCAGGTAAGAAGCATGGGCCTTGCCAGAGACTCAAATAGGGTTGTACGGGGTGTGTTTTGGAAGGAGGGTAGGTTGGAAGAAGTGGGTCTGAGAAAAGTTGAGTCTGAGGTGCGAGTGATGGTTACTGGTCTACTTGCCCGAGGTGGGTCCGACTTCTTGGGTTTTACTTGCTAAAGATCGTCGTCCGAATGCCCGACTTGTTGTACAAAAGTTCGACTCTTCCGACCGTAGCGTCCATCACTCCTGCAAGTACTACCAGCACAACTTGATCGAACTGTTCGATTCTTCATTGCAGAATCTTCCAGCATTCCTCACTCGTCACAAAGGCATTAGAGCCTCACTCGTATCTCCGCTCCACAGCATCCACTTTCATAAACCGGTCCTTACTAGTGTTGAAAATAACATAGACACGCAAATTCAACACGAAGCCTCTTTGCAACGCCGCCTTGGTCACGGCGGCCCTCGCTACGACGTTGGCGTAATCATGGTAAGGCTTGTCGAGCTTGATCGTGAAGGATGCAGGGCGCTCCGGAGTCTCGAACATCCTCGTCTTCACCACGCCCGGGTGCCGCGTGCGATCCGAGGTGTCGAGCTCCACCGTCGCCACTTCGAATTTCCCGGCTTCGTCCGAGTTAAAGGTCACATAGACCCTGCTGGAGGATTAGATGCCCCTCTCGATGGCGTCGCGTGCCACCTCGGCGCGGGACGTTGTGACGTCGATGCAATCGTCGTAGGGCTGGTCGAGCGAGATCGTGAGGGATGGACCACGGACTGCCTTCTCGAACATCCTCGTTGTCACCCTGCCTCCGTACCGGGTGCCATGGGAGCTGCTTGCGAAGCTCGATGTCATGATTTCACAACGAGCGCGTCAGCGCGAAGGAAAGAAGGGATGCGGAATGGTGTTGGACGGGAATGATATTATCTACCTTGACTTATGTTGTGGAATTGTCAGGTAGTGTGTGAGGGTGATATCATGTAAGGTAGTGCCGGGTGTGAACCTTAGAGCTTGTGATTCTGCTTATGATCTTGGACCTAAGTTTAGGATTCGAGGATGAGCGACGTTCAATAGAGGATAGATATTCAAAGGAGGCAGCGCATCTTGGGGACATCAGCGAATCAAGCCAGATGGGAATAAAGGCCGGACATAGGCAGCAGGCGTAGATTACAAGCTTTGGGCCAAATGATGAAGAATTCATCGCCCTTCCTGACTATTGTAAAGGCGGGATGATCGGATTTGTTGTGAAATAGGAGGTAGCTCAGAGAAGCCATGTTGGGTGGAATAGTTACATTCCAGCCATGCAGAGTTGCCCGCCCCGACAGTGTGACTTCGAACGGGCGGTAACGGGAGCCGAAGAAGCGTTGATGGGGACTTATCATGAACACCGACCCATGGCCCTACGAGTTGTGTCCTCGACTGCTCGGCATGCATGAAGCGATCGCTGAATCGAAGACTACCGCGACACGAGGTAGCTATTTGGCGCTAACTGGCGGCGACTTGATAGCTGGCGGGTATGTTTCAGGCTCGGGTCAAAGAATCTGAGTAGGCGTCTAGGGAAAGAAGTGTTTGACCATTCAGAGAAGGTCATGCGGGTCAAAACATCTTTGCTTCGGGTGGAAGCCGCGAATCTCATTTGAGGCCTGAATGTCTTGACCTGGCAGTAAAGGCTTAAGAGTATTTGGGAGTTTGGGAACTTGGGTTGGGGCTGTCCGAATATGAGATGAGACTTGCTTGGATTGCATGTAGTCTGAAAGTGCTACGGAGGAAAGAGCGACTATGTGATCGGACGCGCTAAGGAGCGTCACGCGACCTTGCTATTTCCAGGTCCATCCCCATTTCTGAAACCCCCAGTGTGCCGTCAAAAGAGTGATTACAAGTACGCAAGAAGACCTTTGCTACTTCCACCAGACTGCCCATTCTTTCCTTCTAAATGGCCCCTGTGATAACTAATAAGAGAAAGACGTTATCGAATGCTCCCTCCCACCGCCTTCTTCCCATTCCTCAGAACTCTTGACAGACCCCGACCGCCCCTTAGTGGGAAGACTCTTCTTAGCCATCATCCACTTCTACCAGTCTCTGCTCCACCTGTCTCTGGCGGGAATGTAGCTGTTGGTTTAGGAATTTGTAGTCCGTTGTTTTGACCCGACCCGTTTCAGGGCAGTTTGGCCATGTAGGATTCCATCAAGCCTGGGGCAGTAAGAGTGGAGGCTGTCGGATGTGCATTATCATGTAGAAGAAAAATGCTTGGGCAGACATCCGAATTGATGAAACTGTCCTGCCTCAGCGCAAAGCTGCATATGTCTGGGTCAGCAGCCTAGAGGGCGAGCTTTGGGCCAACCGACAGCCTTGTTATCACTCAGCATCCGCTTCAGTAGGGCAATCGTGCGGAAACTTTATGGACGGTGAGCGTCTCAGAGAAGTTGACATACGGGCGGACTTATCCTTTCAGATCAAAAGCCGCATGACATGGCGACTGGATCGTGTGGGTGACATGGAGAAGGTCTGAAAATTACAAAACCCGATGGAATGGTTCCGTGAGGATAATTGGTTGGCAAGACTCCGATCTGAGGCGGACATGTTGATCTATTCTAATACGTTTCAGGGCAAGTTTAGCATTGATGGTAGCTTGAAATACGAGGCAATAAGAGTGGTAAAGTGACTCACGTGCAGCATGAGATGACAGGCAGACCTCGGGGCGAACGTTCGGGTGCGAGCATCTTTCTGTCGAATAGCTCTACGACCGACTGCCCAAAGGTTTGAGCTGATGGGTGTGTTCCGGCGTTTCAGCGTTTCCTCGAAGGACCCTGGCAGACTGTTTCGAGGGAAACGGCATGGAGGTCATCCACGAAACGTCACGTCGCCCACAAGGTCATACCCAACGGTATGGTATTGGCTGAGTGCTGCCTCTCAAATCGACCTCATCTGAGGTCTCCGACAATCTGGCAAAGCGGTACAAGTCAAGGGGATGGCAAGCGGTCTGATCAGGCAGTCTTTGTTTCGTTTTTCATAAAGCTGAGCTCTTATAAAGCTAAGAGTTTCCTTTCATCTACTACTTTCTTTCGTCATAGAACCCTCTCGACAAAGAACAAGCACAATAGATCTCGAATATCTGCAAGTCCTCAGGGCTAACGACCCAGCTTCACATCCCCTTAACTAGACTCCATCAATGGCAGAAATGGAAGGGGTCGAGCAAGTGATGAGAGAGGAAGAAGAGGAAGAAGAAGAAGAACATGAGGAAGAAGAGGAAGAACAAGAAGGGGATATAGTCTCAGGGCCATGCTACCAGGTCAACAGTGCCGTCACTCTCCAGCAATCGGACCTCTGCGAACTATACACATGTCTCCATTGGAGATGGAAATCCGAGCACACGTGCTGGTCTTACCTCGAGATCAAACAGATGATCGGCCACGCCAGCCTCAAGCTCGACAAGAACGAATATCAGCATCTAGACCTCAATGACGTGATCATGTGCTTGCTCGACGAAGAGGATGATCTCACGAAAGCTGTGAAGGTTGTCGCTGAGCATAGCAAGGATAACTTTGTGAAATGGATCCCATCCCTTTATAAACGTGGTGTGGAAGCTTATGCTGAAGAAACGAAGTCAGTATCATCACTACGTCTTGTGACAGTTCCTCAACTGATTGGGCATCTAGGTTGGCTAAACAGCAAGAGGATGAGTTAACCGCTCGGCAAGCTGCCATGGGGACACCGGCTGCAAAAAAACGCCGGATCGGTGAGTTCGATTCGATTGCCACAGTGTTGGAGGGAGAATCTAGCGGGAGTCACAGGGTCAAGGCGGAAGCAAGTAGGACTCGAACCGGAAGCGTGGAGGATGACGAGGAGGGTATGGTGACGACAGGATAGGCTGCTAGACAAGATGCAGACGAGCTGATGGATCCGTGGCCAAGACATTCATTTATCCTCGATGGAGTTTACAGGGTTTGATTTTGTTTCATGCAAATTGCACCTTGGGACGAAGGGAGGGGCTTTTGCGTTGCTCGACTGACAGATAGCATTAATTTCCAACTCCTCCCACAAGATCTCATTCTCAGGATCTTCAAAATCACTGAAAGTGCTAGCTGCAGCAGGATAGGAGCAAACGCACTTTCCCGTACTTTTGATGCTCGTTCTTAATAGCGATAGACCTTGAGAAGCCAGTATGTTGTATCCCAATAGGGAACTAAATGGAGCGATATCCCTGACTTGTAGATGTTTTTCTTCGTTTGGTGTCCTCTGCTCGAGACAACGTACGTGCGATGTGCGCCATGCTCTGGAGGCTGTGCGCTATAGAGGACGCGGCTGTTCAGAGCGTTGCGCTCTTTCGTGTGGGATCCCCACTTAGAAGGACTACCGCTTTGGCATGTCCGCTCCATGACATGCCTGCCTTGCGTGTAGGTGAGGTTATATCATCCAAAATGGCGTCCGGGGACAAGAGGATGTGAGACACGGCTTCCTTCTGCGCGTATATGAGCCAACTTGAGTGGAATAATGCTGACAGCAAAACGAAGACCGCGGCATGGAGAGAAAATTTGTCACCCTTCATTTCCATCACGATGTGGAGAGACATGAGCTGGCCATGCGGACTCCGCCAATAAGCAGCAGCGATTGGCCCCGTAGCGTTATGCCCTGAGGCGACAAAAGTGGTCCTAGGGAACACAAAGGAGACATTCCTGAACCTGCCGCCTTCATTTAGGCATTACTATATTGGTACTCGCGGCGAGCTGTAGGTAATGAGGAGTTGAAGCATCGTGTGCAGATGATCATCTACATCACAACCGCAAATGCAAGCTGGTCTGTCCATGACATCATCTACTGCTTCAGCTTTGCCCCTGGCGGACTTTCGATTCTCTTCTTTCATACGTAGTGAACTGCGAAAATCGCATGAGTTTGGGTAAGGGAGGAAAGAATGCCCCATAGAGACGTTTTGTACGAATGATCAGATGTTTTGTTCGAGTGAGTGATCATGTTGATAATAGAAGGAGTAAGTACAGGATGAAGAGTAGCCTTGATCAGACTGGAAGCCGAGAGTATGTGCAGCTGATCTAATTGTCAAGTCTGAGATTGGTTGATGGAAGACGTCTGGAACAAGAGAGACAGCGTTGCCAGAGTTGAGCTGACATTCCATCATGCGCACGAGTGATGCTTGCAATTCATCCTCTGGCGGCTCCTGTCTACTGACAGCCTGTTTGATCGGTGAAGGGGATCTAAGGAATGTTTTCCGATTGTACTTGGCTTGTTGTTCCCTGCAGGTGAAGTTTGTAACCCCAGAAGTTGCTCCGGCCGGATGGGCACATCGTAGTGTTCCTGAGAGGGTAGCTGCGGGTGATCAATTTTCTGGCTGTTTGAAGGCTGTATTCTCCCTCTGGCCGATTCATGAATAGACAGCGGTGAAATGGATGGTGGAGGGGAGCCAAGTAGCTCCGGCGGAAACTCCCAGCCAGAACTTTCGTTTTGTGACCTTGGAGGAGGACTTTGTAGATTGAAAAGGGTAGATGTGTCTTCCAGCTTGCCTTCGAAGTACATATCTGAGAGATCGTAGTCTTGAAGCCTGGGCTATGCGGACGCCCATTCGTGGTAGATCTTCTTCGGTCTGCTCCACACGACCAGAGTCTCATAGAGGGCTGTAGAAACCAGGACTACGCTGGTCAGTGGGCGTAGAAAGCTCCTTAGCTAATGGCGATCAATCGTATCTCTGTTCGCTGAGTGGGTTGACTTCTTCGGAATTGAGAGTCGACGGCGCTGGTAATCGCGATCTGTCATCTTGAATTCTCCGAGAAAGGAGACAAGACCCCTGTGGGATATTGATTCACATATCGAGGAGGGGTTCGTCCTGTGCATCGCCTCCAAAGACCCTCCTCCATTGAATTCGTTTCGATGGTTCATGTCTTGCCGGAACTGTGCGAAGACCGCCTTCAAGCAATTCCGTGAACGTTGGTGCCCAGAAGTTCTCATAGAAATCATTCGGAGACGGTGGCATGCTCAGAAGATGGCAGTGGTCGCTATTGGCGTCATAGCCACAGAGACAGACCATAGTGTGCGCATGGGTGAGGTCACTGGTAATGCAACGAAATTTTGTGGGTGAGAAAGGACGAGAATCGATCTCGGGTGTTACATGTTTGCTTTCGCCATTCAGTGTCGATATATCAATTTGCTGTCCTCGTGCACTGATCAATATAAGATCACTACGAATACAATCCTCGACACCCATGGAATCTTAAGCGTCTTATCTACAATAGCGAGTTGAGATTGAAATCTCAAAGATCAAATCGACGAAGTAGTATGTGCAGATGAACCAAAACTGGTGACCCAGACTAACCACATGAATCGTCTGCTGTAGACATCCAGCTTTCAAGTACTGTGTTATGAGACCAAGGGCAACGGAAATGACACAGTGAGATAACCTATCGAACGTTACTTATCAGGCTTGTTCCAGAGCCTGATTATGAAAGGAGAGCCAGCCTGACCTGCCGTGTCGTTAGCGTATCATCTCCCACGTAGCGGTGGTTAGCGCCAGTTGGGCGAACAGCTGTGACCGACGACGACGGCTCCTTCTCAATTTCTTTATCTCGGTCCTTTGGTACTAAGACTGTGTCGGTTGTTGGAAGTCCTCTGCTGTTGGTTTCTTCGTCTTGATCTGGATATCAGATTCCACCTCCGTCCTCCTCTACATCGTCGGCCTGGAAAGTTGAAGGTGGAGCCTCAGCAGATGAAGTTTTATCTCGTTTATGGGTTGTGTCATAGAGATGATGCCTTTTAGGTCTCACGGCTTTGAGCTCCGGCAGGCTGTCCGTCCTCCTTTACTTTAGGTTCCCTTCCCTGGTGGCGGAGTGGTTGTGATTAGAAATGCCGGAGATCTCCAATGGAGAAAACCCTTCAGTGACATAGTGAGTTGGACTTATTAGAGATTTGGTCTTTGGAGGACGGTACGTTGTATGTGCTCGAGAGAGAGACCTGCTTGAGTCATTTGCATATGGCCGATCAATTGCGAACCTTTCGGCTAACTTTTCACATGGATTACAGACAGAAACCGAGTCTATTGTAGAATTCGGGCTCCCACCAGCTACATCACTGAATCGATCATGTTCTATGCCAAGACGACGATTCTTTTCAGCCTCATAGCTTTGAGCGTTTATCGCAACAGTCCGCGCCCTCTTCTCTTGGCGGCTCTCTCTCGGCACGAGAGGAAAATATCTCGGAGTAACATGGAATCTTCAACGGAAGAAACCTATCAGGAATGTAGGGGGCAGGTGTTTTTGACGGGTTGGCCTCGGGAGGGGAAGTAGGTGCCCGTGTGAACGAATGGCGAGAGGAAACTAGAGTATTTTCGAAGTTTGCAAATTCGTTGATAGCCTTTTCACCAGATGCATAAAGATGGACACCATGAGGCGCATGGTTAGGCCCATACGTAAAGCCATGCAGGAATGTGTTCGCAGTTTCGTCCGGACTGCGCATAGGAGTGTCTGGTGGACTCGTCGAGCGCCGGCGCTTGCGAGACGCTTGCACTCGATCGTCGTTCCTGGTTCTCATATCGTAGGTGTCGGCGTCAAGGGAGCGAGAAGACGTTTTGAGGATATTGCCTCGGTCGTCGCCATTAACAGTCCATATCGACGAATCCAAAGATTCCCTATCTGAGGTATGGCTGTCAAACTCCTCTCCAAACCAAATTCGATTCGAAAGCTCATCATTTGTCGCAGCATCATCAAGCCTCGTTTCGAGCATGGACGCAATGTCTGGAGCCTTGACTTCTTTGGAGGAGGTAAAAAGTGATGGAGGTCTGTGACAGTGCATAGCATCGCCGCCGCAGCCACAGAGGCATCCTTTTGGGAGGTAAGCTTGGGAACGGGCCACTTGCTCTTTGAGTCTGTCCGCAGGGACCACCAGGACCACTGCTTCAGGTTTGCGCCCGGCGGACCCTCGTGTTTTCTCTTTGTTCCGCTTTGTTTTGCTAGAAGCTTGCGAGGTTGGGCGATGGAGATAAAAACACTTCCCAGGGGAATTTTGTTCAAGGTTATCATGTTGAGCATAGAATTGGGAGTTACAGGATGCAGAGTAGCCTTGGTCGAATTGGAAGGGTAGGTTGTGTGTAGCTAGCTCCACCGATGAATCTGAGAATGGTTGGTCGAAAGCGTTCGGGGGGAACAAGGTGGTAATAGTTTCTTGTAACCAGAAGGATGGAGTTGGTGTGTCTCGTTTTGCAGAAGGCAAGGGGATTTGAGAATCTTCTTCTTCGTTGCTAGGATTTGGTCGCTTTTGAGCTCCTTTGAAATCACCCGAGGCGCGATGCATGTCCTGTGCGAGGTCTTTCTTAATTTCTTCGAAATCTGGAGTCGGTAGCCTGGCAAGGGACGTTCAAATATCTAGACTCTGATCCGAGGTTACCGGCGGAGTTGCCCACGCGTGCCACCAAGGGACTGTGTCTTGAGCGTCTCCACCGTGTGTTTGCCTCCATAGAACCCGTCTTGATGGCTCAGTCTCGTCCTGAACACTGCGAAGCCGGAGCAACAGCAATTCAACGAAGTTTGGCGCCCAGATCTTCTCAAAGATTGTGTTAGGCGGCCATATGGTACTCTCGATGCTGACAATATTTTGAAGGCAAGATGACATGAAGAGGGTGAAAGGAAGAAGGTGAGAGGAGGACGATGAGGGATGGATGGAGGAACTCGGTTGCACGAGAATGATGTGCGTACCCGACAGGTTATTGTAGAATCTTAGACCTACCCACAGAATTACTACGTACACACACTCCCCTCAAGATTCAACGAAGATGGTATTGATGTCTGGTAGGCATCTGACGATGATTCTATCTTTGTTCAAGATGTGAGGGAATAAAATACGTCGGACGGATCAAATAAATGGCACGATAGACATGAAAGACATGGACTAGCCCGATGAAATACACCGCTCCTAAAACGATCATTCATGCACTACCCCTGCAACCGCTAGAAACGAATGGATGCTCATACAACCTCGTGGTTCTCGTCTATTCGCGACCGTTCAATCATCACCTATGTACCTCCTCTGGCTTATGGCGCATGTTGGTGATTCAAGACTAGACAATATACGTCAGAATGAGGCCTCGCGCTGGGAGTCTGCTCTACCCTTGATTTTCTGGCCCGTGCCAATTATCAAGAGACTTTCTCGCATCTTTCGCACAAGGCCGTAGCTCAGCATCATCCGCAAGCAGGCTTCTGATAAGGTCCTGGACGTCGAGTGGAGCGCCCCCCTGAGACTTCAAATCCGCTTTCATTACGTCCAAGACGTATTCATCGGCTTCGTGGCCCCACCATAGCGGTTGCTTACAGAAGATCTGGTATGCACTCACTCCGACAGCGAACATGTCAACCTTCTCGTTGTATCCTAGGCCCGAGGTCTTACCACTTCTCGAAAGCCTCCACATCTCTGGTGCACAGTATGGTGTTGTCCCAACATTGACATCGTTGGAATTGATACCCATTTGGGCACTTCCAAAATTGATCACTCGGCATTGTGGAGGATTCCAGGAGACTACTGCCAAGTTGCCTGGTCTGATGTCTCTGTGCATGACACCCTTTGAATGAATGTAATCAATACCTTCTAGGCATTGCCAGAATATCTTGGTGCATATAGTGTAGTAGGCGTCACTTGTTGGTCCTGGCTCACAGAGAGGAAACCATGTTGTGGTTACCAATGGACTGTAGATGAGGTAGACTTCGTCAAAGGCGCCATTTCGAAAATATTGGCCTCGACGGTCTCCATTGGGGGACATCCCATCGATCAGGTGACAGAGGCTGTGCTAAGGATTGTCAGCTAGATACAGATCATAGTAACCAGGGGTATTGAAGGAGCCTTACATGACGACCGAGAAAGGCTGTCATCTGTATTTCCCGCTCGATTGGGCCAGCGTTTTGACGAGTACGGGTCATTCTCTTGATTGCAACGGCATTCCCACTTTTTATGTGCTCACCTGCAAAGACGGTTGAGGAGCTTCCATGGCCGATCGCGTTCTTGATGACATAGTCTTTGTGGATGTAGTCAGACTTGGCTGGCGTTGACAAGAGATTCACAGGGTAATCATTCACCGTCAAGCCGTGTATTTTCTGGTAGCGGGTCAGTCGGCCTCGATGGGCACTGTCATTGGCACCATCGAGCTGGAGTTGGTAACTCAGAGCTCCGAAGGTGATATGTGTAAGATCAGACCAAATGGTGGTCGAGTCACTGACTTTCTTGCCGTCAACTACAGCAAAACTCTGCTTTGCAAGATGAAGCATCAGTGCTCCCGATGAGTGGTTGTGAAACAGTCGTGCATGGCGACCGAGGACATTGTCATGTGATTTCCTTTCGGTCAATACGAGCTCAGGACTCTCATCACCAGGTAGTTTCCACCCCCAAGAACCCATCCGAAGCGGGGATCCCTAGGAGGTACATCGAAGCTCAACTCGTAGTAGCCCCGCCAAACCGGTTTTTTCTGCCGTTGGGGTCCTGAGCCACCTTCGCTTTCACTTTCGCTGCCATAATACTCAATGCCAGACTTCTCCGAATGTATTGTTATGTATTTTCGAGCATGCTGGTTCCAATTTGTGTCGTCCTTCAACTTTGAGGCGACCTGGTCGAAGGAACAAGCGTGCAAACTCGGCGGGAAAAGTGGGACCAATGGTTTCCATACTGAAGACTGGGCAGGTAAATGTTCCTTTGCACAAGTAATTTGTAGAATTAGGGAGTGACTGTCGGATCGTTCGATGGTGTCAAATTCCCATGCAGTGACTGGCTTGTAGTGTTTGAAATTGTGGGTCAGGTTGTCGATCGGATACGATCCTCATGCAATGGTCGATCCTTGAGCTATGTAGAGCGAGTATTGGATCGTCGACCACTCGATTATAGGAATTCTAGGTTCTGGGCAGGGCAAAGTGGGTAGTCTGGTCAAGCAAACGGTAACGGCTCTTATTCGGCAGTCTGGTGAATCTGAAACATAAAACGTTGGAAGATGACGAGACACAAACCTTGCTGGAGTAGTAAAAGTATGGCTGTGATGGTTGATACCCGGTGCTTCCTGACAGGTGGATGGGTTGAAGCTCGTTAAGAAGACGCGGATTGAAGCTGGTGTTTGGTGGCAAGACGAGGACTTTGAGAGTGAAGGAGTCTTAAGAAAGTTGGGTTTGAGGACTTGTTGTGTGACAAGATGAGACCGCGACAGCACTAGTTCGTCGCTAGAATATGGGCGATTGTGTGTGTTGGATGGCCAGATGGAACCTCAGCAACAGAAGAGTGTACGAATGGATGGTAACAAATACACTCTAGCAAGATGAGACTCGAACTGCAGGAGTCATCAGCCGAAGGTGGCTGGAGTTCTACGTCGTATGCCAAAGTGGAGAACACCTTCGCCGTCACGGGGTGAAGTAGTGATGCTGTCGACCCGTGATCTTAGAATCAACATACATAATGGACTATTACTGGTCGACTTGATCCGTTGCCGAGATGCTGCGTCTGCATGAAACGCGGAGTTGAAAGCCCCAACATTTTGGGAAATGCTGATAGGAGGTAGGCTCGGGTGGCATCGAAGGAATGTCTAACAAACAGGGACATCGGGGAACAGGTAGAATGTGAGCCAATGACATTCGACTTGGCAAGCTTCGGGACGCCGCATCTGACATAGACTGAAAGGTAGCCAACCTTAGGACTTTGGCAAATGTTGATAGGGGCAAGTCACGGTTGACATCAAATAAATCGCTCCCAACTATGACATTAGGTGAAGAGAGAAGTGGTAGGCCAATTCGGCTCGATGTGACCACTCTTAGGGAATCACACTTTTAGTGACTGGGCGTGTAAGAACTTCGTGACCTAAAGTAGTGTTAAAAAAAGAGGTCACTTTGGATCACAATTGGACAGCTACCAGCCGCAAGGCCTTGGACAGGTCTCGTCGAAGAAGCCGTGCTTGGTAGCAAATGAACGACGGTCGGCCCCCAAGACTTGGCACAAGAAAATGGCAGCGCTGCTCGTCGGCACCAATCATGGGGGGGAAAGGTTCGGAAGGGACGCCTTATAGGGGCTAATAATCCGGTGGTCTGGCGCCGGTGGCGGAACGCTCTTGCTTACCTAAAACCGCCAACGTACCTTTAGAGTGACGTGATCGTGTAGCATTTGTGTTATACAAGTCTACTGTGACCAATCAACATATATTCGCAACTCACAATTTACCATGTGATCAATGATCATAGCTTGGCCTTCTGCCCCTTCTCATCCTCTTCCTGGGCCTTGATTTTCAGCAGTCTCCGTAGAATCTTCCCACTAGCGCTTTTCGGGACTTCATCAACGAATCTTACGCCGCCTCGGAGTCTCTTGTGGTTCGCGACTTTGGCTTGAAGCCATTGCATAATATCATTCGCGGTTTTCGGAGTGCCTTCGACTCCCGGCTTGGGTACGATGTATGCTCTTGGCACCTCCGTAGCTTGATCTTTGTTGTAGATGCCGATGACGGCGACGTCATTCACAGTGGGATGGCTAGTTAGTAGCCCCTCCAATTCTGCGGGCGGCACCTGAAATCCTTTGTACTTGATCAGCTCCTTTACGCGATCCGTAATGTAGAAATTGCCGTCTTTATCCTGATGGCCCACGTCTCCAGTCTTGAAGTACCCATCTTCGGTCAATGCATTCTTGGTACCTTCGGGATTGTTGAGGTAGCCTTTGAAGACATTAGGGCCCTTGACCCAAAGTTCGCCGGTTTCGCCAATCGGAAGCTCTGTTTCGTCGGGTGACATGTATTTGGCGGTCTGATTGGGGAGAAGAGTTCCTACAGAGCCGATGGTCTTATCCCAGAGCTCCCACGGCTTCGTCATTTGTAAGCCTAGAGATACAAAAGATGATTCCTGGGCGCTTGCCTACCTGAGTATGCGTAGTTGGGCTTGTCTCGCTGAGACCGTATCCTTGTTTGATAGGGACTTTGAGTCTCGTGTGTACTGCCTCGACAAGCTCTTGGGTCAATGGTGCAGCCCCGCTGTTGAGCATGCGGAGGCTGCTGAGGTTGTACTTGTCGATTATAGGATGCTTTGCGAGCAACAGAACTACTGGTGGAACGACGTACGCAAACGTTATCTTGTGGTTTTGAATAATGGTACAGAAATTCTCGATCTCGAATTTTGGCATCACGATTAGCGTGAGGCCGCTGTAGAGACTCTGACATATTAAACAATTCAAGCCTGGGTGGTGTCAGAATCGACAACTTGTATCCCTGTCTAGGATACTCACCGTAAATATGGTAGAAAGGAAGAAATGCTATAATGTTGTCGCCATTGCCGTCAGCTCCCCCATCCCAAGACAAGTTACCGCCCTCTCCTGCTTTAAGCATGAGGATGTTTGAGATTATGTTCTCATGGCACAACATGACCCCCTTTGGATGACCTGTTGTACCCGAAGAATATACCAAGAATGCAAGATCATTCTTTGGATGGGCTTTTGTCCTGCGGTATCTGCTCGTCCCCGCAAGATTCCGTATAGACGAGAAGTGCTTGAATCTCATCGACTCGTCCTTCTCGTCGCCCATGAGGATAATCCTGTCTTCGGGTATACCAGCCTGCATTGCAGCTTCGGTCGCGACCTTGAGGAACGGCTTCTGAGTTGCCAATGCTGTGGCGCCTGAATCTTTCAATTGGAATGCCAACTCTTCTGCTGTATAGCCAGGATTTGCCGGAGACACTACGCCTCCCGCCCAGTGCACGCCCCAAGTTATGGCTGGTGTATCGATACAGTTGGGGGTGAAGATAGCCAGAACATCCCCTTTCCGCCACTCCCATACGGACTTGAGCCCCTTGCCAAAATCAATGGCTGTGCTTTTGACCTGGGCGTAGGAGTAGGCTCTGCCGGTGTCGGCGTCTCTATAGATTACTACGGACAAATCAGCAATGAGATTGGCAATTGGTAGGGAACAGTAAAGTAGTACTTTTGTCGTCAGGATATGGTCTGTCATTGCGCTCGAAAAGAAAGCCCCACAGGTCAGTTTTTGGGATATCGAATTTCGGATAGAGCGACTCTGTAGGCATCTTGGTTTAGGGTTGGGTTGCTGAGGATAGGATCGGAAAACAATTGGAAGACTATGACCTCTTTCATTGAGCATGCGGGAGGGGAGGAGGAAGAGGAGGAGGTGAAGACCATAACGACGGTGGGGACGGAATTCTGGGGTTGCTGCCGAGGCACTTTAATTCCGTCGATCAGACCGGCATTTTGGCCAGCAACATCTCCCGCTTTTTTCTCCCTTTCCTCGACAACACTCGTCGCATCAAAAGCATTGATTTTGTTTGCATTGTCGGTCAGTCCTTCTCTCCTTCTGCTACAATAGCTGCGACATGTCCGCGTTCCGACTTCCTGCTCTCCGCCATGCCTTTGGAAATACAACATCGCCCTATCTGAGGGGGATACAGCGAAGGCATGCCCAGGTGCACGATGTACGCTTCCTAGTAACGCACCGCCAGCCTGACAAGATTATCGAGGAGAAATACAAAGAGAAGCTGTATCAAAAAGCAAAGGAGTAGGCTTGCATCTGTCTTCTCCACCCCGGTTCTCCATCTAATAAGTTGCCCAGGCAAGGTCTTAAAGACGTGGATGAGTTGAAGACTGTCTATCAAGATAAGATCCGGAGCCAACGGAGACAAGCACTTGCACCCAATCCCATCAGTCCAGCAACATCGTCTGGCTTCCCTGCGCCGCCGCCTCCGCCTCAAGTTCCTGATCATCCGACACCCAAAGCATCATCCCAGACCACTCCCTCCAACAAATCCCCAATTCCGCCGGGCGTTAAACTTCTTTCCTCGTACATCGACATTCCCAAGACGCTTGAGCTTCCCCAGAAAGAGATAGAATACATATGGCGTCTTCGCCACGCTTCTGATCCTCAATCGCTTTGCGCTGTCATTCCCCGGTCCACCTACAATAGCATCGAGGCGACGGCTCGGCGACATCCGCAATTTATACTTCCAATTCCAAGAGGAGGCAAAGGGGCAGAGATACACTTCCTGCAATGGACCTTCCCATCACCCACTACATCCACCGTGCTGTTCACCCATCTGGCAGAATTCAAATCAAGAGGCGAGTATGCCCAACCACACACAACAGTCACACATCATCTCGATCTTGCCGATTCCAAGGGGTTGGTACTACTTCAAGGAAATGTGGTGGATGGCAGAGGTATCACGGTGGACGAAGGCAAATGGCTACTGATGTGTCTACAAAAGTTCTATGGGGCGGAGCATAAGGTGGAAAGGAAGAAACTACTTGAGCAATTTAGCCAAGGTGATGGAGGTTTCAAGGTGGAAGAGTTGCTTGAGGAAGCCGAGAAGGTTGTCTGAGTGGTCAAAATTCTCCGATAGACGGCAGTCTTGAGTGACGCCACTTCACCGTCCATCCAACCCTGGCTTCTACATTTGGTTGCCTTTGGGCTCCACTGTTCCAAAAGAAGCACGCGGGGTTTCAAGACCTGGAGGAACCAAGCTCGTTGCAGGTGTTATCCCGGCAACGAGGATATCATGGATGTGAAAGTTGAGGGCAATGTCGATAACATGGTCATTCTGGAATGAGATTCCCAGATTATGAGTCAACTGGTCCAACGATCCACGCTGAACAAGAAGTGAAGCATCAACTAAGGCGGTCATGTCGTGGCTTACGAAGTCTGGAAGCTGCATCGCTGCTGCCTGATCACACTGGATCCTTTGAAACACGGACTGTTCTGGCACAGCATTTCCTTCCATTCATGTCGCATGGCCAACCTCTAAGGGATTTTGAGAAAGATGATACTTTGAATGCCGACTAGCTTACAAATAGGTCGCGTACCCTTAATCATGGTTGAAGAAGAGTCTCAGTCATCACCAGGATCTCGCACCAGTGTGAGGCACGATACACATGTCGTATAAATAATATCGCGTCCCGAAGAACTTCATTGGACTGCGTACACAATCTACCGACATCGCAAATTAAGCGTGCCACTGTCAGAACCAAGAGCTACTCTCCGCAGCCTGTTATCGCTTGTGTACTTTTGGCGCAACCCATTTCCTGTCTAAGCCGCTTCATAGCCGCAAATTTTGCCATGAAGCTATTCTGCCATGAAATTTAATCTCTGACATCTTCCAACACCCTTTCAAGCACGAGACAAGCATAAGGTGCGCCAATTAGTGTCACTCATTTCATTTCCAAAGGATATCACATCATCCTCAATCAAATATGAGCAGCTTTTTTGGGGGCGGCTTCGGCTTCGGCGCCGCGGCGAGAAACAACCCCTACACTCTACAAGCTTATCCACGATTGATTGAGCCTACAACTCCGGACTTTGCACGATGTGTCCCCGAATTCGGACGGGAATTGGCCAAGCGAGACTGCAAAGAGGCAGTGAAGAATATGCCGTGGGCTCGACAAAGCGCCGAGGTCGAATGGGCAGTGAATTTTCATGCACAGGAGTATCATCTGCCAATGTCAATTGGCTGGACGGTTCCTAAGGGCGAAGCTGGTGCAGGAACACCTGGCATGTATACTTGATCCAACTTGTCGCACGGGACTTGGACTAAATTCTCTCAAGGCAATTGTGTCATTTCCATCGAGGTCGCGGGTCCAAAGGCTTTCTATGATCCAGCAACAACGAACACACCCTTTACCATCAGGGCTTCTCCTTTCCAGCTTCGGGGCTTAGCTGCTTATGTTGTCAATGACTGTGTCCAAAGGGGAGGGTATCTTGGCGGTTTTGCTACGAACAAGATATCGAATCTGGCCAATTATCTTCAAGATCCCAGTACTGACTTGAGTCTCCCATATCGTAAGGCAATATAATACATTTTCTTACGAAAATGCGTCCGAGACTGACTTTGAACGCGCTATCGTACAGCAATATCTGCTCACTTCCTGACTGTCTCGGTGAAAGCACGGACCTTTGGAGACCCACAACCAGGCAATACACATCCTTCAATTGCTGTGTTGATTGCAGAGTACCTAAGTGGCGTCATGAAGGGCGCCAGCAACGAGGTCAGAGCGATACTTGGCGCAAGTGTCCACCGTATGGTAGTCGTGAGTCAGAAGATGAGACCCGGCGGTACCACGCCATGGTGGCAGCAGGTTCCAGATTCTGCTGACGAAATGACCTATGAATGTGACGCAAAGCTGGGTGCGCCCGCAGCGGTAGATTGCGCAAACGTTGAGTACGGGGAACTGGGCGCGGACGACGATACTATCTCGGTAGGAGCAGGGGTAGTGAAATTCCTCTCATCGGGTCAGTGTTCGAAAAGAACTTATATTTAAGAGCGAGGTTTCCTGACTGATGTATGCCAGGTACATGTCAAGTCGCTATCACGGCAGCAACCACCATAACACTCAATTGGCGCCAAATACGCACAGCACTGGATACCCTCTTCAACATCTGCGTCAACCCTCCCTATTACGCAGGCACCGGAGGCAAGGCTTACTTCGGGCCTCAGCCTGTGGTCAGCCGTCGATCTCGCTGGGGGAAGCGACAGGATAATGATGATCTCAGTGGTAAGTAGAGTTCTAACGCAAAATTCTAAGAACTGCGTGACTGATCACAACAGGGTTGAATGCTCTACCACCGGGAGGTAATATCACCGTATCATCGGTGCCTCAGCGGCCGCCAGAACGAATGCTCGGTGTGAATAACACTTTAGCCGAGAATTATACTATGCTTGTAAATGCTACGTATGCTATCCCAGCTCTTTAGTCGGACGATTTGCAATGGGAGGCTATCTTCAACCTGCCCTCGCGCATTTTGTTTGCATAGGAAAGCGAGCTTGTACTCGTTAAGAGCGATGTTTGTATTAGGCTGTTTTCAAGTCCTTCCACTACCCTTTTGGTATCTTTGACACTGTTTGCTGCTCCTCCCTTTAGCCAGATTTTACAGCCGATACACCAAACAAGAATCAGTATTGGAGATAGCCCTCTGAGCGCTACGAGCTTTGCCTGTATCAGCTTTATCAAATATACGATGTTGTTCGGAGCCTGGAGACACGGATACCATAATGGTTGCCACGGAACGAGTACCATTGCGCCGCCCGCTGGGAGCAGAATTTTCTTCATCACTCCTTCGTCCTGAACTTTTCGGCAAACGCTGCTAAGCACCTTGGAACACTCATTCATTGGTACTTGACGCTTTCAGCAATTGCGATTTTTTCATCTGCCCGTGTAATTGCACGTCCCGCACCCTCCCCTAGCCCGATCTTCGACGCCTGTAGGTCACAATGCCGTCTCATCGTCCATTTCGACGATCTGCCTGTGTTTATACCCCTGATGCACATTGCGAAAGGTTCTCTTGATCATATTGGTCAAATTCGGGGGTTCTACCATGATCAAAACCTTTGGCTTTCGGTCATGCATGTACTTACTTTCCTTATCTATTGTCTTAGTCGTCGCTACATTCTGTTCCAATACTCGGTACCGTTCTTTCGACGAATCCCGCTATGCAAGACCGCTAATGGAGAATCCCAAACTACCTCGGCGATCTCTAGCCGGTGATGGCTTTCCAATGGGCGAAATCACCCAAACATGTTGCTGTGCAGGCAGGATGCGTGGCTTTGACAATCAGACCTGCTATGACTGAGGTCTACACCTTTCTTTGGCAGAGTACTGATGACGATGCACAAACCAGAGTCGGTAGGTGTTGAGTATGCTGGGAGATGCCTTTGCTGATCTGGTAACGGATTTAATACTATTTATGCATGCTCAAAAGCTCATAGGGGTCCACATCCAGACTAATGGTGGGTCTGCAAAGCACACGCGGGAAAAGACAACTGCGGTATCGAACGAGGTATGAGGCTCACTAGCCAACTTACCTATCTGAATACCGGGTCTAGACATTAACCATTGGAAGAAGGGGTCATTCCCTTCTCGCCTGCCCTCCGTTTTCGTAATGCCCGGTTCTCATAATCAACACCTAAGACGCCAAACGCAAAGATCATCCTCACTCCCGCGTGCGCATCAACCATCTCTCCCTGGACAAACCCGAATAGCCCCTTTATAATCATCTGCATCAGCTTCATGACAACCGCCTTCACAGCTAGGATGCTCAAATGCTCCGCCATATCGTGGAAATCGAGGGTGAAATCGCCGAGGCGCAAGACTAGGTCTTGCTGGTCGAGAAGGTCGAGATCGAGGAGACAATATGCGAAGACTTCGCAGGTGCGCTCCATGGCTCTGAATACTTTGTGTTCTGTTTCTGGTGACGCAACGATGGAGCGAAGGTCTAGGAGGTGAAAGATATACAGCGGTGGGGTCGGGCTCGTTGTGTTGGTAGTGGAGAGGGCTTTGGCGATAGGCTGGGTTGAGAATGGCTGCGTTGACGGCTGTATGGGATGCTCTTCGTGGCGAACAAGTTTGGTGAATGCGACGGTATGGACATCGTGGGGGAGTGTGATCGCAGTGCAGAGGGCACTCAAATGGATTAGGGAGAAGAGTAAAGCCAGTTGTGATGCTGGACACGATATCCGAAGAAGTTCCATGTCATGGCGTCTTATCATCCAAAAGAACAGCAGAAATCAACCAGCACGGCGGCTTTCAAGAGCTACCTACCTAGCAACAATGATGAAAAACGTGGCTTGCGTGAGAGCGTGTGGTGTGAAGGCGGATAGCGGCTCGTTGCAGCATTCAGGGTCAAGCGGATGCGGCTATATCTTGAAACAGTGGGATGCGATTGGGTTGCAGGCAGTTTTGTTTGCGCGTGGGATAGAGAATGGGGCTGAGTATGTTGTAGTGAGAGTTCTGCGGCCCGCCCAGCCGACAACACTGCAGAGATTCAACCCGTGGGATGATTTAGACGCATTAATTGCGGCTGTAACGGGTACTATGATGAAACTTGGGTTTAGCAACGAATATTGCTTGATGTAATGAGGCATGTCACACGGTCGAAAGATCGAGCCTGTTATAGTGGGTAGCTGAGGGTTGTCGATGAAGGAGGTTCAAGATGAGGAACAGAGGCTGTGGGGAGTGGTATGTGAATTCTGATGTGGAACAAGACACCGAACAGGTAAGACGGCAGATATCAAAGATATTATCAATGAATGATCCATGCATACAGTCAGTGATGATGATGAAAGTATCTTCTGGCGATGCACCCTTGGGCGAGATTTGCTTGCATTCCTCTGACTTTGCGTAATCCTCTGTGATTTGGCCAATGTGTGAGAATCTTCCCAGAGGCCGGCGCAGGGAAGAGAAGCACTGCTACTGAGTAGCGTGTTACCTTTCTCTTTGATAGTACAAGCTGCGTTGCAAAAGCGCAGCCTGGCCCCTGGTGGACTGCTTGTCCTCCTTAAAACCCCAGCATTATACTTAGACCAATGTGAAAGCCACAGTCATACATCTCATCCTCAACCTCTAAATCTTCTTATCTAGCTTTTGCTCAGGGCAGCTACCAGTATCTGCTGTATTGGGAGCTGTTAGTGGTACCTCCAGGCTGCGATGGACCCACTTACTGCATTTTCTCTTGCTTGCAGCGTAATCCAGGTCGTGGACTTTGGCATGGGAACGGGTCTCTGGTTGAGAACAAAAAGATCGAGTCGATGGCCAAACACCTTTCAAACCTTCGTACTGATTTGAATCTGTCAACCACTGCTCTTAGCCCCAGAAGTATGCAGCAAATCTTCGATGACGAGAAGGAACTCAAGGATCTAGCGATCAAATGCTCGGAGACTTCAAAAGAAGTGATCGAGGAGCTTCACTTACTTCAGATACAAGGCTCACCCCGGGAACGGCAGGCTCTGGCCAGAAGTCTCAAAGGGTTGTGGAAGATAGGCGCCATTGAGGACATCCAAAAGAAACTGGATCAGTATCAAAATATTCTAGATACACGAAAATCGCGTCAGCTTAAGGTATGTTCGGTTTGCCAAACGACATTTTTGTATTTGCAATCTTGTTCAAAGATTTCATGAAAAGGAGCCCGATGCAATGTAGGATTGCTAAGATCCCTTATTTGTCAAATCATGGAGACTTTCCGCCGTTTGATACCATTGCTCGATGATTCTGGCAAGTCCGAGTCTCCATCAGGGCCATCCACTCCAGCAGATAGCAGCCTTAAGACGGTTTCAGATTGGACAGAGTGACGTCTTCAGATGACCTAGCGCATTATTCGTGAAATAACTTCCTCTCGCGCATGCTTCTTTATTGACGGGCGGGACGAATTCATTGGAGATTATCGTCCGCTGATCGAGATGATTGAAGACAGGATACAGAGTCTCAACGTCAAAGTTTGCTTGTCTAGTCGCTCCTACAGAGGTTTTAAGGACGCCCTCGGCCATGTCTCAAAGCTGAAGTTGCAAAACTTTCACAGAGCAAAATCTCCGAGCATATGCCACGGACCGATTGTCTAGTCTCCCTCAAACAAAATCGCTAGCAAGAGGACATCTGACCGGATCCTGGAGACAGTTCATGAGATCTCAAGAAATGCGGAGGGTGTCTTTCCGTAGGTTTGATTAGCTGTACATCAGAGCAGAACTTGGCATCCTCGTTGTCTTCGCAATTTCTCAACGTTGTGTCACACGGACATGGCTCGAGTTTCTCGATGATATGTCCACTACATCAGACGAGTGTTTTTCACGCTGAAGACAAGACGGCTGTTGCTCAGATTGCCCTGATGGATCAGCTCGATAACATTGTGCAAAATGGCTGAAGCGCTAGGAAATTGAAGCTTCATCTCTCAATCGGTGCAGAGGTTGGGTCTATCAACATCTTATGTATAGATCGCAGTGGAGACACTGTCTTCTCCGCGGAAGAGGTTGTCCACTCAGACGGAAATCGAGCCTCGGAAAACGCCCTCTTCCGGTCCGATACCCACCAGTCCCGTCGACTTTTCTTAGTCTTGCCGCCCGATACGGTATTCTGTTACACGTGCAGCAAAATTTTGAGACCGGACAGGATCTTTCCATAGAAACAAAGCGAGCTACCTACACTGCTGTGTTATTAGTGAGTTATGGCTTCTAACAATAGACCAAGATATGACGCGGAGAGAATTGAAAAATTTCGAGCTTGTAGCTATGCTTCTAAAAGGTGGTGGGGATCCAAATACGGTAGCGCTTGATGGCACGAGATGGTGCAAGTTCTAAGATGGATCCACAATTATAATGAAAGTTTTCGCGAGCGACGGAGTGAACATTCGCCGCAAGAGAAGCCTCGATCGAGGTTGTTAGGGCCTTCCTGGACAACGGCGTAACATTCAAGAAATACTCGAAGATCCTAGACGTCCCTTCCTTTGCCAAACTGCCTTCGAATAGTCAACCCAGGAAGAGTCGTCTCAGATAGAGGCTTGGGCAGTTGTTTCTCTCGCGTCGAGATTAGATATCAACCCCAAGGTCTATTCCATCGAGCTGAAGCTTCAATATTCTGCTTTATCGGTCATAAAGCAATTCTTAGAACATGCACTTGCACTCAAAGAGCTTCGGAACATTTTCATAGCGAAGGGCACTTACTGGTATTCTAAGGGTTTGCACCTCAGGTTTGAGATTGATAACTCCGGTGACCAAGAGTGGTACGCTTCGTCCCAGCAGCAATCGAATAATATCCTCAGAGCGTTAGGACTGGGAGAGGCTGCATTGTATGAAGCAGAATTGAAAGACACCACATCAGGTGTATCTGAACTCGGTCGTGCAATTCGGGAGGTCTATCAAGAGCTCAAAAGCCAATCCATGGACTCTAATACCTTTCCTGATGAGGATGACGTCCTTGGTGAAGATGACTTGCCTCATGACGATGACAGCATATACTACTCAATGCCATCTACGCCTAAAGACTAGTTGGATTTGGTCACGAAGGAGCCAGCTTAGGCGTGCCTTCATTATTGCTCACCATCCAACCAGCACTCTTGGCAAGTACGGCGGCATGGTGTGGTTCCCAAGATAAAGTGTCCATTAAGCAGTCAGTCTTACTAATATTGAAGTGGAGGTTCATAGGAGGCTTTCCGTAAACTGCAGTGAAAACCGTTGCTACACTGATTATCGAGAGCCTGAGATAAGGTCATTTCTGATCCTCGTATTGTCTTCGCTATTGAGCACGTAGAGCACATAGAGCACTAGAACACATATAAAACAATGATTAAGGACATCTAAATCCTATGAGCTAGATAGCACTGCGACTCACACACATAAAGGCGTCATCATCAATTGTTAAGGAGACCTAGCAGTAGGAAAGCTCACTACATCAAAGGAGAGATATCTGGAGTAATAGAAACATTTAGTCGTTAGAGTCAAAACCTTGCGGGCACGCTGCACGTTTCTTCTTCGTTAAAAATCCCTCCACTCAGCGGTGAAAAGGGTAACCAAAGCCCGCAAAACATTACAGAGCTATACACAAACCTTGTTAATACTACCTGACAGACGTTGGCAGACTTTTCAGACAGATCCACGTCTTCTCGGCCAAGGTTTCCTCCAGTAGGGTGAGAGCATAATCTCTACACACCTAGCTGACTCACTTGCCAAAGCGGCCGCGTTGATGCGAGGTCCGAGGGGTTTTGGCCAAGCGTTGGGGTAAGCCACTGTAAACCCGACGTTACGAACTACTGACAGGTGAATTCCAGATCCAGTATCCATGCTCGATTACTCGAACCTCTTCGTCTTATACCCTACGCGATACATACCTCATCTAGAGCACGCCTCACCCCATTGATCGAGACTTTAGTCAGATATCGAGGTTTCCAATTCCCATGTTTCTACCAGCAGCGACATTATCGAGCTGCTACACTGCGCCTTCATCAGAACATCAACCATAAATCACGACGTCGCCGAATAACACACAACTGTTAGCAAACCCAAAAGCATAGCAATTCTCTCCCAGACAATTATGCCCGGGGTGTCTGCGCTTCATTTGCCAGACACCCATATTTGGTCTCATATGAGCCCCCAGCAGAGCCCCAAGTCTAACGGTTATTTCCTCCCTTCACGGGGCTCCTCCTCGAGCGCCAGAGAAACTGAAATCACCGTTACAGGGTTATAGTTACCCCGAACCAAAGTTCTTTTGAAGGGCACCACGCCCAATGCTTCAGGGGTCACCCCCCGCGAAGTCTCCAATGATCGGTATCGCCATGCCGAGTACACCGCAGGACTCCCATTCTAGGTCTGCAGCCCCGCGTGTTAGGCGCATAGTGCCCGTATATGTCCCGAAGGCACCGCGCTGATGAGACGCTATGATTGGGACTGCCCCGAGGCATCTCGCACCCGACCTACTGGGACTCTGTGCCCTGGACAGGTTGTGACGGCGCCGGCCCTCGCCTTCAGGCATCTCGCTCGCACGATAGAGCATTTTCGTCTTACATGATGGGGTTTCCAACCGAAAGACTCTCGGTTGTAGGGTACTGCCGGAAGTTAAGTGTGCTTCCCGGTGCGTTTCGGCGCAACTTGTACCCAAGCAATACGGTAGATTACCTCACAGGTCCTACCCGGACACGTGCATTGTACCCGAGAAACTCGTAGTTCTAGGGCGTTCTATCGGAAAATTTGACCGTGTGAGCCAAATGCATAGGGTGCTTCGTCCGAAAGACTTCTTTGTATAGGGCGGTCTAGCCGAAACCGCTCAGGAAAAAGCTATTTCTGGGGTCGAATGTCTGATTCGAACCCCGGACCCGCGATTTCATTCTGCGCTATGCGCCCCAAGCTCTTGGTTCCTTTTGGTTAATCATGGCCCCACTAAAACCTTATTCGCTACCCTCATAAGCGAATAGCGGGGTCACGATTAGCTGCCATCGGTCCGGAGTGGAAGCGCAGACGCGGACACATTGTCAGCAACATCCTGTACAACATATATCCATACGCAGGCTACTGTCGTAATTGATGCTAGTTAGAACAGGACAGCTGATGTAGCTGCTATTGTGTCGCCATCGATAGATATATCTATTTCAAATAATAATTTCGAAGCATCGATCGCAACCATCGAGTTCCGACGATAAAGTGTCAGCTCGTACGGGCAGCAGTTATACGCCTCATACAGGTCCCGAGCAGAAGAGTAACACGGGCATCGAGCCAATTACTACTCGCTCCCCCAGCTGATGGCTTGATCAAGGACCGCTAGGGCGTCGTTATTGCGGAGTTGCACATGCATGCCATGTCATGTCACCCCAGGCATATGCATCCCGCTCTGCATCTTGGCTCGTTTTCATAGATAACTACTTGATCAAACCTCCGAGCAAGACCGCGTGAGCTTTCTGATCGATTAGGCCTCGGCTGTTCCCGAATATGCATGTTTATGCACAAATATGCAACCAGCGGCAGCAACTACGCGTGAACCTAGCGCACCGAACATCTCAGAGAGCAATGTAGATAAGGTACCGTATCTAAACCATCCTTGCCCACCTACTTTGACATGAGCGATTGCTCGCCCTAGACTGTTAACCCTTCTTCCTTTTCAATAATCTCTTAGCTATGCTATATTTTTAGTCCTACAGTCCATTATCGTGCTACCACTGATCATGGCTTTACCAGCGAGACCTCATCTGTCAATACGTGTCCTGAGCTTCGTCATTGCCTGCGCTCTCTTAGCTTTGATATCGTTCAATGCTGGTAGCGAAGGACGCTTGCGTAAGACGTATAGTTCTGTTTCCAAGCAAGCAAAGCAGTCTGCTGCCTCTGCTGCATCAACCTTGGCTGGCCACGCACAACCAAATGTCGATGCGAAACCACACAAAGTCGGGACTTCCCCTACAAACATTTCCGACGAACAACCAAGTGTCGATGCCCAACCACAAAAATTCACGACCCCCCCTACAAATACATCCGAAGAACAACCAGATATTGATGCCCGACCACACAACGATATGACTCCCTCAACAAACATTTCCGCCCCAGATGTCTATGCCCTACCGCACAACATCACGTCTCCCTCAATAAGCATTTCCTCACCAGCGCCGTTCCCTCCGCTTCCGCCTCCGGATGATGAAGAGTACATGGCAATCTGTATGGCAGGTGAGCACCTATAAGCTTATTGCAGAAGCCACTCCAGCAGAGTTCTAAGCGCACATCACAGTGAAGGACCAATCCCTGGATCTCCCCGAATTCTTCTCCCACCACTACTTTCACCTCGGTATCCGCCGCTTCTACGTCTTCGATGACGGTACCGAGCCCCCTCTCTCTACTGCATCCTATCCTATCCCATCCTCCTCTATCACATGGGTCTACTTCCAACCTCATATTCACTCAAACCGACTAGGCGAGCGAAAAGGCATTCAGGAAAAATACTACACCGGATGTGTAAAAATGTTTGGTGATAGACACAAATGGATGGGTTTCCTTGATGCCGACGAATTCCTAGAAATGACCGGCGGCGAAACCCTTTCGGAATTTCTGCATGATTGGGCCCGCAATGATACCGTCGGTGCTATTGGGGTTAACTGGCTTGTCCATAGCTCCGCCGGCTTACTCACCCGCCCTGCAGACGGACCCCGTAAAGCGTTTAATCGTTGTATCGTGGACAATATTCACAACGACAACCTCAAGGTCAAAACCTTCGTGCGTCCAGCCCTATTTGGCTACATGTGGAACTGTCACTGTATGGCCAAATTGAAAAACGAAGCTATACAAGTAGGCGAGAACGGCGATCTAATCACTAGGAACTGCGATCGAAGCCCGATTACGAGAGATAGATGGGCGTTGCATCACTTCGGGACCAAGTCTCGAGAGGAATTCTTGCAGAAGCAGGAGAGAGGGAAGATAAGGGGTGGGAAGTCGACGGCACATTGGTGGAAGAAAATTGAGAATGCGGAACAGAGGAACTGTTCGGAGTTGACCAAGTATGTCCCATAGTGGGTGGATTTTGGAAGTCACGAATACTAGACGAATAGATTTTGATGCCCTCTTGGTTCCACTTGAACAAGAGCTCTCTCAATTGGCTGGTGCCTTTCGCGTACCTAGTAGAATCCCTTTGCCCTAGGGCTGAACTCCTAAATCTTACGCCCTGTCAGTCGATGCGATGATGTTCGGGACCATAACGCCCGATGGTAATTTTGGTGGCAGGCATCGTTCGAGAAGATCGAGGGGGCTTGGATAAGAACAGACTTGAGGATATTGAGGATCGAGGAAGCTTGATGGGTCCTTTCTAACCCAGTGGTGAAAGCCGCCATGTGGGACGATCATCTCAGCCTGCCACTTACTACAAATTGACGCTGTCTCTGTTCAGATCTAGGTAGCACAGTTACTAACTATCTGGGAATGATGACTCAAAGAGCTGTTGGTAGGCCGGAATGCAGTACGATGAAGGGGAGATATAACATCTGTAAAGTAGTCGATACACGTCCGGATTAGTAGGTTATATTTTACAATAAGACAATTTCTTTCACATACGGCCACAGACTGTTGAGAACTCGGCTTCCCGTCCGCTCAGCCAAAGATAAGCCTCAGATCGGCTAATTAGTAGTTGGGTCGGTGACGACCAGCGAATACTAGCTGCTGTATGTTTTTGTTTTTTTCTTATTTTCTCTTTTTCCTTTTTGTTAAAGGACAGATTTTATGGCTGTGGCATGCACTCTTTTCAGGTTGATGGAGGCAGTGGGAGAGGGAGTAGAGGAGATAACCCATGCTCAACGATCCTCTTGCGGTTCACTTACATAGTAATCTAGGTCCGATATCAAGGACAAAAACCCGTGTGTCTCTCATTATGCGGAGTCTTGAGGCTGCCAGAATGCAGAGCAATGCAAAACCGCAACGGCAGTTAGCCTGCGGGTTGCGTCTATCTCCGGTCTCAAACCTTGTGTCTGTCAGCTAGAAACGATGTCTACTACGGGTCTCTAAACAAGGGTTATCAGATGGTGACGACCCTATGATTCAAGAGTTGAGTCCAACATCGGTCTTGGGCCCTGGAACATAACTTGAAGCACTACAACTGATGATGTTTTAGTTCATAGAGGGTGGCTCTTGGCGCCAAGGCTTGGTGGTCACGTGACATGCCCTAGCGCGCCCGTGTCAAGTCGCTCTCTCCTTTCTTAGAACTCCGTAGCCAATACAACTAAGTGTTTTACCACATATTTCCACAAAGGCTGCTGTAGAGGCACGCGCGCCTAATTTCATTTCCAACCTTCCCCAGCCGCCAAGCGGAGAGCAACCCAGGTAGACTTTTGCCCCTGAAACGAAGACCTCACCGAGATAGGAATGCTATTCTCAAGTTGAAACTTGGAGCCTTACAACTGGAAACTGCCGTTTACCCAGTGGCCGGAAACCGATGAGGAAAAGGTCCCTTGTTCCGGGACCAGCATAGATGGTGCGCTAGAATGCATGAGGCTTTTCTTTAACGACGCACCTATCATTTCTCAGACGCAAATGGCGCGTGGAAGACGGGTATCAAACACAAAGTCCAGTCCTCTCTTCAGGAGAAGGCAAGCGCGGTGGAAGTGAAGTTTTCGGCCTTGACTTTTCTCTTCTTTGCATCTGCATCTGAGGCTCGAGAGCTCAAACTCCGTTGTATCAACTGGCAAGAAAAACCAACATCGCTAATTGTCCCATCAATTCACAAAAATGCTTCCTTGCCCAAGCTTTCTATTTTTCAACATCTTCCTTTGCCGCGTCGCGTCATCATGGCTTCCAGCGACCTCCAATTTGAGCTCCAACACCACCCACCTTCCCACCGCCCAAGCGACCTGCACC
Organism: Letharia lupina; assembly: GCF_014066315.1. Taxonomy (NCBI): domain Eukaryota; kingdom Fungi; phylum Ascomycota; class Lecanoromycetes; order Lecanorales; family Parmeliaceae; genus Letharia; species Letharia lupina. Next base: position 2,450,720 of record NW_023502974.1, read on the forward strand.
GGCTTCAAACTCTTCCAGCTCCGACCCTTCTACCGCGACTGCAACAGCGCCGTCGAAATCCTATCTTCCAGCCGTCTCCCCGGCTACTTTCACTCTGGCGGCAGCATGGACACGTGGCAGCTTCCGGTCACCGAAACGGTCGGCACGTGCGACCTGTCGTTGCAACTCGCTCCGTTTTCGCTGCCGGAACGCGGCTCCTGGCAAATCGTCAAGGCGGCGGCGAGGAGACTGAATGAGGATTGCAGAGTCAAGGCTACTTTGGGGGATGTTACGGGTGGTGCGATAACGGCTGGGCAGCATGATCGGGTTCAGATTTCGATGGTGAGAAGGACGAGGGGTGGGGAGGAGGTGGCGGGTGGGTGATTGGGGTGGATGATGCGTAGTATGTTTCAAGGACATATACAAGGCTCGGGAATTGGATGAAGGCGGGAGCCTTCCCTTCATCGCCGGTCGACTATTCTTTTCTTAGCGGCGGATATTGTTGCTATCAAGGAAGATGAGATATCAAAGGCATTTGCCGCGCCCGCGGCGGCATGGCAGCCCGATTATCACACCACTCTGATGTAAAGCTGGGAGCTTGCAGTTGGAGTGACGAATAGGACGAGAAAAGGATGTGTGGGTAGTTCATGGGAAGAGTATCTCGCGACAAATTGGAAAGAACTGACGCCATGGTCCGGGCCAAAAAACCTCCCCAAGAAAAAGGACTGAATAGAATAACCGTGAATCCCAGACTATCTGGAAGACGTTCCCTGTTCCTTCCTCAAATTGAGATCAAAGCTTTAGAGTTTCTTCCTTTCTTCCTCCTCGTTCCTATCCTTCATAGTAGGAACCACTAACATTTCGAACACGATCGAGGGTAACGAATCAATCGCAAATTTCTGCATGGCATGACCGACATACCCCACAACGACCTGCCGCCCACTGCCTACACGATCCCCACAGCTTCTGGCCATCGTCCTCGCCGTAGGCGTGAAGAAAGAAGAAGGCTCCTTGGAGTGAGCCACATCGGTAACTCGTCCGACCGGGATGGCGGGGACTTCGATGTTTTTGCCTTCGGCTTTGAATTCCACAGCGAGCGAGCTGCTCATCGCCTCATTGAAGGCTTTGGACCCGCCGTATACCGTCGCATAAGGGACGCCGGAGTCGGCGAGCCGATGTTCATGATGAGGGTTGGGCCGTCCGATCTAGCGAGCTTGGGTAGAAGGGCCCTTGTCAATTGCGCGGGGAACCTCGTCGACATTGATCAAGAAACCGAGCTCTTCCGCTGTGTTCTTTTCCAGAGGCTGGACTTTGGCGCCGCCGCCGACGTTGTTGACGAGGATGGTGAGATTGAGACCGTCGAGGTTGGCTACGAAGTCATCAATTTGCTGACTTGTAGCCGAGGCGTCATCGAGTACGGCGGCTTTGAATTGAATGTTTTTGTGTTCGCCCTCGAGCTGGGTTTTGGTCTTCTCGAGCTTTTCGGGGTTTCTGCCGTGCAGAATGACGTTGAAACCATTGGTGGCAAGTTCTGAGGCGATGCCAAGACCGATGCCATCACTGGCTCCTGTTACCAGAATTCTACGGCAGTCCCCGTAGAGGTATCGCTTTATGGGTGATGGGCGAGTATAGAGGTAGATGAAACGGAGGAGTCTGAGAGTTGTATAGGAAGCAGTTTGCGATGCCCAATCCAAAGAATATCTGTGAGGCATGCATTATTCGAAGATATGAGGGAGAATGATACATGTTGGATTATTGACGTTTCCTACCCCTCGTACCTTTGAATATTTGTTGGATGTTGGTCAGTTGGGGGCAGGGATTGGTGGTTGGACCGTTGGAATTTCAGAAACATAAATTACCAATACGGTAAATTTCAAGTTAAGAGATTTAGTTCGTTCGGTTGGTACAATCAATCGGAAAAGCTTTCCCCGCAGGTATGTGATGTGTAGATTGCATCAACTATTCTATACCAGGATTCCCCGGCTCCAGTATCTGTATCCCATGCAGATTAGGTATATGTTCCCAACAGGGGGCTGGGAGGAGGCTGGGAACCTTGTTTCGACAAAATGCATACCGTGCTCCTTCACTCTTACCCAATCATTCGAGACTGATTGTTAAGTGGCCCGACTACTGTAGAAGTAGCTTGGGCCCTCAGTCATCCCAGCCCACCTCGTATTGCCACTTACCCGACTTATTACTCTAGGTATATAGGTACAATTGTCTCCCAGAGAGCTGGGAGGTAAGGGCTTCATCCAACCTGAGCATTCGTATCTCAACCAAACCCTGAATGTGCAAGCCTCGCCCTGGCAGCGTTTCTGCTACAACCATCGCAGCGAGCCGGCTCAGTCCAGAATATTTTCTTCGTTACACTCTCCTCCAGCATCACTGACCAGGACTCCACCATATTGTCTCTGCACCCACTGCCAACTGGACGTCTGCAACCTTTCCACTACAACAAGATGGTCTACAAAATGGTTATGTACGTTGACGGCGGTTGTAGAGGCAATGGCTACCCGGGCGCCTATGGTGCCTGCGCATGCTTTGTCGTGAGAAGATGGGGCCAGAACGAAACCTTCGCGCGACGTCTACCAGAGTCGATGCGTCCAGTACCTACAAACCAACGAGCGGAGCTTTATGCCATCATTATCGCCCTCAAGCATGCTATCAAAGAACGAGGATTCCTGGACGGCAACCCTTACATGGAGGTCACCATACACACAGACTCCAAGTATGCGCACGGCTGCATGACCGATTGGTATCGCAAGTGGCAGGGAAATGGTTTCATCAATTCTCTTGGGAATGAGGTTGTGAATCGTGACTTGATTGAGAGGGCGCTGGAGCTCCAAAGTGATATTTTGGATTATGGCAATGTCACTTGGGAGTGGGTACCAAGGTCTGATAACACAGTGGCTGATGAAGCGGCCAACGATGAGATGGATGAAATGGAGGAAGAATGGGAATGATTTTGTGACCGGCCAATGCTGAATCTGGTGCTGCATAGGCGACGAAGAAATCTTCTATCGAAACACTCCAAGTCTGCACGTTCCACTGTTTCGGATCAGCCGTGCAAAGAAAGGGAACGCATGCTGAATCCGGCAGCGGAAATTCAGCTGCCACTAGCTACATGTAACCGAGCTACAACGAGTAGATTACCATATGCACAGACCCTATTTTCTGCACAGACCTCTATGCGTTTCCACACAAGGAGTCAACCCCTGTAAAACAACAGTGCTGACTGTTTGTTTCTTCTCTTTATCTGTAGCCCACAACGTCCCAGATAATTTTTTGTTCTTTCATCGCTTTCCGCTTTCAAGAAGCAAACTGGTAGAATACATCCGCAATATATATGTAACAGTACTCCACTAAGCATCCATTTTCTCTAGGTCACACTGCTGAGCGATCTCATCATTTCCCTGTCTTCCTCAATTGACGACTCCTCGACCATGGATCCCTCTCAAAAAGCCTGTGCCAGATGCCACAATCTTCAAGCAGACATACCCCTCAAACGCTGCGCCAAATGCCAAAACCAGTGGTACTGCAGCCGTGACTGCCAGAAAGCCGATTGGAAAGCCCACAAGGCATTCTGTGCCTCTTCGCAGCAGAGCAATGCGCAGAGAGAACCCCACGCTACAACCAATTTCGACGCCATGCCCAAAGTGTTCGGCAACTTCTTCAAGGGTATCTGTCCAGACAACTACCTACATCAATTCCCCAAGAAAGATGCTTTCCGCCAGCTGATTGACTGCTATCGTATGCGTGTTGAGGACGACTACAACTTTGCGGGCGATACTCGTGGACTCTACAACGGGGACGACCCACTGGCCGACTTTCAGGAGTTCTTGGACATGGCAGAGACGAGAGGCGGAATTCTGCCCAGCTGGTGGTCGGATGGAAAGAGGAAGGAGTGTGAGGAGAGTGCAGTGGGGACATCGAACTGGAGCGATCTGAACGCCGCGGTGGAGAAACAGGATGTCATCGAACACTACGGAGATCCTACCATGCCGATGAAGTTGAGACTGTTGGCTGAGAAGATCTATGGCAAGAAGATCGAGGGAACGTGATCGCATGAAGCGCTATGGCATTTGGGTCAGTCACAGTAATAGGGTCTACAGGATTTTGCGTTGACCGAGCAGTCTTCATCCGTAATTCCTTATCTGCCTAGGCAACCCTCTCATGTCCTTTCGCTTGCATTGAGTACGATGATGGCGAAAACCAATCCGACTATGTACCCACGCAAAATCCTTGCTTGTAGTGGCGCTCTGTGAATAGTATTACAATTTCGAGAATGTATTCCACCTTGTCTCCTCCTTCAGAGGCAGCTGTGCCTGCGGCGTCGCTCTTCTTGCGTTGAAACACTTGGTCGTCAAACTAGGTTTGTTGCAAGCACACTTCTAGAGCATTGAGAAACATTTGCGCAGCTTCTCCCGGGAATAGTTGGCCAATCAATGGATCTCAAGCGCTTGGTACCGTCGCCGACGAGATCTCGTGAGATTACGGAGAAGACCATCGCGTATACAAATGCGACATTGGCTACAATATGGGGAGCGTATTGGTCAAGGTGCAAGCAAGGCGATGGAAGTGATATTGCGAGACTAGCGGTGAATATAGATCGGTGGGGTGTGTGGAGAAACGTGTTGACTATTATCCTCAATCTGTTCACTGATAACTCTCTGCAGCTCAGGATGAAGGACTGGATACCTCATCCACGGCCGACATAGTATCCAGTTTGATCCCAATGCCAGCGTTCGGATACTGTCACATGAAATGCATGAAAAGAAAATAATGGAGAAGGACAGATGGCATGGAATAACTACTAGAACGAGCCCAGCTCAATTCTGTGCTAACAAAACGCTGTGACGCGTACTCAAAAATCAGGCAACTCTGGTGACCTGGTCAACAACAAAAGATCTCGCACCGGCCGTCTCTTGAAATCCAAAATCGCATGCAGTATGCAACACACGGTGTCAGAGGAGACGTCGCCTCTATCCAATATACTGAATGCTCTGGAACGACCCACTGAAAGCCACACAAAACCCGGCGTCACTCCCGTTTCGACCGTACCAGGTAGTCTGGCCTGTACAACCTGGCTCCGTGTAAGTATTGAAGCTCTGACGTAGCCACCAGCCATTGCCCCAACTCCCCCCTGTGATTTCACGTCAGCGTCGTCACTATGAGATAAGCATGCAAGTATCATGATTCGATCAGGTCCCAATTCCCGAAGTTACAATGAAAAACACTTTCCAAAACACCTCTTCGTGTCGCAAGCAGATATGAAGGGAGTTGATGGTTCCACATACCAAATCTCTGTGTCGTTGGTGTAAACTCAAGGCAGTCCTCATAGTTCATTCCACCGAGTTTGGGTCGGGGATGGGCGTCGTTGAAGACACCGTTTTGGCAGTACTCGTCTGTTTCCTCGAAGCAGCCAATCCAGGCTTTCGTGCTGCGTTTTTCGAGGCTTTCGTTGGTGGTTGGAAGGGACAGAGTTGTGAGGCTCAAGGCTAGAAGGAGGAGGGCTTTGGTGAACATGTCGATGGAGTGGAATCGAGTTGAGTTGAGTTGGAGATGTATTGCGATTATGTGGGGTGTGGATGGAGATTGCTGTAGATAGTATGTGCTGGGGAAAGTGTGTGACTGTGAATGGAATATGCGAGTTTTAAGAAGTCTGACTGTTTCCTTGGAAGGGACGCAGTCTGCTTTTATATATGTTGGGAAGGCTCTTGAAGTGGAGCATGAGTCATTCGCCTGATAGCACGCGAAGTGTTATGGTAACATGAAGCAGATGAGTGTCTGCTGCTGTATCATGTCATTCAAAACCATGACTACGAGACGATACTTCTTCTGCCGCAGAATGGAAGAAGATTTGTACTTCACCTGGGCGGGCGTATCATTGGGCATCATGAAATAGTCTTTGTTTTGTCTATGAGACTGGAGAACTTGGCCAATGAAACCCACAGGGAGAGATTCAAGATGGAACGGTGAAGGGTCTTGGAATTCCGACACTTGGAATTCGCAAGTTGTGCTCTCGAAACGATTTCAGATCTGATACAAGTTTGAGAATTCAAGGTGGACTTTCTCATGTCCAATGACTTCTTGATTACTAGCCTTCGGCAATAGCTTTGATTGGTCATGTGAAGCCGCGGTGGTTTCAGCCTTGCTCAGCACCCAGACCCATCTACAGATGCTACTTTTAGCCACGACGGATACCGATCGTAGCCGGACCACTTGGTCTCCATCTTTATGACCATGTCATTAGTTGGAGGTGATTGAGTAGCCGGTTCCGGAGGTTAGGAAAGATGGTTGAGATGCAGGGGCCCGGCGGGCAGCTGTAACATGGCTAATATCAAACATATTCCCTGTCACTTTACCCAAATCATAACAGGCATTCAACGCCCTTAACCCCCCCGGAGCGCTTCACAAAGAGCCGGCCTCGGATTGCACCTATGGATGCCTAGAGAGAAGGCGGACAACACATGCCTCTTGCCACCGGTAAGGGAATCATTACCACAAGGACACGGACATGGCGCAGCCTTGAATGAAGGAAATCCATCCAACCAGCGCCAACATTAAGCGCCTAGGACTGTTGCTGATTAACGACGGTGGCAGTAATAGAGAGGTCCTGTTGCAGACCTTCTGTATATGTGTTACTATCCCCCCACCCTGCTTTCTGAGCAGCTTCCCCTCGTCTCAGGCCATACACCACTGAAAGGGAAATAGCAGGCATTTTCTGACGCTCCTGTTCATTCTCAGTCATTGCTCTTAGGTTTCTGACTCATGGAAGACAGATTTCTATCGCCCTGACAGCTTGTCACTCTATCATGTCAATGCTCCCTTCATTCTTTCCTTCGTCATGATCCTCAACATTCTTCCAGCATTCGTCCGAGCGACGCCGTCATCGACAATGACCAGGCCAACGTTCACTTACATCTGCTGAGTAATCTCTTACATTACTATACCTGGGTGATACCTCGACTCCGACTTTAATTGTCCGGTATACAAGCACGATCCAGGCGCCCTATAAAGACTTCGTCCATGTGTTTCGGACGTCCGGAGGACCGGATCTTGCTGCCACACTACGAAACGCTTTCTGGGGCTGCAACTCGACCGTCATTGCAGCGTATACGCCAATAACGTTTCCATGGCATAAGATCATGTCCAGCTAAGTAAGCTGACTTCAAGGGTGCATTTCTGGGAGCCATCGATTCTACCACAAATCGAAGCCAAAGTCTCTCCAATCCTGCGAAGCCGACGATCCTTGTCTGTTTGTTACACAAGACAGCAAGAACAGTAGCCTTACTCAAAGCTCGGCTTCTCATCAACCAATGAGCGGCGACATCCAAGTCAGCGACACGGACCATCCAGACGGACAGATTTGGAGCTTGGCCCATCCAGTGCCGGTCGTGAATCTTGAAGCAACTTCCAAGGTTGCAGCGGTAGCACCATGTGCTGGTTCCTACTGGTCGCATATGATTGGGGTTGTTCCAATACCGGTGGGGTTGACTGCCTGGCCCTGAAATGGCTCGACACCAAGGCAGGAGGCCGCGACGTGTCAAAATCATCCAAATCTGCTTTTGATGTTATGGCTTCTGAGAAACGAAGCCCCCATCATCATCGTTGATCCTATTCTCAACAACTCGTCGTCTCTGCCCTCCTTGGCTCTCTCTCCATTTTCCTACACCGCTGGTTGAGCACAGACACTCTTCAACCCGCACCTTATTTTAGGCTTTCCCGACAGCGGCAGACGAGGCTCCGGTCTCGGGACGATGCCCAGGTTGAGTAATCGTAGTCGTAAAGATTGATGCCTCATTTGTTCGCAAGAACCAATGCGCGCGTGGAAGAAAAAGCCGCAACAAGTGTTGAAACAAGGTACAGCACAATCAAGCGCAAGATGCAAATAGCCTCCGGGCCAGTTTCCTTCTAAAGCGTTTTTAGTTGCTCAGAATCCTCCATTACTTACACCCCTACGTATACTGCCCATCTTATCATGCTGCCAATACTTGCAGTCCTCAGCGCTCAAATCTTGTTATTCTACCTCGCACCGGTCATTTTGGCAAGTCCTCTGCAGCCCCATCTACCGACATTGTTCAACTCAGTCACATTGAATCCTCCCACTCTTTCAATCATCAATACTACTTTTCTCGATGATAACCCCTGCTTATATCCCAGCCCGGTCCGCCTCCCAACAACCTACCACGATTGCGCAGCTGCCGCCATGCAGATAACGAAAGGGTCAGTCATGGAACATTATACCTTCGGTCGCGGTAGACATGCAACCTACAAGCTTCCAAAGACCTTCCACAGTGGCACATGTGTCGTCAACCTAGACATGGTTTACGACGACCAGGAAGACACAATGACCCTCCTAGAGATTCAGGGGGCGGCTTTTGCTCTAGCGATTCAGTGTACGGCTGGCGCAGTTTTTAATCTGGGTGGAATTGAGGCCGTGGGCCCGAAGAAACAACTGTATGTTACGATTGTTGGCGTAATGGCCCAAAGCACATCTTGAGTGGCTATGTTTAGCGCCACTATAGCTCATTTCGAACTAGGTTAGAGGCTGAAGACTGCAAGCTATTCTCGTAATCAAGGAGGGATGCGTCGGAGCAGCTATCTGAAATGCAGAATGTCTTGTTCGTTTCACTTTGACAATGTATCACGTACTTCATACAAGGTCTTCCGTTTGATCTCGCTTCCTTTCTGTTGTTTTCGTTGCGTCGTACGCCAGCAAATCCATTCCTTTGGTTCGATCACAACCGTCTGAAGTGAAGATATAGGCGAAGTTATTCTGCAAAAGGAAAGCATCTAATATCGAAGCGTGGTTGGTAATTTAAGGTTTTGAACATTCTTCTGCCCCCGAGGAATGCAGGCTAGCGAGGAGACAACGCGATGTGTATCATTCCAAGGACCATTCTCATTTCTCTGGAAGGATTGTCAGTGCTATAAGCCTGCGAACTTAGCACGCTCATAATTTCTTCCATTCAGCACACTTTTTGTTATTGTCTCTACTTTCCATCTGAGTAATACTTCTACAAACTACTTCGTAAAGACAATAATCGCTGCTAATCAATCCTCCTCAACTCTTGGGCTTTCACTCCTTCATCCAACATGAAGTCCCGAGATGGGCTTGCCCTTGCGCTGTTGGCTCTTCTAAGCAATGATACAACGCTGACACTTGCTCAATACGTGACTACTGTCACCGTATCCATCAATACCGATCCTTTCTGTACAGGCATTGGAGCGTTTGGTGGTAGTGCCGCTGGGGCCGGCAACACTTCTGGCTCTGGAGCAGGTGGTTCTGGATTCGGATCGGGATCTGGGGCCTCAATTGGGTCTGGCAACGGTACTGGCTCTGCTACCAACAGCGGGTAGGACCACTTCTCCCTAGGACAACATAAATTTGAAAAGAAGCATGCTGACTTTATTTCCAGTGCCCCAATCATGCCTAGCAACAACACTACTGGACATAATACTACTGGACATTTTGATGCTCTTGGTTACTACCCTGCTCCAGCAGACGGAGATCTCTTGGGTGGTCCCGTCTCCACCAGCCCTAAGATGACAACGGAGCTCTGTGATACCACTTGTCAAGGATATCCCTACATGGCGCTCGAGAACGGTATATACGTGAGAGTCGTATCGGCGAACGTTTTGGATCTGACAACTGCTAGGAGATGAATGCAATTGTGGCTCATCTGCACCCAACGGCTCACCATCTTCTGTTCCCCCATCTAAAAACAAGAGAGAGGTCACCAGCGGCGACTGCATCCCTTGTGCGGGCAATAGTAGCGAATGTTGCGGCGCCCCTGGCGGTTACGCACTCGTCTACCACGTTACGCCGAATGTCGCTAGCTTGTCAGCAGTCCCCTACAGTACGATTGAATCGGCTAGCTCCACCATCGGAACTTCATCCACCTCTTACTCACCCATCTCTTCTGCCTCAGTCGTCGCGGACTCATCCACCGGCTCGGATGAATCGGTCGTCATTGGCTCCACCACCTCCTCCGCTGCGGTCGAGTCAACTTCCACATATGTCTACAGCACCACTGACAGCTCTTATTTCTCGAATTATACCTTTTCCAACACCGCCATAACCGCGGCTACTATCACACCTGGCTCTGCGACGGCCAATATTACTAACACCGCAACAGCAGCGAACGGAGGTAACAGCGGTGTTAACGCAACAGCAACCAACGGCGGTAATAGTAGTACTGTCGCAACAACCATCGGCGGCAACAGTGGTGCCACCGAAACGACAGCCCATGGGGGCAACACAAGTGGCATGGATCCATCAGTCTACGGGGTTGATGGCGGGGCCACCGCAACAGCCAACGGTGGTGCCACTGCAACCGTAGGATCCAGCACTGCCGAGCAAACTCTTGAGTCTGCGACTCCATCATGTGTTAGCTCGGCCAACTATGTCGGTAACAACACCAAATACAGTGATTATTTCGGATACACGTACGACATTAGGTGCAACTTGGACCTACAATCCTCGCCTGCCGACTCCGACGCACACGCCGAGAGCTTCGAGGATTGCCTCGAATATTGCTCCCTACTAACGGACTGTGTTGCTGTCACCTACCAAGATCCGCCCTCCATCCCAAGTAATTCCAGCAATTGCTATCCAAAATGGAGCTTTGGCGGTTACGCGGCATCTACCGTTGACGGATTGTACAGCGGTGTCAACGTCAACGGTCCTTCCCCTGGCACTCTCGAGGATCAGAATCTCTGCACGACAAACAACACCCAAGGCGTGTCTTACGACAATCAAGCATACTACGACGATTACGGCAACGCTTGGACCATCGGTTGCGACAACACGCTCGCCATTCCCGGCAGTGCGGCTCTCTCCAGCACAGTTACCGACACCCTGGCGAGTTGCGTCGATTATTGCGGCGTATACGACTCGTGTGAAATGGTGAATTGGACGGGGCCGCATATCAACGGCACGGCAAATGACCCCAATTGCTTTCCTGCGTCCTCGAATGGAACGGCTGGTGCTGCCGATTCCGCGCCAGGGTCGGGGTACGCTGTTTCGAGCCCTTCTTAGTATTTTATTCAAGGCATTCCGGCGAAGAGCTCGACAGAGGCAACAGGATCTTTGGTCTGCTGTTAGTGTTGACGTTGAGAGGAGGTCCTTTATCTATGTCATGAAGAATTCTCTTTTGCCCTAGACCGTGATAGTTCTTCGCTGCATATATGCTACCACAAGATAATCATTCTAGTGCTCGTTACTTTCAGATTCATCATTTGCCGATCTCACGTGTTATTGAGAAAATGTATCTTGCCAACATCGATACGTTTCGAGACTATCTCGCACGTTCTTAATTTTCTAGAGTTGGTGGAGGAACCGTGGCACAGGTATGAAGTCATTCCTTCAGGCCTGGAACTCATGGTGTCGCATTCCTTGTCATTCTAAAGTTGCTATGCGCATAAGATCATGTCACATTGCCGCACAGATCGGAAGGCAGATTTGTGCTCGAAAAAGCCTCAGATGAATGACGCATTGCACTCCATCCCATTATCCTAGCGACTAGGGGGACTTCGCTCATAGAGTGCATGAAGGCTTAGCATTCACTTTGTTTTACTTCGTATTCTGCTAATAATTTTTTTTAAGGATTATATAATGACTTCATAGTCGGCTGATTGCTCTGCTCCTTTTGGCTTTGGTGTTGCAGTCGTCGATGACTCGAAAGTATGCGCTTCGAACAATGCTCTCGTGGTCATATTACAGCAGATGGTACTATGCAGAAACTCTGATGGCGAGGTATGACCATGTTGTGTGCGTGTGATGCAAATTGCGATCGTACAAACGGCATCCAGGAGCCGTATCTCTCACGAACACGTTTTTCTGAAATTTGCCTGCAATTGTCACAGGAGTGTTTCCTTTGCATTCTGCATATTTGCCGTGCAGACATTCATCGAAGCACTTGTCTTCATGATCGTTCTTTGAATCTCATGTCCCGTCAAGCAAGCCAACGATATCCAGCTTTCATACCAGCACCATGCTCAAGACGTCCTATTCACCGAGTGATGCGGCGCACTAATCGGACACGAGCCCCTATCTGTCTCTGAGCTAAGCATCAGTAGACGTCATGGATGAAGACAAGTGATCTAAGTTCAAGATCATCGTGGCGAAGTCTACCTCGCTGGGAGCTCGACGCCACGCCCTCAATACTTAGCACCCATTCTTTGTACCTGTACAAGGTCCCGTCATGCGAGAATGAATCGAAGCACAGAGGCGATGATGGGAAAGATTGACGGGCTCATGAAAAGATTTTATGCAGAGGGAGGGAAATCAGAGGGAAGAGAAGAAGTCAAAAGTATTTTCAAGCGGGAGCTGAAGATATTCCTCTCAGCGCAGGACAGGTGCTGACTATATCGAAGTCTCAGGAATATGAGGCGACCTATCTGCTGAAGCACATAATCATTCCTACATGACTGTGAAACAGCCAAACACATGTCTTCCCTTGAATGTGATTTGACAAAGACGAAAATCTTTGGTGAAATGGGTCACATTATCATTATGCTCTGCAAGCCACGCTTGTTCTAAGTGTTTTGATTGCGAGTAGAAGCGCGGAACTCACAGATCTGCGGAAGCACCCCAAGTCGCACACGTTTTACGGCACAGCGGAGACGTGCCATGGATTCGCGCACGTTTCACACAAATTCTTGGCCGGGATGATGGGATTATGGCAGACGTAAATATATGTCCGGTGAGCACCAAGGTTGGCGCGCACCCTGATCGAATTCCTCGTCTAAGTTACGACCATTATGGGCCTCTTTCATTACCTTAAAAGCCTTCGATGGTCTGGGGAGACACGATTCCTATCTTGAGTCTGCGCCGTAGAGGAAGTTCCAGGCCCTTGGCTGGGCCGATTGGGTGCAAGTCTTCATCACACTCACGCTCACCAATATCTCGATAGGCTTGTTTCTCTTACGTATCGTCGACTCGAGCTAGGTAACGATGATGATGTACAGACTAATTCGATTCATGATTCTTTAAGAGCAATATTCGTGTTCCTATTTCTATGAATCTGCAGGCCGTTGAAGACATACTGGGCTGTGGGCATTAATGGCTCCTGCCTTTCGAATCGCCAGGCTACATCTATCATCATTGCGCAAAGGATTAAGGTCGCTTCCTAGAGCGGACAACGTACAGAGTTGACAGTATAGCCAAACAGTCCTGTCGATAATCAGAGATCTGATCTGCACAGCGCTGCCAGCATTCTTCCTCCAAAACCTTCAGATCAGCCTGAAGACTAGAATAGGTCTATGCGTACTGATGGGGCTAGAAGAAATCAGTACCGGCTATTGACTAAAGGGACCTGCAGTGCGGCCATATGCTGTACTATGCGCACGGCTCTCTCTCCTGCCATCACTGACCCGGATCTAACAAGTGAGTTCACTATATTTGACGATGGCAGTTGTGGATTTAGCAAACCTGCTCAACATCGTAGGGGCAATATCTGCAAATGTCGCATGGAGGCTGTAAATTGCTAAGATCAGCCTCACTTCTCAGCGAATCTCAAGCTGAGCCAGCTGAGGCAACAGACCGGAAGTCAACGTCGGCATCCTATGCGCGAATGCCCTTACATTCCGCCCTCTCTATCTCTACTTTCAAAGAATACTACAAATCCGAAGGCTAGCCAGCGCAAGTGCGGGCATCAGCAAAGAACGGATATGGCCCAGCAATGCGCGCGTCGCAGACGGAGTCTTGTTACAGGAGTCATCTCCATGGGAAAGCAAGCAACCTGGAGATTCGGGCGTGCCTCTGGAAATAAGACTGCCCACGCATCAGAATGTTGAAGAGAATAGGCCGCTGAAGCGTGGGCTTTAGGTAAGCCTAGGTAACCGAAGATGAAGAACATATTCCGAATATCCTGTTCAAGATGAACAGGTAGCTCCTAACGAATTCAATGCAATGCAGCGTCGAGGTCATCAGCCTAGCCACCGTTGTCGCGTGAGAAGTGCGCTACAACTTTCTTGCCTATTTACAAATGCACCTAGTGGTTGACCTTCAATATGACAATATGAAATCAAAATGGATATACTAACTCGAGCAGCAATAGCAGGGGGTTCCCAATCCCTATCTTAAACGCCTACTTTCACACAGGTCATTGTCCCCAAGCCCATACGATATCGAAAATGATGTCAGTTCTCATCCTCACCAGTGCATTATTCACAAGGGATTTTCCTGGCCTGGAGAAGGTCATCGTTCCATCGATCATCGAAAGGTGCCACCAACCGAGATGTGTCCTCATCGTCATCATCGCACCAACCATGACGGGATCTCGATGGCTGAACTGAATCCTCCTCCTCGTCGTTCCACCAATCATGAGGAAGATCTTCGGCCCGGCCGGGAGCATTTCTTCCCTGCTCCTTCTGGAAAACCGCCAGCTCCTCGTTCTTTCTCTCTGTAAATTCAGTCAGAGCCTTCATCAATTTTGCACGCTCAGATATCATCGCACGATGGACCAACGTATCTTTGTCTTTGCTCAAGGCACGATTCAGTGTCTCGATTTTCTTTTCGAATTTTCGAGTGGCACGATCGCACTCCAGGATCATGCCTGTTTCGATGCGGACGGCACACGATACACAAATGGCCGGTGAGTGTATGACTGTTTGATGGCAGATTGTGAGAGTGCCGAGACATTTGTCTTGATTTGGAGAGTAGTAAGGGCAGAGTTTGGTAGGGTGAAACTTCTTCTCGTGGCCACAGTCTCCAAAATACTGAAGGTTTCCGCGACACATTTTGTTGTTGCTCTTCTGGTTTGAGTTGTATCTTGAATTGGAATGGATATGAAAAAGTTGTACTGTTGAGAGGAGATAGTTGGAAAAATGATCTAGGAGCAAAAACAAAAACATATGAGATGCCTTTTCTCATGAACAAAGATGCCATCTGTTGTTTGGCTAACATTCCTTTGTTGCGCCGCGCTTGACAAAGAGCAGTGTTCGAAGCTTTTCCGACGAAGAGTGACAAAGCCATTCTTTGATACAAACGTCAGTCACAAACAAATTAACAAAGCCTTGCATAACAAAACGCAAGATCAAACAAAGGCTTTTTCCATGGAGAGTCGAGTGCCATCTTATCCCTCCATCTCTCCCTCGTTCAGGGTTCTGAATTCACAGAACATCGCTCTCGATCCTCACAGTTGCCATACTCTCAGACTCGACCAGAACATAGCATTCACAAAGCAGAAGCTCAACTACCAAGATCCGGCTTTCACAATGGCCGAAGCATTCCTCTACGATCTTCTCCAAATGCAAAACAGCGTACAGAATAAGGATGAGACCTGTGCCATATGCATGGAAGGGTACGGCACCCTCTGTCGTGAGACCGGAACCATCGAGGTGGAAATGCGCCTTCCTTGCAACCATTCTATCGGCTCAGCATGCATTGCTACCTGGCTCAAAGAACACAATTCATGCCCAATTTGCCGGCGGGAATTTTTCCCAGCACAACCACGACCCTACCTCGAGCATGGCATCCTGGACGGTCACGAGAATGGGGAGATCGAGGATGAAGGCGATCGGCCGAGTGTTAGAGAACTCAATCACAATTTCTGTGCTCAGCTCGGACTTGACATGCAAATCACCGTGGTCTCGGGATTGATAATCCAGAAGCTGGTGGAGATGGAGAGATGGAATGAAGATCACACCGAATGGTGCATCGTTGCAGTGAGTATCTACATCGCCTCTTTTCTTGCAGGCGAGCCGAGATCTGCAAGAGAAGTAGCTGCTGTGACACGCGTTGATGCCCATCACATCCGCTACACCTACGATCTCATCTACCCTGAGCGGGAACAAATCGTCGATGCCGATTTCCTTTCCTTATTGGACAACGCCTTCGATGAGGTAGATCCCTTGAATTGGCCTGCTCCATCCATGACCGATGAGGAGATAGAGTACGACCATGTATCGGAATTGCTCAGGGTAGGTTGCGAAGAAGGTTCCGACGAGCTTAGATTGGACGACAGATTCGTCGACTTCAGTTACAGTATTGCTGACCATCTTCACGACTTGGGCTTCATGTCTCATCTTCATCCAAGGTGGATGACAGCGATCGGTCTTTTCATGGCTTCTCATATGCTCGGTAGCCCTGTCACTGCCCGACGGGTTGCGGAAGTGGTCGGTACAAGCGAGTCGATTGTCCGCAATGCCTACCGGCGTGTGTACTCCTGTCGTTATCAGCTTGTTGGGGAAGAGTGGTTCGGCAGAGATGATGCGGCGCGTGCGATTGGGCGTTTACCTTCTCCTTGAGCATCTACTCATTATGTAAAGTTGATGATCGAACAAATATATATTACGTGTCTTATGAGATGAATTTGGCTTCAGAAATTTCTTCTTTTCGGACACAATGTATCCAGCAGAGCAGTCCTCAACGTAATTGGAATAGAATTCCACGATATTCGAGTATCCTTCCATATGCGAAATAGTACATTCCATCGCGCTATGGAGTGTTGCTTTTGGTTTACAAGCAGAGTGCTTTTGCCAGAGAGTCCAATTTCTGGCAAATGACCTTACCACCATGTATTACCTTCATGCGTACCGATGCCCATTCCAGACCAAAGAAGACTCTCACGACAAGCTTCCAGGTTCTGTTGAAGCACGCTACTGAGGGCTGCTCGACCTTCAGCATTACTGCGAGCATCTTGCAGTACGACTGCAGACCGACTATCGTTGATACATGGTTCGTATTCGTCGGGTTGTAAGACATCCACGTATCAAACACGAAAGTAGAGTGAGATGTGATCCCCACTTCCCCAAGATGTGTTCCTTCAGGATCAACGCATGAATCCATACAGCCGCCGTAATATACGGCTTCCCTTTCGGCTGGGCTCGCCCTGCTGAAGCGCACTCATGCCACTTGCGGCAACTAAGCGGCGCAATTCCGTTTTCTACGATCTACCCATGTGTCTCAGCTTTGTGATTCATTGGGAACATCTGAGTGAGCCAGCCTCATCAACACATGCCTTTCAGCCCCTCCTTATGGGGTTCAACATGAGAATCCTTCACAGTTCAATCTGATCCTCTTTTCCCCTCTACAGTCTGTACATTGCACGCACAATTCGTGCACAATTGCACGGCCCGCCATCTAAACGATAAGTGGTAACGTAGGCAGCTAGCTCAGTCTATTGGTTATGTCTATTAATATTGTGCCATTTTCAATACATAAAACCCACCTTCTCGTAAGAAACATTATTTGTCTATCTATGTGTCTTTGCTAATCTCATTTGACTTCACTTCTTTCTCACCTTTAAAATGCGCCCCTCTGTAACCACAACTTATTTCTGACCGCTGGCGCGCTTATAAAATCCCATAGAGTCTATCGGCAGATATCAAGAGTGCAGACTGAACAACCTTGCTCACACGTTTGAACACTTAGTCTCTCAGTACTGAGATAAGATAATACCGTCTTCCGACCATATAGCGAATCTTTTCGATATCCAAGATATAGAAATGCCACCCGGCTACCATATCTAGTAGGCTTACTTACTGCAGAAACATGTTAATCGTCTCCCTTCGGACGCAACTAACTCTATAGGAAACTCACGTAGACAATAGCAGGGCCGAAGAACTAATGGACGATTTCCCCCGCGTGGATATGCTAACCGCAATAGATCCACAAAGCAACGCAGGGGTAATGATAATTATTGACAAACAACAGGCAGAATTCGAAGGCGATCTGGGCGCCCTCGATTGGGGTGAGGCCACCGGACGGGTGTTGATGACCGAGATCAAGACTGCGAGGGAATTCTTGGTGGTTGGGTGTGTTTACATGCCCCCAACGGCGAGGGATAGAATACCTTTCGGGAAGGCCTTGGCTGATATAGCCCACGAACGCTTGAGCGGGCGGCCGCGATGTGATATTCTCTGCGGGGACTGGAATATGGTGTGTTATCGCGAGGACAGCAAAGCGGGGAACTTGTTCGGGGACGAGGATCGTGAGACGCACAGTTTGGTCCTAACGGAGCTGATGGATGTGGAATCGGAATATCTTGACGGCTGGCGGTAACGCTGGCCGGAGGGGAGGATGTACACCCATTCAAATACGGCCCTGCTGACTCAGGCTTCGGCCGGGGAAAGTAGGATCGATCGGATCTATATCAGGGCCGACTGGTTTATGAACACCGAGGATTGGGCCATCGTCCCGTTGCAGCACACGGATCACAGCGCCGTGATGTTTAGATACTGCCCGACAAACACAGCATACGGCAAGGGGCGGTATCGAATGGGGCATGCCATCATTGAGAACAAGGAATTCCAAGACAAGTGTGAGGATCTGCTGCTGAAGTTCGTGGCGGACCACTCCGGGGCTGATCCCGAAGCCCTGAGGGGTCCTCCCGAAAACCCGGGCGCAGTCCTCGCGGCATGGCTGGAGCTGAAGAAAGAGATAGCGGGCCTGGCACGACGGTCGGAGGCGAAGCTGCGAGGCGCCCTCCGATCCCGAAAGCATACCCTGAGACTACAGGCCCAGAAAGACACCCGGGAGGAGGCAGCGCGGGAGGCATTACTCGAAGAGCTAAAGGAAATGGAAGAGGATGACCGCCGCGACTACTGCCATAATGCCTTCGTGAGAGACTACGTCGAGGAAGAGACCCCCAGCACCAGCTTTTACCAGCGGGTCAAGTGGATGAAGGGGAAGGGCCACGCGATCCCAAAGCTCAAAGATGCCGCCGGTCGGGTGACCTCCGAGGCGGGTGAGATGGTGGCGGTCGTGGAGGCCTTTTACGGGGACCTTTACCAGCCGAAGCCCTCCGACAGGGAGGCGCGGCGGGAGCTCTTCAGCGCCATGACGGAAAAGGTAGATCGGAATGATGCGGGAGGGCTGGACCACCCGGCTGACGCCGTGTCGGTCGTCAAGGCAATCTTGAAGGGGAAGCTTGGTCGGGCCCCTGGTGCAGACGGCATCCCGCACGATTGGTACAAGGCGCAAATGACATACAGGGGTAGTGATCAGGATGATTGCGAGGACTCGGCTGTGGTGAAGGCCTTGGTGGTGTTCTTCCGGGCGGTGCAGGCGGAGGAATCCTTGCCGGGGTGGTTCCTGGAGGGGGTTCTGACGGTGCTGTACAAGAAGGACGATCCGACCGAGATCAAGAACTACAGACCCCTATCCATTATGGGATCAGACTATCGGATGTATACGTGGACCCTAACACAACGCTTGGTCCCGCTGCTTGAGTCGGTCCTTGGGGATCACCAATCGGCGTTTCTACCGAGTCGTTTCATAGGGGACAATGTTAAGCTGGTACAGGGTGTCATTGATAAATTTGGGGACGACGAGGACGGGGCGGGGGTCCTGTTCCTCGATCAGGAAAAGGCCTACGATCGGGTCAGTCGGACGTACTTATGGGCGGCGATGAGGCGCATTGGGCTTCCGGACAGTTTTATTCGGCGGGTCAAGGCCTTGTACCATGATGCGACGATTGTGCCCTATGTGAACGGCCGAAGAGGACGCGCGATCCAGGTCAGCAGTGGGGTGCGCCAGGGCGATGCCCTGTCGTGTATCCTTTTCGATCTGGTGATGGAGCCACTGGCGATGTCCTTTCAACGAAGCGACTTGCTGGCAGACATAGAATTACCGAATGGGGACGTGGTGAAGTGTTGTCTGTACGCGGATGACACGGTAACCTTCCCTCGAGACATCTCGGAGCTAATCGAAGTGGGCCGGATCATCGGCGTGTTTCAACGGGCTTCGGGGCAAAGAGTCAATTGGGTCAAGACGGTGTTGATGCTCCTCGGAGGTTTCGACATAACCGGCTTGACGGGGGACTTCCGTGCCGTCAAACTCCTACGCCGAGGTGAAGCATACACGCACCTGGGGATCCCGGTAGGGTTTGAGATCGGGGATGCCCTGGCGAAATTTTGGGATGAAATGATTGCGGACTTGGGCGATCGAGTGGCGAACTGGTCCCGGCTAAGGCTGTCCCAGAGGTCTCGACTAACAATCGCGAAAACCTTGCTGGTGTCGGTACCGGTTTTTGCAATACAGCACCTCGATTTAAGTCGGCGAAACCAGGGGCGGATCGAAAGATTGCAACAGGTCCTGATCTGGGGTGGTACCCGGGTCCGACTATCGACGGAGCATTCGCGCCTGCGAAAGGATCATGGCGGTTTCGCTGCCTATAATCTGGACGCGGCCCGAACGGCATGGTCGGTTGCATGGGTAGGGAGGATGGAGCGACGGCCAAACCTTCCGTGGGTGCAGATGGCGATCACCCTCTTGCGGGGGTCCCGATCGACAGGCACCCAGTTGGCCAAGGCTCAGGCACCGTGGAAACAGGTCTACAATGTGACCCGACAAAGCGTGGTGAAGACCCCGAGCCTGAGGCATATCTGGGAGCCGTGGTGGGCGGAAATGGGGTATCCCGGAAATTTCCGTCCGCAGGCGACCCTGAACTTTAGGCACCCTTCGACGATTGACGAGGTACTGGATACCAATTTCTGGTACTTCCCGAGGCTGTTGGAGGAGGGGCCTCACCGAAACCGCGGCGCCGCCCTGTGGACGTCACCGACATGGGGCCGCATAGCAAATGGGGATTACGGTGACATAAACGTAATCGGCGATCTTCTCGACGTCTCTAGGATCGTCCCCCGGGAGAATCTAGGGCTTCGCGCCCCGGAAAGAACCCAGGGCCGCCGAGCAGTTGAGACACTGATCAATGGACTACCGACACAATGGCGGGATCTTCTGGACAGGGCGCGGGGGGACGGCGTGCAGCGGGTATGGGTCCCTCCGGGGGCCCGGGACCCGCCGATGCCCCCCTTCCCGCACTGCGGAATCGCCACGGATTTTCGAGAAGACGTGCAGCCGGGCACCGTTCCGGTCTGGAAGTGGATTCCGGTCACGGACATGTACTATAAGTACGCCTACAAGGTGATGGCGCACGCGAAACAGAACCCAAGAGCCCTGAACTCTAGAGTGGCCCGGATCCGATCGGTTATGGCCCGTAAGCTGGGTCGGGTGGTGCGGACCACCGAGCTGTGGAAATCGGTCTACGACAAGGACGTGGCACCCTTACGGGTGCCGAAGATGAATGACCTGCTCTATCGACTGCTGCTAGGCGTGGTGGAATGCGGCCCGGCCCTTCATTGGCTTGATGAAGCGGCCCAGCGGTGTCCCCTCGATCAGCAACTGCAGACGGTGGAGCATGTGTGGGTGGAGTGCAGCGCGGCTCAAGAGGTGTGGGGTGCTTTTGAACGGATCTATGGCAAAGCGTCCTGCGGGCGATCCAGCGCGGATCGACCGAGGGACGCGTCGGAAATAATTGGCATGTTGGCCCTCGGGCCCGGCTTTCGTGACCGCCCGGACGATACCAAACGGTGGCACATCCTGTACTCGGAGGCTGTTTGGCAAATTTGGAAGATCTATCTTGGCGATCAGTTTAGATCGGAAACGGACGCGATGGCGCAGAAGTCGCCCGGGGGAATCTATGACAGTGCGGTCTTGCATCGTATTATGATGGATAGAGCCCGGGTGCTCAGCCCGAAGTACCGTCAAGGGACGCTTCGGGTGGGGGCCAGCGCGTTTGGAAAAACCTGGGGCCAAGGCCCGGAAAGAATAGTCGGTAATGCGGGGCCCGCCTGTTTAAGATGATAGGGCCCTCATTGGGGCGTGAGGAGCGGGCTTGCGCCCGTGGAAACGCCACCGACCGCCCAGACCTCAGAATGACTTTCGAAATGGATGAATCTATCAAAATATGAAGGTAGGACACTTAGTTGTATTAACTAAAGAGTTCTATGGAAGGAAAGAGCGACTTGACACGGGCGCGCTAAGGCGTGTCACGTGACGTAGTCACGTGACC